>NC_137934.1:15247587-17690087 GCF_963969265.1 Rhamphochromis sp. 'chilingali'
TGCACCACGTCCTCCGTCTGCACACTTTTGCTCGGTGGCCTTTTAGTCCACACTTGAAACACACAATGTCCACATCGCTCTTGTATCTGCATTGTGCGCTGGATCTCGTGTGCTCACGCCCGGTTCTTCCTCCTGTTTTCATTACGTTGTCGCTACACTCGGATGCGCTTGACTTTTCAGTGTCTTCGAAACTCCGTAGCTTTGTTTTGAACTCAGCAAATGTCATATCGTCTTTATCGTGAGTAACGTGTATTGCAAATGGCTTAAAACTTTCAGGTAGACCTTTTAAAACCATAGCAATCAATAATCCATCACCTAAAGTCTCACCCGCATTGCGCAGTGCTGTAATGGCGGCCTCTGCTCTGATGACATAGTCTGTGACAGTCTCTTCCCTCTTTTTCTGAAGCGATGATAGCGTGGTGTACAGGTTGATGATTCGGGGCTTCCCCTTTCCAGCGTAGTAGTCCCTCAATATTTCTAATGCTCTTCTCCCATTATCAGGGGCATCTCTCATAATCAGTGAGAGGCTTTTATCGTCCAAAAATTGGATTAACTCGGCGTAAGCGTCAGCGTTCTTCTTACCGTCTGCTGCTACTTCAGCCTCACTGTTCGGTTCCTTCAGAACAGTGGCTTTTAATCCCAACAAGTGCAAATATCCTAGCACCTTAGTTTCCCAAAGTTCATATCTGGTCTCATCTCCGTCAAACATGAGTCGAGGCAGCCTGCTTGCTCCTCGTTGATCCATGTTGCTATTTAGCCGTTAGCCCGCTATCCGTTGTGGCTCCGGATCTTCATGAGAAAAAACTCTTCTTCGAGTCGGCCCTGGGCCCATAACCTGTTGAGTATTGCAGCATCGACAGCGATCAACTCGAAGGGAAATGATGACGGAGGCAAAAATGTCCTTAATATTTTATGAACTTTATTCCTCTTCAACACACGGCAAAAACTTTTCTCATAGGTGCCGTATCTATTTCTCTTCTTCTTCTGTTTTAGGAACGTACAATGAAACAGTGCCTCCTTGTGGTGAGCACTAAAACACTGTCTCTGTTAAACCACAGTAACCATAATGCAGTTAAACACTGTACAACATGAGTACACACAATGAATATCTTAACACAGGGATCTTTTATTTTGAAAAGTGAGCGCAGAAATGTCTCGTGTACTTTGCAAAGTTACACTTTATTTTAAAAAAGAACACACACGCTTGAGACGATGACATTTCAACACTGAATCTAAATGAAATCTGAGACAGTGCTTTCAGTCACATTGCATGTGCAGCAGCAAGTGTCAGAAGCGGTCACCCTTTTCAAAATAAAACACCCACTTCCTGCTTTCAGTTTAATTTGAAGGATGGAATCATTTTCATACCCATGAATGCATTCAATGTCCTTACGGAGGCATATTCACCCTAGATGTGTCCATTCCCATCACAGAACCATCGCTTTCCCACACAAGTGGGCACAAGTGGATCTAAACCATCAAAAATGATGCTCACAGCAGAACAGAGACTCCTACATATCCCTGTAGGGGACAATGTATCTTTCCCTACACTTAAAGCTGGAGGCTGTTTCCTCTTTTTGTAAACAAATGAATGACCAGCGGACAACATCAAGCTTCCCTTTGATCTGTTAGTCTCCGTAGCTGCTGTTGTCTCCTTTAGAGTGCGTTTTAACTGTTGTCAACACGTCCCGTCCTCTGCCGTTGGCTTTCACATGTCTGTGAGCCCTGAGGATTGGCCATCTTTATAGATTTCCCAACGGGAGGTTATCTTGTTGATCACCAGGCTTGGGATGGAGAAGACAGCCGCCTGATTTATTTTCCTCCTCCTGAGTGAGGCAGCAGGACAAGGACATCGTGACCCGTCTGAAGCTCGGATAAGCCCGCGTGCCCATGCGTGTGCGTTTCACTGATGCTCGTTTCAGTGGGTGACAGTTTGAGCTAATGAGTGATGCTGGTGCCGGTGCTCAGGAGACGGATGCACGGGCTCAGCTCTTCCTCATATTTCAAACTCTCTGAGAGGCCTGTTTTGACACCTGGCTGTCATTGTTTGAGACTGAATGATGCTCGGATCCTCCTTAATTTATAGGAAAGGCACCCGGGTGAGGGCTACATCACACAGACCACATTTAAACGCTGAAAAATGGCTGTCAGCTCTATTTTCATATTACAGGTGGTGGTCACTTGAGAAAGCTACTTTCCAAATTTAGCAGAACACACCAGGATCTAAAACCTGCTCAGTTTTCTTCTCACATTTAAACTGCAGGTCTTAATCTCCACTTGAAAATGCACACCACTTATCTTTCAGTGGGCAATCAGGGACACTTTTCATTCTTTTATTTTTCTTTTTTTTAAGCATTTTTGCCTGAACTGGACAGAAAACGAAGACAGAAAAATATATAAACACCGCAGCGTAATATGAAAATTACACTTGGACTGGGTTGGTCCATCCTTTATATAAAGTCTGTGGTCTTGTCAGTCCTTACATTTGTCCTTTGTCTTTCCATGCCCCCCTGTCGAGTCCACCTCTTCTCCCCATGTCAAACTAATCCTTGTGCCCTGTTTCTTTGTGGTATATGTTGTTTTATGCGTCTGTATTATGCTTACTTCCCCCGCCTCGTTATATCTACAGTTTTCAGCCGTGCGTCCCACCTGTTGTCTCTCCTCCAGTTATCCTGTGAGTGCCGATATTGTCATCCGTCATCCGTCGTAGTTATGTAGTATGTTAGTTCTCCGTTTCCTTGGTGACATCTTGATCCAGCACTGCTAGGATTTTGGGCTTTTGTGTGTTTTTTTTGTTTTGTTTGAGTTCAGCATTAAAAATGCTTTTCTGAGTCAATCCCTCTTTACCACCACACTTTAGCCACAGATGGCAGACGCAAGAACCACACAGAAGAGGTAGACAGTGAAGGAAAGATGGGACACTTGTAGGGAAAAGTGATCTGACAACATGAAAACATGAACTAAATGCTGCCATTTAGGAGGAGCATTTATAAATGTCCCTAAATTATAAGTTTTACATAAATAAACCAAGTCACTCCCTTCTTCTTCCTCTGCTTCCTCAGTAGCAGAAAAAGGTGTTGTCTGTGTTAGCTCTTTAGTTTTAGAGTGGAATTTATCAATGAGATGTGGTGCATGGAGGGTATACTGAATATTTTAGTATAACAGGACTTTTGTTCGATCAGCCACTTTTTTTTAAGGATATTACTTGGACACACCCCACCTGCCTTTCTCCAGCAGAGCTGTTGCACTTCACCTGGCTTTTTCCTCACATTCTCAGCCCAAAGTTCAGAGTTCAAGCACCACATTCAGTTTTTTTTATACGCGTAGCCCCACTTCTTCTCCAAAGAGCCAAAACAAAAAATCTACATTTACACAGACAGCTTTGTCAGCAGAACTTTTCGTTTCCACAATCACATCCTCTTTACAATCAATACCTCAAAACAGAATGAGGAAGGTGTTTAACGACTGCAGCCTTTAAGCATTACAGACATAACATCCAGAATATATTTCTCTCTTAGACTGATCGCGGGCTCTGCGGAGGATTCAAGTGCTCCACTGGGTTGACTGAAGGGAAGCATGACGGCTAGAATAGAATGGAATATCTACATCATGCTTTACTCACATTTACCTGCTGAAACTGTCTCTTATATATAAAGACCAAATGCAGCAAACTGCTCAAACCCATTCGAGAATGGGTTCCCTGCCGGTTCCCCTCTAAGGTACGCTCTTAATTGCACTGATCATCTGTCAACAATTATAACAGCTTTATTGAGCTGTGAATGAGGAGGTGCACCATGCTGCGTGGAAAACAGGACTAACAATGTTAAGGCTGGAAAATATGTTGGTGGGGGGGCACTGAATCAAAGCAGGCTTAGTGAAAACTGGGGGCAGAAGTAGAATACAAATGAGGTTTAAGCTTGAGAGGACATCAAAAGGCTCCAGAGCTCGAGTAGCGACGCAGAGAAGGTTGTTATTTGATAAACTTGGCGGTGGGAGTTAAGAAGTGTGTGTGTGTGTGTGTGTGTGTGTGTGTGTGTGTGTGTGTGTGTGTGTGTGTGTGTGTGTGTGTGTGTGTGTGTGTGTGTGTGCGTGTGGATGGGTATGTTTGCGTCCCAGTGGACTCACTTATGAGTACACAGGGGAAACAGTAGAGGAACAGTACCTTTTGAGGTGTGAGTCAAGTGTTTTCTTGTGTGTGTATGTGTGCGTGTGTGTGTGTTGCAGGTTAACAGGTGCGTTTGTTTACAGTCATCATTTTGCAGAAGGTCACAGATCAGGAAGCGCGGGCTGAGTTTGTGTGCGGAAAGAAAGAAAGAGAAAGAAAGAAAGAAAGAAAGAAAGAAAGAAAGAAAGAAAGAAAGAAAGAAAGAAAGAAAGAAAGAGGAGCGGAGGGTATGTGTGTTGTTTTAGTGATGCTCATAGCCACCTTAGCCAACCATTAATGCTCTTCCTCACCGCGAGCTTGCCGGTTCCCATGGAAACGCCTCTCCGTGCTGCTGCTGCTGGCAGCATCCTATCACTCCCAGAGGCCTCTCAGAGAGATGACCGAGACGAGCTGCTTGGGATCGGTGGGGGCCTTGAGGAGCTGCGGGCAGAGAGTTTCTCCATAACTCACCTCCCATCATCCACGTACTCGCGAGCTGATTCTGTTTGTATATAAAAGGAAGCTGCTGGTATCAAACCAGATTTGAAGCTATGAATTATCTGGTTGATAAAGTGGAGTGTTCAGCAGCAAAAGAGTCAGATGTCGTCCTCGGGAATTTTAGATACCAAAGACAGTGAGAATTTGGACTCACCTGTCTGCAAACAAGAAGCAAAGTGCCAAAAACTGCAGTTCCTCAAATGGCCACTTGAGACTGGCTCCAAAAGTGATGTTTAAAGCCTTCACAGGTTTAAAGATGAAATAAACACATTCATGGCACTTCTCCAGAAGTTGATTCTGTTCATCTGGACGTAGCATTTTGTGGGAGAAACGTTTCGTCACTCATCCAAGTGACTTCTTCAGTCTCAGCTGACTGCAGGTTTCCCCAATCTTATAAACAGTACATTGCATAATGAAGGAACAATGGGCTGGTTTCAGCCCATTGTTCTGACCATTGATCAACAACCACTGACCAAAACCCACTGATCAATGGTCATGAGTGCCATTCACAGACAGTTGGGGAATGGCTGCAATCACAGCATTGTAAGATGGTGAAAGATGTACCCTTAGGCCCCCTCCTCGATTCAGAGATGGTCTTTCCCTTTTCACGTAAATGGCCTCATTGACTCTGCTCTCAAACCAGCATTCCTCCCTGTCCAGGTTGTGTACATCCTCATGCTTGAAAGAGTGTCCACTGGCCTGTAGGTGTAAATAGACTGCAGAGTCCTGGCCTGACGAGGTGGCTCTTCTGCATTGTGCCATCCACTTCGCCAGAGGTTGTTTGGTTTCCCCGATGTATAAATCCTGGCAATCCTCCTGGCACTTAGCAGCATACACTATGTTACTCTGTTTGTGTCGGGGGACCCGATCCTTGGGGTGGACCAGTTTTTGGCGCAGCATGTTTTGGGGTTTAAAAGCCACAGAGACCCGGTGTTTAGAAAAAATGCGTCTCAACTGCTCTGATACTCCTGACACATATGGGATCACTACAGGTTTTCGCTTAGGCAGTGGTTGTCCTTCTCTCCTGGATCGGCTGGAGCTTTCTTATAGCGCCTTCCCAGCTTTGAGAAGTCCAGCTGGGATAACCACATTTACTCAGGGCCTTCTTCATGTGCTGTTCTTCTGCTTCCCTGGCTGCTGTGTCTGTGGGGATGGCACTTTTTTTTTGGCATTTTTATAAAGGTATTGTCAGTCATTCTTAAAGATTCTTTAGTAGAAATTGTGAGATTTCCTTCCAGGCCACTGTATATATGTATGTATATACAGTGGCCTGGAAGGACATCAGAAAGAGAATCTGAACTTACAAAACAAATTTTAATCCTCTTTTCTTCTCCAACACAGAGGACACATCCTTAAATTTTCTCAGCAACCCCTTCAATCCATCCATCTATTTTGTGCTACTTACCTGGATTCGGGTCATGGGAGCAGCGATCTAAGCCATCAAAGAGACGTAAACCAGCATGTCCTGGGTCTGCTCCGGGGGTTTCTCTTGGTAGCACATGTTCAAAACACCTCACCTAAAAGGTGCCCAGGCATTTAAGTAAGATGCCTCAACTGCTCTGTATTTGTGATCTCATTCTTTCGTACAGCACACAGAGCTCGTGATGTAAACTGACTGGCATTAACTAAATAAAGAGATATTTTTTGAGATTGGTTGCTCAACATTGACTTGTACTGACTGACACATTGTTGGGGAAGCGCAATTTAGGAGCTCCAACACGGCGAAATCGCACTTCTTTGTTTGTGCCAGGTGCATTTTCCCTCAGTCAGTCATTTTTCTGGATTTTTTTCCCTGCACCACATCATCAGTCATTAGTGATGCAGAAAGAGGCAGAATGAGGGGGGGGGGGGGGGGGGGGGGGCTTGAAAGAAAGAAAAAGGAGGAGAACATGTACTCCCTGCCGTCACCGCACATCAGAGACACATTAGAAGTTACTGAAATGGAGAGGAGCAATCCCCCTCGGTCCGACTTCAAAGGCAGGCGGTTTTGGAGAGAAAATAAGGACAACCGTTAAAGATTCAGTAGAACTGCCAAAATCATCTGCCACTTCAAGAATACTGTCACAACATCTGATGAAGCAAAGAGCAGGGAGACGCCGCAGCGATTGATCAAACATGTAACATACGTTGGCTTATTGGGAGTGAAACATTCGTTGGATTGAAAGTAATCTGACCATCCAGCTGAGAAAATAAAATGTTTTCATTCCTCTGCTCTCACCTCACATGCCTGCTGATGCTGAGCTCCAAAAACACTAACGCTGTAGCAGGATTTCAGCTTTACTGACAGCAAACAAGGCTTAACACATGTTTCTCGTCTGTCTGGGCCTTGTTCTGCAGATTTACACCTTAGGTTCAGCAGTGGGAGCTGTTAATTAATAGGAACACCTGCTCTAAATCACTGAATCCTGCACACACACACACGCTGCTGATTAGGAAGCAGGGTCCTGCGTTACTCGAAGGGAAAAATCTGCTCTGGATTATGGTCAAGCGTGTCGCTGCGTTGCTCATATGATCGTGCCGATTACTCCAGAGGGCTGGGACATATGGCGTGGGTTTCAATCATGAGAAGAGAAGCAGAGGGGGGAGAAAACAAGAAAACAAGAGTCGACTTTTGTGTCGCATTCACACCACAGTGCTGAGGTGTTGATGCAATCCTGACACTCATCCATACAAATCCACGTATCAGTTGGAGCAGCCACGGCAGGCAGCCCGTCTCCATGGCGATGCAGCATCTCACTCATCGGAGTGCCGACTGGATCCTCGGCGCGGGGAAGCGACCTCTCGCTCCCAAACATGTTCAGCGCTCCAAAAAGAAATCAGAAGAAGCTTTGATTGCACTCATTTTTAAAACTCTGAAGAGAAGACTGTTCCAAGAAAAAACGACTTCAAACAGGAGGCGCCACAAAATGTGAGGCGGCATCAGTGTTTGGATGCAACTTCAGAAACTGTCTCTTGTGTGCTGTAAGGCAGCAGGGGGGCTCAAGCATTAGAGCGAGTATCTGAAGGAGGAAAACAATATCTGCACCCAGGAGGATTATCATAATAACTTCTATGTAGATTATGACTAAAAGAAAAAGAAGCAACTTTGTTTCTGCAGCGCAGCCCCAACAGCATGGTTACTTGAAATAATCCTCACATACTTGGGAAAAATCTGACTTTGTTTTCATCACCCTTAGAGGCTTCAAGCCATTTACAAAACATTAGACTGCATTATTTACCACAGTGGCGTGGTAGCTGTGAAAGGGCATGCCAGGTTGAGCAGCAGCAGAGGGATGCTCTGCATGTACTGAGACTGGAGAAAGAGATGGGGTTTTTTCTAAATTTGGCTTTTTCCAAAACTGTAAACCAAACTGCAACCAATAAATAAATAAATAAAATGTTCTTCTGCTGGCAACGTAAGGATGGATCCAGTGAGTCAGCTTCCATAGGTGCCTGAGTTTGCAGCATTAAAAAGCTACCAACAGTTAATGATTTTATAACTCATCCCTCTGGTTGATGGCTTCATAGCGTAGTGTTTAACAAGTGACATATCCCTGGTCTAATCCTGGGAGGAGGCTGGAAAGAGAACTAAAGATAAACTTTCCTGCATGTCTGTGCTACTAGAGCCTTGCCAACCAAGCTCGGTAGTGTTATGTCTGTGAAGGTTCTCAGTCATCCAGGTCATCGTAGTCAAAGGAGCTTGCAAAGAAAAGCATCTGGACTTCTTTAAGTTACTTGAAGATGTTTCACCTCTCATCCGAGAAGCTTCTTCAGTTCTAAGGTCAAATGGTGGAGAGTCCCAGATTTACTCGGTAGTGTTAGTTTATACCTTAACTTATCACTCACTCTACCCTCCAATCCAAATATGGTATCTTCAGACCCCAAAAGAACTGCAAAACACTAACATTGAATACATGGAATCTTCATCTCCTTCTTTCGGCTGCTCTCTTCCCTCGCCACAACAGATTATCTTCCTCCATCTCATCCGGTACCCAGCGTCCTCCTCTGTCACACCAACCCTCTGCATGTTCTCGTTCACTACTCTCCAAAATTTGATTTAGTTTTAGTCATAGTTTAGGCTTTTAAATCTTCACTTCCTAACTTGTCCTGACTTTCTTCACAACTTAACTGGTTCCGTTTGGATCTCATCTCTCCAGAATATTTTCATCACATTTTTATTTGTTGATTAAATTTACATTTCTTGGCAATTTTAGTCCCTGTTCATTAGTTTTTATTTAGTTATGATCAAATAAAGGTTGAGGATGAAAATTATTGGTCAGTGAAATGAAAACTACACAACACCCATGAATCTGCACTGGTATTTGTCTTTTCCTCCTGGCTGACAGCTCCATCCACACTCCAGCCTTTCCTTCTCTCTCGCTGCCTCCTAACATGCCTTCCCCCTCTCCTATTCCTGTGCACTTGGCCAACAGTAGCACAGTTTCCACCGGCACCCTGTTGACCAGCAGCACGGAAAGTTGTCGCTGGTAACCTGCACATGAATCATGTGGGAATCTCATCCTTGTTTGATTTGGTTTTTGCACTGGATGCCCTTCCTGACGCAACCCTCCCCATTAATCAGGGCTCGGGACAGGAAATAGGGTCCGACATCACAACAGCTGGATCCATTTTTTATACCATCTAAGCCATAAATACAAAAGCAAACACACAAAGATTGGATTAAACTGTGTTTTCCCAGTTAAAACAAAGTAGAGGGATTTCCAAGGTTAAAAGGTATTTCGCTTTTAATGCTGGGAGTATGAAACATGTGTGGCACCACCAGACAAAAGTATGCATAATAAACAGAAAAAGAAATAGAAACTCCTACATCTCCTCTGGGGTTGGTTTTCAGGGTTTAGAAAATCTATTTTTATTTTATTGGGACAACTTAGGGGGAGACAGGTACAGAGGTTTGGTGAGCTAACAGGATTCCCAGTCTTGAATGTCCAAACATAAGTACAAGCATATAAGCACCTAAACAAGAATATGCCAGAGTGAAATATGTAAGTCTGCTTTAGTGTTTTTCACTGTGCAGGAGCAGGCTCTGGCAAAACAAAAGCATTGTTTGCTCTTCTATTTTTATTTCCACATCCTCTGCATGGATCATAAATTGACGGGGAAGTTTCACCTGCAACATGCTGTTTTGGCTTTGCTGTCTCTCAGCATGATATCTTGTACTACATAACCACCAAGTAAGTGTTTAATAAGCTTTTACAGGACTCATAAAAGATATGTTTGAAGGTTTTCAAAGGCAAGTAATGTTAATCAGTTTAATTAACTATCTCAAGCTGCAAAAGCAGTTTTAACCCCACACAATTGTCCAGCTTTTTTGTCCTCTCTTTCAGTCGGTCAATTAGCCTTAAATGAATGATGAACATAATTTTCTGATTAGCCTGCTCTCATTGACAAACCTCCCTCGACTCAGAGATGATTAGACTGTAAAGTTGATCAATGGTATTGGATAGTCCTCTCAGGAGACCGTCCCCCAAACTGACCTCTTTTTATCCCGGGGTAAAATTTTATTTGCTTTTACATAAATTGAATGAAGGCAGTCTAATGGCTGAGGTGGTCCTACTGCAAGTAAAATAAAGAGCAGATTATTTCTTTTCTTTTTTTTCCTGACTTGAAGTGAAGTCTCTCTTTGAAATGTGGTTTCGCTGTTTCTGTGCCATTCTCTGATGGAGCAGCTCTGCCTGTCTGGTGCTGCATTTCTAAGCAGCTGCTTTCCTTCCCTTCATGTCAGAAATAAGGTGCATTGGGATTCCAGTCTTGTAACCCTTGTTTCTGTTGTATCCCATTGGTCTTTACTTCGCCAAGCCTGAAAATGACACGAGTATCCAGCTTTCATTTTCTGTCCTCCTAACTAATGATCACATCTTCTTTCCTCATTGTTTTTTGTTTTTGTCATCCTGCGCTGCTGGTGTTAACCTTCTCTCTTCTGCAAACACCACACAGACACAAATGTTATTTTAAGCCTGAGCTGTGAACATCAACCACTTCCCTGCTGCTGTCACTCCTCCTCACTTCTGTCTCTTTATTTTTGCTTTTTCTTCCCCACCTTTACTTCCCTCGCTCCTACCGCTTTATCGCGCAGCGACAACAACAACAGCAGCATGGTGTTTAGCTGTTGTTGGAGGTGGTGAGCAAGCCAAAAAAAAGTGTGGATGGGTGGGAGGGTTATACGCTGGCGTGCATACACAGATGCTCAAAGTGACCTCGGTCAGGATCTGAATCAGAGAAATCTTCAGGCTGTGTAGTGCAGAACAGAGGAGCGGGAAACAGCTGTCAGCCCTGGTTGAGATTTCAGCACCACAGGGAGGGGACAGCTCCCTGTGAGGCTTGCACTGGTTAAAGTTCTCATAAGATTAAAGTGAGATATATTTGGTTATTTGATATTTCTGCATTTGTTGTGTTTCCAGCAGATGATCCTGAATGGTTTGGAGAGTTTTCATCTTTCAGTGTCATGTGCGCTTGCAAAGACAGGGAGCCTTGCTGCTGATATAAACAAAACTTCTTTTTAATGATCAGTAAAAAGCACTTACTCAGAAAGCACTCAGCACTATCACCTCAACATCAATAAGATTTCTGGCCTTCTGGGGCCAGACGGACTGCATGGGTTTCCTCTGCTTGTCCCCCTCAGTCCATAGATTAACTGGGAGTTCTAAATTGATTGTAAGGTGTGGACATGCGACCTGCCCAGGGTGCACCTAAAGTTTCAGATGAGGAGGTTGCCATCCACACAATTAATCCCTGTGAGACAAATGCTCAGCTTCAGACAGTTGTTTCTAGTCTTGCATCTCTATAAAAACCTAGAGAACTTTTACTTTTATTCTTTTTTATTTATATATATTTTTTATTTATAAATTGTGTTATTTTATTTATTATTCTGTATTTATTATTTTGTACTTGATCATTTTCAGAGGAATATGTCTTTTATGTTAAGGTACTTAATGCTGATCCATGAATCATTAAAGCATGAAAAAGGCGCCTAACTGGAGGGATGAACCCGGGCTGTGTCTGCACATAACAGACATTGGCAAAGAACCAATTTTAAATTGTATCTTTAGGCACTTTTTTACCAGCTGTCTGTCAAAAAAAACCACATGGGTTGTTTTTTTTTTTTCCATTTCTTTAGTTGGGTCTATGAAAATTCCAACAATAACACAGTTTGACAGGCATAAAATAGTATTTCAGCAAATCTCAGCATGATGTCCTTAAAGAAACTGAAGAAACTGGACAAGTGGAAGATAAAAGAGAAAGTGGTAGGCCAAAAAACTATCAGCAGCAGGTGAACAGTATATGAAAGTCCTTAAGAACAGCCGGGACCTCAACATAAAAAAAAAAATAGGTTTTAAAGTGTGTTTTATTCAAGCAGTGTGTGAACAACAAAAGTGAGCCAACATCCAAAGAAGGAAAATACTTTAAGAAGAAATTACAACGAGGTTGTGTTGTAGAATGAAGGTGGTTACAACAAATATTCACTTACACAAACTCTGTTTTTGCTTTGTATGTTGTATTCCCAGAACATTCACACATGTCAGTGGTTCAAAAAAATCCTGTTTCCAATTTTCTCACTAAATTCTAAAGAAATAAGAGGCCATTAAAATGAAACTCTTTTCACTGACTTATCAATATTTGAATAAATTTAAACCTACTTTAGACTCCTCATAGTTCATCTGAAGCGCAGCTTAAATGCTTCTCTCGAAATCAATCGGAAAACTTCAAACACTACGTGAGCAATAAATAATGTCCACAGTAAAGTCTGCAGAGGTTTCCTTATAACCGTCCAAGCCAACTTAAAATCAGTGTTAAGTAACTTCAGTTTCAACTAATACATAGAAGATGCCCACGCTACTAGACTTGCATGGAAGCAGACCAAAGAGACTTAAACGGAAGCCTGAAGGAATATAGGTATAAATAATAATATAAATAGAAACGTTGGCGTTATGACATTGGCTGTAGCGAAAGAAAATTAATTATAAATTTATGTTGACCTGATGTCCCTCTTTATGTCGAACTACAGTATTTATAACCCTCGTCTTGTCCCACACCTCGAGACAGGCTCCCATGATTCTTTCACTGACTCTGCAGGATGTGTGCTCAACTATAGTCTGTCTATTACCCAGTCCATGTGAGGAAAGCATTTTATTATCAAATCTAATGCAGATTTTTGGTGAATATGATGGAAACTAGCACAGAGAAAATGTGGGTTTTTTTGACTGGTAAATACTTTATTTTTACCGAGCCCCGCAATGAACATTGAAAAAAAAAAATAAATAAAGATGAACTTTTGCGAGATCTCGCAAAAGTTCATCTTTATTTATTTTTTTCTCCAATGTCCCTTGCGGGGCTCTGTAATTTTTTGTCTCATTGGATACTTTTTTCCCCTTTTAATTTCACAAAAGGAGTAAGAGAGTATAAGTGTATCAGGCCAAAAGAAAATTGCTAGTGAAATAAGAGACTATCAGAGCAAGCTTTACTCTTTTTGTATTTATAAAAAAAAAAAAAGAGAGTTGAAAAAGTCACATTCAACATTTATTTGTGTTTAATGTGCTAAATGCAAAACCAGAAACCTGCTTCTCATTCCATTTTTATTTTTACGTTGGACATGAACTGCTAGCATATCCCATTTTGTCCCGCATTCAGTATTTTAGGATCCCTGTTTAAGTTATGTGAGCATTAAGATGACAGCAGTTACACTTCTGGCTCCATGCATATCTTTTAGTGATGCAGATGAAGTGCTGAACAAAGTGTGTAGTAATGCCAATGCTCATAAAATGATGATCATATAGATTTTATGGGCTGAGCATGCAGGCACTCACTCTGTTGCATTCGCATCACTGCATTTTGTTGTTAGCTTTGCAGTATTTGCAGTATCGCCTGTTACAGGTGTGAGTTTGCAATTCAAGTGCTGCTTTAGCTGACATTTACCTCTTTTCACATGAAATCATATTTTCCACTCTACTGTAGCACACAATGTGTGACGCTGTAAGACATGAAGCCTGGAAGTGCAGCGACTTCTAAGCAGCTCATTAATCTGCTGTGCCAGCAGTCGATAGCGCACACCAGCCATGTGAAGCAGTGAACGTAATACAAGAGGTGTTAATGAGGATGGGGGCATGCAGCAGGATTCATGTCGCAAATCATGCCTTATCTCTCAGCTCTCTTTCTCACACACACACGCACTTTCTCGCCCCTCTGCAGGGCAGAAGGATTCAGGGCAATAGGGTGGAGAGAGGTAGGAGGAGGTGGAGGAGGTATTCTAGTCCCCTTTCATTTATCTGCCAGTTTCTGCCCCAATTAACTCCCATTAATATCACTTGCCATGCTCCACCTTGAAGCTGATGCACATGCATACCTTACGAGCGCACACTCACCTGAATATGTGCACAGAAGTCAGATGAAGCTGGGCCTGTGAAATGCATCACAATGAGTGGCTTCACATGTGTGTGAGTGTGTATATGTGTGTGTATCAGTGTGTGTATCAGTGTGTGTGTGTGTGTGTGTAACATCATGTGGTGATTACAGCACCTCCTCCTCTGATTGTCCTGGTGTCGCTGCCAACAGCTGTCAGCTGGAAAGCCTTCAAGGAGAGAGGAAGTGCAATGAGGACGTGTGTGTGCGTGTGTGTGGAGAGTTACAGAGACTTCAAGGTCGTATGTAATCACTGAAGAGATGTTTGAGAAACTTTTCAGTGGCAAATTTATTTTTTCTACATAACCTCTGACCTCAGTGAGAAGAGATGATTTCCCGCTGAGTGTCAGTATGTGGAAAAGAATCTAACAACATTAGATATCATATAGTGAGTTGAACTACATACCATCCTGTCTCATTATCAGCTTCCCTCAGCGCAGCCAGAGGTGTGTAGAGTCAGGAGTGGTATGATGAGCGAGCGCCCGTGGGAGATGAGAAATCTGTAGTCCTTTTTGATCTCTCTGCGGCTCACAGCTCCCGAGCCTGCACAAGTGTGACAGTAGCGACGCACACACCTGAATGAAAAGTTAGGTGCGCACATGTGAAACCTGCCAGGTTGGCTTAATGCAATATTTTAAGCCAGGGAAGTCAAGTCAGTTATTTAAAGTGGAACTACTCTGCTTTTCCTTATTTTCTGTCACATGCATATACTGTCATTGTAAATCCAACTGAAGCTTCAAATAATAATGTAAAAGTACTCCTTGTCAAGCTTCAGGGTTTGTTTGTTTTTTACTTTTGGCTCTGTGTGATGTCAGAAAGAGTGGACATCCCTAATGCTATCTCAAGCCTAAAGCCTGCTGTTCAAACCTTGTGTTTGCAGATACAGTGTCAGAAGAAAGCTGGATTTAAGGGGGAGGAGCCATAGGAGCTTTTTTGACACTGAGAATCAAATCCAGAGATGGAAATGACCATAGTAGGTCCGCTTTAAAATCTGCTGGCGTTTTCCTTTAGAAAGTTTATATCCTCACATGAACACATTAGATATTATATTTTATATAGCTTCATTTTACAACTACAGTTTCCTATGGGTGATTTATACTGCAAGGTAAAGATCCTCTGGCACTGGAGTGAAAACCTCAGCAATCAGATTGTTCTTTATGAGCTGCATTTGTGGATGGTGGGGAGAAAGAACCTCCTCCAACAGGAAAAGACCTGATAGCCCCTCCCTGACATTGATTAAACAATCAATGTCAGGGAGGGGCTATAATATACGGCAGCTGGTTGGGAGGTGAGAGAAAAGGACAAAACAAACTATGGGAAGAAATAGGATGTGACAAAGTGGGTGAGCAGACCATTTGTCTACATTCTTAGTTAACATTCTTGTTTTGATTTAACCATATTTCACATGTAATCTGCAATAGGCAAACATCTACTATCCCGGGTTTGTTTATGTTCTGCACTTTTACAGATTATATAATATAACATCTTGGTTTAAATCAATTCATACAAGTTTGTTAAGTTAACATGTTATTTATTTCAACTGTTAATTTGTATTGTTTTGAACTTACCTTTACCTACCTGTCTTCCAGAAGCAAAAGGAGGAAATGTAGTTCTACTTCCTGCTTTATACCTTCTGGGTTCATCTGAGGTCACAGGAAGGGACCAAGGGCAGGAGGGGAAGAATTCTTATAATTTAATAAAGTTGATTTTAAAGGGTTTATAAAGAAATAGATTTAATGTTGTGATATGTATTGATTACACCAGAGTTTATGTTGCCAGTCAAGAGGAGTAGTAGAGGATGAATATAATCATGTTCATCTCACCTACCTACTGAATGGAATAGTCCAGGGGAGAAAGTGTTTGATTAAGGGGACTATTTAAGCAGACGAACTCAGGTGTTTCAGAAGAAGGGTTCAGGTCAGTGTAGCTGTGTGCAGTTTGACCTTAATTTCCGTTGATTTAAGTTCAGTTATGTTTATTTGAATTGAGTTAATTATAGAGTTGAGTTTCTTATTTGTTTCTTTGTAAATATTCTTGGGCCACAGAATGGTGAATAAATCACTTGCTACACTGGACAGCATCAGTCTCCTGCACTTCTTTAACCGCTTAAGTCGAGTCCTACCACATAGGGGCATATATTACAACAGCGGTCCCCAACCGTTTTTGCGCCACGGACCGGTTTATGCCCAACAATATTTTCGCGGACCGGCCTTTAAGGTGTCGCGGATAAATACAACAAAATAAAACTAGTACCGGTACCGAAAAAAAGAAGATTTATTCATAACACACGTGAAAAGACCCAGGAAAACAGAGTTAACGATAAAAACGATGACAAAATAACGCTGAAAACCGATAAAAACCCTGAAAACCATACATTTCACACCTGAGCCTCAACCTTCGCGGCCCGGTACCAAGCGACTCACAGACCGGTACCGGTCCGAGGCCCGGGGGTTGGGGACCGCTGTATTACAACACTAGTGAAAAGAGGAGGGTAGAGAAGAAATGCAGAATCACCTGATCCAGCTATAACTATATGCTATATCAAAAATGAAAGTTTAAAGCCTAACCTTAAAAGTAGAGAGGGTGTCTCCTCCCGAATCCAAACTGGGAGCTGGTTCCAGAGGAGAGGAGCCTGAAAGCTGAAGGTTCTCCCTACTATTATACTTTGACAAACTCCTGAGAACCACAAGTAAGACCGCAGCCTGGGGGCAACTGAATGAGCCCCTGCAGTCAGCTGGTGGAGTAACTTATCCATTTTGTCCAGTTGTTTGGTTGGATTTTTTTTGTTGTTGTTTTTTTTTTTAATGTAACAGTAGGGACCGCCAGCACAAATTAGCAGGAATATAGTGCTGGAAAGCAGGAAAGTAAAGGAGGTGAGGATAAACACATGTCTGAGGGTGGCTTTGTGGGGGCACCACTTCCTGCTTTCATGCTGTCTGATCTGCCATTTTTAGGTAAGATTATAAGTAATTTAATATAAGATCAGTCTTTCCAGATATTCTCATGTCGTAACATTGTATCTAATATAAAACTACAGGTATTTTTCATGATTATGTTTCATAATGCTACAGTTATAAAGTCAGTGCTTTGATCATTTAATTAAACCTGTGATCATATATATACGTTATCATCAGAAATATTTCACAGGGATTTTTAAAAAAATCATTTCTTCAGGTGAAATAAAGTGTTTAAAAAAGTTTCTCTTCTTTGAGTCATAAATACTTTATATCTGAAATTTGAGACCAAAAAATGATTTGTTTATGTTAAGAGAAAGAAAATCTACAAGAGAGAAGAAGACGAAAAGAGAGGAAGAAGGTTGACTAAGGACAATTCTCCATTTAAGTATATTATTTATCGTGCACGGCTGCTTAAGATGTTCTAGAGCACCATTTGAATATTACAAAAGGTTATTTATAGAGAGATCATCGGGTATCATCTGGTCTCTAGATACTACTCTGAAGAAGTGAGTCTCTAACCCTGATAAGATGACTCATTTTTTTCTTTTAGCAGTGTTGTTGCCATGTTATCTGCCCATTATTTGATGTGCCAGGCTTCACAGGGTTAATTCCACTTTGCTTCAGTGGATTTCTGCATTGCTAGCACAGTAAAACATGAAATTACCATTGCAATATGTATGAAAAAGCAAAATTAATCCGTCTGTGAATTCAATCTCTTTCATTGAATTCAGTCTCCAGAGTGACCAGAGAGGAATGAGAGTAATCGAGCTCATCTCCTCTCCGTGGTGGAGAGTTGCTCTCAGGAGTCCAATGTGAAATTTAGCTCATTACTCCTCATCCCCTGCAGCGAGTGCTGCCATTCTGAATGAGGCCTTCAGTTAAGAACCTTGTTTGGAACATTTCTGAACTGCTCGATTTGTTTTATTATTATTTATTTAATTTTTTCGTAAGTCGACCTCAAACATCAGGAGACTTTAAAACCTGGATCCCTCAGCTGCTTTCTGCCAATATAAATGTCACAGTCAGCTTTTAGTCTGCGCCGTTTCAAAACATCACTCATTTGAAGACTCAAACTGAGCTGACACGAGTCCTCGGTGGAGGATTTCATAATATTTTTCATTATTCATGACAGCGATTGTGTGCAGGCAGCTACTTTCTCCTCTGCGGCTGAGATGAGGGGGCTTTATCAAACAGGAGATGAAGAGGCTGACCCTGTTGTTGCTGCATGTTTTTACTGTTTTAGCTGCATGCCATCTGTAGGATTGTTGTAGCTGCGTGGCATGAAGATGAACGATTGCTCGCAGCCTTCTTTTTTAGACAGTTTTGGGGATAAAATCAGAATCAGAATCAGAATCAGAATACTTTATTGATCCCTGGGGGAAATTTTTTTTTTTTTGTTACAGTGCTCCATTTTAAACCAACATTAAGACAAGACAGACAATACGCTAACTAAGAATAGTACAATATATACATATATATACATACATACATACATACATAAGTCACTTATAAATAAATAGTTGGAAAAGAAACGTGTAGCTGTAGCAGCAAACAGTGTGTTAAGTGGATGCGTTGTACAGGGAGATGGCCACAGGCAGGAATGATTTCCTGTGTCGTTCAGTGGTGCTTTTCGGTAATCTCAGTCTCTCACTGAACGTGCTCCTGTGACTGACCAGCATGTCATGGAGTGGGTGGGAGGTGTTATCCAACATTGTCTTTATCTTGGACAGCATCCGCCTCTCCGACACCACCTTGAGGGAGTCCAGCTCCATCCCCACAACATTGCTGGCCTTACGGATCAGTTTATTAAGTCTGTTGGCATCTGCGACCCTCAGCCTGCTCCCCCAGCATGCAACAGCATAGAGGATCGCACTGGCCACAACAGACTCATAGAAAATCCTCAGCATTTTCTGGCAGATGTTGAAGGACCTCAGTCGCCTCAAAAAATAGAGACGACTCTGGCCCTTCCTGTAAAGTGCTGTGGTGTTTTTAGCCCAGTCCAGTTTATTGTCAATGTGTACTCCAAGGTATTTATAGGAAAAAAAAACAATGTTTGTCTGAGCGTTTCCAGCTTTGGAGATAACAGCAGAAGACAGAAGTTACACATTATCTGAAGCTCAGATTCAGAACATGTTTGAAAGCAGGAAAAAACAGTATTTACTATTAAAGATGGCATCTAACAGGAAAGCAGTGCGATCAGTTAGTGAGGTAAAGAGGGACATACATTCTAATTCTTTAGTACCCTCGTGCAAAGACTGAACCGTGTGTATTTGGCTTTAGTTCAGATATATGTTGACTTTTGTGGCATCAAACCTCTGTCTACCAGAGGCTGGAGCCTGGAACAACACTGCATATCTCCAGGCTTTCAGATGAGAGTCAGGAAGACAAACCCGGTGTCTCTTTGATCTCCTGTATTTGGCTCTGTGGGAGATTTAAGGCTTGCCGTTGAGATGCCGTGCGCTTCATCTTATTCTATTAATATTACAGCAGAAAGCCTACAGGAGCAGGTTGTTTACACAGGAGACTGTTCACTGTACCAAATCCTCTGATATAAATAAGAAGAAGTAATCACTAATGTAGTGGTGAGGACATGGTGAAACGTTTGAGTTTCAGCAACTATTTCCTAAAATGCTGTTTGTAGAAAGCTCTTTTTGAGTTGAGAGGTGATTTTGGACATTTTTTTTGGGTCTCTTCAGCGATCATGTTCTTGGTTTGATTTTTGTATTCAAGTTGTTTTTCACTTGAAAAAACAAAAGTGCTGTCACAGTCCTGTGTTCTTGTGTTTTCTTTGCTGAAGAACAATGAGTACAGATCCTATTAAAATTAAATAAATCCTATTTTATTTTGATTCCTCTGCTGGAGAGAGATCCTAAACTGCAACTTGTTTAGGATTACTGTGACCAGTACTGAAGCAAAGTGAAGTAAAATGAACTTTAAACATACTTTGATTAATTAATATAGCTCATAGTCTTGATTTAGAGAGCTTATATGAATGCATGCCAACACTTTGACAAGAAGCAGATTTTATTTTATTTGAAATCTATTTATTAAGACAAAAAAGCCAAACCAAGCAAGTACAACAGAAAAAAAAATCACTGATAAAGTAACCATTACTTTGGTTTTACTTTCAAAAAACAAAAAACAAGAAACCCTAATTCACATGCACATAATCCTCATGCATAAATAAAAGCTAATAAAGTAATTTTATGAGTAATTTGAAAAACAAACAAACAAACAAGTCAATAAATAAAGGATTGAGCAAAATGGGAGGATAGGGAAGGAGATCACTGTAAATTTGTATGTACAATTCAGCGTATTTTCCGCTAAATGAAATAATAAAGGAAGCACTTAACTACTTGTCTTTAGTATTTGGAGAATTAGTATTGACTATCCAACCATGCCTCCCCATGCAGATATCTTGTTGTATCATGGTGATTGCTTTTCCTCTGCCTTCCTTTCTCTGTGAATTACTGCCCCGCCTCAAATATCGCCTGTGTTTGTGCCTAATGTTCTGCTTTATCATTTGTCTCTTTGCACAACCTTTTCCCCAACTTCACTTTAAGACGAATGAATGATGAGCTAATGTCTTTTTAGACGGAGCTTTTGCCATGGACTAGGGACTAGGATGTGAGGGGAGGAATCAAGGTTGCGCAAGAGGCAGAAGAGAGGAATCAAAGCAATAAAATGGTAATAAAGTGAGACATCCTTGCCTCTGAGCCTTCAGTTAAATGGTCAGATATACTGGCAGGAAATGTGTAGAAGTACTCTCTGCAGGGTGGCAGATTTCTGTCAGCATATAACTGTGGAGGGGTACTGCATTACTCAAATGTCTGGAAACCTGCAAGAGACAGATTACGGATGAATGGCAAAACTGTTGCATCAAGATATTTTGACTTGCAGCCCCTAGCAGGGCTTAATCATCCAACATTATGTATCCTACAGCTTCCTCTCTTTTAAACTTCAGCTGTCAGCTGTTCAACTGCCTTTTGCGTAACATTTTGGTGATGATCAGAATTTAAAGCCAACATGTCTCTGTTTAAAATGAGTCCAAGATGTAAACCTGCAAAAGATCCCATTCAGCCCAGCAAAGGTAAAAACACCTCGGTAAAGGACACACCTGTGTATCCTCGATTAAGGCCAGCCTCCACTGTCCTCCAGAGGTATTGAGACAACCTTCAATGTGACACATTGAGATTGATGTTTGGGTTAAAGGGAGAAGGACATAGAAAAGCTGCAGGTGTTTCTCCTGTTTCTGTTTTGGAATTTGCTGGTTTTGTTACCCTCCTTTTGACTTTTGTGTATTATTTTGCTTTTTTGGCTAACAAATTAAAGCTTTTTTTGTTCCCTCATTTTGTTTGTTCTTGCATCCTCTCTCCTGGATCATGACAAACACTGCTGGAAAAAGAAAAAAAGGAAACACCAAGCAGCAGCTTTGAGCATGTCAAAATAAAGAAATACTTAAAATATCTCCTTTTCACCCTCAGTAGAAAAAACATGAAATGTTTTCTTGTGAATTTCACTCTTTACACATTCGAATCTTTGTCTTTCTGTCTTTGTTTGGATGACGTGCTGAACTCTGTGTTGACACGATCACAAGCCGAGTGGGGAATATATTAATGAATGCGATCGGACGCCAAATGAGTGGAAGCTCATTAGGAAAAAATACCTAATGAATGCTTTATAACCACCCTGCAGAAAAAGACAGAACTCTGAGGTTCCTGTGTTTGTGCTGCGTCTAATACAGATAATATAAAGAAATGAATTGCCAACAAACACAACGCTGCTTTAATTCCCTGACACTGAGGAAATTGATCTCCAAACTCAGGAAGGCAGCGGGGGAAGTCAATACCCTCATTGCCTCCTGGGAATTGTAGGCATTACAAATGGATTAGAGTGCTTTTACATCAATACTGGTTATCATTACGGTAGCCTGTTGCTGTTGTGAGGAGGAAGGCTGGTTGTGTAGTTCATCTCTGAATAACAAAGACTACACATGTCACTACTGTACCATCAACTTCTCATGTTCACTGCTTAGAGATGATGAAGGGAAAGGAGCAGGATTGAGAGGCATGAGTCTCTGACATTTCAAGAGATCATCCATCTTTTTAAGCTACTGCAAGCTCACATTAGTGTCCTAACTTGGTGCATACACTCACACAGGTTTAGGCATCTGTGTTTGTGAGGACAGTGAATGGCATAATGCTTTCACATTAGAAACAATATCCCTTACAAGACCCTGATGCTAGGATGAGAAAAGCATGCGGAAGCCATGTGCTGTCTTTTGTTTTGAAGCGTCATCTTGTTTTTTCTTCCTCTTTTTATTTGTTGGATCACTTCTTAATTCTTCCTGCAGTTCAGCTGAGATAACGACAAAATCTGCAATCTGCACACCGTGACAAAAAGAAAGCAATTAAGGAAGCAGTCTGTTAAAATCACAGGAAAACATGTGGAACTGCTGGATGAGAAACGAAAATCTGAATCCATTTTTCCTGTGCAAAAGTCTTGAGTCACCCATTATTTCTTTGTATTTTGTTTCCAAATATCCCAAAGAGCTATTGGCTGGGAAATTGGCATATATGCCTTTAAAAAACTGAGGAAACTGGATAAGTGGAGAACAAAAGAAGAAGTGACATGCTTAAAAAACTGTCTACAGCAGATGAACATTATCGGAAAGTCGTGTCCTTGAGAAACAGGAAAAAATCCAGACACAGGCATCTGTCCTTTCAGCCAATCATCTACTGATCCCTGAAGCCTCAGCAGAAATGGTCTCAGTGAAAGGGTCGCTGTCAAAAACCCAATATTAAGTAAGGGAAGAGAAATCAAAATGAAATCATTCAGTACCATCTGGAAAGCATCTGAAACAACAGCTTCATTTTTCAGCATGACAATGATCCCAAACACACTGCCAGTGCAGTAAAAGCACACCTGGATAGGAAAACACACAGTGGAACGCATCAGTCATGGACTGGCCTCCCCAGAGCCCGGACCTCAAAACAGTGTGGAGTCATCTTGACAGGATAAGAAAGAAAATTATAAACAAAATGTGTTTAGAATTTTACATTAAGGTTAACTGTGTGGTTTAAAGTAGCTTGTTATGTGCCCTGTAAAGGTGACCCAGTGCATAAGTTTATTAATTAGAAAGTATTTTGCAGTGTTCTTTTAAATGTAAATTTAATGGATCTTACTGTGCAAGCACAGCTGCACATAAGTGACTCTGTGAATGTATTTTTATGTTGTTGTTGTTGTTTGTTTTTCTGTTAATGAAATGCCAAAGTGAGCAACCAGTTAACCTTACAAGCCTGTGTTTGGACTGTGGTAGGAGAAGCCATGCAGTTACTGGGAGAACATGCAAAGTAAACACAGACAGGCCCCAGATGACCAGAATGGTTTTTTTTAATCCAGAGCCTTCTTTTGTAAAACAATCAAATGCTTTGTTGCTAGTCCTTAACTCATTTTAATTTCTGTAGCATTTATTTCCCCCTTTGGACTCCTATAACTAAACATCATAAATCGTAAATATATCTGCTCCTTCATATCATCCCCTGGGCATAGTTTCCTCTTTTTGATTTAGTTTGAAATGTTTCAATAAATATACACTGACAGGACTGTATCATCTCTGTCAGCCTGTCCCAATTCTTCACTGAAGCTTCATGATAAAATAAAATATTTATACCAAAGACCATCCACCCATCTTTTTTAACCTCTTATCTGATATAGGGAGCTTATCCCAGCAGTCATATGGCGATAGGCAGGACACACTCTGGACTAGTTACCACAGAGAGACACACAATCACACACTCTCACATCAGCACCAATTTACAGGCACCAATTAACCTAACGTGCATGTTCCTGGACTTCATTAGTAAATCCCTGCAGGCACAAGGAGAACAAACCCGCTTCAACATGTTTTTGTGTGTTACGTTATACACATTTCCCTAAAGGGAGGGCTTCAGCATAAATTTGAAATAAAGTAATGTGGATTTGGGGTGTGCAGTGGATGTAGTTCATATCAAGAAGGTTCTGGGTGGCTGCCTGTGCCTGCATGGGCTCTCTCCAGCTTCCTCCCCCAGTGCAGAGACATGAATGTTAGGATAATTGGCGATTCTAAATTGGCAGTAGGTGTGGATTTGAGTGACAGCAGTTATCTGTGTCTTCCTATTATCCCTGTGATGGATAGATAGATTTAAACATAGCTTGCCTCTTGCCAAATGTCAGTTGGGATAGACTTCAGCCCCCCCACAATGCTTGTTGGCTAGGCTGTTAGGAAAATTGATAGGTGGACTAAGGGGAATTCAATCAATATATTATTAAAGTCATTTAAATATATGGATACATTGGTAGAAAATATAGGAATGGATGACAAAAGTGCAAAATTGTAGACCACAATTTCAATTAATCCTTTCTTTTAAAGTTCCGTTGTTAAAACTGGCTCACACTTAAAATTTTAGTGACGATCAGGGATAAAGCCATAGATACGTCTGCCTAAGGCTGCTAAATTATAGATAAAAATCAGTGGATTGCCCCTTTATCTTTAGCCCAGCAGTGTGCTAAATGCAGCCCAGCAAAGGTCAGATTCAACCCAAATGACAGCTTTTTTTAAAAAGTTTTCTTTAATGATGAAAAACCCTACGACTCCCAGCCTAACTGCACAGGAATTAAAATTCATCATTCATCATAAAAAAATCTACTCGTGAAGGTTTTGTGCCTTTCCGAAAAGGCCAAACTGTCTCTCCATGAGACACAAATGAGCATAAGCATGCACACACAAACCCTCCCAGATCCTCTGACTTAGCTTTTGGCAGCAGTGTCACAATTACTACAGACCTCACAGCCTCACCGTTGACTTCGCTGCCTCAACCGACTGTGAGAGCGAGTGTGAGAGTGAGTGCGAGCGTGCGATTGTGAAAACAACTCCAAGTGTTGTTAGATGACTCTACTCTGTAACAGCTCGCTGTGTCAACGTCAGCCGTGCAAGCAGACGGCTAACGAAGGCAGCCCGAGTCGCCACATGGTGCCGTGTGACATGTGCTGGCATCTTCGTGCCTCCTTCACCAACTTTGTTTGGTGACTCTGCACTCCAGAGGATGTGTCTCCTTTTAAGAGGGAATAAATATTCATTGTGAATTCTTCTTCAGCTCAACAAACAGGAAGAAGAACAACATAAAAAGTAAACAAATGTAAATGTCATTGGCTTAAAAATTCTCATCTGTCAACCTGATGAGAGCTGATGGCTCTTGGAATGAAGCCTTTTTCAACAGCACATTGCTGTGGGCTATAAATATATATATATAATAATCATTCTTCGGTCACCCAGTCCTATCATTTGCTCACGAAGGCATCACTGTCATGCAGAAATGCACCATGAGGACTCGTATATGCCAAATTCTTGTAGGCAGTCCACTTTAATCCAAAATAAATGTGAGTTATCCTTTTTTAAATGCTGAGAACACCCATAAGACATATTTGAGAAGAATTGCATAGCAAAATGCTTTCACATTAAACACTTTGTTAAAAAAAAATAGCTGCTGGACTTAACTGTGTGTGACACAGAGACTTTAAGCTAAACTACAGGCTAGTGAGGTCATAGACAAAGTTGAAGTTGAATGTCCACCATAAACTGGCAGCCCACACTGGCTGAGGAGAGGATGCGATACCAGAATGCAGCCACATTTCTGTCCTTGATGACTGCATTAAGATTGGATAAAGAATTTGATGGCAGACAATTACCTGTCCTTAAATATAGAAGAAAAACAGAACTTTCTGGAATTCATTCTTACTCTGCCTGAGCAAATCATCCCTGGATCACTTACAGATGAGACTGCTCACCAGGTCATCTAAAACCTCCCATGTGACACCAATTCTGTCCTGTTGACACCAGCTCCTCATTAGGTTTAAGGTTTTTCACTCTCAGAGCTCTTCATGGTCAGATGCTTCCCTAAATTAGTAAATGCCTACATCCATACCTAACTACGGGGTGTATGAAGTGAGCTGATCGATGCTTCTTAGAGGTACTTCAGTCCAGGTTAACGACAAAAGAAGATCGTGTTTTTGAGATGCGGCCTCCAAGTTGTGGGATTTGTTTCCAGTTGTATTGTTGTATCTTATTTTATCCTGTAAGGCACTTTGTGACTGCCTCTTCCTTTCTGTGCAAAGTAGCTTTGTCGGCTATTTAGGTTACCTTTGAAAAAAAAAATGTCACAGTTAAGTACACCAGCCTGTAGATCCACCTTTAGCATCAATAACTGGAAGTGATTGTTTCTGTGTGACTTTATCAGTCTCTCACATTGTTAAAGAGGAATTTTGTTCCAATATGTTTTTTGGCTGTTTATTTTCTTCCTTAACAAAGGTGGTGGAGTTTAGCGAGTTTTTTCTCAAAGCAGACTTGATTGGAAATCATGGAATGCACAATAAGTGAATGTGTGTGCTCTGTGTTTTACATTAATTGTAGTCAGTGACATTCATAATTTGACCAATTATAAATCAAAGTGTGACATCCTGGTTGAATTTCCCAGCTTAAAGGTCAGTTTATGCAGCTTATTTACTATACCTAAAGGTTAAAATGTGCATAAAGCCCTACATCACCTCCTCAGACCACAGTGTACACTGAATAACATGTATTACTACACAGCAATGTGTAACACTGACATCTAATATCACTTGTCTGTCACTGTGTCCTCCTGCTCCAGGTACGTGTCTGATTCTGGGCTGCATGATCTACCCAGATGGCTGGGACAGCGACGAGGTGAAAAGGATGTGTGGCGAACAGACGGATAAGTACACACTAGGCGCCTGCTCGGTGCGCTGGGCCTACATCCTGGCCATCATGGGCATCCTGGATGCTCTCATCCTCTCCTTTCTGGCCTTCGTCTTAGGAAACCGCCAGGACAGTCTGATGTCTGAGGAGCTGCTAGGAGACAGTAAGAAGACACCTGCACACGCTTCCTCTTTGGGGCAGTTTTTATGGTGTTTTATGGTAATATTTCAAGAAATTACGTTATCTGCACCTCACCAGGTGTGATCAATTAGCAATTAAGCCTAGGCAACACCTGAAGTGTCTGAAAAGACGATAAGGGGTGCAGAGAGGTTTAACAATATAAATTATATATATACCTATGGTATGGTAGAATTTTTAAGACTGATATCGATGTGTATACCGATACCAAAACCAACATTCCAGTATGTCAGCCGATTACATTTTCTTTCAGACAAACAAAAACACAATCAAATTTCTCTAATATTTGCTATGTGTAGTTATTTATTCAAATAAATGATTCAAACAGGGAAGCTGCAGAGTGCCCTCTGGTGGATAAACTATGCAACATCAACACTCATAACGTGGTTAAAGGGTGTATCTCCTGTCTCTTTATTTTTTACATTTTCATATAAATGCAGAGGCCAATAAATTGACAAATCGGTAATATTGGCTGATAATATGAGCCTGCTGGTAATTCGGTTCAGATGAATCAGTCAATCACATCAAAACACTTGTTGTTAGGCACACTTATACAACCTGCTCAAAAATAAGCTGGAAAAGTTTTCCTGTGATTGAACATCTAAGCCCTGCAGAAAGTCATTACCCGTTGTTCGTCAGATTTGTGTCGTCATTGCAAATGCAATTTCTAAGAATAAATAAATAAATATCTTTATTACTTTCCAAACCCATTTTATAGTAATTGAGGCAGTTGGGTATACAGCAAACAAATAACGGCTGCAGTGCAATTATACCTGAAATGAGATCCGGGCTGTTTTCAAAGAAAAACAAAAGAGGTGCTACTGAACTTATTAAAAAAATCAATTTGACTGCTGGACTAAGAGAATAAGCAGCAGGTCCCACCAAGATTTTATTCCACTTCTGGCCTGGGGGATGTTTCATAAGTATTCAAAGTCTCAGGTGAAGTCAAAGCATTTTGTTTGTTTTGTCAAGCCTGGATACATTAAACCTATGACTTCAGTCCTCACTACTTTTGCTGTGTTTTTCTGCTTAACTGGCCTTTCTTCTCACATCAAAGACATCATGTTTCCCCACATCCCAGCAGCAGCTTTAAATAAAGAAAATGCCTTTTATTTGCTTGCATGATTTCACATGCACGAGCTCTTAATTTGCATACATTAGACGGGACGTTATACACCACCTGCTCGGCTGGTTTTGTTTGCTCCTGTTACCAGTGAGATTTTTCTTTCTTTGACTGGGCTCAATGACAACTACGCTCGAACCCAAAGAGGATGATTTAAAACCGCGAGGAGGCTGGAAGGAGGCAGGAATGCAGATGAAGGAGGACAGAGATGAAAAGCAATCGGAGATGGGCAGAAAGAAAAAGACGGGCAACTGAATGGAAGAATGCACCAATAGCAAGGGTTAATTGAAGCCTGGGGATGCTGGACAGAGTCATGAATTACTAATGGCTGTTTACACAGCTTGCTGCCAGCCTGTCTAAATGAATCACAGCCACCCTATCAGCCGGGACACAGTTGCCTGTTAGCTCATATAAGCAAAGTGACTGAGAGGAAGAAGCCATTATCAACCTAGAGACCGGAGAGTGAGGACAAGACAGAGGGAGAGGGATAATGAGGCGAGGAGGACAATGAGAGAGGGAGAGAGGCAAATGTAGATGAAATATGATCCCCAAAGTGAAAATGGGGGATTCATCAAACAGCAGATGAAGTGTAAATGGGATGTTTTTCTTATCCTGTCACTCAGGAGGATAGATTGTGACACCTGTCCAAGTTTGAAACCTGAGGAAATCAGAGGAGGGGGAGGTGGGCTAATTGTATGATGTTTGATTCTGTAGGGGCAGGAATGTTATGCAATACTGCCGCCTGCTGGTTATGACAACTTCTTCATACTTTCCACTCACATCCCTTTCTTCTTCCACCCCCACAGAGAGCGGTAATAATGCCATATAACGTCTGCTGATGCCATTGCAGCAACACACACACAGGTAAGTGTGTCATTGTAGAGCACAAGAACAATCTCTAAACATTCAAATAAAAATAATAATGTCTTTCCTCATTACAAAAACATTTTATCCCATCCTTTTTTCTCCTTCTTAGGCCCACTAAAACCTAAAAGCCTAATTTACTGATTGAGGTGAAATAAAGGGTTTCGTGGCAATTAAAGTGAGACTATGAATTTTAAAGCATTCTGCCTCTCTTACAAATCAATACCTGAATTCCTGAGTAATAAAATTAGTCAATAAACTTGGGGTTTTTTGAGCCTGTACTGGCTAATGTTAGAAAGCTGTCTAGAAACAGCAGATGTGTTGCTGTATTACTCAGTTAATTTACTGACTTCATTTTCTGGCTGTGGTCCCTCTCGCCTCATGAGTCAGTTTGCCTGTTGACTGTGCCTTTAAACTTTAAAGACACCTCAATCTCCTCGATCGGCCGCTTTAAAGTTTAAAGCGGCTGAAAGTTTAAAGCAGTTGATTGAAGTGCAAACAGTGGCCGCAGCTCATGAAAGGTAGCAGTCTTACTTTTTAAGCTACAACCACCACCACCACCGTCGCCACAAGCAATAAGAAATGATAATCTATTAATAATAAAGCAATAATATATTTTTGACAGTCTGTCACGTTATGTTCAAACTCTCGCATTACCCCCCTCTGCAACCCCTACTTACCTTACAGTAATAGTGTGAGAGCGTTTGGTGTTTTTGGTGTTTAACTGCTGATTATCTAAGGTGTGGATAACGGCATGCCTGATGCTGGCTTCTCATATGTAGTAATTTGAAATATAGTACACTGAAAAAAGAGAGGTGAGTTTTATGTTTTTGTTTTAAATCCATTGCTCAGTATCTAATTTTAATCTCTTAGAACACCCAAACAGATTATCTGAGTAGTTTTCGGTTCTGGTTTATTGGTTTTAGTCAGTGATGGGATTGGTAATTTTGCTTAACGAGCACAAATGAACTCACTTGTACAACTCAGAACTGATTCAGCGTGCTGTATTCCCAGGCCAGTGGTGTCAGAGCACTAAAAGAACAGTGTACAAGACTCTGTCATCGGCTCTTGCTGAAGCCTTGTACATCCATGAGAGCACCATCTCTGAGCTGACTGTTCTTGGTGGAAATGTGATTGGATAGAGGTGCTGAGATGAGGCACTTCAAACTGTACTTCTGCCATTCTTGTGGCAAAACCTTACCCATGACTGTGCCCACACCCACAGCGCCAGATCATGGAAGGTCTTTCTGGATCAGGAGCATGCCCAGACACTTGCCTGACCTGTATTTAGCCCCGATATGTCTCCTGCTGGGGCAGCACAGTGAGACAGTTAGCTTTGTTTCCTCACATAGAGAAAGTCCTTGGTTTGAATCTACTGGTCAATTGGGGCCATACCCATGGGTACTCTAGCTTCCTTACAGAGTTCAAAGATAGGCATTGGTTAGGTTAAGAGTGCCCCAGCTTGCACTCTTAATTGAATAAGATGATGGGGCGTATACCTCTCATATATCCATTCAGAAATGTGCAGTATTGTGAGCAACCCGTCACTTCTTTAGGTTCTACAGCAACTTATTGAACAATGTGCATGCATGGAAACTGAGTATATAAGGCAAAAGTGGAGTTTGTACAACTCTAATGAGCTTGAAAGTCAATATTTGGTGTTACTGCCTTTTTTCTTCAACGCAGCCTGAAGCCATGCTTTCTTGTAATTTCTTTAAGTAGCTCTCGAAGCTTTATGAAGGACACTCAAAGCTCTTGTTGGAATGTTGGCTGCCCTTTCTTCTGTTTTCTGTCCAGATAATCCCACACTGCTTCAGCAATGTAGGTCTGGGTTCTGGGGAGGCCAATAAGTGTTTCATTGTGTGTGTTTTTCTATCCTGGTATGCATATGGAGCTTGGAAAGAAAACAACTGGACTTCTTCAAGTTTAGTGAACACCTTTCACCTCTCATCCAAGAAGCTTCTTCAGTTCTGAGCTTCTTCAGTTCTGAACTGAAGAAGCTTCTTCATTCTTTATAAGTCAATGCTGAGTGTTTCAACCAACAACAAAAAAAGACTTTCCACTGAAAATGGTCAGGTACAATCACTGGACTGAAAACTTTGAAAGACCTTCAGAAAGCTTGGAGAACTATTGCTCAGAACCACTTTTTAAAAAATGACAACAATTTTGAGGCAACTCAAGACTTTGTACAGGACTGTATATTATAGTGTTTATCTATAAAAATCTTAAAAAATCAACTTTTTTTTCGACTCATAAAATAACATTTCTAAAAATGCTGGTGTCTGTCTCCATTTTATGTTGCAGCATATGAGCCAAATATTAACATTAAATCCAGGACACCAGAGTTTGCCAACCTCAGGCATGCTGTTATCCACCCCTTGTCAGGTGCAGACAATCAGCAATTAAACTCAGGCAACGCTCTCAGACTGCAGGCGAGCACAGGCGCTTTTTATCATACCACTATACGGCCACACTAACTGTGAGTTAAGCCACATTTAGTAATCTAAGTCAATAGAGAAACGATGAGAAATGGTGCGTGTTTTAACAATGTCACGTCAGCTTCTATTTAAACCAAAATGTGAAGCATGCATAAAATCTGTAAAATAGAGATGAAAGAAAACAGTTGAAAATAATCAGTCTGTCTGTTCTTTCGTATAAGAATAAGTCTTGTAATAAGTTTATGAAGCTCTCTAAACCTTAGTATGTAACATGGGGCATTTACCTGAGCATCTTTATGTGTGCATACAGTCTAAACTGCATATTATGCATTTATATAAAGATAAAAATAACATACAGATTACAGTTTGTTGCAATTTCTGAGGTATTTTTGCCCCCCCCCCAAAAAAAATTTTGATCTAAGTATGAAGGGTCTAAATAAATACTGCAAAATGAGTCCTTAAAATATTCAAAGGCCAAAAAGAATCAAATTTTTACAATTCAAATCTTATGTTAGGAAAAGATTTTGACTTCCATCCATCCATCCATCTTCATCCGCTTTATCTGGGGCCGGGTCACGGGGGCAGCAGCCTAAGCAGAGAAGCCCAGACCTCCCTCTCCCCAGCCACCTCCTCCTTCAGCTTATCCAGGGGAACACCAAGGAGTTCCCAGGCCAGCCAAGAGATATAATCTCTCCAGCGTGTCCTGGGTCTGCCCCGGGGCCTCCTCCCAGTGGGACATGCCCGGAACACCTCACCCAGGAGGCGCCCAGGAGGCATCCTTGTCAGATGCCTGAACCACCTCAGCTGTCTCCTTTCGATGTGGAGGAGCAGCGGCTCTACTCTGAGCCCCTCCCGGATGACCGAACTTCTCACCCTATCTCTAAGGGAGAGGCCAGCCACCCTTCGGAGGAAGCCCATTTCCCCCGCTTGTATCCGCGATCTCGTTCTTTCGGTCACTACCCACAGCTCGTGGCCATAGGTGTGGGTAGGGACGTAGATCGACCGGTAAATTCAGAGCTTCACTTTTACACTCAGCTCCCTCTTCACCACGACGGACCGGTGCAGCGTCTGCATTACTGCAGCCGCAGCACCAATCCGTCTGTCGATCTCCGGCTCCCTTCTCCCATCACTCGCGAACAAGACCCCGAGATACTTGAACTCCTCCACTTGGGGCAGGAACTCATCCCTGACCCGGAGTGGGCACTCCACCCTTTTCCAGCTGAGAACCATGGCCTCAGATTTGGAGGTGCTGATCCTCATTCCCGCTGCTTCACACTCGGCTGCGAACCATTACAGTGTGAGCTGGAGGCCATCACCCGAAGTCAACAGAACATCATCCGTGAAAAGCAGAGATGAGATTCTGAGGCCACCGAAGTGAAAGCCCCCCACCACTTGGCTGCACCTAGAAACCCTGTCCATAAAAATTATGAACAGAATCAGTGACAAAGGGCAGCCCTGGCGGAGCCCATCACCCACCGGGAATGAGTCCGACTTATTGCCGGCAATGCAAACCAAGCTCTTGCAACGGTTGTATAGGGATCAAATGGCCCATAGCAATGGGCCAGACACCCCATACTCCCGCAACACCTCCCACAGGACACCCCGAGGGACACGGTCGAATGCCTTCTCCAAGTCCACAAAACACATGTAGACTGGTTGGGCAAACTCCCATGCACCCTCAAGTATCCTTGAAAGGATAAAGAGCTGGTCCAGTGTTCCGCGACCAGGACGAAAACCGCATTGTTCCTCCTGTATCCGAGGTTCGACTAGCGGACGAACTCTCCTTTCCAGCACCCTGGCATAGACTTTCCCAGGGAGGCTGAGGAGTGTGATCCCCCTGTAGTTGGAACACACCCTCCGGTCCCCCTTCTTAAAGATGGGGACCACCACCCCGGTCTGCCAGTCCACAGGTACTGCCCCTGATCTCCACGCAACATTGCAGAGGCAAGTCAACCAGAACAGCCCTACAACGTCCAGAGACTTCAGGAACTCGGGGCGGACCTCATCCACACCAGGAGCTCTACCACCAAGGAGTTGTTTAACTGCCTCAGTGACCTCGCCTCCGGAAATTGTCGGGTCATTCCCCTCATCCCCAGACTCTGCTTCCTCCTCGGAAGACGTGTCAGTGGGATTAAGGAGGTTCTCGAAGTATTCCTTCCACCGCTTGACAATTTTCTCAGTCGAAGTCAGCAGCGCTCCACCAGCACTATACACAGTGCAGGTAGAGCACCGCTTTCCCCTCCTGAGACGCCTGACGGTTTGCCAGAATCTCTTCGAGGCAGTCCGAAAGTCTTTTTCCATGGCCTCTCCGAACTCCTCCCACACCCGAGTTTTTGCTTCAGCCATTGCCCGAGCTGCATTCCACTTGGCCTGTCGATACCTGTTGGCTGCCTCCGGAGTCCCACAGTCTAACCAAGCCCGATAGGACTCCTTCTTCAGCCTGGTGGCTCCCTTCACCTCTGGTGTCCACCATTTGGTTCGGGTTTTACCACCACGGCAGGCACCAACCACCTTGCGGCCGCAGCTCAATGCAGCAGCTTCGGCAATGGAGACGCTGAACATGGTCCAATCGGACTCAATGTCCCCAGTCTCCCTCAGAATGCTGTTGAAGCTCTGCCGGAGGTGTGCGTTGAAGATCTCACAGACTGGGGCCTCTGCTAGACGTTCCCAGCACACCCTCACTACACGTTTAGGTGCACCAGGTCTGTCCAGCGTCCTCCCCCGCCACCTGATCCAACTCACCACCAGGTGGTGATCAGTTGACAGCTCAGCCCCTCTCTTTACCCGAGTGTCCAGAACATATGGTCGCAGGTCTGGTGATACGATTACAAAATCGATTATCGACCTGCGGCCTAGAGCGTCCTGGTGCCACGTGCACTTATGGGCACTCTTATGTTCGAACAAGGTGTTCGTTATGGCCAAACTGTGATTAGCACAGAAGTCCAATAACAAAACACCGCTCGGGTTCAGATCAGGGAGGCCGTTCCTCCCAATCACGCCCCTCCAGGTCTCGCTGTCGTTACCCATGTGAGCATTGAAGTCTCCCAGCAGGACAACAGAGTCTCCAGGTGGAGCACCTTCCAGCACCCCACCTAGGGACTCTAAGAAGGCTGGGTACTCTGAACTGCCACTCGGCGCATAAGTGCAGATGACAGTCAGGACCCGCTCCCCCACCCTAAGGCGCAGGGAACAAACCCTCTCATCCACCGGGAAAAACTCCAACGTACCGGCAGCAAGCCAAGGGGATATTAGAATACCCACCCCAGCCCGCCGCCTCTCACCAGGGGCAACTCCAGACTGAGACAGAGTCCAGCCCCTCTCCAGGAGACTGGTTCCAGAGCCCAAGCCATGCGTAAAGGTGAGCCCGACTATGATTAGCCGGTACCTCTCAACCTCACTCACTAACTCAGGCTCCTTCCCCACCAGAGAGGTGACATTCCATGTCCCGATTGCCAGTCTTGGCAGCCAGGGATCAGTCCGCCAAGGCCTCCGCTCCTGGCCGTCGCCCAGCACACAATGCACCCAACCCCTATGGCGCCTCCTGCGGGTGGTGGGCCTGCGGGAAGATGGGCCCATGTCCCCTCTTCGGGCTGTGCCCGGCCTGGCCCCATGGACTATGGCCTGGCTCCAGGGCGGGGCCCCGGTAACCCTATCCCAGGCAGGGTAAACTGTTCCCTCGATGTTTTCTTCATAAGGGTCTTCTGAATCGCTCTTTGTCTGGTCCCTCACCCAGAACCAATTTGCCATGGAAGACCCTACCAGGGGTCAAAAGCCCCCAGACAACATAGCCCCTGGGATCCCTGGGACACACAAACCCCTCCACCACGATAAGGTAGCGATTCACGGAGAGGACTTATTCTGTAATTTGTAGCTGACCCATTATAAGCTCACTCACAGGGGGAAGATATGGTCTCATAATCTGATGAATATATGAACTATTGATAAGATTTAATGTATTTTACATACATAATTTTAAAAAAACTATTTTATACATCAGTTTAAAGCAGATTTTCCTAAAATGAGATGTATAGACTCACATGAACCCTGTTCTCCAACCTCCGTTTCACATAACTGTTGCTCCATTCTCTCCTCTTGTGTTTATCTTCTCTGTCATGATATGAACACCAGAGCTGAGAGGCCACAATAACATTAAGCATTCACTTTACTTGCATTATGTTTTTTACTGCCACCATTTTGGCAGTTTTTGCAACCATACTTCACAAGCGAGAGGTGGATCTAACTGAGAAGCGGAAGGACACAGCACGTTCACTGGGTAGAAATTTGGTAAAGCACACCCTGATGCAAAATGGATATTAAGGGCTTGGACACCACAAACTCACAGTCTACACACATACATGTAAAGCAGAGCCCAGAATAATGTTATAACATGAGAATTGGCTGAATTCACCCAAATCTTCCCACATGGTTCTTAAGTGGAAACCAACCAGTACGAAATAAACAAAAAAAATTAGTAATCACAACCCCTCCTGTCATTTACCCTCCAGCTTTCTTACCCACTGCTTCTGATGAGAAAGAGCCAAGTTTAATTGTTGTGTTTACAAGCAGTTGCCAATTATTTTTCTTGCATTATCACATCATGTGCTTAAATTATTTTTTATAATAAATAGATGATGTGCGCACAAGACCTACTCTTGGATTTAAAGACAAAGATTTTATTCAATTTTATTTATATATCTCGAAACCATAGCAACAGTCACCACAAGGCATTTAATATTGGAAGCTAAAGATCATCATGGTTCCAAATTATGTTAATGTCAGCTGATTCTACATTATTTTTCTCAGTGTCTGCAGGTCTTACCACCTAGATGTAAAGTCACTTCAGGATCCAGCTTTCCTCTCCTAGTCAACCTTGGAGCTTGGATGCAGAACTGATGAGTGGAGAATCAACATCAAAGAAGAAGAAGGACAGGAGGAAGTCTGGAAGAAGCCACACAACCTCATTATGGAGACTAGGAGACCTTTTGTCCTCCCTGGAAGCTCTTTCTGTAAAATAGTCCTCAGTTGCATCTCAAACTGCTAATTTTTGCAGGATAAATACTTTAAAAGACTTTGCCTGTCTTGGTAGGTTCATCATCACACCTGAGCTGTTCTGGAGGCGAGGATTGCAGGAGTGCAGAGGTTCAGCTGAAAAATAAAATTAAACAAAGTGTGAAAGACATGGCACATCAGCTCCAGGACACAGTTTGGACAAATACCACAGAGTGGCATCCGCTCAAATTGAATTAAATCAGAACGCATTAACAAGACTTTGACCGACACAAATAAGGTCTTAACAGACTTGAGGTCAAGGCTGTCAGATCTTCTTTCTTATCACGTCAACAAACTTCCTGCAAAGGACTCCAGCTTCGACACAGTTTGACCTTTTAATTTAAACACGAGCATTGTCTGCAGAGATGTGAGGGACTGGAGAGAATGACAGGCTGGATAAGCGAGCAGGAAGAACACAGCTGTTTTCTTATAATTAAATGTTTGATGTGATAGAATCAAATGGTAGTAATTAGAAGTTTTTACTGGTGAGGACTGTGCAAAAACAGAGTAAAATATAAGAGTACTAAAAGGGCGAAAACATTGGTTATATAAAGTCTATAATCTGTGTATAGCTGTATGTTGATTGTGTCCCTGTGCTTTGTCTTAACTTTAAATTGTACATTTTGAAATGTCATTTTATTGTACCATTAACAGTATGTGCCATAGAGTATCTTGTAATCTGGCAGTATTGTGAGGAACTAAAAAGGGAGTAAGTGCTGGACTCGAACTGTGGATAGGTTTTGTATTGTTGTATCTTTCTTATTTTTGTTTCCTGTCATCCTTCGCTGTCTCACAACAAGAAAAGAACAAAAGGAAGAAATGAGTCTAACTTACAATAAATGTGTTAATGGAAAGAGCAAAAGAACTTAACAGGTTATGTGTTTTTGTTTTGGTGCTGAGGTTAGTTGCCTTCAGGTTGGTAGGCTACCGGTTTGGCCTACTCAGAAGGCCGAACTACTTATACCCGTCTGAAAAACGTAACTTACACATATCTGTTTTTCTACACCCATTGGGTTTAACAAATAACTTACAGTTTTGGTCAGAAGTTTACGTACAGTCATCTTGGGCATGAATGTCCAAAAAAAAAAGAAAGAACTGGATCCCCAAGTTTAACATAGTTTTGGATTTTCTCTAAAACATAAACAGGCACAGACCTGGCTTTTAAGCCTAGTGCACACATTTTCAACTGGGTTGGTCGTAGCTTTGGTCATTCAGGAAGCTTAAACAGCTGGAGGATCATCATTTCAAGTCCAGAAAAATATGCAAACTGTCACCCTCAGATGAACTGGTTAGGATGCTCAGGAAGCAACAAGGCTCAAGACTGCAATGAACTGGAAACTGCTGGAACACTAGCATCAGTGTGCACAGTGAAGGAGGTTCTATATCCTTATGGACTGAAAGCATCCTGACCAAGAAGGAAGCCCCTGCTCCAAAATCAGAAACTTCAACCTTGACTGAAATTTGCAGATGTTCACACGGGCAAGCCAAATGCTGTCTGGAGAACGGTTTCATGGCCAGATAAGAAATTAAAGATGTATGATGCACAATCTTTCCAGTGTCACAAAAGAGCAGTTCAAGTAAATCATTAAAAACCCCAAATTACCATGACATTCATGCCCATGATGGTATTTGCAATTGTCTGATCACAACTGCATAAGTGATTCATAAGGGACTTTTAGAGATGCTGTTTGCTGGAAACTTGCCCTTACTCTGTGCCAGGCTTGCTAACAAGTGCTACACCTGTTTCTGTGACCCCCTGACATTATGTGACCTGAGGTAAGTATTTACTTACTGTTCTTGACACCTGTTGACCAAGCACTAGCACTTATTCTGTATATAAAAAAAACTATAATCTGACCATGACCTACATTGTAGCCTGCTAAATATGTCTTTAGAGAAATCATCTTCCATGAACATACTTACCAGCTATCAAATACTTACAGATTGGAAAACATGGTACTCATAACAAAAATGGCTTCATAAGACATCACATACTCTATTCTGTTTTCCCTCTCTCTCCTTGAATAAAAATATAGGTTTTGCACTTGAGCAAGATGCACTTCTTTTCCACTGCATGTGTGCCTTTACGGGCCTTTTTTCCAGATCACTGAGTGAAGTAAAAAGCCATAATAAAGCACTCCTAAAGAAAGTACTCCCCCTATAATAGGTTTTCTCACAATCTTTAGCGAGTAAACACAGTTAATAAGTGGAGATTAATCAGTTTTACATTACACCTGTAGATGCATACCATCCTCAGCTCGTATGTCTCACTTCTCCTAGAATTTTTTTCAATTGTTAGTTCAGGTAATTAAATATTGAATTGCTACTATGTTCATACAGTAAAATCAAGAAGCACTTCATAATACAGCCGATGACCTGTAGTGTGATTTACCCACATTTCAGTACCTGAAAACAATCTGAAGACCTTAAAGGAAATAAGAAACAAATTATATTTAAGTATTTTTAAGTGATTGTTATTTTCAGATTATTTCTGCGTAGAAGTAGATGTGAGCTGGTTTAAGTTGGTTTTTGGAGGGGAAAAACACTGATAGTGTAGAAGTCTTTAAAAACTCACAAAAACTGTATGTATCAAATATGGTGCACTAGGCAGTAAGGGGTTAAGCCTCTTCACACTGACCTATGAATTATTCAGGCAAAATAAAGCCATCTAGTGCCAAAACTGTGGATTCTGTCATGGAACAAAAGACAGCCAACATCCAAAGAAAAGCTTGGAATGACCTTCAAGAAGCCTGGCACACAGTTCCTGAAGACTACTTAAAATACAAGAAAGCTTGGCTAAGATAGTTCAGCCTGTGTTGAAGAACAAAGATTGTCATAGCAAACATTGACTTTCAAGCTTCTTAGAATTGTATAAACTGTTTGGAGTTGGGGGTCTTTTTTTTACCTTGTGTGCTACATTTTTCCATTTTCGTTTGCAAGTGTTTCAGTAAATCACTAGTAAAATATTTATATAGATAAAACAAAATGAGGGGTTGCTTAAGATGTTTTTTCACTGTACTATAATAACCTATAATAACCACTGTGACAATACATCAAGTATAGTTTTTGCCTCTTTTCTTTTATAATATTAATATTTTAAAAATACTCTTGCTTGTAAAACACTAACAGTATAATTAGCATTTGCTTATCAAAAATAAATAGATAAATTGGAAATGTTGGGAAATAACACTACATTGTCAACTATCATAGCTAATAGAAATACAGTAAGTAATATAAATACTTAATTTAATACTAATACTGCATGGTGGTATAAATTTGGTAACATCACGATCAAAATAAAAAAATACTTATTTTAAAAATACATTGAGCTGCTATGCTGCTGGCATATTATGGCTTCTGCACCTTTCTGAACAGAAACGAGAATTCCTGTTACGTCACTGTTACCACAGCAAGCTGAAGGAGTCCTGATTGTTTGCCTTGCCACCCAAGGACACCCATCAACATTCTTGATCCAAAAGGTCCACATACCACTTTTAAAATAATAATAATGACAATAACAGAAAGGATTAAATATCTGGGTTGCTATACAGATGCAACCCTGCAGCACATTATGAAAGATATATTTTTTAAAATAAAAAACTTCACATTTTCTTAGAACACGTGATGGATTGCCAGAATCTCTTCAAGCCAGTCCAAAAGTCTTTTTCCGTGGCCTGTAAGAACTCCCCGCACACCTGAGTTTTTGCTTCAGCCACTACCCGAGCTGCGTTCCAGTTAGCCTTTTGGTAGTTATCAGCTGCCTCTTTAGTCCCACAGGCTAACCAAGCCCGCTTGGACAGTCTTGCTCAGGCACCAACCACCTTGCAGCCACAGCTCAGTGCAGCACCTTCATGGAGGTGAAGGGGTCCCTGAACATGGTCTGTTCTGACTCAATGTCCCCAGTCTTCCTCTGAATGTACTTGAAGTTCTGCCCAAGGTGAGGGTTGAAGATCTCTGCCAGGCGTTCCTCCGCCACCTGATCCAACTCATCACCACTTGACAGATCATTTGACAGCTCAACACCTTTCTTCAACCAAGGGTCCAGAACGTATGGCCACAGATCTGATGATATGCTTCCAAAATTGATGCCCTGTGGTCTAGGGTATCCTAGTGCCACTTGCACTTATCTACAGCCTTATGTTCGAACATGCCTGTTATGGACAAACTTTGGTTTGCACAGACACCCAGTACAGAACACCGCTTGTGTTCAGATCTGGCAACATGAAGTCTAAGTTTGATTACAGTTTGTTCATCCATGTTCCTACTTGCACCTATGGTCACACGCTCTGAGCAGTCTAATTGAAAGAATGAGGTTAATATAGGTGGATATAAGCAGTGGAAATGAGCTAGGGTGGCTAGGCTCAGCCTTACAAATAGAATAGGAGGGACTTAGGCTACGTTTTTTGTCTGCTTGTTCACACTACAAATAAAATGCGACAGCAAACGCTCTCTAGTGTGAACGCTCAAAGCGGTCCGCATGCGCAAAAGAAGACGTCACACACAACGCACTCCGTTTATACCCAGAGCAAACAATATTGTTTGGCTGATGGCCCTTAATATAAAGACTTCCGACTTTACGTTTCCCAATTTTTGCTTTAAGTTATTTTGTTATTTACATAATAATGTAAATAACCTAATAATTATCCTTATTGCTGTTTTAGAGGAGCGGTACTTCAAATGATAGTTGCAGATTTCTGTCAGAATCTGCAGATTATACAGTACAAATAAAATGTGCACGTTTCCCCAACGTTGTCTTCCCAACAGATTCACTAACATCTACACAGGATGACCAGGAAGCGTTCGCGATGTCTTATCGGGCGCTTCTCCGGAGCTGATAACTGGCGTCTGTCTTGTGTCGGTGACGTAAAAGACGGATTTAATGCGACATGACCATTCACACAGCAGTCGCTTTCTAAAACATCGGATATGTATCGGATTCAGTACCACATACGAAAGTGACCCAGATCGGATGTGAAAATATCGGATTTGTGCCGTTCACACTGTCATACCATGATCGGATATGGGTCGAGAAGTTGTTCTTTTCTGCTTAGGCTGATTTCCACATGACCCAAGGCCAGATAAGTGGGAGAAAATGGATGGATAACTGTTGAAAGATCTTAAACTTTCACAAAGTTGTAGAAAATAACAGAACTGCTTTTATATCCTTTTTTGTGATGAGTAATGACTTGTAGGTCTAAATGTGCAGCAAACGGAGAACTCACATGTGAGTCCTGGTTGTTACCCTCACTTCCAAAACACTGAAGGGCAGAGGCAGCATCATAATCATTAAGGGGGGGGGATATAATTTTTGGCATGCACACCAGCTACTTGATTAAAATCAAGACATGTGCACGGCCATCTGCTCACATGAATCCTAACAGCCTTCAGGGGGCTGTACACCTCTTAGAGGGAAGATTAGTCTCTTTGTTAGAGGAAGTTATGAGTCATTATTGGCTATTTTGTTTCAACCAGAGACTTAAGCCTAATCACTATAGTGCCTCATGAGGCCGTAATGCTCGTTATACACTCAAGGCAAAATTGGATGGATGTATGAATATAGACGGTGTTGCTATTATTGGAACCACTACAAGGGCAGGATGACTTCAGAGTAAAGCCACACTGTGCCCTAAATCAGAAGGGTCCATCCTCTATACGGTGACCTTTTCATGACATCTCAGCTCCATGTGATCTCACTTGGCTCAGTTTCTTTTATTCTTAACTTTACTTTGAGCTGAATAAACATTTACTCTCTGGAGGACAAAGCCATCCCCACCCGCTAACATTAGGTGTGTAAATAAATCCTCGTTAGACCTTCCTCAAGGGAGTGCCTTTCCTTATTTTTGGTCATATATATGTTGCTGGAGGCTTTAGGCTGCTATAAATGTTCAGTATCAGACATTTTTTCCACTCTTTGACAAATGTCATTATTGCCAGTAAGGTCATCTACTCCTGTCCCACACTTTTTATTTGCAAGTGGCAGCCAATCAAAAAGAAAGTTAGCTTACAGGGAGAGGAGGGGTGATGCAACAACACCCACTACAAGAAAAATAAGGATTAATTTGAAGTGCAAATGATGCACAGCTACTCTATAAAGGCTCTTCCACACCGATGTGTGGTATTTCATGCATTACACATATTTTGGACTCTACTTTAGACCTATTCTTAATGCAGCTGTACACAGACTGTGTTATTTTGCAGGATGAATTTGAAGCCAATTGGACCACTGCATTTGGCAACAAGTGCACTCTTAGATGAAAACGTGCATCAGTACTGAATATACAATGATCTGGAAATGGTAAAATTCCATCATTTAAACTCAGACACACAGCTAGACGCTGCTCTGGATCAGCTGGAGTTTGTGATTCCAGGTCTCACAACATGAGCTCAGACTACCTCACTGACATGCTGAAATATGTATGAAAGCGGTCGCAATTCAGCTTCAACTACTGGATCAAATCATAAAATTCTCCCTGCTGCTGCCTTCTCCTGAGATGAAGGATAAACCCCAAATCTCAGTGTCTTAAGTTTTTTTTCTTGCTTAGAAACATCAGGACCAGCTAATAATGGCTTGATGTTGACTTGCCTGCCCCCACTGCATTTATATACTTATTATACAAGTTTGGATCTTTGTCTCACTGCTCCGTGTATAACAACCTTAAAGTTGAGGGTTTTAAACCTAAACACCGTATGAACTGTTAAGCACGATGGTTGTTGACAGTGGTACTGGTACAGTTGACAACGCTGCCAACGCAGATGCACCTGGGGTATGAATTTGAAAAGAATTACATTGCCACGTTTGAATGATCTCAGTCACAAGATTTTCAGAAAACCTGACTTTTGACCTTGAGGTCAAGGTCACCAGGAATCAAACTCATCTGAGTTTTGTTGGCTGCACCTATTGCATGATTTTGAAAAATCCTACTTCCCTATATTCTATAAGTCCACTTTAAGCACTAAATAACATCTTCAAATTTGCCTTTTGTCTAACTAGCAGTTAAATACCTACAGATATCAATTTTACAATAATATGAATTAAGAAAAAAAAAAAAAAAAAAGGTATTTTTTCTATTAATTCTGTTCCACCTCTGATTTTCACTTCTAACATTGTTCCTTTTTCTATGCTGCAGAAAAAGGATGTACTCTCAACATATCTACACAATTAAACAACTTGCCAAAGATTATTAATTAAATTTAATTTACAAGGAAACTCATTTTGGGAAAATAATGGCACACAGTTAACCCCTATCAATTTTTATTCCTATAATTATAGTCCAACTTTAAAGATTTCCTACTGCGTTCTAATGTTCCAGTGTTTGGATATTGATTATAAATATGCTGTAGGTGGGCAGTATTATTACCTCTCAGCCTCAGTTTTCTGCTGTCCTTGGATGATTTCAATCTGAGCGGATATTTGTCAAAGCAGCCGGCAGCAAAGACGACGGCACAAATGTTCCCCGGCAGACAAATGTCACGACAAGTGGTGTAAAACTGTCATTACAGTGATTTATTATAATGAACCATGAAAATAGCCAACCAGTGCAGTGTCTGTGAGTCTCTCCCCTCCACACAAACGTACACTCACACACACAAATGATTTAAAAAAAAAAAAAAAAAAAGAAAAAAAAAAAAAAAAAAAAGACCAAGTTGAATAGTTGAGGATGGGAGGGTGGAGGGGGTTAGAATAAAATAAAAATAATGCTACAGTCACAGAAACATTCAGCTTTGCCAAGAAGAGTGTTTGTATTTACAACAATATTTAAAAAAAACAAAAAAAAATAAACAGTATGGGAGCAAATTGTACAAGCATAGAAAAAAAAAAAAAAAAAAAAAAAAAAAGCGAATATGTACAACCTGTTCTTGGTGAAAGCTGGAGTAACCACCTATACATTAAATTACATTTTCTACAAATAACCATTGATATTCAAAAATAAACCGCTAACATCCTATCTGTGGGCCAGACCACCCAGCCTACCTCAGAAGACACTCGTTTTTACATGAAATCTCACGCACGCTTTGCTTATCTAAGCAGCCACACACACTGAAACACACTCACACACACAAACGAGTTCGGCCTCCTGTGGCAGTGAGGCAGGTTCCCCCGAAACTGGTCTTTTTTTTTTTTTTTTTCTTCTTCTGAATCTGCAGCGGTGAACAGATATTTGTTGTCAGACAGAGGAATAAAAAAAATATTTGTCTTTTTTTCTTCTTCTCTATACAAAAAGAGCTTTCTCTGCGCTATAATGAACCACTAGATTAAAACAAATAAATGGTGTATAGAGATGACAACAGATGAGTGAGAGGAGGAAGTAAAATGTTTAACTGACAAAGGGGAAAGGAAGAGGAAGGATATAGGCTGGAATGTCCATTGATAAACAAAGTGCCTTACAACGGGAGTCCAAACAAGACACAGAACAAAGATCCTTCCTCTCCATCACAGGAAGGATATTATAAAAACAAACATGGAGGCCAGAGAGAAAAGGGCTATGAGCACCGGGGAGAATCGTCTATCTTTATTTTTATAGTCTGTCTTGAAGATTTATTTCACTGTCCTTTTTTGTTAAAATTTTGTGTCTTTTTTGTTTTTCTTAAAAAGTACCCTTTTATCCCACAATCAGCTGTTTTTCCACTGGCCATGTGTACAGGTACATAGAAAACGTATCTACAGCGTATGGTACATGCCCCCTCACGATGAGTTCTCAGGGGCTGCCAGACACCGGCAGCAAGAAGGGGCGGGTCAGTGCCACCCTGTGCTCAGGTACCCCGAGCTGTGGAAGGGGGTCGAGGATGCAGGAGCTCCACGAGTCCCAGAAGGCATCTGGGAGGCAGCGGCCTGAGACTGGCCTTGTTGAGTCTGTTGGGGAGGAGGTGGGGGAGGTGGAGGCAGTCCGGTCTGCTGAAGGGGTGGGGGGTAGGAGGATGGGGGTACTGAAGAGTTCGCTGCAGCACCAGGGTGCATCAGTGCCGGCTGAAACCCCCCTAAGTTCTGATAGTGGTGGGGCTGCATTGGGGTGTTGGTAGAGGGGGCTGGAGGAGGCGGAGGAGGTGGTGGCGGAGGGGTAAGTGACAACAGGGTGCCTCCTGAAGGAGGCGGCTGCTGCTGTTGGGAGGTCTGACCCTGTGGGGGAGGAGGTGGAGGAGGTGCAGTTGTCATCATGAGCTGATGTTGCTGGATAGGAGGTGGCTGCAGGTTGACGTGTAGCAGGGTGGGGCCAGGCATCGGGTGTGGAGGCGGAGGAGGTGGCGGCGGAGGAGCAGCTGAACTCTGATAGTGCACGCTGTGGGGAAGAGTCTGTATCAGGGGCTGAGAGCCTGGAGGATAGGGCGGCGTGACAGAGGGTTTAAACCCAGGGAAAGGTCCGGCAGGTGAGGGGCTCTGGCTTGGAAAATAGGCTGTGGAAACAGGCGGTGCTGGCGGTGGTGGTGGCGGTGGCGGTGGAGTGTTCTGTGTATTATACTGCGGAAAAGCACTGGGCCCAGTCTGAGTCTGGGGCTGTGGTTGGTTCTGAGTTTGGGCAGAGAACAGCGCCCTCTGGCTGCGATAGGGCGAACCCTGAACCTGAGGCTTTGGAGAGTGGAGGAGGGACGATCCAGGGTAGTGGACTGGTGAGGAGGGTAACGGGGTGGGGTGAAGCTTTGTCGGTGTTAGCGGGGCCGATTTGGGTCCTGTCGGCTTGCTTGTCAGCTGGCTGGTCAGATTTGGCGTCCGAGGTTGACCATCGCCATCTTCCTCCTTCGATGGCCGACCAGAAGGTTGGACAAGAGGGCCAGGAGAACAGGGCTGCAGAGGAGACGGACAAAAGTAAGCAGAGATGAGTCAAATTAATCAATTTAATCAATGAAACTTTAACAGAAAACATGACTAAAATTAATTAAATTTAATAAAATAAAAAATAAAAATAAACTGGCAATAAAACTGGTGATGATAGCCTGACGTCAACTCACTGTGTGGGTCGGGGTCTTCTGGACACTCGGAGATGCACACTCCCTCATCGAAGGCGTATCTCCACCTTCTGTCTCACCATCTAAAAAAATAAAAATAAAAATACAAAACAGATCATCATTTAAAAAAAGAAAAAAAACATGAAAAATATAAACAGCTCTGATGGAGACAGATCTGGTTGTATGACCATTCATGGATGGTTTAAAATGCTTGCAACACATTGATAGTAAAAAGCATTTCAATACAAATACATTTAATCACAAGCCACTCAAAACACACTTAAACATTCAACAAAGAATGGCACAGTTCTTTAGTTAAATCTAGATTGTTTAATTCAGGTTATGAGAAAACAAATTACTTTATTATTCCAGGATTTCCTGCACACCAGCTGCCTTCATATTGCAAAAAAATAAAATCCCAACTAATTTTACTCTTACAAAGAAACAAAGCATTCACCACCACTTCACTCACAAACAAACTAAAAAAATAAATAAATAAATAAAAAATAGGGAAATGGGGTAACTACAGTCTTCATGTACTACAGCAGCGCACCCCTCAAACTGCTACAGGTATTTTGGGTGCTGGTTCCTTGAAAAATGTCAGTAAACATGATCAACTACTATTACAAAAGGCTTAAGGGCACTTCTGTACATGCACGAGGAGTTTCTGCCCATGGTAGGCTGTAACATATAGGGTTTGCTTCTCCATCCTCACACCGTACGATTTCCGTTTTCTTACCTGTGTCTTTGTCTTTGCTGAGCAGCAGAGCTCGGTGGTAGCTGCGCTCTCGGGCCTGCTCTACAGAAGTCGACGATGTCCTGAAGTGAAACATCAATAAGAAGACTTTATGTACTAAGGTTTGCTACCATGAATGCAGAGCTTTTTTTTTTTCTGTTTACACATTTCTCTGTAGTTAACATTTTAACACATTAAAGCACACACCACTGTCCTTCTCCTCCCTCCTTCTCTCCGGTGGACTCTGCCTCCTCGTTTGTCTGTGGCTCTCTTAAAGCTGCGGTGGTGGTGTTGGAGAGAGCCGTGGAAGCAGGAGGTAGAGGAGGCTCGCTGGTGGTCTCTAGAGAGACAGAGAAGGCGTCCACAGCTAGAGGCGGCACAGTGGAAACGGGAGAGCTGCACTCGGTCTTGGAGCCGCTGCGACGGGCTTCGCGTTGACGCTTACGGTATTCTAGCAGGGAAACCTGGGAAGAAGCAGAACCACAAAAACCATTAAGTCAAACCAGTAGAGGGCAGCATTTGAAGAATAATAATTCAACCTTTGGAAGCATCAATACTTCTGGAGTCCCGCTGCCAACCTCATTTGTTTGCAATGTATTGGTACTCTCTCTGCAGATTATATAAGTAACTAGTTATTTTTTCAGACTGTTGACTAATTAACTGTTTGTTTAAACTGTCTGGGGGCAAAATGCATTTACAATCTCATTAAGGGCCATTTAGTGTTTTCAGATAGCTTCTTTTTCATCTCTATAGGTCAGTAATCTCACCTTTTTCTTCTGTGGGGGGTTCTGTGCAGAGCCTCCTCCGTCACCAGCGCTGTCCCCATTCAGCGAGCGTGAGAAGCCAAGAGAACTTCCCTCCTCAGAGCTGGGGTGAAAGAGCTGCCCTTGGCCTTCGCTAAACGAGGGCTGGGAGCCAACCAGTGACCCCGTTCCTGCTGAGGGTCCTGCTGCAGCCTCAGGCCTGAAGGGGGCTGCCAGAGGCTCCAGAGTATGGGAGGGGGTGAGGTCCCTTAAGTTTGAATTGACTGGAGAGAAGTTCAGGCCAGCTGGTGCAGTCGGGCCCCTCTCTGGGCTTTTTATCCAGCCAGAATAAGAGGAAGCACATGCTTCTGTAGACAAGGGAGCCTCACTGGTGCTTTCTACACCCCCACTATCAGGCCTGTCCTCTCCACAGTCCACCGACTCAGCAGGTGGAGGCTGTGGACTCTCTGGAACTGACACCTTGGCTTCTGACGGGAGTCCATCTGAACTAGGAACCTTGATGCAGGGAGAGGACGCCAACGAAGGAGGACGATCGGCCTGGGTGAGAAGCAAGGGATGAAAACACAACATGAACACTGATGAGGCATAACACTAAGAACATGTCTGCTTAACAGACTTAAATTGACATTATGTTTTGGATTACTGGTTTATGTTTGGATGTAGCTGGACATTTTTATTATAGAAAAACTATTACAGCAATACTACCACATTTTCAGATAGTATAATACTGGAACTGAGGGAGACTGATGGTTAAAGTCATTTCCAAATTAAATATATTAGAGGTATGATCTTACCTCCTGCACACAGGGTTTTCGGTTGACCTCTGGTGAGTTCTCCCCTGAAGATTCATTCTGTGCAACCACAAACACACTTAGCCACTTTTTCTTCCTCATGTAAACAAACATGTAACGTTTACAGGCTTATGCATAAACACAGCTTTACCTCCTGAGGGGCATTAAGCGTTGGCGTTGGGATGCTGGGCAAGGGCTCCATGCTTGGCTCCTCTGTTCGGGGACGTGGAGGGGTGGCCATTAAGGCTGGTGTCAGCAGCGTCTCCAACTGTTCTGTCCGGGTGGGCGTGGCACAAGGGGAACCGTAGGGCGTTGAGCTCTCAGACATACAAGCGTCCAAAGGACTCAACCTTCGCTTTTTCAAAGGCGTGGGCAACTCTGCAAGATGTCAAAATGAGCATGGCATCTATGATTTAAAGTTGGCTTGATTATTTACTGTTATTAAGACTGGTTTCCTTTACCATCATTGAATAAATGCACAGTTTTCTTTGTTAGGTTTGTAGTTTAAGTGGCATTAGATTGATCTGTTCGAACCCAGACTTACCTGGTAGCGAGCAGATGCCATTATAGGGTAGGGGGCTGTCTGAGTCTCCGTTAATGGAGGGGCTGAGGGGGCCTTCACCGGGCATGAGAAGACTTGGCCGTCTGCCTGGGCTGGTGGAGCCTTCCTCCTCTAGAGCTTGCTTCAACCATCGCTGTAAAAACAGAGCCATTATAACAAAGAGAAAGAGTGCACAGGAGACATTCACAACAGTTTCAAACATCTAGTGGCAGGTAGATTATATTGTAATAAAAATATAGAAACTAACCTAAATGGTCATGGTATTAATCAAGTTACCTAGATGGTGTGTAAAAGGAGAGAAGTTTCTAATTTCAAGCTTAAAAAAACCCAAAAAAACCCCAAAAAACCCCCCCCCCCAAAAACCTCTCCTTATTCATTTAGATAGGGGCAAAATAAGTACCTATAGGTTTTAACAAGATAGCTGCTGAATGATAAATTCTGCTTCTAGACGCACTTTAGTAAAGGAGAATATAAATTCAGCAACTTATTAAAGGAAGCTTCTAAATAAAGCAGCTAAACAGTGACAGTCCTGTCCCTCGATAATATTCTGGGCGACTTCAAATGAGTTCATCCCACTGGAAACTTTTTGATGCATTCACGGAGACGGAGTTAACAAAGAATGGAAGAAATTCAAAGGCTGTGGCATTTTGGGAAAACTTAGTTATTTCCTATGTAAACAAAGATCTACTTTCCAAATCTAGCTGTTTAAGTTTTTCCCATGAGCATCAAAGAAAGGCAGGATTGCTTTTAAAAGCAGAAGTCTGTACCTTCTTGCAGGAACCAGTGGTTGGTGGCATTTCGGGTAGTTCTCGGGAACGCCGTCTCCCGGTGGGGACCCCGGGAGATGTGGGGCTGCGGTTTGCCAAGAACGGGGACAAAAAGCGGACATAGTGTTTGGGCGTGCTGTAGACCTGCTGGGAGCAGGCCAGGCCTGGCAGGGCGTTGAGCTGCGTGGCCAGCACTTCAGGGTCACTGCTTATTCTCAGTGGCCTTTCTGGGACTGGTTCTGGTGTTCGTACAGCACCACGGTCCTGCTGTTTCTCGCCTACCCACTCATTCACAAAGTGCTGTGGAAAAGAGTTTGAGAAGATGTAAAAATTCTAAAGGGTTCCTGAACATTTTTTAAAAAGCCAGAAATATGTTTCATATGCAGAATTAGACATGTGCCTGTACCTTTTTTGTTCTGAAAGTCTTGCTCCCTGTTCGGTTTCTGTCAGGTGCAGGTGAGCTGCTGTGCGGAGGACTGGTGTCGGGTGCTTGTGTGGAGATGGCCTCCGGCTCTGGCACAGTGGGTGTTTCTCCTTCAGGGGCTTCATTGGTCACAGGCTCCACAGACTCAGTTGGAGAGCTGGGAGGCAGGTCAGAACAAGTGCTGATAGTGCGAGCTCGTCGCCGCTGTTGCCCAATGTGAGTACGATTTCTTGAGAAACTTTTCCTGTTCCTCGTGCCTTTAACTTTGGCTGGCTTTAGACCTGGCTCCTCTTTTACTTCCAGAAGTGGCTATAAAAAACACATTTGAGAGTTCAATAACATCACATTTGAATACATAAATCTCTTAAAAATCTGACAATAGCTTGCTCCAAACAAAAACACAAATTTTTTATAGTACAGCTCAGAAGAAGCATTTGTGCCAACATCAATTAAAATATAAATAAAAGTAAAGTTTTTTGTTTTGTTTTTTTTGTTTATCTGTGCTCTGACCTGGATAACAGCTGGCGAATCTGCCGTCTCTGGTGTGGCTGGAGGCTCCTCCTTAATGTCACTGCGGCCCCCAACCTCGGACTTTATGCTGCCGATTCTCTCCAGCGCCTGCTCCCGTCGTTTCTCTCTCTTCTCCATTCGGGCAAAGGCTTGCAGGATGGCCTCCATCTTCCTCTCCTCTCGTGTCTGCAGAGGGTTAGATGTGGGGCATGGAGGAGGGGCGAGGGAGAGGAAGAGAGTGCGCATAGATTAGTTCATGGAGTACTACTCCCCAGAGGTAGCGGTGCAACTGGTTAATGTGTGCTACGCAGCGAAAAGCATTTCTATCTGAGTGCAGAGTGCCATATGCAGAGCCAAGTAGAAAAAAAAAAAAAAATGTCCCTTCATTTTCACAATAAGAGCAACCAAAAGAGGAGATTGGAGTGAGAGAAAAATGTAGGAGAACAAGGTGTTTTAATTTAGCTTGTACGCAAATAAATTTCCCCAGGTCCTTATAAAGAAACCATAGCTACCTCCACCTAAAACAAAGCACTCCATCATTACTCAAAGCACACTTTTGGAAAGGAAAAAAAAAAAAAAAAATTTTGCCTGCATAGGCTAAAGTTTGCTGTAAAGACAGGACTGTTAGTACGCTTTTAACTCAGTCAATCACCACTACGAGGTTGGTAGATGGGTGGGGTTGGCCATGTATGGGTCAAGTTTACCTCCTTGATTTTCAGTCCCCTCCAGCACGAAGCCGCCCCGACAGGTAGATGGGACTGCTCCGCTGGGTTGGCCTGAATGTTTAATAAAGAAACAGCCCAGTTTAGAAGAGACATGTCCCACCTAAACAAGGCTTCACTAAAAATGGACATGACTGGACTAAAGGATCTCTAATCATCTGGTGAAATTTTTCCAGCGCTAAGGTTACCTAGTAATATGCAATAACACTATGCAGGATATTTACAACTATAGAGCATCTTCAGGAATGCACTAACAATGCCAGGATGTAATTGCCCTTTTCACAGCAGTGAGAAAAACATTGGTGCCACTCCAAACCCATAGTCTAAGACCCCAAGGTCATGCAATTCCACTTGTGGCTTCTTTGGAGCTTTGGCTTCCAAAGACAAGGCGTCGACAAGTATTCAAAAATTTAGGAACAATCTCTTATAGCAGGACTCCTGCTGTAAACCGAAATCTTCACAGAATTTCCTAAGAACTAAGTTTTACAAAAACAACAACAACAAAAAAACACTACAATAAAAAGGCACAGGTCTTTTAATTCCTTCTACCAAAAGCTGGGCATTCACTACAATCACTGACCAGCAGCTTATTACACCCATCTCACAAAGAGAGTCACAGCACATCATTTGACATATTCTTAAAATCTTGATCTTTAAAGTGAGATTTAAGGTCCTGCTTGTCTGGTTGTGAATTACTGGACTTCAATCACATGTGTTTGCTTTTTGTAGGGCTGCATGCAAACAGTAGCACCAATGGCAATGATGCTGTATGTAGGCAGAATATTGATCGGTTGAAGTTTGGCTCGAGTAGTAAAGGAAACAATAGCGGAGTTCCCCACAATGAGGAAGAACAAACCGCAGTGGTAGTAAAGGGTTATTTTTAAATGTCCAGTTTCTTTGTATATTCCGACTTCTATCACAGAGGCTAAGCTAAAGGAGCCCTAACAAAAATATAAAGAAAGGGGGAGCCCATGTTAGCAATGATTTGACATTTTGACTCTTCCCACAGGCAACAGAACACCAAGGGTGAAGTGTTAGTATACATAAAATATCTAAAGAGCTGGGGTAGTAGGAAGACAACATAAACCCAGGATGCCCTTTCCACCAATAGAACTTTCAGTAAGAGCTTAAGCAGGCAAGATATTTCTCTCCCATGCAGCATCTCCACCACACAGATTTAAAAATGACCACGCACACCTACTACGCTTGTGACCGTCAGTGTGCAAATGTATGCTTCTTTGCTCGAGCAGGGTGCCCTCTTCTGCCATGTTGCATAGAAGGCAGCTTATTGGATCTCCCGTAGTCAATAAGGCCCCGGCAACAGGGCTCTACCCTCTGCAGTCACTCCCTCCATCTATCCATCCATCCATCCATCTCTCTGGCCAATTATAAGAACTGTACCTTAGCCAAAGATGAGTCAGCGATTTACACCTTGGGTCTACCATGTGAAACGGAGCTGACTGCAGGGTAATTTCCTGTGTGTGTGTGCGTGTGTGTTTGATCCCATCTCTCGGGGACATACGACCATTTGGCAGAGAGAGTGGTTGAACCCGTAACAGGCCATTTCAATCTCATGGCTACAATGAAGGTGAGAAGAGAGCTCTACTCAAACTGTAATACACACTGGGGGATAGTTTCAGTGTGCATAAAGACACAATACACTGGCAAGGTTGTCAACAGGCATGCGGCACTGCAGGCCTGTTCATGTTCTCACATGGTGAAGGGGCAAAAAAGAAAAAACAGGCAACAAATGAGAAAATAAGCGTAATGACAGACAAGCACAAAGCCTCAGCACTGTGAGAAAAGGGGAAAAGTCAAAGCTGAAGGAGGGAAAGCACAGTGGGTTTGAACAAAACAGCAACAGAGGCACCGATAATAGTGGGAGCACTAGCAGTAGATGAATGGTGAAGGAGGAGGCTGGTTTTATGGAGGAGAGGTAGAAGACAGCTGCTCCTATCCAAGCCCTTAGCAGACAAATAGTTAAGTCCACACCCAGAGCAACAGGGGACAGTTTTTATTTTTGCTCTTTCTGCTGGGTGGTAGCACGGCAGCGGGGGAGGGGGGTAAGCTGTAGCCCCTAGCTTGGCACACTTACCATCTTCCTCCTCCTCTCTGCAATCTGCTCCTCTGACTCCATCTCTACTTCATTGCTAACGGAGGTTTTGTCTTCTAGATCCTCAAATAACTCAGGATCCTGTAAGAGGAGGGGAGAGCGGGGTATGGCGCTTTATCATGGCTGATCATTCAGTCTGGCTACAGACTAGAAGGAGACAGGTAAGAGTGGAGGAGAGGTGAGGTGAGGGAGAGGCTGAGGAAGAACTTTTTAAAGATACGCTTAGATAGGTGGTTGGTCTGTGCACATTACACAACTGCTAAGTGGCCTTCTTGAAAGTTATGACTTTATTAGCACCCCCTTATTAAATTATTGGTGTAGCAGCTTGAATATTGTCATGTCCATTGGGTATCATCATGATATTAAAACCTCCTATGTCTTACTGGGACAGGTCTACTCATGTTTCTGCATTTCTGAAAGCCTGAGGCAGTCCTTTCTAATTCAAATGGAACTGGTTTCTAAACCAAATATTCAAGTCACAAATAAGATTTCCCTGAATCATGAACTCTAAAATAATTTCCACAACCGATAACAAATGAGACTTTTGTTACCGTCGGCGCCTCTGCTTGTGTTACTACTGCACATCTCTGCCAGACCAGTGGAACAAAAGTGCAGTAAGATATGGTCTGTATAAGGAAAAAAAATTAGCTGGGAGGGGACAAAAGTGGATGCATAACAGGGATGATGGGAGAGGGAAAAAAACTAAAAAAGGGAGGGAACTAAACAGGATGTACAATAACAAAGAGTGACTAACAATGGAAAACACATGCACAGACCAAAATAAACCACATGCATGGACTATAAGGGTGAGTGCATTTTAATAGAATAAATCTAAATTAAGAAGTGTTAAAAAGGGTGACTGACACCAGGCATGTTTTGCGCACCGTACATTAAAAAGTAATCTTGCCTGGTTGTTTGAGATGGAGAGGCGGAGAGGAGAGAGTTTTCTCTGCTTGCTGTCGCCTATGTTCTTGCCCTTCCCCTCGCCGTCCAAACCCACGTTCTGGTTCTGGGCCTGGTCGTCCCGTGCCAACTCCTTGTCCTTCCGATTCCCTCTGCGTCTGCCTCCAGAACCCAGGTTCTCTGTGGGCTCTAGGTTGTGCTTGAGCACCGGGCACTCCTGGTTCCCCTTCACACAGGCACAGTCCACCTTGTATTTACTACAAAAACAAACAAATAACCCAAAGCAAACAAACAAAAACAGGAGAAATTTAGTGAAACGATCTTGTCTTGCTAGCAAGCAATTGCCAGTTTTACTCCTTAACACTTACCAGCTGCCATAGTCAAAATCAAAACCGATTGTGATCTCTGTGCCCTTGGATATCGGCCGCAATGAGTAGATGTATAAATGTAACATGCCGTCCTCAATGACATGACGCACCTGAGGGACGTTCAGAAGAGTATTGGTAAAAAATAGCGCTTGCAACTATGGATAAGAGTTTTGGTTAATTAAGTGAAAAGAAGCAAATTATTAAGCACTTTTGAATGTTACATACTTCAGCATTGGGAGTACAAGAGCGGCGAATGAAACGTGCTTCGTTTCCAAAGCTGCGAGCGTCTACACACATCTCCAGTCCATCAAATTTTGAATAAAATAACACAAAAGGGTATGGCCTGAGGAGAAAAGCAAGGTCAAAGGATGAGTGGGATCAATGCACACAAAACACCTCAATTTAACATCTTAAATCATCTGCCATTACATTAAGAGTTAATTTATTTGACCTGCACTAAAAACGAAGTTGCACTCAATTTAGATTGAGACAAATCCAAGAGGGAAAACCCTTTTGACTCGTGACAAGCTTCCTAACCTCTTGAAGAAGTATCCGTTGGCCTCAAACTGCTGTCGAAGCATGAACTTGCCCCTGTACTCAATGATGAGGGAGTCTGGGGCCAAGTCTCGCACCGCCTTGAGGATCTTCTTGTTCTTCTGAACTTGACTCTGGGAGACACAAACCGCCTGACATAAACAAACATCTTGAATTACATGTGAACCCCAAGAGGGAAAGCTAGTGCTGCAGACTGCTAGAGACAAACAATGTGTTTGGGTGTTATCATATTTGTGTTACCAGTGGAGATTCACTCAGTGTGTATATTTGTACCTCTACAGGGGGTTTGAAAGAGGCTGGGTGCGTGTTGTATGCCAGACTCTTGCCGTCGCCTTGTTCTTTAACACGCAACAGGACCTGAACATCCTCAGTGTACTGATTACTGCTGGCCTCCTCGTAACGCTCCATCCACGTTTTGATCTTGTTCTCCCACAGAGACGGGTGCTCTGTTGGCTCCTGTTCGGGAGCTGCACCCTGAGAAAAACAGTACAAATGTGACTCACAGCTCAGATTTAACAGGAGCATTCTGGATTCTGGAAATGGTGGACGTGAGAGTGTTCTGTAAGTTTACCTTTACTCTAGAGGATTTTCTGGACCCCTCTCGAAAGGCCTTTAAGGTAATTAAATAAATTAAAAGTGTGAGGTTAATCGGCATTCCAAACAGGTGTTTGTAAAATATTAATTTTGTAAGTGAATGAGTAAACGTTGACCTTTTTAGCTCGAGCAGAGGACGCTGGAGGCTCTTTTTCACCACTCTTTTTGCGCTTTTTATCAGATTGCTTATTGCCAAGGCGTCCAGTGGTGAGGGTGATGGTGGTAGGCGTGTGCTGGAAGGTGGAGTAGAGCTCTAGCGGAACCTCATCTCCACTCTCTGTAGCACTGGTGTCCCCGTCTGAATGAGCAAGCGAGTTATTAGGCGTCAGGCAGGGAACAAAGAAAGTGACACACACAAAGATATAAAAAGCTACACCTGCTTCGGGCAAAACAAAAGCTAATCGTGTCATACTAATGGAAGACAAGGCTTGCTACATCACAAACTAAATTGCAGTTTTCTGCTTGACCTGCAGGTGTCAGTACATCCTGCTCTCAGGCAGAATTATATCTGGCTGTCCTGCAGGGGGAGGAGGCTGCACCCTGACACAGCTTACAACCTGCTTTACTCTGTAATGAGCTGGCCATTTACTGCAGCAAGGAAGCCAGTAAAAGCAGAACTGAAACATCTATCTGTGGGTTCTTGCTTCTAACGCCTCATAGTTCAGCTCTCAAAATAATCTAGTTTCTCTAGGTTTTCTTTTTGTGAATTACTGCAACTGCATTGAGATTTTTGTCAACAGAAATTTTTTAAAAAAAGTACAAGGGTAATGGGAAATGTTGGGAGCTTTATAAATGTGTTCCCTTACCAGATAAAGACTCTCTTTTACGGGTCTGCAGCAGGACGGCCCTCTCTCTATCGAGGTGTCGAGGTTGGCAGCGTTCACACAGGTAGGTCTCAGGAATGTTCTGTCTGTCAATGCCCATGCAGTCTATGTGCTGCCAGGCACTAAAGGGAAACGTTAAGGAGTTTTAATAAACCTTCAAGTCACATTTTCGTTCCCATTAACCACATGAAGTTACAGAAAACTGATCTAGTGAACACAAGGAACAAAAACAGGCAGCTAGATGAAAGAGGCCTGAGTCAATACTAGTCAAAGCTTGTGACTACTTGTGTCTCACCTGCACTTGTCACAACAGATCATGTAGCCATCGTCATGGGTGAAGCCACAGATGCAACGGGTGATGTCAGCCCCGTAGCTGCCATCCTCTGAGGTGCTGAGTGTGGTGCCCCTGGACGCTTCGTCCTGGCCCCCTGGAACAAACAGCCCCCCCTCTCCTTGTCGGATCAACATGGAGGGGGGTGGGGAGGCTGGCGGTGTAGGTGGGGGCCGCGCCCCATAGTTGTGGTCCTGAGAGAACAATTGAAAATGTACCTTTCATGTGATATAGGTAAACGTTGCTTATCAAAATAGTTTAGTTTACAAAACAACGTTGCCACAATGGGCATGCACTATCACTGGCAACAGAAAATTACCTCTACAACCAACACACTACTTAGCAAATTAAATGTTTAGTCTTTTTTAGGCCAAGATGTGTTAGCAACAGGTTTAGTAAGGTCCAAAGCAAAGGTTTTACAGCCCTGACTTAGTTGTTTCAGTTTCCATTTTATAGCATCTATAGATCATTTAATGACCAAACAATGAACAAAGTTCTATGTACTATTTTAAATATCCTAAAAAGATTAAGAATGTCAATTAACCAACAGCAAATCAGTTTCACTCAATGACTGAAAAAGACAGAGGTTTATGTGTTATAATTGCATTTTCCCCCTAATATCCAAACAGCCTGCCATGTCCTCCTTCCTCTGATGCCTTATGACAAGGAAGCAGTCAATATTGGTCTGTTTTCTGGGTTTCTTAAATCCTCGGGACAAGCATGTTGTGCTGCCTTTAAACCCAAACACTGCTGCATCAGTGATCTAACATGACCACCTTTCTTTAGTCTGTTTTTATCTTGGCAGCTGCTGCCATTCGTGTTCGTTTGACTGACAATGATTTTTTTTTTTTTTTAAAGAAGCGTTTACACTCATTAATGCTTGTGTTGTATAAGAAACAGCATGAAAGCATGTACTGAAAGCAATATTTTCCTTGTTCACTGTAATTCTCCTGCTCAAGGTTTGCAGGTTATCTGTATAAGTTTGAGGAAGGTGAGGAAAGAGGTGTGTGTGTGTGTGTGTGTGCTTACAGCATAAGGCAGGCCTATGTAACTGTGGGAATGGTGCGAACTGCTACTGTAAATCTGGTGTGGGTAGCTCGACTTTTCCACCACCACAGGGCTGGCCTCCACCGACTCTGGTCTTTAAGACAGAAACACAAACAAAAATTTGGTTAAGAGCTGAAAAGCAAAGTAATTCAAGGACAGTTTCCTTACAACAGTCTTAAGGATGTGTCTGCATCTGGGTAGCTACTGGTGGTGACACAGAGGTTACAGCTGCCAGAGGAAGGCCACTAAACTGTACCACCACAGTGTGTGCTATAATGTCACCTTATCCGGGCTCGTCAGGCCTGAGAGCCCCACATAACTGACGTTTTAATCCCTGAACCCACATCTGTAAGTCAGACAATCATCAGAAAACACATGCTATCCGTCACTCACACAAAACACACACTTGCACAAGTTCGTTCCTACCAAACCAGTCGATCCACTTTTCTGCCACGTTCAGTGGTGAAGAGAGAGCCTGTTTGACCGTTTAGGACCAACCCACCCTTATTATGACATGATTAATCTGTTCTTCAGTTGCTCTGTGGAAGAGGGAAGTGGAACTGGCAAAACGGATGACATGAGACAAGACGGTCCAGTATGAAAGAGGGGAAAAGAAAAGAAAAAAAAGAGAGGGAAGAAGAAGAGGAAGAGAGAAATACCAGTGCAACATACTGGATAAACAAGATGCATTTGAGATACGGACTGTTTAAGCTATGGTGCCGCAGCTATTTGTTTCAGCTCGATATCCACATGAGTGAATGGCTCAGTCATGTGAAAACACATTTGATTCAACTCTTCCCAGAGCAAGGTGTAGAAAACTGCTCAAAGGTCATAAAGACAAAGTTTTTTACTCTGCTCTCTCCAAGCTACAAAAATATCTAGGCAAAATACAATAAAGATGCTCAATAAGCATAAAGAACTGCCTCATATGGAGCTATTTTAGCAGCAAAGACAATGAGCACCCTGACCAGGCCATGTGAGACTCTGACTCTATAACCACGTTATTTTGAAGCTCGCACTCAGGTTAAAAAGCACACTAGAAAGAGCCAAGGCAATTAGGAGATACAGTGAATAATTATATAGCTTGAACAAGTACTTAAAAACACCCCTTAAAGTTCCCTTTAAACAGCGAGTCCCCAAGGCAAGCTGGTGATACGGTACCTGTGGGAGCCCTTCTCAGCCCTATTGCTCCTTTTGCATGCCGAAAGAGCACTGTGCAGCACTTCCTGTGTGTACTGCCACTCAACTATTCACTGTCAAAGTGAAAACGTAAAGTGCATGCTTCAAGTACAGAGGCGGGCCCAGTGTAAGAGGGGTGTGTATGCGTACACAACAGATTAACTGCCACAGATTAGGTTTGCAGAAAGACAGAACATATATACCTGGGTGCAGTTGGTTCACAAACTTTCTTCCATCAATGATTAACCAGATCAAAGTCTACACTTTATAATAAAGAGATGTGGGTGTGTATCACTCAGAGGAGGAAAGAAGGATTTTTTTTTTTTTTTTCCAACAGGTTGAAGAGAGACACAGGTGTTACAAATTAGTCTGGGAGGGGAAAAAAATATCAAGATAATGACAAACGAGGCAAACAAGTGAGCGAGCCTGTTCTGTGGGAAGGAAGGAAGCATGTTTGTGTGTGTGTTTGTTTCTGTATGCGCATAATTGGTGGGTTTGTATTATTCATACATTTACTCTTGAACAAAACTGAAAGTAAGTAGGGAATACCTTTTGGACTTTTCAGTTTTTATTTCTTAAAAATGGGTTATGCCATGAAAATTAGAACTGTTAATTTCATCCAGGACAGAGGGTTTGAAAACCTTCTTCCTGACCAAAACCATCCCCCACGGCATGTCGTACAGGTTGAAGAGAGACCGGTAATAGATAAATTACCTGTCAAAATAAGTAATAGATAAGGTAACAGAAAAAGTGTGTTCAATTGAGTACCAGAAAAGTACCTGGTTTTTCAATTTTCCATTATACGTTCTTCTCTGTAACTGATTTGCCATTTATCTTAAGTCACCTCAGATTTTTCCATTCAGGTGTTTAACTGGATAAGTTATTAGATATATGAATCTAATTCTGTAAACTAAAAGAAACGAAAAGCTTTTTAAAAAAAAAAAAAAAAAAAAACCCAATAAGCTTTTATGTAGCCTGCAAACAAAAACAAGTTTGACGCCGCTGAATTACAGGCACTGTGTGCATATATGTAGTGGGAGGACTGCAGATATACAGTCCAATAATCCGTGACTGCCTGCCTGCGCACAAGAACAGATGAAAGAGGGTGGAATGAGGAGAGAATTTTTGTAACAAAGTTTAACTTAAAGGTGGCAGTTAGCCATTTTCTAGTTTTGCCTAAAAGAACGCCACAAGTGTAAAATAAATAAAAGCATGGAGAGACAATATCATTTAGAAGATGAACATCTGGTGCGAGACTGTAAAGAGGCAGAGTGGACAAGCAGAGTGAACATGAGAGAGCGCAACAGCAGGGAGAGGAAAGAGAGCAGCCCCCGAAACGCCACCGGCAACGCCTTCACTCCTAAAGAGCTCCTGCTTGCTACCATGGCAACACTACGTATTCTGTCAGCAGCGTGTATGCGTGCGCTGGGCTCTGTGTGTGTCAGCGTGGACACACACACACAAATGCATGCACACACTGCATTGGCCAACAGCTGGTGACACTGCTGCAGATTTGAGGGAGGACGTGGAAAAGACGTGACGCCGTTTCTCGGGCGAGTAGCAGAGGCTGAATATAAAATAAGGAACGTAGCCAAAGTCCTTCCAGAAGTCTTGCCGCTTGGCAGCCATCTTGAAACGCATCTGGGCACTTATTTGGGTGGTCATTTCAAGGCATGATTTAGAGCAATTCTGATTTTGGTTACACCAATTATCTCACAGATTAAATTTAGGAATTTGTGCGGTAAAGATTTAAGAATCCTTGGCAAAAATAATGCTACTGCTCACTTGATTTGATATAAATTATGACCTGAGGTAGGTTAAAATAAATCAAAAGGGTTTAAATTCTTTAATAGCCATTAGGGGGCGATTCCTGTGGGTGCATAAAGACTTCTAGTTGCAGTAAGCACTCTGTGCCCTCAGTAAACACTTTCCTAACCAGTTTATGGGCTCAGTTGCAAGTTTCAGGTCATACTGAAGTGAATAGGAAAGGATGATTATCCAGACGACACTTTTTGGCTAATTAACTGTCGGTCACAAGTCATTAGGCCAATAAGAGTGTGGTTTCGTAGTTGGAGCCACCCCTCTCATCACGTCTGGCAAAAATACTCAGCTCGAGGTTTCAGAAACAGCACAGTGCCTGCATCCATCTTTTATGTCAAACATGTTCCTGACATCTCTACAGAGCAGTGTGAGCCCAACTATGCTGTGCCTCTGGTCCAGACAGGACCTGCACAGCAGCAGGTGGAAGCCCCTTTCAAGCTTGTTATCAGCCTTTGAATAAATCTGCAGCAGGCAGTCGGACACAGAGCACTGACGGACAAAGAACAAGGGAGAGAGTGAAGGCGAGGGGCTTACTCGTAGCCCCGGTGACAGCAGCACTCAGGGGGTGGGGGGTAGCTGGCTGGTGTTGGGGGAGAGACACCATATCTATGCAAGGACCACCTGTCACTCAGGGCAGTGTCCATGGCAACAGGCCCTGCGCAGTGCAGAGAGGAAAGAGGAAGGGAGGGGAGTGAGGGGTAAAAACCATGGCAACACATGCTGTCTGGGTAACAGCTCTGATGAAGGCGACAGTGGTAGCAGCAGGGAGGGGAGGGCTCTCCCTTGTTTTTAAAGAGACAGGATCCCCTGCATAAGCAGATGACGTGTGTTATTCTTTAGTCGTACGCAAACCTCTTGCTTCATTTATTTGACCACAAAACGCCGCGGCAGTGTCCTTGACAAGACTATAAGGAAACCGAGAGGATGGGCGATAGGAAGCTTGTTGCCATGGCTCCATGCACCATTTCTGCTTCACTGACTGAATGCAGTGCACACATGTGCAAACGTCAAGCTTACAGCATTAGACAAGGATCAGGGAAAAGGAGGAGGAAAAAAAAAAAAATCATACGTGGTGCCTCTGTATACTTCACACAGTCAGCTTTATAAACAGACTGCACACATACAGTGCAGATTCACATGGTAGATGTAGTTAACTGCTCAACAATGTGAACATCTACAGGAATCAATGACAACACTGAACAGTCCATTAGAGCGCACACTAGAGGGGCCCTGCTTCCTGCAAATTCCTGTCCCATTAACAGTAGCTTTGTAAATATACGAGAAGAGATCTGTCTGGAAAAAAGAATTATTTTTTTTTATTTTTTATTTTTTTTTTAAAACAGCAGCTTCAGTTATTACAGAGGGCATGTTGGGGCCCCTGAAAAGGAGAAGGCGACAGACGTGCTCAAATAAAACTATATACGACACAGAGGAGGGGTGTAAGATGAAAGAAAGGAGAGCAAAACTGAGAATGACATTTTGGTGATACAACACAACGAAAGATGGTACACAACAGTGAATAAGAGGAAGTGAGGGGGCATAAAAATGTGCACAGTAGAGGCCTGGTGTTACTCACTCTGAGCCAGCAGCCATGTCCAGGTATGAGGTGTCTGCAGTGTCCACCCCTACTGGGATGACTATGCTCATGACGTTCTCTGCTGATCAGTTCTTGTCCTACTGAGTCCAGAGAAAGGGAGTCCAAAACACTGAGGCATGCCAGCCACAGCACTCATTGCAGACATCTAAGTGCATCCACAAGGCCTGAATATAGAAGGGGGACAAAAAAAAAGAAGGAAAAAAAAAGGAAAAAAAAGAGAATTTATTAGTAAAGTGAAAGTGAGTTTAAACACAGGAAAACTGCATGATCTACCAAACCTGAAATCACAATTCATAGTGAAAATGGGGTATTTCCAACACATGTAAATGTATGATTCACACTTTCAGATGAGCAACGTTTTTCACAGGGAAGTGTTTGCCAGGAATTTCCCCCCTGACAGGGTTACCGAGCTCAGGTTAGTGGCTGATGAAAAGCGAGAGGGGAATGTTTCTGTAAGGTGAAGCCTGAGCCGCCACCAACTGCTGCTGCTGAGTGAACTGCGCTAAAGCGACCTCTGCACACTCTCCGCCATGCATGCAAGAAAGGGCTGCACTGCAAGAAAGCTCCCACAAAGGGGAGCAAGAGAACACATAGCAGTCGACCGCCATGAAAGGAGGGAGAAAAATGCAACATAAAGGCCATTCCCCCCACCCCCTTTTGACTGAATAGAAGTGCTCCGTTTTAAATAAATCTAAAAACTGTAGTGTACTGTATTTGCATGTCCACACACCTACACAGTAGAAAAGTTTAGGTTATAATCTTTTAACGGACATTGAAAAAGCTCCCCAAGTTGAGAATCAATAATTTAACTGTTAGGTGTCAGGCAGGTGTATGTAGTGCAGGAGACTGGCTGGACTAAGAATTTTTCTGGAAATAGCATACATGGGAATATTAAAATGCATTTGTATGGAACTTGAATCCAGACGGGAGCATATGTGTCAGTGTGGCTGCCCCTGATACAGAGCTCTGTTGATAAGCGGGATTAGTGGGAGGGACAGATGCTGAGACAAAATAGGCTGGAGGTCACACCTTCAGCCTGCTTATGCACTCTGGGGCCCAAACAAAGGCTCGGATCATGGCTAAGGTTTTCGTTTGGGGGAAGGTTTACAGAACATGTCATGTATTCACACATTTAGCAAGCAAAAACACACTCTCTCAAGAAAACCTGTCTCTGCATGCCTGTGTGGGTTTGTGAGGTAAGATCATTAAATCCTTCTGGAGCACTGCAGGTCTGCACATATACAGGACGACTTTCCAGGAAAGCTTTTATTTCCCAAAAGCCCCCGCCTCTCTCCCCCCTCAAACAACACAGCATATATCAAGGAAACCCTCAAATTTTTCACACTGAGGCACATGTACACCAGGAGCTTTTTAAAGTAGACTCCACAGCCGTGATGATGGTAGTAATTTCAGGTACCAATTCACCCAAAGGCACTGTTTAAGCCAGGAGGACTGGTGAGAGCCTCACAGACATGACAGCTGTCAGTTCCAGGCCTAATTAATAGAAGGAAGAAGACCCCTGTGAGTGTGCGTGTCGGCCAAGTCTGGGATCACCTTCTAAATCCTCTCCCGATTCTTTGTGGGTTAAACAGGACAACTGTATCACAGGCAGGGGCATTTCATGATAGACGCTGACGTAACCAAAACACTTTCTTTCAACAAGAATAGGGCAGTTTGCCAAAAAACACAGAAATGACAGATCCCCCCCCCCCCCCTCCCCGTATTATCAGAGAGGCCCAGTATGTTTTAGCATGGGTAAAATAGCTTCCCTCTAAAGCAAGTCATTTGTTCTCTCTTCCACCATGTTTGCCTCCACTTGGTGCAATGAATCTTGCTGTCACTACTAAGGAATGCAGACATTTAGCCCCCTTCCACTCATATAAACAGATAATCTCTCACTTTGTCCTTTCAAAAATACCTCTACAAGGAGGCTTTAAGAGTAGCATGCACACATGTGTGCACTGTGCTGCAGCCAGACACACTAAAGACTGACAAAGAACAACGGGACAAAAAAAAAAAAAAAACAAACAAACAAACAAGTACAGTACAGCAGTACAGCAACATTCCTCAGTAAATCGGCGTTTCACTGTGACTGCCTCTGCCTGCTCCTCCTACTTCCTTTAGAAGGGCCGTCCATCACCCTGGAGAAATGCAGCCAAAGAGAGAGAAAAGACACCCCCCCCCTTCCTGAGCCCAGTCACCCCGCCCAAGCGGATTTCTCTCCCTCCTCTGTGCACTTCCTAAATAAACCTGAGACAGTAACGCAGAGCTGAGGGAAAGGGGAGTGTCGCAGACACAGCTCCCAATTACACGAGTGCCAGGAGAGACCATTTAAAGCCACCTTTGGCTAAATCCTCTGCTGTTATGGAAACACATGGAGAGTGGGGAGGGAAAAGCGAGGAACGTGCACAGGGGAGGGCGAGCAGACAAACGTGAAAAAGAAATATGGCAAAAAGTGGGTAATAGTAGAAGAAGAAACCGCAGCGTGGAAGTGGTTTACATTTTCTTGGTGTCTCAGTTCTCCAAATGTGCTCACTGAATAGATTTGCTCATCCCGCTGAGAGCTTAAAAAAAAAAAAGAAAAAAAAAAAGAAAAAGAAAAAAAAGAACGAACAAACGAACGAACGAAAAAAGAAAAATAAAATTACCAAAGGCTTAGAGGGCGTGGGGTGGGGGAGGTGTACTTGGGGTATGTCTGACAGTGATGCTGCACAGCCCCGACCTGGGTGGACTCTGGGTGGCGGAGTGGAGCACAGAGCGTAAACCCAGTCTCTCCTTTCTCCTCCTTCCCTCCCTCAGCGAGGGGACACAGTCACGTCATTGTGTGTGTGTGTGTGTGTGTGTGTGTGTGTGTGTGTGTGTGGGGGGGGGGGGGGGGGGGGGGGGAATGATTGCTACCCTTTTAAGACAGAGCTGCACTGAAGTCGGCAAGGGAAAACCCATACCATCACCATCGTATTCAAATGATACTACCACAGAGAGCAGCTTTTCTCTCTCCTCAGTTTATCACCACTGCTCTATGTGCAACAGCATCGTTATTCTCGTTTTCGCAGCAGATCATGTTTTTCCTGAAGTGGGAGGAGCAAGAGGAAAATGAGGGATTCCAACTAAATCCCAGGGCCCTCTCTGCCAAGCAGATGTGACTTCACACCATCCTCATAGCTGGCTGCAATGACTCAGCTCGGAAAACGGATAAAACAAACTCCCTACACATACACTCATGTAACAGGAAGCATGACCCAAATGGATTCTCCCCCCCCGTACCCACCGGGAGACACACGAGATCTGCCTTTTTCTTCATAAATCAGTGTGCGCATGGCTGCCAGCAACACTCCCTTTGCACTCGAGCGCTGAAGGTGAAGTCATACATCAATACAGCAGGGGATATGGATGTGAGCGTTCACACAAGCACTTTTTGCTACAACAATAGGAAATGTATTGGTACGCATGAAAACCAAAGGCTCATTAGACTGTTAGGAACAGTCCGTTTAAATGTCAGGCAATGAGGAGAAGGTATTTATGCAGCTGTTTTCAGGTACCCTAAATGAGAACTAGTAAATAACTGACTAAAAGGGGAGAGCAGTGTAGCAGCAAGCGGCGTGTAAGTTCAGACAGCGAGCTTGAGCCCGTATGGCAGCAAAGCTGGGACAGCCCTCCTGTAGTCTGAGTAATGTCCTGTACAGGAGATCCCTGGGGGCACAATCTCTCCATCTCCCTCTCACTGCTGCTTCCAGAGTCAGAGTAATGTATGGCTATGTATGGTCAATGACAAGTCTCTTTAAACATCTGAAAAGTAAAACTGATGTACTAGTAGGTTTATGAAATCGACCATTCTCATATCTGCTCATAAAGTAGAAAATAATTTTTTCTACTTTTCAAGGGTGAAAAAAGTCAGCATTTGGAAGCCAGAAGGGTTGGTGGTGACGGTGTTTAAAACTTTCAGTGCTCACATTGAAAACCAAAGTTACACATTACCATCATTACAAAAACCTCTGCTAGATTTAAACACTAAAAATTAGTCATCTGAGCAAAAATACACTAGTTCAATATACTTCCTGTAAAAATACATTAGTTTGAAAGTCACGCTAAATGACAACAGGAAAAAAAAAAAGAAAAAATTGTGTTCATGAAGACAAACAAATAGGTTGTGCTTTCATGATTATTTTCTATTAATTTACACCGGGTTTCTTTAACAGTGCGAGGGCCAATAGGATTCATTTTGTCCCTTGGACTTGGGAGAGCTATCATGATTAGAGACTGAAATGCAAGCACATATGCAGCTGCTTCCTAATTACAGCATTTGGAGAATGCACTTCATAGCTAACTAAAATGTGAGCTGTGTGTGTGTGCAGAGAAAATGGGGAGCGGCTACTCAACATCTACAGGGCAAAAGAACAGCAAGAGCCACTCAGGACCCATTATAACAGTGTTTGATGATCAATTTCACGCTTGGACCGCAGTGTTGTTACATCACCAACGTCGATGACACGGCCCCTCTTTATTCCACAACCCATGAATGCTATTGTAACCCAGGCATAGCAACAGGAGAAGGTTGGGGAGGTGTAGTGGGGCTGTGGCCTCAGTAGCTCTAGCCCTAAAGCCACCTGTCAGGGAGGCAGCTTGCTAGTTTAAAGAGGGATCTGTTATGCCTGAGCTAGCGGCACAAAAACAGGTCACCTGAGCTCTGGCTTCTCCTCCCAGCTGGGATACCATGTGACTCTGCTGGGCTCCTGAGCCAGGCAGCTTTGTCTCTGGTGTTTGGGCACTACACATGTGAGATCTCTGGAGACCAGGCAGCATCTACACAGCTTAGCTCCACATGGCGAACAGACAGTTACTACACAGAGGTGCTACTGTTTCAGAGAATTAATGTCTGGAGATAAAAGAAGGGCACAAAAACAACAGGGGCTCTTCTTTCTGGCTTGTCAATACATCAATATACCAACAGACATCCTGCACACTTGTCTGGTTTCTTTATTGTCTCCATCTCTCTCTCTCTCTCTATTGCATAGTATGCTGAGAAAAATTAAACTGGTTTCCACTTAGTGTGTGGCTTTTTGATGGCACAAGTCTGCCTTGGGGGGTCAGGGTGAGAGGAAAGGTGCGTCACCTGAGACTGCCATGTCTCCAAGCTGCCTGGCCAGAGCACTCTGTCCCTATGGCAGAGGGAGAGTGGCACCTCACCTCACCATCTCTGTTAACACAGTAAACAAACACACACTTTCCTGCACAAGGCCACCAGGCACACACAGAGCCAATCGGGAATTTAACACTGGCTGGTCTGATATTCTGTGGACAGAGGGGAACACCACAAAAAAAGAAAAAAAAAAAAGACGAGGATGAGTGTTTGAATAGAGGCCTCTGCTCCTTTACAAGAACGAGCAAGGCGGCTTGGGATTTTGTGTATTAAGTAGCAAAGACTAATTAGCCATGATAGTGCCTTCTAATTCATCTAGTAGTAAAAACACCTCCACAGAGAAGATCTTTTAACACTTAATCTTATTTTGAGACAAACTGGGTTCATTACAGCATCAGATAGTATACTCCCAGAGGTTTGGAGGGGTTGGGTCATGCATTATTCCTCCTGGCCTTACACTTAAGTCTGTATTAAGGTTTAAAACAATAAAAAGTGCACACACAGGCAAAATACAACATGGCCGTTTTGATCCAACCCGCAAGACCCTAAAAGGAAAACAATGCACAGCCGAAAAATCCAATAAGAGGCAACGTTATTCTGAGGAATGACAACTGTGGGTATGTACTGCTACTGAACTCATTTCATCACTGACCTATGCAGTGGGGTATAACAGAAAATTGGCGTAGGCTCATTTAAAGGCTGAGTTAGGTGGGTTTTTTATGTTGTCATGTAAATACTTTCACTATAACCTTTAACTATGTTTTGATTCATACTTTAGTATATGAATGGTCCTTTATTTGTTCAATTTAAGTCACTGTCGCCCTGGTTTAAAGTGGGTTGATAGTTTATTAAGAAAGACCTGATGCTTTCTCTGACATGGAAGATGTTCTACTTTACACATCGTAACAAAATGATCAGGGTAAAAGACAAACAAAGCTTCTTGGCAAGAGTCTCGAAGAGGCATTTGAGCTGAACAAAGTGCCAGAGTTTTTCCCACAGGGTAAAGTAGAGGAAAGGACAGCTGTGCCATGAGCTCAAAAAAGTATCCCGGAAACTGGCTTTGACTCGTTTCCCTCCACATTTTAATTTTGAAATCGCCAGAAAACTAATGCGCAAAATTATGTTGTCTGACATGAAAAAAAACAAAGCATACACAAAACATATTAGTATTACAGTTAATTTAAAACATAAATTAAAACACGGGAGAGTACTGAGGCAGTCTGCAAGACTGCTATGTGACACGATCCAGGCAATGTTTTTCTTACTACCAAATACTTGGCATTAAATGTTGTGCAACTGTATGGTATTGTATTATGTGAGAAAACATAAATATCCCTCCCACACTGAGACATACCCAGCATTTTACAGCATCTAATAAAACTGATTTCATCTGAACATAAAGTGCAAAAGCACAGCTATCTCTTGTGACTCTCATCTTGCACTTACCAGAGGAGAATCACTAAGACTATTAGAAGAAGAAAAAAACAAAACATGTAGGGCTTAATTTACTCACGCTCAATGACAGGAAAATACAAAGCAACATTCTCTGAGGCTTAACTACATGCAGAACAATTTCCCCTAAACAGTTTGAGCTGGGAAAATTCACGCATATGTATTTAAATTTACAATTCTATCCATCACAGCTAACATATTCAGACCCTTAGAACACTGGGTGCACTTCTGTTACACTAAAGCGAATGAAGAGGAAATGAAACCCACTATGGTGATGGAGAAACTGCATAATATTGTTTAGGGTTCTCAGGTGAGATGCGGCAAAAAGAGCAAGTCTTCTATCTAATGTCCTTTGATGTCGTTGCGTTTTTGCACCGTTTTGAAACTTGAAAAGTACACCAACATGCTCCTTCTATGTCAAACAAAAGTGTCGGATTTTCTGTGGTAACATCAATAGTGCCCCAGCATTAAAACTCAAGAAAATCGCCCAAGAAGTGACGCACGTTACAGGGGTGCTATGTAATTCGTTTTGGGAACAGGAAACAGCACTAGCAGTTATTACCACAGCAAGGCAAAAGGCGCAATGATGCCGATGTATGATCCGGATTCTTTCACGCTATTATAAGCCCAACTTAAATACAAAATAAATAAACAGCATGTGTTGTGTAGTTGCTCCTCAGTGAGTACGTCGGCGCTGCAGTCAGTCCCCGTCGATAGGGGTGTGGAGGGTACAACGTTGCTATTATGTTACCACAACACCCTGGCGCTGTCGCCATTTTCATAGCGCTTTTTCTCTGGACGGCGAGACAACCGTGTAGCCAAGGGAGCCTCGCCATGGGAAGAAACCCCCCCAAGAATGCATTCAATCGCCTTTCACACACTCTACCTTGAGTATCACTCTGTCGGTACAGTTTTTGTGTTGTTACAAGTAGGGGTTTGTGTGAATTCGTCGAAAGCGAGGCCAGCGAGCTAATCGGCTAGCACTGGCCTCTAAAAGTGTAATGTTAGAAGGCTACAAGGCCTTTTTTAATTTGAATGTTAGCAGAAAATATGGGGAATCTCTTCAAATCTGTGCCGTGAATAGAGGCCAAAAATAGCCTCGGAATGTAACGACGACAAACAGCGTATAGTTAGCACAGCGAACTAGCCGACACGAATTAATACGCTGCTTGTCAGACAGGAAAGAGCGACAACATCCGCGTTAAGACACAAAAACACCACCACCAAAGCTGATTGCGCATTCACACGGTTATACCAGGTGAGGGGAAAGCGACAAATTTCCTTCATTTGTTTAATTCTGCGTAGCTTGAATCGCTAGTACAGCTGGAGTAGATGGGGCGAGATGCCCAAAAGGAACATCCCCTCCCCCACGCTTTGCAGCATTTGAACCCAATACACCCTGAATCTAAATTAAGTGATCATCGCGAAATGCACTTTTAAGTCAGAGTGTAACAAAAGAAGAGTCGCCAGTTTCTCTCCGTTTGACACCGGACGTGCTCTCAACTTCTTTATAAAGCCTGCGAGATTACTGCGTAAGAACAACTTCATAAAAATCGGTGTAGCTGCATGTAAAATGCTTTATTTTCTTTCGGGGCTTTTTTCAACGCATGAACGGAAATAATGTTTCCGTTCTATGGCTAAAGAGAGATGAGAGATGACGCTACTGCGACGGATTCAAGCTTTTAAAAAAAACACTCATGAAATAATATCGTTTTCAGTGAGCTATCGCATCTGCTGATAGACAGTACGTGCAGTAGTTTGGCTGATTATGAATAAAGCGGTTGTATTCGAAGAGTATTATTTACACACACAAAAAGGCACGAAAGTGTGCGCAATATGGCCTGCAGTGTCACTGTGTCAAACTAGACAAGAGACTCCCTATCTGGCTCCAATTATCCCGAGTCAACGTGCAAAAAACGGCTGTAAAACCGTTGCTTTTAAAGATTTTAAAGGCAGCTCACGGTTGGCAGCCTTGAATGTTGTTGACTGGACGAAGGGCTGTGAGGTACACTTGTCTCAATGTTTCTGGTGTTAAGGCATATTTTTATTTTTTAAAAACAAGGTGATCACTTGTAAATAATATTTACCTGATAACTTTGTATGACGTCTCGTGTATTGCCTCACTATCAGCGAATAGTCAGTGTCAGGCTAATTTGAGCTAGTAGCATGCGCTAGCTAGCAAGTACTGTTGGGTTGCGAATTTGATACTCACACAGCCACTTGCGTCATTTACTTATCAGGTTTTTGAAAAGAAATTATGAATATGGTAAATATGAACGAAAACCACTTGCCACTTTACGACCTAATGGTGTCGAGCAGTCCGCTTTGGAAGCTAAACTCAGCTGGTTACTGGCTTACGGTTAGCCAGCATCAGCATGATGTGCCTGGCCAGCTAACTAAAAGCCAACAATACCCTCTTTCCAAGTCGGATTTAACTAATACTTAATGCAGTTTACTCACCGTTTTATGTCCACTCTGGAGGATCCGAGTAGCGAATAAGGGGACCTGGGTAAGACCCCCGTCGCTTTCCACACAGTTTCCACAACCAAAACAATACTTCTGTACACACACACACTGCGGATCTCTGGCCAAGGTTTAAAATGTTTGTATTTAAACGTGTCCTCTAAAGACTCCTCTTCTGAGAGGGGGGTTCCCTTGCCTCTTGTTTAAACTCGGGGACCCCAAATGTAGCTAGAAAATCAATTCGAAACTGCTAAAACTACCCTAGTCAACGGAGACTTTTAGAAATTAGATCCCCTCAAAACCAGTCTCTTTTCCCTTTGCAAAAATGGCGGCCCTACCAGGACTGCCTTGACTCCGCCTCTTCTCCGTTCCTCACTCCCTCTCCATCGCTAAACCCGAGCTCCGCCTCCACACACTGCGGGGCTTACAGTCCCCATTTCACAGGGGCGCCGTGACCGTGCTCGGCGCGCGTCCACCTCGACAATTCCTCAAGAGGGCTGCCGTTTGTGTCGGTAACGCTACGGAGTAAATTTATCTTGCGCGATTTAGACGATGCCCGTAAAATTAAAACGGACAGTATGTCTGGAATCATTTTAAAATGTAAATTAAATGTACAGATTCTGAAAGATAGCGCGTGAACCTTTTTTCTTTTCTTTTTTAAACAGCTTGTTTATAACGCCAGTGCTATCTCCAAGATCATGTTTTGAAAGTGAAGTCAGCTGTGGGAATGCTGTTATCTGGAGGTTTTGTTTAAACTAATTGCTCTTTCCCCCTCCCGTTTCCTCCTCTTCCTCTCAGGATAAGAAGAAGCGATAGCCTGCAGTCTCTTAATGGGGATTTTACCTCAACACGACCCCACATAGGAAGTTTACATCAAGTGCAAATGCTACAGTAGCTATAACCTAGTAATTTGCTTTTTATTTGCTCTTATATTTGTTTATAATACACGAAAAGTAACACTTGAGCAGTCTGAGTAGATCAATCCACAATTTTATTATTAATTTACAAAAAACTATAAACTATAAATAAAAAAGCAACAGCTGAGCAGTCCCGTCTGAGTAGGTCAATCCACGTTTTTATTATCACGAGCAAAACAACATACATATAAATAGCCTGCATTTGCCACTGGCACTGGCTGCAAAGAAGCACCCAAATCCGCTACCCCAACTCAGTAGGAGGCAACTAAGCTGTTATGTAACCCCTTACACAAGACATTTTCTATATTAAACTGATATTAGGAATAAATACCCTGTGAAACATAGCGCACTGAGATTTTAATCATGGATAACTAACACCTGGCGAGCAGGAGAACACTTTGAGGGCCTTATAGTAAATAAACTTGGAAGAAATCAGTAAGTAAATACAGACTTAACGGCTTGGAGGACACATCAACTCACTTCAGTCCCATTTACAGACTTGCAAAAATCTGAGTTGCTCTTCATTTTCATTTAGTATTTAGTAGTGGATATCCGTTTTATGGCCGGTAATTATTATCAAGGAGACTCTGCAGTTAACGGCCCGTTTATTATTGGGTGTAAGCTGTAAAAGTCATCAGTCCACTTGGAGATTCTAGCAGTTTCCCCACAAATTTTATTATGATTGTGGTGAATCTGTTACGGCCCCCTGTCCAGAAACATGTCTGTAGAAATCCCTTTGACATCATATGTTCACAGAGGATGTTCTCATCGTTTCCATTTATCCACCCTCCCCCACCCTAAAACCGCATCCATTCGCGCATGCGCCCTCTCGCAGGACCGCTGCAACGGCTGGTGCACGGGCAGACAGGGTTCGTTTGATAAAAACTCGGGGGGAGGACGGAGGCAGAAAATTCTAGCAATCGTCACCCGCTTCAAACGGAAATGTTCGTAAACGACTAGAGTGGAGGTTACAGCGATAAATCTGCCCCTGTCTGTTTTCTTTTTAATTTTTTTCTTGGAGCGGATGCCATTTATGCCGTAGTGCCCACCAGCATCGTGTTGTCGGTCCGAAGACGATCCAATCTCTCCTATGTTAGGACGGTGGCGCACAGTTGGTGGGGGATTAGCAGTGGTCCATAAGCAACTGATGAAAATGGTCATTTTTGAGAAATGGTTGGTTTCTGATGACATCATGCAGTTAGTATTTGTGGGCGGGCTCTGAGCTGCGAGGGGAGAGGGGCGCAACCGGAGAGCAGCTACTATCAGGCGCCATTAGGTAACAAAGTCAAATTAAGTTTTAAGTGTGTGTGGTGTAAAGAAACACCCAAATTAACACTTAAAAGCGATGACATTTCTGTGTACATTGCGTGGAAAAGGACTACCAACAACAAGCGATAAACAAGCTTCCTTCCCTGAAATGAAGTCTGTTATCGTTGTCGTTTGAGAACAAGATGGCGTCGATGACTTTTTTTTTTCTGTTTGGGCTCAGTTCGAGCACTTCTGGGCGGCGGCGCCGTGCGCGTTCTCGCCAGTGTGATATTATTTCCTGTTTTCGTATCCTGCAAAGTTCAAGTTATGGTTTAATTTACAGGTCAGCAAACCAAGGGGTGCACATATACATTGTTTTGTGACTAATGGACAAAAAGTTGATTTTTTTTCTCGCCACGGAAATATAACGTGTGAACCTCAGTTTGAAGTCAGTCCATCATTGTCAGTGCTAGTGATGTTTAGTTACACAAGCACTTCATTTGCCTCTGTTTGCACACCAACAAACACTTCAACTTTAACAAAAGTGGATACGTTTAATTTGTAACATAAAAACATTCAGCGACACCACCCGGACTACATCTGTTTAGCTTTTGACCCCATCTAGTGGCACAGCCAGGGGACTTCATCTAGCTTTCTATAAAGTGGAAATTGGGTTTTTGGGTATAGTCTTATGTATTTCAGTTTTAATGTAGAACAGTAGTTTGACACAATGATAATATGAGTAGCCTACCTTTTGCATCACTGTCATGTATTAGTTACATTTTTTTTAGCTAAGTCATATATTTACATAAAGACAAAGGTAAATAATATAAATAAATTCCATTGTCTAAGACTGCAAAATCATATTGTGAAAAAAACCCTCATTGCTTCACTTCACATCAGAGCCTGTGGGATATTATCCCTACAAGTTGGATTTTAAAAAAGGAAGTACTTATAATTTAATCCCTGATCCACAATATAATAAGAAGCATCTGGATTTCGAAAAGATGAAACCTCATCTATTCAAAGGCATTTTCTGTAAGCCTGTGACCATATCAGATTAACCAAAAAAAGAAAAGAAAGAATAACAACAGCGTTATTGTTGCAATGTTCAGAGAAACTGACAAAAGAGTTGTGGTGAGGCCAATGATTACATTAGTCTTTGTTGAGTGTTTATTGCATCTTTTTATTTGGTTAATTAACTCGAAATGGAAGTTCACGGAGGTGGAGAGTGAATCTTTAACCCTGATTATACAACAGTGTGCAAGCATGGCAGATGGATGGCCTTCCCTGAGCCTGGTTCTAACAGGTTTTTCTTCTTGGTAAAAAGGAGGGTTTTTTTCCTACTGTCGCCAAGTGCTTGCACATATTCATCATTGGATTGCTGGGGCTTTTTTTTAATATTGTAGGGTCTCTACCCAACAATATAAAGCATTTTGAGGTGACTGTTGTTGTGAATTTGTACTAAAGTAACTAAAAGTAATTGAATATCAAACTGAAAGATAATGATTGGTATGTGATTATCGTATCATTACTCATTTACTCGAGTTAGCTGCAGTGTGCCGAGGTGGCTCAAACCATATAAAGTGAGACCAGTTCTTTGTTTTTTGTTTCTCATTATCTGACAATAAACAAAACAAAAAAACTTATGTTTCTTATGTGTTATTGTGATATAAATCTGAGAAAATTTCAGAATAATTCTTGCACTTTTTAGTGTTATGATTTTCTCCTAAATGTATCATTTCAGCCTCATAAATTATATGGGTCATTGATTTATTTAACTATTAAATTAAATCTAAAATGGCCCTAATAGACCAGTGTACTCATGACCTAAATTAAATGGGGTTTATTCAGTACCAGGCATTATTTTCTAATTGGGTGCTAACAATGGAATTAGTGTCACTGCTGTTAGGCAAATACAATCTAGAGAGTAAACTGGGCTAAATACAATATCAGTTTTTCTTATTATTAATCATGTCCAAACCATCTCAGTCTTGTGATCCTCAGCTTCCCTCTGAAGTACTCATTTCTAATCCTCCCAACAAAATGTTCACGTTTTCAGCTCTGCCACCTCCAGCTCCACCTCCTGTCTTTTTGTTAGTACCACTGTTCCCAAACCATACACCATATCAGGCTACTATCTTGTAAACGTTCCCTTTATACTGTTGCTGCTATCCTTTTGTCACAAATCACCACTGACACTTGCCTGCACTCTCTTCACCCTGCCTGTGCCCTCTTTTTCACCTCTCTTGTGCACAGGTATTTAAATTCGTCCACCTTCACTACGTCTAGTGCCTCTTCACTGTCATTCAAACGCTAAAAAATACATTGTAATTAGATTAAAATGTAAAGCTTTACATACTACTACAACGCAAATAAAATCTGAGGATGTCACAGCCCAGCAGGGTAAAATTTCATTTTGCCTTGTCAACAAAAGGGGGCGCTCTGAAATATAACACCCCTAACTTTCTGTCCAATCAGACCTGGCGTTGTTTGGAGGTTGCTTGTTGACAAGAGGAGAAGGTGACTTCTCAGCCAGCGGAGTAGCACCTAATCTAGATCTTTACAGAGTCTAAGAAAGGCTGGATTTTTGAGACAAAAGCAGCCATGTCTTCATTTGGGAGGGCATTGGGAGTCCTTCGGACCGGAGCGCGACTGCTACGACGCGAACCCGCGAGAATAACAAGCAGAAAGTAAGCCTTTAGCACGCTAGCTACTCTGTTAGCTTCAGCGGTTAGTAGCTAGCACGTCGATATATTCAAACAAGCGAAGTCTGAAACACGGCAAAGTAGTTAGGTTGCTTTCTGCATTATTTAACTTGAGTTAATGTGTGCCTTTTTTTTTTAAACACTATCTGTTTGTCAGGGCGAGTGGCGGACCGCACATTGAGCCACAGTACAGACAATACCCGCAGCTGACGAAGAAGCAGAAGTTTGAGTCGGAGCTTATCAGTGGTGTCATGTGGTTCTGGATCCTTTGGCACTGCTGGCATGACCCTGATGCGGTTCTGGTGAGTAGATACAGTGTAAACAGTAATGTGAAAATGAAGGATGGCTGTAGTCCAGAATAACACTGCAAAACCAGGTCAAATCAGGCAGAATCACAGTACTGTTAAAAAGCAATTGTTACTCCTAGCAAAAAGCTTTAAAGTAACACAAGAACAGCTGAGAAACAAACTGATGGAAAGGGTTATAAAGCCATTTATAGAAAAGAAACGCATCTTGATCATCCCCAAGGTTTTTTTGGGGAAAAAATTTATTTGAACTGAAGCGCGAAAAGCTAAAGTTTGAGAAATTTTGAGCCTTGTTACGTGTGGCATAAAACTGACCTCTACCAGAAAATCCTGAAGGAGAATGCCCTGTCATCATTTCATGCCCTGAAGCCCAAGAATACTTGGGTTATGCAGCAAGATAATTATCCAAGACACACCTGCAGGTCCACCTCTGAAGGGCTTTCACAGTGATTTAAAAAGCTCAAGGGTGCCGCAATCATTAGGTTTAGATGAGCATTACTGGATGAAGTTTTTCTCTCGCTTAAGGAATGAAATAATTTTAAAACTACAACTTGTATGTACTCTGGTTATTTTTGTGTAATAAAATTTTATTTAAACGGAAACATCTTAGTTTGGCAAATATGCAAAAAAATTAGAAATCGGAAGGGGGCAAATACATTTTCACAACACTGTATGCCTACCTATTCATGCAGTAATTAAATTAGCCCACTGGTTCTTGAACTTCTTATCAGTCACTAACAATAAAAAGCAATCAAAGTTGAATTTTAGTTAAGACAGTTACAACAGTAGCATTCAAACATTCAAAACTCAAAATTCATTCATCCTAGTTTGACGTCACTTTTTTCACCTCAATCAAACTGCCCCATCCACAGTGTTTCCTTAGACACCACAGTCTAGTGTGCATAGAGGTGATGCAGATACAGGTTTTTGTTATCACATTAATGATAACCTGCTTCAGAGTAGGTTACGTTAGAGAGAAGACATAAACAGGAGTGAAAACACCACCTACTGACAAATTAATTCTGGAAAATGGCATCACCAACGTTTGAAGATCTTATGGACTTAAGAACCCACGGCTAGAGCTCAAAGTTCATTTCAGTCTAGTTATCTATGTAGACCAACAGTTCTGAACAGCAGCTGCCTCAAGGCGCATCAGGAGTGTCTGAAGGCTTTCTTTCTCTGAGCACAAGGAAGAAATTTGTGCATATTCAAGGTATGAAACTTGATCCGTTTAAACCTTGTAGTACTCGCAGATCTCCTGACCATGAGGGTGCGAATATAGGTGCACCAGTACATCGACAGCTTTGCTTTGATGCTCGGCTCACTCCACTGTGAAGGTCTGGTGCAGCACATAGATTACTGCTGATGCTGCACCCTCCCATCACTTATGAGTAAGATCCCAAGATACTTGAATCCCTCACAGCTTGGAGCAACTTCCCTCCCTCAACCGAGAGGGAGCAGCCCAACCCTCAGTTTCCCAGGAGAGAGCCATAGCCACACTCGGAGGTGCTGACTCTCATCAGGGGCTCACTATCATGTAAAGTCATGTGATCTGGGTAATGAGAAAATCACTAGTATGAGCGGCTGAAATTAATTTCCCCATAGGCTGTTTTTATGCTCACCGCAGGAAGATTTTATAGTTAAATAAACCTAAACTAAATATAAAAACCATTCTAGTGAACCCTTTTACCCCTAACCCATCACTGCAGACAGGTTTTTGCAACATTTATGAACGGTTTGCGCTATGGTTTCTGAAAGCAGTGGTTCTGTGCTTTTCAGTGATATTGGGGTCATTACAGTAATCCCAAGCATCGTGCCACAAGATGAAGGTTTAGAGAGAGTTTGATGGAGTTATGCAGAAAACTGGCATTTTGTCAATATTTTAGTGGCAGTATTGTCTGAGTGGCAACACCGATCATTCAAGAGAACGCTGAATGTGTGACGTTGGAGTGGTGGTGTTTGAAGTGAACCATGAGGAGGGTATACTGGTCCTTTTAGGATGGCAGGCGTCAGCCTTATAGATACTTTAAGATGCTCAAAGTTTTATTATTTGAAGAACACTGAATATTTCCTTTGATAAACAGCCTACAGATCAGTTTCCTAATCTGTGTTCTGTTAATTGCAATACTTGTAGTGTGAAAGGCAGGAGATTGGCACCAAACAAAAAAAAAAAAAAAAAAGGAGAAGCACCTTCATGACACCGAAAACTCAGACATTAAGCTCAACGTAGCTCTTTAAGCTATTAATCTCGCTTTGTAGTCCATCCCCGTAGGGAGATGATGTAATGGTGTGGAGGAGGCACTCTAAACTTTAACTCCAGTTACTCTTTCCATCCCACTTCTAACCAGTGAAAGTCCAGGAGAATCCAGTTGAGGAGAGTTTGGATGAGGTAGTACAGGAGCATGAAAGTACAGCTGATAATCTGCAGTAGTTATGTGATAGAATTATGTCGAACCACAGCTGTGTCAGTATGGCATTCCTAATAAAGAGTTTGCTGTGCACAGACTTGCCAGGAACAGGATTTTATTGATATAAATTGATTGAGTTAATTGATTAAGATTCATCCCTCCTCTGCAGGGTCACTTCCCTTGGCCGGATGCTTCTGAATGGACAGATGAGGAGCTTGGTATCCCTCCAGATGACGAGGAATGAGGTGATTTATACAGTTTCCAGGCAAATGCCCAACAGGACAGCAGAGTTAACTTTCACAACATGCTGTCCAAATGTAAAGTAGATGACCAGCTCACGGTGTAAAAGTCACAACAGATGACTGGAATCTGCTATAATAGTTTCAGCCCTTTAAACTAAAAGTAGAGGTTTTGGCAAGTTGTGTTTTTGTTTGTTTGTTTTTAAACAAGCCTTTCTGAAATATAATGTCCTTCTACTTTATTTGAAATCTATGAAGTAAAAAGTACGTTTTAGTTGATCCACGGGCTTCTCCAGATTCACCAAAAGATTGAAAAGAGATCACTTTTAGCTTTATTGGTCCGCTAACCTTGCTTTGCACACATTCAGCTCCCTGCATGGCTTCAGTTCAGTGCCTAAGGTGAGAGGGCATTTCCTTTTTCTTTTCTTTTTGTCTTTTTTTTTTGAGGATTTGCAGACTTGTCTGAAAGGTTGACTCTTCAAATCGAAGGATTCTGTTTTTGTCATGTAACATCTGCCTACACATGCAGGCACTTAGCACTTTGAGGATGTTTGAAAGGTGGTGGCATCTCTTATCTGATATAGTTAAACATTTATGTATTTAGCTGTAAAGTTTTAACTAAGTCTGTAAAAGTGAGAGTGGTGCACAGTAATTTTTTTCATGATAAGAGAAGCAGTCAGATTTGTGAAGCGCTCTGGGTAACTTGGGGATATTTTCCACACTTCTTTCTGGAAATGCTTTTTAGGTGAGCGCTGCATGGGTGGAGCAGCCAGACTTCTCCCGGAAGTTGAGGGCTACAGTGCAGCTGTGAAAACCTCCAGTTTCACATGATTACTTAAATGCTGTAACCTCAGAAGCAGCTGTACTTCAGTCTGAACCCTGCAGAGGGCAGTGTTGTAAAGGTTTACCTTAAACCTTTTGCACACCTGGTTCAACTGAGGTTACACTCACAAAGTTAGTTACAAGGACAGGTGTATACGGTGTATTTTTGTGTCTTTTGATTGTCAAGCACTATATAAACTTAAATATTAACCTTTAAGTGACACGTTTGGCCACTTAAAAGAATTATCCCAGGTGCACCAGGCCAATGTAGTGTAATACATGTAATTAATCTTACAGGTTATCATGGTCAGTGTGAGGGGTGCTGATGGTAGTAACGGTAGTGACATGGTGCCTGCAGGCATCGTCAGCACATTATGTTCAAGCAGGGCAACTTCATGAAGGGCGTAAGCTGTTTATAGACAAAATGGTTTTATTCATGTAAACCATTATTCTACTTATAATGTAGTAATAATATTGTTTATTTGAAAAGGTACCGCTTCACTTTGGTGTACCTAATAAAGTGCCCGTTTCTTCTTTGCAGGTCACCACAGAGGATTTGGTTTGCCGGGCGAGTCTTTGGGCTGTTCTGAAAGTCATTGTTGTACATAGACTTAATAAACTTATCTTTAAATTAAAACAGGAAGACCAGCATGTCATTTCATTACTTTTATTTATTTACACGCAATTTCTGAAATGCATTAACAGTGTCACAGTTAGCCAGTGTTTGTATATTTCAAATCATAAGCCATTTAAATCTGGAAAAAACCATTGCAAGAACCAACACATATTTAAAAAAAAAAAAAAAAAAAAAAAGCTGAGAGCTGCATTTCAAGGAGAGTGAGGGGGACAAATACTACAGCTTATTACAAACCCTGCCTGCGGGCCAGTTCGTGTTTTTATTCTGTGAGTTAACATGCAAAGACTTCAAAGATTAAAGTGTAGTGTAAAAGAAAAAGGAGGGGTACAAAGGAAACACTGTTTTTTTTTTTTTTTTAAATGTTAATTCTGTGTTTTGGATCTCATCACTCACCTGAGGAAGGCTCACACTGTTCAGAGGGCGCTCTTAAAGCTACATGGGTGCAGAGTCAACTTAAACTAGGGTGTCTTTCCACTTAAACAATGAGCTGAACACGTGTTTGGAGGCAGTGAGTGGGAGTAACACCAAATGGGTAAAAGTAGCCTAAAGATACAATGACTGTTAAATCTGACCTGTTGCTTTTTTTTTTTTGAGCTATAAAAACTGAAAAACACTGAAATAAGAAGTTATGAGTGTCTGCATCCATGATGTGTGGCTGGTGGTTAATCGAAGGTTATGTCCATGGCATCATTCCCTGAGAGTGAAGAACTGCACACACACACCTCACATTAAAGAAAAGAAAAAGCCTCAATCATCCACATGTCAGTTCCTCAATCGCTGACCTTTTAATACATCATCTACTTTGGATCAACCACAGTGGCTCAGAATACCTGTTGTTTTGTTTTTTTTGCTAAACGGTGTGGCACTAAGTAGAGAAAGCTCAGGAGTAGATATGGAAGTTTCTTAACCTAGACTATCCGCACATAGCCCATAAACAAACCAAAAAAACCTCTACAGGAACAAAGAGGACGAGGATCGACACAGGCTCTACTCAGCTGGGAAGGGAAAGATGGGTAGCTACTCAACAGATGATCACATGAACTCTAAAAACATCCACATTTACAAAAAAATTTTAAAAGGTTAAAAAAAAAATAAAAACTCCCTACAAAGGGGGGGGAGAAACACCCTCAGGCTCACTGAGGTTTTTAGGGTGAAAATATAATAAAATCATTACCTCTGTTCAATTAATAAATAATTCAGAATCCATAAAAACAATAAAGAAAAAATCACATAAAACGCGAAATAAATTAAGCCAGAGTCGTTTCAGAGGTGACGACTTGTAATTCCTATGGGAAAACAAATTCACAGAGAGGCAGCATTTTGAGTGACTCCACCCCCACCTCCAACACTAGGTGCAGTTTTACACCTGTTAAAATTCTGCGAGCAGAAGAAACGCACCAAAGTGCTGCCTCTCGCCCTTACCTCTCTCCTTAAAAAAAAAAAAAAAAAAGTTATTGCTGGTGTGATTGAGATAAAGAGGAAGGGTGGGACACAAGCATGAGAGAGTGGAGAGACGTACAAACAAATAAGCACCATTTTGAAATTTCAGTTTCACCACCTCCTCTTTTAGCACCGCGTTTCACCTCCACCCATCCAGGTAAACAGACCCTTCGTCCTGTTCAGTTTGTCACGAATAAAAAAAAAATTAAAAAAAAAATATATATATATATAATAAAAATTAGGCCAGGGGAGAGGTGGAGGGGTGATCAGCAGAAGGGGGAAATACTAGCAAATGTGACGCAGGTGATCTTGGCATCAGAAGCAGTGGACGTCTTGCCGCCTCACCCTCTCCTCCCGCCCCCACCAACATCTCTTTTTTTGTCCGTCCAAAATGCCCACAGGAGCTTCAAGTCCACCGTTCCCTGCAGCAACATGCTCCTTTCATGTTTTTGTCTTTAGTGTGCTTGTGGTAAAGTCGTGCGCTTGCTCGTTTCCAATCCGATACCCTGTCTCCTAAGCATGCACAGTGAGCGTGTTTTACGTATCAAAGATTTGTTTCATCTCCAGGCAGTGTCCATGTGATTTCATTTCTTTTTTGTTTCATCCACCCTCCCCCCGATATATTTTAACTGTCTGGTAAAAAATACACAAAACTATCTTCTTCTCTCCCCCTGCTCCTGACTCCTCGCCCTTCTTTCAATGTCTGGGAGGGTTACACGAAGACGCGGTTGTGTCTGCTGAGCTTCAGGATCTTCCCCAGTCTCTGCTTGGCTGTGGCCATGCCTTTTTTGGGCCGTTTGCCTAAAAAAGAGAAAAATGAAAATATTAGCGGGATTTATATAGTAACATCAAATAGTGAGTAACATTTCAACTAACTATCTTCTCACAAATCTGACAAATAATCCATCAAGTGGCCTAATCATGATGATAACCATAAGTGGCCCTTAAAACGGGCCCCTGACACCAAAGAAAGCACCTACTTTATATTACAATAATTAAAGAAACTAATACAAATTAAACTAAACATTGTCAAACAGCAAAAATGAAATAAAACATGATAATGGGGCAGGGATAGCTCAGTAGGTAGCGTGGTGGCCCCATGATCGGAAGGTTGAGGGTTCAAATCCACTGAACGGCTACCCTGAGGTACCCCTGAGCAAGGTACCGTCCCTACACACGGCTGCCCACTGCTTCACTGAGTGAATGGGTTAAATGTAGAGAGTATTGATCCCCATGGGGAAATTAAAGTATACATTAATCGAAATAAAATATACTAACACTTCTTGCACGACAGTTAAGTCCTGGTTAAAATTTGTCCTGATCTTTGATCAGCTTTATTTTGGAAAGGTTTTTTTCTGTACTTTCTATTTAATTTTAAACAGTTTTTAAACACTGAATACCACCTCTCCCACTGTCAGAGAGCTAATCAGAGAGCTAATTCCCACATCCTGCACATTCCGTATTGAACCATGCTTTATCTTCTGTGCCAGTTAGTGTGGACTGAAACAGCTTCTCCATTTTTCTGCATATTAACAAGCAGAAATGATAAAAGTCACATTTCAAACCTTTTGTGGCCTGATTGCTGATTGGTGGAGGGTTCGGGGCGTGCCTCTTGGAGGGGTGCAGAGGTGGAGACATTGAGGGGTCACAGTATTGGTAGTCCATCTCTGGGCTGGGGAGCCCTTGATTGTCCCAGGCTTCGCTGCTGCTGTTTCCCTGGCTGTCTATCGGGCTCTTGTCCCCCTGCAGTCGGCGCTGGTGCTGCGCCTGTTCCAGCGGGCTGGGCCACCAGGACTCCTGGAGCGAGTCTGCCGTCTCCGACTTGGAGGAGCACAGCAGACCAGCCATAGACAGCATCCCCTGAATGGCCTCTGCTGTGCTGGGTGAGGTAGGACATTCTCTGTAGGAGGAAGACGAGACTCATTTTTAAAAAAGGTGCCCCGATGGCGCCGTGTTCACGGGGGCCTTTCAAGGATTTTGTTTTATTTATTTATTTGGTTAAACGGCCCACGGATAATCAGAATATTTGAAGAAGCATAATAGTACTGGTCACAGGCCTGCCTTGATCTGTTTCCTCACCGTTTGAGTGGTTTGTGTTTGTGCCTGAGTTTCTCGCCAGACTGGTCCAGCTTTATGTGCCCTGAGCCTGTCTGCTGCTCATCCTCGTCCTCTTCATCCTGGGAGCTCTCCGAGTCTTCGTCAGAAGATGATGACGACGATGACTCTTTATGCTACATTGGACAGAGAAATTTCAAAAACATGCCTCAGAAGACAGCGTAAAAAATGATTACCCAAAGTACACTCTGTTCAGAAACACTGAGCTCTTAAACCGGCTGTGTTTGTATAAATCCTGCACATCGTTTACCTCTGTGGGAAAGTCGCTGTCTGACTCGACATCTGACACACTGGAGTGTCCTGAGACTTCTTCCCCGAGTTCAGTCTTCATCCTCTCCAGATCTCCTGAGACACAAAGGAACACATCGTCAGCTAAATGCTTGCATGGCTACAATCGTCTGTTGGTTTAATATTCACTGAAGACTTACTGAGGAGTGCGGATTTCTCAGCTGTGCTGTGCTGTTCCTGACTGTCATACATCCTCTCAAACTTCACGTCCATGCAACCCTTGGGTGGGCCAACAGACAGTCCCTCATCTTCGGACTTTACAGGGCTGCTGCTTCCCGGTCGTCTCAAATCTCTGCACACACAAATATAAAGTTCATGTTAACATGCAGAGCAGGTGACTAATTTATATTGTAATAAACAAGAAGAGGAAAATAAATTGGACTCCTCATCTCCTGACGGCTGCCTCACAGCTCAGAAGAACAGGCTTTGTAGATTAACAAATTCATAGTTTCTGTTGCTGACTAGTAAACCTTTCTAAATTCATTTTTACTTCATGTTATTTTTTTATTCACCAAAGTGGTTTTATGTTGGTTTCTGGAGTTTGTCACCAAAACAAAAGTACTAGTTTGACTGGCTCTGCACACTGATTCACTTTGCTCCCCCACCTGATGATTCTTCCGTTGACCAGCATTAGCCGTATGTGGTTGTCTTCCAAAGACTCTGCAGCAGCAGCTGCAGATGCAGTTGACACTTTGTTGAACTTTGCGTGAACCTTGGCACCAAACGCAGGATCCTGGATACAGAATATTAAAAGTATTGTATCAGTCATCAACAACACACACAGAAGCATTTACAAAAAGCTTTAATCGGTGCAAAGCTGCATTTAAGTGAAGACTCCAACTACAATAATAAGTACATAGTGCACCTTTTGGCCTAACTAACGGCATTTTGGTTTCTTCCTTTAATGTAGATTAAACACACATTCTGAATGTTTGCTCCTTGAAGCTCACCTCCTCCAGTGGCCCGACCTCCAGCCTCTTCAGCACATCCCTGGTGTGCTGCTCTAAGATGTCCAGGTTAGTGGGTAGCTTGGGCGCATGGCGCTCCTGCTCCCTCAGTTGCCTGGCGGCCCTTCGAGCTCGCCGTGCCTGGCACAGCCTCTCCACCGTAGCTCGAGTGGACAGGCAGCCGTTTGATCCCGAAGGTACTCCACTTCCCTGAGATTTCACTAGCTTGCTACCACCCACTGGTTCCTCCTAGGAAATAAATGTAAAATAAATCATGCAGTGAAGGTTGTTACAATGTGCAAAAAATAAAAACAAAACCTACAGAATCAAATGATCATTTTTTTTAATTTAATAAGATGTACAGATAAAGCACATGTAAAACTGTAAAGGGTCAAGAAATGGTGCAAATTAATGATGTAAACACTGAGATTACAGCTTGTATATGTCTAAAATGTGGGTCACTTTTATTAATCACTGACAATACCAAAAGAGCGTCAGCTTTTCTCCCAGCTGACACCACCATTTGCATGAAGTCTAAAAAGCTCCTCACCTCTAGGTAGCGGATTTCCTTGGTCAGTTCTTTAATGAGATGGTTCGGCCTGATATTGTCTGGTACCTCGCTGGTGGGTTCGTTCACCTGCAAAGCCGCAACAGTTTACATTCAAAACAGAGGAGTGAGCAGAGAATCTGCCGCCTGCTGCTGACAGATAAGACTAAACGTGGATGCCTCCGGTGACTCCTGTGTCACAAGAACCATGTGGACTGCAGACATGTGAGGTGTAATCAGGCAGAATTTCTCACCTCTCTTTTCAACCAAGTCTTCAGTGCACTGATTAAAGCCTTGACTCCATCCACTAGGTAGGTCGGTGGAGGACAGTTGTCCTCTCGAAGCTCTGACAAAATCAAAGAAGGGAAAACTGTCACGAGTTTTAAGCGAGAAAGCTTCAAACCTTTTAAAACAGTAATGGATTTCCAAAAAGGTAGCATTAAAAGTGGTGTTCAGCAATGGAAATTTCCTGTGGATATTTTGTGTTTTTAAGTTTTGAGGGATCAAAAATAGTGGGGAAAAAAAACAAAACAAAACACGTCACACTTTGACCCTCCACTATGTATTAAAGGACTTGCAACCCTGAAATTTACTGTCATATGCAGGTAAAATTTTGCATGACTTCATTAAATATACTAATTCTGAGGGGTCAGGTGGGAGGAAGTCATTGATTTTTCATGGAAAGACCCATAAATAAATCTTACTGACACCATTATTTTCTTGCCAAATGTTTTGAATTTTTATGTCAAAATGTTATGTTGCGACAGCTCTTATACACATCTCTGTGGCTTGTGGTTTTGAGTTTTAGACTCTCACCTTTTAGCATTTCCAGGAGGTTCTTTGCCACATACCAACAAATGGCCTCAAAATAGGGAAACTTAAAGAGGTCTGGGGTTTTCAGACGACGCTCCATCTCATAACACCTACAACGCGAACCAAACGTTAAGTGCTAAAGTCTCTAGAAAACACACAAAAATCAAGATGCCACACCAGTGGCAGGCGAGTGGTTTACCTGAGCTGCATGCCAATATTGAGGTTGTGAAGGAAGTTCCCTCCGAATGCCATGCAATCCTGAGAGGTGAGAACAGCGTGGATCCAGCCTGCAGAGGGCAGCAGAGCACAGACGTTTACTCAGCTTATCTACTCTCTGGCTTAGAATGATAACATTCTTAGGGTGGGGCAGAGAAATTACACATGAATACCTGAGGAAATAGGGATTTATACTTCGCTTAATCATATTTTCTCAACATGCAGAAAACAAAATTCGTGACAACAAGACTGCAAGAAACTTTTTTATCCTGCTGAGGCACAGTCACACTCAGCAGCAGGAGATAATGCTGTCAATAACGGCTTCCACCCCAGATAAACAGTGCTCCTAATACAACACAAAGTAGGAGAAAACAGATTCTTTTGGGGGGGGGGGGGGACTGACAGAGGCTGACAGACAGGCCTGATAATACGCTTGACTGACCTACTGTGCTTCCTGACCCCAGCTTAATTCCCACCTCTCCACAGCCTTTCTGCCAAAAGCTCTCTTTCACAATGCTGCTTGAGCTTTCTGAGAAAGCATGGCTGGAAGACTGATTGAGGACATCCAGCAGTTGACGGGCTGAACTGAGCTTTGTCTCTCCGTGTGCCGTAGGGGGGCAAGGGTGAAGGAGCTCTATGGGCTTAAAAAGTCCATTGAGAGACTGATGGACAAATAATGGTATGACTGGATCCATTAGCTTCACTTCAGCGAATCAAAGCATGCTTTGGTGTCATGCTCAGTTAGTGACATGACATCAAAACATCTTTCTACCTTCTTAATGCAACATCAGCAGCGCCACCACAAGGCTGCATAGTCACGTGTAGTAAAACGCCTCAGTGCTACTTTCATCATATGACATAGGAGCTCTGTCTCTCTTCATTTTTCCCTGTAATTATGATCATTAAGAACTGTTTGGGTTGTTGCTCAGGAAGAATTTCCCTCTCTGTTATTTTCCTTTGGCAATAATAGAGGACCTTAAAGGAGCCTGTATTTTCCTGGCAGCATCCATGGGAATCATGATTATTTTTCACTTTTAAATGCACATGGGGAAAAAAACAAAACAAAAAACAGGCAGGTCAGCAAAGCTGGCGCAAAACTGTCAGGCAGTCACCAGAAACAATGATTTAACATCAGCGACACAAACAGCTGCACGTCTGAGAGTGTGGAATTTATTGTGCTTGGAAACCACACACCATTATCCAAGACTTTAAAAGTACTTTGATGACTAGTGTGTTTAGTTTGGTTCAACTAAAATGTGTGTGTGTGTGTGTTTGTCTGGTCAGTGATGTTTGTTTAGGCTGGTGTGAAAGCTCTCAATCACATCCTGGTGTACCGACCAAAGATCCCTTTCAAAAAGGTGTGTCAGGATAGCGGACGTGACTGAGCACGAAAGGCTGAGCTGATTTTAAACCCACGTGTAATATTACAAATAAGCTATGAATACATTTGTCCAAATCATTTGAGCTCTGCACTCGTGCTGACCTGCATGTTTTACCAGTCAGTCAACTGTGCTTGCATCCTTTTTTTCATAAATACATTATCTTTAAAGAGTGGATGTTATAGTGCTGTAACATGCCCTATAATAACAATAACATTGCTCATCTCATCATAAAACATATCATAGCTGACTTTTTGAGCTAATCGTGACAATTAGTAAAGTACAGATGATAAGCTGCCAGTTATCCAAATTTGATTTCTTCATACGTCCAATACCTAGAGGTCTACATAACTGCCATGCTCACGGATCATAGCCTGAACATAAACCATCATTTATCACAATCGTCACTTCTATCAAACAGTTCTTGAACATCCAGAAGATGGCGAGGTTACAACTTTCCAACTGTTTGCCAACCAACAACCAACTGTTGTACTTTCAGAAAGTACAACCCCTGTCAGGTGGGACTTTTTGTGGGGTAAAATAATCTCCCTGGAGCTTAATGTGCTACATAGTTCCTGTGATAGAAATACAGAGTTTCTCAGGAGGTTCCCAGTTCAAACTGACCTTAAGAAAGTTTTGAAAGTACACTTAAAGTCCTTTACTTATCAAATGTGACATTAAAACACCTCACTGACCTGTAGGGATGAGCAGCGTGGTTCCTTGGGGTACAATACACTTGTAACACTTATCCACTTTGTCCCCAAAGAACACTTCGCTCTGATTGGGCGAGGAGCTCCATGCCTCATATAGTGCAAGATTGGTGAGGGTGGGCTTGATCAAGTAGAAGACTTTCTCACCCTGAAAATCAAAAGAAAAAGGTATTTAAGGTAACGAGAGGTTAAACTTGTGAATGTGATGGCACTGCTCTACTAAACACCCGCCCCTCATTCAATCACAAATTAAAGTTAGCTGTAGTTTTCAGAAGCGAGGGGGTGAGACCATCATGATGAGTGCTGCTGGCTGTTTTATGAATTAACTGGATGTGAGAAGCAAGGTGACCCTTCAGAGAGTGCTAGTCTGACCTAAAAACCTCAGTATTTAAAGAAACACTGAATCCCTGAGCTTGATGAACATCAGGGTGGCATGTTCCTCTCTTTAAAGGAGAAAAAAAAAAAAAGCTCTTTAAATCCACACACTCACCCAGAGAACATGATACCAGACAGAGGTGCCTCCAAAGTCTATGTGGAAATCTGTGTAGCTGTCTTTGACCCCCATAAGGCAGTACTTCTGGACAAAGGGTTTAGGGAAGAAGGAGTCGTCTGGCCAGTAGTTCTCAACCCAGGACAACGTCTGAGCCACGTCAGGAACCTCCACCAGCTTTGCCATCCTGCGGGTGATCAGAATCATGCAGCACACTGAGCTTAGGAAAGTTTTAAAAACATATCTGTAGGTCCCTGATTTAATCTCAACCACATCCAATACTGTAGAGAGACTCGACTCTACCCTCAACAGAATAACAAGTCACTGAGGTGAGACTGTAAACGTCCAGCACAATCAGATCTGATGGTAGCTGGTCTTTAACCTGCTAGGTGCCTATAGTGCAAAGTCCATACGATGTCAGACTGCACCAGTGTTAGAACAAAGCAGAATAATATTCTCGGCATTCATCGTTATCAAGCTGTCATCATATAAGGAGCCTCCAGCATGCTACATGCTCCCTCACCTTCACAGTACTCCCAGTAGTGCAAATGCCTGTTTTGTTGTGTGCTACACTTAAAGAGAAACTGAGCAAAATATCCCAACCTGATTCTCACAAATCTGTCTAAAGTGCACGTGTGAAAACAGCTTTGGCTACATCAGAAGGACTTTAAATCGAATGTTGTTCCATTTCTTTCTATTAACTCAGGCAACTATTAAATCAGCTGGAAGCTTCCATTCAACTTTACATTGATATAGATGGCCTTGGTAAAAAATACATCTGGAAGTTTTGTCAAACCTAGTTTGCTGACTCTTGAAGATACTTATTCCTTTTTCGCTTTTAAATCACAGTGACGGACCTGCAGCATGGCTTACTTCGTGTCAGAGAACTCCAGGCTGATGAGGTTGAGGACTTTGGGTCGATGGGGATTGGTGAAATACTTGATAAACTCGCTGAGCTTCATCTTGCTGTCCGCCTGCCGTGCCACATCTATCACGTCGATGACTTTGTTACCACCTAGATGGGAATGAAGTGCCTTTTAGTTTGTGCAATATCAGATTAGATGTTCTGCAGTCACAGACTCCTGAATGAAAATCTTCAAACTTTTTAAATGACTGCAGAGTAGGTGATGGGGTTCAGAGGGGTCAGCAGCCTGCTGGCATCCTCATGTGCTTTTAGAGATCAACCCCTGAGGAAAACTGGCATTAATATGGCAGCATGGGGAGGGGTTGTAGGGGATGCAAGCGAGACAATCTGTCAATCTGTCCAGACCACCAGTCCCAGAGGAAGGGGAGTGGGTGGAGGTGAGAGGGCTGCTACGTTTAATAGCTGTGTGTGCGTGGGAGATCTCAAGCATATAAGGAAATATGTCTGTAGATGTGAGAAAAAGTGTGCAAAAGCTGTGTGTGCATGTGTGTGTTTACTCATGGGATAGAAAACAGATGCTAAAAAGGAAAAGAGAAAAAAGTCAAAGAGAGAGCAAACAGCAAACAGCTCACAGTTGGGAGGCTACAAATCACACGCAGTGACACGCAAGGCCGGAAGTAAGACTGGGGTGCAGTGTGTAGCAAGACAGCTGGTGGTTGTATTTTCCCCACACCCCTCCCACACACCTTTTTTATTACCCCTGTGCACACTTGTACACACACACACACACACACACACACACACACACACACACACACACACACCTCTCTAAAGGCCCAGCTGGCCAGCGTCTGATGACAGAGAACAGGTGGAGTGAAAAGCAGTCAGTCACACAGTGCGAGACAAAGCTGCCTGGAAACCCTGCAACGCCGAGCTCGAGCACTGGGTTCACAAACCCAATTCAATGTTTTTATTTAGTTTTTTTTTTATTAATGTCAACAAACTAAAGCACCGCTGAGCCAGCTCGAGAGACACTCAATCTAACCGACATCCCACCATAAAGACAATGATATATGACGACACCCAGTTATGTTAAAGAGCCAATTAACTGAGATAATTGTTGCAAATATGTCTTTGTCATCAGACAGGAACCAGAAACTTGTTACTCACTGCATTAATTTTAATGTAAAACAATTATTTCCTCATGAATCAAACGTTTTGGGAGCAAAATGCTGTAAAAATAATTAACTCAACACTGAAATCAAAAGATGAATCCTACTTTATTTTTGACCGTTTTGTAGGAATGAACATGATTGTAACTATGAACATGCACGGCAGGGTTTGTTATATTAAATACTGGGATGAGGGACTGGAATAGCTCCTTCTATAATAGGTTTTTGTGAATCGGGCTTTAAAAAAATATATACTTTTAATAAAGTGCTGGTAATAAGCCATTGCCTGTCAACAGCAACCTTTACTCTTCCTCAAAGCACCAGTTGGGTGCTTTAACAGGTGACCTCAAAGTTGAGCTGAGTTTAATTTGGTATCCACCCATTTTGTGCTAAGTGTCATAAGGAAAACTCATATTAATATTAGTTTAAGCCAGTCAATGTGATCTGATTAGTCAATAACAAGCATCAAGACAACTTTGATGGTGCAATACAAACTTGGTTTTCCCTTTCTGGTTTCTTTGTCAGGTTTTGCATAGTTTCATGTAAAACCTCAAACCATTTCTAAAAAGCTTTGCCCTGGAAGGAGTTTTTCAAAATCTCCAATGTCTGTGACCTAAAATGCTTTTCATGTGTGAATGAAAGACCAAAACGCATTCAAAAACCAACTTCTCCAAGACACCTTTCTAATGTGGACAGGGTCTCAGTGTAGTTAGCTTCTCAAGTGGCTTTGCTCATTTGTGTTTAGTTTTATTAGCTTCAATATTAGTTCAGTTCCTATGACAGCTGGGACATGCTCCAGCTCCTGCTACAGCCCTGAAATGGGTAAGTGGAAAAAAATTGAAGAATCGATAGTTTCAGGTTTGGCGTTTTTATTATTATAAATGAGAAGTTATTTGTCAGGGTCTCTGTACACAAATAACAATGTTCATCAGGCAGACTGTGCTAACAAATTCCATCAAACAGAGACAAAAACTAAAGACATTTTCTCATTTTTTTAAAATTTCAGTCAGTTTCATTTTTTTCTAAAGTTAGCCAAAATATTTTTTCACACCCAGTTTGAGCCTTTATTTTAGTTTTAATTAACTGTAATGCCCTTGCCAACATCGGCTGTCATCCTTCAGTTGAAAGTTTACATGCCAGTTTACTCTGAAACAGCTGGCATTAAACCTAATTTTCTACATCAAAGTACTCAAGCGGTCTAGAGGCTGGTCTCTGCAGCTGTCATCTGCATTCTTCCCCTCACAGAAAGAGAGAGGGTTGCTAACGGTGGGTCGCATTGTAACATCTTAGGCTGCGTCTACACAGGAAGTGATTTACAGAGAAACGGAAACCAGAGAAAGTTAAAAACATTCGACAACTACAGCCAAAAACAGGAAAAACACAGAGCGGGCCAACGCCAAGACAAACTTCACTCAACTTCGGAGCAAGCATTTGATACCAGTGATTGGCACATAACAAGTTAATAAATGCATAACAAGGTAACCTAGGCAACCAGAGCCTGTGTCCAGAGATGAGTGAATACTTGTTGGTAATTAAATAAATTAAGAATAATTAGGTTTACTGACTGAACCCTTACTCCTTCCTAGCAAGGGCACCTCGCCCTGGTTTCCATTCATTACAGTGGGGCAAAAAAGTATTTAGTCAGCCACCGATTGTGCAAGTTCCCCCACCTAAAATGATGACAGAGGTCAGTAATTTGCACCAGAGGTACACTTCAACTGTGAGAGACAGAATGTGAAGAGAAAATCCATGAATCCACATGGTAGGATTTGTAAAGAATTTATTCGTAAATTAGGGTGGAAAATAAGTATTTGGTCAATAACAAAAATACAACTCAATACTTTGTAACATAACCTTTGTTGGCAATAACAGAGGTCAAACGTTTACTATAGGTCTTTACCAGGTTTGCACACACAGTAGCTGGTATTTTGGCCCATTCCTCCATGCAGATCTTCTCGAGAGCAGTGATGTTTTGGGGCTGTCGCCGAGCAACACGGACTTTCAACTCCCGCCACAGATTTTCTATGGGGTTGAGGTCTGGAGACTGGCTAGGCCACTCCAGGACTTTCAAATGCTTCTTACGGAGCCACTCCTTTGTTGCCCGGGCGGTGTGTTTTGGATCATTGTCATGTTGGAAGACCCAGCCTCGTTTCATCTTCAAAGTTCTCACTGATGGAAGGAGGTTTTGGCTCAAAATCTCACGATACATGGCCCCATTCATTCTGTCCTTAACACGGATCAGTCGTCCTGTCCCCTTGGCAGAAAAACAGCCCCATAGCATGATGTTTCCACCCCCATGCTTCACAGTAGGTATGGTGTTCTTGGGATGCAACTCAGTATTCTTCTTCCTCCAAACACGACGAGTTGAGTTTATACCAAAAAGTTCTACTTTGGTTTCATCTGACCACATGACATTCTCCCAATCCTCTGCTGTATCATCCATGTGCTCTCTGGCAAACTTCAGACGGGCCTGGACATGCACTGGCTTCAGCAGCGGAACACGTCTGGCACTGCGGGATTTGATTCCCTGCCGTTGTAGTGTGTTACTGATGGTGACCTTTGTTACTTTGGTCCCAGCTCTCTGCAGGTCATTCACCAGGTCCCCCCGTGTGGTTCTGGGATCTTTGCTCACCGTTCTCGTGATCATTTTGACCCCACGGGATGAGATCTTGCGTGGAGCCCCAGATCGAGGGAGATTATCAGTGGTCTTGTATGTCTTCCATTTTCTGATGATTGCTCCCACAGTTGATTTTTTTCACACCAAGCTGCTTGCCTATTGTAGATTCACTCTTCCCAGTCTGGTGCAGGTCTACAATACTTTTCCTGGTGTCCTTCGAAAGCTCTTTGGTCTTGGCCATGGCGGAGTTTGGAGTCTGACTGTTTGAGGCTGTGGACAGGTGTCTTTTATACAGATGATGAGTTCAAACAGGTGCCATTCATACAGGTAACGAGTCGGGGACAGAAAAGCTTCTTACAGAAGACGTTACAGGTCTGTGAGAGCCAGAGATTTTCCTTGTTTGAGGTGACCAAATACTTATTTTCCACCCTGATTTACGAATAAATTCTTTACAAATCCTACCATGTGAATTCATGGATTTTTTTTTCACATTCTGTCTCTCACAGTTGAAGTGTACCTCTGGTGCAAATTACTGACCTCTGTCATCATTTTAAGTGGGGGAACTTGCACAATCGGTGGCTGACTAAATACTTTTTTGCCCCACTGTATATATACACACAATATATAGTTCGGATTGAAAACAATAAATAGGTCAATTTAAAGACTTTCCATCATGTGTAGAACTTTTTGACCAATCTTTGACCACACACCGAGCTGGCAGCAGAAATGCTCGACAGCATCGGCGTTTACTCCAGTTGTCCCATTGTCTTCAAACTGGAAGAACTGTAATCCCACACTCAGACCCCAGTCACAACACCTGTGCCTTGGCTTAATGCTCAATAGGGCATGGGAGAGAGAGATAACGTGAGAAAGGGAGTCTGTAATCTGAACTTAATTATAAAAACACTGGTGGGCTTGGTAATGGGCTTGTAATAGGAGCTGGGAAGTAGCAGGCTGTTTCGGTAAGGAAGTGCAGTGGTCATGGAGAGGGCAGTGAAAGCTTAGCCGTCGCTCATTTAGAACGCATTCAGCCATCGTCTGATGCCTGATAAGTGGGTTAAAACCCATGAACCTGGAAACTGGTTCATATTGACACACACAGATGGCGCCTGCTCAGCAATGGCCACTTAGCTGGCTGGTGTAGCGTTATTTCATTAGCTTTTAAGCAGCTTCCAATGATGCTGTGTAGTCCAATCACAGAAGTCACATCCTTCCCAGACAATAAACACTAATGTTTTGTTGTAAATTACATACATACATGTGACAACAAAGCCAAGTTTTCTTACCCACATACTGCTCCACATCTTTGACAGAAAAAGTAGAGGGGGGTAGTTTCAGACCCAGACCCTCCATTTCGGTGACTGCTATGGGGTAGTTGAAGCCTTGCCTCTCCAAGTACCTGGTAGTCACCAGCTCACCCTTCATCCGTATCAGAATCTCCTCGGCACTGAAAACCAGATTGTAATAAGTTAATTCAAGCTGCCAGTGTTCTCAAAATAAAACCATAATGGTTTTAGCCATGCAGAGAGTTGCTTTGTTTACTTTACTACCCAAACCACAACACAATATAGGTGAAAATATTATGTTTGTGGTGGTGGTAGCATTTTGACCCAAAAAGAGCCTACAGACATGCAAGCTGCTCTGTGAGGTGGTGATTAGGCACACTGAGAGGATTACCCAGGTCACTACATATCACCCATTTAATCCTAACGACAACCTTGGTTTTTCACCTGAGATAAAGTCAGGTGAGCCACTGACTTTTCATAAAGATTTCTACAAAAATGTGATCACAATCAATTACTGGACCCAGTAATGTGTTTTTCTTTCTTAAAGCCACACTGTTTTGTGTGACTAAAAATATTCCAAAGCTACACATTTTTTCCAGAATCAGTGGTCGTGAAAATGTAAATAATCCACACACTGGAACTATTTTCTTTTATAGAAACAGAATCAATCAAACTCCCACTAGATATCTGTAAACGTGAGAACACAGAACAAAACAGTTTGCCTGGCTTAAAACCAAAAGAAGCAAGCGTGTACATATTTATGTCTTCTCCTAAATCCACTTTAACCTGTATGAGCATTAAGTTAAGAATTTCGAGTTTTTTCAGCAAATTAGAAAAACAATCCAGTTGGTCAGAAGGATTAAGTATGAGAAAAAACATTTCCAAAATGAAAGAGAGAACTGGAAAAAACACAAACAAATTCTCATACATTTGCAGTTTTTCTCTTTTCCTTTGTAACTTTCTAATGCAAAGCCTTACTTAAGCCTTTAACTGCATAGACAACTTTACAGGAGCCCAATTTTGAGCCTTCAAAAGTAGACATGATTCACAAATCAGAAAATCGCACTTTTAGTTTACCTGAATAAAATATTCCACTAGGCAAGGCCTTTAGAGTTTTAAAAGTGTGGCTCTTTGGGGAGGGGGGGGGGGGGGGGGGGGGGTGTTGATATCTACCTGGGGAATGTCCTGTTTTGGAGCTCCTTGATAAACACTGAGGTGCCAGCCTGCACCGGCTTCGATCCATCGTCTGGCTCTGTGTAGTCATGCCTGTGCCAGTTGTTGCGCTTTTTCACTGCAGAAAACAAAAAAAAGTAGGTTTGAGTTTCACTGGGCTGTCTCGTCCTAATGTAATAATGCCCTCTTGAAGCACCTTCACACAACAACATTGTAAATTATGCAGATCACAATCACTTGTCACAAGCACATTAATTCACTACTCAGCCCCTGTGCCCAGGGGTGGATATCGAGGGGTTTGTCCAATCAAAGTGGAGGGTTTACAGCACCATTCAATTAGCTTCTTAATGTCTGCCCTCAGGGTTGTCAAAGGTTAACCTATTCCCCTCCCCCCCTTAACCAAAAAAAAAAAAAAAATCTGACTCGACTAACACTGCAGAGAGCGGCCTTCCCCCCGGGACTGTCCAGCATATAGAGACATGGGTGAGACAAGGCAGAGAATCAGAGTATGGTGCTGTTTTCACACATGCACCTCAAAGAATTAGGTCATACTTTCCGCTGTTGTGCTTTCTCACATGTAGCACACATCAGGAAATAGTTTGCTTCAGATATACTGGCTAATGGAAACACTTTACTGTTTAGGCTTCAGAGCTGCCAAGATAACAGATGCAAGAGGGTGCCAGGGCTCTAGAGTGCGACCAAATTGGTCGCAAATGCGACCAGATTTTTCAGTGGTGCGACTAAAAAAAATCTTAGGTCACACCGGTGCAACCAACTGTTCGAGTAAAAAAATAAAAAATTAAAAAAAAAGTCTCTGCAACTCGGAAAGTCTCCGTGTGGTCAACAACAACATATCATGCCCATATCGTGGTCTAAACCAAGCAGAGACAGTCAGGGGCGGTACCTCTCTGATTGGTCATGTACGTTTGAAAGTGCAAGTGGATAGAGAGGGGTGAGCTTGAATAAAGCGATATCAATTCATTAAATCCTGAATCGACTTTTAAATATGAATATGAATTCCCTCTTTGCTGTTTTGCTTCCACCGCGATTTAAAAAAAAAAAAAAAAAAAAAAAAAAAAATCACACTTTATGCACAGCTCTCTCTCTCTCTCTCTGTGTGCACTTCAAGAACAGTTTCCCCATCTCAGATCTCTGTTTTCTGCATTATTCATTCGCTTCTTACCCACCAATATACCGTTATTTACCGCACTCTTTCTTTCTTTTCTTTTCTTTACTTAAATGACCTCAGACAAGAAAGCCTATTTTCTGCTGTTCAATACTGAAAATATTTAAACTTTTTAAAATTATACAATATTGCAGAATATTTTTAAGGTTATCTGCTATAAAAAGCCAGGCCAGGAAAATCTCCTTCATGTTTTTCTGTGTTTTTTTCTCAGTTTGACACAAAGGCATCTGCTGTGATGCTCACAATTCTGATGAAGTCTCATAAGTGTCAGTACTGATAAATGATGAGAATTATAATATTTCTGACAGTCTGAGGCAAAAGTGAATCGAAATCAAATGGATTATAGAAATCAGTGATGATGCCCAGCCCTAGTGAGTAGCCTAGGCCTGACAGAAGTGGATGTAGCTGTGGGTAATAAGAAAGGATGAAAAGAACTATTTATAACTTTTTGGTTAAGTTAAGGCCTGATCCATCTGAAATTCATAGCCAGTGCTCTGACACGGAGCCATCAACCTCTGAACTTTGAAAAAGCACAGTGTATCCAGAAAACACATTATATGCTGCAATAAATGCACTGCCCAAGTGTCCCCTCTCCCCACTGCCTTTCAGCGGCAGGCAGCAGCAAACAGGTCGTCAGAGAAGGCCAAGATGATGATTAAGTTTAACATTGTCTACAATATTGCCAAAGAGTGCCAAAGCACTTTAAGCACAAGATTGGTAGTTAATCATTTACAAATCAATATTGTCTGTATAGACAGCAAAACCCCCCACCACTACCACCACCAAAAAAAAAAAAAAAATGCACATGTAAAACAGCGGTGTTAAGCTATGCGGTTGAAAAATTTGGGTGCTCCCAACTTTTGTGCTGGTGGTTTCTTAGGCGCACCAGTGCAACCGTTGCAAAAAGTTAGTCTAGAGCCCTAGCGTGCACAAAACAACTATTCATAAGTAGTAAATGCACACTAATATTTACTGAGATATTTGCTGCAATCTGACATTAAATGGACTATGCACTATGAAACTGCCAGGTTGCATGCACCAAGGTGTCTAGAAAAGTTCAGGACTGCAGTGTGTGTGAGTGTGTGCGTGAGAGAGAAAAAATGGCTTCAGGAAGCAGCAAAGACTCACTCAGGGAGGGTCCGTGTACGACATCACAGTTGGGACAGTGGTAAACATCAATATCCACAGCATGGTGCTCTTCTACCTGTACACAGCTGGAAAGAAATGAGATACAGAGTTAGGGCAAGTCCCCTACAGAGGTTTATACCGTTTTTAAATTGCCAGGAAAAGAAAACACGCCATCACAAGATTTTGCCCAAACATATACAAAGCATTTACTATAATAATGTATGTATGTAATAATAAACCCTACCAGCTGAAGGCATTCATTGCATTTACAATATATATGGTCTTTCCTTATACTTTAAAGTTCCTTCAGATAACTTATCCTGTAAATGGTGGCATATAAACCACTTTCAATCTAACTGAAATGAGTGGAACAGGTCTACTGCTTTACAAGCCCGTTCAGAAATGAAACGAGGACACCACAATCTTTATCTGACCTGGACAAGCTAAAGCAGATGAAACGCTCCCAAACTCCTGTCAAATGCTGTGTGTGTTTCAAGCAGAGATGCCAGGGGTCACAGGTCAAAGATAAAAAGAAAGAGGAAAAAGCAGCGCACACTTAGGTCAGGAGACCAAAGATAGCAGTTTTATTTTTTTCCCCTCCAACAAATGTTCTATCATTTCACAGTTATGGCTTCATTATTATTATTATTATTTTTTAAAAAACAAGCTGAATGATCTGGCCTCTTCTCATCATATAATTTGCAGCGCATTTATCAAGAGGAGCTGCAGTACAGCGGTGTCACTCATGCTGCTACTACCCCTGAGTATCCTGCAACAGCCAAGCCACAGGAACCAACTCACATGCATTCCTGGGTTGCATACCGGAGCAGCATGGGTTGAACAGCAACTTTGTTCGGATTGTGGACAATGTGTATAGTGTGATAAGCCAAAAAGTACAAACTAAAACTGAACTATCCTAATTCACATGACCATCCATCCATTTTCTACCACTTATTCAGGTCTGGCTCACAGAGCCAGCAGCCTAAACAGAGATACCCAGACCTCCCTCAACCCAGCTACCTCCTTCAACTCTTCAGATGGTCAAAAGAGGCAGTCCCATCCATCCGAGGGACGGAATCTCTCCTGCATGTCTTCAGTCTGCCCTGTGATCTCCTTTCAGCTGAACATGCTTGAAACACCTTGTTCCTTAAAGTCCCAGGATCCTTTCGCTTTCAGCTCTGCACACATCTGACAATCCTCCCGTGTCCTCCTTTCCTCACTTGTTGAGAAGTCCCTAACATAATTCAAACTCCTTCACTTGGGGCAACAACATATTACCAACCAAGCATGTAGACTCCACCCTTTTCTGACTGAGAATCGTGGCCTTAGAAGTAGAGCCCTGGCAGTTTAGCTTTGAGCTCCAAATCAGCCAAGTGTGAGCTGGTGATCAATGAAGCAAGCAGGACTGTGTCATCCACGGAAAAGCAAACACTTAAACTTCAGGCCACTGAAGCCTGCACCATCCAAACTAAGATTGTCTGCAATTTGTCGACTAGATGACTAATCACTACTGTCACTAGTGTGCACCTGACCTCTTCACTGATACCCAGTGCTGATAAATCTGCCCATTAGCCACTAGATGGAAGTTAGCACAAATCTATAACATTTCAGATTCAAACCCCCCCAAATGATGCAATTAGAAACTAACAAATAACTTAGACTCAATGCCCCCACAGTTTTCTGTGAACATTGAAAAAAGTAACCAAAGTAAATTTCAGTTTAGTTTTAAATTTAGCTTCCTTCTACATTTTGCCCATAGTGTCACAGTTTGAGAACCACATTAGTGTTTTACTTCTTCTGACTGCACGTGGCATCAATTTGTGGAGATTCTCTTCCCCTGAGATCAGTACTCCAAAAACAAATGAAGAAATCTTGTTGCTTTTTTTTTGTTTTTTTGTTTTGAGAGAACCAGACAGACGCCAGCTTCATTACTGGCCTACAAAATCCCTTCCTGCAGCACAGCAAAAAGAGGTTTATAAACAGGTTTGTTGCTGATATAACCTTTGCTTTTAAAGGTGAAAGCCTGCAGGGGGGATAGAGCTGACCGAAGCCTGCTATCAGCTTTGATCTACAAGGAACTACAGGAAAACTGTAAAGGAAATAAAGCAGAGGGCCATTAACTCATCAGGAAATGGTGAGCTTGTGTGAATGCCTGCCACCCCCCACATCACCCTGGTGCACAAACAGGATATCAACCATACCACACAAAATCTGAACTGTTGTTGGTTGGGTATAAGGGCAAACAAATGCATTAGTACAGTAACTAATTAAATATCCATTTAGCTGTAAAGAACTCACATTTATCTCTTTTGAAAGTTACTTTTCCACTCTCCTACAACATCCATAAAAGACAAAAAAAAAAAGCTGAGAGAAGCACTCCTGCTCCTGCACGTGAGCAAATGGATAACTAGTAGTAACAGTGTACAGTGTTTGGCTGGCGACTAAGCCTAGCTCATGTATCAGGAATCTTTGTTCAAACATGTGGCCGTTCGCTGGGGGAAAGCATGAGTCACAGCTCTCTGCCGCTGGGTTCGCTGAGACGTGTGAATACAGCGTGTGCTCTGGGCTGACGTGACCTTCTTGCTACTTTCCTTTATATAACACCGCAGTGGGAAATAAGGGCACTGTGCCACATACGCCACCCTGACTCAGCGCGCGTGTTACCTGTAATGATTACCACTTTAACCCGAGCTTGTGAGTCTATGTGGACTTGAGACAGCAAATGTAAAAATGGGAGAGGAAAGAAAAGAAAGGGGCCAAGTATTTCCTGCTGCCTTACTCGGGCTTGATGACTCACCACAAAGCGGGGTGAGTGTGCAAACAGCTCTTGAACCGACATGAACCTCATCTGCTCAGTCATACGTCATCTCAACTCATAAGATAGTGTTATCATGCATTGTAAGACAACAAAAAGGTCAGAGAGAGTACAACCAGGGTGAGCAACACAGATACCCCACAAAACCTTGCTTTATTCCCTGATAGAGCTGCCCTCTGACAGCACTGCAGCAGATTACCGAGCTAAACATCCCTTCCTGAATGAGCGGAGATGTGTGTACTTGGCTAAACCCTCGCCATCAACAGCCCCTCTCCTCCACTTCCTCTCATCAAAGGCCTCCTTCCTGTGTAACTGAGAGGGTTTATTCATTAGTCCACGCACTGTGAGGGGGTTCATTGTCCTCAGTGATCAGTGCAGAAACACAAAGGCTGGAGGCTGGCATCGCCATTATTTTAAGCTCTAAATAACCGCTCCGCATGGGGTGTCGACACACCTACATTAGGGAACTGGCAGATCTCTAATGGATGGGTGGTGGAGATGGAGAGGATATGAGGGCAGTTAAACACACCTGGCTGTCTTTATGTGCCCCAGAGGAGCACCTGACTCGTCCGAGTGCGCTCAGGCAAGGCTTACATAAACAGAGCCGGACTTGGACAGCAGTAAGAGCCACTGAGGTCTGACAGATGGATAAGGCTCTGTCATTCTGCCCTCAGGGGTTAAATCATTTTAGCCAGCTAGGCATAAAAGCAACATATCACCCGTGCATTGTTTACAGTTTGAAGGACACAGCAGGGCTTTCTGTAGTCAGCTGGTAAACAACAAAAAGAGGATCACTTTGTTGTTTATAGGGTGTCAGGGAGCCCCTGGGAGTTTTAAACAACTTAATTGTTTTCAGTGCAGGTTGAGCTGCCCTGAGGCCCGCAAGCACTGGGACTCTGTTTTCACATGTCTTCAACATGGCTGAGCCCCATTTAAAACCTAACGAGTCATCAGTCTTACGAGTGTTTGCTGCTGAAAGACGCAACACAACAAACACAGACTGAACTCGCTGTGCAGATTCACAGTTCATAACATACAAATTATTGATCTATTATTTTGGTACATCAGCTATCAGTTTGATATTGTAATTTAAAGTGGTTTTCTAAACTTCCTTTAATTTGAACTGTGTGGTATATTCTTTACTGTTATAATTCAAACTGACTAGTAATCAATACATGATGCTTTTGACCCTTAATCGACTTTGATTGAGCCAAATGTAATGTTATTTCCACCCCAATGAGAGTCAGCTGAATATAAACAAGAGCTATGAGGCTGTCTTTACTTCAGCCAATCAACTTATCAGACATCTAAACAGATGATCTGAAACATCACAGACAGCAGTAGTTTAAAAAAAAAAAAAAAGGGGGGGGGGGGGGGCACTTCCACTTAGCCTAAACACCAAAAAGGCTCTCCACAGAGGTGATCTATCTCTCTTTAGTGTGCTCACACTCTGTGCGACATTGACAGATCGCGCATTGAACTTGGCTCGCCGTAGCTCCCATCAGTCATTCGCTCCATCTCATTGAGCACCACTGGTCTATCATCGCCCCCACTGTCCACACGCACATTAGACAATGGGCAGACCGGAGGGCCTGACACCTACACTGTGATCTGATGTGACCTACCGGGGATTTACATCCATAACACTGATGTAAATTTGCATCTAAGAAACGCATGAAGCAGAGGCAGAGGCATTTACAGAGGCAGGTCTTGCAATCAGGTGAGGCTCAAAATGATGAATGGCCCTCAGACTTACACCTGAAATCTAAACCAAAGGGTATAATAGTGGGTTATACTGCTTCAGGGCACTGTTACCCCTGCAGATAGTCAGGACAAAAACCTGAAGGGGCAGCAAAGTAAACCAAAGAGGTCAGAAGATTAGTAACAGAGACCCTCAGAACATTTCTTCTGCAAACAATCATTTTGTATTTTTTTCAAATGCTTTTTTCTCATTCAGGTGTAAGTCTACCACTGTAGGCAATGTATAACTTTTAGATTAAAGTATTTATCAAATATCTAATAGGCACCAAAAAATATTCTGTTGGCCCATGAGGTTAAAGTACCATTTTTAGAAGCAGTTACAATAAAAGACAAAATTTCTCTTTTAGCACATAAAAGAGAAGATGTACACAATGTGGTCATTTTTAACTTTACACAATCTACCTTATTATCTAAGCACTAATTCCACTTAATTCTGGAAATAGTACTTTCCAGTACTCTGAAAGTAGTATGACTTTAAAGTAAAAAATAATAATTATTCAACTTTATTCTTGAAGTAGTACTTCTATCTTGTTCTCATAACAGTACTTGACTTTATTCTGGAAATAGTATTCAACTTTTTCCACGAAGTAGTAATTTTATTTTCATCTTGAAGCTACTTCGAGTAGTATTTCAACTTTATTCTCATCATTGCATCTGACTTTATTCACAAAATAGTATTCTACTTTAGCCTCAAAGAGGTATTTCCACTTTAGCATCAAAGCAGTAGTTGTTCCCAACTGGAAAAAGTATTTCTGTCTTCCTCTCAAAGCAATATGTTGACTATTTTCCTGAAGTAGTAGAGGGCTATGCTGTAGTTAATGTAGATTTAATGCAGTATTACAAATTTTGAATTATTAAAGAAATACTATAAACTAATAAAACTGAAGTGAATAAGAAACACAATGTGGAAACTAACTGAACCACAACTGAATAAAAACAAAAATGAATATGACTGCATTAAACTGTAATAAAGAGATTACTGAAAACATGGGGGGAGTTTATCAGGACTTTTTTTCAGCTTTCCTGTAACCTCACTCTTTACAAATCTGATGCTGATAAACCGTGACACTGATTCAGACAGCCTTACCACATTAAAGTACAGCTTGTTTTGTTTACTGAAACACAGGTGATAGAAAACAGGACACTCTCCAGCAACCAAGACAAAAGTCTCCCACACAAACACCAACAAGAACTAGCAGAATGAGCTCCTCCGCTTTCCCCTCCAATGGCGTGCCATCACCCACAGCCAGAGAATATCCCTTTCCTTCTGGCCTGCCTCGTGGGAAAGAGGCTGGAAATGTGGCCGTTTTTGGAGCTTTGCTGTGAGTATGTGCGTGTGTGGTGTGTATCTGCTTATTAGTCATCAATGGGGGAAGCTCCAACATTTGTTCCTTTTCTTGCTGGCAGATGACACACAGCTAGTCTGTTTTGGCGCTGACACACCACAAATCCTGGCTGCTGAGTTTTTTGGCAGCACACTTGGTGGTTACGCAATGGCTTCCGTCATTTCAACATGAGCAACCCCCCACCTTAAAAACCAAAAAAACAAAACAAAACCCAGATTATTGTATTCCTAAGCAGTCACTGTGGAAATGCACCCACACAGGCTGACTTGAAGAGTTGCCTAGGTCAGCCCATGGACTTAGAGCCACATTAAAAAAACAAGAGAAAACTGCAAAAGAAAGAAAGTCGGATGCTGAGAAAATCTCATGCTCAAGCAGTGCGTCACAATATTAGGTGTGGACTGAAATTTGTACATTTTAGGCAATGTACATTACACAACATTAAGATTCCCATCAAGATTTCAACAGCTTCCACCTACATCTACGCATGAATCACAAAAACATCTGCTACCTGCAATCACAATAGAAAAGAAAAAAACAAACCCCAAAACAAAACAAATACAACACACACACACAAAACCCAGACACGTGCCTGCTTGGTACCTTTAAATAATTCCCCTGCTTGCCACTAGGGGTCCGAGGCCATGTGCCTCCTCTTTCTAAATAGGGGGGTGGGGGATTTAAATTTCGCCAACTGTCAATCAAAAGCCAAACCATAACAATCTCCTCGTTTCCCCCACTTACTTTCTACCAATATCAAACCAGCATTTAAAACAAAGCTCATGTGTATTAAATAATAGATATAAACTACCAGCTTGCTATATAATTAACGTACAGGTTGTGCCCAAACAAGTTGAAGTTGTTTATTAGATCTTCTTGTATCATTAAGTTTAAAATACAACTCAGACGCCGCCCGAGGCTGCCGTTACCTTTAATAACCTGCCAGCTCTGGCACACTTTGTACACTAGGGCTGGTTTAACTGGATTTAAATCGACTGAATCACAGCGACATCAAAATTAAAGTTATCCTTTAAATAACTCTACGGAAAGGTAGTCACGTACGCTTTTGATCACCCGTGTTGACTGAAACAGCTCGGTATACCATCAGCTACAAGATCTACTTTCTATTGGGCTCTATTTAAGTAAATGCCGCTGATTATTATAATAACTACAAAGAGCTGGATCATGTCGTTTTGTTTAAACTTATCTGCGGCACGATGGAGTTCATTAATGTTGTTTTTAGGGGCGCGAACCCCCACTTTCGCCCGTAAAGTCGTGTCAATAGACGGTTTAAAACCTCCGTCGCCCACCGCTAACGGTTAGCACGCTAAGTTAGCCAAGACCGCTCAGAGAACCGTCGCCTTTTCTTAAAAAACAAACCGTGTTTCTCGCCTCCATGTAACTACACCTCTTTAGGATGTCGCAGACTACATACCTGCCGTGAAACCAGTCTTTACAGATGTCGCACTCGATCATAAACCGGCTCACATCGTAGGGCTGCCGGCAGACACAGTACAGCGGGGCCGCCGCCATCTTCCTACTGTCCCCAAACAACGCAGGAATGAAGCGGGCGGGGATTTAACCCAACATCCGGAAATACCCGAGGGGAGAGCCGAGCACGCACGAAATCCGCCATTCTGAGGCAATCCCACCTCTGACGTCAGTTTCCAGATTATGCATTTCCATCTGGTTGTGTGGGCACACCAACAATAGACGCAAACTTTTTTCCAACAAAGGAATGACATAAAGGGCTTGGTTTTAGGCGTTATGCTACAATCGGATAAAAGCGAAAAATCAGCCTGTAATTTAAATTATTCTGATGAAATAATCTCCATAATCTGCTATATGTATTATTTTACCATATTAAGATGTTTCTTTAGTCGTATTACATTTTAATATGGATATATTCATTGTGTTTATTGAGCTTCACCTTCCCGAATTTATTTAAATATTAAATATTTCAGATCAAACAAACTCTAATTTTAGATAAAGTTTTTTATATGATCATTTTAAGGGAAACATCTACCTGGCGCTGTGTGAAAAAGTAATCTCCGCCTAAACCTAATAAGTAGCTGTGCCACAGAACATTTTCCCAAAAGTCTCAGGGATTGTCAAGATGTTGTTGTTTTTTTTTGGCAAATGTGAGACGAGCCTTTGTGTTCTTTTTGTTCAGCAGTAGTTTTCTCCTTGGAACTCTCCCATGGATGCCATTTTTGCCCAGTCTCTTTCTTATTGTTGAATCATGAACTCTGTCCATAACTGAATCAAGTGAGGTCTGCATTTCTTTAAATGGTGTTCTGGGTTCTATTCGGACCTCCTGGATGAGCCATTGATACACTCTTTGAGTCATTTTGGCATCCTAGTGACTCCAGGGGAAGCTTCACCACTGTTCCAAGTTTTCTCCATTTGTGCATAATGGCTCTCACTGTGTTTCGCTAGGGTCCCAAAGCCTTAGAAATGGCTTTGTATCCCTTTCCATGACTATGTTTCCCAGTTGTTATTGAATTTATTTAGATCGCAGCAATGGTGTGTTGCGTTTTGACATCTTTTAGCCTACTTCCCTTCATCAGATAGGTTTTATTTACATGATTTCTTGATTCAACAGGCCTGGCAGTAATTAGGCCTGGGTGTGGCTCAGTCAATTACTTTTTGGGACAGGTAGGTTTGGATAGCTTTAAGACAATCTTCAGTTGTAAAAATCACAACAGCCCTCTTACAGAATACAATACCCCCTATATGAAACAAAGCATATAACTTCCTGCACAGTTGGCATGGAGCTTATTGTACATTAATGCTATTCTCTTCTATTCAGAACCATGTAAAAGAAGTTATCTTCACTTGATGGTCTGACCCTTAAAGCTTCACAGAGCATGCTTATATCTTAATTGATGCACAGCCACTTATAAGGCATTTAAATGTAGGGGGAGTTATTTTGTGCAATACTGGGTGTTGCATCTTTAAATAATGCAATTAAAATGTCCACAATACATGGATAAAAAGTGTTTTCTGATTGCAAATAGCATTAAATACCTATATCAATGCATATGCGCTATCAACACTGACTTAACTGTAAATCCACAACACAGCTGATGAGCTGCAAAGGCAAGAAAATGTAAGTGTGTCACACGGTCTTTATCTTTCCTGCACTGTCTTCACTGTGAAGATCTCTTCAGAAGGCGTTTTCCAGCCTGGTGGCAGACGGCTCAGAGGCATCTTAAATAAAAAATCAAAACACAACATCCAGCCCTGGTATGTCTCCATGGAGCGTGTCTGACATGCCCTATGTGCTTTGTGGTGAATAGCAATGGGACCACCGACCCACAGCTTGATCTGTGAGCTGACAGCACCCATCCCCCCACATGCCCATCTGTGCTACTCTGCATAGTCAAGCAGCCTTGGTGCATGCAGAGGCTCCAGAGTGCTCACAGCACAGAAGACAGATGTGAGGTTATCTGCTAATCTCTGCCCATTTTTTTTCTTCTTTGTGCATTTTTAAGCATGCACCAAGGTGTAAACATCCCCTTTGTCTTCAGGATGATAATCACAGCCTTGTTTGTAGTAGAATCACTATCAGTGCTTCCTATTATAGGTTTTCTCTCTCGTCAGCCCCGGTGTGAGCAGCTTCATGTCTGGTGTGCAGATCCACCGCATGCACGTAAACACTATTCCTGGAAGTTAATAAACACTTGTGAGTGTAGGCTGGTGCTGATGGATGGACATGAACAGCTCTTCTGCAGAATAAGGTGTAATCAGTGTACTCAGCTTTTTGAAACAGACGAAAATGTTGACTTTGAGTTTCATTGCAATCACTATGAGCACCACATAAACATCTATTAAATGTGTAAATAGGAAAAGAACGTGACAGTCTGAAGGCATTATAAGGAAACATGGTAATGGAGGTATAGGTTACCATTATTATAGATTTTATAACATGCATATTAAAGAACAGGATTATCAGGACAAGCGAATAAATACTACATGAAGTCAGATGAACAGACATGAAGATAATAAATGCAATAAAGATTTGAAAAAGTCTGAAAAACAAATCTAGACAAATCTCTGTGAAAGGGACACCATTGAAAAGCAATACTGGGTGCCCATGACCTTTGGTTCCTCAGGAAGCAATGCTTTAAAAAAGGGTGTGTTTTTGTCATGAAAATCCCTGCATGTTCCCGGGAACACTTTCTAAACTCATCATCTGTGAACATCAGTTCATTATGCCACATATGCCAGTTAAAGTTTTATCATGTCAAGAAGCTAAAATGTGACATATTTTTAATGGAAGATCTTGCATTTTTTTAGAAAGACAATGCTAAGCCGCATACTGCCTCTATTACAATAGCGAGACTTCGTAGTAGAAGAGTCCGAGTAATAAACGGCCCTGCCAGGAGTCCAGACATGTCACCAGCTGAAAACATCATGAAACGAAGAATGCAATGCAAAAAAAAGAATCTTATATGAGACAAAAATGGGAAAACATTCCAACATGTGCGTATTTAGACATGCAAAAATCCTCAAATAAGCATAGTCTATGTACCAAAAGCTTCAGTATGCTGGCTAGTTATCCTGATAATTTTAATTTAATTAGCTAGTGATGTGTTCAATGTGCATATGTATGTAAATATACACATTTCTGTCATATTTTTCTTGGTTTTTACACACCCAACAATTTTCACTGTAGTTCTATCAATCTAGTTTTACTTAGCTTTAGGCTTAGTGTTTTTATTTATTAAAATAATTTAATATAACTGTAAAAAAAATACACACGTACACATATTGAATATTTATTAAAGCCTGGAGTATTTCATTTATGTGATTTTACTGTATGCTGAATTATGGTGTTACAGCTTCACCTCCTGATTGAAGAGCGCAAGTGCGCTTACTGTGCGTGGGCGTGAATGGGCAGCGCGCGCACGCTGCAAACGTCACGACGAGACGAAACGAGGCAGAAGCCAGCGCGCCCCGCCCCCCTGTGTGTTAGCATCATGGATGAAGGTGTAGAAAAATCTGCCAGGTATGATTTAAACAGTAGGCAGCTGCTGGAAACGGGTGTCCAGGGACTCTGCGTCAAGATTTAACGTCTAACTAGATGACCAAAAAAGGTAAGATCTAAAAAAAATAATCGGCACGGTGTTGTTACGCTAGTGATGGACGTCTGGTTTCAAATGATCGTTAAATGTGATGCTTTCGCCTAATAAAACATCTATTATCGATACTTTTCCGGGACATTTCTGCATACAAACAGCGTCAATTCAAATTTTTACTACTCTGCCGTTTCTCTTCGATGATGTAATGCGACAAAAGATATAATAATATATGTGATGTGAGTGAGATATTTTCACATTAGCAGCCATTAACGTCGGCATCAGTGATATATTCACAGTATTTCATTAAACAGAATTCGCTCAAAAGGATTATTATGGACAAATAACTAAAGTAATCATTAATGTAATGGTATAAATGACGTTTTATTGTTATTATTATCATTGCTGTTGTAGAAAAAGTGAGCCTGGTTTAAACAAATTATGCAAAAAACAAATAAACACATTAATAATAAGAATAAATAAAAATAATAAAAGAAATGTATTATTATTTATTGATTTTTTATAATAATAATAATATATTATTATTATTATTAGCGATTATTACTTAAAAATACTTCTGGTTCTGTTTAAATAAATATTTGATTTTGTAGTGAGATAATTTTGATAATCACCATGTTTTTTTTTACAACAATTGTTTTTAATAACAATTCTATGGAACTTTGTTTCTGCCACAATTCTTTTTAGGTGTCCAGAAAACTTCAGGTTATTGCTTCAAAACTTATGCTTGTTGTCTTGACATTTTGACTTACTCACAAGTAACTTAAGTTTCAAATAAATTTGACGTTATTATTTTATCCAGTGTTTAGCATTTGGTCCAAGAGTTTCTTTCCAAAAGGTTCATTAATATTTCATTATTTTTATTATAACTGTAATCTTTTTTTTTTTACCTGATCTGTTCCTTCAACCTTTTTGCATTCAGTCCACTTGTTCTATACATTTCGATTATATTGATTTAACATGTTTGCATTAAACAGGTGTACTGTGTTAATCTGAGGCTTGTTTTAATTGTGGTGGAGGAGGTGGAGAACTGCTGTGAACCTGAAGATGAGGCGTCTGTCAAGAAAGAAAGCGCTGAGCCTGGTGAAGGAGCTGGACGCCTTCCCCAAAGTGTCAGAGAGCTACGTGGAGACATCGGCGTCAGGAGGAACAGGTGAGATGTCCCTGCGAGGACAAGACAGCAGGAGCAGCAAAAGGGAGGAGTAACACTCTCTGCTCATCTGTCTCCTCCACAGTGTCACTTTTAGCGTTTAGTGCCATGGCACTTCTGGCTGTCTTAGAGTTCTTTGTTTATCGAGAGACTTGGATGAAGTATGAATATTCGGTCGACAAGGATTTTTCCAGGTGAGATGTTATTACTAGGTTATTAAATGTTAATTAATTGTGACTTCAGTCTGTTTTTCTTTTTTACAGTATGATGTCACGGTAATCTTTTTATCCTGATTTCAGTAAATTGAGAATAAACATTGACATAACAGTCGCCATGAAATGCCAGCGTGAGTATCTCACCTTGTTTGCCGTTGTCAATGTGGAGAAGTTGCTACCTGAAGCGCTTACATCACATTAGCGCACATATTTCATCTCTGATTGTAGATGTGGGAGCAGATATTCTGGACCTGGCTGAAACCATGATCACATCTAATGGCCTGCAGTATGAACCTGTGAGTCAAGCATGTGTCTGAAAAACCTTAAGGTCATTTCTGAGGTGTCGCTTCTGTAAAGCAAACGCTCCTGTTTGTGTCTTTGAGCAGGTTATTTTTGAGCTGACCCCGCAACAAAGACTGTGGCAAAGGTAAGGTTTTGTGCAGTAAGTTTGAAAAAATACAAAATTCTGGTAATGCCTAAAATTTGGTTATCAAGTTATAAGAGATTTCTTGTTGTTTGAAAGCTTTTAAACTTGTTTAGCTAGTTCTGCAGTCTGTTTGTTTTCCAGGACGCTGCTTCTCATACAGAACAGGCTGAGAGAGGAGCACGCTCTGCAGGAAGTCCTTTACAAAACTCTCCTGAAAGGAGCTCCTACTGCTCTGCCACCACGGTCAGTCTCCTATGGGAAATAGTTTTTAATAATCACGTCTCCATTCATTTTACAAAAAGGCAAACACATAAGTGCCCACTGGATTTAGAGTGATGGATTTAGAGTCTGTTATAATAAAATGATGTGCTCAAACATTATGTGCGTAGGGAGGATGCCTCCATGGAGCCCCTCAATGCCTGCAGGATACATGGACACGTTTACGTCAACAAGGTAGCAGGAAACCTGCACATCACTGTTGGAAAGTAAGAACCTCTGTAGCGTAATAAGCATGAGACAAACATTTCTGATGCTGGAGACTAATAGTGATTCTTGATCTTTTTAAGGCCCATTCACCATCCTCAGGGCCATGCACACATTGCAGCTTTTGTGAGCCACGAGAGTAAGTTAAAATCTGGTTTTCTAATAACACTTCTAATTACACACTTTTATAATCTACAAGCAGACCAGGGAACATTATCTGTCACCATAATCGGTGCTCCCCTCAGCTCTCCCTTTTTCTGCATTCAGCAATAAATACTGAGGAAGGCCGTGGCATTTAAACAATGTTTAGACGGTACTAAGGGACTCAAAGCGTGCCAAGAAAATATCCCATTACATTACCAACAGCAGCCTGATTTGATAAAAGGCAGTGTGGATCCATGCTTTCATGTTGTTTGTGCCAAACTGTGAGCTGAATATTGCAGCAGAAATTGAAATTCCAGGTCTGGTGAGCCTGTGTGAGTCGTAGCCTTAGTTTCCAGTTGACAGGAAGTGGCACCTGATGTGGTCTTTTGCTGCTGTAGCCCATCTGCTTTATGATTTAACATGTTGCACATTCAGAGATCCTCTTCTGCAGTTTTTGGTTGTAACGTGGGGTTATTTGTGCTCTAGTCATTTCCTTCTGAGAACTGGCTCAAACTACTTATTTTCTAGTTTTGGGAACATTCTTGAGATGGTTGTGTGGGAAAACCCGAGTCGATCGGCAGGTTCTGGAATACTCAGATCAACTTAAATCACATTTCTTCCATATTCTGATTTGAACATCAGCAGGTCATCTTGAGCGTGTCTACATGCTCCCATGTGATTGGCTGTTTAGATATTTGCATTTACAAACAGTTGAACAGCTGTACCTCAAAAAGTGGCTGTGAGTGTATTAAGCATTGTTCTTACACATTTAATAGGGAATAATTTAACAAAAACCCCTGAAAACATTAAAGATGTCAAATATGTGAGCCAGATTTAATGGCATTGGAGATAAAAAGTGTTTTTCTGTTACTAAAAGAGACCAAAGTTGGCCAGATGAGAGCCTTAGGAAATCGAGCTTATAAGGTCCTGCTACTAGTTAGAATGATTGTCCACAGCCTTGATTGAATCTGAGGGTTCTCTCATCTTTGCATTACAGCGTACAATTTCTCCCATCGAATCGACCATTTATCTTTTGGGGAGGAGTTACCAGGCGTCATCAATCCTCTGGACGGCACAGAGAAAATCACATATAACAGTAAGTCACATGATTTCAGAGGATAAAACATGCAGGAAACATTTGAAAAGGATTTTCCATTGAATGAATGAGTGCATTTTTTTTTTCATAAAACCCTCAATTATTGTTTCCTGTGTGCTTGCATCCCAGATAACCAGATGTTTCAGTACTTCATTACAGTGGTGCCCACGAAACTGAACACATACGAGATATCCGCAGACACACACCAGTTCTCTGTGACTGAGCGAGTGAGTAGCTGCTAAGCGCAGAGCTTTAAACACAGGCCAATGTTGTGACAGCAAGTAGACTAACCACCACAATGTCTGCTGCCAAGGAACGGGTGATAAACCACGCCGCGGGCAGTCACGGTGTTTCCGGCATCTTCGTCAAGTACGACACCAGCTCTCTGATGGTGACGGTCAGCGAGCAGCATATGCCGCTCTGGCAATTCCTGGTGCGACTGTGTGGTATAATCGGGGGCATATTCTCCACCACAGGCGAGTGGGCTTGGACATTTAGAGCAAAACAATTAAATATGGTTCTAGCTTTGAATTCATGCAGTTATTTTATTCTTTTTTTTTTTTTTTTTTTTTTTTACTGTGCTCTTCTCACTTTTAAGGGATGCTTCACGGGCTCGTTGGCTTCTGTTTTGATGTCATCTGCTGCCGCTTCAAACTGGGACTCTACAGGCCCGGAGAGGTGCTAAACCAGGACACACAGCTGCACCAGATGAATAATCTGAACCACCACCATACTCCTCTGCTGGCTGACAATCCCCCTCGGTAGTAGACGCCGATTCCTCGGCCTGCACGGGTGACCCGACAAATAATGATCACAGTTGCTGCTTTCTCATCAGAAACTTGAGTTCGGATTTTCAGATATTTGTTTATTTATTAGAGTTTATAAAGGTTTTTCCATTGCCAGCATTACCGTACTGTATATCACAATGTTTTTCTTCCAAATGACCAAAAACATAAAAAAAAAAATAGTAGAGTTAGCACTAACTATTGCACTGTAGGAGAATGTGTACCCTGTGACTCTGGTCACATTTGATAACGGTGATGCTGACAGTTATGTTAAAGTTTAAATTCCCAGGAGGTCATTAGCACCGCTGGTTTGTTTCACAGCATTAAAGTGTAAAAAAAAAAGAAAAGAAAAAAAGAAGCCCAAAACAAATAAAAGTTGATTCCTAAATGAAATAACATGCAGATGGTTTTTAAACAGGTAAACCATGAAATGATGGCAGTCAGGTTCAAGAAGGATGACTGAGCAAGTGTCATGTTGCCTATTAAGCAATCCTCTATAAGGAAGACTTATTTATTTTATTTGACTTATTTCAATAAGTCAAGAATGTCTTTAGCAGGTCTACCACATGACATGAGTCTTTATTTAACAAAAATTGAGCCAATGTGTCACTAAATAGGCCCTTACTGCTTCCAGGAGCTGCTAATCAAACCTGCTTGATTAACTGATCATCAGCCAGCTGGCTTGGTCAGAACTGAAGTGGTTCCAGGAAAAATATATCTTTCGATTTTCATTTTCTCCTCTGTAACCATGAACGAGTGAGCTGGAAGGCGAGCATGAAAGACTGCAGCACATGTGCACCTTTACTCTTCGAGTTTATTTCAGTTTTGCCAAGCAGACTTGAAAGTGTTGTCAGAGCAGGGAATACAGGCAGTCGGACGTTTTGCAAATGACACCAGAAGAAACATGAAGTCATTGATTAAGTGATGCCGTTTGTTACATACAGTAACAGTAGCTCCAGTCTGGGGTTTATGGCACCAACAGTGCTCTGCGTTTGAAAAAAAAGAAAAAAGAAAAAAAGAAAGAAGACAAGACAGACACACTGAAGAGCAAAACTCCATACTGACAACATCATTAATATAGCCCTGTAGCTCTTTGAGAACAATCTGATGCAACTGCTTCATCGTGCAGGCCTTGTACGACGTTTCGGGTCTGAAATTAAGAGGACGGTTATCATGATTTCACCAGACATGGGCTTTGCATAAACATTTAGTTTTGTCCCTTTTTCTCCCATAAAGACTCATCACTGTTAAGTATTTTTAATTCTGTCAAGAGTAATGCCTTGCAACATATACAATACTGTACACAGCTGTCTCATTCTTTCAGTAAAAATCATACCAGCCGGTCACACTTTTGGTACACTCTGTGGGAAGCTCTGAAGACACTCAACCAAAATAAATCAACAGTCAAATAAAAGTTTTTGGTAATCTATAAGAATAATATGCAAGCATCTATTTACAGATATTCCAAATATGCAGAAAGGATGTAATGCCAGTAGAGTTTTAACGTGTTCCCAGCCCTTTACTTGGGACTTTTTAAATATAAATCTGGACTCATATCTCATGGCTCTGTCTTGGTCCAGTTATCTAGTTTTTACTCAATTTAGGAAGAATAATTTGAAACTGGGTCATGAACTTTCACATATATATGCAGATGCAGCTCAATTCTGATTGCTCAGTGCCCTGCCCCTTTAAGACGATGAAGCTGAAGTACTCTGGCATTGGGGATACAATGCCAGCTTAGATTGTAATTTAACCAGTACTTTTAAATTAATTATTCTGCAGAAGCCTCATATTCACACTGTATGTGATTTAAAAGTACCTCACGAGTCTTTAGATATCTTAGTCTGCGTCCAGAAATCAGAAGAGAAAAGAGCCTTAATCTGCACAGGTGTGGGCCTTTTTTTCTTTTTTTAAACTGCAAGCTGTTGGACATCCCAGCAACTACTTCTTTCCATTTTCTTTGGATCTACTGAAGTTGTAGTGTGTGTGTCTCTTATGCACTAACATAATGTTAAAATCACAGTGGTAAAAATCTTTTTTTAAACAATTTTCCAGCAGTGTTTGAAAAACCAGGGCTCGAGATATAACAACTGTATTTATAGGAACCTCAAAATCAGACATTGTCTTCTGAACAATTTGACCCATTTCCCCAAAATTGTTTGGTTTGGTAAATAAAAGTGCACTCTGTTGTGCAGCAGGCAATAATTTCATCCAGACAGTTTAGATTTTTAGTGGTACCTAATGGGTACTGCCAACTCAAATTTCACTCATGTTTACCACTGTGACAAGGCTGGTGAGGTCTCCTCAGGATTTCAAGTGACCTGACTTTCTATGCAATTAAACTGCCCTCTCCAACCCCACGCTGTAAGGCGTGGCATTCCTCAGGGCTCAGTACAAGGCCCACTTATTTTCTTTCATCTTCCATTGGATCATTTTAAATATGCATTATTAAATGGATCAGTTTGTCGTAGCAGTCCATTTCTCCATTCTGTGAGGTGAGGCATCTCTTATGGCTTTGTATTTAGGGTTTTAGGAAGAATTACTTGAAATTGGGGCATGACTTTTCACTCATATGCAGATGACACTTTACTCTGATCACTAAATCATAATTAATATCTCAGGAGCACTGAAAACATCTCTGGATAAGTTGAATGGGTACCACTGCTCAAATATAACTCATGTTTACCACTCTGACTTGATACTACACCAAACTGCCCTCTCCAACTTCACTTTATAAGGTGAGACATCCCTCAGGGCTCAGTAATAGACCCACTTTTTTCCCTTTTTAACCTCCACTGTGTTGTGCACTTGCAACAAGGGCATGAATTCAGGCTCCTTTGCTGCAAGTAGCTGCAATGGTCTTCAACTTTCATCTTCTATACTATGAGGCATTGAACCATTTTAACTGAATCACTCGCTCCTGCTTTGCCTGTGAAATATCTTTCCCTAACGTGCTAACCTTTTGGGGAGTTGTCTTCTTACAAAGTTTGCTTAGAAACTGTTGGGAAACAATGTGCAGTATATACTGGGCTATACAAATAAAGTTCACTCTGATTTACTCTTATTTATAAATTCTACACAGCCAAGGTCTACCACATATAGTCGGACTAGCCTTTGGCGCAGGTATAAAGATGTAAAAGTAGTAAACTTAGTTTCAGTACAAACTGCTGTACAAACAGGCAAAAAAGTGGATGAGCATTCAAACAAGACGCACGGACATCAACATCTGTGGTCATAAATAAGTGACAACTGTAACAATAGGAAAGGTGGCATCTGTATTTGTAGCCATAGGTGACTCATGTAGTTTGAGTTTAGCTTTAATACTATTCTTAATATACTTCAGATCGGTATTAAGATGGAAAACCACCGGTGAGTTTTTTTTGGGGATGTTAAAAAGGCAGTAGATTCACTCATTGCAAAGACATACAGATATCGGAATCACCCGTGTATTGAAGACAAGAACTGGAGATCCCCACAGTAAAAAAACAAAACCGAAAAAAAAAAAAAAAACATGAACTACAATGATCTCATAGAAATTTTCCTCCAACGATGCAGTGCCAGTATTATTCAAGTATGAAAAAAAGTACTTACAAGGCAAGGCGATGTATTGAGATTTAAGAGGGTGGAAAAGAAAATGGAAATCACACGAAAGGCTTATTGTTGCATATATAATTGGCCACTTTGAGACGAAAACAGTAGGTACAAAATGAATGACAACACTTCTTTTTGGACGGGGTTGGAGATTGAAGAGTGCACAAACCGATGACAGATATCCAAACTGAATGCTTAATTCATGGCTAGTAGACCTCATTTTTCCCTTCTTCTTCACATAACTGCCACCCCCACGTGTGCAGAGCCCCGCTTGTCCACATTAAGAAGGATTTAGAGTGTCCACAGTGGATGTTTTCCCTCCTGCTGACAGCTAAAGGCGAGGGCTGCTGACTCTGGCTTGAGGCGGTGAGGAAGACTCAAATGGTTAAGGTGCTGGATGCACGGAAGTAGGAGAGGAACTTGAAACAGAGGCTGACCACAAAGTACCAGATGTTTCTGGCCATCTGGGAGCGGGCGATAAACACCCTCCAGATGAAAACGATCAGCAGGGTGTTGAAGGTGTAGCGAATGTTTCTCAGTCTGGAAGAAGACAAGAGGGAAGCAGATTAAAGACTTAACATACAAGTTCTTAAAAAGCTTAAAGATGTAAATGAGATGATAAACAAGGAAGCTTGTGCATAGGTTTTCCTAATTAATTATCACAGTGAAATTCTTCCAAAAATAGAATGATAACTGGTGGGGAAACACATACTTGAATCCTGTACTTTTGAAGGCTTGTTGACTTACTTTCTCAGGTGCTGCCTGGCAGCAGGAATGTCAGACATGTCTTCGTTCAGGACATACTTCTTGGTGCCGATGCAGTAGTTCTCAATGTACTCGGGCCAGTTCAGCTGGCGCACATCAAAGTTAAATGTCTGCAAATAAGATGGCAGAAGTTGAAAATACTGAAAATAGAAACTGAAAATAAAAAAGCTGCTATTTTTGTGACTAAAAGTGCATGTTCACAAGTGTTTTCTGTCTTGAGCTCTGTTGCAGTTGTGCATGATGTGCTCAGCTCATTTACTTATTTACAAGTAGAAATACCATTATGTACTGAGAAGGTCATGGATTCATTTTTGGAGTCAGTGTTATCTATAAAATTTAGGCTCCATGTGCGGCTGCAAAAAGGAGAATTTTTATGGAAGCTTCTTTCTGCAACTAGGTTTTTTTTTTATTTTTTAAATCAATCCATAAAGTCAAAGTTTTGGGTTATTATCTCAAAATGTTTAGGTAATGAGAAGTTCAATTTGTGAGATAATAACTTGAAATTTCAATTAAGCCCCGACTGTTTTCCCCCTCAGTGGCATAAAAAGGCTTCCATAGAGGTGTTTCACAAACTAAACTTTATTTATACAGTATGCTTCTTTCAAGGTGGTGCTGCTATAAAACTAATAAAGTAAAACATTAATATTAATCCAAGCATAATTAAAAACAAGCATGCAAGTTAAAAACCCATTAAGACAACTTCCCCATCCTCCACAAAAGTAATAAAGTAAAATAAAATTATGAAGACCAAAAAGTTTAAACCAATAAAATAACTAGATGGTGAGGTAAGTTCTGAATATTATTATTATTATTCAACAACACCTGCATCTTTATGTGACCCTAAAAGGTGTATTATTGGTCCAAAATTTGCACCACGTACATGGTTAACCCTACCTTCCTGTCCTCAGGGGTTAGCTGGCCCATCAGCATGCTCATGTTCTCAGAGTTCCACTCCCAGTCCTGGCTGCTGAAATACTCCAGCAGGCCGATGGCCTTGTGCAGGCGATTGAAGATGCGCATCATCCTACAAAGACGGAGGAGGTGCAGATTACAACAGGCACAAATTGATTTCTCTTTAGGCTAAAAGTGGGATTAGAAGGAAGCTGGTCTTACTGCGGCTTCTGCCCGGAGAGGCGCAGGAAGAGGTCGTAGATGAAAGCGGGGAACTTGTGGCTGACCAGGATCCAGTACTGGTTTATCAGGTAGTTGGAGGTGATGTTGGCGTTGGGTCTTCGGAAAGCCTGCTCCAAGGGGTTTCTCTTAAAGGAGGACATCACGTGGTGCTCTGCAAATCGAGATAATTGAGGAGGATTAGTCTCAGTGCCGTATTCACCTCTGAGCAGGAAACAAAAACAGCAGGAAACTGGTTACATTAATGAACGTTTATGCACCACCAGGAAGTGACCAGAGTTTCTTTAAAAAAAATAAAATTATTAATATAATGGTGACAGAAACCCAAGGCCCCTTGATTTGTGGCGGTGATCTGAATATTCGCCTGCGGCCGGATTTAGATAGCTCTAATAGAAGAATGCCGGAATCAAGTACTTTGTATAAAAGAGTCTCTGCGCTTTTTGAAGAGGTAGGACTTAAGACGTATGGAGAAATCGTTTCCCTACATGGAGAGATTATTCTCATTACTCAGCTCCACATTCCCTTTACATGACGTTTGGAAAAGATAGGGATAAAATCCAATCATGTGAGATGGGTACAATAGACATAAGTGACCATGAACCACTGTATCTGACAATTGATTTAAACGTATACCCCAAAACATCAACTTGAAACTTGAACTCATCTTTGCTTAAAGATGTAACATTTAAGAAAGAAGTAATGAAAGAACTCAAAGATTACCTTGAAATAAATGATAACGGAGAAGTGTCACCTCCAATACTATGGGATGCATTAAAAGCTAAGAGGGGAGATCATAGCATTCGCCTCTTTTCAGAAAAAAGCAGACACAGGACGATATACGCAGAACTCTTCACGTAATAAATCAGATACAAACATCTAAAAGTAAAGCCATGCTTATGAATATCGATGCAGAAAAAGCTTTTGACTCTGTAAATTGGGACTTTCTTTACAAAGTCTTGACCAAATTTGGCTTACATAATAGAATTATTGATACGGTGAAGGCATTATATACTAACCCTACTGCAAGAACTTTTATTCGCATTATACTTAGAACCTCTGGCACAATCAATCAGACAAAACAAAGACATCAAGGGAATAAACATTAAAGAACAGGAACATAAGCTTGCTTGCTATGCAGATGACATATTAATATACCTAGAACAGCCCACAAGCTCCCTACCTGAACTGATGAATCTATGCCAAAAATTTGGGAAACTTTCTGGGTATAAAATTAATATGACCAAAACTCAAATACTTAACTATAACTATAGCCCCCCAGCTCACTTGGTTGCTCAATAGAGTTGTCATACCTAAAGACTTAACTAAATTATTTGAGGAGAATTTTGGTTCCCTGCAAAAGAGAATAGTAGATGATATCAAACGATGGGACATGATTCCCTTTCTAACTTTATACTCACGAATTGAATCAAAATGAATATTCTGCCGAGATTACTATATTTATTCCAAACACTACTGGTACAAATTGATCAAAGCCAATTTAACAAACGGGACAAAATTATATGGAGAAGGAAGAAACCAAGGGTTTGTTTTAAAACTTTACAATTACAAAAAAAAGACAGGAGGATGGGGCTGCAGTCACTAAAAAAATATATATATATATTTTCGGGCTGCTCAGTTTAAGACTGTGATTAACTGGTGTGATATAAGCTATAAAGCACATTGGAAAAATATTGAGGAGAGCATGTTTTCTTTTCCAATACAAGCTGTCCTGATGGACTTAAACATTCAAAAATATATAGACAAGGTCTACAACCCTTGGGTGAAATGTAAACTTAATGTATGGAGAAATGTTGTGAGGGAATTTAAATTGGAACAGGACTTGGCTTGATTTAAATGTATGCGTATGACTCTGATTTTGTCCCAAATAAATTGGACTCACGTTTTAAAAGTTGGTCTGCTAAAGGATTACCTACATTCGATAGTCTGATTAAAGATGGGAACTTAATAAGTTTTGATACATTGAAACAAAAATACAATCTGGAAAAGCAGGATTTTTATTGATACTTGCAAATAAGACATTATATAAAGACAACAATCAGAGTGGCGTCGAACACTAATGTAGATTTGATAGCTATGCTTAAAAAGGCATATATTGGCAACGTCAATAAAAACACTTTTCCTTTTTGTATACATTTCTTACAAATAAGCTTTCTCACTCAACTGAATATGTGAAGATATTATGGGAGAAGGAGGACTCAAATATGGGAACGTGGAATCCACTTCCTCACGAAGATGGAGAGAATTTGGATGGAAAACTATGATAAGGTTCTTATCACCCCTTGCCAAAAGACTCATTATGACAGGAATCCCCCTGTATGTTGGAGAAAATGTGGACACCAACGAGCACACCACGCTCACATAATGTGGGACTGCCCTTTGATCAGGACTTACTGGAAAGACACTCACGAAACACTACAAGAAATTTTCAACTGTACATTCCCTTTTGGAAGGAAAACAATTTTTTTTGGATGTACGCCACAGGAATGGTTTAAAAAAAAGATAAAATGTTTACTAAGTGCCTTGCTAGTTGCAAGTAAAAAATGTATAACAAAGAAATGGCTATTACAAGATGTACCAACTTTATCATTGTGGTGGAAAATAACACTAGAGATTTATAGGATGGAGGAGTTAACAGCATATGTGAATAACAGTAAGTTGGTTTTTGTCGTGCTGGGATAAGTGGGTCCAATACACTAATATACATAAGCGAATTTAATTCTCAAATTTTAAAATCAATAATCTGGCAACTGGTCGCTCCCGATTGTTCAGTGTTTCTCTTTTGTTTGGTATTTTGCAAATTGTGTTAATCAATGCCTGTAACCAGCATCGTAAACTGTAAAACTCAGACAACAAAACAAAAAAGACAGCAGGAAACTTTTGGACTGTGTATTTTAATTCAGTTTCAGGTCAGACTGAGGTTTAAGTAGGAGAGGGTTTATTTCCAGTTTACAGTTGCATGCACTTCTCCAGCATCCTTTACTTTAATGAGCCTTCTCATTAAAGAATTGCCAGGAAAAGGGTTCTTAACTCTATTCATTCATCCCTCCCATTTTAATAATTAATTTGTACATTTGTTTCATGAATTATTAGTTTACTTTCTGACTGCTTTTACACTTTGTTTTTAATTTTTGGCAGTCTTGGTCCTCCATATTCGAGCTCTATGGTTCAAATGGAAGCGTGCTTTTCAGAGGTAAACAAAGAAAATAAAAGGTCCTTTGAGGACAGGGTTTTAATACAAGGATCAAGACTTCCAGAAACTCAGCTGGCCTTAATCATGGCATGACCCTGTTTCCTCTGGAGGATATCAGGCAGAAAGTGACCATTCAATGATTTCCCCACTGGGCAGCGTGGGTGGCTCCTCCTCTTCCTCCTCTCAGCATCCAGTGGCGGCCAGCGGCAGGAAGCAGCCATGTGACCACAGACATTACATCACATGGCATGCAAATGAGGCCTTGTAAGGTTTGTTTCCATGACAACAATAATGTAGTGGTTCCAGGGACCGAGATGACCAGATCCGAGGTGACAGCCAGCTGTGGCCTGGCTCCCTGCAGCCTGGTTGGAAGCACCGTGGCAAACACTGAGCTGCTCTCAGAAACCTGGGACACTTGTGATATAAATATTTAAAAAAACAAACAAAACTGAGCTGCACTAGAGTACTTCTTTTCTTAATGTCATATTTATCTAAAAAAAAAAAAAAAAAAAAAAATCTGTTTTCTCTGAGGGGATGTCCAGTGTTACTGGGGCTCTTCTGATCCTCTTGTTTTAAATTGGCTTCATTTCTAGCTCTCTTCTGGCCCAGTGAGAGTGCAGAGTCCACACTTCCTCTTTCATAACGCGATGAGTCGCAGTGATCAGACCTAATCCCGCCACGAGCCATCTGGTCACGATTTCCTTGGTGAAGAGAGCGTGCTTGTTAATCTGAGGGTCACTCGACATCCTGCCGGCCGGATATCCACACCCAGAGGGCAACGATGTGAGTTTTTTACTCTTCACATGGAATCCAAGCAGATAGATAATCTTTTTCCTAAATTCTGTGAATTCATTTTGAGACATAGACTTTTAAAATAATCGTTAACAAAAATCAACTAGAAAGTATAAAATAAAACACTTTAATCCGCCTTCAGACACTAAATGTGTTTACTTTTCAAACATATTGCAAACAAGCTTTAAGATTAGCCTGCATCATTCACTCGCCACCAAATCCATCAAAAACTTAATTTTCTGCTTCTTGCCAGCAGGTGGCAGACTCCCTCCTCTTGAAGCCTCCACCACAAACATCACAACTACATCACAGACACATTATGTCACAACACCCGAGTATTGATTTATGACGAGGAAAGCGAACACAGACGACAGTGTTGCGGGATGCCGGCAGGCAGACAAAAACAGCTCTATAAATATCCGCCTGCAGTGACAGGTTTGTGTTACCGCACAGCAAAGAGGGTACCTACCGATCTCTCCCCAGTGAAAAGGGTTGATGCCGCCGGTCGTGCAGTTGTACACCAGGGCCGTTTTAGGTCTGCAAAGTGTGGAAGATGAAGGTCATAATGATGTCTGTAGAAGGCATTTGGTGTATAATTCCAGCTTATCTGTTTGTGTGGTGAAACTGTGCTGATATAAAAGGCTGATCTTATATTTAAAACTGTTATTCACCAGTGTTTTTAACCCTTACAGTGCACATAAAATAAGTACATAAGCCTGGTATTGCACAACATTCCAAATGCCTGTACATTACAAAATTTGAGAGGTTAAGTGTTTTCATCAGCCTCTCTTAGCAGTCTGAAATGGGTGTGGATGCCGCATATTTTCTCTGCACTCTGTTTCCCGTATGGAAAATCTGACCCTCTGAGTTTTGGTAAGACTGCAGCGAAGCAATGAGTCAGACACTCCCTGGGAAAAACATCTGGCACGGCGTGGAAATGACCCACTTGAGTTTACTAGTGTCTTCTTGTTAGTGCCAAAATAAATTTGGTAAGAATCAACAGAAAAATCTTTCAAAATCTGGCATTTAACTGATTTTCCCAGACCATTCTGGATTTTTTGTGACAAGTTCTCAGTGCAATTGTTCTCTTCACATCAGGGCCAGGTTTAGATTTACACTTACAGCTTCTTTTATCACCTCAGGCTGTTATAAAAGTACTGAAGTATTACCGTTACTCTGACGCTCACTAACAAGACACACAGGAAGACCGCGACAACAGGTTTGTGTTGGGCTGCTGGTGGAAATAGCTGCACAAAGAATGTATGCAACTCTATTTTTAGAGTCACTGTTAAAGCATCTATCCAGGTGCTTGTGCCTGAACTATATTTGGTGTTCATAGAGTATTACCCCCACTCATAACAGATGTCTTCTGTCCATGTCACAGTTTACCGAGGCCAAGTAAAACAGAGTAACCTGGGAGATTTACTCTATATACAGACGTACGACATATTCGGACATAAAACTATGCAGAATATCTAGAAAAGGGACAAGAGATTGGGTTTCTGAAGCTTTCTAGCTTCTGCTTTGACTGGCCAAACTTGCCTGAGCAGGCAAGCAGCTATTGTCATATGATCATAACTTTAAGTTTATTTGCTTGTTTTGCCTTTTGTATTGAGCCCAAACATCTGCAGGTTACAGCAGAAATCCCCACAAGTTGGCCGTTGTCCCTATACCTAAAGTGCGCTTGGAAACTACAAGTTTTTAATGGAAAGCCCTCAACGTATGCATTATGGCAAATGGAGGACATTTTAAGTTTAGGGACTGAGTTTTGGGGTTTGTTTACTCACCTGTGTACAGCAGTGTACCAGCCAGCAGCCAGAGTGAGGCTGATGACCACATCCACAGGGATCAGATCTGCCACCGCATCGTTGTTGGCCCTCATGGTGCGCAGGATACCCTTTCCCGCCTTATCACAGGATGACATCATCTGAAAACTCCAAATCTTGCCACTGCAACCAAGAGCTTTGAGATTCAAGGGTAACATGTCTTACTTACAGCTATAAAGACGCCGCTTGGCCCGTTGAAGTTGTCGATCCAACCCTGAGGCATGAAACGGAGAAGAAAAGAAAAACAGCAATGAGACTGAATCAACATTAATTGATTAATTCCAACAGCAGCACACGTGTGGTTGTGTTTCTGTGCGCTAAAGCAGCTGTTCGGGGTTATGTTACTTCCTGCGGTGGGAGAACAGAGAAGCGGGGATTGTCGGCTTCAATTAGAAACCATTAAAAATGGATGAAATCACTGGTAATAGACTGCAACAGTCTCTAATGTGCGGGGCTATGGATTCATTATGTGGGCAGAGCTAAGCCTTATCCTCGCTCTAATAATATGTTCTGGTGCAGATAAGGTGCACAGAAGAAGAGCAGGCCACTGGGGCCAGGGGTGTTTTTAGCGTGGCGATCGGCTGTCGGCTTCACGCCAAGCTGAAGACGGAGATGCAGCTTTTATTTTGCACAGCGTGTTGGGTTAAATGGGACATTTCTAAAAGCACAGACTCCCAGAATGACAGGCGCATACTGGGGTTATAAATGTACACAACACATCGACACAAACACGCTCTGCCCATCCCCCACCCGCCTCACAGCGCCTGCTGGCACGGGCTGCCAAGGCGATTGCAGGGCCAAGCGTGAGTAAGGTCTTTTGAAGAGTTGCTGCCAGGCTGAGTTTAAAACTGCAGGCAGAGCCAGAAGCTACCAACAGTCCCACTGCACAAACACAAGACCTACATTTCCTGGCTCCACATAAACAAGGACTTTCCTGTGTTGGTCTGGTATTTGTTTTCTTTTCATGCTGCATCATCTCTTCAGAGCTAGTCCTTCAGATGAACTCATGTTTTTTAATTGGGAAGAATCTGAATAGGCTGTTAGATTTCTGCTGAACATCTCTTTGAATAATCGATACATTTATGTCATCACGAGTCTAAGGCTTTTTCTGCAGTCATCAGCCTTGAGTGATATATTTATAGCTTTAACGAGGAGTCGCTCAGCAAAAAATATATATATAAAAAATAAAATGAAATGAAAGAATAAGTAAATATCTTATAAAAAATGAATAATTATTGGCAAGTTTAAAGTTTAACTCTTTCCATGCAAAATCACATAATTTCAATTAAATATTTACTGAGAAGCAATCTCGCTCACGCTGATTAGTCTGGTGCAAGTTTTCATATAAAGAAATCCACCAGAGACTGACAGCAATAATGCACTCTTCAGCTTTCATGTTTGGGTCCTTAGCGAAGCGGCCTTCAGTCCACAGCCTCCGATTTACCCTTCTGTCCTTGACGTCCGCCCAAAATCTCCCATCCCAGCAGCTGTTTAGCTTGATGAAAGGTGACTCGGGTGGAAAACGCCGGTCTTTAGCACCGACATTAGCCAATTTGCTTTAATCCAGGGCCACTTAAGATAAAAGCCACAGGAGAGCAGCACTGACCCGGGCAGGATTAGGTTGATCAATATCTTATTTCAATTTGTGTCAGGAGGACACATAATGAGGGGAGGGATTCTAGAAAAACTAGTCCGCGTCATTCATGGGTGTCCAACATGCACCTACAAAGAAACAACCAAGTCAAAAAAGGGGGCACGTTCTGAGCAGAAAATGAGCCAGCGATGAAATAGGAAAGCAAATGACTTGCACTCTGTGAGGATCCAAGCACCACAGCTCTTAATCACGACATGCATCACAGACTGTATAGAAAAGATGCAAGCAGAAAAAAAAATGGTCTGAATTTCTAGTTTTGACTCTTGTTTGTGTTCATTTTCAAACACTATGGTTCCTTTATGAAAAATGACCAATGACGACATCTGGTACACAATCCTTTAAGCCTGTTTTTATTAAGCAAAGTAAGCATAAGCATGAAGGTGGCCCTACTAACTCGGCAAATCACGTCAAATAAGGATCGTACAACCATCGCAAGAGAAATGGCTGAAAATAAAGAGTGGAATATATGTTACGGAGCAATTAACTCATAAGACTTTGAGGAACAGTGTCGAGAGAAAAGGACCATGTGTAGGTGTCAATGATTGGGTGAGAACTGAAATGTTGATGTCACAAGATCAAACTGTAGAGATTAAGCTATCAGACAATTAATTTGTTGCTTTGTTTGATTTCAATTTTTTTTATGTGATTAAAATGTAGGTGTTCACAACCCAATGACTGACATCAGTCGCTGCATCCATCGTTTTTGTACACGTCTTTACAAAAACTATGTCCTATGTCTTTGACATATAGGCTCGTGAAATTCTTTCACAAAGACGTGAGCCATAGTGGGCGTGTCAGTTCTCTCTCAGCAAGATTAAAACTAGAAAAGGTCATGGAACTTTGTCAATACTTAAAAAAAGAACATATATAAGTGTAATTATGCAAAAGTAGCTAATTTCTAAAGAGAGCAAAGTATTCAGTGAACTCACAGGAAAGGGCTCTTGCCAACTGGCTCCCACTATGGAGGGTCTGATGATGCCAATGTTGAGCTTGTCTTGCTCCTGCTGCACCACGTACTCAGCCAGGGCTTTGGTGTAGGTGTACGTGTTGGGCCTGTCGCCGATGAGCCGTGGCGTTATGTCCCGCACGATGCCATCGTCCATCCACCTGAAGCCAGAGACATAAAGCTTCAGCACTAAGCACCCATTTACAACATAATTGAGCACTTATTTTGGTGCAGTCTGAGATTTATTATGATAAAAACAATTTTTAAAAACATAGGTAGCAGGTTTGTTTTGCAGAAGAACATTAGAAGGTACAGGTTTATGAAAAAGCAATTTACAGTCCCCAGGTCATGTACGCTTACTACATTTAGACCAGCATTTTAACTCTTTACCCTGTGAATGCTGTAAAGGTCGTCATGTTGTCTTTATGGGAAAAGGAGTTAAGGCGACTTCACCTATAAGCACTGCCAAATAAATGCATGAAATAAAATGAAACGGAAACACTCCATTAGGCAATGTTCTCAAAGTTAAACCAAACCTCTGGTCCTTACACTTGAGCTGATGACAAATCTATGTAGGACGTGGCACTTAAGCTGCTTTAGTCACCCTGCAAGCCGCTATCAACCCATCTCAACCCTAGCACTTCCTTTTCATGCCATTTCAGACATTAGTGTAATATCTGCTGTCTTTTATCATTAGTTATGCATCTCTGCCTCCCCCGCTCCCCCACAGTGTCTCTTTTGTCCCGTCTTCCTCCCCTCATGCCCAACCAGTCACGGCAGATGGCCACCCCTCCGTGAGCCTGGTTCTGCTGGAAGTTTCTTCCTGTTAAAGGGGAGTTTTTTATTCCCACTTTTGCCACATGCTTGCTCATAAGGGGTCACCTGATTGTTGGGGTTTTCTCTGTATCAAATAAAACACCTTGAGGTAACTGTAGTTGTCCTTTGTTGCTATATGAATCAAATTGAAATTACTGTGACCTTTGATATGTAGGGAGAGTCTTTGTTACTGCTCTTCAAATGCACGTGGAGGTGTTAGTCCTGGACTACATTATGAATATGAACAGTTTAAAAGCAAAGAAAACCTCCTTTCACACGGAAAGGTGTGCATGTTGCCCAACTTTTGCAATAACTTCCATGGCGCAATCTGACAATAAAGCGCTTTTTTTGACAGCCAGTTGGCCAAATGTGTGCACAGGTGTGAAAACAGGCACATAATCATGAAATTCGTGTCTCCACATTCCTGCTTTTATCCCAGTCCAGGTTCACTGCTGAATGTAAGTGAATGGATGAGATCTGTGTTGGTATCGTGCCCAGGGTGGTTTAGGCCCAGCTGGATGTGTTGTGAATGACTGCATTGTTTGTTCGTTCCTCGTAATTACTGGGCTTGATTCTGACACACTCGCCAAGTGATGCAATAGTTTATCCACTCACTATTTATTGATCTTTTGAGCGAACCTTGTTACAATCCCTTGTTTGGGAGGCCCTGTCGCGGTCTCTCCCTTGGTTGCAGCTGTTGCACAAATATGCAACTTCTCTTTTTCTTTGGGATTAATTTCCACATCACATGAATTAACCCCAAGTGGAAGTATTTCTGTGACATGGGTGAACAAAAACATCATCCACTCACTCAAGGGAGTCTATGAGTTTCTTGGGCTCGACGGGCGGCGGGTAGATGACCTCATCAATGTGCTTGCGATTGCAGTTTGCATAGGCGGTGGAGATGTGAATGAAGGCCTCGAGGTGATGCATCTGCTGGGCCAGGCTGAGGAGCTGCTGTGTGGCGATCACGTTGAGCTGCAGGGCGTGTCTGCAGGAGAGGAGAGAGAGATTCATACGGTGTTAAAAAGACTGCACGTCTCTGGGAGTGTGTGTATGTAGATGTGGGAGGAAAGGTCGTGCAAATGAGTCTGTGTGGGAGGGAAAAGTTTGTGTGTGCGTGCTCAGGTTCAGTGTGTGCAGGGAAAGTCGTTGTGTGTGTGTGTTCGTGTTTGCTAGACTACTACTATCTTTGTATTTGCATGTATAAGCGTTTGTTTGCTGACGACTGAGTGTACCATTCAAATATGAATTTGCAAAGGAGCAGGAATTTGCAAAAAAATTCAAGCCGGAGCAGAGTGACACGGCGGGATAGAGAGGCATGAAATCAAACAGAGGAGAGGGAGAGAGAACAAGACTAAATGAGAAGGAGGGGAAAAACATGTATTAGCCTCATCATTTTCGCTCTTTTCATCTTGTAGTACCAGTCATAAAGCCAAGACTGAGCATTACAGCATCTACTGCGGCTCTGAATCGATGCAGAGAACGGTCCTGAACAATGCACGCTAGGGCTGTTCGATATAACGATATATATCGGATGACAATATAAAAACTTCTATCCTTTCATTTTATGCTATCGTTTGTTTCGTGGTGTCGCAAAATAAACTGTTTACGGCAATATTTTTTTCATCGTTTTGATGGTCACTGTAGTGGCTATATTAATTTCTTAAAGTTCTCTCTTTCTCTTATATTTAATATAACCACACTATGGACAGACAAGCGCCTGTTTTTATGCGTTGTGGTTAGCAACAACGACGGTAACACCATCGCCTGTCCGCTTGTTTATGTTCCACATAAACCTTTCACAATAAAGCTCAAGATCCTGTTGAGACTTTTCAAAGTAAACTGAATTACGTGAAAGTGCAGATTAGGATGAGAAGTAAAAAAGAGCCATCAGGTGCTAAAAAATAAACCTTAGACTCAAACTTTAGAACAGGCTTTTCCCCGCAGCACGCTGTGTAATAGAAAACGGCGGCCGTTACAACTTATGTCTAAAAATATAGTTTCATGCATCTGTTAAAACACTGGACTCCAGCTACATGACTCGCAGCTGGAAACGCTTCCCGCAAGACGAGCTGCCCGAGATTCACAGAACTTACAGAAAATGTTACATTTTTGTGATTTATATCGTTATCGGACGACAGAATTCTTATATCGGGATATGAGATTTTGGTCATATCGCACAGCCCTAATGCACGCCGCTTTACACCTGCAAAATCTGGCAAAGTGATAACTTGTTGCTCCTTCTTTTGTTGACTTTCTCTTCTTAAACACAGAGACTATAACCTTATAAATGACGCAGCAGCATTTCACCTCAACAGTCCAAAAGCAGAAACATTTTTTAAAAAAGTGTTTCTCTGAAGACAGAAAAATCCCGAGGACCACAAAATGAGAACAAATGCAGATAGAGTAATGAAGTTATTAATTGCATGATAGTTTAAAAGATTAAATCCCCCCTCCCAATTTAAACCATTGATAAAGTAGAAAATAAACATAAGTAGGGCCTAGCTGGCCATTTATTTATACAAGTCTAATAGATACTGGTCTTATAATGATGAGACAAGTGTTGTAATTAGCAATCCTCTGACTCTATACTGTCTAAAGCTGTTACAGCCTCCTCTTTCTGCTCTCCCTGCAGGGTTCCCTCCAGTAGGAGGCAGTGAGGCTTGTTAGGAGAATACTGGCTCACCTGTGTAGGCCTCCACATAAGCAGCCAGCCACTCATAACACCATGGCACATCTCATTCATCACCACTCTTACCCTGACTTCTCACGCCTCATGTTTATCGCTGCCATCATCTTCATTCTGCCAATGAAATCTATAATTGGCGTCCTCACCTGTCTTGCGTCACCTCTATAAAAAGACTCCATCTCTGGTGAAAGGAAGCACGTGTATCCGACTCAAACTTATGCAAGAATAATCAAGGTGCTGGCCTTTATCGTTTTAAAAATGTTTTCTTAAAGAGATGACAACAACAAAATCCTAACTGCCAGAAGAAGAAGAAACAAAAACAACTCAACCCACATGTGATTGATAATCCTCCTGTAGGCCACCCACACAACACATTTCACTTTATAAACCTCAGCCCTCAGCTGTGGATGTGCGTCAGCTCTGCAGCAGAACTACAACAACATACAGAGTCCATTTTGCCTAGAGCAAAGACGAGAAACGCTGTGGTCAGTTTCAACAGACACTGCATGATTCTCCGGCTCAGCGTGGGTGTCAATCACGAGGTCGCGGGAGAACCGAGAGGCAAAAAGCTGTGGGCGAACGGTCCAGTGGCACGAATCAGGTGCGGTCAGGCTGTTGGCAGCGGCAGGACGATGAAGACTGCGGTGGCGATCACCCGGTGAGCTTTTGAGTGCTGTGGGGGCGTGTCATCGCCCCTCCATCTTCTGGGACCATATGCAGGGCGTCACGCCAGCGGGACTACAGGGGGAAGATGGAGGCACCACTGCGCCCCTTCCTGCTCCTGACTCATCACCCATCTGTCTTTGCAGTTATGACTCAGATGCAACAACTACAGACCAGTATAGGCACTCATCAGAAACTACCAGCTATTGAGATCTGCTGACTGTGGAGGCCCTTTGAGTACAGCGTTCAAGACACTGAAGACGGTCCAATGTGGTCATAAAGCGATGGACATGGTCAGCGACAATACTCAGGCAGGCTGTGGTGTTTGAAGAGTGAATAACTGGTGCTATGGGTCCAAAGTGCCGAATGATTCATGCTCTCATGTTGTTTACAACAAATTCTTATCCTAACACCTGAATGTTGCTGCTCAGACGCTTCTTCTATTGTCCCAGTTTTCGTGGGCCAGTGTGAATTGTAGACCCAGTTTCCTGTCCTTAGCTGACAGGAGTGGCACACTGTATGGTCTTCTGCTGCTGTAGCAGCAGGGTTCAATGCGTTTTGTGTTCCGAGATGCTATTCTGCATATTTGGTGGTTATTCGAGTTACTATTTCCTTCCTATCCGCTTGAAGCAGTCTGACCAGTCTCCTCTGTCATCAACAAAGCTTTCACAAAGCTCACTGGATGTTATCTGTTTCAGACAGTTGTCTGTAAGGGTCACGGTCCTTTAGAGAAAAGCTCGAGTTAGCAAACAAAAGAAACTCCCAGCTGCTGATTTTTACTCATATGAAGCCACCGAGGTTATAAGACTTCAAAGTAATAATCTTAGAATAAAATCACTTTAAGGGTTTTTGTAGAATTTGTTTATCGGATAATTTTCCTAAATTTCAAGAGTCGTTTAATATCTGCTTAATGCTTAGACTGCCCCAAGTATTATCATTACTACTGTACATTTTATCAGTACTTCTCTGAAGCACAGAACTGTGTATTGATAAAGTGACAGATCGATGAATCAATATTAAATCACTAGCAGCTCTAATATTAACACTCAGTGCTGCTTTCTTCTTTAAAAAGGCCACTTCACCCCAAAAATCAAACATATATTTTCCTCTTATGGCTTTCTTGCAAGTTCATTTAAAACTACAATGTCAGGAAGCAAGCTAGCAGCTACCTGACATTGTAGTTCAGCCGAGGGGAGGATACCAGGAATGTTTACATCCTGTCACAGCTCATTACGAAGAAGAACCTCTACCCAAGGGTAGAGGGGCACTTGTTTCTGCAGTTCCTGGTAACCAGGTCATGATTTCTAGAAATTTTAACCCACTGCACAGAACATTATAGGGTGAAAATCTCTCTTTACTCACAGATTACCTTAGTTTGATCAATCCTATGATAAATAGAAATAAGTTTCAAGTTAAAACCAGCTTTCAATAAATAGCAATGATCCTTTAAGTGTGGATAAAGACTTGCACAGGATGAAGACCAGCTGAGGTGTTGGGCTGAAAAGCCCTGGACTGACTCTCGAGCCTTAAGCAGACTCTTCTGATTTATGGCCTCTGCACTGCTTACAAGGCTGCCGGTCACCAGACAAGAATAATGACTCTGAGATGACAAAAAGGGGAGGCGTGAGTAAAAAACCCAGTGAAGTCATATGAAGAAATAAAAGAAGAGAGAAGATAAAGGCCACTGAGAGAGAAAGATACAGAGACAGAGAGAGACTAAAGCACTAAGAGATCGATATGAATCGGTGTGCAGCTCAGTGCAGTGCAGCAGTCCTAACTGAGCTGTCACTCAAACTGGCCCGCCTCTGAACACCCATCTTCAGGGAGCTTTTAAAGAGCAGCACTACACCACGTCAGACAAATGATCTACCTCCACTCATCCATGCACACGGAGGCTGCAAACACACTGAAGGGGCGGCCTCACTCGCTTATCTTGGGAGGAATTTCCCTGCTTAAAAGAAGCTAAAACTGAAGATCTAATCTATGAATACCGGGATCATCACGTGGGGTCAACATGTGTGTAATCAGACTTACAAAATCCCAAAAATGCAGTGCAACTGAAAGTGTCCAGACACAAGCTATAAGCAGGAATGCCAATCATTCTTCTCTTTCCGGTTTCTCGGCTCATCCGTTTCACTCTGCAGATAATTTTTTACATGAAGGATCCAGTGCAGTCCAGGCTGGGCATTTGTACAGCAAGACAAAGAAATCTGCACACCATGTTTGTATATTTTTACACAAGCTTGCAGGCTCAGGCCCAGTCTATACAAATGGCTTCCCTGCCGCCTCCCAGCTATGACCAACTGACCTCAGACCAGACCTCACCGGCCTAGGCTGCCGGGGGCTTCCCATAATGGACTATTTCTTCTTCACTCCCTCTGTGTTTATACAGGACTCTGGATTTAATCATTAGATATTAATCTCTGGCTCTCAGACACAGTGAGTCTTTTGTCCGGTCTTCCTCCCATCACCCTATAACCAGTCACGACAGATGGCCGCTCCTTCCTGAGCCTGATTCTTTCAGATGTTTCTTCCTGTTAAAAGGGAGTTTTTCCTTCCAACTTTTGCCAAGTGCTTGCTCATACTGGGTCGTCTCATTGTTGGGGTTTTCTCTGTATTATTGTCGGGTCTTTTGGTGAACAGGATTCGAACATTATAGGACGGATCGTTGTTGCTTATGACAGGAAGTTACAGGTATGACTAGTCGGAGGAGAACATCAACACATTATCTAAAGGAGCACAACATAACGAGGTCATCACAGTGCTCACATCAGAATTCAACAACTCTACATTCAGCAAAGCTCCTCATAGACCAGTAACGAGCGAGACGTCCTCACTGGGACGTTGGAGCCTCTGAAGACTGACCGGCTATCTTAATACCGACTCAACACTGACTGAATCGCATCCTACCAACACTCCGAACATGCCACGACTCCCTGAGTAAAATAGGAACCATCTATTTTCTTATAGGTGATTTTACAAACTTGTAGAAACGGTTGATTTCTCCACACCCTCATCCTGCTCCACTTCCTCTTTGCGTCATGTCAATGAAACATTACCGTCATGCTCATTGAATTGCACATCCTCTGGAGTGCACCCTCTCAACAGCAAGTTCCTGCTACAAGCAACATTTACTCAGCAATAAAGACACCTTGCATAAAGTGGAACAGGATTGTAATGAGGTGTAATAATGAAACAAAGCAGCAGGAGTCTGTGTGTTCATTGTGTTGGAAAAAAAATAAATAAATAAATAAAAAAATGGATGAAATGCACGTGGTCCTCACTTGAGCGGCTCATCGAAGCGGATGGTGGCGGCGCAGTGGAAGACGATGTTGATGCAGGTGGTGAGCTTCTCCACATCCTCTGGGCTGATGGCCAGGCCCGGCTGCGTCAGCTCGCTGCTGATTGGGATGATCTTCTGGTGGAAATCGGGGTTTTCCTCCCTCACACGGTCGAAAAGCTGCCAGACAAAACAGAAATCACTAAAGGAAAGACTTTTATGTCTTAGCTAATTCACCAGCAGCGTTCAAATAATCGAACATTTAAATGCCATATACATTTTTCTTAAACTTGAAGAAGGCTGTGCTTTCTCGTAAGATGTGGACATTGGCATTGCATTGATGCTGTGTACGAAGTGAGCTGTATAAACAAACTTTGCTTATAGCTGTCAGGGAGAGAAGAACTATTACAGTCGACTCAAACACTAAAACACCATGGCAAGGAACGCAAATGTACTTTGCATAATCGCTTCAGGTGAGGAGATTGTTCTGATGCAAATGACCTGTACATTTTCATTTCACCAAAGCAGCGATAGTCAACGTGGACGAGATAAGACCGGTCAGACTGGACTGTTTAGAATCGCAACTTAACTCAAAATGTGGAAACGGCACATAGAAAGGAAAGCAAACAGACTGAAAAGTAAACTCACCTCATGAGTAGTAATGTTGTATTAGAGTGCATCTGTTTTAACAGGGTGGACCTAGTAACTCTCATTTTGCTGCTCTACCTTATTGAAAGCTACTAAAACAAAAGGAAAGATGCGTCCAATTGAGTTTCAAAGCAGCATTAATTCCAATTATAATCATGACAGTTAATCGATAAATGAGCTCTGTGAATTGACTATGAAGTCTTAATTAAAGGTGCCTTTTTTCACTAATGAATGGCTTCAACTAAAAGAAGATGGGACTAGGTGTTAAGCCAGGTAGGCTACAGATGTGAGAGCAGAGAGAGAGAAAAAAAAAAAAAAAAAAAAGTAGCGTGCCTGCCATCGACCAATGAGATTTATCCATCTGTGCCATGAGTCACACTGTGGAGTGTTTCTTGATAAATGTCTCAAAGTAAACACGGGTCAGTGAGTCAGCTTGCAAAAGTAATCTCCTCTCTAAAGAAAGGAATTCACTCCCCGTTTTATACAAAAACACTATCAGGGCTGTAAACCTCTGACCTGTATCTGACAGGGCCATTTGTGCCGCTGTTCGCCGCGCTCTGCTGTACATTCATGCTGAAACGCAAACCCTACTCGTGTTATTCCACCTGTTTACGCTGCCGTTCGCCGACTTCGTGCCGGAGAAAATATTCCAACATGGAGGCGGGGATTATGTGAAGTCTCGTCTAGATTTACCGGCTTGTGTATCACACGCCGTTCGCTGCCCGACACCCTGCAGAGAGCTGAGCATGTCAAGCCAATGTTTGAGTCAGGAGATGCTTCCCAAAGGCAGCGGAGTCAGATGTCATGCATTTATCTGTGCAGCTCCTACCAGGAAATTTGGCTTTGCCTTGCTGCACAGAGCAGCTGTGTTCAAAAGGCCTTTCACAGACAGATATTAAAGGATGAGAAGGAGAAAAGAAGGGGAGTGAGAGGGGAAGTGAAGGGATTGGCATCAAAACGCGTGCGCTCTGTTATGGAAGTGCCACCCTGTGTGTGTCAGCTGTCCTAAAAGCAGAGATCTCTCGCTTAGAGGACAGAAGTTGACTTAAACAGCTCTTTACAGTCATGCTCTGTATCCTCATCAATCCCTTGCTTTTTAATGGCACCCTACTCGCTCCCAATACTGTACATCATACTGCCCATATTAGGAACGAGCCCGCATGTACAGTATGCACTGTCATAACATCTGAGAGAAAGGGGTGGGGTTGGGGGGGTGTAAGGGATTTTCTCCATGCTCATGTAGAGCCGTTATTATTACCGTATGTAATGAAAAGTAACAGCGTTATCTCCCTCTGCTCGAGGCCAACAGCTGGTAGTAACGGAGTCTGCAGGGAGCAGGAGCAGAGGAAAAGATTCTGTGTGCAGCTTTCTCCAAAAAATATCAGCACTGCAAAAACTGTCCTTTCTGTGCTGCATGATTCAAGGAGCCGCCTTTTTTGGTTTTTCCTTGAACACAAATATAACAAAAACTGAACTTTCCCCAAGTGCTTATGCTCTGCTCTACTCGCATGTGATGAGGCTCAAGGGTAGCTGTCATCAGCTAAAAGAGCTCCGGCGGTAGGACAACGTATTCACAGCTCTGACACTTAAAGAAAGAAGTGTTAAAACTCCAACAAGTGTTTTCACAAATGCCGCCCAAGCACACGCAAAATTTGACAGTGCAACTGTGGCTTAATGAGATTTGCAACATTTCTTCAGGCTAAAACCACGTTAGCAACCCAGCAACTGAAAAAGGGTGAGCAATTTCCTCCATCCTCTGACCACAAACGGTGCAGAGCATGACGAACATAACAGATGTAAGCTGATATTCTTGATATAACACAGACAGTGCAGAAAGACTAAACTGATGAGGTTACTGCTTGCCAACTTTAAACAATATATAACAAGCTATATAATGATAGTAAAGCTGCCATTTCTCCACATCAGAAGTAGCCAGTTGAGGTGGGAATCTGGGCATCTCACTAGGATGCCTCATTGGACACCTCCTAGGTGAGGGCTTTAAGGAATATAGGGACCCTGGGGGAAGTTCCAGGATATACAGGAGAGATTATTAATACTGCTAGCTTGGGAACGCCTCATTCTCCAGAAGAGTGGACATATTGGATGTTGAATGTGGAACTGCCAGGAAGGAGGAAAAGAGGAAGACAACAGAGAAGATTCATGGGTGTAGTGAAAAATGACATGCAGGGGGCGAGTGTCACAGAGAGGACACTGGGGATAAGATGAGATGGAGGCAGATGATCTACTGAAGAAGAAGGCAAGTATTTCCTGGTTAACAGTTATCGCAGATATCGGCGCATCTCCAATATTTATACTTAAAATACTACTGTTCTTTGAAAACTAAGTTTATTTTAAAAGAAAGTGAGTGCAGCTTTTATGTGTAACAGTCCTCATCCTTCCCATAGTTTATGATTTGCAGTAGAGCTTCCTGTGATGTTCTGGATGATCTCTTAAGAGACAAGTGCCACTTTGTTGCGACAGCCCCGTCCTGACTTCACCCTACCAGCACACGTAATAAAATAAAAATAGGGAAATACAGCATTTACTCAACAGCATACGTTTATCAACTTACTGGCAAAGTCCGCCTGCAAAACATAGCTCAGATTTTCTTTGGCAAAACGAGAAACGAGCTGCCAGGAACAAAGAAAGCCTCCTCTACATTTGAACTCGTAGTAGGTGAGCAGGTACACAAGCAGCTCTGAGCAAGAAGCTGCTTCTTTCTCTCCCAGCTGCTCACTTCTCTCTTATCTGGTTGTGTGAAACTGTACTCTCTGCTACACACAGAAATGCAGTCTTCATGCACTACACAATCAGTATGCACATTTAAAAAGGATTAAATGAATAAATATTACATTTTGTCGTGCACTCTGACTACAGCTCACCAAATCATGGCACGTGCAGATCACTGAAGCACTTGTAACCCAAAGTTAAACTACAGAAAAAGCCAGAACGGAGAAAGAGCATCAGGGTCAAAAGGGTGAAAGAGGGCGTACAATGTGAGCTTCAGAGAGCTCTTTGTTACAGGCGCAGGCAGAGAATGGCATTGTGGGATTGAGGCCCTGCTTTGTAAAAAGCTCTCTGGGCGATAAGTGGCCTGTGCCAGCCTTCCACTGCACGTATTTACCACTGCACCCTTCTCCAACTCACGGGTGTTAGTGAGCAAACCGCCTTGTACAGGAAGACAATAGCCCACCAGTTTGGAGGATGCTGTGAGGGTGGGGGTGGGTGTTGGAGGGTGAAACATCACCACAGCCAAGTGTTTCAGTGCTGCATCCTGAAACAAAGTCATGGCCTTGAACAAGCAGCAGTTTCAGAAGTATAAAGTAACTCCTTTGGTTTAACGCACAGGTCTGAATGTGGTCATCACCTGTACTTCCAGTGCAATCGAGTGTCATTTTGTAGACCCAAAGGGCAATAAATCCTCCATCAAGAGTGCTTCAAGCAGCCACTGTGTGGACTTTCACAGAAACCCAACACTAATGGCACTTTCCTTTCAGCCCACCAAACCGAGATGCCATTTGAACAGCCTCACTTCTCGCTAACTGCCCTTTAACTCCACTCTTCTTGCGTGTTTTTTTTTTACTGGACCCTTCACACAGACCATTTCCTCGATTCTCCAGGACCAAAAAAGTTCAAAGAGAGCTGCACAAAATGAGCAAAAAGACGACACACAAAAGCTGTGAGATCATTGGCGATGTCTCAGACTGTTATGCTGCCAAAATGTCAGGTAACAATGGGACACAGCACAAAGCAGAGCTAATGATAGGTATGCTTTGCACGCTTCAGGTCCAACGTGACCTCCTGAGAGGCTGGTGGCCCCGGCAGCAAACCAGAAGAGTCATAATGCTTTTAAACAAAGTCCCACATTTCTTTCTTCCTCTTTGTCTTTCTTATATCAGACCTAGGAGTGTAATTTCTGTAATTTTTCTAAAGCCGGCACCTCAGTTTTGTTTACATGCAGCTCTTCTGCACTTTGAATGAGTGACAGTACATATAAAAACATCCTGTTTGGTCACCTAGGTGACAATACATCCTGTCACCGCCTGTTGTCTTTGTTCCCCAACACGTTTTCCAGCACGGCTTCCACAACAAATGCATGCAATACCCTGAATGTTTTCAATGCTTCCGTCAGACACAGGGTTGCATAACCTTGCTGGCTTCATCAGTCTTTTCAGCCCTGCAGCATGCAACAGTCCCCCTGTGGATGCATCCTGCTGCTGTCTGATACAAAATAAAAGTTTCATAAGATAATTTTCTTTTTAAAATTAAATTGACTTTTTTTTTCTTCAGTTGGATCTCGTCAGAAGTCTATTTGTAAAGTAAAACTTCATTTCTGATCCTCACAAAAGTGCAAAATAACGGACGGCTGGCTTAGCCTCAACTTTATATCGGCAAGAAAGTTTGAAATGCACTGCACAGCTGGTTCTATGGACAACGAATGGGAAGCATAGAGCAGATATTTTGATATTAGCTTGACTGCTTTGAAACCTGCACATGTAGGTTACTCAGAGGTCATCAGATTAATGGAAAAGAATGTGTGTGTTTGAAAGGAGATAAAGACAGGGGTACACAGCTACTGCCTAATGCCTCTCCATCTTTAATCAGTAAACAAATTCAGTTTCTTGACCTCGAGCCAAGACTCACATTCATGGAACCCTTCTCTTTTAATCTGTTCATTTGTAGCACCTTTCCCCGCCGACTACCTGAGACGACCATACCGGGTAGTTTATATTAGCCGGGGAAGCTCTACCACAACATGTTAGAAAGAAGCAATTAATGTATCTGTACCTCCAGTGCCGACCTCCATTTCCTGGCATGCACTGACTAAATTAGTCAAATAATAGGATACTCGCACAAACCAAATCTCCTCCTGGGCTGTCAACAAAAGGTTCTAGATAGGGTGAAGGATGCTGAATAACCATCATTATATTTCCAGATACCAGTGAGGTTCCCTCTCTCCCGTCTGCCTCAGTGACAACACCAGCGGTAAGGATTAAGCGCTGAGCCAGGGGAGAAATCAGAAATGCAAGGACTCTCATGGGAAGCTGTGAAGGAGGACAGATGTGTCTAACCCTCCTGAAGCTCTCAGCAAATTAAGGAAAAAAAATGGGTTCATTTCCAATCGTCTCCCGTGATATAAAACATACATTTTACAATCCTGTGTCACAACACATTTCAGCACACTCCTCCTCACAGTTAAAAACAAAACAAAACAGAAAACCCCCCCAAAACAATACCTGCCGTTTCAGAAATACCGCCTTAATAACGATTAGCTTTTTCTGGGTACCTGGCACCAAGATACCAAAAAATAGTTGATGAAAATAGGTGGAACAAGGTAAATGCAGGAGTGAGAGTTCTGGTTTACCTGGCAGCAAATGCCGCCTTTACAAGGCTTTATATTTCACGACTTGCTTAAGAGAGACAATACCCATTCTCTCTATTCAGCCATCTCATCCAACTGATCACGATTTGTGGGGAACAGCTCACTAAAGCAAAGTAATGAAAATGGAGGGTTTTCTCATGCCTGTGCTTACGTCGTACACTCAACTGAAGCGATCAATACGAGGGCAGTAATCAAGTCTGCAGTGACAGCAAATGCAGAGTTTCTGGGCTTGGCGTTCGGGAGGCCGCTGGCTTCCAGTCTTTAAGACAATGACCTCCTGCTGAGCGAAGGGGAATTTTATTACCCTCCAAGAGCAAAAGGAGAGACATAAGCAAGATTGTGTGCGCTGCTTGCTTTTCTGCCCATATTAAATGCTGCAGATAATTAGCTGTGCTCTCTTACCATTTATAAATGCCAAGTTCACTTGATAATTAATTCCAGCACTCCCCTCCTCAGCGTTAACTCTTTGTGCTTGCCACAGGAAAGCCCATCATTGTTTGAGTACCGGATTTACAGCAGTCTGGTGCCACCAATCTACAAGGCCTCTCTGGACCTTTTATAGTTTTGCTCAGGCAGTAAAAGGTCAGAGTGACATTAGCTCAAAACAAATCTCATTGCATTCGCAGCCATTTGCACTCTGCTTTTATGCAGAAAGAATGTGATCATTAACCACATGTGATGCACTGGATTAGACAAATGATGTCCGATTTGAGTCAATAGTCATAGTAATGATTTATTAGGTGCACCTGCTCAGCGACTCATTAATGCAAATATCTAATCAACCAATCATATGGCAGAAACTCAGTGCATTTAGGCATGCAGACACGGTCAAGTCGACCTGCTGAAGCATCAGAATGGGAAACAAAGGAGAACAGATAACCACAGTGGTAAATAACCCAAGCACCACTCCCGTCAGCTTGCTTTACCCACTACCTGGGGACCACTGGGCATCACCATCATGCCAAAGCTCAAATCCTGAACATTACCATTAGTTCACGGCTCTCAAATGGCCTCGACAGCCAGCAGATCTCAATCCTGTAGATCACCTTTGGGATGTGATGGTGCAATGCAGCTGTGTGATGCTATCATGTCAACATGGACCAGAATCTGAGGAAGACTTCCAGCACCTTGTTGAATCTGTGACATGACTATGAAAAGGCAGTTCTGAAAGAAAAGTGGGCCGAATCTCTAACAATAAAGTGACGTTAAATATTTCATTTGAAGACATTCTTTTTGAAGAATGTGGATCGTCAACAACTGTGTATATTATTTCCGTCTACTATTGAAATATCATCTTTAAGGCAACACGTCAGAAACTAGGTTCTTTCACACTGATCTGAGGGTGTTTCCGAGGACAAAACCGCCTCTCTGTGACCCTCTCTGCCCCTTTAATGACAGGAAACAGGATTGCATTCATCTCGACCAGACCAAATCTGAAACCATGTGTTTTCGTTCTTTAGTTAAGCCCCATTTGTTGACTTCACTTGCCTCCAGCTGTTCATACAATATTAAAAAGCCTTGATTCATGATTTGATTCTTTAAATACTTCAGGGTTATTTTTCTTTCAAGGATGAGATACAGAACATAAAACACATTCTCAGACTAGGGCTGTTCGATATAACGATATATATCGGATCACGATATAAAAACGTCTATCGTTTCATTTTACGCTATTGTTTGTTTTGTGGTGTGGCGAAATAAACTGTTCACGGTAATATTTTTTCATCTTTTGGATGGTCACTGTAGTGGCTCTATTAATTTCTTAAAGTTCTCTCTTTCTCTTATATTTATTATAAACACACTATGGACGGACAAGCGCCTGTTTTTATGCGTTGTCCTTAGCAACAATAACGATAAAACCATCGCGTGTCCGATTGTTTATTTTCCACATAAACCTTTCAGAATAAAGCTCAAGATTCTGTTGAGACTTTTCAAAATAAACCAAATCACGTGAAAGAGTATGCAGAGTATTTACGGATGAGAAGTAAAAAAAGAGCCGTCAGGTGCTAAAAAATAAACCTTAGACTCAAACGTTAGAACAGGCTTTTTCCCGCAGCACGCCGTGTAATAAATACTCAAAGAAAACAGCGGCCGTTACAACTTATGTCTAAAAATGTATCGTTTCATGCATCTGTTAAAACATTCGACTCCAGGTACACGACGCCCAGCTGGAAACACTTCATGCAAGTCGAGCTGCTCGAGATTCACAGAATTTTCGGAAAATTTTAAGTTTTTGTGATTTATATCGTTATCGGACGATAGATGTCTTAAATCGGGATATGAGATTTTGGTCACATCGCACAGCCTTATCTCAGACAGACATAAAAGTTGGCTAACAGACACAGATACCAGCTGTATAACAGCCTAATAAAATACCTGAATTTCATTCATCAAAACTGAAGCACAAACTTACTGGACATTAACATTTTAACTAATTAATTCTAGTAAAAATACTCCAAAAGACATCAACACTACAAATAGAGACTTGAGGTACGGTTCAGGGACTAATGGTGCAGCCGGTGTTGGGACACCTGAGAGAATACACCCACTAACTTTAAGCCAACAATCTGTTGAGGTAGGAACAGGAAACTGAAGACGTCTGGAAGCAGCCACATGTGGCACCTCCAGGGACTGCAGTTCTCAACACTTTCAGCCTCACAGAAACATGGCGTTTCAGGTAGTCAGGTAGTCTCCCTCCACATACATCTGTGGAACACTGAGCAGGGCTGAAACAAGCTCCGGAAGAACACCCCCTCTTCCCAAACGGCTTCACCAGCAACCTTTATTATGCTGGTCTGTTTCATAAACTTGACTTAATTTGTGGACTAACTACATGCAATCCTTTTCATTCTCTCTCGAGGGAGGAGTGTTAGAGCTTTAGGTCACCTCATTCTGTTTGCCTAATTCATGCTATTGCACGACAAACAACCACAGAGGAACAAATGGCATGCTGAAGGCCAGACTAGCTGCCATATCATGTGCTCTAAATAGTCATCTCTTTGCAGGAGTCAGAGCAGCAAATGCCAAGTCACTGCACGCACCTTCATCCTTAGATTGCTGTTTAAACATACACACCTCAACACACCTTAAACACACTGCAATGCACACTGGCACACATTAAGTGAAGGATTTAGCTAATAAGCACTAAATCAGGAATTAACATTGGGAAACAGGATAAGAACAGGCTGACGTTTCCCCGGGGAGCGATAGATAGATGCTTCAGATGCTGGCAGCTGGCACGAATTTCATGCCCAGCTCCACAAGTGAAGCCCAGGGTTGCCCGTCAGGGACAGCAGCAATCAATGAAACTTGAATATTTATACTGCTGGAAAGATCACCTGGCTGTGGATGCAAACAAGAGGAAATCAATACAACAGTGCAGTTATATTAGATCAAAGTGTAATAATGGGTAAACGACTGAAAACCACAGAGAAGGGAGAGGACCCCATCCATAGTCACGGCTGTTTTCACATTGACATTTAATTTGTAAAAAACGAAATAGTGTCACACTTTTGTTACTTGTGTTTCACAGAGCTCAGTACTTTGGCATCACAGACAATGATAATCTTTATGCTGGTATCTATAATGGATCATATCCGTAAGCACGTGTTAATACTCGAATACTTTTTTCGCTCCACGCATACTCGGGTGTGACCATTTCCATGACGTGTCTTAAGCGGAGGTATTTCAGGCATCTTATCATACATCAAGCAGTGATGCACTACATTCATACTAATAACTCTCTTTATGTTCAAGTCTGGGCAGCTTCACAATGACGCAAGTCAGCCTGCCGTAATTGCAACGTCTCTAAACATTCCAACTCCTTCCTGAAGTGCCTCCAGATGAACCTAATGCAGGCAGAACGTTTATGATCATTTAGAGCCATCTGTGCTCCAGCTGCCACACTGATCAGTGAACAGCCTCTCCAGCATGACTACAGAGCCCCCCCCCCGGTTACAGGATCCTGCCTTGTCGGCTAAATTCCAGAAGACCCCAGTTCCTACCGCAAGCATTCCACTTTCCACCTCTTCAGCTGACAGCCCAGCACATCCTTCACAGTTACAGAGCTGGTTCTGCAGTGTGCTGTAAAGCCTCAAACACTATGACTAGGCTTCAACAGCCTGCTAGTGGGTGGGAAAAGCATGCCACAGAGCAGGAGAGAGGCTTTTTTGTACCCAAAGGCCTACTTATCAAGTGCCTGACATGCCATTCGGCACCCGGTACCGCAGAAAGAGCTGCAGTCATCCAAATGTTTTCAGTGAATCAAAGAAGCCTCAGCGCAGACAGAAACAGAGAGAGACAGAGCTTAAATGTCAGAGTCGGAGCAGCGGAGAAGCACAGAAACAATGAGATTCCTATCGGTTTGTCCTTTTCCTGCTCGGGGCAGCTCATCTGATTGCATCCTTTGAAAAACACAATGGGACAGATCTCTTGGCCGTTACCTAGCAACAGGTGGTAAGAAAAGATACTGGCCTGGTTTGAAGGAGGAGAAGAGAGGCTACTTGAGAGACGAAGCGGTTCGCCTTCATGAATTATCCCAAATCTGAACAGAATAATACTGACCCGAGGTCTTGCATGAATACCAATTAGTAGTTGAAGCTTGGTCATGGAAACTTAATGACATCACTTCTGAATGCAGACTGAGCATGAGCGAGCCTGCGGTTGGCAGAGCATCAAGCAGTGACCTGATAGCAGACACTAATAGACGGATGCCAAAACCAATGAAAAACCTGATGGCAGGGGAAATACTGCAAACACAAGTGGGAGATGTGTTAAAAATAATAAAAAAATCTGATTGTACACAAACAATTTACAACATTATATTTCCTTTTATTGATTTTTTTTTTTTTTTTTTAATTTGCCTGCATGGTGCTGCTGTGTGACACAGATCTGCTAGTGCGGCTTTGTGGGGTTTCCCAGTGACTCCTCCAGGACTTGTTCTTCATACAAGGCTTCACTAATCCAGCTTAATGAATCCTCATTAGGCTGAAATTGTCTTGGAAACTTCCATTCAGCTAATTTGGCAGCAGTAAAGAATCAAACTGGCACATTATGATGACTGACAGATTTCATTAAAGAAAAAAAACATGTATACAAAAGGTGGACGACTGGACAGCTTCCCAAAACACAGATGTGGGGAGAGAAAAAAAAGCCAAAGTCTAAATTAGATAAATTTCCTTAAAGATGGCTTCTGTCATTTATGTAGTTGTTATAAATGTTCAAATTCCTTTTTCCCTTGGTAATTTTGAATTAAAATGGCTAACTGATGCCATAAAAAGGCAGGCAATGATTGATAACCATAATTGGTAACTGACTGAATCAGACTGCTCCCAACTGCTGAAGCGACTTCTTCTGCAGTAAACTGGAGTAAATGACCTTTAGGGGTCTGAGCAAACCCACAGTAACTAACCAGAAGCAGTGTATATATGTCAGATGAAGTGTGATTTGTTTGTGAAGCCTCGAGCTGAATGTTTCTGCTGTTGCCATCTTGCCAACAAGAGAGGCATGGATCTGCGACTGCAAAACAATTAACAGCGCACATCCTAATAATCCTGCCCAAAGAAACTTGAAATAAGCAAAATGTACAAAATGGGTTTCATTTTTTCTTTAATATGACCCGAAGAGAGCCAGGACCACGGGTCATTTTCCGACAGACTTCAGTAAGGCCACAGATACTGCCCCCGATGGGCTCTAAGAACAATGGCCTTACTTTTCAAACCCAGAAGCTGTCTGATGCCATCTCAAACGATTTTACTTTCACAGAGGCCAAATGTAGAACGCTTGAGTTAGCTATTGTTTTGAAGCCACTACATTAAACTAAGACACGTGCAACCCTAAAAATGGACTTTTTGTATGCATTTTGAAGAACTATATGAAAGATCTGATGGACTCTGTCAGTCAGTGCTTAGCGCTCCTACAGTTTCCCCATTGTTTGCGTTGAGTACCCTGGCTTTTATTACACAAACACCGTGTTATTTACTTTGTTTTATTTGATTTATTTAGTGCATAATCATTGTTCATTTAGTAACTTGTATGTATAATGTATAAATTAAAAGTGCTCTTTAATCCAAAACCCTTAGACTTCTTACAGGTTCAGGCTTTCTAGACTTGCAGCATTAAACCAAGTTAACATAACCCTAAGTATACAAATTATGCAGCTCTGTTGCTGAAGCGTCGACAAATAAACCGTTTGATCGTCAACGATTACTTTTCTCCCCTGAAAGCCACAGCAGAGGAGGGCCGTGCATGTGAAACTCCTCTCCTTGTCGCCCACTCTCGCCATTTCTGCTGAGCCTAAATTACAGGGTGTTATAACTGGCACTTTTACAGCGCTGTTGTGTCAGAGTAAACTAATTACATGGTGAGAGGCAGTCTCTGAAGCGGAGGCATCGCAGTCACCTTGACAAGAGGAGGGAGAAATAAAACCAAAAAAAACCAAAAAAACTAATACACCCCCCCCCCCCAAAAAAAGTGTTGTGCTACGTTAAGGTACGCATTCTCCAACTGCTGCTCCACTGCCATCACAGCAGCTGTGAGAATAATGAATGCAGCAGCAAGGTTCAATGAGAGCAGTAAAAATAGATGCTATCACAGGAAGGAGGAGTGATACAGAGGAGGTTTTCTTAGGTGTACTGACAGTTTGAGGCTGATGGTACACAGAGAGCAGAGGCCGGAGCACGCATCGCCTGCGAGCGAGCACATCGACGCACAGCCAGCGTCAATCCTTTGGTCCTCATCAAGTCGAAAACAGTTTGGAGGTTTTTGTTGAGTCATGCTTTGCTGCTGATACAGCTGACGCCACATATTCGGAGCTCATCCTCACCTCTCTCCTCCTTTCTTCCCTCTGCTGTTGTCTCCTTCACCCATTTCCTCTCAACCCGCAGCTTTTCTCTCTGATCTTTTTGTCCTTAGGACATCCTTTGCCCCAAAGCCTCCCGACTTTATTAAACATCCAGTGCACTCATATTCTCCTACTTCTCAAAGCACACCAGATACACAGGGGTGAATAATGAAGTGGACCCCCGGATGAACTCAAATCACTCCGGTCGGATTTTGGAGCCAAGTTGGACAGCATCGATATAAGACTGACTGGGATGGCGAGCGCAGTGACTGCACTGGAGGGTAAAGTCTCGGAGGTAAAGCAAGACATATTGAACCAGGGGGCTCATATCGAAGAGGCCGAAGCCCGCATTGCCGAAGTTGAAAGCACACTTGAGAAAACAGAAACATCACTGAACTCGGCTATCAAACGAATCGCACTTCTTGAAGCCAAAACAGATGATTTGGAAAACCGCGGACGACGAAAGAACCTGCGCGTCTTCGGCATAAAAGAGGGAGCAGAGGGGCAACAATCACTCTTCCACTTTATTAACATCCTGCTACCTAAGTGGCTGGGGCTAGCGCCCGACAAGTCATTCACACTGGAACGAGTGCATCGCACGCTTGCCTCCGGGAAACCAAACCAGAGCAGAGCGGTGCTTGTTCATTTCTTAAAATTCCAAGAGAAGGAACTGGTATATCGGGAAGCAAGAAAACAACAAATTACACATGATGGGGCCAAGATCACATTTGCACAGGATCTGTCTGCGGAGACGGTTCGGATCCGACGGTGATTTCACCCGGTTGTCAAACTGTGTATTGATATCAATGCCTTCCGTGGATTCCAGCACAACCCGTGCAGACTCGGGATCCTGTACGGTGGAAAGATCCACCTCTTCTCAACACCTCAAGAAGCCGAAAAATTCTACAAGAATCTGCCGAAGGAAACAGCAGAAGATGCTCAACACCAGTGAGTCGGTTAAACAACAGGTTAACCATTAAGACACTCCATAAGACTGCCTCTGCTTCAACATAACTGACCAGTAATTGAGTCACTGATAAGAGACCGATAAAATTTTGAGCTCGAATTTATGTGGGACAGACACTATCTCTACTTTCAAGATTAGGCTTAAAACTTTCCTTTTTGCTAAAGCATATAGTTAGGGCTGGACCAGGTGACCCTGAATCCTCCCTTAGTTATGCTGCAATAGACATAGGCTGCCGGGGGATTCCCATGATGCATTGAGTTTTTCCTTTCCAGCCACCTTTCTCGCTCACTATGTATTAACAGACCTCTCTGCATTGAATCATATCTGTTATTAACCTCTGTCTCTCTTCCACAGCATGTCTTTTATCCTGTCTTCCTTCTCTCACCCCAATCGGTCGCAGCAGATGGCCGCCCCTCCCTGAGCCTGGTTCTGCCGGAGGTTTCTTCCTGTTAAAAGGGAGTTTTTCCTTCCCACTGTTGCCAAAGTGCTTGCTCATAGGGGGTCATATGATTGTTGGGTTTTTCCTCTGTATCTATGAAGCGCCTTGAGGCGACTTATGTTGTGATTTGGTGCTATATAAATAAAATTGAATTGAATTGAACTTATGTTAACATAACTGAGCGTTTTTAAGCGCATATTCGTTCTAAGTTTGATCGCAATCGTTTTTTGGTTGTATATTAACAGCTGAACCTCAACTAAGTCTTTTTTTGTTTTGTCCTACCAAGGGTAAACTTTACTTTATTACTGGGGAAAAAATCTGTATCATATGGTTAGTATACACTGTCTGATTTATGGGGTTTTGGAGAGGTCGCGTTGACTAGTTACTCCTCAGTGACGTGGATTAACGCCCTCCAAATAATTTGTTCAAGGGAGGGGGGAGACATTTCCAACAAGGAAATGAAAATGTTCAATCAGAAATTGTTTACAAGTTCTTTATCTGGTATGTGTGAGTGTGTGAATGTATGTGCAAACCTGCTTCTTCAATTTTTCCTTTACTTTGTTTATTTAAGTAAACAGTCTGACAATATTTTATGGAGAGGACAACTAAAGAAAACATTTTGAACGTTAACATTACGACCTGGAACGTTAGGGGGATACGGAAGTTAGCTAAACTGAAACAAGTATTAAACCGACTAAAACATTTTAACTCTAGAATTATTTTCCTACAAGAATCTCATCTTACTGCATCAGAGATACATTTATTAACCAAAAGATGGCAGGGTCAGGTCTCTTCTTTTACTAGACATGCCAGAAGAGTCATTACTCTTATACATAAGTCAATCCCATTTCAAACTACGAGGGTGATTACAGATCCAAACGGGAGATATGTAATTGTGCAGGGCCGTATCTCCATGTTAGAAATAAACCTGATAAATATCTATGGCCCCAACGAGGATAACCCATCCTTCTATGAAAATCTATTTCTCACAATATCAACCTTGGAGGGCCTTTATATCATAGGAGGGGACTTTAATTGCGCCCTGGACCCTAACCTGGATAGGTCGTCTCAAGCTGACACTACTCATACCCAGACTAGAAAAATACTTTTTAACTATATGAAAGATTTGAGAATAAATGAGGTCTGGAGAACAAGGAATCCAAATAACAGGGAATTTTCATGTTATTCTAGTTCGTATCAAAGTCATTCGCAGATAGACTACTTTCTTATCTCTACAGAGTTATTACCTTGTGTTGAGAACTGTTGGTATAACAGTATTGTGATTAGTGATCACGCAGCAGTATGTCTATCAGTTAGATTGGGTGAAGTTGATCAAGGTGTAAAGCGATGGAGGATGCAAACATTTTTGTTAAAGTACCCATCATTTGTCAAATTTATAGAAACTTGCATTGATCAATATTTTCAAATAAATAAAGATGAAACCACAGCTAGTATTAGGTGGGAAGCATTTAAAGCTTACATAAGAGGGAAAATTATAAGCTACAGTAGCAACAGGAGTAAGCAATATAACCAAGAATTAAAATCGTTAGAAAGACAAACTAAATCTAATGAAACAGAATTTTACCAGAGCAATGATCCCACTAAACTAAACAATTTGACTATTCTAAGAGCCAGGTATGATAAATTAACAGCAGAGAAAGTGGCAAAAAGTTTAATGTGGACCAAACAATTCTTTTATGACCAAGGAGAGAAGGCAGGAAAATTATTGGCCTGGAGGATAAAAAAAGATGCAAGCGGAAAAGGCCATCACCCACATAAAGTCCAAATCGGGTATTATAACAACAGACCCTTTAGAAATAAACGAAAATTTCAGAGAGTTTTATCAATCTTTATACCAATCTGAATATACAGGAAACAGAGAAACACGATGCATTTCTTGATCAGTTAAAATTTCAAACCCTCTCAGAAGAGGATAAAACAGCCCTTGATAGTCCTTTAACAATAAAAGACCTGTCAGAAGCCATAGACGACCTGAATAGCGGTAAAACGCCTGGCCCTGATGGACGTCCAATGGAATTCTATAAAACATTTAAAAATAAATTAATGCAGCCACTTCTTAACATGTATGAGGAGTCATATAAGTCCGGAATACTCCCAGACTCACTGAGATTAGCTACAATAACCCTTTTATTGAAGCCAAATAAGCCTCCGACTGAATGCTCCTCTTATAGGGGAATTAGTCTTATGGGATGTGATTGTGTGTAAAGCACTCTCTAGGAGACTAGATAAATATGTGCCTAATTTGATAACAGACAATCAACAAGGTTTTGTTAAAACGAGACAAGGCTATCATAATATAAGACGTGTCCTCAATGTACTTTATGAGAAAAACAATAGGGAGGACACTGCGCTGCTATCACTAGATGCGTGCAAAGCCTTCGATAGAACAGAATGGAATTATCTCTTACAAGTGCTCCCCAGATATGGACTAGGTGAAACATTCCTGAAATGGATCAGATTATTGTATACACATCCAACAGCACAATTTTTAACTAATAATAACGTATCAAAACCTTTAATTTACAGCGATCAACCAGGCAGGGCTGCCCTCTGTCACCAATTCTCTTTGTGTTAGCAATAGAACCTCTGGCCATAGCTGTGAGAGCAAACGCAGGAATATCAGGGATAAGAATTGGAGGAAGAGAAAATGCATTTCATATTTGAGTAAACAACTCATGTGCTGTTCCTTTAGAGCAAGACAATATCTTTCCTTATGTAGGAAAGACCCTGAATATTGTATTTATCCCCAAACTCTATTGGAGAGAAATTACACTATACCAAATGGCATCCCATCCTTGTTATCCTGGAAGAGAGCATGATCATAAGAATAAAAATGTTTTTTTAAACCAGAGGATAAACAAGACTCCAACCTATCTCAGTAATACCAAACCTCCAGATCCTCTTATAGATTAACTAGTCTCTTGTTTCCCCTTTAAGCCGTCTGTACTTCCAATTAAATAACGTCCATTTCATTAGCGTTTTGGTATTTTTGATCGGACCCCATATATTCTCTCGGTGCCTCTTCTGAAGCTCACAGATGAACTACTGGACTCTGGAGACCAGGGGCTGGATTTCTCATGTCGTTAAGCTTATTTCGCCATGGCAACACAAGCTGGTGTTATAATTCAAAGGCAAATTTCTATCGCTCTGCAAACATGCTTACAGCTGGCAATATGAATAAGCGATGTCAAATGTGCATATTCACTAAATGCCACATGGTTTAATTAATGGCTTCACAGAAGAACTTTTTAAAAGTGACTGCTGCCTTTCCTCATCAATTTCATTCATTTTAAAGCCTTAAAGCCTTCAAAGAAATGCATGGGTTCAAAAAAATATATGTCCAGTGTATTGAAATATCAGCAATACAAGGTGTTTCTGCTCATAACAGATCAGTGGATCATAAGGTTTTTCTCTATAATCTTTACCTTAAACTGCCCGGAGACAACTACGGCTTAAAACTGGTGCTTAATAAAAACATTTGAATTTAATGGGTTTCCCCCCCCCCTATCTTTAGTCACAGGAAGAACAAGAAGTCCCACAACAGATGGTTTGGCCGCCGATAGGGTCCTAATCTCTACATCATGGATTCAATTTGAGATGATATGAAGAGACAGACGACATTAAGAGAGAATAAATCCACTGAAGAAATGTGCCAGGTTCTCCAAGAGCAACAGAGTTGCCAAACATCTCCACAAAAAACAAAACAGTGTGCGCATGCATTTTCATTCGTACTTTATTAAAATAAATACATAAATAAAATTGATTTAGCCTTTTGTTTAGTTCTCATCCTACACCTTTTAAGCATGTTATTTACTGAACTTGTCAAACATACATACAGTGAACCGTGGCAAAGCTTTCCAAAGTTCTACTATACTATGTGTGGTAAAAGATCAGATCATATGTGCCCATTCGGTCAGAACATTATGCACTTGTAGCTCGTACCTTGCACTTCATCATGTCGCTGACCCTCTGCTGCATGGACTGCCCAGCTTTGGGTCTGACCAGGATGTAAAGGGCTTTGACCTCAGGGCAGGACCTCAGCAGCTTCTCCACCAGCACTTTTCCCATGAAGCCCGTGGCTCCCGTGATCAGCACATTCTTGCCAGCGTAGTATTCCACTACGGACGCCATGCTGCTACCCGTTGCGCCACTGCAGATGTCTGTCAGTCTGGTTTGTGCGTCTGTTGCTTGCTCTCCTAACCCGTCGAGGTCCCGGCCTTCACACAAGTCCTGCAGAGCGAGCGGGAGGATAAGAATGAGGATAGGCAACCTCAAACTTTAAATACTGTATCAGTGTCTCTAAAGCTGGTGTCAGTTTAAGCAATGAAGCATGCAGCAAGAAGCTAAATATGAACTGTGAATCGCACTAATGCAACAAGTGCACAGTTTCGCATGAATGTCCAGGCTTTGACAGATTTAGTCTCATGTATCTGGAAATGAAAACAAGCATTTCAATAAATTGAAAAATATGCATCAGTGGTGGCACGTCTCTGTTTTGACCTTCAGAGAAGAAGCATGTAACTAGTCTGCAAACTTTATGAATATTTATACCATGAGGGGGAGGGAGGGTGATGCTCAGGGCAGTGTGACATCAGCTGCATGTGTGAGCGTGGGTACGAGTGTGTCAGGTCCACCAGCAAGGGTTCAGCAAGATTTTAAGCAGCAACTGATCACCGCTAACCACAATAACCTTTATCATTTATTCATGAATGCAAAAAGCAACAAATCAGAAATTATTTTTAACTGTACAAAATATAGTAAACAATATAATTTGGTCATAGATTGACTCTTTGAATACCACTGACATGAAAAAGCAGCTTAATATTTGATTAACAGATGAGCCATTTTAGAAGCAAACTAGTTTAAAAAAAACAAACATCAAAGTTTAAATTATTCTACTAAGGTTCAACTCACTCAAATTCAGTTTGATAGAAAAAAAAAAAAAGAAAAGAAAATATCAGTTTGGACTCTGTATCGGTCTTGAAGGGACTATCAGTGAACAGAGGCTATGATGCAGTCTAGAGATCTATTCCCAGGTGATTCAACCTCCACTTATACCTTGACTCATGTGCTTAATGACTCCCATGACACGGGAGAGTTGGTCAGTGACTCTCAGGACCATCTACAAGGTGACAACCCTATTAGAGGTTAAATATCTGAGTCTCCTTCAACAGTTGGAACTGAAGCAGCCTTTTGGATGACAGGAAAAGCATCTTCAAGAACCTAAAACAAATTCCAGCTGCCTTCTGCTGAAGCACTTCAGACTAAATATTCAAACTGTCTGCTAAAAATTCCCAAAACTCCTTTTATCCATGCATCCAAATTAAAACCAAACTTAGTTTAGAAACAAAGTAGGGAAGAATGCTTTCATGTTACTCTACTGCTCTGCTGTGTTCAGATTTGGATATATAATACGTAACTGAGGACATGCAAATATATCGCATAATATAAATAGCTTTTTATGATTATAAACCGATTACAGTGAGGATTGCTAGAATCAAAATTAGACTATTATTCCCAGCTGCAGTTACTGTATTTATATGTCACCGCTTTGATCTCGGAAAACCAAACCTAAAACAGGGAAGGCGTTAGTGACAATCAGTGTCTGAATATAAACACAGGCTTCCACATACATCACAGTTAAGTCAAAATGTTGAATGTTGTCATTGTGTTTCTTAAATTTGTAAAGTCTTGGTTCAAACTATAGGATCAAAGGCATTTCTTTGTCCCCCTCCCCAGCCTCTCATGCACTTGAAGTGAGCAAGTGCATGAGAAATTACATTACGCCAGGGGCTTGGAGGCTGAAAAGACTCACATATATTAAATGTACAAGACTGCTGGTATATTGAAGTGAATGGTATGATTTCAGTAATGACAAAGTGAGCTGCAACCTTCAATCCCAGCAAACAAGTTTGGTTTAAAGCTATAATAAAAAAAATAAAATAAAATAAAATAAAAAATTAAATGCTAAGGCTTATCTTTAACCATCTGACATTATGCGTATTCCACATGCAATAAATCACATAACTGGGTTTTATGGCAGTTTTTAGTTTTATTTGACACCTGTGTTGTAACACTAACACTGACTCTGTTGGACTTTGCCCTTATTTCCTGTAGACAATAGACGACTATAACTGAATGCAACCTGAGAAGTCACATGGCCGCAGATAAGCTGCGTTTGTGACTCAGTGAGGGAGGTTGTGCCATGAGTCCATCTGATCAAAGCACTGTGTTGATGTGTGGGCTAAAAGCTCACCAGCACACTGCCAGCATTTGTGTGCAACCACGCCAACTAAGCATTGATAAATCACACGGCTCTTAAAGACTAGATGACAGCTACCGGTCTCTGGTTGGTGTCACCCCCCCATCCCCACCACACACCAACCAGTCACACAGGGAGGGTGGCAGCGCGCCCAGTCTCATCCAACTTTTTGGCAGCAGCCAATAAAAATGCAGGACTTGACTTGTAAAATTTTCACTTGGCAACAATAGGCACAACATTTAGCCAAGACTGATGCTTGATCAGCACCTTCAGTGATACAGCAGAGCTGTGATTGTACACAAGATGAAGCTACGCTCCTTCTCTTTGCTTCGTTCATCCTCTCTCCTGTGCTGCAGATTCCCAGCATGTCTGCCCAAAGACAAAAACCAAATCCTCCTGAGCCAAACGTGGCCCAGATAACAAAAACAATCTTGTATTTACTTGCTTTCCCTCCATTCTGCAGTCTGTGCATGCAATTTTAAAAATCAGATTCCCTTTCCACACAAACACGAGGAAAAAAGATGGGTGTGTGCATTCAGTTTGGGTTTCTACATGTCTGCACTTGAAAAACAAAAAATGTGTTCCAGAAACTAAACGCCGGGGCTCCTACTGACATCTATGTTTAATCCCAATTTTGTCCCATTATTTTAATTCGATATTCCCCATCTTCAACTTTCAGACAAGGCAGTATCTCCAGATCTACCACTCTGTACACACAGATGACAACAAGAAGAGGTCACAGTCAAGGTCCTCTGCTGAGGCCCCAGACATTTCAGCCTTGTTCTTCACATAGATTCCCTGTGGACAAGAGGACAAGAGCACATGGGCTGAAAGTCACTACAGATTAACGCCTGACAATGGAAATGTTCCTGCAGCTGGAAGAGTGTTGGAACGGCCATGCATGAATCAAATTCATGAGACTGAATGCTTGTGAAACACACAAGGTTACACAACTCCACCTCCTGCTTCTCTCAATGCCTGTCAGTTAAGCTGAAGGTGTCCACCCTCTACAAGCCAACATGGAAAGTGGGGCGAAACTGTCCATTATTCTCCTTACAGGCCTTTAGTTCAGAATTATGCATTTACAGGATGACTACAAGAAGTATAGAATACATACATCCCAAGTATTTGCTGAAAGTTTATAAATTGAATTTTGGTTCATTGAGATAACTAGTAGCAATTAAAGACACTTGATTTTAAAATGACACACACACACACACACACACACACACACACGGTAAACTATATCTAAAGGAGTTTAGGCACCGCCTCACGTTAACAAGAACTCATATGGTGAGATCATGAAGTTCAGGGACAGCTCATTTTGAAAGAAAAAAAAAAAACATTTACAATTTAAATTTTGCATCTATCGCCTTCAAGATGATCTCTTCGTGTACCTCAGGACCCCCTTCCAGCATCCCTACTAAGTTTAGTTTACTTTGGGGCGATCGTGGCTCAAGAGTTGGGAGTTCGCCTTGTAATCGGAAGGTTGCCGGTTCGAGCCCCGGCTTGGACAGTCTCGGTCGTTGTGTCCTTGGGCAAGACACTTAACCCGTTGCCTACTGGTGGTGGTCAGAGGGCCCGGTGGCGCCAGTGTCCGGCAGCCTCGCCTCTGTCAGTGCGCCCCAGGGTGGCTGTGGCTACAATGTAGCTTGCCATCGCCAGTGTGTGAATGTGTGTGTGAATGGGTGGATGACTGGATATGTAAAGCGCTTTGGGGTCCTTAGGGACTAGTAAAAGCGCTATATAAATACAGGCCATTTGTAGGAGCACCATTCTGACCAATTGCATGTGTCCATCTAGGATTTCATCATGGACCACAAACCTTCATGTCGATCACTGGTGATTACGACTCCATCCAATTTGTCCCACCACCAGCCCTGTTTGCTCACCTTTCAAGGTGAAGGGTCACATTTCTGACACACTGGAAGAGGTTGGAGGTTTGCCCAAGTCAACCTCCATAGAATCTCATGTTAAAATCTCAGATTTTGCAGCGTTAAAAAGCATGTTCAAAGACTGGTGCAAAATCATGTTGCACCAACCAAAATGCAGCCAAACCCAATGACTGAGATCACGGTGGCTACAACTTTTATACCGTCTCCAGGTTTGACATGCAGTCAGTATGAGACTTCAATACAACAGATGTCCAAGGAGCTGACCTTCAAGTGCATAACCTCAAAATTTAAAACATGAAATAAATAAGCACAGTCTGAACTTTTTAATCACCTAAATTTCTGGGTAACACTAGAGATTCAGGATCTCAACATGGATGAAGGGTCTATAGATAGTTCTTTTTCCTCAGGCACCCAGCATATTCTCTTGGTTTATTTTTGTCATACTGAATTAAACTTTACTTTTAAATCCCTCAGCCTGTCCTTGTCAATCACACAGATTATGAAGGACAAGCAGATATGAGGTCTGTCAGCAGTGACCTTGTTGTGTTGTCATTGGTGAATAAGACTGCATCTTCTTTTAGAGTCTATATTATGACTTGAAAGGAGAAGTGCTGGGCAGCAAGGACAAGGCCTGAAAGCTTAAGGGACAAGCTTCTCAGGTTATGATGCCATCTTGACAAAGTACCACATCACATCCAAAGTCACTCGGGGGTCACTTTAAAAACAGAGCTGGGTGACGCTCAAGGCATACAGCTCAGCAGCAGAGGTTTACTGTTGTCTGCAGCTAATGCTGCTGCACTCCGGCCTTATTTCATGTCTCCTTTTCTTCACACTGAGGGCATTTTTTGTATTATTCCTCAAAAGCCACTCTCCACAGGAAATCCACGCCGTTTGTCTGAGGAAGCTTGTTTTAAGCCACAGCTCTGCAGTCCTTCTGCCTCCGGCCTTTCCCCACACAACCCTTCCATTACTGGGTCAGCTAAATGCAGCTGGAGACGCAGGCAAAAATCGAGCTGCACAGCTGCACACTGGCTAAAGCCATTATAGCCGGACAAAAGCTGGCAGCGGGAGGAGGGGAGTGAGTGTGGGAAAAATAGAAAGAGCAAAATGATGCAAAATGCAGCCAATAATTAAAGCAGCATTAGTCAGTGCCAAGCAGCACAAAGGAACAGTCAGGCCCTTTCACTATCGCACAGTGATGGCAGTGACAAAAAGAAACCTGAAAAGCTCTGTTAAGTATACAACCACTACTGGCTGCAGTTTCACAGTGCTGTGCCAACATGGGACTCCAGGAGATGCACCTTTATCCGCCATCCAAAAGAACCACAAAAGTCAATACATCCTGCATTTAGAGACAGAGGAATCACCATCAAAGGCTTGAATCAACAGAAGCAATAGTGGTCATCCCAGCTCCTAACCCACAAGTCCACATTTCTAAATTTGGTTTTGTTAGGCTCACCGTGCTGTTTAAGGCAGTTTCTGGTTCTTGTCTCAATGACAATCGGAAGAGAGGAAATGAGTCTCTTTTCCCTGTCCCAGAGAGACTAGATGAGGGTGGGGTAATGACCTGACCACAAGATTAAATAAAATACATTAGCTGCTAAAAGTAACACTTGAGAAAAGCATGTTAATAGTGACTACTGGGCAAGCCCTTTAGTCTTTTAGTTACTGCTATTATGCCTGCAATTTACAGTGATAAGTGAAGTAAGCTAAATTTACAAGCCTCAGATAAAAATCTCACTAATATTAAAAGCTTATAATCATACTTTATGCATGCTATTGGAAAAACATATGTAGCAGAAAAATGTAGAATGAGGAGAGATCTATTGTAATAGTCAAGCTAAAGTACTAAGTGGACTTGAATAGGTTTGAGCTTAAAAGTTAACTAAAGCTAATGGATTAGCATTACTCACTTGTAAAATATATAGCTCATAGTTTTAAGTTATGATCCAATAGTATAGATAAACAGAACTGTCAGCAACTAGTTAAAATTATAATAAAAACTGTATAAAACATGAGTAACAGTTAAATTGTTAGGCATAAATACAGCTAATAGCCCAGCCCAGCCTCACATCTACTTCACAGCTGATCAGGTGAGAAATCAACTCAAGAGGACGAAGGCAAGGAAGGCAGCAGGTCCGGATGGAATCTGCTCCAGACTCCTCCGGGACTGTGCAGACCAGCTCTGTCAGGTGGCCCTGTACATCTTCAACCTGAGCCTGAGCCTGGAGAGGGTTCCTGAACTGTGGAAGACTTCCTGTGTGGTTCCGGTGCCAAAAATCGCACACCCCAGGGAGCCCAACCACTTCAGGCCTGTTGCCTTGACTTCTCATCTGATGAAGACCATGGAAAGGCTCATCCTGCACCACCTTCAGCCACTGGTGGGCTCAGTGTTGGACCCCCTGCAGTTCGCCTACCGTTCTGGAATTGGGGTGGATGACGCTGTCATCTACCTGTTACACTGATCCCTCTCTCACCTAGAGCAGGCGGGGAGCACTGTGAGGATCATGTTTTTTGACTTCTCCAGTGCTTTCAACACCATCCAACCCGCACTACTGAGAGGGAAGCTGGAGGGAGCCGGAGTAGGCAAACAGCTGACTGCATGGACCATCGACTACCTTACCAACAGACCCCAGTATGTGAGGCTCCATGACTGTGTGTCCGAGGTGGTAATCTGCAGCACGGGGGCACCGCAGGGCACGGTTCTCTCACCTTTCCTGTTCAGCCTTTACACTTCAGACTTCTGTTATAATTCGGCCGATTGCCATATACAGAAGTTCTCAGATGATACAGCCATCATTGGATGCGTATCAGACGGGAATGATCAGGAATACAGGGGGGTCATCAGTGACTTTGTTGGCTGGTCTGAGACCAACGTACTCCAAATCAACGCCGGCAAGACAAAGGAGATGATCATAGACTTCAGGAGGAAGTCACCCCCTACAACACCGGTGAACATCCAAGGGAGAGACATTGAGATAGTGGACTCTTATAAGTACCTGGGTGTTCACCTCAACAAGAAACTGGACTGGACAACAAATACAGACGTCCTGTATAAGAAGGGCCAGAGTCGACTCCACCTGCTGAGGAGACTGAGGTCCTTCGGAGTCTGCAGGACTCTGTTAAGGACATTCTATGACACTGTGGTAGCATCTGCCCTTTTCTATGCAGTGGCCTGCTGGGGGAGTGGATGCACGGACAGGGACAGGAGCAGGATTGACAAACTGGTGCGGAGGTCTAGCTCCGTGCTGGGATGTCCCCTGGAGTCTGTGGAGGTGGTTGGTGAGGGGAGGATGCTAGTAAAGCTGACATCCATCATGAACAACCCACGTCACCCACTGCATGAGTATGTGAGTGGTCTGAGCAGCTCCTTTAGTCAGAGACTGAAACACCCTCGCTGCAGGAAGGAGCGCTCTCGCAGATCATTCATCCCAACAGCAGTTAGACTCTATAACTCCTCAATCACGATGTCATAAGTCACTGGACACTGTGAACATCCACGGTCACCACTTCATGCATAATGGACCTTCCATGACCTTCCAAGCTATATAGTTTATGTCTTCCATATTTCAAACCATATCCATAATCACATACTGTGTATGCTACCATTGTATATAGTGTATTATCTTACTTTTTTTCATTGATTGTACTTAATTGTATTTTTGTATTTCCTTCATATATCTGTACCTGAGCTGAGGTGACGCAAAAATTTCCCCGTTGTGGGATCAATAAAGTCTTATCTTATCTTATCTTAATAGTTAGCCAAGCCAAGCATATGCTATAGCAAGGAGCTAATAGTGAGGCTATTAAATACAAATACAGGCTATTAGCGCCTTGCTAATAGCATTACCATTAACTCCTTTATACAACATTAGCTAAGACTGACATAGCTGTAACTGTGAAATTGTTTGTTACATTGCATAATATAGACATTGATGGATCTCGTTAAAAGAAGAGGAAACTACACAGTAATAAAACATCACCCAAATAATGTTTTTGTTCTTTTCGTAATAAAATGTGGTTCTGATGTTTTCTTGAGATACTACATAAGATAAATAAAAGTGTAAATAACCATCAATATAGAGGGCACAGAAATCAATAATAATATCCTTAAGAAAGAAATCATAAATAAAGATCAGAATATTTCATTGTTACAGTATTTTGTCTGGCTGCTTAACTTACATATGGCTAATCGAGTGTCAAGTTCTTCAAGACAGAGCTACTAGCATTAGCCATTTGAGCATGACTACAGCATAAAGGACATGGTGCCTACATGATGAATACGAGTGTGCTCCAGCAATGGCTTAATGTATGTTACATCAGATAAACCCACTATAAATGTGACAAGTTATACACTACAGTATTAAAGACTTTTTCAGCATACTGCAGCTCAACTCCCCCGCTCTGGTGTATGAGGCAGTAACTTTGTCCCTTACACAAACCCACATAATTGCGCAGCACTTTTTAAAAGGGCCCTTATCCAAGACTGCATTATCGCATAAAAACGGCAGGTCTTCTCTCTCCCACTCCATTTTTTTTTTCTAAGGCAGCTAAATGCTAATCTAATTAGAATTAATTATATTGGCCGTGGGCTTCAAGGATTTAAGCAGGACCTCTTTAATTCAACCTTTTCACTAAACTATGAGCAAGTGTCAACACAAAGGTCAGCGCTCTCCGTTAGATATCTGGCCGTGGGAGCGCTGGTGTGTGAGCTAATGTTTCTGTGTGCACGTGTATACGCTTGCGTCAGTGCGTTGTCGACATTGTATGCGATGGCAGAGGGATTCTGTAATTACACCAGCTGTCTCTGAGTGACAGAGCCTCCGTGAGCTGTGGTGTCCGTTTACGCCTGGCTTAGACCCAGGCTGCCAATCGCACCCGCAGTGCAGCTCTCAGGCCAAGAGGTCAGGAACTTGTATTGTGTGTTCAACATGGTATGAAACCCGTGCACGACTTTCAAGTAATAAACACTGTCCTCCAATTATTGGCTGGAATCAGCAGAGTTTGATGACAACTTTTCATTTTCTGTAATCTGTGTATGATTTCAACTCTTACCGACTCTTGGGAACAAACTGCCCTCCAGCTTTTCTTGAGGACAGTTGCAGTGGTGTGTGTGAAGCATATGCAAGTTATACCTGTGTACCAAACCAAATTTAACTAATTAAAAATAATAATAAATAATTCTGTAAGACTAAACCTGGCATCAGAAAATAGTTACACTAAGAAATAAATCAAAGCAATGCATTGGAAGAAAGAAAAATGACCTACACAACTTGTATCCTTAAATATATAGTTAAAACAAAATTTGCAACACAGTGAGTTTACATCAGATGGCTCAGTCATCCACACCTTTTTAAACAGCTTCCCTCAAGGCTGAAAAAGATATGCATGCTGCCATAAGCTTCACATGTCACATGTTCATTTGAATTCAACTTTCCATATGGTAAACAGTTACAGTGGAGGAAAAAAAAAGTGTCATTGTACGTTTATTCTGAAATAGCATCGCTGGATTAAAGTGGAAAAGGTGACAAGGAAAAACTACTGGAGTTTCATGGAAGCCACAATTACTCTGATTCCTAGAAACTCAGCTTTCATGCACTGAGAGGAAACCGATCACCTGTCCCATTGTTTGAGGGCCATGGGGAGAACAGGCCTCTCCCTGAACCATCAACACCAACTCACTCACTATAATACCAAAACTGCAATGTTATACTTTGAAATTAAAATTAGAATAATTGTTTATCATGCTGATTTTTCCCTTAATGCAAATACAGGGATGTAAATGGATTCATGGACTGCACAGAGCCATAAATCACTGATTCCCAACCAGGGATCAGTCTTCAATCCGTCAACCAGACCAGCTGAAAACTGGGTTATTATCAAAACAGGGAAGACAAAACAGTGCCTTTGTACCCCTTTGTCTTGATGTCTTGAATCCTCTTTTGTTGAATTTAAATTCAGACTTTGCATCAAGAATTTGATTCAGTTCCTCCATTGTGTCATCATGCATTTTAGCGGTAGGGCAAAAAGCACGATCCATCACTTGAGTGTACAAAAATTTCAATTTACTTCTCACTACATCATGTTCATTATGTAATGAGTGATTTAGGACACAGCCATATATTTCTTTGATTTCACTGAGCAAGCTGCTGGCAGTACGAGTATCCAGTTCTTTCAGCTAATGTAAAAAACACCCATGCAAACTCAGGCTGCAGAGAGCCTGCCAGTGTTTTATGATCTATTTGAGGGAGCCATTAGCAAAATGGCTGACCAAAGTCTCACTTTCCATAGCCAGTCAAGCTTAAATACAGTATCTAGACATGTTGTGATGATGGGTGAGGCGGTCTCAAAAACCTAATTGCATAAACAGACCAGTAGCACAGGCCATAGCCGCTCTGTTGCTTATCCCGCAGGCTTGTTATTTCTAATGTGGAAAGAGGCTTGCAGGATTTAAAGCTGCCATCAGTTATCCATGCAAAAGGTTGGTGGCTCAGTCAGAGATTGGTCCAACCCAAATGCTTTCACCAAGTTCTTTTAGATTTTTGCCAAATTTGGTCTACTGCCTGACAACACGCCTCCTACTGTAGATAGCAGTAGTGAAAAGGTTTAATACGCCAACAAAAGCCCTTGTTGCAAAATGTTTTCTTCACATCAAACAAGACCAAACAGTCCAGGAAAGTTAATGCTATACATCCACTCAATACGCGACGTCCAGATGAACAAAATCAACTTTCTGGGATTTCCTAACCTGGATGATCGAGCATGCATCAAGACATGACCAAGCCACGAGAACAATTACCCCATGGTGGATATTATTAGCCTCAAACTGAAGCTTTAATGGTGTCATGTAGTCAACAATGGCTAATGATTGGTTCGTTCTTTTAACCAATGACACAAAGCTCCCTTGCATGGAAACAGGTATCTGTGACCAAGTGATTTAATGAGCTATCCAGAGCAAAGATGGATTACAGTGAACACAGAGTAATGTAGTCCTTAACACACTACAGCATCACCTTCTGTCAATGCCAGCTAGGTTTGTAATTAATGACAGAAGAGCTCTCCAAGTACCTCATCCATTTATGCATCCTTCTAAAAACCTCCACCCATCCATCGTTCCTATATGCAGATTAAAGCAGATGGTTGTGAACATGAGAGGTATGAAAACCCACAGATTATTTCATCTGCTGCTGGACAGATTAGGTTACATTAATGCAACGAGATCTCTCCACTATACAGTTATGGGGCGATCGTGGCTCAAGAGTTGGGCGTTCGCCTTGTAATCGGAAGGTTGCCGGTTCGAGCCCCGGCTTGGACAGTCTCGGTCGTTGTGTCCTTGGGCAAGACACTTCACCCGTTGCCTACTGGTGGTGGTCAGAGGGCCCGGTGGCGCCAGTGTCCGGCAGCCTCGCCTCTGTCAGTGCGCCCCAGGGTGGCTGTGGCTACAATGTAGCTTGCCATCACCAGTGTGTGAATGTGTGTGTGAATGGGTGGATGACTGGATATGTAAAGCGCTTTGGGGTCCTTAGGGACTAGTAAAGCGCTATATAAATACAGGCCATTTACCATTTATAATCTTTATCTTTGGCGATTGATTTCAGAGAGGGTGTTCCTTGTGTCACAATCACTGATCATTCCGGCACGGTTGTAATAATATCTGAAAGGTGTGACAAATTTGATAATAGGGCACATACACACAAACACACGTAGTGTTTGGTGTCAACTTCTGTGAATGGAAAGCAAATATCTTTGGGCCAGGAGAACATGGTTATTGTTACTGCTGCCACTGGAGTGTGTGTTGATTTCAGGGAAAGAAAGCATGCAATCGGCTTTGGCCGTCTGTTGGCAGAAAGATTAGAAGAAAGGCTGCTCTCTTACTGGGACTGGAGCATGAACGTGGTCTCTGAGGGCCCACTTAGAGCTCTACCTTCCTGCCAGAATAACACATGTTCCAAAAATGAAGGGGTAACTGTGGCGCACTTCAGACAGATTCTCTTCAGCTAAAAATGGGTTGGCCTTAAGATTAAATGTGCTTTATAATTCAATTTGGTCTGGAGGTAACATTCATAAAAATTCATGTTATTTACTTGTGTATCTCAAAAAACATCCTTGATTCCTAATACATCACTGATATTTTGACATGTCAATATAGCAACACAACGTCTAATGTGTTTATTCATAAACCAAACCAGACGACGATATGAGAGAAGCACATTTTTGCCAATTTAGCTCAAAATGGAACAAGATGAGCGCTCTAGTAATGTTTGAGGTTGCTTTCACCCTTATACTGCACATCTGTTTCTCTTTGGGTGAATCAACAGTAGTCGCTCATCATGCTCTTATTAAATTTGGCCTAATATCTGGTTTTCCAACAGTTTTATATCTTGATTAAGTTTATCCCCCATGCTCATCGCTGACACCGTCCAGTTTTGATGGGAAAAAGTTGAGATGAGAACGTAAAAAGTGCATTTTCAGTGATATTCTGACACTCATCAGCGCATTATCCAAAAGGTCGGCATAAGCCTCTGCTCTGAGAGTGCCAAGAAAATTCTGGAAAACCTGCATAAATACTTCCCATGCTGCCGATTCTGTTGGCTTCAGTTTCCTTTTTAATTCCTCTTCAAGCATCAGTTCACAGATTATAAAACCAACAAAAACACCTCAACTAGGTTTTAGCATCACTTTTTACTTAAGTGCTGAAAAACATTGCGGGATAAAATGACACCACACCATGAAGCTGATACAAAATTATTACGTCACAACCTCAAATCTCGATTCCACTGGATCAGACATTCTCGTATAAACAGAAAACAGCTAACAGGGCTGATTTAGGGCCATAATTGTGCCAACTTTTACTGCCTCCAGTACGTGTAATAGAAGGCAGCGTTTGAACCCTCGTTAAATCCTTACTTAAACAAGTCAGCGTTCCAACAGATCCATCAAGCTTTGACTTTTAAATCACATGTTGTGACCGCGTGCCTCAGGCTTTATCTGGAGATGGGTCTTTGCAAAACCCAAAAACAAAATTGCAAGAAATACATTAATATTTCATCTCTTACTAAGCAGATGTTACAACTCCAATTCATCTGGAACACCCCCTCAAGTCAGACAAGTGGGTGGCAGTGTATGTAAACATTAGTAAAACTTGCAACCTATACTACTGTTGTGTGACTACCTAAATGAGTCTTTTAAATAGATTTCAGAGGCGTTTTTAAGCTAAAAACAAAAAGAGCAAAAAAACCCCCAAACAAACAGAAAGCTTGCTTAGAGATGCATTAATTGATTCTTACCAAGTTGGAGCCAAACAAGTCCTGGTTGTCCCTGGTTTTCAAATTTTACTATCGGAACGGACTCGATTCAGTAGTGCTCTCACTCCCAGCTCTGACATAAGACTTCCAAGGTAAATTGATCATCTACGCCATCCGTCCTTTTCTTTGCATTGAGTTGGAAGTTTCCCGGTCGATGTCAGTCTTGTTTATCCTCCTTCTCATACTGTATGTTCCGAATACAGTCGGGAATTCTCACAAATAATAGGCTAAAATTTCTGGATTTACTTCAGCTCTACCACCATTTTTAATAGAAACTCCTTTTTAACTGAGAGCTGTGGCTGATGTAGCCACAGTAATCAAGGCGTATCTTAGCTTGCTGGATGAATGACAAACTACTGGATTAACAAAGCTGTTCAACTAGTCATTTCTTGATATAATGGTTTTAATGTGCTGGTAAATACATTTGCAAAGGTCAAAAATAATTTGCTAAAAGGCTTTGTTAAACACTGAGCTGTTTTCAATGTGTGTTGTTACAACGCTTAACTTCACAGCTCAGGGAGTGGCAGCCTTCGTCATCAGCTCTGCTGTAGATGGAAGATGCATGACAACAACTTTGACTAATCACTGGGTGAGTGAGATCTGTTCGATATTTAAAACTAAGGCAGTGCTGAGATAGTCGCTTTGGCGGCTAGCCATGTGTCCTTGTATAAAGGGCTGGGCATTTATCCAAAACATCCCAGATGCAGACAGCTGGGTTGGGCCACCCTGCCACAAATGGCCCTAATGGGGTCCCAGACAAACATCAGTCCAAATGAGCCCCAAAGGCTTATTCCATTTACTCCCATAAAAAGACAAAATCCAGGAGTTGTACTTTATGACTTAGGGTAGTAAGTTTAAGACACTCAAGCAACCAAACAAACTGAATGCCTCAGCATGAGCAGTCTGTCAGTCCAGTCAATCAGCCAGCTGTTACATCATTCAGTGGAAAATCTTGCTAGACTTGGGAGGTGAATGAGGATGTACTTGTTTGACAGGCAATACAAACCAAGACAATGTAAGAGTTTAAGATTAAAATGAGGAAACCATTTGGGGTATAGCATTGTTGAAGTTCTATTTAACAAGTAAGCACAACAGCAACTTTAAACACTAGAAGTTCATAAAAAAAGTCTAATTTTACCATCTTCGTAGGGCACGTGGAAGACACATTTAGGCTCGGAAGATTATCATGCAACAAACTGGATGAATGGATCAATGCAATTTAGGCATTTCTTAAATACTGCAGATTTATATAATAAATTCATTTTCTCTAGATTTGCAATAGAAACAGATTAAACCTCTTTTATTAGCACTAACTGCTAAATGAATCAAGGCTAACAGCTTCAAGAAGCCCCCATCAAACAAACAGTTCAAAGCAAAAACTAAACTAAACTAAAAAAAACTGTTTAGAATGATATAGAACCAGAGCTACGGGTCTGATTGGAAGATAACATCAATAGACACCCAATAGACACCCAATGCTTTTCAAACCATGTGCACAACAATGAACAAAGGAGTCTACAAATCCTATCATAGATATTACCGTCTGATTAAAAAAAAAAAAAAAAAACAACCCCACTTAAAATGTTTAAAATTTCAACAATGACTGAAAACATTACATTATATTTTCAGTATAACTCACATACTGTCGGAGCCCTTCAAAATAAAACTGAGTTTAAATCCAGAAAATATGATTATAACACACATCTCATGGCTTGATGCTGTGGAGGCAACGCATAAAGAAAAAGACCAAGTACCTCCCTTCTTATGAAGTTAAGCAACTCTTCAAAACCCTCACCGTGTTGGTTCGGAGGTTAGAAGCGCTTTATTCAGCCTGTTTCAAAGGAAACCCTGACACATTAAAGGAAGTAAAGACACAGTTCCCTTTGATATCCAACCTTTTTTACATCAAGTTTCTTTAAAACCTGGAGTGTGGGAATATATTGCATGTGGTGATTGTTGTAAGCCTTTGTGTTTGCTGAATTGTGTTTTGAACACACACCCACTAAGATAATGTCCAACCTATTATGCAACACAGGCCAAAGACTCAAATTATGTTCAGACATTGTGCGGTGGTTTGGGTGTTTGTCTTTTCTCAGGAAGTCTTATCAGATCATGACTGACTTTGTTTTTTGGGTTGTTGTTTTTTTAAAATTCTTGCTCAATTACTCAAACGATGAATCGCTTCTTAAACAGTCACAGGTCATACATTAAAGTTAGTTAGGACATGCAGGAAACCCAAATTACATCCCTGAGGCTACAACATGCTTGTAGCCATGTGTGAAGCGGCATTCAGTGAAACTGTGAAACCCCCGCTTCACTCGTAGGATCGTGTTTCTGGAAAAGCTGTCACGCTCGCAACAATGGTTTAATGCAACTGAGAAAGTAACACTGCAACACAAACTTGAACTTTGAGCAAGTAAAGCCTCGAGTCTGAAAGAGGCGAGCCATCACCAAACATGTTCAAATAGGCCAACTGATAAAACAAGATTAAAGTGAAGACTAATCTGGTCTCGCCTACATTTATTTACACTATTTAATTGGCATCAATACACTGTAAAGAACTGCCTAATAACTACAACCAAACCAGAAGTGCTACCTAGAATCATTTTCTGGCACGTTCTACAGTTGTTTGTAATACACAACACACATCTATCTGTCCATCTACACACAAGAAATCCTGATGTGAAATCTTCTTCCATGCTCCGCTGTGACTTTGTTATGACTCTGAAGCGAGTACGAATGGGAGCTCCTGGTTTAAATCTCCCGAATTTAATTCAGACGTAACCTCAGAGTGGTCTTATGCTCCAAAATACTCCCCTGTGCTGTGGTTGGTCATTGACAACATTAATCAACACAGACAGAAAAAGCCTCTAAATCCTCCAGTGGGTATCACCCTCCAGTGACAAGCGGTCATCAGAGCACCCATGTCCCTGTGGGGATCAATGTCACACCGTCGCTTCGATATTCCCCTCTGGTTATTAACAGCATGGAGGCTCACAGGAACCACAGATGGAGAGAGAGTAGCAAGGTGACATATGCTAATTTACAACATCTGCTCAAACCTTCAATTTAAAAAGAAAAAAAGGGGGGGGGGGGGGGGAGTGGTGGTATTGCATGTTTAAACCTTTACTAGTAAAATCTGATTTTTCAACCTGATATGGTCTGAAAAATACACTGATAGAAAACACTTGAAGATGTATGGAAATCTTAATATTTTCAAGATTTTTCCCCATTTACACAATAAAAGAAACTACTGTCATACAGGAAGTTCACCTAAAATAAAATACAGATAATTAGTAACATAAGGATTCCACCCTTTTGGTCCTACATCTCTTTTTCAGTGCGAGGCTAATCTGAGGACCAGTGTTGGGTGTAACGCGTTACTGTAATTAAATGACATTTATCCTCACCATCCACAGCCTTAAAGCACCAAACACTGATTCAGACGTGTTCAGGTATTCCTATGACAAAGGGCAAACCAGGGACATGTCTTCTTCATTAAGCCTGTCACAGGGGTGTGCTACTTTTAGACTATTTAGTCTTTTGGCATCTTTAAAAGGAACTTTTCGGTGTTTGTTGCCAGGGATTCAGATGTTTTGATGACATTATGCAAAAAAGTAATGCGCCTGCAAAACAAAGTAATTCTCCAAAACGGTACTTTGGTTAATAAACATGAACTTGCTTTGGAGACCATGACAAGCTGCGGAAAGGCGGTTACACTCCTAACCAGGGCTGCAACGATTCGTCGATGTCATCAACACATTGTTGACGCGTCATATTCTAAAACCACGCAAATGTGTTTATGTAAGGAAGCTAGGGGGCACAATTGCCTCTATCATCTGCCAAGACTGCAGTCAATACTAATGAAGAAGAACAGAGCGAACAGCACAACAGCTAGTTTGTTTTTTCCCCCTCACATTAATCTTAAGGTTTATTTTGAATGGTAAACCTCTTCAACCTAACATTAGGTAGTTAATCTATGGGTTGGACCATATATATCAGTTTAATTGGTTTTGAACATGACACCATCTGAGACATGATATACAACCAATATACAAGCACAGGAAGCAGAGATAAGAGTTACTGAAATAATCACTGACTAATCAAAGAAAAATTGGCTGATTAGTTGAATACATAAATATTCATTTGTTGCTGCCCTACTCCTAACCTGACACACAGTACTAGGAAGCCCAGTGTGACTTGGCCCTCATTTCCCCATCATGCAGATACAAATGACCCCAACAGAGCACTTTGCTCCTGGGCTGCAGGATTACTTTTGGTTTCTTGAGTTTCTGAAAGTAGAATGGGAGGCAGAGCCTTCAGCTTTCATGCCCTTCTCCTGTGGGCAGGATGGGACTATGGGACTGAACTGTCCGATAGTTTGTGTTTTACTCTCGTCTTGGAGCTCTTCTGTTTCTCTAACTGGTAGCAGTACATGGCCGGCCCTCCCTGATGCCGTTTGCCCTATATACACACACTAATGCCTACAATACTGCATTGATGTATTTTATTGTGAACTGAACTTTGACTCAATTAAACACAAAATAGTTTTTCTTCATTCATTCGCAGGCTGCGCAGTACATTGCCGAGGGCTGCTGCTGGCCTGTGAGATACAGTTTGAGATGGGTGGATTTTGGCTTCTTTTAGTGTTCCTTTGCAGCATTTATCATTTAATAGCCAAAAGCATTTTAGCTCCTCACCAGTTCTTGCACTGGCTTAGCTGGTATGACTGCATGATTCTGAACCCTACTGTGATGAAAAGGCGGCACAAGTAATCAAAGGAGTGCAATCTGTAGTTTTCCACATATTCAAATCATCACAAAGATGAAGCCTCTTATGTGTTTATGAAGCTGCTGCTGTTGTTGTTGTTGCCATGAAATGAAGATGTCAGATGGGTCAGAGGATATGAATGAATGCAGATAGACAGAGATAAACGGCACACCCACCAACAGGATGAGCTTTTATTTCCTGTTAGCCTTTTTAAACACTCATTTCAGGGCAGTCCCTTTTGTTCTAATTAGAATGAACTGCCACAAAGTGACAATTCTTTTTTAAAATGTATTATTTAATGCCACCAGCAAATGCTAAATTCCCTGTTTACCCCAAGGAGTCTCACAGTCTAGGTGATAGATTGGCACAAAATGTTTCACTGTGTGGACATTTATGGCTCCGCGACCAATTAACTGACCTCTCTGAGGCTGTGTTCCCCTTTTCAGAAGACCTCTAAAGAAAGCGCAGTGAAATTGAGTTGATGCAGCTCTGTTTCCCTGAAAATTAATCATAAGAACTTTCATGCATAACCAGGCAGTTGTCATTCCTGAGACATAAAGCATAGTGTAGCTTTTTGCTATGGCTCAGTTGCACACAAGCTTTTGTGGGCATCACATGGCAGCGCTGCAACAAAGAAGGCAAATTTCCAGTGGAGTCCCATTGAGCATTAAACGTAAAGCGCTATACAAATACAGGCCATTTACCATTAAACAACCTTTAGCCCTCCAGCTCCCAAAGAGCAAAGTCTGTGCGATGACCAAGAGTACAGCTAACTATCCCTAACCCTAATGGTCGATCTCCCTTTGTGCTGCCTCCTGCATGTTTTACCCATGCAGCACCCGTGACAAAACCAAACTGAGCATTTTCTGTACAGTTCATCTCCTAGTTAGATGTGAGATCAGTGTCCGAGTCTGATTGCATGTGAAAGAACACCCCTTCCTTCATTTAAAGGTCTTGAGTGTTCCCCTGGAACAAATTAACCTACACACTTTAACTGGTACACTTCACAATATCCAGAGGTGAATGCATGATATGTTGCAGGTTACAATGGTTAAGCAGGATCAAATGTTCAATATGGCTCTCTCTCACCAGGCTGACTGACGACACTAACAATATAAAGAGATTTAGGGCCGTGCGGGACCCGCTTATCTGCCAAAGAGGAAGCGCAATCCCCTCACCTCAGACCACAACTTTATATCAAAGCCCTCTTAAAACTGCAGAGAAAGCAAAAGAATCATCTTCCAGCATGCAAGTAGGCTTAGTGTGCCATATACTACTACTCTGTGGTATGCACATGCACAGAGGAGGTGTTTTGGAAAGAGCAGAAGCACATCTCCGGAGCATTTAAAGATTTATTAGATACCTGAGAAAGGAGGGCAGAAAAAAAGTGCAAGTGTAAAGCAGCTGTTGAGAAAGAAGTTTGCAAGAACACATGAAGCAATCCGGAAGCTACATGAGGGACTTTCTTTTTTTGTGTTACAAAATGCATCAAGATCATTTTAAAGTATGTGCTGAAAGAAAACATACATGTGATTTCAAACTGGACTGCAAATGCAGGAAGGCAGCGGGCCTTACCTTTCTGCAGTCATAAACACTGTCTAAACGCACACACACTCCTGGACACGGTGTGCACACTCAGCTAACACTTATCTGAGAGCCAAATATAGGCCATCCCTTGAAGATAATTAGAACTCATTTTGTGATCCCAATTTAGAAATCAGTGCAAGAAGCTTCTCATGTCGTCCTTTACGCCAGAAAGTTATGATAAGATACGAAATAAAAGACGCTCCCATGAGGAGATGCAAGACTCAGAGAGGGGACAGCCCCCCTCAACCCAAAAATGAATGATTTTAACTGGTTTTCTCATAATGCATGAAATCAGTATTATAATCTGCTTTGCATATGATCGACGAGGACAAACAGGAGGGTGTTTATATCAGATATATCTGATTTTTATCTGCCATCTTCAACTATTTGTTTGACCAGTCATGGAAAGACTTGGTATTGTGTGGGGAGTGGATACTGAACAGCGAGGGAGAGGCAAGTGAGTCACATAAAAATAAGTATTAAAAGAAAGAGCTAGGCAGATGTCATGATTTAGTACCATTTTAGCTGTTTATGTGCCTTTCTCTGACTCACACACAGTAAGCAGCCTGATGGACAGATAAAGCTCCTTTAACAAGCGCACGATGGGGAATTTATGGTTCAGAGGTGTTAGCACACGGGAAGCCTGTGGGCAGCTACTGACCATCTGCATACCTGCAGAGAGCGTCTGTTTTCAGATGGTGGCAGAGTCAAATATACGTGGTACAACTGGTCTGTGTGTGAGGTTGTAACATCTAAAGAAACAAGGGAAAGTTTAAAGCAAGTCAACTACCTTTGCTGTCAAACTACCACTGAAATTAATCAAAACTAAAGTAAAACAAGCAAATCCACTGTTCTAGAAACCTGCTGAAACTAAACTATATTCACAACAAAAGCTGAAAACCAACTTTAAAAGAGTAAATGGAAAACGTAAAATCATAATGACTACAGCTAAAGATGGCCCACCTCTTCATTAGATTTTTCATGAAGTGCTCAAAGTGCAAAAACAGATGCACTGGAGAAATTCAGCAGCGATGTGTTTCACTGGAAATCCTGATACAGTTACCAAGAAAACAAACAAACAAACAAACAAAAAAAACTGGTTGTGAGCACTTTCAGGTGGGAACTATTTTCTTCCACCAACCAGCAGAAACTTGCATCTGGCTGACTTAACAGCTGAACTAATGTTTACCTTGGTCAGACTGAGCCTCTAGTCAATAGCTATAGGGTGACATATTTACTGGGTGTAGTTTATTAAAAAAGAAAATTGTTCCTACTTGAAACTGCAACAACAAGCTTTGCTGTTTTTTCTGACGAACTTGGTGATGAGTTCTGGAAAGGGACGCTGTTAGAGAGGTTTTCAAATACCACACACTGAGTGCCATTTAGTGTAATAATAGTTAAGAGAAGGCTGATATCAATAAAGGTTTGGGGACAAATGGTCAAATATCTTTAATATAATTATACTTTTTGTTTATTGCAGGGTGAACTGTCCCTTTAACTCTCTATGGCGATGACAGTTAAATTCACAAACTTCATGTACTCCAGCCTGAAAGCAGAAAAATCACATCTGTAAGGGAATCTGTACTCAGTTTATTTAGTTTCACGGGGCTCTGATGTGCGCTCAAGTGGCTCCAGAAAAATCGGAAAGTGATAATAATAATAAAAGAAAGCAAGGCCCTGAACACAAGCTGGTCACCACCGACTGACGCATGGTGGAGAGTGATCCCAGTCAGACCCCTGAGCAGACAGGAGGGGACTGAAGTGGGTCGTTTCCACATGGCACACCACACAGACACGTGACCGTCACCGGGTCTCTTACCTGTACCCAAAGCTAACACACACACACACACACACACACACACACACACACACACACACACACACACACACACACACACACACACACACACACACACACACACACACACACCGACAGTTAGAAAGCAATTTAACGGAATTTACATCATCTCAAATCAAGCAAACGCTCTCCACTTCAACTGCGTCAAGACACCGAGCTCCACAAGCACTTACTTCCGGTGTAAGATTTCAAAGTAAAAATAAGTAACAGGGAAAAAGAATGGTAGGGTACCAACATTATTTGTTTTTAATCAATCAATGAATCCCAAGATTATTATAGTAAACTGAAAATAACCTAAAATTATTAAATTAACATTAAGCACACTTCTGCAAACTAAAATAAAATTTTAAAAATTGAGTTTTAGTCCAAATAATATAATAATTTAAAAGCCAAAACCCAAATAACTAAAGTTAAATAAGCAAACAAAGAAAGGGACTGAAAGGCATGCCAAGGTGATGATCAAACACTCCAGAACTATAAATGTTTTTATTTAACAGGGATCTTAACATCTGACAAGCTGGAAACAGAGACTATTGGATATTTTTTGCCTGAAAGTCAAATTTCAGAGTTCAGGATTCATTACTTGGCATCAAGAAGCCAAGTAACCACAAATTAATTAGATAGACAGATAGTACTGTGAGGTACTACAAAAAAGCTAAAGGAAAATAAAAATTAGACCATTAATGCGCAAAAAGTAGAGCAAATAAATCATATGCACACTATAAATCTAAGAAACTCAGGCACCAATTTCCTTTCTGCTGTACACATAGCTATATATTTGGGGATTTGAAGCTAATAACAGTATATATATTTTAAGTCTTTATATATATATTTTATTTATTTATTTATTTTAAATGAGCAGTGTAACTCAAGAGTCGATCTAAACTATTTATGCCAGTGTGAAGCGACTCAAAGTGTACAAAGCCAAACTTCAAACCATCACTTTTCAGTTTCTAATCAACTGGTGTGGTCTGACTATAAATTTTAACCTTAATATGCAGATTTAGGCAGAAGTGTTTACCTGTAACAGATGGTATATTTGCGCCAAATCTGATCATCTTCAGTACAATGTCATAAAATGTGCAGAAAGCAACAAATAAACAATTAAAATGAAATTATTTAACAGGATCCTACATGTGGTTAGCTATAAAGCCATAGTTTTTTTTTTTTAAATTGTTTTAATATGAAACCCAGCATTCCCACTTCCTGTCTAATTGGCACTATCGGCTGCCGGCTTTCCGCAGATGCTCCACGCCGACTGCGGCTCCCTCTGCCCCGCTACCCGCCGCCCTGACGTTCGGAGGCGGCTACAGCTTCGTGCTAACAGTGTGCTCTCTCTTTCCCTACACAACCCCCACCTCTACACTCAAACACATCACGGTCAAAAAGCGAAAACACAGCGAAATGTAGCAGCTGGCTGTTCACACGGACCCTCTGAGCGTTTTCTGCCCCGGCGTGCTGATGCTCAGTCCCGACCCCACATCCGACAAAACGGGTATAAGATGCTCGGCCAGCGGCGTGCCACGACACACCACCGCGTCCCTAAATCATTATCAACCACTCACCGTGAAAAGGCGGTCGCTTATGCGTGAAAGGAAGAAGAAAATCGCTCCCTACCGTAGACATCGGTCGGTGCTGGTGGATGCTTCCTCTTGAAGCTGTCAAAGAGGCTGTGCGGCGCAGCAGCTGCCGTCTCTTTGCCTCCTCCCACCGGCCGCCCCTGGCTCTGGCTCGTCAGGATACCTCCAGGGTAAGAAAAGCCCGGTTCTATAAAGTCGACAGACTGCCTGCTTGTCTATCTGCAGACTAGAGCAGAGAGACAGACCGCTACACCAATATGAGCCTCTGAGTGAGCAGGGCGTGTCACACAGCCCGTGACCCTCCCCGGTCCTGCTGCGTGCTGAGCCGCTGAGCCAGCGCCACACCAAATTTCATTAAAAAAAAAAACTGGGGAGTTAACGTAGCATGCTTGGTATGCACAAGTCATCTGTAGCTGAAAAAAGAAAGTGAGAGCTGTGTAGTGAGTTATCAGATTAAAAACTTTGATACATGACTGACACAAAAATAAAGTAGGATATTAGTAATTGTGAACGATTTGACGGATTTCATGGCTAGATTAGTACTATGGGAAATGGGGAATGTAGCTTGCAAAACACAAGAAAATGTAATAGCAAGAATATATACTAAAAAGACAAACCAGTTAATACTTATAATAAATATAGATGGCTCCAACTACGCAGAAGTGTAACGTTTTGTGCATACAAAATCCTCCTGAGAACCGACCTATGCATTTTTGTCCTCTGTAATGGACATTTGTTTTTGGTCTATGTCTTTTGATTTATTTGAGCCACCTTACTAAGTCCTGATGTAGTAAATACAGGACTTTTCATTGATATCTCATGTGTTTGGGTGGCCTCTTTCAGTGCCAAAGAGGAAGGAAATCACAAAATAAGTTCAATGTAAAGATTCCTTTCTCTAGGTTCCCAGGAGGATATGTGTCTTCTCCGTGCACTGAGGTGAATCATTATGTCCCCCTAAGACCCAGCAATTACATTACATCTGACATTTTTAGCCATCACAAATAAGAATGTTTTCAATTTAATTCACAACCAATCCCACACATAAAAGCTAAGAGTTTGATTTCCTGTTTTATCCTGTCAATTAATGGAACTCATGATATGTATGTATATGCTTAAAAGTGCATTAAGCTATACACATCCTGTTTTTATCAATTCAATTTCAACCTTACTGAAATCGTGTTGAAATTGTGGTTTTTTGCATGAAACATGAAAATAGGACAACCCTGCCCACAACCACCAAATGGGTGATCAGTGATCCTCTGATTACATCAAACAGAAAACAGGAAATATAATTATTTATTTATTTTTTTGTTCTTCTGGGTCTCAGCAGCCTATATGTTTATATTAACTGCAGTAGGTAGAAAATATTTTCCTACCTGATACCTGACATTTTATCACTTATGTTGAGCTCAGGTTGTTCAGCACTCTTCTCTCAGTGACTCCAAAGACAACTGAATTATATTAAAAGATCTAAGCTTCCTTGTGTGTTTTTGGTACACACTGGATTGTGCGTCATATCTCTTATCAGGGTTTTAAAGCAGACAAGGAAATTATGGCATGTGAGCAGAGTGTCCACATCCCAGCAGACTAAATGTGGGACAAAGATACAGGACAGTAATGCTGAGAGGCATTAATCATGTGAAGGACATATTTTATTTGAACATGACCTTCCCAACTCCCGTCAAGTTTAGTTTGATGTCATTGTCTTCCTACTCTGCGCTTTTTATCCAAATAACCTTTGAAACAGATTATTTCAGTTGTTGCTTTGTCTAGACATCATTGCGAGGATTCACCCATCGACTAGTAAATCGCTACAAAATCAAAATGTGGAAAAAAAAACTTTATTAACTACAGTTGTCAGCAGAAGTTCACATATACAAATCATGGGGATGAATGTGATGGCAAATTTGGATCTTTGATAATTTCTTTGAACTATTATTTCTATTGTGTGTCCAGCATACACCTTTAATAACTTTAAAAAACAAGAACTGGGTGCACAAGTTTGAATTTATTTTTTGTTCCCTCTTGTTCACATAGGGTCAAAGGTATACATGCAGATTCAAATGCATACATACAATCACTTAAATCTTTTAATAAGTGGTGTTGAAGGTTCTATAATGTATTGACTCTGACTTTCTACAATGAGAAAGTCCAAGCAACTCAGTAAAGATCTAAGACAAGGAACTGTAGATTTACAGAAGCTGGGAAGGTCTGTTGGAGCTATTTCTAAAATACTGCAGATTCCAAGATCATAAGTTCAAACATTTGCATGTCAGTACAAGTTATTTGGATGCGTCACTACTTTGCCAAGGTCTGAAAGAAGACCAAGCTATTACCCTGAGATGAGAGAAAGTTGGTTACGATGTAGGGAACAATGCAAGAACTAGCAAAGATCAAGCATGCCATGAGCTGGAAACTGCTGGGACACCAGCATCACTGTCCACAGAGAATGATGTCAACACATAAAGGAGGATAACATGAAACTTCTGGAATGACCTTCTCAAATACCCAACCTCAGTCCTAAATTTTAATCCGGAAATTTATGGACTATGCTTAAAAGTTTCAGGTGAGTGCCAGAAAACCAACTAACTGACTAAATGAACTCCAGTTATTTTGCCAAGAAGAGCGTTCAAATATCCAGCCAGAACTATCCCAGAACCTCGTTGATGGCAACCAAAAGCATCTGTTTGAGGTGTAACTTGGTAATGGAGATTTCATCAAATATTAATGGGGGTGTGGACATGTATTTGAGCATGTATGTATACTTTGGACAATGTGTCGAGGACAGAAAAACCAAAATAAATTCAAACTTGTCGAACCAATTCTTTCATTTTTTAAACTCGTTAAAGAACAGTTCAAATAAAAACTCCAAACTTACCATCATATTCACGCCCACTGTGAGTGTATGTGATCTTCTGACCAAAAAGCAATTTTGAGCCTTTAAAAAAACCCTCATAACAAACCCACTAATCACTCAATACTGAAATACCTCTCACAGCAAGATACTTAAAGCTCCAGCTGATACTGTCATTTCCTATCCTACATCTTTGCGTAAATGCAGGATGATGTGACTCGTGTTATGACACTGAATAGGTCTGGCTCATGAGAATGTATGGTATGCACGAACATGTGTACGCTTGTGAGTGGAAACCTCCATTCAGTGGAAGCCTTGTCCCTAATGTGTCCCCTCATGATGTGAAGTCAAATCCACTTAAAACCACTGTGTCAGGATTCATAAAGAGAATGGCTGCAAACTGGGCTTTGACCCACAAACCTCGAAGTGGCTCTCACACGCTGGCAGGATATGTGGCGGCTGAGCTGGCTGTAACAGGACAGTCTCTCCTTTTTGATAACAGGGATACAAAACACGACAGCCTTCTTCTGCCCCAGCCCTTTTCTATAGATTATCCCGGTTATGCAACATATCGTTTAGATCTCAGCAGTCAATTTTTGCTGATGTTCAATATATAAAGCTGTGGTTTAAACACATTTCACAGATGGTGCTGGTGGATTGCATGAAATAACGCACACACAGAACTTTCCAGCTTTTTTTCCGTTTCTAAAATGACTTCATTATTTTTCCTGCAACTCTCTGAAAATCTGTCCACTTAAGGGAGGGAAGGAATAGACCTTTTCTGTTTTGGAAGGCTTCACAGCTTCTCTCACATAGAGCTCTGTGAATACTGTGAAATGAGGAATAACCTGCTTTTAGGTACCAAAACAATTACTGACACACCTCCCAGCTAAGTATCAATTATGACGCTCAGGGCTATAGTGAAACAATCTGAGAGCCACACCCTGAAACCCTGACTTCTAATGAGGGACAAAGTCATTTTGATTTATCATTGCGCTGCAGTCATTTTACTGGCAGTATATTTAATACTGATGAGAAGCTACAGAAAGATTGGAGAACACCGGAGACATCCATCAAATACTACTGCTGCAGATATCTGACTCATGCCTGCTGGCAACTGCATTAGTGTGTGTTTTAAAGATACCATTAAGGCATCATGTGGAGATCCAAGTCTGTGAGGCATAGTGTTACTAGTGTATGTGTGTGTGTGCACGCGTGCATTTTAAATGAACAATTTCAACTCATGAAATTATCTTCTTATACAATTTAGGTGTTCTACTGTGATTTGAGCCTAACCATGTATAAATGGATGGGATTTCCTTTAAAAGGAAATTGAATGGCACTTTTCTTTTCTTACTAACCGATCAAAGCACTATAAAACACATTTGCTCATGCAATCATAGGTAAATGCATTTGGATGGTGCTCTAGTCTATGCACTGTAAACACTTTACCTGACATCTGTGGTAAGTTTAGCATCACAGATTATCTCAGTGAGGACGAGGACGAACGTGCACGCACCCAAGACTCGGAAGGCTTTTGAATAGAGGACCTTCTTGCTCTATTATTTTCTGTTATACATGCATTGTTGTAAAGGTGGAAGCTCACATTAAACAGAGCCAAAATTTCAAATAACGAGGTCTGCGCATGGAGACATAATCCTATTGAATCAAAAGCTCCAGCTTCAGATGGCTTTCTCTACTCTTGGCTCTGTATGATGTCAGAGAGAGAGGATAGCCCTTATATGGTAATCTGAAGCGCAAAGCTCTGAAGCTCCACCTACCTTTTGTTTGTGTGTGGTAGCCAATTAGAAGAGAGCTGGCTTATAACAGCATGTCCCACCTTGGAAGCTGAAAAATGTTCATACCCCACATCCCATGTTTGTTTGTTTTTTTACTATTAACAAAAAAACAAAACAAAAATCACTGAATTTCATTGAAGGCCCAGCATCAGTAAAGTCTTGCTTGTTTATTTACCCTTACAACAGTCATTAATTCACTCTGAAGCAGCTCTTCTTAGACAGGATGAACTGTAGGGCAGCAGTTTTTCTGAACTGTAAATCATTGAAAAATAGTCTTAGAAAATAATAATATGGAGTTGGAATGAATGCTTAATAGGTCCACTTTAAGTACTGTTTGAAAAGCATTTAAAAGGAAGTCTTTCATCTCTGTCCTCCTTAGATGGAGCTGAGCAGGCTGTTAAGGTCTGTGCTAAGCTTGTTGTTTTCCCGGCAGAGACACGACTACGGCTCTGGATTGATTTGCTCCTGCGGTGAATACACACACCAGCCAGCAGCCTCCAGCTGGCAGCAGGAAGACCCGACCAACGTTGTCTCCGCAGGAGAGCTCATTGTCCCGCCCCTGCGGTGCATCATCTCACACTCTTCCTGCCTGCAAGATGCAAACATCTATATATGCATTGGAGACACCCTATTAACCAAAGTATGACTTTTTTGTGACATCATTATACCTTGGACACCAAAGTGCAAAGCTATGAGAGTGAAATATTGTGCATGTGCATGTTTTAAGACCAAAATATCACCTGGATGATGTGTAGTGCTTTTAGGAAACCATAAAATGCTGTCCTGAGCCAAGAATGTGGTACATGATGTGACAGACAGTCGTTTATGAAACTATAATATCCCACTGGGTGATGAAATCCTCTAAACATTTTATAAGAGGAGATGTCTGACTAATAACTTTATGTAAGTTATTACAATTATGAAACCAAGCAGCATTTAAAATGAAAGCTTGGCCTACACTGACCTCTAGTGAAGACATGACAAGTGTGCACACGGAGAACAGAAGGAGCAGATTCTATTTCATTTTTTCTCCAGCATATGAAAGGAAATCCCTAATAAAAAAAAACAAAAATATTAGCATGAACAGTTAAAACCATTAACACCAGACTATTTCCTTCGGTAGTTTTGTTGTTAGATTACAATCTGGTTACCAGACGCCTCCATGTGGCCAAACTGAGACACTTCATAGGCAAGAGTTGAGCAGAGGCAGACTGCAGAATATAGAGCAAATCAATGCAAAACGGTTTGCTTAAATAATTTATGAATGATACACAAACAATGAATACATGGTTTATAGCAGACTGTAAACTTACAATTTTAATGTGTATCAGATAGAGCTGTGAAGGTAGTAACTGCTGTTTTATATTTACAGTTTGAGTTAGAACTCGATGTAATAAATCACTTAGTCAGCTGATTTAGACCAGGGCAGACTCAAATAGTTTACTTTAAATTCACTAACTGCAGCTTTTTCACTGAAAATGTAGCTTCTTCTTTTTTTTAAAGAACATTTCCACATGCGAACTTGTGTTCTGGTAAACTGATGGGCTCAGCACTGTGTATTCAGGTGATCATTAACAACATCTATTCAACCAGTCACATGGGAGTAAATCAGTTCATTTAGTCCTGCAGACGTGGTGAAAGATGACCTGCTAAAGTTCAGCTCACATAACCACTCATTACAGCAAAGGTACATTGAGCCTCGAAGCAGATTGGATACCACAGCAGAAGATCACACCAGGTGAACAAGAAATCAAGCTACAATTGGCAAGATTGGAAAAATCTTTCCTGATCCAAGTTTGAATTTCAGATGATACATTTGGATGAAGGATGAGAATTTTGGGTAAACAACACAAAAACAGGGAAAACATCTTGGCTTGTATCAGCTGTTCAGGCTGGCAGTACTGACGTAATGGTGCAGAGCATGGTTTCTTGAACATGACGTGATGAGTTCATTGTACTCAAATTGCCTGTATAGTTACCAGATGTGAATCTGGTAGGGCACCTTTGGGATGTGGTGAAACAGAAGATTCAACTGTGTGATGCTTTCATGTCAACATGGACCAAAATCTCTGAGGAACCTTTCCAGCACCTTGTTGAATCCATGCCATTAAGAATTAAGGCAAAGCGGAATCTCTTATACTCTTCATATCTACTTTATCCTTTGTTTAGTGGTTTGGTTTATGCATTATTTAACTGCTTGACTCCCCTCTCCTTTTTGGGCAATTTTTAAAAATATTTTACATATAAAACTTATTTGTTGATTAATCAAATCTTGCATTTGGAAACCTCTGCGGCCATAACAGAGCAAACAAAAACAGCATCCATACATCCACAAGGACTCACACAGCGGCACATCCTAAGAAATTTCCCATCTTGTGTCAAGAGTTTAGTTTATTTTGACAGCGTTTCAGAATATCATACAGGTAAACAAGATTTTTGCAAAAGTTAATATATTCATAGTGTTGCATTTCATAAAAATAGTTGCTCCACTTACAGTCTTTGTGACCATCAATAGTACACCGAGTCATATTTATAGAGATATTTGTTCAGGGTCTACACACTGCTATTACACTACACAGTGATACGGAGCCGCTCAGGTTGTCGGGGTTTATATTGTGGTGCGAAAGCGTGTCTTTGTTGTTCTCAAACACACACTTTAACACACCCCTAGGTTTTTTTTTTCTTTTTAAAATTTCCCTAGAAAACTACTTACAGTTTGACTCGATGGAGACAGCTCAGATGTGGAAAGCAGTGATTTGTGCAAAGGCAGAGCAAAAAAAGACACACGTTTCCCTGCTTCTGCTCAAATCTGAAGTCACAAAATAAAGGAGTAGTCCAACTAAATGGGTGTGATGTGACGGTGTGTAACTGAGGCATTTTACAAGTGACTGAAAAAGCTCAATTGTTTGCTCCCGGCTGGTGATTCCTCCATTCCTCCCATTTCAAACCCTCTGTGTTGGATTGTGTTTTTAAGTCAGTCTGCTTAGTGCGTGTGTAATTACGGATTACAACGGCAAACATAATGACTTGTGTCCCTCTGCTCACTCAAACACTATCAGTATGTCCCTCAGCAGAAGAAGGAAAGGAGGTTTTTTGTTTTTTTCTTAGGCTCTTTGATTCTCATTCAGAGAAAAATACTCAAAATTAACAGTTTGCTAGATTCCTCCCATTCAACAGCCATTCAGTGACTCAAAGAATGCACTGCAGCCCTGTCAAGCTTTGGATTCATGCAGAGTGTGGTGTGCTTACTGTTTGGCACGTTTAAGGGTGGGTGATATCTCGGTGCAGTTATTTAGCCTCAAAACTAAAAACAATAGCAAAAGGAATTAATGCTTTATCTGTAATCCTTTGCAGGGTGACTTACAGTGTTGGGGAACAGAGAACTACATGTAACTAAATTAGTATTTTTAACATTATTTTATTATTATAGCTTGTTGGCAGTTGAACATTTGTTTTGATGCAGTGATTCATGTAATCCAATTACATGAGGGTTTTTCACTACAGAAACTACAAATAAATGTTCCATAAATGCAATGAAATAGTCCCACCCATTTTTCTGTCAGTCTGTGGGTTGATCACAGGGATTTTGGTTATTTTGTAGGGCTTTTCGGTTTCATTTAGTATTACCGAGTTTTTAATTCAAAGGTCTTTTCTGAATATTTTGATGGAGGTATCTTGAGATTTTATTAATTTATTAACTCAAGATTAGGATTAACGTTAGTCCTACTTTAGTTATAACTTAAAATGAAAAATAAAACTGAACTGTTGATTGTTATAAACAGCGACGGCTTTGGCTGCGCACTAGGCTCACATTTAAGACCCACACTGAACACCTCTCCAGACTATAAAAGTGTGGATGACACTTTTATGCATGCACAATTTAAAATGGGAATTTATTGCAGTCTGGAAATAAACCAAGATGTTTTTATTGTCAAAAGGAAAGAGGGGACTTTTTTAGCTTTTTTTTTTTTACTGTAATCTACTGAATACCAGCTACCGTTGCTTATTTTTAGACTCCAGTACATTTTTTTCTGGCCACTTTATGAGTGTGCAGCTATCTGAACATAACACTGACATACTGGTATTATGACTTTAATGCTGTTGTGGCTAACAGGCTAGCAAACAGCTTTTTACACACGCATATGCATATTTGACCTCAGTGCAGTAGCTTTTTCTTTTGAAACATTTTAGTAATATTAATACTGTGTAAAAAAAAAAAAAAAAGAACTGACTTTTATCAAATTTTATTCTTTTCTTACTCATCATTGCACCTTATATGAAAACCGAGACAGTCAGCAAACATAAAGGAGCAGCTTTGCACGCTGCAAAGGTTACTAGGTTACCTCTTCTGTCTTTTTACAGGTTTGTTTTGTAAAATTACTAATTCAATCAAGTTTCCCCAACGCTCTTTATTAGTATCAGCGTAACTTTTGTACTTTTGTGTAGTTTATGTTCCAGCAACCTCAGGCAATGCTATCTGAGACAGATGAGACATTTTGTCCAACTTCACCTGACAGTCTTCATCCTAAAAATCTTTCCCTCCTGTGACATTAAATGTCAAGCTGCTTTCAAGTACCTCTGCCTGTAATCAAGAACGCGCCGTTTGAAGTCTTAGCGTCACCGTTTTATCAAACATTGTGCAAGAATAGAAAACTTGACAGGAACTGTGGCAGTTACCAAAGGCGGCAGGGCTTAGCTAGTTACGAGCTTGATGTATAGAAATACAAGCGTTGCCTTCAAAGTCAGTCAGATTCTTGGGCAGGAATGCTTAAAAAAAAAAAAAAACAGGAACCCTCAAAAGAGCTTTGGCATGGATATATATGTCTCAATATCACACAGTGTAGACAGAATCTCTTAAAAGAAATTTAATTCAGCAGCTGACAAAGTGTCACGTTCACATGAGCATTCAGTCCTTCCTTCGAGATGCAGATTGTTACGCAAGCGAGCTTCTGAGAAGGTGAGATTGATTCTCTACTGAATTAATATCAGATTTTATTAATTTGGTTTGGTTTAGGGTGCAAAGCTCTGTCTGCCATGTGGCGACGTTTGATTACACAATCTCATATAAGCAATTCTTCATGGAAATTACTGGTGTCAGACCTCATTAAGAAATCAGTAATGAAAAGCATCATGACCCGAGATGAACCACAAATAAAAAGGGACCGTGGATACCTCCGCTAATGGACTCATTTTCATACATAAGCTTGTGAAATAAATTGTATATTTCACCGTGTCACACTAAAGAAATGCAGTTTATATTTATATCTGTAGAGTGGGTGTTGTATAGCAGCCTCTGTTGAACCCTCTGCAGTATTTTCACGGTTGAACCTTTTGTCCTCAGTCTAAGGCACTCTGCCCCTTCGTTGGTATCACGCAAGCTCCTTCTCTCAGTGTCCGACAGGACACCGCTGTCGCAGATTGCTTTGATCGTTAAGCACAGAAGAAAGGAAAATAGATTGAAGAGACACTCCCACTGAAGCCCGAGTGATTCAAACAGGCCGTGCAGTCGATCGCAGCAGGCTTGCTGAGACCCAGACCTGTGATCGCAGGGCGGAACAGGAGTGTGCAGGAGCAAGGAGCTACCTAAAGATCCGGGGCACGTCGTGCTGCTTCGCTCATTTATTTGTAGACTAGAATTTCTATATGTTCACTTAAAGATGATCTTATTTACAAAATGTTCCCACATATTCATATTCGTTATAATATATCTATGTCTATAACCATCTGATAGATTATTCAAGACAGGTTCAGGCCCAATACAGTCTCTGTTAAGGCAAAGTTTCTGCTGATGAGTCGATTTCATTTCTGCGGTCGCTCTTTGATCCATTCACTCTCCTCAAAAACATCCGTTAAACATTCCTTTTCATAAAATAGACTCCACTGTGTAGATATATATAAAAAAATCCATCCGACATTTACTTCCTGCTATGTTGTTTATATTTGCATGTTTGCACCCCCCCTCAGTTCAGCAAAATAGAGGTCTTCAAAATTCATTTACTCCACAAATGATTCCCACCACGCTACACAAAGACTCTATTTGCTCTTCTTTTGTGTGTGTGTGTGTGTGTGTGTTAACTTGGATGATTTTCCAGTTCTTAAGGTGGTAGGTGTAAAATATGTTTCTCCAAAATAATTTAAAATACAGTTCCATAAATAAAACTTTAAAAACACGTGGTCCAGATCACCCTGCCCCCCTCCTCTTGGTTTTGACTGTATGGGAGAACAGGTCGATGAGGGGATGCAGGAGCACAGGAGGGAGTGAGAATGGTACTTTCATCCAGATGGGGTGGTTTAGTTCAGATGAGTGTGGCCACTGCTTTCTGCTGAAGCTGCGGGGTTATCTGCTCAGAGTGGACGTGCCTGTGCGCAGGGTGCTGGGCAGCTTGTCTGATCCAGGGATCTTCCAAGGTCCAGGAGAGACTGTGGCCTTCCTCCCCGCTGCGATGCTGCTGCTGCTGGTGCTCTTGTTGGGTAGGCTAGGCCAGCTCTCTCCCTGGCCCCTTTCTAGTTCCCTGGGCCTTGGCTTGCTCTGCTCCAGCTCCCCCTGCTTTGCTCCACTCCAGCGCTCTACATCTTCCCTGCTGTTCCCGTTAATGTGTGGGAGCTTAGAGCTGCTAGGAGAGTGAGTGGACTCTCTATTGTCCCTAGTATTTCTCTCCTTGGACCTTCCTCTGTTGCTTCTGGAAGGTTTAGGCTCTCCGCTCTGCCCGTCCTTGCCCCCTTCCCCATCAGGAGTTGGCTGCATCCTGAGGCCCTTGTGGGTGGACCTGCCACCCTCCTTCTTAGCTCTGCTGCTCCCGCTGGTCGCAGCCGCTCTCCTCGCGTGGCCGATTGGGTCTGGGTTTAGCAGCTCGGCTTTCTGGGGGCTCTTCGAATGCTCCGTCCTGCTGTCTCGTGCCACCGGGTCTCGATGGACATCCTGAGGTGGCAGATGAGGAAGGTCGGGGGCTGGGGCTAGATGAGATGAAGGCGATGACATGGAAAGGCTTTCGATGGGAGGGGCTATTTCCGACAGGCTTGGGGAGGCTGAAGGGCGACCATCCCATGGGGCGGCATTGTCTGGAATGCATATGGATGCAGTCAATAACAACATAACAACACCACTCACCCAAAAACATTAAAAAAAATAAACTCTAATCATTACAGCAATCATGCCTATTCTACAAGCTGGAAGCACTGAGGTAAATATCAGAACAGGACGATAACCTACTTTCAGACGTGTCACAGGGCAACTCTACTTTTAGACAACATCCATCTGCCTCCCATAACTCTCTTAAAGGCCTTGGCCAACCGAAAATGTTGGCGGAAAATCGAAAACAGGTTTAATGAAATGGATGATGTGTCCAATAGGGTGGTGCTTTAGTGAGAATGAAAACCATAGGGGCAGAGTGCCTCTCTCTTTTTCTCTAAAGCTGGAGGAACTCGGTATCGGTGTAGCTTCCGCATTGAATCTGCGGTGCATTCCTCCACAACTCTCCACTCTCACAGACTGTTAGCTTCTGTTTCCGCACCGATGAGCCTCAGTCCCTGGGCCATCAGTCATTTTCAGTGGTCTAGGCAGGGGGCAGAGGCTAGGCTTGCTACACCGGCGCCATGAGGCCCAATTATAAGAAGCTCTGGAGCATTTTGAATGCAGGACGAGCAGGAGGTCATTTCTGAGCAAACTGGAGCTTCACAGTGTCGGATCACTTAATCTCCCTAAATTTCAGCGGAGTCACTTTAGCACATTACAAAATAAATACCTAGATCTGTGCTTATCAAAATCATCTGAAAAGCTTATTTTTAACCGTTTAGCAAGAGCAGAATCAGATAGAGGTCAGATACTGCCAAAGATCACTTCTCTGACTCACAAAAACTATAATTCATTAATGAATGTATTTAAAAACACTTTCAGTGACAGTACTCACACTTCCACACATTTTTCATGTTTACAAAAGATTTTGGGGTGAAATAAATAGGGGAGGAATGCAATGGGGAAATACCAAATACATACAAAAATACCAACTTAAAAAAACATGACAGAGCCTGCAATGTATTTTACAGACTTCTACTGTAGACAGTTTTTTAAGCGTGCCATTTATTCTTTTGTCCTGGACTTGTCCAGTTTCCTCAAATCTTTTAAGAATATGCTGCACACCACGCAGAAATATGCCAAGTTTGAACCTTGTAATACAGTTTTATGCCTGTCAAATTGTGGTATTTTGGCTTTTTGTTTTGGTAGATTTAGCTGAAGAAATTGCAACAAATCATGTTTTTCTGACAGGCCGGTAGTAACAAAAGTTACAATTTAAAACTGGATCTTCACAAAGTCTGTTCTGTGTAGACACAACACTGATTCATCCCTTGAGTTAGATGCCTTTTAATGCTAGAATGAGTCAAACAAAAAAAACATTCCCCTGAAAGGACGGGAATGAAAATGAATGAAAAAAGACCTTTAGAAAGCGGAGAACTACTGCTCAAGACCACTTTAAACATCTGGGTCCTTGGAAGCAAAATATAATGCTGAGGTCTACAGTTTAGTGCCGAGCAGTTAGTGTGAGGGTTTACAGCAGTTACACAGGACGTATTACTCAGCATACAAAAACTGTATCTGAACTGATTTCTGTTTCTGACAAAAAGCTTTTAAGAGAAAATTACTACGCAAAACAGAAGAAAAGTTTTGAACAGAAACATGCTAAGTGCTATTTTTACATAGTTTGCTTTCATGTTTCTTTACTAAAAGTAGCAAATAACTTTGACCACCTAAGTAGCAAGCTTAAGTGTAAGTTTTGATAAATTTGATAAACGCATACCCTTAGAAAGGGCGCACTCAATATCTCAACGCCACGCAGATGAACACAAAATAACATTTGTGCTCATACTCACAGCTACATCACACAGTTTATACTCTTGATTTTTGGTGCTTTATTTTGCATAAACCCTTAAAAATCTCACAGCAACCCGAAACAAAAATAGCTCGCTCCTTTGAACATTAGTATGCTAATGCTTTAAATAGGCAAATTAATCACAGCGCGTGATTTGAATAACCTTCCAGTATGCAAATGAATTGCTTGTAAACTAGGAATGATTAAATGTTGAATCAAACCCACGCAGATTAGGCCATGTGGGTTAAAAAAATGTCGCTTCTAGGCTGCAGGGGAACTCGGATAACAGTAGCTATCTACAGATAGGGTGCCGTGTTGTCTGGCTGACCACACCGGGACTCCTTGTGTGCATGTTTCAAGATTGTAGCTCAAGGCAAGTATTAAAAAAAGCTCTCCACACAGAGAGATTAAAACCTGGGCTGGAAGGGGACTAACAGAGAAGGGCAGACATGGGGGAGCGACAGGGGTGACCACCAAGGCCAGTTGTTGATGAATAAGCCTCACAGAGAGGGGGGTTAACAGATAAGTGAGCATCATGCTGACGCAGAAGCCACAGGAGTGAGTGATGCATTGGAGTTTTACTGCCCGCAGTGTCATACAAATAAATGTCCCCTTCCAGGCTCAATTCATGCTGCGCTGAAACTTTACTGGGTAAATAATCTGCTGTAATATTTCACGTTCATTTCCCCTGGCTGGCTCAGGATGCACGCTTATATAGCTTTATTTTTGAGCCCATAGGTAGCTGTTGGTGGCTGATTTATCTTTCAGTCAGGAACAGAGTTATGTTCACTAATTTTAGAACCTCCTGCAGCTCGGTGTGATTTTTGTTGATTACTCCTGGAGCAAAAAAACAGAACAGAAAAGAAAAATCTTCAAGAGTTTGGGGCTTTTCAAAGTTATAAAACAAGTTTTGATGTGAAAACAACGCACAATACCAAAGCACAGAAAGCCAGGGTTAAGTGAAGAGAAAGAAACATTCGTATGGTCACAAACCGTGTCTTTAGAGTGGCCCGTTAGGAAGAAATAGGGGGAGCCATGCGTGTCACTTTTCATGCACATGGAGAGACTGGAAGATACCATTCCTATAGAAGGGGAAGTAACAACCTAGACCAATCAATTAGTGATAGATCACTGAAATGGACAGAAGATAAACTAGTGTTAGTTAAGACAGAAGAGACAATTAGTTTACAGCAACAGTGAAATACAGAACTAAGAGATTAAATACAAAAGGATGACGGCTACAGAGGCAGAAGATACAATATGAATAAAAATGCATGTCAGATTAATATTACTAAGAGTCGATGTGATACTAGATTAACAGTGAAAAAAATACTACGTGTTAAGAAAGAAATGATCTGAGAGACAAATAATTTAAAGTCTAGAACCTTACCGTACTCTGGGACCTGCCCTGTACCCCTCTTTAGGAGGAGACGAACCCGCCTGCCCCCAGACTTGATGAGCTCGATAGCCCTAGCATGGGTCATGTCCCGAGTGCTCTCCCCATTGATCTCAATGATCTGGTCCCCAACCTGCATGTCAGAAAGTTTGCAAAGAAAACAAAGAAAGAAGCTAAGAAGTCTGTTTGTACTTTCCTTGCAAGGTCAAATCAATAAGACATTTTAGTTATAACAATATGCTTACAGCTTTTGGTCACATGCTAAATCTAAACCAAAGCTAAGCAAAATCTTTCTGGATTGTAGACTGGGGTTTATTTGCTTTAGACTAAACGTATGGATGGTTTTTAAATAGTGCTTTTAGGCATTTTTGCCTTTATTTGATTAGTGACAATTTAGGGATACATCAGTGATGTGTCATGTGTGTAACTTTAAGCCACCAAAAAGCAAGTCTGATATATAGCCCTATTTTCCTACTTTTGTGGTTGCTTGGTCTCTTGTTATTAAATTGTTTGCATCATCTTTGCTGTGCAACAGACCAGAACATTCATACACAGCATTTATCTTCCATCCTTGCTTTCAGATCATGCCCTTTTTTGTCATTTAATTTTTCTTCATGACATACACTCGGAAATGACTCTTCAACATCAATAAACATGAAGCAGTAATTTAGAGTAAAATGCAACTGAAACATATAAAATCAAAGGCATTCATTGAAATGATTTGTCATTGAAAAATGTGCTTTGTATAAACTAAATGTATATCAGCGAAGTAAATCTGATTTGATCAGATTCCATTAAATTAAACATTTTGCATTGTACCAATGTAACAAAATTACATAGAACATTAAATTAGTTACAGTCATCAAACAATGTAGTGGTAGGCTTGAAGACATAGGCCTCACAAAGGTAACAACTACACCTATAATATAATTGAATAAATCAAACGCAGTCTAGAAACTGTCAACCTGCTTCTGTTTGAAAGAAAGAAGAAGTATTTTTTCAGCCATGAACTTAGGGCAGCTTTGTTCTGTGATCGATAAATACTTTGCTGGCTGTATTCAGAACAGCCAAATACAGCAACCACTGGAACAAGTCTGAAGCTGTGTGCATCGATTAGACGGAGTATCAATAAAGCTCAATGACCACTGAAGGGAAAACCAAACTGCCCTCAATCAATCCAAAACAAAGCAGTAAGAATGGAGCAGATAAATCTAAATGATTAGATGACCCTTGCTATTTGTATGAAATGTTTCCTTGTGAGTTTATAAGGATCAATACAGATTTACAATCACTGGCCCCTTTATTAGTTACGCCTTAATAGTACTGGATTGGATTTCTGAACTTTTGCCTTCAGAGCTGTTTTAAGGTATTGGAAACATTCTCCACAGATTTTGATCCTTATTAAGACTTTCCCGTTCCACTACATCCAAAGGTGCTATAGTCGCTTGAGATCTGGTGCCTGAGGAGGCCATTTGAGTACAGTTTCATATTCAAGCAACCAGTTTGAGATGATTTGAGCTTTGTGACATGGTGTGTCATCTGGTTACTGCTGGGGACACTGTGGTTATTACACCACCAGCAGCAGCAGCAGCAGGAGCTAGAACCAAGACTTGTTTTGATCATGTCTATATAACTACATGCATTGGGCTGCTGCTATCTGATTGGTTGTTTAGATATCTGTGTTAATGAGGTGTTAATGAGCAGTTGAAGAGGAATACATAATACACTGGTTGTTAAGTGTATAAAATAATCATAACAGCAGCAGCTCAGCTAAAACCTAAAGTTAATATTCCCAGGCCTATCCCTTCTTTATGTGACCACTCCTTGGTGTATGTGAGGATGGCTCAAATATGAAACACTTCAAAGCCCTTCATGTGAGGGCCCTGAGGTTCACTAATGGGAGAAATCATGAGGAACAGGACAAAACATGCTGAGCCAATTACACTAACAAATGGAGAAGTCTCCCAGTAATGGTAAGAGGGTAATTTTAAAGTTAGGAGTGGACTAGAGTCAAGAGAGGGGGAGTCATTACGTGTCATTACAGTGGTCTGAAGAGGTGGAAGCCAAGACTGTTCTCATTAAACCTCAGCCCCTAACAGCAGCAGAGAGTGATCTCCATTTTCATCTTTAATAAAGAGGGAAAGAAAGCTGAATGGACAGCACGTGAGCTCAAAAAGCAGGAGATGGGAGCGAAGCTCGGAGAAGTAATTAAATGTGCTGAATGATTATCGGTAAAAATCAATCACTTCATACAATTTTCTTAACAGCATCTACAGTGACATTTAACCTAAAAAAAACAAACCTGTTAGAAATTGTAAGCGCTCCTTGTTGCTGATTATTTTGTTCGCAAGAGGGTTTTTTTTCCTCCTTTTTAAGAGCCTGTTGAGTAGAAACTACTTGGCTCAAACTCAAAATGTCAGAGTGACTGCAGGGAGTCACAGAGCATGTGGGCTTTTTGGTTTCCACACCTGAGTATGTTAAAGCGCTACTCAAATCCACAGTGACAGCCATGCTTTTTAACTACCGTCTCGCATTTGCTTAAGTTAAATGCAGATTGATTCCTCGCCGCATGCAGCGGTGTGGATACGTGGATTGCTGGAGGAGGGATCACACGGCTTACACTGTTTGATCAATCAACGGTGACAAATATGAAGCGCATACATGCGTCTACTTAAGTAAAATCCTGGGGCATTGGCTTTATTTACTTATTTTACATGTCATTAGGACACAAAATAAAACTTTACAGTTCAAAATTAACCCGAGAGGGTGACCGCATAGGTGCCCTCTCGGGTTTGTAAAACTTCTGTTTTGTACATTTTATATTTTGCTTTATTTGGTAACAACTGAAACTAACCAGTTTATTATGTACACCTGTTCAACTGCGTTTTAACCGAAATATCGAATCAGCCAATCACATGGCACCGACTCAGTGTACTGAGGTATGCAGACACGATCAAGGCAACCTGCTTGAATGGTCATCAAAATGGGCAAGAAAGGGGATTTAAATGACTTTGAACATGGCATTGTTTTTGTTTTGAGTATTTGATAAACACATTTAATTGTGCAAAGCGTGGCTCCAGTTAGAGTCAAAAAAATCAATCAAACCAGGGTTTGCTGTAGGGCGCGCCTACCTTCTCACTGACACAGTTATTCATGTGAACTTGTCCTTTTTTTTTGTTTGTCAGATCCACACGTCACTCGTCCACATCTACTTCAAAATGCTCAACTTGAGGCTTCAACAAAGCACTCTAAACTAATGTGTTAGTTACTTCCATGTTTAATGAGAACTGAATGCAGCTCTTTCCAACTTAAAATGTAACTTACTGTAGTAGACTGCTACATCAGTTAATTGGTACAACATGAAACCTGTCATAGGAGTTTTTTTATGTCCAGAAACTTTACTGGTAATCAGTTTGACTTTTTCTTTCTCACTTTCTTTGTTTAATACTAAATACTTAAAAAGAAACTATCACTACTTCACAGCAGTTTGTTTACTGATTTTAAGTAGAGCTCCACAAGTATTCCTGCTTCCTTTTCCACGTCCGTCTGGAGCCACTGGACTACAACGATTACAACACAGAAAAGGAAAAGTAATATCTCCCTCAGGGGCATTTTACACCATTATCTTTGACAGGTTCATTACAGATAAGCACTGTAGTGCATACTGAGGCTAACAGCCGCAGATGTAAGAATCGGAGGACATGCAAGAAAAAGAAAACAGGACTGAGGGAAACGCCAAAGACAGAAAAGCTGCTGGGGAAGTGGAAGGGTTTTATTTTCATTTCCACTGGATTTATTGTTATTACATATATATATGTAATTCAGAAAATGTGTGTGCTGCTTTGTTTTTTTTAGCTAAAAGGATAACTGTGTAGCTGTGGAGACCATCAAACACATGACATCATGATGGCCCCATTAAATGATTAAATCTGTCTTTAACCTGCTGAATATCACCTGATGCTAAACAAAAGGAAGAAGTTAAGTTTTGGGAATTTGGGAGGAGACAAACTTGCGATCAGCATCAGAAGGACAAACCATCTCATACATAAGTTATTTTGACAGATTATTTCTTAGCTGGCACAAAAAAAAGTTGCAGTTGCAGCGTTGATAACATCAGACAATTACAGACAACACCGTGTAATGCAGCAAAGATTGAAAGCAGCTTAACTTTTAACGATGGGGTAATCGCTTTCTTAAAGGAAATGATGTCATCAAACCCTACCCTCATCCTCCCGTTGCGAATGGCCGGCCCGTCCTCTGCGAGTCGTAGGACAAAGAGGTCCATTTTGTACTCCCGCCCTCCACGGATGCTAAAACCGAAGCCCTTCACGCTCTTCTCCAGCTCCACTGTGAAGAAGTCGAAGTCCTGTGTAAGCTGAGACAAGCAGAGATCACGCATGATCAGATGCAGTCGTACTCGAGCACAAAACAGACTATGACTGCAGAAAATTGTCTCCAATAATAGTTTTTTTTTTTGAAGGAGAACGGAGCAAAAGCAATGGGGGAGGTGCTAATAAGACCAAAACTTTAGCTTCAATACATGAGGTTTTGAGAAATAACACGGCATTTACTTTGACAGACAAAACCAGCTTTAAATAGAAAATACAAAAACTCAAAATATCTAGAAACAAGCTTAGAATATAATAGAAAAACAATCTCTCTGGAAATATATTTTACTACATTATTGTACAAGAGACTGTGCAATGAAAAATATGTTTGAGGTAATTCAGTGCCACGTAACAGCTTTTTCACCATGTGAGCCCTAAAACATTATTTTAGACCCTGAATTTGTAACTTTAAAATGTTCCTCTCAGCATGTCCCTGATCACCAACCAAATTTAGAAGTATTTATACATTTATTGGCCACTGGCAGCTGAGCTGTGAACACAAGGTTGATATACAGCTCAAATTTTAAGTTTACTTGTTAGGAAGTAGTTTCTTATTTACACATCCAAAATATCATTGGTGAAATATTGGCAATTTTTTGTCATATTTATGGCCACCATACAACTTTAAGTCCATTTATCGCTCTCCTTTAACCTGCTCAGTAAGGAGAAGGAAGGTTTCTTTACACCTGCAATAATTTATAAGTGGTGGTACAGCTCTGTGCTGGGAGCCCGTTTCCCTTCTATGGAGGAGTTTGTATTAGTGCAAACAGCAGCAGGAAGACAGTCCATACATAACGGAGCACAGAGAACAGATATGCAGCATGAAAAGTAGGAACTGTGTTGTAAGTGTGCCGCAAAATGACTTGGCATCTGTAGGCAGGCCTAAGATTTGTCAGTTGGATGTGTACAGGGGTACCAGCTGAGCCATTAGCTCCTGTAAGCTGATCATGCAGGATTGCAGGCTGAGCTCAACTTTGTGACCTGCCTGAACGAACGCTGTGCTCAGTTTTAGGTTTTCACCAACTCATGTCTGGCTCTTAATTGGATTTGTGCACAGATAGCAGAGATAAAATTGAAAGAAAAAGAGTTAACAGATACTAAAAAGGCTCCGTAGAGCTGTAGGGGACTGATATGATATGATTATGTCCTAGATTTCAAATATCAATGTTCATATTGACAATCCTGTATGATTTGACCTTCAGAAAAGAGTCTGTTGAAGGATGAGTCACTCTCATCCTCAAGGCAAAGTCCTTCCTTACTTGAACTGGTGGCATTCGGTACTCTGGGATGGCAAATTGTCTAGCATCTGTGGCTAGCTGTCGATAGTCCAGCAGAGGCGGGTGTCTGTAATCCAACGTGGGCGGCTGCCGGTAGTCTGCCACGGGAGGGTGCCGGTAGTCCACCGGCGGCTGTCGGTAGTCTGTGAATGGTGGCTGTCGGATGTCTGGTTTAACATCTTGCCTCGCCTTCACCTCAGACCTGTAACTAACAGACCAATGAGAATGAAGGAGGAACTTCCAGGGAGGATTCCTACAGCTGTCATCACCACCTTTGGACATGGAAGATTACTCGTGTTATCTTTCAGCGTGCTTAGCAAACAAAAGAAACCCCATCTCTAACAAACTGCTGGGTCATCCGGCGCTGACAGAAATGGCTTGTTTTTAGTTTTGAAATGACAACCATTAAACACAACTTAAGTGAGGAAATTAAACATCACATAAAATGTTTATAATAAAAACAAACTCTCTCTCACGCTGATGAGTGCAAAGATATCTGAATACTGTGTAAAGCAGAGGGAAAGGAAATGAGGCTGTAAATTTTGGGACCCCTGTAGTTCTTGGTAAAATATTCAACAGATCTCGATAAAGAAGCAATTTATGTAAATAATTTAGCACTCCATAAGAGTTAAGTGATGTTATACAACAAAATAGTGAGCGAGCGTGAGAGATGAACAAAGAGAAGGGACAATAAGAGAGACAAAGATGAAGCTGGAAAAAGAAACTGAAAAGGGGAGAAGAGAGAGGCTCGAGCGCAAGGTGAAGAGAAAGAGAAAGGAGATATCTGACTCGCTCAGGGTACCTTTATTCCCAGAGGAACGGTGTTTCACCCCAGTGGCAGATAAAGAGCTAGTCTATAAAAAATGCTTCACTGCGTCATAAAAAAAAAAAAAATCAAGGCAGCTGCTTGTAAACCGACTCTTACCTGCTCTCGTGGGTGTAGGTCTGAGGTGTCGGGGCAGGAAGCTGAGTCACAGGGCTCTGGTGGGGCATGGGGTTGGGCTGGCTGGCAGAGGGGCTCGGTTCTGTCACTGCTTGGTTAGACAGGGAGGCTGCAGTGTTTAGCTGGGCCTTAGGGCTGTGCTGGTGAGCCATGGGGCTCTGCTTCTCCGAGCTGGGGGCTGATGGAGGATTGCTCACCTCTGAAAAACAGAATGTGATGTAAGAAAATCAAACCATAAGGTATCAGCTAAGGCTGTCTTGTCACTATAACTTGATTGTCTTGGCCACTTGAGGGCAGCACAGCAAACCTATTGTCCTCTGATAAAGTTGATCTGCTGGAGTAACGGCGCTATTTATTTCTTTTCAACTGCTAAATCTGAGCGGAAAAGGAGATTCCTGTTTAGGTTTTCACCACATGCCTAAGGGCATATTTGAGTCTTCACTTTATTTACTATGACAGAAATGAAACAATGGCCTGAAAAAAAATCAAGCGGCCGATTAAAGCTGGGTGGTGGTGAAAGTGTTCTTGATTTGAATAATTCTTAATAAAAAATATTGATATGTAGACCTTTATTTTCTATTTTAAATAAAACACAACTACTGGCAGGGTTGGCAATTTCTATGGCTACACAATATCCTCAGCTGCTTCTTGCTGTGATTGGCCAGCAGTGGAGAAGTACAATGGGTTTAAATATATCTAGCAACACAACTGCAGCTTTATCAAAGTCTATTGTGTAATCATTTGGTGAAAGTGTGTGTTTTTTTCCGGTTTTGATCATCAGTGAGTCTCGCTTACTCCTCATTGTAATGTGCATCCCTTATTGGGCCCACTAACAGTGGTCAAAAATCTACAGGTATTTCAAACTAATGGGAATACAAATGTCAGTGGAATATCAGTGGGAAGTGATGCAAAAAGAAAATCCTTTCTCGGCAGCCTTGGTTGCTGTGATTCAAGTTTATTGTGAGTAGTTAAGAGTCTCTTGTTGAATTGAAATCTTTCTCAAAAGCAACAAATGAAAAGAATCACTTGGTAAATGGGAGAAGGGAACACATTTCTCAGTGACACAGCCGGAGTGTGTTCTGTATTAGTGTTATTGTTAGAGACGTGCACTTCTGTTCCAAGCATCTGCATGCAGAGGTGTCATAAAAACAGAGTATGACTGGCTTGTGAATGTGACACAAGGCTTTGCAGCTTTCATTTAACAAAGCTAATTCAATATCTGTCATGAATCACCGTCAGCAGGTGTTTTGTGTGCGTGTGTGTCCATGTCTCACCTTCCTGTGGTATGATCCTCAGGGTGACACTAAGGCCTGCATCTTTGATCAGCTTAACGATGTCAGCGTGCGGCATGTTGACGATGGACTGGTTGTTCACCGCCAGTATCCTGTCTCCCACCTTCAGCTTCCCGCAGCGGTCTGCCGGGCTGCCCTCGATGATGCGGCCAATTTTGTGGGGCACAGCTGTTGGAGCATTCACACACGCAACAGCGGGTAAAGACGCGCTCGGCAGCAGATTGGAGGATTACGCTAGTCTGTGCTCACACACCACTCACTGCCTGACTGACTGAACATGTCTCTGCCTCTCTCATTTTGCTATTCACCTCAGGCTTACGTAAGGCATCCAGTTTTTCTTCATGTGTGTGTGGGCGAAGCACTGATGCTCAGAGCAGTGCGCCAGATATGTGTGTGACTGACGTGCTGTGGGAGGGCATGTATAATTGAGGAGCTAGAATGAGAGGCGCTTCACTTTTTACCAAGCCGTGACCTTGCCTACCCTAACCAATAAGTTTTCTTCACACTATAAAGAGACTACCTGATTATTGACAAGCATCTATGAGCTTTGCCACAATGTTTAGCACTCGAAGCAGTTGTTATGCTAAGCAGAGAATGACTGATGATGCTTAAGCACCTACTTGACTCTTTAATAATCACTGGACTCACTGTTAGTTGTGGCCGCCTCAGGCCGGTTGAGCGAGCTGATGATGACGAAACCGAAGCCCTCGCTCTCCTTTCGGCTGATTATGACATCGCTTGGTTGTGTGTTCGAGATCCCGTCTGAAGTAGCACCGGTGTTGCCCATGCCAGCGTTGGGAGCCTGGGGTGTGCTGGTGCTGTTGCCATACGTGAAGTCACTACGTGGGGAGCTGTGCTGCGTGGAGACAGAACCTGGGCTGCGGCCGTTTTCTGGACAAGACTCGCCTGTAGGGCGACGCAGAGAGGAATCAGAACAGAGGTATGTAGCTGAGTTTGAGAACCCTTCCCAAATGTGCAGATTAATGTCAAAGGCATAAAATTGTATGTTTGCACCAACAAGGTGAATCTTAAAGAGCTGTTAGCCCTAAACCTGACATATCTCAACTTGGTGTGAAGTGAATTCTTAAAGGTTGAGTGAACTGCACAATTGGAGGACAAAAGAAAAAAAACTATCTAAAGCAGATGAAAAGGATCTGCAAGTCACCTCCTGAACAAAGAAGAAAAACCTGTTAGGAAATGTTTGTCAAAATTGATGAAATTACGAACAACGAAAAGTATTGTCAGCTTTAAACCATCTGGAAAGCATCTAATTGGCAACGACTTAATTTTTCAGTATAATACTGATCCCAAACACACTGCCAATGCAGTAATAGTATACCTGGATAGAAAAAAAACACAGGTGAAACTATCAGTCATGCACAGACCTCTACGGAGACCTAAGAGGACGCAGTGTCGGATCATCTTGACAGAGAACAGAACAAAGTAAAGACAACATCCAAAGAAGAGCTTTGGATGTCCTTCAAGAAGCCTGGAGAACTATTCCTGAAGTCTACTTAAAGGAATTCCAAGAAGGCTTACAGGAGGTGCTGAAGAATAAAGGTGGTCATATCTTTATTTCAAACATGACTTTCAAAGCTCATTATAATTATAAAAATGTAAATGCTTATTTAAGATATTTTAAGACATCGGAGACCTTAAGGAGCCTAATGGGAGAGGAAAGGACTTACAAACCCTATTAACACTTACAATGTATACATTAATGATCCAGATGAAGGCCACAAGCTAAAACATATCAAAAATACATCATTGCTTCATAATACAAAAGTGCACAATGAGCATTTTCCTGTTGCAGCCAGCTGAGATGGAGTTTTTTTCAGGACCCTCTCTACAACGGCAACCCTGCTGTGTCGCAGCATTCAAATAAGGCAGCTTTTTTCGTGTGTGGATTTTTTTTTTTTTTGATGATGTAACCCTCTAGCCCTCACATTGCTATTTTAAGTAAACCATCAGAAAAGTGTAGCAGTTAGCAGCTTACAATTTAGACTTCTGAAACACAGTAAGAACAAAAATAATTTTTTTCTTCAGTAATTTGATCCTTAACAATTTGCTGCATTTAATAAGATCGTGAAATCCTTTATTTGCAGGTGACTCCAGGTGTCAAATTATTGTGGTGCGCTGAATAATACAATATTAAGTTCTTAAATGAATTAAAGTACCTTTAAACTCTTGTTACCTTCTATCAGTGCAGTTCATGCTCGCTACTACTGCTCTTGAGAACGGCATCTCATCCCAAAAATGATGTTACAAACAGCTGGTGCACCTTACAGGTTTTGTAACCAGGTGTGCGCATAGCAACAAGGCTGGAGGCATGAGCGATCTCTACATATATTTCCATGAGATGCTGTTGGAGGATCATAGAAATTCCCAGGTGGATTCCAGGGAGCTCCTGGAACAGTTTAATTCTTTGTTTCCTGCTTCTTTAATTCTTCTACTCACAATCCAGTGATAAAGCAGTGTTGTGACACTTTGAAGTAGTGTCACTGTTACATTTTTCCATGTACAATACAGAAATGTCCATCTCTATATTGCTTTTGCACTATACTAGAGTAGCTTTGCTTGATTCACAGGATCCCCCAACTTTAATATGATCATCCACAGTTTTGAAATGTTCAAGTGACATAAAATAAGTGAAAGCATAAAAGTCCCCTTCAAAGAAGCTAAAGATTCCTAACTAGAAAAAAAATATCAGCAGGATACAGAGTTACTTTCATAGAATCCAAAGATCATTTTGCATGTGGAAAATCTACACAGTTTTGCCAGCAAAGTGTTTTTCATCTTCCCCCCTAAGCTGGAACTAGACCTCATCCCTGTGAAGAATCAAGAAGCGAACATAGGACAGCAATTCAAAACACATCATTAAAACGCTGCCTTATGTCAATCTGACTACAGCTAAAGTAGCTTCTAGCACCTCTAGCATACACTGACAAAAGTGTGCATATGCACTCTGGCACACTGACTGATCGAACCCAGTGTTGTTTTCATAGTTCACTAGTAAGTGGGGCTGCGCTCTTCTGTAGTTAAACAGTTCAGGATTTAAACTGTAAATGTGAGGCTATGACAAGCTTTGTTATCATTAAAAGGTTTGAGCCCACATTTAGTATTTCTTTACCCAATGAGTGCACAAATTATTATCACATGAGGAGGAAAATAGTGAAAAAAGCCAATGATTTGTGCAAAATGTGGGTTACTGGGTGCGGGCTAAAGTGTGAGCTCGGAGCAGAGAGAGTCTGATACTTCGTAAAGTGCGAGTGGGAGTCAGACAATTAGGATGGAAGTAAGGGCCACACAAGAGGCCAGGCATGAGTCAGACTGTAGCCTTTGGTGGAGAAGAAATTGACAGACAGGGCGGACTAGAGTGGGAAGAATTTGATTGGTGAGAGGAACATGTGCATGTGTGTGGTGGAGGGCGTAATAATGAGAACAGGACAGGCTGTAGTTCAGAGGAAGAAGCGCCAGCTCAGTCTCCACGGTAAAGAAACTCAAGTAAGGAAAGGGAGCGAGAAAAGTGTGTGCGTGAGAGCGAAGGTGTGCTAATGTGTTTTTCAGAGAGGCTTCAGCATAATTACTCAGAGATTAGTATGTCGGTTTTCTGACTAATTAAACCTGAATCATTACAGGACATGAATGAGACCAGGAGAGGTAATAGAGGAGGACGAGAACAGACAGAGGAGAGGCACGCTGCACACTTTTATAATCCAGAGCAGTACATTTATGCTGTGTTAAACAGTGGATTAAAACAATCTATAAAGAAGGAATCCCAGATTGATGACTCTGCTGTTTCCTCACCTGCCGCCTGAACCCTCCTCCTGATAACCAGATTCACCTGGCCGGTACGTGCTGCCCCGTGCATCAGGTCAATGACATATCTGTGTGGCTTCCCCACCACTGGGATTCCATCAACAAACAGCAGCTCATCGCCGGGCCGCAGGCGCCCATCTAGATCCGCTGGACTCTTCTCGATGATCGCCCCGATGAGAATCTGTTTTTAAACGCAGGCTGTCAGAAAGATTTCGGACTCATAAGCCCCGAGACTCCGGAGTGTAGACTGTGTGGGTCACATGCAAGTGGGTGTTAAGTGGTTGTTATACTGACACATTAATAACTCAGTTACATGGCTAAAATATTGTTGTGTTACAGTAAAAAACAGCAATAAACACCAAAGCAGCCACAGCCAGCACTCTCTCAGGGGGCAAAGGTCAGGTTAGGTGTTCACAGTGTGTGTAGTGGGTTAAGAGAGGAGAAAATGACAGGGTTCCACGCCCACTGCCATACGAGCCTTCTCACGCGTCTCCGGACTCACAGGCTGCCCCGCCTCATCCCCGCCCAGCACCCGGAAACCGAACCCGGACTTCTGTCGGCGCAGGTGGACCTCGATGTCCTGGTACTCTCCTCCTGAGGCAAAACAAGAGGAAAATAATTAAAGTCCTGGCCTGACAGTGTGCGGAGCTCCAGCGTCGCTGTAAGGAGTATGTGTTTACCTGAAGAGTCCAGAGGGAAAACAGTCCTTGGCTGCCCAGGATCTAGATTAAAAGATGAAGACAAAGGACAGGATGTCCCTGTAAACAATGCAAAATGCACAAAAAAAATGCTCATACACATCCAAAGAGTACACCAGTAAACACAGACGCTCCCATAAAGGCTAGAAACAAGGCAGAAAGGCCCTGCCTCAGCATTATGTCACTGCAGAATTTCAGCATCATCCATAAAAGTCGGGAAGTGCTTACAGCGTGTAATATACCCATCCCTTATTTACAGCGTGAGGTGGGGTGCAAGCACTGATCTGCAATCAGGAGCTTTGCACGACGCCATGATGTGCAAAAGTAGTGAAATGAACTCAACCACAGACAAGTGGCTGTGAATGAAAAATTGATTCCAGTTGTAAGTGTTTTAATCATAGTGAGCGCTCTGCTGCGACTCCACAGGAATGATGAGAAAAAGAATCAGGACTACAGGTGAGCAGAGCGAGGCAGCTATTACCACAAATATACAGTTCTGTTTATAGAGAAGTGGTGGATTTCTTCAGTATGTCTATATTTTTTCTTTATATTTTAAGAACAATCAAAATTACAAAGTCAATTTCTACACTCAAAAACATCAAATTCAGGAAATAGGTTCAAGTATATCTGTATTTTTGGGGGTAGTTTATAATATTAGCTCACTGTTAGCTTGAATTAATTAATGGAGTAAACCCGAAAAAGTCGAACAGGTTGGCTGACTAGATAGCATGAACAAATAAACAATGCTGTTAACAAAACTTTACATCGAAATGCACTTACTGGCCACTTTATAAGGAGTACACCTGTTCCTCTGGACTTGAATAACTTTGCAAATATCTAATCAGCCAATCACATGGCAGCCACTCAATACATGTTGGCATGTAGACGTGGAGAATCTACAACATGTGAACCTTTAAGCAGATGGGTTACAGCAGCAGAAGACCGTACCTGGTGCCACTTGTAGCTTCAGACGCTGAGGCTACATTTCACACGGGCTCACCAAAACTTGACAATAGAAGATTGGAAAAATGCTGCCTGGTCTGATCAGTCCCGATTTCTGCTGCAGCATTCAGACGTTGGGGTCAAAACTTAGCGTAAAACTCAGACTGCTGCTGCTGGTGGTGTAATGATGTGGAGGATAATTTCTTTGTACCTTTTCAGTCCCTTTGTACCCACTGACCATTAGTGAAACCCGGCAGCCTACCTGAGTACTGCTGCTGACCATGTTCATCCCTTTATGACCATAATGTACCCATCTCCTGATTTCTGCTTCCAGGCATGCCTCCAAGTTCAAATCATCTCAAATTGGTTTCTTGAGCAATTGGACCCCACAGTCACCAGATCTATTTCTCCAACAATCTACAATCATGCAACTTCAGGATATAGTGTAACAGAAGATTCTCATCATGGATGTGCAGCCAACAATATAATGGAAAAAAATAAAGAAAAGGTCGAAACTGTACACACAAAACTCGAAAGTGGTGAAATTGGTCACCAGCTATTAAACTGAGCAGTAGTGACGTATGGCTAAAATAACACGCTAACAGGTAAGGACATCTGGATCAGATAACTATCTACAATTGAAAATTATGCCAAAAGTGTTTAGATGCAGTTTAAAATAAGCTCAGTTTAACAGATTTAAAGATCAAGAATGTTGTGAACAGGTTTTTAGAGTCCGTCTGACAGGGCTGCAGTAGTAGATGTAGTCAGATGAAAAAAGGTTGGGAGCACTGGTCTAAACAATCTTCGAACAATCTTCTTCAAAGATACAAACACACGCACACAAAATCTCGAGTGGTTTCAAGCAATGCAGCCTGCTTGGGATTTATTCACTCAGGATCTCACATGTCCGTCTTTGAAGTGTCTTTGACTTTAATGCGTATGAAACTGTCAAATTATATTTAAGAAAACACAACAAAACAGGAACACCTGCTTTTCCCTGTCACACTGAATAACCCACAAAACCTACTGTGACCATTTTTAATACAGGCTCATAAAGCTGAGAATGTATGCTAAAGAGTTTGAAATACCTGATCCTATACCTCAGTCTGTTTATGTAATCGCTGACATTAATTTATTAAGGGTCAGAGAAGACTGAACTTAACCACAGCTGACGGAGTCTGGGCTGGCCTGAGGTTGTGATGCTAAATAAAAGGTCACACCCAGCTTTACCTACACCAGTGAGGCGGTCAAATGGAGCACTGCTAAAATCTGTCTGTGTGTTTTTCCTACTGAGCATTACCAGGCACAACCCCTGACCTTTACTGAGAGGAAGGCAGCAGTGATCACGGCATCCGCCACAGAAGAGGAGGAAGCGACAGTGAGCGAAACAGGAAGATTTGATGAGAAGACTTTCTGACAGCCGTGTCCTCTTGAATAGCAGGTACCTCATATACAGCAGCCTTAACAATAAAAACTTTACTGTAACTTTACTATAGCAATATCCTCCAATAAACCAGAGGAAAGATACTGTCAAGCCATGAATCCATGAGACCTGTTATCAGTTATATGCAAGGCAGATGTTAACCTCTAAAGAGAATCAGTGAAGAAACTGGCTTACACACCACTGTGAGAGTGGAAAAGCCAACTCAACATAATCCGTATTTCACTATGTTTCCCAGAAACACATTTTACTTTCAAGTAGGAAAGAATGTGAAATGATGATGTGAAATAATGTGAAAGAAACACAATAATATTTAGTGTAAATGTCTCGTTACAGAATTTAAGAAAACTAATTCTAGTACCTGTGTGCTATGATAATATAGATCTGTGATGTTACTAAAATCCTTATTCTGCAAATACAAATGTGCATAAAAAGCATGTCCTACTTTCTACTGATTAAAATGCTCAATTGAGCAAAAGAATGATGTATGCACAATCGCAATAATATGTAGAATTTTATAATTTTACAAGTCACAGGATGGAAATATAACTGTGCAGAAGCACCTGTCTGATTATTCAGGGACACTTCTCAGTTTACAATGATCAGTATTTCTAGTTATCTACACAGCTTCTGATTTTTATTTTATACTCGTGGTTATTGTGTGGAAAGTTCAGACACAGATCTTCAGCTCTGAAGAAAGAGGTCAGCAAATTTCAGAAGACTTTTTCAGATTTCTGTGGAGCAACAAAAGTGACAATGAATCAATTCTGTGATTGAGAGAAAGAGTGATCGCTCTTCACTCCTCTGCCTTCCCTCGTAGAAGCTGGCCTGCTTGATTTCTAGAGAGGAGTGTGTTTTCACAGCACTTCACCTGCAGTATCAACGCTGGTACTTACGCCTACTCTCAAAGATAGCCCTGGACTTCTCATAAAGGTCATATGGGTCTGGCTTTGCCAGGGCCAAGGCCTCGGAGGCAGACTCAGGGACCGAGGCCCTGTGAAGATGGTGTGTTGGGAAGGGGGCGCTGTGGGGGATAACAGGAACCGACAGGCTGGTCTGAGCAGGGCTGCTCTGGCCCTGCTGGGACTCCCACTGCTCCAGCACCTGCAAAGCACAGCGGCATGAGCGGTCAGTATTTCCCTTCCTGCTCTCCCACTCCTGATGCTTGATTTCATCCTCAAAATCACAGTAAGAACCGTAAACTCCTAGGCACGGTTTCGTTTAAGGAGCTGTGACAGTTCACTAAACCCTGCCGCGCCCATTTATGGCTGCTACACCCGTCAAGCTTTGCCTGCTCGGACATATTTACAACTTAATAATGCATGTCTATTTTCAGAGAAAAGTAAGGAAAACTACTCATTTCTAACAAAAAAAATTATGCTTTCGACTCACAAAAAGGTGCCTGTCAATTTACATGTTTTCATGTAACCGTAACATCTGTCTCCTTCTCATTTTAAGATTAAAACATGTGGTGAAAGAAAAAACATACTGGAAAAGACTTGATGCTTTTAGCTTTGGCAAAAAGACAACTCAGGAAACTGATGATGATGCCCTGGGCATTAAAAAAAGCACCAAAGTGTGTCAGTTACAGACTCACTTGAACTCGCCGTTTACTGTTTTTTCCAAACTGTTTTAATGATGATGTGTATTCAGAATTATAATTTTACATCTTTGATTGAAACATCAGGAATGCAGCATTTTGCAAAGTCAGCCTTCGCCTTGTATTTTTGAGATAACTATGACAACTAAAGAAATACCCCAAATGTGACTACAATAGGCAGCCCTGCTAAAATATTTTAACATCTGGGAAAGAACAAAGCTTGACAGGCCTGCTGCACCTAATTGATGTGGTTCAATATTTCCTGTTAGGGGGCAGTGTTTCGCCAACTGTCAATTCAAGCATGTTAGTGAGGTTAGTAGTAGAAATAAGCAAAATACTGCCAGCTGTTTCTATTTGGCATTCAGATCACAGTGTTTATGGGGATGTGTGCAGGGAGGAAAGCACCTGACATATGTGATTGGCACATCTAGATGGACATTTAAAAAAAATGATAGACGATTCTAAGGGCCAGAGCAAAAGTTATTCTCTATCTGTAAGGTAGAGTGTGGTATATAATCAGAAATCGGATAACTTTCATCCAGAAAGACATCTGAAAATGTGCTGTCAAGCTTTGGAGGTGACAAAGGCAGTTTTGACATCACCAGTCAAAGTGTCAGCCTTGATGTGTCAGATAAGCGGGGCCGCCTGAGTCATGGCATGACACTAAGCAGATAGCCAAGATGACATGTTGACATGTCAAAAAAGGGTGAGCGACAGATCTGGAGGGAACAACAGGCCTTTTGAAAGCGAGACGGCGAGATTGGCTGCATAGTGCCATACTTTAATACTGAGAAATGCAGGTCATCTGGTTCCAGATGTACCGAGAATAAATATCAACTTCATGGAAGCTCTGGTCAGGAATGAAAAGCAGCTCCGCTCTTTGCAGTTTTCAGTCGCGTCTGCTATTGATGTGAAGCACGTCTGCATAGGGCAGGCTGCTGAGACTGGGGACCTTGTTAAGGCGGGGAGTAGACTTCTGCATCCTGATCTCTCTTTCACTCTGTCTCTTCTTATTTGAGAATAAGACACTGAAGCAAGCACACTATGGCGATGATCTACTTGATCACATGAATAGAGCGCACTGCAGGCTGACAGCATTGCTGAATGAAAAACACCTGTATGTGTTGCCACATTAAGCACTGTTCTCCGTTACCTACAGTATCGGCTGAGTTTGATTGGCAAATCTTAATAAGCTCATTTGCAAATAAAACTCTTGGGAGTTGTGGGGTGAGTGTTTGCAGGACTATAGATCAATATGGCAATTAGGAGATTTCCTGTCTTCCCTTATTAGCCAAAGTCCTCCATATTTCATTCTCTGCTGCAGAAGTATTCCTTTAACAAATTACACCTAATTATACGAGTACTAAAGTCTAGTGTCGGGGGCTTTAGCAGCTAAAAGAGAGGGGCAGGCGCAGGTGGGGCATCCAAAAAGGTGAACAAACAAGACAAGAGAGAGGTTGTGTATGCTGACTGCTGCACTACAAAAGAGTTTAGGATTACAATTATTCTGAGAGAGATGAAAGACGATGATTGTGTTGAGATGGAAGGAGAAACGATGAACAATGAGGGGATTTCAGCAGACAAAGCATCTTAAAAGCTGCACAACTGAGGTTTCCTCTGATGTTAGTTGGGAACTGGAATGGGGACAACATTAGCTGGGGTCAGGGACTGGTCAGAGCAGTGCTGGGAAGATGCCAAGGCATGAAAGGAATATGAGGGTGACACAGATAAAGCAAAATGAATCTGATCTGAGAGGGTGTTTGGTGGACAGAGTTGTTAGAGGCCTGTAGGGACAGCAAATGACAGTGTAGTAGTGTATTTATAACAGCAGTGGAGGCAGGACTCGAAGCTAAAGGCAAGTTTGCAGAGATGCCACATGACGGGTTTTTGCTCTACTGGGTGGAAAAAAAAAAAGAGAAAGAAGGTGAAAGATAAATGACCGTGGAAGAAAAGCAGGGTATAGATGTGCAGAAAAGCTTTTGAAACATTTTGCCAAATGGACAAATGTTATGAAATGAAGATTAAAAAGGGGATGAAACATATCTGGCTCATGCCAAAGCATTGAACACAGATGGATAGCAGCACTAGAGCTGTAGCATAATAGTCCTAATGCCCTGAGTGTAAATTACCCTGATGGCACCCAGCCAGGCTATGAATCACGCCTGACTTGGAGGATACAAGTCTAGTGATGTTATGAGTGGGCTACTTGGACTTTCTGCCATCTCATAACGATAAAGAAGGGCTGAATATCAAAAGCGGGACACGGACATATAGTGAGTCACCAGTGGGGGTTAGTACGACGGACAAAAGAGCAGACAAGTCACTGCTAAATTTAGAGTTTTTCCAGTTAGCACATACGTATGCACACTGCAGCCACTGGTGGTAATCTACAGAATAAAAAAGCAGAAATGTGGATAGTCTGGATTTCTGAGGATGTTGCATGTTACCTGCTTAGGGGTCTTCCAGGGTGAATAGTGACCTGTAATGTTGAGAGAACAAAAAAACAACTTATGTTTTAGACGGAAAAAGATGAGATGTGAGGCTTATTTTTACCCAATGAAGCCAGGGTTTCCAGGGTATATCTTAGAGGATAATAAAATGAAGAAAACATCTGAATTAAATTTAAACCAAATGAAGACAATAATGGGACATGACAGCAGTGTTTGTAAGTGGTAGAAAGGACGAAGAAAAGGAAGTCTAAAACATGATGAAAGCACAAAGCAAGCGATGGCAAATACATTTCTATGAGGCAGAAACCAACTGTGAATGTAAAGTGAGATTAAAATAAGACCTGAGAAAATTCACTGCTGCACATACAGAGTATTTGCTACTGATAAAACGTGATTTTTATTCTGATTTGGAGATATCAGGTAATAATGTTTGCCTTCTGTTAAATAGAAAGCGAGGCCAAACTTTATACTGATGCATTTTAAACCTGCGTTATTATATTTATAGCCACTTGGGGCAGCGGAAACAAGCTGTAAACACAACACTGACAAATTATTACATTATTACACAAGTATTCCTAAAGGAAATTCAAATCTCCTCAGCTGCTAAATGCTTATCTATGAGCAGGTGCGATTATTAGAGAAATCAGCTGCATGTTTGCTGAACATTTTAGGCCATAAATCCAAATCAGCTGCATGAATAAAAAACATTAAAATGTAGTATTACAAATCCTGATCCTCACAAATACAGACACTCTGGTTTTACTAATGTGACATAGACAAACTGTTCTATATTATCATGTACTGCACACCAAATGCCACTAGAGGGCAGTCTACTGGTGACACAGGCTCCAGAGCTCAGTCAGCTGTGACAGGTAAAAAATATAAAAATGACTCACTGATAAATGTGCACCAGCCAACACACTTGAACATGTGCACACTTAGCCTCAAGAGAAAAAGTCACGGATACAGATGTAATCCTACAAACTGAGTCTTCAGTGAGCTCGCTGACTTTCAGTGTTTCAATGTCTGTCACATGGACAGCTGTCAGCAAGTCATCCAACAATAATCAAGATAAAGGTGGGGGTCTTAGTGGAGATTCAATTCCTATGTGATTAAATAAAATCTTTAATTCAGATTAAGCTCAGATTGAGCATCAGAATGGGGAAGAAAGGTGATCTGAGTGACTTCCAATATGGATTAGCTATTGGTGCCAGACAATGTGATTTATTTTCCCACATGTGCATCTGCAGGGTTTACAGAAAATCCTCCAAAAAAAAAAAAAAAAGAGCAAATATCCACTGAGCGCCAGTTCTGAGTGAAAATGGCCTTCAGTGGTCAGAGGAGAATGAGCAGACTGCTTTGAGCTGTCAAATAAACACTCATTGCAACCAAGGTATGCAGAAGAGGATCTTTGAACGCAAATCTTAAAGCAGAGACACTACAGCAGCAGAAGACCACAGCTAAGAACAGGAAACTTAGGATCCAATTCACACGGGCCCACTACAAACAACACAAAAACATGCATCCATCCTGCCTTGTGTTAACCATTCAAGCTGCTGCTAGTGGTGTAATGGTATAGGGGATATTTTCTTGGTACCCTTTGGGCACATCACAGCCTATCCCAGTACTGTTTCTGACCATGTCCCTCCCTTTATGACCGCAGTGTACCAGTCTTCTGATGGATGCTTCCAACAGGTTAAAATGCCGTGTCACAAAGCTGAAATCCTCTCAAACTGTTTCTTGAGCTGTACTCAAATGGTCTCCACAGTAACCGGATCTAACTCCTATAGAGTGTGGATGTGCATCTGACAAATCTGCAGCAGCTGTGCAATGCTGTCATGTCAGTATGAAGCAAAAATGTTTCCAGCATTTTGATGAATCGATGCCACTTCTGGCAGTTCTGAAGGGAAAAGTTGGCCCAACCCAATACTAGCAAGGTGTAGCCAATGAAGTAACTGGTGATTGTGGGCTACTGGTAGGGCTGCACGATTTTGCATAAAATGAGAATCACGATTTTTTTGCTTAGAATTGAGATCACGATTCTCTCACGATTTTCTTTTCCAGTATAAATATTTATTGCGCTTATTAACTGCACATCAACTTCGTAACAGTTGAGACTGAACATAAAAACAATAAATAAACATAAAAACAACAAATGTCTCGTTTTGTTGTTGCCGCAAAATGTTGTACTGCTTGAAATTCCGTCTCCACCGTTGCTCGACACTGCGTGTATAGAGCAGGTAGTGCAACAATAGAAAAATAGTTGCGGGACGGCACTGTGTAGCGTTTGTCTAGGGTGTTGATCATTTTCCTAAATCCCTCGTTTTGCACAGTGTTGATGGGAGCCCTATCTTTGGTCAGGTGATAAGTGATAGCCTCCGTAATTTCTTTGTGCCTGCGGGAGTTCGACGGGTATAGGGAAGCGCTGTATAAGGTTCCCGTTATTGATGTTTGGGTGGTTGACCGGGACGGATTTTCTCCTGTCACTTTCTCATAATCCCTGACGTGCTCTCCGTTGTTTTGTCCCTGCTAATTTTAGCATCACACGGCACAGCTTCTGTATCACGTGGTATAAGGCTCCGCCCTTGTCATTTGTTGAGCAGGAAGAGTGAGCGCTTGTTTTCATGCAGATTACGTCCCGGATCAAAATGCGGTACAATCGTCGTCTTTTTTTTTTTTCTTTTTTTTTTTTTTTTAAATCGTTGTCATTTGGAAATGAGATCGCACATAAGTATGAATTGAGATCGCGATTTTCTAACGATTAATCGTGCAGCCCTAGCTACTGGGCTACTGTGTAACCAAACATTTAAACGGTGGTGTACATTAAATAATATGAATTGTTTTCAACTTAATAAATTAACAATTCTAAATTTTCTAAAGGCAACTAGTTGCTAATTTGTCTAACTACATAACCACCCAGCTACAATGATTTACCATAAAAGCCATCACATGTCCTATCCCCAGGTGATGTTTCACACCAGGAAGGTATGAAAAAAATTAACCTAGGTCTAAATCTGTTCATCTAAAGGTAACTAGGGGATCCAGAGGTAGTATAAAAGAACTGAACACTCAACATGAATCCATTGTTTCAGTTTTCACTTGAAATGAGGAAAGGCTGACCTCACTCAATACCTCTGATCAATCTTCAGCAAACATTTCATTAAAGCATTCAATATCAGCACTCAGCAGGACGGCGACTACACTAGGCAAAGAGACGTTTGTGAATATATCACTGATCTGTCAGTGCCTACAGCAATAAAACTCTGACTTTCACTTAAGTTCAGGGTGACCATAAAGTGGTTTTAGTTTGCAATGCAGTGCAGCAAGTTAAGAACATACTTTCTCCTTTCACTTCCCAATTCATCTTGCTTTGACCTTTAAAATGTTATTCCACACATTTCAGCTGCTTACAACGTTGTCCAAGCACAAGAACCAGAATTCTGAGTTGAGCGATGAAAGAAAATCATCAGTAAAAAAGTACAAGACATGCAGCAAGCATCAAACACTTGTATATATGCATTCATATACATGCAGACACAGAGTAATGAAGCACTTTTCTTTAGTGCAATTCACAGGAGCATATTAAGAAAAGGTGCATTCTCCATCTTCTTTATTCACTTTTTCTTTCTCTTGTCTTTCAAGTGCTGCCACAGTCTTCCCTCTGGGAAGCTTCAAGCACATGCAAATTGAGGGATCAAATTAAAGGGTGACTGCTCGAATTATGCGCCAGCCTTCCCAGTCTTGGCCTGGCCAGACTCCAATCGCACTGTAAAAACATTCGTCTCACTGAGCCACTAGTGGAATGATGACAACATGGAAATTAACAAAGGCTACAAAGAGAACTCCAGCAATGTTTTTCAGAGCACTGGCTCTTCTCTGTCAAAACTAGAGATGGCACGATACCACTTTTTTATGTCCGATACCGATACCGATATCATAAATTTGGATATCTGCCGATACCGATATGAATCCGATATAGTGTGTTTTAATCAACAAAACTGTTTTTTAAATATCTTGCTGCATTTTGTATAAGTTCATACTCAAGTTTAAAACAACAACTACACTAAAGCTATTCTGTTATACCTGTATGCAAAAAAAAATATTTCATAGTTCAGCAATACTGATCAATCTAATAAACTTAAACCTACACCATCCTCCCTATTCTGGTATTTTAAAGAGTACTTAGCATAAATATTAAGCAACCTAACTAATAGGGTTCCAACTCCCAGCAACAACAAAAATAAATAAATAAAAAATAGGGAACCACCCCTCACGCGCCACCTCATGATGCTTAATCGACGTAATCAACCTTAATTTGATGCAGTGTGAAAAAAAATGCACAGAAATCAATTATTTTTCAAGAAATATTAAATAGATTCAACATCTTTCTTCAACAAAATTGCAGACTGCACAGATGGTACCTTCCCAAAGGAAAAAGTACTATAGCTTACTAGGGTATATTAGACTTAACAGTTACTATATACAATAATGGACTTCTATACATTTTACATCAGATTAAAACTTTGGGTGTAAGATTCAGATAAATATTAAATAATTAAAAGCTCGACATTTTAAATGAGAATAAGAAAGAAAAGTATGTCTTTGTGCCCTCTTTTCCCTGTTAATGCCCTATCGGCCCCCCTGGCTAAACTTTGCTAGATCCGCCCCTGCACAGTTACCAGCCGTCAGCTACGTAGAAAAAGATCCTGGAGTAGAAAGTAATATTAAATACATTCTAACAACAGCTGATCAAGCTTAAACGTGCTGCTGTTGTTCAGCCGCTGGTTTCCTCTGTCTGGTGCAAAGTGGGCCAAAAGCAAACAAGAGACACGGACTCGCGACAGAAAAGCCGATCAGCTGATCATTAAGCAGTTTCATGATTGAAGTAGCAGCCGGAGAGCGAGAGGCAGTCGCTTGTTAAGCTTAACGCGGGAATGCTTTACAAACATTCAGAGATGGACTTACACACTTGCTTTACTTCTCTCGGGGATAACTTTGTCGGAGATGAAATGCCGGGTTGCTAGCGAAGCTCCAAATGCTATCCAGACCACCGACAGGTCCCGCATGCCACAGCCGCTCTATCACGTGATGCATACTGCTCCGACGTGCTAACGTTCTGAGGTGAGTTACAGCGTGTTGCAAGTTTTGTGAGGTGCTTTCGTGATATTTAATGGATCGGATTACATTTTTTATTTTTCTCCGATATCCAATCCAGTAATTTAGGTCAGTATCGGACCGATACCGATACGTAATATCGGATCGGTCCATCTCTAGTCAAAACAAGCCAAATAACATTTTTAGAAACAAACCAGTTACAGGAGCTTATCTAAAACTCAATAACAATTTCACTTTCAATGCACATGGGAGCATTTTTATCAGCGCAAAAAAAGAAAGACTTTTGAAGTGTTATAACTTGAGGGGCAGAGAAGGATTTTTGCTTTTATTCCCAAAGAAGGTGAATCAATGAACAGCTTTCCAGAATACCTAGATTTGAGTCTTTGTGGAGGGTACAGTTAGCAAAAGAGGCAACAACAGAGCAGAACCTCCACATGGGTAAAAGAACCTGAGATAAGCCAGACCGACAGAAAGAGGGTGAACTACCTGGCATCACTGACGGAGGTGATCCACGGGTTAAAGACACTGTTAGCTCAGGCATACCAGACATTTATGCAGACGTAGGTGTCAAAGTGCCCCATGGCTAGAAGTTGAGAAGGGGTGAGCGGCTGAGAGAGAACACCAAGAGAGAGAGGGAGGGCAAAAGGAGCTGTCCGTGGTGCTGAAAGCTCTTAGCCCAAATGCTAATCAGATCTGTCAGCTCAGCTACAGAGAGCTACATGAACCCTGCAGCGTCCAACTTGCACTTAAGTTCTGAGCTAACTGGTGTCCTGTCCTACTGTATGCGTCAGCCTTTTCCAATATAAGTATAACAACAGCAATACACATCAGTAAAAGTGCACAGGTAATGACTGCGTCTGACTCCACTCCATCCATGGCACAGCTTCAGGTAATAGTGAAGGGCATTTGGTTGAAGTTGTGCCTCATTTTCAATTCCTGGTTTCTGGGCAAAACTCTAATTAAAGAGTTTGGAACTGGAAATGTTTCCAGAGATGCTGGAGCTGGCAGGGACTTCACAGAAAGCACTGGTTCTCAAAAGCGCCAAATTAAATCTTACATGTTGGCTCATTAAAACCTGCTGCTGTCAAAATTAGCTTCCAATGGGGAAAAAATGGGTGAATGTCATTAAAAAAAAAACAGCAAAAAATATCAGCGGTTGTGTTACTGTTTGTTCAGAACATAGACTGTATTTAAAGTTCTGTATTGAGAGTTCTTAAGTGCCTAAAACCTGCATTATATGTAGTGACCATTAGGGGGCTCCTTGGGTTACCAAAAGTAGTCTAATTAAATAAAAAAAAACTGACAGAAAACAACCCTATTTCTTCCTTGATTTCAGCTTGAGTAAATGTTTAATTTTTATGAATGTGATGGGTCTTCGGTTTCTCAGTTCATTCAGCCGTAGCCATGCAAGCCTAGAGACCAGCTATCTGGCAACCACTGATTGCAATGCACATTCCCCAACTGGTTGCTGAGTTGTTGCTGGATGTTGTTATGAAATTTGTTCCTAAAACGTGAATGAATCAGGCCTTGAGACTGGTCAGTGATCCCCTGGCAACTGCTGGTCGCTAGGGAAAAATGTGTATTCTTCAACTGATTGGTGAATGGTTTTTAAAGGTTTTGGGCAGTCGCTATTAACACTAACTATGGGTGACTGATGAAATCTGCTGGTACCCAGTAAAAGGGCAAGGGTTTTTTTGGTGAAGCACTGTCTTTCCAACTGATTTTACCCAGCCAACAACTTCCAGCTACCCCTTGCCAAACGGTCCTGAATTGCACATATTTCCCTAGTGACCTAGAGCTTGCCAAGAGGCTGCCAACTGGTCTCTTGGCCAGTGTGATTGAAGCCTTACTTCTGGGGAGAGGTCTCAAAATAGAAGAATTGCTGTAGGATATCCACAGATGTGTAAGGAGACAAAACAGGGTGGTTGCCAATAAAATCACCTCTTACAGCTCATTAAACTGTGACCGGTGTGAGACTCGCAGCACCACCTGTGAGATTTGAGTTGCAGGTCTTCCCTGACCCAACATGCTCAAAAAGACGAGCTGTAAATATTAGCCAAGCTATTATCCATCGTAATAAAACTGTCATAATGCTGCTGAAATGATGATCTACCTCTTAACATATAGCAATTTGGCTCGCTTCTTTAGCCCACTGGAGGCTGGCCACACTTTCTAATTGAGCTGGCTGTTTTTTGTGCCCCACAGCAGAGTAACAGAAAGTGAGAGAGAGAGAGATGAGAGGAACTGACTGATATCTGTCACCAAACAACTGTCATGCTTCAGTCTCTGACACGTTCTCCAAATATTTGCCAGTTCAGGGCCAGGCACACAGCTCATCCCTTTAACTGAAATGGCAATCTGATGCGGAGGACTGAACGAGCACCACAAGCTTAAGTTTAAATAGTGTGTATATGTGTGCATATGTTTGGATTTGATTTTTTAATGGCCACTCTTTAATCCTGCAGACAGATCTACCACCTTGTGACAAAAACACACACACACACACACACACACACACACACACACACACACACACACACACACACACACACACACACACACACACACACACACACACACACTTAAAGTCAACTGGAAGTGAGATTGACAGCTTTTATGCTTTCATAACACCCACATATTTCACAAACTCCCACAACCACAATCCGACAATACTGTTATGGCTTTTTTTATGATGGTGTTACTATGACAACACACTTCTAATGTCCAGCATCAAAGATCAAGAATGGCTAGTGAGGCGAGGAAGGTTCAATTACAGGTTCCCCTCACACACTTAGACAGTGCATCCTGTTTGTGTCAGTTCCACAGCTGTATGTACAAACTAGAAAGAAGTAAAGTAACTCACTGAAGTAGAAACAAGAAGAAGCACAGGAAAAATGCGACTTCACAGGAAAAATTAAAAACAAAGAGAGTTAGTATGATCAACTCTTTGTTCAGCAAGCCTTGCCTTGCTCAGCTTGGTGTTGTCATGGACACAGAACCGAACATTTACTACTGTAATGCAAAGTGCACATGACTTCTCAGCTTTGGAAAGTCATTGTCGCACAGAGAAATAGAGTAGTTTTACTCACAGAGAAGGTGGCAATTCCTGCAATCTTGACAATGTGTATTTAAATGACGAGGGTCAGAAATGATAAGATCTGCTGTCAGTACAGTTTAAATAGTAAATGGTGAGTGGACTGGTGCTTAAATTTACAAACGGACCACTTTTTAAAATACATGTTCATCCATTCATGATAAGAATTAATAAAATTTTTTATTCACGCTATCAGATGCACACTTACACTCCGATCGCTGCATCTTGGGATATTTAGGATGCAATTTCTTGTATTTTGCCCTTTAACTTGGGCTCCACCTGATTAGCTAGATTCCTAGTGCAAGATAGTAAATACCTTTGTATCCATCCTGCTACTATTGTCTTCAAGTTTAAAGTTGGTCATACACAATGAACTATAGTAGACCCCTTTTGTTTCATTGAAACAGCTCTGATCCGTGGGACATGGACCTCTGCGGTCTCCTATATTTCTAAGATGATACTTAGAAATATGATACTTAGAGCCCAGAGGTCTACCCCACCTCTGGGCTGTGGGGTAGACCCTCTGTGATTCAAGCTTGTTCCTGCTGTTTTCCCAGGTGCACCAACAGTTTGGGATCTGTGGAGGCCTGCGCTCCTAAAGCGCGATCCATGATCAGTTTTTGCAGCATGGCAGGCTGTTTAACTTTTGTTTGTTTAAGTTTTGTCATAAAAGCAACTGATCATAACAAAGTATTTTCTTTTAAAGTTCAGTTAAATCTGTTGTTTTAGTGGTTTTTCTTCTTTTTTTAACTCAAGCTTTATTTCCATGACTCCCAAAGAACTCGTTGTTGAAATCCCGACAATAGAAGCACGCTGCCTGTTGACCAAATGAGGACATTTATGATCAAACCTTCCAGTCAATTAAGCCTCATCACCTTGAAAAAGCCAACGCTCATAATATAGTTATGATATTTATCCATCCCTTAAATTTCAGTTTGACTCCTGAGCCATTTTTGCCCAACAAATGGCCACTCTGTCGCTCATCACCAGTAATTATTGTGCCTGTGTGTATGGGTGGCACGTGTATGTGTGTCAATGCCAGACAGGCTCATTAGTGGCGATCTAGACCATTAACAGTCTGTGTCCTCGTTGCAACACCAGCAGAGATGCAGGGCTGTAATTAGCTGCCGAGACTATCATCTCTTTCACATGTATGCTCGACCATTTAGCTTCCACTAACATGCCACATTCTCCCTCACTGCTGCCCGCCCACGCACTCGCACAAACGCCGAGCCACATGGTTTGATTCACACAGTTTGTGCGCACACCTACACAACAGCCAGGCACACACTTTCCTCATCTTATCCGCACAGATCCCCAGACAAATTTTGCACGTAAGCCCCCGCACACTTACATAAACTCCCCTTGCTAGTAGTACCATGAGTAAACTGTACATTATGCCTGGTTTGACATTTCGCCTCATGTGACCACCAGCTGCTTTAGAAACCGTGCAGACCTCAGGTGAAGGTCTGCTCTCTAGAAAAGGAAAAGAAGAAAAGAACAAGGGTTTGATTCAGTGAGCCTCCTCTAGCCTCCCAGGGAATCAGTGTGTAACTAGACAGTGATTCATTGGCTGTGTGTGTTCAAGATGGAATAGTTGGAAACAAAAGAGAGAAAGAGAAGGGGAGGAAAGAGCAAGAGAGCGATGAGTTCGGCTCTCTGCCAGTAAGCCACAGTCTGTCTGCCATGTTCACACTTGCAGCTCTGTCCCCACCGGTTCCAAAGCTGAGGCGGTGCCCGCCAGGGATCAATATCCATTCCTATCGGCACAGGGAGGGAGCCAGGGGGTATTGTGCATGAAGGGCGAAATGCTGAGATTATATCAAGTAGAAAATGCGATGGGAGCCTTATTGCCATCAAACTTAGACCACTGAACTCTATATTGTGCTTTGAATCCCTTTCCTGTCTGTGGGAGGAGTAGAGTCACTGACCTCGGTTGCCTCTTAAACAAATCAAGCGCTCCTATTTGGCTTTTAATGGGATGGAGTGATTACCCAGTGACTGCACGAGCGTGTTTGAATAAATTCTGCTTTAATATCACGCATATTCAACCGTGTACCTAGAAATGATTTTGTTTTGCATACAACTGCAATGAGGCTGATTTTTTTTTTAAAACACAAGACCAACATGAAACAATTGATTCAATAGAAGTGGATAGAATCGGTTTTCTGCTGTAGCTTTGATGTGAAGCTGGCAGGCTCCTTCATGATATGAGGATACATTTTTATAAAGGGCCAAAACATTTGCACACTCTACCATCATTTCTAGTGCTATCGTTGTCTCGTTTAAATAACTGAAGGGCTAATGTTAGCCTCTCACTGTAAAATTAAAGAGATCTTTTTTATGGTGAACAAATGTAGCCTAATGCGTTTCAGATGGTTGACTGTGTGTGCACCTTTTGGCATTTATCTTTTTTTTTTTTTTTACCTCCCACGTGTAGGATTTTTAAAAATTTTTTATCAACTCACAGTTGGCTTTCAGCAAATCTAGAAAGATGGGTAAACATTAACATCATTAGAAATTATTTGATCTCTTATCAAAATTCACCAGAGACCCCAGTCTTCCTCTCTCTGTGTTGCTGTGTGTGAATTCAAGCACTGGATGAACAGATTATTTTTTTGTGCTTGGGTGGAGACAATTTCAGCTCTTATTCGTGCAGCTTATCCAGCTTGTTCTTCTCCAAGTGAATGTGCAATTAAATTTTGCCCCGTTTTTAAAAAAAATAATATTTATTTATTTTAAGGCCACAGCAGTCAAAGCAATTGTTCCCTGCCCTGAAACAAAGTGGTAGTTCCATCATCAAAACTAAAAATTGAAAGCCATCCAACTTGTTGTTAAATGTTGTATTTGTTAGTTAAGATTGGTGCTATCTAATATTTCCATAAAAGATAAAACCTTTTAACTGAGATATACAATTTTGCTGTTCCCTTATGTGAGAAGTAAGATCGCAGTCACCCAGGCCTGACGGAAACAGGAAACAGACCCTTTGCAGCTAAATCCAACATGTTTCAGAATGCGCAACTTTTACCTTGAATCTCTCAATCTCTGCTTTACATCATACTGCTCAGTTTCACATCCACCTAGTAGTAGTTGGGGAGTGTTGGCATCGCCCAATGATCTACAGGCTTGTGTGACTGAAGCCTAATATAAACACTGTTGATCATGCTCCTGAAAGGACTCCTCACCTGATGTGCCACCTTCAACCTGAACACTGTGGACTACACTGAGGTGTGGTGCACATGGATTATTTCAGTTTTATGGACAGAAACTTTGGTAATTCTTGATCAAATCTTGTTTCTGTCAGTGAAAATTGTGTGTCAAAAAATGGAGCTGTGCGATATGATGAAATATATTGGATGACAAAATTAAAACGCCTATTGTTTCATATTATACGCTATCGCTTGTTTCGTGCCCCAAACATGACAAACCTCTTCTACCATCTACCCAAGAATCACGTGAAAGAGTGTGGAGAGAGTTTACGGATGAGAAGAATAGAAATCACAATTACTTATTTGCAGAAATTGGCAACATTGTAGTCAGTTGCTACTCTGCAGTTCAGTGCATCCTTTTCCTTAACAGGAACAAACATGTAACACTGTGAACAAGCTTGATAAGCAAAGTATTCCTTTCACAACCCCAGAGGATCAGACATCGTAGTCAGAAATGGTAATGATTTAAGCATGGAAGGAGAAGCTGCAGCCATGTCTTGCTCTGCGTTTGATCTCACAATCCTGTCTCTTTCCCTCAAACCTACGCAGCTCCTATATCCTAAATATGGGATTCGATAGGAAAAAAATTCAACTTCTTTATTCAGACTTTATTCAGTCGAAAGAGAAATGAAGGCCCATGTTAAAGTCCCATTTCAACCACAGGTATATTCACCATAGAACCTTTGGAGGGACACAAAAGAAATGATCCCCTTGTAATCCCTGAAGATGGGATGATCACCCAGAACAACTGTTTTAATGTGCAGTGACCAACTATCCAGCAAAATGCCCCCTGGAGCACAACAGAGCCACTGCCCACTCTTTATAGGTGGTGGTGGTGGTGGTGGGGGTGTGTGTCAAAGGTTTAAGCATTTTCAAATTTTTCACCATCTATAGGTTTCTACTTTAACCCCATTTCTCATGTTAATTTCTACCAACAAAGACTTCTAACAAAACTGAAAATAGTTTATTGTGATCATTTACTCTCAGAAGAGTGTGTACTTTGATCTTAACAAGCTTAAAGTCTGGCAGAATTTTCCTGCTTAAATCCCAAAAATACTCTCAGGAGATGCACGATGTCTAAAAACTCCACCCCACTGGTACATTTTCTTAACTTTACTCACTTTGACACAAATTTGTGCCGTATGTAGTTGTGCTGCAGTAACAGCAAGCTGGGTGGCCCTGACATTTGTTCCACCTTTCGCATTTGCAACTTGTCATGTCACAGGCAATCAATGCCATCGGATGCGACACTACGCCCTGATGTATTGCAGTTTACTGGCGCTAACATAACACAACCAGATTTCAGATTTTTTTTGTGATGCTGTTTTTTGTAGATTTTTTGGATTACAAACCCCTTCCCCCCCAAAAACCCAAAACATTATCTTCCCATGATAATACCTCATGTCATCCCTCTATTCCCCCCCCTGTTTGCTGGCTCCCTGCTCACTAGCAGAGACATGGGCAGCCTAATAAAGAAATAAATGGGAATAAATCTATTCAGTGGCCGCTGCTGACCTTTGCGCGTGAGTCTCAGTGGTGTCTGTGGCACCCAGGCGGTTGGCATTATGATTGGTATGCGACATTACACTACACAAAGAGGCAAAACACAGAACTACAAATTGGTTGCACACAAAAAGAAACAGCAGTGTCAGTTTTCCAAACGAGTTGGCTCAGATTCCAGCTCGCTCTGCAAATGAGAGCGTGCTAAAGTTCATGCATCATCACTTAGAGGATGCCAAGATAAATCAAGGACAGGTAAACGCAAAGAGAGGAGTCATTTAACAACATTTAACAATAAGGTTCCAGAGACAGATCCTATCTGCTTGGTTGATGAAGAGCCACTGTTGCCGTTTCTAGATTTAATTAAACTCTCTAACGTTTTAATCTTCAACGTCGGTGCTTCGGCTGAGTCATCGCTGACAGATGCACCGCCGCCACAATTCAATAAGAAGGCAATCTCAGTTTGTAGGCAGATCACAGGAAGCTTACACACAACTTATGCTCTGTCATTTGAGTCATATGTATATTTCCCAAAGACAAGACAGCAACTCTCTCATAGACATTGCCATTAAAAGACAGCAATATAAAGGTTTCTGGCCTTCTAGAAGAATACGGACGTTTGTACACACTTAACACTCAATGTCCTCCATCAGTCCGCACACACACTCAGCTACACGTAGATTCGGCAAATAACAGCCCTGTGTGTGACTCATGACAAAGTGCAGTGCATAATTATGATTGTCAGAGAGTGTGAGAGGGCCTCCCATTCTGAAAAACACAGAGTTGAAAGCACTTCAGAGCCATTTACCAGTGTTTCAAGGAAAAACTGTGCCAGTTTTGACATGCTTTGATTTGCGGGCTTTTATTTGGATCTTGTAGAAAAGGTAAAATTCACTATACATGTGAAAATGAAAAAAAGAAAAGAAAAAGAAAATCAGAAAGTGGGCTTGAAAATAACACAGAAAAAGCTTACGCTTTCAGACGCAATCAGACTATACTAGGGGACCCCTAGTATAGCTGGAGTGGAATCTGCTGTCAATGAGGAGCAAGGAACAGCGAACAGTAAAGCGGACTTAGCAGGACATCTGAGAGCAGCTGAAGATCAGTAAGTCATTGCTGTGCACTGAGGGACTGTAGCACAGATTTCTGCTGTCACTGGACTAAACCGCACATGCAAACACACCAGCAAAAGACGACAGAAATGAACAAGCAGACAGGAAGAAGGACAGAGATTCAAGCTCTTCTCCAAAGCCAGCAACACTACCTTTAACACCTTCTCACCTGTTCCACCTCTCTGAACCAAGAGGCAGGTCTCAGCTCCCACAGGGCACTCCTTGAGCAGCTCCACCACCTGTGTGTGACCGAATCCCTGCACGGGCTGCTTGTTAATCTCCACAATTAAGTCGCCCTCGCACAGGCCCGGGCAGCCCTGAGGCTCCAGGACTTGTTTAACACGCTGACCTGTGGCGCTGTCTGCAATCGTGAAGCCAAACCCATCCACGCCCTTCACCATGGTCAGGGTTAGTAGCTCTCCCTGGGTCGCGCCCGATGATGCCATGGAGACGCTGTCTGGTGGCGTAGTACCCGTGGTGGGAGGAAGCGAGCCATCTAAGTGGGTGTCCGCTGGGTGACCAGTGAGCAGCTGCTGCTGGGCGCTGACCGGGTCCTGACTGGGGTCTGTAACAAAGCGTGTCGTGCGGGTGAGATAATCTAGGTAGTTATCGTAGCCCGTCCTGCCGTTCACCATAATGGGCCGCTGCTCCATGATGCCCAGTGGGGAGATGATGGTGGTGGTGTTGTTGTTGGTGTTGGCAGCTTCCTCTGGCTCATACGGCAAAGGATAACCGCGACATAATACGAGAGTCACGCTTTGGCCAATAGGTACAGACTGGAAGAGTTTCACCACATCAGCATGGGTGGTACCCAGGACGCACACATCGTTGATGTAGACAATAACATCACCTGCAGAGAAAAAGCATGGACAAAAATATAGTGGTTAGGCATAATGGAGCTGGAACATTAGAAATAATGGGCACAGATGTGGGTGGCTAAAGGCGATTAATCTCAAGAATTGTAATAAACAGAAGCCACGTTCAGGCTCTTTTTAATTTTATATTGTACTTTAATGGCACATCAAATTACAATTAAAACAAAATGACCCTGAACTGAACCAAATTGCCATAAATCTAATTGAAGCCACTCTTTAACTTTGCCCAAAGTATTAAGTGCTTTTCTTAAAAAAAAAGAAAGAAAAAGAAATCACAAAGAAAAAATATTAAATATTAAAATTCAAATTTAAAAATACAGCTCTTCATCATAACCTTGGTCAATGGAATTTCAGTTAAAACCACTTCATTTAAAAGAAGACTTATTCAGTCTGCAGAAATTTGACAGCAGTGTTCTGGGTCCTAGTTGTCTCACTGCAGAGCAATAAAAGACCCCCAGCACAGAACAGGCGTCAGTGACATCAAACGTGATGTACTGATTATGACATAACAGAAACAGCAGGAAAAAGCAGGTGTTGGGGTGGAGGTAGTTTGCAGGGGTACCAGCAACTGTATATGGGCTAATGGCTCAGTCACACCAGAGTAAAGAAAGGATGCAATCTCTTTTCAAATAGGATAAATTGGTGGCTGCCTGCTGATTGCACTGGATTTTTTTCACATTTGGCAAGCAGTTGTGGCAAACAGCTGAGCAACTGCCTTCAGTTGCAATGTGATGGCAATTGAAGGCAACCTATTTCCATACAATTGCGCTCCAACTCAGGCTGACAGCAACCACTCTCAGAAAGACTGGCAAAAGTTTGCAAATAACAAGTGTCTAATTTATAAATGCAGATCAATCCGAGTGTAGACTACATCAATGAGCCCAGTTCATCTGTGTCTCTTTGGTAGAGGGCACTCGACTGGCTGCCAACTGTTTGCATTCTGGTAATATTTCTGTAAAAGCATTGTTGCTAAGCGCCTGTGTCATTTCGCAGGTAATTCGCAGTCCTGCAACAACTACCCTTGGCGAAGTAACTTTTGTTTCAAATCAGGCTTTGTGCGGACTTTGAATGCAATCAGTTAATGTCATTTTCTGGTTAACCTCTGTAGATGTAGATGGCAACAGATTTGTGATATTTGCCCATCTATCACAGTTACTCACTGCATTATTGCAAACAAATTGCATGTAATTGCCAATTTGAACCCATTCAATCACAAACCGATAACAGAGAGACTCGTATCTTATTTTCATTTTTATCACCACCTCCATGCACCAAAGTTGCCCTGAGGATGTCAGCTGAGTGTGAGTGGTTGTAGAACTGGTGCCCATCTTTAAAGCAACCAAAGGCAACAAGACTGCAAGTTCATTGCATACGATCATAATAACTTTCATCACGCCACAGTCTCCAATCACTGCTTCCTCTCATTCAATGGCAGCATAAGCAGTTTAAAATAGATTTATCAATATCATGTGCAGAAGAGTATCAGCAGACCCATCAGCTGATGGACCCTGGCTGGTACTGAATTCAGCTGATTGTAGCCAATGTACAGGGACTATAGACTGTCCTAACAATGCTAACAATCTGTCACACTTCTACAAAGGCAGTGGTGATTTAAGAGAACAGAAACAGCTTACCATAGTGGAGAAAATCACTATAAGCAGGAAAAATGACAGCTATAATAGTGAAATATTGTGGGATAATAATATACATATGGGAAAAGCAATCATCACGGAAGGGCTTGAGCCTATCCCAGCTGTAAAAAAGAGAAAGGAAGGCTACACCCTGGATGGACAGGTAACCAGACAATTTACTCCTAGAGCCAGTTTAGCATTACCTGATATCCTTTACTGTGAGAGGAAGTTTAGAATCAAGCAGGCACACTCTACACAGACCCCACCACGGTGTCACTCCAGAAATCATTATGTAGAATATCAAATATGCGGAAGAGCAGCTGGCCTGGATTTAATATCAAGACTTCATCTCTCTACAGCTATTCACATTCTCAGCTGTACGCTACATCTGCGCTGTCTCTCCTCAGATGGCTTGCAGCTATAAACCATTTCTACAGATAAACATTACCACCGATAATGTCTCAGCTGCCTTTTAAGTATAAAATAGTGCATATGACAAGTGGCTAAAATGTTTGTCTTTTATGGTCCCAAGTGGTTTTATTTGCTTGCTGCAGTGTACTGCACTGTAGATAAAAACCAAGCCAACAATTAAATGTTCCCACACAAAAGCTCTTAACATCCAGGCTTATCTTTTTCTCAACCAGATTACTAAATATAGTGTTTTCTGCTCCACTGTGGAGGAACCATGCAGCTTTTTCAAAACTCTGGGCAAGTGGGACTAAGAAGCACAATCCACATTAAAGTCTGACAAACAGCATTACCTGGGTTGATAATGAAAACAATTACATTCTAATTGCAGGCATAATTGTCACGCTCTTTGGAGAGAGGGCAGGGTGACACTGTCAGTGTGCATTGTAAAGAGAAGGCGTTAAAAAACAGCGATCTTTTGTGATTAATAAGCAAAGCATGTGCTTTAGTGATTGGCTCTCACCTTGCTAACCACCCTGCCCAATTCTCATAAAACGTGAACAGCACTAATAGATGGTTCAATTACACTTTTATTTATTTATTTATACAAAAACAAGGCAATTTTTTTATTGATTTTCTGGATTGGCTGTGGAACTGCAACCGAGCAGCTAACCCCTCTGAGTGACAGCACACGTGGAAGTTAAAATATCACCGAAACGCTGTCTATCTTTGTAAACGGTGTCTCAAAAGCTTTTCGAGTTTAAACGCTCTGCTGGTATTGACAGAGCCAGCTCACACCTCTGGGCAATGTGACGTGAGGGACTTTTTAATTAATCTGGGTAAACGTAGCCAACATTTGCCTTGAGCATCAGTGTCAGAATCAATAGTTGAGCACACTGGCAGAAAACAAATGATGGTGCTGTGACCTCATGGCGCCCTCAAACCGCACATGTATCTCATTCTTTATAACCAGAGATGAAACGCAGATAAACCATCAACAGACACAGGCGGGTAGGAACTGTGATATAATCACATGTTTTACCAGGAATCTTTATTCCTAAAAGATGGATTTCAACTTCACACATGTGTGCCAAATTCTACCGCCTTCCCTATCTCCATATAGAAGTGACATTAATTTTGTTTATTACAAATTGCATAAGAGCGACTCATCAACTCCTCCAATAGTTCCCCTGTTACTCTGAATCTGTGTCCCCAAACCTTTTTGGCTCATTATACTTTAAAATGATGAAAAACACTCAATGATTCTCAAAAACGGAGAGTGCACACTCTCATATACTCAGAAAAACAGTTACGCAAAGCACAGGTGAGCACTAATCATAGGTCGATACGGCTGGCATGATAACAAAGCAAAAATAGCTCTACAAATAATTTTTACTTGCTTTATTTGATCTACTCATCAACTACTTGTGGCTTCACGGAGTAGCGGTTAGCATAGTTTGACACTGAGTGGGGAAACAGACACAGCCTGTGTACTCCTACTGCCCATCCCAGGCCCGGATAATTAGGAGGGATGTATCAGAAGGGCATGTGGGGTAAAATCTATGCCAAATCAAATATGTATATCCACCCACTGTGGTGACCCCTTGGGAAATAACGGAAAAACCAAAAGTACCGCATGTATTTTTTCTACTACTGAAGCAAAAGCCCATGCTACACCTTGATTGGCCTGTTTGTGTTTTTATAAGGTGATAAAGTGTTGCACGTGCATAAGTAAAAAAAGAAGGAAAAAAAAGAAAAAAAAAGGTCATTTTAGCTCATAGCTAGGTGGTTGCTAGGCAACATGATAATGTTACCATACATTCTGTACAAATAAGCTTTTGTGAATATAAATCAAATGTTACTGTTGAGAAATTAAAACCTCAGTTTGCATCCATAAGGTGTTGTCGGTACATAAATGAATAATTTTTAAAAAATTGTCATTTTAGCTCATTGCTTGGTGGTTGCCAGGTAACATGATTACATTATAATATCTGATATAGATAAGAGCCTTTAGCGGCTTAAGATATGTGCCATGTTTTGCACACACACAGACAAACAGAAAACTGGTATATTGTTGGTATAAAGATATAAATTATGTTTATGTACTGTTTATGAGACAAAAAAAGCCAAGATGCAAAGCTTCAGTTTTAAAATAAGCTAACAAAAACAAAAACAGCTAGCTACTGTATTGAAATAAGTACAACTTTGCAAAAGGAAATGTGAAATGAGAAGCAGTTGCACTGTGTAAATCCGTCTGAAACCAATGAACCTTTGAAACCAAATATTCTGTCACAACTTAACCTCCGTATATTTAATTTGAATTATTATTCGGTAAATGTTATTACTGAATAGCTATATCCCAGAAGAGGAATGTCCATTCAGTAAAAATGAAAGACAAGAACATTTATTTACTTAACATTTTTAGGGAGCAAAACTCATTTTTGTTCTTTTTTGCTATTTAATTAAACACATCAAGAGCCTACTGTCATTTTACTAAAAGAGCAATTTTCCATCACCATGAGCAGAACAAATTAAATCCATGGGAAAAGTGTCAAAATATCAGCAGATAAAACAAATTATTCACGGGGATCCAAAGAAAATGATGTATTTTTGCCATTTCGGTGAAACAAGGACAAATAAACAAACATGGCCACGAGCACGAGAGTGGAAAAAATTGAATCATCAAGAATGAGAGCTCAGACAGCAGCCCACACTAATTAAAACTGCCCTCGTTCTCTCGGTCCATTACAAAAGCTCCTGCAGGTCCCTTAAACAGTCCACATCACATTGACCTTATCTGTACACACCACGCTCAGTGGGACCAAGGCCCACGCTCCCACCTGCTTCATCTTCATTGTCCCATCCTTGCACATTCGTTATGACATATTCATCTCCATCTAATGGTGTGCTCAAGAGTCTGTCAATATAACGAGAGTTCTCTGTGGCCCTGCTGAGAAGATGAGGCCACGATAACAGAGCAGTTAAGACTCTCAGCAGGGTGGGCCGTGGTACCGACTGTGGTCGTCTGAGTGTCTGTGTGCGTCAGGCTAAATGTTAAAAACAAACAAAAAAAAGATGAAACAAATAAAAAGAAATCAAACATCTTATGGAGGTAGTGTACTTTCCCTTTTTTCTTACTTTTCGTGCAAGAATGCATTGAAATTAATTGTAAACAGATATAACACAAAATCAGGATGAAACTGCAAGAGAGAAATATTATTTCTTGACATGAGAAAAGCCTAACTGTAAGCTTAAAGTTATAATTTTTGTACTGTGTAAGGTGACACGTGATTCTAAGCGCACTATGGCCATTTTGACTGAATGCCTTTAATGATAATAAAGGTACAAATGGTTAACTGCTCATTAATTCACATATCTAATCAACCAATCACAATGCAACAACTCAAGAACAGGGCATTTAGTCATGCAAACATGGTCAAGATGACCCACTGAAATTCAAACAAGCTTAGAAATTGCTGATCAGCTGGGATCCACTTGTTACAACCAAGGTAAGCAAAAGAGCATCCCTGAACATATAACAGGTCATAAACAGGCAGATGGGATACATCAGCAGAAGACCACATCAGGTGCCTCTCCTATCAGCTGAAAACAGGGAAGCGAGGCTATTATTCCTAAGGACTCACCAAAATTATACAAATGAACAAAAAGGTTTCAGGTTGATGAGCCCAATTTCCCAATTTCCTCCACAGTCTCAATCCAATAGAGCACCTTTGGGAAGTGGTGGAACAGGATATTCTCATCTCGATGTGCAGCTGAAAAATCTGCAGCAATTGTATGACACTATCCTGTCAACACGATCCAAAATCTCTTGATGAATGCCACAAAGAACTAATGCAGCTCTGAAGGCAAAAAGGGTGGTCCAACCTGGTACTAGCAAGGTGTATCTAATGATCTATCACTGTATGGGCAGGATTTTGGCCAACAGGTTGCTAAACCTTTTGAAACTTGCTTTAGTAGTTAAGATTTTTTTTTCATTGCCGTCTTTGACTCGTGTTTTTCATAAACCTTTTTTTTCTTAAATAAAAAACATCTAAGCAAATATGGCAGCCTTATCCAAATAGGCCACACACTGTAAAACAAGGGTTGACTGTCCTCCACCTACAGACCCATTTCATTTCACGTTAAACACTTTCTGCCTCCTACATTCAAACCAAGCCTCTTAGCTTTTTTTTTTTACATTAAAAAACAATTATTGCTAAAAAGAATTATTTTCTCTACACATCAAGCAATTTAATGGAAAAAATGATCTAGAGTACATTTGGTCTTATAGGTAATATATATAGATATATAAATATAATATATGTAACTATCATACATATGTTTTTGTAGCTGCACAATCACACAGTAGATAGAGATAGCCAGGAGGTGTCATAGGGAAAAACCGGCAGGAATCAGTTATCTGAAATTGGGAATTTCACACCTCTGCCGGCCTGGGCTTCCTCCGTGTAAGCTCTGAGTTAGCAAGCTAGCACTGTTCCTGAAGTAGGACACAAAGTCTGTGGAGGCAAAGTTGGAGGAACGGGTGGGGGAGTACAGAAGGATATGAGCTGACGAGAGGAAGTGGTGAAGAAAAGATGTGTGATACAGTAGTAGAGAAGTGGGAAGGATATTTTAGTTATTTTGGGGGAAAGAATACATAAAAAAGAAATGGGAATTGTAAAACAAAGCAGGAGGATTGGACGAGAAGACACAAAACCCAAATGCTTTATATGTAGAACTATCAGGACAAGCTTTATTAGTCACCAAGGGATCTATTCTGGGCTGCTGCACCAACACATTTGTAAAAAAAAGAAAGAAAGAAAGAAAGAAAGAAAGAAAGAAAGAAAGAAAGAAAGAAAGAAAGAAAGAAAGAAAGAAAGAAAGAAAGAAAGAAAGAAAGAAAGAAAGAAAGAAAGAAAGAAAGAAAGAAAGAAAGAAAGAAAGAAAACAGAACAATTATGAGCTAGTGTTCTGCAGAAATCTGTTAAAACATTGGTGTTTTGGAGAGGAGCATTACTACAGAGGAAACACCTTGACCAGCTTGCTTTATGTGTGATAAATCACCACTATAAGCTCTGCATTTGCTGCAGAGTATAGAGACAGACACATCACTGCATACTGAGAGCATGACAAGCTGGCTACTTCTAGTCCCTTGACCTTTCAGTACAGATGGTTTGCCTGTGTGTGTGTGTGCTGCAGTGCGACCCCCCCTGTGGCCACAGCCCAACGTTGTGGGGCTTATAAAGTCCCTTTCATGATTAATGAAAGAACAAAACTGCAGTTGGTGCACGGGCATGTGCATATGTCCACACAGAGAGCTAAGACAATGCAAGCCTGGCAAGCTGCACCAGCCAAGAATATATGCAAATGGATAATACTTTTAAGTGTGTTTGAGTGTGGACCCAGTGCCATTTACTCTTGAAGAGGAAGCTCCACATATTTCTGCGTGAAGAAGTGGAGGAAGACGTACTTGGATGGTTTCGAGTAAAAGTACCCAAGTTATTCTGGAAAAAAGTAAATAATACAAAATACAACAAACCCCCCCCCCCCCCCAAACACTTGGCTTGGATCCAGAAAACAGAATTACAACACAATTATTAAACCTCAGTTTCTTTTTAAAATACAATAGCTTTAGACTTGAATGAATAACATAAACACTGAAGGACAAACAAAGGATGTCTGAAAAGATTTGGGGACCCTATTTGGAAGTCTGTAGGGGATGTGGATCTAATGGAAAGTCAACTGGATTAGTGGTTTGTTGTGAACCATGCAGTTTTCTATTTATTTATTTTGTAACTTAAAGGAGAGGGCTTGTGTGAACTTGAACACTGCCATTGCTCCACTTGTCCTCTGTCTTCAGGTGAACACTTTTTTGAGGATGTGGATTTTCATGTGCTGAACGGGAGCAGCAGGTTGTTTTATTTTTGCATTTGATTAGTTCTAGAAGTAAAACTGCCCTTTCTTAAAAGGTACGCACGTTTGTGTTTTTTTTTTTGTTTTTTTTGTTGAGTAACTGGGTCCATCCCTTCTCTTCCACTTGTCCTTATCAGGGTCCTTGTGAGTGGGGCTCTAGCCTATCCCAGCTACCACAGGGCAAGTAGTGGTGTCCACCAGACAGTAACCATTTGCACTCACATTCACAGCTAAGGGAAATTTATAATCACAAATTAGCCAAACCCCACTAACTGCATCTCTTTGGGAGGAAGCCAGAGTACCTGGAGAGAACTCACGCAAACATGGGCAGAACATGCAAACTCCACACAGAAAGCCTCGGCCAGATGGTGAAGTCTAACTCAGGGGGAGCAATGCTAACCACTGCGCTGCCCGAGTAACCGGGTCATAATATTATATTTAATGACATGCATACAGTGGGGCAAAAAAGTATTTAGTCAGCCACCGATTGTGCAAGTTCCCCCACTTAAAATGATGACAGAGGTCAGTAATTTGCACCAGAGGTACACTTCAACTGTGAGAGACAGAATGTGAAAAAAAAAATCCATGAATTCACATGGTAGGATTTGTAAAGAATTTATTCGTAAATCAGGGTGGAAAATAAGTATTTGGTCACCTCAAACAAGGAAAATCTCTGGCTCTCACAGACCTGTAACGTCTTCTGTAAGAAGCTTTTCTGTCCCCCACTCGTTACCTGTATGAATGGCACCTGTTTGAACTCATCATCTGTATAAAAGACACCTGTCCACAGCCTCAAACAGTCAGACTCCAAACTCCGCCATGGCCAAGACCAAAGAGCTTTCGAAGGACACCAGGAAAAGTATTGTAGACCTGCACCAGACTGGGAAGAGTGAATCTACAATAGGCAAGCAGCTTGGTGTGAAAAAATCAACTGTGGGAGCAATCATCAGAAAATGGAAGACATACAAGACCACTGATAATCTCCCTCGATCTGGGGCTCCACGCAAGATCTCATCCCGTGGGGTCAAAATGATCATGAGAACGGTGAGCAAAGATCCCAGAACCACACGGGGGGACCTGGTGAATGACCTGCAGAGAGCTGGGACCAAAGTAACAAAGGTCACCATCAGTAACACACTACAACGGCAGGGAATCAAATCCCGCAGTGCCAGACGTGTTCCGCTGCTGAAGCCAGTGCATGTCCAGGCCCGTCTGAAGTTTGCCAGAGAGCACATGGATGATACAGCAGAGGATTGGGAGAATGTCATGTGGTCAGATGAAACCAAAGTAGAACTTTTTGGTATAAACTCAACTCGTCGTGTTTGGAGGAAGAAGAATACTGAGTTGCATCCCAAGAACACCATACCTACTGTGAAGCATGGGGGTGGAAACATCATGCTATGGGGCTGTTTTTCTGCCAAGGGGACAGGGCGACTGATCCGTGTTAAGGACAGAATGAATGGGGCCATGTATCGTGAGATTTTGAGCCAAAACCTCCTTCCATCAGTGAGAATTTTGAAGATGAAACGAGGCTGGGTCTTCCAACATGACAATGATCCAAAACACACCGCCCGGGCAACAAAGGAGTGGCTCCGTAAGAAGCATTTGAAAGTCCTGGAGTGGCCTAGCCAGTCTCCAGACCTCAACCCCATAGAAAATCTGTGGCGGGAGTTGAAAGTCCGTGTTGCTCGGCGACAGCCCCAAAACATCACTGCTCTCGAGAAGATCTGCATGGAGGAATGGGCCAAAATACCAGCTACTGTGTGTGCAAACCTGGTAAAGACCTATAGTAAACGTTTGACCTCTGTTATTGCCAACAAAGGTTATGTTACAAAGTATTGAGTTGTATTTTTGTTATTGACCAAATACTTATTTTCCACCCTGATTTACGAATAAATTCTTTACAAATCCTACCATGTGGATTCATGGATTTTTTTTTCACATTCTGTCTCTCACAGTTGAAGTGTACCTCTGGTGCAAATTACTGACCTCTGTCATCATTTTAGGTGGGGGAACTTGCACAATCGGTGGTTGACTAAATACTTTTTTGCCCCACTGTACATATCTCTATCTATAAAACTCAAACCAAAACAGTGTAAATGGATATAAAGCATCAGGTGTGAATGTGAGTTTGAATGGTTGTATGTCCCTCTCTGCTAGCCCTGCATTAGCCTGGTGACCTATCTGTGGCATACCCTGCCTCTCGCCCTGTGACAGCTGGGATGGGCTTCAGCGTGTCTTGTGACCCTGAATCAAATAAGTGGAAGAATATGAAAGGACGGCACTGACATGCAAGAAGCAAAAACTGCAGCCGACTGGGGTAGAGCTCCTTTTACTGGCAGTATAATTCTGTATCATTCATAATGTCAGGTTTTTGAAGCTGGCATGCAATTAGCTGCGTTCCCTTTGAAATATCATTACAAGCACAAAGTTCTATACAACAAAAAAACTCAAGGGGAGCTCAGGTAAGTACTGCTGTGAAATAGATACTATACTGTGTGCTGCTTTAATGAGCTTTTATTTGACTTTGTTTAGGCTGCACTCTGAAAGAAAGGCTGACCTCATTTCTTTCACTGCATGCTGATATATAGAATAGATACTGCAAGCAGAAAGGCCACATATAATTGCTCTTCTCTGCAACAATCTGTGAGTGCGATCGTGTGCAAATGCATGCCAGCCATGAGAAATGCCATTATTTTAAATTTGCAAGGATAACTTATCTACGTGACCTTCAGCTTCTAGTTTATTGAGCAGAGATCATTGTTTGGTGTCTGTGTGTGAATACGGCTATAGATTACGTACTTAACACTGCCTCAAGAGAGCTCCTGGTTAGCTACAGGTAAAGAAAAGTGATTCAGTGAAAATAGCCTCTCTCTCAGTTTGTGTGTCAGTCACGCCTGAAGCTTACCTGTAGCCATCTTTGCATCTGCTGCGGCGGGCCCATCGGGGATAACGCTTTTGACCTGGAGGAATTCATCGGGCTCATCCCCTCCAATGATAGTGAAGCCAAAACCCATGTTGCTCTTTTGGAGTGATGTGGACAAGAAACTGCCTTTCAGCTGGGTGGGGTCCCGCGTGAACAGCGGCTTCTCTACAAAAGGATAAAAACAAGAAAATTAAATAAAATGTCTTTCCCTATAAGTTTTATTGCAATCACTAAAAGGCCCTAAAAGCTGGTGCAGGGGCTGCGCTCACAGGGTGGGGGGCAAGGGCAAAGCTTATTCAATAAGATACGGGTGTAGCCACAGGAAAACTGGAAGGGTATGACCACAGTAGCAAAACAGCACACTCGGACAAAGGCGGTATTGAAAGATGCAGGTGTGGGTCAAACGTTTTGCCTCCCGTGCAGGGCACCAATGCAATCCAAGTCCCTCTTGGCACACCTAAAATACACTAAACTGACACTCTGTCCTCGCCTCCCATGCTGGGACACAGTGGGCAGAAGAGGTGCAGACAGCCACAGTGGTGCAGTTTCTTCAGTTCCATCCCAAATTTGCAAAGAAAGCAACAAAATTCAGCAAATGCCATGCTGCCAATCAGGGATCAGTTCCAGGAGAAGATGCTCAGGGAGGTTAGGGAAGAACTGGGAGATTTCTGAAGGAGGAAGAGCTGGGAAATTTTCTGATGGAGGAGCGCCTGGAGTCGGAATGAGAGGATCTCTGCCAACAAGCTTAGTCACACTTAACCAAGTCCCTCATCTTTTTGACTCGGAAAAGAGACATGGCTAGCGTGCAACTTTGCATCCTTTGTAAGCAGTCACTGGTCCAGACTAAGCGATGCCCCTCTGTACCTGCTCTTCCCAGGTGATAGGGCAGGTGACAGGGCATGGTCACTGCACAAAAACTACCTCAAGGGAACAAGCTTGCCTGCCAGTTACCATGCTTACAGTGCGTCAAACAAGCGAAGAGTCAGCCTCCTGTGCATCTTTCTTGGCCTACTTACTGACAAAGTGCCACAGGGAGTAGGGGCTACAGACTGGCTGCTCTAGCACTACAGCGCAGGCGGATGTGTGAAGAGGCCGCTGTTTCTGCCTGTGATTGGGGCACATATTCATCCGCCGAGTCAGAACACGCCGGAGCGGGGAGACATCGGCAGAGGAGGATTTGGTATACGAAGCAGTCCTGCAGCCCAGAGCTGGCGAGCGGGAGAGGTCGCTGAGGCTATGGCAGCGCTCGGGCACCGGGCCGACCTGGACGTGGGGGGATCTGGGGAGGGTGGCACAGGGGCTGGCATCCTCCACTGGTGTCAAAGTTTGAAGGGAAAAGAAGGAGTAGAAGGAAGGAGGAGGCAGAAGTGGGTAGAGAGGAGGAAAAAGAGCCTCACTGGACTGAACAAAAGAAACAGGCTCTTCACTCAGAGTCGCGACTAACAACATCACTACAGAAACAAACCTCCACTTCTCGGATCCAGACAGTTTTTTCTAGCAGTACACATCCTACTGTAACAAACTGATAGAGAGCAGAATCAGGTAACCAGTCATTAAACAAAACAGTGAATCACCCTGAAACCCACATGTTCTCTTTGGAAGACGTCTGTTTATATGGCAATAAGTATTATTAGTCTGACCAAAATGCATTCCACCCACTGTTTTAATGAGGCATAGGTGTGAACTGACTGATATATCCTACCGTCAATCACTATAAAAATAATCTTTATGAGTAAAGCCTTTGGGGAAAAAAATTAACATTATTTTTTGGTAACATGCATGTTTTTTCTTACTTTTTCTTTCAAACAGCTTTTTACTCGTACATGCAGCTTTCCTGATTATATGACCTTGTGTGTATCTCTAAGGCCATGGCTATATAAAATTGCATCAGTGCGTAAATAGTTTGCTACATCTATTCAAATAATTTTATGTTGTTTGAAAGTGTTAGTGATTGCAGCACTGTTGGACATAATATTCAAGGATGAGGGGCTTAACACCTTGTTACGTTGCCACCCTGCTTCATTTTCAAGCCTAGAAATTCATATCTAGGAAATTAACATCTTTGTTTTCTGATACAGGATGTGATACATAAGATCAGTCTTAAGGTCAGTGTATACTAAAACATAATCTGCTTTATTATTATCTGTATTTATCTATTTGGGAGGATAATTCACAAATTAAACTCCACATTGTTTTTAACAAGACTTAAATATATCCATCGAGACTATAAACTCATCAAAAAAATTCTTTACCGAGTTCATAAATTAAATTAAAAGTATGGTCAATTCCTTATAGACTTTTTAAAATTAGACTGGTTATGCAACCAGAAGGAGTCGCCCCTTTTCAGATCCTGGGTTTTATGTATTTTGTGTCCAGCACACATGAATTTTCACTTACTGACAGGTGTTTTAAGCCTGTCATTGTCAGTTATATTTACATTTACACAAAGATTGTTCTGATTAGATAAATTACTGTTTATATATTAGCTTTATATATTGCCTGAAAAGTCTGCTCCAGTCTCCAAGGGGTGCTCTAAGAGGGGATCTGGCTTTCACAGAGCTCTGATCTGAACATGGTGGACTTAGTCTGGGATTGCATTAACAGAATCAACTTAAAAACTCAACCCCAAAACTTTGTTGTTAAAGATGCTTTGAACAACACCTGCAAAGGACTCCAAAAATTAACACGCAAGTGGACCTAGAAGAATTAGGGCTCAAATACTGAATTTATTTTATTTCATGTTGTTTATCATTAGTTTGACAATTAGAATGAATCACATTCATTAAAGCACCTTCCCAGCATTTGCATGTGTAATTGAAGGTATTAAGAGAATTTTCCTGCATCTGCTTTTATCATTAAAGCTCTTGAGAGGCTTTCTGAAGCACAATAATAAACACAGAATGGAGTTTTTTTTAACAGATATCTTTATAAATGTTCCTTAATTATAGTGCAATATTAATCTCTTAATACACAAGTAATTAATAAATGGATATATATACCCTACTAATAATTTCCCATAAAGCCAAAGGCCGTTCTTACCTCTGTAGATGGTGGGAAGGGGCAGCGAGGACAGGCCCTGGCTTTGCATCTGCTGCTGCTGGAGTCTCCTTTTAGCTTCCAGGACTGGGTTCTCAAACTGGGTCCTTCTATTTATATGACTGAGATGATAACACCAGAAAAAAAAAGAGAGGAGATTTTAGATCTCACACTACACCAGCACACCTATCTCAGCCCCTTCTTGGAAAAGATCAGATCTAACAAACGTAGCACTACAGCAGCCATAACTATGATGATTAATTGAATGGCCAGTTCCCAGATTATGTAACAGCCGCAGAACAGTTCTGCTGAGTAAAAAAGAACAAACGATTGATTTCTTCCGTAATTCAACTCGTCTTGTAACCAGAATTATGTGAATCAGTGACTGGGAGTAACCCTGCACATGGAACAGCGATTTCCTTTAATGTCCTACGTTGATCTTAATTTAGTATGTACAGGGGGGAGATAGTCACTGACTACAAATGCTGTAATTTGCCAGTGTGAAATAATTAGTCATCATTAGATACTTCTCTCCATATTTAAGACCACACACACACACACACACACACACACACACACACACACACACACACACACACACACACACACACACACACACACACACACACACACACACACACACACACACACCAACGTTCTCTCCTCTCCTTATCTTTTAATGAACACCCCAGTATCACAGTCCTAATTACAAAACAGCTTAACTTTATTTCTATATAGTTATATAATTTCAAGGTCTTGCAGCTTCTTTAATGATATTTACATGATGACAAAGGGAGACACAAAGAGCATCTCGAGAGGGATGCGCAGTATATAAGGCAGAGTGTATTCAAGTGTCACTCTGCAGGTTTTTTAAAGCAAACTCAAGCCAAATGAATTCCCCCTGCCAGTCTAAAAATAGAGCAGCATCACAGTGCCCCAGAGTGGAAAGCATCCAGCCACAAAAAATAAGAAAAAAAAGGCACCCCTGAAACAGAGAGGGGACGTGCAGTTCAATACAGAGGACAGGCCACTGCAGCAGTTCCTCTGTAGCATTCAGATGCACGATCAGGGCTACAGATAAGCACATAAACTTGCAAACAAACAGTGAGCCGTCAGCAAGCAGACATTAAGAGTAACTCTTTTCTGGCTACATCGCCAGTTTGCTCCTAATAAATATGATTAATGCGACACCAGCGGGTGATGCTGAAAATCAAAAGCAAGTCATTATGTATTAAAGATGTACTGAACTTACTCGACATAGTAGCTGCCGTAAATGGGGTCATCGATTTTCTCCCAGCCGTACGGAAGCTCTGTTAAAAAAACAACAACAACAACAACAAAAAGAACAGAAGCGATAATGAAGGACTTGTTTATTCAGTGAACTTGCATCAGCATGTTGATGTTGCATGAAAAAATGTCCGTGGCAGATTAAGTTTACAGTGCCATTTTACTGTTTGGTAATCGTCAGTGATTTGATGGTACATTAGCATGATAACTGGAAGGATTATTTCTCATCTATATTTTGGAAATTTCATCTTTTATAAAAAAAAAATAACTTATGGCAATAAGACACAAGATTAAAATCTAGCTATGTTTCCTTTGCAACTTGTCACATTGACGTGCATCAAATGCAAACTTCTTTCAGAAAAAAGTTGTAAAACTGCACCAAACGCTGTTAGATCTAGTGGCTGAATTTAAATCGGTAAAATATTTATGTCCTGCATCTTCACCAGGCTGTAAATATACTTTAAAAATATGGGAACATTTTCCATAAATTAACAGAATAAAACTAGAATGAGCACAAACTGTCAGGCTATTATATCTCAACATTTTAGTGAAGTTTTACTCTCATTTCACCTCCAAATGTCACGAGTTAGGGACTGGCTTAAGTTCCCAATAATAAACAGTACATCACAGATATTGTAAATGTCATATCAAACAATACAACACTTGTGATAAGCATCTAAATGACATATTAATTAAAGAGCAAACTCTTGGTGTAAGCAATGCAGCCAGCACAGAACTAATAAAAAACTGCAGTTCCATGAGTGGCCACTTGAGGCTGGCACAACAATTGATTCAAACCCTGTGACTGACATTTATATGACACGTGCATATGGAAGCACAAGTATTCCCAGATGAGACGGAACTCATGGAGGAAGATTTCTGCAGCAGTCTGGAGAAGATTACAAATGGACAAAAGCGCCATAACGGCGAGCTTAAATGATTGTGGCTGCTTGACGATGTCATCATCAGCGTGCGAAGCGACCAATGCAGGGAGGATAAATGTGCCATAAAGGTGTAACTTTCCCAAGGGCTCAGAAGGTAGGGGAGGCCCGGTTGACATAAATATCCAACGAGCATCTCTGGATTACATGGCAGGCATACTTGCTGCGTTCATACTGTAATATATATGTGTGATATATGTAGAAGCTGCTCCATTAGAAATGATTGTTGAATCATGAATTCTATAAACAGATTAGCTCGTCAGTCTGAGGACCTGTTGTTAATGGGCTTCTCTGTTTTCTTCCATGCTTGCAGACATTACAGTTGTCTTTCTGTTAATGTAGCCTGGTAAGCTTGACTAAATGTGTCCATTCCCCAACCTCTAACTGCAGTTGCTGTCCATGGTGCTAATCAAACGTGGGGATGATGCTATTGATATTATTGATTGCTGCTGTATGATAGGGCAGCACAGTGGTGCGGTGGTTAGCACTGTTGCCTCGCAGCAGTCTCTCTGTATGGAGTTTGCATGTTCCCCCCAGGTCAGCAGGACTTTGCTCTACTACTCTGGTGGTACTTCCGCTTCCCCTCAGAGTCCAAAGATATGCATGGGGTTAAGCTAATGGACGATTTTAAACCGCCCGTAGGTGTGAATTTGAGTGTGAATGGTTGCTTTTTTCCTATGTGTTAGCCTGTGGCCCGTCCAGTATGAAAGCAGGCAAGGGCCCAAGAAATACCTGCCTCAGTGCCTATAACAGAGCCTGTATGCCTGTGTAAAAGACAGAAACGTGTTTAAGTCAGGTATAATGAAATACCTTTGGTCTCCATAGATAATATTCCTGTATTTCCCTTCCTGTTATTATTATGGTGTACTGGAGCTTTGTGGTAATATGTGTTAATTTACAGCCCAGTTTAAGTGAAGGAGATTCCAGCATTTTATTAGTCCGTTACTTAATCTAATTAGCAGATATGTATGTCTGTGTGATGAAACTTCGCAGTCTACAGATGAACCTGGATAGCCAAGCTTGCTTGATAATTAAGAACTCCATCATCTCAGGGTGGCAAATGGCTCCATCAAGACCATTAAGATAAAGTCAAAGCATCAAAATGTAAGTTCACAAACCAGGTGGCGTAAGTCACTGTAGCGTTGTTCATATTTTATATACAGTCTATACATAAAACACAGACTATGAGTTAACAGCACATAAAATATATGCAAATATATTTAATGATATGTATTCTGGGATGATATTTGCAGGAAGCTAATTTCAACTGAACCTAAAATGTATCTCCATTTCTAAAAAAAACAAAACCCAAATCACCTGAACTCTCAAACTGCCACAGAGGCCAAAACAACAGATGTGAGTCATGCCCACCAAACCCTCCACAGAACAACATTGGATGGATTTACCACAGAAAAACCTAATTAAATGAGAACATTATGAGTTAACGAGCAAAATTAAATTGAAACGCTACGATTTGGAGGACCTCGTTGCGCTGACAAACGAAAACCTTCATCTAACACTTCTAAATGAAAAGTATAATGTGTATAACTTTTTATAACGAGAGGAAATCCATGCAATACATGTTTGGGAATATCACTCAAAGCAACAAATGTAACCTCGCAGGAAAGAACAATCTGAAAATCCCCTTTGTGATTAATCTTCTAGAATTGATAAATGATCCATAAATGTCAAAACAAGATTTTGGCAATGCCTAAAAAAGCAGTTGTAACAGCTGGCATTGACTACCTGGTCAGACTGAGAGCTTTACTTTTTTACACAAAGTGGTGTATAACTTTTGAACAGAGTGAGTGCACCTTGGCCTCTTTCTATATGTGAGATGTGCTGCAGAACACGCTGCAGTGATCAAAGGAGATCTTCCTTCCAGCTCTGACAGTTATCGGTCATACCGGACAGGACTTTGAAAGTTTTGCCCCATCTCCTCTTTTCTATACCAACAGCTCACTGGCAGAACACATCTCTTAAAAAAATGCCTAGAAGGAGTTCCCCCCTTTGCTTTCCAGGATATGAGCAATTAGCATTTAAAACATATTCCCACATGTAGACTGCAGAATTTTAGCATAATATTGTAATCATTGAATACCAGCTTGGGTACTCACTGTTAGAGGCTCGTACTGAAATAGAATCTAAGCTGAATCTAGCGTGGAGCTCGGGGACAGTGTGTTCCGGTCCTGCTCGGCTTAGATTCAGACCAGCTTTGATTAGTGACAATGCAAAGTTAATCAGGATGAGAGCAGAGATAACAGCAGAGAAAATGCTTCCTAATCAGAAAGGGAGGCAACCAGAGGGAGAACTAAAGCACCTCAGGCTCTCCTGGACTTTGCAGCTTGTTGTAGGCCCGACTGCAGCTTGTGACAAAGACACATAAACAGGGATTCACCAAAGATATGATACAATCTATGGTCACTCTGTTCAGTGTGTTAAATATCACCCCTTGACCTAGTTAGCAGACTCGATTGAGTGCATACTGCTCCTCTGTAGCAGACAGCACCTATTGCACCAATGCTAAGGAGTGTACGTGCCATATGCCTCTCTGTACCCATGCCCCCATCTCCTCCAAACAAATGATTAAAGTTTCATAAGATGCACTATTTTTTCCTGCACGCGCACGCGCACACGGTTGTGAGTGATACAGCAGTGCTGTGAGCAGGTTGACAGCCCATGGGAATTCCTTCTGTGAACAGCAACATTTCATAGAGTTAATGTTTTTGTTTTTTTAACTAGACCTTTGCTAAGTTCTACACACCTGTATACAAAGTACATACAAATTATATTACTTACTTTACACTCATGTTCAGAGGTATAACCCCTTTAGTTATTTTACACACACACACACACACACACACACACACACACACACACACACACACACACACACACACACACACACACAGGAGATCAAAGGACTCAGTCATGCATCCCAGCACTCTTCTAATGAAAAGCTTTTCTATTAAAACGTCCACAGAATATTTACAGAAACAAAAACAGTCCCTGGCTTCAATAACGAGAAGAAGACAAATTGATTCTCTGTTAAGGATAGTTTGATTTTATTAAAACTTGGCTCTTATTTTTATTCTTTTGACTCATTTCTGACAACAGTTCTCAAACACTAAAATCTGGCAACACAGCAACATAGCACTAAAGTCTGAGGGTAAAAATACACAAGTAGTAAAATAATGGAGTCACTGGAAACGAGATAGCTACAAAGCACAGAAAATATAAATAGAAAGTAAATATCTCCTAAAGAAATATTTTACCCAAACTATGAAAGTGACAAATCAGATGTTTAAACAGTTTAAGCCTGAACTACAAAATAATTGCCAGAAAATGCAATTTTTTTTATTGAACCTTCTGAGAAACTTAAAAAAAAAAAGAAATATTATTTTACATACATTTGTATATTTTTGCTACATTTGCTACATTAATTTATTAATTTACATGAATTATTTTTTTCAGGAAAGAAAAATCCCAGTAATGACGTAAAGGTCTCAAAAAACCTCACAATAACATAAAAAAAATGAGAAACACTTAGCAATAAAGGGTTAAGAAAAAATTAGCACTATTTGAATCTGATGCCGATGTTTACTGCTGTTGAGAAAAACCACTAAAAGCAAATTTCATGACTTGTTGGAATTCACTGACCTCCAGAGAGCGACCCATTCTTTCACAAACGTTTGTAGAAGCAGTCTGCATGACTAGCTGCTTGATTTTATACACCTGTGGAAGTGATTCACCTGAATTCAATGATTTGGACGGCTGAGTGAATACTTTTGGCACTATAGTGTATCACTCAGCACTGATGGTGCCTTTCTAGATGTGCAAGCTGCTAGACGTCGGGGCGGAGGCTTTTTAACTGAGCGCAGATAACGAGCTAAATGGTCCTTTTCCTCTTTATTGCTGTCCATGTTTTCCAGAAAGAATTTTAAATTTTGATTTGTCTGACCATGGAGCAGTTTTCCACTTTGCCTCCATCCCCTCTAAATGAGCTTTGGCTCAGAGAAGATGGTGACGTTTTTGGATCATGCTCTCATATGGCTTCTTCTTTGCATGGCAGAGATTTAACCTGCATTTGTGGATGGCATGGTTAACTGTCTTCACAGACAGTGATTTCTGGAAGTAGTCCTGAGCCCATGTAGCAATAAAATCATGCAGAATAATGCAGTGCCACTGAGGGACAGATGAAAACAGGCATCCAACATTGATTTTCTGTCTTGCCCTTGGACACAGATTTCTCTAGAGTCTTGAATCTCGAGTCTTTTGATGAAATTATGTACTGTATATTATGAGATATTCAAACTCTTCACAATTTTCTCTTGAGGAACATTTTTCTGAATTTGTAGATACAGCTTTTTGCTGATCGGTGAACCTCTGCCTCTAAGATCCTCCTTTTGTACCCAGTCATGTTGCCAATTATTGTAATCAGCTGCAAAAGATTTCTTTAGCTTTTTCTTTTTAGTGCCAAGTAACCAACTAGTGAGGCATTCAAAATAACCAAATTTATTATTAAACTTCTACATTTTCTCAGTTTAAAAATGTGACATGTTTTCTGTGTTTTATTGTGAATAAAATATTGAGAGTTGCAAATCAATGTGTTCAGTTTTTATTTTAGATTTTGCACAACTTCCCGACTTTTTTTTGGAATTGGGGTTGTAGATTGTCTAAACTAACTGTTGATAACAAATGTTTATATCTCTCTGATTCCCTGATTACTCATGTTTCTTGCTGATAAGACTTCCTTGCAGCAAAATCATTTTACTCCCAAATCAATTCAAGGGAACGGATTCATGCGTTTCCAATGATAGTTATTTACCTCCTCTCTTAGCGAATAAACCTTATGAAACAGGGGAAGTCAGTTTGCAGACTTAAACACTTTTCTTTACTGTTTTAATGTCTTTGCTAGCTGCTACTTGTGATTACTGGCTATAATTCAGCATTACTTACATAGTCTTTGTTTAATGTGTTCATGTGGTATTATGGCCTCAGTGCCTTACATGCTTTACACAAATGCGCCCACACTGCAGTGCTGTTTTTGTTACTGTGCAGCATGATGATAAATGCTGAACTTAGGAGGATTGTCTCTTTGCTCGCTTTCTTTTGTCTGGCTCCACTGAGTGTAGTCTATAACCTCTTTGTCAGCAGCCTGCAATGAAGCACTCACTCCTAGGGACAAGTTGGGCGAATGTGTGTGTGTGTGTGTGTGTGTGTGTGTGTGTGTGTGTGTGTGTGTGTGTGTGTGTGTGTGTGTATGCAATATAAAACCAATGCTTCTTATCAGTGGAAGGAAATGTCAAGCCAGTGTAGAATTTTCAGGTAGGAGCTCTTATTATGAAGCCCTGAAGCGAGGGGAAAAATGTTTACGACTGCTAGTCATGCCACCACATTCATCCTGCAGTCACAGGTGGAGCGCCTCTTACTACCAGCAGGAGGTATCCTGGCATCTTCCCATATTTTCTGCCACTATTATGCTCCATAATCTCTCTTTCTCTTTCTCTCGCTTTCGTCCTTCCAAAAGTATCCTTCTATCTTACATTACCTTACCACATGCAGTCTCGCCAAAACTTTTTGAAGTCAGGTTTCACGCTCACAAGTGTATTTTTTATTCTACTTTTTCCAATTTGGTCTTACAAAGAAGGTGGCGAACCACACAGCCCTCAAACACCGCAGGGATTCACCAGGACCTTGTTTCTTGCCCCCCCCCCCCATTCTCCCCCCCCATTCTTTCATTTTTCCACCTTTTGAAAAGCAAACAAGGTGAACTGAATCATTTTCAGTGCCCTGAGCCTTTTGTAGTCACCAAAAATTAAAGTTCTGTCTTACCGGATAGTGCACTGCACAGGGCTTCATCTATCATGTCACCTTTGAATGCAGCCCACTCGAGGGCTCAGGCTCAGGCTCGATCACTGAACCTACTGGGAGAAACTTCTCTCAGCTGATTAATGTACGTTTCTACTGATCAACACTGGCACAAAGTCCACTAACTGACAGAAGGTATGAAAAACACATTTGAGAACACAAAATCAGCTCAATAATTCAATGAAATACACAATATATAAAGATCTAACAAGAAATAAATGGACCGTTGTTGTCGCAAAAGCTTAGACTTACCTACTGCAGATTGCATTCTTTGTAAGTAGCAGCCCAGCATCAATTCTCTAAACTTCAAATTTAAGCTGAAAAGTGTATGAAAGGCCACGGACGACAAAGAAGCTGTTTCAATACTACAATACCGGCTTAATTATTTCAGCTTCTTTTTGAATTGCCACCTGGTCTGTATTCAGAGGCACATTCCCTGCAGCTCTGTGAAAGCTTTTAATACTTTTATTTTTATCCATCACAATAAGACAACTAGATCATCCAAGACACTTTTTACATAAGGGAGGCATCTGATTAAGGCTAAGTTTATTCTTAAACATAACAGTGAACCCATATATATATATAGTCAGACCAAGAAGAAGTCTGAAACAAGTGGTAATAGATCCTTAAATTACAGGCAGAAGTCACAAATGTGCAAACGTGTGAAGAGACAATTAACTTTATGTCCAGTGACTGAAGTGACTTCTAATATTAGGTTTAACTGCACAACTGAGCCTGAAACCCATCACCAACTGTCAGCTAAAAAAGAAACAGGTAACTGTATTAGGTATGAGGTTCAACTGCTTAATGCTTAATGAAAACATCTAAAAAGCCAATCACACGCTGTTTTAAAGACAGACACACATAAAATACTTATTTAAATCAATCAGATAATTTTCTCAGGGAGGTCAGGGATGAGTCCCTGCCCCAAGTGGAGGAGTTTAAGTATCTTGGGGTTTGTTCACAAGTGACGGGAGAAGGGAACGTGAGACTGACAGACGGTGCTGTGGCCGCAGAAGCTCTCAATTTACTGGTCGATCTACGTGCCTACAGTAGTGACTGAAAGAACGAGATCGCGGATGAAAGCGGCAGAAATGAGCTTCCTCCGAAGGGTGGCTGGCCTCTCCCTTAGAGATAGGGTGAGAAGTTCAGCCATCCGTGAGGGGCTCAGAGTAGAGCCGCTGCTCCTCCACATCGAAAGGAGCCAGTTGAGGTGGTTCGGACATCTTACAAGGATGCCCCCTGGGTGAGGTGTTCCAGGCATGTCACACCTGGAGGAGGCCCTGGGGCAGACCCAGGACACGCTGGAGAGATTAAATCTCTCGGCTGGCCTGGGAATGCCTTGGTCCCCCGCCCGGACAAGCTGCAGGAGGTGGCCGGGGAGAGGGAGGTCTGCCCTCCCCGCAACCTGGCCCCGGATAAGCGGTAGAGGGATGATGGATAGAAATAATTTTCTCCTTAAAGCATTTTATAGATACAAAGAAACGACTTATCTGCATATTGCTTTATTTTAAGATAAAATAACTTTTTTTTTAAAGATAAAGAGGCCTTGTACATTTTCACATCCTAACTGTAGCTGTAAAAAAAATACTTTCTTTTTTCAACACTTTTTATTGTATCTTTCATTCAATACTAAAGCCAACGCTCAAGGCTTTTTGTCAACTGTGTTTGCAGTGGAGCTCAACAAACAACCTCACATTAATAAAGGTGTCAGTCAATAAATTGGCCTCTTAGCAGGACACAGAAAATTTGGTTGCCGAGCTACAGAGTAAAAGCAAAGTACTCATCAGCCAGCTGTTTGCACAGCTATTCTCTTCCAATATTTAAAACCTCAATAAATAATCAGCATCTTGTTTTTTTTTAAATGCATTTTTAACAGTGAGGCTAACCTGGTTGATAAAAGCATTTCCTGTGACTATTTCACAATAAAAGCAAAAAGCAACTTGTAAAGCATATAAAGAAGTGTAAAAAAAGAAAAATATGATAACTTATTGAACCTTTTTAAGCCTTTACCTGGCATCTGTCTACTGCAACTTGACTTGACTTGGCTTGCAACAAAAACTCTGCCTGTCTGGTAAAAATCCCACTGTAGACATCAGCTACTGCAGAAAGAAGAACCACATTGTGCACACATTTAAAGCCAGCATGTCTCGGCAGATGAAATAAGGTATTAGCACTATTTGTTTTTGTCGCAGGGACAGAACTTGCTGCCCACTTGCTCAGTTGAACATTAATATACTAGACTACCTGTGAATTCAACACCCACTTTGTTCAAAATGATAAATAGTGGTGTTTGCAGAAAAACGGAGCCATTTATTTTAAGATTATCCACGGCCCACTGTGAAGCTCAGCAGAAATTTGCAGTACTAAAAGCCTGAATGGAAAAATCAGGAACATTTAACACTCAAACATTAGTATGTAATGAACCGTGTCTATGTAAATGTATATATCTAAGCGAAGGTCTTCCTGCTCTCTTCAAGTCTTTTTCTTCATAACGCCGCCATCATTATTTCTCTCAGGAACCACCAAACAACAAAGAGCTAAACCTACTTGGTTGTGACTGAAACTGAATATTTTCAGAAGACCTGAAAGTGATGATGAACTCAGTCTCAATATTTTCTCAGTCAGTCTAACCTATAATTCATGAACTCGGCTGCCTCTCCAATCAGCACTTAAAAAAATACTCTACAGTTTTGTGCTGATAATGACTATCCTGTCTGTCATAATCAAAACCGCAATCAAAGGGGGCCTGTGCGCTTTGAGAGCTGCTTACCGGCCCCGTCGGATGATTTCTGAGACTTTCTGGGCTTGTTGATGGTCAAACAAGACGTAGCAGAAAAAGCCTCACCTGCAAGACAAGCGCAGTTTACCATTTTCTGTCACACTAGAGCAGAAGAACAGAAGGCATTTTAAAAAAAGGAGGCTGGAAAAGTGGGGGTTGCTAACTTATTCTTCCTTGATCAGGAAGTGTAGGAATATCACATCAAGGAATATAACAATGAGTCGACAAAGAGAGGGAAGATAAAAACTGTTAATATGGTGGTAAACTGAAAAAGGCGAAAATTGTTATTCCATCTGCAGTAATCTACATTTGGTGACATGCTCTCCCCTTCTGTTTGGAAGGGAAGAAACCAGACCCTCCAGTACGGAAAACAACAAGCATCGATGATAGTAGATATGAAAAATATTAACAAAGACAGGGACGTGCTGTCTGTCAGAGGGGCACACAGAAGCAGAAAAATCGAAATCCTAGTTATTATGTGGAAGCACGCTTTCTTCAGGTGAAGTAATAAAAAGGCTTTTTTTTGTCTGTCCTTGAACAGAGGGGTACACTTTCCTTTGGACACAAAATCATGGGCAAAGGACTAAGGTGGAGGTGGGTTACAAAGCGGCTTGCGGAGGCACAGCCTGTACGGGAAGGTATCAGCTGGGTCATCCCATGATGCGGTCGAGATCAGATTTTATAACCCAATGTACTGTAATTGTGGGCTAATGCTAGGTTCAATAAGTTAAAAATGCATTTAAACAATGTAAGTTTAAATGATTTTAGCAAAAACTGTCATGCAAATGTTTTATAGGGAAAGAAAATAACTGTGCGTTCTACAGGACTTTATTTCTTTAACAAAAAAATCTAACTGAAATGCGTCAGTGTCTGTGCTTTGGAAGTTAGATCTGTGGTTTTCAAATGTTAAATGCTTAAGAAACACCAAAGGGTAAGCTAAAATTTTAATGCAACAAACATGTTGGCAGTACTTCTTATCAGTATACTAAAAGACAAAATCATTTTAGATACCCCATTTGCAGCTTTTTAACTTTGCATGACTTTTTCTTAAATTTTGCAATAAGCTCCACTACAAGAGAAATCACCTGCATCAACTCATCAGACACACTGACACGGTCCAGAAAAAGCTCCTGCTTCCTGTGCTCCTGACAGAAAGGATGCTTGGTTTCTAAATGTGTCCTCAGCTTGCTTGGCACCATGTTAGCATTAGCTAACTCCTCTTGACATGATGCACTTGGGCTGAGGGGCTGTTGACATCCTAGCTCCAGCTGAGACCATAAGACCGATCTACTGACAAATCGCCCCCTCCTTTTTTCTTTAGTCGGTGCGTCACACTGGTGGATAGTTGTGCTTTGCTCCACACAAGTAAGCGATCTGCTGCTCCCATCACAAATTTTATGAATCTTCTTGCTATCAGTCATGAACTTCAAGTCCAGCAACTACACTGCCTTTCATGGAGTGTTTAAATTTTGGCGGCTCTTTACTATCAGTGCAGCAAACTTGTAGTTCAGCATGTGCATATGTTTCTGTGACTACATGGCCAACAAGCTATGGCTCCCCGGGGACAACTGCACAAGCTGAGTCATTCTAACAGCTGTCAGTTAATCATACGGCTGAATCTGCTTACAGTGATTTAAAACCACACAGGCTGTGACAGGGTTTGATACACAGTGATGTGCTCATGATTTACTGCTGTATTTGTCACATGCGGGTCCAACAGATATATACCACACATATTTTTTCCTACTGGGCAAAGATTGTTTACTCAGTCTTTCAGAAGATGATTAATAAACCAATACATCTGCGCCGTGACAGGAAAAGTCAAAGCAACAGCCGTGGCTTTGACAGCAAATCAGTTAATTGTGTCACTTAATGGCAGCAGTGTTTTCCTCTGTTGTATATTTCTCCATTTCAATGAGCTGCCATTTTTTCCACAGCTTGTTTTCCTTTTAAATGCACCTGCGTGGCGTGGAAACCCTCCTTTCCTTTGCTCTACTTCAGTGTCTCACTGGTCTCTAACTCAAAGCAAGCAGACAACAGTTAAGCAGTAGAATAAAAGTGAGGAAAAAAAGCAGAATTCACAAGCTTGTACCTTATCAGGGCATTCCAGTGACAGGAGGAGATGTACTGAAGTGTGACCTGGCACTTATCCCCTCCTCTGTTGTCTCCAAAGTTCGGGTTTATTTGGATAAACTCTTTGGGAAAAACACTTACAGCTGCATGCAGCTGCAAACAGACAAGCGCACGCTTTCTCCTTTTTATTTTTTGTTTCTAGCGTTACCCTCCGAAGCACTCTTTTTTCATCCTGCTGGGGTCAGAGAAAAATTTGTGAAATCCTTTTGTTAGGTGTTAAACAAGGTAATTATGTAGAGTATAGTGTTTCGTTATAGCCTCCAGGATGCTGTGAATAACATAAAATAATGTATTAGGGTAGACTTTGTTCACATACCTCTGTAAACAAGTTTGTATAAACTAACTGATATAAAAATGCTTAATTTTAGATCAAATGATCCACTCAGACATTTATTAGGCACACCTTGCTACTGTAGCCGTTACACTTTCATGTTTATGAAACCAGGTTGAGATGATCTGAGCTTTGTGACATGAATGCAGCCATCAGACGATGGGTACCCGGCAGTCACAGAGGGATGCACTTGGTCAGCAATACTCAGGTAGGCTGTGGCATTAAAATGATACTCAGGTGGTACTAAGGGGCTCAAAGTGTACCAAAAGAAATATCCAGAACATCATTACGCCCGAATCATTGATATAAGGCAGGATGGATCCATGTTTTTATGCTGATTATAAAAAAATTCTGATCCTGCCTACCAAATGCTACAGCACAAATCAAGACCCCCTGGTGAGCAAGTGCAAATTGTAGTCTCAGTTTCCTGCTCTTAGTTGAAAGGAGTGCCATCCGGTGTGGTTGTCTGCTGCTGTAGCCCATCTGCTTCAAGACCGGATGTGCTGTACACTTCTACATACGTTTATTGTCATGAGACATAATTTGAGTTACCGTAGCCTTCCTATCAGCTTGAAGGATTCTCCTCTGATCTCTGGCACACAACAAGGCATTTTCACCCAGAGAACTGCTGCACTGGATATTTTCTCTTTGTCAGACTTAGAGATATCTAAAAATATCTGAGAATGCCTCAGCAGATTAGCAGTTTCTGAAATACTCAGACCAACTATTCTTACTCATTCTGATGGCTGGTCTGACCTTCGCAGGTCTTGACCATTTCTTCATGACTAAATGCAACAAGTTGCTGCTGTGTGATTGGCTGTATGGATATTTGCCCAGATAAGCATCTGACTGGTTCCTAATCTGACACTGATATCTAAGTACAGAAGAACATAACAAACACAGACCTGAATCAGCAGAATTATGTACTGTTCTTTTTTTAAAAGTCACAGACAAAGCACTTTAAAGTGAGCTTACTTGACATCTAAATCACGGGTGTCACTCTTATTTTGCCTCATAGACCACAGAAAATGTGCCACCACTGCATAATAACCCATACAAATTATATCCTTCTTTTAACATAATAAAGTGCAAGTACACTCGGAAAGCTTTAAACTTTAATGAACCATCCATTTCCGATACAGATGATGAACAGCCAAAGATGTGTTAAGAAAAATAAGCGCAACTGTGAGTCTACTGTCATTACAAAGAAATGCTACTTTTGTAAATCAAAGAAACCCATTGGCGTGGTATGGTAGGCCATGGGTAATGAAAAAAACCATTAATAACTTTGCAGCACAGTGCTTTCCACCATAAATCATAGTGGAAAGTCCAAAAACAATGCCGGTCTTCCCTGTAGTTTTCACACTTTGCAAAGACATCCACCTCGATCTCAAGTATTAAAATCGGCTCTGAATATTTGAATTAAAAAGGAAAATGGAGTTTAAAAAGTCTATAAATTAATCTTTCTCTCAGCTCTTTACCCTCTTTTTGGCTCTCAGACCCAAACCCAACAGTTCCTTTTGAAGAAGTAAATCTTTTATAGAACGCACACAAATATAGCTCCACTTTTAAAAAAGGCTCAGTATTTTCCTATCATAGCCGGACAGTGTAGTTTGCAGCAAACATTACTCAAACAAAAGTAAATAATGCATTGGATCGTTGCTGTGGAGTAGTACACATTTAATGCACTACTGACTATTCTGGGCAGCAGAATTATGTGGGTCATATTCTGCTACTTCCTGAACTTCAATACCCGTGTGGAGGGATATAACGGTGTGACCTTTTGATTGTTAGTATCTGTCATGGTCCTGGGCCGTGTTGGCCCAGTATTCTTAGTTCTCTTGTATTTTTGTATTCAGTTCCCTGTTTAGGTTCTGTTTCCTGAGTTGCCCTGTTATGTGGTTCCCTGTGTGCTTTCCCTTTGTGACTCTCACCCCCTGTGTGCCCCTCTATGTATTCATGAGCCCTTGTCCCCTTTCGTGTTTTATTCCATGTTTTCCCCAGCCTGTTATGTCTGTGTTCTCCCCGTGCTCTCTCCTCCTGTCTGAACCTCTGTACTTCCTGTTTTACTTTGACAGTCTCTCGTCAGTATGCGTCATGTTGTGTTCACTCCTGCCCTGTCTCGTTATGATTATCTGTGTCAGCTGTGTTCCCCGTGTGCTCCCACTTCCCTCGTTAACCCTCTGTGTATTTATGTCTGCGTCTCCCTCAGTTCTGTGTCGTAGTCTCCCTCATAGCTGCGTGGATTTCCCTGTGTCTCTCTGAAAGTATTAGTTATTGTTCCCGGTTTAAGTTTTGTATTTCTTGTGATCTGCCTTCCAGCATTAAAGCTGTGATTTTGAGTTTATCCCCTGAGTCCGTGAGTTTGCATTTTGGGTCCTCATCCTGCCTGCTACACAGCTATCATGACAGTATCCTTTAATAACTTTGGGCACCAGGGAAGCTCTGTGGCACAGTCTTAGGTTCATTTTGCTTTTTGTCTCATTTTTTCAAAAGAAAATAAATAATAATGCTTAAAGGTATCCTTAAAATCATCATAAATCAACATAAATTACCTTAATGCAGTATTGTATATATCATCTAGGTTTATTTATGCTAATTTAAAAAAAGTGCAGTGCTGGTATTTACACTGTTATTCACACAATGACATTTAATTCAGAAGCTGCATGTCACACAAACACCTGCCACACAGTCTTCCTTGCATCCAATCTCCAGGCCTCAGGCATGCTCTACTGGGGATGTTCTCAAAATACACCCATCAATCATGCTGTCGACATCTACGCCTGCCATCCCCAACCCCTCCGACTCCGCTCCCGACTGCTGCAGAAAGGCTCAAGGTGAAGGAGGGCGCTGCGTTTCGCCATCTATAATAACTCACCTGTAGAAGTGCACACACACTCACTGCAGGGTGAGTGTGTCTTCACATTCACAAACAACACCCTGCACCCCACAAAAATCACAAAATCGATCTACAAAGTCCCGCTGAGCTGGCTAAATTGACATCACAGCGAAAGGAGAGATGGCATTTCCCAGGCTGGAGTAGCGCTGTCCCATCTGGACAGAAGTGATGAAGTATCGGAGGGACACACAAATACATGCACTGGATGCCGTTTTTTTTTTTTTTTTTTTTTTTAAATTGCAGATGTGAGAAAAGCAAAGAAAAACGAGTAAAACGCTGGTCCTGCTAGTTCCCCTGGAGAGAGCACAAGAAGGAGGTGTGAGCCCAAAGCTAGCCTGTGAGACACGATAATAACTTTGTGTGTTTGGCCGTGAAGCTCCTCACATGACCAGAATGTAATTACTTGTCTGCGTTTGCTGCCCTCTGTATGCACGAGCCCCGTCTTTTGGGATTCACAGAGGCAAAAGACAAGAGGCGCTGTAATACGATTAAGCACGATCAGAGTAATAATCCCTCCCTGCAATTTATGCGTCTATTCATACTCTACGTTATACTGTATGTAGTATAACTTCCCCTGATATATAGCATATCTTCTCCAGATAGGACAAACTGACAGCTAATTAAACATGAAGAAACAGTGAGAACAAACTGCTTTTAGTTTACTTATCGGGGGAATTCTCTTTCTCTTTACCTGTGAAGGCAAATAAAAGGGAGAAAACCAGCTGAATAAGTAAAGAGGTGAGACAAGAGTATGGCCCATTCAGTTTATTTTTTTCCAGGCCAACAAATATTTGGCAGGATAGAAAAAAAAAAACACAACCAGGCAATTTTAAGTGAGAGAGTGGGAATAAAAGCAAAGAGGGAGGTTCTGTAAAAAGCCTGTCCTAGTTTTTTTTTAAAAACCAAAACAAAAAAGAAGAGGCACGAGGACACGAGGGAGAGAGGATGATATAGAGGATATAGAGGTAGAGAGTGGAGGTGAGAAAAAATATAGGCAGAAAGAGTGAGGGAGAAATATAGAGCGAGTTATGTAACTACAAGGCGCCTGTGATGTCAGCTGCTCTGTCTTCACTGAAGCTGACGCTCCTTTGAACATGCAGGAATGAGCACCCTAACCCGAGCACACATTTCTGCGCATATTTTGACAGAATCTGGTTGTATGCGTTGCAACTGACTTTAAACATGAGAGGGAACAAGTTGTCTTCACCAGAGGTGAAAACATTTACTCACATATGGCTGTTAGGTACAGCGCTGAGGTTCTAAACAGTCAGTTGGGGTTTTTTAAATCTCTATTTCACCTCATTTTAGGAGGGAAACTAGATTTTAACAGCATAACATCTGTCTGACAGCTGCAGTTACCAGCTGCTTTTAAGATGAAAGGCTTTACGTCCAAAACACTTAAAATATCATGCATTATACTAAGATTAAACACGTCACTAGTACTTAAAGCAAATTGTGAATTGTGTATTTCAGTATGTATGACCTATGCAGGCAGCTTTCGTATTCCTTAGTCTTGTGTTGACGTAAGAGATTCGGCTCGTCTGTGAGCAAAGAAAATTCTCCCTCCACAGAATGAAACCTACCTCAGAGCCGTGTAACATAGGCATGGTCACAGTGGCTTTGTCGATCACTTAATCACTTTATTTTATATACATTTATTTAAAAAAAATTTCATATTCACACTTTTCCAAGTACACAAGTCCCTCTGACTAAGGTTGGTGATTATCTCACAGGATTAGGAGATAACAAGCTCGATCATCTGGCTCCTTATTTCTTGCCTTGTTAGCCTTTTGTTTAATCACAACTGCTAGATAACAGTTGACTTAGAGAAATGATACGACCAGATACGAAAATAATTTGCAACAAAGCAAAGCTTTCCTCCTTAAGTGTACTCTGGTGACAGTACAATTCTCCTATCAAATTTGTAATAAAGAACCTTAAGTATTGCGGTTTAAGTCCAGTGCATAAGCACTTCTTCCATGTGTGCTCTTCACTTTCACTCCTCTCCTCTACACTCAAAGTCTGACTTAATACTGTACTCCTCTTCCTCCTCCTCTCTCCCTGTTGTCTCGTCACACCTCAGAGACTCCACCCCGCGATCCTGTTAGTGCTTATCAGAGCATGGCTCGGGTTCAAACATGGACACGCACACGCCCACACCTTTCCCCCAATCAATACCGAATTTACAGAGGCAGCTTTTCTCTCCTAACTGAGCTCAGCTCTCAGGGGTGGCTGGTGTCACCAGGCTGTGGAAGTTTGGCTGAACTACATACATCTCGTATGGCTGCTGACACAGAAACACACTTTGAGTTACTAAAACCTACAAAGCAGAGCAAAGTGCACACCACCGTATTATCTTCCCTGGCGGATCTTTAAGTCTTGGATCGTCAAAAGAAATATATCTGAAAGCTAAATAAATACAGAGGTCAACAGCTTAATTATGGAATTAACAAATCCCCGAACACAAAGTCAAATGAACCAAAAGCTGTGTGAGGCTGAGATGTTGATGCAGTGAGATGGCTAAAAAGATCCCAGAATTAAATAAGATTCTTTAAGTCGAGGTTTAACCCACATAACAACGTGCGCTTGCAGTTAACACCGTAACAAAATCAGAAATCTCTTTCAGGAAATTCAATATTCCAAACTATAAGGAAATTTGCCCATTTTGACCCACTGAGGTGCAGCATTCAGCTATAACTTATTACTGAGCTCAACAATTCTCCTGTGTTTTCCACTTGAGAATTGAGCAGTCACAAAGTTCAATGACTACAGCTATAAAAAACAAAAACTGTAACTAATTTAAATTTGGCTGTTGCATCCCTCAAGATTGTATCCCTGATGAGCCACACTGTTTTCCCAGGACTCCATTAAATGTGAATTTCAATATGGGAAAGAGGAAGAAGTTGCAAAGACTTAGCTTTGGGGAGGAAGGTGATGGTGAGAAAAAAACCTACTTATATTCAATATCATGTGTACTGGCGATGATGACACAGAAACCACAATTTATGCTTCGTTGACCGTCCTTAAACTTCAAGAAGTTAAAATAAACTGAGACCCGTTTCTCATGACCAGAGATCCTAAACATTAAAGCTGCGTTATTTCAACACAGAAGCCGTTTGATCTCTAAACCTTTAAGGCGCAGTGAACCTGCAGATAAGTGCTGAAGGTGCACAAGGAGAAAACCTTGAAGGAGATAACAGCTATATTTCAAACAGGTGCGTTTTTTACCTTTTTTTTTTTTTTTTTTTTTTTACAGGTGCAGTCACTGAACTTTTTCATGCGGCTGATCCCGACCTGAAGCCACTGTTATCAACTGCTATACAGTTGACTCTCTTGCCTGACTTTGATTCGTACCGCTGGGACTAACTAAGTGGATGAGACGCCCCGAGAAGATCAGCAGCGATCCTTGCAAATATCAGCACATCTCCTCATGTGGTGTGTCCTTGGTGGATAAATAGGATTGGAAGTCTTGGAGATGAAAGCACAATCACATTTGGACTAATTCCTCACAGGCGCCTTTGTCTTTGTTTCTGTGTCATTTCATCATCTTGGAGATCATTCTCCCTTTAATGTCTGAAGATTTAGAGAGAAAGGGGAGTTTCAGTGACTACATGGGGGTTCTTTTGAATAAGAGGCAATTTTTTTGGAAGGTTAAAACAGGCTATGAGTCCCCATGTTTAATGCTACCAAACCGCAAATACAAATATTTCTATTTTCACTTAAAACATGCCGGAATCCTTCATCATCTTATGTACTTTATGTAGGATGTAGATTTTATTTAACTTCATGGTACACACCAGGGAATATTTAATGTGTAGTTGATTGAAAAACAATAACCATGCAGCTCTGCGAGGCTGTAGTTATGCAGTTATGAAAATGAAAACATGTTGAGCAGGAAGTAGTTGTAGACAAAACAGTGCAAGCTGGTATGAATATCATTCGTTTTCTAGTTTTTTAAGGAATCTGACTGGTGTTAGGTCAAGAGCTGTGAAAATTAGATTTCTGATCAGGTGTTTGTGCGAGATGAAAGGTCAGAGTCACTGGAATTCATTTGTAGGTGGAGAGGAGGCAGTAGTGTCTGTATTGAATTTCTAGGGCTGTGCAGGAATATTGCACCATTTGAGTATTTGTTCAGCTAATTTTTAAATGATGGACTTGTGTAGAATCTCGGCTTGGGCGACCTTAAGGTATATTTTATTCCAGGTAACTTAATTATGCAACGTAAGTATAGTCAAAAACACAGCAGGAGAGGAAGAAGAGGATCACAGAATCTCTGGAAACACTCAAAACTACAGAATTCATTTAATTGTTGTCGAGGCGTTTCAGATATCAGTTACCTTGTGCTGGCAGATGAGCACCAAAGCTGTTATGATTTCAAACTCCATATAATAGCTGAGATGTTTTATACTGAGGTGGTTGTTCAGCTTTATTTCACAAAAGCTTGTTGTCTAATCTGCCTATGGCTCAGTGACAACAGAAAAAAAGTAAAAGAAGGATGGCAGCCTCCTTGAAACTAGGAAAACATCAGTGGTAGCCTACTGATTTTCTTTTCGCATTCAGCTTCTGATTGCAAGTAGCTATAGTGACCAACTGGTCCAAAGATGATGGCACATGTCACCTTCTGTCTCTAAACTTCTGTCTCTAAGACCAACTGCAATCACTCTGAATTTATAAATGCAGAAAAACTGCCAATAACTCTTTGCAACAAGGGACTCAACTGCCTGCCAACTTGTTGCATTCTGGTTATATTTCCATTAAAAGGTAAGCTGGCTGAGTGTCTGTGTCACTTGCTATCCTGCAGGAACTGTGTCATTATTTGTAGAGGAATTTCTGAACTTCTGTTTCAAATCTACATTTCTGGCTGGAGTAACTGGTTAATGTGAATTTCTGTGAATGTAGATGGTGACAGATTTGTCATTTCTGCTGATTTAATCACAGCTACAGACCGATAGCAGACTGACTCCATGTTATTGCTGTTTCGACACACCAAAGTCAGTTTAAAGACGGCAGCTGACTGCGAGTGGTCGCAAAGCTGGTCTCTGTTTTCAAAGCAACGAGCTAAAAGGGAACGAGATCACAAGTTCATTGCGCACTTTGGCAATAATTTGTGCCAAGTCTGTAATTACCGTTTTCCGTATTGTGACTGTAGCCTCATGAAAGTTTATTAGTACACTTCCAATTATCATTTGCCACATTTCCAAAACTAAACAATACACCAACATATGTAACTGTCTGTCATACAACTGGCAACACAGGGCAGGTTAAATTTGACCTGGGGCGAGGTGTCATTTGCTCACATGACTTGCCGTCTGAACACTCATTCAGTGTCCAATATATTTATGTGCTTCCAGGAATATGCATCCTGAAAAAACCTTGCTGCCCTCCCACCATAAACAAGCATGCACTGAAAAGAGAAACAAGTAAGCAAGGTAGTCACTTCTCTTCTCTGTCTCTGTCCATCCTATTATTCATATTCAACTCATATTCAACTGCACTGCTCCCGCAGCGCCTATAACTCAGTTGATAAACCCCCTCTTGGTCACGCACAAAAAGAAAGGGGAAGCAGGAAGGCTGGATGTGAGAAAAAAAGAGAAAGATACAACTCACTTGTGTATTTGTATTTGTCTATAAAAATGCATTGACATTCATCTCCTTTCTTTTTGTTGTGTGTTTATCGAGTGTGTGGGTGGATAAAGGACACTTCAGATCTCGCTCGGTTGAGAATAAAGAAGTCTTTGTAACCTCCAGTCTCTTTGGTCCTGGGTTTTAAGCACACATATCACGGGGCTTCCTATCAACTGCAGCGCGGGCTGCCACACACATTAGCGCTGCCTCTACATAACTCCTAAAACATACAAATCCTGTACCAGCGTACACAATTTAGCAAATGTCCTTCCACCGACTTGCAGGAAATCATGCCACTATGCAGCTCATCAGAGCAACAGGCAAGATTTTAATCTCTTGAAATTAATGCCGTGAGCAACTTACATTCCAGTGTGTAGTTAGCATCAGTGAATGTAAGAGGCAGAAAAGCATAAAAGAGGAAAAACGAATAGACGATGGAGCTGCTGTACTCACCATCCTCTTTGCATTCCTCGGGCGGCTTTGCTTTCTTGGCTAGCCTCGGGTCCAGCCACGATGTTGTCTTAGTGTTGTGGCTGTGAAGAAAAGACAGAGAGAGCGTGAGAGGCAGTGTGATAGATGGCGAGAGAGAGGAGACTTGGCACAAAGAGAGAGAAGGAGGTTGGTGGATTCTTAATTCAGCCAGAGAATCATTTCAGAGAGGAAAGATGAGACTCCCTTGAGTGCCTGCATCTAAAAAAGGTGACAAGAGAGACGAAAAATGCTTTAGGTTAACAAAATGGCAATCAATACTTTTAATTTGCTCACTGTCTCTCATTAGCGGGCGGGGGAGGAGGAGAGGAGAAGGGATAGGAATGGATAGAGGGGTGACCGGGGGAGTGATGGAGAGGAACAGCTGTGGGCTTGGCAGATTCAGCCAGAGCCCCAGGCAGAGAGCTGGATCTAGATCAGATATGATGATGTGCCAGGGAAGCGCAATGCATCTACGCGGCTTGTCTGAAGCTCTGGACCCACAATGGCCTCCCTTCATGATGACAGAACAATAGTAGGAAGGGAAAAGTCAGGGGAGGTGTTGAAAATGCCTACAGTAAAAAGATAAAGGAAGCGAGAAGATAAAGGAAGAGGATGCAGCGAGGAGACCTTCTTATATCTTTTTTTCTCTTTAATACTTTTAACTTTTATGTTTTCCCGCAGGATATTTTCTTTGCAGCTAGGCGTCAAACACATATAGATTTACAGAGAGGAACAGTCTTGAAAACATGCAAAATGCAAAATATAGAGATAATAAAGTTAAGTTAAGTGATGGTCTGTTGATGACAAAGAAGACAAAGGGAAAAACACAAAAGTAATCACCGAGCAAAAAGTAGTCTGGCATGTTTCTCTCACCTGATTCACTGAAGTGCAATGAATCAGCTTCTTTTAGGGCGTTTTCACACCGACACACTTTGTTCACTCTCGTCTGAATCAGCTGGTGACTTTGTGAACTAGTAGTTTTTCTCTGTGGCTTGGTTGCTTTTCACAAAAATAAAACTCCAAACAGACTCCAAGAAAACCTAATTGTGCCACAACAAACCACGTGAGAACTCTCAGACCACACAGCAACAAAATAAAATACAAGAAGTAGTCGCTTTTGTCTGGCCTGGTGGATAACACAACTAAGTGAGTCCCTGACTTATTTTTCAGCCAGGGGCTAGAGTTGGTTTACTCTTACAGTTTACAGCATGCAGCTGGTACCCAGGTCAGATTATGAGTAGATCATGTTAACATAAAGGAAACATTCTCGTTTAGAAACGGACCTGAGACAAACTGCTGAACTGCTCCTCTTGATGCACTTGAGTGCAAGTCTGGTCAAATCAGCACAAATGAACCAGAGTTGGATTTAAATGGACTAAACAGCGCAGATGTGAAAACACCTTTAGTTTCTGTTAACACCTCCATAGAGCTTATCGCTGTTAGGAATGTGGGGCTAGGACCCAAATGCAGAGTCAGGAAGCAGGCAAGATAAACAGAAAAAAAAAAACCAACTCCTGTTTATTGGCATAGAGTCCGTAAGGTACCATACATACAGGAGTAACACCAGGAAACACACCAACAGGGTTAATGGACACTGAGGCAAAAGAGAGAGGGAAACTGTGGCTATTTATACACATAAAAACACTGAGGGCTAATCAGGAAATAAGACACAGCTGGGAGGAAAGAAGACACGGGTTCACAGATTCAGCACTATCACAGGGGAGGTAGTAAAACTAAAAGTAAGTCACAAAAGACAACTAACTGCCAAAGTGCAACACGGAGTAAGCGACAGCAACCAGGGAATCAGACGCAAGACTGAGCTTGGCACATGGGAAAGATACAGGAGGATAGACAAAAGGAAACACATGAGAATACTAGAAACAGTAATGAAATACAACTAGAAAGGAAGATTCAAAATACTAGGACTAAATGAGAACTGAAAACTTCCCAAGATGCAAAAAACTAAACAAAATCCAGAAACAAAGCCCACAGACCACAAAAACAGCACACAGCTCGATGCTAAGACTGTAAATCTGATAGCCAAGTGCATAATTTACAGGATATTAAACTGAAATAATAAGCTAAAAAATAAGAACATCCTCTATACAGCTGCCGAATTGTTGTTGGTTCTCGGTGTCTTTTCAAATTAGTCATTTACTCAATATTAAGAGGTTTTTGAAAAAGAGGTTTTTGATCTCAACGGGACATTCCTGGTTAAATAAAGGTTAAATAAAAAAATAAAACACAAGGTTAGGGTTAGGCTAACTTGTATAGCTGTTAAAGTATATAATTTTATTTGAAAGGGAAAATCTTCTGCTTTTATATGGATAAAATACATCCTAACCCCAAAAGAGTGCCAACAACCTGCTGGATGATGATGTTTATCCAGAATACTAATTGCTGGAATATTAGAATAATTAAAATAAATATATATAAAAAAAACTACGTAGAACAACCAGATAGTTGTTATAGCCCTGCAACATTGTGTTTGCGCTGTGACTAGCTTAATTAACTGAGTTAACATGTTGACATTTGCTGATTAGTATTAAATGCTGCACAGAACAAGGCGTTTCTGTCATACAAATCAGTTATTTTAAATACAAATAACTGAAATTGAATAACTGAAAATAAATAAAATAAATAAATACATTTCATTAAAATATATATTTTCTTGATCAATCAATTAATTGTTTAATTAGTTATAGGCAAAACATGTCAGAGCAGAGATCTTTATATATTTACAAGGTTGAAACTGCATCTTTGCCAGAAATCACAGCTGTTTCATTGTAGATTTTTTCTCAAAGTGTATTGAGGTATTTTAGTCTGGACCAAAGTAACAGACTGATTGAATGGTGCATTGCTGTCCTTTGAGCTATGAACAGAAGCCTGAGTAGAAAAAAATGGACAGATAAAAGAGGAACAAGAAGCTTCATGCCAAATACAGAAGAGCATGAAGTGAACTTCAGTGCAAGTTAAAGTCTTTGGCTTAAATGTTGAATCTTTTTCATCAGAGCTTTTTATTCTCTTTTCTTTCCTCTACTTTAGCCTTTCAGTCATTTCTTCTCCATTACTACCTATAGTATATAAAACGTACTACCTCCTTACTCATTTTCTTGTCCTCCCTGTCACCCTCTCTTTTTTCCGCCTTTGCTATTTTTAATCACTTTTTTTCCCTTCCCTCTTCCTCCGTCTATTCCTCTTCTCAGACACCTCACTTCAAGAGCAGTAGGTAAACGAATTGATCTTATTTGGAGGCCAATCAAAGACAAGCATCCTCCTGGCATCACTTATGCGTAGAAAAAAACCCCTTGATGCTATAAATGCGGTAGGCTAAGTGAATTAGTTGTGTAATGTGCTTGATGGATGTGGGAGCACGAGGTTTCTCTGTTTGGGGTAGGAGACATATGGCGAGTTGTCTGCAGAGGATAGGAATTAAAAGTTTGCATCTGTGGCAAATAGACATGAAGAGACAACATGTGCCTGGCTGGCTGACAACCCTGTCTCATTTCTTACTTTGGTGCTGCTGCGAAGCTTCTAGCAGTTAAAAGAGTGCGCTCAAGCAGGCTGGGATTCAGCTGATTCTACGGAGAGATTTCTCCTAATCACTGAAATGATCAACTGGTGCAGAAAAGCCCCCAAACTTTTTCGCAATTGCAAAACCCCCTCTCTGCTATATCTACATTTGTTAATGTTTTACAAGAACTCAAATGCACACGCAATTCCCACCACACCACTGCAAAAACACACAGCAACTCAATTATTCTTATGTAATAAAAATTCACCCCATGGTTTTACTGCAGCTGTAAAATACTAACAACTCCAATGAATTAAACTTTAGAGCGTTTATAAGAGTTCTACGTAGCAAGGTATTTCTGGGGAGCTTTAAATCTTTAAAACCACCATGTATCACATATAGTCTGTGTGTGTGTGCTGAGCACAGAGGCAATTAAACAGTGCTGAAAACATAAAGTGACCACATCTTTAGCAATCTTCTTAGGATGTAAGGCAAATGACATGATCTCTGAGTATGGCGCTCAGATTCAGAGCTGTCCCTCTGACGTACTCATTTCTAATCCCGTCCATCCCGGTCACTCCCATTGAAAATCTTAACAAGCTGCCTCCAGCTCAGCTTCCCGTCTTTATGTCAGTGCTACTGTTTCCAAACCATACATCATCTAACGCTCGTCTCTATCCACTACACCCTGCCTGCGCTCTCTTCCTCACCTCGGTTTGGCACTGCCCGTTCCTTCGGACGGTTGACCCCAAGTATTTAAACCCCTTCAACTTTCACTACCTGTGGTCCTTGCAACTTCACCTTTCCACCTGCCTTCCTCTTCTCCCCAGAGCATACCTCCCACTTCACCAGACTCTCTCCCACCTGGTCCCTACTCTCACTACAGATCACAATGTTGTTTCTGAGCATTATAGTCCATGCCTGACTTCACCTGTCAACCTGTCCAATCAGTTCAATCGATTATCAATTTGTTCATTTTTCTACTTTTGTTTTTAAGAAATGTGTAAGCTGCTTATTATTACAGAGCAATGCCTTTAATGAAATTCTTGTATAATCCCAGCACCAATGTTTAAAGCAACAGTTTGTCTCATAGTTGATACCGATAATTTTTCGTGCCATGATATTTTTTAACATGCAGCCAACACAAACAGATGATTGGCAAGCAGATATTTTTATTGGTGAAGTAATATCAGCTGACATCAATGGTCAGCTGATATATTTGAGCAGCGGTCCCCAATCACCGGGCCACGGACCGGTCTGTGAGTCGTTTGGTACGGGGCCGCGATTGTTGAGGCAGGTGTGAAATTTATGGTTTTATCGATTTTTATAGTTTTTAAAAAAAAATCGTTTTTATCGTTAACTTGGTTTCCCTGGGTCTTTTCCTGTGTGTTATGAATAAATCTTCTTTTTTTGGTACCAGTACTGGTTTTATTTTATTGTATTTATCCGCGACACCTTAAAGGCCGGTCCATGAAAATATTGACGGACATATACTGCGGCACAAAAAAGGTTGAGGACTGCTATATTAAAGGATTTATAATTATTGTGACGTGAGTTTGTACAGATATCCATTCTGTCCACAGCTGCACACAACAAATGGCTGACGGTAAAAGAAAATATTCCAATAACTACGGGAATGCAAAACAACGTTCAAATTCCAATTTTAAAAGTTTTTTTGTTTACATGTATCATCAAAACAGGCTTGATATAAGTTTTTTTTTTAACATAATACTTTAAAAATGGCAAAAACAAAAGTGAAGGAAAGGAAAGTTCTAGAAAATTATATTTTGCTCATTTTTCAGAGACCTTACTTTAAAAGAAGAACGTTTTTTTAGCTAAAGTTTTTTTTGTCACTTTACACCCCGCTGAGGTCTTTAAAAATCACTTATAAACATCATCAATTTCAAGAATATCTGAGAAAAGTCTGAATGCATATATCATTCAAACACTTACTCTATGAAGTAGACTTCTCCTTTCTCAGTGTATGCCATCTCCCAGTTGTCTGGCAGCGGCCCTAGCTCATCGTTCTCATCTGGTTTGGGCACTGCCATCTTCGGGATCTGTCCATCATCTTTGGGTACCTCGCTCGGGGCCTCTGCTGGGTTGATCTGCGGGCCGACGTCCCCTGAAGCATCTGTGCTCTTGTCCTCATGTTCACTTGATTCTGAGGTGACAACAGGACAAGATGAGTCAGGCATGACATTATCATCGGAGAGGAACGGGGGAGGGCGAGGAGAGTGAAAGACAAGGGAGCTGAAGTGTGGAAAATGTGAAGGGACTGATTGAGAGAAGGGGCTAGGGGTGGAGGCAGAAAAAAGAGGAAAGAGTGATTAGAAAAAGGTGAGAGGAAGTGGTGACATTGGGGAAAGACAGGAGGGACCAGAGGGAGTGATTGAGGTTAACAAGACAGAAAGATGAATAAATCAGAGGAGACAATAGAGATTGAGAAAGTAGCAGGCGGTGATGCCCTACTTTGAGTTGTGGCAGTGTGTGAAAGTGTTAGCGAGAGAAAAATGGGAAGACAGAGAAAGAGATGGCAAGTGTGAGCTCATCCCAGAGGAAGTTTGGTGGAGGGAAGTGAAGAGGGGACAAATGAAAGTAGAGGATTGAGAGATAATCTATGGGAGGGAAAGCGCGAGGTAGTGATCTGCTTAGATCACAGAGCCTGCTGTGCTCTATTGATTCCCCTTCTGCTCTCCTGGTCAGCCCACACTCGGTCCCTTTCAGAGACAAAACTCCTCCTGAGCCGAGAGAAGCTGCCCACTTTAACAAACAACATGCCTCAGCATGACGTTTTTGAGCATCTCACTATTGCTGAAGATATTTCCACTCTTGATTTATAAAAACTTTTCAACACTTCATGTACAAATTTGAACCAATGGCATTCTGGTCATAAAAGTGGTGCTCTGCTTCAGTTTGGGGTCTCCAAAGATGACAAAAACCTTTTTAAGAAACCCCCACTACCACTAGATTGAGATTACTGTTAATAAGCAGGTAAAAACATAAAGTCTTAGCTTTTACATGCTGGGTTTTAATGAGATCACAATGTCAGAGATTTATATTATTTTATCATCCACAGCAGGCTCCAGACAAAATGAAAGTAAAGTCAAAGTGTAAAATAACATGCAAAAAAACACACAATCTACTTTTTAAACTTTTTTTTGCTTCTGATTTCCTTTCATCAATTCAGGTATTTTATGTCTCTGATCCAGTAAAACAAATATGATATTTAAAGGAAAATCATCACTTCACCCTTAGAACATTTAATCTGAGTATTTTCTGTTTGTTTTTCTTCCGCAAATCATGAATCTTACCTTGTTTGACCTCGTTGCCAAAAGGAAACCAATATTGCATCCTTTAACCAAACTTCCCTTCTCAAAATATCACCTTAACAGCTCCATAGTATATAGCCGTAATTACATCCAAAAATACAGCTGCAGCACAATATAAAAGTAAGTGCAGGGATCAGCTGAAATCAGCACTCAGACTCCTTGAGCTTCTGTGCTGCTCTGACTGATGCTGTGCAGTGAAAGTCTTTTCCTGAGGCCATGAAACCATCTTAGAAAGTCACAGGACCGAAGCGTGGCTCTGGATTTGGAATCACAAAATTCGAACTCATAATGGTGTTTTTATGATCGCCTATTCATGTGATCACGGGTTTCAGTGCGTGACGGAGCAACTCCATGTATCTGTGTTTGTGTGTTTACTTGTTATAACAAGTGAACACACTAGAAGGTATACTTAGATACGTCTTTTTAGTCTAGTCTTTCAGTGCAGAGAATGGCACCTTTCTCTATCAGTTTATGGATAACGACAAGCTCTAGAGGTTTGGCCTTGTTACACAGAATGTTAAACCCCTTTTCTGCCAATTTTCTGTATTTACAAAGAGGATAACAGCACTTTCTACAGGGCTGATTCACAAATGAGAGAAAGCACTTAATAAAATGCCCTTGTTGATTTTTAAACAGCCTACAGGCTTTTGTTGAATTGGGGAGCAAAATATGTGTTTGCCCCTTGCCTATCTGTTCTGAGACACTGTTTAAAAATGGTACCTAATGAATGATATCAAATTCTAGAGAGCAGCAGCACTAATGCTTTAATCATAAACTGTTTGTGCCGCAGAGGTAATCACTGCGAGAGCGAATTGCCGTTCACTGTTTATATATCACGTCATTAAACTACATATAAAGATATTTGTGTAACCAATTAAAAGTGATAATCTGCCGTAAAATCATTTTCAAAGAAATGCATGTAAAAACAATCTGTTCCTGCATCTGTTGCTAGGCAACCGCCCTTAAAGAGACTGTCGCTGTAACATGCAGATCAGACTGAGCCCAAGCGTGACCTCAGACCCTGCTGTCATGATGAAGCCTTCGGCAGAAGTGACCTTTGCCTCTGTGCGTCTGTGGAGGTTGCTGTCGGGACTGACCTGGGGTGACAGCAACACCGTTGCCATTGACAATGGGTCTCTCCTCCTCCTCCTCCTCGGGGGGCTCGATGCTGGCTTTTTCCATGTTGCTGACTGACTTGTTGCGTTTCCTCTTGCCCTCTGAGCTGGGTCTGGCGCCCGGGAGCAGCTGGTCCGTTACATTTAGCAGCAGAGCGCTGGGCTCAGCCGGAGGCTTTGGGGTGCCGTAAAAGTTATCTGGAAAACAAAGTTTAGCTATAGACGTACAGTAGAGTGCAAAGGAACTTTAGATTCTCATACATCACATAATATCACCAAGTTGTCAAATTCCCTGTGAAAATGAGAGCAGGATGAAGGGATCTAAAAGATGGATATCACTGACAAGCTCTGGACATCTTAAAATGCAAATTTTAGATCAAAGCAACATTTGGCTAAAGCGCAGCCTCACTCTGATGGTATATGTCCACAGCTTCTGTGATTTCCACACTTCCCAATCACTGACTACGACAGCAGCTGGGAAATGCGTTCTGTTGCCAAGGTGTTGCAGTTTCACTGAATGGATTTGATTTGGCTTCTCCCCATTTGAATCAAGTTTACATTTAGCCTATTTTATGCAAATCAGAGCTCCCCAAACCTTTTAAACTAACCACACACACACACTCTAAAATATAGACCCATTGAACAGTTTCAGGGTTCATTGCTTACCTTGGTGTTTAAAGGAACACGTTTAGTTAAAGGTTTGCTAATATATAAGAAAGCAACTAGAAGAGCTGTTATTTTGGCCCATTTTATCCTCTCCCTCTCTACTGGGAAGAACCTCAGTACTTCAGAAGGAAACATGTTGGACCCCCCCTTTTTAAGTGTCTTAAAAGTAAATATATCTGCTTCTGTTAATCCCAGGAGATGACATGACATTAAAAAAAATAAAATCTGCATTTCCATAAAATTTTAATAAAGGAAAAGCAGCACTGAAAAATAATTCCTGTGTACATAATGTAGATGCAAAGAGGCAGCAGAACGGGCACGGAATAAAGAAAGTAAGGATGAGAGAAGCGAGAGCGGGTTAGGATGTTAGCCTTGTAATGTCAGATGAGTTCTGCACTTGAGATGTTGTTCCAGCTAATTCACCATCATCTGCACAAAGACGTGCACACTTGCAAAGTAATCTTGACCTGCACACATCTAATTGCGAGCTAATCGCAACCATTTAAAGAACAGCATATTTATTATTGCGAAGTTCTTCCATTACCTCCTCTGCATATAAATCACTTACTAGCCCAGTGCCTGGATTTCCGTGGAATATAACTATGGGTTTCTGCATGACTTGGACTGAATAATAACCATCTCTCTCTTGCTCTCTTAGTTTCGGTCTCTGCTCAGAACCAACTCCCCACCTCTGGGAACTGCAGGTTTTCATTTGGCTGTGATGCAACAGCTCCTTCCACAGTCGTCTAAGTTGATTTTACATTTTACTGTCATTCAGTTTAAGTACTGGCAGCAGTCCAGTACTGTTGACAGTCTCCATCAGTCAATGTGAAAACCTCATAACCTCATGTTTATGGATTTATATATTTTTTTATTTTAATGAGTGCTGTTGAGATTTAATGTGATAAATCATTTTCTTCCAAAAAGCTGGAAAATGCTATAAAATGCTCACACAAAGGGTAACTGGAAGAGCCAATACCTCAAAACCTAAGGGAAAAAAAAGTGTGCTGGCATTTTTAGATGTGAAGTGACCAATAAAACCACAAAGTTACAGTCTTTCCTTAAGCCATTGCAAGTCTCAAGCTTCTAAAACTGCAAGTTTTATGTGACTGGCCGGACTTTTTCTTTTCGAGTTTTTCGCACAACAAACAGATGAGAGAGAGTGAGACATTGGATTATATTCATCCAAAGTCTGAGAGATTCTTCTGTCACTTAAAAGATCAGACACTACTTTCCTTGGAGGCTTCCTTTTAAATCGGTGACCTCATCCACTCAAGTGTGCCTGCTAGAGCACATGAAGGCTCTGCTTATGCGCAATTAACTAGGCTCAAGCATCTGAGACAAATTTTTACACATATATCAAGGGAAACATGAAGAAGCACCTATTGAAACATCATGTTCACATTGTGAAAAACCTAAAGGCTGCAATAAGAAATAGAAGCGAGCAGCTCTAAAGAGATTACGGAGACTGGTGGGATTAGAACCTCTGAACCAAAGACACGATTCCCGGACCCTTAATGAGCTGAAGCTGAGGAAAAAGTATACGCCGCGTGTGAACTTAAATAACTCGAAGCATCACAGAAACCTGGACTTTGAAGTTTGAGTAAGTGGTGGAAATGCTGTCACATCTAAAAGCCACGGTGATTTAAGTCTACAGTGTTACTGAAAGTAACTTCTTTTCTTAAAAAAAACAGAAGGAAATCACCTCAATTAACAAAAAAGATCAAAAATGAAACAAAAGGAAGGAGGAGCTGAGATTTCTTTGTCACAACACAATCATGAAATAAAAGCAGAGATGGTATAAATAGATGGACGCAGCGATCGGAGTGGGTAGTGTCCAGTTATGAAGCTTCACACTGAAGGTTTTCCCTTATGTAAACCTGTCATGCAAGGGGTGGATCTGACACAGAACTCATTGGCAATAATCCTCCTTTCTGACTCTAATAATAACCATAATTTACAAAATGAACTTCATATTTTATTGAATATGAGTTGGAACTAGAGATTTAGCCAACAAAGTCCTCAGAACACAAAGCACAGCAAGGCAGCTGAGAGTAATTTTCCTATAGACTTCTATACAACTGGACAGCTTTTTGCAACCAGGGGATCCAGCCCCCTGGTGGTCATTAAAAATAATGCAGCCTTTAGGTACTGAAGGCCATGTCTATCTTGTATCCATACTGTTAAGGATTTTTTTCTTAGCAAAAAAAAGAGAAAAGAAAAAACGACGGATAAGAGTTTATTCGGAGACCTCATCTCCGCCACAGCATCTCTGTTCCTTCAGCAGACTACACCAAACTCATATCCAGATAAGTGAGGATCTCTCCTGCACCGCTGAACAAAATCATCTGCTAGTACTCCTCCCGCCCATCATCATTTACAAATAACATTTTGCTATTTCATTGCCTTTTAGTTATTGTCATTGTTTTGGTAAAACTTGTTCAGGCGCACTCCAATGCATTTGTTTTTGCAATTTTTAAAGCTTAAGCTACACTTTTCATGTACCCACCGGATTCTGCAGAGGTAACGCCCCTCCCCGGGGCATCCTCGATGGGGAAGAGTGGTAAATGTAAACATCTCTTTCCATAACAGCCAACCCTAAAGCTATTTCAAATTACAGTCACGAGTTATTCTAATTTTGTCCATTTCATATCGCTCTGTGCAACAATATATGTAGAAATGTTGCAGCTGGTTTTGGTTGGAACTCACTACCTAGTAGTTAATGTTGGCTCTAACTGGCATTCACATGGTGTAACAGATGGCTTTATCTATCTGACGAGCTTCATCATTACAGCAAATATAACCTAAGGTGTACGGTTATTGTAATATTTAGAGCTCACAATCAAAACATGAAAAAACAAAAAGATTATTTTATTACGCTGGAATAATGAAAATGAATGGCAATGGCATATTTTTACGCTATCATTAAATTACCACCCAGACTCCTGTTTTATAAGTTGAAGAACACCAGGGATGTAATTAAAATAACCACTGTGAAAAAGTAAGTGGAAATTAACTGAGGAAGAAAAACTGGAGTTTCTTTCACTTTGTGACTCAGCTGATTAAAGATATTTGTTAAAAAATAGAGCAAAACAGTAAGATGTTTGGACTTTGGATGTTTGGATGTTTGCTTTTCTCTGGGAAATGTTTTCTAGGAATTGAACCTGAGAAATTCCTATTTTTTTTCCTACTAACAAGTCAAACCTCTCTCCTTTTTTTTACCAGGCAGCTCTTTCCTTTAAAATTCATGCCTTCCTTCTTTCTTCCACATCTAATTGGCCATTAAATTATTAAAATGTATAAAAGGCTGTATGATGGCCAAGCGACCGCGCAAGAAGGAACTCTGTCTCCCTCTCCCCATGGAAGGCAGCTCCCATCGCCAAAAGGATCTAACATTGCTTCTGGCAACCGACCATTAAATTGGCCATCTGCAATTTCCTTTTTTTTTTTTTGCTCCATCCTGCAGGGGCGGCAGGCTGACAGAGACTGGAGTCAGGTGGGAGAGAAGAAAGTCGGCTGCTATGTGTTATCTATATAATGGTAGGGGTCTCCTGAGAGTTGGAGGTGGACAGGCAAACTAGGCGCTGGACTTTTTGAGTGGTTTAAAATCTAAGCCTCAGGCCTGTCTGACCACAGGAAAGAGATGGAAGAGAGTATCTGTTTGTCTGGATTAGGAGCCTGAAGAGCCACTGCAGCTCAGGCTCAAGTGAGCCAAGAAAACATGAACGTACTGTGTGTGTGTGTGTGTGTGTGTGTGTGTGTGTTTCATTGAGAATTTACTTTAGATTGGTTTTAGTGTCCTTCATGTCAGATTTCACTCTCATCTCCATAGAGCCAAAAGATGGATAAATGGAAGCAGACTTGTGTGGGGGAAGTGTGGACGTGAGGTGATGAGCCCCATTCATTCAAGCTGCTGAAAACTACCCATAGTGCCACACTGAAGCATACATTCCTTAAAAAAATATAGAAATATCACAAAGAAGAATGGCCGCAATCATACGCGTTATTAAGCGTGTCTTAAATAAATCCTTACCTTCATATGTTCCACTCTCTAGCAGGGCTCCACTTTTCTCCAGTTCCATAAACCGGTCAATGGTCACGAAATTATAATCCACCCCCGGGACCTCTCCTTCCTTGGGCTGCCTGGTTGTGCCTGCAGAAGATAAGCAAGAAGAGCTATAATGTGAATAACTACTGAATGAGAGGGGGACTTTGATTAAGGGTGAGTCTTTTTCAGTGTTTTCGAGACGATCAGAACAAGCTGACCCAGGCCCAGCTCTATTCATTAAATTCCCTATCTTTACATTCCTTTTTTTGTCCCATCCTTTGTACAGCTGAGACTGAATATTTAACAGAGAGGAGAAGTGGCAAGGTATGATTTCAGGAGCTAAGTGATGCAATTTGGACACCAAGAGGAGAAATCAAATCAATTTGCATGGAGTTGACAGCATGTCGAGGACGGGTGTGGTGAAAATATTTTACCCTGTGGTAGCAGCATTTTAAGTCAAGTCACGACCATCATTTCTCCTCCAGTTACTAAAACAAAGTGTGTCAAAGTGTTTACAATGTTAAAATGAGGTACAAATGACTTCCTAAATACGTTCTCATAGCTGTGTGCTAATTAGACTAGTTAAAACTGATCCCAGCTGTGATAACACGCAGCACTCTACCCCTGAGGTGCTGAATGGGTTTTCACATCTGAGGGAGCGTTACTCACACTAAAGCAGAGCCTGTAAACCACACTTGTTAAAGCCTGACTATAAAGTATCCAACTGTGTGTTTTAAAGTTAACGGCGGAGCGTTGTGCCACCGATCGCCCCTTGTACGCAGCATGGGGTGATTTGACTTTATGTGAGGCCAGATGACATCGCTCCTGCATTACAAGTTTCAAACAACGCCTGTAAAAGTTTGTGTGTTGTGTAGATGTGGGCCAAGAAAAGCCAAAAGTACGCAGGTTTCAGTTTCCATAAACACAGATTACTGCACTTTTAACTGTATAAACAGAGCTACATCAGTTAAAGAGCTGATCTTAAAACTACCAAGTGGGAAAAATGGGTATGCTTAAGAGCCCAAGAGGATGAAATTGTTAGTTTTTCTTGGTTCACTTCATGAATAAGAAGAAAGGGGATAGAATCAGCAAGCCTACTTCATCTTACTGCCCCTAAAGGGTTTACATTGAAGGCTGAAAAACTCCTTGAGGTTCTCGAGGCTGCAAGTCGGCCAACATCAAGATCGGGCAGTTTAGAGACATTTGCATGGTTTGTGTTTTATACTTGAACTTTTCAGCAACAACAATCAGAAAATCTTGCCCTCTTTGGCAACGCGCGTGGAGGTGAGAGAGCAAGAAGAGGGTTTGATCTTCTCTCAAGCCGTCTGATCACTTCAATCACTTCTCATATGTACAAACAAGAGTGAGGCTGAATGCTTTGAAGGAGAGAGTATTCAAAAAAGTGCATACGCTATTCGCATTTGAAATGCTGCCACTTGGATCAGGTATAAACAACTTTGCCATCAGACGTGACTGAGCCTCACATGGGGTGTATGAACTCACTGAGGTCTGCTTCTTTCATGTGTCAGCGTTTAGACAGTGTGATCAACATCATCAGCCCGAGCTTAAACTTCTTAAGATTTTAAAGTTTGGAACTGAAAAAATCTGAATCCAATTAAGATTTTTTAAACCCCCTAATCTTCAGGGCACCCAAGGGTTAAAAGGGGTCACCGCTTTAAATAGTGAAGTTTGGACAAAAGCAAACAGGTAAACAAAAAGCTCATGTTCAGAGTGTTTGAAACACTTTTGTCTGCTCTTGGTTCTTAATAAATTCAGAGAATCAATATCCCTAATATGGTCCTGTCAAAGGAAAGGCTTTGCTGTGCACTGGTCCTATGCAGAGCCTACCCACAGCTTTGCAGACCATTATCCACATGTAGCCATTTACTGTCATCACTGCCAAAATATATGAAACCACCGATCTGCTGCTGGTCCTTCAGCTTCTACCTGAGACTGAAGTTACAGTATTTTGTCGTCACAGTTTTCATCGACGACTGTTTGTTTTCCAGGCGATGTCTAAATAAAAATGTATGCATGAGGACAAAAAGTATGATGAAATGTGTTGACACTTCCGTCAACAAATAAAAAGTTAAACAAACTGTTCTGGAGAGATGAGAGAAAGGCGGAACGAGTTTGGAAGTGATCCAATGAGAAGTAATCTTCTGGTGCTGTAAGGTTAGACGGGCACATTTTCTCTGCCACCAGGAAGCAGTACAGTACAACAACTAGCTTCTATGCTTCCTGATGCTCATGAAAACGTGACAAAATGTCAGCGCTTGGGAGGAAGAGAAGATTTGACATATAGACACATTTTGTCTTTGTTGTCAAGGAAACTGAGATGCTTTGTTAAATGTATGGAGCAACTTGCTGGTAAAAAATGACAAAGCAACTTTAGATTTAGTCTATCATAATCTTATGATATTTAGTTGACTCAAACTAGACTAAAATAACTTAGGTGCCTAAATTAGGACTAAAACTAAATCAAAATTTGTTGTCTTGTCAAAGTCAACACTTCTGTCTACTGTCTGTGTCAGTCACTCTGTTCCCTGTTCAAGCCCACATTACAACTAGTCAGCGTTCAACCTACGTATAGCATCATCCCTGGTAGGCTACATGCTGTCGGGTTTTGGAGGACTGCACACAACCACATCTTCGTAGTTTGCTTACCTACAAACGTCACTTTGTGTAGCCAAAGGGACATGAATGCACCACGGTGAATCAGGCACAGAGATCTGGCTTTGGATAAGTGCACAGATGCCCCATCCAACGAGTGTTAAATGCTGCATTTAGGGTGTAAGTTTAGCTCACTCTGTTGAGCAGCCTCATGTTGTTATTGTAGGCAAAGGCACAGGTTCAAATTTATGGTGTGTGTTAGCCCTGCTCTTTTGCCCAGCTTTTTTTATCTTACCTTATCACATTAAGGCCCAAAAATATATTAAAAGAAAGATGGAATTTAAAATCTTCCTTAAATCTAGATAACTGCAAACCCTTCTGAAACCTAACGTGCACTTCCCTAGCCTACATCGTCTGTGAGTGTCCTGTTTCATAGCTTTGTTTCCTCCGATTGATTTCTGGCTGTTTGTTCTGCCACTGCTTTTTTAATTGGCTCAAAATGAAATGAACTCTCCAGAAGAAAACGTTAGTGTTTTGACAGTGAAACGGTGGAGCAAAGTAGGCACACCACACACACAAGTATAAATGCTCTTCATAGAGTCAATGATGAAGTTTGAATAAGCTTAATCTTTTGTTGATGCGTTATAGCCAGTAAGATGCAAGCTAGCTTAACAGGGGAAGAAAAGGAGCTAAAATGTTTTAATGCTGATAAACTGAAGGGGAGCTGCAAGGTCTAGTATGAGATAAATCTGAACCATTTTGAACTATGGATCATGCAGAGCTATGGTAATAGAGTCCAAAAATAAAATATGCAATTGAAAATATATACGCTTGAATCATTTTTTGTGTGTGTTTCTTGTCATTCCCAGTCTCTATGTTGATAGATTATCTGTCTTTTCAATATTTTGCTCTGAAATAAAGGCAAAAACTATCCCAGAATTTTTTACTTAATTTAAATTTTTTTGCTGTGAACAACAAAACAAATCTTCTTTACTTCAAACCAGCTGCATGCCGTTAACCTTCGTGTCAAACCTTTTCATTTCTTCTTGTTAACAGGTTGATTATTGGTGCTTAAATGGAGAGAGCAAACCCCGAAAAGAATCAATGATCAGCTGGTGTCCTGGGGACTGCAGCGCCCGACTTTGTTCGCATAAGATTCACTCAGAGGAACCCTTTCATTTCTCGAGCACATGATACTGACATGACTATTTCATGAACTAAAGTGGCACCCTGTATGCACTTTTTCAGATGCTCAAATAGAAATTTACTGTCAAAACTAAAACATCAAGCTGGAACCTGCTGAGAGAGTAAGTCATGTGAGCTGATAAGAGCAAATGAGCAGCAGGGAACACCGTGGTCTACGCAAAAAAGTATTTTTGTGTTTCTGTTTGTGCTGCACCTCCAGAGGAGAAGAGCTTCTTGATTGTGTCTGTCTGCATGGGGGCTTGTGTACTCGTCAGATTAGCCTCCCTCCCAGGCAGAGCTCCTGACTGAGCAGCAGACACACATACACACGAAATTTCAAAGAGGACCTTTGATGTTGGGGGGCTATATTTAGCCGAATCTTCTGGTAGGACTTCTCTAGGGTGACAATTTCTAAAAGGAAGCACCCACAATGCCTCTCGATTTTCAGTCCTTTGTATGTGGGTCATGATCCTTTAGTGCTGATCTGTGAAAATAGAAACACCCCGCTCAAGTGCGCAGTATTTCTTTAGGAAGGTAAGTCATGATTATGTATAAAAGCCTCGGACACTTATCAAGATTTACTACTTTGTTCATAATTTAGTTAGTTTACCAGAGTCTGGGGTTAAAAAAAATCCCCTTAGGTGTGTTTCAGGAGTGTGTGAAGCTCTCCTTAAAAATAGGCATGCATACAAAACTTGAGCACAAACATGTTTCATTGATGTTTGAAGTGGGAAAAACTGAATACTACCCTAGCAGCAAAAATATTCTACCAGTTTAGAAAAAGAAAGAAAGTAAGACTTCCCTCTTAGCATTTGATTAGCATTTCAAAAATGAACAGGAGGTGCAATTTGACCAAAAGAATTGTAGCAGTTTCAGTTTTTGTGTGTGTGTGTATTTTTAAATCACAGTCATCCTCTTTTGCTACGGTCTTCTTTATTTTGGAATAAAAACTGAAGATAGAGAGAAAGAGAAATAGACCTTAGCAGATAACCAGAAGTGATTTTCACACCTTCCAACTTACACTTTGGACTCTGATTGGTTTTCCCACTTGGTCCAGGTGTGATTTAGGGCAGGTGCGAACCCAGTAAATTCACGTGGGTGCAGACAAAAACAACTGCACCGAGACTCTTGAGTTGAAATGTCTAGAACTCAAGTGCTGTGTTTATCCTCCCTTCAGATGGTCTGCTAGGGCTTTACTGCAGACACCTTCAGTTTTGGGTTGCTTTTGCTGAATGTTTTGGGTCATTATCCGTTTGCACAGTGATGCACCAACTGACCACTTATGCAGCATTTGGCTGTGTCTGAGCACAGAGTATAGCCTTGAATACTTCAGGATTCATTCAACTACTTGGTGCGACTGCTGATAGAAGTATCAGCAGTCGCACCATTAATAAGTAGTAATAAGCACTTGTGACCCAGTTCCATTGGCAGCCATACATAACATTTCCTCCACCGTGTTTCACAGATGATGTGTGTGTACTTCAGTTCGTGAGCTGTTTCTCTCCTTCTCCGGTTGATCTTGGATTCATCTGTCAAAATAAAATCCTGGTAAAGATCTTTCAGATGTTTCTTGGTAAAGTCTAATCTGACCTTCCTGTTCTTGAGTGTAACCTGTGGTTTATACCTTGTTGTAAACCTTCTGTATTTCCATTGATGAAGGCATCTCTTTAGACTTTGACAATGATACGCCCACCTACTCAACAGTGTTCCTGGTCTTTCAGGCCTTTTAGTGTTGCTGAGTTGACCAGCACATCCCTTCTTTTTGAGAATAATGTATCAGATTGTTGATTTTGCCCTAAATCCTAAAGTTTTTTGGTTTCTCTCTACAGCCACACGTCTTTGGACCTCACACTGAGAGTTTCCCTGAGCATCTACATTTCAGTTCAACTTCAGATCTTCTCTCTGATTACTTGCTCATAAAATAAAAAAGCAGCAGACCTCACCCAGACAGGAAACTCCTTGTCGGTCAATTGTCCAGTTACTTCTGAGACTCTAAAAAAAGAGGGCACTAGTGTAGTTCAATGTCTGCAATCAATCACTAATAGTTGTTAATTCAACCTACAAGCTATTATTTTTCTGAAAGCAATTGTGCAAGCCTGACAAGCTTCAAACTGAAACTAAATCATCCGGCCTGACAATGCATGACACAGTTTGGTGGTACTGTGAAAAAATAAAATACATCTCTAAAGAACATTTAGTTTCTACACATGAGGCATCCACAGCAGACGTGCTGCGCTCTTAAACAGACGTATAAATCCACCTTTACATCTTTAGAGTCTAGGACAGTCTTCAAAGGCAGGGGAAGAGATAGACAATGCCATTGAGTACTTTAGCAAATAGCAGCTCATTTCCTTGTTGTTAGCATTTGAAAATAAATTATTGTTTTCTCCCAGGAGATGCAAAACAAGAAACATAGAATGGCAGAAAGTTAACAATGAGAACATCGCACTGAGCTGTTTGTATGCTGAGTGAGAGTGAGAAGTGAGTACAGGTGTAAAAACAGAGGAGCGGATGAGAGAGCAGCTTAAGTTGTAGCGTGGGCTGCGGCCCTCGTAGCCTACAGCCATCCTGCTGCTCTCAAGTAAGTTCTCGAGCCAGATACAACTCCACAGTCACGGGCCACGAGTCCAGCCCTCACTTGTGCAGCCAAGCACCATTATCGGATGCCCCTGTCAAAGCTAACACCTGTAGTGGTTTCACACTGGGACTAGTGCTCCTACAGAATACATTAACATAGCTCGGAGCCCATCTGTATGTTAATCAAATACACCAGATGAAATGCATGACCTCTGTGTTCTGCCTCACAGTTGCACATTGAGAATAAAATCACTGTAACCTGCGCACAATTTGAACTTAACTGTAGGCAATACAAAAAAGTGCAACAGGGACCCAGACAGTCTCTGGAAAGCAGAAACATTGGCCTCTATTTAAAACAACAGATTCATATCCAGAGTATGTCCTGAAGCATGACAGAGAGATGTTGTACTGTGTATTTATGATAGGGAATCAAAGCATGTGCACGGGCCCTGAGGAAAAGATTATACCATAAGAATTCAAACAAATCATTTCCATACAGTTACACAGTGCGGTCTAAAAGCAAAGAAAAATATGGAAAGTAAAGCAAATGTTTATCTTTGATGTTTTTGCTTTAAACTGAGCGTAATGTCCTCTTACAGAATATTGGGGTAAAAAAAAATTAAGGCTCATTTTTGCAATTTCAAGGTGATGTACTTTTTCAAAATCTGCCCAAGGGCTTTAATAGGATCAGCTTAATCTTTGGTCAGTAAACCTAAAGAGTTTGATGCTAAAGTGGGGATTTAAAATTTCTGTCATTGGCTGACACTTTGTCCAGTTTGTCATAAACGTTATTTATGATTCATCATGTTTGATAAAGGTCCGCCCCTGTATGCCAATTTTCAATAACAGTCACAGCACCACCTAGTGACAACAGGAAATGACCAGAGCCATCTGCTCAGCCTCTTTAGGTTATATTATTTTGAAAACTGTGACTTTTCATCAAATGTTGCGACCCTGGCAGCATGGCCCATTTTGATATTTTGCCATGAAGCACGAAATTGCTGTAACTCAAAAACGTATTGTCCAACCTGCTCCAAACTGGCCCCAATCTGAATACAGATGACCATTAGAGCGTTACCTAGAAATGCCAGATTTATATTTAAACTGCTTCTCCTCCTCAAAAGTGGTGATCCAAAATCTTATAAAATCATGAACCTCGGCAAACTCATCAGGCATAAAGAACTGTTTGGATTTTATGGGTTGTGCATATGTGTGTGGTAAAATGGGTGCATAACGCCCATAATGATCTGCTAGATTATGATCTTTTAATTAATTAATTTAGAGATCAAAAATTTGCTTTTGTACAGATATTTTGTTATGTGTCTGTTTGCCATGCCCAACAAAACTAACGTTTTCTTACATTTATATATTTTTCAATTGCTATTGTGGACGTGCAGGTCTTTTACAATTGCACTGGAGACCAGTACATTCAATTAAATCTATCATCTCTTCAAGTAGATCCTGATTCATAGCCACTGTGGATTTACGGTGGAACAAGCAAAGTGAAAACAGTTCACAAAGTTCCTCCATTTGTCATTAAGTGGCCAAGCCCTTTGGGGTGCAGGCTCTGATCATTTAAAACAACCCTGGATAGTGGCGTTAATATCTATAGCACTAATTGGCTATTCGTTAGTTCTCCTGCGGTGCTCACTGGACCGTTCTTCAATTAAAAAACATCGGTTTCCTTCACAGTGTTGGAAAAATCAGTCGGCTTGGTGAAGTAGCCAGGCAAGGTCGAAGGAAAATATCTTACTAAACATACCTTGGCTCTTATTGGCTGCAAATGATTTTTTGGATTGTTTACTATGAGAAAACATGTTACATATTCCTGACAACAAAAAGAAATGAATTTTAGCAATAAAGTTAGGGTGAAACAAGTTGTGTTTATTTTATTTGCTTTCTGTGCAGCCCACTGTTTTAACTTTTCTTCTGATAATTGATAATGGCAGTTGTTAACATTCTTAAATGAATATAACAACAATAGCCCCACATGTATTTTATTGTTATTGCAACAGCTTTGGATGGACATAACATAACAGCTTGTTTGTATTGTTACTTTAATGTGCCCATCTCATTCTCTCTGGTTTAAATAAATAAAACATGTACAATAAAATACAGGCGCTAGCCACAGAGTGAGTGCTCGTCTTGAATCATCTTAGTGTCGTATATATGATGCTGTGTGTGAGTGTGAGAGTAGGTAGTCTAGGTAACAGCCATAGTGAAGTGACAGACTGCAGGAAAGGAAAAAATAGTGTCCACATGTCTACTACTCTTTGCTAAAGTCTCTCCTCTCTTTCCATTTTCCCTCTTATATGTTTCATATTCTAATCACACAAATCTCCTATGGGCAGAGTAATAGCATTTTCATTTAGCTACGGAGTTGCAACCTCCCCTGCATAATCTCACCGCATCAAAGCATAAAAGTCATTGTGCAATTTACCTCCATGAATTCATTTTTAAATCTTAAAGAAACTGAAAAGAAGAAAATGCCTCTACAAGTTTAACACTACAGTACCACATTCATCATGTTTATTCAAATTAAAGAAAAAGTAGTTGTGTTAAGATGTTGAGGTCAAAGACAGGATTAGACACCTTACAACCTCAAAAAAGACCAGTTTAGTGCTTAAGGCCGACCCTGAACTCCTCCGCCCCAAAACCCTTTGTTTTGACTGTCTAAAACAGTGTCAGCATGGCCTATTGTAACCATCCAAATCTAACCATTAGCCAATTAGGAAGTGATGGGCAGCTGTAATGCCCTTGCATTAGAGGGATGGATTAGTTTCCCATTCAGCAGCTGCCTGTGGGCAAATGGACTGATGGAGGACAGTGAAATGCTGTACCACGCCACTGAAAGCTGCTTTCACTGCACTTTGCCTTCAAAGACAGCAAGAGTAGCAATGTGCTTATTCACTGTTTCCAGCGATGATAAAGAGCAGGGTCTTAATAAACTGTGATTACGTATCATTTAGGTGGCAATAATGTGTGCTGAACTGGGAGTGTGAAGGATGCTGCTGTTTTCACGACCAAAGTTAATTCTGCTCCTTTAAAATCTAATCATATTGAATGCTTTGGTTCATAGATACAAAACCTCACTCTTGGTTCCTGACCAAAGATACGTAATATTTTTGTCCTATAGCCCTCTTAATGAAATTTTAGGTTCATTCGAGTTCAGTCAAGCTCGGTGAGAATGACTGCGTGTTGCTCTCCTGCTTATTGACAGCCAGTAATGTGGGATAGATTGGAGAAAGCCAAGCACTGAACCACACTCCCCTGCCTGTTGGCCCTCTGCCGCCCTCCCCTGAATTCCATTAATAGCTCTGCCCTCCAGGAGGTGCTAGGTGGACCGCCTGTAATGCAGCCAGAGATATTAATGACTGCTTCCTTCCTGATAAAGAGAGGGCTGATAAAGAGATAAAGAGGTGGGAAAAGCGGGGATTAACAGGGAAAATAATTATGCAGAGCAGAATTTTCTATGTTAAAGGTAGTACTACAAGACATTCACAAGCATTCCTTAAATAAATTATAAATTTTAATGGACATTAAAGAGATAAACCAGCAGGAGAGATATTGCAGGAGATCTGCTCACTTCTTTTTTATTTGTATTTTGTCTGACTAAACAGTCACTTGGGTTTTCTCCTATGCAAAGCACTTTGCATGATATTTACTCAGCATCAGTTTCTTGCTGTTTGTCAGCTCACAGTAGCCAATGCTTGCTGCATAACAAATGCACAAATAACACTCTGCTACACCAAAAAGACTCTCAGTGGACATTTTCCCAACAGCTCACATATCCAAAAGGGCACTTTCCTCTGAATCCTATTGTAGGAAAATAAAAGTCATATATAAATACCTCAAATACTATTCTACTGGTGCAAAGATGCAAGTAATTATATATTCACAGAGACTCAGTTGCTCCAAGCTCATGCCTGAAGAACAATGAGAGCTGCTTGAAATCTAATTTATTCAATCACATGTCAGTTTAAAGTTGGAGCAGAGCCCCGAAAATCCTACCAAACTACTGAAGTTGGAACAGGTTGTAGCATCTGATACTGCAATAACCTGTCAAAATGTGACAAGATTTCCCCGTAGATGGGATGAACACGTATTAATGCAGTTAACTGATGTGACACATAAGCTGAGCAGAGTTTTTCACTTTTTATGGCATAACACGTTGAGCGGTTCTGACATCTGAAAGAGTTTAATAACTTGCACTCAATAAAAATGGAGCTTCTAAACATTAGTAAGTCAAACTGTGAGTTAAAAATGTTTTTATTGCAATTTAAAAGTCCTGCAATCTGAATAGCTGAGAGGTTCTTTGTATTTTTGTCTTGAATTATTTACGTTCAAGTCAGAGTGTCACCAATATATATGAGCCAACATATTGGTCAGTATACTGTCATGTGAAAAGGACTCACATGACAGAAAAGGCCGCATTCGTCCTAGGTGTAGAATTCAGGATCAGACCATGCAATACTTGCTTTGCTAAACTGCAAAAAATCTGAGAGCAACATCTCAGACTCTACAAGCCTCAGTTAGCATTGTAAATGTTAAAGTTCATGACAGAACAATTAGAAAAAGACTGAATAAGTATGGTCTGTTTGGAGGAGTTGCCCTGAGAAAGCTTCTTCTCTCTAAAAAGAGCATGGCAGCAGGGCATATGATTTGCAAAGCTGCATATGAACTCCTCTGAATACCAAAGTATTCTAAAGTCAAATGTGAGGCCATGTGTCCGACAGCCAAAGCTTGGTTGAAACTGGGTCCTGAAGCACGACAAATCTACTGGCTGAAAAAGAAAAAGAAAAGAAGGTGTGGTAATGGTCCAGTCAAAGTCAAAACCTTAACCTGATTGAAATGCTGTGACGGAACCTTAAGAGAGCTGCGCATCAATAAATGCCTGCAAACTTCAATGAACTGAAGCAACTTTGTAAAGTATAGTGGGCCAAAAGTCTTCCACAACTGATAAAAACAAACAGAAAATGATTACAACAAGCTATTTCTGCTAAAAGGGGTTCTACAAGCTGTTAAATCAATGAAATGGTGCGGCTGCTGTCCTTAAACTCTAATTTTCACGTGACTGTATAAAAGCATTGGTTTATATATTGTCCAATACGCACCTATATTATATTTTGACTGTCTGCAGTACATGCAGCAGCTACTATAATTTAGTCAACAATTTTACAATTAAAATTAAGTGTGCATGCAATTGGATTCAACTCTATTTGGAGCTGAAATGATTAATAAATGAGCATAAAATTCATCTCCATAATGTCAAACACTAACTTCTCTAATGATCTAACTTTTTCCAACGATCTGCTATTTTTAATTGTCTTATAAGCTAGTAAATTAGACTTGTTTGAGTTCTGGGCTGCAGCTTGAATCAAACTGAGTGTCATGGAGTTGTACTGTGTAATACTCATCACATTAGTCCACATCCACACCCACTCAGTGTAGATGTTTCTTCATGCAGAGCTGTCACACAAACAACTGATAAATTACTAGTGACAGATCATCCAGTCATTTAAAAGACCTCTTGGTGTTGATTAAGTGCTGTGACAAACTCATTTAAGGCAAGACATGACTGTGAATCCCCAAAACTGGCAGCAACAAGTACCAATGCTGACATTCAGGGTGTAACTCATATGGAAGTTTTTTGTAAGTCTATCCTACAAATGTAATACAGTATGCAGAAAAGATAAATATACAGAGTATAAAAACAACCTACCCCTACACAGGGATGTCATCATGAAGTCTTTTATCATTGAGAGATGAGCATGCTCTTCTATTCTCGCTCCTGTTTCTCTTGTGAGAAGATGTGAATGGATTCTTTAACTGTATCTCAAGCTTCCTCTAAGCCTTCGTGTTTCTCCAGAGGCTAAGAGAGATCTCCTTTGGTCTTGCTCAGCATCTCAACTTCCACAGGGATCAAAGCCATCACGTTTGCGGCAGGCGCGAAGTTGAAATGAAAAAGAATAAAAGCAACAAAAAACACTCCTATAATTATTCAGAGCTGCGGAGGAGACCCCTGACAGACAGCAGCTGAGCGAGCGTTCGTGTCAGCGAACTTTAATCTAGAGAGATGCCCCCCAAAAATATCACGGAAAACGCAAGAAGGCCGTTTCATTTTCTCTGCAGCTATTTCAATATCTCTCAGAATCCGGCGAGGACGGGTGCATCACATTCACACACACAGTGGACGAGGAGGAGGTATAAAGAGAGGGGGGAAAAGAACATGAAGGAAAAAAGAGGGCAGAGATATAGAGATTAAGGGAACGCTGATGTCATTCATTTGGGTGGGTGTTTTTCAGAGTGTGCATAGGCAGTGATCAGGGACGTGAAAGTGCTGTTTTGTCAGGCTAATCCTTCAGTAAGGGCCACTCTGGCTCGAGCACATTACCATCCAATGACACAATCCTGTTCATCAGGATGGCCCACACCATTTTGATCAGTTTATAAAGCCTGTCATGACTGCTTAGCCATAAGACTTAGACATGAATTTCTATCAGAACAACAGCTCAAAAACTTTTCAATCAATGCTCCTATTTTAACCCTGCTTGCTGTTCAACACCATCTCCCCTCACAGTTCTCTACTGTCAACAGCTGCAATGACAGGCGAGCCAACTCGAGGGTTTCCAGTAACCTCTTTGGATAAGGTGAGGGATTTGAGCCAGTGGCTCTATGGGCCACAGAGGCTGGAATAATCATCACACTCCACATGGCGGTAATCATCTCATACGGAGACCTCCTGACCCCTTAATACTGGAGGCTAAGCTGTTTCACCCTGCCGTCACCTCTGCCCCTTTCCCACTATTGGATCTACAGCGGCTCAGCATGTGAGAGCGAGATGTGGAGAAGCCTAAGCATTTCAGTTAAAGCTATAGGAGCTCACGATTACAAGGGCAGGAAGTTAAAACCACGGTTTTAACTTCCCGTGACGCATCAAGACGTTTCTAAATTGCTTAATCCTTTTGAGCCGGAGGCTTTTGTTTTACTATCAGGCTGATTCCCACAATGTGCGGTGTTAATCATTTGGATATTATCTTAAATTTTAGCTGATTTGTGTGCGCCATTTTCCTGGATGTAGCTCCTGGATGGATCCTATACTCAAAGTTGAATAAACACATGTATAAAGTGAAAGCATTAAAAACCTTACACCTGGCGCTTGAGTCTGATCTCAGTCTGAACTCGTCACATGCTTATAATTTTCAGAACCTGTGGAATCACATTTTAACATACTGGATGGCCTTAGCATAATTCTTTATTGTCATGGCAGGCATAATGTAATCCAAACTTTGATATTTCCCCAAAAACCCAGAGAAATCCAAAGAAAAGACAGAAAAAGCTTCCACCTACGACACAAACCACAGCCTGTTTGCTGACAGCACTATGATTTACACCACTGCCAGCACTCTTGCATTCTTATGAAGACTTATGTTGTCCAACACATCGCAACACTCCTGCAAACTTGTGAAAATCTGTGTCGGCATCACTGTTGGCTGTGACAAAACAGTGGTATTTGTTGCCCTAGGAATGATAACAGGCTGGTTTGTGTCCATGTTGTGAAGCTCACTAAGTATGTGCAATACTGGCTCTCCCTCTGGTAGACCATGAGGATTAATGGCAAGCCACTGTTATGCTGTCACAAAAATAAAACTTTTCTATGTGCTTGGAAGTTTCTTCAAATATGAAACCTTCATGAACCTTCACGAACTTCATAAAACATTGAAAATTGAACTAGCTAGCAGATTAATAATAAACAAATTCCTCTAGTTGCTTCAGCTTGTAGAAAAACATTCAATTTTGCTATTTTATAAAACTGTAGTGAAGAAGAAAACATTTATAAGAGCTGGAATTGAGTGGACACATTAGTCTGTGCCGAGTACAGCAGTATGTGTGTGATGTTTTTGTACTGTCATTTATGCTGAGTTATAGGTACAAATTACAGTTAAATTAAATGTTAAAAGTGACTCAAGCTTATGATACATAATTCTACCCAGCAGCAAAAGTGAGTGAAAACACCCAAATTCTGATAATTTTTCCCCTGCATTGCAATTACTCTGTGACAGTGAAGAGCACCTCACACTGTGAAAAATATTTTCTGCAGAAACCTTCCAGGGCTGGAATTATTGTTTGTGTGATCTGTGCTAACACACTGAAGATTTTTCGAAAAGAAGCTCTAATAACAGCACCTGTGATAAATTACAAGCGCCATCATGGGGAATAATGCTGACCTTCTCAAAAACAAGCACTGACATTTCTGTCAGTGGTGCATTTAAGTCGTCAGGTGTGTTTTTTATTTATGCCTCAACTAGAGCTGGGCGATAGAACGATAACGATATGTATCGCGATATAACTTTTACTCGACAGAGAAATTAAGCTATCGCGATAGACTTCGCCGCTCTTGTCCTCTTAAAATAAAAAAAAAGTAAAAAAATAAGGTCAGCCAATCCAAACTAAGTAGCGCAGAGCCGAACCAATCACAGCCGCAGCGTCACGTCGCGTGACTTGTTACGTACAGCACAAGTGCCAAGCCGCACGTGTGTTTGTTTGGGAAGCAGGCAGTGGGTAATAATAATAATAATAATAATAATAATAATAATAATAATAATAATGGATTGGATTTATATAGCGCTTTTCAAGGCACCCAAAGCGCTTTACAATGCCACTATTCATTCACTCTCACATTCATACACTGGTGGAGGCAAGCTACGGTTGTAGCCACAGCTGCCCTGGGTAATGGAGCCAGCGCGTAATGGAGGAAATGAGTGTGCCGACTAGAAAAATCTACCGAGCGTGACCGAAGAGAAAACAGATGACGGTTCCAATGCCGGAGAGATTGTCGAACGGAAGAGCCATAGAAGTTCCGTAGTGTGAAGGTATTTCGGCTATTTCAAGTCTGACAAAAAACAGAGTAGCGTGCACTGTAAATTGTGCCGAAAGCAAGTCTGGAAATACAATAAACTGGTGCATGCGTCACACTGTGCGCCACGTTATTGTTTCGGTGAAATGAATTTCTACAATACTGTTAATTCTACTCTGCAGTGTTTAAATGCTTACATATACACACAGTTACTGTCCCTCCACACATACGACTCGGTTCTGCTTCTATGCCCCAGCTTTGTTTACTTTTTCCCACCGAGGCTTCTAGACTTCTGATTGGCCAACATTTCTGCACGGTTAGGAATCTAGCGCCACCTGCTGCTTTGGCATGTTCATAGCAGCGTTTTCCTTCATTTCTGCCTTTATGTGTGGACGGGATTATTTTTTAAAACGAAAACGGAAAATCTCCGTTTTCAAAAACACCCGTGTACGTGTGGACGTAGCCTCAGTCTCTGACTGGAAGCGCTAATTCGTCATTCGGCTTTTGTCAGACTAAAGTAACTGTTAAAACTGTTTGAAAAGCTCAGCTATACAACAAGGAGAGATTGAGAATTTCCTTTTAGTTCTCAGTTTATTTGATATTGACAAAAGTTAGTTTTGTCTGTTCTTCTGTAAAACAAACTAAGATTTATTTTTAGAATTAATATTTTGTTTCTAAGTGGAATTGACAATTTAGTCTGTTTTTGTTTGTTCTGTTTTGAAACTTAAACGCTTTAGCGGCTGCCTTTTGTGTAGTTTGCAATATTTGCCTTTATTTATCTGAAAAAGTCTCATGTTCCTTAAGTACATCTACCCTGTTGAACTTATTATGGGAAATAAATATTTAAATAAAAACAAGCTGCTGATTATTTCACATTTTACTTGTGAGCAACGGCACATTTAAATCTTACAAATATAGTTATTTGGCTTATATCGTGATGGATATCGTTATCGCCTGAAATGAAAAAAACATATCGTGATATGAAAAAATCTCATATCGCCCAGCTCTAGCCTCAACTAAAATCTACTCCGAAGTTGTTCACAAAATTGTTAAAACATCCGAGCTAATACAAATCCATGAATAATGAATAGTGGTTTTTTAAAAAGTGACAGAAAATTATTCATGAATTCTATCTTCCTTCCTGTTACTGGCTCAAGGCAAAAAAATAAAAACAGTTTTAAAAAAATGTGTTGGCAGAAGCTTCTAGAATAATGCGCTATACTTGGTATAAATAATGGTTTGTGGAAGATGTTTCTATAAATAATAATGAAGGTTGTGTTTAGATAATCTTGATCCTCTGAAGGTGGACTGAAGGATAAAGAGAAGCTGTTGGCGCCAGTAAACATATCAGAGGTTTGTCAGGACAGCAACTCGGAAAAAGCCCATGAAAACTTTACATTCCTGCACTTCAGTTTTTCAAATGCATTTGACAGGGTAGCTGTTTCCCTCCCACTCCTGTTTCAGACTTTTATTGATGTGATGGTTTTCAAGCACTTGGTTAATATTAAACTCCTTGTGGGATATTTGCTACAAAAACATTTTATAACAGCACTTAAATGTTGGCTTGAACTCTAATAAGACACCAATCTTCTGACTTTACTCATATCTAACAAACAAATCGCCTTATTTATTATCTATTTATAGGAATAAACTAAAATATGTCAGACAATTTGATTAAAGAAGACCTTTTAGCTCAAATCTAACATAAAGAAATTTTGGCTCACAGGCGGTAAAAAAGGTGGCTTTCGGGCCTGCATAGTGAAGTTAAACCTGCATCCTTTTTAATGGCCACCAGGGGAATACACCTGTGGTTGGAGCTGTTGGTGTTGGTTGGTTTGAAATCAATATTGATTTCAAACCAACCAACTATTGAGCCCCCACTGCTCAATAGTGGGGGCTCCCGGACAAGCCCCCACTACTGAGCCATCGGACTTGACCTCTGTAAACACTTCACTGATGAGTTTCTGATTTTGGGTCATGATGAATAAAACAATGCATTTTTAAAATTTTAGTCAATTGAAATGTTAGGCCTAGTGTCATATTCACATCCTTACTGGTTGGACACAGCTGGTAATCATGGAAATCTGCAAGAACCCTAACCCATCGCATGGAGATTTTTGCTGCTATACATTCTTGTAGACTGATTTCACCTAGCGACAACCAGTCGCAATCCTTGTGTAGGCCCGTGTGACCTTAGAAGGCCTTAGAAAGGAGGATTATCCAAGATGCCAGTGAGCATGCAACCTCACAGTCAGATTCAGCCTTCTGTTAGCAAGGTGAAAGCAAAAATAATATATCATATCCTAGTCTGAATCACCACCAAAAGTAACTATTTTCTTTTGGCTTTGCATTGTCCAGCATCTTTTGTGCTAATCCTTTGAAAAGCACTGCTACAAACCCAGTTGCAGTCAAACATACTGTGACCTTCTTTGCAATAACAGCGTAGATTCTCTTACTTAAAATCACATCAAACAACAGAGTACTTTTTGTGTTCTGTCCTCTCAGTGAATTCATGAGCACCCTGTCTTCCATTCACTTATTTTTACTTACTTTTCTGGTCTCTCTTACACTGTCACTGTATTTCATTCCCTCTTTGACACAAGTGTCCATTAACACAGGATCCAATTACTTGGACTGCTCCGAAGACCCTCCCACCCGCCATCCATCTGCAAATACTCAGCCAATGTACAACTCTCCATGCGTCAGATCAAATTCCACCTCCACAAATAATCCCTCACTAGAATGCTGCTGCCAGCGTCACACAAACTTTAATTGGATCCTTTTAATAGTCCTCACTATGGCCACTTTCAGCCATGTAATTAGGTTTCTCATCCTATAGAGTTTAATGGTTGTGGGATGGGTGAGAGAGGGAGAGTGGATGAGGGAAAGAACGGAAGAGACAGAGAAAGAGAGGAAAAAAGGCCAGACTCTTCGTTTTACACTAGACTTAATCCAATTTCACCCACAGAGAAATCATCTCATGCCATATATACTTTTTCAATGGGGTTTTTATGGGCCACCATAAAAACAAAAGACTAGTGTTGAATATCCAGCCTCATTGATTTTTTTGGCTGTGAGCAAAGTGGCCTTCCTTTGCTCTCTTTTTGGCTCGCACCTTTCCAAACTGGCTTCCCTGGCTAATGCAACGCTCCCAAAACGGCATCACCAAAACTCCCCGAACGGGATGCAAATGATGGGATTTCTGCAATGATTAATTCCTTCCACTTGTGAGGCGATTAGAGGGAGTCAATCAAATGAATAATATATGTATAAGCGCTCTATCAAAAGGCAGTGGCACAGTCTCAGGGATGGATGGATGAATGGATGATGGGAGAACATAAGCAGCTTAATAACAATAAATACAAAGAGGCACTCCCCCAGGGACAGAAAAGGAACTGACAAAAGTAGAGAAAGTAAGAAGAAAAAAGAGATGGTGCTATATAAGCCACCGTGGCTATACAATAGATGGATGGGTCATCCACCTGTCCAGGTGAAAAAGGACTTTCAATAACTCTAGGTGACTGTTTTGACAGTTCATACCTCAGAGGCAAAAAAGTGCATTTGTTTACACCCAAAAGTCGATTCCAAGCTGTTTTTATCATGAAGACTGATCATCTTGCCCTTAAAAATATTCCCTGCTTAAAAAAAGCAGTGCAGTCCACTCAGACCACAGGGCAACACTTCTCCAAAGGAAGTCTGATCGTGCTCTCCGTCATTAGTACGTATCATCAATGTTCAGCTCATACTGGAGAGTTGGTGGTTCGCTTGTGGAATTTTCCCCTCCAAAATAAAATATCTTTTGAAATTTGGTAAGGGCTAAAATTTACTTTGAAGGTGAATGTTTTCTTTTTCAAACTTTGGGCATCTCGTCATAATTTTTCAACCTCTCAGCTAGTAGTTAGTGACTTTTCTATATGAGTTGGCATTTTTCTGAGTGCCTCATGCACCGATTGTGGCAATCAAAGGGTACCAGAAGCCTGTGTGGCTGTGGCCTTAGTAAAATGCCATCATCATGAAGTGTGTTATGGATGATGTGTGTGTGAATGGGTGAAAAGGGCTTGTAGTAAAAAGCTATGTATTCTATTTTTGTCCAAGTCACCTTTGTTGCCATTATACTTATTTACTGTATATAGTTGCAGGATGAATGATATGTACTACATAGTCCAGCATAGTGCACATGCAATCAATACAACACTGACTGCTCACATAAAAGCTGCATGTATCATTACTAACAACAGTTATATGGTTGCCACTTTTAACCACACCAATCAAACTGCATTCTTCTTTTCACCAGTTTACAAAAGAATCAGAGTCGGCCCCACTTCAGACTAAAGCACAAGTGACCAAGAGAAGAATCTGCACTTCAGTTGCTCAATTAAAACAATGACAGTTAAAGCTGAATAAAAACAGGCTTTAAAATGGTCTTTAAATTATACACAATTGGCCGAGTAAGCTGGTTTGTTCAAGGTAATTTGACGCTAATCTCATCAATATAGTGGTTAATTCAGCATCCTGGGTATTTTTAAACTCTCAGATGACAATCCTTTGAATCACTGAGCTGCCTGATGACATGAGCACCTGCAGGTTGTAACCACAGATCATTTCCCCCTTAGAGGTAAATGTGGCATGATGCAATATAAGCTGAAACACTGGGATGATCAGATGATTAAACACTATTAAGAAAAATAAATATCTAGAAGCTATTTCAATAAGATTTTTTTCAGTTAAATATCATTTTTATTCCAGTTGTAATGCCTTTCTCTTTCTTATATGAGTGTAAAGTGAAAATCTTTTGGCTTTCAACTGTAGATCGGACATAACGAGAGATGCGACGATGAAATGCTGAAAGAGGGTTGGGCATTTTCTTAACCAATAATCAAGAAGATCAAATGAAAGTAATTGTAAACAGAAAATATGAAGCAGAAAAACTTCAAAGCAGCATTTGGCTATAACTGAAGGAATGGGATGCCTGTGTCATGACTCAGGCAAAACATGCATCTCTCTAGAAGTAAGACTAGAAATTTTAATCACCTGTCTACTTCACCTAATAAATTGTTGGGGGAACAACAAATTTGGAAGAACACAAGAAAGATGAGAAGGCCCGAATAAAGAAAAAATGACATCATTACACCCTTTCTTGAACAACACAAAACATTTATATTCAACCCTCTGCCACAACATTGAAATGCATTATAGGTTTATAATGTATACTATAAAACATGCAGCAGTGTAAAATAACCAGCAGGACCATCTGGCTGAGGCTTAATTAAATACACTTAATCACATTGGAACATATGCAACGCACTCACATGCCACAGCAGTTTAGCAGGGAGGGAAAGACAAAAATAAAATCCATTTTGATTAAGACTAAAGGACAATTTCTGAGTGGCTCAGAAAATCATTACAGCTACAATAGCGGAATATAACGAAACAATGGCGCTCAAAGTGATTCATTCATCACTCCTGGTATGTTAACCTTTCTCCCTCTTCCACCTGCTGAAAACCTCACAAATGAATCTGCCTCCTTGTGTTGGAGTTAATGACAGCTGAATGGAGAGCAGGCTGCACGCATGTCGAGCCTGTGAAACACCGGCTGTTGAATAGAATGGAGAACAATGAATGTACGGTATGCGCATATTCATAAATGTTTATAGTTAAAACTGTGGAATGTGGTGTCAAGGTTAAAATGTAAAGTAATTATGAAAATGTAATCATGATTTAGAAATGAATGTACTTCAACGTGAAGCATGTGTCATGCATGCAGCAAGTAGCTTTGGAGGTCTCTTTGCCAGGCAACCATGAAAATGGACTTTTGATAAAGTGGCAACATACACCCAAACCTTTTCCTCCTGCCTTCCTCCGTCTTCCCTTGTCTCTGTCTTCATATTTAGTTAATCTTAATATTTCAGTGTTTACTAGTTGCCTTTTATAGTTACAGTTTCATTTTAAGGATAGCTTCTTGTCAGTGTGTTTTTGCTCAGTTTCTTTCATTGCGATCTGCCTCACCCTTATTGGTTTCATTTGTGTGCAAATGTTCCAACCTGTGATTCATTAATGCCCCACGCCAGTCTGTGACCACTTAACAACCAGTGGTTGCTAGGGAAGAATGTGTTTTGCCTGATCAGCTGGCAAATGGTTGATGAAGATTACTGGCAGTTGCCACGTGAAATTAATCACAAAAAGGTGTACATTACAGCGTCAAACAACTACTTGTGGTTGTGTTGATTGCTAGCAGATTGCCAGAGTCATCTACAGATTTATGCAAGACGCTGACCTCTCCACGAGCACTCACCTTAACTACTTTCTAAATGGCAATGCTACTGTGCCAACACGTTTCAAAATGCACAACCTCTGCATTCTCCAAGTTTTATTGCTGGACTAGTAGTTAGCAAGTTTTTGCAGACATATTCTCCTGTTTTAGCCACACTACAGGGGACCACATCAATCTATTAGCAACCAAAGCAAGCAGGATGCTGCACCAAAAACCTCCTTGCTGCGAGCAGATTTGCTGCAGCCTTTAGTTTTTATGGAAGATGCCAACTTCCATAAAAACTAAAGACTGTAAGTACATGCTTGGGAAGCGGTAGTAAACCTCTGAGTCAAGTAAAGTTTCAGTAGTGCTTGGTGGTTCATTATCAGTTGTTTTCAGAGATCTCATTGTACTACTACCAAACTTCTGCCAACCACCATGGCAAGCTGCTAGACACCAAAGCACTCACAACATTGTTTTTGATGCAGAACTCTCTTTCTGACCAGTGTCACCCACCGACTGCCAGAAACCTCCAGCAACCACTATCAACCAGTCATGAAATAGAATTTTTTCCAACCAACTAGTGTTTGCCAAAGGGTCGCCAACTGCTCTTTAGACCTGTGTGACTGTGGTCTTCCTATAGTATGTGTGTATTTCTTAGATCGCTTGTTTGGACCCTTTAGACCTTGTTCATCCAATAACTGCTTTCTTTTTGCTGCTTCTTTGGCCTGCATCTTGCTTTTGAGTCTGAACTTTCTGACCCTAACCATGTAGTTTTGCTGCTATTAAGTATAAAAGAAAAATCTGGTATCTTGTGTGAGTGGCAAAATGATTCATGCCACTCAATTATGCGCTCTTGAATCCTAATGTTGACTTGGTCTCCATTAAGAAGTGGAAACTCTTCACTTTATGGACACTAACACAGATGAGATTGATCTGAAGAAGGATTATAGTCATATAAACAGATAAGATAATAAGGTGAGGGAAGCTCTTGAATCTTGTATCCAGAGACACTAATAAACTGGAAAATTATCCCATAAAACTGTGATAGTGAAGGAGAAGGAGAAGAAAAGTATGCATAATTATCCCTTATCTGCTTGCTTTTTCTGAGATTTAGGGATAGCATGCTGCTGGGCCTAAAGTTTCTTAGCTACTAGCAATCCTATATCCTGTTGTTGACTGCACGAGCAAGGGTCTTTTTAAGGGTTACGTTTTTAACAAAACACATTTTAGTTAAATGTTGGTTCGCATGTTAGCATGTTAGTTGTTTAAATTCAAAGTTCATGTGCATGAAAACATGGCCCATGTGTTTGTGTGTGTCTTCAGATAACTACGCACTGTGCAGCTTACTGTTCACCTATCTAGCCTGTCCCTGCATGGAGTCAATGGAAGGCCCTTATCACTGACTCTCAGAGCCCCCTCATCCCTTAACTAAAACCGCCTGCAGAGGCAAAAATAAATAAAATATGGGGGAAATGAATAAAGAGAAACCCTCTCAGAAAGTGATATTTTTTCCCTAGAGATGTGGCATGCATTTGTGTTTGTTTATGAGAGTGTCTGCCTAGACCTTAATGTCCTGGGTGGGTAGAAATGAAAGAGGGTTATAGAGAAACAGAAAGGCTGAAGAGAGGGAGGCAGTGGGAGTGAAATAATAAGTCTTGGTTTTTGATATAGAATGAAGTTATTACCAGCTGGTGATAGAAGGTACTTGGAAGCCAAGGAGGAGTTGGAACTTGAAAAGGCACAGAATAAAAGAGCCAAGTTCATATGATAGAAATGAGGGGAAGAAAATTGTGATAAATGTCTGTCATGAAATGAAAATCCACAGACCGTCTCCATGTAAGAATGGGCTTTGAACATTGTGAAGGGATGAAACTGCAGTTTGCTCATGTGTGAGCATCAGAGAGAAAGAGGGGTCAGCCAGGCATTTTCTATATTTCCAATAATCCCATGGGCTAGGTGGAACAGAGCTGAGAATCATGGGACGTGTTCTTCACAAGTCCCTAAAGACCAGGCGGCTCATTTCCCCCTCAGAGCTGGTTCGGATTATAGAAAAGGAAAAAGTAGAGAAGATTTCGTGGGCATAAAACATCCCTTAGTTTTAATGACTGGTCTCCGGGCTTAAAAAATAGTAATAGAGTTTCAAGAGTATTAAAAAAAAAAGGAACGAACAGGAATCAAACATTTTCTTGTTCATTACATTCAGTGAAGGTGAAGCTGTAACACTGAGTTGAAGATTGAGTGAGTGATCATTTAAGCCACAGCAAAAGGGACTTTCTGTGCTGCACAGGTTAGGAGCTCCAATTTCTCTGATCACAAAATCCAAGCTAGCTTATTTCTTTCCGGCCTTGACCAATTGCAGAGTTTATAGAAACAACTACCCTTATTCTGACCAGCGGTAGTTAACAATATGACAAATTACTCCAAGAAAACAGGAAAAATCACGCAGTAAAATACTGTTTCCCATTGAAACACTATGTATTCTGGGCATATTTGCAGATCCCCCCAAAAGGAAAGATGTCCAGATCCCATACCAATGCTATATATATTATCCTTTAGACAGCCTGCAACTACGTTATCTCCTGGCTGCAACTTTGTATTTAAGCTACTTTAACTGCTGTTCTAGTCAGCTGATAAGCTGCTCTGGAGACATCAGTAGGCACCTACTTTGGGACCATTTGTCACTTTTTTCTGACTTTTACTGACAGAAAAAAAATAATTAAGAAACCCATTGATTGTCTTGTTGTATCACAACAGACCATAAAATCTCTATAAAAAGATGCTGGGATGTGTTAAAATGAACTAAAATGCTCTTCTCCCAGACAGTTCTTCAGTGATGGATGCAGGGAAGTGATGGAGAGGTGCAGGCAGGCCGTGAAAATATATCCTGCACCCCTGGCCCGATTATCCAGGGAATATAAACCAGGTTGGTGGGAGTCTGACAGCACATCATGATGGGAGGTTGTCTACTTGAGTGACAGATGGGAATAGCCCTAAAAAACTGATGGATAGGTGAGAAAAATAGCTGAACAGTCATCCCTAGAGACCATGCAGGCTGACAAGCACAGGGAAACTAGTTAAATACAACAGTTCAGTTCAGTTCAGTTCAAATGAAATGTATGCTTAAACCTCCTTCTGACATAGTGCCGGACAGCTTTATTAATGATGTTCCGGTAAGATATAACTTGATAAGTGTTAGATCTGTTAACTGCAAATCTCCTTGTTCATCTAATAAGAAAAGGCCTTGAATCACAAATGATGTCAGTAATGGATGCACTTAATTAAAGTCTATTAATTCAGAGATTAATAAAAAACCTTTAATTAATGAAGCTAATAACAAGTGCAGCTTAATGAGAACAGTAAGGCAACAGAAGAACATAACTGGGGAATCTGGTTGCAGTCCATCATAATATGTGTCCATTGTTTTTACTTGTAGGTCACAAATTAAAGACTCTTGATCAATTGAAATTAGTGCAGCAGAAACAACAGTGGCAGTATTTTGTGGTTCGTGTTGCTGCTCCACTGCTTGTTTGTGATGTAGGTAATGGGTTTCCAATTCTGGACTTGACCTGAGTAGGAATAGTTGGCATCATCTTTATCATCTTGGTGGCCCGACACTACTCTGACTTTGTTGGTAATGTCTCAGCCACACTAGAGTAAATAGAATGGAACCCCCTCCCAAGATTGTCATCGTAGGAACAATTGATGGTTGCCCCTGCGACGTTTTTTGTATTCAACAACCAACTGCAAGTAGTTGTAGCAATCAACTGGTTGGTTAAGCATGCAGCATCCTCAACCTCTTTTGAATGCAAGTTGACTGCATAGGTTGCCTGGTGAGAAGAAACCCTGCAAACACAGAGTGTGAACTTTCAACACTTTTCCGTGACCTTTCTTCAAAAAGGTCTAACATCTAAAAATGTATGTACTGTACAGTAAATGGTCTGTATTTGTATAGCGCTTTATTAGTCCCTAAGGACCCCATAGTGCTTTACACGTTCAGTCATTCACACACTGGTGATGGCAAGCTACATTGTAGCCACAGCCGCCCTGGGGCGCACTGACAGAGGCGAGGCTGCCGGACACTGGCGCCACCGGGCCCTCTGACCACCACCAGTAGGCAACGGGTGAAGTGTCTTGCCCAAGGACACAACGACCGAGACTGTCCAAGCCGGGGCTCGAACCGGCAACCTTCCGATTACAAGGCGAACTCCCAACTTCAAACCTTTTGTTTGCATGGGGCAACCAATCAGCAGAGAGATAGCTTGAAGGGTGGGCTGCCCCAAGCTAGACAGGTACTTTAGGTTGCTCCTTTTTTCAGCACTTGGAGGACAGTAGATTGTGACAACCTGAGGCTGGGTTTGTGTCTCCTCCCAGAATTGAACTGGGAATATGTAACCCCAAAGTATTAACCATTACAACATGCCCCACAAAGTCCAACAAAACTGGAATTATTTTGAAGTGTAAATCTAATATTACTGGAGCTAGAAATGAGTTTAATAATAATCATAATGAATCCCTTTGAAAATATATAAATTATCTATATCATTCAATTCATTTCTTGTTGGTTTTTTTGGTGCTCATATAAATGAACAAAATTGAACAACATAAAGAAAATGAACAAACTATATAGAAGGACACGACATGCGTGATGAGCACTCAGATTAATGAAAACGTGCATGAGGCCTATTTTGTGCTCACCCTGTTAGCATTTTGTGCCCTTGATGTTCTAAATCTTGGCCTTAATGTTGTTTTTTTTCTATGTCTCTCTTTTTATTTCCCCATGAGTGCCTCCCAGTCTCTTTGGTGCACTGATATTTTTCCAACACAAAAAATACGACAAAAGGGCAAAATAACAGTGGAGACTAATTAGGACAAATTCTGGGATACACAAAGGCAGATGAAAGAGATTTAGGAAACAAGTGAGAGCTCGGGAAATGCTGAGGTGGGTATTAAATCTGAGCCAATCGAATTCATATAAATTGTCACTGCTCTGTCACTGCAATCAAGTGCACAGTGAATCTGAAATGTTGGCTTCAGGTTATTGCAAATTCAAACCAAACACAGAACACGAAGAACAACTGCAAAATGTAAAATAGCAGCAATATCGGTGGAGCCAAATAATGTAATATATTTTAGTGCAGCAGGTTTGCAGAATGTAGGCAAGGGTTAGGAATGGTTTTCAATCAATATGTGTTTTTTCCCCCAATTAATTTATAATTTAGTTTATAAAATCACAAAAGCATGTCTAACAAGCTGTTTTAATTCATTTCACCCACAATCTAAGGCTCAGAATTACTCTGTATCATTAACACTGTATGCACATATACCAGCTATTTTAATAGATACACCTTAATAGTACCAGGCTGGTGTTGGTGCTGCAAACATTCCTTAGAAATTTCGGTCCATCCTGACATGATCGTGCGCTTCCATGATACACCATTCCTTCCCAAAGATGCTCTGTTGAATTGATATCTGGTGATTGTGAAGGCCATTTGAGTACAGCTAACTCTTTATAATGCATTCATAAAGAGAAAGACATGGTCTGGACAAAGTACTAGACAGCAGGATATATGGTTGTTGGTCTGAAATATTCAGACCAACAATTTTGATGCTCAGTTTGAACAGGTTATGTACATGCCTAAATGTATTGAGTTGCTGCCATGTGATTGGCTGATTAGATAACTGTATTACCGAACAGGTGGTGAGTGTAAGCGTTTATATAGGCTACCATATAAATGTATACAGACTGAACTATTTATATCAACAGTATGAGCATATTGTGTCTAGTACTCCCGCAGTTTTATTTTTGGGCCATTAGAAACTTAATCTGTCATGAAATCACTTGGTTCTGTCAGTGTTCAATGAGCCTGTCCTGCGGTCACATGGCCTGGCTTCTTACCAGCTAGACTGCTGCAGAGCATTGAGAAATATCGAATTCTTCCAAGTGTTCAAGTTACATGTTCGTTTTCATCTTCATTTTTGTTGTTGTTGTTGTTTATTTATTAAAACCGCTGGAACCTCTGGTCTCAAAACACCTCCCTACAACTTTTATTGTTAAGAGGTAAAAAACGATGGATCACACACTGGGAAGTGTCGGGCATTTAATCACGCTACTAAGACACAATTCTTCAGAAGTTTCTTCAAACTATTTAAATCCAGAGGTCCAGAAATGTATCAGTCTGTTTAATTTATAAACTTTTATACTGCATCTCACTGACCTTGCAAATCCATTATCAGCTGCTCATTCCTCCTAAAGTATTAAGGCTTGAAATTTAAAAGAGGAATATACTGAATAGAATTTTTTTATTATTGAATGATCCTTTGGTCTGTAAAATGTAGGCAAATACTGAAAAAAGCCCATCACTTCCAAGAGCCTGATTTTGGAACTGCGAGGAGAGGTTTTTCTCCAAGGCAGCAGTCCAAATGGTACTTAACTTACACAATCACATTTGAGCATCTGGAATAAACAAAACCTTGGGATTTATTCTTGATCGTAACCTGGGAAACAATTGATTAAAACTGTCTCTGACTCAGTTTTTGAACATCTTCCGTGAAGAATCAGCTACTGCATAATTAGAGTTGAGTATGTGGGTCATTATTGTGTTTGCCTAAGTAAACTGAAAAACCATCAAGCTTATCTCAGCTAGATGCATATTCACCCCCCCCCCCCCCCCCCCCCCCCCCCCCCAACACCCCCTTCTCATTATTTTCCATTAATCTGCTCCAGACTTTGTATGAGACATTCTGTGTCAGGGAGAGGCTACTCAGAAACAACCTTGGAGACAGAGAGAGGGGGGAGAAGGAGGCAACAAGGAGGAGAACTGGTTTATTACCACTTCGCCTCTTTTTGATCTCTAATGGAACAGGAGATGTTTATGAATTTGGCGAGGAAGAGGGGGGCAAGTGAACAAGACATACATAGACATAGACATACATAGACATAGAAACCCCATCTGTTTCAAAAGTATCCCACATTTAAATCCAACCTAGTTTCATTAGTTAAAGCTTTCCTACCACAATGATCAAGTGCACTCCCTAACCCAACCGAATGATGCAGGCACCGCTGTGCTTTCACTATACCATGATGTCTGCACCTCGGAGAGCATCTGTCACAATTTTACATGCAGTGTCAGTGTGGGTTTGCTTCTCCGTGATTATTTCATATGCGTGTGTGTGGAAACAAATGTAAAGCGCGTCTGCTTTCATGTCCAAGCATGATAGAAGCACTCTGACGTGCTGCGCAGCTTTTTCGAGAAAAGTGAAACAAGTCTTCCCATCCTTCTGCTCCTGCTGTCGAGTGTGCCAGCATAGATGTTTGGATGCCTTTAGCTTTGGAAGAAAATGCTTAAACGTATGTTTGAGTTTTTGTGTACTTTTATGGGAGTGTTAATGAGATTTTTAGGGGGGAAAAAACAGCATGCAGAGTATGCATTTGGGAACATCTTGGCAGGCATCTCAGCCGCATGATCACTGAGCCACAGTTGCAACTTAGAAATGTAATTGTTTAAATTTGGCAGTGCTGCACGTTATGTGCTCTTTTTGTCTTTTTATTTTAGCGATAATATATTTGATTGGGAGACAACAATGTTGATTATTGAGTATTAATTATGAACAAAATGGATGGAATACATTGTTCGATTTTTTTTTAATGCTGTTTCATCTAAGAGGTTTAGATGATTGGATAGGACATAAACTGAAAGTGTGAACCACAGAGCTGACGTATTGGAATATGAAATGTTCACTTTTTGGATATTTTACAGACTAAAAAATGAAGAAATTTATTGGCAAATCAGGGCTAAATGTCTACCTTTACTTACTTTACAAACTTTAAAAACTTAATTTAGTGTTTACCGTGGAAAACTTTAAGTAAAGCTGAGGCCTATGGAGATGTTATCTCATTACAGATATTAAGCAGGGAGAGAAATGCAGACGTTGACCTTCACTGGCTTTAAGAAAAAGTTAAAAGGAAACCAAAGTACTTGAAAGGGCAACATTAAGGTTTGCACTGAACGCAACAACAATCTATAACTCACAAATATCACCTTTGTGGTTATTGTAATCACCTCACTAATAAAAATACAATAATATTCTGTTCTTTGTAAAGATTGCTGAACACTGTAATGCCTTCAGAAAAAACACTATGCACGGATCTAAAAATAGAATATAGTATTTTTTATATATAAGAACATAATATTTTATAATATTAAACTCCGAGCTTTACACTGCAGAATAACAGATTTCAAGTAAATGTAGCAGCCAGCAGTTTACTGTAACTTATTAGGGACGTTTGTTCATTTATCATGTGACATTTGTTACGGTAAGCACTGATGTCGCTGATTATTGATACAGTAAATAATGTTTAGCCAAAGCCCAAAAACAAACCTTGATATTACGCTGTCATCATGTCGTGCTAATCCATCTCTCTAACAGCCCCTGTGCCACTAAGTCCTTCATTTACTGGAGCAGCCACTGTCCGCTATGCTCCTGTCTCATTAAAGACATTGAAATATGGTGGCATTTCACATGCCGCCGTCACATTAAAAAAAAATCCTCCACAGGTCGAGGGGGAGTGTACGAGTGAAGGTCAACTATGTCCATTTTCCACCCACACATGCATATACTCACTAATGTGGCAAAGACTTTAGAAACACTGTTATAAGAAGTCCAAAGTTCACCTATTTAATCTTGGTTTGAAACTCACCAAAGATTTTCCAATGATCGTAATTTGATCACTCACACTCAAAACACTAGCCTTAAGAAAGTCAGCAGTTGGAACTAACAATCACTTTAATAAATCAGTGAATCTGCCCAATGCAATTATCTTAATAGTATTTTCAAACCTGGAGCTATCTGGTTTACCATCACATAGGAATGTTAGATTGGATCTGTAAAGTTTCAGGGAAAATTAAAGCAATTCTGAGAATAAGAATCAGTTTTTTCTTCCCCTACAATATCGAGACTAAACTTCAACAGTAGTACTGCACGTGATTTGGTGAGCTGATGATCACACCGGCTTGCCAAGGAATGTATGTTGAGTATTTTACGTGTGAAAGAGAAGATGGGAACTATGTTCTTCCCTTGCAGCATACCACCCTGCTGTGCTATATTAAATAGGAATCAAAGAGAAAAGTGGGCTTGAGCTTTGACGGTTGACAAAGCCATTGTTCATTATCTGCCTCTCTTTGATGAGTATCTGCTTTCAAAGAAGAGAGCAAATTATGCAATAGCACTCTAGAAGCCAAGGGGCCAGCATGGCATTTTCCAGAGTGCCTCTTTTCTGAGAAGAAGTAGCGCACAGGTGAAGTCAGCATCAAGTGCAGGTGAATTTTTCCAAAGTCACTGGGCTGAGTGACCTCTGATCACGGCATCTGCACAGCTGCTATAGCATTAGGCGGAGAGCAAGGAGGGAGACAGGTAAAGTGCTTTGGCTATTTTGTGATCCGTCACAAACGACGGTACACTTTAAATGTCTTGATGGACCATCTTTGATGCTCCACTGAGTAGCGATTACAGAGCACTGTGTCCATTCAGCCCACATGGGTCAAACTATAGGGGGACAAAGAGAGATCTGTGGCAGTAGAACAGAGAGACAGAGAGAAATGCACCCTGGAGGCAAATAGACCCATATTAGCTAATTAGCTTCCGCCGGTGGGCTACAGGGGACAATGACATGTGAAGTTATTTTCTAAGGTGTGTTTTTTAACCTTATTATAGCCCGCTAGGTTGAAATTCAAAGTGCTCATTACCTCTGTGGGGGCTAAAAGTCTGAAATCTGACAGATGGATCGCCATTATCTGTTATTTGGCTTTGTCTGTCATTGAGGGGCAATTTTAGACAGTCACAGGTGTACGATAAACCCCAACCTGCTCCTGCTATGAATAAATATATAGAACATTATGCTGTTAATAGGGGTGCAACTTTTGTGTTCACTATAAGCCAAATACCATTGAATTACTTTTTAAAGCCAGCTCTAAATAAAAGCAGCAGTGCATTTGTTAAATTCTGGCCTGAAAACGCACAAATATGTGCACAGACACATACAGTGCGAAATAAGTATTGATGACTCATTCAATCAATTTTCAACGTAACACTGATTTTATTCATAAACCAGAAAGATATGGACAAGAAAAAAAAAAGATTATATCAAACTTAATTTTTGTTCATTCTTAACCTTCTAAGATATTCCAGTATCAAGGCTCATCATTAAAGGAAAGGAAAGAAAATAATCCCACTTGCTTATGAAGCTCTATAAATTGCTATTTTGACCTTGTGAACATTTTGGCAGCTAAATTAAACTCTCATCACATACGATGCATAAGACTTACACGGGTGTCAGGTGACTGAATTTAGCAGAAGTTAAGTAACAAATGTTTATGAGATCAGAGATGCCCAGTGGTCTCCTGAGAGGAGTTGATAAATAGATCTATATATAAATAGATAAATAGGTTTTGAAAGAAAAGGGGAAGATATTATAAGTCACTTTGTTTGTCACTGTCATTTCATAATCATCTGGTTTAGTGTCTTGACTCATACTTGACTTTTAACCATTGATATTCTTGGTTAAACATGAATGAAAAATGAATTTATTTAACTTGAACTGCTATTTATATTGTCTGTGTATATTTAATATAATGTAGCTGCTCTTAAAAAAAATCTAACTGCTACTTGGGATTGGCAATTTGTGCAACAATAGGGTGGCTGTGGCTCTAGAGGAATATATGCTTGGGCACAATATTGAAGTGCAATAAATCAGAGTGTGAGTGTGTGAATAGACACCATTTAAATCACACAGGTCAGGAAACCCTGGAAACCACCAGTTGCTAGGGTAAAATGAGGATTCTTCTACTGGTTGGCTAGATGCCGATAACAGTCATTCAAACTGTGGTCATCAAGCCATGGATGACCTCGGCCAACTACTTGCCGAGGAGTAGCAAAGCTTGAAAAAGTGTGATACAAAAAAGGAAACTGAAAATTTCAAAGTAAAACTTGGATGCAGCAATAAAGAACAAAACCCCACTAGGGTTTATATACCTGGTTTTAGAACTGAAGAAACTACTCAGATGACAGGTGAAACGTCTTCAAGAAGTCCAGTTGCTTTCTTTCAAAGCTCCTTAGACTAACATGACCTGGATGGCTGTTCAATCAAAACTCTCCCTTTCTGCTTTGCGTTGCAGTTTTCAGTTTTACTGCTCAGGGGTGAGCAACTGACTAGTTTTTGCAACAAGTCAGTGTGTTTCATGCAAATGTGTGACTGCAGAAAACTGCGACCAAAGCAATCACCAGAAGGTGACTGAAGATGCAACACCGTATGTCTCTTTGAAACAAATTCAGCAACTGCCAGCAACAACTTACCAGCGGTTGGGGAATATACAGTTTACTAACTGATCTCTAGGCCTGTATAAATGAAACCATATTTAATAAGTGGACTATTGTAGTGGCTTGATCAATACAATATTAGATCTGCTATATTGGTTAAAAAACAAGAATACATTTATTTTGAAAATCAACCACAATAACAGGAGCAGTTTTATCCCAAAGCAGCAAAAACTCACTCCAAAATCAGTCTCGATGTGGGACCGAATCTAATTTTAAAAATCAGATTACATATGTGAAACACAACACTTCATTTTGAACATCTATATTTGATCTGCAAACCTGACAAATACGGTTTCATCCACAGTTTATGACACAACACTACAGAGTGATAATATTAAACTTTCCATATATTTATTCATAACTGTCACTACACATATCTGTGGTAAAATATTCCAATATCAAGGCTCTTTTGGAAGATTACAATGGAGCTTTTGACTGCATTAAAGGAAGCTGCACAAATCCCAGCTTCTTTGCACTTCTACAATACCTGATAATATGGTGACCTTGAAACCCACACTGACAGGTAAATTGAATTCACACCACATACAATGGATAAGGCTTCCTCAAGAGTCACCATGTGACCAAATTTAGCTGTGAAGTCACTGAAAAAACAAAAAAAACAGGGCTGTGGAGATGAATCCGTTTTATTTCTAGCCTTATCTTCACAGCACATCGCATTATTCATGTCTTCATCTCTTTTTCATCATGTGCCATTCACAACGGCGCGTGATGAAAATGTCTCACCAAATAAAGATAACACTGGCTTCTCCTTGTGGGAAATTGCAAACGTCCAGGGTGTAAATATGCACAAATATAGTAGAAATATATTACCAGAGACAAATGATATGCCACATTAAGTTAAAAGCACAATTTGTGGAGATATTGGAAATCTAGTCATAATATATTCTGTATATAGTTCACTGTGCCACCACTCCCAGGCTTGCGGTGTGAATTAAATATAACTGTCATTGTGTTTCAAAGGCAGGATATTGTGTGGAAGGCTGTGAAAAAAGGTTTATTTCTGCCGTGAAAAAGTGTCAGACTACAGAAGTGTTGCTTTCTCCAGGACAGAGACAGAGAGGTAGCGCCTTGTTGTAACTACTGCTTTATAATGCTGTAAATACGCTGCTATCTGGACAGCTGATGCTGAGAAGGAGCAAAAGATTACGTCCTAGATTTTGCTAAGCATGAATTATGCTGGAAGTAAGACATCAACAAAGCGCTCCCCAGCCTGGTTTAAACCTGTGTGTGTGTGTGTGTGTGTGTGTGTGTGTGTGTGTGTGTGTGTGTGTGTGTGTGTGTGTGTGTGTGTGTGTGTGCATGTATGTGTGTGAATGAGCTCAGGAAAAGTTAATGAAAGCGTGAAAAGCAAGATTGACTGATGCTTGCAAGTCAGCGATAGAAGTAAAACATCTCTAGAGTGCGGCGGCGAGTCCTTCTGGGGATGCAAATGAAGGAGGAGAGGACCCTTTAAGTATGCACATGCGCATACACACACACACACACACACACACACTGTCAACAAGAGAGGCTAGAGTAATAGACCATGAAGCAGACAGAGCTGGAGAACAAGTGAGGCTTTGATGTGGAGTGATGGACAGGGCCAAGGCAAGACTACACTGGCATATTAGCAACAACTTTGAAAAGACAGGAAAAGGAAAGAAAACAGGAGGAAGAGACTGAGATGAAGAAAATAAATATCGACGAGGGAATTACAAAAAAGAGAGAAGGTCTTGGAGATAGATGCATAGCAGATGAGAAACACCAAAGATATGAGGATGACAGGGGAAAACACTGGTTGCAATAAGTATTTTCAGTTTTACTTGTGCTCTTTTTCAAGCAGTCGGCAGTTGAAGATTTCTGAATTCGAACACGGGACGTGAGTAGAAAGGAAAAGGAATCGAGTTGTGAACACGGTGTTAAAAAAAAGAGGAAGGAAAGAGAAACAGAAGACACCAGCTTCGAGAAAACAAACATATTTGTGAAAAGAATGCGGCTGCTGAGAAACTATTAGCTTTACATCTCAATCACATGGTTGCAAACATAGCACTCATACATAAACCATAGCCTGAGCCCTCAAATACATATTTCATGGGTCACATCTGCGCTTAAGTCAAGAACTACATAATTTGCCTACTTGGATCTCATGATTCACCGTCGGAAAAAACAGACAGTCATATTGAATTAATGAGAAAACCCAATGTAAGTGACTAAGCGGCAGGGGTTAAAAGGGGCTGAACGTTTCCTGCTGGGGCTTGTCGACACAGTGTTCACACTGGCCGCCGAGAGCGCTGGATCCTCATCTGCTTTGACAGCGCTCATATAGAAGCCATTACACAAACATTTCCTATGGGGATGACCACACAGCGAGAGCCGTAGATCAATCTGAGCTTCCCACAATCCCTGCAGGAGATATGTCAGGGAGAAGAGGATGAAAAACGCATAGAGGGAAAGTTGAGAGAGGACAGCATCAACTGCAACTTTTGATGTAGACGAAACAAAAGAGTATGAAAATTTGAAGGGCGGCACACTGTTCACACTCATAATGGCATAGTTACCGTGTAATAAAGAAAAGATTCCTTCCTTTCAGGACTTTTAGTGATGATCACCTCGCCGCAAAGAATGAAATGGTTTTTAAACAGTGAAGTAAATTAAAAGACAGGAATGGTTTTTAATATCCAGTCTCATTTTGGATCTAACATACCCAGATTTATCAAGCTCTGCAGCTACAGAATCCTCAATCTTTTATTCAGGCCCTGCATTAGTTAGTCTCTTTGGCATCTATCTCTGACACTGCGAAGACTGTTGTTACATATATAAACGAGTGATAACTCTGCTAGAAAACATGGCAGGCTGATTGAAATCCTTAAACCAATCAAATAACTGCAAAATGTCACATCTGTGGAAACAGTGGTGGAGAACCTTTCTCACTTTGAACGCAGCTAAAGTACGAATCCATCATATATAGATAAAAAGCTAATAAACTGACAACGGTACAGACTCTTAATATTCTGTATCCCAGACCTTTGCTTGCAGGTGACATTAAGAGCAGTAGCAATAGCAGTTATTTAGCTGACAGATAAAAATAGTTTTTATTTTTTCTTATTCTGCAGCAGCAGCAGGAGCAGCAGCACAGCCCACCTGCTGAGTAAACTGAGTCAGGATGGGGTTAATGAAAATATAGCTATAAGTCCTACAATCCTTCAGGGTGATAGCATATCCTAGTTCTTAGATCAAAATTAAAGCATGTTTCTAATACTCACTAAAGCCTTGTCTGGTTCAGAATGGACGACTGGGAGTGACTACACACAGAGGCACCACCGCTCTATGTGCAGCATGGCCTGATTTAGATTTCTGCTGGGAAGCTTTGTGGAGCCTACGACACAACATTACCAGCATTTATGCTTGTGCACGGTGAATTATGTGTTAATTACTTTGTGGTTATATCCTGGTGTGGTATATGTGGAGCCAGCCGATAGGAGCAAATAAAATGGTGGGATGTTTTTTTCCCCACACTTTGCTGTGGTCAGTTTTTGTGGATTTGTCCCTCTAGTTTTTCCACTTCTTTGTACATCCCCTCACGTCCACTCCGATAGTTTTGCCAATCTCTTTCCACTATGATTATTTTTCGTTGTATTTAACGGTCAACTGTAAGTGGTGTTACTGCACAGGAGAAGTGTTTTAAAACCTGACCTCGTAGTGTTGAGTGGCACCAATCAACTGTAGAGTTTCAAACTTCCTCTGGCATTAACATCAGCAGTAAAACTGTGTGCTGGGAGCTTCATGGCAGTACGTTTTTTTTCATATAGTGTATTTTAAGATCCTAGTATGTAGGTAAAACATCCACAGGCAGACATCTACACTTCTTAATGATCAGACTGTTCAGAAAAGGATTATCCCTAAACTTCCATATATCCTTGCACATGCTAGTCGCATTCCCGATAGGGCATTTAGCCCATTGCACACCTACCCTTACATTTTGAAGCTACCTCATTGCACGGCAAATTGATTTTGGTAGTATTTCTTACTCCATTTAACCAGCACCAAGCTAATTAATTTCCTTTTGTGAAGCTTTAGCTGCTGGAGCAAGTGATTACATAAATAGCTAATAGAGCTGTTCATAGTGATGCGGCTCTTGTCAATTTCACCTATAAATTCTAAATAATGTGAATCATCGAGGTACGGGTTGTCCTCTGTACCATCTTACAAGCTGAGTTACACACGTTCACTGTCATTAACAAAAGACTGGATGCCTTCCACGAGCACAAAGCTACCTGCCAAGAAGTACGAGAGAGACAGAATGAGTGCAAGTGGGGGATTTTTATTGTTGCTGTTTTGTAGCAATGAGGAGAACAGGGAAATACTGAGACAAAGGAAGTACGAAACTACTTGAATAATAGTAGTTTTACAAAGTAACACAGTAAAGTAACTTGGTGAAGAATAAGAGCTGCTTTGCGGAGTAACCAAGCAGTGGCCAATATTCAAAGACACACTGTTATACAACTCTTTTGTAAAACTTTTGCCCAAATGGACCGTAAGCTTAATAGTGACTGATTTGATAAGGTAAAATTATCAGCCTTATGCACCTGCAGATATAACTTGATAATGATTATTAAAATCTCTGCACTACTGAGTTTTCTGCTGTGCTAAACCAAATGATTTTAAATATCCAACCAAACATTTCTGGACACACGCTCTTTTTATAAAAAATTAAAAGTATCTGTATTATTTTGATAATGTGCAAAAGTATATAAATATAATAGAAGTGTTGAGGATTAAATGATAGAAATAGTAATTCGAAATTGGCTTGGCAAGGAAATAGAGTTCCACTGGTGCCATAAACTAGCTAACTGCTATGTCTGTTTATTTAAAGCAATGTGGACACAGTAATAGGGATATCCTCAGGGTCCAAGCCAGCATAAACTCTGTAGAAGGCTTGCATTTCCTTATGCTGACCATCCATCAAGTTGAAGTCCAGCCAAATTTACTGTGAAAAACTCAAGAGAACGATTGGCAGACTTACAATACAGCTCTTGAGAACAGCGCAGGGGGTAAGGTGGAGGATCAGAAGGTGAGAAAGCAAAAAATGATTTAATAAGCTCCCTACCCCAGGAAAAAAAGGTAGAAAAAAAGTGGCAGAGAGCAACTTGTGAGAGTGCTGCAAAGCTGAATAGAGCCTGACAGGTCTAAATGAATGTTAGCCTTGGCCAGGTCTCAGAGCTGAAGGTCTACATCTCATCACCTGAATAATTCACCTGCTGGGATACTGATTCACCCCTTGGCCTCAGTATGATATAACCTGACTCTGTCACTAGGTCGCTGCCACTGAAACAGTCTCATCATAATCGCTAGGAGTGAAGTTGTTGGTCAGAAAAGTAAAAGACCCCAGGAGAAGAAATATGACTATCCCATTACAAAGCCCAGACAGGACCGATATCCCGTGTTATGGATGGTTTCACCCCCGAGGCAGTAAATCTTTCTGCCAGGCTTGGTCCAAGCTGAAAGAACAACAAATTATTATGAAGAAAAGTCCTTATTAAATGTAATATTTTTGACAACTAAGTGGTCAGTTTAGCTCTTTCCGTTCATTGTTAGATGACATGATAAATATCACTACATACATTATGTAATTATTTATATGGTATATAAGCTTGATTGACAACAGTCTGCTCATAGGACTTAGGTAAATGTTGAGCTATTATTAAAATCCTACATTAGCCAGTCCCTCTCCACCTGATGTGTAATACAGTGTAGTGAAAGACTGGAAATGATCAATAGCACACGGTTATCTACGGGCGGCTCTAAAATAGTGGATTGCAGTGTGACAGTTTAGTCCAGATTCAGTGCTATACTGACACTAATCTGGGAACCCATGCTTACAATCTACAACAAAAATCAAACAAAAAGACATTTATCTTTGTGTTATTGCTATGTTTTAGAACAGGTTAACATTTGTCCAAATCTATTTAAAAGCAATAATCAGACGCAAGTGCTAAAATGGATATTAGATGGTTTCTTTACAGAGGTTTGTTCAGGTGTAGTGGGGAAAAATGACTTTTCTCAAAATAACTTCCCATCTGGTTTGAAGATATCATTGCTGCTTTCCAAGCTACAGTCAGTGTTACATATCAGCTTTGAAGACCAGACTGACTAATGGCCTGTACCAGTGCAAACCTCTTTTCTGGTGCTAAAGAAAAGTGAATGTGAATGCAAAAAAAGCATTTTTACTTGTGTGACAGTTGTTGCCATTAACATTAATCTATTTGGTGAGAATTAATGCTTAATTTGCATAGGTGGATCCCTCAACGCAGTGGCTTACCCAGGAGTCCTTATTTCTTAGGTAGTACCTGTAAGATAATCCAGAATGAATGGACACCTATGGAGATGTATCTGTAAATTGCTATATTTACACGGTGAACAAACGTGACAAAGTTTGTTGTTTTTAATAGAAGAAATCGAGACACAGATCCATCTCCTCTGCTTTGACACGACCACACTCTCCTGCTATAGTACAGCCACTAAGAGAAATTGTCCTCCTGCAATCACTCATCTAGAAAGGGATCTTTGACAAATGATGGTATAATGATATTCATGGGATTTGAACAGGGTCTCCAGATAGTCACTGGTAAAGTTAAAGTAACGGGGGTATTATTCGTTTTGAAACTGTTTGGTCATAGTACAAGGAATTTAAAATCTGTGATGACAAGATAAAATTTTGTGAGGAGTCAGTGACCAAAGATATATATTGCAGTAAAACTACATGCCTTTAGAACTTGAAGTCAGGGGTTCTGTATCCAGTGAGGGTCCCTAGGCTAGACCTTCACATGCTAACCAAGCCTAGCTCGGATATGAGTGGGAGAGATAAAACTGAAGCCATACTGGTTCAGACGTCACCTTCCTAGCCAAACCGACTGGCCAGGAAGTGACATCACTGGAGTCATGACACTAACTCCTTCACAAGAATCAATCCCAGCATCTTTGAAATCCACCAGTAAAACAAAAACATACACAAAAACCAACAACATGGTCCAGCAACTACATGCAAATGTTCCTTGTGTTGTGTTTGTGTCACATACAAATGATGTCATGAGAGTTTCGGGCCATGTTTCTATAACAACCCCACCCACTTTGAGATGATACTCAACTGCATTAGAAAACGACTAAAACCTTGAGTCCAGCATACTGTATGTCTCTCAGCTGGCTTGAGAACACCTAAGTGTCCTACCAGAAGACCTGGAGGAGGTAACTGGGGCGAGGGTGATGCAGGCAATTCTGCTTGGACTGCTGACTCTGAGCACATCTTAAATTTTATCATTACAATGAACTAAAATGGAAAAGTGTTAATTATACGGTGAAATGAAAGCGGTTAATAGAGCCATGATATCAAGAAGCAAATCAGCAGAAGATTAAAATGTATTAATGAAAACAAAAAGAAGGAAATACTCCATCTTAGATCCAGGTGGGATAAAAGGCTTGAATGGTCTGCAGACGATTTTCAGATTTCGATGAGCTGTAGCAATCTTAAGTTTGCGAATGGCTGGACTAGACCAAGACTGTTTGCTTAGTCAGCGCTGGCTCGATCAGCACAGAATATTAAACACTTCTGTGGCACCGTTTACATTCATGAGACGGACAGAATACCAGAAACAATATAATGAACCACAACAGTGGACCTCACTTCAGCCTCAGACCGAGCATTAAGGTTTAAAACATAATGGGCAACTCAGATAGAAAGGATATATTATGTTTGCTGAAAAAAAAAAACCCACGGGGTATAGACATGTATCCTGTTAAATAACAGAAGAAACAATCAGCTGTAGCTGATCAAACAGTCTTTCATAAACAAACTTTTTTTTAATGTAGTCTCTGGTGACAGCTTCCTTCTCCATTAGCCCTTCCCTTTTCTTTCCTTCAGAATTTAAAAACTGATGAAAGCCAAAAGTGCTTGTTAAACTAATACCACAATTACTCTTCGGCAGACAGTTCCTTTCTGCACAAGCAGTCGTTAAAAGCAACACGAGCTGGAACTGTTAGCTCGCGTGTTGCAGTTCACTTCCTCCCGACAGTGCTGATCAAACAAGCCATGTTTTCCTAAGAGTTACGTGACGGTCTGATAAACATGCTGCCTTATACTGTACACCATCAGGGCTTTAGATAAAAGAGATCTTAAATCTCTACACAAAGAGAAGACAGAATGACAGGCAAGGCCACACTGCTTTTGATTAAAGGGCAAGTTCACATGATTAGACAAGGCAGTGCCCACTTTTATCACACATATATTCAAGTAGAAGCAAAAAGATGACATGACACTGCCTATGCATGATAATAAAGCAAAATTAGGAAACTAAAAAAAACAAAAGTGTCACACCTTTTATAAAGAATTAAAAGGAAGAAAATAACTGAGGCAGTGGTGGAGATGAACACTCTTTTCAGTGCTCAGACTGACAGCCGAGTTTCTGCTGTCCTGAAAGATAAAAATCTGGCAACCAATTACAGCATACAAGAGGTGAATCTAAAATGGTTTGACTTAAAAGGAACATAATGGCACGCAGGCAAACAATATACAACAGAAGAAGGCTACAGAGCATTAGGGAAGGACTCAGAAACAGATGAGTGCATTATTAGTGAGTCCTCAGTATGAGCTAGTCTAGGAAAGTAGAAACTGCTGACAAGAATTTCTAAATCAGTCATTCTGCCAGTTTTATATAGATTCAAAAGTCAACATATTTTTTATTATCATTTTTCAGCAGAGGAATGCATGCCAAAATCTAAATGTAGTCATTTCTGCTACTCATAAAAAACAACAAAACAAACACATTTTATATGCTTCAGGAAAAAAGGGTTCAGAGATGTTCTGGGTGATTAGCTTCACCCTCGGTAGAGCCTTTGTGCTCCTGGCGATCTCGTAAAATTCCTGAAGTGCATTTTTTATATTTGCATCTGGAGAAATGTAACAGCAGTGGCAGATGCACTGATAAAATCATATAATAAAACAGATGTGTTAACATTACTAAAGTCCACATTAGGTAACCACTGTCCTTCTAAAGTGACTGCATTTAAGCACCAAACACTGACGATACGAACAAAGAGTCTCCTACTCCCACTGGAGTCTTGTATGATGGATTGTGATGGAGTTCGGTGTCCAAAAAAGATGCGGGGACAATATTCTTAGGTTTCCAAGCTGACCTAGCTTTACTTTAATCAATGTCCTCATAAATGATTTATTTAAAAAATGCCACGAGTCATTTAGACAGTCAGTCATTCAGCTTAAAAATGAGAAACCAAACACTGTTATATATATATGACAAGAAAAGCATCATAACCTCTCATACAATAAGCTCCAAAAATCTATTTCAATTTTAATCAGGATCAGTGTCCTGTTAAGAGTATTTATGAGAGGAGAACTTAGCCCAACATATCAAGGCTATCTTCCTCCTGAAACCTCGCCACCTCTTTCATGTTTTTATGACATGATCCCACTCTTCTTGTGTTTCAGTGATCAGCTCACACACAAACTGTACTGAGCCTGGGCTGCAGTAAAGAGCGTGAGTCAGAGAACATTAGAGTGCAGCGGATTCAGTCTTGAGGAGACACAGCTGAGACCAATGCCAGTGCCGCATTCAGCAGAGGCGAGACTCGACATGGATTTCTCACAGAAGCACAAACTACTTGACATTTGACTTTTCTTCCTGCTGCCCCTGACGTGGGCAGAAAAGGAAAGCTAAGGGGAGTGTGTCAATTTTGTAGTGGCAGAGAGGAATGGGAGGCTGTCGCACAGGATGGAAAACCTCGGCTAAATGCTCTCATCCTGAGCGCAATCAGAGCGTAGCACAGGAGGTGGATGCTCAGGTAGCGTGTTGATGAAGGTTTCCTGTCATCATCGCTTGTGAAAGACTAATTTTATGGTAAATGGTCTGTATTTATATAGCGCTTTACTAGTCCCTAAGGACCCCAAAGCGCTTTACATATCCAGTCATCCACCCATTCACACACAGGTGATGGCAAGCTACATTGTAGCCACAGCCACCCTGGGGCGCACTGACAGAGGCGAGGCTGCCGACACTGGCGCCACCACCAGTAGGCAACGGGTGAAGTGTCTTGCCCAAGGACACAATGACCGAGACTGTCCGAGCCAGGGCTCGAACCGGCAACCTTCCGATTACAAGGCGAACTCCCAACTCTTGAGCCACGATCGCCCCTCAGGCGTCCGTATCAACAAACATTAAGGCAGAGCAAAAGCATGTTGTTTGGATGTTTTAATGGAAGGCTGATTGTCATAATAACCGTAATAACCTTCCTCTTGCTTTTCCGTGCTCAGTATCATTCCTTTACTCACTTTTTCATCTCTCTTCCTATTTTCTGGCGGTTTTCAATCCTCACTTCTGCCCTCTCCCTCTCCCTGCAGACAGAAATGCTTCTGGGGTCTACATCGATTGTAAGAACTTCACAAACCCTTTCATCACAAAAGCCCTGATTCAACAAAACCAGCTGCACTGCATCAAATGTGAGAAAACCAGCAGGTAAACAGCACAACAGTCATTAGACAGGTAATTAGAAACCAAGTAGAAAAGGCCTAGACAGGTGAAAATCATGAACAATGTGCTTCCAATGAGAGACATAAGATTGCAAACTGATGTTTTAAAACCATAATGTTCTTTCTTAAGTTATTTTTCTGAAGTAGATACAAGTCTCTGGTCTGAATTCTGACCTTTAAAATCGACAATTTAAAGGCCGCGTTCAGCAGGGATGAGGTGACTGAGAAATTCAGGGCTAAAACCGATGCTGGGCTGATAGCTGATGTCAATACTGATGTCTTTTCTGTCTTCGTCCCTCTTCTGTGCAAGGCAAACAAAGAAATCTCTATTTTCAATATGCAGCTAATCTAAAGTCTTTCCGTGCTTCATTACCCCAAATTCCTAAAAATTGATGGGATACAACAGGTGCAAAAATCATCCGCCGCCATTGCTCATTGTCTATTTGCCATCAACACGCTAAGTATCGTCAATACGTTCACTCTGTGTTAAAAGCATTTTCGGGTTATATCAATAACAGGCCTAATTATCATGGTACTGGTTGTGGACTCAGGAGCTTGACTGGTTGTGTTCTTGTTTATTATGAAAAATTCTTTGTTTGGCTTGCTGTTGTTCTACTTCTCATTATTGTACATGGTGATGGAGTAAAGGTCTATTGTTTCGGTCTCTGTTCGGTGTCTGTTGTATCTGCCCATTGAATTTAGCCATCAGCATTAAAGGCTCGTTTTTTTGTTCTAAACTTTGCCTTCTGTGTTCTGCACCGTGGTTCCTCTTCACCCCCACAATCCACACAACCACCAGATTATGATACTAAAACATATTGCTGCGTCTATAAATAAAGGAGAGGCTGAAATGGAGGTGGGTTGCAAAGCAGCTTGCAGATGCAGCAGGAACTGTCAGCGGACTAAAGCAGCCTTAAAATCACATGATATAAGATTTGCTAATGGGACATTAACTGATGTGGGCTGGCACTGATTTCAGGTGGTTTCCTCCTTTTTTTTTGGTTTTAAAATAACCTTTATTTCTAACAATAGAACAACAACAGAACAAGACATTGGAGCAGAACATGGATACGCAACACATACAGGCACAAGCCAAAATTGGTTTAAGCAGTAGGACAGAAAGATCAGGGGATCTGATGGGATTGGGATTCAGCTCCGCATAGTGCTCGATTACAGTTCAAAGAGGAACCCTACATATATGATGACCTCCCTTTCTCCACATCTGTTATTGGAAAAACACTAACTGATGCACAAAGTTATGAAAAAGGTTTAAAAGTGAGTTTTGTTTCCCAATAATTAATCGTATTTCAGGAGTCATGCCTTCTCTAAAACATGAAACACCTAAGTTGACCTTTTTGTTTAACCGTCACGTACATTGTTCTGTCTTTTTGACCCTGACAGTTACAGCAGTAATTGTGTGTTGCTTGACAAATGATTCAGTCAGTCTTTGCAGGTAATGCACTGGTAATATGACTTTAACTTCTGTGTGGTCTACCTGTTGCTGTGTCTATTGTCAAAGGCTATTTTTAGGTCAAAAGTTGATTTGATATAACACCTTGTGACAGGTCTAGCCTCCAGGGAGTCAAATCTTGAGTAAGTCAAGTCCAATTCTAGTCCAAATTTAACCTTTGGTGAATGTCAATCCTACCTCCTGCTTCTTTCCTCTGTGCACTGTGTGGTAAAGACATAAAATGTACCAAAAATTCTTTAAAAAGCTTCACAGGAGAAAGTGACAGAGTCTACAGAGACTCGTTTCTTTTGGAGAAAAATGTCTTCATCTAGTAGCCCGAGAGAAAATTTGTGCCCAGCTTTTTCTTCTGTGCAGCCGATTGATCCGAGACTGTCTGCTGGTGTTAATCAGCCACCTTTATCTGGGCCAATCAATAGGCCAAGCTCGTTTATAGTATGGAACGTCTAGACATCGTTTCACACACTGTTCCTAGTTCCCTGGGCTCTCGCAATAAATAATGCAAGTCCACTATCCTCTACTTTTGGGCCACTCTTTCCTTTCATAGAGCACGCGTTCCCACTGAAAGCAGCATTGGTTGGGTACATTGATGCTGGCTGTGTATTTGCATTTATGACACACTATGTTGAGGCAAAGGTTTGGACACAAAAAGCTTTCTGTGCTTTCATACCTATCCCAGATTATTACACTGTACCTGGGATGATCACCGATGCATGACAGCAATATTGTGGTAATATTGTGTGATGGATAAGAGTCCAAAGTGCCTGCAATGTTTTCTGTATATCATGACCAACATCCCCAAGCTGCCTCTGTAGATGGCAGAGTTCACATTTATCCGTCTACTGCAGGTAAAGGAGCCATAAAGAACATTTAAGGAGGAGCATTTAACTGTGGATCCCCCTGTAACCAGCATTGAAAATGTTTATATTTCTGGCCATCTTCACTTCTGTAAAAGCATCTGCCATTTCCTTCATCCTCATCTTCAATGGGCGTTCAGCCTTTTTCTTTCCCTCTGCTGCCAATTAACCTGTCTCTTATCTCACTTTATTTGCCACCAGGCTTTTCCCTTGTTGCTTTTCCAGCTCCATTCAACTCTCTCACATTGGTCCCTTAACTTTTCCAAAGAAACACACAAGTATACATTTGGACACATACCTCAGCAGTAGAGTCATTCGCTGTTCAGGAGTGGTGAGTAGACTGATAAGTATTAGTGAGAGAACGCACAAGCCAATGATGTCACATCGAGACAAAGCATTTTGTCTACACAGACACATTTTTGAGATGACGTGATGTAAACACACTGTAATAATGAAATTACATACTCATTTAGACATACTGTGTACATTATTGTATATTCCCTTAAGAATCTAGGCTAACACAAACAACAGTACAAATCTACAGTATTTAGCCAGCACAGACATACACACATGGGAAATCTTGGATTCTCATTTAAAATCCAACACACTGTATAAGCTCAAATGGTAATCATCCAAACAATTTTTCATGTTGTCTAAAATATGCATGTTTCTACGGTATGGTAACACACACACACACACACACACACACGCGCACACAGATAGTGTTCATTCAACAGTAGACTGTTACAAACACAGTGTAGGACGGAGCACTATCGCAGATCCTTCATGCCGACAGCAGGTGACTGTACAATGCATACATGATAGTTACCTGCTAAAATACGCGTGTATATATTATCACTCCCACTGCAGTTTATGTAAATATGCAAAATTACCTGAATGTATTTAGAGAATATAGCAAGGATTTGTAAATAATAGTAATTATTTCAGGGTTTTTTTGTTTTTTTAACCTGTCCACTTTTTTTCCAGTCAATTTTTTCAGGAGCTCTAATCAGAGGTTGGCACAATCAACAATCAACCACAATCAAACTGAGATGTATTTATCTTTCACAAGTGTGTCGCTTAAGTATTTTTTTGTTTGTTTTTTTGGCTAGACTTCTTTGCACTGGACTTTAAGGGACAGTTATTCCCTTTATACCCTCTCATTGCTCTGCAAAGGTTGCAGTTGGCAGGGTGGTCAAGTGATTGCAAAGAACGAGGGAAAGCAAGCGAGAGAAAGAGATGGTGAGTGGGCAAGGTCCAACTTCAGGCACTACCGGAGCGTGAGCCAGCAGCTCCAATTGATAGTGCCCGGGACCACCATGGTCTTCCACCACACTAAAGTCCGCTACAGGGATTTCCGAAGGGAACAATGCCCTTCACCTCAAAAGGGAGTCTGTGGCAGAGGTGACTTGAAATTCTGTGTCGTTTTCCATTTTCCTGTAGCCTGAGGATGGCTGAACAACTGCCACTCCTCTGCTCATCCTCTCTAGGTCTTGCATACTTTTTAGCATAAGCGGTCATACTTTAAGCTCAAAAAGTTAAAGCCAGGTCCCGCATTAATCTACTTTTTTTCTAGTGTTTCCAGCCACTCTTTAGGGAAATATCTAATTCTTTACCTGCTAAATGCTCCACTAAAACTTGTTTACTGTTAGCCACTGGGCTGCCAATGTACGAGGCTTTTCAATGAAAAGAGGAGTAAAGTCTGGGGCCGTAAAACCAAAACAATTAGCCGAAAGATGCGAAAATGTTATTTACAGCGGCGAGGAACTGCAGATAAATGGGTGATAATTCATCACACTTAGCTACCACTTTGATGAGTGCTGCTTTAGGATCATTTTTAAGCCTGTCCTTGTACGTGTCTAATGCAACATTGTCTGCAAGATGTATGTCATACAAAATGCATACAGAATTATACATTTTGTAGGAGACACAGTCTTCCTTATATGTTTTTATGCTCCCTTCTTAGGTTTTCCAAATCATATCAGAGATTTAAATTAGACCACTGATTGCCAATTTTCCCTTCTGAGATGCTGAGATCGGTTACTATATGTCAACACCTCTGCAGAAATTACCATATCACTATACATCTACTGTCACCTGTACATATAATCCCATTAGAAATGATATTGTTTGTCATCAAAGAGATTAGAAGAAGGCCGCAATGCGATTCCATATTTATCCATGTTTTAAGCTGAATGAGCGATAGTAAACTACTCTATTCAGTGTGCTCATTTAATTTTCACACTTCGCAGCACCAATAGCTGGAGAAGAAACACTTAAATGCCGCTGTTTATGGTAGATATGTCGTCTCCTTTCTGGATTGCTTCACACTGATACGAATTCTCAATTTTTTGCTCGCTTACCCCACCCATTCACTGACAGCTACTTTGCATTACGTAGCATTATCTGCTTGTGGATTCTCATGAATACGCAAGTATTGTTCTCATCAAAGAATCAAACACACAAACAAATACCCCCAAGAACAGAAATAGATCCACTAAGGAGCTACAAAGACAAACAAACTGCACTCCTCTGTTTTGTCCGAGCGCAGCTGTAGTGCTCCTATACATCTCAAGCAGCAGCTTATTGGCTCTGAGCCTCAGCAGGGAATCGAGACACATTTGTGTCTCTGCTCTGTTCTTCGTCCCTTAATACAGACTGTATTGGTTTACGCACTACAGCTGACCTTGTGGGAGCCAACCTGGTCCTCAAACAAATGAGTCACTGCCCGAGTTTCAGTTGGGAGCTGCTATTAAATAGATCTGTTTACCAGATGCAGAGGGTCGGAGAGTCTGCTTATGTGTGTCTGTCTTTGTAGGACTGGAACACATGTTCAAGTTGCACTTTGTTCTGAGTTTCCCTGATTACTGATGTTCCTCTCATTTCAGTGTGACTGTGGAAGATGGTTAGGTCAAGTCAGAATGAAAGCAGATGAAGAGGAGGCAGGAGAAAAAGATTTCAGCATAATGCTACTGTATTTATAGTCCTTGCAGTGGTGTCCCTTTACGTCGCCGTTCCAACCTTGGGAGTCACTGAAGCTCAACCTACCACCACCATAATTACCTGCTCCCACCAATGCTGCGTTTCTCTTTCCTCAAGTGGCTCTCTACCATAAGACAGCCATAAAATAAACTGCAGCAATGGTTCAACTCAAAAAGTCATTTAGCTCCTATGTGGCCCCATAAAAGGACCCAAAATGTAAAGAGAGTTCATGCGCAAGAAGAACACTTTTTTATTGCCATCTTCTAAAAAACAAAGCTCTATATGAATTTGTGTTATCGATTCATAAAGTTGTTAAAAGGAATCCTGCCTATGAAGGCATACAAAGCTTATTATACTACAACTGAATCATGAAAAAATAATAATAATTAAAATGACATCAGTTGCTGGACCTTAACAAGCCAGGCATTAAACAAAACGCACATCAAGGCGATCGCACAACAAAACCTTGGCGTCTATGTGCTCCTTGCCAATCAAGAGGGCGTGTGTTTGTTATACAGCCTGCTGAGCTGATTAAACAGTCAGACCGTCAGGTACCTTTGTGGTCAGGGTTGTAGTTTGCTTTTAGAGGAAGCAACTGCCTTAGAGGATGGTTTGCCTAGTAAGAGATCCTCCAAAATGTCCTGTATTTCATGTAATTTTCACTCACCATCTGAGGGGGTTCAGACCTGTGTAAGAAAATTGTAGGCACAGCATTTGGTTTTCAAATGTTGTACAAGCCATAAAAAAGACTCACACACAAAGGCAAGGTAAAATCTAAAATCCAAATGTTGAATCCACAAAGCAGGCAATGGCCATACACGAGGAAGCAGTCAGAAAGGCTAAAAAACCCAACGGAGGAGCAATAAAATTAAAAAGTCTACGAAATAATGAAGGTAAAAAACAAGGAACACAGCAGACAAAACATTAAGACTCAAGAAAACAAAAAGTGTGAGAATCTGTCTAGAAGATTGAGAATAACTAACAAGAAGTAACAGACTAAACACAGGTAACACTGATGAAGGTGGGGCAAACATATGAACATTGTTTAGATCAATAAAGTATCCACCTGTCTATAAAACGGGAAATTACCCAAGAAGCCCCGCATCACGACAATAACCAGCAGCATTTCTGAGCGCTTTCAGTCGACTAGATACTTCAAAGGGAAGTGCGAGGGAGGTGTGGGTCTTTGTTCACAAGCTTGTTTCTGTTCTTCTTGTTATCAACAGCCGCGCTGTGAAAACTAATATAACTTTCCTTGTATTCATTCAACTGGAAAAGGGTGGCATTTTCTTCTATACTGCTACAATAATGGCCAGCTTGAAAAAGCAACTTTGTAATGTTAACTCTGGAGTGCAACCACTTCTGATCACTGCCTTAGAGTGAAATGAAATGAACTGTTTCCATATGATTTCGGTATATTAAGGTATTTGGCATTTAGACCAATAACAAACAGGTATGCCACACAAATGAGGGTGGAGCAAACACCGTCAAACACCATAGGAGAACAGGTCTGTATCAGGGTTTAAACAGTCCCGTTCCAGATACAGAACAACAGCACGATTTGGTAAGAATCAGGTTTGTGCCCACCAGGCTTATCACAAATTTATCACTAAAACAAATGCTTGCTGCTGCTGCTGGAAATGAGGTTGATGAGAGTGCAGAACAATAGGGCCTAACAAGCTTAGTACAAGCAAGAGGAACAGCAGTGTTGGTTGTTGTTCGTCATAAAATAGCTGCATTTCATTAGCCTTTGATTAAGTGTACCTGGTAATACGGGTGTTTATTACCGAGTTTCAACAAAGGATTCATAGCGTCAGTGGGACCTTAAACATGCCAGGCAGGGCTTGAATGATTAGTGAGTTAATCACATAGGCCAGCCAAAACTTTGGGTGCTGTTGTGATGTGCTGTTTTCATTATTTTCTGACATTTGAAAGAAATGTCAGAGAAAAACAACAGAGACATTATTGATGAAGGAAAACAATCCGCTCTACTGCCTGGTGAACTAGAGATTCATTTTCTTTAGACTCCTCCGAGTGAAATAGGTTCATTTGCAAAATACTAATCAAATCTGTACACAATCATCACTAGACTCTAAAATATCCCTCTTTGTGAAATATAGACCTCAACTGAAAAAAACAACAACAAAAATGGGGTGTATTATTTCCATTATTTATTTATTACATGCAGACAATCATTTGAGTCTTTGGCAGGTGGAAGATGAGCTCTTACGATTGACTATTAAGGGAAATATTTTGTATTCTGTTCATGATTTTCATTACTGACATTACTGACTCCTCATCCTCAGTTCTGATGTCATCACTCTGGTCCAGTTATCTTTTTGTTCTGATTAGTTTTCTGTTCTTTAAAAACTATTTTCTGTTATGAAACTCTGCCTTTCAAACCAGCAACACTGGTCCTCCCCTTCAGCTGTCCAACTCATCCTGGATGTTCAATCATTCCTGTGTCTTCCTACCATCTGCACTCCCACCGTCTAAATTCTCTACTATGTTGCCCCGTCGCACTAATTTGATGTGAATTTTTACCATTCACCAAACAAACTTTCTTCTACCTGTTCCTTTCTATAGGACAAAAACAATTTGTACCAATAGTTTTGACGGCTCATTCTCTCGACTTTTTAAAGTTATTTTTATGAGTTAGCTATGCAACAATTCTCAAATTCTGGGAAATCATATCTCAAGAATTAAGCCGCACAAAATAAATTCAACAGGCTTCTTTTTTACAAAGAGCTGGTGCAATCAGCTCCATGAGAGCAAACAAAAACAGGATTTCCTCTGATTGCTGGATGTGGAAGACAGAAAAATCTGCAATAATAACTGGACCGCTCATATTTGCTCTCCCGTGTTTAATGTTTCCAATCTGTTTTGTTTTGTAGGACACATAAGCCAGAGCTAATATAAACAGTTTAAACAAGGGTTCTTTTTCGGATAAATATTGGAGTAGGCAGTGCGAGCAGGAGAGCTGTGGATGGTGTTTGACAGACACATGACTGTTGGCAGAGCTGCTGTGGCTTGGCAGGAGAACAGGCGACATATCACCAGTCTGTATCAGGGTATGATGCTCTCACTGGCACAGATATACATTAGAAATTCAGGACAGGTTTGACCAACATGTCTGCATAACCTACATAAACTCAGACAGACACCGAACAGACAGGTCGGACGCCACTAGAGGTCTCTCTGCATGAACGAAGCGCTGCACTGTGGAGAGCTCATTTCTCTCAAGCAGACCCCCAGGGAGTAGGAGAGGATAGGAGTGGATAGAGGAGATGTGAGGACAGGGCCACTCTCTGCTGTCCTTGTTTCGCTGTCAGAGAGCTTCACTTCCAAACGTGAGCGGAGCCTCTAATGTTACCAAGACCAAGACTTCTTTAAAGGTTTCTGTGAGGTGCCGCAAAGTCAAACAGCTCTGTGAAGCGCAGCTGGAGGGGGTTTACTGATTATTTCAGCCTCGTTTCCTGTTCAAAGCAGACCTTTCCACCACAAAAAAGAGTGGGTTCCTTTCCAGAAAAATATGTCCGCTGAATGCAAATGTCAAAATATTAGAAAGCGGATTCATGATGCAATATCGATCGCCCTGAAAAAAACCCAGCATGCTCAACAGAGGTGATAGAAATAAAAAGAAGCAGAGAAAATGAAAATTTTATTGATTCTATAAGAATCTCTGTCTCAATTTAGCAGCGTCCAGGTTGAGTATTTAAAAAACAAAAAACAAAGACATATTTAACCATGCTGTTAGAAAAAAATCCAGAATTACTTTCTGTGCAAAGACCCCTGATTAAAAGAAAAAAAGGAGAGAAGTTGGTGTAATCTCGGACTCATGACCATGATACAGTGAAACATCTGTGTCAATAATTATGTCAAACAGTGAAGTGCCTCGTTTCATCTGCATTGTATTACATAATGGCAGAGCCAGGCGCTTATGCAATCACGTCTACTGTGGAGCTAGCCTGCTTTTTAATTGGAGACTGAATTATAGACTGTCCTAACCATAACCACGCTTGACTCTGCAAAGGAAAGAAGAGCAGGGCTGAATAATTTTCCATCAGATGGGGGAAATTTTAATGCAGGAATTATAGTGAATTTCTAAAATGTTGCCAGTAGGGAAACACTAGGCTGGGATTCAGAGGAAAAGCACCACATACAGTAATAGATGTTGTGAAAAGCTGCTGTTTCAATCTCAGAAGTGATCTCGAAATTCCAAACTTTCTTCCTCACCATGCTTGATGAGTTATTTAGTGAAGATCTGGTAAAAAAGGGGAAAAAAAGCTTGTTTTCTCCGAACAGATGTGCTCCACGCTACTTTGATGTTATCAGTCGAAAGGCTGACGAAAGCACTGGACATCAAGATATCAATTTGTTTTCCGGGATCTTCCACAACAAGAAAGCAGAGCTGCTGAATGCTGATGGTGAGGAGGGACTAAATCAATCATTACTTAGGGCCTGATGCTGCGTTTGTTGCACTGAATTTATACTTTTCTGTGGCTGCTTCTGTTCTTTTGATTCTAAATCCTGCTGCAATTATTTCCCACAAAATAAATTATTTTGTGTGTACATCCAATATTTAAAATAGAAATGTAACGCAAAGTTTGCTTCTCTATTAATAATCAGATCACTCACCAGTATGACTTTGATGAGCTGAAAACTCACCAGCTGTCTTTTATTTACACAGCTGACAAGTTACGGCCTAGCTACCTGTACAAATCATCTTAATCCGCAAATATAAAACATGCAAGAATCCGCCTCGGTATCAAAACAACCTGGCTGTGCTGCCGAAAAGGCTCTGAATGTTTGCACTGCACACTTTGGGCACATTGGTGGTGACTCAGTGGTGACTCTGAGGTAGTTCCAGTGCATCCATCAGATCCTTGCAGATGCTCGGTTTAGGATTTGCAGAGTTTGAGAACCGGCTCTTGGGTTCGTGTTATGTGGAACGATGCATTCCCCCAATGCAGGAGATCAAGCAGTGCTATTTCTAATACAGCGTGTGGCTCTTTCACATATCAGTTTACATCTAAAAAATTAGGAATTCTTCAGTCAGTTTTCAGTGTTACAACATAAATTTTTCTATCGTTAAGGTATTTGCTACAGCACACGGCTGTAGTGCGGTGCAGTTGTTATTCTGTTAATCATTACACGTAGAATAAAAAAACTATTACTTGTAAGGGTTTCTACACCTGTCACATCCACCTGTCTGCATCCATTTTTACTCTGTGTTTGAAGATGTGCCAAAATGTGTGTGTAACGTCTGAATGTGCCGCAAGCTCTTCAAGTGTTTAAATAATGAGAGAGAGAGAAAGAGAGTGAACGGCTCTCAGGGAGAGACAAACAGTGAAAGTATGTAAGTGTGTGTGTGTGTGTGTGTGTGGGTGAGAGAGCAAGTGTATGTCTGTGTGGTGGTTAATGATGAAGATATGCTGTTCTTCATAGCTCCTCTGAGTTGTTTCAACCTGCTGCTGTTTCTTTGATGATCCCCAAACACACACACACACGCGTGCGAGCAAATATATACAACACACGCATCCCCACCGTCTACCCAACCTCCTTCACGTCATCGGCGAGACCTTCTCTGAGCAGTAATCCTTACGGACCCTTCAGAGTCATCATCAGTCATCTAGGCATCTACATCTCTATGGCAATGACCTAAATTCTTCCAAGTGTGAGCAAATGTATGCATGTGTGTTTGTTTTATCTTTATCGATGTTAATGCTGTGAATGTCTAACATGTAAAAAGCAAGCACGTGAAGCCACACAACTAAAACAGGAATAATATACTGCAGGCTGCTTGCCAGTGACTTTCAAATGACATGAGTTTCTGGCAGATCTGGAGGCTATATTGGCAGGATAATAGAAAGAAAGACTGCAATGTGGTGAGATTAAAGCCTAAAAATAAATTGTCTTCATGATTAAAAGAAATCAACCTTGACTGTTGGAAGGGGATGGGGAAGAATGTTTAAAAGCCATGACAGTACTGTAAAATAAATTCAATTTCAAACTGTTTCACAAATGTGCCTTGTAATGACACATCTCGCGATGATTATTTTATTTTAACTCAGCAACTGTAGGTCTGCTTAATGTGCTGCTCTCTTTGAAGAGAAGACATGCAGAGAGAGATGTGCAAAAAAGTGGGAAAAAAAGCAAATCTTAGCGAGCCAGAACCAAAGATTTGTCAGACAAGTAACTAAAAGGTCACCAAGTTGGCGACCTTTAGCCATGTTTTTCAGCTAAGCTTGTTTTAGAGTGTGCACTCCAGAAGCTGTCATCACAAACAGAGAGTGCAAGCTGGCCAAAAAAATCAAGTTTCACCCAATTTAAATAAAGAAGAAACTCACAAAAAACTTTGGATTTTGATAAATTTATAAATGATTTATGGACTGTAAAACCTGCAGTCAAAAGTCTGGAGTTGCATTCACTGAATCCACTGTGCAATGATTTTGTTTATTTTTCTACAAGTCTCATGATTTAAAGGCTCGACTACCAGAGTTTCAGCCAAAAATGTTGTTAAGCCTGGTGGCTGTGACAGGACGGGAGAATGAGTGGTGGAGGTGGAATATTGCACATGATTAATGTTACTATTATGCTAATTGTGTGGCACAAATGGAAAAGGTGCACAGGTAGCCTAAAGGTAGCTGATCTCGCCACTTCTATGGAAACGAAGCAGGTGTGTCAGAAAAAAAGAAAAAAACCCACACAGATACTTGACAGAGAACATCAGATCACAGTTCCTCTTAAATATACAATGAATGAACATTAGTGGTCAGATATTAGCTAAAAAAGTAAAAGCTTTTTTTCTTTATTAATTAAAAAAGCACTCTCTTAGATTTTTTAAGCTGTTTTATATGTAAAAGACAAAAAGATACCTTAATTGTATTCTACAGAGGCAGGCCATTTTGGGCTCGTAATATACTGATTGTAATGATGCCAGAAACTTGGAAGTTAGAACCAATACCAGTAGAATTAGATGATTATCACATGTCTTGAAATATGTCTGTCTTATCTTTTGTTGAAAAAACACTGACTAAATTGACTGACTAACACTGACTGCTAAGAATTTAGCAATTCCCATCCCATCCCATTTAGGTATGCCATTAGCTACATTAGCTTAAGCATATAACTTGTTGTAAATACTTTAGCCTATAAAAACATAGCTGCCTAGACTAGGTAACAACAGAGTTCTTGCCCCTCTGTTGCCCCGCCCCCCGTAAATCTTTCTATATCCGCCACTAACCACGAAAAGCACCCTGACTTTTTTTTTTTTTAAGACTGAGCTACCGCAGCAGCTGTGTCTGTCACCATCTGTAGTTTTTCCTGTGGACATCTTCTTCCTCCCTATCATGTTTGAATAGCCTAAAACATTTATAGATGTTCCTGGAAGAACTGCAGTCTTGGTACCAATGCTGTGAATGATACTTACAAGTACAGCGGCATTTACAAGATTTTGGTGTCAAACTGTATTTTAAGCATCTGGTCAAATCCTACATTGATGAGACGATAATTAATTGTGGAAATATCTAGTTTTTGCATAAAGCAATGTATTGTTCTTCCATTACGGCATAAATAAGATGATTTCTTAACTCAAGTACAACCCTAGTAGTTCATTCGGTTTTAGATAAACTAACTGATATCAGTTTATTACAGAGGGAAGCATGTGGATTTTTAAATTCAATGTTATACTTTTATAACTAATGGATTTCCTGTGAATGAGTATAACTAATAAGCAGAGTGATAAAAATCTGAATTCACATTGCATAAATCTACTAATAACACAATCTTTCTCTGGTGTGAGAAAGAATTTGAATCTCTGACATAAAACCTTTTGTATTGTTGCTATAATTTGAGTGTTTTTTTCCCCATCTTGATGATACGAGGTGTCTTTGAAGAGTCTGAAAATAGCCTCAGAACACCCGTTAGTGACCTTCTAGTTTTCATAAAAACAGAAGCTAAGCTCTAGTTTGAATATTAATAGATGAAGGGCACAAATTGGGGCTATTCTACTTTCAGCTTTGCTTGTGAATGGAAGCATATGTCATTGTTAGCATTTGAACTAGCTATTACTGCTCTTGTTTCTCCAGAGAGAAAACAGCAACAGTCCATTACTGTGAGCAGCACAGGTTCGTACTCTGTATGTATTGTGTGTACGCTCTTGTTTAGTTAACAATGCAGCTGCTGCTTTGAACCTGTGATCCCATTAAACAAAGACAAGAAACAACAGCATCTCTGACACCATAGCTAGATTATCCGTGCATGTTATTAATATTGATTGCAGCAACGCCTTTAAATATTATGCACATTTTAAGTGTGTCTTGGAGGGATATTTACAATTTCAATATGCATTCTTCAGCAGTGAAATACCACTTGCTGTCTAATTAGTTTTCCTCAGAAACATTTACAAAGGGCTCTGAAAGGCTGCGGGAAGCTTGATCTAAAAGCTCTCTGACACCAAGCAGACTGAGGACAATTTCACACTGTGCTCGGCTTTTATCAGTCTCAATAGAGAAAGGCGTGTGTAGGATAAATATTGTGTTCGAAGCCCACGCAGAGGTCAAAACTGTTCTGGAGTTCTGAGGTTAAAAAAACTGGGATAAAGAAACTACCAGTTACTTCTGTTTCAGTAACATTCATGTTTAGTTGATCAGTACAGGATGAACTAAAAGTAGCGATTTCAAAATTAAAAGCATCACAATTAAAAAGAAAATGTTAAAAATGAAGAAAACACCCCACCTAAAAGCAATAAATGTAGTGCATCTCTAAATATTGAGACTCAAAACGTGAACTAGTTCTTCCAAAATTAGCTCTTTTCTGAAGAGCTTATTTCTTTTGAAGTTTTTTTCCCCTACATATGGCAGCAGTCTTCCAATTTATTTTTGAGTGAAGAGCGTCTGGTTTTTGATTGAAGCAACATCTCTGCTTTGGCACCTGAGACCCAACAGCAGAGTGTGCAATTACCTCTAAGGCTGGGGAAACATTATATGACATTAAGGCTGATTATATCCAAGATGAGACAGACCCGTTGGAGCTTTGTGAGCAGACACAGAGAATCATAGGAGTTGTGTGAAAGTTAAGGTCTTCAACTCTTGCTCTTACTCTTCAAGCCAACCAATACAGTTACTTGTGATTTAGTGGTACAAGAACAAAAACTGATCTTTTCCAACCTATGCAAATTGTAAGCTCAATCTCTTGTTCTTAGTTTAAAGGAGCGACACCTATTGTGGTCTTCTGCTGCTGAAGTACGTCTGATCATCTGCATACCTTGGTTTTAATGACTGGTTATTTGAGTTATGTCCCAAAAATGCTTCAGTGGGAAATCGATGTCATAACTTATGACATAATTGGAAACCCTTCTTATCCCAACCATGCAACTTTCCATGCTGTTCGGTCACTGTGGGCTGCGTCGACTCGCCATGGAGTTACATTTCTCGGGAGGTGCTGCCAGGTTATGTGGAAGATTACGGCGTAGAGTTAAGAGGGGTTTTCTATTACATCCTAAGTTAGGATGTGGCTTTTCAGTTGATACATAATTCAGGCATTACAGTTGCCTTACTATCTACATTGAATCAGTCTGGCCATTCTCCTCTGGCCTCTGGCATGAACAAGGCATTTTTACCCAGACACTAACTTGGTAACCATGTCAGAAGCATCTTCTAAATAATACATAATATAATAATCTGTTATAGGAAAGGTTGTCTGAAAAAGACTGACAGCAGGGAAGCTGCAAAGAAAACCAGATGAAAGCCACAAGCTGAAACCTGCATTAAAAAATAAAGTGTGTGTGTGTGTGTGTGTGTGTATATATATATGTATATATATGTATATGTATATATATGTATATATGTATGTATGTACCCATATAGAGGTTTAAGCTCTTTAAGGGTGCGTTCATTACAAAGATACGTTCTTAAACAAAGGTCTGTTTTGTCACAGTATTTTCTGTAATTAAATTTCTACAGTTGAGTAATATGTATGTGTATATGTATGATATGTAAAAACACAACTATCTACAATAAATTGTTGAAAGGACAAAGTTCCTTTGAGGTGTCAATACTTTCTTTTTATACTAAACTCTCAAGAGAACATAAATGTTTGCATTACAGCGGTCCCTCGTTTATAAAAATATATAAAAAAAATATAATAAAAATTATAAAAATATCCCACGATTGATGAAATCAGCCAACTTTATATTTTACTATTATTATAGATGTTTCAAGGCTGTAACAAGCATGCAAAATTGAGCAATAAAAATCTGTGAAACAGTGAGGCAGCGAAAGGTTGATTTGATTTGCATTCAAATATCTCAGTCAATACAGAATAAAGATTACCACAAAGCAAGAAAGCACAAGACAAGGCTAATCAAAAGGTATTGGCTGAAGCATATGCTTATTACGTCAACCCTTTGGTGAAGCGAGGGACCACTGTAAATCCGTCATGCAGCTGTTTTTTCCCAGTTATTTAATCATGTAATTTAGGTACTGTGAGCTGGAAGTTGTGGACGGGTGATTGTGTAAATTGCCTTGAAGCAGGTATCTAATCAAAGTAAAATATGGTGATTTTATTTCCTGTCTGATGGAACTACATAATCTGTGATCGGTTTTCCAGTGGTCAATCGTCTTCCTTTTCTCTTCCAAAATCAATTACTGCTAACGCTAGCAATGTAGCCCTAGCCTTTTCCATCCTGCATTCACTCTTCTAGCTTCTAGGCTACGTTCACACTGCAGGTCTTAATGCTCAATTCCGATTTTTTTGATCAAATCCGATTTTTTTGTGTGCTCATTTACACCACAAATAAAATGTGACAGCAAACATGCTCTAGTGTGAACCCTAAAAGCGGCCCACATGCGCAAAAATTTTGCTTTAAGTTATAGTTATTTTGTTATTTTCATATGGCCTAAGAATGATCCTTATTGCTGTTTTAGAGAGGAGCGGTGCTTCAAAGGATAGTTGCAGATTGCTGTCAGAATCTGCAGATTATACAGTACAAATAAAATGTTCATGTTTCTCCAACGTTGTCTTCCCAACAGTTTCACTGACATCTGCACTGGATGGCCAGGAAGCATTCACGATGTCTTCTCGGGCGCTTCTCTGGCGCTGATAATTGGCGTCTGTCTTGTTTCAGTGACGTAAAAGGCGGATTTAATGCAACATGACCATTCAAACAGCAGTCGCTTTCTAAAACATCAGATATGTACTGGATTCAGTACCACATACGAAAGTGACCTGGGTCGGATTTGAAAATATCGGATTTGTGTTGTTCACACTGTCATACCATGATCGGATATGGGTCGCATAGGGTCCAAAAAGTCGGATTTGATGCGCTTTCGCCTGCAGTGTGAATGTAGCCTTTGTCTCTTGTGCTGTAGTCAGTTGGATTCCAACTACACCGACTGGGACTGCGTCTGGCAATGGTTGTTTTTGTTCTGCTCTGGAGAACTGCTGCAAGTTGAAAGGCCACTCTAGCCAGAACCAGCAGCATGTGGAGAACCTGTTCATTTATGAACAAGGACTACTGTTGCCAGCTGCAGTCTAAGACAGTGACATTGGACTTAATCATAAAGATGACACTCGAGCAGCAAACAGAATCTGACTCTGTGGGGAAAACAAAGTTTGGCTCCTATAGCTGTTTGGCCATTATTATTAATCACTACAAATGTACTTTATGCAGCCAAGAGTTTTAAATTGATTAAAGCAATTCTTTACACCAGAAAAGCTATTTGTCTTTGAAGACATTCCAGGAGTTAGATGTTAATGTATATAATCTAACACAAATAAATGGTGCTTTACAAGAACATTATCTTTATTATAAATAAACACACAGAAACATGTTTGTTTTTTTAAGAAGGGATAGGGAGCATTTTTTGTAAAGGCAGAGGAAGTATTTGCATATTATATATTAAGCAGTAATATTTAGAACACACACCCACACACATATCAGTACAAGATTATTGTATTGATGTGCGTGTCCCAAATCTGACTTCTTATCAGCTGTGTGCGTCGCTTCACCACCCTAGAATGAAAATAAATGAAAAAGTCAAACAGCGCAGGTGCAATCTTGTGTGTGTTCTGTTCTCGTTCTTCAGAATCGAACATAATAGCCCTCTGCCACCTGTGCTTGTTGCAAATCATCACTTTTACACCATGTCTCCAAATAATAAGTGACCGATGTCTGGTGCTGAAAGTAGCTAAACAGGATCCTTTGCTCCATGCATGAGTTTATCGATCGCGCGTCCTTGAGAAAACACTTTAATTTTGCGCCAGGTGGTGCAGGCATGTAATGTGCTCTTTAATAATCTTTAGGGTGATGCTGATTACACAGGGAGAATGAGTTTATAGTCTGGCAAACCTCCGCAGACCAGCGCTGACATCACGTCTGTCTCCATGGCAATGTGGAAGAAACGTAGGCTGTTGGTATCTGGAAGCAACGCGAGTGAGGAGAGGAAGGGAGGCAGAGATAGAGGGAGACAGACAGAGAAAGAGAGTGTCGGAAATCCTCTAGGAGAGGCGTGAAGGAACATAGTGTCAGGAAGCTACCCGCTCTGAATACTAATATAGGAGGCTATAGATGGACAGGCGAGCACGTGCACACCCAAACTCACACACACACCGGTCAGTGACACGGTCTCTCTCAGTTTTGTCAACAGTCAGACAGTATCAAGTGAAAAATGGCCTTTGAGCACAAATGTCACCAAAGCCAACGGTGATATTAAAGACTATTGGACTAAAGCTTCGGGCTGCTCTCTCCACAGAGAGCCGACAGCCAGCGAAGAAAGACAAAAGAAAATGGAAAAACAGATAAATATGAAAACCTGTTCTCACATCTGATAAAGTATTTCTTTCTGTCAGTTTCACATCTTGAAATAAAAAGACCTCTGAAAGGCTGTGACTATTTTGTTAGAGCCACGTAACTCTTCAAAGCCTTTTAAGTGTCCTAAATTTCACCACCCACTAGGTTAAAATCAATCATTAAGAAAATGTTTTCACATTGGAAAGTACGTTTTTGTGCCAGTGTAGCCGTAGCCTTTGCAGAGCCGTGTTTTGCCTTTCATAAATGCAGCAAGAAAATCTTGTCAATTCATCTTTGTGGAAAAGTTCAAGCTCAATCAATATAAGAGCCTCTTGTTTGAGTCTAGTCCAGGGGTGGGCAACTCCAGGCCTCGAGGGCCGGTGTCCCTGCAGGTTTTAGATGTGTCCTTGAACCAACACAGCTGATTTAAATGGCTAAATTAGCTCCTCAACATGCCCTGAAGTTCTCCAGAGGCCTGGTAACGAACTGATCATGTGATTCAGGTGTGTTGACCCAAGGTGAGATCTAAAACCTGCAGGACACCGGCCCTCGAGGCCTGGAATTGCCCACCCCTGGTCTAGTCTAATAGTTTTGGAAACAATAACCCCGGCCCTGAGAAGTCCTCGTGATTCATGCTCTGTACTGCATGCAGGTTGGAGGTGAGTACATAAAGGACAGGAAATGCTGCAGATAGGCAGAAGTGTCCTGGAAAGCAGCAGCTGCTCTTATCTGCTTCCAGCATGCAGACACTTCAGAGTAAGGAACACGGGGTGATATGATTCTGATGTGATGCTATATTTTTAGTAACTGACAATATATTAATATCTCTACGAGACAGATTTGTGTTATTGACGCAGCACAACCTTTATGTATGCTAAAAATATCAAAATCAAATGCATAACAATATAAATCTGACACTCATATTGGTTTCTTTCTCTTTTATTAATGTCAGCGACACCAGCCTTCTAAGTTTTATTAAATAATATTCACAATATTGATCCAGCGCTGAAATACAGGCTGTCTGACTCTGACATGTAGGAGGAAGTGCACAACATGTAACCTAGGGATGCACTGATCCAACACTTAGTCTTCGTTATCGAGGTCAGTCCATGTTGGCCATTTAAATTCATCTTGTCCAATTGTTACAACATCTGACATCAACAGCGTTGCACAAGTTGCAAGAAGGGCTAACAAATCCCTCTTGTGGTATTTTATATTAGCTCCATGGAGAAGTGTGCTTATTGGAGAAGTTTGCAGCTCGTTTTTCATGATGAATAGCTGATGAACTGTGAAAGTTTGGACCATGTACAAAAAATTGGGCACAGTAAACCATAAAACAGTTGCAGAAGACTTCGGCACGACCAAACTTTTGCAGCCGAAATTGTTCCTTTGAAACAAGCCAAGGACCAGGTCTGCAAGCGCTTGTAGTCAGCTGCGATCTTCAAACCAATCAACAAAATGGAGATAAAAAGCCAACAGACACAGTCTGCCATCGGTCTACTTTGGTTAGTGAATTAATGGAGTTCAATGGCGTTGTTTTTTGGGTTCAAAAAATGCACTGCAGATTAGTTAAACTGATTAAGCTACACCGACTCAGTGATCGCAGTCAGCCCACATCAGACTGTAATAGTTTGTAGAGAGGTTGTCTCACACCAGGCAATCTCTGCAATTGCCTCTCAATCAAAACAGGATTTTCCCCTGCTGGCCATTAGATTCAGTAGCATTGCAGTTCTAATTTGAGGTCATTGCTGTTCTGATTTAGGGTTTTTGAAAACTTTCCATTTCCTGAAATTTATATAATGCCTTTGGTTTGAATAATTAGGAGACAATATGTATAGCAAGAAAGAGAGGGAAAGTATGTTTAGCGCTGTAGTTATGTCAGCAATTAAGTAACAGTCACCTTTCTGAATTTATACAAAATAAGTGACAATTTGCAAAACTGCTTTGCTGAATTGGTATTCTCCTTCTATAGTGTAGCACCTATACCTCAGTACCTTGACAGGCAGACCTGCCATAGCTGGCAGGTTGTCAAGCCTTGGAGTTCTTTAAAAGATCGAGTGTAGGGCTGTTGTTAGAGAGACCTTCCTTTTTTTTTTCCGAAAACCAAAGACTCAACTCAAAACTGGCAAAAATTAATTAAACAGTACACTTTCAAAGGCAATCTGTTAGGTCAGAGCTTATAGTAACCAAAACATAATGTGATGTGCTATTTTCTCCTGTGTAGAAGCTGGTAGAGTTTAGCAGTTCTCTGCTGCCTAAATCTTGACTCCGTCATGCTTGTCCAAGTATGCAAGCTCAGTGTCCAAACAGGTTTACATTAGACTCAAATCACAGTCTGACACGTTGGCAGGTGTAGTAACACTCACTGACTGATCAGGGCTTAGTAACTGTTCAATTATGCATGAGCTCATAAAACAACAACAAAAGGTCATTTGTTGCAGAGTAGGCTGAATTAAAATGTTGTTTTACTTCATGAAAGTAAGAAAAAGACATCAGTGGATCTCTATGTAGGTATTCAATTCTGATTAATCAACTGCAGGAAAACCACAATAATTACAGAGGGGACGTACAGAAGTGCTGAGATTCTTCTGCTGACTTTCCCTCTGGGCTTGTGCTGGGTCTTTCTAGGATGCTAAATGGATTTGGACTTGTTTTGGCAGCTGTTAATAAAATACAAACTTATGACGGATCGTTAGCCCAAGTAGAATTATGTTTGGACCTTGGATTCAACAGATACGTGAACACAACAACAGGCGTGACGCAGTCTGTGCAGCAAATAAAACAAATTAATAACCAAGAAATCTATTCAGGGTTGGCTTAAGCCTCTGTAGGAGTCGTGAGGAATCCCGAATAATTTTGTCTTCTCGTGTGTTTCTCAACAGCTTTGACCTATTTGTTTGGTAAAGTCACCCCTCTAAATATAGACATTGGTGGGATTGAGAAAGACAGGGGGGCGAGAAGAGGAGGAGGCAGAATTATCAAAGTACTTTATGGTTGAGCTCAGTGTGAATTAAATCTGTTTTCTCCCCGCAAAAAGAGAGGTGGGGAATAAGGAGACAAGGAGAACACGACAAAGGAATAAAGGCGCACAGCTTAATTAGCAAAGACACAGATCAAGCCGGGGAAGCAAAGCAAACAGAAAACGGTGGTCTGCGTGGTGTCACGTACTGTTTGACTGCAGCAAATTCCCCTTGCTTCTCTACTTTTTTTTCTTTTTAAACATGTGGTCTTTCTTCTTTTTTTGCCTGAAAATACCATCAGGCTGCTAACAAAATCAGAGGCACAGAACATTATGTTTCCATTTCTGATAGACAGCGTTGAATCCAGCAGATGGAGGCTGTATTGTACCTGTTTACCACACCAAACACTTCTGTTCAGTGCTTGGTTCATCAAAGTGTCCTCTGCAGGCTTGTTCACTTCGGGAAGCACTGAGCTATTGATTCTGCTGCTTTGTTAGCCTTTCTGTATAAAATAACACCTTCTTCTCTATAGAGTTGTTTGCACTTTAGGCAGCTTTATGCTTTTTTTTTTTCTCTGTGTGGGTGCACACATGGTATATGCATTTATCTAGATCACTGTTGAAGCAAGCTTGTGCAGATGTCTGCTTTTAGACTTCTTGTAAGACGTGCCTCTTCTATCAATGTTGCTTCCTTCCAGACACAATGCTTGTCCACCTAATCCAGTCCCAGTGCTCTAATTGGCTAACTGCAGCCATTTTCTCTGCTCTGGGGAGCGTGGAGATTAGGGGGAGTGTGTACTCGTTGCTGCCCGGCGCCTAAATGAGTCATGCTGTGGGTACAATGTCTCTCCGAGGGATAGATGGAGCACGCCCACACATACACACAGAGTAAGGACTCGCCACAAGATTACTGAGCTAGGCTCGCCAACACTCAAAACACACGTATAGATTATGATGTGTTATGTCTTTAACACAGAACCAGTAATAATTTATAATACTGATTCCTGCCGAGGTTTTCCCTGCTCTCATGTAAATATCAATAATGAATGTTGCCTGGGGCTAAACACTCGAGTTATGTTGTTCACAATACTCACAGTTCATGAATGCTACATGAAACACTACTATTGCACAGCTCTGTTGTTGGCTCAAGATGCGGCATTAAAGACCAACGAACACACCACTGCTCCAGCTTCATCTGCAATGTTTAAAACCAGTTATTTTAGCTTACGTTTCATTTATCAGAAGACACTGATTAATTAAAAAACTAAAGAAAGTACTGTAGTTACAATTAGTGAAGCACAGATGTGATGTACCAGTGCCTATGCCAGTGTTATTGAACAAATTGGATACTGGCCAGATGTCTTTGATCCACATGGAAAACTGTCTCATGGTGCAAAAACCTGAAACTAATATTTTGACAATCAATTCATGTTAATCAACTTATTCATTGAGGGAAAGCGTCAAACACTAGCTGGTTTCAGCCTTTCAACTGTTATGATTCAATGCTTTCTTTGCTTTCTTACTGGTACTCAGACTCAAAGTTTTCTGAATTGAATTTTCTTTGACAGGTACCCTCAACCTAAAGATTGCTGCAGGCTAAGCACACGCCTTCGTACTGGCAGCACTCTCCAGAAGGACAACACAACTCACAAAGCATGATAAAGAGCTGACTTGGTCTCCAGATTCCCTTTGTTTATGATCCAGTCAAGCAAGTCTAATTCACAAAGGCCATACCCCACAGCCAACAGGACCCAAAGGATCATGATGCCACACATCAGATTACAGATGGACACGGGACAGGTGCAATAGCCATGTCCATAAGAAAGTGGATCAAAATGCTAATAATCAAATCAATTACAACTAAATGCCTCCAATCTTCTTTTCACCAATGCATGCACAGTTTTCTGCCGTAACAGTCATTAAAAACCTTTTTAGACCTCTTTGCAATTTAAACACGCAACATTGTAAAATCAATAAAGGAATTAATAAAGAAACAGACCTATGATCTTATTAATGTCCATCTTTACATGCGTTTGTTAGTTATTAAGTCACTTTGTAATGACAAACCCTTCCTTATTTAAACTGAGGAATAAATTATTCCATATGTATATTATCCTCACTAATGATCCAAATCAGCTCAGCAAATACTAAAAAGGGAGAGAAACAGCGGCTCTATTGAACAGGTTCTCTGTGTCCATCAATACTGTGAGTTTACTTTTAAGGGGAAAAGTGGAATAAATGCACACCTGGTTATCATGCCAAAGTCTCAAAATGAAAAAGCTGTTCAGTTGTTACAAATTCAGAATTTTCAATGCTGATACTACGCGTATTTGTTGAGGGATAGGTGCACATACTGTATACAGCTTTGTTCACAAACACAACAGCATTCAGACCGAGATACCATTCAAATGTAATCTACTTAGTCTTTATGCTGCTTTTATCATTCATAAATATTGGAGTAGGCGGTGCTTTAGATGTTAGCTGAGAGTCACATGATTGTTGGGGCAGCTGCTGTGGCTTTGCAGGAGAACAGGGTTTATATAAAGATTTGATGTTCAACAGCATATACGCTATAAATGAAGCACAGACTTAACCAAAGAGTTCTCCAAAGCTCCCATAACTGCACCCAGACAGAGTGAGCGAGGCAAAGAACCATCGAGAGTTCATTTCTCTCAAGCAGACCCCGGGGAGAGGGAGTGGATAGAGGAGATGTGAGGACAGGGCCACTTTCTGCTGTCCTTGTTTCCCTGACAGAGAGCTTTGCTTCCAAACGTGAGCTGAGCATCTAATGCCCATCAGACCAAAAGACTTCCTTGAAGATTTCTGAAGCACTCGGAGGTGTCGCTAAGTCAAACGGCTCAATGAAGACAGCCATAAGGTTGCCAGTGATCGTTTAAGCTTTTTTCGAATTCAGAGGAAAAGACTTCATGGGTGCACAATCGCTGAAAATGTTTATTTCATTCACAACGGATCTCTTCTCAATTAGGAAAGCCTGTATTGTTGAGTAGTGGTGGAACTGTGAGAGAAATTGAATTTATCCGCTCTACTTTGAGGAGGAAAGGTTCTATTTGCATGTGTAAGTACTATCTACCAGGAGAGGTACTAGCTATAATCCCATTAATCAGCATAATTGGCTCATAATTGGCTCTCATCACGTCCCTACAGATGCCATCAGTCAAGCCTCAACATTACTGCCAGACATCTCAAGCACTGGCTCACTCTCCCTGCAGAGATGATACAGGTTTGGTCTTTGCTGTTACACTGGAGAAGCAGTGTGCGCAGACAACAAATAATGATCTTCAAGCCTCACTAAAAGTCACTCTTTTATCCAGTAAACAGCCATGTGTAAAAAAATACGCCGAGACTTGCTGCATAAAAAGCAAAAGCAGACATCTACCTTCAAATCCCCAAAAAATGAGATGCGGACTGGCAGCAGTGACAGAAATCAATCACTTTGCAGTACGAGCAGAGCCGATCACCTGTGCACATGTTCAGGTACATGTGAGCAGGTGGGTGTGTGACAAAAGACTAATGAAACCAGACGTGTGCATCTCACTCCTGTGACAGATGTGTGATGGCTCGGGGAAAAGGGCTTTCTGTTTCTGAGAACTAACGCAGCTGCTGAGGCAGAAATGCTGGCCACTTAAGAAAAGACACAGGATTTACAGTTTCACAACAAAACATCAGAATGCAGTTGTTTTGGAATTATAAAAAAAAAAAGATTTTAAATCTGTTTTCAACATTTGTGGAATTGGAAAAGTTATAAATAACTAAAGCAACTACGTTTCATATCTGGAGTTAGGCTTTTTTTGTTCAGGAAAGACAAACCACAGTATTTTTTATGTTTGATGTTCCTGAAGTCTTTAAAGTCAAGTAAACTTAAAAAGGAAACCAACTACTGTGGCAAAAGCAATTAAACAAACCTAACTTTGTAAAGGTTGGTGAAATTCTAATTAAAAGTAAGCAGCACTTTTTGTGCGCTCCACACACATTTTTTTTAAATTCAATCAAGCTGTTACATCTCTAAAACAATAAGCAATATTAACCCAATTCTGGCAAAAAAAAAAAACCCACTGGCTGAAATAAAATTTAAAGTTATTCAGTACGATTAAGTTAGATCTTTAAAAAAATAAATGCACGAATCTCTGTTTGTTAACTTGTAATCAGTTGAGAAACCATGAAGGTTCTTATCTATATCAGATATTATAACATTATCACGTTGCCTAGCAACCACTTACCAATGGGTTAAAATGTAACATTTATGCACCTTTGATGGCTTATAAAGGGCACTGTATCATTTTGATTTCAACATTGATAACATCTCATTTACATGCACAAAATATTCATCATGCTTGACATATTATCATTAAATTGTCTACGAACCACCATTCATTAAAATGATCTATTTGTTGAACCTAAAAAACTTAGTGAGAATCTACTTCACAGCAAGTTCTGTGGATCTAAATTAAAGTTATTAGTTAACAGTTATTAGTTATCTGTAATTTACATCCACAAAACTTTCATTTTGCATCTAATCTGACATCATCATGTTGTCTAGCAACGACCTACCAGTGGGTTAAAAATGAACATCTGTAGCGTTTATGCTTAGAAAACTATCATATAATTTTTATTTTATGTCAGCAACATCTGATTTGTAACCACAAAACATTATGCATATTTTATGATGTCATCACGATGCCTAGCAACCTCCTAACAACAGCCTAAAATCACTGGCATGTGCTAGTGAACTTAACATAAGGGGGCCAGGACATGAGCTCTACTAATTTGACAAGGCTTTGTTTTTTCACTTAAAATTGAACCAACTCAGAAAATGTGATTACAAAAAACCCTGTTTACTATTTTATGTTGGACAACAGGGACAGTAGCTAACATTCAAACAACTGGTGATTAGCTATATGTTTATGTGTGTGCACTTTAGGGTTGCAGCAAGTGTCACTGGCATACATTTTAAGATAGCTTGTTGGCCTGGTAAATATGTCAGAAGAGCAACATTATGGTGTTATTTGGCATTTGTCCTTTAGGAGATGATTTTTTTCTCAGTGGAGTTCTCAAGGAGTTCTCTGTGGGAGATCAGAGGGTGATATAGTCGTCCAGTTATCTTACACTTAAACAATATTAACATCTATTCTCAGGAGATATTTTGGGATGTGTATGTGTTAGTAGCAATTCCCACAGCCCATATACTGCATGGCTGGAGAGACGCTGCTTTAAGTAAGATTTAATAACCCAGAACATCGACACGGGAGAAAAATCGCTAACAAATATAGCGACATAGCGATAACATTTTTAATGCTAAACCCTAACCCTGTTCCTGTCCACAAAAATATACACTGAACAGAAAACTTGGTTTAATTAAAATGCCAAGTTAAGCTGAATACATAAGTAGCTTAATACACGAAAGGTCAATTAAATATGTATCTGACAATACAGAAGACAAAGCTGTTTGCCAGGCAAAGTGCTGAAACTGCTGGCCCTGTACTCCAACCTCTTGGGTGTGGATGCGTCTAATGCACATTTTTGTGATTGTCTGTGAGTAAATGCATTGTATGTTTGTCTGGGGAGGCGCACTGCTCGTGTCAAACAAAAGAAAACGCACTTGCTCTTTGTTGATCAGTGTAGCAATCTAACCTTGAGCAACCAAAGCATCTTGCTGCGCACTGAAGCGCACTGCAAAACAAAGCAAACACAACTGAGAAACAGACAGAGGTGGAGTAAGTAACGGAGGGAAGGAGAAGTGAGCCAAAAAAAAGGCCATGCATATTTTTGTTTTTCCTTCAGTGAACTGATCGGCAGAAAAGAAACTAAAAGCCTGTGGTGACAGAGCGCAGTTTATCTGAACAACCAGGTAAAAAGATTCTCTGGAGTGAGAAGGAATCAAGTAAGCGCTGCCTTGCATTTTGCCGAATTGGATGAGAATATGAAAATTCAACAGCTGACTGTTTCTTCTCTTTAATATTGTACAATAAAACGATTCTGGGGCATGGCAGGATTCCAGTGAAACAGTGTGAGGGAGAGAAAAAAAACCAAGATAAACAAAAGAGAGATAATTTGTCTTACCCTGTAAGATAAATTGATCCCCCAGCTTTTGATGCTCATTTAGTATTCCGTGTTCAACTCACTAGTAGCACACTGAGCTCTTGATCGGATTTGCTGGCGTACTGGGGATAACTGGTTAAGAAGTATTTTCCAAGAATCAGTTTTGCACAATAAATTTGATGAACTTTTATTAGTATGAAAATACAATTTCTGACAGAAATGAAACACTATTTAAACTGAAATTAACCCCACATCTTTACTGAGGAGTACAAAGGAAGCTGTAAGCTTTTGAGAAATAGTGATTTTATTTATATTGCAATATTTATGTCAGTATTCATTGATGTGAAAAAAAAAATTGTAATCAGATTATTTACCATATCATTGAGCTCCATATACTAATACTGTGTATATGTTTTTCAAAATGAAGCAGCTTTTACTTTGAAGGCCAATAGTGTTTGATTCTGGTTTGGCACTAGTTAGCAAATATTCACAATCTGGTTCTATAAACCAAAGCAAGATCAAGGAGGTGTTTGGTGCAGTATCCTATTCCATCCAGTGACAGCAAGCAACCACTCCCCAGTCAGTCGGGGAATCCACATGACAGAAGGTTGCCAGGGGGCGTCATTGACCAGTCCCGGGGGCCTTACCTCCATCAAGGCTGATAATCCCCTCGACATGAAGCACAAACTAAATCCTTGGATCAGAAAAATATCAGAATGTGAAATCGATTCTTGAAAACATATCACATCATATCTCGGTTTGCATATGTGATGGCAAAGAATCCAGTCAAAAATTCCTGAATCCAGATCTGATGCCAGGCCAAGTCCCACTTCTAGTAAAATGTTCACGCAAATACATGCAGAACTTTTTCCTGCTAAGAGGCATGAAAACAAACAGAGGCAAACCGAAACAATCACATAACCATCCTGGCGGAGATAATTAGCAGACATTGGAAAACTCCTCCAGGGAATCAGTTGCCTTGACAAGAATGAGATGCTAGACAAAAATGGATCCTCAGACAGGGAAGTTTTAAATTTTTATGTGTTGACTAGTACTCTCTATTGTCCCGGCCTTGTTTGGAAGCGGAGAGCAGGTTGAAGAAATGGTTATGATTGTAAATACTCTCTGTTGGAGGACAACCTTCATACATCTTGACAATTTGTGTATTCATGTTTTTTCTCCTTGATATCAAGAAGCAACAAATATTATTGTTTGACAGCTGTGGTATGTTCCTAGATGACTTCAGATCAGCCTCAGAAATGTTATGGCAACACTTAGAACAAGGTAAGACTAAAAACATGACATAAAGCTCTATCAATATCCCCAAGTGTCTCAAACAGATTCAACTAAAATCCCCAACACCTTATTTCTATTAACAGCTCTGTCTTAAAGACAACTTAAAACATCTGAATACAAATCCCGCCTGACACTTTCCCTCTGAAATGGATCAGAAGTGATAATATTAAGCCCATCTGTTCAGATAAGGACATCTACAAAATCCCTCGAGTTATGTGTCACTCTAATAAATAAATGAAAACGGGACTCAAACAAACAAACATACTGTAAAAAGGGCTGAACGCTAATCCTACCCTTGGAGACTGCACTGTGCCAAAAAAAAAAGTCAAAAGGATTCCCTTTCGCTGGTAGCATTGTGATTGGTCAATCTGCTTTACCTGAATTAGCTCTTCAACCTGTGGGAGAGCTACTGCATGCTGTAATCTCGTTTGAAGATAAGATGAAACTTTAATCACCCCTGTAGGGGAAGTGGGCCATTGCAGCAGCAAAAAAATGGGATGTACTAGATAATAAGACAAATAAAAAGGCCCGAGATAACATAAGAAAAAAATAATCAAAGGGAATGAAAATGTTTATTATCTCTTTTATTATCTGACTGTATGTTATTGACCCAAATTTGGGACCAGCGTGCCGTTTTTTCTGTGTCGGGATGTGTTTGTACACACCGAGCGGGTTGCTTGACCGAGACGTTTGCTGCATTGCACCATGCACTTTGGAACAAAATGAAACCTGCAAATGTTCACAGTCTGTGGCTTTCTCATAAAACGTCATGAAAGTTCTACCTGCGTCAGCTGTGACCTGAGCTTCGACATCAATAGGCTGCAGCATGTTTCAATCTGTCCAATTGAATGCCTGCTGTAATGCTGCTATTAGGGATGATTTGAGTGCATACACTTTCCGGCGTAATATCATTACCATCCAAACTGAATACTTGTAGTGTCAAGCTTATATGCGTGGATCGTACCAAATAATGATACAGACAATCTGACATTCTGATAGCTTTCCCTCATTCAGCAGGTCACTATATGAGATAGCGTAGCAGCCTCTGCACATTCAATTCCCCATCCCACTGAGGTGGCAAAGATGGAATATTTCATTAGGATCTGGGCTAAACAGAATCACCGCTCTGATATATCTGTGGGAGCAGGCAGGCTAAGCAGACTGAGCATTTGTCTTGCTATTACCTAAAGCCACAGAGAGCAGGGGAAATTATTACTTGACTATCACATACATGATGGTCAAAATCCTGCTGATGCTATCTGTAGCAACACTCTGGAGATCATCAGCCTGGGTGACTGTGCACCTTACTGTCAACTGCAGTGTCACACTTACTTTGCACACTTCATGGAAAAGCACATGGGGTGGCGGATGAAGAAAACATTAACTTCAAAAAAGAAGAGAAATAGCTGGTGGACAGAAGGGTTGGGTTTTTTTAACATTTGGGATACCCGATACCGGAGAATGATCCCTAATCTTAGCCTCAAACACTGAAACTTGCAAACACCAAAAAATATGCACAGAATTTTCCTTCGAATAAAAAAACACTATGATCTCTTTTTGTCTGCCTTAGCTTTACCATCCAAAAAAGAGCCAATTACTTACACAGCCCCTGTAATTAACATGAGGGAAAGGAAAGCCTAATGCTGCTACAACTGGAGAATTATGACAGAGAAGCTGTCTCTAATGAGACAGGCCTTGGGGATTTTCTTCTCTCTTCTCTGGCCTTACTGACTCCTCAGGTCTCTACAATGAGTGGTGGCACAATACCATAGCTGTCACTTTGAAGCCTATGATTTTTATTTTTTTTTAAAAAAGCAGAAAAACAGGTGGGAGGCAGTAACGCAAATATATAATTTTATGAAGTTAGTTTACATGGAAGCGACTATTTAGAAAGAATGGTTCAGAAAAAAAGGACAAAATGTTTCCACAACAAACTGGTCCATGAATGTCAAACGCTCAACATTTTAATCAGCCAAATTCAATCAGCCAAAACACAGACAGACACACATACTTGAGGACTAATTCCTCTTACACGTGATGAGAGTCCGTTAGTGACTAGTGTCAGTTATTAATTGGTAATAGCAGTGGTAAATGTCAATAAAAATAATACGAATGAATAAGAATATTTTCCTTTTGCTTATCCAATTCAGCGTCATGGGGAGGCTGGAGCTCATGCCAAGTGTCACAAGGTGACAGGCAGGGCCACACCCTATGCACCAATGTTTGAACATTCAGTATCGGCCTTATTGAAATATATCAGCAACATCGTTTTTGAGCCAGATAATTTTAGATAAAACATTTGTAATAAAGACATCTTTCCTTAAGCTATATGTGAAAAAAAAATAAACAGTAGATAAGCATCAAAAAGATGTAGTACTGATTGCTAAGTTGCTCTTTCAAACGCCGAATTACTCATCAATGCTTCCTTCGTTCAACATTGAAACAGAGCTGTATATTCACAGAAGTATATCTACTGTACATACTGATGGAAAACAAAGACTTTCTAATCAAGTTATACTTCCCCTAATTAGTACCCTCATAATGACTAAGATAATATGATCAAGATCCTTATATAGCTCTGTAATCAGACTACTACTGTCCCTTTTCATAATAAAATTACCAGAGCAAATATAAATATGGAATAAATATTATTCAGCCTTATGCGTGTGCAGCTCTTTCCAGAAGGGAAGGGTTTGTCTTATGGTTGGTCAAAGAAATGCCCTTTTGGCCACAAAGGCGCTGGCCACGAATATTAAGACTGTGGGTCGGTGTGTCCCCATGCTGCTCTCTAGACCGAATCAGTCTGCAGGCAGCGACCTGAAACACCAGTCAGAGAGGTGGAAGAAAGTTGACAGACATCTCAAACATCACACATGGTCAGTTATTGCTCTTTTGAGTTTTTAAAAGAATGAAGATTTTATGTTAAAGTCTAGAAAGTAGAATATTTTGTAGGCCTGTCTCAGGACCCATCATTTAAGTGGCAGCTAAAACTAACCCCAGAACAACTGTCCAATCATAGCTTAGCAACTGTAACCTCTGGTGAGCACAGTCAGTTAAATTAGAGTTCTAGTCAGAATCTCTGACAAAGTATTATTTTATAAACGGCAAAACCCTGGAAACAAATGATACAGGTACCAAGTCCCTGAGCTGCCTGAATAAGTCAGCCAACAACCACAATTTACACCAGAGAAGAAACACAAAACATCAAAATCTGAAGACCTTTGCGGTTTATTTGCTGTTAATATGTACAAATTAAACCAAGAGCGCCGCGTTTTAACCCAACCCCAGTTTCTCTGCCTGTTCACTCTGTTTCTCTGGTACAAAATCTGGCACCGTAATAGAAACGTTTACGAGCTCCAGTCACAACATTTGAACAAATTCGATACTCCAAATTTGGTTAGAGTAACACTTATTAGCAGCTCTGTAATTTATTTGCACGTTACCTCGGGTATGCCAGTCAAACAAACTGGCAGCTCACAGCAATAGTAAGGGTGATAATCAGATGTCTGATGAGTGGAGGGTGTGGTGCCTCTGGAGAAGCATCCTCTAGACTATTTGAAGACAGCCACCTAATTAACAAGTAATGGATAAAATGCTATGGGTCAAACTGTGTTTAAATGCTTGAGCTGCCACAATGCCCACGGCAGCTCAACTGCATCCAAAGTTTCAAAAAGTACTACTCTCATACATATCTGGAATTTGTAGTTCGTAGCATAAAGCCTCTTCTTATATGCCATTTTAAAACAATCTACTTTTATATATATTGTATGGAGCCATTAAGCTCATAGCCAAGACAACCTTCCTGTTTAAATCAAGCTAGAAATGTTAACAAGTCAGTTGGAAAAGCAGTTTTTAACTAATGGCGGTATCCTAATATGCTAATTCATGTTAGTTTAATTAGTTAGCCACTGATAAAATCTGATAATGACAGTTTTCATTTTAACCAGAAAAAACATGGCTCGCTCATTTTTATGCTGGGAATTAAGGACCCATTGTTCTAGTGATAATAACAGTAATCAGAAGGGTGCAGGGACGTCGTCGTCTCTCCTTGTTATCAACCTGCAGGATTTTCTCATTTATCTCTCAGGTGTAGCACGCACACTGTATTCTAGGTTTGGCACAAAAATGGTATCGGAAACACACTTTAAAAAAACCTCTCTGCAATTCACATGTTTATGCATATCAACACTAGGGCTGCCACGATTAGTCGACTAGTCACGATTACGTCGACTATCAAAATCGTCGACGACTGATTTAATAGTCGACGCGTCATTTGAAGCTTTGTAAGATCCCAAAAGCAGGAATAAGTAGCAGGATTTAAGAGTGTAATAACGGACTGAAACAGAAGATGGCAGCACTGCATGTACAAGGATGCCAGCTGCCGTTAAACCCCGAAGAAGAAGAAACTGTGTCCCAGAATTCATAGCGCGGCCCAGCGCAGTTGTCAACAATGGCGGCAGCTAGTTAGTTTTAATATTACTCTTATTATTCTTTCTGGGTCACAAAATAAACGTTTAACATATTTTCAGGCGAGAATGTAGCTGTGTAAACCTCAAATATCTGCTCAGTTTATCAAGACACCAAATATTTTCAAAAGCGCTCCGACGTTTTCGGAGGCGTCTGTTACCCACTAGCTCGATAGCTAGCCGGGGGCCATGAGAGCACCGGACTCCCGGCAGATCGTTTTCAAACCCACCGCCCTACTCAGGTTAAACATATACAAGTCACTTAGATAACTTAAAAATGTTATTGTTTGGCTTTTTTCAGTATTTTATTTGTTCCTGAGTAAATCGGCTGAGTTTATTAAACTCCACCGAAACAATCTGCACATTTAATTAGAATTCAATTAACTATCATCTTGTCTTTATTTTTAGTTAGCACAGACCTTAAACACTTAAAGCTGTAAGCTAATGATAGTTATATAAGAGCAGATGCTGCTGGTGCAATAAGCTGTACTTTTACGTTCAATGGATGATGATCTGATTAGTCGACTAATCGCAAAAATAATCGGTGACTAGTCGACTATCAAAATAATCGTTTGTGGCAGCCCTAATCAACACCCAAAAACTGTGCACACAATTCTGCTGGTTTTCTAACTTTACTTATCACAGGTACCAGAAGTTACGTTCTACTTCTGATCAATACCATTTTCTCACATATGTTGCATCATTGTTTTTATAAAGGAACAGAAAACTCCTTTGTCACAATAGGGTTGGATTCAAAACGATAGCCCGAGTTTTGCAGTTGGCGATAAGGCCAGCTCAATGGTGAACAACAGTTTGAGCTGTGCACCTGTCTGCGCTGTCCTGCCAAAACAGATACAAAGCATTTAGTAGAAAAAGTGCTAGGGGAAGGGCTTGGAAAAATATAGATGGGAGGTTTGGTTGTGAGCATGTGGTGGTGAGATGAAAAACACAGCACTGTAAGAAATAAATAAATAAAAGGCTTTCTACACTTGCTGGTTCAACGAGTTCTTTCCACATGTGGGTAATAAGGATGGAGGTAATAACTGCAGTCAGTCGACAGGAGAGTCGGGAAAAGTGCCCCAGATATGTGCTGATAAGAGTTCAGTCCCAAGGCACATTTACTGTGATGGTGCATAGTATTGTTCTTTTTAAATATCCGATGATGGTGTGAAATTTTGAAGCTAATGTGGAGAAGATGAAGTAAATCTTTGCAGTGAAACTACTTAATAATACCAACTTTAATCTATTACTGTCTGCCTATTCTCTGATTCACAGAACAAACTGCCACCTAACAATATATGCCCTGTGTTTGATTGACTGAGCTAAATTTGCCATGTTGCGCTAAGGGCTCTGTGTTGACAGCACTCTGTGAATAAGACATACTTAGACTACTCCTTGTGGACACAATTATGCGAGTTGAGGTTTTACTCTCTTACCCAACAGTTTCTATTATCTCCAGTGTCCAACTTAAAGAAGCAGTCATTTTCAATCATAATCCAGGAGCTTCCAGCAGGCTGTCATGGGAGCGATGTGCTGCAGTGGAAATATGCCCCATTAAGATTGTGCCGCCGTTCTGTTAATGCTTTCGCTCCCATTTAAAATAATTCATGCTTTGGAATAAGAAAAATGTGTAAATACTTTTTTGTGAAACCTCCTGAGAAGGATCAAGGTCTTCGTCATTCCCCCAAAGACACCAGATCATTATACCAAAGACAGCCGAGGAAGCTCTCATTACAGCATCATGGTGAGGTGACCGCAGGCGGCACACCTGATGGATCTGTCTATCTGACACCGTTTCTTCACTTCCAAGGGTAGGAGACAGCAGGAGCTTGATGATGAGGCGTGGTGATGTTGAGGAGGTTTATGTGATGAAGGCCAATTAGAGAGCAAATCTCACACCTTTTCCCCTTTGCGTCTAAAAGCCGCATCTGCCAGCGAGCAGAGAGTGCCGCGTCACGCTTGCCACCCGGCACATTCACATCTGTGTCCTGCCCTGTCAGTCAACCCCCTCCCACACTCCCTCACCCTCAGATGAAAACGCGCACACCTCTCTAACATATGGATTATACACTCAATTTTACACCTTGAAATCCTATTTCCAGCAGGCGGTGTACTTTGTGCTGACCCCGAGTTGCCAGGTTTTTCTGACCTACAGTCTTGGCTTGGAGAAAGTGGGATGAAGTAGAGGGGAGTGGGACAGGAAGGGCACAGGGAGGAAGGGAAAAGAAAGGGGGCTGAGGTTTTAAGAAGAGTTGAGCCTCTGACGCAGATGGGGAGTGGAAACGGTTGCCATGGAAACCCGGCCCTGCCTCCAGTGAGTCAATGAGTAAGTGAGGAGAGGGAGAGCGGAGTAAATGGATGGATGAAAGAAAGTGAGCTTTTGACTAGAGGTATTTGTCTGATCTGCTTAACCTTCTTCACAAAGACTGACAAAATAATATGCAAGCAGGCAAACAAGCTCACGAGCAGCACGTTTTCCTGTTTTTCATGACCAGGATAAAAAAATAAATAAAATTAAATTTATAAAACACACAAACTGCTCTTCATTCATCTCCACACCAGGCCTCATCTCAGAGCTCCAGAGTAAGCAAGGCCACTCTGAGCTCCTCATTCAGGCTCACACTTCTACGGTTTATTGGGTTTCTCACAGAGATGCTAAATATTGAATGGCGGGGCACTGGGGAGCTGTTAGACTGTTCTTATTATCCTGATTATTGCCGTCATCTATCAGAAATCAGGCTATTAACCAGAAACACAGACATGTGACATGCTGCAAAAAAGAAAGCAGGGCCAATCACAGATACCTGTGTGATCTTACAAGTTACATACTGGACTTGCAAATCTTCTTTGCAATGAAATGCACACACGCACAGCAAAAAATCCAAATCAAATCAAAACAAAACAAAACAAAACAACAACAGGACTCAGGGAGAAAAGAATGAGGGGACGAAGTAAAGATAAAGACGGAGTAGCAGAGCAGCAGGAAAGGAAAGGAAAGCCGGAGAGAAAGTCATATTTCCTGCTATGCTGCAAGACTTCAGAATGATCCAACTGACAACTGTGGATAGGCAGATGGATGTCGAGTATGTCTCTCTCTCTCATTAGTAAACACCATCCATATTGTGCACGGCTGCCCCGGCCATTAACGCAAAGTCAGTGTCCCTGTAGGCGTCAAACTCCCCATTAACTCACAGTATCAATCTCTACTTCCTGCTATTTAAGCATATGTTGTTTGCACATGCATGTAAAGGCCAAAGAAAACAAACACATTCACACATTAATGCAAAGACTCATAAGAGGCAACTTGTGGGCATTAAAAACACATGCGGGAGTATCCAATCACACCGGTCATAAACTTTACGTCTCCATTAGCGGATGTTCGCTGAAACGCTCTTTCTTCAAGAGGCCCACCTCTGCTATCAAATTGCTTGTCGCATTCTTTGCAAGGTAGCCAAGCTGTTAGCAGTGAAGGCAGGGTTCCCAAAAGGATCACAGTGTGGGGTTCTATAATTGGGCAATAGCTTCTGTAACAAGGAAAAAATTGTCCAGCAGCTGGTATATTAACATAGATTTCGTGCTTACAGGTATACACATGTCCCTTAGTTTGAATTGTGGATAATGCTGCAAATGCTATTTAATGGCAGCTATTGTATTTACGAGATAAGAGCTATCACTTAATGTCATTCCCATTTACAACAAACTTTTGGTGTTGCAGCTCAGCGGTAGCGTCTTGCGTTGGTCTCTGGTGACGTCTGCTCAGTGTTTCAAACAATAATATAAAATAAAACAATGTTCTAAATATGTTGCTTTTATATTCCAAAGAGTTACATTGGAAAGCAGATTACAATACAATTCATCTTGACATAATGTCATAGTTACTAAAATACATTACATTAATTTGTTCTGTAACAATACAGCACACTAAGTCTGTGGTTGGGTTATTTTACGATCATAGAGCAATGTTGTCACAATGTCACCATTTGCCGCTTACGACATTCTTACCTAACAGGTAATGTGTTTAAATTGTGATGATTTAAACTGTTTAATACAATTTAACACTTCTGTGAGTGCTAGAGGCCATCACTGCTTTGAACTGTGCGATAGTCACCGCAACAAACTGTAAAAAAGAAGTCCGACCATACGGACGGAGGAAATTACCTACCCGTTGCACTTCATGATTATACATTTTTTTCCTCATAAAGTCTTTTTTAATACAACGTGATGTTTATTTTGCCTATTTATGTTCAAAGTGGTGGGAAATAATACATATAATGAAGAATGGTATGCCTTCTGGCATGGCTACCAGGCCAAGGATAAGTCTCCATTATGTGAGAGTGCAGTATCTTTTGCAGTCAGATCAACCTTGTCATGTCCAGGTTTAAAAATATGGCAGATATGCTCAGCTTCCATCCATCCATCCATCCATCCATCCATCCATCAATACAATGTCTAGGACACAGGAAACACCTCACTTAAGAGACACCAAAGAGGCATCCTATATGTATGTGTTTAAGTCCCAGCGTGACATTAGGTATCGCGCAGGCATTAAAACCAGAGGAATACAAGTATATCAATCCCTGCCCACCAGTTCTCACTTAAGACAGCGAATGACTGGAACACCTCAAACCATATGAACCCCAGTGGCTCATCCTGTGGCAGGTGGGCCCATAGGAGGTTTCAAAACAGATCATGGTCTATTCCATTATAAGGACCAAATTTTCTATTTCTATAATTAATTCAGTAATAGCCTACTATTAAACACTAATAGTCTGCTCCACTGGCTCCTGACTCTGGGCTGGGACCCTACAAAGTCTAGTAATTTAAAACAAAAAAAGGGAGAGTGGAAGATTATTAACATTAATGGAAACAGAACAGATAAATTAAATTATATTACTCAGACTCTATTTTGATCTTTGCCTTTTTTTCTTGTGGATTATTGGATCATTTCTGGCATTTTAAGCTTTTGTATAGACGGCTTAAACCAACATTTTGTTACAAATAGACACTCTAGATCTTGTTCTAAGAGGACATGTTACTTACATTTCTAAGAAGTTGAAAGGAAGTGACAAACTGAGCATCTCCTCCCTTTTCTACCTCCAGATGGCCTCCTGATCATCAGCTCTATTATTCAGAGACCATCAATGACACCACGTAACTAAGTGCTTTATTGCGTCCACTGAGATAAAAAGGAGTGCTTGAAGTGTTCTTGTATGAAGAAAGTAAAGTAAAAGAGAAAAATCAGCCAGGCAAGGAAAAACAACAAGAGACGAACAAATATAATAAGTACATGAAAGACTGAGTGGCTTCTGGGAAATGAGTCATATTATCCTGATGACCTTGATATTTTTAACACATTTTTGTTTCCCTGTAACTGAGGCACTGTGCATATTTATATTTGATTTGGTATTCGATGGGGAAACAAGAGTAACATTTGTATTTTTTTAATCTTTCAGTTGACCTTCAAGTTATTTACTCTAAATATCTAAACACTTGTAAATTAGTTCAAATATTTATAGCATCTTTCAAATAACTTTCTGCTCAGCTGTGACGTTATTAAATGAAAGCACAGTCAGGAGTCACTCTGTTGTTTAAAAATATATATTTACTCCATTGTCGTGTTCTTTCAATTCACTCTTACCTAAATAATTCATCCAATACAGCACACTTAGGTCTCATGACTAGTCTGCACACACCTTGTTTCACTCCGCTTTCTATCCCTCCCATCAAATATATATGGATTACCAGAAGATAGGCCTGATTTCACATGGGCTCAGGCTATTAACGCTCTGACCTTGGATTTCAACCAGGCAATTTGTCTAAGAGCTGGCACAGCCTTAGCTGCCCTCGCCGACTCCATCCAAGCCTCACGATTGGTGTGAATGGCAGTAAGTCTCCTACTGTCTGCCCGTCAGCCTCCATCCCCACGAAAAATGTCCTTTCTTTACCACTCAAGGGTTACGTGTAAATTGTGATGATGAACTACTTCACATCATGCCTTTTCTCTCTCACCTCTCAACCTCCTTTAGATTCATCACACATCTCGGGAGTCTTCAGTGCAACTCTTTTTTTTATCAGTTTGAGAGAGGGGGCTTTACTTCATGAATCTCCCAGTGGTTTGTCCACAATTAGCTCATTTAAGTCAAATGCTCAATTTAAACCTGGCATATTATCAGTATCCTAAAAGAAAGGTTTGCACAGTGTGTAAATATGAATAAAAACACAAACCAATGATTTGCTTGTCTTTTAATCTCATTGTTTACTAGAAATAGTACAAGCACAAAGAGAAAAACAAACTTTTGGCTGCTCTGTTATTGCATAGGAGTTGCCAAAATGAACGGATCTGCTTGTTTGATTTAGGATCCTCTCATTTTTCTGGGCTTGGGATCAGCACTGGGAGTACACTAGCTTGTGACGTGCCGAGGCTGGGTTTGTATTAACCCACCGCTAAGCAACTAAACGGTGCCAGTATAAAAACATAAAAGAGAAATTTTGTCTTTAGAAAAATAAGCTCATTTATGCCTGATTCATCTCTTCACTTTAAACTTTCTGCTGTTTGGAATCTGAAATAACTTGTTTGAAGGGGAAATGTCTTCCCATTCTTTACCATGGATAAGATTTCAGATGCTTAGTCGCAAAGGGACACTTGTTGTTGTTGTTGTTTTCCAATAAAATAATCTTGCATCGCTTAACTTTAAAATGTTGTCTGAATGGCAGCACATGTTGCTCTAAAACTTGTAGATATCACTGAGTATTAATGGTGCCTTCATAGATGTGCAAGTTACAACCTACTGTACTACTAAAGCCACTCTGGACTTGGAGGACTGGAGGACAACGTTCAATCATCAGACCACATGACAGTTTTCCAGTTGTCCTCTCTCTGGCCAGAGAAGGTGGCATAGTGTTTCTGGGTCTAGTTTATATTATACAGTATATGTTTTTTTTCCTTGGTAGAGACTTAGGATACATTTGAGACAAACTGAGTTTTCAGAACTGTTTCTTCAGCCCATGCAGTGATTTTCTAACGCAGTGCCACCTGAGAGGCTTTCAGTATTGGTTTTCAGCCTTATCTTCTGCCTACAGATTTCTTTGGCTTCACGAATTGATTAATGATATGACTGTATGAGACAATATCACTAAAGTCTTTGCAACTATGTTATTAGCTAGGTTATTCTTAGCTAATCCATTTCACACAGCATCCCAATTTTTTTTGAAAACAGATGCGTACACAGGACATTTGAGACTGTTGGAAGGATTTTTCTCATAAGAAAATAAAGTACAAATGAATCTGGTTGAAATACACTCCAGTTGAAGACCAACTCCAGATGTGTCTTGTCCACGTTGATTGCTTCGCAGTCATAGTGCATTGTTTCTTCTCAATAACATATGTTTTCCATATTTAAAAAAAGAACACATCTATGCATCCAGATATAAAAAGCCTAGTTCAGTCATGACTAAGCCCTCTTCCTGTCAGCAGCACTAAAGCCCATTGTTAAACCTTCATTAATGCACCAGTTAACCTCTCTTTGCCATTTCACTATGTGGTTATGTGTATACAGCCCGTGTCCCTATCATCAAGCTTCATCCCCTTTCCCCCGTTCCTTTTCGGATTTCTTTCCCTCTATTTGTTCCTCCATTTGTTCTCAGCCTTTACTGTTCACCTCTTCTCTATCTTCACTGCCTCACTGGCAGTTGCTCTATGAGTGGTTATCAGAGAAAATGATGCTTGTATTGCAATATAAATAGGTCTCTTTTTGTTTCTCCTGCTGCATTCTGTGCAGTCAGGGAGACATAAAAGTGGTTCCAGTGATATTTGCCTGCACCTAGGCTTGAAGAATGCACCTCCATTAGGGGATTCAGGGTGGAGTTAGCCACTAGACAGCTGGGTCTAAATGCACAGCTAGGCTAACAAACAGTGTGCACAGATAAGAGTTTACAGACAAACACCCTTTAATATGACAGTCCTTTAATGGACGGCTGAACATCCAGGAAACAAAAAGCAAACAGGAATCAGAATAATACTTACTAAATATTGTGTTTTCTTAGCCCTAGCACATATAACATTGTGCGATAACCTGATAAAAGAAAATGTCTTCCAGCATACAATATTTAAGACTTAGATAAGCATTCAGTTTAAAAAGCTATCCTGAACCAAGAACACCAAGTATCAATAGCTTAAAGCCCTCCAAATCTTATCTTTGATTGTCTACAGAGCACTTGGTTGCAGCTCTGTGTTCTTGTGAGGCAGTTAATGCAGCTAATTAGAGACAGAGCTGCAGTAAACATTTGATTTTAAAGAGTCGAACTTCCAGACAAGGCTGATTCCAGCTAAACTAACACTCCAGCGGCTCAATCGATCACCGCACAGATAGATATTTGGGGGATTTGGGGCTGAAAGCAAAGGGACATGGCAAACAGGGAAAGAAAATATCACATCACGTACTCACATCAGAAAGAAAATTCAGTATATTCAGCACATACCGCGCTTGAAAAATACTCAGAGGGGAAACTGTTCACGCGAAGCAAGAAGCTGGATCGACCTGTCGGGATGCCCCTGTTGGCCCCCTGTTCCTCCCACCCTCTCTGCATGTGTATGAGTTCTGCTGCATTCAAGCACTAGACAATGTACGCAGCGGACTATACACAACAACCTATTAGTTTGTTACATTTTCTGCAGCTCCAGAAACCAACCACCTGCAAGAGTACTGCCTGCCCTCAGGCTTGCTCTCTGTCAGCGGGGTATGTATAAAATTGCCTGAAAATGTGGTAATATGTTGAACTTGACCTCAGCTTTAGATCTATACAGTCCATTGCTCTTGAGCTTTTGAAAAAAAAACACAACAGACTGCACAGCTGCCAAAGATGAATCATTAACACAAAGTGAGAGAAGACAAACCTGTTGTTATTATATAATTGGATGTTGTGGCTTTCAGTGAGTTTTATACAAAAAAGTTTAGGGTTTAGGGTTAGGGATAACTCTCAAGGCTTCTGCAGCAGTACATTTTTCCACATTAGAATACAGTTAGAATACATTAGAATATAAAATTGCAAAAAAAGAAAAAAAATCATAGCCTATATCTTTTTTTTAAAGTTGCAGGAAATGTAGACAGCCAAATTCATGGCAGGAAACATTTTTGCAACTGAAAATATCACAACAGTGCACATAAATGGCTCCACTCACTCCACTTGAAGGGTAAACATTGCTGCTGTCTCTAGTTGGCAACAGAACTGTTAGCAAGCTAAACAAAGTATTCAATCCATATGTATACACACACACACACACGCACAGGTATTTTGGTAAAGTGTGCTCTGGTCTTTCATCCACATGTGAATGGTGTTTCGGGCCACTAAAATCAAAGCTTTTGAAAAAATACTTCAGTGTTTCGATGAGGAAAAGGAATTTTTGTCTTGCAATGTCAAAGGTGTGCACCTTTATCTCCTTTTTTTAATGTTAAATTGTGCACATTGCTATCATCTCCAGCCTTCCGATTGGCTAACAATTCATACAGTTAGGGTTATATCACCACATGTTGCTTTTGACTGTGCTCTTAGTGTCTCTATGTGAAAATCTCCATCTTAAAAAAATACCTGCATTTGTATGTGTGGATGTAGTCTCATATTTGTTAATCTACAACAACTGACAAATAACCTGGCATACACCTCTGAAGGAGAGCAACGTGTAAACATGGTTTGATGAGGTGCGTGGACAATCAAAAGAAAAAGAAAAAAGGAATTAGGAAAAGAATGCCGCTGGTGCTAGCGGTGCTAATTTCAGCAACACTTGGAAACCAACCTGACAGCATAAGTTTGCAATATTATGCACACATTATGCAATATGTCACAATTTTCAACAAAATTTACAATGTGATTTGATCACTGAACAATGTGATTATTGGCTTTAAATTGCTCTTAAATACGTCATCCTGGGCTCAAATTTTGAAGCTTGATATTGTAAGACTAGTCTGCTTGTCATCTCATTTTTTTCTCTCTTTAATTAATTTACAGGCATGCTTAACCTTGATGTCATCAGTGACATCACTGTGGTCTGAAACCTCGTCACAAAAAGTGGGTATTTAAACACCATGTAGAGGGCAATGAAAGATGCTATTGAACAGTGTGGGACACTGGAGATCCACATGCAGACATTAGGCCTACTTACAGCTCTGTTACACAGCTGAACTGACAAGGTGGATCTATGGTTGATCTGAGGCAGCCAAAGTCATCCTATGTCAGGCAAGGTCCAATGTGGCCAAAAGAGAACTGCAGATGTGAGCCAAACACTCATTTCTGTCTTGTTTGTTGGCAACTTACCACATTCAAACTGTCACAGAGCGAACCTGGAGCTTTTACTGCCCCCTTTGAAATTGCACACTTGGCTTTATTGATGATCTACCCTTGGCAAAGCACTGAATGTAAGTGTCTCACTCAAGGAGGTGAGTGAAGGGAACAAGGATGGACAAAGGGAGGTCAGGTGAGCACAAGGTAACTCACAGGGGACGGTGCGGAGGTAGAGGTTGTCCCGGATGATCTGCTGCAGCTCGTGGTCCACTGAGCCTTTCTGGAAACGCAGGTTGAGGTAGTGGCGCAGGTCCTTGTCTATCACGCCCCCTGGAGGAACACAAAGGTCAATAATCAATAATCAAAAGCACCAAATTCAAATAAATGCAACTGCTCTAAGACTGATACCAAAATTTGTTCCAGTCAATTTATAGAAGGAAAGAGCCTAATCAGCCTTTGATCAGAAATGGGGACAGCTGGATGTGTTTGTGAATTATCCAGGCAAGGAAAATTGCTTGCCTCACACGTTTTTTTTTCTTTTCGTGCAAACCTCAACAACAAGCAGAGGAAGATCCAAACACTGCAGCATCAAATGACCCAGAATCTCCCAAGACCACAGTAAACAATTTAAATTCGCTGAAAATCCTACAATCCAAACACTAATGAACACACTCGGCACTCACAGATCCAGCATTTGTCAAGCGCGGCCACGGATTGGCAGAGGTATTAATTGGAGCTGTGGCCAAACACGTGTGGAGATATGTCTACACATAAATCAGCCACCAACTCCCCGAGGGGCTGTTTTTACTCCCTCTTATTTGCCCTCACCTGGGTTACCTCCCCCTTCTTTTCTCTGTGTCTCTCTAGCAATCCCAGCTCTGTAAATGGACTTCAGTTTAAAACCAGTGAATCCTGCTGGCTCAGCAGGACTGAGGGGGTTAAAAAGTGATCAAGGGACCACAGACAAATGGAGGTAAGGGATAAGCGGGAAGGAAGGCAAAAGCAATCCCGTGGCAGGGGTGGGGGGGGTAGAAAGTAGCAAACTAAAACAAGCTTTACCTCCACCTCCTCCTTCTGCAACAAATACTCCATCTATCTACTCTGCCACACACTCGTATAATCACATTTGAAATGGAGGCAAGACAGGACGGCTAAGTGGAGGAGGGGGAATGGTCGGCTGATGTTACTTAAGGGATTCCTCACGGTGTCGCTTTAGCCAACATACTTGTCATGTTTGTTACTCCTCTGCATGAACCGAGTGGATTTGACTAACCTTCAACATCCAGTTTGAAGCGGCAACTTGGCACAGTGCCACATACCACTTAGCTGCCCCCTTCTTTACCCCCGTGTGCTCCCGAGGCAACGACATCCACGCATGATATGTTGGAGAGCATGCATATCACCAGTGCACACATGTAGAGACGGGGGTATCCACACAATCGACTGTAAACGAGCTCAGAGGGAAGGTGGGTGAAATAGCAGCAAATATAATTAGTGGCACATTAATTCAAGAATAACCTAGTTTGGAAGTTTTCTGTCATACTGGGGATCAATTATTCAGCACATTCTGGTTCTTCACTTCTGTGTTCTTGAACTACACACACACACACACACACACACACACACACACACACACACACACACACACACACACACACACACACACACACACACACACACACAAATACAGCAAGATGCATAAATCCCAAACTATTTCACGCAGCGTTGCATTATAATCATGCAAACCTGAAATACAGAGACTGGCTCCATCTGAGTCTCTGTCAAAGGTGTAGAGCAGTACAACCAGCCAATTTACATTTGCATAAGAAAAGAAGGCAAGCTGGTGAATCTGCATACTGAAAAGGTGACACACACACACACACACACACACACACACACACACACACACACACACACACACACACACACACACAAAAGCACAAAAATTAAAACAGTGAATGGCACCTCTTCCACAGGCAGCGGTTGTGCATCCACTACACAGAGAGAGTCACAGTCCTCTTTCCACAGGTTTTGTGATGCAAATAATCTCCACTGGAGGTAATCTTGCGCTGTATCTCTCCCGATGGAATCCCCCCCCTCAAACAGTACTGTCCTGTCCCTCAGGTCCTCAACTCTGTCTCTGTTTGCCCAGTCCAGCAACTGCCAGTCAGCCCGCGAGCTGAATCACCTCTCTCTGCACTCCACAGAGGAGAGATGACACGGGCGAGCGCAGCAGAATGAGTGGTTGAGAAACACTGAAGCAAAGAGAGAGAGTGTGTGTGTGTGTGAGAGACGGTGGCAAAGCGGAGGGGAAGGGAAGTGTGTGATGCTGCGAGTGAGGGAGAGCGACTGTTGAAGCACAGCTTTGGCTGTGGGGACCGATCGCAATGAAATCCCTGGTTTTCCCTTCAGATTCGCAGGTCCTGCAACGCCCCCCATCTGCTGTACAGTGCACTACATGGGTTTTTATATGCCTATTAGTGAATAAAAGCAAATCTCTGCCACATCGTCTTCCTTGGCTTATAGCATCCAGATGGCTTGGAAATGACCATCTTCCACCATCAGAAACCATGTGGCGAAACTAAATAATATGCTTCAGCCAAACGCAGTGCTGTCTCACTCCCACAGAACAGTATTCCTACTAATTAATTTGCTGTTTGTTTACTCTGTGTTTAGAAACCCATAGGATTTTTTTCATTTCTGGTCACGTCATACGTGCCATCTTGGCAATGACATTTATTCTCTGTTTCAAATTGAATCTTTGTAAAGCTTTACAGCACACTGATGTTGATACTGATATAAAATCCCATATATGTAATGTTCCATTTTCTAAAACTTCCCACAATGTAAAAAAGGGTTTGGTTTTTTTAATGGTTTATCAGCAATAAGAAATGCATCTTTTTGCTCTTTGTGTTTCTTGAAGCAGAGCTGGATGTCTAGTTATGAACCAGAGACTAAACAGCAGTTTTCAATGAAAGAAGACGACGCATGAGTTCAGGAGCATGACCAGGAGTGAGCTTGTTTTTTTTCACATTTTTTCACATTTCACATTTCACTTTTCCACATTCACAAGGACGTGTACTGTGAATTCATCTTTCAGGATCAGACTGTCAGGGCAGAGTTCTACTGCAATTTCCTGAAGCGTTGGAGGTAAGACACTGGTCCCAAATCAACTAAACGGTTGTGCGTGCCATCGTGCCATTACCTTGCCGCGCGCAGGGCAATAAAAAATGTAGGAGCTTTTTGGAGCTTGCCAGATTTGACTCCCTGTGACTTCATCCTCTTCACCAAACTGAAATTCAAGTTGAAGGGTCACTGTTGTGATAGAGCGGAGATCAAACACTTGCAAGTGGTCTGAATGGGACTTCCAGGCTAAAAATAGCAGCAATACTGGAACAAGAATACTACCTTGAAGGGAAAACAACCCAGGTAAAGGTTTTTGAGATATTTAACTTCTATTTGAGAGCGTAGACAGCAAAGCAGGGAGAAAATTACATAAAATACAGCAGCACGTAAACTAGGTGTGAGTTTTGATTTACACGGGAAGATGTGTACTAGTTTATATTCATACAGTTTAGCTATTGTCCCTAAACGAATCAGTCTCATTCCATTACTCGTGAAGTGGAATGGTTTTTATTATACACTATATTACCAAGTATTCAATTACTCATCCAAATCATTGACTTCAGGTGTTCCAATCCCATGCATGGCCACAGGTGTATGAAATCAAGCACCTACTGTAGGCATGCAGACTCCTTCTACAACCATTTGTGAAAGAATGGGTCGCTCTTAGGAGCTCAGTGAATTCCAGCGTTGTGGCATGATAGGATGCCACCTGCGCAACAACTCTAGTCGTGACATTGCCTCACTAGTAAATATTACACAGTCAAGTGTTAGTGGTAGCTAAGTGGAAGCGACAGGGGAACAAAAGGCACTCAGCTAGGAAATGGTAGGCCACTTTTTCAGTAGTTGCAAGTTGCCCACTAGTGCACAAAGCAAGGTCCATAAAGACATGGATGAGCAGGTTTGGTGTAGAAGAACATGACTGGCCTGTACAGAGTCCTGACCCTTAACCCAATAGAACACCTTTGGGGTGAATTACAGTGGAAACTGATCTCACAAATCTACTTCTGGAAGTATGGCCAAAAATTTCCATAAACAACAAGAATCAGTTAGAGCAACCACCACCACAGTCTCTACTCAATACATCCCAATATGTGGCCACAGATCCAAAAATAGATTGTGTGAGTATGTGGGCAGGCAAGAGTGCATAAGGGTGCAAATCAAGCAGCAACTCTATAGTCAATGAGGTGTATAAGGATGAAGGAGGTCTTTTAATGTGATGCAAAGTTGTTGTTTTTTTCCTGTTAAGGTGGTTCCTGACAGAGATGCCCTCATAACATCACAAAGCTGCCAATGGGGAAAGGTGAATGACAGAGCGAGCGTAAAAACAAGAGGGCTGGAGGAAGTACAAAAAAATGACTGCAAATTGACAGTACCCGAGGAAAATCCACTCGCTGATGCATTATCAGCTTAACATGAATCAAGCATTCACGTCTATTAGGCCGTTATTGCTTCCACTTTCACCTTGAGCAAATGGCTCCATGCACGCAAGACATGAAAAAGCATCTTAGCACGATGCAAAATGAAAAGACTCCTCCGTGCAGTTGAGGGAGCACTTCTGGTGTGTTTAGAGCCAAAATCAGATTTTTTTTATTACTGTTTCTAAAACAGATGGATGAAGGAAAATTGTTGTTGCTCTGCAGAAGAAGACAATTCCCTGTTTAAGCTCAGCAGGTGTCATGTAAATCCCCTGGGAGGCTGGGAGAGAGAGAAAGAGCGAACAGCCTGTGGAGAGTCAAAAAACAAGAGAGCAGCTGGTTCCTCCAGGGGATCAAGGTGTTATAAGAGTTAACTGCCTCATACCTAGGCACAAACCAGTCAAGCTCACAGAGGAGTTCTGGCTACCACTGCAAGATATTAAGGTGGAGGAAAAACTCTCAAGGACAGCAGTCTACTCTAAAAAGATGTCAGTTTTTAAATGCATGGCATATGGCATATGCCCTTTCAGTTCATTTGCCTTCAACAATTTAAACTAGGCTTGCAATGAATTATTCATGGTTGGTTGCACTTGGCTTGCAGTTGGAAATAAGTTGTTGACAAATTCTTAATAATAGATTTCCTTACTCAGCTAAAACATAAACATAAGAGACGTTTGAACCACGTCTTCAGCGAAGCTACTCCTGCATCAGAGCAAAGCAGCACTTGTTTTTAAGATCAGTTTTACCCCAAGAAAGAAAAGCTCTTTTTTCTTCTAATCTAGGCTGAGTTGGAAAACTTCTTTGCTGATAAAATGGGACGTCCATTTTTAGAGACAGCCTCAAGTGGCCACTTAAGGAACTACAGTTTCCGGGACTTTCACACCAGCCTCGTATTTCAGCTCCAGAGATGGCCATTTCCTAATATTTGCATTTGTGATTGAAAAGATGTTGTCACCTCTAAAACAACCCCTTGGTCAGAAACGTCTGAGTGACTAAAGCTTGTAAAAATAAAGACAAACCACCTCACATGGTCATCTTGATGGACTAAATACACAACCGGCATATAAGGATCAATATATTGTCTATTGGCAGAGCCTATTGTCATTTCAAGACTTTTTTGCCCTTTTTGATCATTTAAGAATTTAACAAAATCTTCCACAATTGCCCAAAGACCTTTTGCACTGTCAAGAACAGCGCAGCATGGAAGATTTCATGCTGACAGTCAGTCAGCTTGGAGTGCTGTCATCACAGCTTCAATGACACTATTTATCACACGCGCTCCAAGGGCATCCGTGAGCAGGCGCATATGTAGCATCATCACTCAGCGTGCACGCATGTGTTTGTGTGCGACTTGAAGTCAGAAAGAGCACCAGCAGACAGCTGTTTGGATAATCAGACTAATTAAATGATCAGGATGGGCTTAAAACCTTGCCAGTTTCACCAGACACACACTGCGCTCTGTTGATTAGTCTTCAATAGGAAAGCACGATGCCAACTCTGTGGTGAATCGCTAGAATCCATAAACGCCAACTGGCTTTCAGATGGAGCTACATGCAAATACACACAAAAATATTATTTAAATAGTTCTGGGACAACATTTTTTGCTCCTACCACCTACATAGGTTTACATGAAATGAGAAAAAAAACTGACAACCCTCATTAATCTTTATGCCTCAATTTATATGATTTAGGGTAAAAGGAACAAAGCACTGTTTTTACAATTCGTAGCTTCTTAACCATCAGTCAAACAGCTGCTGTTATTTACAACTAATTTAATACAGAATTGGAACAAACAGTTGTCCCATGAAACAGTTGTATTCATCTTTCAAAAGATAACATAATGAACGATGTTCGAGAGTCAAGGAAATGAATGAAAGCAAGTATACGTCTGGAATATGAGCCTTCATGTTTCCTTTGTTAGAGCCGAATGAGTGGGTCCATTCAAACAGGTTTCTACTTAAGATGATTTAATGAACGCCATTCATCTAATATGAGGAGGTCTGATTCGATGACTATACAGACATACTCTACACAGGCTTTTTTGTACAGGTGGCTGAAAGGCCTTTGGAGTCTGCTATCTTTTCAATATTAAAATAAATGAATGATATACGTTATCGTAACGAAGAAAATGATATAATGATATATTATATCATCTGGAAGGCTTTGGGTGGATTTAAGTCTGGGACTGTTAAAAATAGCCCTTGGAAATTGAAACTCACGTGAGGGTTTTCAGAATTCATATTTTCACTGTTTTGGTGATACCAGGCTGCCGTACATAATGTTTTGCTCTAGGAAAAAAAATCCTCTCAACACCCATTAAATGAACAAAGGTTGAAGCTGTGCGATGTTATTATAGAGTCACTAATTTTCATAAAGAGAAATTGTGCTGGATGATTAGATTTTAACTAACTCTTTATTTTATAGCCTATCGCTGATGCCTCGTTTTTTCTAAACCAACAGGGATATGGAACCGTTATCGGAAGGAACATGATAGCAGCATCACACATGGTAACACTTAAAGATAAGTGATATTTTACGGGAGGACAAATAGTCTAACAAGACTGAAAACCCTTATAAGATCAGTACTTTGAAAACCAATCATCAGAAATGGGAAACAAAAGTATTCCCACAGCAATTTTCTTATAAAGCATTCTGCTGAAGTCGGGTCACAAATTTGAAGTAATTGTTAAACATCTTTGGCCCAAAGAGATGTAGAGTCAGACTTTTAAGAACCTTTTTAAAGCCAAAATATATATTAAAAACAAAATACAAAATCACTGGAGGAGAGCAGATTCAATTCAGCCTTTTTTATTGGACGCCCACAGAGGTGCAGGTTCAACAAAAACAAAGAGGAAAGCAAGAAGCACCGAAAGAGAGTAGCCCTTAAGCATATGCAGGTCAGAGGCTGAAAGTGACCAATGCCCCTTATATTGAGAAAAGAACTGCTGGCGCTTCCTTCTTTTCCTGTATGGCTGTCACGGTACTGGGTCGTGTGACCCAGTGTTTGAGTTTTTATGTATCTTTTGTATTCATTTGTGTTCTAGTTTAGCTCATCCAGTTAATTTCTAGGCTGCAGTTTAGTCCTTTGTTTCTAAGTTGTTTCTGTCATCTCCCCCTGTACTGTCTACCTGTCATGTTTCATGTCCGTGTGGTCCTTGTTGTCAAGTTCGTGTCATGTCTATGTCTCCATGTTTCCTGTTTTATTTTGAAAGAGTCTGGTGTTCTTTGTTCATTGTATTTAGTTTCACTGCCCCTGTCCTGTCATTAGGTTCATCTGTGTCAGCTGTTCTTCCTCATGTGTTTCTACTTCCCCTGATCATCCCTGTGGGTATTTAGTCTCTGTGTTTCATTCAGTCTGTGTACCTTCCCACTGGTCAAGAATATGCCATTTGGTTTATGTTGTTTTTCCACGCATCCACGCGATGAGGTTCCCTGCAGGTCATGTTCATGTCCGTTTCGTAACGCCATTTGGTTCACAGTTTCCATGCATCTGCACAGCATTCTGTTCACAGTGATCATAGTTATTCCTTTCAGTCATGTTAGGGTTTTTCCAGTTTAGGTTTCTGGTTAGTTGCGGTCTCTGTCCCTGTTATGTTTTGTCTACTCCCGTCTGTATCAGCCCAAATGAAGGCTCGCTTTCAGTTTAAGTTCACTCCCATCTCCTCACCTGTGTTCGCACCTGGGTCCACCACACACACCTCCGCACGGTCTGTCTCCACAGACCGTGACAGTGGCTCTTTAAATCTTGGTTGTTTCAAACTTTAGGCACCAATTATTTTCCAATTTGAGTCCAAATCTTAAAACAGTTACATACTCATCATTACCAGGTTACCAGATTACATTCCTGTTTATGGTTAATGTCAGCATATATGGTCAGAAGCAATGGCCTGTTATGACAGATTTACAGTGTGGTATATGTGCTGACATTTCTATGATGTAGACAGCTTGTACTGTCAAAATTAACCATACATCTTATCAATTAAGGGGTGAAAGAGGTGTAAAACTGTCATAGTCAACCATTAATACAAATTATGAGGTCATAAAATAGGATTTATACATAGACAAAGTATTTAGTATAAAGTATAGATGGAGTATGATAACAAATGAATAAAAAGTAGAGGGCACTCAGCCCTAATTTTTTAAAATTAATTTTTATACATATTGAATATATGAAACAAACCCTTAATATATATATATTTCAGTGTGTGTGTGTGTGTGTGTGTGTGTGTGTGTGTGTGTGTGTGTGTGTGTGTGTGTGTGTGTGTATATATATATATATATATATATATACACATATACACATACATACACACATATATATCAATCATAATTATATGACCGTCGAGTATATGTTTTGTACAGATGTCATGAAAACCAAAACTCATGTTCTGAAAATACAGGACAAGACCCTGAAATATGGCTCCAAAGTTTCACCAAGTCCCACAGGTGATTACACAGCATGCCTTCCTTCCATTGCTTTATGCTGACCAACTTCAGCTCATCCACTGCCACGGAAATTCATTCACCCCACCAGCTGCTGACTTATATGTGAGCATTTGTGTGCGTTCCTGATGCTCAGCATCTGTCTCTTGGCAAGGAAAGCCTGGAGCCAGAAGCATAAAATTCTGGATAGATTCAGCACATTAACAGAAATGTGCATACATATTCTTGTTGTCCAGTTTATATCGCTGTGGATACATGTTTATTTTTTTAAATAAATATCCAAAACTGCTCAATTTTATCGACAGGAATCCTTTCCATTCAGTATCTTCACCCTTTAAAGGATGCAGAAAATTCCTTAATGTCATTGCAGTACATGAATGAAATCGAAAGTAAAGAAAAACGCAATTTGAAAGTGTAAGAGTTTTTTTGCTGCCATCAATACTAAAATCACAAATAGAACAAAAACTGCTGAAAGGAAGAAAATGTGCCAACACCCCTGTCATTGTAAAACAACACGACCAGAGGTTAAATAAATAAATAAATACACATGGAATAAAATAACTGTCAGACTACAACCATCATCCCACATGATCACACACTGCCTCTGCTATTTGTAGCATAATCAGTTAATTAAGTCACTCTTGTTTTAAATCAGTGATCTGATAGAAATCCTTCCTATAGCTAAATCTAAAGAGGAGAACTGGGAAAGGGTCTCTAGCAGTGGACATATATGCATGTGGATATCAGATGAACAGGTAAAAACTATTAAATAACATAACTTTTCCCCCCTCTAATCTTCTTTTATGTTTTTACATCACATCATGAGCAAACTTCCCTTCTCATAATACAAAACCACCTAGGGCTGTGCGATATGACCAAAATCTCATATCCCGATATAAGAATTCTATCGTCCGATAATGATATAAATCACAAATCTGTAAGTTCTGTGAATCTCAGGCAGCTCGACTTGCGGGAAGTGTTTCCAGCTGTGCGTCATGTAGCTGGAGTCGAGTGTTTTAACCGATGCATGAAACGATACATTTTTGGACATAGGTTGTAACAGCCGCCGTTTTCTTTGAGTATTTATTACACGGCGTGCTGCGGGGAGAAGCCTGTTCTAACATTTGAGTCTAAGGTTTATTCTCAGGTTTATTCTCATCCGTAAATAATCTGCTCTTTCACGTGATTCAGTTTATTTTGAAAAGTCTCAACAGGATCTTGAGCTTTATTGTGAAAGGTTTATGTGGAAAATAAACAAGCGGACGCGATGCTGTTACCGTCGTTGTTGCTAACCACAACGCATAAAAACAGGCGCTTGTCTGTCCATAGTGTGGTTATATTAAATATAAGAGAAAGAGAGAACTTTAAGAAATTAATATAGCCACTACAGTGACCATCAAAACAATGAAAAAATATTGCCATAAACAGTTTATTTTGCGACACCACGAAACAAAGGATAGCGTAAAATGAAACAGATGTTTTTATATCTTCATCCGATATATATCGTTATATCGAACAGCCCTAAAACTATCTATTTGGGATTAATTTGGGTTTAAATCAGATTAAAGCAACAAGCAAAGGTGCCTCTTTGAAACTCTTGGGTTGCTTTTACAGTGTTCTTCAGGTCAGTATTCATTTATACTTTTTGATCAATATTGATTTAATATATATGTCAGTATACTTCAGAATCAATCCTGCTACTTCTATCAGCAGTAATATCAATAAACACTAGTGGCCTGATTTCACAGACAGATATATACACCATGCTTCTACCAAACTTGACAGATAATTTGGTGTGCTTCAGATCACGGGCTGTTTCCCTCCTTCTCCACACTTTTTATCTTCCCATCCTTCTGGAAGAAGTTAATCTTGGTTTCATTTGTCCAAATAATTTTATTTACCAGAGCCTTTTAGATGTTTACATTTTTTTTATAAACTCTAATCTTGTCTTTCAGTTCTGGAGTGTAACCAGTGGTTTGCACCTTATTGCAGAGCGTCTGTATTTCCATTCATGAAGTAATCTTTTGATTACAGACTTTGACAATGATGACAGTTTTATGCCACTTCTTAAATCTTTGCTGTCTCTCTGATTAATTTAGGTCTGTCAGCCTGATGATAGCCTCCTTCACTTGCATCAACACCCAGTTGGACCATGGAAGCCCAAACCTAATTCTGGCTTTTATGCAGACTTGTGCAAACAAACATTTTTGAACCTGCCATACACTGAAACACATCAGACAGCTACTTATATTCATGAATGTGATTTTTGTGGTATGGCAGAGGTGAACTAAACGTTTGGCTGAGCTTCATTTAAACCTGATTTTGTGTAAAAAGGATGTGATTACACAAAGTGTTCTACTGAGCAAATTATCTGCATGCATGAATTTTATTTGATACAAACCAGGTGTGATTTTAATGTGTTGATCAGCTGCAGCATGTATGAGTAGCGTCACGGCTGAATTGGCATGCAATGCGTGTTTGTGCTGTTTACGGTTAGGCCTAAAAGGTCAGTCCCAAAGGGTTTGTGATAAATAAATACTCTATAAACACTCTAGAAATGCTAGATAAATATTGCATTTACACTGATTGGAGCTGTAAATAAATACTAGTACGGAGAACCTTAAAGGTGTTTTCATTAATCATTTTTAACAGTTCTAGAAATTATAGTAAATCAATACACACTGAGCTTTATTGTGAAGCTCAGTGTGTATTGAGCTCAGGGGGTTGGGAAGCGTATCTGTAACCGGAAGGTCGCCGGTTCGATCCCTGGGCTCTCTGTCCTGGTCGTTGTGTCCTTGGGCAAGACACTTTACCCTACCGCCTACTGGTGTTGGCCAGAGGGGCCGATGGCGCGAAATGGCAGCCTCGCTTCTGTCAGTCTGCCCCAGGGCAGCTGTGGCTACAACCGTAGCTTGCCTCCACCAGTGTATGAATGCGAGAGTGAATGAATAGTGGCATTGTAAAGCGCTTTGGGTGCCTTGAAAAGCGCTATATAAATCCAATCCATTATTAAATCCAATCCATTATCAGAGATCAGTAAACACAATTTAAGCTGCTATATCTCTCAATCCCACTCTTTAAAAAGAAGAGATATTTGGCAGATTAAACTGACCACATATCAATAATGCCTCTACAGGCTGCTAGATCGAGCTAAATTTGGCAGCCCACATTAACTTGACAGCCAGATTTACCCAGATTTACCACTCGCTGCTGCAAAGCACTTAAGCACTTTGTTCCACAACACCAAGAAAAGCACAGTGGGGGGGACTGTGGAGAAGGCAAACGAACTCAACAACTTCTTCAACAGGTTTGACCAGCCCACAACCCCCCCACCCTCACCCTCACCTTCACTACAGAGTCCTCCCCCCACTCTCCTGCCTCCCTCGCTTCCCCCCCTTCCTGACACCATGACACCCCCCTCCTCCAATCCCTCTCTCAGCAGCAAGACATCTCCCCCCCTCCCCTCCTCCCAAACATCTCCCAGTGTCACAGTGGATCAGGTCAGGAGGCAACTGAGGAAGCTTCGCCCCAGAAAGGCAGCAGGCCCAGACAAGGTGTGTCCTAGGATGCTAAAGGCGTGTGCTGCTGAACTTGGGGAGCCGCTACAACGAGTCTTCAACCTCAGTCTGCGACTGGGGAGAGTGCCCGCCCTATGGAAGACATCCTGCATCGTCCCGGTCCCCAAAAAGAACCGGCCCAATGAGCTGAATGACTTCCGACCGGTGGCACTGACGTCACATCTTATGAAGACTCTAGAGCGGCTCTTCCTCAACCTCCTCCGACCACAGGTACAACATGCCCAGGACCCACTACAGTTTGCATACAAGGCGGGTGTCGGAGTGGAGGATGCCATCCTGTACCTCCTACACAGAGCCCACTCACACCTGGATGGGGGAAAAGGCACGGTCAGGATACTGTTTCTTGACTTTTCCAGTGCCTTTAATACCATCCGGCCCTGTATGCTTCAGGAAAAACTGAACAGGATGGAGGTGGACCCCTGCCTGGTGGCTTGGATCTCCGACTACCTCACCGACAGACCACAGTACGTCAGGCTGAAGGACATCACGTCTGACACAGTGGTCAGCAGCACAGGAGCACCACAGGGAACTGTGCTGTCCCCTCTTCTCTTCACCCTGTACACCTCTGACTTCTGCTACAACTCTGAATTATGCCACATTCAGAAGTTTGCAGATGACACGGCCATCATGGGGTGTATCTGGGATGATCAGGAAGAGGAGTACAGAAGTCTGGTGAGGAACTTTGTCGCATGGAGTCACACAAACCACCTGCAACTCAACACCTCAAAGACTAAGGAACTGGTTGTGGACTTCGGGAGGTCCAGAGAAGGTCCACTGCCAGTTCAGATAGAGGGGGAGGAGGTGGAGGTGGTCAACAAGTACAAGTACCTCGGGCTGTGGGTGGACAATAAACTGGACTGGTCATGCAACACAGAGCACCTGTATAAAAAAGCCCAAAGCCGACTGTACTTCCTCAGGAGGCTGAGGTCTTTTAACATCTGCAGGAAGCTCCTGAGGATGTTTTACCAGTCGGTGGTTGCTGGAGTACTTTTCTATGCTGTGGTGTGCTGGGGGAGCAGCACAGCAAAGAAGGACTCATCCAGGCTGGAGAAACTGATCAGGAGGGCTAGCTCTGTGGTCGGCATGAAGCTGGACACTCTGGTGACAGTGGCAGAGAAAAGGACATTAAAGAAACTGATGGACATTATGAACAATGCTGGGCATCCTCTGCACACGGCCATAAACAATCAGAAGAGTCTGTTCAGTGACAGGTTGCTTCTCCCCAAGACAAGAACTAACAGACTTAAAAACTCCTTTGTCCCACACGCCATCAAACTGTTTAACTCCTCTCTGGAGGGGAGAGGGAGGGGAAACAGGAGGACAAAGGAGGGGGGAACAACTAAGCTGTAGTGCCTCTTCACCTCACTGTACAATACCTTGTGCAATACTTTTTGTAAATAGTCAACAGTGCAATAGACTCAATACTTGAAATGTGCAATTCACTTGTATTTTTATTTTTTATTCCTATTTATTCTATTTATCCCCTTTGTATATTTTATTTATATTTGTCTCTGTATTTATATATGTGTGTGTGTGTGTGTATATATATACATATATATATATATATATATATATATATACACACACACACACACACACACACACACACACACATATATATACACACACACACACACACACACACACATATATATACACACACACACACACACACACACACACACACATACACACACACACACACATATATATATATATATATATATATATATATATATATATATATATATATATATATATATATATATATATATATATAACAATTCTGTAACTGTAACTTCGGTCGTTGCTGTGCTTTTTGGAAGTCGAATTTCCCAGAGGAACCCACCCGAGGGATTAATAAAGTTCTATCTTATCTTATCTTATCTTCTGCTTCCTAGGTTTGTTTCACACCTTAAAGAGAAACTATGCCTGAAAACAACAAGCACATATCGAATGACTTTTAGGATATGGGAGCCAAACTTTACAGATATACAGCCTATCCCCATATCCTACACTTCTAGCTTACAATTTCTCAATTTGTTGTTTTTCCCTTTCACACTATTGTTGACTGAGGGCTTCCCAGAGACTAGTCCAGCCTCCCCCAGCATCTCTACTGTTACAAATAACTTTATCTTCAAGTGTTGTCTCTGGAAATCAAAACTATGAAACAGAAGAAAAGCATTCAAGTAAACCCTGTTTATTTACAAATGTTTAATGTTGATTTTCCAGTAAGTTTTAGTGGATAGGCATGAATGATCTCTTAGCCTCTTGTTTAAATTCCTGGATCTGATTCTTATCACTTAGAACTACATCAGGCCAACCTTGTAACTGCTTTAAAGTCTCCAGGAGTCTAAAAATGACTCGTGTGTGGCCAGCTTAAGATGCATTAAACAGAATAAAAACTTCAAAAGCAGTCACCAGCTGAACACAGCTCTATAATGACTTTCACATGTCACTTTTCTCTCCTTCCTTTTAGTCCTTCTCTGCTATTCTCCTGCCCTCTTCACCTTCTCCTCTTTCAGGCGATTCCTCTGTCTCCCTCCCCCTTTTCTCTCTTCTCCACTTTCTCCCAGGTTTCTATATTTGTAGAAGAAACATAATAATCCTCAAATGGTGTTGTTTATTTATTCATGAGTAAGGTCACTAGTTTCAAGAAGCAACTAAAAGTCGCCGTTTGCCTCATTAAATTGTTGAAAGTTTGTTTAAAAGGACTGAGAGAAATGTCCTGCTGTCACACATGATGAATGCTCGACGCTAAAAGGTTGCTCATTTCGACACACGGCACATTAGCCTGGAACGTGGGTAAGAGGAGATAAAGGCCATTTAAAAAGCCTATTTAAAAACAGCAAAATGTCACACTAAAATACAATTATTGCACTGGGGCAAAATGAATCTGTGTGAGAATTTGGCACCAAGTTTGGCGAACTTTTATGTGATTTTTGCCAGCGACCAGTTACACTTCAGTGATAACCTTCATTAAAAGCAAGAGAAGATATTAGATTTGGTTATCCATCCATCTCTTTATTTAAAGATTTACTGTGAGTTTAATTAATTATTTATTTTTTCCTCCTCTGTATATTCTGACTTACAAAGATGATGTACAATTTTCAGACAATAGCTGTAAATTTCTCAAAAAACTTTCTTCAGTTTATCAGCCATTATTAGCTATTTACCTAAATATAGGTACTGGCATTTATATCAGCTGACAAACAGTCAAGCTGCCCTTAAATGATATTTAGAACTGGGTGAAGTGACCTCAACTTAGTCAACTGACTGAATAGTTTATAAAGAGTAAACATGCTAAAGCCAGAGTGCTTTCAGCTCAGTAAAGATGATGTGTTTTTGGTCAAGTGTGGCATCACAAAAGTATTTATTTGACATAGGTTTTGTCATCTACAACACGCTAGCTCCACAGATTAGAGTAATAGCTTCTAATATTTGTGTTAATTAGGAAAATGTAGCTGCAAAATAGAAGCCTTTCACTGATCTTGTGGAGCTTCGAGGTTCTGATTAGTGCTGCGAAGATGAGATGAAGAAATAAAGCAGTTAGACAATTCTCCCCTTAGTGAGAGTAGCAAAGGCCTAAAAGGGAAGGGAGCAAGAAAGATCAATATTTGTTTCTTATCCGGACTTTCATTATAAAGCAGGACCCACATCGACTAATCAGTGGCGTGGTCCTCTCATAATAGACCCGTTCAAGTCTACTGAGCTATGAAAAAAAAAAAAATCAATGAAGAGAGCTAAAGAAGGGCTTAAGAAAATAGATTCATTGTGTGTGTGTGTGTGTGTGTGTGTGTGTGGGGGGGGGGGGGGGGGGTTGCAATTTACAATGCAGTTACTTTATATTACATTTAGTAAATCTAAATATAGTATAATAAAAAGGTTGTGTCAAGCAAAATGACATCAGTGCTGATGTAGAAGAAACAGAAGACAGGAAATGATCACAAATCATAAGTTTGCCAAATTTATTTATTAGAAGAGAAAACCAAGGTATTCACAGGTCTCCAGTGGGAAGAGTGTGACCAATTACACTGTACCACGATTAAGTGGACACAGCTTTCCTTTGCATTGGGGGAGATTATGGATAAAATGTGAGTACACTCCCCTTTTATCGCCAAATGAAATGGTTTCAATAATCAGGCTTAAGTTTCACATTGTTTATATCCTGTCTGATCATGTGACTCGCCAGCTCTCTGAAAACAAGGCCTAAATTGTAACGAGGTAGAGGACAAGTCTCATACACGAGCCCGTCGTACATTAGCATCTCACTGCAACTGAAGTATCTGATTGTCCCGAGTGCTGGCTTAGTCAGCAAGACTCCAACTTAAACTGCATAAAACCAGCTTTTTGGTATTGATGGGTCACTAGGTAATAGCTAGGTAAAGCTATAATGGTTACCACTGGGTTTTACTCCAACACGCTGTCACTGATACAGCACAGTTCTCATTACACCTTGCTGGGGCCAGTTTAATTGAACTAACACAATCAGAGCCCAGAAGCGCTTCGGTCTACAGAGCTCGGCAGTGCAGGTAATAGAAGCTGATGGAAGAAAGATTAAAAATATTGCTGCTGAATCACGCTTTGCATATCTCACGTTCCCTTCTATGTTTATTTGTGCTGGCAGAGTTGAATTATGGGGAATTATAAGGGAGCCATGTAAGCTGCTCATGTAGCTTTCTGAGAGCAGAGCTGAGACGATATTGTATGTAAATGTTCCTTTAGCAAGTGTAATGGGGTAAAGTGGTCTATGTGCAAAGTGAGCTGCTGAATATTCCATTCAATTATGTTTTAATGAACTGTGACAATGTGAGGCTCAGAGGGGAAATGCCGGTGAAGTATTTGCTGGGCATTAAATAGGAGAAACTGCAGGAGGGCTGTGCAAAGATGCAGAAATGTTGGCTGTTTGACTTCGTTCACACAGCCACAAACACCCTGCTTTCACAAGAGCTAAAATGTAATCCATCAAGCCTCCGCCGCTTTTCCCTCTCCTCTCTCGCTCTTGTACACACTCGCATAGGTTTGAAGTGATTTAGTAGGTCTTTCTCACTAACACAAACATGCGCATGCACGTTCACATCTGAGATTTATCGAAAGCTAGCCCAGTCTGACCTACACACTTACTGTAGCTCCAACACTCGCCTCCTCGTCACAACCTGCGCTGTCAGGATAGCCGCCACACACAGCCAATCATGGCACACTTCAAAGCCCTTTTCGCCCAATTGCATTTGGCAGTTCGGCTCCAGATCACAGCGTACTGAGCAAAGAGGAGAACGGTTTCGGAGTTAACGTCCCCCAGCAGAATGCCTTTTATGGATAAACCAATACATTGTAAAGAAAAGGAGATGCACCAGGGAGTTCACAGACATACTATACAAGCAGCACATACACAAGCAACCAACACAAGTCGGCACCATCTGGATGAGACCATTTAGTGTGCAGTGGAGACTACAAGCTGAAGTAAGAGTAGATCATTTGAGGTAATCAAACTCCAAGAGGGGCCCCCTGTCAGGTCAGATCTCGATAGGTTTTCAACAAGAATCCTCCACAGCTCTTCGCTGTTGCACTGGGACCACTCAGCAAGCGGTATTTTGGATTTTGGTGTGCAGAGGAAGTTTTTGGAGGGAAATGTGTTTCGAAGTCTGAATCCCTACAGTGTCTTATTAAGTACCGAGTATCTGGGACGTGGTCCTGAAGAAAAGGTCATCTGCATACTTTGAAGATGCAACATGCATATTAACTACTTTACATTTGCATACGAATGAAGCTATGTTGGATTTTGGTCGCAACTTGGCTCGAGATTTGTTTTGGACACAGTTTCTAGTAAGATTCGTGAATATTAAAACCTGCTGCACCACTCATTTATACTTGCACTCATATAAACACTGGATCCAATGAGCGTGTCTAGTAATGTGGAAAAGTGCACAACCGTTCAGGTCTTGAAATTTTGCTTCCACGCTGCCAGCCTTTCTTAGCTTTCTAATGTGGTTCTGAGCAACAGTTATCCAGGCGTTCTGAAGGTGATTTACATGTTTTTCTTTGGACATTAGCTGATTTTTCATTCAGTCTTTGTACCTGACCAATTTCAGTAGAATGTTCTTCTGTTTGCTAAGCCACTCAACACTTAATTGAATTAATTTAGCAACAAACCAATTTAAATTGCATGTTTTTTTTACTACCACCCTGTTGCAAAACACATCATTTATTCCCATTTGTTTGGTTGAAACTATAAAATGCCAAAGAAAACTGTTTGACAGACAAAATAGTATTTTTGTTTATATTAGATGATACAGAGCTGATAGCTCTTTAGCTCTGCAGAATGTCATTCAAAGGTTTAAGGAATCTAGACAAATGGAGGACAAAAGAAAAAGTGTTAAGCATAAAAAAACGTCTACAGGAGATTAAAAGTATCTGAAAAAAACAGGAAAATAAAATCTCAAGAGCTGACATAGGACCTGAGAAATGCACCTGGCCCTTCAGTTAACCAATCTACTGTAAACAATGTTTTCAATTATTCCTAAAGTAGACCTGAAACCTTCTGATTTTCATCTCAGCTTACAATCATAAACCTTAAAGCAAACCATGTGACCAGGATTAGTGGTCCCCTCAGAGGGACTCAGCTTAGATTCAAACCTTTGTCGTTGTATTGTGCTAGCTTTCATATGCATGATGTACCATGAGCAAATCTACTACTGCTACTGGTTCATCCAGGTCAGCCCTCTCAACTCCGCCACAACAGTGCAACCGGTCAACCATCTCAAATTCCCCCATGTCACCCCCCCAGAAACATCCCCGTAACAGGCTGCCCACGGCTATCTGCACTGTACCGGTTCTTGCACGCATAAAAGGCTGCTAAAGAGCTCCAGCTCACAACTCAAACACACGGTTCAGTTATTCCTCTTAGTTTTGTCTGTTGCTCTCACAAGCTGAACATTACAAACTTTTTTCTTCAAAGTTTCTTCACACAAACAATCACATCCCTTTATGCCTTTTCGTAGAACTTCTCTAAGCTATTGCTCTTTAACCAGTCTCTCTAAATTGTGGCATTTCAATGCTTCCTCCACCTGACATTTATAATAATTTCATTAGAGCCTTTTGGCATTTTTGTCAACTGCCCTTTACTTTTGGGAATGGCACTGGAGCTTGCAAATCTCTATGTGTGTGGTTTTTCATAGTCAAATCTGCTATTTTTAGTTTTATCTATAACTTCCTTCTCACATTTGTTTTCTTTCTAAATGTACCGTGCTCTGATCATACTGTTTTCCAGTCAAACAATTGAAAATTAAGCCAGACGCATTAGATCTTATTTTGTAAGCTTTATAGGTTCCTGCAAATCTGTGATGAATTCAAGTGATAAACAGGACTGACCAACCGCTTGATTGGTTAAGGCTTTTTAAATTCTAAGTGCAACCTATTACCTGTAAAGCCCTCCAATGGAGTGTTGCAGACTAAAGAAAATCAACATTTAAACAGGCCAGTGCATGGCCTGCTTTCCCAATAATGACTGTGCAAAGCAGCACATTGATTTTTTCTGCATGAGAGGTTAATTACAAACTCGACAGCGGTCAATGGCATGCATTCAGCGGCATATACAGACCTTTATATCTGTGTGTGTTAGCATAGCAATAGGAAAATGAAAAAAAGAGTTCATTACATAAACCTGAGGTCAATTTCAGTTTCAGTGACGTGTTCAGTGAAATTGACCTCAGCTTGAAGGGCTTCAGCAGAGCAATGGATGAGAAAAGAAATTCTGCTTTACAACTACTGATATGTGCTGCCATTTACTGTCTAGAGCTACCTTAAGTGCTTATGTTTGTTCTAGCAGTGTGGGTACAAAGCACTACACATAAAGGTTTTCATAACTTCAAGAGAACAAAAAGAGCCTCTCTATAGAGCTGCTTCAAAGCTCCTTGATGTGAGCCTGGAATATTTCCCATGTTCTCAAACTCACATGGTATAATACAAACTGGGAGGGGGGCAGCCCAACATGGGAGTCCTGGTGAAAGCTAAATAAATGCTTTCAGCATAACGTGGAGAAGTTAATAAAAGGACTGTCAAGTAGATGATGAGCAGATAACATGCTAGATATGTTAAGAGTAGAAAGGAAAGTAGAAAGCAAAAACTGATGAGACTAAATGTAGATTTTGGGTAAAGTAAACATTCAGAAGCTCTTTCTGTGGAGCGAGTTTTTCCTCAAATATAACCACCACCAAGTATGAATGCTGTTTCCTGTGATTATTGTAGTGATTAGAGCAATCATCTCACTGAATATGTGGGCTTTGTGTTTAACGCCTCTGATCAATCTCCAGCTTGATGAAGCTTGTGAACTGGAAGTCTAATAATTTCCTCTCATACTAGTGGAAGAGTCTTTACTTCAGTAGGTAATATTCTACAGGAAGCTTTTTTGACAATAAAATGATTTAATTGTCATCACTTGTACTGAAGAAAATCATGAAATATTTGGTAGCTCCAAGCTGCTGTATTTGAGGATTTTCGGCTTCTCCGTGTATTTAAAGTGAATGTGTTTTGGATTTGCACTGTTGTTCAGATAAAACGGGCACTTATAAGCTGAGCAGAGCTTTAAGAAACTGTGAGGGCGCATTCGAAATGAATGGGGTCAGGAAACTTGCAATGAGCCATGAAACTAATCATATTTTAGATCTATTTTATGTCAATATAATGACATCTGATCATGTTGGCTTTATATAGGAATATTATCTTAAAAGTGTGCATGTGTCTATCCTTCATCTGGAGCTTCTCTGCTCTCTAAAACTGTTTAGACTGTTTTGGAGACTGCCTTTAGGAAAAAACTGAGGCACTCACTTTAGTCTCTGTTTCTTAGCCCACTGTGTGCAGACAAATGTCACTGACCCTTAAAGTCACATAGTACACAGTATCATGCAAGTACTGTGGGCATGTCTGCATAAAGCCACGGGAAACATTAATGTCATAGCTGATGTTCATGTCTGAGCAACTAAATGCTGTCACTTTAACAGATGCGTGAAACCAACAACGCTACATAGTCCATGTCTGAGAAGAGCTCAAGAATGTTTACTTATATTTTGCAGTGCAAATGATTCTTTCGTTTTCTTCTAGGTGCCACTAAGGGAAACGCCACCTGTCATGTCCCATCACTGTTGCATGCTGGTTGACGTAGTTCAAATAGCTGAAGGCTGCAGAGGACTCAAACCTCCTCAGACAGCTCCATCAACTGGTTTACCCGCATTTCCATCTGAGCAAATGACTGTTTTTACTCCTCTTGCAGTCTCAGTCAGGGACACAAATTCACGCAGTCTTGCAGAGCCACCCCATGCAGGCTGTGGCTGCAGCCCAAGTCCCAGTCGCCCCGAGGGCCAAGTGGGAACACGCCACAATGGCATGAGATTGAGACTCCGGCTCAAAGCCCTCTACGAGCGTGCCTTCTTGCTCAACAGTTTATCAGCATCAACGTCAAACCGCTCAGACTACTTTGACTGTCTGAAGTGTGCTGCCAGGAATTGACCTCTGACCTCACTGAATTAGCCTCTTCTTGAGGCTATGTTTACAGATGGGGTGGGGCATCAGTTGCAGTTACAAATTAAATGAAGCCTTAGCTACAAATTGAGTTTATTCATTGCGAACAAATACCTTCAGCCCTGAAATCTCTTCTTTCCTGAATCTTATTACACAGCAGCTCTTTTCTCGTCCTCCTGTTGCTCCCATCCTGTCTCGCCCCACCCCTACCTGTCATAACCAAAGTGGTGTCAGCAGAGAACTCTGAAGAGGGAGAGGTTCATCAGCAAATGGCTCCCTAAAACCCAATCTCATTTATATGTAGATGAAATAAATATTGATGTGCTGCCACCGTCCTGTCGTGTTTTGCCTAATTGATGCCAGCCTTCTTGTATCACTAGTGCTAGGTATGTCTATTGGCAAGAGGCTTGCTTGGTGATATGACTTGTCACAGACAAAACAAAGCCAGAGCAAGTGCTTAAAGTGAGCAGACAGACAGACAGCGCTACGCAGTCCCCGGAAACAAAGCAAACAAATGAAGTGAAGTGACACACAGACGAGAGAGAGAGAGAATGAGAGAGACTGGCTGAGATGATTCATGGATGGGTGGGTGTGTGGAGAATACTGATAATCAAAGCTGAGCCATCCTGTATGGATAAAGCATTGCACAAATAATAGAATGCATTCAGGGCTGCGACTACTTTTAACATTAGAATTATTTTGTTGGTTGCGCCAGAAAAAAAAGAGCGGTTTTGCTCGGTAGACGGCAACGTCTGTCTGACATCTCAACAATTCATTAATGGACTGCAAATGAAATTTGGAACAAACATTTATATCTCCTGGATGATGAATCAATCAAGAGGTCCAATCTTTGACTTGCAACCAACCACCTCCAAGCTAACAGCATCTTCATCAGCCTGATACTTTGTTTTACTGCTAATAAAATTGAATACATACTTTTTGGTCACTTGCTTCTCATTGATCCATTCACACTCATTTTGATGACAATCAAGAGTTCTTCACTTAAATTAAGTAAGGTATATTTTTGGTGTTACTGGACATGAAACACTCTTTTTTTTATCTGGAAAGGTTGGGTTTGAATACTGGCATGCACCAAACAGTTGTTTTTTTTCAGCACACCTGAAGAATACCCATGTGCATGTGCTCATCTCTTGAAAGAGGATTTAGCACATTAGGAAAAGTGAAAACTTACAAACGGCCACCAGCGCTGGCTCAAAAACCTCATGGGACGAAAAACATTATAAAAAAGCTTCAACTTCACATGAAGAAAACCAAATAAAACAACATATTAATTTAAAATAAGTTAAATTAATTACCTTTAGTCAGTGTCAGAGGTCTTTTTGGAAATAAGGAGAGGACAAATACCTACTTTACAACAAAATCAAGAGTCAACTAAAAGATTTGCCTCCTATACCAAATATATAGCAGTCTCAAGACACCCCTCATTCCTTTACATTCTGCTTCCACTTTAAGTGATCTTGAGGAACAGCTCTCCAGGTTTTCTGAAAGTCTTTTCTTTGGACATAGGCTTTTCCACTCATATTCAGGTCCAGTCCTTGTACCTGGTCATTTTTAAAACAACTTAACACTGACCTGTGAACCACTAAAGCATACAAAATACCCAGTGTTTGGTCTACAAATAACAGACAATTAGAGCAAAGAACCGATTTTAAATTGTATCTTTAGGCACTTTATTATAAACAGCCTGCCAAATAATTTGTTCCTATTTCTTTAACGAAAGCTACAAAAAATACTAAAGACAGCGCAGTGTGACACACATAAAATTGCATTTTTGGTAACAGCTATCTGTAAAACATGGTGAAGCCTCTGTTTGGTTAGGGATGCATTTGAGCCCGTGGAATTATTTAGGCAGAAAAGTACCGTCAGTCTTTGATCCACAGTGCAATGCCATCTGGAAAGTGTCTTACTGGCAGTGGCTCCATTTTTAACCAAACACACTGCCAATGCAGTAAAAGCATAGTGCCTCAACAGAAAAACACAGTGAAACACTACCGTGGATTGGCCAACGAGGGGAGAACAAAGGCAGCCAACATCCAAAGAAGAGCTTACAATGTCCTTGAAGAAGCCTGGAGAACTATTCCTGTTCAACTGTGTTGAAGTATAAAGATAATCATACCAAATGCTGACTTGTTAAGCTTGTTAGAATTTTAAATTCTATTTTTTGCCTTATGTACTAAATTTCCATGTATGTTTGCACATTTTAGTAAATCATTGTACCTATTTCTGATGTTCTATATAAAGAAAATATGAAGAAATAAAGGATGGCTCAAGATTTTTGAGCAGCATTGTGTATATATATATATTTTTAAAAAAATGCTCAGAGCCAGAATTTAGATTTCAAAACAGACCCACAAAAGATAATGAATGAAATGATTATGTGGCTAAGAAGTGGCTTCATCCACCTCTTTCACATAGCCTGTGGCTGAACTTTAAGCCTCATTGCTTATTCCAAAATATTACAATGCAAAATGATGATCACAATGAAGATTAACTTTCAAATTTGCCATTACTATTTTATTATTATTATTTCAGGAGATCATTTTGATTACCACCCTTCATTAAACTCAATTACCTAATTAGCTAATATACCAATGGACTGTGTCTGCTGTGCTTAAATGAGGCTTGCTATTAGGCTTGTGATAAAATCACTACACACCTGCAGGTGATTGTCATTAGCTCACAGACCTGAAGAAACATTGTCAAGCACACGCTAGTTTAAAAAAAGGTAATTATTGTGACTCTAGCTGGCTGCTGTCCAGGTGAAAATGGAGTTAGTACATTTCAAGTGGAGGGGGGAAATATATGCTTTCATTTAGACACGCATTAAGAGGTTTTACATGGAGTCAAGTGGCACAGAGGCCGGCTATAGAAAACAACAGCAAAATAGAGAGAGAGCTTCTTTTGTATTGGGATCAGTCCTCTGAGCTGTCACAATATTGTTGCGTCAGTGCCACACACTCTGCCGCTGTAAAAGTCTTTTCAGCATGAGCAAAAAATGTCTTCTGACATGTGAAAATTCTCAAGAGCTGCTATTTGTGAAAGTCGCTGGCATAATGAGGATGAGCCAGGCAGGCTGAATGCCATTTATTTTTAATAGGCTGTGTGGAGCCTACCGCACGACTGTTTATCTATAAACCGGTCCAGAATGAGACATTTGTTACAATAATTATTAGCCTGCCAGAAAATCAACAGGGAACAAATTTAATAATTACCCTGCAGAGGTGTCTTGTGGACAGTCGAGTTTTTCATTAAGTTTTAATAAGCAAAAAAAAAAACCAGAGATACCTGAAAAGTGTCTTCAATGCATTTCATTATGCAAACACTTGCAAATTCCTTTTTATTGAATACTTGAACTCATCTTCTTCCTTGACTTCTTCTGTCTACATATTTTGGTCAGTAAAAGTCAACATGATAAACTAGATACAGTATAAACTCGCAATGCTTTACTTACATAGCTGTGTCATGTGACCATAGAGCCGCGCACCTGTTTATTAAAATGGTAGTTATTTTTGCACATTATTCTATGTAAAACAACATTGAGCAACCTAAATATGAGAACAAAAAATGAGTGACACTTGGATCATCACCCATACTGATGAGATCGAGCTTGGCGGTTGCATCACCTCTAAAATGTCGATATCCGTAGATAGCATGCATCTACAGCGGTAGAAGTGCTGTTATGTTGAGAACTGTCCAGTGCTGTGCTCTCCGGCAGAGACTTGTGCAGAGGGAGAGAGCCTGCAGCCCCAGTCCTATTTTCAGCTTCAGTAGGCAGAAGAGAGCAGAGAGCCAGGCCAACTCAGGGCAGACAGGATCAAACCCCAGACCTGTTTAACCCTACACGATCCACTTCACACAAACACATAAACACACAAACACACAAGCACGTGACTCGGCTTTTTTACAGTGCCGCCAATGAAACGTATTACACTGATCAACGTTACACAGCACAAATAATATAACAATAGTCATGAAGCACATCTAGATATTTCTTAACAGAACAATACAGAGGCTATACGTTACCCATTGATAACAAATTGTGAGAATTTGTTTTTAAAAAAATTGTTTCCGTTTTAAAAATACTACTGAAGGAAAACAAGAGTTTAAGGACATCGTGATTGAACACCTCCCCTGTATTTGAGCAATGGCCAGCCACAGTGCAGCACCTGGGGACCAACTCCAGATGTAACCCAATGTCTTGGTCAAGGGCACACTGACAGCAGAAAGGACTTACTATGTTTTTAATGTTGGGAGAAACCAGAACTGAAATTAAAAACCACCCTACCACATGTTACTACAAATAATATATTTAATAAATGTGCTCACTATATGACTTAAAAAAATATGTAAAAGAGAGGAACCTTTCGGTGACTAACACCGTGGTCACATTACGTGGGATGAATGGGTTTAATAGGAAAGCTTTAACTGAGCCGAGTCAAGATAGTAAAAAATTGCAGGTTTGCTGTTTACGATGACGGCATCACATGTGTCTGAATTTTAATTGTTACAATTTAACAAGAGAATTAGTGATAAAGCTGAAACTGGTGGTTTTAATGCTATTTAGAGGCTTGACAGCAGTGAAGACTTTGTTGTAGTAAACAAACAAAAGTGACACTCCCAAAAAATATTTATGCCTGAAATGTTTACTTTAAGTAATTTGATTACATGTAAATTTTTCATGTATTTTGTTGCACAAGCACAATGTAAAACATTCAATTTAATGGAATCTAGTGTGAAGGTTTACATGATTGGTATACATTCAGTTTATAACAGCATTTTTTTTGCTTAATGATTAATTATTTGAGTAAATAAATCTTTAATTTTGTACATTTTAGTTGCTTTTACTACAAATTATTGATTTATGTTACTGAAAAAAATCATTACATAAAGAAATAATTATCTTTTGAGTGCATGTTAGACTCTGGAGTAATGCTAAAATTGCTTATTTTCTTCTAGAATAATCTGCTTATTTTTAACGACCTATTATGTAGAAGGCCATGTTGCCATGAACCTCTGAAACTACTATTTCACAAGGCTCAGCTATTTTTGCAAAGTAAAAATAATAAGAAGTGGCCAAACAAGCACACGCAATGGCAATTAATTAAAAAAAATGCTTCTATTTATTATGTTGCACTGACTTTTAGATCGTATAAAAATGTTTTTAATGTGTCATCTGTGTACTACATCATTAATTAGCCATCTGTTGTTAACCATGAACCCACGGACTCTCAGGGCAGCCTTACAAATGGATATTTGGCTCGTGATTGATTGTCAAGTGAAATGTCATCTCATTTCACCTCATCAGAAGGAACGAATCACATTACATTAGTCTAAATGCCATTGACACATGCTTGCAATGGCACCACAGTGGGAATACAAGCACCTCTCTGGGAGACATGTTGTCAACAAGCGAAACTAAAGAGAGAGGGGAAACACTGCTGGCCATTTACAGAGCTGGAAATAACACTTCACTGGCTTGATAGTGTTTAAGGTTAACAAAGCCCTGGCATAAACAATAGGCAGCAAAAGGTTAACATAGCAGTCAAAAAAATGCAACAACACACACGTAATACTTTAGACAGACAAATGAAAGAGAGTATAAAAAGAAAAAAATGTAAAACGGTAATTTATCTCCAAAAAAGTTACAAATTGAAAAATACCCTTTTGGATTTTCTTGATCGCTGATAATTTCGTGATTCATGGTGTAATGGTCCCACTGCTCACCTGTCAAGCCAAGCCAACCGCAACCCCCACAGGCTTGGAGAATCAATACAAGGATTACTGTAACTGATCTTGTGGCTAACAGTGTCCCAACACCTTTCAACCTCCTTTTTTTCTGGGAGACTGTTTTGTTTAAAAAATAATGAGAAATTAAAAATGTCTTAACTAGTAGACCTCATTAATGTGTGAATCAGTTGCTAATAGACAACAAAAATATCCCTGTCAGCATCCACTGCAAAAATATCACAATCAAATCCCCAAAGAAGACATTAAGCTACCTATTCTTTGAAAATGAAAATATTATCATTTATTCATATGGGCTTTATTAAGATAATACATTTAAATACATTGAAATACTCATTTAAGCTTCTAGATAACATTTGGTCACTGGACATACAGTACTGTGCAAATGTTTCAGGCAGGTGAGAAAAAAACGCTGTAAACAAAGAATGCTTTCAAAAATGTTAATCATTTATTTTCATCAATCAACAAAATGCAGTGAATGAACAAAAGAGAAATCGACATCAAATAAGTATTTGGTGTGACCACCCTTTGCCTTCTTCTAGGTACACTTGCACACAGTTTTTGAAGGAATTCGGCTGGTAGGTTGTTCCAAACCTCTTGGAGAACTAACCACAGATCTTCTGTGGATGTAGGCTTCCTCACATCCTTCTGTCTCTTCATGTAATCCCGGACACACTCGATGATGCTGAGATCAGGGCTCTGTGGGGGCCATACCATCACTTCTAGTACTTCTTCTTCTTCTTTACGCTGAAGATAGTTCTGAATGGCTGTCTGTTTGGGGTCGTTGTCCTGCTGCAGAATACATTTGGGACCAATAAACAATCATTTATATTTCTGAAAGCAGTCTTTGTTTGCAGCATTTTTTCACACCTGCTTAAAACTTTTGCACAGTACTGTACATTCAATGTCAACTTGACTGGACCCTTTGTGCCTTCAGTACTGCACTAACTCTTTCTGGTAAAGATTCAACAATGTGCTGAAAACAGTCATCTGCGATTCTGGTCTATGTTTATATGATAGGATCAGACAGTTGCTGCGCATTCATGATGCAAAGCTCCTGTTCCACCACACCCATAGGTGCTTTATTGGACTGAGATCAGGTGACTGTGAAGGCCATTTGAGTACGGTGAACAGTGATTTCAGGTTTGTGACATACTGGAGTATCCGGCGGGAAGCAATGGCTTTTAAATGATGCTTAATTGGCACTAAGGGCACCAAAGTGCGGTAAGAAAATACACCACCAGGCTGAACCATTCTTATAAGGCAGAATGACCCATGCTTCTATGTTGTCTATGCCAAACTACCACTCTATTGTCCAAACATTTTCTTCTGCAAACCTCTCCTGACTAATTTTGGTGAGTGATGGTGGACTCAGTTTGGCAGGACTGTCGTCTGCTTCTGCTGCTATAGCCCATCTGGTTCAAGGTTCAATGTGCAGATCTACATAACTTGTTGTTGGTTGAAATCAACGAATAATTTTTGCTACTAACTAGATGTTGTTTTGTTCCAGTCTCTGCAGGAAACCCCAGTTCATCAAGGTACGCTCATACTCTCAGCATCATTTATATCACCTTTCTTCCCCATGTTCGGTTTAAACTTTAGCAGGTCGTCCTGTGAATATCTACGTGGCAACATGCAGTGAGTTGCTGCCATGTGATTGTCTAATTAGATGTTTGTGATAACAGCAAATTTTCACCTGCATTTCATCAAGTTTAAATAAATTTAATTTCTATTTTATGTTTTACTTTTAAATTGGTGCAGTCAGCAGTGCAACAGTCACACCTGGCACTTACTGTGAGTACATGCTGAACTTAGTTCTACACAAGAATTTATTCATGTAGTGTAACCATTTTAACTTAGTTATTACCCGTTTCCACCTTGTGTAGTTCTTGTCAGATTAAATCTGAAATAATGAGCAGTTGATCCTGGCTTCAATTTTATGACCAACGTGGGTATCAATTATCCATTACTGTGTATATATACAGCAGTTAATACTACAGAAGTACACTAAGGTAAAAACAGACATTAAAGCATTCTGATAGGTAAGCTAATGCTACCAAAGTTAGCTATATTGAAAGCTAACTGATGAAAGCTTGCTACAGCTAAGCAACTAGCTGAAAAGACTGTGGTTATATTTAGTGGTTAGTGATTTGGAAGTGCAGGAATAAGTGCTGTTTCATACTTCAGAGAGAACGGTGTAAATATTGCCATCTTTTTGTAAGTCCTTTTATTTTTCAGATTGTTTTATTTATTCACATATACAGCTTTATACGTTTGACTCGCATGATCGCTAACTTGTGCTTTTTCCTTTGCTTGAACCCACATGTGGAAACTTGTTCTGTGCTGTTAAAAAGCTTTTGCTCCCTCTTAGAGCTGAATTACAGCTGCTTCACACTCTCAAACTCAGAAAAGGTCAGAATATAATAAAGGCTTTTTGTAAAAGTACATTTGAAATGCCCTCTTTCACCACACATTCACCTTTTATGTGATTCTTTTTTCTAGTTCAAACCCATTCCACTCAATTGTTTCAAATATTAAAAAGCCTGTGAAATTCTTTTTTTTTCTTAAACGCAACACACTTTTGATTTGGTGAAGAAGAAGATTTGTCTTCTTTTATTTTGCCTGGCCAGCTTCACAGCAGACGTTAAAGTAGAACGGCATCCTAGAGTCAGTTTTGTAGCTTCAATGTCATTTTCAAGGACAAGTCAGCAGGGTGCAGATGTTGTAGGGTCATTAGTTGGTGTCATGATAATTTATGTAACCTCTTCTTATCCAGAGGACCCATTTACTTGTTGTAAAACGCCATTGTATGTTTGAGTCAGACCTACTTTTCCCCCCCCCACTGGGATTGATTAAGCCTGTCACCACTACTTCCTTTTATAGTGGCCAATCAGATCTGAACACAAATTGTAAGCACACAAGATTAAACATTTATGTTACTGAGACTCTGTTTAAGCACTCTGGCTCTGATTTTTATTCCGGCCACCGACTTAGCAGAGGCAAAGCAAATATTCTGCCTCATGTTTCACGTCCCATTTCTTGGTCTTTTTAGGTGAATGCTATTTTTGCATGCAGGTGTACGCTTGTGTGAAGGGGGGCTGTGTAAGTATGAGACACGGAATGTGTGCGTGCATGCTTTTTGTGTGTTCAAAGTCTACATCATGTCTGTGTCTTCCTTTCCGGGGAGGGGTGAAGGGGCCTCGATCTGGCTACAGCTCGATACTGCCATCTATGGGAACTGACAAGCTCATATGGAGAGCTGGAGATCCGGCCTGGAGATAAAACAAACTACAAGGTACTGCGAGTTCTGTTCCAAGTCAAGTCAACTGAAGTCAAGTGGCTTTATTGTCATTTCAACCATGTGCAGTGGTACAGTACCCAGTGGAGCGAGACAACGCTCCTCCAAGACCATGACATATAATAGACAATCAACATGGGACTACATAAAGTGCAGGTCTGCAAAAAAACGAAACAAAGACACAAGAGTTCAAAGGAAAATTGCAACAATGACAGTGTATTGTGCAAAAGACTGAGCATTGTGCAAAAAGTAACTTGATATATGAAGGTGTGCGTGTCTGTGTGTATGAGATTGCTGTTAACACTAAACAGTTTTAATACTAAAGAGTTTATCAAGTCAAGTCAAGTCAAGTTTATTTATAGAGCACATTTAAAAACAACCAAGGCTGACCAAAGTGCTGTACAGTAAATACAGATAAAAATACAATAGAACACAATTTCGTAAAACACCTCGCTGATCAAATAAAAAAATAAACAAATAAATTAAACCTTTCTAAAAGCCAATGAAAAGAGGTGAGTTTTAAGAGCAGTTTTAAAAGTTTCTAGGCTTTTGGAGAATCTGACGTGAGGAGGTAAACTGTTCCACAGTCTGGGTGCAGCCACAGCAAACACCCTCTCTCCCTTTGTCTTTAATTTATACCTGGGAACATCTAAAAGCATCAGATCGGCTGACCTCAAAGATCTCCTGGGGCGATAAGTACTAAGGAGTTCTGACAGGTAAGAAGGTGCAGTGCCATTTAAAACCTTAAAAGCCAGCAGTAAGATTTTAAAATCAATCCTAAAAGCAACTGGGAGCCAGTGGAGAGAGCAGAGAACCGGAGTGATGTGGTCTCTTTTTTTTGAACCGGTCAACAGGCGAGCGGCAGCGTTCTGCACCAGTTGAAGGCGATGTAGACAGGAACGATCTAGGCCAGCATAGAGGGAATTACAGTAGTCCAGCCGTGAAGTAATAAAAGCATGGACCACTCTTTCTAGATCGTTCCTGCAAAGGTAAGACTTGACTTTGGCTAAAATCCGTAAATGATAAAAAGATCCCTTAACTACAGAGCTGATTTGTTTATCAAGTTTAAAAGCATTGTCAAAAATAACTCCAAGACTCTTAATGGAAGAAGTGCAATCGGAGGTTAGGGGTCCCAAAAAGTCAAGAGAGAAGTTGGGATCTTTAGGAAGCCCAAACACAATGACTTCAGTTTTGCTTTCATTAAGGTGTAAGAAGTTAAGAGTCATCCAAGTCTTAATGTCAGACAAGCAGGAGAGTAGCGGCTGCAAAGAAACATTGCAGTTCAACCTCAGAGGGAGGTAGATCTGAATATCATCGGCAAAGATGTGGAAGGACACATTATGTTTACGGAGCACATCGCCCAGAGGGAGCAAGTACAGAATAAACAACAGGGGGCCTAGTATGGACCCCTGAGGTACGCCACAGGTTAAAGGAGCTCTGGGAGATGACAGTTCACCAAGGTGAACAGAAAAACTCCTATTATTCAAATAGGACTGGAAAAACTTTAAGACAGTGCCCTTTAAACCGACACAATGTTGAAGGCGGGCTAGCAGTATGTTGTGATCTACAGTGTCGAAGGCTGCTGTCAGGTCCAAGGTTACTAAGACAGCAGCACAACCAGAGTCAACAGTTAAAAGCAAATCATTAAAAACTCTCAGTAGGGCGGTTTCTGTGCTATGCCGAGCTCTAAAACCAGACTGGAACTTCTCATAGAGATTGTTGTTGTCAAGAAATAGCTGGAGCTGCGTGAGGGCGGCTCGTTCCAGTACTTTGGACAGAAAAGGGAGGTTGGAAATGGGCCTATAGTTAGAGAGTAGGGATGGATCTAGATTAGGCTTTTTAAGGAGAGGTTGAACAACAGCGTGCTTGAAGGGTGTTGGAAAGCAACCAGAACTGAGGCAGGCATTGATCAGGACCAGAAGGAAAGGTCCGACTGAGTCCAGAACCTGCTTCAGAAGCCGAGAGGGGATAGCATCGGTGGAACAGTTGGTAGTCTTAACCTTGCAGACTATTTCATGCAGCTGAGAGAGAGAGATTGGTTCGAACTGATTAAAGGCAGAATGGCACAAAGACAAAACACAGGGATTGGAAGGTGGAGATGGAATGACAGACTGCAGGGAGGAAATCTTGTTTACAAAGAACTTTAGAAAGTCATTACAGAGGGTGGCAGAAGGTGTGAGGCTGGTGGATATGCAAGGATTAACAATGGAATTTAAAACACGAAACAGAGTCTGAGGTTTATGGACACTACTGCTAACCAGGTTTGATATGTAGGAGGACTTGGCCTCTTTTACGGCTTTCTGATAGGTTAAAAGAGAGTCTCTGAGGATATTAAAAGAAATGTGCAGCTTGTCCTTTTTCCATTTTCTCTCAGCACACCTACAGGTGCGCCTGAGAGCACGAACAGAGTCTGTAATCCAGGGTTCAGCGTGAGCTTTGGGACGGAGTGTTTTTAAGGGAGCGATGAGGTCCAAAATAGAAGTACATGTTGAGTTAAAAAGAGCAGTTAAATCTTCTGCACACAAGGAATCAATCCAGTCCACCATGGAGAGCTCAGAGTTGCTAAAAGCAGCAGAAAACTGAGATGGTACATGGGTATTGATGATCCGGTGACGGCGTGAGGGAGGTTTAACTGCAGCATCAGAACAATGTGCAGTGGCAGAAAATAGAACAGGAAAATGATCGGAGATACACGCACTCTCACAAATTTCAGAGATGTGGATACCCAAGCCGTGAGACATGACAAGGTCCAAAGTGTGACCCTTCTCATGTGTGGAGCCAGACACACACTGAGTAAGGTTGAAGGAATCCAACAGTGAAACAAAGTCTCTAACCAGGGGTTTAGATGGACAGCACACATGAATATTCAGGTCACCAACAATAAGAAAATGATCAAAATCTACTGAAAGCCCTGAAAGAAATTCCCCAAACTCACTGATAAAGTCCTTGTTAAATTTGGGAGGACGATATACCACTGCAATCAGTAACGGAGTGGATGAGTTTAGTTTAAAAAGCTGTAGTTCAAAGCTGGAAAAAGAGGAAAAAGAAATCTGATGGCAGTCATAAACAGATTTAAAAACACAGGCGAGGCCTCCGCCTTTGCCAGAGGACCTGGGAGTGTTTAAAAAACAACAGCCTGGAGGAAGAAGCTCAGAGAAAGCCACAGTCTCACCAGCGCGTAACCAGGTCTCCGTCAGGAACATAAAATCCAGGTCGTAAGAAGAGAAAAAATCCTTGAGCAGAAACGTCTTATTGGAGAGGGATCGAGTGTTGATCAAAGCCATAGATAAGGTGAGATCAGTAGCTGTCATCGGGGTTGATATGCGGGTGAGTGGGCGTAGGTTAGAGTTTGTAGCACCAAATCTGCGGATCCGTGGCTGTAGGAGAGCCGATGACCGAGGACCCGGAACGGAAACAGCAAGCGACGGACCCGGAGAGTCACGCAGGAAGGGAGCAGACACCAGGCGTGGGCCGGAGATGGCAGAGAGTCGCCTACCAGAGGAGAACGCCGCCGCCGGCATGGCGAGGAGTGAGCCAGATGACCGAGGGAGGCGCGGGCCAAGAAGCGGGCCTACCGGTAAAGCCGGAGCAACAGCAGGCGGAGTTTGAGAGACGGTTTGCACCCAGGGTCCTCTGGGCTGGAGTGAGCCCCTCACCGCAGCAGAGTAGCAGAAACCCATCTGAGCGAGGGGAGGATCAGCCAGGCAGGAGAGTGATAGAAATGCCTTTGTGCGAGCCAGGAGACCAATTCGCTTCCCTCGTCTTCTCCAACGTTTTTTCCGGTGTAGCTTGGGAGGGAGGAACCAGGTGCGACGTAGGTAAGGTGGAATACCATCGAACAGTGGAGGCACACCGCTTGTTTGTCCATCAAAGACAGAGGACAAAGGTGCTGACACTGCTGAGTCTCGAATGATAAAGAGAGTTTGCCGGTCATAAGTCCGGAGCGAGTTGATTTCCACAGTTAAGGCAAAAAACAGCAAACAAAAAACCAAAAAACAGGAGGAGGAGTGACGGCGAGCCGAACATACTGGCGCCATCTTGACTTGTAGCTCCAACAGTAATCGGGTGTATCAAATCACTCGTGGAAAAAAAGTAACATTTCTGTCCCAGAAAGGTGGGTGAAAGAACAGTTTTTAAGGACACACTGCATGCGGTAATGAGATATGCCAGGTTTTCAGCTAATAGCTCTTTGGGAATCACCTTGTTGGTTAAAAAATACATTTTTTATGCCTGTCAAACTGTGTAATCTTTGGGATCTTTTGTACACTCAGCTAAACCAATGGGAACATTTGTTTCTGTGACAGGCTGCTAGTAACAAAGTGCCCAAGAATACAATAAAAAATTGTTTCAATGCCAGTTTGTCTGTTATTTGTAGATGCAGCATTGATTCATCCCTCAAGTTAAGCACTTTTTTACGCTTGCATCATAGGTCAGTGTTTAAAAAAAGAAAATTTCTCTGAAAATGATCAGGTACAAGGATTGGGCTGAAAATGAATGAAAAAGCAGCCAATGTCCAAAGAAAAACATTAAGATACCATCAGAAAGCCTGTAGAAGTATTACTCAAGACCATTTTTTAAATCACAAAAAAGTCTGCCTATTTGAAAGCAACATATAAAGAAATGAGGAGTGGATCAAAACTTTTGCACAGCACTGTAAAAAATAATATTCCGCTACAACAAGAAACAATATTTCCCTGGATTTGTAAGTTAACCACTAAAATGAATAATTGTAGCACAGTGGCCAAAGAAATCTAAGCTCTTCACATGGCAGTTTGGGATTGCAGCCATAGATTCATGATAATCCTTTTAGAGTCAGGTCCAGCAAGACCCCTCATGATCTGAAATACAGTTTTTAGACCTGAATTTCACAGAAAGGAATAATCAGCGCTTCAAAGGCAAACATGAAAGTCCAAACGTACAAAGTCATGAGGGTTTCTGGCAGGAGGCTTTTAAGAAAGATAGAGGGGAAAGAAAAACCCACTAAAAGTCTCTCAGACTTCTCAACTACCTGGAAAAAATTAAAACTTATTTGAATCCATAAGCAAGCAAATCATAGCTGTGACTTGATTTTAGATGACTAAATTTGTGCGAGCATGTTGTTGAAGATGCCATTTTATTTAGCCGCTCTGTGCCCATTTCTCATTACTTGCAGATTTCCTCTGGAGTCCTTTATAATAAGACCATTGCTTAGGACGGTAATCACAATCTGTCAAATACTGAAGCGACGTCTCGCACTTTATAAACACAGCAACTGTCAGTCAGCGCTGCAAAAATATTTGACGACAACAGCTACCCTGAAACGACGAATCTGTACACCCCAACAAAAAGATATACCCGTCAGGATGACCTGCTAAGCCATGGGTAGTCTTAATTATTTATTGAGCCAAACATAGCAGACATGATAATACAGAGCTTCTCTATATCCTGGAAAAGACTTTGATGTTGTTTTCTTAGCCAAACCAAAAACAGGAGATTTTTTTCATACTGATCTTTGAAAAGACAATCTCTAATAGTTCTAACAAAAGTAAGATCTGCTATTGATTTCTCCACTCCAGTAGTATAATCACTCACCACGCTTCTCTTCTCAGCTATATCAGCTATTCTCAGGCATATAAGAGAAAAAGCAGTATATGGAACGGAACTAACTCCCAACTTGTAGTTCCTTGGAACACATCTCGGGTGTCTTCCTTTCAAATTCAAAGTCGGCATAATGATTCGAGTGTGAGACCCCTACCCTGGAAACAGACAGACACCTTTAAAATATTTGCAAGCTATACCTCTTCAGCCTGGAGTCTCCATTTCCTTTTGTGTCAAACCAGTCAGCTACTTTTACCTGAAGCGAATGCTTTCTGATGCATGTGCGACATCTGTATACTAATTACTCATAAACGCACGCTGCCTGGCTCTCCCAGGCTCGCTTTTCAGCAGTGACGGCACAATTAGTTCACAAATGAGGAGCTTATATTCGTAGCCTTGCAACATTGAGATTATTCGTCTCCCAGAGGGAGCAGAGAAAAGCTGAGAGATTTGAGCACTCACCTTCTCCACCAGATAACCTCTGCACTCCACGAACACGAAGGAAATCCTACTGTTATGGTTGTCACATTTTACATTAGCATGCACAGACTCATGACAGGTTAACACACCTGGAAGAAAACACACCTGAACAAACACCAGAAAATACGCAGTGGGATTTCATGATTCAGAAAGAGTTTAGAGTGTGTGGCACTGAGTTTGAGCAAGCATGTGTACACTACACACACAACATGATGCACATCTCATACAAACAAAATGGAATAATAGATGAAATGTGGTTACATATACAAACACGAGATCTAGTAGTGTTTATGATTTTTTTCTGGGTCTTGGTGTTTCTTTGTCCTGGACAAACAATATTCTGATGATTATTTATTGATTGATTGTTTATTAGTTGTTGTTTTTTTTCTAACATCAGTGGTAAAAATTGATTATAATAAAAATGAAAATCATGACTATTTTTATCTTTAATATTATAATGCCCATTATTTAACATGGTGATTCATTAGCATAGACATCAAGCAAAGACTATGACTAAAATTAAACCAAAATTAGCTGTCAAAATGAACTCTCTCTTTTATTCATACATATTGAACTAAACAGCAACTGAGTCTTAGCTTTTAGTAAATGGTAAAAGCATTCTGCTGTAATTAAAAGAGATGTGTTTGACTTATAAGAAAAAAAAAGTGAATGCACAAAATGCAATTATCTTACCCCAACAGTTATTCATAATTCAAAATAGGGGAATCATGTGGCCTGTTATCACTGCACAGTTTAAAATCTGGCATCTGTGTTGATATGCATTTTCTTAAGAGCTAAAGGGCATCCTGCACACCTGAGAAGATCACATTAATAGAAAACTATGTATACTGGTTTAATAGCAGCATATACAGTCATACATGTTTCAGGAAAATAATGCAAAACAACAGTATGTGTGTAATATAAAAATCCAGGTGCTGGACAGTTTTTCATACATATAAAAATAAATAAGGTTTGATATGTTTTCTTTGTATTTACATTTATTATGGGGTTTAACATGCTGTTTTTAAAAGACAGAGAAATCAGCACAGAATCCTAATTGTAGCTTTCATCATCAGATGTGTCTGAAAGCGGAAACTGGAGCGACTGTTTTCGAGGTTCTGGTAATAAATTCCAAATATAAAGCAAATGAGTCATATGCCTTTCATGGAGGTACATTTATTTCTGAGCTGTTGTATCAGGGTGTCGACCCGTTTGGCTTTGTTGTAGTAGCAGTACTTTTTCTAAATTCCTAGGTCACCTTCAGCAGGTCCCTGTAGGCTCAAAAGTCTCCACCTGAGAGAATTTTCAGCAGAGTGGATCACGCCTTTCGATTTGACGGAGTTGTAGCTGTGCTATGGTTGTGTTGCTAAAGTAGGAGTGTCTATATTCAAGATAAATGACACTTCAAATTCAGTTTGACAGCACTTTTCTTTATTATCAGGTGTGTTTCCAGAATCACTAAAAACTGCTGTAATCAAACCTATACTGAAAAAGGACAATCTTGACAAGACACAAATGAACAACTACAGGCCGATCTCAAATCTCCCGTTTTTAAGTAAGATCATTGAAAAAGCAGTTTCTCAACAGCTCAGTTACTTCTTAAAACAGAATAATTGCTACGATGCCTTCCAGTCAGGTTTTAGACAGAACCACAGCACTGAAACTGCTCTGACCAAAGTGTTTAATGACATATGTCTGAATACAGACAGTGGAAAAATGTCAGTCCTAGTTTTACTGGATCTCAGTGCAGCATTTGATACAGTTGACCACAACATATTACTCAAACGACTGGAGAACTGGACAGGTCTTTCAGGAACTGTACTAAACTGGTTCAAAACATACTTAGAAAACAGGAAATACTTTGTATCAATAGGTAACTTCACATCTGAGCAGACAAGTATCACATGTGGAGTTCCCCAAGGTTCCATCTTGGGACCCCTTCTGTTTAACATCTACATGCTCCCACTGGCACAGATTATAAACAACAACAAAATAAACTATCACAGCTATGCAGATGACACACAAATATATATCACAATGTCACCAGGAGACCGAGGCCCTGTACAGGCTCTTGGTAAATGCATTGAGGAAATCAATGACTGGTTGTGCCACAATTTTCTCCAGCTAAACAAAAACAAAACTGAGGTAATAGTCTTTGGCGCCAAAGAAAAACGATTACAGGTCACCAGAGAACTTCAATCTATACATCTAAAAACCACAAACCAGGCGAGAAATTTGGGTGTAGTGATGGATGCAGACCTAAACTTAGAAAAACACATTAAGACAATAACAAAGTCAGCTTACTATCACCTCAAGAATATATCAAGGATAAAAGATCTGATGTCTCAACAGGACCTGGAAAAACTAGTCCATGCATTCATCTTTAGTAGGCTTGATTACTGTAACAGCATCTTTACAGGTCTACCTAAAAAAATCAGTCAGACAACTACAGCTCATTCAGAACTCTGCTGCTCGAGTCCTCACTAAGACCAAAAAAGTGGACCACATCAGTCCAGCTCTGAGGTCCTTACACTGGCTGCCTGTCCGTCAGAGGATAGACTTTAAAGTTCTGATGCTGGCCTATAAAGCTCTGAATGGTTTAGGACCAAAATACATCAATGACCTCCTGACCCAGTATGAACCATCCAGATCCCTCAGGTCATCTGGATCCGGTCTTTTATCAGTTCCCAGAGTCAGAACCAGACACGGAGAAGCTGCATTCAGCTTTTATGCTCCTTATATCTGGAACAAACTCCCAGAAAGCCTCAGATCAGCTGAAACACTCAGTTTATTTAAATCCAGGTTGAAGACTCACCTGTTCTCAGCTGCATTTGAATAAAGCACCAAATCCACACTTTAAGCTTAAATTTCAAAACTTACATTTAACTACTGATTTTATCTACTGTTCTGATTTTATCTGTTTTGATTTTATATACTGTTTTGTTTGTTTGTTTGTTTGTTTGTTTGTTAATTAGTTAGTTAGTTTATTTGCTTGTTTTAATCAATTTTAAATCATGCTTTTTATTTGTTCTTGTTTCTAATGTCTCTGTAAAGCACTTTGAATCACCTTGTTGTTGAATTGTGCTATACAAATAAACTTGCCTTGCCTTGCCTTGCCTTCATATGAAACTCTCATTAAGTGCAAAATAAGCTCGTTCAACAGTGAGTGAGGAAATGCATTCTTCTCCTAAAAACAAATCAGATTCATTTCCGCTAACACAGATGCTGGAGGCAACTGGAGTTCTCAGATCTAAAAGAAGAAGTAAATAAAAAAAAAAAACCATAACAACGTATTCACCTGACTAATGGAACACATTGATACGCCTGCCTCGGCCTTCAGACAGACAATTTTCCAGATTCTAACAGCATTACCACAATAATGAACTCTATTTGTCATTTAGATTTGCTGAGACCACAGAGGTCAGATATTCTGGTGTGAAAATAATTACGTATTAGTCTGCATAGTGGCCTATACATGGTTATATACCACACCGGAGAAACGGGGCGAGCCAGCGCCAGCAAAGACTAGATTCAAATATGTTACTTCACTATATCAGTCAAATATTCAAATATGTTGTAACACAGAGACCTTAGGTACAATTGTTGTCACAGCTTTTGAAATTTCTACTTGTCAGACACTCAAGCTGCCTCTAAATCTTACCTTGATCTTTGTTGTGACTGATAATGAATTTTAATCAGGTGATTTAATTAGTGTTCATTTCCAGCATCAAGGTGATGCAATGTCTAAGATATGAAAGGGTATTTAAACATTTAATTTGTTTCTTTTATTTCTTAATTTGTTTATTCACTGATCTAGGTAACTATATTACTTTCACCTTAAGGACCTATGACTTTAAGGTGGAAGAGGATGTGTCACAGCTAGTTTAAACAAATATGTATCATAAGGGTGTAAAATTGTGTTTTTCTCTCAAGAAAATCTGGTAATCATGATTCAGCATTTAGAATATAAATAAAATGTATCTGTTGGATATAATATAAAAAAAGGCTTCAAAACAGGATTTTAACATACTATTTTAGATTTGTTTTTGATATAAACATAATTTAGGCACTCTTTTTAGGCTTCAGATTCTAGCCCCAGAACATTTTGCTGTTTTTCTTACTGTGAAAGGTACCTGTTTAACTTTGACTGAATGCATTCTGGCACCAGGCAATGATAAGTGTCGGGTGCACTAGTAAAATAAAAGCTTTGAGTGGCAACTACATGCACTTGTAACTATTTTTCCCAACCAAAAAAAGAAAGAAAAGAAAAGAAAAGCAAGAGAATGTTGAAATTCTTTGAAGGCGTAACATCCATGTGGGTGTAGTTGCTGACAGGAAAGAGAAACCAATGGGAGCAAAAGCTCCAATGCAGAGCAGTATTGTCCAGATATTTTGCTAGGCACCAAAAAAAACTCTTCTAGAAAAGTAAGACAAGTTGCTGACTCTGTGTTACAATGTCAATCCATTCGCAACAGTGGGGTAAGCTAAAGGATGATAACCACTGCTGACAGCAAGAGAGAAACAAACAAATACAATAAAATAGTTTATGTAACAATTTTGGGCCTAAAACATAGCATATCCTTCTTTTTTACCATTGCCTAGTAGCACGCAATATCCTGCTACCACCAGAAAACGATGCACCAGAAACTTGTTAACTAGCCATTAAACCGCAAAGCTGGAAGAAGAGCAGCTACCAACTAAGAGGCACTCGACTACTAAGGCATGTGTTGCACTGTAAGATTAGATAGAAAAGTACAAACACACAAAAAAATGCATAACCAAGGATGACTACAGCTGTCAACTTCTTGTTTAGAACTCCTTAAACAAGTATTGGTTGCCAGGGCATGATATTTAAACAATAGGTGAATGGCTGTGGGGGGACTAAAGCCTATCTCAGCTGACATAGGACAGAAGGCAGGGTACACACCGGACAGACTGCTAATCAATCATAGAGCTAACAGATAGAAAGACAACTATTCATGCTCACACTAACACACTGAGCCAATTTAGAACAACCAATTACCAAACATATGTTTTGGACTGTGGGGTGGAGCCACAGGGCCTGAAGAGAACCCACACAGGCAAAGTGACAACATGCAAACTTCACACAGAAGACCTCTGTAAGCCAATGGCTTTGAATTCTTACTCTTAGTTGGTGGCACTAAACACCACACTACTGTGCTAGCTAAATGATTCCCAGTAAAATCACTGAATAATAATTTTGCATGAAATCTGTAACTGTAGTGCAGAGGCTTGGTGACAGAACAACGATTCTTGTGTTATACTGAAGCTGTTTGATAATACTCGACATTCTAAAGAAGCACATTTATCCAATAAACCTCACAGTAATGGACTAGTTTGGCGTGGTGCAGAGCAGGCTGTGATATCCTTGAACACTTTTAGTCCAAAGTTTAATATTGTAATTTTTAGTGCTATTCACTATTACTTTCCAAATTCCACATCAATACAATGGCAAAGGATCAGAAAGCAGGCAGCGGGCTAAATTCACAAAGAGCAGTAAACCTCAGAGCCACAGCAGCAGACGAGATTATTACATGACCTGTCTGTAAAGAAAATTAGTCAACGGAGCTCATAGGAGTCCGCAACACCCACCTTAGGGTTAGCCCACCTGGAAAATAAATTTTAACCTTGCAAAATATTATTTCAGATAGTAGTAGATGTAAACACAGAAGTTACATCTGTGTTTGTAAATTTAAAACCAGTCTTTTCAATAAATGGCCACATGGTTTGCATCCCACTATCAACCTGGAGCCACAGGACAAACCAGAATGCATCCGGTAACATGAAGATCCTTCTCTCCAATCAGTCTAGATCCAACCAAGATATTTTTTCCTCTGTCCTCTGTGCACTGATAAAGACTTGTACACAGAATGCATGGCACATTATTGAAGCAGCAAACTATTCTTGGTGGGTGAGTGGGCGTCTTGCCCTGTTTCTGAAGGGCTTTCATAGCGGGATGAGCATAGCACAGTGTGTCTGGTATGATGAACACACACACACACAAAGTTTAACAGAAACACACATCTACAAACAAAAGCACAGCAAACACACATACACACTGTTGCTGGTGCCCTTTCTGCACAAAGAGTCTTTAGTCCTTGGTGCACTAATTTGCTTATTAAAGGTTTATTAAACCTTCTTTAGTACTCCCAGTAAAGCCTCTATACTGGCATGGAGAGATGACAGCTTTACATACATTAACAAAAAGCAAGCAGAAAACAAGAATCCGGAGCTATGGCTGAGAGAGAAGGGAAAAACCAACATTAGCGAACGGAATGGTTCACGAGTACGTGTGAAAGAAAAATGTGCAAGCGAGGCAGAAGCACCTGCAGGGAGAGTAGGAACTTATTTCACGTATTTCAGCTGTGTTTCCACCTAACTGCCGAGTGCATTTTAGGGGCAGCTTTTGAAATGTCACAAGAATGAAATATGAATTACTCACATTTTTGACAGAAAGGTTAGAATGACTAAAAGCATTTGCTGTGCGGATAAACTGAGAGAAATGTATCCATAAGAAATTGGAATGGGTTCTGTAAGAACTGATTAGTACTGGGAAGGGAGGTGAGGTTGGGGGAGGGTATTGTTTTTGTTCCTTTGGCAGCGTTTACGATATTTAATACTGCCTGCAGATAAAAACAACAAAAATGTGATGGCTAATGCCGCAGTAATGCCCAAAACAAGCCTCTTACATGTATAAGTAGCAGCAAATGGTGGCCTCTGTTGGGTCTAGACATTTGAGAGATGACACTTTGTCTCCCCACTCCCCAGAGCCATTTCTCTACTGTTTAGCCATATTATTAAACCTTTTTTCTGGAGCAATAATAGCAAGCATTATTCTAAAAATATGGTTCCACTTTATTTGATTGAATCACATAAAAATAAAATTCCCTCTAACTTGAAACAATATTACTTCTAAAATGATATTTGGAAAAGCACACCGGGTTGTACTCACTGGATTAAAAGACAGAAGAAATCAGGAAAACATAAAATCAGGAGCAGCAGAGATACCAAGAAACCATACTGGGCAGTCTCTGTCTTCATATTTCCTCTCAGGCATTACTTCCATCTAATTTGTCTGTAATTAGATGACCAGGATTCATCCTACTGGGTGATTAATTACTCACAAAAATGATGAGAACCCCACCACCACCACCCAGGTAGTAACCATAGCAATATGAGGGGTGCAAACACTCGTCTGTAGGAGGAGAATAATTGGTGAGTGGATCTGTTCCTCCGATCATTAAGAGCTTATTTAGATACACAAACCATAATTTGATTTGAAAAACAGTGAAGAGGTTTCTAATCCTGTGATTTAAGTAGATTTCATACAAAAAAATCCAAAGAATCTTTACTGTACAATTCAACGTCTTTCATCACAGAGGCAGTGGTTATAAAAGCTTCATTCATTCATTTCCACATGCAAACTGAATTCCTCAATGAAATTTAGGCTGAAAAACCTTAGATATGAAGCATTTAGACAAAGAACTAAAATTTAATCTGTGAAAGCTGCTGGGCTCTGAACAATGTTAACAAAATGATATAAAACAAAGAAGGGGTGGAAGAAAAACTCGAAAACATAAATCACCCTTAAAAATAAAAATATGGAAATGTGTAAAACAAACTCATTAAAAGCCTCTTACTTATTAAAAAAAGAAAGGAAAAAAACAGCAGCAGCAGACAACGCCCACGGGACAGCTTTTGTCAACAGCATGTGTTTTTCAGTCAAACGCTGCTTGTTGACACTGTCAGTCAGCTGTCTTAATCTGACCTTTTAACATTAGTACTGTGCAAAAATAGATGTTCAGGCTTTTATCCATCAAAGATGCGCCTTCTTGTTTTTGATGTCATTCTGCAGGATGACACAGTATAAGACCAGTTTCATGCAACAACTCCCTGATCTCAACATGAGTCAAAGAGTATGGCTCTATTTGAACGAGCAAGTCACCAAATGCTTCTGCTCAGCACTCAAATAAACAAATAAACCCCACATTTTCTCATTCATATAGGCTACCAGGATAGTTACTAAACTGGCCACTATGTTCATTTGGTAGGTAATGTATTTGGATTACAAAATGCAAAAATTGAGAGCTTATCAGGAAGTAGCCAATTTATAAAACTTAAAGTTAAACGTACAGTGCTTAACAACAACAACAATAAAAACATTAAATCTGTCAAAAAAAAGCTTAAATGTAAAAATGATATTGTTATAATTATAATTACCTTTATAATTATAAGGCAAATAACAAACTGGATTCGTGTTTTATGCCCAGTTAAGTTGGCACACTGAATCAGGAATATGGGCAGCAATCTGTGCCATCAGAAACTGAATTTGAATAAGTTACATTTGAATTTGAATTGCTCAGACTGAATCTGAATTGTAACTTGAATAAATGCTTTTGAAAACCGAATTTGAATTAGTCTAATTTGAAATTGAATTTATGGTTTGAAAATGATCATCACTAAATTGAAATTGAATTTTATATTTTGAAAATGAATTGATTTGCTTTGAAACTGCATTTTATCCTTTAAAAATTCAGCTCTCGAATAATTTCAGTTTCACTTCTCACCATTCAGTTTCAGTTCTACAATTCAATTTCAGTTCCAAAATTCCGTTTTTTGGAACTTACATCCGGTTCCGGTTCAAGCACAGATTAATAGAACTACGTTTTACTAGCGGACCGAAAGTGTTACTGACGGGAATCTACAGCGTCTTGAGCTGAATTAAGACTTCAGAAGTCATTCGTCATGTCGAATGACCAGCGGATGAACTCTCAGGTTGGTAATAAATGTACTACATGTATAAGAACAAGCGTCATGTTAACAAATGATAGCCGTACTGTAACTGTTATGCTTATTGTAGCTGCTAGCTAAAAACGCTAATTTAGCGTAGTTTGCCCTGAATTCAGCTTTGACAACAAATATGATCGACTGTTTCTAGTAGAATTCCAAAGTTGTCATCTTGGACCCTCTCAGAGTACCCCCTCTGTATGCTTGCAGAGACACCTACAGTAGGGAAACATGCAAAACGGTGTCCAAACCTTTGTGTTTTAGCTTTATTTATGTCTTACACAGCATCCCAACTCTTTAGCTAACTTAATAACTTTAGCTAAAGTGAATAGTTAGTCTAATTCATTAGTGCAGCATTACTGGGTCACCTCTGTTTGAAGTGATATAATATGATATACAACTATCACTGAAACAGCAAACTTTGTAAATAAGCAAACAACACTTCTCATTCTCTAAACGTTTGGCCACAGCTGTAGATTACACTATCAGTGCTTGTTCACTCTTAACAATAATAACATTTCTAAATTTACTTTGTGCATTTACAGGTAAACAATATCTAATATTTTATCTAAATGACTGCTTTGTCTTTGAAAAGGGTGAAGAGCCTGAGGCCGGTGACAGTCCAGTTCTACTCTAAGTACATCCTTACAGTGGCTCACAGGACAAGGCCACATTCCTGCCCTGCCAGAAGAGAAGAGAAGCTTCAGAGTCTTCATCCGTCAGTAACACTTTCGGTCCGCTAGTAAAACCTAGTTCTATTAATCTGCGCTTGAACCGGAACCGGATGTAAGTTCCAAAAAACTGAATTTTGGAACTGAAATTGAATTGTAGAACTGAAACTGAATGGTGAGAAGTGAAACTGAAATTATTCGAGAGCTGAATTTTTAAAGGATAAAATGCCGTTTCAAAGCAAATCAATTCATTTTCAAAATATAAAATTCAATTTCAATTTAGTGATGATCATTTTCAAACCATAAATTCAATTTCAAATTAGACTAATTCAAATTCAGTTTTCAAAAGCATTTATTCAAGTTACAATTCAGATTCAATCTGAGCAATTCAAATTCAAATTTAACTTATTCAAATTCAGTTTCTGATGGCACAGATTTCTGCCCATACAGGAATTAATAAAAAATAACATTCAACCACTAAAACTATTTTTTATGTTCATTAATGCCAGTAAAAAACTGTAATTTGGCACTTAAACAAAAAATGAAAATGATGCGCTTGACTATTTTTTTCTACCTTTTTATTAAAAAAAAAAAAGTGAAAATTCATGGATAACAATAATTATTACCATTAAAAATTCTATTTTCAATTAAAAAGCTTGTGCTCATTGATGGATTAACCATTACAGAAACATAAAAAAAATTATCTGGGTAATTACCAATAGTGATCAATTGGAGCAGCTGAGACATAAACCTTACACTGAGTGGTTGTCTAATAAATTTGTTAACCCCTGTAATGTACAGCAGATGTACAAGGCTAGACTTTAAGGTCATGTTTTTGACTGGGATTTATTTTTGAACATTTAGCTTCCAATCTACCAACGGTCTCTTTCTTTTCCTCTTCTTCTCACTGACCATTTCTACAGGTGAAATGTTACTTGCTGAGACAAGGGCTTTCTGCAAGCACCTGCAGCCATGTGAAAACTTCACTTAGTCATATGAAATCAGTAGGTATATCACAGCTAATCAAAGCACTTGATCAACTGATCAAAAGCAAGTGTGACCACATCTATAAAAGCAGAAGGTTTGGCAGTTTGATGGTCTGGAGCATTAAGGCGACACCTGCTATCTCTTCATGGAAGAGATACATAACAACAATCTTCCAGTAAGTGGACATCCCAGGAAATTCCCCTCAAGGTCAGACCATCTTCAAAGAAATTACAACTTCTGCTAATGATGTCTGTCAACTCACAAACTGTAAATCAGTAAAAATGTGCAACACTATACATTCACATCCACTGTAGCCAACTGAATTTGAGTATAAATGTGAACATCAAATGTCTCGGTAATATAAACCAGGCTCTGCTACAAGCCTCGTGTTACTTTTCAAACACAGTCAATTAGAGAATGTGCAAATAAAAATAGCTGGAACATCTGTTAGAGGTTAACACACATTGTAATGAACAACAATATTATACACAGTACATAACCACTAGATATACTGTATATGAGTGACACCTTGTCCCACCTCTGTAACAAACTACTTACAGAGTCATGGAGCAAAGCAAGCCGCTTATCACTTCTAACACCCACAGCTGTAGCAGGTGACGTGCCGTTATATGTACCAACATGCTGACACACAAAGCCTGAAGATTATGGAAATAAATAGATATGACTGACCATGCTGTATGCATGAGGCAGCAGCAAGGAGTGAGACATTATACATTCAGATTCAGATGCCTCAGGGGGGCTCAGGGGAGCAGTTATGGTGCAGCGCAGAACAAATATTGAAGTGTTGGTGTAGCAAGAAAACATTATGACTGAAAGCATAGTAATTTAACAGACGCATGTGTTGCTTTTTTGGGTGTGTTTATGCATATTTGTATTACTCTTGCTGTGGGGACATTTACCTCTCTATGCAGTTACAGTGTTTCTCTTTTGGGTACAAAATGCTATTCTAGATAAAGTAAATCATTACATTTCACGGTGAAGACTTGGTTGAAGGTTAGGGTAAGATTAAGATAAGGTTCAAGACAGGGGTGACTTGAGAGGGGCTGTGGGAGTTGATGGCATTACAATTGCATTTTAGGGTGAAAAACTGGGCTAAAGGTTAGGTTTAAGTCTGTGTAATTGAAGCCTATTAATTGAGGCCTTACTCACAGACCTAGAAACTCTAGTTGATGGGGATAAATGTGTATTCGCTGACTGGCTGTTGCCAGGTGAAATCAGTCACAAAGAGGTATACAGTGCGCTGCCTGAAACGTTCCTCTGGTTGCTAGCAGATTGCTGTAGTCGCCCCTAGTTTGCATGGGACTCACCAACTCCCTGTCTTTGCCTGTGTTTGCAGACAAGACGGCATCATGCAAACTACTGGTGACCACAGCAACCTATTAGACACGAAAGCAATCACACTGGTTTCACTGCAGCACCGTATACCTCTTTATGACCAATTTCTAGCAACTGCCAGCAACTTCCTGCAACCTCTTGCCAACCAGTCCTGAAATACCTACTTTTCCCTAGCAACCAGTGTTTACCACTGGTTCACTGACTGGTCTCTAATACTGTGTGACTGGGGGCTAAGTAGAATTATTATATTTACTTACGCAAAGGGTCTAAATATTTGTTATAATGCACTTGTCAAGTCCCCTTTTAAATGAAATGTCATCTGTAAACACAGGGCTGCACAAGAGCTTGAAAATCCCACTATTTTCTACTGGTTTAGGTTGAATTCAGAATTAGTTTAGGGTTAGGAATGCAGGCCTTATGGTCATGGTTAAGAGAAGTCCCATGAAATTAATCTAAGTCAGCGTATTGTCTCCTAAAGGGACAGAAGAATGTCTCTGTGTGCATTTGGCTATGTTTGCATGCAACACAACAGATGACAACACTTTAGCCGGGGTGGAAATAAAATAGATTCTGGGCAGCTCAGTGCAAAATTTGAATACAGATAGTTTGTAAAGGCACATTTATACAATATTTCTTATCTGCGAATGAATGATTTATATCCAACATGAAGATATGAAAACATGGTTCTTATGAAAATACATTCCATTTGTATTGAAAACCTGATGTGTGGAGAATATCAAGTAGGTGAGTGCAAATAGTGCAAAACCAGACTATCAGTGCATTTAGTTTCTGAGAAAAGCTGATTGCTTTATAGCACATAAAAAGATTTCTTCAGTGCTCAAACAGGTAAATGTGCCCTTTTATGCTTTTACAAGAGATGGAGGAATGAGTGGATTGTATGTGTTCTAAAAGATATATACCAAGAAGATGTTTTTCTTACAGAGAGGTTATTATCTATAATCCTATCACTGTTCATGTGAAGGCCTTTGAACTTTTGAGAGCAGAGGCTAGCGTCCAGTAATGTCAAGAGGAGGTCGAGCTGAGGTTGTGGCTCCCAGGTCTTCCATGTGATTATTCAGACATAGCACGAGTGGGTGAGGGTGAGCTTGCATATTCAACATGCTTTATATAAGTGTGTGTATGTGTCTAACAACCATCTGTTTAAGCAGCATGAAGAAAAAATAAAAACAACCTACAACTACCAGTGGATTAAAACCATTTGGCATGCAGTAACATGGGCCAAAAGCAGCTGAGTAATAGTCCCAGCTGCACGGTGAGTCAGAATGTGAATGGTTCAGTATAAAAAAAAAATAGATACTTGGCATATAATTTGATTTAATCTCACTTCTCTTGTATATATGCTCCCTAGAAAAAAGTCAGTGATGCATATCATGTCAAGAAGTACTTATGCAGTCTTACAAATGGACCTTGGGCATCTGTATCCATCACTACTTTTTAAAACATTGCGCTGACCTTTAAAAGAAGCTGCCTTGAATTATCAAGAAAAAATTTCTTCAATAGGCTAAATTTTGAGCACTTTGGCAACAGAAGTTACCGGACAATAAGATAAGCATGTCTGTGTGGTCATCTTTCAAAAGAAAAGGAAAAAGAGTAGAAAAGAAAGAGAAAAAATGGCAAGATAGGTGCCCTGTCCATGTTTCAGAGGGAATCAAGGGAAATATTTGCAACTGTGCTTGTGTGAGTGTGTGTGCACAAAATAGTTCATACAAAAAGAGTTTTTAGAAGTTTGACCTTCCTTCAACCCGGCAAAACTGTAGCCACAGCAAAGGTTAGAAAAATACAATATTCATAGAAAGATAACAGCCTGCAAACATTTGACATTATTCATAAAACCTTCTTCTCTGCAAGCTTCTGAGAAGCACTACCTCCATTTTCACTTTCTTCTGAGCCACGGCCTTCTTGCCTGTTTCTCTCTGTGTGTCAGAGAAAACTTGGAATGCACTACTTTCTCCAAATGGGATTTGCTGAGAGCAGCACCTCCACTTGATTGAATCCCAACCCAAATTTTTTTGTTCCAAAGGACACAACTGTGCCACAAATGGAAAGAGGCCGGCAGCCCGAGTGTGTGGCCTTACTGGCCGGCTCCCAGGTGTGAATGTGAAATGGGGTTTGATGAAAAAAGGGAGCAAGCTCATTTGACATTCCTTGGATAAACAGAGGTAAAACAAGTCGCCAGCCATGCTTTGAGCTGTGTGTGACTCACAAAAGATCTTTGTTTGAGAGGATAATGTTTGGGTATAATGTTTATTATCCTTGTTTAGCATGTTAGCCTGACACCATGCTATAATAAGCACTAAACACAACGCAAAGGTTAGGTTGACTGAAAGTAATTTGGCAGGTATAATCACAAGCTGTAGAAAAATACTGATGTGGCCATTTTTCCTGTTTTCTGCAAACTAAGCGCTTTATAGCTCAGTCTAGGAAATCAAATACACTGGATCCTAAGACAATAGCACCTTGTCAGTCACAAGGCCGACACAATTCAAAGTATTCCCTATTATAATCATACTTTATAATCTCATAGGTTAAGAGAAAACATTTCTCATACAGTCAGACTTTGTCTTATCACCAGAAACGTCACCCCCACTGGCCATTAGAAAAGAATGCAGGTTTAATGTACTTTCACACCAAACCACAAATGTCTGTGCAAATTTAAATAGCCATCCTTCCAGTAGTTTTTAAGATATTTGCATGTGGGTCTAAGTAGTTTTTAGAAGCAGATGCTATCTGTCCTGCTAATCTGAAACGTTTTAATAGACAGTGTTGATTTTAGATTTTAACACAATTATTTGCTTCTCTTAAAGACTGAAGCTACATAGACTTGTATGTGTAATATTGGGCCAAGGCACCAGAAGTACAATACTACCTCAGATAACCTGAAAACATTGTTGTTTCTTGTTTGTTTGTTTGTTTGTTTAACTCTAAGAGAATCTTAAAATATTTATGTTAATTTTGTCATTTTTTGCTCTGTGGTCTTGAAAATGGTATTGAGAATTTTCTGAGGCATCTTTATCAATATTTAAATGCTAATATTGTGACAACAATCATGCAGACATCAAGAGCCTCACTGGATCAAAAACACCTCCATTATTTATCATAAACTACTTGAAACTGAAATATTGACTGAAGATTTGCACCTTATATATGATATGATTCAAGAAAGTGTCTAATGCACAAAGTAATTCTGCTGTCACCATTTCCATTACATTATTTACTTGCACGCTTTTCTGCACAGGAGGAACAGCTGGTACCATTATCTATAAACTCTAATGAATCACATGTAATTTTTACATAAGCGCATGAGGTCAAAACATTTCTTTTGGCAGCTTTTGTCTGCATTTTGTTCCATTGGATACCGAGCTCCAAAACAGGCTGAACCATCGTAATAATCATAATTTTGAAAATGTCAGGTTGCTTTTTCATGCACTGCCTGTACAGCCCCTCCACAGGAATGACGTCTAACAACCTAAAGACATTGTGACAGACTGACCTCATCCCACAGTGAAGTATAGTCATTTTCGACGGGAACAGTTTATCCTGTTCTGAGATTAAAATATCCAACCAAAAGGCCACGATACTTTGTGTCATTAAATAAGTTAATGAGCAGAAAAATGAAGCAATAACCTGATGGACGCAGTATGCCAAGGCCAAAGTATTCAACAGGCTCAGCATGTTCAACTATTATCAACAACCAGCAACAAAATTTCATAAAGAGAAAGTGAAATCAAGTTAAGTAAGTTAAGTACTGAGCAACTCTGAAGGGAAATAAAGAGAATTTTCTACAGCGCCTACACACTATTTACCTTTCTGCATAGGTTTATTCCCCTTATTTACTACAGGTAGTAAGACAAAGTGCTTTGTCTCTATTCTCCCAGATTTAAATTGGAGAGAGAGCATCCCCTGCTGCAAAGAGATTTTAATTGCTTTAAGCCAATAAAAAAAACCAAGGCGGCGAATGAATGGCTTATGTGCTGCTTCCCAGGCAAAACGGCAAAGGCAAACCATCGTGCTCACACAGATTTCCTCACAGCTAAATCCCAGAGACTGTCTCATTGTTTCGATCCTGAGTGAGAACAGCAGATAGGGAGGTCATAGCAAAGAGAGCGAGAGCCGAGATAAGTTGAATGAGCAGATTTTCATTTTGACATAGCTGCTCCCAAGGCGCAAATTGCTCAGTCTGAATCAATGAAGTCATTCTTAAACATTGCAGAGCTTCGAGACTCTGGGAACAAAGTCCCCGAATTTAACAGAAATATACAAATAAGCCATCAAAAGCAGGGTGACAGCAAATACGGAGACTGATCTGTTGTTTCCGGCACTTTTATGAGTTTACACCCTCTTGTAGTCTGTTGTCAGACTGTGGTGATTAATCTGCCCATCTGGGGAGGACTAGAGACAGAATGGATCATTCTTGGGTCTCAGGGCTTTCTGCCACTTTGTTACCCTGGTGAGGCCATCTGGGCCAGAGGAGAGCTAATCAGTCATAAGCAAGCCGCAAGCCTTATCCCATGTGGCCACCTGATCACCCACAAGCATCCAGACTTGAATCAGAATTATTTTTGTCAGCATGTGAGAGAAATGCAAGTTTGTTGTTTTGGCAGATACAAGTAGTTATGAACACTGTGCAAGAAATGCTCCTGTTGCTGCTGCAAAAAGAATCGAGAGTCTGCCAAGAGTAAACAAAACGACAAAGACACTATATATGATGTGGCGCCATTATGAAATGCATGATCTAATTTGTCTTACAAGGTCAATAACTACTACAGCACTACAATGTTAAAAGATGTCTTATCATCATCATCATTATTATTAGTCTTGTTATGACGATATTCCTCTTAATTATTTGGTCCTGATATCTGACATAAATAGTTAAATGTGCTCAGTGTGTATAGCTGTTGCTGTAATTTTCTGGGTCGAGCTATTACTATAAAAGACCAGGCTTTGTTTAAAAAACTTACTTGATGTGCAATCTGTTAAGCCTCTTTAAATCTTAACATTCTGTTTAAAAATGACTCATCATTAACTCCTGGCTCAGAGAAATGATTGTAGAGATTCATTAATGAAGGACTTAAAGACGGGGAGATGTAAGTATAAACGCTGCCTTAGAAGCAGGAAGAAGGATTTTGCTTATTTCTAAGAATAGGAGGTCTGTTCAAACATATTACAGACCAATTGTCATTTAACCTCGAGATATCTTTGCTGCGGGCACTTTTGGCACTGCTCCTGTCATGTAAATTCTCCTCAGACCTCCTCTTTGGAAAGACAACTGAAACAATATACTGCCCTAGTGCTTTTTATCTACCGCTTAGATGAGGCTGCACATCTGTCATAAGCCCTTACTTTCTATTGTTTTTGTTCCAGCTGCATTCTTTACATTCCCGAGGTTGTGCCTCCTGTTGACTCCAGAGAGGAGGGAGGAGGGGATAGGACACTCCTGCGGGCTCATTCTGTTTAACTCGCATCAAGACTCCTTGTAAGGTGTCATTTAGTGAGTTTAGCAAGTCTTTGTACAGTGGCATCTGGTGGTTACAGTTTTCTGTTATTACAAAGATGATTTAGAAATGGATGTGGTCACTTGATCACATTTACCAAAAAACTAAACTTGGCAGGATACTCTTACTTTAAAGTCTTTGATCTTGTGACTTTTTGAGAGGGCAAATTTTAAAAAAAGAAATGTCAGTTTCATATCAGTCAATATTCAGCAAACGGAGCTGGCACAGGAGTTGCTACATGACTTAAGTGTGCGACTGGTGTAGTGCACCACAGATGACTACTAATCAGTAAGACACCAAGAGCCTAGAGGCAAAACCGTTGTATTGATGCCAGCATCCATTAGGTGAACTGCAATTAGCACCCTGCTGCTGGAGTTTGCGCACTGAGTGAACTCGCCCAAAACAATGGCGAGGAATAAAAAAGACTGCCATATCATGCTGCAGTGCTGCATGCACTGTGTCTGTAGCATCACAACTTCGAGACCAGGGTAAATACTATATGCATGTATTAGTATGACAAAAGAATGACTTAAGAGTTACAAAGGTGCCAATATCAGAAACCTGCTGCACAGCTTACTGTGCAAATCTTTTGCTCGGCATCTAAGTTTGCGGTAGATAATTTGCTGTTGGCTGAAATGAAAACATTCTGAAACAATAAATAAGCTACATTAACAAGTAAGCAAGTAAACTGGCACATCAGCGAATCAGCCTTTCCATTCCAATATAATGTTGCAAGAATAACATCTCTGCAAAAAAGCTGAAGCAGTGATGCTCCATCACAATTGGTCTCTGTATTTGTTCCACAGTGAACTTAAATATAACTCACGCACTGACTCACTTACCGCTAATATGTTTATTAAGTCACAATGTTTCAGACTGATTGATTTTTTTCCACGTAAACAGAGAATATCCTTATATTCAAGTATGCAGACACACATACACGCGCATCCATACTGTTTACTTTCAATCATCCAATCAGAACTTAATGGCTTACAAGCTTACAAGTTTTTCCTATCTTCTACGAAAACATTCGCACAGGTCAAAAATGGAACAATGGTTAAATTGATCTATCCAGCAAGTACGCTACACAAGATTTGTGTATTTCCCACCCAAACAAGTATATAAGCTGCTAAAGAATGAAAAGAAAATATCACAACAAGTAAATAACATGTTCATGAAATGACTTCGAAGACGCATCATTTAAACTCCCCGTACTACCTTCAGAAAACTTCTTCTCTTTATTAAAATTACATTTTTGGTTATTTTATGATCGAACATTTAAATCAAAGAGAAATTATGACATTACATTCATCACTTAAAAATGTCTATAAAGTAAAGTCTTGACCTGTATCCCATTTTCAAGTGGGCTCTAACTACATAATCTCTATCCTCTCAATGAATCACACTCATATGTCTGGTTATTCTATGTTTTAAGTCTCTGAAAGTTTTACCTACATACATGAAGCCGCATGGTCAGCACATCATACATAACCTGGGTAAATGCACAGGATTTTCACTCCCAATTTAAATGTTTTTCCCCATGTGTGGAGTTGCTGTATAGTTTTCTGCCCGATGATTGTGTTGTCTATCCACATTACAGCTCACATTTTAACCAGAGTATTCTGGGATTAGCCCCAATCATTTACACTCTTAGAAAGATGGCTTGGTACTTGTCAGTATCTGTTTTATTTGGAATTAAGCCTCCTAACACATTAATTACCTGGAAAATTCATCGCACTAAACACCAACCAAAACATCAGTAAATATTGTAAATAAATAATGTTTGACTTGATGGGAGTTAGGTGTTGGAATATTAGTTTTGCATTCCACAAGCACCACAAATTCTTAAGGTTTTGTGGCCAATTATGTTATATAAAGGGTTTTTATTTTACAGTGACAACCTGGCAACAGAGATATGTGGCAAATACTACAGCCAAACAGCAAGCTTCTCTAGATATTTTCAAGGTAGTGCTGAGGATGATAAATGACTGGGAGCAGTAGTGAACATCAGCTGACCATAAACAGTTTAGTACGGTTCTTGAATAAAGACTTTTAGGTGGCCATCTCTCTACCCTGTGGATGTAGTGGGAGGAGGCTCTGATAAGTTACAGAATGACATGAAATTCCCATCTTTCCTAACAGCATTAACCCTCCTGCCTTCTTGGGACCTTTTTGTGCCACTGCTATGTGTTAAATGGCTGCCATTTCCACTGTGTTCAGCGGAATATAACCAAACTTGCCACAGGATAGTTTTTACCTGTCAATGTTAATATTCCAGTGTGAATTCCTTAAATCAGCCTAAAATGGCTGAGCAGCAGAAATCCCCACACCCATCACCCTGGGGACCATTTTCTGCCCATTGACTTCCATTATAAACGCTATTTTTCAACCCCAAATTATCATCATATGATTTTATTTTTTCTTCTTTTCTTGGATGTCAATGAAGACTCAGGGCCTTGAAGTTTTAATTTTTAAATTGCAAAAAAAATGCAAAAAAAATAATGGCAGGTCAAAATGTATGTTGGTGCCAATCTTTGGTCCATCTAAAGGCCTACTTATAATGACAATCACATATTACTTCAACTGGTTTTTTGTGGAAATATTTAGTTTCGTTTTTTGGTTTTTGGGGCTTATAACACAGGGCGCTCATGTAATAACACTGGGATTTGAAGGGTTAAAACAACGAAAATATAATTAAAACTTTACATGAATATTTCAGGGAGGAGTAGTTTTACAAGGTTGGCTAATTTAAAGTGGAATAAAATATGGATATATGGTCTTTTTATGGCGTGGCTGAGAATGGTCCCTAGGGTGATGGGTGTGAGTTTTTTAAAGGATGGCAGGAGGGTTAAGGCAAACATCTCAGCATGCTGTGGGCCAAGCTGCTATGATAATTTGCTGAACCACAGTAAACATGGCTTTCTGCAACAAGTAGAAATGCCTCCAGGCTGCACAGTGGCTGCACCGGAATGTCTTGGACAGTTTTTTTAGGCGAATGTGTGTATCAGTTTGACCTCATTAGTACCACGGGCCAAGGCTGTACAGTCCATGAGCCAAGTCTTTACACCCCCCACTAGTTTATACACACTAGACGATAGCTTGTTTGTTGGAATGAATCCGGGCTGCTGCGAAACGAGAACAAGTGTTTTTGTTTATTTGCACAGGAATTAACTTACACCGTTGGCATGTTGATAAGGGCACCAACGTTGTAACATGAAAGGTCTTGGATATTAGCAGAGAATGAGAAAGCAAACACACCACACACACACACACACACACACACACACGTGCATGTAAATGCAGACGCTATTCGTTATTCACTAGCATACTAATAAAAAATGAATTTGCTCGGGCAAAGCATGCAGTGCAAAACACAAAGTGCAAATTATTCCAGAGACAAGATTTCTATCCTTTTTTCCCCTTCTAGTGTAAATTCTCAAAATCAAATCTTCCATGCACCACTCTTTTTCATGCAAAACTGTGCACATACCATACCTCCCCTCACCCACCAGCATGGATCTGTAAAGGCGCACAGGTGCACAAAACTCGACACAAGACTGTAATGCTTGATGACAAGAGGCCAAGACACACAATCACTCATGAAAGGCGGAGAGAAGAGAGCGTTTAGAAATGTCTCAATGCCTTCCTGTGCAGGCAGTTAATGTACAACTTAAATAAAGTGGGCACATTCAGCATGGAGACGTCAGCTGGATAGAGGTCAGTGTAACGGAGAAGGCCAAATTGGTTCTGACATTGTAGAGAAAGTGGGCATCAAGATACAGTAGGCAAGGAACGCTGAATTATTTGCTATACATCATATATATGGATTCGATACAGCAGATTTCATGTGCATGGGCATGAAGCAGTCAAGACAGACCCTCTTTGAAATTGGCAGAGAATAATTAGTTATGCTGATTCATCTGCATCCAAATGTTAATGGTTGTAAAGGACCTGGAACTACATCAAAGACCTCCACTACAGTATTGTGAGTTAACAGTAAAGTGATGCTGAGCTCCAAGCGATTGCATTGGAGAATTATTTTCAATGCAGTCACCATCAACTGGTATTCTAGTACATGTCCTCCCAGCTACTTTGGAGGTTCCAGCTGCAGATTTAAGGCCACTGCACAGCAAATGAGAGCTAAATTTAATTCTTGGACCCAATTAAGTTGATAGCATTTAAGCAGAATAATAACCCTACTCTGCTACTAACTGCAACTAAACAAGATCCATAATTAATGTTGTACCAAACAGCTTTAACATTTTACCCATTTCTGTTCTGTGTGATTGTGAGTGATTTAGTATGTGACCTGTGAAAATACTGATTACATGACAACATGCCTCACTCAGGTTTACAAGCAGAGCTGCACTGGACAGAAAGTGTGTGCATTTCAGTGACACTTCCACACCTCTTAATGGAGTTGTTAGTTTATGAAGATCCTGAATCTTTTAGTTCACCTGGGGATTAAAACTTGACAAAAATGTACAAGTGCAAAAGCAGGGGAAGCAAGTGGTATAACTGAATAATTTTAGATCATAACACAGCTGTTTTTCAGTCTATTTAGTGCATTCTGTAATTCTAAACGGTGTCGGGAACAGCATCTTTTCAGGGGCGGCAAAGCTGGCAAGACATTCTTCCAGTTGGGACACATTCAGCACCAAGGCCCTTCCTGTAGCATTCCGTCACAGATACAGAAAAACACCATACAACTCCTCTCTGCATGGGGTCTGGGTGTCGCAACGACACCTACATTGCAAAGTGGCACAGGAAGAGAGACGGGGAAGCAAAGTGAGAGAGCGTAGGAAAGCATGAGAAAGTGTAGTTGTAGAAAAATGAGCGGGGAGGTGGAAATGTATATATCATGTATATATCTATCCACTTAGCACTTTTAATTCTTATTCTTATTTTTATATTTTTATGACAGTATGTTTGCACTGAAGCACCGCAGCAATTTCCTAATGTTGTAAACCTGCTCAACATTTGGCAATAAAACCCTTTCTGATTCTGATTCTGATTCTGAAAGGAAGCTTTGCAATGCAGTGCTCGTTTGGCTCACCTAATTAAAATAACAATGGGTGCTTTTATGTTAGTATAATAGAGACCCATCGCTCATCATAATGGTTAGGAGCTCGGCCTGGCCAGAGGCACATGAATACAGTCAGGCACAAGAATCAGGGCAGGCTCGTATCCCTTTGGAATTACCTGTATGTTTTGTCTTTATTAAACAGACTGAGCAATCATTCATATGACAGCCTCAAAAAGTAAGTGAACATTTTGTTTAATGACTTTTCAAAAACTATTTAAAGTCCAATTAAGAAGATGAAATTTAAAGAGTGAGTCGTAGAGGTTCCTCTCCCTAAAGGCAAACATAGTCTGGATTCTGACAAAGTCTGTCACTTTCAACAAAAAGACTGGTTTGTTTCATGTGTCCTAAAAAGTGCTGCAGAGATGCACAAAGGCTGTAAATCCTACTAAAAAAAAAAAAAAGGAAAATCTGTTGCTAGTGCTCTTCCTAGAAGTACATGTCCTGCAAGGATCACACCAAAAGCACAACATGCAATACTGAAACAGGTAAAAAGGGACCCAAGGGTAACAGCAGAACACCTACTGAAATCTACAACCTGCTAAAATCTTTATGTGTCCCTTAGGGCAAAAAAACCTCAGTAAGTCTGATGTTAATTAGAGATGGACCAATCCGATATTACGTCTCGGTATCAGTCCGATACTGACCTAAATTACTGGATCGGATATCGGAGAGAAATAAAAAATGTAATCGGATTTATATCGGTATCGGCAGATATCCAAATTTATGATATCGGTATCGGACATAAAAAATTGGTATCGTGCCATCTCTAGTGTTAATGCTGTTAGGGAGACAAAAAAAGAAAACACACACATTGCAACACATCTTAAGTTTGCAAAAGACCTGTTCACAGAACATGGTAATGACTTCTCTTAATGAAGTTTTAAGAACAAATGTATCTTTTAAATGCTTTTGTTACCCCTTCCAGTGCTGTGTGTCTCTATAATATTTGCAATGATGCCAATACAGAGAACGAATTGAACACCAGTGACAGATTTAAAAGGTTGTATTCTTTACTCAGAGGAGAAAGAGATTTTTTAATGTTTTAGGCACCAACTTAAGTGGTTCCCCACCTTTGTAAAATAAATGAAAAACATCTCAAGATGATCTTTTACTTATTAGAAAAATAACATATGATAAGACCGGGATATATAAAATTAAAAAAAAATTGCACTCATCTCATTACGTGTTAGTGAGTCATTAGACTACACTCTCATTTACAATCTCACTAGTTTCTCTTTTCTCTCCTCTCAGCTTGTCTCACTCTGAGTGCACCTCCTGACACACAGTGTGTGAGGCTGAGAAGCGACAGGTGAAATGTAATTATACTGAGGTGAGCTGTGTTACTGTAAGTTCATTAAATGCTTCCCAAGAAGTGTTAACCTGACTGTTCTTAATTTAAGATACGAGTTAAATCAACACCATTGTTTTTTTGTTTGCTTTTGTCAGTAAGCAAAATGCCTTTTATAACAAAGTAATACTTCTAATCTCAGCATATCCATGGGAACACTCAAATACCATGGGAGAGTGAATATGTATGAAATCCAAACTGTATGAAGAAATTTTACAGGAGAATTGCACAGCACAGTGGCTCTAAACATACAAGTAAATGCACACTTATAGCGATAGGGAAGAAAAGATGAAAATCTTGTATTAAACCTTAAATTGATTGATAGGCTTGACCTAAAGACAGCTCAATCACAACATCCCATAAATAACACAGAACAGTTTCATAGTAGGAGTTCCTCCTCACCACTGTGCTAGCGGCACCTCACGGAGGTTGAGTTGGTGCTAAAGCGACTTCTACCAGGTGCAAAAGTCCAAGAGGTCCAAGAGATTACTCGCTTTTTGCAGTATGTCACTGTGAGTGGTTACTCTTTGAATTCAATAAGGACATAAAAAGAACCGCTATCTGGGCGTGTCTGTAACTGTAACTTCACTGTTAGGTGAAGATTCCTAAATAATTTGGAAATCATCAGTTCAGAAATTCAGTTCTTTCCAAAGTGTATTTAAAACTTTGTATTGGAGTTGTAGTGGTCCTGTGGACTGAAGGAGCAGCTAATAGAAAAACTCTTCGGGTCCACTGAACTGAAGCCAGAGGCAACTGGACAATTTAACGAGCTTAGAGAAGCCAGCATCTCAGCATTAAATATTATCATAGCAGTCAGACTTTTTCATCCGGTTGTTCAATCTGACGTCACTAGCCGTGTCTGGGCCTAAACTCCGCTGCAGGTCCATATATCAAACGATCACTATGGCATTACTGAGAGTTGAAAAACTGTCTAAAGTCTTTCATCTTTAATAAAATGATCAGCGTTCTGCTCTACCAGGTGTAACAATTGAGTTTAACATCCAGGCATCCATGAAAACAGAATTTATGACATTTAACGGAGTTAGAAGTTAGCAGGGAGTTAGCTCGCTAGCTTCTATCTAAATACAATATAGCATGTCCTGACTGCAGGGTTTTGGAAACAAATTAAAACGTACAGCTCTGCTATCACTTCCAGCATAAATGAAGACAGAAAACTAAACAGCAGTGACGTTTGTAGGGTTACTGAAGTTTGGCTGGCTGGTATATAATGATGTGCTACGTGACCACTAGCGACACAGCTATGTTAGCATAATATAAACAAGCTAACTTTTTTTCCACTCGATAAAAGTTAGCATGAGTGTTCTCGGTGGTCAGGAACAAATGCAATCGCATGGCTGGATGCTGTAAAAGGACCAAACTTCAGCCAGGAGAACAACTGAGATAATCCATCCACAATACGAGGTTAGTCATTCATGTACTGCTGCATGGGCTGGGCTGCAGTTACATCCTAAGGTTTTAAAAACTGAGCTTAAATAAATGATTAGCGGTAATAAAAGCCGAGGGAGGTCAACAGTGATCACTGACTGTTTTAGGAGCTTTTTGAGATCAAATAGAAGAAAATACATAACATTAAACATGTTAACAACACAAAAGCCATATTAAACGCAGACTACTTTAGACCCGGAAGTAGGAATCGTCGCGTCATCACTGAACAACCGGATAGTGAGGTATAAAACAGTTTGAACTGGACTCTTTTTTTATTGTCAGGTTTTTTTTTCATTAATATTTTCTTTATATATTTATTGATAGTTCATTTAGAAACAAAGACTCAAATGTACTTGCTTGTACATAGTACTGGGTGCTGATGTAGTTGCACGCAATCCAGCACACAAGGCTAGCTAAAGCCCAATCAATATATCGGCAATGTTTAAATGAACTATTAGCCAATTAGGGTATGGGCACTTATCAGCCAATAAATTCAATTTAAAGAAAGTAAAAAGAGAAACACCCTTCAAGTGTTGATGCTGCATAGTTTGTCCACCAGAGGGCACTTGTGGCAACAAAATAAGTTGTTTTGATTTTTGTTTTTTTGTTTTTTTACACTGCACTGTTATCTTTATAAGGATTTATAAATGCTAACAAATTATTTGTGTGTCTAAAAGAAAAATTAATAATGGCTCATGAATCAGATTTTTTAAATCACCAAATATCAGGCTAGCATACCAATAGTTAATAACATGAGCTAGGTGATGTTAATAATGTTACCTGACTACTGCCATAACAGTAAAATTACATCTAAGTACGTGTGTTTTAGCATAGCACTTTTTGTTCATTTTTAAAAAATAAAATTTTATGTTAATTTGGCATTAATTATTATTTTGTGGCATCAAATTTGGTGTTAGAATGCATTACACCAACTATTATCGTCATCCCAAGAAAACAAACACTGCAAATGAAGTATGGAAATAACGGCATGGGACCTTGAGGCAGTAAAAAAGTCACAACTGCAAGAACTAAACTTGCTGGTCAAAATTAACAAAAAGGTCAACAGAGTCAGGAAAAATTATTATCTGAATATATAATAAAAAAGCTTCGTCATTTCAGTCAATTTTTAAATGTGTCCATTATTTTGTTTTAGATAATCACAGCAGGCTCTAATCACATACTAACACTTGGTTTAGATATTTTGCCATTTCACTTTTATCCACTGGATACTCCTCCAACATCGCATTTATCATGCAGAGCATGTAGATGTGGTTAATGTCACACCATAATCATTCTCTAAAGTCAATAAAATATTTATGGTGTCTAGTCCTAATGAAACAGAAGATAAAAACAAAAGTCAGGGAAAAAAAAGTTTAAAACTCTTCTGGGTGAAAGTTGCTGTGACTCATTTAACCGTCCTTCAGCTTCATGAGATTGTCATCGGAATAAAATGTGTTTTCTCTTCTGCTTTTATACACAAACATAATAATGGAAAGAAGAAGAAAAGAATGGCAGAACAAGGTGAGGGAGTTTGAAAACTAGATATTAATCAGTGCAGAGGATAAACAGCAGGGCAGCAGTAACAGGAGTGAAGAACTAGGGTGTTTTTGCTAATTGTTAGAGGAGGTTGGGCAGCACTTCTAAACAGTATGTTGCGTTGGTACAGGAGGCACAGAGGTCACACACTCCCCTGACCTCAGTCTAATTACTGCATACCCTTTGGTGGAAACAATTCTGTAGAGAGTTTCGAAGACATGAGGACATTGTGATGCCAGACGGCTGCCTAGCCCCCTTTGTACCTCCCTGTGGTTCAAAAAGCAGCACAGCATGGCTCTGCTGCCCAGGGGCAAAGAGAACTAGTGAAAGCAAGTTTTGACTGCACATCTCTGTGCTCTACATTCTCCACTAACTGGAAATGTACTTGCTTAACATGTAGGAACAAGAAAGTCCAACTGAAATTTTGGCCAAACAGATATCTTCCACTTTTTGTTTAGTATTATAAACACCAAGCTCCAAATGTCTGACTCAGAGGTGCCAAAAGGATATAACAGCTAAGAGCCCTGGGTTATTTAGAACGCTGTAGCACTATATGGCCAATAACCAATACAGTTGGATCATTCCAAATAAAATCTAATGAATTTGACTTCTAATAATCAGCTGATATTTTTTTGTACAATAACTTCAGTATATTTAATAAAGCATTACCAAATGCTGCCTTTATACTTTTAATATAGTTCAAGTTACAGGCTCTTCCCTCCACCAACAACCCCTAGGAGGAAAAAAAAAAGACACAGAATAGTACTGAAATACAAATTTAACTTTTCAGTACTAGAATAGCAAAGGACGGGTCAAAGACAACGGTTATGACTTGATAAATACACCATGAACGCAAGGTGTTAACTTACCGGGCACCATTGTGAGCTAACATTAGCCAACGATGGCAAAGGCAACCCTAAATCCGCTCAATGAAACACCAACCAACACTGGACACCCTTAGTTTGACATAGCTCCCAGTTCAGTGTAAGCTAAGAAAATAGCTTCACCTCCTTGATTTGTAAAGCCCTGCATTCATACAGCGTTCTGAAAAATGAGGGCTTTTGTTACATGCTCAAGACAATGAAACCCAGGTATGTATTTTTGCAGGGACACAGAACTTTATTGTATTAATTTGGGCAACTGTGGAGTCATGTGAGACTATGATAGCTCATTATTTAACAGAGGACTGGCGACTGCTTAGCGTGCGTCTGTGTGTTACTATTAGCCTGCGTCTGCTCACGTGCTGCGCATGTGTGAAACAGACCAGCTTATAATCAGACATACACGATCAGCTGGTGAAAGCTAAGAACCCTGGAAATGGGCAATCTCTGGTCTTCGGCCAATCAATCTTTGCATCACTATCAAAAACAGTGAAATTCTAATGATATAAAATGATTAAATGAGTATGTAATCACCTAATTATAGTAAATTTATTTTTTGACTACTAAACTGGGTGTTCACTAACTTGGAAATTCTAGGATATCTGCACACCCACACTTACACTTGAATGTAATAATACTTAAGTGGCTGGTTTAGTCAAATAAAGCTTGTTTAATGGAAGACGCCCTTTCTAACCCACGCTGCTTATTTAGCTTGACAAGCAGGAAGACAGAGAGGCATGCAATTAACTATCCTGCAGCTACTCAGGCACAGATCATTACAATCAAGCGTGAGTCACTGACAACGCATTTTTTAACATAATTTCTTGTGTGTGTGTTACTATTAGCCTGCACCTTGTTTTTCTTGTATTATGAAAAACTACCACGGCCAATGAACGATCTAATCTAAGTGCCATCCAAGTGCAGAGGAACTGGGCACAGCTGAAGATTTGTCAGTGCGCCCCAGGGTGGCTGTGGCTACACTGTAGCTTGCCATCACCAGTGTGTGAATGTGTGTGTGAATGGGTGGATGACTGTGTATAGTGTAAAGTGCTTTGGGGTCCTTAGGACCAAGTAAAGCGCTATACAAATACAGACCATTTACCATTTAGAAAAAAGGGCCTGACTGTTGTACAACTGTGACACATTTAAAGATTAGTCATCCAGCTGCTTGCCAAATAATAAAAGATGTTCTCTCTGAGGCTGAGCCAAGGCCAAACGCTATATTCCTTGCATAGTACAAAACAATCTGATGTAATTAAAAATATCTCTGTTTAAAATGATATGCAGTATCTGGGATTGATGCCACTCGTGACACACAAAATCACTTTATTGCAAGAATGAAAAATGGAAGACGCCACTGATGAAAATAACTCCTCGCTTCCTTTAAATGTGTCCTGTGAAAATACAATAACAGACTGTGGTGACAATTTAATCTCATTGCAGTTTTTTTTTTTTGTAGTGAAGCAAAAAGACAACAGCAGAGTTTTAATGTTTTTTCAGCACACTGAACCATGCACCATCTCTCAAACAGACGGCAGTATTACTAATTCCTTTGGAGTTTTTCTTTTGCTCTGTTTTTAATACAATAATGTAAAAGTCAATTAAGTAGAAATTAGTACTTCAAATCACGTGCAAATAAAGAAATAAAAGCAAAAAAAAACCCCAAGCTGCTCAAGGATTTTGTGTTAAACGAAGCAAAATTGGTGGTCAAAGCTGTGTTTGTCATCAGATGTGCTGAGAAGAAAACAAGTGCAGAGTGTCTTCTCCTCTTGCTGTCTGTCAACACTCCTTCCTTCCCTCTTTTTTGTGCTTTTTCTGCATCAATTGAGCATCAGGTGTTTGTGTCTCTCTCATTGCCTCCTTGTCTTTCAGGCAGACCCGTGGAAGGCATGAATAATGTCTACGAGCACGGGGACAGCACGGCCTCTTCATCTCCTGTAACTATTTTAACATGCTTCTCTCCCTCAGCTCCCAGTGGATGAGATGAGTGTATGAATGCAAAGGATGGGGACAGAGAAAAAGGGTGATAGAATAGTGACAGTGAGAGACCATGCTGCATATGTAAAAACATCCCAGGAGTGTTGATGTGAGCTGGCTTAAAGCAGCTGGAGGTGACCTCGCTTCAGGCAAAACTAACATCATGGGTTGGGCAGAGAAATGTTGCTAAAGGGAAGCTAAAGGCTAGTATGAGAGTTGACAGGAATCCCAAAAAGTCAAAACTACATTCCGACAACACTGGTCTCAAGCTTATGAACCACTGGTGTGAAAGAGGAGAGTAAGACAGATGTGGTCAGCACACAGATTTGTTGCAACACAGAGACAGTTATTGAATGGACATGCTAATAATGTGTCTCCTTGTAGAATCTATACAGCTGGGCATTAAATCAATGTCTTGTTTACAGTCTTATTGCAGACTCCTTGTGTTGTCAGAAACTGCTGCTGTGTCAGTTCTGAACTGCAATTCTTCTGCACACACCACAGATAGATCAATATATCAGGTAGACACTTTTGTTTTCTTAATTGTATATGTGCTAAATGCCATCATTGGTCGAACAATACAGTCTACTTTGCTAGATTACACATGTAGACTGGCAATTGAAAAAAAGAATACGTATGTATATATATAGGGCTGTTCGATATAACAATATATATCAGTTGACGATATAAACTACAGACACTACAGACAGACAAGGGCTTGTTTTTATGCGTTGTCGTTATTTCCACATAAACCTTTCACAATAAAGCTCAAGATCCTGTTGAGACTTTTCAAAATAAACTGAATCACGTGAAAGATCTAGAGTATTTACGGATGAGAAGTAAAAAAGAGCCGGCAGGTGCTAAAAAATAAACCTTAGACTCAAACAGAACAGGCTTTTCCCCGCAGCACGCCGTGTAATAAATACTGACAAAGAAAACGGCGGCCGTTACAACCTATGTCTAAAAATGTATAGTTTCATGCATCAGTTAAAACACTCGACTCCAGGTACGCGACGCCCAGCTGGAAACACTTCCCGCAAGACGAGCTGCCTGAGATTCACAGAATTTACAGAAAATGTTACATTTTTGTGATTTATATCGTTATCGGACAATAGAATTCTTAATATTGGGATATGAGATCACGGTTCAGTTCGATACTTTGGTGTCACGGTTCGATATTTTTTCGATACAAAAAAAATGTTCATGCCTTTTTAATTTGTCATTTATTAAAATTATAAATATATATTTTAACTCAAAAGTACAGTTTTTAAATTTAATGTTGCTGAAACAACAAAATAAAAAAATAAATCTGATTGAGGAATCACTCATCTTTGGAAAAGAGAGTTTATTACAGAGAAATGGCTCTTTCCAAAATAAAAGCTATACTATACGCTTCTTCTGGGCTATATTCTCAGCAGCATATTAAACATATCAGGTCCCCATGAGGAGAATCATGTGCTAACGGCTGTCTAAATGACTCGGGTAAAGTTTGTAGCATGTGTGCTTGTTGTTTTTGTCTGCTTCCACTTGTATGAAGAAAGCTCCACTGTCTTCATCTCAGCTCGAGCTAAACTGAACAGTGAATGAGTTTAGACTTTCAGGAGGAAGACCTCAGTTAGCATGTTAAATGTCAAAGTTCATGACAGTAGAAACATACTTAAAGCATGGCTTGTTTTAGAAGGGTTGCTAGGACAACAGACATGGCAGCACAGCTTAGGTTTGAAAAAGAATAGGAGCAGAACACAAGACTTACAGATAAATGTCCTTTGGACAGATAAGACTAAAGTTGCAATGTCTGGCCATAATGCACAGGGCCACTTTTGGATAGCTTTGGATAGCTTATTTTGCAGCCACTAACCTGGACACTTTGGAGTCATTCAGTCAACCATGAACTCCTCTGCAAACCAAAGTATTCTAGAGTCAGATGTGAGGCTCTATCTGACAGCTAAAGCTTGGCCAAAAGCACACAAAAGAAAATCTACAACAGAAAAGAACCAAGGTGCTGCAATGAGCCAGTCAAGTCTAGAACTGAACTTGACTGAAATACTATGGCAGGAAAATTAAATTAATGCCTCAATAAACTGAAGCAAGAACGGACTAAAATTCTTCCATAATGATTTGGAAGACTGAGAAAAGCCACAAGAGAAAAAATATCCGTTAAAAATGATTCTGCAAGCTAAAGAATCATAGTGTATACTTTTCACAGGACTGCATAGTCATCTTTTGCAGAAGAACACACAGACAGACAGACATCGGGGAGACTGTGGCTCAGGAGGTAGAGCAGCGTGTCTACTAATCAGAACACTGGTGGTTTTCAATTTCTGATTGCATGCCAAAGTATTCTTGGAGATATTGTATATGTATATGTATCATGAACATCTGTTTGGTAGTAAGTCAGGGTGACAGAACCTGACAAAATGTTTTGCCGAGAAAAAGGAAGTAGTTCTGCTACTTATCCTCAAAAAAAGAAAAAATCTATTGTGCCCAAACCAAAAGGGAAAGGAACGACCCCAGATGGATACAAATGCAACCATCCTCTCTCTCACACACACTTGTGGTAAATAAAAAGAGCATTTGATCCTCGCCAAGGGATTGGCAGTGAAGGACAGAACGACCACCGAGGCACTCAGAAAGGCTTTAATCGCTCCATATCGATTGTTCCCTTTTTTGGTGAATCAGCAACAACTGGTAAGGGCTGAGGAGTTTGCTTAATATTCCCTTCTCTCAGAGAGCAGGTCAGCCAATTTCACCCTCCCCAGTGTCTACGCTTCAAAATATCCTATTTAGATCTCATTTATATTCATACCACTGGCTGTTTGAGGATGTCGAATGTGAGCTTTTCCCTACATGAAATATGAAAACTTACAATATCTCCCTCTGCAAAATCTTATGGTATCCAGGGGGGCATCTATCAAATTTTGCAGGTTACACAACAGCAACTTTGTGATTCATCACGGCTTCACAACCAAAATCTGATGTTTTCTTTTGGTTCATCATCTGCCTAGAGGGCTGCTGGGTCTGCACTATTCCACTTTCAGAATTTGAGTGGCTTTTGATAAAGAAAGTGCCCAAAGGAGGCTGAAAATAAGCTCTGTGCAGAAAAAAAGTGTAAATATGACAGCTGTGATTTGTTGCAAAGATGAGGAGAATCGCCACATCTTTTGGACAAAAGAAGTGTCACTGAGATTTGACAATAAGACAGGTAGATATTTTATGATCAGTGAGCATTCCTGCCAAACAAACAACACGTCTAGTATCTCTCAAAGCAAATCTGTGTACATATACAGTATGAAATAAATAAACCATTCACTCTCTGGAGCTGAAAATACTGTACTTTTACACTTACTGTCAAAAAAAACCCCAAAAAACATCCACTACACAATACAGGCTCTCTAGGAAACAGATGAGAGTTGCAGTTCCTCTGTCTACAGTTCATTAAAATTCACAGACTTGCTGCAAAAACAGTCTTGCTAATTGCTGGATTACCAAAATCATTCATCAATTATTAAGCTGCACAAGCTCCCTCTCCCACCAGATGAGCACAGGTAAACCGATATCCTCCTGCTCAGACTTCACCTGTGTCTGGCACATAAATAAAAATCCTACTTAGACAGCATGTAGGTGTGTTAATATGCAAGACTTTTAGCCCATCTTTATTTAGAAAACCAGGACTAATAAACTCACCAATTCTAAAGTAATTCTTGACCTAAGTCTTGCCACTTGGTATCCATCTGAGTAATGCCTCCAGGCAGTTATTTGGACTGTTATTATGAAGCCACTAAATAAATGTATGAGGAAACAGCCAATGGTAACGGAGCCATAAACACAGTAAGTCAGAGACCATCCTGAACCAGTCACCCCTAAAGGGAATCTGGGTGCTCTTTTATTCTGCAGCTATGGGCCCACTTTACTCCTTAGAGGGACAAAAGTGCAGATTTGCAAGTTAGTCAATTAACTTGTAAGCTTTTTTTGCATTTTTGTGATACTTTGAGGATTCATCTAAAGCCATTAGTTTTTACAGAGTCCAATACTTTGGCTTTTTACCAAATACCTGCAAAACCAATTACATTCCCATCATCCTCACCTGCACTGTCCATTGACAAAATCATATTATTCAGTGTGTTAAACTGCACTGTCACTGTGACCTCTTAAATAGTTTCCTGCACTCTCACACGAGTTAAAGGGAAAATAAGAATTTTACTTTCACAGAGACAGCTTCACGCATTCTTCTATAAATCAAGTTAACTGTAATTCAATAACACAAAGACACAAACGCACACAAAAACACCAGTGTACTCTGGTATCCAAATTTAAATAATGCACAGCACCACATATGAACACTATACACACACAAGTGTTTACAGCCTACTCATTGCTCAGTCCTTGGAATTCTTCAGCTTGCCACAACAGATGGTTGATGTTGACAAGGAGGGAAAGACAGTCATGTGTGTGTGCGCATGCGTGTTTGTGAGAGTTTGTGAGTATGTTATCCTTATCGTTACCTGTCCCTAGAGGTGAGCCTGGCAGTCAGTGTAACAGAGGTAACAACAACAACAGCATCTCTCCACCAAGCTTCTGTCAAGCATGATTGGACAGGATGTGGTAAGTGGTGCTAAGGCTCCAGGGAGACACACATATATAGACACACACATAGACACAAACACATAAACACACACAGTGGAGGATAGCAGGTCTTTATGCGTGCATGTGATGTGTCTGTTTGTGTATCACACTGTCTGTGTTGAACTTGCTGGTGCTACTTTACACTCTCAGTGGGGTCTCTGACAACAAGACAGATGAGTCTGACTGCACTGACAATCATTACCACCCTCCCAACAACAGTGTGTGTCTCTGACTCAACACAACTTCTCAGGGATTGCCCAGCCCCATCTTTCAAAAGCCCAACAGACCTGCCACCAGTCCAAAGTCATCATCATGTAACGTCGGGTTGCGTTTAGTGGTTGAGAGGAGGCGGCAAAACACCTAGCAGGGTAGCCAAAAGAATACACACTCACGCTGGCGTTGGGGATTCCACAGTGTGTTCTTTGATATACCTTCTCTTCATCAACCATATAAGCCCGGTTGAACGGCTGCAGCTTAACAAACATAGCGCACAGTGTTCGTACAACCCATAACGTTGCAAACAAAGGTGTCTGGAGAGGTAAAACATAAAATCCGTCCCTCCTCATGTACTAGCGTGCAAGCACATGTCCACACCATCACAGAGAGAGAGAGCAGAGAGACCAGTGGCACACACTGATGACACCATCAACCCTCGACTTGGGTGTCTTAAAGGGACACCACACCATAACGGCTGTTACATATCCCCCCCCGGTTAAACAAAGGCTGCCCTCAGCCGGACCCAGGTGACCCTCCTCCCGCTACCCCCTTTCACCACACATAGCTACTTTAGGTAGTAAGCAGGTCGTGGAGGAATTGTTACACACCTGTACAGCATTGGTACAGTCCAGACTTAACCAGCCTCCATACATGGTCAGCAGGATAAGAAGTTAAAACCAAAACAGGGAAATGTACAGTGCAATATTGACAAACTGGCATACATGACAGTGTCCCACATGGTGAATGTCCATTTAAACAAATGTTAAAGAAAGAAAATAAACTTAGGATAGCCAGGACAATTGCAGAATGAAATTCCCTTTTTCTTTCATTGCGTTTCTTCTACTTCACAAACTTGCAACAGACAGCATAATATGTGAAAACAGTACCAGAAAGTACTGTAGAAAACCCAAACAACAGTCATGTTACAACAGTAACCAATACGAAATACATAAGAAAAAAAATTCAAATTCAGGAACTATGGCAAAGCTGCATCGAACCCACGCCCAGGAAACGCAGGTCCACGCGCATCCAATGGAGCCACGACGAAGAGGCCAAACAGAGAACGGCGCCACAGTCCACAAACCACGCTGGGGCAGCTCCAGCCGCTGCCATGGAAATGCACCGCCGCGACCCTTTGATCCTCCCGACGTCCTCGTCCAGGCCAGCCTGGTCCGTTCCCGCGAAACATGGCGGACAGCCACTTTGCCGCGTCGTACCTTTTTATGTACCAATCATCAACTGCTCGAAGATACTGCATACTGAGGTCCAAGAGAAGATGTTCGGGCGCCATTATGTAACGTCGGGTTGCGTTTAGTGGTTGAGAGGAGGCGGCAAAACACCTAGCAGGGTAGCCAAAAGAATACACACTCACGCTGGCGTTGGGGATTCCACAGTGTGTTCTTTGATATACCTTCTCTTCATCAACCATATAAGCCCGGTTGAACGGCTGCACCTTAACAAACATAGCGCACAGTGTTCGTACAACCCATAACGTTGCAAACAAAGGTGTCTGGAGAGGTAAAACATAAAATCCGTCCCTCCTCATGTACTAGCGTGCAAGCACATGTCCACACCATCACAGAGAGAGAGAGCAGAGAGACCAGTGGCACACACTGATGACACCATCAACCCTCGACTTGGGTGTCTTAAAGGGACACCACACCATAACGGCTGTTACAATCACTCACATCACTCATTCCATTGGCTGGGCATGCACCATTGACTTGATAGTGTCATATAGGGCTGGGCGATATGACCCAAAATTCATATCTCGATATTTTTTAGCTGGATGGCGATATAAGATATATATCTCGATATTTTTTTAAGCCATAAAGTAAGAACAAAAAGAGTTCTTAGTCAAAGCTGTGTCCCAGATGTCACACAGGCACTTTTATTAACATACAGCACAGATGTACATGAAAAATTACTCAAAATTAAATTATGAGCATTCATTAAATAATAATGCTCCATAAATAAAAGAAAACAAGGTTGTTTTTGTGCTAAACAAAGAGCTCACAATTGTGCAGTCAAAATGTAAACTAAAAGACGCTGAGCGTAATAACAAAGACAGACAGATTTTACAGCTGCTCTGTTCCCAAGTTTTACTGTGTGACTGATAGCCTGGAGTTTGAAATCCGCTTCATAACCACGTCTCTTACAGGTGCCATTTATGGTCCTTATACACACACAATACGGTAATATTACGTTGAGGCACAGTACGTATCACTCCGCGAAGCTCCTCGGTAGCCGTAATGCGCCGACAATCTATCAAGCGGTGCAGCTCCGTAGCTTACCAAAGTCGTACTCAAACATTTTTGACAGATTGCTGAGCGCCGTGTACCACATAAAATCGGTTCGTGGCCACCAAGCACAACCAGAATTCATACATAAGGCGCGCTATCAACTTTTGAGAGAATGAAAGGATTTTAGGGTTAGCGCGGTTAGCTCGTTAGCGCGGTTAGCTCGTTAGCACGTTGACGCCGTCCAGCCCCACGCATGGGGCGATGCGCAGTAACTCGTTAACGGAGATTTGCCGTGTCCGTCTTGTCGCTGCCTGCACGTGAAGCGATGGGGTAGGAGGGGGAGTTGTCTTCAGTGAAGGCGAGGCGGAGTAACGTTGCGTAGAGACAAAAGTGGACGAAAGAGAGGCAAACTTGCGGCTCCACAACTATAATTATAACGTAACATAGACTATATCGATATAAAGGATATTGTCACATCTTATATCTCGTATAAAAATATATCGATATGTTTTAAAAACTCGATATATCGCCCAGCTCTAGTGTCATAACATACCACTTTTCCCTTGAGCTATTGAATAGCCTGCATGGTGCCATGTTATAGACTGTTCTTTGGTATGGATTTCCATGCTTGAGATACAAGTCTGGAAAACATTTTTATCTTAACCTACAGTTTCTGCTGAGACCTGCTCTTTTTGTATGAATCTGCTTAGCTGTCAGCTATGCAGCATGCACAGCTATATGTATAGTTGAAGACAGTGACTCAACTATTGCAGGAGCAGTCCTAATAATGGAAGTCAATATGCAACCAAAGACTTGTAAATAAAATTGGAAGGTTCAGAAAAAAAAATGACATGCCAAGATTTTAATGAACGAGCGTATCTTTTAATTTATGAATCTCTATTAAATTAGCCTCTCTGGCTTCACGCTGTCAGTCAGAAACAAATCATCTTTGCTGATGCAGAGTAAAAAGCAGACTGCAACAATTCAGAAACTGAGGCTGAATCCACGTTTCGTGTCCTGCTAGACACGAACCAAACTGCCGCCACAGCTGTTACTCCATTTCAACCATTATTACACTGCAAATAGAGGCAAGACTGGGTGTTGAGCAGAAGAGACACCGTGAAAGCGCAGGACCTCAGTGCATGAACAGAAACACAGACACATTAGGAGGATTATGTGACAGTAATGTCCAAGAAATGGAGGGATTGCTTCATCTCTATAGCTAAAGACCTCCGTCAGACAAATGTTGATGCTCGAGGAAAGTGTGACTTATTACACTTTTTGTGTTTCTGTAGACATATTTTTTCAACGTAAGTTAAAATAGTTTGGATAAAGGGCATGATATGCTAAATAGCAAAGCAATCATGTTCGTTATGCTAATTAGCCATACGCAGCTGTGGTGTTAACATGTGACCCAAACATAGTAGCCTTGTAAACGCAGTTGAAAAAAATATCCTGGTAAAAAAAAGAAATCAAAAGCTAACAAATAATGCACTTTATTTTTGTACAAATAAAGTCTATTTATTCAAAACTACAGTGCCTGAAAAATATGCAGTCACAGAGTGAGCAGTTAAGCTGCTGCTGCTCTGCTAGCATAATGCCACCCCTCCTGTGTAGATAAAAATCCCAGACTTTACTACCAAAGATTCAAAAAAAATCCTCAGGCAGACAACCAGGGAAACCAGTTTTGGTTTGGTTAAAATGTCAACACTAAAGCCTTGAAAAATTTTTAGGGTAATCCCAGGGAGGTTCCCGCATTAGGAAAACTCTACCCCCCACCCCCTCCAAGCCAAATCTGAGAAAAATATGTTTTTTCCTTTCAAGCGCTTGAAGCATGAAGGGTTTGTCATTTAAAGAAATTTGTCACATTAGCATAACCCTTTCTACTCTCTCTACCCTCTTTGCCCCAGTATTTCCCAAGCTGCTAGCTTTCTTTAACTTCCAAATTGCCCTAGCAACAGGTTAAAGGGTGGCTTTTAGGGCACATACAGGCCCAACACTACTCTTATACTACAGTAAATACTTGGTGTTGCAGTTTTTGTTTTTTATTTGATCTGTAACATTCATACATAATTCCCAAAAAGTTAATCAATGGCGGCAGTAATGAGACAAAGTTTGAGGCTCAACTTGAGCAACAAGATGAGAATGCTTGTTGTTTTTCTAACGTCTAAAATTAACTCTGAATTATAGAAGTTCACATTTAAAATCAGAGACTCGTCAAAGCCAGTTGTGGCCAATCCTGTGGGAACTCAGGTCTGCTACAACTTTGGCAAAAGCGTATTGAAAGTGACATGTAATAAAAGTGCTGGGCTGACAGACTGACCAGCACTGCTGTCTCTATAGAACCATGGCTGCTGCCATTTCTGACTTGCTAAAGCTCCCCAAGCTCAGGTTGCTGTAATGACTTTCTCTGCCACCAGCTAACACAAAGTGGACAACCAGCTAGCAGACTTGATTGGCTTCAGCTTACCTAAAAACGCTCCTACCTGCACCCCCAACACCACTAAGCGAAGCTCAATCAGCATACGGTTCTCAGTCACGCTGGAGTACAGCCACAGTAAGTGTGTTCTCACTGTAGAGGCAGTGAAAGATACAGTGACAGACTCCATAGCTGGCTGCATTAATCCTTGGTAAAAGCTGAAATAGGAAACTGAACTGGGACATTTGAGTGTGCAGGAAGGATAGAGTAAAAGCAGCAGTAGATGTGATATAAAGATAATTTACCTTGATGCTTCAGCAGGAGCATTTATGATTTTATTTTCATGCAGATTTCCCACTCATGACAGCTCTTTTTGCTCATGGATGTGACTGCTTAGAAACCATTCTGCATGCTTAGCGTATACCTGACTCCTCGCTAAGAAGCAAATAGCAAAAGACGTACTGAAATAGGTTAACATGATTGTGACAGAAACTACAGCGTGGGGGGTGAGAAGCCCGACAATGTGTTAATTTCTGCTTATCAGAACACTCGCCTAGAGTTGCATCAACAGCATCTGCCACTTTGTGTTAATTCTGCGAATTTAAAGTATTAACATCCTGCCCCCTGTTCTCACACAGAGCTTTGCATAGGCGAATCCCTCATCACCACAGCTAGCTGTTTCAGCATACATCACTGCTATGTTTTCCTCTTACTCAATGTGTACACAAATCACCAATCTTAATAGGGATCAGGAGAAGTGTTAAAAGAGAAACAACAAGCTGATAAGCTGCAAGCAAAAATTCCAACATGTATTGCACATTTCAAAAATCAAATTCCAGTTGCTCAAGGCATCGCAAGTCTCCCAACCCTGTTATTAACTCCTGACAGTTATTAACTCATTAGTCTTCCTGATATCAAGATGCATCTTCCGGGGACAGACATGGGTGTTCATTCAGTGACTTAGCTGTACTGTAAACAGCCAGCATACTCGTTCCTTTTCTTCTGTAAACTTCATGGTGAACAATTGAATGCAACATAATGAATGTCTGAACCCAGGAGAGAGACTCTGAAAATGTGCATCATTATTCTTTACTAGCATCTAATCCACAGGGGCCACAACAGCCACATGATGTAGTCTTAATGCCACTCTTACATTATCCATAATGTTCTGCTCTAAGCACAATTCATCATTTCTCTGGGAATGTAACTTTTCTCTAATATTCTTCTTTGTGTTTTGCGGACGTCCTAATTATGTCCTACAGGGCACACCTGATTGCTGATGGCAAACTAATCTAATCCTCACCTCAGAGACTAATAAAAGCCCTGCTATAGTGTGTGTGTGTGTGTGTGTGTGTGTGTGTGTGTGTGTGTGTGTGTGTGTGTGTGTGTGTGTGAGAGAGAGAGAGAGAGAGAGAGAGAGAAAAAAAAGATAATACCCAAGGATTTCAGTTGACATGAAAAATTAAAGACGCATACATTATGTAGGAAATTAAGTACTTAAACTCATAAACAGTACTCATGTTCGCCAAAAGAATCAAGATCCACGTTTTTAATTACAGAGAAGAACACGGTAAACGCTAACAATCCAGACAAGACATCCCAAGAGAAAGAGAGAACACCTTTAGAGTTGTGGCATTAGTGAAGCAGCAGAACACTGCAAAAGAGAACGATGTATTATTCAGAAAGGCCATGGACATCTTTTGGAGATCAACCATGCATGTAAGCCAGTCATTGACCCTGTTCCGTGACTGGAGGCAGAAAGAAGCTAAACAAAGCACAGCTTATTACTGTTTTATTGGAATGTAGCAGCCTCATTGTAAAACAATCAGGTGGCTACATTGCATTAAAGTACTTTAATTACTGGCAGTATGTCTACTTCAACTTGCTCTTTGTTTTAAAGCAAACAATAAAAGTTACATTTAAGGGTGTAAAAGCAAATCAATTAATGGCAGTGCAAAGTGTTTACCTGCTGTAATGCCTTAGTTGTAATACTATGTTACTTATTTCCAATAATTCAAAGATAGTGTGAGAAGGTGTGGAACGATTTTAACAACAACTTTAACAGCAAAATTAAAAATCATTACAAAGGTATTTTGTTTCTCTGGCACCAAATGGGAAATAATTACATAACAAAAGAGAATTCAACACGAAAACAAAAAAATATTTCATTATCAGTATTGGATGTCAGCCAAAGAGGCTTGTTTTTAGTTGAGCTTAAGGACAGGTACACAATTTCAAAATTGTTTTTCAAGACCACAGAGTCTTGACTAGTCACAGTAGTGTTATCAGTTCAAAATAGTCAGTGTAACAGATGCCACTGTGCTGTCAATGTTTGGAGCTGTTTAAAAAAAAAACTAGGTAGTGCTAGGTTATTCGCTAACGCTAGATTGCTTGGTTTGTCAGTTGCATCCATAAACTGTACTGATTCATCATACTGACAGAGTTCATCTAATTAGCTACAGGATCGTGCAAAATTATTGAGCCACCTCTCATTTTTTATATTTAGCTAGGAGAATTGTAAAAAGGCGCACTGATTAATTGAAACTAGGGCTGCCACAAACGATTATTTTGATAGTCGACTAGTCACCGATTATTTTTGCGATTAGTCGACTAATCAGATCATCATCCATTGGACGTACAGCGTACAGCTTATTGCACCAGCAGCATCTGCTCTTATATAACTATCATTAGCTTACAGCTTTAAGTGTTTAAGATCTGTGCTAACTAAAAATAAAGACAAGATGATAGTTTATTAAACTTCACCGAAACAATCTGCAAATTTCATTAAAATTTAATAAACTCCTTGCTATCTAAAATATAACAGGACACCGGAATAAATTCTCGAGCATCTCACACTTCTGATAATCAGCTGTCTGCTTGACGTTTATTCAGCCGTGTAAAAACTATAACTTTAATCTCAGCCAAACCGATTCACTCAGGAACAAATAAAATACTGGAAAAAGCCAAACAATAACATTTTTAAGTTATCTAAGTGACTTATATATCATGTTTAACCTGAGTAGCGAAAGACAGCGGTGTGTTTGAAAATGATCTGCCAGGAGTCCGGTGCTCTCACGGCGCTAGTGAGCCTAGCCCCCGGCTAGCTATCGAGCTAGTGGGTAACAGACGTCTCTGAAAACATCGGAGCGCTTTTGAAAATATGTGGTGTCTTGATAAACTGAGCAGATATTTGAGGTTTACACAGCTACATTCTCGCCTGAAAATATGTTAAACGTTTATTTTGTGACCCAGAAAGAATAATAAGAGTAACATTAAAACTAACTAGCTGCCGCCATTGTTGGAAACTGAGCTGGGCTGCGCTATGAATTCTGGGACACAGCTTCTTCTTCTTCGGGGTTTAACGGCAGCTGGCATCCTTGTACATGCAGTGCTGCCATCTTCTGTTTCAGTCCGTTATTACACTCTTAAATCCTACTACTCATTCCTGCGTCTTTTGTGATCTTACAAAGCTTCAAACGACGCGTCGACTATTAAATCAGTCGTCGACGATTTTGATAGTCGACGTAATCGTGACTAGTCGACTAATCGTGGCAGCCCTAATTGAAACATGTGCAAACATACAGTAAATGCAGTATATAAGGCAATATTGCTTGCCTAAGAGGTCAGGCTTTCTTTTAATTTCTTCAAGTAGTCTTCAGTAATAGTTCTCCAGGCCCTTTGAAAGACATTCAAAGCTCATCTTTGGATGATGGCTGCCTTTAGATGATCCCATACTGCTAAAGTAATGTTGAGGTCAGAGCTTGGGAGGCCAGTCCATGATTGATAGGGGTTCATTGTATGTTTCTCTAGTGTTTGGAATTATTGCCATGCTGATAAATGAAGCTGTTGCCAGTCAGATGCCGTCTAGATGTTATTGCATGGCGGATCAAAATCTGACGGTATTTTTCTGCATTTATAATTCCTTAAATTTTGATAAGAGCACCAACAACACTGACCGAAATGCAGCCCCAAAGCGTAACAGAGCTTTACAGAAGCCTGTAAGCACAAACTGTTGTACCTCTCTCCTGATCTCCTCTGTACATGCTGAAGATGATTTGAACCACAAATTTCATAATTTGGATTCATCACTCCATAATACCTGTTGCCACTGATTTTCAGTGCAGATCTTGAATAATTTGGCATATCTCAGCCCCTTTTCCCCAGTTTCCTCTCCCCTAATAATGGTTTCTTGACAGTCAGTCTTCTATTGAGACCGTATCTGATGAGGCTTCAGCAAACCACAGATGGATCAAATAAAAGGTGAGATGTATGCAGGATTTAATGGCTTAAACAAAAAAAAGAGTGGCTGTCATATACAAACACTGGACTAAAAAATTCAGTGAAAGACCAGCTGATGTCCAAAGAGATATCTTGAAAGATCATCAATAAAATCTGGGGACTGTTCCCACAACAGTTTCTTTCTGGCATCTTAGTTTAACACTTTTCCACAGGAGTTCAACTAACAGACTAATAACACATTGGATTGTCCCTTGCCAAAACCAAACCACAACTTTGACGCAACGTCCAAAAACCTGGATGGTCCATAACATTTTAGACATAATGCTCCAAAATGCACCAACGGCACACAGTAAAGAGGTCCAACTTAACACCTGTCATTTAACTACAGTATCTAAGTGGAAGAGCTATAATACAAGCCCCACTCATGGGTCTAACATGAGTCTGATCCACTTTTGGAGCTAGCTTTATGCGGCACCTAGAGGGACTGCAATTTTTTAGCACTTCCGCTCTGGCTTCACTTTTCAGCTTCTGAGATTGCCCCTTGTTCAAAACCTCAAATACCAAGAGTTTCTCTCTGTGAGCAAAGGTTTTGTTTACAGCTGGGTTTGAGCAAAACCTTCAGCTACCCTCAAGTACACTGCGAAAACAAACAACGCTCAGAATTTCAAAGCTTATTCTACCCACCCATTATTATGGGATGTTGCTCATCCTTGAATCATATTTGGGTTTATAAATGCAAATTTCTTTGTTAAAAAAAACAACAACTAATAAATAAATAAAAACACACAATAATGAATGAGAACCCAATAAGTAATCTGTCAAGCATTTCTGAATGCGAGGTGCACACTACATTAAGAACAAGGACATCAGAGAAAAAGCTCTGTTTACAGTGTAAACCTGGCAGGTGTGCCTAGAAGCAGATCATCCCCTGCTCTATGCTATATGTAAGAAATAGGGGTGCAACGATATTCGTATCGATATTGAACCGTTCGATACAGTGCTTTCGGTTCGGTACGCATATGTATCGAACAATACAACATTTGTAATTTATTTTATCAATTTTCCTTCTGATGATGCTGTCTGTGTTGAGCGCTCAGTGAATCTGTGTTCGACTACTCCGCCTAGGCTGCACTGTCGAGCGCAGATCCACTGAGCACTCAACACAGACAGCATAGTCAGAAGGAAGAGCGCAGGGCAAGCTAGCGAGACAGAAGTTAAGCTCTCCTTGCAACAGGCAAATTGAACCTCATTCAGATCTGGCGTTTGGAATTATTTTGGTTTTCATGTGACGTATGACCCTGAAGGTAAGCGAGTCATGGACTAAAGTAAAACAGTATGTTGGATGTTCCATGCAATGCTCAATTACATTGGTGTGAACTAGTGTGTTAGCGCAGTTAGCTCGTTAACGTGTTGGCCGTCTAGCCCCATGCACGGAGCGATCGGCGGTAGCTCGTTAACGGAGATTTGCCGTGTTGTGGCGTTAAGGTCATTTCAACGAGATTAACCTGAAAGCACTAGTGGGAACACAACGAATATGACTGCACATTTACGCCGACATCATCCTAGTGCAAAGACAAGTGGAAGCAGACAAAAAAAAGCAAGCATGCTACTAACTTTAGCCGAGTCATTTAGACAGCTGTTAGCACATGATTCTCCTTACGCTGCTGAGAATATAGCCCAGAAGAAGCGGATAGTATAGCTTTTATTTTGGAAAGAGCCATTTCTCTGTAATAAACTCTCTTTTCCAAAGATGAGTGATTCCTCAATCAGATACAGGGCTTGCAATATCGCTAGCCCGAAGTCCCGGAGCTAGCGATTTTTTCAGTCGGGCTACCAAAATCTATCTCTTCCCTGCCCGTCGGGCTATTGTAGGAAAAATATATGTCAATGCTTTTGCATTCTTTCAGAAATGTAGCTGGGTAATTATGTCATTGGCATCGGTGAGCCACTGTCAATATGTGACATATTGAAGTCGCGTTTGAATTTGCGCTTGTTTTTTTGCTTTCACTTTGCAATCGTGCGAACTGTGTATAGAGAGCGACAGCACTGATCTGTGAGTGATGATAATTTGTGCACCAATTCCTCTGACATCGTCTTATTAATCGTTAGCTTACTATGCAAACATGACAAGTGAAATCTCCCGCAGCAAGCTTAAACATGTGAGAGGTTGATCGCGCAGAGAATCGCTGAGCTTATGTGAGTGCGTGTGTAAAAGCATTTCAGTTCTGCTGAGCCAAATAAGACAGGTCAGGGTGAAGAAGTGACAGCCAAAGAAAAGCTTACCACAAAACGGAAAAGGCAAAAAAAGGCAAAAAGAAAGTGCAGCTTTATGGTTTCATGGACAAAAGAATTTCTGTGGCTGCAATATGATGAGCTAAATAACCAGGGCTGCACATAAGTGGTCCGCAGGTGCGCATTTGCTGTCAAAATAAAAAACACGCACAAGGGTTAGGGTTAAATTTAAAAACTGTACTTTTGAGTTAAAATATATATTTATAATTTTAATAAATGACAAATTAAAAATGCATGAACATTTTTTTGTATCGAAAAAATATCGAACCGTGACACCAAAGTATCGAACCGAACCGAACCGTGAATTTTGTGTATCGTTGCACCCCTAGTAAGAAAGGAACACTTCAGGCAATGTCTCACGCTTATTCTACTCATAACCGGGATGGATCTTGTGTTAACTTTTTGATCAACTGATACATTATTTAGTCTAATGGAAACCCCTTCAAATTTCCCAGAGTCCAGCTTTAAAATTTGCCCAAGTCAGTGAAAATCCAGAGGCATTCGGGACGCTCTGCAGCGCGTCTAAATTAGTTGTCTCTCTGTTGGCTCTGCGATAGACTGGCAACCTATCCAGGAATGGATGGAATAAAGAATTTGTAAACAGACACATTTACACATCTTTAACACTTTTATCTGAGGATAAGATCTACACACTGAAGCACTAAAGCCTGAAAGTTCAGGTGAAAATCTCAAAACACTAAATGGGTAAGTAGTGCCTTTTCATGTACTGTTGTCATAGAAACATTGTTACCATGAGGCGCCACAGACTAAGACAAATCTTCTCAAAGTTAAATGCGTTTAGCGGCTTAAAAAGAGGGAGAGAGAAAGAGGCAGAGAAGAAATGTTTCTGTAATACTTAATATAAAGGCCACAATCTCAGATCACACACAAAAGCTAGTCCTGATTTGCCACATTTATCTAAATAAAAAGAAGAGGGTTGCATTTATGATTACAGGTCTTATATAATAAACTCTAGACCCTCGAGGAAAGCTGGCTCTGAGATTAATAAACGTACGCTACAGTGGAGCTTGAATGTTCATAATGCCTTTAGATTTTTTTTTTATATTTCTGCATAAAACATTATCAGCTGTAATGAATGGAAATGACACATGTGAGGGTCAAGAAGATTTTGGTCACTCTTGCCTGTCACCTTTTGAGAATTTTCCTGCACTCCTTACACAATCTATTCCATTTTGGGACATTGCTGGTTTTCCTTACATGAACTGCTTGCTTCAGTTTCTATTCGATTAAAGTCCGAATTTGGTCGTTCCAAAACATTCTTTTTTACTATTCTTTGGCAGCACAACCTGTGTACTGAGGGTAGCTGTCTTCCTGCATGACTCACTTTGTCTTGAGATTCATTTCATGGATTGGTGTCCTGACATTTTGTCTTAGTATGGTATTTAGTGGTGTCTTCCAAATTGATGGTTCCATCAATGGCAGGGGGGTTCGAAACAGGTCTTAAACCATGACATTACCACCAACGCGGGATGCAGTTCAGATGTCTTCACCTGTCACAGAATGAAGAGTTATTGTACAGCTTTACAGAGAACAGTAGGAATGATTTCCTTAAGCATTCTTTATGGCAGCGAGGTTGAATCAGTCTGAGGGAGAAGGAGCTCCCGTTGCCTCACAAGTGTGGAGTGGGTGTCATGGGTTGTTCATGATGGAGAGCAGTTTGTTCAGCGACCTGCTGTCCCTAACTGACTCAAACGCCTCCAAATTTAACCAATGATGCTTCCAGCCTGGTGGATTAGTTAGTTGATTGAAAGTAGTGTGAAGCAGGGCACTTTGGAAGTGTTCACACTTCTAGAGTAGTAAGTGCGCAGATATAAGCTCACAGTATTTACCTTGTCCTTTATTCCATTTCTAAACTTCTTAAGTTTTTTTTTTTCAAGCTGCTCGACCTCCTCTGATGTGCATGCCAACAAAGTAGGTTTTGAAAATGACAAGAGTGCATAAATTTAACTAAGTTATTTTCTCGGTTATAATTAGAGTACCATCTGGAAACTATGTACTGACATTTTTGTTTTTGTTTATGCGATACCACTTGTCATATTTGCTCAATCCAGCATGAAAGTTGAATGTAAATAGCATTTTCTTCATTTTTGTGACCTGGTAAAAAGTATTACACTTTTTTTTTTTGCATTATTGTGAAATATAAAATATATACATATCACTGCTTTAACTTTTTTTCTGTATTTTAGACATCTTTGACAAATCAGTTCAGATTGATCTTGTAAGAAAAGCCAGTGAAGCTTTTATCCTTAATAGCTTTTATCTTTAATGTTCAAACATGACCTCAGATTTCAAAGTGTGAAAAAAAATGCTGGAAGTTGGCCGACAGACCAGAATGCTAAAGTTTTACAACAACAAAAAAAGAAGAAGAAAGAAGAAGGAAAAATCCCAGCGCTTAGACCCAGTGGGGATGTCAGGCTTGGTTGAAACCCTGAGGTTCTTGTCCCATGCTTTCAGTTCCTTTCTGCAAAAGTTCTATTTTAGCCTGAAAAACATTGTTTGAACAGCCTTATGGGTTGTCCATGTGACCTTTTCTTAAACTACAGCCAGGACTCCTTCATGACCTTCTAGAGTACTCCTCACCTCCCTTTTGGACTTTTCTTTATTGGTTAGACATTCCTGGAGAGGACATTATTATTCTTCTATTTTCTTAGTTTGGACATAATGTCAAACTTATGCACAAGTTCAATAAAGAAGTTCTGTATTTGCTCATTCCTTGCCACTTTTTCAGGCCGTCCAACACAATTCTGTCCTCATCACTCTGAGAGCCAATCAGAATCTCCTCAGTGCGCCTTAAATCTCAGTGCTCTTCTACCATTCTGCCTTTCAGACTTTCATACATGCAAGCCAGAACCTTTTCCTCTCCCTCATCCTGGCCAAGGAGAGATCTTCATCCAAGTCTCCACCCGCTTCATCTCCATCACCACCAGTGTCTAGATTCTGACTGAACACACCTCACTCCAAGCTCATTCTAAAATTTACAGTTAGATCTTGATGTACAGATACGTTTGTAATACTGAATCATTTCCTCAATGACTGAACGACCAGCTGACCTCTTTTCTGTCTCTCATCTGTTTAATACTACTTTAATTAATATCTATGCACAAATACAGACATTTCTAGAGTTCACCAACTTTCAAGCAGCACGTGATAAACAAATAAATAACCATAAAGATAAAAAAAAAAAAACTTTCATTACACAGTCATATTACCATATAACATCAGAACAAGTGGACTGAACTGTGCTCTCTGACTCGCTCTGCTCAATAAAGAATCTACTGAGACAGATTATAGGAGTTTATGTGCGTCTGCTTGAAAGTGAAAATTTTTATTATTGAGCACACAGCTGCAAGGGCACTGCAAAAGCCTGTTTTTCCCTCCAAAATATTTACTTAATGTACATATCAATCATAATAAAAAGAGCTCAACACTGTAAACAACCGATCGCGCAAACACGAGCACAGCTATGGGGAAATATCAATCACTTGGAAAATTGCTGGAGGATATAAATATTTCATGAAAAAAAAGTTAACATTTTAATTTGGTATAGGCTTGGCTGCCTTTTGAATAAATCCCTGGGGTGACGATGAACACACACACACACACACACACACACACACACACACACACACACACACACACACACACCCTGATACACTTATGCAAGCACACAAGCTAGGACTTTGATCCAAAGCTTCTTACAGGGTTTCGCTGATTTTTCACCCCAAAATGAGACCCCACAGATCCCGGTCCCGGCGTACAACACAAGACACGGAGAGTCATTAGCTGTTGAGATCAAAACCACAGACAGCCAGAGGAGCGTGTCCGTGACATAAGAGCTGCACATCCGGAGGACAAAGCTGACAAGAATGAGATGAGTCTGAACCAGGGACAAGTTAGGAAATTCTTTTTGACTTGTGCTCTTTTTAAAATGTGTGTTCTGGCTACTCCATATACTGCAAAACCAAACATTTCTTCAACAAACTATATAGCCTCTGGACCACATAATCACAGCCTCATGTGTATCCAGCGCAGCTACTACACTCACTTAAGCAATCCACAGCACTTCCCACGTAAAAAAAAGAAGCCCTCTGTAGTAATCCTGTGCAGGGGGGCTTTTGCTGTTTCATTGCACCGAATACCAAGCTAACGGTGACCTTATCATACTTTATGATATTTTTCATTTTCTGTGACACAACTATAATGTTGAAATAGGGACTCTGGGATTTGCTCTAATATTTATAAAATTTCCCTTCCAAATCCAATTTAGTCCACTCAGTGAAGCACAAATTGGATAATAAATATTGCATACTTAAATGTGTGCTCTAAAGAAAAAAAAAAGAGAAAAATTATATGTAATTCAAAGGTTAAACTGAAAATATAGTGCAATTTTCTTTTATTTAAGAATCTGGCAAGAATAGCAGAGGTTCCATTTGGGCAAATGGCACATGCATTAAATGCAAAAATGACCAGTTCTCTTCATTTATGATCATCCCCGCAACTCCATGTAGGCGTCCATAAATGGCCAGCAAAATTACCCCAAAAATGACACAATCCTAACAGCTTGCTATTACAGACAAACTGACTAAAACTTATCAAAGTCAGTCCTGATTAATTTTCTGCCAATTAAATAATTGCTTATTTTTCTTCCTCTTTTTTGTTTTTAAATCAGGACATAAAATGTCTCAGTAATTTAGATTTCTAAATATAAGAAAGATCATGTATGACTGTAATATTCTGCTGAAATAAATGTGTGTGCAAGGCTCAATCCAATTTAATCTGATCCAGCATCTCACATAATCCACTGTTTATATCTGTGGTATCATGCCAAATATATTGGATTAATACTTTGTTACACTACTGCAAGTACAGCACGCCTAAAGTAATCCATATCTGTAAGCTAGTAGCTGGGTTCAAGGCTGAAGGAGTTGGCGCAATACTTGTAAATGACTTCTTATGAATTATGAATAACACTGGAATGTGTTTTCTGACTGCCACAACTGTAACACACCCCCTAACTCGGACGAGTGCCAAACACATCAGGAGCACACCACGACCAACACAAAAACACGCCACAAACACCTCTTAGATAATCGTTTCTATACGCCTAATAAGTGTAGCAACAAAATAACGGCATCATTATAATATATATGTGGCAAGTATGTGATTTATTTGCATGGTTTACTGTAAGTATGGAGCCTTGGGGGTAAGCGCATCAGTTTTGGGAAACAATAGGTGCTGTCAAAAGAGAAAAGCGCGTTGAGGGGGGGAAAGCTAACGGTTTTCAAAAAAGAACCGAAAGAAAAACTGCGACATGCGAGAAAGTTGCGCCGAAAGCTTACAAACCTCACCTTGTTTGACACACTTGAGTCGGAGGGGGTCTTTGCTGTGCTTGACCACAGCATGGACGTCCCTGGTGGTGAGTCCAGCCACAGGGGTATCATTGACTTCCAGCAGGAGTTCATCCTGGAAGAGTTTGCCGCTATGGCAGACCGCTCCGCCCGGGAGAAGCTCGCCGATAACCGGGAACTGTCCATTCTCTGCGCCGCCCTTCAACTCCAGCCCCAGTTCCCCCTCCTCATTCCTGCAAAGGACACTCTCGTGGACTTTGTTTGTCCAGTGGTTCTTCTTCTTCTTCAGGGTCTTGGACATGGCTCGAAGAAAGGGAAAATCACATGAGTGCGGCTGTGGAAGAAGTTTTGTCGCTCTCGGAAGTGCCTCAGTGTCACGGCAGCACTGTAAAGTGATCGGTTTCAGTGGTAAACGCCAGCTGTATCCATGTCCTCGCACACACTCACGCGCACAGCAGCTGGATCATCAGCCTGCCTTTGCAATAACTGAGAGCTGCCGAACTTGTGCCGCCTTCAGGGGATATTTTAAAAATCGGAACTCACACGATCGCAGTTTATGCAAACACCATCGCGAACAAGAAAAACGCAGTTTAGGAGAATTTACACTATGTGAATAAGTGATTGTAAGAAACACTACACTTAAAATTTGATAAAAAACAAACAAACAAACAAACAAACAAACATCTGTGTAGATAATGATTAGGTGATAATGATTAGCTCCTGGAGAAATATAGGTGGTTTTGTGTGGTGATGTAAGAAGTTATATTATTAATTAAAAAGTTTGGCATTCTTGTTTTCTATTGTAGGACCTTAACTAGTAAAATGTAGAAAACAAGACTCAAACCAATTGCAATCTGACTGCATCTACCAGCAGAAATGCAATAATATGCAGTGAGATATAGTACTTGTTCTTAATGATAAAACTAGATTATACTTTGTTATTATTTCACTTTAAAAACTTTGCTGACATGTGCAATAGAAACACGTCATCTTATTAAATAAATCAATGAGGCAAATCAGTATTTATCGTTGTAAAACCTTTACTTGCATTCCACACATTCCAAAAAGGAAGTTCATCTTGAGCGCCAAGAATAAAGCGCTTAAAACTTCTCAACTTCGAAATGCACAACATTACCAGTGTCATTTGAAAGCGACATCCAGCTTTGACCAACCCAACTGACCCGGAAGTGAAAGCTGAAGAAGGAGGAGAGAGACAAGGGTTTTCCCAAAATCCAGCTTTCCACGAAAAGAAAAAAGAAAAAGGAAAGAGGGGGAGGCAGAGCAGCGGTATTTCCACTGGCATGGCAGCAAAGAAGCGCTAATAACAGGGGGTTTCAAACCACAAATATGTCTCTTCTGTTTGACACTTGTTTACAGACACTTCTAATACTACAGTTTTAAAATAAATGCGAAGTATCTGCCACAGTGTAGCCGGTGAGACCATAACTATAACTTTAAAGATGTGATCATCTGAGTCTACTCAAATTTCTTTTTTCCTCCCCCAGCATCATTGCGATTCCTTTCTCCTTAAACATGACTCTGCTTCAATTAAAGTCTCCTTCTGGTTTGACAAGAAGCTTTGAGGGTGACTTCAGTGTGTTACTTGAATTGAAGCCCCAAACACATTTTTTTTAACATTATTTTCAGGTGAAGTTGAAGGCAAGATTGTATTTACTTGAACAGCCTCGAGGTCTTGTGTGACGTTTATATTACGGAGCATTTTCAAAGGCTGCAAGTATTTATCAGCTGAGAATTCCTCCTCTATATTGATACTCAGATTTCAGAATCATTTGTTCCCTCTAACGGCATTTATGATCCGCTCGCTTAGTTGGTTTGTTGTAGGCCTAATAGTGCTGTCATGCACCAGAAAAAAATGGCTCTTAAGTGAAAATCCCCTTGTGTTTATCTCCGACTAGAGGAAAGGGACATAAAGCAAATGGAGAATTGGCTGACTATAATCCGTCTTCAAACAAGTGTGTGTTGTGGGTCTCTCCGTCACAGCACTGACATCCTCCAGTCTGCTTGGTGATGAAGCCTTTTCTCACGTAGTTACTGATCCCATTCTCAGTAATGATAGTTTGCCGCTTTTCTGCCACAACTGTATGGATATGCAAAGATAATTGCTATTCTACAATGCAGAGTTATCAGTCATTCTTAATCCTTTTCAAAGCCTTAAAAATAGCATTTTTCCCCACAAGGAAGCATTCCAGTAATGACGTGAGATAAGTGCCCTGTTTTAAACCCAAAACGGCTTCCTCTTGTGTCATGATGTCATTTATTCCACCCAGTTCAAGGAAAGGTTGTTTTTAAGACTTTTTTTTAATTCATTCATTCAATTAACTGTTCAATAATGTTTTCTCCATATTGCCACTACTTGTAAAATACCAGTAAAAGCTGATGGAGATATTGATACTGACAGCAAAGGACTCGATCATTAAAATGTTGTGTAAGCAATTTTAATTGTTATAAAAAAAATTAATAAAAAAAAAGAAGAATACCCTGGTAGCTGTAAGTGGATACTGAGTCATGGCAGCCTTACAGTGCATGGTCTCCGCTGCATCAATCTGGTAGTCTGGGGAAAGAAGATGAGCCAAATCTGGCAATAACTACAATAACTGTATGGGAGTGTTAAACACAAAAACAGGGGTTTTTGGAGGAGGTTTCATTGCACCATGAGCAGGCAGATTAACTCGTGTCCTGTGCAAGAATGGGACTTTCATGGAACAAACAAAAATAGATGGAGCACTCAAAGTAGTGCAAAGCTGCACAAAGAGCAATTCATGAAGGTCATAGGAGTCAAACTGAAATGAGGAGTGCTGTGTGGAAGTTTTTTAGATTTCTCTCATTTCTTTACAATTTGCTTGCAATGAGCCATACTTGAGTTCTCTGGGCTTTCTGAAGATCTTTTAAAGTTTTCCTTTGGACACTGTCTGATTTTTCACTCATTTATAGTCCAGTCTTTGTGATCTTCTCACTTTGTACTGGTGGATCAAAGTCTTTCTAGAAAGCACATGTTTGGCAACAACCTTTTTTTCAGCATGACCTCAAAAACATGGCCAGCGCAGTAAAAGCATACCTGGATAGAAAAACACATAATGGACCGCTATCAGTCACGGACTGGACTCTCTAGTGCCTGGACCTAATCGTTACTGAAGCAGTGTGGGATCATCTTGACAGAGAACGGAAGAAAAACACAAAGGCATCCAACCTCAAAAGAAAGATCTTTGAATGTCCTTCAAGAAATCCAGAGAGCTATTCCTGAAGACTACTTAAAGAAATTAAAGAAAGCTTTCCTAAGAGAGTTCAGGCTGTGTTGAAGATTAAAGCTGGGCATACTAAATATTCACTTTCAAGCTCATTACAATCATACAGACTCTGTTCTTGTATTTCCATGTTTGTTTGCACATCCTCCAATAAATCTCAGCACCTATTTTCTTTTTTATGAGTGATGGTGCAAGACACTTGCATAGTGGCTGTCCAGAAGTTCTTTGTTATAACTCGTGCAATGAATGTGCTTTTATGTAAAATATGAGATGCATAAGTCCCGTATAACTAAGAAGATTAATACTACTCTTATCTTTATGTCAAAGCTAAGCCAACTTTGGAATCACTATCCTGGAAGCAGTCGGAGACAAATGTAGTAATTCCCTGTAAAAAAACACTTTTCTTTTTGGTGTAAACGAACTACAGATAACATTATAATTTCTGAGCTAGGGTTGTTTGCATGGATTATGTTACCCATGGACACTCATCATAGCTGTACCTCCACACACAAGAAGGCACATGCAGCAAGCACAAGGCCTTGAAGCACGTGTTATTCTGCAAACTCAACTTACCTTCAGCAAGGATGCAGAAACACATACTTTATCGTCTAAATATGTAAAAATATGTACATTTAAACTCTTCCAGGTTCAAAGTCCAAGAACAAAAACACGCTGAGCAAAATTGTTGAGCAAAATAAGGAAATGCACATCTGAAGATATAGTTCCACAATGGACATCAAATCAACATTGTTTTGCAATTAATTTTTGCTCAAAACAATCTTTGCTGTCCTTGAGTCATGATGACAGTAAAGCAGCAGACAATGCTCTGTTGTCTCCTCAGCGGGATTTGGAGAAGTGCCTCTGCATTCCAGAGGTGGGAGCACTGCTGAGTGAAAATTTAAAAAAGAAGAAGAAAGAATCCAAACAAAAGAGAAAGGGAGTATTTTAACAAGGGTAGGAATTCTGGAGGCAGTGTTTGAACAAGGAGAGGAATGCTCTGTGCGTGGCAGAATAAGTGCCAGGGAGGTGAAGAGAACAACAGCCCAGGAAATGAAAGGACTGGAAAAACAGTGTGGGATTAAAATGTGTTAGATGTGCTGGGTGGGCTCCCGCCTGCCACACTGAGCCTTTAAAAGTGGATTGAGGAAAATGGGTTTTTACAACAAATAATGTATATGTTTGGAGAAGAGCATTTTCAAAATTCCTGTTTATGTGATCGTTTTCCTGGAAGCACAAGGCACAGTACACAAACAGACACTTCCTGCCTTTTCTACAGATTCAGATTGCAGGAAATCATTCTGTTCAGCCATCAGTCACATCTACACGACCAGATGGGAGTTCATTGGCTCAGCCAGTGATGCTGCCCCTGGGATTGTTACACTGCTCTGCTACATGATGTAATGGTTATGACAGGCCTTATTGCAAGATAATTAAAGCTGGTCAGGAATAAAGTGAAACTGCCTGACGATGGCTTCCACCGCCAATGAAAGAGGAAGTTAATATCCACTCTGTGCGAGCGAACGCTGCCGTTCCAGCTCCAGCTGAGTCATTCTTGGTGATTTGGCAGGTTGTTTTACAATGTCACGCTCCGTACAGGAATGAGTGAATGACTGTGTGTGGCCACTTTGTCTTATTCAAGCCTGGTCAATCTCAGGCATCTGACCTGTTTACTTTGCTGCCATCTGTTCTACCTCGCAGCACAGAAAAGATTCAGTCTGTCACTCTCCGTCTCCTGTTGCTTGACCTCAACTGAAAAAGAAGTGCCAAGAGATGTTCAGCTGAATCTCATACACTGCCGATGTCATGGGGAAACGCTGTGAATGCCGAGAAAATGTGGAGGCAAAACAGGACATTGCAAATTTCCCAGATCAGGTATGTTATGATATATTGTTTAAAAACAAAACAAAAAAATGCTAAATTAATGTATTGAAGTCAACGTATTTAAAAGTAACTCCTGTGTGCTAAAAGCTGCAGCTTCCGACCATTTTCCACGCTTGGTTCCCGATGGGTTTTTTTCTCCTCAAGAGGATATCAGCAAGCAATGGGTTATCTGCGGAAGTGTTTATATTCTGGTCTCATTCACGACACACTCCAGAATATCTATTTCCTACCCAACGGGGTAGTAAGTTTTATTAACAAGTCATGCGACTCAGATTGGTCCTGTGCCATGTACAACAGCAACATACAGTCTAACAATCCTTACTTGTGGGTCACTCTAAAACGTCCGTGCAGCAACACAATCCATTGTGGAACAAACCATCTTGCAAACAATAATTCACATTATTACATCTCTTCTCTTTTTTTTGTTTTTGGAAAACCCTGCTCCAAGTGGAATGGCGGTCAAAAGGCTGAACTCTGACACTGTCCCCTAGCTTAAAAGAGTCCATGTCTCGTGCCGATCGGTCATAGCACAATTTTTGGCGCTTCTGTTTCATCTCCAACTCCCGCAGGGCTGGAATGACTTTTGGCCTTAGCAGGCTCGTCCTGGTTGGCAAAAATGTCTGTGTCCTCCTGCTGAGCAGCCTCTGAGCTGGGCTGGTCACCATGCCTTGCGATGGTGTGTTGCGATGGTCCAGAATCGCAAGACACGGGTCCTGCCCTGCCATTTTTGCCTTTAGCAGCAGCCTCTTTGCTGTCTTCACTGCTGATTCTGCCTTCCCATTACTCTGAGGGTAACCTGGTGAAGATGTTTTGTGCTGGAAATCCCACAGTCGACTAAATCTCAGAAACTCACCGGACGTATACTGTGGTCCATTATCTGAAACAACAATGTCCAGGAGGCCCTGTCTGGCAAAGTGAGCCTTCAACTTTCTAATCACTGTGATGGACTTAGTGTCCGGGAGATAGTCAATTTCCCAGAAGTTTGAATAGTAGTCCACTGTGATAAGGTAGTCCTTGTTGTCAAACTTAAACAGGTCTGAGCCCACCTTAGCCCATGGTCTAGTCGGGATCTCATGTGGGACCAAGGTCTCTTTCTGCTGTCTGTAGTCAACTGACCTACAGATGTCACACTTAGTCACATAAGTCTTAATTTGTTCATTCATGCCTGGCCAATACACACACTCTCTGGTTCTCCTTAGACAACCTTCTACACCTAGGTGTGCCGAGTGTAGTCTAGCTATGATCTCCTGTCTCATGGTAGTCGGGACAACAACACGTTCACCTCTAAACACAAGTCCATCCTGACTACTCAGTTCATCCTGGAATGAGAAGAATGGTCTGATGTCACCGTCAGTGTCTCTTGTCAGTCGGCCAACCTCTGTGAATTGTATCTATGAGGATCTGTAGTGCTTTGTCCTCTTGTGTAGCAGTCCTTATGCTGTTTAGTCTGTCAGGTGAGATGGGTGCATGAGTGACCATGTTAATGCTCTCTATCTCCTCCTCTATGGAGCCCTGTGGTGAGCACTCTGGAAGATATGCCCTACTCAACGTGTCTGCTAATAACATGTCTTTGCCTGGCACATACACCACATCTATGTCATATTTCTGAATGCGCATAAGCATCCTTTGCAACAGTTTGGGTGCGCTCAACAGCGGTTTTCTTACTATGGTCTCTAAGGGTTTGTGATCACTGTGTACCACCACTTTGCGACCATATGTGTACTGATGAAACTTCTCCATACTGAAAACTACAGCCAAAAGCTCCTTTTCGATCTGGGCATAACCTTGCTCTGTACGTGTAAATGCTCTACTCGCAAAAGCCACAGGCTTACCCGTCTGCATGAGTGCTGCACCTAACCCTTTGTCAGAAGCGTCACATTGTACTGTCAGCTCTTCCTCTGGGCAGTAGTATTTCAGGACAGGAGCCTCTGCTATAGTCTTTTTCAGTCTCTGGAATGCGTCTTCATGTCGAGTCGTCCAGTTCCACTCACTGTCTTTGTGTGTCAGTTGTCTCAGTATGTCGCAGTGGTCAGACAGATGTGGGCAAAACTTTGCTAAGTAGTTCACCATACCTAACAGTCTCTGTACTGCCTTCACGTCTGTAGGTCTGGGCATTTGTTCTATAGCCCTAACCTTCTCTGGGTCTATTTTCAGACGGTTGCATGTCAGCTGATGTCCAATGTACGTAGTCTCCTTCTGTTTAAATTTAAACTCGTCTGCGTTTAACTTAATGTTTTTCTGCCTGCAACGAGTCAAAAACTGTCTCAGCTTCTCGTCATGGTCACGTACTGCTCCAGCATCTGTGTCCCCCTGACCCGTGATCAGCACATCATCTGCAATGATGTAGATCCCTGCCAGTCCATCCAAAGCTTGTGTGAGCTTCCTCTGGAACACTTCCGGAGCTGGACTTATCCCCATTGGCATCCTCAGCCATCTGTAGCGTCCAAATGGAGTCGAAAATGTTGTCAGGTAGCTCGACTCCTCCTCCAGTTTCACGTGCCAGAACCCACTCTTCACGACGCAGACAGAGAACACTTTAGCCTTTGACAGCTCCGTTGTAGGGCTTTGTTTAAGGGTTTTGGATCTATGCACACCCTTAAGTCCCCACTCTGCTTTTGGACCACAACCATCCCACTGATCCAGGCTGTGCTGCATTCTACTGGTGTAATGATCCCTCTGCGCTGAAGATCTTGAAGCTCCTTTTTTAACGGCTTTATCATTGCAATAGGGACACGCCGTTTTGGTAACTGCACAGGTTTCACATTTTCATCCACCTCGAGCCTTAACTCTCTTTCCAAACAGCCATCTCCTGTGAAAACATCGGCATACTCTGTTTTAATCTGATTCATGTTCCACTCATTGGCTGTTGGGTGCTCTGAAGTAACGATGCTGTCCAGTTTCAAGATGTTTTCATAGTGCACTTTTATGAGTTTCATCGCTTTGCTGGCTCTCTTGCCCAGCAGTGGTACTTTACAGTCTTTGTCACTTGAAACTCCAACAGATACAGTTTCTGATTTCTCGGGTTACGTAGCTTAACTTTGCATTTTCCCAACGGCTTTATCTTACTTTTGTTGTACATCATCAACACTGTCTGTGTGTCCTCCAACTGTGTGTTCGGGCTTAGCATGTGGATTGGCATTACATTACAACTGGCACCACAGTCAATCTGAAAATTTACAATCTCTTTGCCCATCAGCATGCCTGCAAAGAGTTGAGTGCCTCTCACTTTGTCAGTGTTCTTTGTATTTGAATCATGTGTGTCTGCCTCTGTAACACAGAGAACATCCTCATACTCATCACTCTCACATGCTGTCACGTTGTGTACATTCCTCCTTGTCTTCTGCTCTGAATGTACCATGCATTTAACTGCAAAGTGGTTTTCTCTGCCACACTTTTTGCATTTCTTCCTGTATGCTGGACATTTTTCTTTTTTTTTTCCATGTGTTCTGCCACAAAACTTAAAGTCCACTGCGTCGCCGATCCGTTTCTGGCACGCAGCTCCACGCACAGCATGCACCTCCTCCACTGCAGCTTCCGAAATGGTTTTGCTGTTTTCCGGCGACAGCTCCGCAGCGCTGTATGCATGCATCCAGTGTCATGTTTTTCTCACGCAGCAGTCTCTCCCTCAAACTCGGGTTGTTAAGTCCACATACAATCCTGTCACGAATCAGTGAGTCCCTTATTACGCCAAAGTTGCACGTTTTTGTCAGCAGCTTTAACTCCGTCACATAGCTGTCGATTGTCTCACTGGTGCCTTGGTTTCTCGTGAAGAACCGATAACGCTCTACAGTTTCATTAACTACAGGATTGCAATGATTGTCAAACTTCTCAATAATGTCCTTAACTGTCCACCGATCTCTCGCTGTGTCGCCCATTAGCGTGTCTAGCAGCTCCCTGCCGCTCTCCCCAACGAGATAACTGAACAGGCTTACTTTTTTCTGTTCGCCATCTGAGTCCATGGTCAGCTCCAAATAGAGCATAAACTCGTCCCTCCAGGTCTTCCATGTCCGTGATAGGTTACTGGAGTCCAATACCAGCGTCGGCGGCGCTTTAAGGCCCTCCATGCCTCGCGGTGGTGCTAACTCGATTAGCCGCTAGTTGCTCACCGCTCCGACAGGCGTCTCCCGGGGGTCCACTCCAGCCGTGCAGCTTACTCCGCTGTCCGCTCCGCTGCCATCATGTTATATTCTGGTCTCATTCACAACAGACTCCAGAATATCTATTTCCTACCCAACGGGGTAGTAAGTTTTATTAACAAGTCATGCGACTCAGATTGGTCCTGTGCCATGTACAACAGCAACATACATGTCGTGTCCAAATTCATGGGCTGCATCCTCCTGAGGCTGCATTTGTAGACCGATTACGTCACAGCGACGCGCCGAAGGCTGTCCAAATTCGTAGACTCCTCTGAATGCAGCCGACAAATGCGTCCTCCTTTTCCCCGAATTTGAAGGATGGGTCGGGTGAGTCCTTCGTGGCCTACCATATCCCAGAATTCATAGCACGGCCCAGCCAAACTCCAGTTTCCAACAATGGCGGCTGCTACTAAGTTTTAAAATTACTCATACTAATCTTTCTGGGTCACAAAATAAACTTTTAACATATTTTCAGGCGAGAAAGTAGCTGTGTAAACATCAAATATCTGCTTGGTTTATCAAGATATCGCATATTTGCAAAAGTGCTTCGACGTTTTCGGAGACGTCTGCTACCCACCAGCTCGATAGCTAGCCGGGAGCTCGAGGGTTACTGATGCGGCCGAGAATGGCACAACTCCCGGCACATCATTTTCAGATCACCGTGGACTTTCGCTGCTCGGGTTAAACGTAATATATAAGTCACTTAGACAACCTAAAAATGTTATTGTTGGGCTTTTTTCAGTGTTTTGTTTGTTCGTGAGTAAATCGGTTTGGCTGAGATTAAAGTTATTAGAATAGATTAGATAAAATAAAACTTTATTAATCCCCCGGGTGGGTTCCTCCTTGGTTTTTACACAGCTGACTAAACGTCAAACAGAAAACAGATTAAACAGAAGTATGAGACAGTCGAGAATTTACGCCAGTGTCCTGTTATATTTTAGATAGCAAGGAGCAGACGGCTGAGTTTATTAAACTCCACCGAGACTGCGGTGACGCTAATCTGAAGGCTAGACCGTCCAATTTCACGGCCGTTTACTTCCGGCCTACCCGACCTTCTGAGGACCCGGCCCACGTAGACCGCGAAGGCCGGGTCCTCAGGAGGATGCAGCCCATGAATTTGGACACGACCACAGCCTAACAATCCATTGTGGAACAAACCATCTTGCAAACAATAATTCACATTATTACAGAAGCCAGGTGAGGGGCAGCCAGTCAGAAAAGAATTGGGCTTTTAGGAAGGAGGGGGCTTAAAAAGATAGTTTGTTCCAAACAAAAGTACTGAAAAACTGCAAGTGAGTATAATACAAGTTGTTAAAGCTAGCTTGTTCTCATTCAACTTCATTCTTTTATATTTTACATTCTAATGCTTCATAATAAATTATGATAATAGCACAAAATAAAATAATAATAATAAAATTTGCAGACGTCATTCTTTCTCCATAATGTTACGTACTATAAGTAAGTAATGTTGAACTTTTACCGGTAATTGAGAACGTTTGCATCATTGTGATTTTAGAGAAATATAGAAACTGGTTCCTCTAAATTAAAGCAACAATTGCACTCTCACGCCTTCACTGGAATTAAATCACAGGTGTTCTAGAAATTGGTTGTGGTCTCAAACTGAAGAAAACCTGCACACCCCAGCCACATTCTTTGATTAGGAACAAAGGATTTTAACATGAACAATAGATGCACAGTGACTTTTTTGTGTATTTTCGCAGCATGCTGAGCCCCGTCTCAGTACAAAGTGAAAAAGCCACTGTTAAATCATGATACAGGGCAAGGGCCTCTCCCGTGCACCTCCATTGCAGGGCCCCCAGCTGCTTTCTGTTGCTGATGAACAGTGTTGGGAAGGTTACTTTTAAAATGTATTCCATTACAGAATACAGAATACATGCCCCAAAATGTATTCTGTAACGTATTCCATTACGTTACTCAATGACAGTAACGTATTCTGAATACTTTGGATTACTTAATATATTATCATGCTTTTTACAACAACGTGAATGTACTATTGCTGTATGATTTATTACTATTACTGAAGGTCCGCGACTCCGAACTGTAGTAAAGGGACCTCTGACTAATACGGCGGGGTCGCTGTCGGCTCGTAGCCGAAAAATAGCTTTACTTTGTTGTGTGGGTCAACTTTTCTTGCGAGAGACGGAGAGAGGCGTTGAAAGACTGCTCCAATGGACTTATTGTTTTCGGAGGAAAACACGAACACGGTGTACAGTCGAGTCTTAATAGCTTACTTACAACTGGGCTCGTCAGGCACTCTTCTTGGCTGCAGTGGTTATTATTATATTTACATGCTTCCAGCTCCCGTTTTTCCTCGATGACAACTCGTACCTTTCCACTCCCCTTTTTCTCCCTCCTCGCGCTCACAGACCCATAACGTGTATGGCAGTCCATTCTCCCTGCAACAGGGACTACACTGCCCATGATGCAACATTCTTTAGAGCTATGCTTGTAGCATTCTGCCTGTTAGCTTAGCACAACAACAACAACGAAAAGGCGCTCTCTCACCCAGGAAACACACAGTCGCAGAGAGAGAGAGAGAGAGAGAGCGTCGCCCTGTAACCATGGCAACCGTAACGCTGCCGCCTGGAACAACAGAACGTAGTTGTCAAACAAAACCCAAACAGTCCTGACCCGCGACAAAATGAAACAGGAAAGTACCGCAGTGTAATCCATTTATTTCAACAAAGTAACTGTATTCTGAATACCACCTTTTTAAACGGTAACTGTAACGGAATACAGTTACTCATATTTTGTATTTTAAATACGTAACGGCGGTACATGTATTCCGTTACTCCCCAACACTGCTGATGAATTAGTCAGTACATGCATAATAGCACTAGAGGTAAATCAAAAGACCTCAGGGTGAAATTCAGGGCTTCTACCATCACCGCATTTGATTTGATTGTCCTTTGCATAATTTTTATGGTATTTTACCTTCACTAGTGACCGGTGTTTTGATGGTCTGGTCTCTGCCCTGCGGTCTGACTGTTAATTTATGGCCTCTCTTGGCTTTCACACAGGGCGATTTAGGCGGCATTCTGGCACAGTTGAGTTCTCACGAGACCGCTACTTCACAAATCCAGCTCTCTGCAACAACATCCAGCATCTCCACCTCTGCTTTTCCTCCCTCATTCCTCCTCCCCTATCAGCTCAGACAGATAAGTACCTCACTGAGGGCTTTAAACTGCCTCTAGGGCTGCAAAGAGTCCCATTGCTCAGCCCCGTAGACACTAGACTCTCCTACCCTCTCACAGGGGAAAAGTTGCATTTACGCTATCACAGTCAGTCATCTGCCTTCACAAGGTGCATCGTTCATCAGAGAGGGAAGCCGTGTCACTGTTGCCATGCAATCAACAGCGTGACAGCTTTATAGACTTTCACAAGCCTCCTCTCATATCCCATCACAAAGCATATCTGACAAACCAGCAGAGACAGGTCATCAAACTAGACGACAGCAGCCTATTAGGGATGAGGTGTAATACTTTCTCAAATAGAACTGGTCAGCTCTTTATCAACATTTGTACTAATGCACCTTTGTATTCCCACGAAAATGCGGATTTGTTAAGTAATGACAGATTTGTCTGCATATCATGTCTAGGATTGGTGGATGAGTGGGAGAGTGAACATTTTGTTAGCTATAGCTAATAGCTATGGATGAGCTATTTTAATAGCATGGCTGTCATTCCTAAAGGACTGCTACATTTAATTTTAAGGATTTTTAAAGCTTTAAAGATATACGCCCATATGTAGAAGAAAGGCAACCAGAGGGTTCAAATTGGGAACCCACTTTATTTTACAAGTTGGGCTGATCAAATAGTGCTTTAATATAGACCCGGGGAATTTTTTTAAATAATCCCATACTTTCCTATCACCTACAACATAGAAGCATTCTGGTTAAAAACACAACACCATCTCAAAATATTTCCTGAAGCAGAATCATCATATCTTTGAAGTATATCCCATGCAGCTTCTGGTTGGATTTACTTAAGCAGTTTCCTCGTCTCCACCTTGTCCAGTCCCTACATACATAAGGTTCCTTATCACAGTCTAACATGTAGGCACATTCATGCTGTTAGACATATGACTAGCATTATAAAACCTGGCACACAATGCCACCGTTATGGCAGTAGGGTAAGTGACTGAATATTGTACTTTGTCTGTGACATGATGCTGCAAAAAGGAAGCCTTGATCAGCCAGACTTTTACAAAAGTTGAACACATGAGAAAAAACTAAAGACAACTTTGCAATGAGGTCCAGAGGCCCAATTGTGTCAGTGTGAAAGTATACTTGCATGGAAAAATGTTATATCCATATATCAAACCATAACTATGGCATTACTGAGAGTTGAAAAACTGTCTAAAGTCTTTCATCTTTAATAAAATGATCAGCCTTCTGCTCTACCAGGTGTAACAATTGAGTTTAACATCCAGGCATCCATGAAAACAGAATTTATGACATTTAACGGAGTTAGGGTTGCCAACTCCCTGAAAAATAAATAAGGGACACCTCGTGGCCAGGGCCGGGCGACCCAGTTGTCTTCACCCTTCCCAGTGTGGTGAATTTTCTAGCTCTTTTTTTGTGTGTGAAATTATTTTTTTAACCCTTTGACTTGAATTTGATTTAAGTAGATGTGTATTCTTTGTGATATGAACACATGTGAAACAAATGATCATTTAGCCATTTATTTTTAGCTCAAAATGACAACATTAACACAGTAAAACAGGTCTCCTTCTTAAACAGAAGCCTGTCATGCTTAACTTTTGAGAATATAAGTAAATCTTTCTTTAAAAGAACTCTGTCCTGCTTAACTTAAAATAATAGAAAACAATAGAAAGAAAAACATTCTTGTAACAGTGCACATTTAGTGCATTTAGTACAATCGGCTTCAGTTGAAATATTATTTCAGCTTTTCTAATGCTAATCAGCTGCTCCTGTTTGTAAACCCGCTTGTTCCCATGATTACGCATCTTAACTCATCATCATTATTCATCTATGTATTACTTTTATGTATTAGTCATCTATTTGTTGTAATCATCTATCCTTGCAGTTGTTTATTACACAAAATAAATTATATTATCACACTTCTGGCCACATAGCGCTGATATTCATTGCACATGCCCATATTAACTTTTTCCAGCCAGGTGTTTTCCTTTTCCCATTCTTCCCTTTCTCTGAGGGGAACAAACATTGCTGCTCTAATGCTGGGCTTACACTGTGCAGTTTTTGGCCCATTTTGAGCCGATTTTTGAGTGATCGGACCGATTTTGGCCTTCATCGTGCATCGTGTAGTATACGTGGGGTAACGAGAAGTGATTAACACCTCACGACCAGCTCCCGATCATCAATCGCTCTTGAGGTTCTCACCACAGCTGCTCACGCTGCTCGCGCGCAAACACGTAAACGTTGGTGTAAAAGATGGAGCAGCACGGCTGTGCAGCGTGTGATCTGGACACAAGCGATGGAGGCACAACTTGTAGAACTTTGAAAAGCTCATCCGAGCCTTTTCGATGTGGCATCACAAAATTATCACGACCACAACAACCGTGAAAACAGTTGGATTTACACTGCTGCTCAATCACAGCTGCCTGATGAGTGTTTTTCATTAGCAATTTAGCAAAGTTGATGGTGGTGGTGTGTGTGTCTGTGTGAGTGTAAGACGGAGAGAGAGAGAGCGCGACAGATTTTCTGTTATAACCTTCATGTTATGGAGGCACAGTGTGAGCACTCAGGTCGCATCAGAGCATCGGGCGGTATAGTGTGAGACCTGCATCGTGACCTACCAACGTCTAACCCCTGCGAGTCAATCGTGCAGTTTGAGCAGGAGCTGAATAACGTGACTGAAAAAATCGCAGTGTCTGCCCAGCTTTAGGTGTACTGTCGTCCGAGACTTGCACCGCCGTGTCGGCGTTTGTTTCCCTGTTGGCCATGCTTCTTGTTGTGGTCATCTGTTGTCTTCCGGTATTTTCTCCGTAAGCGACCTTTCCTCGACCAATGAGATGAGCGGTAATCTGAATTGTCATACTCGAATTGTCATAAGTGTGCTGTCAGCTCATTGGTCACAAAGCAGGAGAGGGGCTGGGAATTATGTTTTCAAACAAAGCGTTAATTCCATTAAAAGTTATAGACTACTTTTGATTCTCACTGTATTACGGGACAAAGTGCGTCCCTTATTAGCTCAATACGGGACGTGTACTTTTGTTTCGAAATACGGGACGATTCCGTATTTTAAGGGACGGTTGGCAACCCTAAACGGAGTTAGAAGTTAGCAGGAAGTTAGCTCGCTAGCTTCTATCTAAATACAATATAGCATGTCCTGACTGCGGGGTTTTGGAAACAAATTAAAACGTACAGCTCTGCTATCACTTCCAACATAAATGAAGACAGAAAACTAAACAGCAGTGACGTTTGTAGGGTTACTGAAGTTTGGCAAGCTGTAGCTAATGATGTGCTACGTGACCACTAGCAACACAGCTATGTTAGCATAATATAAACAAGCTAACTTTTTTTCCACTCGATAAAAGTTAGCATGAGTGTTCTCGGTGGTCAGGAACGAATGTAATCGCATGGCAGGATGCTGTAAAGAGACCAAACTTCAGCCAGGAGAACAACTGAGATAATTCATCCACAATACGAGGTTAGTCATTCATATACTGCTGCATGGGCGGGGCTGTAGTTACATCCTAAGGTTTTAAAAACTGAGCTTAAATAAATGATTAGCGGTAATAAAAGCCGAGGGAGGTCAACAGTGATCACTGACTGTTTTAGGAGCTTTTTGAGATTAAATAGAAGAAAATACATAACATTAAACATGTTAACAACACAAAAGCCATATTAAACACAGGCTACTTTAGGCCCGGAAGTAGGATTCGTCACGTCATCACTTAACGACCGGATGTGCTGACCGGAAATATTGTTAGGTACACCTGTTTGTCAATGCAAACACTAATCAGCCAATCACATTTCAGCAATTCAGTACAGTAGACATCTAGACATGATTGAATTCAAACGAACATGGCGTGAACGTGAGTTGTTGATGTGAGATGGGTTCGTCTGTGTATTTCAGAAACTGCTGATCCACAAAGTTTTCCCCACATAACTATTTACAATGAACGGTTAAGAGGGAAAAAAAAAGGTGATTGGCATTTCTCAGGGTGAAAATGTCTTTTTTGGTGCCAGAAGAGAATTGGCAGACTTCTTTGAGTTAATAGAAAGCCAACAGTAAATCAAATAATCACTGATTACAACCAAGGTATGCAGAAGAGCATCTTCTACATACCTTGTGAAGAAGGGCCTGTATACAGTAGGTTCTGCCCTGGCACTTTGACTTTGTCCCAAATTCCAGTGGTTCTGAACTGTCTGTAGGTGTCAACGTGAGTGCAGATAAGTACCTCTCTGTGTGAGCTCTATAATGGACTGACAACATATTCCCACCTCCTACGACTGGTATTTGGACAAGAAGGTGGATGGGTGGAATAATAATCTCATCGTGACAGAAACGATCTCGACAAATCACGGAAATATATAAATATTTTTTTTACTTCTCTAAATACCATGTTTTCTACAACAGACACACTGTTGTAGATTAGTGTATAATCCCAAATTAAAGTTAACATGCCCTTACAGTCGCTCTGTCAAAGGGAACATTCAGAGTTTGAGCAGCAGGCTGAAAGGTTACACATTGCCTGCAACCAGTGACACCAACACCACCAAATGCCACAATGAAGTTTATCCTAATGTTTTGAAAATTCAACAGAGCAGTGTTATAGAGGTTAGCTGGGGCTTTCACTATCAGTGTAATTAATATTCAGAGCTTGCAGCTATACGAGCTAGTGCCCCTTAGCCTTCCCCAGTCCCTTGTTTGTCCAGCATGAAGGAGTTTGTGTTGCAAGACAGATATCTTAGCTTCCAGCTAACGGACTCACTGAGGCTGTCTCTGCCGCTGAATGATTGCGCGACCCCGGCGAGCTTTTCCCAAAGGCCTTTTCGGTATTCTGTTCACACAGCCTTTTTTCAAAGACCCTCATTGATCAGCTGCTCCTTAAGATCCTTTTTTCTCGTTTAGTGAGGAGTAACTGTTACATCACTGTCACAGAAAATGAATAAATGATCATGTGATTTATGAGGAAACGTCTGGATCGCGGTTTCTCATCTTACAAATGTGAATGTTCTTATTTGTTGCGTTTGAAATCTAGAATAATAGTATTAAAAAAATCAGTACAGGGGATGATTTGTTTGGATATAAATTCATGTAACTTCTTTATTTTGAATTTACATAAATTGGGATGAGCTAAAAGTTTCTGGTGTTTGTGCATTTCCCACAGTTTAAAACCAAAGCATTAAAAACTTTTGATCATATAAAATTAGTTATCATAGTAATAGGTAACATTCTTGTTTATGACAAGATCAGCATTAAAAACATGCATTTTTAGGGCTTTGGCACGTCCACTGACAGGCGGGCGCAGCTTTGTCTGCTAAGCATCATTTCAGCTAAATGGAGTAACTGGACTGTGTTTGTGGTGTTGGTGCTTTTTGAGGAAATTTTAATGTACTTATCTGATCAATAATAAAGGGATTGCTGTGTGGTTAACTGTCCTAACAGATAGTTCTCAGCCACTTTACATACCTTCCATCAGTGGATTGCATTCAAGCAGTGGGACTGGACTGGTTTGCTTAAGACTTCGTAGATCTACTAAGATGCTGAATGATTTACCAGGGAAGAAATTTGCTCCTCTGTTGATGTTTGAATCTGGCTATTGATTATACGGTTGAACACGAAGGGAAAAATTCTGAAAGAAAAGGAAGTGAAAAATCTACCGCTTTTACACATTATTCAGATTATGCAGCAGTATTTCATGTATATAAATGAGTGATTTTCAGTCGAATGAGGCATCGTTATGAAATATAACAATCCCTGTCACTTCATGAACTCACCTGAAGGTTACGTTCCCTTCATAAATGAGCCTTTCCACCTCTGATATCATCAAAGGCCCTCTCATCCCCTTTTGACTAACTACCATGACCTACAAAACTCCCAACCACGTCTTCTCCAAACCTTCCACATTAATCAAATGCCTTATTTTTATTCATCACTCTTCTCCCATTTTCTCCCCGAAGCCCTTTTGACAAGGTAGCACCTCCATCACTGCATTCCACTGTGTGTGCACATCCTCTGTCATGCAGATGCAGCCCACGGCTTAATTATTCATCCCCAATCTATCCTTTAACAGGAGCCTACACTACAAGTCACTCAACCTCAGTCAATAAATATTCTCTTTGCTAAGATTAGAAGATTTTTGCATGACCTAGATATTAAATCAAGTTATTGTTCCAGCTCTGTCATGCTACATTTTCCTCTGACAGTTAAGGGAAAGGAAAGAGAGAGAGAGAGAGAGAAAGGTAGAGCGGGTGTGAGGCAGATGGATGCCATTTTAAATGAATGCTTCAGTTCAACAGTGACCCCTGCTGTAGGGTGCAGACTGCCTTTTCCTCCCTTCAGGCCAAATTGCTTTGAGGACACTTCAGTTCAGGGGGCCAGCCTTTAGTTCGGCATCTCCTCCATGCCAAAATCCCCCACACATTTTTAAGCATATCATCCTGTGTGCGACCTTCCTTATCCAACTATTCAAACATAATTGTACAGACTCAAAAGTTATAAAGCAAAACAATACTGCAGGATTAAATGGGATGCCGTGATCTTTTTATACGTCTAAACCCTCATTGAGTGCTGCACAAACTGTTTCATGCATTTACACCTTTCTCCCAGGGTGCCTTTTCATGAGTTTGATGAATCACTGTACAAACAGCGTTGCTTTTCTGACGACTATAAAGAAACCTTTAATCACCGCTTTTCAAACAGGCTCTTTAAAAATGACCAATTTAATAACATTTGTGTTGGGGGAAAACTCTGTAAAAGACCCAGGAGAAATAAAGACACAATGAGACAAAGTTACTTTCTTTATCAAACGTGTACACGGGTGAGCTGCGAAGAACAACTCACCCCATGCACAGTGGCTTGGTAATTTTTATAGGCACAGAGCACAGAGACAGTGAGAACAGGATAACAAATAATAAACAGATAAAATAAAACAACTCCATATATGGTGCTAGTCTCGTCAGCAGAGAGCTAGGGAAGATAAAACAATCTAAAACAATATGTCCCAGAAACAAGATGTGTTTGCTGGGAAAGTCTAAAAAGATAATTCTAAACTAATCTAACCATAGGCAGAGGGCAGACAAAAGGCATCTTTGTACATTTAAAAGAAGGTAAAGAAACATAGAATCATTTTTCCTGTAACATTCCCTCCTGTTTTAACTTATTTTAAATGTATACAACAATTGTCTGTGAAGGTTATTTATTAAGTATCTTAAGCAATTTTTAATTTTCAAAATGTCAGCAAAGCAGGAATGTAAATCATGTGGTCCAAAGAATAAAACAAATAAAATAATAAAAGAACAAAGAAAAGCATAATAAACGAAATAACAATAATAAAACTAAAACTACAAAAACTAAAAGAATAAAAGAAAAAGAATATAAACCTTATGTTGTACCTGCATAAACTACTAATGTGTTAATCAGTGCATGATCACTTGACAAGTCATTTTTAATCACCACGTCATTTATTAGCAGCTATTACAGGTTCTCCTCTAACAGAATTGCAACGGGATGCTGTTCTTCTTGAGGCACGGCAACATAAGCAGTCATTGTAGTTGTTATCATCTTTGAAATCATTACTCTTAGGCATGGCAACACACACAACACTAATATGAGCAGTGCTATCATGATGAGACCTAGAAGGAAAAATGGCTTTGCTACAGCAGCCAGCCATGAACCGCTGAACAGCCAGTCCAGCCAGCCTTGTGCTGTAGCTGCTCCAGGTGTGTGGTCAGTGACATATTTCTGCAGAGCGGTCAAATTCTGCAAAGCTTCATAAATGTCTCCTCCAGTTTCGTATCCATCAGGGATAAAAGTGCAACATGTTTCCCCGATCAGCTTGCAAACTCCTCCTTGTGATGCTGTTAGCAGGTCTAGTGTCAGTCTGTTCTGCAGCACCATCGTTCTGATGGCCTGCTGTTCTCCTGCTAAGGCGGTTCCCAGGGTCTTAGTCAAGTTGATGTGTCGTAGCAGAGCATATCGGTTGATTTCCACATGATCCCGCACCTCGGCAACTCCAATGCCGGGGATCAAGCTCTGTAAGAATTTCACTCCTCCTCAGATGCGAAACTCTGGTTCCTTTACTGCTTGGTGCCGTCCGTGCACATCCTGTCTGGTACTGAGTCTTTGTTTGTAGTGGCATCCGGTAGATAGGTGAGTAGGCAGCTCCCCCACTGCCCGCGATCCATTGTTCATCACACATACTGGCAGTTGCGCTGCGTTCAGCTTGTTCAGTAGAATTACATCAGGCAGTGGGTCTGAGACTTGGGGCCAGGTCAGTAGGTAGGTCTGTCCGGAACAGTTCACATTTGTGGGTGATGATGACCTCCAGGTTGCTTTTGCTGGGATGCTGTAGTTGGCCTTGGACCAAAGAGTACCGTAGCCTGGATGTGTTGCCAGGCCCAACAGACACCAACTGCGATCTTCAGGTATGCTGTACGGCCACAGGCCAGACGTCTGTGAGGATAGGGGCATATGGGTACATGCATAGCAGTCAGTTTTGTTATTCAAGTGAGCTGTAGTGTTCATAAACTGCCACCAGAAGTTAGTGGCGTAGCCATGGGGAAACTTGGTGTACTTTCCTTTGTCATACAGTGTCTGCCTTTTCTCCATATAGCGTGACTTGTTGTCCCTCACGGAAGCAAAGGTGAGGAGCCCGGCCATGGTCAGGGCCGCTGCAGTTGTTAAGAGCCACCACCTCATGACGACGGGACACACCCTCCTGTCGCGAGTAGACCCCCCGGCCAGGAAAGCTGACCCCTCCACCGGGCGAGATCACAACAAGTGGGCAAGCCTGCTGTCAGCTGTGTTTAGATGGCTTCACTGACTCGCCTGCAGTGACTCTGATGGATCCAGGATGGACGTTCCGCAATTTTGCAAGCGGTCGGTGTAGTGAGGAGGACTTGGTATGGCCCCTCCCACCTGGGTGTGCTCCAGTTTTTCCTTTGGAGCACCTTGATCAGAACCCAGTCACCGGGCTTTAGTCTGCAAGACACTGGAGAAACATCATCAGGTTGTTGATTATGTACAATGATCTCTTTGTTTTCTAACAGCTTAGACATCCATTCTGCTAATGTGTTTTCTCTGATTGCTTTGTCTATTGGTTGACTGGTGATGGGCAGTGGGAACGGCCTGCCATGAATGATTTCAAATGGAGTTAGTTTATGGGAGCCTTGCGTTAAGCGCATCCACATTTTCACTAAACCCAAACATTCAGGCCACGGCCTTCCTGTTTCTGCCATGCATTTCCTGAGCCTTTGTTTTGTAGTGCCGTTAGTTCTCTCTACAAGGCCTGCGCTCTGAGGGTGATAAGCACAGTGGTGTTTTATGCTGAAACCGAGTGCTTCAGAGACCTTAGTGATGACATCATTTACAAAATGAGTGCCGTTGTCTGATCGTATCAAAGCTGGAATGCCATATGTGGGTATGAAGTGATTGCACAGGCATTTTGCTACTGAAATTGCATCTGCCTTTTTCACTGGATAGATTTCCGGCCACTTTGAGAACACATCTATAACCACTAGGGCGTATTTCGACCCTTGACATTCGCTTAGCTCAATAAAATCCATATGAATTGTGTGGAAAGGGTGAGGCGGAGTTGGAAAACGGCCTCTTTTTGGTCGCAGGTTACCCTGAGCATTATATTTTTGACACGTCATGCACGTTCTGACAAATTGTTTTGCTGAAGTTTCAAAATTTACAGTGTAGAAATGAGAGTTGACAATACAGGTCATTCCCCCCGATGACAAATGCGTACAGCCATGAGTCACTAATGCCGCCATCTTGTGGAGCGATTTTGGCAACACTGGCTTGCCATAACACATCATTAAATCGTTTGTCAGAACTGCACCGTGTTTTAGCCATTTTGCCTGCTCTGCTGTGCTTGCTGCTTTTTGTTCACTTTGCAACACATCCAGTGGAATCTGATGTGTGTTTACTGCCATCAATGTCATGTTTGTCTTTTGTGCCGCCTGTTTTGCTGCTCTGTCAGCAAAATTGTTGCCTGTAGTAATGAAAGAGTCAGTAGGCTTTGTAAGAGGTTGGCATGCTGAACCGGTTTTCCAGTTGGTGTAATCATTCCTCTGTTATGCCAAATTTTTTGCAAAATGATGCACAGCAGAGAAAACATACTGGCTGTCTGTATGTATATTTATTAGTTTGTCTTTGTGTATTTCACTTTCGCGTATCACAGCTATCAGCTCAGCGCTCTGTGCAGAACATGAAGAAGAGAGTGTTTTTGCTTCTATTATTTTACTATCTGTGGTTACTGCGTAACCTACACAATTTCGGCCTGTGCTGTAAGGTCAAATAAGTTCTTAAGTGGCTGCCTCAAAACTGTTTTGCATTATTTCTCTGTGGCCTACTCCTACAATCTCGTGTGAAGTGACCTTCCTCTCCACGGTTCTAGCAGGCGTTGTCTCTATGTTATCTGCTGTTTCTGCGTGGCTGTCTGCAGCCTTGGTGTTTGTGACTTTGCTCGCCTCTCTGTTCCTGATACCCACCTGCGGATTAGTGTTTTAGTCTGTTGTCAACACGTCAGCCTTATTTTTAAGTTACAGAATGCTTCTTCTTTTTTTTCTTGGTTTGGGAGAATAGATGCAACACTACATTTTCACTTAAGGCAATTTTAAATAATTTCTAGTTTTTCAAACAATTCATGGATCTCACACATTTCAAACTTTCAAGTTAGGGTTGTTTCCCATTTATACATATATATATATATATATATATATATATATATATATATTTAACTTTGCATTGCTCACAGCTCATAGCTCACAGCTCTAAACCTAGGCATTTTTCAATCATATGCCTAATCACTATGTGTCACTGTGATTCTCAAGTATTGTCACAAGTTCGTTTAAATTCGTTTCCAAAACCAACAAAATAATCAAACAAAAACAAAAAACATAAACGTGTCAGGACACAAAAGAAAAAGAAAAATGCTGCCACCCGAACAAGGCAGAAGTCTGCATATGTTGGCTTTTAATAGCATGCAGCTTGTAACATGGTAGACTAATGTGCCTGTGTTAATTCAGCTCCATATTATTGTGTGAAGTTGCACTGGGTTGGGAGTGGTTTTGTGGTTGTCACATTTTTGGTGAGCCAATGGCTGGAATGGGGTTGGACTAATTAGAGGCAGGTGTACTTGATTGCACTGATACACTGGTCTACATATAGCCCACACTACAAACACTGCTGTGTTGTTTTGTCTCTCTGTGCAGTCCAGGGCCTATTATATGCCACAGCCTAAAGGCAGCAGAGTTCCAGAGGCTTGAGTGACCACTGACTATATGCTTGCAGGGTGGTGGGTCTCCAAGGACAACTTCTAACCCTGTTAAAGGCAACATGTGGGGTGCAACTTGGCCGTGTGGCATAGCTGGCTCTGGCCTTGGGACTGTGTGTTTTTATACAATTCATAAGTGGGACACTGGACTGTTTTATCTTTTATCTCTTGATATATTTTTCGTCAATAAATTATCTTTTAGAATTTTATTGACTGTCATCTTTTTGCCCACGACTGAGACGGTTGGTCAGACCTAGAGTCTTTCTTTGGGTGTGTTACAGCAGCTTCTGCTCTAAAAGAAACAAAAAAGAAAAAGAAAAGAAAATGTGGAACATGCTCATCAGCTTAGCAGTGTCTACATATTTAATTCAGCTTCTCAATCCTGTAGTTTTAGCTGTTGTCTACAGGGTTTTGCTTATTGGTTGTTATTATAGGTGTGCTCTATATCTCAGCAATGTGTCATTCTAGGATGATAGGTTTCAAGCTGGTCAAGTGCCTCTATGCACTTCATTAGTTTAGTTATTCTCTGTATTGTCTTCATCTCACATGTCATTACACTGAGTTTCAGCAAACCTTAAGCTTGATGCAGACTACTGCTTAACAATTATCCACCTCACATCATAACCGATTAAGGTGCCTCTTCATATTAATATTATGTCATTGTTAATATTATCCTCTTTGTCTTATATGACAGCAATAGCATATTATAATATTTTATCAGTGTGTACCATTATACTACTCCTGAGCCAATTTGTTAGTTAGGATCATCTTATTCAGCAAACAGATAATTTTGAATTCATCCAATCTGCGGTCACATTTGTTCTCTCTGTTGCATGGCGGACCAGGCAGTTCTATTATAATATATTATTTATATTTTATTTTGTATCCATCAAGGGCTTCAGATGACCTGCAGAATCATCCTTTTCCCAAGGTGGAGACAGTTACCTTTTCACACACTGTCCTTGGCTGAACAGTGACACAGCCTTAATATACCTTATTTATGTTATTAAAATATTTTCATGTGAATTATTTGCTTTATATTCATTTTATACATTGTGGGCATGGTCATCATGCCAACTGTGTTTCATTGATAATATCACTTTACAGGTTGTTATCCTTGCTATTATTAATTTCAAATACTCTAAAGATAATTTCTACTGTAATTTTCCCTTTGTTTATCTTTATTTCGTACTTTTTATATTTATATCTACTCAGTGGGGTCTGTTTTCAACCCTTTTAAACTACCTCAAACTACTTTGATCTCTAGTTTTCACTTAATAAGGGATTATTATGTTCTTCCTGATATGGGTGTTGCTGCACATGCGGCTGCAGGAATGAGTGATGGTTTACTAAAAGGATTGTGGACACTGCACAGTGTCTCGTCTTCTGGTTTTACTAAACTGGCAGTTGGATTCTGTTCTTCTGACTGTTTATATTTTGTTTTCTTAAATCTCTCTCTGTTTTTGTCCGGCGTCTGGACTTTTCTTTTCTCACCACTGCTCGTCAGCAGGAATGAGTTTTAATTTCACTTGCTTGATTACCCATCTTATTTATGTATTTACTTATTTTTGTTTATTAAGTAATATATACACGATACAGCTGCTATCACCTTCGCTGGTATTAGAGACGAGAGTGGTTGCTCACACGCCCTTCTACTTTCGGACTATTTCCAAAAGCGGTGTGAACTTTACGAGACGGAACTCGACCGTTCTCTCAACTCACCAGCACGTCAGTGAATAGCAGTAAAAGAAAAACACAGTAGGAGCAGCTCAGTCTCTTATTGGACCGTGAAAATTCAGCTTGCTCCGTTAATTAAAACAATACACACACACACATTCACATTCACACCTATTCGCGCGATCGGAACCCTTATCATAAGGGGAGCTGCCAGTCTTTCTGTAGACGAGCTACTTATTCCGTAGACCCTGTCTAGACCCAGCTGGGGGAGCTACCCAGAGCTCCAAACCTAACCCACAGAAGTGGGGAGCTTCCAGTCGACGAGCTCCAAGCTACCAGCCGACGAGCTACTTTAAACCCACAGAGGTGGGGAGCTTCCAGTCGCGACGAGCTACTTTCGCTATTTTAAATTCCCTGAATTTAAAATACGCTTTTACGCAAGATTGTGTCAGTGTGTCTGTATCTACCTGGTCGGTGTCGCCGGGTCTGGTCCACCTCGATCGGGCCCCACCACCGTGGGTCGCTTTCTAAGACGTTGGCCAAGACCCGAATTTAACGCTCTTGGTCTTTTTCCACACACCTGGTGTGTGGGCTGTCGACAGGCGAACAACGTGGACTGGTCACGGAGATGGGACACGATGGAGGTGATCCGGCTGTCGAAGGACCAAGAAATGTTGGGGGGAAACTCTGTAAAAGACCCAGGAGAAATAAAGACACAATGAGACAAAGTTACTTTCTTTATCAAACGTGTACACGGGTGAGCTGCGAAGAACAACTCACCCCATGCACAGTGGCTTGGTAATTTTTATAGGCACAGAGCACAGAGACAGTGAAAACAGGATAACAAATAATAAACAGATAAAATAAAACAACTCCATATATGGTGCTAGTCTCGTCAGCAGAGAGCTAGGGAAGATAAAACAATCTAAAACAATATGTCCCAGAAACAAGATGTGTTTGCTGGGAAAGTCTAAAAAGATAATTCTAAACTAATCTAACCATAGGCAGAGGGCAGACAAAAGGCATCTTTGTACATTTAAAAGAAGGTAAAGAAACATAGAATCATTTTTCCTGTAACAATTTGTTTTTTAAATGATTGAATGCATTTAAGCAATGAATATTATGTAATTTCTACATATTTTAAAACATACCTTAACTGATCTGTGACAACCTTGTGCCTTTTCAGGACTGATTATTTCAATGCTTTCTCCTTTCAGGTAATCCTTGGCCTCCTACCTCTGGACAAACACTTCTCCTGATCAGGACCATATATAAGCTGCTTTCCACCAAAGGTGGCTGTCTTTCCCACTGGATGGATGGGGTTTGTCAGGCATCCAGCTTAGATTTCAATTTTTTTCCTTCTTTTAAGTTACATGTATTTTTGGTCACCTGTTCTGCTTGGCTTATCTTTCTTGGGTTACAATTACTTAAATTTGAACTTAGATTAAATGCCTGCTGTGTCAGTCTCCTTTCTTTGTTAGGTCTTGAATAACCTGGGAATAACACTGCAGACAGACACACACACACACACACACACACACACACACACACACACACACCATCCTCAGAGAATGTCTGGAATGAGTTTGCCCCAAAACACACGTATCCATGACACCTAATCCTGCACTAATCGTCAACTTAACCACTTATATATACACAAGACCTGCAGACTGTTGCTTTGCTGGTTTAAAGAAGCATTAAATCAAGCTAAAACAATTCTGGATGATGAGCTTTTGTGGGTTTGCTCTGAGTTCATACATCAGTATGAGCTCCATTCACAGTAAAGTGCATATACTGTAACATAGAAAGAGAAGTGAGTCCCTAGCGCACAAGGATTTTTATTCGTTATATTTATATTTAGGAAAGTGTGGTGGGGTGGTGGTTAGCACTGCAGCAACAAGGTTCAAATCCTCTCTCTGTGGAGTTTGCACATGTTCTCTCCGGGTGCTTTGTCTTTCTCCCACAGTCCTAAAACATGCATGGGTTAGATTAACTGGTGATTCTAAATTGGCTGTAGGTGTGAATACAACAGTGAGTGGCAGTTTCTCTGCATTAGCCCTGGTGATTTGTCCAGGGCGTGCCCTCCCTCTCACCTTATGACAGCTGGCATAGGCTCCAGCTACAACCTGACCCTGAACTGGAGAATCAGAAGAAAAATTTAGATTTCCTCTAACTTTACTTTTTTACAACACAGTTTCTCGCAGATTTAATCAACAACTATTTTGTGAATTTTAAATATTCATTTTTTAATACCTTATTTTTTTGAATGCTGTCAGTATGATTATTTTTAGATGTCAGGAATGCAGTTTCCCCCAAAACTCACTCATACGGGACATCTAATCCTGCCCTAATCCTCACCTTGACCGCTCCTCTGAGCGACAGGTGTAATCTTTCTTTACAAGACTGGAAGACTTGAGTTTGGAAGATCGAGCGTGGGGTATTTGAGGGCATACAAACCATGCCAGGGGGACCATGTCTGACCAAGTCACAGCAGTCCCCACAGCTGCAGCCTTGTCAGTGCAGTCAGCATGCTTTATGCTCCCCAGTTGCAGGGAAGAGTAATCACTTTCTGCAGGAGCGGTGGAGATTTAGCTGTCTGCTTACCTTCAGCCTGAACCGTCACTCACTCAGGATAGAGCACCTGCCTGGAGGCTGCCACGGAAAGCATACATCATCCACCTATCATATCCTCATCCTGCTGCTAACTGCTATTACGCTTTATGAATCAGCGTGTCAAAGGGAAATATTCATGAAAGGCAATTAAAATAACTAAGAGATCCATCAACCGAAAAACACAGGAGCTGACAAGATTACCATCTTGATGAATATTTATCAAAAGAAATGGCAAGATCAAAGGGGTTTCTACTGCTAAAGCACATGCAGACCTCTCAAAGAGCTGAGGAAAAAGCAAAAAGATGCACCATGGTGTTTGCTCACAGATGAATTTGTTAAATGATAAGGATGTTGGTTTAAACAGACACCGGGGACTTGTGGGTAGATGTGGCTGCAGGTGGAGGAGCAGCTGAAGAAGCAGGACGATTTGACTTATTTCTGCAGGCGCCGATATATTTAGGAATAAGGCACTGAAGCCAAAGAAGATTTTCTAAAGGCTATGTCAGACAGATAAGACAGAGTTCAAAGTACTTAGTCCCAGAACTCCATATAAGAACAACTTAAAGTGCACAAAAGGACCAAAGAACCTAAAAAGCAAATATTCAAAGAAATCTTTTTTTCAGTTTAAATATTTTGCCTTTAGAAATACAAAGACACAATAAAATGAAACTGAAACTTTATGCATTGCTACTTCCTGCAATCGTGTAAGAGAAACACTCATGAATGTGGATGTGTTTCTGAAAATCTAGAATTCAGGTCGCCACTACTTGGTGCATCTCTCTCCGACAACACTGGGATCCAACAAGGATTATTTGATGCCCGAGATCGAGAATATTTTGGTCTGGATGCAATTGAACTCTCTCAAAAACAGTTGAATGGAGTTTCATAAATTGCCATGACAATTGCTTTTTCGAAAGTTCAGCGACCATCGCGCAATACGTCACTATCCGCATGTGAAACAATGACAGCGCATTAAATGAGTTTAGGATCCTGCACAGACATGAAATGGTGTGAGACAGATGTCAGACTTTTACAAGGTCCATTAAAAGTATCATTAAATTTGCATATGACCCAGGACTGAAGTTAGTTGAAGTGAGGACATGGCAGGAAAGGTTCCTACAAAGATCCTCATTACTCCAGTGCTATCACCCTCCTAAAATAATAATAATGGATACTTTATTGATCCCCATGGGGAAATTACTTGTTTTTCTCTGCATTTGACCCATTCACTCAGTGAAGCAGTGGGCAGCCCACTAAGCAGGCGCCCGGGGAGCAGTGTGTAGGGACGGTACCTTGCTCAGGGGTACCTCAGGGTAGCCGTTAAGTGGATTCGAACCGCCGACCTTCCGATCATGGGGCGACCACTTTACCTACTGAGCTATCCCTGCCCCTAAAATGTGCTTCTGTGCCGACTGTTATCTAGTCAAGCTGATATGTGAGTGAGGGGAAGAGCAGATAGCCTCCTGTGCTTTCCATCTGGCTATCGTCTTACACTTTATGTTTACCAATGAGCTTGTTGAGGAGATGGCGCCATCCAGGTCGACAGACGGGTGATGTGCAGTGCAAGCCTGTCCATGAATTGAGGAGGAAAATTGGGGCGGTGTTACAGCCACTGACTGCACTATTTGTACCTGACCAGCTTTTTAATGTGACTTGACTTCAAGAGTGGCCTTGGCACAACTTCTGCATTTTTATGCTATCCAGTGTAGATCTAATGTTCCCATATCTCAATCAAAGAAAGGTGAAACTTGGCAACTTTAGTTCAGATATATATATATAAAGTCTCCCAGTGGAGAACACAGGGGTGCGCTTGTAAGGCAAATAAATGAGAATGTTAATAAAACTTACCTAAGATAAAATGAAATGCCTCTAAGGGAAGCAGGCAGGTTCCTGTAGAGCGAGCCAACATCAGTTCAAACAAGAGATAATCTGCCAGAGGAAAAAACAAACAGATGAGTGGAAAATAGGAAAACAATTGAGGGTAAAACACAGGAACACCAGGGGACAAATAGGGAGTTAGGCAGGAGCACAGGATGGTGAACAAACGAAAGGACACGGTCACAAACTCTCACACAAACAGCTTGATTGGGTGACAGGATGCAGGCGGAAACAGTTAGGCCAGAGCAGGCAATCACAGGCGCAGGAAAACAAGGAAAGGAAACACTATCGAGGACACACTCTGTATCTCTAAGTACTTTACCTTGAAGATAGCAGTAGATGTAGCAATACTATCTATTTTACTATCTCTGGTAAAGCTAGACTACCAGCAATAGTTATTTTCCTTTTCAAACTGACTGGAAGAGCTTTTAAGGGCCCTTGTAGCAAAGAACCCAGCAAGAATGATCAATTCTCACCCAACTTCTTCTCTTTTTCAGGCATCACATTTGATTGTACAGGTTAGCCTGTAATGTGTCTCATTTTTGTCAGGAAAATAGTGAGAAGTATTTTTGCAAGTACGAGAACATGCTCAATGCCAAGAAAGACTATTATTCCCAGTTTCTGATTTCTCAGTTTTTTGTACATTTGTCGTACTTACGTGTTTCAGATTGTCAAACACATTAGAAAATATAATCTGAGTAAATAATGAAATGTCATTAACTAAAAGATTTGAAAAAGTGGTGCATCATGTCACAATCCAAAGGAACTCAAGAAAAGCTGAAAAACAAAGTCATTGACAGCTATCAGTCTGGACAGGGTTGCACGGCCATTTCTAAGGGTTTGAGACTCCAGAGGACCGTGGTGAGAGCCGTTATCCGCAAATAGAGAAGATTTTGGAACATTAGTGAACCATCCGAGGAGTCAGCTTACGAAAATTACTCCAAGAGCACATCACGTACTCGAGAGAGTTACAAGCAGAAAACCACTGCTGACCAAAAAAAACCCACAGGCTACTCTTATGTTTGAGGTGGCTTTAGTGGAGGTCATTGAAAGGCTGGTGGTTCAGTCTTTGGCTACTCTAGTCTCCAGTCTGCATGGCTTAGTATCTTTGTGTAAGATACTGAACCCCAAGTTGCTCTTTGATGCATTCATCAGAAATGAAAGTGTGTAAATGTTAGATAGAAAGCTCTTGAATGGGGTGAAAGAGGCATTTTGACGAGTTCCAAGACCTGTGGTAAAATATTCTGTGGACTGATGAGGCCAAAGGTGAACTTTTTGGAAGTTTGAGTCACAGCTTTTTATAGAAAGAACAACGGACCAGTCGCTAAGCATGGTGGTGGTAGTATGATGGTCTGGGACTGCTTTGCTGCATCAGGACCTGGAAGACTTAAAATAATTGATGGAACTATGAATTCTGCTCTCTACAAGAGAATCCTGAATGTAACACTTGCACAGTAATTATGACCAAACAAGTTCAGAGCTTAAACATTTAAGCACTGGCTTTAAAAGAATATTTTAATGTATTCTTTTCCGTCATTTTTTTTTAGTATGAGGGCCAGAAACCAAAACAATGAGCTTAAAGGTGCCAAAAACATTGAGGAGGTACCTTAACAATTTCTCAGTCCTCACTTATCAGATGCCGACACTTGATCACCAATCCTTGTCGGCATCTGATAAGTGAGGACTGAGAAATTGTTAAGGTACCTCCTTTAAGCTCATTGTTTTGGTTTCTGGCCTGCTACATTACTGGTTTAATGGACTGGCACGCCATTCATCAGTGTCATTTTTAGCCACAGCAGGCAGCTCGCAGATTTAGTGAATAGGTGGCAAAGAGGAGCAGAGAGCAACTTAAAGGTCAGGCATGCTTCTCAGATGTTTCCACAGAGCAAAACTAAACAAAACAAAGGGTGAATATTGCAATTACATGCATCAGATGGCCAGAAACTCAAGAGAACACTTTGTTAAATGGATCATATCACCTGCAGCAGCAATTTGATTGTTGGGGCAATTGTTTGTACATAGGATAAAGCTACCTCATATGGGGAAATACAGATATATTAACAACTATGAATGTGGGAAATGAGGCACAGCTCTGGGAATTGGGGGTCTTGATGAATCGTATTGTTGTGGCTTGTAATTAATGGGAATGCTGTTCTGCTGGATGAGCGGAGGCAGCTGCGTACTTGTTTGCCATGTCACATTGAAATCCAATTATGTGTCAGTGTGGCATTTGCAACTTGTTTCTAATGACTCAAAATGGCAAATTAATTCATGTTTAAGGGATTTGGACATACAAATTATACTGTGTTTACTTGGCAAACCTGCAGTCTTTGTCCCATCCCTCTAAAACTAGAGTCTTTGGATGTAGGGATAATACCGAAAATATAGATTAGGAATCGATTTGAAGTCCTTTCCTAGCACCTAAAAAGCAAATATTTATATTGTTAATTGAATATCAGCGATTTACAGCAAGAACGTTGAAACAGATGACTAGCGTAATTTCATATTCATGTTCAAAACACCTGAGCTGGCCTGACAGCCAGCAGCTAATATCCTCGACTCCACTGGGTGCCACAGCACTGATTAAGCTCTGATCCAGCTCATAACCACCCAGTCTAATTCCAGGAGCACAGATACGACACCTTAGGGGGTCTTTGTGTTTTATCTCAAAATGAGGTCCAACCATTTAGTGACACAAAACAGAATTGTTCTGGAAAATAAGGAAAAGAAGAATGTAGACTAAATGGTGAGCATCCAGAGAACAACGGTGGTTGTTATCAGAGGGAGGCAGGGCACTGGGAACAAAAACAGATGTTGTGTTTTCTGCTTAGATTAATTCTTTGCAAACACATGTAGAATTTCTTTATATTGATCCAGACATTGCTTTGTTGAAATTTGCATAAAGCTTTGTTTTATACTTTCCTCCCTCCTATTTGCAGTGAGTCAGTCTCCATAAAAGAAAACAGATTGTATTGCAGTCTCAGTTATGAGGGAAATATTCTCTCCTAATGCCATGCTGACAGATTTGCTTTCCCCAGCAGTGATGGTCTCTCATTGCTCCATCACTAATTCTATCAGACGTCACACACTTTTGCAGGCACTAACCCCCCCCCCCCCCTGCTAAAACCGCCTCCGAAAAGACATGAAAAGCCTCATAGTCTGACAGCTGAACTGCAACTGATGCCTGTCAGCGTGATGGGCAGTCAAAGCGAAGCGGGGAAATGCACAGAAACAAGCAGTGATGTCAGTGCCCACTGAGCATCACGCATGACAGCTGCAGCAGTGTATCCAATGTGATGAACGCGCTCCTCATCACACCATGAAAGGTGAGCATCTGTTTGGATGTCAGAGTCATGCATCTCACAGCAAAGTTCCTACAGAAGTTAGATAGCTAAGCATAACCAAGTAAGACTTGGGAAGATAAATGGAACAAAGAGCACAATGTAAACACTTGAAGTTGAAGTGATCAACATATTCTGTTGTCATAGTTTACACTGAGCAGTCAAGTGCAGTGGCAGTGAAAATGTTTGAAAGGTTTAATGAGCAAAAATCTCAAAATAAGAAAACAAGTTAACTCAGTAAGACCTAGATGAGTGTCTTAGAGCAGGCTCTTTGCAGGTCTGGCAGGAACCAAACACAGATAAGGGATTTCAGATTCTCTATTTAATTCAATTGAGTTTGATTTATATAGCGCCAAATCACAACAACAGTTGCCTCAAGATGCTTCATATTGAAAGGTAAAGATCCTACAATAGTACAGAGAAAACTCCAACATTTAGATGAAACCCTAATGAGCAAACACTTGGCAACCGTGGGAAGGAAAAACGCCCAGCTCAGGGAGGGGCAGTCATCTACCACAAAAGTATGTGAGTGAAGGGAGGAACATGGGGCAAAAGATTAATAATGACTAATGATTAAATGCAAAGTGATAACCACTCAGCGCGTCATGGAAAGCTCCCAGCAGCCTAGGCCTATTGGAGCATAACTAGGGGAGGATTCAGCAACTTGGGGTTAGTATCGTTCCAAAGGTTATTTAGCATGCAGACTGGAATTAAACCACCAACCTTCCCATTAGGAGGTGCCCTGTGCTATCTCCCGAGCTACAGCCACCCTGAAAGTTGACAGAAAGTTAATTTTCCTCATCCGACTATTTTTTCAAAAACTAGCTTCCCGATAAACAGAATAAACTTTCTGGCATGATTAAATATCTAAGATATTTGATGTTACATTTTCTTTTGTTTACAATAAATAGCATCTTTAAGCAAATCAATATATCATGTTTATATTGATACCAAGCAGAGTAGCTGTTGTGGCCTGTATTTTATCATCTGAAAACCTGATGATTCTGATCATCTGTTTTTCCTTCTAGTTTTTTTTTTATTTTTTTTTTTATTTTTATTTTAAAGGTGGATATTAAAGACGTGAGAAAAAATGAGAAGACATGATGTAGGATTGTGGCAAAAACCCTCACAGGCATAACTAAAATGCAGGCTACAAACAGAGTGATTTTGCCATTAAAAGACTGGAGAGAGGTTGTGCACACGGAATGGGAATTCCAGGGACAGTGGACAAGAGGGGGGTAATGGAGGATAAAGCTTCCGTAGTAGGGAGTGAAGGAAAAGCGTGTCAGTCTGAGGTAGGCTGCTGATTGGGAGGTTGTTTGCTTGCTGGCAATGAGAGGAACAGGCGGCTAATGAGTGCGAGACACAGGAGGCTTCTCTTGTTAGGTTAGTAACAAGATACACTGGAGCAGAATCCTTAGAAACAAATCTTTAGTTGGCCTTGAAGTGTTAGGACCACTGCAGCTGAAACAACAATCTGATGAAAAATGGATGAAGAGCTGCTTTAGATGGGAGGCAGGTGTGCAGCATGAGGTGACAGCACCCACTCAGACAGACGGCAAAAAACAAACAACAAAACAAACAGACTGAAAACACATGAAGGAAAATGTCAGCAGAGTATTTCATAGTATTTAGTTTAAAGATAACCTTAAGCATAACCCTTATAGCTCAGCCACAACAGAGTGAAAATAGGATGGTAACCTCCTTCTGACAAGGAATAACTGGTGGTTTCAACCAACCAGCAACCAACTGCTCAGAGGTTGATCATGCAAAACCCTCAACCTTTGGACAACCACTTTTGATCAATAGTTGAATGCACAGGTAATCTGATGGATGGCAACATGTCTCTTTGCAACAGTTCTCTGTATGTTGACAGCAACAGATTTGCAACAGATGGCAAAAAACCTGAGGTTTTTGCTCATTTACCAGAGTTAATTGCAGTATGATAAACAGACCTCATGAAATTGCCAGATTTAACCCATTCAATCACAGGCTGATTCCATCTTTTTACTGTTTTATCGTGGCCTTGATGCACCACAGTCACTTTGAGGATGGTGACCGACTGCAAGTGGACACAAACCTGGTTCTAATCTTTGAAGCAACAACCCCCCCCCCCCCAAAAAACAACAAGTTTGCAAGTTAAAAACTTTGGTTGTGCAGCCACTCTTTTCTGTAATGTGACTGTAGCATTAATACCTATCATGTTTATGGATTTTCTCTGATACTACTAGACTAGCTTTGCATGATAAACAGTAAAGCTACCTATTTTAGCTTCTCTCACTTTAAAATCTCACCTTTTTTTGTTTGGCTGCTATTTGCTTGGCTTCTGTGAACAGAAATCAGTGCTTGTAAGTGCAAGCTACACCACATGCTGTATAAGGAAATCAGTGTCTAGCTGATGTCAGCTAACGCAATAGTAGAAAAAGGTTAGAAAATCATTATTTGGAACAGTCTGGAGCCTCAGCTTTAAGACCAGCTCCTTATTTTTAAACTCTGACAGTTTAAATATAAGACAAAAAAAAAAAAAAAGCAGGAAAGTATTTTAGGCCTCTTTTAAACATGATACCATCAGAACATCATAATGGTTGAACAGTTATTTCAAAGAAAGATGTCTAGTGGAGTGGGTGATATTTAAAGTAAAAATCATTATTAAGACTATTTATTCTTCTGAACATACACACATACATTACACTACATTACCGCCATAGAGAAAGCTACAGTGTCCACTGAAGAAGAATTCATTTTACAAATGTATAATTACACCTAACTGGGCCCTCAACATAATTGTGTAGCTACAAATAAGTACAGAAAGTAATTTAGTGCCAAGTTCTCCCCCATGGCACTCAATGCAGGAGGCAGATGAGAGGGATTTTTGAAGGGATTATGAGCATTAGCACCCCACTACCTCCTGCCCTGGTGGGCGTTATTAGTTGGCTGAATATTTTATTACGAAAATGTCTTTGTCTGAATATCTGCTGTGCAAAACCCTTCTATCAAAAGCAGTCAGAATTACTTCATTTTTGACTTACAGAGAATAAGAAAGGCTGATGCTAAAAACCACAAGTTGCAACTTGTGGTTTTTAGCATCAGCCTTTCTTATTCTCTGTAAGTATTGTATTGTATTGCAATACATCAAACTGAAAATAGACTAAGCAAAGAAGAACATGTATATTTAAATATGTACACGATTGTGTCCTTTTATGATCTTTTCAATAATAATGGAAACACACATCCACTGTGTCTATTTCACGGTTTGACTCTCCAAAGCGTGAAATAGACATGCGTTCAAAAGCTGCTTTAAGCTACAATAACAGCAGAGGGAGATTTTAATTTCAAGCCAACTTGAAAATAATCACGGTAAAATGTTTAAACAGACATTATTAACACATTTACATGTATATACATATTAACCGCTTAGCTTAATCGTTTCTGACAATGAATGTACTTCATACGTTTTTATTCACTACTGACTTCTTACCTGTATGTTTTAGTGTGATATTGGGTTGGGTAAAACTGCACTTCTCTCAGTGAAGAGAAAAAGCCGTCAGGACATGGAAAAATGCATAAACAACATGAGGATGATGATTTTTGGACCAGGGGCTTCTTTCTTGGTCTGTATCCTCTCAGTCTATGATGCTACACTTGCTAAACTGTGAACAGTGACACTGATGTTCTAGCAGTTTCCAGTTCTTTGCTTGCTTAAACCTTGGTGGTTCCTAGATTGTTTATGAACATCCTAACTCTTATAAAAGGATGACAGTTTGGGTCTTCTTCCAGACCTTGCAAAGTGGTGACGTATCTGAATAACTTTTAGACAATTGTTTAAACAGATGATCTTGGAATCCAGAATTCTTTAGAAATAGTACAAGAAACTTTTCCAACTTTTTTAAACCTGCAACTCTTTGATCTTCACTGAGATTCCTGGACTTTCCCATTGTGCAACAATCATTAAGAGATTTAAATGAGCGTATGTACGTTTAGGCCTTTTTGAATTCTTGTGAATGGTCACAATAGCCGAAGGCCAGTACCAGAACTGGACTCCAATGCAGAAACTGGACTTAACCGTACTGGGCACAGAGCGACATGGAACGTAACTATGGTGTGGCGCCGTGGTTGTGGGCCGAGAGAGGGTAATGGGAATTGGAGGAGCGACTGGAGCGTAACAGGTACGTCTAAAGGTTGTACTGAGGAGAGAGGAGAACGGTGTTAGAACGGTGGAGTAGAGAGGAGCACTTGAAGGAGGTGAGTATATCTGGATGTTTAGCTTTCTTGTAGCTGGAGTGAAACAGGCTTTGAGGGAGAGGCAGTGAGTGTCTGGGTGAGTTAAATGGTGCGACATGGCTAACCTGAGTTCCGCAGGATCTGACAGTGTGTGATGGCTGGAGGGCAGGCAGGTGAGGCTCAGAGCGATTTCCAGAATGAGATTATTATTCAAGACAAGAAGCTGAAGCCAAAGCTTTGTCGTAGGAGTCCAGGAGAGCTAAGGCACAGGAAAACAAGATAAGTAACGCACTTAGTAGCAAGAACATGGAGCATAGTCTGTGGTCCCCACATGCTTCAAAAGATCCACCATCATCCCTGTGCCCAAGAACAGCAAACCCTCATCCCTGAACGATTACTGGCCAGTTGCACTGACCTCGGTAGTAATGAAGGTGTTTGAGAGGCTGCTGAAGAACATCATCTCCTCCTCCATCCCAGACACTACAGATCCGCTGCAGTTCGCCTACAGATCCAACAGATCCACAGAGGATGCCATCGCCCACGTCCTACACACCACTCTCAGCCATGTGGACAAACAGGGTAACTATGTGCGAATGCTGTTTGTTGATTACAGTTCAGCGTTTAACACCATAGTGCCCTGCAGACTGTTCACAAAGCTCAGGGATCTGGGACTTAACAGCCGTCTGTGTGCATGGGTGTTGGACTTCCTCACTGGCAGAACTCAGGTGGTGAGGGTGGGCAGGTGCTTCTCCAACAGCATCACCATCAACACAGGAGCACCTCAGGGATGTGTCCTCTCGCCACTGCTCTACTCCCTCTACACTTCAGACTGTGTGGCCACCCATGGCTCCAATACCATTGTGAAGTTTGCTGACGACACAGTGGTGTTGGGTGCCATCTCCAACAACGATGAGGCGGCCTACATGGATGAAGTGAAGAATCTGGCATCATGGTGCCAGGACAACCACCTCCAGCTGAATGTCAGCAAGACCAAGGAGCTGGTGGTGGACTTCAGAAGGGGTCAGCACAGAGACTACAAGCCCATTATCATCAATGGAGCTTCAGTGGAGAGGGTGCAGTCCTTCAAGTATCTTGGTGTCCACATCTCCTCAGACCTGACATGGGCTGCCCACATTCAGGTCCAGACCAAAAAGGCTAGGCAGCGCCTGTATCACCTACGACAACTGAGGAAGTTCAGGGTCTCTCCAAAGATCCTCAGGATTTTCTATACAGGGGCTGTGGAGAGCATCCTCACACAGAACATGACATCGTGGTTTGGGAACAGCTGTGTGAAGGACCAAAAAGCTCTCCAGAGAGTGATCCGTACAGCAGAACGCTGCTGCAGGATTGCTCTCCCCCCGCTTTAGGACACCTACACCAGGAGATGCCGGACTAGAGCAGCGCAGATACTGAAGGACCCGTCCCATCCAGGCAACAAACTGTTCCAACTTCTGCAATCTGGTAGAAGGTTCCGCATCATCCGGGCAAGGACAGGAAGACTCAAGAGGAGCTTCTATCCCCAAGCCATCCGTGCCCTAAACACACACACCCGCCCTCTCACATCATCTATAATTGACTGAGACAGGACTCTCTTCCAGACACTCTAAACCAAGGCACAATGTACATTTCAATTCCTTTAATTTTAAATATGTTTATATTGTCTATCCTGTAAAATAGTCAGATGTCCATTCATATTAATGTACAGAATTCACCTGCTTGCTGCTACTACTGCACATTCACCCAGTGTATATACTATATATATATATATATATATATATATATATATATATATATATATATATATATATATATATATATATATATATATATATATATATATAAAATGTTCTTCCTCTACACCCCCCCCAATTTTTGCACATGTCGAGGAGCGTGTCAGGCTACATTTCACTGTGTGTTATACTTGTATAACTATGCATGTGACAAATAAAGAACCTTGAACCTTGAACCATAGGAGCTGATTCCCAACTTGAAGTAGCTGAGGAACTGGCGGTAAAGGAGAGTCAACAGCTGTGTGCCAATCAGGGGCTGCATCCTTCGGAGGCACCGGCCCACGTAGACCATGAAGGTCGGGTCTTCTGAATAATGCAGCCCCTGAATTGGACAGCAAACGTGGAGTTTAAATCGCTCAGCCTGATTGCTCCAGGTGCACAGAGCTCCTGGAGAGGTTGCAATCCTGCCCAGGGGCCGAGACCAGAGAAACTTGGGGGACCTGGTTGAAATTTCCAGCTCCTCACCCGGATCATGACAGAACCTGTCTGGAACTGAGAAAATCCAAAATAAATTCAAACTTATGCACCCAGTTATTCATTTAGAACGTATTTAAAGATGCATACTGTACAATCATTCCACCCCGGAAAAAGTAAAGTTCAAAGAAATTGTTAAAACCCCCAAATTACCATCACATTCATGCATGTATTCTTTCTGTTGGTCTGCTTTCCCCTCTGATTTCTCCCTGAGGATGAACCCTAGCTTCTAAAATCTGTTTTATTGATCTAATTAATTTGAGTGCTGGTCCTGTCATTGACAGATGGAACTCTGAGTGATATAAAATATTACAACACACAATACACATCTCTCCACAGAATATCTAACTGAGATTGATGATGACAACTAGTTTTTATTTCTTAGTTTGTTGGAGTGTAATTCACATCCACTGCGTCACTGCAGCAGAGGAGCTCCTTGAGCAAACATGAATAATTGAACTGGGTCTGGACAAACACGACTCCTGATTAAAAACACACTGTGACAACATTAAGAGCTTTACAAACACAAATCAGCAGAAAATGCATAGGCAGGAAACCGTGGAGTCCGACAATCTCACCCTAGGGGACAAGTTTCCTGCCTGACCTGGTGATGATTTAAAATAGAATAAAATTTAAATGAAGGAATTGTGGCTGTAGCTAATAGAGGTGAGCTCCCTCGCCGTTTGTCGGCAGTGCTAAGGAACAGAGTCTGGCTCTCTGTGGGAATGGCTTTTACTTTTACTTCAAACTGCAGGAATACCAATGAGACATTCATAACTAGGACCGCCGCCAAAACAAGCTCTCAAAGCCTCCTTTCTAGATGGGCTCTGATGTCCCTGCTTAGTGCAGTAATAAGAAGTTGAAATTAAGTATTGGGGCTGAGAGAGAGAGTCTGCAGCGGAGGACTGCCTCTTCGCATTTCTCACTCTGACTGTAGATGGGGGTTAAGTGGGTATATTACTGTAGGCAAAGATCAAAGAGATGATTATGATGTACTGTGAAGTTGCACTTGAGACTAAAAGCGCTTCTTGGCAATGTGTCATTATTGTAAACAGGCATTACTTCTGAGCATGGATTGAAGTTTGATCAGGATCATTCAAGGCTCCAATAATTGACAGCTAAATCACATCAGTGCCTCACTTTCTTTTTTTCTGCATTTGTGAAGGTGATGCAAAAGTGACTCCATTTAAGCTATTTCATACCTTTCTGTATTGTTTACATATCTTAATCAAAATTCTGAATTGATCTGATGAAAAAGGTTTGCCTGTCCACAAATATACATTCACTGGACACACCTTAACAGCAGTGGATTGGACCCCTGTTTTGTATTGAGAACTGCATTAATTTTTCATATTGATATGACAGTTTCACACTGTTGCTGAAGATTTATGATACAAACTACATCTCAAAGGTGCTCTATTGGATTGAGATCTGGTGACTATGGAGTCTGTTTGGGTACAGTGACATAGCGTGTTATCCTGCTGGTGCAGCAATCAGAAAATGGGTACACCTTGATCATAATGGGATGGACATGGTAAGTGAATACTCAGGCATAACAATGCTCAAGTAGGCTGTGGTGTTTAAATAATGCTCAGTTGCTGCAAAAGGGATCAACTGTGCCAAGAAAATATTCTCCACACCATTACACCACCAGCAGCAGTCTGAATCATTAATACGAGGCATGATACTCGATGTCCAGTTATCACACAGAAATCATCTCATCAGACCAAGCAAAGTTTTCCAGTCTTGTATTTGTTTTTTCTAATCTTGGTGAGCTCATGCCAGTGTCATTTTGACTCAGTTTCCTGTTCTTGGGTGACTGGAGTGCCACCCAGTGTGGTCTGTAGCCCATCTGCTTTGGGGTTCAATTTATTGTACATCCAGAGATGCTCTTCTTCAGTAGATCAGCAATTTCTGAACTACTCACATCAGCCTGCCTGGCACAAAATAACATGCCACGTTGAAATGTGTCATACCTAAGTGCACGTCTCATACCTAAATGCACGAAACTGCTGCCACGGTTGGTCAGATATTTGCATTAATAAGCAATCGAATAGGTGTACCTAATAAACAGGTACCTTAATTAGAATGCACCTTGGTAACAAAGCTAGCTAGTCGGTCCAAGCATTAGTAGATAACTCCCTGTCCCATGCTGAAAACAAAACAAAACAAAACAAAACAAAAAAACAAGTTGCTGAAGCCAAAATCCCAACCATCTTCAAACAATAAACTAAATGCGACTGTAACAAATCTCTGGATCAACTAGTACAAAGACTTTTTAAATGTGACATACTGAATGTCCTGTCCTATTTTTTAAATGTTATAATCATTAAGCCATTCAATAAATACTTGACTCCATGTATCTTTGTCACGAGCCAGTTTTTGAGTTTACTTGATAGATGTTGGTGACATTTCCCATAACCTGTTATATACTCTATGGTATTTAACCTCCTAAGACCCGAACTCTTCCACGGCATGCATTTTTAATTTCTCTTTGATATTTGGGCATATTGGGACCCGATGAACGTAAATACAAAGAATTTTTTTTACCTGATTTTTGTTTCTAAGAAAAATAAGAGCCACATATGAGGATATTTGTTTAAAATTTCGATAGAACAGCAGCAGTATAATGTCCTCGTAAGTGGATATCAGGCCCTTGTAGAGCAAAATTGAGTATTTTGGTCTAAATAACCCAAAATGTGATGTCCACATATGTGGACGCCAGGTCCTAGGAGGTTAAGGCAACTGTTGTTTAAGAACCAGTGTAAAACATTTCAATTCAGATTCAGAGTTGCAAAGGTACTGCATCCTATTACCCCGTATAGGGCAGGGTCTTGACAGTACAAAGACCCAATGAGGTCGAACGTGCTTCAGTGCACTTGTTCCTGATTGCGTACCCTACCGTTTCCCCATTTCCTCATGCACATTATTTGCCTCGCCTGTCGCTAATACCTTTTTGGAAGCAGTGAAATGCACTTTACTGCTTTCTCTAGTCAAGCATCAGGAACTAGGTGTTTTCCAGGCCAGTGAGTGTGTGTGTGTCACTCTGGCCGCAAAGAGCAAGAGAAATAAAAGCTTTGAGAGTGTGCGAGCATCAATTCATTATCAAGGAAATGTTGAAGGGCTTTGTCCTTTCACCTGCTTCTCACTTGAATGGAGCCATATTGCTTTGTCCAGAATGTGTGCTGCTCGAACTTCCTTTTATTCCTTGCTTGACCCCTTTGCACGCTCTCTGTCTCCCTCCTACAGTGCTTGTTTTCTCTTGCTTCTTCATATTCTTCTTTCATGCTCTTTTCTTCTCCCGGCGATGTGCTTATCAGTGTGATAAGATATAAGATAGGACATGAATGGAATATTTTAGAACTTAAGTGCTGTAAACAGTAACAGTACTTTTTAGAGGTGCAGCTGGGAGAAGCTAATGTGTGGCCACTGGCCACTTTAGGCTGGCTCTAAAAGTAAGTCAACACCATAGACCACCATATTAAACTGTCCAGCAAAATACTTTGTTCAACCAGAAGTGAATTTCTGCACAAGTCACCCTTTTATTTTGTATTAAGATGTGTAGACAGTGTTTGATGTGTGCCGACTCTGAGTGACTGGGTGCTGTTTGGTCTTGTTTAACTGTTGGTTGTATCAAAAGGAGTCAGATGGTCATTTTCTTTGGAAATACATTATTTTAAGCCTGTTTACTCCTGGAAGAAGAAGCATCCCATCTATTATTTTTTCCCCTGGCGCTGTGTATGTGACAGCCTATTACAGCAGCTCACATTATTTAATTTTTAAAGAGTTCATGTGTTGATAACTGTGATTTAAGGACTTTTTGGTTGGACACTGATGTTAATCTGAGCAATAAGAAGAAATGTGGAGGGATTGCACTGATTGTGACCGAATAGAGGTGTAAAACTGATAATGCTACTGTGAAGGAACATTTCTGTGGCCTGGATATTGAAATGCTAGCTGTTTTCATGCTTTCATTTTACTCATCAAGGAAAATCAGTCTGAATTGACACGCTGTTTGGATTCCTCCATCAGCTGACGCAGAGGTGATCCAAATGACTGGTTAATGGATGTGGATAATTTATGCATCCAGACTGTCCTCTGTATGTCATGGTGTGAGGAATATGGAGCCAAATGCAAGATGGGTTAATATAAAATATACACACATTGAGGGCTAAGGGGCAATGAGTCACATCTGGAGAAATATACACATCTAAAAATTTACCATGAAAGAACACAGGGAAGGCAAGAAAAACTGAAACAAAAAATGCAAAAATTAAAATTGAAAACATGAGCAAAAATCAGATAGCTGAACTAAAATGAAAACCGCCTGAGAATATAAACATAAAGAAACCACATAGGAAATATCTGCTGAAGGTAAAAGAATGCAAAACTCAAAATACAAAAAACAAGAATCCAAAGTAGATAAAAAAATTAAACTGACTCCAGTTTCAGAGCACTTGCAGAAACTATTTCTCTGTGTTTCAGCTCTGTTTGCCTCAAGGACAAATACAGATCTTTACACCTCATATTTAAAACCTGCATTAATTTTACATTTGAGCTACTTAATGTATCATTCATATATATATATATTACACCTTAAAGATGAGGTGTAAGATAATCTGTAAAGGGCTGAATGTTATGCAAAGTTTTAAAAAATGAGATAAAGTGCTGAGCTTTAAGGTATATATAACAGTGATCACTGGTTCCTTTGAAACATACTGTATGTTTATTTCAAGCCAAATGATCCAGGATCGCTGAATTGGAGACCTGGCTTCACACCCTTGAAAAACCAAAAGCTAGGCAGATTGTTCCAAAAAGCCAAGGAAACAGGATGGCCGGGTACGGTGAGGAGGAAGCATAGTCTTAAACAGAAGCTCCTGTACATCACTAGCCTGTTCATGTGTCAACCCATTTTCCCCTTTTCGGGGACACACCCACCGGGAATCAAACTCTGTTAATTGGCGATTCTGTTCTGAGACATGTGAAGCAAGAGACACCAGCAACCATAACCAATTATCTTCCAGTAGCCGGAGCAGGTGACACTAAGGGAAATTTAAAACTGCTGGCTAAGGTTAAACATAAATTCAGTAAAACTATAAGTCATGTCGGCAGTAATGACACCAGGTTACGTGAGTTGGTCAATATTGAATCGGTGTGTAACTTTGCCAAAACTGAACCAGGTGTGACATGTTTAGCCGCATGTTTTCCTTAAATTGCTGTCTGAGTGGTGTCCAAAAAAATGACGTGGACTTTATAGATAATTGGGTAACTTTCAGGAGGGAACCTGGTCTTGTTAGGAGAGACGACATCCATCCAAGTTTGGATGACGCAGCTCTCATTTCTAGAAATCTGGCCAAATTTATTAGACCCCCCCAAAATGTGACTATCCAGAGTCGGGACCAGGAAGCAGAGTTGTAGCCTTCAGCTTCTCTCCTCCTGTTATTCTCTCAAAAGCCCATCCCCTTAGGTGGGGGCAGGATGATTATGTTAGTTTAAATGGATCAACACTCCTGAGTTATTGTCAGAAGCGAGGGTGTATCAGCAATCTTCCACTCCAGCTTGTTAATCAATCAAAGACATTTGAAAGCCTGACACTTGTCCACCCTAGCCTAGCTGGGAAAACTCAAAAAACTGTTTTATTTGTTATCTATTGTCTACTTGGACCTCGCTTGTCTGATTTTTTGTAATAACATTTAAATTTACAATAATTGATTTCATAGAAGTGGGAAATAGATTCGATCACAGAAAATGTGTTTCTGAAAGTGCTGTAACTAAGTTTAAGAATATAATTCATCCACTGATATCGTCCTCAATGCCTTGTGCCAGCACAGTGCAGAGCAGCTACCTGATGGTGACTATGATGTAAATATTTTTACTTCTTCACTGCTTACAACTCTGGATACTGTAGCGCCTCTGAAAAAGAAAGCCTCAAATCAGAAGTACTTGACTCCCTAGTATAATTCTAACATTTTCACTTTAAAGCAGATAACTCTTTAGATCCCATTCCTACAAAAACTTTCTATAAAGATGTCCTGCCATTAATTAATGCTTTACTCTTAAATGTAATCAACCTATCTCTAATAATCGGCTATTTATTGCAAGCCTTCAAGCTGGCAGTAGTTAAACCTTTACTTAAATAGCCATCTCTAGAGCCAGCTGCCTTGGTTAATTATATATCTCTTTCCTTTCCTATCAAAAATGCTTGAAAGAGTACTTGTCAAACAGCTAACAGATCGCCTCATACATTAGGTGCTGCGTCCTCATGCTGCATAATCTGCAGACTACCTTGATGTGATCATCCACCGTGATCACATCTGTCAAATGGGAGGCTGCGGTCCTTGAGACCCTGAGGCAGGCGGGGCTCACGGCCAACCTGAAGAAGTGTGCAGTTGGACGGAGGGAGATACAGTATTTTGAGTACCACTTGGGGGGCAGTCAGGTGCGTTCACAGGCAGAGAAGATGGCAGCCATTGGATCCCGCCCTGACGAGCCCGTCGACTGATCTCACCTGAAAATCGTGCCCCAGATCTGGTCCAGTGGATGGAACGGTGGCCAGGTGGCATTTGTACAGGTAAAAAAAGCTCCCTATAGGGAGTCGGTGTTACACACACCTAACTTTTCACTCCCTTTCATTCTGCAGACCCGACACCTCAAAGAGAGGGCTGCCGCTTTGTCCCAGCAGGTAAGGGGGGGGGGGGGACAAAGTGTGTACATCAGCCAGAAGCTGACCGCATGAGAAACGTGGTACAGCACCATGGAGAAGGAGTGTCACTACGCTATTATCTCGTGGGATGCTCGTTCACCTGCTCAGACCACAGGGGGGTAGGTTCGGCAGGACGCGACTCCAGCCTCAGTCGGGCAGTGGGGATGTGTGGCAGGGGTGTTGCACTGGGCTCAAGGGGCTGTGCCAGGAAGGCTAATGGAGATGATTGTGTTAATGAGGTCTCTGTGACACAAGAGATGAACAACTGTTTTCTACACATAACAGAAAACTTTACTGGGAGCTTGTCACAAAACAGCCATTTCTTTTCTTGAATTTATGAAAAATGATAAAAATTAAAAAGTTCAAGAGGAAAAATACAATTTTTACACCAGCAAGGTGATTCCCAAAGAGCTATTAGCTGAAAACCTGCCATATCTTGGCAAAGGTGGAATGTTTCAACTAAATTATCAGGAAAAGTGTGGGCTATGGGAAAAAGAAATTTTGCAGTAAATCACGGTGATCTCTTGGATCACTGGAATTATCCTCTTGATCTCTCTTGTCCTTCTTTTGTTCCAGACATTTTGAAAACAAGTTTTAACAAAGTCCTGGAGAAGTGCCCAATGCTGGAGGACCTCCTGCTTTACCCCTGGCTCAGATAAACTCATCTCTGACACACACACACACACACACACACACACACACACACACACACACACACACACACACACACACACACACACACACACACACACACACACACAAAATTCACATTTTACCATACAAATGTGATACAGTAACCAACTTTCTTTCTGTTTGACAGAAAAAAAAATACGATACGATATCATAAATTTGGATATCTGCCGATACCGATATGAATCCGATATAGTGTTTTTAATCAATACAACAGTTTTTTTAATATCTTGCTGCATTTTGTATAAGTTCAAACTCTAGTTAAAAACAAAACAAAACACTAAAGCTATTCTGTTATACCTGTATGCAAAAAATACACTGCACCCAAAATATTTCATAGTTCAGCAATACTGATCAATCTAATAAACTTAAACCTACTCCATCCTCCCTATTCTGGTATTTTAAAGAGTAAACAACTATTAGGGCTCGAAAACTCCCAGCAAAAAAAAGAAAAGAAAAAAAAAGGGAACCACCCTCCACCTCATGATGCTTAATCGATGTAATCAAATTTAATTTGATGCAGTTTGAAACAAAATGCACAGAAATAAATTATTTTCCAAGAATAATTAAATAGATTCAACATCTTTCTTCAACAGAACTGCAGACTGCACAGATCGTACCTTCCCAAAGGAAAAAGTACTATAGCTTACTAGGGTATATTAGACTTAATAGTTACTATATACAGTGATGGACTTCTATACATTTTACATAAGATTAAAACTTTGGGTGTATTATTCGGATAATTATTTATTAAAAGCTTGAAAGGGTGCCTCAGATCTGATCCAGTGGATGGAGCGGTGCCAGGTGATGTTTGTGCAGGTAAAAAAAGCTCTCTATAGGGAGCCGCTATTACACAGACCTAACTTTTCCCTCCCTTTGATTCTGCAGAAGGATGACTCAAAGAGAGTGCTGCTGTTTTGTCCTAGCAGGTAAGAGCGGTCGAGCGCCTGAGAGTACATCAGCCACAAGCTGACCGACTGAGAAACGCGGTACAGTACCATGGAGAAGGCGTGTCTGGCGATCCCACGGGTGGTTGATTCACTACGCTATTACATCATGGGTTGCTCATTCACCCTCTGCTCAGACCACAGGGAGATCGGTTCGTCCGGATGTGACAGCAGCCTCAGTCAGGCTGTGGAAATGTGTGGAAGGGTGTTGCACTGGGTTCAAGGGGCTATGCCAGGAAGGCTAATGGGGCAGGTGGAGATGATTGTGTTAACGAGGTCTCCTTCCTTTTAGTGACGCTGGGGACTTGGGATGAGTGTGGAGTACGCTGCAAAGCTGACTGCCAGGAAAAACCACAAAGGAACATTTCTGTGCTCTAAATAAAAGGTCAAGGTCAAGTTTATTTATATTTCATTTCCAAACATGCGGGTTGTGACAGTTTGATAGAATAATGTCAAATAAGTTTTTTTCTTTTGGCATCTTTTACATTTTTTTTGATATTGACGCCAACAGTCCTTTAGCATATGGAGTGACACTTGTAGTTTTAACTTTTTCCACTTTTCCGCTGAGCTCGACGGCACTCACATCTGCCAGCTCAGGTTGTGTCGGTCTGGCTGCATAAAAACTCAGGGATTTTACAGTTCTGGTTAAAAACTGCTGAAAACTGCTCAGCAGCAGCGCGAGGTTTAACTGAGGTACAAGTAAGAGTATTTGGGGTACCACTTGGGAGGGGGGCAGGTGCGTCCAAGAGCGAAGAAGACGGCCGCCATTGCATCCTACCCATGTCCCAAGACCAAAAAGGAGGTGAGGCAGTTCCTGAGGCTGCCTGGGTACTATTGCCAATTCACAGAGAAAATCCGGAGGAACTAGCTCAAAAAAGCTAGGTGGAGATCTTAATGTCTGAGGTACCAGCTTGGGTAAACGTGTGAAGGTTACTGTAATCCACGCCACATCCACGGGTCTGAGGCCACTTAGGGAAGTAGAGTTTTGGGACCAGCGGATCAAATGTCGTAGGAGCTCTAGGGACAACAGGCAGGATCCATCAAGGGGTGTACTCTGCTGGTCCTGTAGTTCCACGAGAAGCAAGAAGATAAGCCCTGACTCTGACGGGTGTACCAGCTCGCCTTCCCTGTTTCCTTGGGCGGTTCTTCCATGGTGAGGTGTGAGGGTGGTGGCACAGGTAGGCTGGAACAGGCGACTCAGAAAGTAAGAAGTCCAGACACTTTTCTTTCCAAGTTCCTTAGTCCTAGGACATCTGTGGACATTATAAAAAGGAAAAGAGGTAGCATCAGCCAAGACAAGACAGGCAAAGTTGACTGACACGATGCCGTCCATCTTACTCCATGTAAGTTTCATTTCAAAACTTCTTCAGAGAACTGAAGAAGCTTCTCGAATGAGAGGTGAAACGCTCTTTATGAAACTTAAAGAAGTCCAGACGCTTTTCTTTCCAAGTTCCTTAGACTACAATGATCTGGATGACTGAGAACCTTCACAGATGGTTTGACTACAGTTCTTTCCTTCATTCATCATATCTGATTTCAAAACACCAAGATGGGAATAGTTTATTTGAAGAATTTCAGTCATGTTTTAGAGCTCATCACAGCCTAGAAACGGCTTTTGTCAAGGTTAAAAATGATCATCTTATGGCCTCTGACAGTGGAAACATCTCTGTACTTGTCCTGCTAGACCTCAGTCCAACATTTGTTCCTGCTGATCATAACATTTTATTACAGCGATTAGAGGATGCACGTTCCTCAGGGTTCAGTGCTAGGACTCAATTGTGTTTACATATATATATACACATGCTTGCCTTAGGCAGTATCATTAGAAGGCATAGCATACATTTTCACTGCTATGCAGATGACACCCAACTTCATTTACGGTATTCATGAAGCCAGATAACACACACCAATTAGTTACACTGCAGGAATGTCTTAAAGACATTAAGACCTGGATGGCCTTTCTGCTTCTAAATTCAGATAAAACTGAGGTTATTGTACTCGGCCCTGAAAATCGCAGAAATGGGGTTTCTAGCCAGATGCTTACTCTGGATGGCATTACCCTGAAAAACTATTTTATGCACTTATTACTTCTAGGGTGGACGAAGGCAATAAGTTATGATCAAGATATCCTAAAAACTTTCTGAAAAGCCTTCAGGTGATCCAAAGTGCTGTAGAGTACTGACAGGTACTAGAAAGAGAGAGCATATTTCTTCTATACTGACTTCTCTTCATTGGCTCCCTGTTAAATCCAGAATCAAATTTGAAAATCCTGCTCCTCACATACAATATCTTGAACAATCAGTCTCCATTTTATCCGCATAACACCGTATCACCCTATTAGAGCACTTGGCTCTCAGACTGTGGGCTTACTTGTGGTTCCTAGAGTATTTAAAAATAGTAGAATATGAGGTGAATTCGGGAGACAGACACCCTGTTTACTTTTAAGGTTAGGCTTAAAACTTTCTGTTTTGTTAAAGCATATAGTTAGGGTTAGATCAGGTGACCCTGAATCCTCCCTTAGTAATACTGCAATACTTCTAGGCTGTTGGGGCATTCCCATGATGCACTTAGTGCTTCGTCTTCAGTCACTTTTATCACTCACTATTGTATGTGTTTATACACCGCTCTGCATCCATTTGTTATTATTAATCTCTGTCTCTCTTCCACAGCATGTCTTTGCCCTGCTTTCCTGCAATCACCCCCGACTGATGGCGGCAGACAGCAGCCCCCCTGCGCCCCATTCTTGAGATTTTCCTTCCCACCGTCACCAAAGTGCTTGCTCATGGGGGGGTCATTTAATTGTTGGGGTTTTCTCTGTTCTATTTGCATTTTTGTAGGGTCTTTACCTTAGAATATGACCCACCTTAACCTCCTAAGACCCGAACTCTTCCACGGCATGCATTTTTAATTTCTCTTTGATATTTGGGCATATTGGGGCCCGATGAACATTATATTTGTTTTTAAGAAAAATAAGAGCCACGTATGAGGATATTCGTTTAAAAATGTGATAGAACAGTAGCAGTATAATGTCCTCGTAAGTGGGTATCAGGCCCTTGTAGAGCAAAATTGAGTATTTTGGTCTAAATAACCCAAAATGTGATGTCCACATATGTGGACGCCAGGTTCAAGGAGGTTAAGGCAACTGTTGTTGTGATTTGGTGCTATATAAATAAAATTATTTGTTAGGTTACATTATTGGAAAATCATTTTACATTGAGAGTTTGCAGAAGTTGGCTGAGGATGCAGAAAGGGACTGTCTGCCATCCTAGCTTGTACTATGAATTCATTTTGTTCTTTTTCTAATACATGACATTAGCAGGTTGCCTGGTTGTGGTGGCAAAAAACTGAGGAAAGCCCAATCAGCTGACTAACGTCTCTTGCAATGAGCTGGGGGACCACAGAAAAAAAGTGCTACTGATATATGCACTTACATAGAGTATCACTAAATTATTTATAGGAATTTGTAAATGTGAGTCTTCCTTGTATTCTATTTTATTTGGTGTTAATATATTTAGACATACCTACATTTAGAATAGCTTAGTACTTGCCCGCTGTGTACGTATGGGAACACTTGTGTTTAAGACATGACATATTTTTGATCTTATATTTGATCAGCATTAACACACAACAGTGTGAATGAATATACAGTATATTGCATGCATCCACCCGTTTTTACCTGTGGAATTTCTGGTAGCTCCTCATGTCTGTAGCTTCAGTTAATCCACTGCTGTAAAAGGCTTGGCAAGAAATCCAGCACTGCATTTGGAAATCATAAGGATTCTGCAAACCCCATCACTGGCCTGCAAGAGGTCAACCACACTGCTGATTCTACATGGACATGTCAGGAGACGCCTGCTCACAGCCCGGGTGCCACCGCTAGTTTCCACTTCAGTCTTCTGCAGAATGCCAAAACAAATGAGCAACAACTTTCCAATATTTTCTGAGTGCCATCTCGCTCTTTTCGAAAATATAGAGAGTGATGCAGCTACATGAGCGTAGCGTGCATAAAAGATGAGTCATGAAATAATGTGAAACTGCATATGAATGATTGCTCCCGTTTTTCTGCTCCTTTCCCTCAATACTGAGGAGATAAAATAACAAAAAAAAGAAGGTCACATCTTCCCAACACTTCACAATTGAATAGGTTGTCCAGAGGGTTCACAAAAGATCAAGGTTTTGTTTGTAATATAAGATAAGATAAGATAAGATAAGATAACCTTTATTAGTCCCACACGTGGGAAATTTGTTTTGTCACAGCAGGAAGTGGACAGTGCAAAAGTTATGACGCAAAAATTAGAATACAATAAGAATAAATACAGTACACAGCTGTACAGAATAGAATAAAATAATATACTATATACAGTAGAATAAAATAGAATAAAAATATACAATAAGATAAAAATAGAATACGAATGCTATATACAACTGAGTAAAAATACAACGATGCCAGAAAAGATTATTGCACTTAGTGTTATTGCACATGTGTGGATGTGTGTGTTTGTTCAGTTAAAGTCTTTGTTGTGGAGTCTGACAGCAGTGGGGAGGAAAGACCTGCGAAATCTCTCCGTCCCACACCGTGGGTGCCGCAGTCTCCCACTGAAGGAGCTGCTCAGTGCTGTCACAGTCTGCTGCATGGGGTGGGAGACGTTGTCCAACAGGGATGACAGCTTAGCCGCCATTCTCCTGTCACTCACCACCTCCACTGGGTCCAGAGGGCATCCTAGAACAGAGCTGGCCCTTCGGATCACCCTGTTCAGTCTCTTCCTGTCCCCAGCAGAGATGCTGCCGCCCCAGCAGACCACGCCATAAAAGATAGCAGAAGCCACCACAGAGTCATAGAAGGTCTTCAGGAGTGGGCCCTCCACTCCAAACGACCTGAGTCTCCGCAGCAGGTACAGCCTGCTCTGCCCTTTCCTGTAGAGGGCGTCTGAGTTATGAGTCCAGTCCAGTCTGTTGTTCAGATGAACACCAAGGTACCTGTAGCTGTCCACAGCCTCAATGTCCATACCCTGGATGTTCAGTGGTTGCAGTGGAGAATGCTTGTGCCTGCGGAAGTCTACCACCAGCTCCTTGGTTTTACTGGCGTTGATCTGGAGGTAGTTCAGCTGGCACCAGTCCACAAAGTCTTGAGTCAGTCCTCTGTACTCCTTGTCGTCCCCATCAGTGATGAGGCCGACTATTGCAGAGTCATCAGAGAACTTCTGCAGGAAGCACTGGGTGGAATTGTGGGAGAAGTCTGCAGTGTAGATGGTGAAGAGGAACGGAGCCAGAACCGTTCCCTGTGGGGCCCCCGTACTGCAGACGACCCTGTCCGACACACAGCCCTGAGTCCTCACATACTGTGGTCGGTCGGTGAGGTAGTCCAAAATCCAGGTAGTGAGGTGATGGTCCACTCCAGAGTTCTCCAGCTTGTCCTTCAGAACCGAGGGAAGAATAGTGTTGAAGGCACTGGAGAAATCAAAGAACATGATTCTCACAGTGCTTCCAGCGGTCTCCAGGTGAGCGAGGGAACGATGTAGGAGGTGAATGAATAATATGCACAGAGAGAAGGGGCAAAACCTTGGTTCAGCGTTTCTGATGAAGTTTGATCTTCAGAGGGAACTCTAAGTGAAAGTACAGAGAAGGGTGAAGTGGAGATGCAATATGGCTATCACAAAAGAACAGCAGAATGACTGGGTTTGTGTACACACATGCACAAACATGCACGCGACTGTCCTCTGTCTGTGTGCACGCAGAGCATTATGATTCTCCCTGAAGCATAAGGAGAGGAGACGATGACAGATTTCTTTCCCCTTGACTGTCAGTGTTTCCGGTCTCTGTGTGGGCCGATAACGCGGGAGCTTGCTAATTAATTACCTATTGATGCATTTATCGTCTACCTCAAGTGTTCATAACAGTCAAACAGCTGTGGCCTCTAGGATGTGGCGTTCTGATGCCCTGCAGATACTCGGTTAGGTTGCAATGTAGAAACCATGAAGTCAGCTTCTTCCCGAAAACACAAACCTGCAATAAAATAGAAATAGCTCAGAATAAAAAAGCAAAAAATAGCACATGATTCATAGTTTTTGAAGAAACTACGGAAAGAAAGGAAGCTTTACACTATACAAGTACGTGTGTGGATGTTAAGAAGTGGCTTTACATCAGCACCTCACTGGTATTTGAAGCTCAATAATTTTATATGAGCAGCCTGGATGACTGATGTTGAACGTTAAGAGAGCTGCTCAACTAACAGAAAATCATCAATCAGTGCTAGAGTTGCTGTCAGTTTTATTTAACACTGAATCATCTCTCAGCTCACTGTTTTAATTTTATGAAAACTGTTTTGGTTAACTCTCACTTTTGTCAACCTTGGTTTCAATGACTAAACCAAGGAGACGACTACACACCAGTACAAGTGAAACATGGACGAAGTGACTCAGCTAGAAACACAACTCCAAATAAGTCTTGAGCTACCCTTCACTTCTTTATACAAGGAGCCAGATTCAAGTAGTCTTGAACATCAGTTCTTTCTAAAGGCCTTTCAAACTTTTCATTCGGACACTGGCTGTTATTTTAGTCATTTGCAGACCCCCCCCCCCCCCCCCCCCCACCCCACCCCACCACCACCACCACCACCACCACCAAACTCAAGGTATGGACCAGTGTTCTGTCTACACATAACAAAGAACCAAACTATATGTTTAAGCACTTTGATACTAGCAGCCTATCTTAAAAACACATTTCCCATTTCATGAGTTGACTCAATGAAAAATATAAAGTTCTGACACAGTTTGAGAGACATAACATGGTATTTTTGCTCCAGCAAAGCAAATCTCAAAGAGCTATTTGCCAAAAACTTGGCATATCTTGGCTTAGTGTGCTTTGTGACCATTTTTATTTTTTTTAGGAAACTGGACAAGTGGAAAGAATAAAGAATAAGTGTCAGGCCTAAAAAAAATTTTGAAGCAGGTGAACAGTATCTGAAAGGTAGGTCCTTAAAAACAGAAAAAAAAAATCGATCAAAGACCTGAGACATGACCAGAGAGATCCATCTTAAGTTGATCCATCTACTGTTCACTGAAGCTTTATCAGAACTGGTCTCAGTGGAAGGGTGGCTGTCAAAAAGCCATTCTTAAGGAAAGGAAACAAAGAAAAAAGGCTGAAGAATGCTAAATTTAACAAGAAAGTAAAAAGCCACCAGACTTTTGGTCCTATTGAAGTCTATGGGACTATGACCCCCAGACTTAGGTCCATATCAAATAAATGAGTAAGACCATTTTCTGAATGTCTTCATCCAAGCTTCAGAATACAGGATTATGCAGGTTATGATCATTTTGGAGGTGAATATGGAGAACATATAATACCAAACACCAAAATAATTGAATTTCTTTAAGAGGAAGAATGACCGTACAAGCTGTTGCCACAGTAGACGTTTGTCAAAGCAGGAAAAGCACGTGTTAACAATGGCTTCGTTCCAGTTGGCTCTGTGGCATTGCTTATTGGGACACATAATGGAACTGTGCCATCATTACTCTGATTGATTGTGCCTTTGATTTACCAGCCCTGGCAAGCTAAGATGCTTTGAAAAAGGTCCATTACTGTTCACTTGGATGCTGCAACTGAAGTTGAATATTCTGAGAATATAAAAAAACAACAACAAAAACCTAAATCTGTGCCTAACAGGGAAAGCTTTAATTAAGACAAATATGATAAATGCACTAAGAAAAGCTTTTGAATTTTAGACACTAATGGTCTTGGAGATAAAGATCAAAGCTAAAAGCCGAGCATTTGGGAGAAAGTTGTTTGATAAAAGTTGTTTGGTAGCGTCTGGTGTCTCCACGTGAGCTTCCATCTTAACAGCACTTCTGCCTCCACATTATAATTAACTTGACAAAACTAGACCATTAGGGAGAGGACTGGCAGCCTCTGTGGGCTGCTACACTACATTTCAGCTTTCATACCACTGTGCTGGCTTTCATGGGAAATGTGCTTTCTTTAACTACACAGTTTCTGCTTCATTGTCTTTCCACAAAAAAAAGCAAAACAATTTGGGAATATGAGAATTTAACTGGGAAAAACCTAAACCACAGTCACAGAGGTTCTACTACAGGCTTGCGATCATGTAAAACTCAAAATCTTCACTATATTTTAAATAATCGTCACCTTGTTGGAAGTGCCAAAGTTAATAAAACTGGCAAGAAATTGAAGTTAGAGAACTGGAATTCTTAATTAACTGGAGATATGAGAACATCTTAGAAAGCAGTTTAACGGTGAGATTAAGCACGAATGGGCTTCTTTAAATATGCATGAGATAATGTTTTGAAGTTTAAAATGATTCTCAAAGGGCAAAGTGGAAGATTCCCTCCATCTACTAAAGTCACTTCAGGATCTAAGTTCTCTCTGTAAGTTTCGGGCCTCTGGCTGTAAGTTGAAGGACAAACCTGAAGATCACTTCAAATTAAATTTTTGTCATCATCATAGAGTTTGTCATAAAAGGCTGTAATGGGAGAATTATTGCTCCGGGCTAGTCTTGTTTTCCCCAGTCTTGTGACACTGTTTGATGTTCCATGGTGATTGGGATTGCACCCCCACACCTTTCACTTCCCACCTACTGCTCATCTCTTTGTTGAATCGGAGTCATTTTACACATAGCGATGACTGAGTTGACATAAGTCCTTGTATTCCTGCCAGACGCTCCAGGCACAATTTTCTTCTTTCATTAACTTGAATAAATATTGCTGCCAATGCAGTCAAATTTAAATAAAAGCTCACTTTGTCGTGTATTGGGAAATCTGTTTTCAGACTAATTTGGGATTTAGCTCGCAGAAGAAAGGACATTAGAAGTGTGACTCACTCTGGAAGATGGAAAACTCCGGTGAGGTCATAATGATCAGGTTATACACTGACATGCAACGCAGCTGGGTCGACATCAGAGCAGTAGTCGTTTTGTGTTTGTTTTGCAGACATAGTTTTACATGTGGAGCTGTTAAAACCACTTCAATCCACTCTTTCTGACATCATACAAAGCAAAGAGCAGACTAACTATCTGGAATCAAGCTTATAGAACAGTGTGTCGCTTAATGTGCACTGACAGTATTAAATAAAAAATCCATCCATCCTATCAGATATACCTTGATACTAGTTGATTGGATCCCTCTTTTGCCTTCAGAACAGCCTTACTTCTTCATGGTATTGAAGAAAGTGTTGAAACATTCCTTAGAGCTTTTAGTCCATGTTGACATGAAATCATCACACAGTTGCTGCTGATTTGTCAGCTGCACATCTGTGATGCAAATCCACCACATCCCAAGGGTGCAGTGTTGGATTGAGATGTGGTGACTGTGGAGGCCATTTATGTATGGTGAAATCATTATCAGGTTCAAGGAACGTGGACCGTTGGTCATAAATAGATGGATATGGTCAGTAATACTCCGGTAGTTTGTTGGTACCAAAACCCCACAGATGGTTGTGTGGCAAGATTCCAATAGATCAGCAGCTGAAATGAAATACTCAGACCAGCCCGTCTGGCACCAGCAACCATATCACATCCAAACTCCCTTAAATCACCTTTCTTCCTCATTTTGTTACTAACTTTGATGACAAGCACGACTAACTTATTGATTCCTTCTTCTATATTGTTCACTTAAAAAAAAGAAAGAAGAATCTTTGTCCTGGCATGGAGCCGATTGCTGATTACCCATCAGTCTTGCTGATGGTGACCATAGTTCACAGTGAACTCATTCTTCCTCTGGAAAATCACAGAAGCTGTTCTTCTAATAGCTTCTGTGACAGGCTGGTGCTGGTGTAGGGTGCATAAGGTAAAGAAATACGCTTCAGGTTTAGTGCAATCCCTAGATGATCCCTAGTCTCTTTCTTTTTACTTATCTAATAAAAACACTCTCAGTTTTGGAATTGCTTTAGATTAGTTGGATGAGGTGTGATGAAACAGATTTGTGACACTGAAGAGTAAAAACCATCTGATTTACATTCAATCACATAAGGAACCACTGGGCATGTGGTTCCACTGTAACCTGCAATTTTACCTATTCAATTTTGTGCAAACACCAAACATCGGCTGCTGCATAAAACATATCAAATCAATATTCTGAGAATCGTAACTTGTGAAAAGAGTTGTGTCTCTGGCCACCAACCAAATAAACATGAATTTGTCCACCAGCACCAGGGCCTCAATTCTCACTGGAAACAAACTGCCTTGTGGTGGATCCCACTGTGCAGAGGTACACAGCTCATGGTAAACTCAGTTTTCTTCATCCACACCAGTACATTCATCACTCACTGCCTGCCCTGCTCGCCAGATTTGGCTCCCTGATATTTTGTCCTCATTTCCAATATCAAATTGTATTTGACCCAGAGAGCAGTGCAGGTGCAGTAGTCCCAGTGGTCAGTCCCAGCAGGATTTCCAGCAAGCAATCAAAATAGCAGGAACACCGGAAGTGTTTCAGAATCCCACAACGGGAAGGCCGTAGAGGATCCATCTGCCATCCTTTATGTTTTTGCTGTTTATCAGTGAACTCACTGAATCTTTTACCCGTTGCATGTTTGCAAAAAGCAAAAGATTAAAATAACATGGAATTATCCCTTTTTGTTCATGGATTAAAGAGTGCATTGTGAATTACTTATAAGCAGGGCTCGCAATTGATATTGGAGATGAACAAGATGAAATTTAAGCATAACTGAATGAAAAAAAAAAATCATGCATCATGTCTGTGTGATCAGATTTGAACACGACAAATTCTGATGCAAATTGAAGCAACTCAACATTTAAGGGTTGTCAAGCAGCCCAACTATCTACAAACACACAACTTCTCACCAAGTTAACAAGTGTTTTAATAAACTGTTGCCACTGAGTACCAACAATAGCCACAAGAAGTGGTTTTGCAGCCTGGATTGGATATTAAATAGTGATAAGTAACTTTGAACTGTTACAGAACATCACCTGTCACCTGCTTCTTTAACTTTTCTGTGCTCCTGCCCAGGATACCATTTCTCAGAGTTTAAAAAGACCTCAGCAGTCTTCAGTGGGACACTTATTGAGATAATTTTAGATGACACTACCTGCAGGCAAAGGTGATTATTCATTGCCAATCATTCAGTCTTGGCACTCAAACTGGCATCCACCACATTAGTTGGCAGGGATGGGGCATTGAGGCACTGCGGTGTCTAAATTGCTTCCACAGGGCAATCCATACTGCTTACACAAGTTAGTCCTGCTTATCACGAAGTCATTACAGCCTGGGGTGGATTATAAAAATCAAGCACTGCCCAAGCAACAAAGTGTGTGTGGAGTATAAGAATCAGTGGTCTCACTGCGCAGCGGTGTGAATTTGACAGGGCAGCGCCGACTTCTGTGTGTGTGTCTAGATGTCTGTGTGGGAGATAGAGGGCGAGTTTGTGAGTGAGCTCCTCCAATGAGGAGAATGCGTGTTCCTCTCACGCTCCGCTGAAGCATGAAAAACATAGTCGACAAGCAGGCTGGCAGCCAAATCAACACACGCTGTTGGCCAGACAAAGACTTTAAACTCCCTTTTTTCCCTTGAGATGTGACCTCAGAGGGATGGAGAAAAAATTAATTCATCAGCTTTTTGTCTTTGGTTGTGACATTACCAACGACAATATGATGATACTCACGCAATGCCATGCTCGTGTTGGGATCCTGCCAAAGCAATATGTTACATGTCTGATGTTTCATCCTGATGATGACATCAACACTTTAATCGACAGACTGCTTTACCGTGATTGTAGATGGCATAAATCATGATGCACAGGGTCAAAAAGCTCAAATATACAGTGCTGTGAAAAAGCAATTACCACCTTCCTAATTTATTAGGTTGTTGCTTAAATTCTAATATTAACAAAGATAACCCTTGTAGTAGTAACCCCAGATGTTAAATGACTCTTCCATTTCTTAAGGGAAAACAGCTTTTCAAACCTACCTGACCCTGTGTGGAAAAAGTAATTTATTGGAAAGCTGATTTCTGTTTCAATAGACACATCCAGGTTTGACTACTGCCAGACCTGCTGAATAATGAAATCACAAAATAGAACCTGTCTGACAAAGTGAAGTAGGCTAAAAGAAGCAACTTATCATGCTGCAATCTAAAGAAACTCAACAGCAGATGTTAACAGAGTCATGGAAAGCATTATAAAGCCGTTTCTGAGACTTTAGGACTCCAGCGAAGTGAGAGCCATTATCCACAAATGGAGAAAGCTTGGGACAGTGGTGAACCTTCCCAGGAGTGGCCAGAGAACCTAAATTACTCCAAGAGGACCTGGTCTGTGATGGTCTGGAGCTGCTTTGGCGCTTCAGCACAACTTGCTGTAATTGATGGAGCCATGAATTCTGCTCTCCACCTGAAAAATGATAAAGCAAGAAAAATGAAGTCTGGACTTAGATCCCACTGAGATGCTTTGACAAGACCTTAAAGAAGCGTTCAATGCTCGAAAAACCCTCCATTGTTGCTGAATTAAAACTATTCTGCACAGAAGAGTGAAAAATATGTAAATAAAAAAAAAAAAAAAAAAAAAAAAAAAAAAAGAAGGAACGGAGTAAATACTTTTTAACAGCACTGTGAAAAACCGCTGTATAAGATAATGTTTTGGTCAAAGAGCCATCATCAGCACAATTTCCAACTCATTTTATTTTTGAGAAAAGGAACGACCCTTCATAAGTGGTCACATAAACGAACACTATACTTTGCACGCGTACTGCAGTATTTGTCATGTGTAGGCTGTGTGCAGGTATGGAGGTCCCACAGTGCAGACTCCGGAGACAAAACTCAAAAACAGGTTTATTACTGAACAGAAAAACCATACAAAACCTAATGTTACGTCCCTCTGCAGCCTCTAATCTGCTCAGTGTGTTCAGCTGGTGCTAATTGGCCACACCTAATCAGGTGTGGATAAAAGCATACCTGAGGCAAGCTTCCCAGGGAGCTCACTAGTCTTTGCCTTGGTATCACCAGCCATTTTAGCCAACCTGATAGTCCATTTTAAGATAAAACCTCTTTTCACCTACACTCTGGTATTTGTCTCCTTTTTTATGTTGTGGCTTTTGAGCCGGGTCGTAACACTAAACTGGGCAAAATCTAACAAAACACACACACACAGGGAGATGCAGGAAGAGCTACACAGCATGATGGAGATCGCAACATAGACAAACAAAAACACAGGGCTTAAATACACAGAGGGAGCAATCAGGGAATGGGAAACAGGAGGGAAACAGCTGGGGCAAATCAGGGCTGACGAGACAAAGGAAGCAAAACATGATACAGTAAACTGAGACATGATGATGATGAGAGATGATGAGATAGCCTTTATTTGTCAGTTGCAGTTGCCCACAACCGAGATGACAGACCTCGCCGACCGTACATACAATACACAAACATCACACTGGGGAGACAGGTCAGGCTAGGTAGCAAGGGGAAAAAACAACAACATCGAAATGTGTAACACAAAGGATAATACAGGAATGCAACACAATATCAACACAATAAAACACAGACAAGCAACATGGGAGAGTATTCCAGTGTGTACAGCTGATCTGGGACCGCTGCAATCTTCGATTGCGCTTCCAGCTGATCCGGTGTCCACATCGGATGGGAGGTAAGCATGTGAGGAGGCGTTGGATCCGGGGTAGGGAGGGTGATAGTGAGGGCGTATCAGTGTACGTGCTTCGTGCGTGTGCGCGTGTGTGTGTGTGTGTGTGTGTGTGTATCCTGTGTTCAGCTGAGAGAAAGTGTCACCACGCCCGGTTGAGCGTCAGTCAACAGTCTCCAGTGGACCCAGTTGGCCTTGAAGGAGGGACAAAGACCAATTTTTACAGTTGGTCTAATGTCCATCACTGGTCACCAGGACATGGACTTCAAAGTAAAACAGGAAACAAAAGGCGGAGGCGGCCAGGAAAACAGTTCCAAAAAAAAATTAAAAAAATTCAGGGTGCCGGCCCGGAGGATGACTGCACAACAGTCCAAAACATTTCAGCTCAGGAGGCCGACAGTGTGAAAAGCAACCGCGGCGCTGCAGGCGAAGGAGGTCCGGAGGCCGGCCGCGGGGCAGGACCAGTCGAGGGCGTGGAAGCCGCAGGTGGTGGATGACCGGACTCACCAGAGCCATCAGCAGCAATCAGGGAACGGGAAACAGGAGGGAAACACAGCTGGGGCAAATCAGGGCTGACGAGACAAAGGAAGCAAAACCTGATACAATAACCTGAGACATGGACTTCAAAGTAAAACAGGAAACAAAAGGCACAGAGACGCGGACTTAACAAGGGGATAAAGCAGACAGGGGAGACAGAGCAACTAAAGAACACAGACAGAAACCAGAGAGCAGAACATTAACAAAGAAACCAAAAGACTAGAAACAAATAATGGCAAAATCAAAAATCAAAACTCCGGGTCAACGACCCAGGCACCCTAACAGTATCGATCGATCGATAGATAGATAGATATCCTCTTCTTTTTTTGGAAAGAATCCCATAACAGTAGATAAAACAGTGGGATGGGGTGTGGGTGCAGTAAGGAGGTGCCTGGCTGACAGTCAGTTTAGTGCAATTTGCTGTTACTGGCCAGGACATATAAAATTGTGCTTCAAGGAAATGCATATCTACTTATTATTCTTCAAGCTGCAAACAATATTGGCAGTGCACTGCTCCAATCAGTCTTCTAATCTCTTGCATTGTATTGTACAAATTAAAAAAAATCTCCAGTAAAACCATGGGGTAGCTTATTATACAGTGCAAGCCACCTGCCACTGAGAATGACTCATAACACATTTAATATCTTCAGTACTTTAAAAAAAATACAGGTAACAAGTTGCTTATGGTGTTCGTATTTGGCACAACAGCTGTAACTTATTCAAAGCTACCAATTAGTTGTGACACAAACAGGATCTGTCAAGGCCACATCAGACAGCCAGGTTTTGCAGTGAAATCACTTGTTACACGATGGTTCTCTTGATTGTTCGTTACTGAAGTTACATCACAGGTGTGATGTGATCAGGTCAAAACTATATTACTTGCCAGTAGTGATGGCCAAATGAAGCTTTCCGAAGCACTGAAGCTTGTATTGAAAAACGGTTCATTACTCGAAGCTTTTCAACACAGTCCTCTCCGGTGACATCTGGTGGTGAAAATTTTGAAGAGCAGCTTGAATCTGCAAAATAAAACGGACTGCTCAATTATCAGTGCTCACTCAAGAGTGGAGTTCTCTCTGATATTGGGCCACCGTTCCGTTGCTTTGAACATGTAATTGGTTTTGTTTTCTCGATTGGGGGGCTGAAAAAAATGTAATGCGTATTTGCGTAATACATTTTGATCAATAAACTTTCCCTATTTAAACATGCACTATGGTGTGGCCTTTCTTTGCTCATAACTCCTTGATGTTGGTAAATACAATAAGTGAGCAATATATATAATATACATATGATAATGCACAGCACATTATGGAGTATGCCCCTGCTGTGAAGTCCTGCCTCCATCTACTTGTCGTTTAATCACTGGACAGCTGGACAGGTTCATACAAAATATTAGATTAGGCCAATTGTCCTATACATATTTTTGACCTAGGGGTGGGATTGATTGTGAACTGGAAAGGGAAAATGCTTAGGAAGCTGAGTACGGCTGCATCGTCACTGATTTGTAGAATCATTTTGATTCGATACAGGATCCGATTCAATTTGATTGGAATCTGGAAAGTTTTGCCTCAGTCAGAAATATTACAATTCTGGTCATGTATCAGTATATATCCATAATTTCGTATCTATTAAAAGAAAGCTGACACATGTGAGACTTAATTAGAGATGTAAACAGAGAGTTATGAAACCTGCAGCTGCAGAAGCCAGCGGGGAAAAAAAGAGGCAAACACAGCGCGGACGCGCCGACACACCAAAATCTGACTCTGACGCGTCGGGTCCGCGCTCTGTGTTCACGTTTGTATGCAGAATCCGTAAACCTGCTCCCAGTTACTGTTTTAGCTGCATGGTGTTTGACGACATGTTGTGAGGTTTAACCTGAGATGCTGGCGTTTCAGGCATAATAACGTTAATTTACAAATCGACACGGGATTTTAATGAATCAATATCACTTTATTCAATTTAGCATGGATTGTAATCAGAAAAGCGATAATCAAAACCCACCCCTAATCAAGAACTTGCAAAGTAAAAACATGCTCTATGTCAGGTAGCCCTTTTGTTATTTACATTTAAAAAGAGGATTAGTGTTACTGTGCGCTGGCTGAGTCTGTTTCTTTTCTTAGAAATAGTTTCTCCTGCCCTGGAGAAAATCCACTTGCATGGAACAGAAGAGGCTGTGGAGTGCAGGAACTACACTGCAAGCTGGTAGATATGCAGGTATCCCTGGGTCCTGCAGACTATCACCTAAAAACAATAAACAAAATGATTTTCTAAACTGTGTAGCAATGTAATGTACGTATAGTGTCAAATACATTTTTGTAGTCTTCATTAGCTTTAATTCACATGGAAGTGTTCCTAAAGTCATATGCTGTAATGATATTTACATTATGAAAACATGATTTTGGACATTTCAAGTTTTTCACTTCGGCAGATAAAATGAACTGAGCAAAATCAACTCAAAATATTCCCACACGCCAGAACGTCCTCTCTTCCTCGCTGGCTCCATATCTGTCAGTGGAATGATCACCTCGTCGCTATCTGTCACCATCAACACACTCCACGAATCCCGTGGATGATTCACTTCCTTATATCCGTTTGAATCAGGTACCGAAGCAGTTACGTGCGTAATGAAGCTTCGGACGTCACTGGTCACGTGACTTTTGCCAAACGAAGCAAGCCTCGACACAGTGCTTCTGAACCAGTGTGTTGTTTTTTTTCGACACACGCTCCGGAGCGTCAGCTTCAAGCGGGCCATCACTACTTGCCAGCAATAGTCGTTTTTAGGTTCCCACCCCTTTAAATTCAAAGTCAGTATTTGCAGGAGTGATTATGGTCTCATTACTGTGCCCTCACTAAATATTACAAGAGGAGAGTCATTTCCTCTGAAATAAACACTACTATCTCCTTTTCTGGGCTATTTAAAGGGCCGGTTCATTTAAACTACCCAGGGTGACTACAAGCTGGATGCTGACAGGCTTGTAGTGACAAGAAAGTCAGAGATAAATAGGAAACTATTTTAAAACACTGCAGATACGCAACGGTATGGCAAAGAATTCATGATAACACAAAGAATCAGAGCACTTCCCACATGAGAATACAATTATGTCACTAACATAAAAATGTCTACTTGCAGGACTACTTGAGTTCTTCTTTGCTTTCGATTGTGATAAAGCCTTATAAATGTGTCGTTTTCTCTGCTTGTAAAGCAGTTTGCGACTCGTGTTTTGAAAGGTGTGATAAAGATAAAGTCACATTTGCTGTGTGTGAAAGTTTGGGCATGGGCAACAGCAACACTAACGTCTAATATATTAGAAGCAACACCTTTTTTTCTTTTTAACCAGATAAATAAATAAATAATAATAAAACTCCAACGCCTCAATAAGAGGACATTTAAGGTGACTGTTAGCACGGCAGAAAAATACCTCTGAGTGTTGGGTGCAGTGAAGTGGTCATGCTGCCATCTGCTGGTGGGAAAGGCCAGTTAAAAAGTTGACATGTATTCTAATCTGCTGATGAGGAATAAAAATACAGGATACACGTACATGAACTCAAGTTAAAGACATGTGGTTTTACCCTCAGCGATGTGATGACTGCAGGAGTGAATCCACTAATCTAATGTCAGAAAATATGGGTAGGTGGACCACATCTGAGTAACTCTGTGATAACTCCCTTTGAGCCTCTCAGTGGAAAAAGACTCATTGTTATGAGTCAACTTTTGCTGTATCAACAGAAGTGCAAGTACACACACTACAGTGTACACTGAATTTGTCAGTCACACAGCAGGGATGGTTTGAAGCTGAGTGACTGTCCTATCGATTCAAAAGCTTCTCTTCACCTCTGCCAGTCATCCGTGCCTTAGTTTCTGCTATTGATCCCTGTCCTCGCACAGAAGCGGCGGCAATGATCGACCTAACAGGCAATGTATTGAAGATAAATTTCACAGCCATATCTCCCTGAGCAGTCTACAGCTGAATCCACTTTTACTCCTCTAATTACTGGAGTGTGTCAGAAAATAACACAGGATCATTTAATTCATATTCTCTCAGATGTGGCTAGCACATTAAAATGAGTAATAACCGCCCCCTTACCGTCGCCAACACCACTCCTTTTCCCAGCAGCTGCCTGTGGGCATTCTCGTGATGAGACTTCCAGTGACTTTCTGGCCTATCAGTTTGGAATGATGTGCAACGGCAGGCACGACCCCCTGTGTGGGCAAACAACAGGGTATTGTTTTGAGGCACGATCACATCAGTGGGGAGTTTAGGGTGGAATGGAGCAAACACACCCCATGCCACACACTGATGGCTCGTGCTTCACACCGACAGGAAGGGAGACGGACTGCAGGAAGTTGAGGACAAACCCTATTTTACACTTTCATTTATTCAATCAGTCGCTTCACTGTCTCTCACACAAATCCATTTCCCTTCTCAGAGGAGTAAGACACAGTAGGGGACACCCTGCTGCATACTGAGATGAGAGGCACGGGTGACATATTGATTTCTGAACGCCGACTTACCGATCTGCCATAATCGGATAACACTGCTTTTCATTGCATCACACTGTAGGGCAGGAGTGAAACTGCTTGTTTTAGACACAGGGAATCCTCCATTAAACTTTATCCAAACAGTCAGCTCAGTGGGGGTCGCCTAACAAACAGGAGCCGAATGGTGGAACATCACAAACAATGTAGTGGTTGCAGGAGACATCTGTTCATTTTCTCTGCCTCTCTCTGCTGAAAAACACGGAGAAGCCTGACTGGCCCGGGTATGTGTTTTTTTTCTTTGTTGCAATGATTAAATTATGTTTGTGGGCTTGACGCAAAGATGCATCGTCTGATGGATGCCAACCACACGTGGCCTTGGTTGATGAGCTGTTTCCACAGCAACATGGAGCCTTTATCGTCATCAGACAGAGAGCCGGGTTACGCCGGAGCAGGAGTTCTTTAAATAGCCATCAGCAGTTCACAACAACACATGATTAGGCCGACGTCTGAAAACTCTCAAACCGCCAGTGTTTTCACCTCTACGATAACAATAGCGCTTATTTATAGAACAATTTTCAAAAATAGCAGAAGAGAAACAGCAAAGTAAATGGTTAAAAAATGTGAAATGAAGGTGAAAAAGGTAAAAAAAACAAAACAAACTGAACAACAGAAGAGATGCTGTGTGAAGCGGCACACTGCTGTCCTAATTCATTTTAAACACATGTGCTACAGATCATGAAGGCAGTCAGACTCTAGGAAAAGAATAATACATCTCATGTTGATCTACTGCACACGTGGAGCTTATGCGTCCAGGAGACATATGGATTTAAAAAGCAGTCTAATAAGAACAGTTATTGCCATGTGAAAACGTTTTCGTTCACTTTGAGATTTTCTAGAACTAGATGAAAATAGTTCATACAATTCATACAAGACAACAGTGTCTCAGGGTCACACGTGGCTTCTTTTTATGCATCGTAGAGCTTTAACTTGTATTTGTGGATGGCATGGTTTACTGTGTTCATGACCGCTTGCAGTGATTTCTATGATGCAATCATGTTTTTTTTTTAGTGCAGTGCAGCCTGAGGGCCTGAACACTACATGCACCTAATATTGATTGTCAGCCTTGTCTCTTGCTCATAGAGATTTCTTCACATTATACTGTTGAAAGTCTTCCCAATTTAAAGTTGAGGAACTCTATTTGGATTTTTTCCCTACAGTTTGTAGATGCAGTTTTTTTTTTGCAGATTGATGGATCTCTGCTCAAGCATAGGTTTATGCCAATTGTTGCATTCTCTTATTCACATTTTACACAATGGAATTTCTGGATGACCTCGGGAAAATTAGTTTGCAATCATCTTATGAACAGTTAGTCAGACTGTTTACAAATCAAGGAAATTCAAGAACAGTCAACCAATGAAAATCTCTTGAGGAATGAGATGTGTAAGAGCCTAGGAACAATTCTTAGCAATTAACGCCCATGAGCCAGTGATCGGGTAAACACTAAACAATGGTATTCTTGGCACAATTGCAAGGCGACATTCACTTCATTTTCAAAAGAGAACTCCCCCGTCTGTCAGCAATTTGCTAAAGATCATTTGGAGAAGCCAGAAGCTGTTGGAACAATAGTTTGTGGACAGATGAGACCAAAATAGAACTTTTGCTTCGGGTAGAATGAGAGATTTGGAAAAATGCTTTATTTTAGCATCAGATTCTTATTTCAGGTGTGAAACATGGTGGTGGTAGTATCGTGGATCGGGTCTGTTTTACAGCATCTGGGACAACATGACCTGCCCATCACTGATAGGGCAACAGATTTGTAAATTATACCAGAACATTTTAAATCAGAGGAACATAGTAATGCAACCTCTTGCTATAAATTCCCAAACAACATAAAACATCCAGACAACATTTAAGTGACGACGGGATGACATCACAGAAATTTCACAGTTTTCAACCAGCACTGAATGAACGCTCAGCCAGCTGTTACTCAATTTCCAAATGTTTGCTGGGTATTCTGGCAGATTCCTTTCATTTTCACACAAAGAAGCACTCTCTTTCCTCAACATACTTCTCCCAAGAGGGTTGCTAATATAAATAAAGGTTATGTAACTGTGTGTGCTGATGTCTCTTTGTAATCAGGTGGAGAAAGTTTTTCTTTTGCCCTAAACCTGACCAATCTAGCTGCTGGTTGTGTAAAAGTGGAGTAAACACAGCTGGTGCCCGTTTCAAAGCCACTGAAAGCGGGAGGGGTTTATTAAAAGAGTGTCTCATAGTGAGTAGTCCCTTGCTCTTAAAGAGCTTGTTGATGTCCTCAAGCCTTTTATCTTTAAAAGGTTTGTGTCTCGTACAAGATGCAAATGTGATCCATGTAGCAGCCTTCGTCGCTCTTTATTATCCCAGAATTTTTACCTTTTAGTTTTTGATTTACTGTAAAAATGTGTTTCGATGGTTTTTGCTGACATGTCTTACTTTGAATCCTAAATTAGTCAAACAATCAAATAGACACTACGTAGCTAGTGTCTATTCAGTGAAAATATAAAGTTGCACACCATTAACTTCATTTATTTTGGTATTTATGTGGCCATAATTGGCAATTTAGTAATGGATTATTGCCCCAGGAATAGTTTTGAATTACTGAATAAACACTCATTGTACAAATTTGAAATCTGATCTCAAATGGATACAAACTGAGGTAGCTCTGTTTTGGGGAAAACTGCGAGGGTCTCAACACTACATGCCTTTTGTTAGGGAAAAACAAATATTGCCATGATGAAGATAAGCTTGCCATGTGACACGGAAAAGTGATAACAAAATAAAGAACAACTCCGTTTTAAGCATATACAATGAAATGTAACTAAATCGACTAAATTTTCAGTTTGGACTGTCTTTGAATTTGTTATAGAAATGTCTAATAAAATGTTGTTGTCCAGAACATTACATTTTTAGAACAGTACAGACATTAGCCTGTATTAAAATACTGTCATGTACATCATATATTATTTTCTGCATCAGACAGATGTGGCAACACGCACTGCTTAGTCATAGATGTAATTATCAGTGAGTTGTAGGTGGAGACTGACTCATGTGGGAAGCTTCAGTCAGAGCAGTGTCAGCACAGAGATGTGGCAACATCAGCTGCGTCTTCAAGCAAGTGGAAATGTAGGAAGTGACAACGGTCTAATCCAATAGGAGCCAAACGCCTCTGTAATACGAGCGCAGTCATGATATTACAGCTCAGGAAATTCGCTTTAACTCTAAACCACGCTGTGACCTATTAGTTTACACACAGTTGCAGTGGTGTTGAAAAATCTCTAGAGGGTGCTATGAGTAAAGATGCTCAGGAGGTTGGTGCTCAGTGTAGGAAAGGTTTGTCATTAAAAAAATGTAACGCAGATTTTTAATAAAATGCCTTTGAATCAATCACGTTTCAGTTGAATTTAATGAAAAAGGGCAGGATCTACGTCAGAACGATGTAGAAAAAGATTATTTGTATGAAGAGAAAGACATTTTATGTTTTTCCAAGTTGTAGAATGAAAGTATTGTATAAAGGAGAAAAACTGCACTGGAAAAGCTAAGAAAAAAAATTCCAGGATCTGATTGGATGACTGGTTAAATTGGATAATATTACAGCAGGACCACAAAAAGCCATTAAGTAGATGCATCCACTCTGACTCTTTACTGCTGATAGTCGGCTCCTTCTCCTCCCTTTCTCCCCATTAGATCACAGCCTGCTTCACCTTAACCACCCTGACCGCAATTTCCGGATACAAACACGAGGGTGGGGTGTTGGGCGTGTGGACGTGCGGGTGTACAAACAGAAAATGATAAATAATTAAAGCCAGCTTTATAGCATGGAACATGCGGAAGGAGACATGGCTTAAAAAGAACACAGATGGAGAGTGGCTGATAATTACGTCTCAGATTGATTATGTGCTTTGTCTCTGTGAAAGTTTCTCTTTGGAATTAGGCATCGGATTCCTCTGAAAGTGCCTCTAAATGATCATTTACAGGATTAAATATAGATGAGTTCTGCTTCAAACGTAGTAAACCCCACTCCCTGCTCCATTAACAACTACCTGTCTTTACATCAGCTGATGAATACAGATGAAAACATACATTTGGCCGAAAGCAGCCCATTAGCATATTAACCATATGTAGAGGCATTTGTGCTTTTGAGAGGATGAAACTGAAAAAACCTCTTCCGTTTCACTATAGAAGGCCATACTAATGAATGCAACTTTGTTTTATTTGACAAAAGCAGCCAAAAAAAATAAGTGCATGGCATGATCTTACCAATAAGGTGTGATTTACTCACAGGAGGAGCTCCTTCCCACATGCAGTCTAAGTTAGCAGGGGAGGAGGTCCAATTAGCAGAAACCAGATTGCCCGGCAGTATGACAAGAGTACATGAACTTTTTTATTACCTAGAAATGAATCATAAATCTAGGAAATCTGAATATTGCTACCCCTTGTCCTTGTCATCATCTATTTGACAAAAATAATTAACTAGACAATCACGTGACAGAATCACGCCAGCTGCAACACCAGTGAGTTCTCGATCATGGAAAGTAGATGCCAGCTAAAAGTAACTCATGCGAGTTCATTAAAAAGTCTATGAAGAGGAAGACGGGCTGTAGGAAAACTTCATCAGACTGCACTTGCTATATTTCCCGCCACATGACTACATGGTTTCTCTAACACGGTGCCTGTGTAGAGTCAGTTCTGGCCTGGTGCCTTTTGAGAATCAGCCTACATTTCAACAGATTTAGAAGCTTAATGTTACAATGAGAAAGCTGACTGAGTCGTGGCCGACAGGCTTGTGATGCTTCAACCACCAAAGGTGTAATTGCCTTCAAGGCACATTTTCCCATGACAAACACACTCGAAAACACTGACAGGCAAACTCAAAAGGTGAAAACATTACCAGTCATGCTACTGCAGCTTGCAGTAAAGTAAGTGCAAGAACATCACCGTGCCAGTGTTTGTATTTACACTGCTTGAAACATTATCACACATTATCACTGAGCCTGATAAGTCCTCAGCATTAAAGCTGTAACAAGTTATTTTAGGACTGGCAATGTGATACTGGAATTTGAGTCTGGAAACTTTCTGTGTAATGCTATTGTCATTTCTTATTTATTTATTAATTTTGTTGGAACACGTCGTCCACAGTTTTGGCTGAAAAGCTCATGTGATTGGCACTGGGGCTGTAATGTTCCTCAGCAGTGGGCATGCAGGAATGTTAAGAGGGAGGAAACGCACTGTTTAATCCCAAACATCCTCATCCATAGATGCAGGGCTGCTTACTGGACTATTGTTCAGGCCACTGAGACTGAAAACAAAGTAGCACTGCTCTGAAACTCAACAAGCTTTCAGAAAAGTATGATCACAGCCATTTTCTAAGCAGTCCTCAATCTTTTTGACCCATGACTACATATAAAACATATACACAGCTTCAGGTTTAAATGTGTTAAAACTGCATCCTTTCTAATGGCCACCAGGAAAACAGCCCCCTGGACCTTCTTATGCTAAATACTCTCCTGGTGAGTTTATGAGCCCAATCGCTCCCACCCGCTGTCAGGAAATGCACCGTGACCAATTTAAGATGACGTAGCAGCAGACTGCAGCATCGTGAAGTCTCTGTTTCAACTTGTGCCGAAAGTGTAGATTTCAAATTGTGTTGAAAGACCAAGTAAATTAATACTGCTTTAATGCTTTTTCTTCAATATTGCTGTCATGTTCAGTGCCGTATTTCTCCAGTTAGACAACAGTAGTTGTGATACATCCTGAATAGAGTACAAAAACACCTGAGACATTTCCTCTACGTTAATGTAAATAGTTGTAAATAGTTGTATATAACTATTGTTGTTTTGCAAAGTTTCAACGTACCTTTTTGGATTTTACAGTTTATATTTGCATTTCAGCCTTTGGAAATTATTTTTTAAAACATGTTTGAGGTTTCACATTAAAAAACTAAACTAATACAAACTTTCCTACTCCGACTAGATGGTTTTTGTCATGATTTGCACTGGCAGACTGCGTGGAGGGAGGAAGAGGACCCAAAATGCAGACACTTGGAACGAAACTATAACTTAACAAAAGGTGAACTGTTTATTTGTGGCTGGGAAAAGGTACAAAACAAAAGGAAGATGCACACTGAGGTGAAACCAACTATGAACTAAACTAGGAAAAACTAAATGCTAAACACAATAGACAACGAACAAAACCTCGAATGTGATAAACCCTGAACATGGAAAAACCTGGAAACATGACGAGAACTCACCAGAGAACCTCACAACGGAATGAGGTTTTAACTGTAATCACAGGAGGTGATGAGGGGAAGTGGAAACAGCTGATTAGAATGAACATAATGATGCCACAGGGGAAGTGAAACTAAACACAATGAACATGGGACACCAGGCCTCTTCAAAATAAAACAGGAAACATCATGAGACGCAGACATGACAACACGAGCTTGACAACGTAAGACACGCAGACGTGAAACACATGAAGGTCAAGGGAGACTTAAACACAGGGGTGAAGACGCAAGAGGAATCTAATAAGATAAGATAAGATAAGATAAGATAAGATAAGATAAGATAACTCTTTATTGTCATTGCACAGTCATACATAGTACAGTAGTACAATGAAATTGGAAAAACTGTCCTACGTCGGCACTACATATAACACAACACGACACGATATGACACATCACAACGTAACAAACAACACAACACAGTATATTAACTTAGTATAAAAAAGAAGAATAAGTGTATGTGTATTGCACACTGTTATTATTGCACATTAATTATTATTGCACCTTGTTATAAATATAAATATTATTGTTATCGTTTTAAACATTGTTACCTCCCCCTAAAAAGTCCAGGGAGGTATCCAGTCAGGTCAGCTATTTACATTGATCAGGGCTATTGCCCTGTTGTAAAAGCTGTCCTTGAGTCTATTTGTTCGGGACCTCAGCAGCCTGAACCTCCTGCCAGACGGCAGCAGCTTAAACACCCGGTGTCCTGGGTGTGTGCAGTCCCGTAGGATGCTGCGTGCCCTCTTGAGACAGCGAGTGCTGTACAGGTCCTTCAGGGAGGGAAGAGGATGTCCAATGATTTTTTGGGCTGTGTTGATGACCCTCTGGAGTGCCTTTCTGTGTGCTGTGGTGCAGCTGGAGAACCACACACCGATGCAATATGTCAGCACACTTTCAATGGAGCAGCGGTAGAAGACGGTCAGCAGCTCCTTCTTCAGGTCCATTTTTCTGAGGATTCTCAGAAAGTGGAGACGCTGTTGGGCCTTCTTTAAGACCGCAGAGGTGTTAGAGCTCCATTGGAGGTCTGTGTCTATGTGCACACCCAGAAACTTGAAACTGGAGACCCTTTCCACGCACTCCCCGTTGATGCTGACAGGCTGCAGCTCGGACTTCCTCCTTCTGAAGTCAACTACCAGTTCTTTTGTTTTGGTGGTATTGAGGTCCAGGTTGTTGTCTGCACACCAATCTGACAGCCTCTGAACTTCAGCTCTGTATGCAGTCTCATCTCCCCCTGAGATGAGCCCCACCACAGTGGTATCATCTGCAAACTTGATGACTGTGTTGTCTGGGTGGGAACTAACACAGTCATGTGTGTACAGAGTGTACAGTAGGGGACTCAGTACACAGCCTTGTGGAGAGCCGGTGTTGAGGCTGAGGGCTGAGGAAAGATGAGGCCCCACTCTAACTCTCTGTACACGGTCTGAGAGGAAGTCTCTGATCCAGCGGCAGGTGGTGGAAGGAAGTCCAATTTCCAGCAGTTTATCTATTAGTCTGTCCGGGAGTATCGTATTGAAAGCAGAGCTAAAGTCAACAAAGAGCAGCCTGGCGTAACGGCCCTGCACTTCCAGGTGAGAGATGGTGGTGTGGAGCGTTGTAGCAATGGCATCTTCAGTTGATCTGTTAGCTCTGTATGCAAACTGTAATAAACTGTAATAAACAACGAACTATAACAGAGCAACATAGGCAAGAATAGAAATGAACTCAGATAAGACCTCCAAGTAAATAATTTGCCCACTCCAGCTCCTAGACCAAATACAAACAGTGGGGAAGAGGGTTAGCTCAACCCACCACAGCTCCCAAGCTAGCAAGGAGTATATATTCATGCTAGCATTTATGGCGCCTAAAACACATTTATGATACACACATACTACACACTTATCACATCTTACAAAAACAGGCTTAATAATGACAATAACTGAACTAACATCGCAATCATAAACATCAGGGTGGCTAAATATGAATTATGTGTGTTTTTAAGGTGTTGGAAAGAAATGACACCCACCTCTCCCACAGGGGAATTGTAGAAAAAGGGGAGAGGCAAAAGGGGTACACTGTATTTATAGTATTGCACCAAAGAAGAAGAAGAAAAGAATGAGGAGGGGCTCTAACTGATAATGAACACAACTACAGGCTTGGAGGTCCTAAAAGTCAGGTATAAAAGGAGCAGTTTGGGGGTTTAGAACACATTTTGTGTAATTATAACAATGTGATTTATGACTCTGTTACACTGGGGCTGCACAGCGTGGTTAGCTCGTTTAGCTTGTTAATGCGTTAGCGCCATCCAGCGTTAACGTCATTTTAACGAGATTAACGCTGACAGCACAAAAATATATTAAAACTCAAAACGCTGGGTCAAATGAGCCAGGATCGACAGTTTTTGTGTGATTTTGTGAAATATAAATGTAAAATCAAAATTAGGCAAGAATTTGATACTCTTGACCTTGGATGATTAAAGTCATGAAGCTAATTTTGTAAATGTAACATGTTGAATCCCATAAAGGCGAGCATGTAGTGACAGAGGGGCGGGGAAGTCCCCTTTTAACTGAAAGAAACCTCTAGGATATATATGCTAAGAGAGAGTGGCCATCTGCCACAGTAATTTGTGGTGAGGGGAAAGAGAAGAGAGGAAAAGAAGAAGAAGACAAAACCAACAAACATGACATAGCACAAACTACTGGATAGAGAAAATACAAAGTTAGTGACAGACACTCTACAGCAGCATAACTAAGAGATATCAAAGAAAGTGTAAAGCATAATCTTAAAAGCTGTGAAGGTTTCCGCCTACCAAGAAAAAAAAGAGAGCTGGTTTCATATAAAAGAAAAATTCAACTTTTGAAAACTCTGGGAACAAAAAGTAACCCTGCACTCTAAGCATCAACAGGGTACTATCAGATCTTTAAGGTTTGGTGGCGTCTGATCATTCACGATTTTATGTGTTTGGAGAAGCATTTTAAATTCAGCTCTTGATCTTACAGGAAGTCAGTGAATGACACCAAGGAGTATGGGAGAAACATGATCTATTTCTACTCTCTGTTAGTACTCTGGTGCACCATTTTGGAAGCTTTTCAGCTTTTTACTTATTCACAAGGCGGCGCCACAGTGTCTCCTCCCAGGGTTGAACTGTAGACCTTTGGCTTGTTGGGCAAATATGTAAACCACTGCATTATGGAGTCACTCTTACAGGACACGCCAAGCACAGGTAAATGGGAAGGCACTTCTAAAGACTAGTTTCACGTGTAGCTTTCTTGGTTTGGTACCAGCTGGCTCACGTTCATATGCGGGCTTTAGAGACTTTGCGGAACATGGGGCATTTACTGGACCAGTTTACTAACTTTATGGTGGATCTCCTCCTTTAGTACTGTTATAAAAAGCCCTTTAGGTAAATACAAAGCAAAGCTATTTTTGCTTGGCACTACAGCCACCTCTATACAGCAGATTTGCATGGTGATATTTAGTTATGTTGATAGAAAACAAATGTTAGATGAAGAGGATTTGCTTACTTAGGCTAGGACATCACTGTCTGAGCTGCAAAGGTTTCATCATGTTTACATGGCCGCTTCTTTTCTACTTCAGAGTTTTATATGTTTATATGTTTTATAAACATATAAAACTCTGAAGTAGTTTTATATGTAAAACTACTTCATATCTGAAGTAGTTTTATCAGTCAAATCTGATGGTTTTATATGGTTTACAAGTCTGCTCTGAAGTTGAGCTGGATGTACCAATCATATTCTTGTTCAAGACTGAGTGATCCATTATTGAAATTAATGATGGGTGCATACAGAAACCAGGGATGGGAGAGTTGGAGGTAATTAAAAGTAACCACATGGCTGCAGAAAAGGGAATATATGAGAACAATAAAGAGGTTATTACATTAAATGAGTGAACAATGGTATCCATAAGACCTGTAAGCTAGTTTTAGCCCATAAAGCTCACAGCGCTTTCTGGTCTACCTACCACACCGATAAAGCCCTGAGATAACAGGCCCATTTCTGACAAAAAGTTTCTCTTAAAGGCCACGTATGACTGTCGTCACTCTGAGGGCTCTGAAATTGCCACTTGACAGTGACACAATGTTCCAGTTGAAACCCCCCCTTCCCCCGGTCCCCCTCGTTGCCCGAGACCCTCCCACCCCCGTCGCCAGCCACGTAGAAACATCAGGAGCTATTTATAACATCTTCACCCCCTCATATGAAGGAATATCTCTCTGTTTTTCTCCTCTCTCCTCTCTCGCTTCCTCGCTCACTGTTGCCATGGCGCTGTGAATCAATGACATCACAAGTGTGTGCATGCTTGCGCGTGTGTTTGTGTGCGGAGATGAAAGCTGGAATCTGCAAACTGAATGAACACAGCTAGCGAATATCAGGTGACGAGCAGAAGCACAGACAGCAGGCATCCAGCTGGAGCATGCACACACACACACACACACACACACACACACACACACACACACACACACACACACACACACACACACACACACACACACCAAACTCATACGGCCCTTCACCCACCCACTCGCCAACCCACACACGCACAACCAACCAATCTGTCACGCACCCTGTGACACACAGTCAAACAAATGGACAAGAAAAACTAATTGGGTTAATGATGATAACTGCTCATGCTTTTCAAAATGCCTGCACTGTTATGTTAGCTATATGCAACTTCAAATAGAAGTCAGACCGGGCTGCACATTTATATCAAAGACCTGAATTTAGACTATCTCAGATTAATGACATCGAATATAATCATTCACTCATTGTTTTATTGAACTTATAGGAAACGGCAAAACATAAAAAAATGAATTTTGGATTTACTTACATTTTACATCTAAGCTTGTGCGTGAATTTGGATGTTTGGGAAGGGCAAAAATCATTGCAGCAAACAGAATGTGGCACCGTTACTGTTCTAACTGTATTAGTCTGCTTTCTTAATAAAGTTTTACCAGCTTGTAACAGGATATGCATTTTGCTGTAAAGTTGGGCATTTTACTACGTTGTTAACTTAATTACTTCGAAGCCAGCCTCTGCTGATCCCGAATTCCAGTTTATGTGATTACCTGTTTAAATTATTCCATTGTAATTGTTTTTTGGATTTATGTATGCTTATGCATGTTTTTAAATAGTGCATAGCATCATGATCATTTTATTAGGGACGACTACTCAATTGCTTGTTAAGTCAAATATCTAATCAGGTAAAATCAGCACAAATAAACAAACAAACAAACAAAAACATTTGCTTTTACGCGTGTAGACATGCCTGAGATTAAACTGAGCATCAGGAATGAAGGTGACTTAATGTTGCCTGATCTGATGAGTCCTGAAGTCAGAATTTAGTGTAAACAACATAAAATCATGGATTCACCCTGCCTTGTATTAACTGGCCAGACTGGTGGTGGTAGTGTAATGTTGAGGGGGTTGATTTCTTGGCACACTTTTGGCATTACCGTAGTTTGCCCTGCTTGTAGCAGGTTAACTCTCTATGTCACAAAGCTCAAGCGCTTTCTACCTGGTTTCTTGAAAATGACAGTGAGTTCACTGTGCTGAAATGCCCTCCACAGTTACCAGAACTCAACATAGTAGAGCACCTTTGGGATGTTGGAACAGCAGATTTGTATCATAGATATGCAGGTGATGAATCTGTAGGATCATTGTGATGATGTTTACAGCACCTTGTTGAATGAAGATTTAAGGCCGGTTTAAATGTGATAGGGTGGGGGCGGTTAACTGAGTACAAGGTGCACCCAGTAAAGTGTCCAGTTAGTATATGTGTTATTGTATTTGAAATACTCTCATGTCTGGGATGTGATAATACAGTGGGTAAAATAAGTATTGAACATGTAAATATATTTCTAAACGGGCAGTTTAATTAAATTCTCACTAAATGTAGGTAACGATCCACCCAAACCACATATGCAAAGGCCATAGATGTCCATAAATGATGGTTTGTATAATAAAGAGAAATGGCATAGGAAAAAAAATATTGAATACGGTTACTGATATACCAAATACATCTAACACAATACAAAAGCCTTTGTTGGTGATGAAAGCTTTAAGGTGCCTTGTGTATGGAGAAACTTGCTCTGGTGTGATTTTGGCCCATTCTTCAAGTCTTAAAGGTTCAGTGGGCCCCTTCTATGAACTCTGAGTTTTAGATCTTTTCATACATTTTTGTTGGATTCAGATCAGGTGATTGCCTGGGCCATTCTAGCAGATTTCTTTTCTTTCTCAGAAACCAACTGAGAGTTTCCTTGACTGTTTGTTTGAAATCATTGTCTTGCTTAAACATCCGCCCTCACTTCATCTTCATGATCCTGGTAAACGTCAGCTGATTTTTATCAAGAATGTATTGGTACATTTTTCCATTCGTACTTCCTTCAATTATGTGAATTATGCTGAAAAACAGCCCAACACCATGATGTTCACACCTCCAAACTTAACTTTTGGTATGGTGTGATATGCAGTGCCTTTTGACCTCCAAACGTAGTGTGCATTATGGCATCCAAAGAGTTTAGTTTTGATCTAATTTGACCAAACTATATCCTCCCTATTTCACGGGCTTGTCTAAATGTTGTTCAGCAAACTTTAAACATGCTTGAACGTGGTTTTTCTTTAGCAATGGAGTCAAGCATTGCATGGTTGAGTGCACTACTTACTGTTTTTTTTTTTTGTTTTTTTTTAATGGCATCTCATTTCATTGTTATGCAGACAACTCACAGATTTACCTGCCACTGAAATGTTAATCTGAGTTCTCTGAAGGTTTTACTAGATTGTTTGGAGGATGTTAAGGCATGGATGGCCTTAAACATTCTTTAATTTAGATGAACAGATCTTGCAGGGAGCCCTTGCTTGTGGCTGGTTAACGGGAAAATTATTTTCTTTCCACTTCCAGATTAGTGCCCCAACACTGCTAACTAGACTCTTTAGTAGTTTAGAAATTCTTCTGTAAAAAATGCCATCAGTATTTTTTGCAACAATAAAGCTGTGATGGTCTTGAGAGTGAGTACTGGATTTACCTATCATGAGATATTTCACATGTGACACCTTGGTAATGAGACACCTTTTTATAGGCTATCAGTTGGGACTGAACCAGGTTTCAGCCAGTGTGCTGACTTTCTTTCTTCAAGTGTTCAATACTTTTTCCCCGTGTCATTTTCTCTTTAGCACACATAACTTTATTAATAGACATCTATGGTTTGATTTCTTTGCATGTGAGGATTGGATGGGTTGCAAAAGTATTCGGCCCCCTTGAACTTTTCCACATTTTGTCACATTACAGCCACAAACATGAATCAATTTTATTGGAATTCCACGTGAAAGACCAGTACAAAGTGGTGTACACGTTAGAAGTGGAACCAAAATCATACATGATTCCAAACATTTTTTACAAATAAATAACTGAAAAGTGGGGTGTGCGTAATTATTTAGCCCCCTGAGTCAATACTTTGTAGAACTACCTTTTGTTGCAATTACAGCTGCCAGTCTTTTAGGGTCTGTCTCTACCAGCTTTGCACATCTAGAGACTGAAATCCTTGCCCATTCTTCTTTGCAAAACAGCTCCAGCTCAGTCAGATTAGATGGACGGTGTTTGTGAACAGCAGTTGTCAGATCTTACCACAGATTCGCGATTGGATTTAGACACCAGACAGGTCAGGGATAAAGTTATTGAGAAATTTAAAGCAGGCTTAGGCTACAAAAAGATTTCCCAAGCCTTGAACATCACACAGAGCACTGTTCAAGCAATCATTCAGAAATGGAAGGAGTATGGCACAACTGTAAACCTACCAAGACAAGGCCGTCCACCTAAACTCACAGGCTCAACAAGGAGAGCGCTGATCAGAAATGCAGCCAAGAGGCCCATGGTGACTCTGGACGAGCTGCAGAGATCTACAGCTCAGGTGGGGGAATCTGTCCATAGGATAACTATTAGTCGTGCACTGCACAAAGTTGGCCTTTATGGAAGAGCGGCAAGAAGAAAGCCATTGTTAATAAAAAATCATAAGAAGTCCCGTTTGCAGTTTGCCACAAGCCATGTGGGGGACACGGCAAACATGTGGAAGAAGGTGCTCTGGTCAGATGAGACCAAAATGGAACTTTTTGGCCAAAATGCAAAATGCTATGTGTGGCAGAAAACCAACACTGCACATCACTCTGAACACACCATCCCCACTGTCAAATATGGTGGTGGCAGCATCATGCTCTGGGGGTGCTTCTCTTCAACAGGGACAAGGAAGCTGGTCAGAGTTGATGGGAAGATGGATGGAGCCAAATACAGGGCAGTCTTGGAAGAAAACCTCTTGGAGTCTGCAAAAGACTTGAGACTGGGGCGGAGGTTCACCTTCCAGCAGGACAACGACCCTAAACATAAAGCCAGGGCAACAATGGAATGGTTTAAAACAAAACATATCCATGTGTTAGGATGGCCCAGTCAAAGTTCAGATCTAAATCCAATCGAGAATCTGTGGCAAGATCTGAAAACTGCTGTTCACAAACGCTGCCCATCTAATCTGACTGAGCTGGAGCTGTTTTGCAAAGAAGAATGGGCAAGGATTTCAGTCTCTAGATGTGCAAAGCTGGTAGAGACATACCCTAAAAGACTGGCAGCTGTAATTGCAGCAAAAGGTGGTTCTACAAAGTATTGACTCAGGGGGCTGAATAATTACGCACACCCCACTTTTCAGTTATTTATTTGTAAAAAAATGTTTGGAATCATGTATGATTTTGGTTCCACTTCTCACGTGTACACCACTTTGTATTGGTGTTTCACGTGGAATTCCAATAAAATTGATTCATGTTTGTGGCTGTAATGTGACAAAATGTGGAAAAGTTCAAGGGGGCCGAATACTTTTGCAAGCCACTGTATTTACTTTGAAAACTGGTGACATGTTCAATGTTTATTTTACCCACTGTATCGAGAAGAACTCCAGAGGATGTGGAAGGTGAAGGTAACACTGGTCCCAGTTGTAATGTATCTTGTTTTTGTTTTTTCAACTATCCAAGCTTGCGTAGGAAAATATGTTAATTTTAGTGAACTCACCTTATAAATCCCCAACCAGCCCACTGTAAACGGGTGGGCCTATTCTCTGCTACTGAGAGGTCACTTAAGAGCACAAGGCTAAAGCAGCAGAAAATAGAAATCGCTTGAAAGATAAAAGAGTTATGCGATAAAAGACTCGACCACAAACAAGCGAGACATCTGCTGTATTGTGGAAACTCCAGTGTGTAAAAGAATGTGTCCAGACTGAGACTGAGTGTGTGTCCAGTTTGGCATTACACACTGTCCATGACATGGCTGCAGAGCAGATAAGCTTGTCTTATCTTTGTTGCCAACTCCTACCCCCAGACAAAGTGACCGGGAGGAGAGCAGACAGCAGTGGAACAACTCTGAAATAATGCCTCTATTGTTCAGTCTATTTACACCCCCCTCCTCTCCCTCACACACACTTCAAACATTCCCCACCCTCTGTTTATTGCTGCGAAAAAAAACTCAACAGTGTTGCTTTCTTTTTGCTTCATCATGGCTGCCCCCTTGTTCACTCTGGCTTCTTCACCGTCTCATCTTTGAAAGGTGCTATAAATACAGCATATGCACCCGCACCCACGTAAACACACTCTAACTCCTCCAACTGGCAGCACCCATGGGAGCCACCCTACCACAAACACAAAGCCTAGCCTCACACTGTTTTGTCTCATTTATCTCTCTCAGATTTGTTCCACCTTTCTGCCAACTTCCAATAGAAGTTTAAACATCGGGATGCCACACTGCAGCTAAAGAGCGAGACAGCACGCACGCAAATCAGCAGTGTTTATCAGTGTGCAAACAAACCACACATGCAAAAATATTTGGGGCACCCAGATCTCTTAAAATGCATATTTGAAAAGGGAATCCCTTACTTCAAGAGAAGCAAAGGGATGTTTGAAGCACTGCACTGTTTTTTAAAAACTCTTGCGAAGCCAGACTGTTCAACTTGCACATCTTACATATACTGGATTCATTACTGTAGCACTGACACACCTCATTGCTCAGTTCATTAGGTTTTACTGTAGGTCTGCTGCTACAGCCTTATGGCCATTAGCATGTTGTTTGTAACAGTGATAGGTTCTTAGTTCATTTTATTTTGTTTTATTAAAGATGCATTTTTTTAGCCTTCATTGCAAAATGACAATAGAGTGAAAACAGGACAAAAGATTATGGGATGACAAAGTGGGGCAGGATTTGAACCTGGTCCTTTGCATTAAACATATGGGTCACTTGCTCTATCCAGTAAGCTAAGCTAGCTTAAGACACATTCATGTGACGAACATAAAACTATGACATAATCAAAACTACAATAAACTTAATGCTAATACCAATACCTATTTTGAGTACTATTTAGAAACACTTGGGGCTAACTAAAAGCATATAACCTGTAGGACATAGTTTTTAAACATGGCCTACCAGCCTAGAATCATTTATCGTTAATCTTTAGCAGCTGATGAGTCAGTTCTGTTGCATAAGTGCCCTGCCCTTAGATATTTTCTCTCATGGAGAGATTAAGAAAGACCACTGTGGTCCCTTATAAAACCCCAGCACACACGGTTCACCTCCCTTTGCCCTTGGCCATGCTGAGGATCGTTGAATATGATCCGAGCCCTGCAGCAACATCGGAAAAGACAAAGATGGACGTTCCATAAATGCTGGCAACTTTGGACATCCATGTGGCCTATTTCCTCCTGCCTGAGTCACCAGGCTGTGGCCCCATCTGCCTCATGCCACTCCAAAAGAGTGCAATTGACAGCAGCAATTCATGAAACCCATTGCTAGCGATAGAGACAGAGGCAGCATGTACAAGTCAAGGCGACTGGACAACAAACAAACAAAAAAAAACCCACAGTAGCTATTGGACATAACTCAAGTTATGTTAAGTCTGCTGCCGTTAAGTTTTCTGCTTAGAGGCCCTCTGGCTTCTTCTTTAGTTGATAATTCTTCAAAAGGAGATGAGTGGTGTATATTATGGGATTAGGAAATCAGGGTGCCAGGTTACTACCTCCTTCTATATCAGCAAACCTTCCTAACCTGAAAGCCAAGGGGTCACATTTAACAGAACATTAAGGCAATTTTGTAAATTACAGTCATCTTAAATTATACTTAGAAACAAGCATTATCCAGGGTATGGTCATTGACTAACTACTGAAGTCCTTAGCTAGTGAACGGTTTCACAGTCAAATCTACCATAGCCACTGTGGTTTGCTGACTATAAATTTAAAGCCTCAAGTTTTGGTCAGTGCCATCTTTGTCTTTTAAATGTCTTGACAAAGAGCTGGATCTGACTGGGAAACCAAGATCACTTCCTGCTAACACAGTAGAGACTTGTCAGTCATGTAATTCAGCCATTCAGATCATAAATACATAAGTAGCCATACTTATGTTTGTATTCAGAAGAGTCATTCCAAAGAACTTTGACGGTTTAAGGCCTCACATTTTAGACCTAGAAGCTACCTTCATGTTTAATACACAGTCTATGCTTCACAGCCTGCCATGGTGGCTAAAAAAAAAGCCATAACGTAAATTAGATACAAATTAGGCAAGAGAAAATTGCATACAGCCACGAATGTGTCGAGACAGTCCTACAGCTGCTTTACATTCCAGTCAACACCAAAGTCAATAGGCAAATGAGATCAAAGTGACCATGTATATAATAGCAAATACACGCCAACCTGTTTCACGTAGTAACATCTGGGCATGATCAATTTTTATTCAAAGAAGCCTTACCTTTAGATTCTACTGCAGTAGCGCAGCATTCAATGCCAAAGAGCAAAACAAATGTGCTAGACGGAGGCTGTTTGTATCAGGCATTATAAGGAAAGCACAGAATATATATGTGCACATAGTTTGTGTCCCGAGCTTACCATTCATAAAAATTCCAACTGCCAGTCAGACTACAGAAATAGTGAAGTACCAAGAATGAATGCCTGAGCAAATACTGAGAAAATCATCTAAGCAAGGAGTTGCTGCAATTTAGATACATTATGAATAAAAGCACTTTTACATATAAGGTTTATCTGGTCAGAAAACACAAAAAAATCATTTTAGGTTTTTGTCCTTGAGTGTGATGTCTAAGGTTGGGGTCAGAAGATTGCATACAGTGATCGTGGGCATGACTGTTTTGGTATTTATTTTTTGAAACAATTTCTTTGAACTCTTTATCTTCTAGTAAGTGGTGCTGGTGGTTCTACAGTGTTATATAACTTCACAAGACAAAGGCCTATAATTTTCTCATAAATGATCATAATTGACTACAACTGGTGGATTCTCTTTTTCAGTATAAACAGGGTTTGTATGACAACTGATCAATACAATCAAGAAAGTTCAAGAAACGTCAGGTTCTTCCCACATGGTGGAAGGTCTCTTAAAGCAATCTTTTTTGCGCCACGGACCAGTTTATACCCAACAATATTTTCACGGACCGGCCTTTAAGGTGTCGCGGAAAAATACAACAAAATAAAACTAGTACCGGTACCGAAAAAAAGAAGATTTATTCATAACACACGTGAAAAGACCCAGGAAAACAGAGTTAAAGATAAAAACGATAACAAAATAACGCTGAAAACCGATAAAAACCCTGAAAACCATACATTTCACACCTGAGCCTCAACTCTCGCGGCCCGGTACCAAACGACTCACGGACTGGTACCGGTCCGAGGCCCGGGGGTTGGGGACCACTGTCTTAAAGCCATTTCTAAACAGCAAGTTCCAAGATGATCATTTCCAACAACTGCACAATAATACGAGTTATTTGGCTACAGACCACTTTTATTCCAGACCACTTTGCCAAGGTCTGAAATAAAACCCAAATGGTTCCCCTAAGATTAGAAGAAATTAGGATGTTCAGGAGTAACCCAGGAACCACCAAGGTTCAAACCTGCAATTCATTCCTGGAACACCAGGAATACATCACTGTCCACAATAAAGTTTTCGATCTTTATGGACTGAGTTTGCTGACTAAGGAAAAAGTCCCTGTTCCAAAACAGACACCCTAAAGCTTCAATGAAATTTGCCGCTGCACATATGGGTCAAGCCAAATGCCTTCAGGAGTAAACCTGAGGCTTTCAAACCCAAGTACCACCTGTCAAGCATGGTGGTGGTAGTATCATCCCAAACACAGATCCAAACTCTTTTTGGAATGGGAAGCATCTGAAATGACCTTCCTGAAGACCCAACAACCCTACTGAAAGAAAGCTCTGTGGCAAGAAACAAATCAATTTAAATTAACTCCACCAATTCTGCCAAGAGTGGTCAACATCCGGCCAAGTGTGTGGTTGAGTTGCAAATTGCTAAGGGACTAAATTTGAGCCTATATGTATACATTTGATTGTTTTTTTACAGTAATTAAAGATGTATGTTGTTTGATCATGTAAAAAGCCCCAACTTACCATGACGTTCGTGCCCATGAATGTATGTAACCTTTGGTAGACTAGAAAAAAAGATGTTTTTAAATCATTTTAGTAACCCTGTAAACTTTAGTCATCAGGGAAAAAAAAAAAAAAAAAAAAAGAAAAGCCCCCAGATGTCAAAGAAAGTCATTATATACGATACAGCAGCCACATTGTTTGTAAATGGTTTTTATTAGCAAAATAAGGGAGATGAGTCTACAAAGATTCTCCTTCCACGGAGAACATACATACACTGACAGTTGTGGCAGTTTCTTTATATGAACAGATCCAGGATGACATTTTACATCACTCTCTTGCCAAAGTATTGCTGATCTATGATAACAGACCAGGCTTCCTTGACCATCACAGTTTCCAGGATCCTCAAGCAGTGTCTCTACTCTCAAAAATCATCATTAGCCAGGATCCAAGAACAGCGCCTGAATTTTAAAACATTTCAGACCTCATCCTCACCTTCATAATCTATTCTGAGATTTAGTTTCTCTTCTCAACACCAAATTCTCCATAGCCCCCCCCCCCAAAAAAAATACATTAAAATATACAGTAAAATGTGCCTACTCTGGTCTTAGTACTTAAAACACTTAAGCATATTATAAGCTCAGTGCCTCAGCTAACCATTTTTTGAATGTTTGGGAAGAATGGATATTTTACAGATAGTTTAAAAACCAGGACCCCATATTTGTGGGGTAAATGTAACAATATAGATCGCAGTATTGTACTGTGTGATTGGCTGATGAGGCCTTCCATTGTCAGGGTGGGTGGGAATTAGGGGACCGTGGAGGCTACATGTTGGTCACAATGGAGACCCATGTACCTTATAAACTAGAGGTAAATCCTCCTGAAAGCTCAGTGGTGTGCACACAGAAGATAGCAGAGACACTAACATATGAAAACAGTTTACCTCTTAATGACTAGAACAATTCAGCAGGCAAAAGAACAAGCATTTGTACTACGACCGCAGTAAAAGGCATGCGAAGGCACAAGTACCAACAAACTGGACTCAAAGGTTGCACCCCTTTTCTTCCCTTTTGGTTGCGGGGAAGGGAGAAAAGAAGCATTTCCATCAACAGTGAAGTTTCATTTTCCAGAGACAGTGGCAGAAGGAACAGCAAAAAAAAAAAAAAGATCTTTCTCAAAAACAGAAAAACAAAAAAGATGAAAAGAATTTTGCAGTGACGCCTTTACAATGATACAAACATCCTACACAAATGTAACGCTAGTTCCAAAGGTTCCAAGACGAAAAACATAAATAAAGCTGTTAAAAGTGGCATATAGTACAGCACTGGTCCGTGACTGATTTTCCCCATTCTTCTCATCTTCCCCACTAAAGATGCACAATAAGCTGGCTCCACTGCCTGAGGACACAAGGGGAGAAATAAAGAAACATGAAAGACGAGTAGATGGAGGAGGGGTGGTGGTTTAAGGAGAGGCTTTGCAGACCTCGACCTTGCCGCTATCGTTTCACATGCATCTAAATTAAGCAGAAAATGAATTCAAGCCTTTGAAAATAAGACGGCACAAATTTGCACACATCATTGATTAAATGATGGATTATTTTCCTTCTTTATGCTTTGAATACTTATATTCTGGAAACAAAAACACACACACACACACACACACACACACACACACACACACACACACACACACACACACACACACACACACACACACACACACAAATATATATGTGTGTGTAAGTTTTTAATCATCATGGAAAGATGTAGATATTCAAATAAGGCTCCAGTGGTTTACTCAACTCCCACTCCATCCTGGTGAGCACATAAGCAGTTGTATTCCTTATATGTGCCCTCATCCATGACACACGTGTGCGCCACATGTGAGGGCTTACTTACCAATAATAATAATAAAAAAAGGTTGTCATCTTCAGAAGAGTCCACAGTCTTTCAGGTTGTTCTTGATAATGACGTCAGTAACAGCGTCAAAGACAAACTGCACGTTCTTGGTATCTGTGGCGCAGGTGAAGTGGGTGTAAATCTCCTTTGTGTCCTTCCTCTTGTTCAGGTCCTCAAACTGACACTGGATGTAGGCAGCTGCTTCCTCGTACGTGTTGGAGCCTGAGAAAGACGAGGAGGTGGAAGTGAAGTAGCCCGGGAAGTTACCATGTAAGGAAGGGACAGGGAAAGCGTAATTTTTGTACGGCGCTAGGAAATGAATAGCATGGCTGGGCTTTATCCTGCTAAGTGTGCTTCCTTTGTATGAAAAAAAGAAGAAGAAATAAATGGCTAAATTGTTATGCCAAATGCTGGTATGGCCCTACATCATGATCAGGACATCCCTAATGGCTATAATGCTTTGATAATCCACTAATTAGGATGCATTTGAATTATTGTGTATAAAAAGCAGAGATTGAAAAGAAAATTCGGCAGGTTTATGTAGACGAACATGCTGGGTTGAAGCAATAATTTGAGAAGGTTACTGGTGGTGGCCAACAAGTAGTCTGGCACATAGATGCTACACAAAAACAACATTTGGGTTAAGACTGATTACTGAGATTCAAAGATCGAGTGGTGGGCAGATTATCTCTTAGCTATAACTTTGTATTTAGCAGGAAAGTAAACAGTTTTAAAATCTGCCGTAAGACTTTGTTTTATAACAACACCAACTGAGGGTATCCTGAGCACAATGTGAATCGATGAAAAAGGCTTTTTACTGCCAGACTCACCAGCGTATTCTGGGTAGCAGATGGTAAGAGGGCTCTTCTTGATTTTCTCTTCAAACAGGTCCTTCTTATTGAGGAAGAGGATAATGGAGGTGTCTGTGAACCACTTGTTGTTGCAGATGCTGTCAAACAGCTTCATGCTCTCGTGCATTCGGTTCTGAGGAGAAAAAGGAAAGTGACGATGGGTCTTTGTGCTTCGCTCAGTGATCCACGAAGATGTCACGAGTGGAACCGATCCTTCGCTTCTACTTCTATGACCATTGTGATTATAATACGCAAAGACAAAGTTCCTGCTGTGTGTGAACATAGAGTGCCTGCTATTATGTCATGTTCCATGAGTCACACAGCTGAACCACTCACCATCTCTTCATCCTCAGCCAGCACCAAGTCATAATCACTGAGAGCCACGCAGAAGATGATGGCCGTCACACCCTCAAAGCAGTGGATCCACTTCTTCCTCTCAGACCGCTGACCTCCTACATCAAACATTCTGGGTTGAAGACAGGAGTGGGATCGTGTGAGCATGTTCCTCAGCATGACAGCTTACATTAGAGATAGTGCTTGTGAAATCCAGAGGTTTACAAAAAAAAAAATGACTACTATGGCGAGTAGTGATAAAAGTACAGAAAACAAATGACTTTGTGGTTATAAATGAAAGATGAACTTTAAAAACATTACTACAGAAAACACTGAGGCATACAACAAGTATAAACACAAAGAGAGATTGAGAATAACCAAGCCAGGCAACTCGTACTAGTTTCCTTTTCATGCAATATTACAGTGAATTACACATTCAACTTGCTAACTAAGCTAGCTTCATGAGACTAGTGTTATTTAACTCCACAGACATACCCTTATGGTAACATCTGGCTGACAAAACAAAACAAAAATAAAAAAACAAAAAGACAGCTAAAGCCAAAATGCCAAGCTTGAGCCAGATGTGATGGTGGCTACTTCCATCTTTCATATACAGGCTATCAGAAAAGCACTTTTCTGGTTTTACTTGAGAGGGCAATGTAGGTACTTCAATTCGTGAACAGGACTATGATTTTCAATTAAGGCTCATCACAGATATCACTTTATATCTACAGTTTTTTCCACATTTTTAAGAAAATCAATCTGAGCATACATTACGTGAGACACCTTTGTGCACCGATGTACAAAAACACACAGCTGTAGTGCAATAAGAAATATCAAGGGAACCATTCAAGGCCTCATTTAGCTTCTGTAATAGCTCCTACTGGTGTATAAAACTGCACAAGTCCCATCTGGAAATACTTTAGTTTTAAAGATGGAACAGGAGGCGGGCTTTTGAAAGGAAATTAAACCATACTTGGTGTTCAGATTAAATTGGAAGCAAATTCAACCAGATGAGTACCTAAACTAAATAAATACTTTGTTCTTGAGAAAACCTGTAAACTCCCGCATTACATAAAGCAATATCTACTTTGGCTTTTGTAAGTGAAGTGTGCTTTTATGGAGCTAATTACAGCGATGTGACGCTGAATTGGCTAAAAACATTCCTGGTATCATGACATCACCAAACCTCCTGCGCTCACTTCCTGTCTGTGTACATTAAAAGAGGGTGACAACTGAGTCATCGCTGATGTGCGCAACACCTTCGCAGACTGTGTCACAACTTACAGCTGTGAATGCATAAAGGGAATTTCTTTTGGAGTGAATGAGTCAGTAACAGGAAGGAAAACTAATTAAGACATCTTGTAAAACACTCTGAGCCAGTTGTTACAACAAAATTCTCACTTGAAGTGCAGGTCCTTAAATGTGAAGTGCGTCTCAACAATGCCCGTGGTTTTCACTCGGGTCCTCAGGACATCCTGCTGAGTTGGGATGTAGGTGGCCTGGGATATCCTGTCCAAATCGTTCAAGTAGCTGAGAGAAGGACATAAAGAAAAGGACATGAGGAGGGGAGGGTTGGAGAAAATGGATCAAGGTCACCTGTCTCTGCTCCCAGTGCAGGGAGGTGAAAACCAGGTTAGATTCTATATTCTGGTCGTAAAACTAGTCATTTTATGTACACATTTCAATACAGCCCTGTTTTACACATTTGAATTCAGTTTTTCAGTAGAGACAAAACAACAACAACAAAAAAAGAGGAAGCTAGTGACAGTATAGAGCATTTGCCATTGTGTCTAAATTTAACAGTGGTTTTGTGGTTAGAGCTGTTGCCTCACAGCAAACAGGACCTTGGTTTTAATCTAAGTCCTGCTCTTTATTAGTGGGGAGTGTACATTGTTTTCGCTGGTTGCGGGGTTCCCTTCTATGTGCTTTGATCCCTCCTACAGTCCTAACAACTTGCAGCTGAATTGGAAACTCCCTACGTGTGAGTGCGATTGTCTCTGTGCATTAGCCCTGTAATAAACCAGCCATCTGTCCAGGGTGCTGTCCCACATTTTGTCAAATAAAGTACCTGCTGGGATAGACTCTCATTACCTTGTATGGGAATAGCTGTGTACTGAAAATAGAAGGGTGGAATTCTATTTATTCTTTATCACTTCGAGTAGGTTTTTGCTTTCTCGACAAAATTCTTGGACATCAGTGCAAACAAAAACAACATTCTCTGCCGACTGTAGTGCTGCAACACATGTATGAAGATAGAACATTTTGCAAACAGAGTAGAAATATTTTTAATCTTTTAAAATATGCAATACCGTTAAGTATATTAGACAAACTAAACACACTTTGGATGCATTACGTTTTAAGTTGATACCTCAAGGTTACTGGTGATAATTTAAAAGGAAGGAGGGGGGATTAGTAACCTGTAGTTGTTAGCAGAAGCAAAGTAATCTCAATTTCATGCAGACAAGCCTGCTGTTTGTCCTGCAGGATATTATGTGGAGTGAAAAAAAAATAATTCAGAAAAGCCCCTGGACAGCAGGATAAGCGGAACTAATTAGAAAATGGACAACTGCTGCAATATAACTGCTGATGTTTGCTCTATAGAAGCAAAACAAGGTAGATGGCTTTCCAACCCTGAAAAATAATAAAAGGAAAAAAAAAAAAAAGCTGCCTTGTGATAGAATTTGTTGAAGTGCCAGGGGCAATATATGCTAGGTTCCAACTAGTAAAGACATGTTCAGCTACAGAAATTTCTTTTTTTTTTTTACTGAGTTTTTAAAATCTTTAAGCATGTGCTAAATGTTCCTGTGCTGAAGGAGAAGGTCAAAGATTAAATAGTCTTTGCAGCCATCGCTCTTCAGGCACGGTAGAGGAAAGTAAATATTGACAGATTAAAAGTCCAGACACATCAGCCATACAAGTAGCTCTCTGAGTATGGTTGAAGGTTGGGGCAGCGTGTGTCTGGCTTCTGTGTTTACAGTGGAAACGCGCTCATTTTGGGCTCCTGGTCATCGGACGTGAAAGACTTTGTCATCGCCCGTCTTTTCTGCCGATGACTCACGGCTGTGGTGAACCCGGCGATTATTAACGTGGTTGCTTATGTGTTGGACTGCGTGACTCACTATGCTGCCGAGTCGTTGAGCTGATATTCGCGGGAGCGGCTGAAGCAGGCTTGAACACCTCCGTCCTTCCAGAGTCGCTTGATGACACCGGCCAGCTCAGCTGTCATGAAGCCTTCCTCTGCTGAGCCCGCCAGCACAAACAGTTGCCGTGCATCATCCTGAGAGAGGAGTCGGGGTGGTGTCAATATCATAAATCAGCCATCTCAGTCATTACACCACCATTGTGATTCACATGAGCTATCAAGCTAAAACACCAGTCACATTTTAAATACATCGCAGGGAAAGCTACAAATTAAAAGACCCAAATAAATGACCCTACTATTTTTATAATGTTATGTTGAAGGGCGTGTAAGCAGACTATTGTTCCTATTGACAGTGATCACTTAATGTAACTACCTGCTTGTTTCCCCAACACCACAAATTTACTTTGGGTTTCTACTCTAAACAGACCAAATTACAATCTTCTCTCTACTCACAGCTCTTGCTGGGTCACCGAAGTCGATCTTGAGGCGCCCCATGGCTCTGATGATGGCGATTATGGACTGGATAGTGTTGCTGTAGACCACAGCCTTGTACTGCTTGCATTCCTCTTCTGAGTAGCCTGCCTCATGGATGATCCTGTAGAGAAAGGGGGGGGGGGGGGGGGGGGGGGGGGGGGGGGGGTACTGGTTAGCAGTGGGCCTAACCAATTCTTCCTGCTGAATGATGTACAATTTTTTTTAATCATTTTTAGAAATCCTTCTTCCTCTTTAGCTCAAATTTAGTATCACTTAGAAAAAAAAAAATCCCCATCTGCACAAATACTGCCTGGCCACAGTGGCCCTGAACTCTTTGCTCCTCATTTCTGGCTGCAGGAATTATTATCCAGGGAAAAGAAGCTTTTATTCACCCTCTTATAGTTGCACTCAGTGTTGGTTACTAGACAAAAGCATCAGCTGAATTCATGCTACGTAAAAATAATATCTTGAAGTTCTTTCAGTTTATTTCGCACAAAAATTCTGAATAGAGCTTTGGTTTTGCTGCTCAGAAGGAAAGGCTTTATGCCATACTTCTGGCAGTCTGCAAAGCCACCTAAAAGCCCCAAACCAACAATGCGTCAGTCAGTCTTTCGGCAAATTCCATCTTCCTTACACCATCGCTGGCTTTCAGCCCTGAGTCCATCTTTTGCTCCTGAAGATGGGAGCTCTTTTAATGTTGGTTAACTTAAAGTGCCCATTTTCACTGAAACACGTCACCCACTGGAATCAGGTGGCTCCAGTGTTTTGGTCTGTTTTTGAAGTGCTTAAAAACATGATAGTGCAGATGTAAGCCACAAGCAGAAAGATTAATCTGCCTTTTATTTTCTTAAATATCATTTTATTATTATCATCATTTTGTCTATAAAATAATAGAAAATCGTTAAAAATGATAATAGTCATTTCCTAAAGCATTTTTTTGGTTTTGCAGATTAACCCACCAAACCCTCACAAATTGGAGCTGAACCTCAAACAAAACCCAGAGAAGAATGGTGGTTGCTGAACCATGAAAAATACAAACCAATGGTATTACAGCATTGACGTCTAAGCACAGAAAAGGTTCATAACATCCTTAACTGCGTGATGGTGGTCACATCTACTCATTATAGTTTAGATATTATATTCTGACTGTATCGTTAGCATGATCTTTGTTAAAGAGTGCAGGTCGGGGGAGACAGAGACGCCGATCACATTGGGACTGACTGAAACTGACGCTGGCTTCAAAATAACTGCCTGGTTGCATTACAAAGAATGCTTCAGTGGCAAGACTTGCTCCTAGAAGGCTTTAATTTAACTAATCAAATGACTAAAGAGCCTTCAGCCAGTTATTTGAACTGTTCCAGCTTTACTTATCAGATGATGATAAGATGATGTAATTATTCATTTTGTCTTTTAACTGAATTTCTTTAGACCAGCTACAAACACACAATTCAGCTCTATTAACACTACACTAAACATAATGTAAACACTTTCCTTAAATCACTGTTTAAATCTGTCTGGGGACTGAATGATGATCTCTTGCTTGTCAATAACAAATAAAGTAATATTACAGTAGGACAGGTGCTGTAAAAAAAAACAAAAAAAAACAAAACAAAAAACCCAAAAAAACTGTACAAATATATTGTGCTTCTGAGATGTGGATGGCTGGTGATTGACGATGCAGCCATAAACATTTATCAAAAATGCATTTCATATGCAGGACATTCGCACGCACGCACGCACTGATGTATGCTGCTGTGTTGTTTCCATGACCATTATGCATGACACCTGTTTGTACTGCAACTTGCAGGGCGTATTACCACCCATAGAGACTATGATGGGTGTTTGACACTGTTTAGCTGAGGAAAATGAATACTCTTCCAGTGTGTAATCTAGTGTGGTGTCAGTTGTGCATCTCATCAGAGAAGCCAGTGGAAGAAGAAAAAATAGAAGCGAGAATGGAGTTCATTTTGCTCGTTCAGTACAGGAGAGAAATGTACTCACTTCATCTGCTTGACAATTGTGCTTTTCCCTGATTCGCCAGCACCTGGAAAAGACAAACATAAATAAATAAATACAAAAGTGGACTTTACTTGAATATATCTGAAACCAACCCTTATATTAACCAGCCCACGAAAGTCTATGCCTTTACACGAGGATTCAGTGCGACCAAACAGCATGACGGGAAACCGTGAAAACGCAATCTGATACACGATCACGTCAACCAAAGGACAACTCCTAAACAACACTGTGATTGTATGAGTGCGCTTTGAGGTCTGTGCATGACTTTAGCGTTTAGGTTAAAGATTCTCTCTCAGCTCCGGGCAGTTACAGCCTCTAATACCCTGATTCTTAAATCCCCAAAAATGGGACTGAATCTGTTGCACTGTAAGCTGAATGCTCGCCTGGGATTTCTATCAGCATTTTGTTCACTTGGTATGAAGGCCGTGGGCGCATAACTAATGATAAGGAATTATTGACAGCAGCAGTGAGGTGCCTTTTCAGGATGGCAAGACACTAGGCGCTGACCACTAATCAGATTGACGTCAGTTTCCTTGATTGATGAGACAATACTAGTGGTGGAGTAGCGGGTGCTCATGAAGAGAATGCAACCGTCGGCATGGCTTTTGTGGATCTCGAAAACCTCACAGTGTCACGATGACTCCTCTCGTTATTTCTGAGCCACAGTCACCTGAAGAGACCATGTGGCTCTGTGTGGGTCACATGTGGGTTTTGACTGCAAGTCCACTACCTATAACACATCCTTCTGCTCCCTTTCCTCTACCACACCAGTCCAGTGGGTGCGCCCTTTTACTGATATTTCTCTTTCACTGATAAAAGCCCATATGCGATATCTTTACAAACCACATTCATTAGACTTGCGTGTTCTAATGGGTATTACCATAAACTACATCAGAACTGCTAATGCACAATCAATGTCCTCATATTACATATATATAGTGAAGCAATTGGCCACTTCTTGTTGACGTAACACTCCTCTGCCAGTAGGGAAGGTGTTCCTAACCACTAAAGCGTGGCCATTCCCCCAAGTAAACACCCACAGCTCCTCTCTGTCAGCCCTAGAAACAGAATAAGAGGAAGTGGAATCATATCATGAAATCTACCACTATCTTTTACCTCGTGATGGAGTCAGCAGGGACAACATGGTGTGCTCTTGCATAATAAATCACCCACTTAATCTAGTTCCACTTTCTTTGTGATTGCAAAAACAAAACGACGAAGAAGAAGAAGAAGCAGAAGAAGAAGAAAAAAGGGACATATTGCATTTTTTAGTGCCACTTCTTGTCCAGCCTGCCTGTATATACACATATACATATACATATACATATACATATACATATACACATATATACACACACACACACACACACACACACACACACACACACACACTTACTGCAGTATACACAGCTTGTGACTGCATTCCTGCGAACTTTCCTTCAGTAACAGCTGCATGCTGGCAGAGCACTGGCACTTCACCTTCAGTATAATTGGACGAAATTCACCTGAGGACACATTATTTTAATTACGTGTCACCACTCGGGTGCTGGAGCGCCCCTGAGGGGGTTGACGGTGCAGTGGCAGCTCCCCGTGCTCCGAGGCCAAAACACTCGGCTGTGTGAAGCCCTGCAGGACTTGCGCACAGACGGTGCAACCGCTGTTGCCTGAGCATGGCTTGCTGGTGAGCTGGCACAGTTGCACCCCTCGGCCTGCCCAAGACCCATTTTGACAATGTCGCTGGGAGTACTTTCCTACAGAAAGGTTGCACTAAGCATGAAATAGTTCAGAGCTGAGAAGAATCAGTTAATTAAAATCAGCAATTACTGATCATTCGGGATTAAGAATGACCATATTTCGGTACCCTTTTAGAGGGATTCCTTCATATTCAAGACGACAAATTATCAGTGACTCTTGAGCGAACTGTTGCTTAAATTCAGTGCAAATCACGAGAAGAACTTTCTTTATTATTACACCAAAGAAAGTTTAAAAAAGACATCTATGAAACATAAGCCACGTGTTTATACAAGTGAATTGACCCTGGTGTCTCAACAGCGACATAATCAGGGTGTGGCTTTCGTCAAAGTCTCACTATTTGAGGAACATAGAGAGAAAGTCGAACCGACTCGCTCTCTCCTTCACTCACACACACAGACCTTTAAGGGTTACTTTAGAACCACGGGCCTGACCTATCGCTCTTCATGCAGAGTCATGTTACACGCCCACAGCTTTGATACACCCACCCTAAAACAGCTAGAGTCAGAACCACTGGAGCAGCTGGTTTCTGTTTCTAGTGGTTCAAACTATTTTAGGAAAATTCGAGCAAACCCTTGCAGTGAAAATTGTGGTTTTCTTCCCCCCCTCTCTACTTCTTCCACTGAGAACAGAGCCGTTTCTATCTACTGACCGCAAACACATCTTCCCTCCTGGACCCTAGTTGGTCCTTTCCTCAAGTAGGGAGATGGGGAGGATATTTTAGAAGAATGTGATTAAAACGGCTGCCGTGGCCGGGCTGTCTCATTTATAGATTAACCATATGTTGCTGATAAATGTTGTGGAGAATGAGTAATGCGATACATGCAAACCAAAATTGCAGTTAGTAAAAATTCTCTTCATTCGTGCTGGCTTTGGGCTCGGATCGATGGCATGAAGATAAATTTGTGTGGGTCATGGGGTTTAAGCAGTTCAGGGGCTCAAGGAGAGCTTATGAAGTTTGGCACAATGTGCTAAACACATTAGTGATGCCACATTAGCAGCAGGAGCCCAACACCACGGAACCCTTCCCTCTTTTAGTTTTCCACTCTTATTCAGCTGCACGCATGCTTCTTCCTCTTTTACATTCTCCCAGTCTCCTATAGTCATTTTCTCTTTATGATTTAATGTTCCTCTCACTCACTATCCAATTCCTCTTTTCCGCCCCCCTCCCCTCCTTCTCCCCCTTTCGGGGATTTAAGTATGAGTCACTTGTGAAGGATTCCAGGAGCCTCGGAGAGGTGCTACCCGCCGCGGGAAACGACCACGCTAAATCACAGAGATCGATCTGCCAAAAAAGAAAAATCGACAACTAAAAGATTGCTTACCACACGCACGCTGGCACAGACTGACCCATTCGATGTCTAATGTGCTTACAGCAATAAAAGAGTTATTTAACTACTTTGTCATCTCTGTTTACTGTGAGATGGGGGCCATCTTCAAGCCATCTTGCAAAACTGGTTTTATAATTAGTAAAAGAACAAAAATACGGGGGGAAAAAATGAAAGAGAGACCGATGACACGAGTCAGAAAAAGCCCGAGGTTTATTAATAAAATCTTCCCACAGTTGCGCGACAGCTATAGAACGAGTAATTAGGCTGAGGAGATTGTAATCTATTTTAGCATGTCGATATGAATAGTAGGATAATTGGGTCCTGGAGATGATGGAAATAAAATGAGAGCCATATTAAGACTAGAGCTAAATGAAAAATATGTTTCGCAGAAAAGACCACATTTCCTCACTCTGCGAGAGACACCTGAGCCTGCCAGCTGGTTTGGACTTGACGCCCTACAAAGATTCAAATCATTTTTTTCATGCAAATTGAGTTTTGCTTTTTTACGTCAAGGCAATTATTCTTTGCTGCTGACAGGGAGAGACCATGAGCCTGTAATTAACATTTAGGACAGCGCTTGAAAACCAGGTGGTCATCACACCAAATTGTGGCCAAACTGTGGCCACCTGTTGTATACAAATATCTCGACACCGGGTTGAGGTCACCACCACAAGCTGCACAAAAGATTTAATGTTCTTTGAGTGCATCCAGAGGTATACAACAGCATCCCTGAATACACTGTTGACAGGGTGTGTTTAGAGAAAAGTATACTCATGAGTGGCTTGCAAATCACCAGCCTCAAGTCTACTCAGTGACTGTTTTTCTGCAAAGTAAACAATTCAAAAGCCCGACTCGGGTCCCCGTGCTTCACCGCACCGCAGCTTTTTTCATTTTTAATGCTCTCGTCATTAGCACTGTTCTCGTCTTACAGGTCCTCTTTTTCTTTTCTCCTGGCATCTCAAACTCTGTGTGTGTGTGTGTCACTTCAGGCAGGAACCTGAAGAGGCCGAGCGGGTTACCTGGCTACCACACTGAATGGATCAAACACAGATGACAGGCGATGGAGCCAAAGCAGCCACGAGTGGCGCCACGCGACCTATTCTATCAGAAACTGAGAAGTGCAAAAGTAGTGCCACATGTTTTTGTGTATGATACATGTTTAAAAAAATTAAAAAAAAAACTAAACTAAAACTAATATTCTTCCCTACAGCGACATAGCAGAAACTTGACCTTACTTGCTTGCTTTTACTCAGCAAGCCCCATCTGGCCTCCAAACACCGAAGGAATGCAACTGATCTGTAATGGGAAAATATGCACCTACTTGTACAAACAAAACCATACCCTAGTAAAAGCCAATTGTGTCCCATCAAGTTTTACACACACACACACACACACACACACACACACACACACACACACACACACACACACACACACACAGTTATCTTCATTCAAAAATTAAAAGTAATGGTAGAAAATCTGCTTCTGAATTGTGTGTGCCTTCTGTTAGGTATTTGCCTGCTACTGGCATTTCCCTCAGACTTTGTGTCCTGCTAACCCACATACCACATGTGTGCATGTCAACACTTCCCAAAGTGAGCCACCTAAAAAGGGTTGATGGAAAAGTTTTTCACCTGTGGTCTTTGTTTACAAGCAAAACAGTGCTTCCCCACATCTCAGCAACACTTTTAATCTACACACACGTCTAGCTACTAAATGGAAACCGTTCACATAATGGTACACGCAGGGTTGTCAGATGGAGCTAGGAAATGACAAAACACATGAAATAAACGCAACAAATCATAATTATGAAGTGTAATAGTTATCAGTGGGTGTGCTGTGCCATTTAAATTACATCTCTGAGGTCAGTGGCAATTTAACACAGCAACAGCATATACTAGGTGGATTCGGGTACACAAATGAAGATCAATCAAAAATGATCACTGCAAAGAAGTGGCATGAGGCCACTATATCTACATCAGCATCTAACTTCATACAACTTCGGTTGTAAGTTGATCGGTTACAGCTTTGTTTAAATGAGTTCTGCTAATGTTTATGTGGCTTCTCCTAACTGAATCAGCCTTTATTCTGGCCTCTTGATTACTGTAATTTTCTGCATTTGTTGCACAAGCTGTGTGCCTATTGCTTGCAACACGCCTGCTTACGTCTTCAGATGAGAACAAGGAAACAGTGTTATAAAATAGGAAACAATAGGAATTTAACCTATAACGTCCTGAAACGAATTAAGTAAAAACAAAAAACAAAAAAAAAAACAAAAACAAAAAAAAAAAACAGTTTTCAGTCACTCTGACTCAGGCCTGGGCCCCTAATGAGCCAAAGGCCTATTTTCACTGCACTGAACCGGACCAGACGAGAGGAAATGTGCCATTGTTGAAAGGATTTAGTCAATAAATTCTCCACGGAGACGGGCTGAAAGAATTAACGCCAACAGCTGGCAAAACAAAGAAAGAAAAATCTGCCATGCATGTGTAACCAAACTACAAAACTAACCCCTTAAAAAGCCAAATAAACGCAAAATGACATATCACTGGTATTTCGGCCACACTGGTGTCGTTTTTCCTTTTAAAAGGACAGGTTGTGTTACAAGTGAGAAGATTGGACGCTTAACTGTAGCTAGCAAGGAGGAGGGGTGTAAGCTAGCGATGCGGAAACTCAGCAACACTTCACAACTAATGTAATCTAACACAACCCCAACACTGACCATTAACCAGGGTGGTTAACGTGGGTTTCACAGCAGGGTGTGTTCCCAACCGTATCCTTTGAACTAGCAGTTCTGCGGGCGAACACACAGCGAAGTTCGTTCACCGCCCCCCTCCACCCCAATCTTCCTTACCGAGCAGCAGAAGCTTGACCTCCCTGGCTGCCTTCTCCCCGTCGTCCCGCAGATTTCTGTCGATCATTTTACTGCGCTCCACCGCAGCCTTGTCCTCGGTACTCAGTGTGCATCCCATCCTCGACTGTGTCCTTTAGACCCAGCTGGTGTCAAAGAATGTCTAAAATATCATATATACCCACATTAATTGGTTAATGCTGCCTTCACCCCGTACACACGCCCTTTTTTTTAAATGACTGGCAATCGAGCTCTTCAGGGGGAAAGGGAAAGCGATTCGACTTTTCTTAAAAAAAAAAACAAACAGCAACAACTCAGTTTTTCTTCACCCGACTGAAATGTCCTCAGGTTGAAATCCGAGGGAAAGCTATTTCGACAGCGAAACAATTCCTTGCTGATGTCTCTCCCACCCGTTCGCCTCCATTCGTTGCAGCGCTTAGTACTGTGTGTGCAGTTGCGGGTGGTGCGCGCTGTACTGTGTTCCGAAAGCAGCAACGGAATCAACACTTCCGGCTTAATTTTCCACAATAAAAGAAACACCTTTAAACTGCATACAAAATCCCTTAAAATAAGCTTTATGCTATACTTTTACATATTCCGTGCATCGAAAATCAATCATTATATATTTTTACAAGATTTTCTTTCTTTTAATCATTTCATTATTATTTTCTTTTAGCAAGAATAAATGTCAAGCGATTCGTATGAAACTTTTATTTTGAAGGCAATCACCGTCAACTGGAAATGTGATCAATTGAAAAGCATTCCCATAGCACACCCATAGCTTACAACTGCTTGCCCAAATAATTTTATTTTTTTTCTAACTTAAAACTATTATTTTGATTAACAGTATACAACATTTTTATTTCACCATATGTGAAAAATATATATTTTTTTAAATAACCATGACATGTTTACAGTACTATGCAGTGTTTCACTTTAGTTCAATATTTCACCACATCTGCTTAGACTTATTGCAACTGGTTAGGCTACATAACAAGCATGTATTGCTCCCATGGGAACTACACCTCTTACCATAGCAGTCCCATCCCCCACCCATTCACAGCCGGTCACAACCATTGTTTGTGGCTTAAATAATTTAGCCTGGCAGACAAAGTCTGAGCATTCAAAGTAAGCAATGCACTTTTGTGCACACATTCCTGCGGAGCAAACGTCATTTCGTTGCCTTTCTGTACAACTTTTATTTACAAATGTGACTTTTTACGAGTACATGCAAATATACAACACTGACCTTTCTATTTTAGTCCTGTTTAATGTGGAGATTGGTTATGCAGCTCATCTCCTGCATACAGTTTGCTAGTAGATTTTAGGTTGTACACCCTAAGCAGTACTACCACTAGTACTACTAAAAGCTGATATAATTTTATACAAGAAAACAAAGTTATATGGATGTAATGAAAGAGGACAGAAGACTGGTGTGACAGAGGGGGTGCTGGGGATAGGGTGAGATGGAGGCAGATGATCCACTTTTGTGACCCCTAAAGGGAGAATTTGAAAGAAAAAGACTTAAAAAAAAAAGTAACCTATAAAATACTGTATGGCTGTGGTGCATTCATATTCTTCGAAAACATGATGACTAGACATAGTGAAGATATATACCTCAGTTTTTAAAAAAGAAGAAGTTATAAAATACTTTCCCGGGTTTTACTTGCAGCCATAAGCACTGTATCTATTTTTTTTCTCTTCGTTTAACAAATCCTGTAACTTTCTGTGCTTAAAATAGCTGAAAATGTTCCAAAACTACTTGAAATTATCATCAAAATATGAAGAAAGTACAACTTTGAACACATTTACTGTAAAGCATTACCAGTTTGTACCACGGGATGGTGCAACAAGTCAATGTAATGTGTGTCTAACCAGCCAAATGAAAAAAAAGCATTGTTAATTAACACCGGTGTACCCCACCTCATGTCACCTTATGAGACTAGGGAACCCGTCCCAACAGACACACCCAGTCCTGAACTGCCCTGAAGAAGATGATGGATAAATGGATGGACTTTTAAAATGTTTGACTGTTCCAGATTAAAAAAACAAACAAACAAACAAATTTGCTTGTAGGTGTAAGGTGACCAAACATAAGTCAAGGAGCTAGAACAGAATTAATATTTAACATATTTAACAGCAGTACCATAGTGCTAGAAAAGTTACATTCTGTTTTGAAAGTCGCTTCTGTTTAATTGAAGAAGGTGACAGAAAAACATCCTAGACTCTTCAGAGAGATGAAGTAAGCCAATCTTACGGAATATATTTAATGCCCTTCTTTTTAAACATTGCTTACTGTTTTGTTGTGCTGCTCTTCACAAGACTCAAACCCCCGTGGGAGCACTACATGGCTTTTAAATCAATAAAGCCCTTATAAAGGTGTACATTTTTAAGAAATACAGACCAATTTTGTGTGCATCCAAACAGTTTGCTAGTAAGTTTTTTCTTCCCCTAGTTTTAGACATTTTATGATTAAAATTACATGTTTCAAATTAGAAATAACTAAAGACATTAAAGTAAAGAAAAGAAAAAGCCTGTAGGTGTAGTGTGTGCCCATGCAAAGTGAAATCCTGGAGTCACACTTGCAATAAACAATGAAGTCAGTCAGGTGAGATTCATCCTGTTTGACAACTGTATTTGTTTAAGCAGACAGAGACTGGCCTTTGGCAAAGATATGTAATGGAATTATTGTGTAAGCAGGCCCACTGTGCTGAACGTGCGGCGAGTAACGAGGCAAAGGTGGTGCTGCCCTCTAGTGGCAATAACACGTAACTTCAGAGTGCATGTGGTGGAAATCCTGAGTGGATATTTTTTTGCACAGCACCAAGCTGCACGAATTCAGAACGTTTAAAAGAGGCACTCCAATAGATTTACACCTAAGGAGTAATTTGCTTGTCAGATTGGGTAAAATACCCCCTTTAGAAAGCAGTACTTTAATGACTATTGTTACACTGGAAGAGCTTTCTGTAATCGGACAAAATTACACCTCATCATGTCAGGGTGATGTCATAGGGGCTGTTATGGTTTCGGCTTGAAGCGTCACCTTCATAGCAGAAAGCATTTTTAGAATCTGTGTGCTTCCCAGGGAGGGTCTAAAGGCAGTTGCATTATGGGAAGTGTAGTATTCAGTGATTCTGAATAAGGCCTATAAGGAATGAATTTCAAAACAAATCCACGCTAATTTTCTTTCTCACCGCTTATAATATTGAAATGGCACACCAGGCATGCAGTCTTTTTTAGCACGTAGTCCTGTATAGCCAGAAAGACCCATCTATTAATCTATTAACTAAAACAAGTGTGAACGATTTTAGTGCTGTTCACCATGCCAGACTATGTAATTAAAGAAACACAAAAGATAACAACAACCTTTAAATGATTTTTCCATCCTTGCATGATTGTAATCAATATTATATTGCTGCTGAGCAAGCTCCAAACAAATAATGACAATAGAAAATTATTTCAACATAGACTCATGATAAGCATGGGGGGAAATATCTTTGCGAGATAACGTGCAATTCATTTCCAGCCACACAGACACAAATACAGATAAGGCATTATAAATGCACTGTGATAATGGGAATATTCTTAATGATTTATGTGTTTCTTCTTTTTGAGCTTGTGTGGTCTTCCCCAGGACTGTAAATGAGTAGAAGTAGTAAAACAGGCTAGAGATGACTAGATATACATATGGATAAAATATGGATCAGAATAAGAAAGGACTGCTATTATATACTCTTATACATCTTTGTCAGTGGTTTTATTATAAAATTTGCAATAAGAATAAACTAAAATCTAACAAAATCATGTACAATAACAACCTGCTCACGTTATACTCGCACCCCATGTCCTGTTTCAACCTTTCTCCTCAGCCAAACTGTTATCACCTTGCCAGAAAGTGCTTACTCATACCAGGTTAAAACTCCTATCAGCTGAACCATAATCCTGTCTTGTCATTATATAACTTAATTTATCTGGCACCTGCAAGATATGTGTGTGCCTTTACCTGGCCTTTGCTGTTCTGTCAACTCCTCTGATAGTACCGCCTGCCTGTGCTGCACACGGGCAAGCTGCACATACTAGCACACACCACAAACACAGAGACAGAAGGAGAACAAGCAGCCAGGCAGCCAGACGGACGTACGGTTGGAAGGAAGGCAACACACACCACCATGGGCTGCTTTAGCATTAAGTGCGGGCTTTTAGCCGGATCTGTGTTTGGGGCGGTGATAGCCATCCTGGGAGGCATCCTTATCCCAGTGGGGGACATGATCATTGAGAGGACAGTCAAGAAGGTATGGTGCTCATGTTTCACCCTTGGAATCAGGATAGGGAGTGATAGAGAGTGTGAGTGTGTGTATGTGTGTGTGTGTGTGTGTATGTGGAGATCAAGGTGAATCAGGTGAAATGAGAGGGAAGAGGCGTATGTTGTGGAAAGCTGCTCCAAGCACTAAACAAGAAGCCGTGCAGAAAGCCAGGCGTGCCGTCTTGTTTTCGTCTGTCAAAAGCATGTGTGATTTCTTTTTAGACATTGTAGAGACGGTCTAAATCTGAACGATCTTTTAAAATAACAGAGCATCCTCCTTTTTCATGTATCAGGGGAGCTGCTGGCCTGCTGGCAGTCTTGAGGCATGTTAAAAATAGATTGTGTGTGTGTGTGTCTGTGGGGTTTTAGGAAGCTGTCATTGAGCCTGGAACGACAGCTTATGACAACTGGGCAGCTTCAGAGATCGCAATTTACAGGCAGTTCTGGTTCTTTGACGTGAAAAACCCACAGCAGGTCGTGCAGGAAGGTGCATTTCCAGAGGTACAGGAAAAAGGACCGTACACATATAAGTAAGTTGGATTTGTTTTCCTCCTGCATATCATTTTAATTTCAAAGTCATTCGGTATAGTGATATTGTTTTAGTCCTTTATCACATTTATCTCATGGCACACCACATGCATTCATGACCCTCTCCTCATTAAGGACAAGATATCTTCCCAAAGCGAACGTCACATTCAACCCCAATAATACTGCCTCCTTCGTGCTGCCCTTGGGTGCCATCTTCGAACCATCCATGTCAGTGGGACCAGAGGAAGACACAGTCACCTCACTCAACCTGGCAGTGGCCGTAAGTGTCAGGGGCTGTGCATAGTGATTCCCAACTTGTGTCAGCTCTGCTTTTAACAGTTTCTGTACCCTCTTTTTTTCTTTTCTAATGCCAGTACGAGCACATGCCAAGGCAAGCTGTGCTGGCTTGCTTTTCAAACATTAATTTTAGATTCCAAACCTTTTTTGTCTTATGACCCTCCGTATCATTTTGTTTATAACGAAAGAAGGGTTACACTCTACCTTCCAGGATGGTTCATTTAAATCACAAATGAAAGCAAGGATAAAAGAAAGGGCTCATCAATGTATTGCAGAAATTGTGTATTTTCTGTTTCTATTTCATGAACTAATTAATTAATTTATTTAAATTTTTTTTTGTGATACCACTGAGGAACCTGGGGCCTGTTCAAGGAAGCGGATTTATTGCAAACTCTGAGCTTGTTAACGTTGACATAATGGAAATCCTGAGCTTTCTATTCCAGAGTGAGATCTTAAACTCTGGTCTGCTGTGAACATAATAAGTTAGATGTTAGGTGGTTACTTGTTATATTTAGACAGGGTTTTGTTACCACAGTGACTTTATGGACAGCACATCAGCTATACACTAGACTGAAACATTTACTGTACATTACTCTAATAATCCCTGCAATATACTAATAACTTTAAAATAATAAAACGGGACACACTGTAGTTTAAAGGGAGTTATTGAGTCTAGGCTACACATGGTCTGTTAGCATTTTAAGTTGAAAATGTTAACACATATAGTCAATAAGTAATGCTGAGCAACATTTTAAAATGTACGACAGATGTATGAAAAATGAAATTAGTAGTTAAGAAAGGCTTCAGTTACATAGATTGTCAGCGACCGCCTCTGGAAACCTTGAATCGCTGGGGAAAAATGTATATTTCCTGACTGGTGGTTCTTTGTGTCATTCTGAGTAGTTTGGGAATGTTTGCAGCCAAGTCAGTGTCTTCCATGAAAATTACAGGTGACCACTGCACCCATTCACCTTCACTTTTCCTAGGACCAAACCAGTTTCTGGGTGATTTTTGGTCCAGTACCGTATAGATATTTGGGATCAATTTCATGTGTACGACTCTCACCAACCTCTAGAAATCACCTGTACTCATTTTAGTACCTTATCCCAGGTACTATGATCAAATTGAAAACTCTGAAAACTGTGGCGAGTGATCCGAGTAGGTACTAATGGAAAAGGGGATCTAGAGAACAGCTGTTACTACGGGATCACTGATCGATCTGTAGGCCTGTTTGACGAGATCTTTAGTTTCACAGCAAATGCCAGCAACCGCTAGCAACCATCTGCCAACCAGTCAGGGAATACACATTTTTCCCTCAAAATGGGTGGTTTCATATGGTCACCAACAGGTCTTTATGCTCTTTCCGTTTACAGCCTATTCATTACATTTAAAACTGGAAGGTAAAATTTGACAGGATTTAAGCCTTTAATCTCTTAGGGGAAATTTAAGTTGGGTTAGAAATGACTGAGTTGATGATGCTGAAAGTTACAATTCCTCTTTTCCCCCTGCTGTACAGATCCACATTTACTTTCTTCAGTCCACAGGACAAAAATAGAGACTGTTCAGACTGTGCTGAAATTAACTAACTAGCTATTCTGGAACCCAAAAAGCTGAGTTTCCTAAATCAGAGTTAATCAACTCAGAGTTAAGGGTTAGACTGAGAGTTCATTAAACACACCTGCTGGAACAGGGTGCTGACCTCCAGGTCTGTCTGGAACAAGTGCACAAATTGGTAACTGAATATTGAGGGCAGCATGGTGGTGCAGTGGTTAGCATGGTGGTTGTTGTCTCTCTGTTAGCCCCGTGATAGGTTGGCAACCTCTCTAAGGTGTTCCTTGCCTCTTGGATAAATGGAAGAGAATGGATGAAAAATAGAATATTACTTGCTAGATGAATGGGGCTTTGATTAGCAAAGAAGTTGACCTGAATTTGAAATGCATTTAGCTGCACTAAAATAGCAAATCTACACTAATCTTAATTTTAACATTATACATATATAACCCAATATACTTGGGTTGGTTAGTAAGATGTTTACCAGCAGATAGTATATGGTATAGCCAAAAAAGCTAATATGGGAAGCTAATATCTCTGACAGCTCCAACAACTTACTCTGACAACTTTAACGCTTTAAATGAATAGGCGGCTTAACTGCCACGTTGCCCTGGAAGTTTGCAAAATATACAACATGTTTGCATATTCACTCACACTCTAAGAAAAGGTTTTGAAATGCTTAGAATAGCTTTAGTGGTACTTCCTTTTATAGAGGCGTAAAAAAAAAGTTCTCAAGAATTCTCTTTTATGAAAAATTATAGACACCTCAGTGTTATCTAGTATCACCTTTATCATCACTATCTTTAACTAATTGTTCTCTGTATGACTTTATCAGTCTGTCACGCTGTGTTGGGAGATTTTTGATCCACTTTACTTTATAATGCTGCTTAAGCTCATCTTAATTTATTGTCTAAACTCAGTTTGATATTCACCTTTATACTTACACACACACACACACACACACACACACACACACACACACACACACACACACACACACACACACACACACACACACACACACACACACACACACACACATCTCTTACTGTGTTTGAGGGTGGAACATACAGACAAGTGGCAAGTCAATGGCAATTTTTCTTTATGAGCAGTTTATGAGTGTTCTCTCAAAACTTTGATAAAGCTTTAACAATGAGTGTGAGTTTGCTTGTAGTGCTTGCAAGTAATTAAGAAGAATCACTCTCATAAAAGAGGATTATTTTCTGCCTTATATCCTGAGACAACAGCTGCTCTTGTTTGCACATTTAATATATGTACATAATACATATGGAACCATATTGCTTTTTTGTGTGTGATACCTTCATTGATGATAGCATTTTCCAAATGTAAGGGTTTGTGTTTTGGATTTTCTTTCAGGGGGCCTATTCATTGCTTCCTCCAGCATCACATATCTTGCTAGACATGGTCATAAATAGCACAAATTCTTCCCTATTCCAACACCGTACAGTTAAGGAGCTGTTGTGGGGTTACCATGACCCAATATTGAAAGACACCATCGGCCTATTTTCACCTGTAAGTAAACACTTGTACCAAATGCCAAATGCAGCATAAAAATCAATTATTTAACAAATTTGAATGAAATATGTTTTCCACAGTATAATGGTACCACTGATGGCCCCTACAATGTCTTCACTGGAAAGGATGACATTTCAAAAGTGTCTGTAATTGACAGATGGCGAGGAGAGACGTGAGTACAATTATGACTAAAAATACCGCATTTGAAGTCTGTAACTTTGATCAAAATTAGTTTAATGGATAATTAGATGTTACATTTTAACTACAACCATTTATTTATTTTTGTTGTTAAATCCAATTGTCAATTGTCAGTGTTTCTGACAAATTCAATCTTGTCCCACAGGAAATTAAGCTTTTGGAATGATACATATTGTGACATGATCAACGGGACAGGTACGTAGGATAAAGTAACATGTGTTCATGTACATGTAACGTATTTCTACAGCTCCTGATGCAGATGAATTACCCTTATGAACAGATTTTTCCCTGATTCTTTTCCTTAGATGGTTCTTCCTTTGCTCCGTTTGTGGATAAGGATGTACCCCTCTATTTCTTCTCATCAGACATCTGCAGGTGATAAATAATTTCATTTGTAGGTAAAATTTAATTTGATCGTGCCTGATATCAAGATCTCTTGGTATTTCCTGGAAAGGCAAGTGTTGGAGCTTTACTGTAACCTTTGGACTTTATCCTATCAGTAACCACTAGGGGTCAGAACTTTGTTATATACTCCTGTGTGAATAAAGTTGCTATGTGGAGCCAAAGATGAACCTGAATTGACTTCTTATCTGTTTGTCTTCAGGTCTGTGTCAGCTAGCTATGAGGCAACTATGAATCTTAAAGGTATTGAGGTCTACCGCTACAGCCTCCTACCATCCACTCTAGCCTCTCCTGTGGACAACCCAGACAATAAATGTTTCTGCAGAAATTATGAAACCACCAAAAACTGCACCTTGGCTGGAGCACTGGACATGAGTTCCTGTTCAGACGGTCAGTCAGCATACAGCATATCATGATTCAATTGGAAATTCATGCATCCTAAAGTTATAAGGATTTATCAGTCTGCCCAGCAGCTTTTAATTCTCTGTTTGTCATCTTAACAGGTAGACCAATCTTCATCTCTTTGCCCCACTTCCTTCAAGGCAGTGAATATCTACGGGAGGTTGTGTTGGGCCTACACCCAGATGAAGAGCACCATAAAACTTTCCTGGATGTGGAACCTGTATGAACCAATGCTATTTTATTTGATGTTTTTTTACATTTTAGGAACAACAGGAGTTTGTAGATGCTAACTTTTATTTATTGTATATTTCCACTAGATTACTGGTTTTACCCTTAATTTTGCCAAGAGAATTCAAGTCAATATGATGTATGGACCAGCAAAAGACATTACGTAAGTTATCATTCACCTTTTTAAAGGAATTAAGAGGTGAAAATTTGCTGTTTGTGTAGATTCAACAAATATTCCGTGGAAGGATGCAGACAGACAGAACACAATTATGCCCTTCCAAAGCAATTTGTAACCCTTACATGACTTTTTTCAGTATGAAGGTGCCTTTTTGCAATCTTGTATGCCAGTTAAAGAATTATGAAAAATGTCCAAAAGGCTACAGTGTGGTGGGTTGAGTTACCAACAGTGTAAAGAACCCAGGACTAAGCAGTCTAACTAAACAAAAAAAAAATAAAAATAGAGCTACTGAATCAGGAGAAAATGACTTGGGCTAAGGAAAAATGGGATAACTGTGGGATCCTGGCAAGTGTTAGGCTATTATTTAAGTTAAGCTCAAGCATTTGGATAGCTTGTCTTGCACTGGAATGTGAATAATTTAGAAAACTATCGGCTATTGTCTTTACACGTGCCGTAGCTAACAACATCAGTTTGCTAATACATAGCATTAACCATCTTGGAGTTAATTTGACTTATGGTGTTACAAAAATAGCAAAATTAAATGTTTTTAGACAGTTAGAGGCATTTTACTACTGTTTCAACCAAGCGATAATTGAATATAGTTATTTAGGTGCTTTTTATCTGTCTCAATGCATCTCTTGCCATAAGCTAACTATGGCTAATGGTAGCTTTAGAGAAATTACATGAAAGAGCTATTTATATTCTTATATTTATATAAGAAAGTGACTAAGCAAATTTCCTAATCTTTAAAACTAGCTGAAGAAATACATTTTAAGAGCAGTGAATATGAATTAATTAACTCTTTGTCCTGCAGGGTGCTTAACAAAGTGAAAGATCACACGTTATTACCTCTTGCTTGGATGAATGAGGTACGTAAAAGTAAAAAATTATGTGCGAAGCCTGTTTGTTCACTTTTTTTTTTAATAAGTCGTTTTTTCATATTCTGTGTCCTTTGTGTAACCAGACGGCAACGCTGGATGATAAAACTGCTGACATGTTTAAGAGGGAACTTCTCTCCCGCATTGATATGTTGGAGATAGTACAGCAAGTCTTGCTGATTGCAGGTGTGATCATCTTTTGTGTGTGTTTAATTGCCTTCTTCTGTGTGAGGAGGAAAAGCAAAGCAAACCTTGGATGAATGAATCATTCATTTTACTGTTTGTTGTATGAGCACAGTGCATTGAAGCTGCTACATCAAACGTTTTGATATAGACTCGCACTTTTTTGGAAATTTTTGCGTTATTTTGAATTATTATACCTCCTGTGATAACTGGGAGGGATACTGTGATTTTGTAAAGCTGTAAAGAACTCATTTGCCAAGTATAATTTTAATTGCAAACACTGTAATATTAACTGTATCAGGGATTTCTAGAGGGAGAGCACATGGAAACTACTCTTAACTGTCAGGTAATGCATCAGACCTCTGAGAAGAGAGACATGGAATAGTTTGCCATCATATGAAAGAAATGTACATGAATTTAAATATTATGTGAATGTATGCTTTGCTGAACTAGTGTATTTAAAATAAATAAATACTGGAAAAGAGAGACTGTTATCCAATACCCTATTCCTGCATTGTTCTTTATAATTACCAGGATATGAAAGCAGATCTGCCGTATATCCCTTTTGGTCAGGATACAGCTTGCATGGCCCCCATGGCTAAAACAAATCTCTGCATCACTTGCTTTACCTTGAGTGGCCTATAAATCAGACAGAGTGATAAAATAAAGCTGGTGGGATCACTATACTCTGGTTGTGAATGGAACTTGTGATTGCTTGGTAGGAAAACAGTATTTCTGCCACTCTTTAGTAGTTTTAAATGACCCTCTGCAGGGTCCTATGGGTGTCTTTGAGTCTGCTGTTCCACACGAATCTTGCTTGTCACTTATACTGAGAGACTGCTATGACACCACAGACTGGGATGTGCTCCTGAGCCCACATGGTGAGGACATAGAGGGGGCGACACACTGTCTTACAGACTACCTCAACTTTTGTGTGGACACAGTCGCCCCTGCTAAGACGGTACGGTGTTATCCTAATAACAAACCGTGGGTAACACAGGAAGTCAAAGCTGTCCTCAACATGAAGAAGAAGGCTTTCAGGAGCAAAGTGAAGGAGGAGATGAAAGCAGCACAGCGGGAGGTGAAACGCTGCCTGAGGGAAGCAAAGGACACCTACAGGAGGAAGGTGGAGCAGAAGTTGGAGAGGAACAATATGAGGGCGGTCTGGAATGGTGTGAAAACCATCACAGGCCACAACACCAAGAAAAGCACAGTGGGGGGGACTGTGGAGAAGGCAAACGAACTCAACAACTTCTTCAACAGGTTTGACCAGCCCACAACCCCCCCACCCTCACCCTCACCTTCACTACAGAGTCCTCTCCCCACTCTCCTACCTCCCTCGCTTCCCCCCCTTCCTGACACCATGACACCCCCCTCCTCCAATCCCTCTCTCAGCAGCAAGACATCTCCCCCCCTCCCCTCCTCCCAAACATCTCCCAGTGTCACAGTGGATCAGGTCAGGAGGCAACTGAGGAAGCTTCGCCCCAGAAAGGCAGCAGGCCCAGACAAGGTGTGTCCTAGGATGCTTAAGGCGTGTGCTGCTGAACTTGGGGAGCCGCTACAACGAGTCTTCAACCTCAGTCTGCGACTGGGGAGAGTGCCCGCCCTATGGAAGACATCCTGCATCGTCCCGGTCCCCAAAAAGAACCGGCCCAATGAGCTGAATGACTTCCGACCGGTGGCACTGACGTCACATCTTATGAAGACTCTAGAGCGGCTCTTCCTCAACCTCCTCCGACCACAGGTACAACATGCCCAGGACCCACTACAGTTTGCATACAAGGTGGGTGTCGGAGTGGAGGATGCCATCCTGTACCTCCTACACAGAGCCCACTCACACCTGGATGGGGGAAAAGGCACGGTCAGGATCCTGTTTCTTGACTTTTCCAGTGCCTTTAATACCATCCGGCCCTGTATGCTTCAGGAAAAACTGAACAGGATGGAGGTGGACCCCTGCCTGGTGGCTTGGATCTCCGACTACCTCACCGACAGACCACAGTACGTCAGGCTGAAGGACATCACGTCTGACACAGTGGTCAGCAGCACAGGAGCACCACAGGGAACTGTGCTGGACACTCTGGTGACAGTGGCAGAGAAAAGGACACTAAAGAAACTGATGGACATTATGGACAATGCTGGGCATCCTCTGCACACGGCCATAAACAATCAGAAGAGTCTGTTCAGTGACAGGTTGCTTCTCCCCAAGACAAGAACTAACAGACTTAAAAACTCCTTTGTCCCACACGCCATCAGACTGTTTAACTCCTCTCTGGAGGGGAGAGGGAGGGGAAACAGGAGGACAAAGGAGGGGGGAACAACTAAGCTGCAGTGCCTCTGCACCTCACTGTACAATACCTTGTGCAATACTTTTTGTAAATAGTCAACAGTGCAATAGACTCAATACTTGAAATGTGCAATTCACTTGTATTTTTATTTTTTATTCCTATTTATTCTATTTATCCCCTTTGTATATTTTATTTATATTGTCTCTGTATTTATATATGTGTGTGTGTGTGTGTGTGTGTGTGTGTGTGTGTGTGTGTGTGTGTATATATATATATAACAGTTCTGTAACTGTAACTTCGGTCGTTGCTGTGCTTTTTTTGGAAGTCGAATTTCCCAGAGGAACCCACCCGAGGGATTAATAAAGTTCTATCTTATCTTATCTTATCTTATCTTATACTGTAAAGCGTTTTATTGAGATTAAAAAAAGGCAAGTCTCTTTGCACTTATATTTGAGATTTGGTGTACAAGGCCTGTTTGAAAGTCTGAATCCTCTTAAGTTTCAGAATCAGAATACTTTATTGATCCCTGGGGGAAATTATTTTTTGTTACAGTGCTCCATTTTAAACCAACATTAAGACATGACAGACAATACGCTAACTAAGAATAGTACAATATATACATATATATACATGTTTCCATGTCCAGGTATGATCTAAATATTTGGCAACTTTTAATGTTGTCTGTTTGTGAAGTACAGTGCTGTTAGTGCTTTTGCTACGCTTACATCACTCTTGGATCTACTCTTATATCCACTTGCATGAGTGTTTCATGTGATTTCACCGTGAACTTTAAATTGAAAGTGAAACTTAATGTCTGTGTCAGGCTGTCCAAATCTTTGAAATAAGCATCAGTGAATACTGGTGATGATATTTGGTATCCAGCTACTACCCAGAGACTAAATTGCAGTTTTCAGTGGAGTCCACAGGGTTACACACCAGAGGTTCAACAAAAATTTAATTTCAATCTCCCTACTAAATCCTCAGGCGAGCAATTTTGTCCACTCAGACAAAGCCTTCAAACTGGTACAGGAGTGGAAACTTTTGAAAAAGAAAGCATGGAGTCCTACTTGAAAGTTTTCTTGCTAATCCATGACTGTTGGCATTTTATTGTGTTTTTCTATCCAGGTATACTATTGCATAGTGAATCAAAATGTGATGGCACTTTAATGCATTCATAATTCCATTAATTTTCACAAGACCTCCAGTACCACAAGCTGAAATCCAGACCCCCAAACAATGACAGAGCCTCCACCATGTTTAATGGATGGCTGCTCACACTCATTGTTGTACCTTTTTCTGTACATACTGATACACTTTGAACCAAAAATGTAAAATTCAGACCCGTTGCCAACTTTTGTACAGTACTGTAGTATTAAAAATGTACAGGACCATTAGAAGTTTGTCTTGTGCTGTGGTTGTACAGTAAACACTAAGATTTGTTGGTAAAACTGGGAGTGATCTGAACAAATTTATTCAGGCTACCATGACATTAATAAATAGAAATACATATTTTTCATAGGACTAAAATTACACTGTTGACATGATGCTGGAGAGATCTGTACGAGAGAACGCTAGAAAGTCTTTTTCTCAAAATCAAAATAATACTGTATGCCTCTACAATTTGCAGACAGTCGCAGTTAGTTGGCGAAATATGTTGAAATTATATACACATTTAAAACACAATACCTGGCACGACATTAAATTAAAAGAATGAAACATCCAAACAAACAGAGAAACAACAACAAAAAGCTCTGTACACAAGCAACAAATAATCGCTATCTACATTAACTATGCTTAGGAGGAAAAAATTGGCTTTTCACATATGTTGAAGGCTCTAAATCACAGACTACCTCACTGACAATTACTACTTCTGAATTAAAAGTATGTCCAAGTTGCTGGAGATAGCTCAGAAAATGTGGATCCAATAACGGATACTGTCGTGTTTCAGCAGCTGCGTAGTTTTACACTAATTAAAATGTGCGTATCTGCTAGCTTGGTTGCTAAAATCTAACCGAGGCGAGGATTTAAGACACCTTCTATGAACATGCGTCTGTGTTGGAAATGAGAGAATTATGATACAATATGCAGATTAAACATGAGGCACATATTCATACAGCACATGTACATCTGAGTAGTAGGAATAAATATAGACGACATGTATGCAACAAGAATTGCCATTTGGGTAGCATCAGCACTGGACGTAAAGCTTGGCCTTTGAACTAATAGAGTTTTAACTTTCGTCCCTTCAACACCACACTTTTTATTGCCGTGGGCTCTTAGCATGACCATTGTTTTTGTAAACAGTATGCTAACTACATATATTCTCAAAGTCCTGTAGAGTGTCCCATAATTTAATCGTTTGGTTAGTTAAAAAATAAAATATTCAAAAAGGAGTAGCATCTAATAAACATGCATCTGCCTATTGTTTGTCCCTTTTCAAACAGCTCCATTTAACACGAGCTTTTTAAATGACTTTCCTCTTCTTTCAAGAAGCACAAATTGACTGTGAGCTGTTGTCCAACTAGTTCAAATTCTACTCCCGCTTTAAAATATAGCGGCGACCTGACATGTATTATGGTTAGCAATGTCAGCAGAGACAACAGATTCTTAGTGGCAGTCATAATAGGGCTGCTTTGATTTGTGTTGTGACTGTGAAAAAAAAGAATGGCTCATGTCACAGCCTTCTGGTCACAGTACCTCATGCAAAAAAAAGGACATATTGCTATATAACATTTCCCCATGCTTCTCCCTCTAATGTCTATCAACTACAGAGCTCTGAGGTTGAGATGAAAGTTGGAATATGGGGATCTGTAACTGTTTTGTGGGGACTATAGGAAGTTGTGCATGTCTGTTTTTGCAGCTGCAAGCTCCTTCTGTCAGTCCTCTGGGTGATTGCGTCTATTGCGGCTCTTCCTCCGGTCCAGCAATGGTTTCAGTTTGGCCAAATCCCCTCTGAGAGGTCCGGGCGGCTCCGATGGCTGCTGCTGCTGCCTCTGTTGGAGGTTCTTGAGCTCCTTTCTCTCTTTGCAGTATTGTTGCACTGCCAGGTTCTCTGCGGGACTGAAGGCTGCCAAAAGGACCTTGGGGTGCAAAGAGCTGGTCCATGCCCAAGGCGACTGCTGCTTGTCTGTCAGCATGCTCACCATGGCTTCACTCAGCACATGCAAACGGATTTTGGCGACAGTGCGTTTAAAGCCATTCTCGGAGGTCAGGCAGTAGTAAAGACCCTGGTCGGACAGCTGCACAGAGCGGATGAGGAGGCCGTGCTCGGTGGAGAGGACGCGGTCACTCAGCTTAACCTGCAAAAATATGCAACAAAAATCCTGGCTAAAAAATGCAGATTTAAGGGATCACTTAATGATTAATAAGATAAGATTCTTTATTGTCGTTATTCAAGAATGTACAGCAAAATTATGGTGCACCGCCAGGATAAGGACTCTTTGCAATCAGCTAATGAACACCTATGAGAAGACTAACATTTTTAACATTAATAAAGGGACTATTGCTTGTAAGACCGTTGTTTATTCCTCTAGTATGGTTATTTTTTACTTTAATTTGTCACTCAATAACGTAGGGCACAGATTTATTGCATGACTGGAGACATTATAGGAGAGAGACTCTTAAGAAATCCTGATAAGAAGCCTGTCAGAAAATTGTGCAATGGCAAGGATGACCGTTGTATGACTTGTCACACCCTCAAAAGTCAAATTAGGAAACATGTTTATTCATTTATGCATGTGCTTTTATCCACTGGCTAAATAAATGCCTGTAATAAATATCTTGGTGCTATCAAGAGGGATGGCGAGTGGCGAGACTTGACTAGGACATTCAAGTCTCAGTTATTCATGATTACTGATTAGAAGATCGGAAGACAGCAAACTGTGAATGTATATTTTTTTTCTAAAAAAAATTGAAGTACCCCAAATTTTATATGTGTTTACTGCTCAAAATTATAGTCAATAATGACTAAAAGTACGCCTGAAATGTTAATTTAAACCTAAGAGCTGTGGGAAGTTTAAGTGTTGGTTTGGCCACCTGAAAGTTAAAGTTAAAGACTTAAACTTCATTGCAAATGCTTTGGTCACCAGGATATTGATGTCATTGCCTGTACTTTATATAGAATGCTTCTTACTTGTCTGTAAACCCCTGCCAACTACTTGCTAAGCAGTAACAAAACTGTGAAGAGTGTGACTTAAAGTGGAAACAAAGACTATTTGTCTTCATAGCAAAAGCTGCTACATTTAAAAAGGTGTTGTTACAGCAGTAAGGAACAACCTTTAATTTGAAGGCGGAAATTCTCTGATTCAGATGTGGTTCGCACTGTTAGAAGTTTAACTATAACTCAGAGGTTAGTTAGCAAGTGTTTGCAGACAAGGCCTTCCATGCAAACTACAAGCCACTGTGGCAATCTGTGCGATCAATGCACTAATAAGGGAGTTTTGGGGGCAGTGCTCTCCTTGCAATCGATTTCACCAAGTGACAGGCAGCAACCTACACCAACCACTTGCCAACCAATTAGGGAACACACATTTTTCCCTAGGGACTAGAGGTTGCCAGGGAGTCACTGCAATGACAGGTATTTTAGATATATGTGCTTGAAGCGCTTGAAGCTTCATGAGACTCGTCCTTACAGCTTACCACTGCATACAGCATACTACTTCCAAATCAGTCTGGCCTCAATTTGGAAAAGGCTCCAGTGATTACACATCATAAAACTGAAGTGATTTATTTTAAGATCCCCCCCCCTCCCCCATGCAACCCTGCTCGACAGAGGTGAGAGCTAAATGCATAAAAGATGTGTTTTCATCATGCCCAGCTTTGTTTAAACTTTCGCTGCCTTTTAAAATGCTCCCTCTATTTAAGTGCCGTCAAACATTTGCAAAATGTTTCCCCACTGAGCATTGAGTGTGTCGAGCCATTAGTAAAGGCCCATATCATGTTTGATCTGTATCAACACTTATTACGATGCTCCCCTGCCAATAAGCATTAAGAGTGTCATTCCTCAGGCAGTGCACATCCTGATAACTCATATGAGCTCACTGGATTGTTACGACATGTTTAATCTTTGCTGTAATATTTAACCAAACACTGGAGCAACCCCCTACGGGCTGACAACAGGACATCTAATCAAATCGCTTGCATCGTGAAGGGTTTATCTTGTTAAATTCTGCAGCTAAAGTGGGCCGTAACATTGACCTCTTGGAGGTCAATGTTAATGGAATTATGAATGCATTAAAGTGCTTTAAATGTCAAACAGACCTCTTTTCTTCTGTCATTGTCTCGCTGAATCAGCCAGCGAATAGACGCCTGAGGAGACTTGGGAAGACACTCCAGAAAAGTGGTGTTGTTTTTTACGCCGTACTGTGTCATCTCCACTGCGTTCCTGTAGGCTAACAGACACAAAGACACACACGCAGACACAGGCAGACACATGCACAGGGTCAAGAAAGGCAATTCATACGTCATTTGCTGACAGACACAAAGAGCACAGATGGACTCAAATCTGTCTCAAGCCTCAACAGTGAGAGCGAGATGTTGACTCAAAGCTTAGTCTGACACCTGCGGCACAACCGAACCCCACCCCAGACTTCATTTTCCACTAACAATATACACTTTGACGTATCAAACCAATTCACTTATTAACTGTGTCATTTTTCTCCTATCTAAACGGTTCATCACTCAGTCGGGTGTATGACAGGGTTGCGACTAATTAGCGGTAATGGCCATATGGCTGGTTCCCCACGCTCGTGTTAATTTAGTAAAGTAAACTGTTCATGGAAATTGAACACTCTGGGGAGCCGATTCTCTCCTCTCATTAAACCGCACCTGCTAGTGGACTGGATATATATTCATGAAGAATGAAGTCTGGAGTACGAACTCAAAAATAGGCCTAAATGCTAGCAGAACACACACAGAAATATGTGCAGGCACAGGCTGTGTGTAAACCTCAAATGAACTTACATTAGGGAAGAAAACTTACAAATCCAGTTTATCAAAACAGCATTAGCATTCATGAAGAGTCATGTTTCTGGCCACCTATACAAATATTAGTCTAATAACTAAACCTCTTTTAGCTCTGTTTTGAATCTTTCACATTAATCAGGATGCCTTGAGCCATTGTTACCTTTAAAAGGATATTTCCGGAGCTTTAATTACCTTTTAAATTGAATCCTCTACACTGAGTGAGTGGATTTCCATGCATAATATCCTGCCTTCTGCTTCTCCTGAAAGAAGGAGGGAAAAAAACTTGGTCGATGGCTTACAAAATAAAATACACAATCATAACAACCGTCCGTCTGTCATATTGAAATGGTGGAAGAAGCAGTCGCTGCCAAAACAATATGAGGAAAATCTGACCATGTTCTTCCACTCGGTGTAGAACACTCATATATAACAGCTTGAGGAAAAAAGCAAGTAAACAGCTGACACATTTCAGAGACATTCTCTGCAGAAAAACAGAGACGCGCCTTTTGTTCTACGACCAAACTAAATTTGGCCTGCGTCTGACTGAACTGTCAGGAGACAGGCAGCTGGTCCTTAAAGGAACCAGAGAGACACCGGAGCAGAGGCGAGGTGTCGCTCATACCTCCTCGTCTGTGTTATGTCTAGGCGCCGGAAGGGAAACTACAAAAGTGGAATCTGGCTTACACAGAAGTGTGCACTGAAGGATTGCAGTCATGTGATCTTTTGGCCTTCACAAGTTTTGAGCAAAACGTTCTATTCCAGTTTAACGTATAGCACATCAGTTGCTTCCCATGCTTTGGAAAGTCGATTGGTTTGATATTTGCTGTAACTTCACTGGCTACTGTAAACCTCACTGTAATAATCCTGCAAATTGCAAAATGTTAAGTATAATCAAAGTGAACAAAAATAGTGTTTATAATTGAAAAATGTAAAAGTCGCTAATGTTTATTTAAGACTCGTGAAAGTTTTGCCTCCATGAATGGGTTTCCTGTCAACACCTATCAGTGCTTATTACCACTGAATAATTTGTTTGGGGGCTTGCAGAATGTTTTTTCATGCAATACAAGAAAGCAATCCTCACTGGGTACAATTAAATTTAATACTAGCAGGAAACTGTAGCTATAAACCCTCAAACTGGAAACGTTTGTCTACCTTTTGCCAGTGGGGTAGAAGCGGGAGCAGCTCAGTCCATCCCAGGCACAGTAGGGGTCTCTGGCGAGGCAGCAGTCAGCGCAAGCTGAGCCGTAAGCCTGACAACGGTGCAGGGAGACCTGCGAGACCCCGAACTCCGAGCTGGCGTACAGCTGTTGCTGCAAAATAAACAGTTCAAATGTCAGCAGCCCTGTTTGTCTTAATAAGTGGCCGGCTGACAGGAAAATGAGGCAGGGCGCAAGAAAAAAAAAAAAACGGCTTATTATTTCCGTGCCTTTGGGAGGCTTATCACGCACAGGAGATTACTGTTGAATGCATTACGTAGTGGCCTTGGACAGTGAATGTTTTTAAACAATATAAGTGCACTTAAGATAAGCAGATGCATACATAACATATTCAGAATGCTTACTTTTTTAGAGGATATTCTTAAGTTTGTAACAGGAGCCTTATTCTGAAAAACAGCAAAGACAAAAACAAAGTTCAGAGTTTGTGTGTTGATGAAATAAACGTAGAACTTTCTGGAAAATATACATTTTAATTCACAACACTTAGATGAGAAAACAAATACCAGACTTTATGGTAATTATATAGCAAAGAATGGGCGCTCTCAGAGTTCTTGTTTCATGAAATACAGTCCAAAATAAATCAGGCCCTATGAAGCTATTGCCTATAGAGTGTTCTACAGGAATAGTTCTCCAGGCGTCTTGAAGGAACCTCAAAGCTCTTCGTTGGATGTTGGCTGCTTTTGTTTCTATTCTGTGTTATGATGATCCCACACTGCTTCAATAATGCTGAAGGAAGTCAGGGCTTTGGGGAGGCCAGTCCATGACTGATAGTTTTCTATTGTATGTTTTTCTATCCAGGTATCCTTTTGCTGTAATGGCAGTATGTTTGTGATTGTGTTCATGCTGGAAGATAAAGCTGTTGCCATCTGCTTCCCAGATGGTATTATTAATGCATACTCTCTGCATTTATATTTCCATCAATTATGATAAGATAAGAAGCCAACAATCAGTCATGAAAGAGCCTCCACCCTCATTTGCCAATGGCAGTAGACTAACTGTTGTACCTCTTGCCTGACGTCTTCCCTACATATTTATGATGGGGTGAACCAAAAAAAACGAAAATTGGGATTCATCCCTTCATAAGACCTAATAACCTGATATTTACTTTACAGATGTTGATATTTATGATATTAACTTTATAGACTTCAAGACACCTCTTGATCTTGAAAAAGAGCTTGCAAAGCAAACATAATCACAAGGACTGCAATGCTGGTGCAAAAAAGCACAAATCAGTCTAGAACAGGGGTAGGCAACTCCAGGCCTCGAGTGCCGGGGTCCTGCAGGTTTTAGATATCACCCTGGGTCAACACACCTGAATCAAATGATTAGTTCATTAGCAGGCCTCTGGAGAATTTCAAGTTATGTTGAGGAGGTGTTGAGGTAATTTAGCCATCTGAATCAGCTGTGTTGGATCAAGGACACATCTAAAAACCTGCAGGACACTGGCACTCGAGGCCCGGAGTTGCCTACCCCTGGTCTAGAATAACTCTGGACAGATGTCTTTAGTAGCCTGAGAAATAAATTATGTCTTCTAAAGAGACAAATCTCTTTAGATTGAAGTCTATGTGTGGCACCATTTGGTAGAAAGATCAAAGGAGACTTTTTCTTCTGATCACAGGTCTATCACCTAAGATAAAGCAACATATGCAAAGGTTCACTTGAGGGTGACTTCCAGACTTGGAGTATGCTAGCATGTTTCTCATCACTCTACACTGCTCTGCACTACAGAACATCCATCTCGCAAATGCCACCCTGCCTTTTGTCTGTCTGCCCTTGGTCTTTGTGTAGTGGCCAAACACATCCTCCTCCCAGTCCCTGCCTTTGATTTAAGGGGAGAAAGGGGATTAAAGTGAAAGAGAAAAAAAAAGAGAGAAGGAAGAAATACAGAGCAGACCTTAAACACTTCCAGCTCCTCCAGGATCAGATCGTCATGCAGGGAATGGTTGCTGGGTAGCACAATCACCTTCTGTATTGTACCTTTGTCTGAAGGGCAAAAAAGCACACGTCTCATGAGTTCCAACCACACACATGCATTTAACTACCGTGTGAAACAGATACGGCTACGCAGCAATGAACCTCTAGAGTTGTGAGGCATCAGTAAAAGCAGAACACGACTGCTGGTGGAAAAAACCCCACCAGCTCCACCAGCAGTCTGTTTGTCTTTGCCCATGTTTGCTTTTGAATTAGGCATGATAGCCATGACCAGTTTCCAAAAACAAAATCAGCTGTGACAGGAGTGGGAATGGAAGCTCTTAAGGCAGGTCAAGGACCACAAAAAGGGCAAAATGCAGCTCTATCCTCATCAGTATGGCTCTTTTGGCCTGGGAATTTGAGCAGCAGAGCAGGGAGGAGGAGGAGGAGGAGGGGGGTACAGTAACAGCTCCTGGAAATGCCTGATAAGACCGTCTCCCCCATCCTTGAGACAAAGCGCCATTTCAGGAGCAGATATGGGTACGCGGCACTGGCTACTCTTCAAAAATCAAGGCAGGAGGAACAGAAAGGAGAGGCTGCTCGATAAACACCGGCAGCTGGGCGAGAGACTCCCAGAGCAGTTTGCTGAATGCCAATGTTCACACGTGGACAATTACAAGCATGAATGCACACGCACTTCTGCTAACAAACACACATTTTTCTATTATCTAAATCTGGTGTTTTTAAGCACAGAAACACACTGGCATATATTCGACAAATATTCACTACACAGCAAGCTGTTGCACAATATTGCATGTCAACTAAATCAGAACTGTAGAACCGTTTTGGAACTGCATCACTTCGAATGCTTAAGTTATACTTCTGCAGCAAAACTATGTAGAGCCTATGCAGCTAATGTAAGTGACTGATATTGTTACCAAACTTTATGTTTCACATATTAGTGTTAGATTATGGTATAGGCTGCAGTGTAGGGTTTCAGAAGGTTTTGCACTTATGATGCACCGACAGCATAGATGTAACGATTTAATGGGTCTGGCATTTTTCACTTTTTTTACTTTGTCAGTGAGGTTTGGATCATTGGAATATTTGTGATACATGACAGGTTTCTGGAGACTGGGTGTCATCTTGTCAGCCAGTATTTTGGTATATCTGCTTATGGCATTCATGTTGTTGTCTGTAAATATCAGCCCACCACTTCCTCAGCCTTTTGTACTCACGCAGCGCCATAAAACGGTAGCACCACCATGATAATACTGTTATCACGTGGGTCAATGGGTTGAAAATGAGAAAAGTGTTGATCATACATTTAGGCTGATGAGAAAATAATCACATGTTACTCTGCTTTATCTCAATGATCACATGCAACTTTTAGCATTACATTTTTTTCTGTCAGGCCTTTTTTTTATAGCATAATTTGTTCATAAAAATTATTTCTGCAAGTGCAAGCCATTCTAGCATTTTCAATGACTTGACATTTAAGTGATGTTTTACAATGGTGTCCCTCATTTAACCTTATACTCAGGAGGTAGCGACTTTCTAAAAAAGTGGCAATCCATTATAGATCCTCCTTCCTTATGTAATGGAAAAAAATCTACTTTTAATGGACTTTATCTTTTGCTCTGATCTATCTGTGCACTGATTTATACTGCATGCAGCGCCATGTTGACCTGTTTGAGCTGAGTGGCAACAACACAAGTACTCCAGCTTATCTGTGTATCTGATAACCAGCTGTGTCATTGAGTTTCCAAGCAATAACCTGTTCAGAAAGAAAATGTCACTATCAGCCTCTGTGTACTGCATGTCATTGTAAATGAATTTATAGTAGCACTTAAAGCTCACCTTCCTAGAACAGGAATATGGTGGTGCCACAGTCTTCGGAAAAGACGATGGCTATATTTGAATGTGCTGATGCCACGATGTAGGTCTTATATGGAATCCAGTTTGTATTTATTTTATACACAGCGTCTTTGCACCGCAAACATTGATCTCACTTCAATTAAATATATTTAAATGAGCTAGTAAAATTAAAATATTGAGATGCTGGTAGTCTGGCTGGTTCGTTTTTATATTTTTTTGTGTGAAGAAACAAAGAAAAATGCATCCCACTGCTCTTTAAGAGGCAAAACACCCATCCTGTAATACCTGGACTATTATGCCTCTACTACCAGGGCTTTGTTGACCTCACTTGGACCTCGTGCATCTTCTCATCAGGTGGAAAAAGCCAGAGAGGGGCTTAACTTCTTAAGGAAGTTAAAGCACACTCACCTCCCTCATCACCTGCTGAGCTGACCCTCTACTGGTCAGCAGTAGAGAACCTTCTGACCTGCTGTTGCACAGCAGGAAACAGGAAAGATCTGAAACAAGTGGTGAGGGCAGCAGAGTGTATTATCGTCTAATATAAATAAGACCTTCCTTTGGTTGTGTTTACAACAGCTGACTGTAAAAGAAAGCTAGTTGTATTATAATGGACCACACCCACCCCAGACATCAGCCTCTGAGGAAAAGATTAAGCTCAATCAGGTCCAAAACTAACAGATAAAAAAAAAACCAGTTTCTCCCCATTGGCAGTAACCAGTAAGCCCCTCTTCGCTCCCTAAAGCTCTGTTGACCTTTAGCTCTGTTATCTTTATAGTATAGTCTCTTTTTGTCTTTTGCTGTCAAAACAGCTGAAGAGCTACGAAATATTTGTTCTTTGTTGCACGAACAATGACAATAAAGGACTATTCTATCGTATTTCAACACAAAATTACATCTATCGGAAATATTCTGCATGAGACACCTGCCTAAGGTATTTTTTAAATACCAGAACTAATACCAGAAAGCTGAGGCCTGTAGAATGCAGTCATATTGTTTTTGTCACATGTGTACAAAAACCATATTTAAAGTGTTTCTGTATCTGAACTGCAGAACGCGTACCTGTGCCAAGGAAGAGCACCTGGTAGTTGCCGTCAGCGGCCATGACCTGGTCCACAGCCACTGCCGTGTATTTATAATCAGCATTCGTACGAACCACCAGGGGTCTCCTCCCCACCGGATAGATGGCGTTAAACATTACAGGATGGTTGCGGACAAAGGTCACCACATCATCTGGGAACTCCTTTGTTGTCTGAATGTCAGGTGTGAAGGCTCCACCAGGACACTGCAGAAACATAGGGCGGGTTTGAACAGTGCAAAAACAAAATCTCATTCATTCATTTCCACAAGTTCTTTTTCTTTTTATCAATTAATGAAAATTTAAATAAACAGAAAATAGTATTGCAAGTCCTGCTGCAGAGAAAATACCTTACTTATTGTTTAATGGCTTTAAATTGTTTGGAAATGTTATTTAGAATATAAAACAATATGATCATACGCTCATATGTTAGTAATTATCGGTTATCTTATCATATCATGAAAAAGCAATAAAAAATGACTGTCTAGCCTAAATGTAACTTACAGTTCCAGGCCTTGGGTAGGGGATGCGCCCCTGGAATGCAATCCACTGAAAGTTGGGCCCTTCTCTATGAGCGAAGGGCCCGTTGAAGACTGTGAGAATGTCCGCCATGTTGTACACGCACACTGCTGAGCCTTTAAACACGGAGCTGAAACGACATGCACAACCTGGGTGAGACACTGCAATAGGAACCAGTATTCACCATCTCAAGACCCTCCCAGATGAAATATTCTGAGGTTGTTTATTAAGGTCTCCTTTTCTGAGTTGAGCCTGGGTGAACTTGCTGTCACGCTCCGCTGACAACAGCTCACCTATTTCCTCCTCGATGGTCTGATGTGGTTTGGCTCAGCCATTTAAAACCACACTGCTTAACACATAAAAGAGACTTTGTTGAAAAGGCGAACAGAAGCGTATTGTGCAAAGTGGAGAGAGGGAGGAAGAAAGCAGGAATAACACAGAGCTCAGAGACCTCGAGGACCTCAGTGTTTAGTTTGGCTGTTTTTTTTTGAGCCAGGAGACACTACTGCAGGCTCTACAATCCTGAGGTAACAAGTGGATCGAGGGTTGTGGGAGTGTCACACTTGGTTAAACAAACAGACCCAATTAAAGATCTGACCAGAAGTATCGAGTGATCACTTTTTCAAACTTCCAAATTTGCCTTGTTGCCCTGCTGGCTGTGCTTTCTGCTGGAGGAGAGCAGTTTCAGTAATCAGTTTGTTGAGAACATTTTTTCAGTTACCACAGAAGCTCATGGATTTTTTCCTTAATCCTCTTTCTTTGTGTTTTTTAGTATTTTCTTTCCTATTATGTCATCCATGTCTTTTCCTCTTTTTCACTTACTGAGGTCCCCTGGGCCATGTATGTGTTCACTGTTTTGGTTTCTATAATTTATTTTCACAGTTTTTGCCTTCATTGACTTTTGTTGGTCAACTTTCTTCCTTCCTGCAGTGTATTTGATTTCTTTTTGTTCTTTTTTTAGTTCTTTTTGGGCCCATTTTAACAACTTAAACACAAACCTAATGATCTTTCACTACTAAACTCCTTGTACATATCTGAAACTGTCTTTAACTTTGTATAATTAAATGAATTTTAATGCTTTTTTAATCCATCCATCCGTCCGTCCGTCCATCCATCCTCTTCTGCTCATCTATTTTAAGGTCACAGAGGTGCTGACAGTGTAAAACATACATATAACCTCCACATTGGACAAATGAACTCAAGATCTTCTTGCTGTGAGGCAATAGTGCACCACTGTGCTACCCTGAATGCTGAAATGCTAGACATATATACCATACTGTGGCTATGAAATGAAATGAAAAAAAATATTTCCAGGATTTCAAAAATTAAATAAGTATCTAAAGATTTTTATGTTGTTATTTCTTAAATTTCTGATATTATAAAAATACTCTGTGATATCAGGCTATTGTCTTCCAATATTTTTCTCAGATTTTTTTTATAATGTGTGTTTATCTAGTTGCTAAAAACCATGGCTGGGTTTCAGCTATTTAAAAAATGCAGTAACTAAATTCTTTGTGCACTCAACAATCCTACAGAGTATGCTTATGGAAGACATCCAACAACATCATGTCATATGAATTCTAACATTCACATGTGCTATAAATGTATCCCTCGCACTTGGTCTGCAACATGGCACAATGCTGCAGAGGATCTTGAGGAAAGAAAATCAAGGAATACCATATGGCCAAACCACCAGGACACTGTAATTGATAGTTCATCATCTGAATAAGCTGTTCTGCCACGTGACACATGATATTTATATGTAAGTGGCCCTTTGACAAGCACATCCCCATCTGCTGATATCCCCTGAATGATTACCATACCTCCGAGGCCTACAGGAATGTTACAGTTGGCTTCATCGGCCTTACCTTGTGGAAGTGAACACGCCAAACACCAACAGGCCCTTGGGCAGATCCGTTTCCAGCAAAAACACACTTTCTATAAGGGAAAACACACAAAGAGAAAAGCACACACCTTCCAGTTTAATACCTTCAGCAAATTCCCCAAATCTCATTTCACATCATCCTACAGATAAAAAGGCCAAAGAGAGATGAATGCCTGATAAATGTACATGTTGACAGATGGAGTCTGGGTCTCAAATGCTACATGCTGATGTTTGAAATTTGAGGCTAAGGCGAAGAAAGTACTGGATGTGCTTATAGTTGAATACCAGGTAACCAAAAGCAACAGAACAATTGTTTTGAAACTGGACAAACGGCTGAAATTCTTATCCAGACCAAACATGGGACGTTCCCGGGATTGTTTATGGAGAAAGCAATCTGTTTGAAACCTTGGAACATAAATAGCAAGCTTTTGGAAATTAGCAATCTCTTTGGTTCTCGGCATTATATTTTTCAAACAGTAAAATTTGTTTAAACTTGGTCCGCAGACCATGAAGACCCCGAGCATGAAAATGATGTGTCAAAAGTAATACATTGATAATAACAGGGTGCATTGCTGCAAGTATGTTCTTCTGTTTAACTCACCAAGTTCATCAAAATGGGTTTCCGTGCCATCCTCCTCCACAACTGAACAAACCATCCTGGCTTTAAGAAAGGTGGTCCATTTATTGACCAGGCTGCGCTGTCCGCCAATATCATTCTGCCGACAAAAGCCGCACATAGCAACGCAAAAACACAAAAGAAACTGTGCTGGTTTATTTTGGCGAAAGCAAAAGGGACTTACCGGACACACTCTGGCCACCATGGTGTGGATATTCTTAGTATTTCCACTGTTATCTGTTAGCCTCTCGCGGAAGAAAAAATACAATTTGGAGTCATTGGGGTCTGTTCCATCTGGTATGAGGTGGGCGTCGATGAAAATGGGCTCTGAGTGAAACAGTAAAAAAGGTAAGAGGCCTTCTAGATCTTATTTGTGTGAATTCATACTTTACATAGAAGCTCTGACATGTGCTCACCACTAAGCCACTTAGAGTTGTGCTGATCTGTCCGCACTGCATTTCTCTTGGTTAGGCTCCTGAAGATGGCAGCATCTGTCCCCATGAAGTCAATGTACATGCCTGAGAACAGCTCCTGATCTAGAAGAATGCACACAAGCCCAATCAACAACATTCCCACACAACAATCCTGAAAACATTACCACAATACACATAGAGCCTTGCATGACTTTGGTACATTCAGATGCTTTAGTAATATATTTATACCATTATTATTTTTTGAGAATGAACTCAAACCCAAACGCCTATAGCACTAACGGCACTTACACTCTGCGTGTGTCCTGCTGTTAATAAGCATGTTCCTCACAGCTGCTTCATGCTTTTTAGCATTCCTTTTCTCTCACTTAATCGTCTATCAGTTTCGGACCATATGTTTTGGAGGATGTGGGGCAAGTTAGGGGAGGATTAAGGGTATGTGGCCCGTATCCAAGCCAGCTAGCTAAGGGGTGAGTGTTGACAGTACTCAGACAGCGACACAGGGTCCAAAACATGAGGATTTGGAAATGAAACACAGCTTTTTATTGAGCCCAGACACTGCCTCAGATCTTTAGGGGCTCTGCGTGCTGCATCACTGCTTTCACAGCACTGCCTTTGACCCTGGCTTTGGATTATTCTGCACCCTTCCCTCTGGCTCCCTCCCGGTGATCTCTGACATCGCTCACTGGCTGGCAAAGCTGCTGCTGACATGGCAATACTCAGGTGTCAGAAAGCAGAGCTGAGGGTGGACTGTTTCGCCTTTAGACATGTCAACAGCAACCAAACACCCCTTGGCCAATCAGAGATCAAAGGAAGGAGAAGTGGAGAAAGGGATGGGTTTAGCCTGACTTGACTGAAGTATTAACCTGGGGATTTCTTGTGTATTAAAATTAAACTACAATTTTAATTCACTTCACTTTTCTAGTGAGAAGGTGTAGGCTACAATGTTTGTTTGAATTCGTAGACCCATTTTTCATAAAAGGAAAATTTTATTTTTATTGCATTTCATATTGTGCAAACTGCATTCTGGATATAAACAACCACATTATATCAGCTCTTTGAAAGCACCTGCACAGAGAGCATCCTCATACAGGCACATCACGTCTTTAACAGGTAACAATCTGTTTTTGCCTGTTCATGTTTCTAAAGTAGAATCACTGTGGTGTTCATTTTAAAGTCTCTTTGGGCTGGTTTTCATCTTGCTTTTGATGGCCGCTTTGTTTTATAGGAAAAAACTAAAGAAACTGCGTGTCCTCTTTAGGGCAGTCATTTGTTTTGGTGTGTTTGAGTGTAGCCCAATTGGTTAACTGGTAATTATGTATAATACATTTTGGGTCATTTTATGAAATAACAAAAAAGTAATGTAACAAGTAGTGTAACAATTAATTCCTCCAGCCGAATTACTTTGAAAGAAAAATGATGAGTAATGTGAAATACATTACTTTATTTGAGTAACGTCCCCAACACTGCCCATGGCAAACTGACGTTTGAGGTCAGAAGACACGCTGCTAACTTTAGCAGTGTGCAAGTGACATGGCACATAGCCATGTATATAGAAACTTTAAAGAAAGGTTGGGTATGCACACCAACCTTATAAACAGTACATTTGCATAATGACTGAAACTAGCACCACTGAAGGAACAATGGGCTGGGAGGTCAGTTTCTTCATCATAATTATGCAAATTCTCATGACCATTGATCAACAACTAGTGATCAAAATATTTCCCCCACTTAAAACGCTACGTCCAGATGAACAGAATCAACGTTTGGAGACAAATTAGCTAATCTTGATTAGCTTTTGGAGACTAATTATCTATTGTTGATATTATTTGTTCAATACTTGCTAGCCTCTATGAGCTAGCCTCCAGTTTGAAAAAGTGACGCCAGTTTCAAAGTACCTTCCATCGTATAACTTCTATTTGTTCATTTGTTCAAGGCTCATTTGATAATTTGCCTAAGTAAAATGTTTATCAAGGACTCTTGAACTTCATTTACAGCCAAATAAATAACAATGCAGATTATAACTTAGGGTGTAAACCATAGTCATACGGCTGCATACGAAATGAGCCTGTCTTTGGTCGTCACGTCACAACAAAGGTATAGAAAAAGATTTCCCAGGCAAAAGGTCAGAGTGGCCATCTTTTAAATCTAGTGGCTTATGCATACTCTTGTTTTTGCTTCAAAAAGTTCACTCCAAAACAAAGGAAATGTAATTTTGTGGTGAAAAATAATGTTGTTTTCAGGGGTTTTATAAAAAAACAAGAAAATAGTAGATAGCGATTGAGGCACCTACTGAGCATGACAGAGACTGTATTCACTTGTGGATTGAAGGAGCACCTCCCTTTTCCTGACTCTGTCCTGGAGTCAATGTGAAATACTTGTTCCTGCCACAGAGAAAAAGAGGAAGTCAGACATTTTGGAGACAGTTTTATATGATACGTTCTTCTGTCTTGTGCTCTCTACCGCTATAAAACTGAATATTTGAGTGCAACAGTGTATTTTGCGTCCCACAGAGTAGCCCTGCTCAGAGCCTCCTTTAAGGAGACACAGAGGCTGTCCTGCCCTGGTCTACCTTAACTGCTCCATGTGGGATAGTAAAAGAACATTCCGTTTGGGAGGAGAAGAGGAGGAATTTCCCTGCTTATTTGTTGGACAGCCAACTCCTCTTCTCAGGCGGAAATGCTGCCAAGTTTCAACAGCCTCCTTGCGGCAGACTGGACAGTCCAAGCACCGCAGCAACCTAAGTAAATTATAGCACTTCCTGTCCCATCTTATTTAGATCTTGCCCATGGCGATGGTGCAGCTTCCTTGAATGGGGATGACGTCAGCTAAGCACTGTTATTCCAGGAAAATATGCCTGTTCGCCAAGAGGTTCTGGAAGTGGATAGACTCCATCTGGCAGGTCCTGTCATTAACCTCTACACTGCAAAAAATAGCCATCTTATTAATTTTAAAGCCCCTCTCATCTGAAAAAATGTCTTATTTATTTGTAATTCATTTGGCTCATTGACCTTTGTTAAGCAGCGTTGTTCCAAAAAATTTGCACAAAGATGAAGGGATAAACGTGCAGTTCATCATCCACAGATTATTTGATATTAAGTTCAGATTGTTTTTTTCCTTTTATTAGAAGGAGATCTATAAAGTAATTTTTTTTTCAACAAATAAAAAATGCTTATACCTCAAAATATGCTATGTGCACTCGTGAAAAAGCAGACTTACGACACCATATAAAGATTTAAAGACTAAATAAAAGATTATTTCCCCGACTAAGACTGACATTTATCGCAGTATGTAATTCACTATGTGTTTTAGGAGTACTTGAAAAACTAAGGCCGAAAAACACTAACACGTGCAAAAAAATCTTGTTAGATCCATTCAACAGGCTGCAGCACGTTCACAACCTAGAGCAAAGGTCCATGATGAGAGCTCACTATCAGCTTCCCACTACAACAGCTTGTTACACTTAACAGATCACTTTCTTTGAGACACTGACATGTTTGAGTTCAGAAGTTGCAAACATAGCAGTCTGCCTGTCAAACAAAAACCCCAAATGACAAAAGGCCCCGCGGTGAGGAAGGAGCCTGGTTTGCAGCTCTCTCGCTCTGCTTATTAGTGTTTGGCAGCAGCTGACGGTCTGTGGCTGAACGCTGCTCGCTCGGTGAGCACTTTTCTCCTGGAGGGCTTCCCCGCTCTTACTTTCAGGGCTGTGTGGCTGGAGATTAGAGCTCAGAATACAGCCATCCATCCTTGACACTAGACCTCAATTTTCTCTCTCTCAGCCTTAGCATCTCTGCTCTCATGTGGCATCAAATTGACTACATGAAAACTGTGCTCAAAAAAAGTTACGAGATGTATGTTTTTTTTTAACCATATGTTGACACTTCCAACTCCTAGGAGATCTGTGAAAACAATGTTGTGGTATGATTATAGCCATTTTTTCTCATGCACCAATTGACATCAGCTTAATGTATTTTCCGCACTTAGCGATTCTGAATTTTGCTGTTCTCATTCCAACAGTCAGTAATACAAGGAAAATTCAATTTTCATGTTATTATAGCAATCAATCAAAAACATGTCATGTTGGGTTCAAACCTCTAAATAATTGTACATAATTTGATTTGTTGCAAAAAAGGGGTAAACAGACCTCTTGAGGCATTTTTTATGATTACTGTCACACAGTGAATAAGATTCGCTTATTTTCTCTGTGTGCTAGTACTCACACTAATTTCACTCATCGCACATTGTATTAACAGTCGACTAAAGTTTTCAGGAGCTAAATAAATTACATCATTTTAATGATATTTGCTCAACATAGTTGACACAAGCTTGTTTTGGAAATAACAGAGAAACCAAAACTTCCATAAACTTTACAAAGTGTCCTTAGCCTCACTTGTGCACCATTACAACCCAGTCATTTACAATATATTTACAGATGTACGAGAGTGCTAGACTTTATTTTATTTTTCCACTCTTGAGATCATGTCTGTGTATAATCACTCTGCACAATGAGAATTTTAATCTGTAACAGCTGTTACAGTGCCAGTTGCAATGATCACCTACTCGGTGCTCCCCCAAAACATTTATTCCTTCATGAGTTTGCTTTTCTAATGAAGTGCTTCCTTCATTTATACCCACCTCTGGTCTGCGGCCCCTGTTGACATACACACAGACGGGACTATACGCTCCACTGCCACACATGAACAGATGAGTTCTGTTATAAGGCTGCACCACCCGGATGAAGTTCCCACAGCCGTGCTAGAAAATAAGGATAAACAATGAGAGGCACATGCTAATGTAAGTGATGTAGATTTAAGAGAACAAATGAGACACTTTTTCTCTAAAAAATTCAATTTTGAATTCATAAGCTCTTGCTTAATTTAATGAAATCAGGGATTTAGCATCTGTATCCTTTGCTGATCCAGTAAGAAGGGGCTTTCTGGTATTAAATGTAAGCTAATGTGAACTAACTGACTTTATGACTCTACTTAGAGAGACCTCAAATAAACTAAACTAAATGAAACAACTGAACTGACTCTTTAGACCAGTGGTGTCAAACATGTGGCCTGAGGGCCAAAATTAGCCTAGCAAAGACTTTAATTCTGCCTACTGCCTTTACAATGCGTCCACAGTGAAATAAAGAACAAACAGAAAAATATTTAACAAAAATGTTGTTTTATAATTACAGGGCAGTCTGCGAAATGAGCTATCAAAACTTTTTCTGTAACTTCAAAACATTTTTCTTCCAATTTAAGCACAAAGAGCCATGCTGACTAATTTATTTCATTAAATAGAGCATTATTTCTTTATCATGTACAAAAACTGAGATGTGCTGTTGAAATCACACTTTTCCTTATATTAAGAAATCACAGTGATTTTAATGTGGAGATAAACTTGAGATCAAAGTGTGCTGTATGTGGTCCCTGATGTAAAATAAGTTTGACATTCATGCTTTAGACTGTTCTTTACTTAATTTTAATATTAATTATATCAATAAACAGAGGAAAGGTATGTAGACTAAAGAGATTTTAATACGGTACTATCTTTAATCAAAGGCAGCCTCAAGTGGCCGTGACAGGAACTGCAGTTTTTAGGTCCTACAGCACTGGCTCAGGATTGGTTGTGCCATAAGAAAAGTTGAATGTTTTAACTGATTTTCATTTATAGCCATGGTGCACTTAGTCCCACAGGTATTCATATTTGAAGTTATATTTAATCTTTACAGTTATTACAGCAATAACAAAGATAATCACTGCTGCCTTTTTTCTTTAATCCCACAGATTGGACCAGACCAGCCACTGAGGAGAGACCTAATTCGTGTTATATAGCCAAGGAGACACACAAATAAAGAACCTATTTGTCGCTCTGGAAGTATTTCTTTCCCATATGCGGGAGTAATTCAAACTTATCTCACTGTTGTTGTGACGGTTATAAAATCACATGCTGCACAATAAAAGGATCCCGGAGCTCACAGGTCTGGTATTAAGGGCAGTGGAAAAAACGTGTCAGCGGTATATGTGACATATCTAGGTAAGACTGACTACTACTCTCACTTCATCTCTTCATCTCTGCTTCCACTTTCCAAACCCCACAGCTGTAGGTGTGCTGGACTTTGTGGCTAATTAAGCCCGAGTTTGCAGAAAATGAGTGGAGAAGTGAGGAGAAAGAAGTGGGGAGAAGAACACATGTCTAGGGAGCTGTCAGGAACTTGGCCAAGGCTGCTGGAATGACAGCTGCTGCGACGCATGGTCACTGCACAAGGCTCCACTGAGAGCGATCAATGCAAAGTAACAAAACGTTTTTACTGACACGCACCCACATCTATCATGTTTCGCACTGTTTTTTTTGTTGTTGTTTTTTTTTTAAATCTAACTCTCTGTCTGTCTCATCAAATCCTTCTGAGGCCTTTCAAACTCAAATATATATGAGCTATCATGTTTGATTTTATGTGTCCTGACATAAATACAGCCTTCTTTTAAAGTTGATACATTTGACAAAGCAGCAAACAGACTTAATATCCCCCATGATGTTACATGCGTGACCACAGATCGTACTGTAGAAGGGAAACCTTATATTTATAACAATAACATATGTACAAGGGCTCTGATAAAAGAAGAAAAAAAGCTTGTGAGAGGGGAGACTGTGTACGAGAGAAAAAAAAAACTGCAGTGTGGTGTAAGAAGAAAAGAAAGGGAGAGATGTTAAAGGAGTTGGAAAAAGTGACCAAGGAAAAATGGTAAGATGGAAACAGAAAGTAAAATCTTTAAAGGAAAACTCGCAGGGATTCAATAAGAAAAGGCATGACAGAAGGGAGAAGAGGCCATCAAGTGGCTCCACACAGAGATGGCTCACCCAAATATTTGTGGTAGCCTGTCTGCAGCAGGCTTGCTATGAGTCAGCGCAGCACAAATCACTCCATGACTGGAAACAGCTTTTTTTTCTGTATCTGCAACAGCATGTTGAATAAAACCCTGGCTCTGTTAGCCCAGGGCCTGTCAGATGATGCAGAGATGGTGGAGAATGTGTGAAACCATGGAGGACTGGCAGCAGATTGACTCTTTTTTTAGTTACATTAAAAATTAGGCCTTTCTTTTGTGTAAAAAGTTAGTTTTTCTCTTTCCATTCGCATGTCCTCAGCCCTGCTGTATATATAGACAACTGTGCGTGCACTTGTTTCAGAACAACCCAATTAGAGGAAAACAGATGCGGAGGAGGAATAAATTGACTCTCGCTGTATGTCTTCATTAAACCTTGTTGTAGCTAACAAGTGCTTCTCAGAACCAGGGTGGCTTATGAAATATCTGCGTCAGTAAGCTTTGAGTCTGTTTTTTTTTATTTTTTATTTTTACACTGATCCGTGGCATTTCAATCGCCTCCACACCTCGATCTTGCACTGACTAACTGTGACGATGCCACAAGGACTCCAGGCCAGGCGGTGACCCTGCAGACATCTGCTGCTTGATAGAAATACAGTTGGATCTGACGCAAACTCACAGATGCGAGAGGGAAATCCCAGGAGGCAACTTCCGCTGCAGACCCACTTGGAGGAGCGGATCTTGGAACAGCTGACTAAACCTTTAGTCAAGATTAGGGGTGTCAAACTCATTTTAGGTTGTGGGCCGCATACAGCTCAGTCTGGTCTTAAGTAGCCTGTGCCAGCAAAACTATTGCTCAGTAACCTATAAAATTCTTCATGTTCTTTTAGTGTGAAGGAGTTTAACAACACGTCTTAAGAAAAAGAAGAGTAATTTGTCCCAGTTTTAATGACACTGTAGTAAATCAAAGAAACCCTGTCATGTTGACTCTTTGGGCCCAACTTTGTTAAATAGGATAGCTCATTATCTGTATTTTGTCCTGTAATTATCATAACTCAGACAAAGAAAATACGTAGAAGTGCTGCAAAGGAAACCAAGGAAATTGTACAGCAGGTAGTGAAAAAACAAAACAAGAAAAAACCCCTTTTTTTTCAAAGCGGTAATAGGACAACGGGGGGTTCGGGAGGTCTAGATTGATTCTTGTCCACCAAATATAATAATAAGGAGCTTTTTTTTTGCCTTAATTCTTGTCAAAGGGAAACAACTTTCTTCTTTCTTTTGTTACAGAGTATAGCATGGTGGAAAAGGATGGAGAGAATCCCCCACTAAGCTTTTGGGTTGGCATTTCTTTAGATTTTGTTTTGTATTAATTGCATGCTTTGGTGGTTTTTTTGTGTTTGATGTGAGGTGTGGGCCACACCCATGTGGGAGTGGAGATTCTACTCTAGTCCAGCTGCCAGCTATTTGGAGTTGAATACAGGGAGCAGCTGATTGGGGAGGATTGGAGCCCTTCTCTATAAAGGGGAGAGGAAACAGGAAGTAGGGGTTGTCGTTGTTTTTTTAGTAGGACACTGGTGAAGCAGGGAAGCCTCGAAGATCCAGGATGAAGTGTGCACATTTTAATGGAAAAGATTTTTAACCTGGCCTGGTTTTGCTTTTAAAATAAACTGAGGATGTTGGAGGGAGGACTCATTCTTATTGGGATGTGAGTGGATGTGCTGGAAGGCAGGAAAACAAACACTGGACTGGAGACTCTCTGTGCCCCTGACAAGGAAACTGGACCAGTTTTGGGGAAGTTCCAGCTCCCAGGATGTGATGTGGAGACCCAGCCTCGAACGAAGTCAGGCCTGAAAAGGTGGGTGGCAAGCCTTTTTGAGGAAGCTGCAGGATTGATACGTTTTTGCTGCTTGTTCTTCCAAGTGACCACCTTTCCCCTGTTTGTAACCAGGCTAACAACCCTGACCGCGGTGGCCTTGGGCCTTGGATTCCTGGCCAGAGTTGTGTCTTCAGCCAGTAGTTTTACCCGGAGAAAGAACAAATAACTCTTGTGTAACCCATTACAGTGTGCGTGTGGTGGTTCGTTACTGGTCAATATTAGAGCTACCACTTTCTTGTACGGAGGCCATTTTCGGCCTTACGTAACACTTTATTTGTGCATTTACATTCAATTTGACAAATAAAGAAATAAAGCTTTCAATGAAAAATATTAGCAAAAGTAAATGGTAAATGGTAAATGGTCTGTATTTATATAGCGCTTTACTAGTCCCTAAGGACCCCAAAGCGCTTTACACATCCAGTCATCCACCCATTCACACACTGGTGATGGCAAGCTACATTGTAGCCACAGCCGCCCTGGGGCGCACTGACAGAGGCGAGGCTGCCGGACACCGGCGCCACCGGGCCCTCTGACCACCACCAGTAGGCAACGGGTGAAGTGTCTTGCCCAAGGACACAACGACCGAGACTGTCCAAGCCGGGGCTCGAACCGGCAACCTTCCGATTACAAGGTAAAAAGTATGTTTTTCTAATCATACTTTAACTGTTCTTATTGTGGGACAGTGACAGATTTAATGCTGAATGATCCAAAAATGTTTAAAAATGACCGTTATGGGATTGTGATAAACAAAACTAAATATTACATTTATTGTTTAGCTAGATAGTGATATAACTAAATTTGAGCTAAAGGGTGCTAAAGAAGCTAAATAACTTCTAAATACGCTACCTTTTTTAGTTAGCATTGGGGATTTAGTTATGAATTATTAGCGGTGTGGCTACCTTGTACTAACTAGCTGTCTGCTAGCAATGTTAGGCTTCTTGTAGGTCACCAATTTCACTTAAATGTTTTTGTAGTGTTGGTTCTTAATATGGCAAATAATATGGTGTGCTGTAACGTTAATTTCATTTACATACTGTCAGACTGATTAACAGATCAGTGATGTGTGTGACCCATCTTTGATCTACAGGGAGTGCAGAATTATTAGGCAAATGAGTATTTTGTCCACATCATCCTCTTCATGCATGTTGTCTTACTCCAAGCTGTATAGGCTCGAAAGCCTACTACCAATTAAGCATATTAGGTGATGTGCATCTCTGTAATGAGAAGGGGTGTGGTCTAATGACATCAACACCCTATATCAGGTGTGCATGTTTTATTATTAGGCAACGTCCTTTCCTTTGGCAAAATGGGTCAAAAGAAGGACTTGACAGGCTCAGAAAAGTCAAAAATAGTGAGATATCTTGCAGAGGGATGCAGCAGTCTCAAAATTGCAAAGCTTCTGAAGCGTGATCATCGAACAATCAAGCGTTTCATTCAAAATAGTCAACAGGGTCGCAAGAAGCGTGTGGAAAAACCAAGGCGCAAAATAACTGCCCATGAACTGAGAAAAGTCAAGCGTGCAGCTGCCAAGATGCCACTTGCCACCAGTTTGGCCATATTTCAGAGCTGCAACATCACTGGAGTGCCCAAAAGCACAAGGTGTGCAATACTCAGAGACATGGCCAAGGTAAGAAAGGCTGAAAGACGACCACCACTGAACAAGACACACAAGCTGAAACGTCAAGACTGGGCCAAGAAATATCTCAAGACTGATTTTTCTAAGGTTTTATGGACTGATGAAATGAGAGTGAGTCTTGATGGGCCAGATGGATGGGCCCGTGGCTGGATTGGTAAAGGGCAGAGAGCTCCAGTCCGACTCAGACGCCAGCAAGGTGGAGGTGGAGTACTGGTTTGGGCTGGTATCATCAAAGATGAGCTTGTGGGGCCTTTTCGGGTTGAGGATGGAGTCAAGCTCAACTCCCAGTCCTACTGCCAGTTCCTGGAAGACACCTTCTTCAAGCAGTGGTACAGGAAGAAGTCTGCATCCTTCAAGAAAAACATGACTTTCATGCAGGACAATGCTCCATCACACGCGTCCAAGTACTCCACAGCGTGGCTGGCAAGAAAGGGTATAAAAGAAGAAAAACTAATGACATGGCCACCTTGTTCACCTGATCTGAACCCCATTGAGAACCTGTGGTCCATCATCAAATGTGAGATTTACAAGGAGGGAAAACAGTACACCTCTCTGAACAGTGTCTGGGAGGCTGTGGTTGCTGCTGCACGCAATGTTGATGGTGAACAGATCAAAACACTGACAGAATCCATGGATGGCAGGCTTTTGAGTGTCCTTGCAAAGAAAGGTGGCTATATTGGTCGCTGATTTGTTTTGGTTTTGTTTTTGAATGTCAGAAATGTATATTTGTGAATGTGGAGATGTTATATTGGTTTCACTGGTAAAAATAAATAATTGAAATGGGTATATACAGTGGGGCAAAAAAGTATTTAGTCAGCCACCAATTGTGCAAGTTCCCCCACTTAAAATAATGACAGAGGTCAGTAATTTGCACCAGAGGTACACTTCAACTGTGAGAGACAGAATGTGAAAAAAAAATCCATGAATCCACATGGTAGGATTTGTAAAGAATTTATACGTAAATTAGGGTGGAAAATAAGTATTTGGTCACCTCAAACAAGGAAAATCTCTGGCTCTCACAGACCTGCAACGTCTTCTGTAAGAAGCTTTTCTGTCCCCCACTCGTTACCTGTATGAATGGCACCTGTTTGAACTCATCTGTATAAAAGACACCTGTCCACAACCTCAAACAGTCAGACTCCAAACTCCGCCATGGCCAAGACCAAAGAGCTTTCGAAGGACACCAGGAAAAGTATTGTAGACCTGCACCAGACTGGGAAGAGTGAATCTACAATAGGCAAGCAGCTTGGTGTGAATAAATCAACTGTGGGAGCAATCATCAGAAAATGGAAGACATACAAGACCACTGATAATCTCCCTCGATCTGGGGCTCCACGCAAGATCTCATCCCGTGGGGTCAAAATGATCATGAGAACGGTGAGCAAAGATCCCAGAACCACACGGGGGGACCTGGTGAATGACCTGCAGAGAGCTGGGACCAAAGTAACAAAGGTCACCATCAGTAACACACTACAACGGCAGGGAATCAAATCCCGCAGTGCCAGACGTGTTCCGCTGCTGAAGCCAGTGCATGTCCAGGCCCGTCTGAAGTTTGCCAGAGAGCACATGGATGATACAGCAGAGGATTGGGAGAATGTCATGTGGTCAGATGAAACCAAAGTAGAACTTTTTGGTATAAACTCAACTCGTCGTGTTTGGAGGAAGAAGAATACTGAGTTGCATCCCAAGAACACCATACCTACTGTGAAGCATGGGGGTGGAAACATCATGCTATGGGGCTGTTTTTCTGCCAAGGGGACAGGACGACTGATCCGTGTTAAGGACAGAATGAATGGGGCCATGTATCGTGAGATTTTGAGCCAAAACCTCCTTCCATCAGTGAGAACTTTGAAGATGAAACGAGGCTGGGTCTTCCAACATGACAATGATCCAAAACACACCGCCCGGGCAACAAAGGAGTGGCTCCGTAAGAAGCATTTGAAAGTCCTGGAGTGGCCTAGCCAGTCTCCAGACCTCAACCCCATAGAAAATCTGTTGCGGGAGTTGAAAGTCCGTGTTGCTCGGCGACAGCCCCAAAACATCACTGCTCTCGAGAAGATCTGCATGGAGGAATGGGCCAAAATACCAGCTACTGTGTGTGCAAACCTGGTAAAGACCTATAGTAAACGTTTGACCTCTGTTATTGCCAACAAAGGTTATGTTACAAAGTATTGAGTTGTATTTTTGTTATTGACCAAATACTTATTTTCCACCCTGATTTACGAATAAATTCTTTACAAATCCTACCATGTGGATTCATGGATTTTTTTTTTTTTTCACATTCTGTCTCTCACAGTTGAAGTGTACCTCTGGTGCAAATTACTGACCTCTGTCATCATTTTAAGTGGGGGAACTTGCACAATCGGTGGCTGACTAAATACTGTTTTGCCCCACTGTATTTGTTTTTTGTTAAGTTGCCTAATAATTATGCACAGTAATAGTCACCTGCACACACAGATATCCCCCTAAAATGGCTAAAACTAAAAACTACTTCCAAAAACATTCAGCTTTGACATTAATGAGTTTTTTGGGTTCATTGAGAACACGGTTGTTGTTCAATAATGAAATTATTCCTCAAAAATACAACTTGCCTAATAATTCTGCACTCCCTGTATAGCTACATCTTGCTAACCAAACTTAATGTTGCTAACTGATAAATTAACGCTTCGTATTGTTGTTAAAATTTGGTCACTGCTGGTGCCAAAAAACCCAACACGGTGATACGCACAACACTAAACTCAAAGCTTCAAAACACAGGGTGATGTTATGGTGACCAAAACTATCTTTTATATAGAGTCTTTGTATTTAGCTGAATGCTAAAAACATGTAAATGAACAACATGCAATCTATGCTGTAATGTGTTATTACAGTAGTGGGAGTCTAAAATAAATCAAGAAATCAAAGAGGTTTAATCTCCTTACTGTAGGGTCCTTGCCTGCCATTTGGCATTCTTCTATTTTGGTTGTTGAAGCAGGCCAAAACAGCTGATGGTTAGAAAAAAAAAAAAGGCACATCAGTTAAATTAGCGACTAACAGATTGAAAGAGGCGTAACATCAATATGCTCATGAGGTTTCATTATATCCTAAGTACATGGGCAAAAAAACACTGTGCAAAATGAGTACAATGAATGCTCGGACATTTTTTAGTTTCCACACAAGTCTCGGTGTCAGTGATTACAGCTTGCTATCATCTGTGGAAATGTGTGTTTTCAAACCCGGGAGAGGTGCTTAAAGGTCGCTCTCAATGAATATATCAAGCAATTTACTTGACAAAAATGGATGCGGTGCAGCACTCTCTGGGGGAACCTAAATGCTTTCCCATCTGTTTATGCACTTCATGCCTGTCAATTACACAGAAGATGATTCCTTCGCTGCATGCGGAATTAGTTATAAGTGAGCATGAGCGTTTTTATGGCTATTTTGAAAAACCCTTAAAGTGTACGGAGGATAGCAAATGCATGGTAATTTGCACACACATTACAATAATATCCTCAGCAGTGGTGTTGTGTTGTCTCTTACACAGTGTTTTTACATAACATTCATGTTTTCTTCTTTGTGCCTGTGAGAAAAAAAAATAGCGCACCATGATACCAACGCTGCAATGGCATAAAGCGTTTCTGTTTAACTGCAACAATAAGCATCTGCTGACCTTAAGTGTGCCATGGGTGATGTTGTTGATGTCCATGGAGAGAACATGGTCCTTGCAGCCCACATACATCCTGTCCTGGTCCTCATCCATCTGCAGCAGCCTGTAGTCCATGGCTTTGTCTGATATACTATAATGTTCAAATGACTCAGAGGCCTGCAGGTCTAAAAGGCACACAGAGAAAGCTGACTAAGTATAACATACAAATAAGCTTGTTTAAACACTGTCATAGGAGAAGCTTTTCCCAATTCTACTAAATTAAACACAGAGAGAGACAGATACATACAAGCCCACACTGATCTCTTGTGTCCACACCGGCGCCTCAAGGATCCAAAAAGAAAACTTTTTAACATTTGGAATCAGTTTCTTAAACACACCTTATAAAAGATAACCACAGCTGCTGCAAAAATATTTGCTTCAAATGCACTTCTAAGTAGCACAGAAGGTTGCTAGAAGCATCAAACTGCTTAACATTAACATTCATAATCTCTCTTCTTTGTATTAGAAACATGTGCAGTAGGGGCAATTCTTGATATAGAGAGGGCTGCAGTAAAGTCCACGCAAGGTAACGCCTAGATAAGATCACATGCCAGACGTTTACAGTGGAGACCCAAACAGACTTGAGGCCGAAGAAGCAAAACCCGACGTCTGAAATCACTCAGATCTTTGGATTTAGAAGTCTCAAATGCTGTTTTGTGACTATATCAACTGATTTAACTTAGAGGGGGAGAGGTTCATATTCATTGAAAGGGTATGTGGGAGCAGTGTGCGGTTTTGTACAGCTGCAAAGGGGGAGCTGGGGAAAGGAGTGTTTAAGGAGCAGGGCCAGTATGAGCTGAGTTGTTGTGCTGTGCTAATCTATCCAGTCGAATGCTGGCTGCTAGGACTTGGGCTGCCACACATACCAACCATGCTGAGGGAACACCAGGCCTGTGCATTACTAAGGATTAGTCATTTGTTAATTTTATGAACTGTATGTGCTCTAAAAGTGTTGAGCAATGTCAAACGTCCGTGTGGTTGGGTGTAAATAAAGACGTTACTTCAGCAGTCCTGCCTGAGGTTGAAGCTAAGCTCAGGGATACCACAGTTGTCGTGCTTTGGGTTTTGAGTTTTTGGCTTCTTTTTTATGTATTTTTGGTTTGATTAGGATTCTGCATTGTTGGAATTTAGCTTTCTATCCACAGTTATTTCTTTTACATCTCTTCCTGATGCTTCATACAAGTTCCTTCTAGTGTTGTTATTCCATGTCCTCGGTTCTTAGCTTCTGTTCCTGAGATCCTTATTTCCTGCTAGATCCAGATTTCCTGCTCTGCAGATGCTTTGAACTTTTTGTACTCTTGCAAGTTAACCCTTATGATGTTAACAGCATTAAAGCTGTTTTCAGAGTTTATTCCTTTTTCCCTGAGCCCTGCTTTCACACGCTGCCTTCCCCACAGACAGCCTTTGACATCTGGAGTAGCAGCTCCTTTTAAAGGTCACTACAATGATTTCACTTTACATAATATCAGAATAAAAAAAACAAAACCCTTAACTTCCTCAACCACAGACGACATATACAAAGTAGACAGAGCCACCATAATGCCACCTGTTGGTTTATGTCAGGGGTAGGCAACTGCAGGCCTCGAGTGCCGGTGTCCTGCAGGTTTTAGATGTCCTTGAACACAGCTGATTTAAATGGCTAAATTACCTCCTCAACATGTCTTGAAGTTCTCCAGAGGCCTAGTAATAAACTTATCATTTGATTCAGGTGTGTTGACCCAGGGTGAGATCTAAAACCTGCAGGACAGCGGCACTTGAGGCCTGGAGTTGCCTACCCCTGAGGTTTATGTACACCGATTCTGAAACCCATAGTTTAGCAATTTGGCACATTGGGTTTTGAAACCAATAATAATAACCAAGCACTGGATCTGATTGACAAATCCAGGATATGGCAAGCTTTAATATTAGGGATTTGTGAATCACCAGCCAAAATAAGGCTTTCTCTAATTGGCTGGATGCTGTATTAAACAACTTGAATAAAGTAATAGAATGAATGAATGAATGAAGTCATCATGAAAGTGTTTATTGAGGTCATAAATCCCATGAGGAGTAGAATCATCATTGTACAAGAGGAATGTTTTTGCAATTAAATGAATTGCCTGCTGTTGGACATTTCCATATTGGCTCCTATTTTTTGTATGCAGTCTTTGGTTGGTTTCGCTGTAAATCTACTGTTTACAAGTTCAATCCCAGTTTGCTGGATCATCAACTGTCACTTAAAATGGAGAAGGCCATTAGTACTACAGAGAACCAGGGTAGCTCTATGTCTATCTTTTATGTACACTCTGTGGTCACAACTTGGCACTTTCACTCCTCTAAAACAGTTTTAGATTTTATGGCTCATAAAATGGTGCAAACTTGAAATCACTTTCCCCCCCTAGTCTGAACATCGAGGACTGGAGAACAAATGACCACTGAAATGAATCTCACTATAATGTATCAGTAAAGATCTATGATTTTTAACTTAACTTTAATCAACACAGTTAAAGGAAAGCTGTGAGCACAGTGCACATGTTCAAGGCAGATGCCGCATGCGGGTATGTTTAAATGCATAGAGTATGGAAAAGTCTTCCTACAGACTCTTTTCTACTCATTAAAAGTGAACATTGTTCAGATGCGCACAAAGTAAACCTTCTCAGACAGTTATTTTCAGCCTATTTGCTCCAGAGATAAAGAATTCTCAACCATACCATCAAAGGCCTTCACTGTCGAAGCCAAACTCATGCATATTTATCACTTTTTCAATCTTCACTGAGAGCAGGGGGTATGGGGGTGGGAGTGGGGGGCACTGTAGATCTACACCCTCCATTTCCTTCCTTCTATTGACCCTTTCTGAGCTCTCTTTGCATTCCCTCCTCTAATCAACAAACAGGTTGTCTATACTTTGCTCCATTGCCTTCGGCTAAAGTCACATTTTCATTATTGTGTGACATATGCTTTTGAGGCTGGAGCCTTTCATCTCAAAGGAGAGTGGCTGTTCTGTGGCACCCCTCGCTCTCATCCCAGGCTGTTGTTTGGTGCGTTGGCCACGTAAAAAAGCCTGGAGTATTTAACTTTAAATAAAGACGAGTTAACCACTTCAGTCACAGGCGAGTTTCCCACGACTCTTCGCTCTCTATTCCAACTATGTTTAGGTAAATTGCCTTACATGGTTAATGTCTTGAAGTGGGAGAGCTGGGTATTTTTAAACATTGTATCATCCGAGTGAGAGCATCGTCTGGTGCCTAATGAAGAACAGGCACATGAACACGACAGTGTTTTTACCTGACTTATGAGAAACCAAATTAGGAGGGAAGGTGTCCTGTCAAGAAGATTTGTGTTTAATGAAAGAAAAACTTTTAGGATCACGCTTCAAAGCAACCATAAGGATAGCATCGTAGATAGCATCACAGAGTGAGCTCTGTGCGGAGGTAATATTCTTCTAATGCTGAAAAGGCTAATGATGTTACACGCTCTGCTCTGGCACAGTGCAAGCCACCAAGGGTGAAAGACTAATTAACAGCTAATTAAAAACAGGCAGGATTCCAGATTATTTAAAAACAAAACAACAACATTATATTAATCTCCTGAAATAGTTTCTTGGATGATATTCTAGAAAGACCTAAATATTCTTCAAGATCTTAGTTTTGTGGAGCATAAAAGTGGCAGCTGTATTTAAAACATGCAGCTCTTCACAATGGAGGGACTAAGTAGGGGTTTAGGTTTTACAGTCATACATTATAGCCTATCCAGGCAAGAATAATCTCAGTGGTTGAGTTAAACCTCAGTGGGTGGAAACTAAAGGATCAGTTATGTTAGTTGTGGCCTTTAAAAAGAGTAGAGGTGGCGAGGAGAAGAAGAAAGACAAGTATATGAAGTTTGGACAATCCAGGGTTATTATATTTAAACTAGCCATAACTAACAAAGACAAGATTTAACTGCTATAGAAGCTGATTTATTCAGGACAAAAGGTAATTTTCTTATGTGTGGCATGTCTGGTATGCTAACAAATGTGTTAGACTACCAATTTACCAATTTAGACTCCACAATAAACCTAACCATGTCTTTGGACCGTGGGAGCTAGCCGGACTACATGGAAGCACAGAGAAAACATGGCAGCAAACACACACACAGAATCCACAACCCACCAGGAGGTTCAAACCCACAAACTCCATGGTATAAAAACAAGAATCCTAACTACTGCACCACCATGCCACCATTTATATCAGCATTCACATTTTTTGCTTAAGTAAGCTAATGTTAGCCAACATGTACAAATATGGTCTTATTTAACAAAACCACCAATAACAAACTAGTCTATGCTTACTAGGATTTTGGGAACATTTAACTGTATCCCACACTTTTTCTTTAAAAAAAATCAGAAGTTAAAAATTTCTAATACTGCTGAACAGTCGGAGTTTACATTGAAAGATTTAATAGTGTATTTTTTTTTAATAAAGTCTGGAGAATATCTTTAACTTAACAATTTGAAATGTTACAAATCTTGATACAATTGACATCAAAACAAAGATTATTCGTAAAATAAAGGCAAATTAACTGAAAACCTAACCGGACCTCATCTAGTTCTCATATTTTCCAGTTGATTTTTTGAGTGCCTTCCCCATCTAATCGAAAATTATTTATTAATGTCTCCTGTGAAAACCAGGTTTGACCAATTTTTGACACTGCTTCAGTCTCACTGACACTAATAAGATGAAGAACTCCTGTTCTTTCTGACAGAACCTTTCCAGAACATTCCACAAAGAGAACGAATTGTTCGGACGGGCGGGGTCTCGGTAAAACAACTGTTTAATATTATGGTGAACTTTGTAGTGTTTTGTCAGTGGGGGGAAACGGGAGACTTTCATGTTCTCTCGTGAAGGTGGAAGACCAGTTAAGCCTGGTGCTGAGACGGGACGCAGCAGGGGTGTGTCACATGGATCCGGCCTATTCAGCTAGAGACAAACTGAAACCCTCTGGAGCCTGCATACCTTTGGATCCAGTATCTTCTCTGTGCTCTGCTTTCAATCTCATATAAACACACGAGTCACGCCTGCAGTGCTGCAGCGTTGTGGACCAGCATTTAAAGTTCAAATTGCCAGATGGTGCACCTGCTCTGTCAGGGAGAGAGGGCTGCTCTGAACAGTCAAGGATTTCCAGAGTCATTTAGTACATTCATTGGGACCCAGTGTTTACAGAATTAGCACCAGCTCATAACCTGTGTACGAGGCATCCGTAGACCTCCCAAGGACCCCTTCAGTCCACTGAGGCATTATATCAAGTTCTTTTTTTTTTTTTGACAACACGACTCTTCTTGTTTTAACCCTTGTATGGTGTTCGGGTCTGTGAGACCCGTGTTCAGTTTTTTTCAAAAGAAAAATTAAACAATTAATTATTTTTTCACGTGTAAATGTGTTGTGTCTTTCCACTCACTCCACTTGATTATAACTGATTTATTTATAACATTTTATATAAAAGAAAAACGAGAAGCACATTAATTCATAAATGTGATCTAACAAAGGTAAAGGGAAAAAATCAACCATGTTTGCTGTTCATATGTCTTGTAATTGGGATGAAGTAAACATCTGTTGAGTAATTTAACATAAAATTGTTTGATAGTGTTAATTTGGAAAGCCAAAACTCTAGCGGGTCCACCAGACCCATGAACACTGGCTGAGTAACAAAAATACGAACACCACACAAGGGTTAATCAAAACAGAAAACAGAAGTTGGAGGACAACTGCATTGTTTTCTATGTCCAAGATGACGAAATCCCCTGGATCACATGTGGTTCTTTTGTTGTGGTTTTATGGGTGTTCTTAGTTGTTGAGATCACACAAATGCTGAGAGGCAAGAGTGTCAAGACTGGTTGTTTACACAGTTACTGAAGCATGACCGAGACACTTGTTGGAGGTTCAAGGTTTACATTTTCTAACTGGTTTATGCACGAAAGACAGAATACATTGGAAGGATTGGGGAGCTGCATTTTTAAATATTTCTTGAAAAGGGCTAAGGGCGTGAACCACGCTTTTAATGATAAGAAATTAAAAAAAGCTGAATTAATGGGGATGATGAAATGGCTTTATCTTTTTTTTTGTTCTTGTTTTTTTTCTTTTCCTCTTAATCTGCAATGATGACACCAGCAAACAAAGACAGAGGAACTGGGTCTGGAAATACTGACAGCTGGTGGGTTTTCTATTATGTATGTAGGCAGGTGGGTTATGCACTTCCCCATGGATGTAACACCAGCCCCCTGTGTCCTGGCTATGACTTTGAGCTTTGACTCATAGTGCCCTATGGCCTAGATGGAAGACCAATTTTAATAGAATTCATCCTGATCGGTCGGATGGACAGTGGGGTTAGCGGAAAAGGAAAACTAGTGCCGGGAAAGCTGAGACTATCTCTGTGACATCTCTTTTTTTCATGAAGTGGCCTAGCAGAAGAAGACCCAACAAAAGGCTTTTGTTCAGTTGAGAAACCCCAGTAGTCCTCCAATATTAAACAACAGATTACTTCCTGGTCATCATATAAGCAGAAAATACTCTTCATGTATTGATAGATGAGGTTTAATGCATTACAATTAAAAGAAAAAAAAACCTACATTAACTTAATTTTACTGCTTAACTTTATCTGTTTAAAAGAGAATTTGATTTTGCATCACCTTTAGAGAGTTAGTGGACTAAAACAAAGGTCTCCATTTTATTTTGAAACTCCATAAAGAATATGGCTCATATTTTTGGAGGTTCAAAAAAAAAAGGAGAACTTTGTTTCTTGCCAGAAGACTCCCCCACCCCTTTTCTTTGAAGGATATCTGAAACAACTACAAGCTGTGATCAGTGTGGCAGTTAATTCAGCCTCTTCTAAGCTGTGATTGTTCATGGGCACAGGGTCCAGTGCAATAACCCAGATAGGTATCCCACAGGGTAACGAAATGAACATCCCTTTTTCTGTGACTGGTGAAAAACGTAGAAGAAATAGAAAGAAAGTGTGTGTAAAATGAAGTGACCTGCCATTGTGTCCCTGTTGGTTGTATAGCAGCAATCAAAACCCAGAAGAGGAAGTTGTGCTGCACAATTCATTTTTTTTCTTCTGTTGTCATTACATATCCAGGAGAGGAAATGTAACAGCCACCATGAATCTTCTCTCAGGTTTTAAATCCACAAGACTTTCCGATACAATTGCCCCCCAAAAGTGCGTGAGATATCAGATATGCGAGTTTTAAAGCAGTGACTCCAGAAGAAAACAATGCTTCCATGGTTCTGGTTGCGGATAATAATACAAGAAGTGGTCTGTTGTAATGTGGCATCATAAAAATTAGAACTTCACAGTGGCTGGAAAATATGTGAGATGTTTATGAGAGAGGCATTTGTAATGTTGGACCGCCTGGTTTCAGATTTTAGGAGCTGGTGCCAACTCACTCAGCTGGTGTCGCTTCATGCAGCCTTAGGGATCTTCATCCAGTTTGATAGGAAATAGAAACAGCGTGGTGTCACGATTCATTTTAAAAGGAAGGCTGTAACTTGTTTGAGTCATCAGATAAGGGAGTTACGTCGTAAAAATCCATCGGCAGGTACTTTTATGTTCACACGACAAGGTGGTAAAATCAGCATGGGAGAACAATATCGGATTATTCTGTCAGGATGTTAGCTTAGTCTTTGTAGATCAGCTTTAATCAAACTGACTAGGTGTTTAGAGAGTTGAATTTTTTGATTAATGCTAATGTCTGAACATGAGCCAAAACATCCATCCACCTAATTAAACACACTTCAAGGTTGAACGGGTTGAATGGTGGGCCAATTACAAACCAACCTTAGTTTCTCTTATGCAAATCAGCCCTCATCAATTGGCTTTTTACCTGAAAGGCCAGTATGAATATATTAACTCCATGCTAATGAGGCTTGCTTTCCATTTAGTTAAAGCAGAACCCGTTCTGTGGTTGTCAGGGGTAGCTGGTGGGAGGACCCCAATCACTCATCTTGATAAATATTGAAGCAGGGGCTTATACCGCCCCCTTTTCATTCATCTCTCCTCACAAGAAGAAGGAGTGGGTTTCATCATAGAGGCCTGACTTCAAACCTGGTGCCAAATGCCATTGCTCTTAGTCGGAACAATGCAAAGAGCTCTTGGGCTCACTTCTGGATGGCTGCACTCACCTAACACTGTGCTGACCAACTCACACATACTGGGTCTGCAAAAGACTTTATCCCGGCAACTGCCAAGCCTGTTTAGAAATAAAAAATGGCTGGTGCTGGAACATTCAGCCATCCATTTTCCTTGGGGATTTACCCGCTGATATACAGTAATGGCTGGTGGCATATACATATGGCAGAAGGGAAGTTAAAGTGTCGATCTAGTACAAGAAGACCACCCAGGACATCGTGTGCTGGCTGACAGAGTCGTCCGATTGTCTGTGTAACTGACATACTCCAAATTCCCAGGAAAGCTGCACTCAGCATGTGAACAGCACTCTCAGCCTTACTGTACTGCAACTGCTGGTCATGGACAAAAGCCCTATTGGAATTATATCTGCTGTGTGTCATTAATTTCCTGATTGTTGTCTGTCATCAGTTATCTACATCCAGACATTTTTAATGTGAATCACATGGCTGAACAGAGTGCGTGAGTTGAAATATATGCCTTCTCTCACGCTGGCGTCCAAAAGCAGACACCATATCTAAACATGACATGCGAGATCGCAGCGTATTTTTCTCCCTTGGCTTTCTGCGTGTGTTTGTGTAGAGTGATGTCAACTGCTGGTGCGTGGTTGACCTGTTAAGGTGACAGCTAGTATTTCGAAGAGACGAAACTTGAGCTGATAAACTGTCCATCATCCGCCCTGCAAGCCAGCTAGCTTGCAATCCCAGTGCCTCAATTAGCATTTATGCAGCGTCCTCAGATGTCACCAACAGTCGATCCTTCACACAGAATCAACTCATGCAGTCGCCATGACTTTTAGCCTGTGACCTCTCACCTGCCCACATCAGGAGTCCCTAGTTACTTCTAGTGGACAGTAAATCTCTGAGCTTTTACTGTCAGGAAGGATCTTGTAGAGAGTCTCAGAGGGAGGGGAGGCCTGCAGGAGATATGGGTCAGAGGATTTTTAGAGCTGTTGTTTTTACAAGGCATATAGGAAAACCATCTTCAGCCACATTCAAGATTGAAATTATATTATACACCAGGGCATAAAAAGTCATCTGGTCCTTAGCAAGTTCTAAAATAATTTAAATACAACCAAGGAAGAAGAAGATCCGCAGAAGCAATTGCTTATGCCTGTCCAGGTACAAAAGTTTACTAGTCCATCTCTAAGCAGTTTGCAGCCAATCATTCTTCACAAGTAGAAAACATTCAAAATGGTTTACAGTCTTCCGAGAAGAGGAAGTCCCACTGAGGTCATCCTAACCTGAGTTTGTATAATGCTCAGAGAAACTGCAAGAAACCCAAGAGCTACATCTCAGACTCAACAGTTAGTATGTTAAAAGTTAACGTTCATGAAAGTACAATTAGAAGATGACTGAACAATGATGATCTTTTTGGAACGGTTGCCAAGTGAAAGCATCTTCTGTCTAAAAATAACATAGCAGCACATCTTAGGTTTGCAAAGCTGTATCTGAACAAACCACAAGATTTCTGGAACAACGTACTTTAACAGATGAGTCCAAAAAGGAGATATTTGGCAAGAATAGACAGAATCACATAAGGCAAAAAGTAAACACAGGATCAGCAGCAAACATCTCAGACCAGCCATCAAGTACGGTGGTGAAGGAGTAATTATTTGGGCTTGTTAGAATACCAAAGTATTCTAGAGCCAAATGTGAGGTGATAAGTCCAACAGCTAAAACTGAGTCAAAACCAGGTCATGCAACAGGACATTGAACCTAAGCACAACAGCAAATTCACTAGCTGGGCCCACGTCCTCATTTTAGGTTTGACAGAGTTTTAGTAGGTAAAAGTGAATGCTTTGACATGAATTGAGGTGTGGTTTGGGGAAGGCCTCGAAGGGGACTGGCGATGGCTCCCGGGCGATGGCTCCCGGGCGATGGCTCCCGGGCGATGGCTCCCGGGCGATGGCTCCCGGGCGATGGCTCCAGCCGGAAGGACCGTGTTTGGAGGCGTGGTCCTGCTCCTGAAATTCTGGTACATAATCTCCAATATACAACAGAATGGCCAAAAAAGAAAATCGTGTAGCAATGGCCCAGTCAGTCCAGAACTCAGTCTGATTGAAATGCTGTGGCAGGATGTTAAGAAAGATGTGCATAAACAAATGCTCGCAAACCCTGCTTCTGTATGTTGGCTTAATTTTTGTGAAATATATAATGACATGCTGCAATATGTCCTGTGCTGTTGCTCATTTAAATTTGTGTGCATTTAAATAATTTTAGAACCGGATGAGTACTAAATGATTTGTTTTGATGCATAAACACTTATCAGAAGAAATCATTGAGGGAATGAAGCAACTGGGTTGGTTCTGTTGTGCTGACTTAAAAAAATGACTGTTTAGGGGTTTCCAGTAAAGTAAAAATAATGCATCTTAAACCTTATTTCAGCATATGAATGTAGCCATTGTCCAATTCAATAAGGCGAGCTTACACTATACTACATACCTGAACAAGTGATGGAAGCAAACAAGCATAATCCTTTCATAAAATCGGATTACTGCTTTGTGTTAATGCCAATCTTTGACTAAAGAATTTTTCATAGACCTTGGCTCTCCCTAAAGAGACTCTGTCTTTGTTCGTATTGATGGCCATTGATTACCTTTCAACATGTTCCAGAGGGGCAATAATAAAACATTCAACAGGGTGTGCAAGGTCAGACTTGGAAACGGCTAAAAACAGGCGGAGGAAGGCAGAGAAAGGCCAGCTGACAGAGGAGCTGTCAAACATCTCACGGGCTGTCAGCCTCAAGCTGGAGCTCACCACATTCCCGAATACCCCTGAAGAAAATGTCACTCAGGCAATTTCATAGAGATCTAATGACACGCGTGTGGGTTTGTGTGAGAATGCATACATACACCCTTAAGAAATATGCCACACATATGCTGGTATTCATATATGCACCACTGACCTATAGCTATTTGTACCGTACCTCTCTGTGTTCTGACAGACTCATGCTTTGGCCTGTCATGAATTCCTCGCAACAACAGAGCATCACTGATTTTTCTTCATTATGTTTACTCCTCAAAAAATGAAGACGCTAACGTGCAGGTGAAATGTGAAGCAGAGGCAGGAAAGCGGAGGCATGTTGGCGCGATGTCGCAGTCAAATACATCCTGTTCTGCTTCTGGCTACTTGTCAGCGTTGCCCTTTGACCCTTTGATCTTTTGTTGACCCCAAGAGAAAATGCACGCCATTATTCAGTCCGTGTCTGGTGTCTGTGCTGCTGAATGATCATGATGCTCACTTAACAGGTAAAAATCTTATAAAAGGTTTATCAAGAGTGGTTAAATCTCAGGCGAAAAAAGTTCATATTTAAAACATCACATGAGAGGTTAATGTACAGTAATATCATCTGGGTCAAGCAAGAAAAAGCCTTGGTTTTGAGGTATAGCTAAAAGGCTTGGAGACTGTGTCTTATAGCTGCATGCGGTTCAGAAAGCTGGAAAAGCACATAGCTTTAACAATGACTCATTGAAAAGTTTGCTACTTAAATGCAATCAAGTCAAAGAATGCACAATCAGGCACTTAACATTAGCACACACTCACTCACTCTGTTAGGTTTACTGACATGCACACGCTCACTCACACCATGTAAACATCCTCAACAGACAGCATGAACAGCACTATATCTGTATGAACAAATGGGGGGTGAGGGGATGCAGAAATGACTCATGAAAGGGAGCGTATCCGCACGTCGACGCCTGCTTCCTGATCTCTGTGCCTGGTTCTGGTTCAGGCCGTGGCACGTGTGGCTCATACCAGTGCGATTTAACTGCAGACATCATTTTAATCAATCTGCCCTTGGTCTCAGCCAGGCTCTCAAACATGTGTGCACCAAAATCTACATTTAACACAAAAGCATATGGCCCATTCACTTTCAAATAAACATTGCTTCATGGCTTGACATTCCAAACGTATAGACTTGTAAGTTAATACTGTATTGAATATGGAAGTTTTCCAGAACAGCGGGAGACTGTTGATGAGGGTAAATGATCCCGATCGTAAACACAGACCGCTGCCCCATCTGCCTACCAGGGAGATAAATGAGCCGGAAAGACATTTGGCACCAGTTAGGCCAACCTCTGATACAGTAGCAGAACAAGTAAGCGGCACATTACTGAATAGTAGCTTATTTTAAATAACACATCTTACAGTTTCAAAGTTTATACAGCATAATAATGTCTCCCACAAGTATGCAGAAACCTATTTACAGTGCACCACCCAATATTTAAACCACGTTTTGAATCACAGGAGTATTTTAGTGTAGTAGTAGTATTTTGTGAGATACCCACAGCAAACCTATGTTGATTTGGTTTGGCTCAACCACGCAGCAGCCTCAGGGGTTGAAAAATTGAAGCGGACAAAAACAGTTGCTCTTGCGGCCACTTGAGGCTGACTCTAAAAGTGTGTCGTTCCATGCTAACGAGCCCAGATTTACAGCAGAAATTAACATGTTTTAGGCTGGTACAGAACATCTCTGTAGCTTTATAGGCAATTTCCTCCATAAAACCATGTCTGGTGTCTGTGCTGCTGAATGATCACGATGCTCACTTTATGTATGGGGCATTAAAAATGTATTAAAGCTTAAAGATATGGCTAAAGTTTGATCTTGCTCAGCATTCAGTTTTAGTAAATGAATGGATTTTAATTATAGGGTGGGAGTACCTCAGGAGGTAGATCACTGGCTTCGTGCCTAATATCCTTGGACAAGGTACTAACTCCAATTCCAAATTGCTCTTTAATGAATGTATCTGAATGTTAGACAGAAAGCACTTAAGCATAAAAAAGTGCTTGATTGAAAAAAGGTTGAGAATAGGTTGTTTGAGCGCTCTGGTAGAGTAGAAAAGCACTTTATATAAACTACGCAGTTTTCACTTCTCACTGTCCAGGGTTAATGTGGTGAAGGTGCATATTTAACTTTGTGGCTTGTTGAAAGGGCACTTTTACCTCCCAGTATCAAGCATTACTGCAGCTGCGGCCTCAAGGCACCGAGGCTTGGCTTCTTGAAAAGGTCTTAGAACTTAATGTCATGGATTGGAAACGAAAATCAATTTTAACTTTGTTCCGATGAGACCAAATCTATAGTAACAACACTGCAGACATTGATCTGAAAGTTGGAGGATTTCTTTGTCTGAGAGCAATTAAGTTTCTCCTCGAAATCTGTAGTCTCTCAGCATTTCAGCCTGATTCTGAAACAGCACATGCATCAAACATAGCATAAAGCAGGCCAAAATAAATGTTGAGAGAACAATAGATACTTAAAGCAACTGAAGGGGAGTATAGCAATTATCTTTTATCACACTTGGTATCCCTAAATAGTTTTGCTATAAGCAAAGGAGGCCTCTGTTTATTATCCGCGGCACGGAATAGAAAAGCACCACTTGAGAGTTTATTATTTGGGTTAGCTGCATTTTTCACTGTTTATTATGCGTTTTTAATTGCGGTCTGGCTGCATTCGCTTGAAGAGTGCAAGAGCAAAAGGAGAGCGGGAGAGAGGAATGTTGGAGACAGCAACTTCTCTGCAGGACGTGAGGCTACACCGGGAGTCCCACAAACCTGCCTTACCCCCGGATTGGATTTCAGCAGTGACACGAGGAGGAAAAGGGAAAGGGATATTCAAGTGTTGTGAAATGATCTATGTGCAGTTTAGCCACTGGTTTATTTTTTTTGTTTAGTTTGCTCCAGCTCACAGTAATTAACTGGTCCTCACATCTGGGAGCAGAAGAATCCAGACTGAATGACTGACCTTTTAAACACCCAGCAGGTGCCAAAACACCTGTGCTGTCCTCCCCGCTGGGACACCAGTCTCCTATACATCTTCCATGACTCTTCATTTATCTTTCTGGCTGCTTTGGACTGAGCACATACTGCCTGACTTGTTCCTCCCCCGTGTTTTTGTAAAAAATGAGCCTCCACCTTGCTCTCTGTAAGACCCTCCTTGCATCTGGTGTTCAGCCATGCCAAACTTTCTTCCAGCAACCAAGAGTTCAAAATGCTTTCTGAGTCAAAAACACAGCTGTTTACTTTTGACTTGGTGTTACTGTTACTTGACTTACTCTTACTGACACTCTGAGATGACTGCTTTTGACCAAAACCTTCCATGTTGTTATTCTTTGGATCAAAATCCTATTTTTAATGTATTACTGGCAAACACCTTGGTCCTCTGCACTCCCAGTGAACCTATATTAAGTGCATTGTCTCAGACAGGGCTGCTCTTTGTAAAGTCAGTGTCACAACTGCTCAAGCACTTGAGTACTGCAGAGAATGTCCCCCAATTCCAGGCATATTTGTAAAGAGCAGCGATACACAGAGACTAAAGGTAAAAGTAGGACACTGGACACTTTTTAGCACAGCTTTTTCACATATTGTTGGGAGACTGCGACTGATCTACTCTGGTTCATTTACGCTAACATAAATGACACACAGGGCATACTTGTGCCAGTGTAAGCAGGAAACAGATGGTTGCTTGCTAATAGAAAATACTACAGAGCAAGGATGGCAAAAGCAAAAAGAGTTTTTTTGCTTGGAACTAGGTAACACAAGGATATAAGGCAGTTATAGCAGGGGAAAACATAGCTTGGAAGCTGTTACAGACAAAATATGGCAGCATATTAGAGGAGCACCCACAGAAAAATGGTAAAAAAAAATGCTATGTGAGCCCAGCTTTAATGACCCTTCAGGACTCGATTAGGCCATGAACACAGGTGTCCAATTGCATCACATGTGAATATTATACAGATAAGCACTCATCAAAGATCAAGTCCTGAGCTGGTTTAGGAATTAATGTGCTTCAGATAGCGTGCTTGAAACTCTCCATTTATGGTCCTCCCTGTAGTGAAAAACTCTTTCACTAAGCAAAACAAATCTAATCTAATCCACACGTAGAAAGAGACTCAATCATTCAAGGCAGACTGATTTTCAGCATGGCCACCTAAGACCTTTTTAGGTGGCTGTTTGGAAACAATAACGAGAAAAGAGTTGAATAAATAATGTGACCAAAGATACGAACGATAGCGATGTCAGCTTTTTTGCTGTCATTAGTTTGGGCTTTTTTTTCTTAAAGATGGCAGTCACATTTAACAACTCAGAGGTTGCAGAGCAGAGACAGTCTGGATCTGGACCACAGACTGGTTCATTTATTTGGAATGAAGCAATAAGCAAAAGGAAAAAACATGAAACCATAAAAGGGAAAGAAATAGAGAAGAAGAAATGAGAATGAAAGAGGAGGAAATTGAACTTTGAAGAGTGTGTTTCTGGGCCAAAACTGGGAAAAATCTAGAAAAAGGGAACAAAATAAAACTACACCTGCTTTAGACTTACACTGCGAGGCTGCAGTCACTATCTGAGTGCAGAAACCTTGCTGATGGACAGCCTCAGCTGCTCTGTGCTGCCTAATCCACATCGAGAGGTACTGAAAGGTGATCAAACGTATCCTTCGGCTCCTGCACACTATCCCTCTATTGCAAAAAGGTTACGGCACCACTAGCTCAGGGGTATGAGTGATCCACTATCCCTTCCATGGATACACGCAAACATGCAGACAGACACATGCACAAAAATCAAACCTCCCCATCCAACCAAAAGAGAATTCAAGAATCCCCAAAATAATCTGTGTCCAGAGAAATAAATGAATAAAACAGGAGAATCAAAACCAGAGGCAGCAACAATGCCCACATGCCCACAGCACAGAGTGGTATGATTAAAGTTTAACTAGGAACAGATACAGGGTAGCTCTGACAGGCGGTGCCACCTCCTCCCTTTGGTAGACACACAGGAAGACAATGGATAGACAAGGACTGTCCACAGATGGAAATTTAAGGCCTGGGGCATATTGGATTATATAGAAGAAAAGGTTTCAAACTCTGATCCATCAAACAAGAATAAACAACTAAATAAATCCTCTAGCATAGTTGCTAAAGATCCCAGGTGAGTCCTATTCCACTCTGTTATAATGTACAGACTTAGCATCAGTTTAGCTTCATCACACCAGAAGATAATCATTACAATTAAGTTGATGAGTATTTTTTTCTTACCTTCAAAGGAAAGGAAGACTCTTGGCAGAGGCTGCGGGAGGCTGGAGACCCCGGTGCAGAGGAAAGAGAGAGCCAGGAAGGAAAACGCCATGGCTGACACCAGAGGTGGCCTGGCCAACCCCTCCGGCCTGCCCATAACTGCACCACTCAGGAACCAAAGCCAGTCACCACTGCTGCTGGAGAGAGGTTTTGGAGAGAAAATAGTGAATTCTGAGAACACGTTTCCTCATACTTCTTCAGGTTAACGACATTCATGTGCCACCACAGGTATTGTAACAAAAATGGCTTATGTACCACAAAAATACCTAAGATATGTCTCAAATGATGTCCTGGTTCAATATAGAGTTAGCATTTTCTTCACATACTATTTTAAGTAGGATTTACCAGGTCAATCATAGTGCATATTCACATATAATCATTAGGAATAAAACACTTTTCATTGTGGTAACTGGGGGGAGGCTTCTGAAGAACATTGCAATTAACCTTTGATGTAGCAAGTTAAAGGTTAGCAAGTTATCCACAAGGTCATATGCAATAAAGATTTACAAAACTATGTGCACTTTCGGCAAACTTTGTGGAAGTGGAAACCACCATGCAAGGACCAGGAAAATTCTTAATAGCTATCCATAGAAAATGTAAATCATTTGGCTTTTTTGCAACACATGGAAAAATTGTTGCTAGAAGGTTACTAGAAAGTTAGTACTACTTAAGAAATTGACTGAAACCACTGGTGGACATGTTCATCAATACAGTAGCTGTGGATGACTGTTGCTCCAGTGGTAAAGCTAGTTGGTCAGTGGCTTGATCACTGATTCCTCCAGTCGGTGTGCTGAAGTATTCTTGGACAAGATACTGAACCTTAAGTTGCCCCTGATGCATTAATTGGAGTACAAGTGTGTTTGTGAATGTTAGAAAGCACTTATGAATGTGTTGCATGATTATTTGTATGATTTTGGTGAATGGGAGTTTAGCAATGTTACCAAAATGTTGCTGGAGGTTTACAAGAGATTACAAATCTAATAGTCTTGTTTTAGCTCTGGTTTGGCATTCATTAATTCCTGACAGAGACATTTGGCTCATTAACCAGCAAACATACAAGTAGCTGAGGCCTTGAAATGATTTATAGCTTTATCTATCTGAGATTCGGTATGCATTATGGGTTTATGCACAACAGAGAGTTAGTTGATGGCTTATTTCAAGCAGTAAATTTCAAAATGGAACTGATTTGATGTATAGGTTACATAGCAGTGCAGCATCAAACTTTGTGACAACCAGTGAAGCCATTAAATTGAATGTAGTCAATTTAATGGCTCTTAATCTTCAGCTTAATGCAGCCCAATTACAGTGACTATATATGACATATGAAGACTGGTTAATTGGTACCACCCAGTGGGATCAAGATTTGAAATGTGATTTTTTTTTTTAAATGATGACAACACCCTACAGCATACAGCACACTGCTAGTTTCAACAGCTAATGCATCAGTTTCACTGATCTAGAAATGCTGAGTTACAGAGAGAAGCACTGAACAAACAACACTGAGTAAAGAAAGAGATAAAAAACAACAACATGTCAGTTAAATCCCATCATTGCTTTATCCTCGCAAATGTACGGCTCTTAAATATGGATGAGTGAAATCTGCACAAAAGAGCTGCTGGAGAAACTCTCGCCACAGCCTCTTCTCATTCCTTTTCCATAACGGGACAAGAGCAGCTCAATTATTGATAGAGGCAGGTACTGTACTGCCTGTGAGGCGCTAACTCCTGCAATGAAACACTCCGCTGCTGGAGAACGGCCGGGCTGTTTTTAACCACTCATTTGGCCGCTCCACCACCTGTGCTGTGCAAAACCACATCGCACTAGACATAAAACAAAAATGACCCTTTCACATGCAAAAACAAAATAAAAATTTCACAGACTAAATCTCTGATGTCATGCCTTATGGATGTGCAATAAAAAATTGATGGCCAAGAGATAAGAAAGCTGCAAGTTCGCTATGAAAATTTCAGTTTGGGGGTGTGGTGTACAAATAGGTTAAAATATGCGTGTGAGGTGGAGTGCAGCATGACTGATATACAGCTTAAGTGGAATTCTGGTGTTCAGGTGCATAAGGATAACATATGGAGGACTGCTGGGGGATGAGATGTCTTTGGCTGCACTTGAGAGAAATAAACCAGCACGGGGCATTACCAGACGGCCCCAGCTGCTGTAACTGCAGCCCTTCTCCTGCTGCATCATCCACACAGCCTCACACATGCACGCACACCCTCCCCTTCAAGCTCAGGCATTCACACAACTTGCCCTGCTCTGGCTTCCGTCCCCAAAAGATCTGGTCCCTGAAAAAACTGGTCAGTTTGTACATAAAGTCCGATGTGCTGCAATTCTGGAATATTGCACAGTGAGATTTCCACCTTCGTCATAATACAATTACAGCAGTTTTTGCAAATCCTCCAAGTCTTAGAATATCGAGTATAAAATGAAACAGTTAAGTTTGTGCTAAAAGCAGAACATTGGTAAAATTACTTAAGTCTAAAGACTCAAGACTTTGCAGCATGCTGTCTTTTTCATTTATAGCTTCTAGACTTCATCAGGTCAAATATCAAACTTGAATATTTTTCACAGCGTTCCAGCTTTAGGTAAGTTTTCCTTTAGGTATGACTTGAATGTTTATAAGTATACAGATGGTGCAAAAATGGTGCAAAAACATTTTGTACCAAACCTTGTCCATGTGCCATCTTTCATAAAAAAAGCATACTACAGTTGATATTTTAGAAAGCAAGATCCTTGAAAATAAAATTTAGAGACAACCCTAATTTTTTAAGTGAGAACTACATTTCCCCATATTTTTAGGTGGACTGACCTTTTGAGCTGCCAAGCTTCCACACCTACCACTCCCTGCTCCCTTCAGAGAGTTGGTGATCTCCCCACGGAGAGGCTCTGGTATAGAAATGTTGGTCTCACAGCTGCTAAACTCATCCTCAAGGGAGTCTCATGTGCATACTGTGATATCCCCAAGCGGTTGTGTTCCGACACTTTGCTATGCCACACTAAATACATGAATGAGCTCACTCTCCCTCACACTCAAGGAGCACTGTAACGCTCCCCTCGACGAAAGGGTTTCACAGTAAAGGATGTTTTCCTATTTGTTGCCATGAACAAAAATAATAAATTCTGCAATTAATTTCTCTGAGCTCTTCGGACGAGAAATTCCAGGGCGTCAGTGTGCCAGGAAATCTCTGTAACACCAATTAAATGTCTTCTCACAAAGCAGGTCAGTGAAGTGAGCGAATAGTTACATTTCCAGTGAGGTGTAACGATTATTGTGTTTATTGTGCTCATTGCTTGGCTGGCAGCCTAATGAATTTTCCATTTTGCCATTTTGGAGGCTCAAAAACTAATATTGATGAAAGTGGAAAACTGCATGGATTATCGCTCCCATCTGCTCCTATTAATGCTTTAAACACATGAACCCAAATCAGCTGTGAGACGAGTGGGGACGAGTCCTCCCGGTTGGAATCAATTTGGCATTTTGATCAATACAGGAAAAATTAAAATCACAATGATAAAGAAGTTTTGTCCTAGCAGGACGGTGTGCGTTCATACCACACCCTGTCATTCGGTTGTCAGCAGCTCTATTACAGCCACACATTCCCCTGCACACATGACCAGCAGGCACAGCTAAAAGTGTATATTTCAACTCTTAAACTTCACACAAGCACATTGACTAAGATTAATCTTCTGATTTCAAACCCTGTGACTGACCACAACTTTTTTTTAAAGCTCTAAATAAAGAATCTATATAGTTATAGACAGATGCTGGTGGAGACTTAAACCAAAGATTTAAGCCTTTTTAGATGAACGAGGAACTAAAAAATGTTCATAAAGTCATGTTTTCCATTTTACTGGCTGCAGCGTAATAACCAGCCACAGTGTATTTAAAAGGAATTGTTCACCAAGCACATGAGTGGAAAATAAAGCATGACACAGAAGTCTGATGTAATACCACACATGATCTCAGAGAAGCACCAAGTCATAGAGTTTACTTGCAGCTTTTTTTTAAACTAATTCTCACTGGTGGGACTCTGCACCTGTTAGCCTGCTGCCTACCACCTCCTCTCTGCATCCACTGCGAGATCCACTCCACTGCATAAAAAGTACAGTGTGGTACAGGCAGTACAGGCAGGTAAACCTTCTACCTTTAGAAAAAGGAACACATCAGACCTTTGCCAGTGACTCACCTCTCAGGAGCTTCCTCTGATGCTGGTCCAAGTTTCGGAAGGCAGGATCGTATTTCTCGCCTGTTTCTAGTATCCTGTAATAACACCAAAGAAGAAAAATGCTGCTATTCCATCTAAGTGCTCAGAGAGCAGACTTGACTGAGAGAGCACAGGAGAGAGGAGAGGAGAGGAGAGAGGGAGGAGAACGAAAAGACAGAGAGAGCGGGTGTCCTATTACACACTCTTCACTGAAGTCCCCCCTCCTCCTCCTCCTCTTCCTCCTCCCCACCCCTCCTTTCCACGATCGTCCTCCCTCTCTCCGTTAACTAGACAGCAAACAGATCACATGCGCAGCTTAAAACATCAGAGAGGCAGAGGACGTTTACCTCACCACAGTAAGAGGGTGAAGCCCGAAAAGGTCAGGCACACTCACATCACAAACAGATTGCATTGCTTTTAATCTGTGGGTGATCCACTAGTTAGATTGCCTCCAGTGATACCAACGAAATCAGATGTTTTCTGCTCCTTTCCACTTTTATGGGCCTTTTTTGTTTTCCACTGGGAAACAAACTATTTTAATTACTGGGTACTTGAAACTTTGCAAATCAAATAATCGTCAGATAAGAAGCATTTTCTCTCTGAAGATGGTTCAAATATGAACTACAGTCATGCTCACCACTATGCATGACATCACTAAAGTCAGGTGATGTCTGTGTAGTCAGCTGTTATGTTAAATATGACCCACATTGCCCAATAAGTATAGCAATAGTATTGATGGTCTCTTTTAGCACTTGCCTGAAAGTGATGGGAACATATTGAGTTTGCAGATCATGAACAGAATTATGACCATGAACGAAAGAAACTGTGGGATTTTTAGAAAGATCTCAACATCAATAAAGATTTCACTTTGTTTTTACTAAATTTAAGGGGTTTTCATCTAATCTGGACATCAGGGGAACACCTATAAGCCAATATAAGTGCCATGCTTCAGAAGAGCATTGCCACCCTCTGAGCAAACTGACTATCTTGGATGAAAAAGAAAGAATATTACTTTGTTTTTTTCCATCAAAGTCTTTGAAAAGACAAAGAGCAGTATAAAAGTGATATTTTTCTCTTACCCTTGTTATTTATCCGGTACACAAATATGATTCACAACAGGCATGAAAACAGAACCACTCTAAAGTGTGCAGATGACTCTTGTTATTGTTAGTCCAGCTCCAGGATAATGAGACCAGCCACGGCCTGTCATTGATTACTGTGTTAAATATCACGATCTTCAGTTAAACATATATGACAAGAGATATGATCACTGATTCTTAGAAAATATACTCATACACAAGATTAAATCATTAATGGAAAGATGTTAGGGGAATGTTCTCACATTTAGAAATCTCTTAACTCCAAACTGAACTGAACAAACGGTGCAGCTGTGCATAAAAAAGGCACCAATGTCTGTTGAGTTTGAGGAAACTTTCCAAAATCCACATTGATAATTTTATTTCGAGTCTGTTTTATTCTCTTCCTTGGTTCCATGGTTTGGATACATATCTGTAAAGAACAAAAGCAGATTAAATCAACTTGTTAAATGGTTAAAAGAGGCCACAGCTGAGCCCAGCGTCCCCGAGCACCAGACAGTCACAGCAGTAGGCTGGCTCTATTATATTTGATCACTCGCACTTTTCACACTGAGCTCCAGTTTCCAGCCTTTCAGTCCCAAAGTTCAGAACAACAAGGTTTAAAAACAGCTTTGTTCCAGATTCTCCATTATTATTTATTAATTTTTATTCCTCACTATGTTGCGTATGCTTGTCTGTTGTCTGTGTTTGTGTTGAAAAAGTGCACGTCAGGATGGATGACTCATTTTACTGCAGACCAGATGTACCAGCGGGTGCAAATAAAGTAACCTGAACCTGAACTTGAATGTGTAGCGATTCTGATAAATTGAAAAAAATCACTGTTAACACACAGTTACTTTAAATGAGCTCAGTGAGGAAAGCTTGGCCAGCATGGGAAGCTTATAAAGCTATATTGTGTAAGTAAACCCTGCCAAACCTGCTTCAACGTAATTATTTATTCCAGTACAGATTTTGCAGCTTCAACTCAAGGCGTCAGGAAGACTTGGCCCTAAACCCGAGCGCTACAGTATGTAATATCAGGTACCACTCACAGCAAGCCTTTGATTTAACCTTGTTTCCACACTAAGCTGCAGAGAGATACCATGCAGTTTCGATTTTTGTAAAATTCATGTGAAAAGGTGTTTTTTTTTCTTCCCCCTTAGCTGGGTGTCACATGTCACTTCAGTGCAGGTATATGAGGCAGGATGTTAAGGATTTTCCACTTTAGCACAGGGGTTTCATGGAAATATTTGAGCAGATTGCTAAAAATCAGAGCACAGGAAAGACAGAAAATAAAAGGTGGTGTGTGAGCCAGTTCTCTGATGAATACATCTGATGGTAAGAAAAAGTAAAACAGGGGGAGGAAAGAGAGGATCACTGGTGGCTCAGACAGGAGGAAATAATTACCCCTCTCCTTGACAATGGAGCCAGATTTACGCCTCTCCAATTAAAGTGTCAGGATGGCCCGCTAGAGGGGTGCAGGTTTTTCATTGGTGCATGAAGACTATATTGCAAGGTCCTCATAGGTGGAGGAGGAGAAGAATAGAAAGAGGTGGGTGAGAGCAAAATTGAGATGAGGCGTATCTTTTACGGTCCCCGTGACAGAGCCGCAGCAGTAAATTAACTTGATGAGAGTGGAGAGCCAAAGTGGGGGTGACAAATGGCAGACAGGTGTGCTGTCTGACATGACATATGATTATAGAGGACTTTGTCATACAGTAAGTGATTGTAAAAGAGATGAATTTGGTCCAATGTTTTTATCTTTTATTCCCAAATATTATGATAAGTGTCTTGAGTCTGGCCACTTAGCGTCCAGTCAGAGTCTCTGTTACACAGACTGTATCTGACAAGCGCTGTGCTGTGTTTCTGTGCGTGAAATGGTCTTCTCACTTAATCTCTCGGCCATGCACACATGTGCCTTTGAAAAAAACCTGCCCCTAGTTAACGGTGCAGATGTTATGCATTTGTCATGCTGATGTTAAAAGCACAGATCAAGGTTAGGGGAGGACCTCCTATGGCGTTCGCCTTATCACATGCACATTTAAACACTTGCCAACTCACATGGTCGGCACTAACACATTAATATACTGTCAGCACCAGTGTTATGTTTGATTCTTTTAGCTTCTTCTTCTCTTTTTCCTTTTACAGTTTTGTATTCGATGACTTTAAAAAACACAGTTAACTGAACACAGTAAAGCCCGCATATATTGAGCTATTTGTTTTTTTATGTTACTATCAAATGTTTCAGATCTTCAGTAGATTTTAATATCAAACAAAGATAATCGACGTAAAAAGTAAAAATTCAGTTTTTAAATGATGATTTAATTCATTAAGGGGAAAAAAGCTATCCAAACCTATCTAGCCAAAATAAAGTATTTAGTATTCAATCATGTATTAACTGTGATTAATCAAATGTGTTGGAAAGCTGAATTTAGTTTGACTAGCCTGATTACTCCTACTACTACTCCAAGAGCCTATTGATGACTCATCCAGGAGGGGAAAAAAGAAACTAGAACAACATCTAAAGGACTGCAGGCCTCGCTTGTCTCATTTAAGGTCAGGGCTCATGATTCAGCAATAAGAAAGAGAGATCACAAAGACTTGTCTCGTATTTGACACAAAAACATCCTGATGATCCCAGAGACTACTGGGAAAATATTCAGTGGAAGGATGATTGCACGAGCAGCCATAGTTGATGGAAGCATGAATTCTGCTCTCTACCATAAGATCCTGAAGGAGATTGTTTGGACATGGATTCGCCTCCTGAAGGTCAAGCAGAGTTGGGTTATGGAGCAGGACAATTATCCAAAACGGACCAGCAAGTCCACCTACGAATGACTTAAAACACGAAGCTAAGCAAAGGTTTTTGACTGGCCTACACAAGGTCTCAGATTGAGATGCTTTAGCAGGCCCGTTATTCTCCAATGTAAAACTATTCTGCAAAAACAAGTGGACCGAGATACTTCCAAAGCAATGTAAAAGGCTGAAAAAACAAAAACAAAAAACCAGTGCATATTTTTTGTGCCTTAACTTCTAAATTCTTAGGTTAATTTTAAGTTAATAATTACAGTTGGAATCACATTATATTTTATTGTTTGTATTTGCTTATGATTTCCTCCTGGATTGTTCTTTTATTCTGTTTCTGGGAAGCTGATTTAGAGAAGTTCATTACTAATCTAAAGTAAAAATAAAAAATAAACACAAATTACACAAATTACAACTAACATAAAGTTCTAAGTGTGAACATGGCAGATTTCCCTGCTTGATAAAATTACCTTTAAGACATATCTGGGACATCTAAAGACCTACTTTTTCACAAACTTTATGAATATTCTAATTATTTCTATTTCAAAGCTGCTGGGCACAAGAACTCTTCACACAAAAAGTCCTTTCTTAGTGCTGACAGTATCTCAGTGTCTATTCTGACATTTTGTCCAACATTCTTCAAATGCTGTCTGAGAACTTGTAATGAAAGTTCCTATTAAACTTGCATTAGCACAGCAATACCGTGCACTGCTTTTGAACCTCCAACTGATCAGTTGGCCGTGCCACACGCATTTTTTTCTGCATAAGTCAAACCAGATTATTTTTCTCCATCAGGGCAGCTGCTCTGAGTTTACATATGTTCCTTCCATCTGTGGGGCTGTGGCATACTTCTGTGAAAGTGAGGAAAAACAAAAGGCAGAGATGTGAATAATGGCACACTAATTAGCTTGCTAAGCACCAAAGGGCAGATCTGATAAATGCTAAACAGGACTATGCAGAGTCCTTCACGTTCAACAGCTCACTTTGAGAGATTAATCAAGAAGTTTAGTCACCCCTGCAAAAAGAGATGAGGAATTCTGCCAGAGTCACGCTCTGCGTCAAAACATCTGGAGAGAAATCTCTCAGTGCCTCTTTCTCAGCATCTGAAGTCATCAACTGGAATACACGTATTACAGTACAGTGGTGTAAAGGGAGTCTCGAGTATGACTTTCTCTGTGAGAGGGCAATTTTAACAGAAAGATGTCCGCTGTGCATGAGCTCACATTGCAAATTAAACATAATATCCAGCACAGACTGACACAGAAAAGATGAAAACGGCGAGGACAGACAGAAACACTGGTGATGAGCTAAAGAAAGGAAACAATTAGTGAGCTCATTAAAGTGGCTCATTTGTCCACTGACTAATTATTATTTGTTCCGTCTGACCTTGAATCTGCCTGGATGCTCTCATTCAGTTTTTCCACTAAATTTTTTTCCAGTGTTATAATGTGCTCACAGTATAAAGTCACAATTTCTCAAAGAAAAACAGAGATCACTGTAAAATCTATGAATTAAAATAAGTGCATTAATTTACCTGATATATATGCCATCCTAAACCATTGCTGACTTGGAAAAAATATGCTAATTACTGTCCACTCACAAAGAACAAATTGTCCTAACTTAGCTATCTTAAGTAAACAGTACTGACCGCGTATTAGATTTTACAGTGATGCCCACAATGCTCTGTTCAATGAAATGGTAAGGGTGTGAGAAACCCACATATTTGATCAGGGTCTAACTTATCTTACTGGAGATATCACTTGTTACTTTCCACAATACCTTGTTGGGATTTGTGAATGATAGGACCTGGCTAAAAAGTCTTGGGACATCCCTCATTTCGTCATAACTTTTTTGGAAAATGACAGATGTTTGTAACAATTTATTGAAACTTCTAAACATGTAAACATAGTATATAAAGTCAGAGAACCTACACCGAGTGAGTTAGAAAGAAAAGCGACTGGACTTCTTTAAGTTTCTTGAAGATGTTTCACCTCTCATCTGAGAAGCTTAAGGTAAGCAGCCTAAACTCTCTTAGCCAAACTTTCTTACAGTTTCTTCAACTAGTCTTCAGAAATAAATCTGGAGGCCTACTTTTGCTCTGTTTGTTGTCAAGATGACCCCACACTGCTTTGCTTTTTTGTGTTTTGAACTCTGGGTAGACCGACCCATGATTGGTGGTTTTCCATGGTGTTATTACTATCCAGGCATGCTTTTATTGCATTGTTATGCTCAAAAATAAAGCCACTGGCAATCAGACACTGCAGCCCTAAACCATGAAAGCTTCCACCTTGTTTTACAGATGGCCACAGACACTGCTCTACTTCTCTCCTGACTTCATCCATATATACTTACAATTACTTACCATAAATGTCACATTTGGATTAATTACTCCATTACTCCAGACCTGTTAGCATAACTCAGCCTTTTCTGCCTGTTTCCCTGCCACAGTGGCTTCTTGACCCCACCCTTTCACTGAGGCTATTTCTGATGAGGTTTCAGTGAACAGTAAATGAATGAACTTAAAGGGCCAGATGCATCTCTTAGGTCTTGTGTCAGGTCTTTGTTGGACTGTGTCTTATTTCCTATTTCGTGATACTGTTCTTCTGCTGTAGATAGTTTGCACAGGGTATTAAGCTAAGCCTCAACTGGTCATGTAGATGGGCTGGACTGAAAATCAATAACATAACCAATATTTAAAGACAAAAACTTGCTCTGAAAGCCTTGAAAAGTGTTGCTCAAGACTACTTTAAAAATGATAAGAAAGTCTATATAAAGAAATGAGTGGTGACTCAAGACTTTTGCATCATACTGAGTATTTTAAGATAACCTGCAAACAAAGCCTGGAAGATTTTAACTCTACGTTCCTTAATGTCGTCAAGATGTGTCAACAATATCAAACTATTAGTATACACTACCTTGTAATTTCCTCTGTAGCTTAAAGCCCCTCTGTCCCAGTTCTACCTGGCACACGGGTAATTTCTCATATATGTCTCTTCTCCCTTCTCTGCACATCATTTCCTGTCTCACACTTTTCCATCTTAGTGGGGGGGGGGAACACTGAATCAAATTAAAAGTTCTCTACTTGAGGCATTAACTTCCAAAGAGGAACTAATACAATCTGGCTATGATTTATCCCCACTTCCTGCTTCTTGTAGCTGCTGTACATGTGCATGTGATACACATTTCCACAGCAGCACAGAGTTCAATCCTCATATCTTAATGGATTTTATAGTGAACAACACCCACATCTTTATCACTCTAATAAACTTAATGAGCTTACATATTGAACAGCCTCTGTTACAGTGATTGTGGCTTTCAGGGGCAGCTTCGAGAAGCCTCAACTGGGATGTACGCTTACTCGTCTGTAAGCCAGTTTCAGGTTATTCTCAAGTTCTCTATCAGGACTTGGAAGTGACATCCAATAGTCATTTCTGATTTTCTGATACAGAAACAGTCTGTCACATTTGAAAATATTTTACAAAGACTGTCTTGAGTTTAGGTTTAGATTTCCCCTAAAGTGGCTTCCAAGAAGGGAAAAAAATATCTTCTCACTGTATGACTGCACATCTGTTTTCTCATGATTAGAGTCATGTCGTGCCTCTTATGCGTGGAATCATTCAAATTCAAGATGCCACTTTTTTATATGCACATCACTGAAAAAAATATTAATAACTGTTTTTTGTTTATCATTTCAAATCAGTATCTCTTGGGGTTTAGCAAGACATATTTGGTATTACTTGAAATTGGAAATCAAGCTCCTTGGATGTAAAAGATAGACCCACTGCTGTAGAGACTGATTACATCTTTGGCAGGCCCTTTTTATGTAATACATCAAGTGGACAACTCAGCCAGCAATATGTTCATTTACCAAAAAAAAACAAAAAAAACTGTACATATAAATGTATGTGAGAAATGCATGAGATTGCGAGACATATTGATGAATGCAAAATACGATAAGGCATCGTTAAATGAAATCTGTGTGGTATGAGGTGACATTAATTGAAACATCCAGTGCAACAGCTTTTTGTCAAGACCAGGCTGGTAATGCTGGACAACATTCAGTTTAATAACAAAACTTTTTGAGCAGAGGGGATTTTTAATAAACCGCAACAGAGTTCAGTGGTGGGAGGCCAGCATGATATGGATATCTGGCGCATATTCTGGATAAGGCTGATAGTTTGGGGATTACACTGTACCAAGAGGCTCTGTGTTTGGAATGAGTGCTTGGACTTGTGCAAGTGACAGCTGCTGGGAGGAGAGTCCTGGAAGCGGATCCTGGGATAATGGAGTTACTGGAGAGTGGCGAGGTTGTAAGAATGATAGGTTTGGGAGGGCCATTTGCCACACAGAACTGGGGATGCACGAGTGGCAGCACCAGTACAGAGGAAATGGATGGATAAATTGGATATTTGGAAGGCTGATGGTGTTGGATACCATTCAGGTGGTGGATTATTGGATGTCTAATACCCACTGAGACAGTCTCTGGAATAAAGAGCGTATCTCAAGAAAGGGGCTGAGACTAGAGCTTGTAAGGGACATACACAGTAGACTCCAGACAGAAAAAGAAGAGATGTATCCCTAATGAAAGTCAGAATGAAACTGGTGACAGTAAATATAAAATACAGCACATATAAGCAAGAAGAGACACTGACAAAAAGCTTGGGGCTGACATTTTGGGAAAGACAGAGTTTATTATGTCAGAACAATTATTCACACATCCTGGATACATGAAATAAAAGTGCTTGTTTAGTGGAATGTCCTACATCCTTCAATGGCAACACATTTACCCAGATATGCATTTAAATTTGGCCTTACTTGTGAAGCATTAACTCCTTTCTGGCGGCGGATGTTGAAACTGCATAAAGAGGGTGCTGAGGATATTAAGCTAAGCCACTCTGAGGCAGCACAGATGCTCTGGGTGTGGGTCAAATGTGATAAATAAGAGAGACAGCATTCAAATTGATGTAAGTGGTCTTTCGGGCAGGTTTAGCAATGTTTAACAATTTGTTTTTGTTAAATGTCTGAAAGTAGGTTTGATTTGAAGAATCTCAGCAAAAATAGACTGTGAAAAGATCTGTAGATAGTCATAATGAAATCAAGTCTTCATCATTACATACACCTTTGACCTTTTCACTTCCAATGGCTATATATTCAATTTTATCAATGCATGTAATCCTGAAACCCAGGATGGGCTATAATTACATCACATCAACACACTGAAAATTAGGTGAAGGCCATTTTTTTCTGGTTCACATTCTCTTTCTCTGTCTCTCCAGAGACGTTGACACCGTGTATCAGTTGGAAGAACAGAGAAAAAGTAGGTAAAGGCTTTGGAGTGATAGCGAACAATTATAATCATCAATGAATATTAAACCCTACCTAGCTGCTCCTGTTATATATCTTGCAGTTATGCTGGAACTTCTACTTACCTTTTAACAAAGAGTCCAAGTCAATGCTTTTAATTGTGTTTTGAAAATTTGGAAACTGATTCTGCAGCTTCCTCCTGCATATTAACTCTCATTCTTTATGTCTGCTTGTCTTTAAAGAGACACTAAGAGGCTCAGTTGGTGCTAGTTTTTAACCCAGTGTAACAAGTGCTCCATCATTCAAAGTTAAGGAAATAGGCAACATATTGCACATGTACAGGTAATCTGACATTGTAATCGAAATAGATTAATTCCTCTTTTGCTCTTTTCCTTTATAGTGAAAGGTTGCTATTTGCAGTTTGAACACACATTCATTCAAATCGAGGCCATTAGCTTAATAAGTTATTGTAATGATGAACGCGTCAGTGAGACAAAGACAAACTTTAAAATTGAGCACGGGAAGATGGAACAAAACCTAATCACAGAGTCCATGTTGGTCTGTCAGCTCCTGCTCATTAACTTGCCAAAGCAGTTCCCATCTCATTACCGAGTCGTCTGCTACATTTTATTGGATTTCTTCACTCATTTCCCTGAACTGTCACTGTGTCAGACTTCCTCGTTTTACACAATGTAAAATTATATCAGACTTGCACCCTACAAGTGCAAATTCTCTGGAAGAACAACTTAATGATGACTACATTTTTTAAACCTATATGTAAAATAAATTATGAAAAGATATATAAATGTAAGATTGGCTAAGTACATGGCTGGCTACAGTAGCTTTTCCTGTTTGTTGATTTTGCAATACCTCATGCTAGGAACATGTTGGTTTAACCTACATTTAAACTTTCAAATCAGCAGCGTATTCCTGATTTGGCCAGTGGTATGAACTTTGACGAGACCCTGCAGTGATTACTTTGAATAGTAAACACCCTCAGTCACTGATAGAAATGAGATAAAACACACCATCTGGAAGGAAGAAAGTATTCTGACGGTGAAAGTAAAGCCTGTTGCAACAAGCACAGTCCACCCCAGAACCATTCATCATAATTCAGGACAAGTGACAGCACATAGGAGGGCGACAGAGATAAAAATCTTGAGGTATCTGCTATCTTTTTTCATCTGAATTCCTTCTGTTCGGCTGTCACTGTGGATCACTGGCGTGACCTCAGATCCCTCTGTACCACATCCACAGGAATTTCAATCAGGTAAAGAGGATATTTTTCTTCTTGATCATTTCAGAGCAACAACGTCACTCAATAGTTGTCGCTCCATTCAGTGTGGGTCAGGATCATTTATACTCTGTGGGCCTTCTCAGCTTTAAGCTCAGTGTCAGTTTTCAGCAGTCATGATTGTCCAGTCGAGCCCTAATTAATAGTTGGGGTCAGCTGTCTATCACTGACCTGGTGTCAATCACATATTGACTGACTGATTAGTGAAAAAGGAGAAGCTGCTTATGTTCTGCTTTTGCTGCAAGTCTGTCATGAATTAGCATGCAGGTCTCTATCTTAGTTCTCTGAAAAAGATTGTAGCAGTTGGATGAGAGGGTGGAACTGAAGGGTTATCAGTTAACTAGCTGACTAGTTTATGATCATAATTGAGTGCATAATTGGTTTGGCTGGAGAAAAACAGGATTGAACTGCGGATCAAAGTTTGGTCAACAAACGGTTGGAAGTCAAAGGGAAATGCTTCACTGTTAGGTTTCCAGATTAACAATCATCAAATGTGGACATTAAAACCAAAGAGATCATACTTTGAATGCAATTTTGTTTAATCTAGAACATGTGCATTGTTAAAATCTAAGATATCAAGGAGTGCTATACCAGTAGCAGTGAAGGCAGGAATCAATGTAGCTTTGAGTCCTAGCCTCAAGCAGGATAAAGGAGATGGATAAAGAGGTCTATTAAGCTTACTTTTTTATTACAAGCTCTGGTTTGTTTTTTCATTTTCAAAATCCAATTTTTTAGCCACAACTCGCGCTGACTCAATAGACGCTGCTTCAGCGACTGTTTTAGCCTCACAGTATTCAAAAGTTTGCAGCTTCAATATCCAATATGGTCATTTTTTAAATCTGATATTTTATTACATATTAACTTTCTCCTTAGTAACAAATGTATTCTGTTCTGCGACCATCACTGAGATTATGGAAATGTAGAGAAAGCCATTTAAAAAATAACATGTACAAAGTGTTTAACTAAATGGGGGCTAGTGACATTCATCTTGGATAATGTAAACAGCTGAAGTTCCTTTAAAGACCCTTGATGATCCTTTAAAACATCAGCGGACGGCTAAAGGGGGCATTTCAATACAAGCATGACACTGTTTGAAGTGTAAAGATAGATGGAGCATTAAAAAAATATAGCAGTATCTTAAGCTATCTAACTATCTATATTTTTTAGGTTCAAAATCGAGTACCCTTTACCCCAATATGAATAAATCTCAAGGTTTTGCACAAAAAAACCCCCTATCAACATCAACTGTGATCATTTTATATACATCAGCAGACGGGATGATAGGATTCATGGAAGCCGCAGCCCCCACACTCTACCTGCATTATGAACAGATGTGCCAGAAGCCAGAGCTCCTGATTCAGCAACCCGTGACGAATGGCTGAATTTCACCAAAGGCCAAGGGTCAAGACATATCCTTTACCCGACCCTGGCATTAGAGACAGATGCATGATGTCAGTTCCCATGTGTTGGGACCGGTAAGGTGACTGCAAACCCTTTGACACACCAAAGACTTCCCCATGGAGCTGCAATCTCGTCAGTTCCCCTGTGAACCGTGAACCTTCAAAATGCCAGATACCAACCTCAAATTATCTGTCCCCAAAGGACCTATAGACTTTCTTCTATTCACCCTCACCCTGCATTACCAAGACCAGTCAGCCCCCAGACACCCACCAAAGCCATTCACCTGTGGAAGGAAGCACATAATACAAGAAGAGGTTCAAGTTATATCTCAATCTGTGATTTTGTAGGTCGTCGTTCTCTGTATGTCCTGGCCTTGTAACTCTTGGTTCAGAGCAGCTCCTTTTTTATTATTTATTGAACACAAGGCACACCCTTTAGTGGACACACTTCCCATAAAATACTGCTGCACTCTTGCCCTTCCGCCAAATTCTCTTCAGGATACATTTTCATTCTTTAGCAGTAAAATGGAAGGAATTATTCAATAAGTAGTTACATTATGGGTTGCAGTTAAAGAGATAAAAACCTTTTTGTATTGAGCAGATGTTATGTTATTATCTCTATGATTACCACAATATATTTCACTGGAAGCCTTTGGAGGCTCAAGTGCCCTGGATATTGTTTTTTTTCCAGTAAAAATGTGGCTTATTTTACTTCCATACAAGATATTGTTTTGCTTTCTGTGCAATATACTTTTTAATGCCTTTATTTTACAACCATATTATAATTCTCAATAAAACAATGTACTCAGTATAGATACCAAATACTGCACACACCTGCTGTAAATCCACGTAATAAATAAATCCATGTGAAACCAAGGTCCATTTATCAGATTAGAGTGCCTGCACGACAGGACCTGGGCGGATATACTGGCCCCGTGTCACCCACCACATATAAATTGGGCCTTGTGTAAACTTCCTGCTGTTTTATATGCTTCCTGAGGTCAGGGGTGAACTGACGAGCATGACTAATTTCAAAATAAATCAGCATCTGAAAGCATTCTGTCACCGGCACAGTAGAATTGAATTAGCTTTCATTCATTGTAAAGGTTCTCAATTAGCCCAGTTGTTACTCATCTTGACGGATGTTGTTTTTAACCATGAGTTTGCATGCACACGCTGCACAGAGTGTATTGGCTAACACAAGTACAAAACTGAACTTATCATGTTGTAGCGTATAGCACTTTATTCTAGCACTATATGTTAGTTTCTTCTTATAAAGAACTATATTTGGAGTTTTTTGAACCAATAAATTGCACAAAAAGCCAGATATAGTAAAAAAAAATACAAATTAAAAGTAATTTATGTAAACTGATATTTAAGTTATTTTTAAACAACATGTCAGCAGGTTCGACAAGACATTTTCATCTAAAAACAAATTTAATTTTCTGGCAATTAGTTCATGGTTCAGGCTTTAGGGGTTTAAGCTTGTTTTCGGCTTCCAAGTGGAAAAAACCTTAACTTGCTATTGCTCACAGCCACTCAGGCATTTATAGTCTCAGAAGCATGAGTCCCTCTTATTTTGGTATCCTCCAGAATGCCGTTCTCATCCCTTCCCATTATGACATCTGTACTCTCATCAGTCACTTTGTTAAATAGTACTGGTTTGGACTTCCTTTTGCTTTCAGAACTGCCTTAATTCTTTGTGGCACAGATTTAACAAGGAGCTGGAAATACTCCTTCCAGATTTTGGTCCATGTTGACACGATAATATTACACAGTTACTGCACATCCAAGGTGTACATCTCTTGTTCCACCACGTCTGTGAAGGTTCTCAGTCATCCAGGTCATCGTAGTCAAAGGAGCTTGCAAAGAAAAGCGTCTGGACATCTGTTCCACCACACCCCAAGAGTCCTCTATTAACATTAAAGTGGAGACTGTGGAGGCCATTTGAGTACAGTGAACCATTTTTCATGGTCAAACAAACCAGTTTGAAATGCTTTGGGCTTTGTGAATTGGCATATTATTATGCTAGAAGCAACTATTAGAAGATGGGTACACTGTAGTCATAAAGGCCCAGTTTCCTGTTCTTAGTTGACAGGACTGGCATCTTTTCTGCATATTTTAGTTATAGCAATTGGTTATTTACTCTTGCCTTCCTATCAGTCTCTGAAATATGCGCACTAGCCCTTGGGACACCTACAGCCACATTTAAAGCCACTTAAATCGCCTTTCTTCTGCATTCTGACTCTCAGTTTGAACTTCATCAACTCATCTCGACTATGTCTACATGTGCAAATGCATTGAGTTCCTTAAATTGGGTTGGCTACTTAAATATTTACATTAACAAGGAGGTCATCAGGCAAACTGAATTAAGTGGCCCGTGAGTGTTTTCTATGGTTTACAGTGAAATGTCTCAATAATTAGTCAGTGGATTACAATGAAATCTTGTCCTTACTTTGAATTAATTGCAAAATCCTCACTCCACCTTACGCTAGAGCATTGTTAGATCAAAGTTTTGTTTTTAAATATGTCACTGAAGTTAGTCCAATCTCAACAAAACTAAAAGACAGACCCATTAACTACTTTGCATTTAGTACTAATGAGCAAATACCTTCAAGTATTAAGTAACTATCAGTAAGTTAAATGTATCTTTTTCACAGAGTCCTTCAGTGTAAACCAGCTGTTTGTCTTACCATCTCAAACTACCCGTGTAGGCATTCCTGAAACAACATAAAACTGTTTCTAATGAAAAGGACCAACAAAGGCAAACACATTTCACGTGCAACAAGAGTAATAAAATCTTATCTGGGAGCAGTTCTGTCCTTTGTGCTCACTTTCTGCTGATATTTGCATGTACTTGCGGTTTGGATAAAGATAGAAACAAAAGTAGAAAGTAGTAAAAAGTGCCGTTCTCTAAGTTCTCATGGTGCCTGCTTCTATCACCTTTAAGAAATACACCATTCCAAATTCTACCTGTTGTTAGGAAGCATCTAAAAGCATGTAGCCAAACTGTCTTTGTCTTGCTGATATCTGTCGGCTCTTTGCAAACACACACCCTTCACCTCTGCTGTTTCTAACTAATCAGGACTAAAATAAGGCTTTTATTACAGTGGATGAATAAAGTCATACAGGCAGCTGACCTGCGTTCTTAACATTGTTTACTGTTTAGTACCTGTTATTTGTTTGTGCTTTCAGTGTGGGGGCTTCTAAAGGCCACTTAAACCCTAAGTGATACATAGATTGAGGCCCAGACAGTTTAATCAATATGCCCGGGATTAGTGTTAAAACGTTATCATCTGAAGAACTGCCTTAATTAGCGCTACTGCTTTGCTTGCTGGAACTGTTCAGGGCATCTTTGGCATAAAATGAGAGAAAAAGATTGCCAAGTGTTGCTTTCCTTTGAGTCATATTGGTTTATATAAATTAATCGAATCATGTTTTTCTAAATCCCACAAATCCTTATCCATTATTCTGCCATTACAAAGCAGAGGTAATCATGCTGCACTTGAACAAGGTACTTTTACTGAAACGCAGGGAAGTGAGATGACTTCAGAATCAGTTTAGTCTATACATGGTTTATCACAGCTATGAAAATAATACACACAAGAAAATGTCATAGGCTATATATGATGATATTGGTAGAATAGTGGCTCCTGCATTACCGATGTGAGCAAGTTCAGCAACTTGGAGCCTATCACATTTTTTCGATGTAGGCATTGTCCTTGTGCTAAACAATGAACTCTAATTATGCTGCTTATAAGTGGACCTTTCATTGTTGTGGTATGTGTCGCTGCAATATGTAGTCACTTATAGGAAGGTGACGATCCAGGTTTATTTTCTGGGTCCTCATGCCCCAAACATTCCTCCAGCCAGGCTTCCACAGGACAGCATAGTCTGAGCCCCTCCTGATGAATGAGCTCCTCACCCAATCTCCAGAGTACAGACTCCACTAGGTGGAAACTCATTTGCACCGCTTGTCACCAGCATCTCATGGTTTCGGTCGCTATCCACAGCTCATGGTCAGAGGTGAGAAAAGAAGCAGTAAATTGACAGCTTCACCTTCAGCCTCAGCTCTGCCTTCACTACAGACTGTACCGATCTGCCTGTCAATCTCCTGCGACATGTTTTCCCTACTTTAAAGAATATGGCTCATAGAGCAGTTCAGGAAAATAAATCCACAGTACCAGTGTGAATTGTTCAATTTTTTTTTTTACCATTATAGAGATTATAGCATGAAGGTAATGCAGTATTTTAGTACAACCATTAGAAATGAAATTTTCCACTTTCCTTATCTAGTCTGAGTAATCCTGGCTAAGTTTGAAATGCATGGAGAGAAGATTATATTGTGCTGGGAGGATATGGCTATGACTTCATTTTATACGGCAGGCAGCTGCTGTGTCCAAGGACAAGCCTGCTTAGTTAAAGAGAAGGGACCGCAGCAAACAATTATGAACATATGTGAGCAGGAAGCAAAAATTAAGTTAGCTTTTGAAACAAAGGCAAGCAAGACTATCATTTGCCAGTCATTAAATTTTAGTACAGATTGTTGTTGTTTGGCTTGCCAAAGTTAGCATGATCATTAATCTAATGTTCTCAGTCTAGCAGCCCCTCCACCTACATGTCATTTTGTCTGCTATACAATTCAACTAAAATAAGGCCTGTCACTCTCCATTTTCTTGATTACCTCTGCAGTGTGACCTCTTACAGATTTACACTTAACCTGGGATGACATCAGGTCCAAATCAATAATCAAACAGTACACGTCTAAAAAAAAAAGAGCATTTTTGCTTAACCAGTGCCCATGTTTTAAGTAAATGAGCTGCAGGACAGCAGCGAGAAGCCAAGATGTTTAATTAGTTCGACCCTGCAAGTGCCACGGGACCATCTCCACCCCGAGCAGATGAATAGTCTTAATTGGCTGAGTGAAAGATCAGGAATACTCAAAGGTAATTCCATTCAAGGCTTTGATTGATTAGGTCAGAATTAACCTGTACACCCAGTTTCCCAGGGGAGTGTGTGGCGGAGATCTTTGTCTCAATTGCAGATTGGTTTAGACATCCATCTGGTACACGTGAAGCCATCCCCATAAAGAGACCAGTTACTTTCTAGAATTACCACGCTTAAGATTTCATGCATGCATGTCAGCAAAATCTCATAGCCAGCAATAAAAGTTTGTTTTATTTTTTTGACAAAGGTGGCGGGTGATAAAGAAGAAAAGAGATGTAAAAACCCATCTTTTTGGGTGTGTTTCAGCTTGAAAAGCACTATGCTGAGATAGTTATTAAACCTCTCTTGCTTTAACTCTTTACCATTTGAACGCCTGCTGGGAATAACCCTTAAAGCTCTTTTCTGAACTGTGTGGTTTCTGTTATATTTCAGGGCTGATGTAGGACAAAATGGGGTCACCAGAAGTCAGTCAGGGTGGTCTCTGCCTATTCAACAACGCTTGGAAAAACCCAGAAACTATTCTAAAGGTTGTCAAACTGCACCTATATTGATATATACTGAGGTGTCAAATGTCGTCTTTATGGGGGAAATAGTAAAATTGTTTGTTGTTTACCCTTTGAGGTATTATCACAAAGATCACAGTTGCTTGCAGCCTAATTTTTAAGAAACATGATGTTTATAAGTGGCAAAATCCAGGAGAAAAACTGTCGTGCCTAAAAATTGTTGTACTTATTGGCTTTAACCATATTAGTGTGGGCTGCATTTTAAAAACAGCATCTGTAAAAGTTGTAGTTTGAAAAGTAAGTGACCATAATTTCAATCATATTTGCTCTCAAGGAAGATAATTACCCATAAACATAACTGTGGCAGAAACTATAGTCTCCAGCAGCCTCACAGCTTATACTCACATTTGCCAAGCACACAAAAACCAACAGAGCAAATCTGAGATATGCTCTTTTGACGTGCATGTTAGTGGCAGCGGTCTGTAGCTGCAGACAGCAGGACAGGAAGCTTATATTATGTGCAAATTTGAGCCCGACACCAACAGTAATAATAATACATTTTATTTGAAAGCGCCTTTTAAGGACACTGTACAAGGTAGAATAATAAAAGCAACATAAAAGCAAACAGTTTACACAATCATAAAAGCATAAGACATAAAACAGATTTAAAATAGCAGAGTGGAGAGGTTATGTGGGATAAGCTATTTTGAACAAGTTAGTTTTGAGTTGGGACTTAAAGAGAGAGAAGGAAGAGATATTTCTTAAATCAGGAGGTAGGGAATTCCAGAGTCGAGGAACAGAGCAGCTGAAAGCCCTGCTCCCCATGGTGGCCAGACGGTGGGAGGGAACAGAGAGAGAAAGGGAAGAAGAGGATCTAAGACACCGAGATGGGGCGGTGATCCGAACCAGATCAGAGAGATATGGAGGAGAGAGATGATGAATAGCCTTAAATGTGTACGAGAGTATTTTGAAATTGATACGATATTTGACCGGGAGCCAATGAAGCTGCTGCAAGGCAGGAGTGATGTGGTGGGTAGAAGGGGTCCTGGTGATGATACGGGCAGCAGAATTCTGGACACGTTGGAGCTTGTGGATGGATTTTTGAGTAAGACCAAAATAATTGAATTACAATAATCAATCCGAGAAGTAACAAGGCTGTGGACAAGAATGGCAGTGACATGTGGGGTGAGAAAAGGACGGAGATGATTAATGTTGCGCAATTGAAAATATGCAAACCGAGTAACATTATTAATATGTGAATTGAAAGATAAAGTACTGTCGAGGATGACACTCAAGCTTTTCACAGAGGAAGAAACGAAGACCGGCGAGTTATTGATAGTAACAGAGAAACTGTTGGTTCTGGATAATGTTGATTTAGTGCCTACCAAGAGAAGCTCCGATTTATTACTATTGAGTTTGAAAAAAATTAGAAGAGAACCATGAATTTAGTTCGGCTAAACAAAGGGTGAGGGAGGATGGGGGAAGAGCAGAATCAGGTTTAGTGGACAGATAAAGTTGGGTGTCATCAGCATAACAGTGAAACTGAATATTGTATTTATGAAAAATGTGTCAGAGCGGTAGAAGGTGGATAATGAAAAGAAGGGGCCCCAGGTTGCTGTGTGTTTAGTCGAAGGATTTCCATCTCTAATTTTGTTGACTCAAGTGCCTTGAGTTGGGATTTAACTATTGTAGTTTATTGTCTCTAGGACTGAAAAAAGAAACCACTATAGAAGTGCTAAAAACTGCATTTCCTCGAGTGGCCACTTGAGATTGACAACAAAAACTAAACATACAGGTTTATGTTCAGAGAAAGATTTTCAATCAAACATGGTTCCGTGCAGTCCCACACAATCCTAGCACTTTGCACAAGGCAGATTAACTATCCTTGAGGGCTGGTTGACAAGTTGGCCAGAACAGGGAATGGAGGTACAGCAGAGTTGACCAGGAATGGGAGAAGCATTGAAGAATCATTCAAGACTAAAAAAAACAGAGCACAGGCAGTAGCAGCAGCGGGCGGTTTTCATTGTTTTCACTCAGTTTTACTTCAGCTGTTTGTATGTTATAAATTCCCTCCTCTCTGCTGTGGTTGGTCCATCAGCCCACAGGCCAGTTGTACCACATATTTCTGACACTGCCTCCGTCTGAAAACAAACATTCTCTGCAGGTAAGTCGGCCAGTCTGTGACTCCCCGTGTACTGCCTGTGCGCTACCCCTGCTCAAGTTACCCTCTGCTGGCTCGCTGTTAAAATGCCCACCTTAATTACACTAAAAAGCAGGTTTTTAGTGCTGTTAGCCAAAACTAAACATGGTTTTTCTTGCTACTTTTAATTTCCCAATTTATAAGAAATGTGAAAACTGACCAAACAAGCATACTAGTGCTAACCAATAACTTAGTAGCCCACTCAATTGTCCATGTTTGTTCACTTTTGGCACCCACAGTGTCACGGTCCCCGTGTCTCTCTGGTTGGCCCACGCTGGCTACAGGTTTTGTTGTTGTTAGTTTTGGTTTTTTGTCTCTCCTCCTCCTCTCTGCCTGGGTGGAGCTCATTACGGGCTGTCACTCTTGGCCCACGCACCCGTGTGATGGTGTCCACCTGCGGCTGATCTGGCTGATTTCCCCAGCTGCTATTTAAGGCAGTGGCACAGAGCAGCTCACCGCTGGAACGTCGAACCACCTGAGTTCGTGCTCGCGGCATATTCAAAGAAGAATCGCTTACACGTGTTTTATGTTGTGGAACTAACCTTTGACCTTCTGTCTGTAGATTCTGGACCGAATCACCGGACCTGTCCAAGTGGGGCAGTGTGTGGAGTGTTGGAGCGAGTGCGGATGAAGAGGAGTGCGTGTGTGCGGAGGAGCGGTGGCGGTGACTGAGTGGAAGAGGAAGCGTGTGTGTGGATTCCCCCCCCCCTTCTCTCCCTGGAGCCCTGGACCCCCTCCCAACTCACTGTACATATATTTTGCACTAAGGTGATCCCTATTGTAAATAAATCCCCTTTTTGTTTCCTTGAAAGAACTGTCTGCGCGTGGGTCCGTTCAGTAGCCATGACACACAGATGCTAATATGAAACTTTAAAATGCAGAGTCCACAGACTAGCCGATAATGTCATCGTGGCTACATCCATCCTTTAAGTACAGTCTATAGATTTTGATCAACATAAGTAAATCATATTAGAGTGAAATTGAAAACAAGTGAAGAAAATTAAGCTGGAAAACTGAAACATACGAAAGGAGAAGGGAAGATTTAGTGTGCCAGAGTATTAAAGTTTAAATGCTGCCTTAATACAAAAAGTCAATCATGTGCACACATAAATGTGGAAGCAGAGCAGTCGTCCTTGATGATGACAGCAATGATGATGATGATGACAACCCAGCTATGGGTGGGCCACAAGCCAGTGTACTCCTCGTGCTGGTCCCAAGCCTGGAAAAAAAGGGAGTGTTGCGTCACAAAGGGCACCAGGGGTAAAATGTTTGCCAGATGAAATCAATAATCAAGATGTTGAAGATGGAACTGCCAGGCAGGAGAAAAACAGGAACACCACAGAAGAGGTTGGAGAGGAGGAGGACATGCTGAGGGTTGGTGTGACAGAAGAGCGATGATATAGAGGCAGATGATCCACGGTGGTGATCCTTTAAACAGTGGCCAAAGGAAGATGATGATGCAATTTATTTGTATATCCCTACATTTTCCTGTATATTCCCAATGTTTAGTGGATGGGTTTGCATTACTTCTATAATGGTTACAATATTAATCTTACAATTTAAATGTCCTCATTCGTGTACACAGAGGAAACAAGATAACAGTATGTAACACTGTGCGCTCTTCCTGTAAATTTGCCAAGTTGCAGGAGATAAAACAGTGAAGACGTATTGACAGAGCACGACAGTAACCAACATTACAGCAGCCGCAGCATTATTGACTTAGTACAAAGGGTATATTTAATTAACTCAAATGGATTGCAGTGTTATTTACAGGCACGCTGTCCTCAAACCAAGAACTGCATAATTATTATAATAGCAGGAGTTATATTGGCAGATTATCTCATGTAGTTCTTCATATAAGAGGCATTGCTCCCGGCATACTAAGAAGTCATGGACTATATGACAAAGAATCTAAATGAAATCATTGATTATGAGGTCAATAATGAAAACAAACCATAACATGTGCATTGGCTGTGTAGTCCGCTAACACAGTTTAATCCTTATGCTTTTTAAATTTTTTATTATAAAATACAGATGAAAAGCTTATGTTTGTAGTTCATATATACTGGAGTCAGCACACTTCTTTATGCTTTCCTGGCACAGATACCAGACAAGGATTTCCTGAGTGAAAACTGCTAAATTTGTTGCAGGGGCAGACGACTGGAGTGATTTTCTTGCATACTGAAACAAGTAACACATTCTTTGTGCATAAAACATCAATCATAGCTTTTCTGAAAGAGAAGATCCCACATGTCCAAGTTAAAAGTTCAGAATATCTGATTTTACAAAAGAATTTGAATGAAGTCAGATTATGGGGAGAAGGAAAACGCAATGAGAATACCGTCCCACGTGTCAGAGGGAATGTCTGTGCAGTGAGTGGAGCTTTGTTGTCCAAACTGAAAGCATCTGTTGAGCCACTTTGCGACTAAACACACATCTGTTTCTTTAAATTGAATTGCTATAAAAATTCAACTGAGGTCAGTGAATCATTGTTTTATATCTTTTTTTAAAATCATTTGTTCCTCCTAAAGATGTTTCCTTTCTGAAGAGGAAAACAATGCCTCTTCTAAAAGTTTGCATGGTGTGGGGGTTCAAAGCAACGGCCTTTCTTCTGAGGTCAGCTTGAGGACAAAAACATTTACCAGCACAGTTTATTATGCCACGAGAGTGTACACAGATGATATACAAATCAGATGTGAAGAGAAATGAGAGTGTAAGCAAATTGTTAACTTTGGTATATGACTCCCACGGGGGCTGTACACCTCTTCACAGTCAGTTTGACACCAAACACATAATGGGGCAGGCAGGCGGCTGCTGATGAGCTGTCCAGGGCGCGCGCACACACACACACACACACACACACACACACACACACACACACACACACACACACACACACACACACACACACACACACACACACACACAAAGTGTTTGTTCTGTAAGAAACAAACCCTTCTATCCTGCTCTCTGACATGTGCTTCCTCAAAGTGTTTATGCTGAAGCAGAAAGTCCAGGAAAAGCAAACTAGGATGGGTGGCATTAAAACAATCAGACCAAATGACTGATCAACTCAATTAATCATTAATTCTCCTTTAAACAGGAAAATGTGAGTCAAACTTTATTGAACTGAATTAATTTATAGTCACGGTTCCTGGACACCTGCTGTGGCCATATTATTTACCACTATGCGCTGAGTTCAATGGAAGGGAGGCTGAGTATAAACAAAAATAAATTTTGGAAAATCTGAAAGAAAACACATTTAACTGTGTTTACTTGACAGATTGCACCCGTGAGTCCACCGTTTAAGCCTTGCCTGGCTACTACAGGCTCCAGGGCCGTGCCACGTGTCTAACTTTGTGCTACAGTTAGTTCAAAAAAATCAACAAAGTTTTAAAACTTGCAGATCTTATCAATTAAGAGGAATTTGGGGGCAGGCCTACAGTTCTGCACGTTAGAGTGCTATAAAACCTTTAATGACACTCTGTGTTGAAAGCATGCCTGCTCATGCGGCTGTAGAGCACAAATGTACAGGATTTCATTACAACGAATCAGAGGAAAGTGATGTAAATTAGAGGACTTTTGCTGGGTGGCTGGGGTCAAAGAGCGCTTTAAGCCCCACTTATTTTAGGTCTCACCCTCTGTTTCCTTTGCAATCACATTTCATTAGTGGGGTCATATTTTTGAGAATCCATAGAATATAATCAGCAAGTTCGCAATGAAGGGCAGTTGTAATATGTTTCACCTGAAACACATTACATCAAAAATACGTTCTTCTATTATTATTTTTCTCCTGTTAAAAGAGCCCCTTAATCCTATGATGTTGAGACAAGGAGCTGTGTGGAGGACATGAAATGGAAAAAGCCATTTGTCATGACCAGTGTTGGGTAAGTTACTTTAAAATAGTAACTTAGTTACATTACTAGTTACTTCTCTCAAAAGTAACTCAGTTACTTCAAGTTACTCGTTACTTTCAAAGTAACTAGTTACTAGGGAAAGTAACTTTGGTTTTACTCAGAATTCTCTTGTTAATGTGTTTCTTCCATAACTTTGCCAGTCTTCTAGCTTGCTTACTTGCCACAAGTGCACTGTGCCACCTACCAATAGAAAGGATATGATAACGTGCATATTTCCACGAGAGAAATCCCACGCCTGGACCGTCATTGACTGCTGCCATGATTCTAGCCTACGTCACAGAGTCATGTGCGCCTTTTACATCCAACACAAAAACTGCAGTCGTGGTGCTTTCGATTGTACTCAGAACTCAGAAATTCTGCCTTCTGAATAGGAAGATGTAGGTAACACCAGACTGCAGATGAGCTGCATACAGGGCTGGACTGGGAAAGAAAATTGGCCCGGGCATTTTGACTAGAAACTGGCCCACCATTATAGGAAAAATCATAAAGCCTTTGAATGAAAACAAACACTGTTGTGACAGTGATGTTCACTGTATTGATGGTATATATGCATCAATCTATCAATCGTTTGTTGTAAGATTCAGATAATTATTTTTTAAAAGCTAGACATTTTAAATGAGAATAAGAAAGAAAAGTATTTCTTTGTGCCCCCCATTCCCTGTTAATGCCCTACATGCCCCCTTGGCCACACTTTGCTAGATCCGCCCCTGCACAGTTACCAGCTGTCAGCTACTTAGAAAAGGATCCTGGGGTTATTTGTCTCTCAGAAACAGTTCATAACTTCCCTTCAACTCATTCATGTCACCTAAAAGGTAAACCTGTTTCTCCATCACCTGCTCAGCTCTGATGATTCAGTAAGGACATCTCCTGGTTTCATCTTCATGTTTCCCTCTCACCAGATAACCAAACCATATCATGACCAGCAGCTTTTTTTTTTACAGCTGTGGCTCCAGCAAACATCAGCTGATACTAGAAATTAATATTAAATAAATTCTAACAGCAGCTGATCAAGCTTAAACGTGCTGCTGTTGTTTAGCGCGACATCCGCTGGTTTCCTCTTTCGGCGCAAAGTGGGCGATAAACAAACAAGAGAGCCGATCAGCTGATCATTGATCAGTTTTCATGACTGAAGTAGAAACGGGAGGGGAGAATGAGAGAAGAAGAGGCAGCTGTGCAGCGTAAAGACACAGAATAACTCCAGCTTTGTGCCTTTTTCATTGTAGCTGAATTACGGGACAAACTGTTCCTTTTCACCTCAATAAGAAACGCGTAATATTTTCTCTGAATACCAGACGGGACGGTTGGCAACTCTAATAACTTATGAACAAAATAAAGTTCAACATCATTAACTTCATAGCACCACCCAGCTGTATAGAAACTCCGTCATGCTAGCTAGCACGCAGTACGGAAAAAGTCAGAATAACGAAAATAAACTCCACCTAAGCTTGGTTTATATCTGACCCAGAGAGACTGCAGGTCATAACTTCTTACCTGAAGTTCAGTTCACACTTGGACCGGCGGCCGCCTCGGGTCTCTTTTCCTTCTGCGTCCCTTTTCCTTCATCCACCTGCTGGCCTCCACCACTTGCTAATGTTACTGAATCTGTGGAAACTCCGCGATGCCACCACACGAAGTAACGAGTAACGACCCTATCTAAATCCCAGTAACGAGTAACGCGTTCCTGATTTTGGCATAATAACTAGTTACCGTGCTCGTTACCACAATAATAACGTAGTTACTGTAACGCGTTACTTAATAACGCGTTAGTCCCAACACTGGTCATGACCAACATTTCCAGCCGGGTGACGATTTAAAATGTGAATTTACTGCTGTCTTGGAGCTCGGCCAAGTGGTTTTGACCGCTAGAAGAAAAGAGAGGACTATTTCACATTTGTGGTGAATTCTACTAGCTACTGTTTTGGGCTTTAGCAGGTTTTTCTGGGTTCTTTGGTGGAGTGAAACTGACTCTGAACACAGCTTGACATATTATCCCATTACACATGTATCATATATGATGTAACACTGGTGTTAATCTGAATTACTTCTGTTGGATGAAAGTGCTGAAAGTGTTTTTGGTTTAAAATCTAAAGGCTAGGTTAAATTGCAAACAGCTTTATACAGATAAGAGTAAGGTGACTGGCCTCCTTTATAGCTCATCATACTTATACTTATCGTTAAATGTAACTGTTAATGCGAAAATCCTCCAAATCACAAATATTTCAGGAGAGTCTAAGACCTCATCCACATACAGCAGCAGTCTTAGTGTCTCATGAGCCATCGGAAGAGTCCCTTTGAGACTGCTCCACCTGTGACGGGGCTGCACCGTGCTGAATCAAATTAGTGACTTGGGGAGCCATGTTGAAACACAGCATACCACAACTCCCGTGTGAATCTCAGACCTCTTCATTACAGCGGCTGATAAGCGAGCATTAGCCTCTATCTCTAGGCCCGCCAACTTTCTCCCATTTCCTTATCAAAGATTCCGCGATGCCCAAGAAAATATTTGGTGGGAAAGCTGAAATGTATCCCACAACTAAAAAGGCTTTGCAAGCTCTTAGTGGCAGATCCTCATGATTGGAAGGACATGATAAGATAAAACGCTGTGGACCAGAATACTGAAACAGCATTTTGTTTTTAAAAGGTTTCAATTCTACATCCAAATGTATCAGGACAGCGATTATCCACGCAGCATTGTTTCTTTGTTACGCTCTCCCAGCTGTTGTGATGATTTTGTGGAAAACTGTGCTCATTACTGGAAGCTGGAGCAAGCAGGAGGTTTTGAGCAGGCTGCCTGCTCTCACCCATGCAGTGTAATTGGCTCTCCTACTCAGTGAGGTATCTCTTAATAAAGCAGCCTACCTCTGTCTATCCATCTATCTATCCCTGGCGCCATCTTTCCGCTATGCTCAGCAACATTAGCCGCATGAGAATAACAGGGTTGCAAGAATGCCCCAAACCTATTTCCAGATTCGTGGTTTCAGTTGACAAGCTGCTATAATACTAAATCCTTAGAAGCTGCACTATCATAGCCTTAAACTTGGACTCGAGGCAATGCAGGGTGGAGCTGATCTAACTACTATTAGCCATAAAAAAGGGACGATGACACTGGCATGACAGGGGCTCATGGGCAGATGCTGATGACCTCAGAGCCCACAAATCACCACCCGTCATGCAGTCTTACATCTGGATGCTCACACTGTGTTTTTTACTCCCACTTGGGATGACAATTTGCTGCACAACAAATAAAATCTGTTTGCTTTAAAAAAATGTCTTCGTGAACATAACATGTCAAAGATTGTTTGGACTGTTTTTCAAAGAAGAACAAATGGTATTAATTTATGTAGATTTAGAAAATCCTGAATCGCTGTTTTATTTATTTATTTATTTATTTTCATTTCAGGTATTGAGTTGTTTAAGTTGATGGAGAAAGCACGGTGGGTATACATGTGACACATTGTAAAGTCCCATCTCGCTCTGTTTGCGGACTTGAAGCATGAAAATATGCCTGACAGCTGCGGGGAAACATATGCAGCTGATAAGCTTGAGTTAAAACAACTGGGTATTCATCTGGAGGTGATCAGAGGATAGTTCTACCAGGAAAGACACATTCCAGTTATGATGAGATTCAGCTCTAATTAAGCGAACTCCAACAAAAACACGTCCTCCAAAGAAAAATAAATCTAATTAGAAATGCCATGCTGTCGTTTTCTGTCTCCCGCACTTTGTGTCAACATAAAAAGATGTATTGTAATGCATACGAGAACTCTTCGAGAAGCCTTACAGCATGCATAACAAAACACTGACTGTAGAGTAAGAGGAAGTGAGAGTACAAGATATGCTGCTGCTTTCATTATATAGTTCAGTTCTCCCTTTTTACTCATTACTCCTCATTATATCTGCTGCACAAGTCAACAACAAAAGGAAACATCGTGACAGATACCACGAGCCAAGATCTGGGGGAACAGATTGGAAATGCTGCCACCTAGTGAGCATCTTGAGGCAATAATAATTTAAAAAATCCAAAAAGATTTTATACCATCTATCCATCCATCCAGTTATATTCTGCTTTATTTTAGGAAAGACTGTAGTTGAAATGTTGACATACTCACTGGATTCACTGGATTTCATTATGCTATTTCTGAAAATGTATCGGCAATAGGAAACAATTTTAAATTCCTTTAGAACACATCTATGCTACAACCCTTTCATCAGTTTTGGCTTGAACAAACTATACTAAACAGCATCCTATGTCCTGTAGACATGAAACAGCTTCTGTTAAAACATGAGAAATGATACACCAGATATTTGTATATTAAGCTGTGATTGTATAGAAATATCCTAAATGATCCTATATGAAGACATGATACGGGCGTTATGGACACTTTAGAGACATGCAGTATCAGATGAGGAGAGCAGTTCTGTCAGCAGCCACTTGGTGATGCTCTCTCAACATGCAGAGGGCTCTACTTGACATTTAGGGATAATACTCTAAATGAATAAAATATTGCAGACTCATTTTTCATGAAGCAGACTGATAAGTCAATAATCCACGCAAAAGCCTGATTTTTCTTATTAAATCTGCACCACAATCACAGAGAAAGGGGAAGGAAATGAAGCCTAGCAGAGCACTTTGTGAGATCATTTTAAAACTTTATGACAATTAAGGATTAGATTGCACAAATGGAACGTCATGTCCCCGATATTTTGTATATTGAATGTGATAACAGAGCAAAATTTAATTAGAGGCTCGGCAAATATTCCACAATCTCACAATTCCTCTCTAAGTCAGTCTGGAAAGTCACTGGCAACATGGAATCTGCTTGAAAATTATAACATCTGCATTAAACAACGTAAACTGACAAAGCGAGTTCAAAAAACAAGCCGTGTCAAATGCAAGACTCATCGGTCACTATTATAGTTAGAGTGGTGCCGAGGGTGAAGGCTGATCCGTCGCCTTGGAAGGAAATTCCTTGCTGCAGTCTTCCTGACTTCCTCATTAATCAGCCCCCTCTAGTCAGTGCCAATGAATGCTGACATGCTGAGAAAGACACTGAAAATGCTGCGATTAACGTATACATTTACAGAAGCTGCAACTGAAGATGCGATCTGGGTGACAGGGAGTGACGAACATTTCCACGGTTACATAAAAGTATGAATTGAGCAAAATACTGTAAGGTGTAAGCAAATGTAAAACTAATCAACTCTGGAGGGAAAACAACACAAACCAGATATCTGCTTTCTATCCCCTTCTTGATGAGTGAACTGCACAAAAGCTTAAGTACCTATTTCCCATAATGAATGGGGAAATGGGTAGCTCTGAAGCACATATCCATCAGATATTTTACAGACTGCAGAAATGCAATCAAGCGTATTGATGTACACAGACTCTTAAGTATAAATCCGTGGGTTTTATTCAAAGGGCTTTTAGTGGCAAATCAAATGAGCTGAGCAATCTTTTCCAGACAGAGCAAAGCATCTTACGCCTTCTAAAGTTATCTGATGGCATCAAACATGTACACAGGCATGGCAGGGGGCTTGAGGTGACTTCCCATGGAGTTGTCAAACTAATGTACCACTTTGATTTAGTATTTTTTTTGAAAGTAGGTCAAAGATCAGTATAATCAGAAAAATCAGAAGGAAAAACTTTGAGGTAATTGCGCGTATGTGTGTACTTATGTGATGTATTTTCATTAAACTAAGTTTGAGAAGTTTATTTGAGCACACCGGGACGCACTTGATTAATGAGGCCATCCTCTGGCTTGTATGCATATGCGGGGCTCAAAAGCATTGTTGATTTAATTTGATTTCTTCACGATGTACAAATAAGTGGGCTCAGAAATAATGCATTAGTGAGCGTAAAACAAACACACACTCGGGAGCTGAGACGTAACACAACTGATGCAGTAACAAAACAGAACTAGTTCATTAAGAAACGTGATAGTAATTCATTATTTAGCTCAAAAACAGATTTAATAGTAGTTAATGGTTTACCTTTATTAGTATGCTTGGCTTTTTTGGTTTAAACCTTATATTTTGGATATTAGACTGATGGTTTGTTACAATGTCATTGTATTATGATATTAAATTAATCATGTGTAGGTGGAATCTAGTTAGCCTAAATAGCCTATATTGTGAGAATATTTGTGACTCAAACTGCTGCAGATTATGATTAATTACTCTGTAAATCACTCTAAAATAGTTTGGGGGAATTCTAGACTCAGGGGGTGGGTCAATGCATAGTAATTTTGGACATTGAAACATGTCTAAAATACCTGGTGTGACTGTAGGGATAGACTATACACTGATTTTGCTGCAAAATGATAACAAACCGTCTTTGATGATCATTACATTTCGAGTTGATAGCTAAAAGAAAAGGGACTTCAGCCATGACCACTTCGCTTTGCTGAAGGTTGAGTCTCATTTGATGCCGTGGATTTACATGATCAGAAACAAAATCCAGGAAAGTGAGAGCAGCCGATCTCTGCAAGCCCATATCATCTGACAGCTCAGCTATGAGCTGATGTACTGGGACCTTGAGGTCTGCTTGATCTAAACTTGTGCTTAAATAAGTTTATAGAAAAGTAAGATACGCTGATCTTTTGAGAATTAAAATTTTATTATTTACCTCACATAGGGTAACAAAACAAAACAGAAGCACATGATATAACTTTTCAGGAGTTTGTGGTTTGAGCTCTTAATTGGAATTAGCCCAGTCAGATAAGACTGGAAGTCAAGTTTGAAAGCGCTGATAAAAGTGAGTTTGGACCCTGAGTTTAGTTACATTTTTTGGTTAAAAATTTAATTGCTTATATAATTTTATATACATTTTTTGATATTTGTATTTGTATATACAAATAGTTTCATATAAAAAGCAATATAATAATCTAATTTGTTTTTAAACTTTGCAGGACACTGGAAATGGCATGGATAAACGGCATCTCCACTACTGAAAAAAATATGGACAACTTCTTTCCTCAAAAGGGTTTGAGATCCTTTTGAAGAGCTTGGAACAGCTGGATTAGGGTGTCGGTCCATATCTCTTTCTGGTGCTTGTTGGTGATACGAGCCAGGGTCTGAGTGGTGTACACTAACGTCAGCACTGTCCTCTCAAAGTCCTGCCAGCTCAGAGGTTGGCGCCGCTGGGTGAGCTCGGCCGTCAGACGCCTGATGTCGGAGAGCCTTTTAGGCAGTACTTCCTCACAGATGACTTCCAGCTTTTCCACACTTCTCAGGGAGGCCAACTCCTCATCTGGAATCAGCAGGGTGTGTCCATCACCTTGTATCTGCATTCCACCCAGCAGAATCTGGGAGATAGATAGGCATCCACTAAATTCACATTCACATATATAAGCAGCTAACTGAAAAATGGAGTTGCTAGCAAGGTCACGTCCTGTTAACGGCTATTTCAATCTGTTCCAAAGAGCCTAATCATCTAAATATTTTGAAATGAGCCTAAGATGGCATAAGAAAGTAAAATATCTTTTTCATCAATGTCACCAAAATATCTCACATTCCTGCTAATGATTAGGAGCACAGCAGCAGTACACAGTGTTTTGTTCTAATCAGCAGGGTGAGGCCACAAATGTGTTATTTTTAGAAGTCTTGTGCACATTCTAAGCATACTGGTTTCCATTAAAGAAACACTAGCTCATGAACTATTTCGGGGCCGCAAGAACTTAACTGACCTCAAAAAGCAGCTTGATGTCCTCCACCGAGTGCTGGAATGTGGGGTTGATCAGTGAATATGTTCCCCGTTTTATCCTGTATGCAGATGGGTACAGCACTAGAACACACAAGAAGAAAAAATTGGATTATAGAATCTCCCTTTTCAAAAATTAAGGCAGGACATTATTTATTGTGACATTTATGCGGGAGGGCCAGAGGTTGAGTAAACACATATTCATTACTGTTCAAATATTATGTATGTGGTTGAGACTTGGGCTCCAGCTGTGAAGAGATCAACTGGTCTTTGACCTGAGCCACAGTTGCTACAAGCACCAGCGGCCTGGTGCCCCCAGAGGTGCGATATCTGCTTATTGACTCGTGGAAGGGCAGGTGTAACTGACCTCATTTGGTCAGGCTTCAAAGTGTCAGCCCATATGTGTAGCAGACGGGGGATCTCATAATGTGAGGTGTCCTGATACGGCTGGAATGAAACCCCTCACTTTCAGCTAGAAACAGTTGCTGCTGCCGCCTCATTTCTGTGATAAAATTGAGCAAAATCCATATTTTCCTGGAAGTGATAACAAGAGGCTAAACCTCACATCTAGAGGTGGACAGCAGCTAACATTACTCACATACTTTCCTAAGTATCTGATGTACTAACAATTAAGCACGGGGCTATTTTGGAATATTTTGTTTTTACCCTAATTCAGAGGTTTTTAAAATTCTTTTTAAATACACATTGTACAGTGTGATGAAACTTCAGAGTTCATAATTCTGGACCACCAGAGTGAGCTGCTCTATAGAGATGTGAAATTGGAAAGAAAAATCCAGCAGAAGCCTAGCACAGGATCTAGAGGAGATTCATCAGGTCCTTCAGTTGATCTGTCTGCCGATCACTGAAGCCTGATCAGAAATGGTCTCAGTGGAAGAGTGGCTCTCAAGAAGGAAGGGGAACAGAGAGAAAGGGCTGGGGTAAGTTAAATTACACAAGAACTGATATGGTTAATCCCATTTTACAACTTTTGTTACAAATCGAGTCAATTAGTTCACTGGTCTAAAATGAAAAATAACATTATGGTCTAAATTGTCTAAATAACATAGTTGTGTCTAAGAAATGATTTGTGAACTTCCTTAATCTAGCAACACATTTGCATTATAATAAAGAAAGATTAAGAGTCACACGAGAATGTGCAGGGTCTGTTTGTAATAATATAACTTTGAATACTGCCCAGACTTTGAAAACTTTTTTGTGTATCTCTGTTATCTCTCCAAGAACCATTTTTGTTAATGTAGCATCAGGAGAAGAAACTGAAAATCAAATTTGATTTGCACAGAAGGAGGTCCATCCATCCATCCATCCATCCATCTTCATCCGCTTTATCCGAGGCTGGGTCGCGGGGGCAGCAGCCTAAGCAAAGGAAGGAGGTTTCACAGTATAATGAATTAAGGTAAAACTTCCTCTAGGGTTCTACAGCTGTTCAGCTCTCTTTTTCCATTGCTACCCATATTCTGTTGCCGTCCAGTACTCCATTCAGCGTGTAAGCCAACACACGGAGATCTTAATGAGGTATACAGTATATAAACACTGGCATTCATGTGAATTTGGATGTCATCCTTCCTCTCTGCTACAGTGGCATCTATGGATTCCTGCTTCACCAATTCTGCAGTAATGATCAGCTTGACTGCCTGCAGCATCGCTGGCCAGATACATTTAGCTTTATAGCAATTGTCAGGCCAGCCAAAGCCACACAAATTGGCAGAGCTCCCTATGTACCTGCTTCCTGCTTGGGCGACTGCCAGTCTCAGCTCTGGCCTCCCTTTCGCAGCACAGCCACTGCTCTCAATGTAAAGAAATGTGTAGCTCCACATTTCCATGTTGGGGTTCCAAAAATCTGGCACATCTGTGTAATCTTTAGCATGTTACCTCAGTCCTTCCACCTGCCCCACCGTCAGGGGCCATAGCCAGACGTTGTGAAATCTCAGATAAACATTGTCTAACTCCACCTTTTCCTATAATATGAATTTGGGTTTCAAGGATCAAAACATATGTACTTATTGTAAATTCCAAATGCAGATGAAATGCTGTTCACGACCCTCATCATAATGTCAGAAATCAATAAAAGTTCAAACACTTCTAATGGAGAAGTTTGAACTTGTTGAAGAGTGACTCTGAAGCAATATAATATGCAACATGCACAGTTGTTCCAACCCCCAAACACCAAAGACAAGTAGAGAGAAGATTTCCCCAGATCAAGTACTAACATCCAACTCTAAGTGGATGACAACTTGTAGGTGAAAATGTATACTCCTCATTGAGTATGCAGCTCCCAAATGCATCAGGTATTGTGGAGGAGCGATGCCTGTGCAGACATATTAGTTACCGAATAGATACGGTAGCTTCAGCGGGCCATTGCTAAAGTAAACAATACAACACCCGAGGGTGCTCATTAGAACAAGGGTTATATCGTTAAAGGATTGAGGCGATGCGGGGAAATGACAGCTTGGAGGCCAGCCCAGCGCTGATTTACATCTAAAATTAATAATCTGTAATTTACATAAAAAGGCTCTGCTACTACTACAATAGTCCTTTGGCATGTAGGAAAGGGTGTGTTTTATGTTTATAGCAGCTCCAATAGCACTTTGGAATAAAAATATTATAGCTTGTTATAGTTGGAGCTGCATTAGTGTATATGTGCACAGGCAATAACAGTAATTCTAGTCATTCCATTAAATTGTTCGATTTCTCCCAGCACAATATTGTGAGGGCGATACTGACTTAGAGGAAAGATAGGTAGGGGCACACACTGGATATCTAAATGAATCATGCTTAAAGATTACAATGAAAATGAACTAGCTTATAAGTTTGAGACACTGTGACTGACAATATGGCCAATAACAAAGAAAAAGGGCACATATACGTAGAAAGGAGCTAATGAAGGAGCACAGGTGGTTGTGAAGGTCAGGTAGAGATAACAGATGTGAGAAATTGAGGCCACTGCAGGATAGATATTCAAGATATTGTTCATTCTGTTACAAGCAATAAATAAATTATTGTCATTTAGCGCCTGCCCTCACTGCAGGACAACTGCAGGACAGTCATCTTTGCATTGTGGATTTTAGCTTTGAGGAACTGCATGAACAAAAATATGTCACTGTGGAATTTCACATTCCCCAATGGATGACCAAATAGAGTGCATAATAAAGTAAATGGGAAAGAAATATTTCGACACAGCTGGTGAAGGGCAGACAACAACAGATGATTAATGGTGCAGAAAATGTACTGAACTTTGCAGTGACAACATATAAAATCCAGGAATTTATCATAGTGAAGGAGAAATAATGATATTTAGTCATTTTTGATAACCGCTATGCAAAATCTTTGATTATGCCGCGTTAATGTGCAATATTTATGAATGTGAAAGTGACATCTCAGCTTTAATCACTACGATTTTATCACATGTAAGTGAGGAGGCTGGTGAAGGTAGGCTGTCCATATATGTTAGAGCTGGATTTTCCATGAAGTTGTTTTTGGTGGGTGGGGGGTCGGGAGGTAGGGGTCGGCTAACGTGCAGGCGAACAAACCATCACGAGGTGATTCATTCTTATGAGCAAATTTTTCTTTTTTCCTCATTTTCAGCTTGAATGTTTAATATACTGCTGATGTCCTTTATCACAACATATCAGCTTTCCCTGCTGCTTGTTCTAAGCCCATTCACCCGTCATGCTCCCCTCCCTCCTTCGGCGCTCCAAACAATCAATGTTTGGATGGGCAGGCTTCCCCCCAGTGTCATTATGTAGAGGCAGGGAACTTGTAATCTCCCGCTAACTGCTTGCAAGGAGATGATGGAACAACAAAGATCCATTAATTAGCTGGGCTAAATGGTACTCCTGGCTGGAAGGATATCTTGACGAAGACAGAAAGAGAGAGAAGGAAAAACAATCAAAAACAGAAAAAAAACCCCCAAATGAATGTCTGGATCCCTCCAGCGTACGATAAAAGAGGGTGAAAAGGACACAGGATACAATGAAATCTTCCCTGCAATGGACCATCTTCTACATTTCACTATATCTTCAAATAATAGAAAATTGTAAAATCCCAATCCATGACAGTATTGTAATGAGAGAGAGATTTAAATTCTACCATTTATGATGTAAACACAGATCATCATAAATACTCCGAATAACTGTGAGGCCAGCAGTAGTAAAGCCCAGCTGCAATAAAGTCATGCAGTGGTGCCAGGGAAGCTGATATATACTGGGGACAGTAGTGACAACTGGAGATATGGGAGAAAGGTTGCAGTTTCTCCTGGTTCCCCATCACCCACACTCCACCTCATGGAGGTGTGAGCTTAGCCTTTAATAACCCACACAAGCCTGGGCACATTCCCAACTCATCACTTGGTTAGTTTCTTCTGTGATTAGTTGGTGTCACGTTTACATACAGTGCCCTTTAACATTGTTTTTCAAAATATGCTAATGTTGTGAAGAGGCCTATAAAACCTATTGCAAGAAGAGATTATTCAAGGTCACATGATCCAGCTGTAACTAAGCTTCATCAGATTGGAAAGTTTTAGGCCTAATCTTAAAAGTAGAGAGGGTATCTATTCTCAGTACCAGTGTTCAATAGCTCTATTGTCTTATTCCAACTAAAGAGATGGGTTTGCAACCAGCAACTGCTAAACTACTAAAGTTGAAGTCATGTCATGAACCGCTATGTGTCTAAAGGTTTTGTAGATCTGATGAAGCAAAACAGGAAAACAGGTCTAAATAATAACAGCTTCAATGCTTCTTATTTCAGAGAATCAGAAAGTCCAAAGTCAAGTCCAAAAATCCTTTAGTCAACGAAGCATTTAGCTGGGGAATCCAACACAAAGAACACAAAGCTAAGGAAACACACAACTATATGCAACAAAAGACAAAGGAATACTGAGACAACATATATACAAAAGGTAATGCAGGAAGAGGAGACGGGTGAGGACCAAAACCAAGCTGAAGCCAATCAGGGAATCAGTGAGGACAGGGACAGGAACAAAAGCTACACTCAACATGAATAAAAACAGAACCCTTTAAAGTAAAGACAGACAACAAGATGGAGTGAACATGAAGACAAAGGTGACAAAGACAAACAGAGATGAGACAGAAGGAGGAACAGAAAAAGGGGAACTAATTAAAAACAACCCTAAAGTTACTGTTTTAACAGCAACTGAAGGAACAAATAACAAGGCTAGAAAGACAAAACTTGTAAACACAAAGGAATTAATGAGTAAAAAAATTAAACACTAACAATAACAGAAACCTAATCCAAAGATCACATAACTTCAAAACTACAAAGAATTCTGAACTTGAAAATTCAAAACCCTGGGTCCAAAACCGGGTGACCACTTGTTTAACCATTCACAGAATGATCGCAGATCAGTTGCTCACTACTTCCTAAAACTTGTTGGCTTGTTGGTGGTTTAGTAATTGGTTGAAGACCAAACCAGACCTGAAGGCCAGACAGAGATTGTAGAGTTTGCATGGAAAGTCCCTGACACTCACCAACGCTGGCCGAGCAGTACTGAAACTGTGAAAAGTGAGACAGAAGCAGGAAACATTTACTTTCAAGTTAAAAGCTGTGCCTAGTGTTTGCAGACAATCCGATGTCTTTACTGCAAATTCTGCTAATCACCAAAGAAATCACAAAGAGATTTTTGGTGCAGGACTCTCTTCGCTGTTGATTTCACCTACAGACACAAACCTAAAGACAGTACTTGCCAACCAGTTTGGGAATACTTTTCAGTTATGTATGACAATGTTAGACTGTCATACTGGTGTCATACTGCAAACTGACCAATGACTGATTGTCATGAGTGCTATTCACAGAGCGCTGAATGGCTACAACCACATCGTTGTAAGATGATGAATGATGAAATATATACTCTTAGGCTCTCTCTTGGATTCAGCGATGGCTGCCCAAATCAGCGCTCCTCACTGTCCTGAATGTGCACATCCTCATCACTGAAAGAGCGGCTGCTGGCCTGTACATGTAAACAGAGCAGTCCTGGACCGATTCTATGCTGTGCTATCCACTCCAGTGTCAACTGAGCTGCTTGCAGTGAGATTGTAAATAGAGAACTGCCGTTTCCCTCAACTCCAGGAACATTTCTGAACATTAGCTTCACTTTCTTTCTGCTCTTGTTTTCAGCAGCAGTGGGCAGTTGTTGACAACACAGACAATTAATGCATGTTCAGAAACTTTTTATTGACAGTGTCACTTTGGATTTTTGATTTATTGCTGAAGGGGGAAAAAAGTCTTACAAACTTTTAATAAAACAATGATTAAAAAATGATTTCCTGGATTTTGGTGATATGGTATAAAAATGTAAACAATTCTGAACTTTCTTTGTTTTTGCTGGCTTCAGCATCATGTGACTTGTCTACAGATTTCAAGGCCTGCGAGTGATGAGAAAGGAATTTCCTCAGTGAGTAGATCCAGTAACAACAGGCCAGTCATTTTTCGCTGGAAAACGATCTGCTGATGTCCTGCAAACTGCAATGTTCCTGCTAACTGAAGAGGATAAACACATTCTTTCACAGCTGGAACCACAGACTCGTACCAGGACTCAGCCATCACAATTTGACTCTGTCTCTGTCTTCTAGTAATATTTTAAATGATCCCACAAATGAAAACAGAATAATTTGTGAATGCAAATATACTCAATGGTGATAAAATTGCCATTTATCTCATAATAGAGAGACACTAATCAGACTCTTAATAATTGCGCATTTAGACCTAATTACCAGAGCTTGTGTGCCAACATACCTTTCCTGTGGTGCTGACTGGCAGCACAGTAGCTGCACAGGTAAACAACAGTGAGTAAAGTCCACCACTGTGCCATGCTGATGCTCACAACCAAGATCCACTCGTACAAATCAGTACACACTCCCTTCTTTCTGAGTTCTGTCTCTCAGTCATAAATGAACATCTCAACGATGGATGAGAACCCTCCTTTCCACTTCATAGGCTTTGTGCATAGGATCATCTTTCACTGTGTTCAATTTTCTTTTGTCCCCCCCCCCCCTTCCTCATCTACTTTCATTTCTTTCTTTTTTTTTCGTGTGTGTGTTCTCTTCTCAAGCCAGGGTGTCTGGGCTCTCATCTGGAATTCATCAGAATTTTGGGAAAGCCTGCCCTCTTGGCTGGACTTTTCTTACAGCTACTGGATGGCTGCTTTACTGGCTGAGTGGTTCAGCCACTGAGACTCTTCAGTTGACCAGGCAACTGAGCAAATGGTTGAGTGGCTGACGAAATTGCTAACTGAACATAATCACATCCACTGAGCCACAATCAAGCCAGTTATGAGAGCGATGGACTACTCAGGATAATAACTAATTTGACCACATTTATCCCATCACACTGTAGTCAGAGGTCAGACATGGGACAACAGCTTTTTTTTTCATTTATTCACAACATTTGAAGAAAGAAGCAGCCTGAAGTCCAAATAGGTTGTAAATAAGCCAACAGTTCTAAGAAATAGTTCTTTTAACCCCCCCCCCCCCCCCCCCAAATCTTCTGGATAGCAGACAGTGACAGATGCTATTTGGCTGTACACTATGATGGAGGTTAGTGCAGTTTATCTTCCACAAGTGACATCAAACCAATATTTGAGATTATTTTAGCTTCATAAGAAAATGGCCCAGGTGGGTGCTTAGAATAGAATAATTCTGGTGTTTGCCTTTTATTTCCTTTAAGTATGTCTGGGTCACCTGAGGGTTCCTTAAGCCCCTTGCTTACTGCCCTACTACTTTATAGCCTGTGTACTTGTGATCCCAAATCTCAGCATTCGATTACTGCAATCTATAATAAATGCTAGTGATTCTATTTACTCACTAAAAATAGAAACTGTCCCCCTTAAGTAGATTAACATTTTTGTTGTTGCTGTATGCTTAAATTCTTGGTTATTTTATTACATTTTTCAAATTCATCTTTCAAGAAACAAAGCCCTGCCTTAAAAGAAGTGTTTAGATGCAGGTAGGGACCCCAGTTCTGCCGCAGGTGTATTCCTGCTAAAAGGGAGTTTTTCCTTCCCACTGTCGCCAGGTCCTTGAACAAAGAGGGTCTTTTGATTGTTGGGGGTTTCTCTCTATCGTTGTAGAGTCTTTAACTCACAATATAAAGCGCCTTGAGATGACTGTTGTTGTGATTTGCTACTATGTTAAAAAATGGATTTGAAAAAGTTGAAAGTACATCAAGAAAACCCGACTGGAGACAAACAACTAGTCAACATCAACAACGCTGTGAGGACCGCTCAGAGCATCTTGATTAAAGGCTGTCAAGACTCTCTCCCCAAGTCTATATTCTCTCCTCCACAGTGCCTTCTGCTCTTTGTTGTCACAGAATATGTGCAATAAACACGCAGTACGCCTTCTTGTGCCAAGGCATATAATAGCCTGTGTAGGTGCTTTTGGATTTCAGATAGTATGCTTTCTTGGCTGATTCTCTAAGGCTGTGTCTGCTAAAATAAAGGAGATAATATTCCAGTGATGGTCTTGCGTAAAAGCAGTTAAAAAGACAGACACTTGTGGCCCTGCAGTAGATTAGAGAGCAATAATTAATTATTCAAATAGAGTCTAACGATATCAAACTTAAATGCTTATTTTAACAAAAACAAAGGTGATAAGAGCTAGTTTCTTATCGACACTATGCCATTTGAATAAAAAATGAAGTCTACTTTCTGCATGAAGTTAACATCCACTTTTTGAATGGAAAGCCACTGAAGTTTCACCATTTGACAGAAGCATCAGTAGTTTATGTCAACAAATGCATTTAGATATGATCGCACAAGACAAATAGTTCTCTCATTTCATTTGAGTAGTAAATGAAAAGTCAGTGAGACGTTTGGGAAAACTTTCAACTGATTTTAACAGTGTGAAAAATGATACAATCAGTGAAGGATTCATGCATTTCATTTTAGTGTGCCCAAAAAAATCTGATGGGAAATAAAGTGAAGAAGGTGCATGGAAGGATTATACAGCATGCAGCATAACAAAAATATATTTTTTTAAAAACAGCTCATCCTGCTTGATTAGGATACATAAAGCATAGAAATGGTAATTTAGTGATATTAAGAAATTTGATTCATTTACACAGCTCTGAATTTATGTGCTTTTGCTTTACTGCCACCATATGTTTGCATCTTTGCTAGTAGCAGATGGGCGCCCAAGGTATAATGCCCTCAGCTTTCTTTAACCTACTCAACACAAAACACAGTTGCAAGGATGAGAACTCTGGAAGAGTGCCTCTGTGGGCAAGCTGTAAGTCTCGTTCGCATGCGATTCACATGAGTAACACGTAAGGCGCAGGCAGATGGCGTTCTGAAGGGCAAAACAAAAGCCCAAAACATAATTCTCTGCTGCTTATGTCCTTTGTGTTTGCCTGCAGGTGCACAGATTTAACTACTGTAAGACAAGAAAAATGGTAATGACCCCTGAGTGCGTGAGGTTGTACAAACACAGTCCGATCATGTGCAGTGTGAAAGAGAACCAGTTCTCTTGTCTCTGTAACCATGAGGGGGCAGTGTTACAACACAGATCCTGAGTGATCCACAATTTCCCAACTTATCCAAGATCCTGCAGTGATTGCTGCTGCTCCCCAACTCTTTTGACGATGGTGCATGAATTCCAAAATAATTGAATTCTATTCAGATAAGGTCTGGCAACGTGAATGCAGCCACTTAAGAGAGATCAAAGAGGTTGTTTGGGTTCAAACCAGGTGGGGACCCTCGAGACATCCTTTAGTTTAATTGCTTCTATGCTGCAAATCAGTGGAATGCCTCAAATATGCAAATTTACACGAGGCCACTGCACATCTGAACTTGCACGAGGCTTGCTTAACAGTCGAATTGCTATCACGCGAAAAGTCTGCAGCTGCAGTTTTATGTTATAATGCAATGAGTCAGGATAATAAATAAACACATTGTGCAAATAAAGAAAATGCTGAGATTCGGACCGCTGGGGCTTGGTACCATTGCCCAGCTAAGAGTCTGTGACTCATTGGGAGTGTTTGGAAGAATAGCGAAAACTTGTCATTTTATGATGTAGGTAGTTATTGGTTTGACATATTGCTGCAAGTAAAGCCTGGAGACCACAGCAAGCGACTGCTTATACACGTTTAAACACATTACCTGGGGAAAATGCTTCCAGAGCATATACAGTACTGTTAATATACATGCATATAATGTTGTTCAGTTCAATGTTTCTTTTTAGTTTTAATCCTCAACCAAATATCTGCTGAGACACCTTCCTTTTTAATTATTTCACTGTAAATGACAATTGGTTCTTGCTTTGTGCTCAAGGTTGCAAAGAGGTAAAAATAAAATAAAAATCACAAGGACCATATTAAAATAAAATAAGAAATGAAAGTAAATATCAGAGACAAGATTGCAGAGAAAAGTGCATCATGAGGATAAATACAACTTAGGAGTCCAGGCTTTAGAGAAAGAGTGAGAAAAGTTTGAGAACAGTTAGAAATGAACTCTTAGAGTTTAAAACCAAGATCTATTGATTGACCATAGTTAGTGGCAGCATGGCAGCCGTCACAACAAGTGAGGCCAGTGTGAGAATGGGCTGTCTAGAGAATCTCTACCTACCTGGCAGGAGGCACATCACACTTCAAAACAACTCAACAAAATACTGCGAGCATGTGAGTGCTCAACCACAATGCCTAATCATCATACCTCAAGCAGAATAATTACCTCGACTGTCCATCACACCTCTGCAAACAATTTCATCAGGGCTCGTCAGCACAGAAGCACAGTCACAGCACTGAGTCTTTAAATGGAGCTAGCATGTCTTGGACAGCTTGGAATGTCACGATCAGCCCTCGTGGGTGCCGGGTGTCTCCAAATCCTAAAAAGTAGGTACTTGTCTGCCTGATATATCCTACACACTAGAGAGGAGACAGCTACAGCAGCATGTTAGCCTAAACAGGCCACCTGTCACATTACTTTGGCATGCAGTATTTATTACCAAACAATATCCCAATTAGCCATGACAGGAAACAAAGCTTTGTAACACTTGAGAAATTAATAGAACGTGTTTGCAAAAATCATGTTGCTAATTTTCTCCTATGTTCTCCTGTTTGACCAATTAATTTATAATAGCCTGATTCATAGTCAGCTGTGCAGCCATTATTACAATGCACGAGTGTAAAACAGCAAAACAACATAAATAACTGTCTTCGCAGTTTAAAACCACAGACACACTCATTAACATGATGTATAGCATAGATTTTAAATTCTTTTCTTTCTTTTTTTTTTTTCCAATAAAAGCTACCACTTTCAGACAGTGGTGTTGGGGAACTATGAACACAGAAAAGTAGCATCAGATTTTTATCCACCATGCAATACCATCTGGAAAGCATCTGATTGGCAACAACTTCAATTTTCAGCTTGACAATTATCCCAAACACATTGCCAATGCAGTAAAAACGTACCTGGACAGAAAAGCACACAGTGGCTCACTACCAGTCTTGGGTTACCAAGAGCCCGGACTTCAACACTACTGAAACATGTGGGAACGTCTGGACAGAGAACGTAACAACATCCAAAGAAAAGGTTTGGATGTCCTTCGAGAAGCCTGGATAACTATTTCTGAAAACTACTCAAAGACATTAGTAGAAAGCTTGATTAAAAGAGTTCAGGCTGTGCTGAAGAATGAAGGTGGCTTTAGAAGGGACACACATCCAGAAGTTGCAGTAGTTGCTGCAGAGAGGGATATTTTATTTCAAGCCAACAGGAAAATAATTACGGAAATAGTTTAAAGAGACATTACGAACACATAGAAATGCATATTAGCTACGCAGCATAATTTTTCCCAGCACTGAATGCCACTGGAATGTACTTCATGCACTTCATACCTTTCTTTGGTCACTAGCAACTTGGCTTTAAACATATTATCTCCCCCTGCTGGTACTGCAATTTGCCGCAACTTGTGCATGCACGTCCATTTCACGGTAAAGTGGGAAATGGACATGGTGGACTGGCGTGTCTATTGTATGCTTTGCCGTGATATCGGGGTGTCCATGTATGTTTGCGTGTGCCAAATAAATTGATTCATCTTTAAACAAAATATATTTAATCAAATGAGGCGTACTCAGAACTTTTGCACAATACTCTCAAAAAGCTAACATAAAGCCAGATCAGTGTCAGATTATAGTCATTTAGGCAAATGTGTTTCATCTTTTATGTTCCGCATTAGCAGCATGATACCAAAACCTGCTGAAATGTGACTGAATAAATTGATACTGCAAATTGGCTAAAATTAAATCAAACAGCTTTTGGTACCTAAAAGGTGTTTTGTGCATTCACATGTAGATTATCTTCATAGAGTTAATTCAGTCTATGCTTTGGAACTGCACCAAAATGGGCAATGCTATTAATGCCTCTGGGCTCCCCATGAGCCCAGAAGGCCACAATCACTGTCTTTGTTATAATTTATATAATTGCACAATTTCTTCAAAATGTGGACCCCTGAAATTGCAGATAAAAACTTTTGTATTTTACTAAATCAGCCCCAGTCTTTAGTTTTAATACCTTTAATATTTTAGATGGTGTTATGCTGACATGGTGAATATTCTTTTAAAAAATACATTTCATCAAATTATCACTGACTAACTGATATGCACTCAAAGTAGGGCAGGGAAATAATCCACTGAAGGGAAAATTAACGGGCTCCCAGAAAAAAAAAAAAAAAAAACACCCGGGGAAGATGTGTGCGGCTGCTCAACAGGGGCCCTCAGCTCATTTTACCCAAGGCCCTTTGGCCGATTATGTTTCTAATGAAAAATCATGTCTATGCATAAAATAATGTTATACGCTGAAAAAAACCCCTCTTCTTGTGTACTTTCTGGAATGCAAGAGGAAAAGAACAAAATGTTCACAGAACAGAAATCAAACATTTAGTTTGACTAAGCATGTTTGTAGTTCTTAAAAAATAAAAGATCCATGTTCATATGACAACAGAATTAAAGCTGGGCTATCTTTAATTTATCATATAAATTTAATATCCATTAGATTTCTAAACGTAATGTTTTAGGTTTTGCAACCAAAGGGCTAAGTTAAATTTATCTTAAATTATGAAGTTAATTAGCAAACTAGGCAACACTAATTGCTTGTTTTCGCCTTCAGAATAATAGTATGGAAATCTGACTGTGGTGTAAGGACTTTTCTGTCATGTGAAAGTAAAGCAAAGCTAATAATTCATTAATCTCAGGATCAGGAAAAGTTTACAGGATTTAAAGGAAAGCCAACCATCTCCCCGTGCCCCACAGCCGCCCAACTGGTTGCTTGTATCTCGAATAACTATGGATGTGTACACTTCATTTCCTGTAATCATGCGCCGCTCATGCTTGCTTGTGCGTTAGCGGATTTCAGCATGTTAATGAAAGGTACTCATTGAGTCATGGTGAAAGACAAACGCATGGGCAGAGCAACATCACTCACCATGATCATGACCGATGCATGAATTGGTCTCACGATTTCCAGTTACAGTTATTAACTGGTCATGAGTAATGAGGAAGCAGTTTTCTGGGCCTCATCATAAGTGCCTCAGTATTAACACACTCGAGAGAGGGGAGTCACGATGTGAGCCACAAGCATAGAAACACACTGACTCAAGCTTACATAAAACAAGGTAATGAGAACGCTCCGGCATATTTATTTATTTAGTTATGTTTTTAGGAAGTACTTGTGTGGATACTTATGAGGAAATTCAATTAAAATAGTTTTCAAAAAATAATTCAAATTGATGTTTGTATTTCTAAGTTTTACTTGATTGTAAATACAATTTAATCTTTACCTTTAAAGGGCTTATAAATCAACCTTATCTAATGTTATCATAGAAATAGGATAACCGAATAAGTTTTATGTAGTAAAGCCCATTTGGCAAAATGAAAATGTGCTCACAGCAAAAGTATGGCCAACATTTGATTTTGGAGGAATCTTTACTTATATTTACTTGGGTTTAGGGATCAAGACAGATCTCGGGCTGCCTTTCTTCCGACTAATGCTAACTTGTTCTTGTTCCGCCTAACAGGGAAATTTGCAAGCTTTCAAATACAAGCTCTATTCTGTGGTTGATGGATAAAGTCAATTAATTAATTAATCTAACTTCTGCAGCTGAAGCTTGTTGCCAACTATACAGCAGATTGCATTCATTGAAGCCCGGTATTCTCTTTGTTACGATTTGAGTTGATGAGCTACAAATGCTCCAGATTAATAACATTTTGACAGTGAGAAAAGCTGAAACGATCTCTGTCTGGAAACAGGATACTGTTTTTAGAAAGTTTTTAGGACTCTATTGAGTGCTGTAGAAAAGTTAGTGCAGCCAATTATTCAGTAACATGTAGAACCACCGTTAGACAAAATTGTGGTCTTTTAATTTCCTACCACAGCATTTCAATCAGATCGCGGTCTGGACTTTGACTGGGCCATTGCAACACCTTGATCCTTTTCACCTATTCTGATGTAGATTTAATGGTTTGTTCCGATGCAACTCTGCAGATCTACGCCATGATGGCATGCTCTTCTAGAGAGAAGTGGTTCTCTCATGGCAGTCCTTCCAATAAACCCAGTTTCTAATGAACTTCAACATTTAACAAGCTTAACTGTTTAACTAGTAGAGTCATTCGCTTTTTTGCAGTCTCTCTCTATCCAGATGTTCCCAGATGTTATGGTGAATTTGGTCCGATGTCCACTCCTGTGGCATTACGTTAACACATACTCTACCTAAATGATCCTGACCGGCAAACTGCCAATACTTCTGTTTTGATGGTTACACCTGCTGATGATCAGTTGATCAAGTGTATCTGGTTAGCAGATCCTTACCATTTTAATTCTCGTGGAAGCAATAAGGATGTAGTTGATATAGGGGCTGCACAGTATCTCGAGAAAACTTCATCATAGGAAACAGTGTAAAGTAGTTCTAATAGAATTAAACTCAGTTAAATACTGTCCCCCACTTATATGTATGTAAAAGATGCGTCAGTAAATGTTTAACGTTTTGTAGGATTGGCTTATGTATCTAAAGTAAAGCTTCTATTATGTCAGTTAAAGAAATTTCAACCTGAACAAACAGTACTCCAGAAGGTGTATGATCGTGTATTGTGAAGACAGAGATGAGGGAAAAGGCTAGGGGGAAATATAAGAAAGAACTTGAGGTCCTGGTGAGCTCTGATATTACTCTGAGTACAAGCTAATGAGCTGTTCAGACAAACAGAGACTGCAGAAGGAGTCTAGTGGTCAATTTCATGAAAAACACACAGTCAAAATTCCCCCTGAACACACTACTACATCTTTGTTTTTTCTGTGGGTGATTATTACAAGGTAGAAGTAGTCTCATTGCTTTCCTGCCAGTAGAACACATAATAACAGTATTATCTTCCAATATAAAACAGAGCTTTTCCTGCAATTATGGCAAACCTAGTTCAAAAGTATTATACTTTTCTTCTTGTTCTTTCTAGGGTGTGTGCATCTGCATGAAATAAAACATTACATTTGAGTCTTTTTCAGCATGCCAGACAGGCTCTGCATCAGTCTCTATTAGACACCTGTGTCTCTTGTGGCAGCTTCCTTGACCTCAGCGGATGAAAATGTTTCTCCACCTGTACAGAACAAAACTGGACTCCTGTGAGACATCATGTGTAAGAATGAAAGATGGGAAGTGGTAGACACAGACTGAACCCAGCAAATGAGGTCTAGGGGGCTGTGTAGTGTGTGTATTAATATTTTGAGTGTGAGGTGGGAGGTCAGTATAGGGAGGTGGGATGAGGTGTTCATTCTTTTCTCCGATATGGAAAGCTGTGTAACACATCAAAGCATGTGCAGCCCAGATTCCAGATGGCCGATAGCAGTCTGTGGCCTTCTGATGATCATGCATTGCTCCATTGGGAACTGTTAGGGGGGCTGGCTTCGGCTACTTGTACCTGGAAGACGCTAAATAGGTCTGATGAGGAAGGAAAAGATGTATCGTCATAGACTGAACGTCATAGAAAACATGAACTTGTGGCACGACAGCTATTTTATTTAATGAGAAGATTTGTAAAGGACGGGAGATTCTGAACCTGGAGGTCACAAAAAATGCTTTTAAATGAAATTAAATAAAAGCACAGGCTCAGATGAGTGAAAGACAAGAAGTGACTCAGACTAATTGAAAAACCCCTCTAAATAAGAAAGGTAAAAAAAAACAAAACATTTTGTAAAGTGAGGAAAAAATAATAATAAAAGATGAGTAGGGAAGAGCAACCAGGAAACACATAGTACAAAGACTGACTGAAAAACAAAAAGGCTTTTCGAATGGCTACAAATCCACTCAGAACTATTGGTAGAAGCTGAAAAAGCTTTAAAAGAAGGTCAACAGAGAGTAAAATAATTAAAGTTCAAAACATGCCAAAAGCCTATATGGCCTTTGGCAAAAAGTACTTGGTTTATGGTTTGACTCAGACTTCCTGCTGGGATGCCAGAAATTCAAAAGAAAGAGTCTTTGCACACATGAATTCTTAAATACTTGTATTTGATCAAGGAAAAAACAGCATGCGCAGCAACAGTGTGAGGTACTGCTCAAGGTATTTTATACTTTTAAAGTTCAGCTTTCCAAAATGTCTCATAGGCTTCGTATCAAGGAAAATTCTTTAGTAAGTTTTTACTTTAAAATGTGTTTATAGTGCTATATTGTCATTTACATGACAGGACAGACAGTAACTAAAAACATAAAGAAAAAAGTAAAACCACTTTGCAGTACAAGAAAAAAAATCAGTATTTAGAAAGCAGAGAGGAACATGAATCGTAAGTGTTTAGGTTATTTAACCTTTCCTTTGCTAAGAACAGGAAACTGATGCGTTTACCAAAATTGGACGTCACAAAGCTCAAATCCTCTCAAGCTGCCTTGTTGACATGACAGTGAGTTCACTGTACTCAAAAAGCCTCCACAGTCACCAGATGTCAATCCAGCAGAGCATCTTTGGGATGCGGTGGAATGAGAGATTGTCATCAGTGACGTGCAGCCAACAAATCTGCAGCAACTGTGTGATTCTAACATGTCAATGCCGACCAAAATCTCAGAGGAATTTTTTCAAGCAAAAATGAAAATAATAAAAATCAGTGGCTAACTTCCTTTGAGAAAAAATGTATTATAATATCAGACCTCCTCATCCTTTTTCTTTCTGACTTATCCATTAGTATAAACTTGCCTGCAAGCACACTGCATCAGAGGAGAGGCAGAGAGGCTGTGCTGCTGGGATCACAACACTGTGCGTGTGTCAGATTGCTTTGAACACAAAAGATTCAGTGGTGGTCTGAGCTCATAATTCATTCCCACATTTTGCGAGTAATTAAAGATCCATTGTTGTAAAAAAAAGGACACCGTCCTGTTGAAGGCATTCTTGCGTCGCTGAGGGAGGTTTTAGTGTTTTTTCTGAGTAATTCTGTGCTTTTTATGTTCGAATAATGCTGACTATTCCCTCTGAAACCTATGGTTTCAGCCTCAGATGGAATCACAAAATCCTTATACTTAAAGATGAAGTTGGGTCCATTTGACACAGAAGTTAAACATGGGTTTAAAAGTGAGCTTGGAGAAATCTTATGTATATGTCGTAGTTCCACACCCCATATGCATGCATATACATAGCTAAAACCTATTTTAAGGAAGAGCAATCAACAACAATCACAAGTTGTATCTATTAAGTGCCACTTTTTCAAGTGACCTGGATAATATTTTTGATAGAGAACATGTTTTTTTAAGGAAATCTGAAAAAATGGTATTGTGACAACCTATGAATGCAAAGTCTGATAAACTAAAAAACACATCTTTCCAATGTGTTTCCTCTCTCAGCTTGTGACTGGATTTTCTCTTTGTCATTTCAGCCTCTGACAATGCTCATGCTTTGACTTTCTGAAGGCTATCTGATTTCAAAACAACATCTGGAGGGAGCTCAGCTTGAACCTGCTTTTCTTTCTTCATTGTGCGCGCATCTTTGTGACTGTCAAGCAGACACAAAGCCAACCAAATCCAAATCTCTTCCTTGTTAAAATCTCACACTTCCTTTTCCCTCCAATCCTCTCAAAGCTGTCTACCACGGCGCAAAGTGCCTTGTTAGATCTGATCTGTTGCTGCTTATCCTGCAATATCCCCAGCTTACTAAATCTGGATTATACAATTAAACTCCACAGTTTTGCATTTCAAAGCTTAAGCCCTTCATCAAAGCATAAACAACATACAGAATTATGAAAATGAACAACAGCTTAAAAAAAATTGAAGCCCGCCTGCACTGGATGTACACGTACAGAGGAGGAGCATGTATCCTCATCAGAAATACAAGAAGCTGGCTATTAGTTTACAATTTTGTGCTCATGAGCTGTTTCTCTTTTCTCTTTGGTTTCTCTTTTCAGGTTATTTACTGTGAATGCGATCCTTTCCCCTTGTCTGCCGGCTCATTCATTCGTCTCATTAGCAGTACCACTGTAAAGTCAGCTCTCAAAGCTTCCTCCATCAAGGCTTTTCCGCTGGAGCAGACTTGCTCTGGTTGCCTTCCTCATTCCCTCACATCCTCAGGAGCAGTCAGTGACAGTAAATAGCCGGGGATCTGCCTCGCTCTGCTATAAAAAGAAATTACACTGTTATGTCCAAAGTTGGGTCTTGGTCTTGATTCCCTTTGAGGTGAATTTGTTTTGCTTGTTAAGGAAGAATTGGGACCACCCAGTGGAGCAGTAAAATGTCCAGATGTCATGATCTAACGGTTATATCTGTAGTCACAGATTTTGCCAACAAATCAGTGCCTTAGAGAGCCATTGTGATTGCTCTGGGCACAAAAGTAAGTGCACTAAGACAAATGTAACTTGTTCCATTTTCACAGAACAACATGCCTGTGGAAAACAGGAAGCATTGAGTTTGTGTTATGTATGTTAAGGCTGTCAGTGCGCTTCAAATAAAGGGATCAATAAACTCTCTGAAATTTTCCAATAGGTGATTGGTTACTGGAGGTTGTTGGCAGTTTCTGTGAAATTAATTGCCCGCGCCAGAATCATGCAGGGCTTGAGACCAGACATGCACCCCCCAGGTTGCTAAGGAAGTTTGTGACCAGATGCAAAAGCCTGTTGTCAGTCTGTAGCATGAAATTGGCTCTTAGGGATGGGACCCAGTTCTCTACAAGAACCGATTCCTAGTAGTCTAATTCCTTGGAATCATTAGTCTGCTTAGCTATCGATCACGCTTATCGGTTCTTGTACTTGGGCTATAACGAGCTGACTTCAGTTGTCGGAGGAGGAAAAAGTAGTGGAATTTACAGCCTGGATATCGACATTGCTTTCATTTTTATTACACAAAAGGACAAGAGTGTAATGTTAATGTTCAAACTGCATCCAGGACAGAAACAACTGCATTATGTTGCTAACACAAATTTGGCTCATTGCAAGCACTCAGGTAAACAGCATGCTAATACTAAGCTAGCCAAAAAGTGAAGTGAATTCACTGAGTGAATGCCGATCTCAGCCCAGCACTGGGGTCAATGAGCAGTCATTGGTGAGCTGCGGTGAAGCCAGCCTACCACTGAACTTCATCAGGTAAGAAATGGATGAGCAGTCAGGCTGCAGTCTTTGTTTCTACCTGCACATGTTTCTACAGCAGAATCACCATGGCAATCGCTTTGTAGTTTCGTTGTGCTGGTTCTCATCACTTCTTTGCGCTCTTGGCTTTGTGTTCATAACTAAATACTAAGAAAAAAATCACATGTGTGTTCTCATTAGGGATTTGTGTGTGGATTGTAGTAGACTGTTAAATAGTAACTATGAGACGATGTGTTGCAGGTCATTTTACAGAGTAAGATGAAAGTAATGTTATGAGTAATTAATTATTTTCTCCTTGGAGTAATTAAGTAACACACTTACTTTTAATAAAACTGTTCTATGCAATATGTGTAATTCATTACTTTTTTGAGTAGTGACCTAACAAAGAGAGGAAATCCAACATGCACAAACATGCAATTAATTTACACAAATGTAATATCTTTGATATGCTTCTTAGTGATAGTGGTAACTCAGCTGCCAGAGTGGCTATGACTCAGGAGGTAGAAGGGATCGTCTGCTTACCAGCAGTTCCTTCGTTCTGCATGCTGCATCCTTGGGAAGATGCTCAACTCCAAGTTGCCCCCAGTGAATCCATCATAGAGTATGTGGATGAATGTTAGACAAGGCTCTTGGGGATCAAATAGGAGCACTGTATAAATATGTGTGTGAATGAGGCTTGTAGTAATCGTCACTATATTTAAATGGTAAGTGTTTCTACGCAGGTCGGTGTCCTCCTTTTAAACTGTAGGAAACCGTGGGAATCAGCTTGAAAGCTGCTTTCATTAGTGTGGGAACCTCCAGCAAACACATGCCAGTTAGTTGGAGAATACATATTTTTTCCCTAGCAATGGGGTTTTGTAGGGTCTCTGACTGGTTTCTAGGTCTGTGTGATGGGCTAGTAAATTTTTTTTCAGCTGCTTTTGTTTCTCTCCAGGTGTGACCCATGAATAATTTTGAGAAAACACTGTCCAAAAATCGAAAGCAATTCCAAAGTAAATGACTTCTGCAATGGCCAATTTCCCATTGATTAGAGGTCTAAAAGATGTCATTAACATCTAGATGACATTTCTCTGTTTAAAAAAAACAGCAGCCCACATTTAAATCCCCACTTTTTTAATATGACCTACCCTTCAGAGCTAATCAATTGTTGCACAGAAACAGAGGGTTATGTTAGTTATGTTGGATTGCTGGGAGATGGTCACATACTGTGATAGTGCAGGGATATGTATAGTATTGCTTACTATGCAAATAATAATGATGGAAGCTAATTTACATTTATATAAATAGCCAAAACCTACCTTTCTTTCTTTCTTTCTTTCTTTCTTTCTTTCTTTCTTTCTTTCTTTCTAATTCTACATGGTTTTGGCTTCACTGGGGGGTGGGGGTGGGGGGTGGGGGGTGCCAGTAAAAGTGACTTAATTAAGCCTTTCTCTCAACATGGGGCTGACAGGCACATAAACTATGTTAATTAGTAAGGCTTACAAAAGCTGGTAGGCATTTTTAAAACTTTGGACAATGCAAAGTAAATTGTCCCTACTGTGATGCACTTCTGTTTAATAAAAAACTGTGCTAACGGCTTCTTATCTAAGAAATTAAACTATATTGATGTGCCTCCATTATCCCAACCAATTTTTATATACAAGCCACATCATTAAACCACTGACAAGTGAAGTGAAGCGCATCAATAGTCTCGTTATATTCCAATGTTAGCTGGAAAACTTTAGGTACTGGCATTCATATATTCATATAGTTAGGGCTGGACCAGGTGACCCTGAATCCTCCCTTAGTTATGCTGCAATAGACGTAGGCTGCCGGGGATTCCCATGATGCATTGAGTTTTTCCTTTCCAGTCACCTTTCTCACTCACTATGTGTTAATTGACCTCTCTGCATTGACAGAGACAGAGATTAGTAACAGATATGAATCTGTTACTAACCTCTGTCTCTCTTCCACAGCATGTCTTTATCCTGTTTTCCTTCTCCCACCCCAACTGGTTGCAGCAGATGGCCCCGCCCCTCCCTGAGCCTGGTTCTGCTGGAGGTTTCTTCCTGTTAAAAGGGAGTTTTTCCTTCCCACTGTCGCCAAAGTGCTTACTCATAGGGGGTCATATGATTGTTGGGTTTTTCTCTGTATCTATTATTGTGCGATCTACTGTACAATATAAAGCGACTTGAGGCGACTTTTGTTGTGATTTGGCGCTATATAAATAAAATTGAATTGAATTGAATTAATTTGGATACTACTTTGACATGTACCACCGACATCTGACATTCTCCCGCATACACTTGCTGCAGAAGTGAACCTATTCTCACAAATTTCTGTAACAACATTGGGTCGCAGCTGTTGTGGCAACATGAGGATCTACCCTTTATTAGCTAGATGGCTTTTAGGTTGTGGCTGTTTGGTGTGTGCCTACTGCCTCTAATTATAGTCTTCCACATTTCTGCAGTCATTATACCTGCATGTTTTTTCTATTCTGCCATATAGTGGACATTGCCTTCATAAAGAAAAACTTGTTAATCAGACTATATGACAACTCTGCATCTTCATTCCCCACCTCTTTATGAAATTACTTCCTAGATTTGCTTCTTCTGAAAATGATCTGCATTGGTTTTTAATGATACTTATGAAACATAAGCTGACTTTTCTTCAAGCACTTTGTTTCCTTACTATACGGGGGCAGGTGAAGGAAATAACAACAAGACAAAGACACTGGACACCGAGGAACTGTACACCGATTTTTTTTCCACTTAAAATCCTCAAACTATTGAAACCATGCATTTTTTGTGAGGATAATCTTTGGGATTCATTGTAATCTTTCTGTGCTTGCATACTAACCCAGAAAGTGAAAAGGCACTGTCCTAAATGTGTCTCTGCTCCCCAGCATCTCTCCCTGCTCTCTATCTGTCCATCTTGCCTACTCATAACTTATTCCATTATGTTTCTCGGTTTCCTCCTCGCCCCAGCCCCCTGAGCGTTTCCCTGCCCTCTTTCCTTTCTTTGTCTTTTCTTTCATTTTCTGTTGATTTCCATCCCTCTAATCCTTCTTCTTGGTGTTAGGATGCAGGGTTTCTCAATTGCAGCTTCAAGGACAGTTTTCACGTCTAATCACAGACAATGCCTCACAGATATGACGATTGTGGGGATGACCCAGCCAGTTGTTTCTGATTATTTGTCCTCTACTGTCACGCCTCTTGCTCGGCCCTCCAGGTTGTGTTCTGGTGACCCATGGCAATGACCGTTCTCTCCCCAACAAACAGGCTCAGATACTGCACCACAGTCTAACATACTCATACAGTAAACTCATCTACATGTGTGTGATCTTGCCATAGGCAAGGGATTTGCAAGCTTGTGTGGCATTTCCTATAAATTAATGCATGCTTTTGTGAATCAAGAGAATGAGGCCACCAATGGGGTTGTATAGATTTTATTTTCTCTGCTGATACTCCCCAGTGCTCAGGGGAACCCTGACCCTGGCAGTTTGCTGGCAAGCCGAGGCTCCCATTGATCACTTCTCACACAGTAAACAAACAAAGTCCCATCATCCCTTGCAGTGTCTCTGAGCAGAACAGACTCCAGGGCACAGACTGGCAACATTGGGCCTATAATCCTGCATTACCCGGCTGAGGTTTACTTTGTGCCGATAAAACTTTACTACCGTATCGTATATAAAATAAATCAAATGAAGAAAATTTATTAGATCCAAAGGTGTTATCAGCACAGACTACAGCACACACAGTATCAGAATCCCAAAAGAATTATTTTGCAATAGATGAGAAAAGATATTGGATTAGAAATAGAGTAGCTTATTTATTTATATATTAATAAAAACTCTGTTATGATCAATGATGCTGGTAATTTTAAATGACGTGTCTGGAGATGTGAATTTGTTTTTCCCTACGGGTTTAATGCTCTTCTCCAAAGAAACCCATGGGGTCAATGATTGCATTTCATGCCTTGAACTTCTCACACTGTTAACATACCCATTTAATCATACCTGAAAGTATTTTATAGGCAAAGGCAAAAATAAGAAAAAAACTTCAATCCTTGGGATTCAAAAGACCAAAGTAGAAATCATATGATAATGACATTCAAACAATTTCTTTGTGATGTGATACTGGGCAGGTGACCTGCAATGCAGAATTGCTAAAACTGCAGTTCCTTAAATGGCCACCAGACCATATGCATTAGTTCAGGGGTGGCCAACTCCAGGCCTCGAGAGCCGGTGTCCTGCAGGTTTTAGATATCACCCTGGGTCAACACACCTGAATCAAATGATTAGTTCATTACCAGGCCTCTGGAGAACTTCAAGAAATGTTTAGGAGGTAATTTAGCCATTTAAATCAGCTGTGCTGGATCAAGGACACATTTAAAACCTGCAGGACCCCAGCTCTCGAGGCCTGGAGTTGGTCACCCCTACATTAGTTAATGCCCATCTTTACTCAAAAATACATATTTTCAAAACCTAGTAAAACTCTGGTATTTACATTTAATATGGATTAACATTACACATTTAATAGGGACATGGCTGCATACATTTAGACTGTTTGTTACTCTTTGAACATCTTAAATTTAATAACTGAAAAATAACATTGCTTGCTCTGTGATTAATTATAACCATTATTAACTATAACCAGCTTCTTGTGCCCATGAAGTCCACCCATAGAGTCTTTGGATGCACTTTGATAACCAAGCTTGCTAGCTTTGGCTGATGATTAAACGCTCAGCTCTTGTCTAATTATTGTCACTTTTTCTCAGAAAAGGCCAAGATGGTGACATACATAATGATGTTTTGAGGCTTCAAAATAGGAATTTGGAAAGGGTTTTCATATGGTCGTTAAGTGTCTCTTTTTTAATTTGACTCCATTCCAGGTAACTCTGCTCACACATATTTTGGACTAACCCCTCTATCTGAACACCAAGTTTGCTTGTTTGTGGGTGTACTCCCATCCCCCCAAGAAACCCTCACCAGCAATACGCAACATCATGCACTTACAAATGTACTTTCAGCCCTTGTACTTACATGTAAAGCAATAAGCCTATCCATCATGGGGTGGCCAACTCCAGGCCTCGAGAAGCGGTCTCCTGCAGGTTTTAGATATCACCCAGGGTCAGCACACCTGAATCAAATGATTAGTTCATTACCAGGCCTCTGGAGAACTTCAAGAAATGTTTAGGAGGTAATTTAGCCATTTAAATCAGCTGTGATGGATCAAGGACACATCTAAAACCCGCAGGACCCCAGCTCTCGAGGCCTGGAGTTGGCCACCCCTGCTATACATCTTTTAAACAGAGAATAAATATCTAATTCAAACAAAAGTCTTTATATTCAAGCAAGTGCAGAAACACCAAGAAACTTTACTTTTTTAAATTTTAAAAATTAACTGCTACATCTAATGTTTGATATACTACTAAAGCAACCCAAGAGTTTCTCAAGGCAAAGAAATTGAATAGTTAGGGTTCCTCCTCTTCTCCAGGTGCACACCTGCCTTCTCTCTGTTTCTCCTCTCCTGCTCAATCTGTCTTTCCCTATCCTGTGTCCTCCACATCTCGCTACAGATTTCATCCTGGTCCATCAGGACTAAACTGAGAGCTGAGCTGAGCTAATTGAAGAATTGGAATTGTGGAGTTTTGGAGAAACTCAACTGATCAATGAGTTGAATCAGCGCGTGAGTATAATAAAGAGACTTTGGAGAAGCTCACCCTGCGAAAGGACTTCATATAGGACTTTATTATGAACCCTTGAAACTTTGTACAACCTACCTGAGTTAATTCCAGAAAAGTTTAAGTTAGAATTCCAAGCAATATTCTTGCCTATTGTGTTCGCAAAATTTTTAATGAAATGTGTTTTTTCCAGTGCGTCTGTCTTTTGAAAATCCTAACATAACAGGAACATTTTCAGTGGCCCAGTCAGTCACCTGATCTCAACCCAACTGACAATGCTTTTCAGGTATTAAATACAACACTAAATGCAGAAAAACCCACAAACTTGCAGCAACTAATGGCTGCTGCAGTAAAGGCAGCAGAACATAAAAAAAAAACATTTGGTCCTATTTATGGGTGCTAGAATTGAGATTTCCCTCCAAGTACTCAAAACATTCCTTATATTTAAAGTTATATTTGTCTAATTACTTTGGGGCCTTTGGGAATGGGGGACTGTGTATAAAAATGGATGTAATTCCTAAACAGCTGATGTAATTTGTTTTTTTAAAGCTCTTTGTTTAAAGATGAAAATCTGCCCTTCAATCATGTATTGATTGTTTGCTTTAAAATCGACTATTGTGGTGTATGGAGGCAAGAGTACAAAAACTGTCTTTGTCTAACAAATTATGGGTCTAACTGTATGCTGACATTACAGCGTCTCCTTTGGGTACCCATTGCTCAAGAACCTTCATACCTACAGGTAGGAAAATTACATCCCGGAAGACACCATGTGACGCTATGCGACAGCTTGAATTGTTTTTCCTTTGAATGCCAACACATAAATATTAAGTTGTCTTGAGCACAAAAGCAAAAACTTCCACCTGTGATGATGAAGTAGCATTAAGGTGAAACTGTCTGGATGATTGGAGGCAAACTAGACATAAACAAAACACCATATAATTAAAGGTAACTATATGGTAATTAAGCCGTATACTATCAGCTTTCTTGACAACATGATGCAAACCTTTTATGTTATGAAACAAAACAACAGAGAATATACATTCTCTTTGTGTTGCTCTATTTCTGGCATAGAGGAAACTATAGTTTCTTTATTTTCCACAGTTTCCTGATTGCAAATGAGGTGACAGTGTTCTTTGTATGCTCAATTGCTCCTCGGGTTGCTTTTTTCCTCATCTCACAGCGATGTCTCCCTGCGATCAAGACGGATCAGCCTTGCAGAGAGAGGGAGAGAGAGAGAGAAAAGAGAGAGACCAGCCACTGTACCATTCACACATTATTTGCACTCACTACTCTTGCACTTGACAACATAATTACCAAAGCTCAGGCCCTGTGCAATTAAAAGCCAGTGGCTGCTGACAAACGGGGGTTTGAGTTAAGGGAACATGGCAAAGATGAGTCAAGATCTCAGCAAAGGTGTTCGAAGATAGCAACTGTCCCAGTGTTTTGACAATGCTGACAGTAATAGAGGAAGGATCATGAATAACAAGGAAAAGTTTTACCATCTTAGCAACAGATGTTAGTTGCCAGACTATTTAGATTCCATTCATTAAAAGTCCTTCCAACCATAAACTTTGTTTATGAATGTGCTGAGAGAAGAGGCTGGCTGAAGGAAGTGAGGAACAGTTTGGGGGGCTTTAAATAGCAGCTTCTAATGGTTTGGCTTTTTTTGCACTATTCAGTTTAATATGACCTACAAACATTGACTTTTCAAATTACCAGATGGTCAAGGCTCACAGAATTAAACTAATGAATTATTCAGGCACCTCTCATTAATTTTAAGTCAAACATTTTAAGATTTTTCACTTACATGCTGGCCTCGGGCACTGATGTTGTGAATTGAGCATTGCCTGGAAACTGCACTACACAGCTCCATTTGTAATTACTGCAACTTGAGGTCAGGTCATTGTTAAGAACTGTGACGCTTCAACATGAGCTGTTTCTGTTTTTTCCCTCATTCAGGAAGATGAACTGGTGACCTGTCAAAAACCCAGTGTCAACTTGGACAGACCACAACTCCACCACATGAAGATGAATGGCATTTGATCATGAATTTTGAAATGCTAATAACTAGTATTTCAATGGGCAAAATCAAACACTATATCAATAAACCCATGTCATACATGCAGTCAGTGGACACTTCATTAGATACACCTTGCTTTTAGAGTTGCATTCAATTTCTCAATGCCCTGTTTTTCCTGAAGGTCCAGAATGTGCCAGGAAAATAAAAAAGGTTTTGTGTTGTTTACACCAAAGTCTGTCCCTACCATTGGAATTTCACAGGACTCATGAGTCCACGCAATGATTTTTCAGTCTTCTACTGTGTAATTGTGATAACTGCGTTGAGCCTGTGCTCATCTATTCAGACCATTCTCTCTAAAACTAATAGATCGCTGTGAAATACTATGACCAGCTCATCTTAGCAATAACCATTTCACTTTTAGTCACTTAAATAACCTCCCCCCCCCAATTTTGATGCTCCCCACTTCAAAATCTTCAAATAGCATGATTAGGCTTGTCTGCATGTCTAAATGCATTGTGTTGCTGCCATGTGATTGGCTGGTTAGAGCTCTGGGACGATCGTGGCTATGGGGCGTTCGTGGCTATGGGGCGATCGTGGCTCAAGAGTTGGCAGTTCATCTTGTAATCGGAAGGTTGCCGGTTCGAGCCCCGGCTCCGACAGTCTCGGTCGTTGTGTCCTTGGGGAAGACACTTCACCCGTTGCCTACTGGTGGTGGTCAGAGGGCCCGGTGGCGCCAGTGTCCGGCAGCCTCGCCTCTGTCAGTGCGCCCCAGGGTAGCAATGTAGCTTGCCATCACCAGTGTGTGAATGGCTGGATGACTGGATGTACTGTAAAGCGCTTTCGGGTCCTTAAGTACTAAGTAAAGCGCTATACAAATACAGGCCATTTATCATTTACTCTGTATTAATGAGCAGTTGAGCAGGTATATCCAACAAAGTGGGTGGCGAGCTTAAATATATGTATCCTGGGACTGTGTTGACTGTAAATCCAGCTTTATTTCCAAGCAAGTACAAAGAATTATCAATCAACTCTGCAGTCTCCATGAACTACGTACCACCCTTCAGTTCACTGTTTATGGTCAACTTCACTTTTTTGGTTTTCCTTATTTATTTATTTCATTTATTTATTCTTTTTGTAATTTGTACTTATTGTAGCAACCAGCCCAGCATGAAACGGCATTAGAGGATGAAAATGAGGACAGGATACCATTTGGCTAAAGCTTAAGTTGGGAAATTGGTGGTCCCCAAACAAAGCTAAAAAAAGTGTATAATTTTTTTCTGTTTGTAGGCCAATTCTGCTCCATTTTGTACAAATTGTCTATTTACTAACCTCTGTCTTTGTAATGGGACATACCTCGATGATCAAATGCAGACACTAAGAGCATCTAAGCACTCAGGCTACTGAGAAAGTATATCTATCTATATACTGTCTTATGCGAGTCCTTAATAAAACAAGCGCAGGGCAGTTAAATTCATTCTGCAGGTCAGATGACTTTGTTACCAGCAGATAGAAAAGTCCCTTGGCTTGGGGGCTATTTAGATAAAGAAACACAAGCACTCACATAGGTTTGTCTGTGAGCCTGAGTGCACGAATGCAAGGCCAGGGGAAAATGACTGCCACCTGTGATGTGTGTTAAGTCTGACTAATTATGTCCCTGTATCTATTTTTATGGTAATATGTGCAACCCTTCTGTGCACTGAACATAAATCACAAATATAGTTTTTGCTTTTTAATGAAGAAAAATTACCAACTTGTGGCTGCACAGCTTGTTAGACAAACAAAATGACTCAAAGTTCCCGGTGGGCAACGTGGCTCCAACCTTTCCAAATGAGCTCTCCATCACATGTAATCAATAATTGTCAGCCCTTGCTCTGCTCTGAGTACTGCTGCTTTCAACTATTCCAAACTTTGCATTTTTTCCCTGCCTTGCCCACTGAGTCCGCAGTTAAACATTAATCAGGTGATTTGGGCCAGCAGGGCCAGTCTTTACAAATTATTTAACTGTAAACCCTTAAACAATATTTTAGAACTGAAGAGAAAATATAAGAGAGATGAAATAATGGCAGCTTTTATTAACTAAACGTTTGTGAGCAGTGAGCTCTATAATTAAGCTGACCCAATGTAAGTTTATATATCTGATACTCTGCCAGAAGTTTTGTGCTATTTTGTACTATTTGTTTACTTTAGTACAGAATCACTTCTGCAGTGTCAAAATATTCCAAACAATCAGCCCTGAAATAATATAAATTACAGTATTTCACCCCTTGAGAACTGGCTCATGATGCAGAAAGAAGAAATGTAGAATTTTCATTAGTGAGTTTATTTGTTTATTGGAATCTTTTGGACAGATATGATATTTGTTTAATTATAAAAAGGGCGAGAATTACAGCTCGGGTTGGAAAACAGCTCATCAAATGAAAAGGTAGCCAGGCATTAAAAACGAGATGTTTTGCAATATCTGGCATGCTGGTGCTTTATTGTATTTGTATCAACAGAGGAAGTTTCTTAGCGGAGTCTTGGTGTCACGTCGGGAATGGCCGATGTGTTTGAGGAGCGTGGACCCGAATGCAGACACACGAGGGACAGGACTAAAGCTGATCAAAAAGCGAGCTGTTTATTTTGGCCAATAACTACCACAAAAAGAAAAGCAAAGGCACACAAAGGTGCAAAACTAAACAATAACCTAAACTGGGAAAAAACTAACGCAGGACATGGAAAAGTTCTAATGATCACCATAAACCTAAACACGAGAAAACCAAGACTAGAGAAATATGACAGCCATAAAACAAGAGGTGAGAATAACAGACAACCTGACACCAGACAGAGGTACACAGGTCTAAAATACACAGAAAGGTAATGAGGGAAGTGGAAACACCTGGGGAAACACACCTGACACAAATGAACATGACACCACAGGGGAAGCAAAACGAAACTCACTGAACATGGAAACAAGACTTTCAAAATAAAACGGGAAACATGAAGGGACATGAACTGGGGCACGCAAGCTTGACACAAGAGACAGAAAGAGGGAGCGAGAGAGGGACACAGGAGAGAAAGGGGGAACCACATAGATGTGGAGAAAACACACGACAAACAGAAAAGACTCATAAACAAGAGACAGGTGAAACATAAACTATACTAAAACTCAACTAAATCCTAACTAATAATAACAACACAAGAACTTAACATATTTCCAATATAACATAAGATTTAAAAAATACAAAATAAACTCAAAATGCTGGCTCACAGACCCAGCCCCTGACATTTGGCCTTCTATTCTTGAACTACACCTTTTTTCTGAAGCTGTCACGACTTTTCAAACTTGCAAGAAAAAAGAGAAAGAAGACATATTTGTTTTCTCCATACCTATTTCAGAATCTTGTAAACAAGAGCACAGATGATGTGCTCAGCTTAAAAGCTCACTCCCTAAGCAAAACTCTCAGCTGATATTTTCACACATTGCCTGTATGTTAGATGCAGTTTTTAATCAGTGGGTGACTTTGGATTTTTTTTTTTTTTTTAAAGCATTAACAACAAAGCAACACTGACGATCTCACCACTTCAGTCTGAGGTTATTATAATTTAAATGGAAAGTTTAGCAGTGTTTACTCCAGAGGCAGTGATAAACAACAACAAATGACCTGCTCTCTGGAGTTAATAGAAATTGTCTTAGAGGTGAATGTGGTCAGCCCAGTAGTATGCAAAGTATTAACTGAAAATGATGAAATGTCACATAGAAACAACATTTACATCCTGAGATAAAAAGGCACGTTGCCAGTGTTATAACTGCCCCCTACTTGTTTACATCTATCTCACTTCACAGCTATTTCTGTTATTTTGTTTTTGCCAAAAGCATAAGCCAATTCCATATTTTAACTAGTTTTTTTTCTTTACAGTAAAGTTTTGCTAAACAAATTTCCTGATCATACTCATACTTTAACAGGTATTGATACCTGGAAGCTACCTAGTAGTAGCAGCACGATTTGCAGGTTACTCCTGTGGAGGGCTAATAGGAACATGGAGCGTGGAGCTTGCTCAAGGAGCCACAACCCTCCCATTCAGATGATCCTTTTGCATTTTGACAATCAAGAAATATTACAGTACACTCAACATGAGTGCAAGTAGTCATATGCTGTCAGGCTCACTCTCCACTTTTTGCTGCAGCGTTAAGTGGCAGTATTAGTTGGGCCACTTAGTCAATTGATGATTTATTATTTCCCTGCTCACCTTAGCTGTGTGCTTACCTTTGCCCTTCTTTGTCGCAGAATCCGCCATAGGTGTGCCAACCTGGCTCACTTCTGGAAGATCTTGCCTGTCCCACTCTCAGCCACTGAAGAATACCTACCCAAGTTCATACATAGACATCCTGAGAATCAACGGCTGAGATATTACTCTTAATATACATTATATATCCTCCCATACAGGATCCATCTTATCTTAAAATAATCAGGTCCCATCTTATCTTAATGACCTCATAGTACCATGTCTGTTGAAGGTTTCTTCCTGTTTAAAGGAAGTATTTCCTCCTCACTGTCACCAAATGCTTGGCCATAGGGAGTCATGTGATTGTTGGGGTTTTCTCTTTATTATTGCAACATAAAGTGCCTTGAGGGGACAGTTGCTGAGATTTTGTGCTATATAAATCAAATCAAATTGACTTGTTATCATTTTTAAAAGTCTGCTTCTTGTGGTGCTGAATTGTAATGTAAATCATCTGCGGTCCTGTTTTAAAAGCATACTTGAAGTCCCTTCCTTGAATAATAATCTCTGTATTTTCTCAAACTGGTGCAGTTGTTAAACTGAAAGCGTTCCTTATAAAAGACTAAACTCTTTCCAGTATGTTCTGCAGTTGTCTTGTGCACAAACCAAGTCAATGCACATTTAGGAATTTGAGTTGAGTGCTCTATTTGTAGTCAGACTGATTCTAGTTAATAAAAAATAGCATTTTGTGATTGTTATTAACCAAAGAAAGATGGGAGTATAATTGAAATCTGATTAAGACTTTTCAGACTTCTCATCTGTGGAAATGTTGTGCTCTAAGCCTGTGCTGCAGAACTGTTAAAAATAGGTATTCAAAAGACTACCAGAACAATATTTGCGTCATTAGTTGAGCTGTCCCAGCTTGTAAATATATTTGTGATATGTTCTGGTAGTAGCTTGCTAATGAAATATTTGAATAGGTCAACAAACTTTAAGGCATAACATAAACCATAGGCAAAATAACTCTGACAGGTCCAGATGCAGATATAATGAGAGCAAGGACAGGCAGTACAAGTAAACTATTTCAACCTGTGCGTCATCCTCACCCCCACTCCTACTCCTACCTCCTCCCCACCATTAAAACCTTCTAGAAAAGGCAGATATTTTGAATAAATGGAGTGTAAATAGTTGAGATTTACAGCAAAACAAAACAAAACATATAACTAGAAAAATTTGCATTTCCTGCGAAAATGCAGTGTGGATGCTTTAAAGCTGAAGCTGCATGCAAAAAGTAACTGAAAAAGCTGAAAAGTTGCAGAAATTGTAAAAACTTTTCAGAAGCAAAAGAACTTTGCGAAAATGTAATAACTTAGCAGAACTGCAATATCTTAGAGGAAACATAATACTTGGCAGAAATACAATAGCATAGCAGAACTTAGCAGAAATATTGTAACTTACCAGAAACATGATAACTTCTCAAAAATACAAGAATTTAGGAGAAATAGTATAACATAACAGAAAGAATATATTTAGCCAAAAATACTTAAGCATTACAGAAACACTATGATTTAGAAAAATAGTACAACATAGCAGAAATACTGTGATTTACCAGAGACACTGTGATGAACTATGAATATTGTAATTTTAAATTAATACTATGCTTTAGCACAAATACTATCATTTGACAGAAATATTATAACATAGCAGAAATACAATTATATAGCAGAAATGCTGTATTTAGAAAGAAAACTATAATATAGTAAAAATAGTATGATTTGGCAGAAATACTATATTTAGCACATATACTGTAACATGACAGAAATTCCTCCAATTAGTAGTAATACTTTAACATAACACAAATGTTATGATTTGGCACAAAAATCATGATTTGTCAAAAATACTATGATTTAGCAGAAATACTATGATTGAGCAGAAGTACTAAGATGTAGTAAAAGTACTTTGATTTAACAGAAATACAATTATGGAGGAGTAATACTTTAAAATGGGAGAAATATTGATACACACACACACACACACACACACACACAGAGCCTAAAGGGAAGAGTATTTGTGCCATGGAGTGTTAACAAGAATGTGAGGTCCATATTAGAAAAGCTGGTAAAATCATAAAGGTTTGCAAAATTGTAATAAATGATGAATATGAATAACTGGTCTGTGACAGTGTATTAATTTGTAGGGAAAAAACATGTTGACCAAGGTGGAATCGAACACACGATCTTTGGCTTGCAGACCCGTGTCATTACCAACTACGCCACTGGGAAAGAGAGCGGGCACCTTGAAAAACAGGGTGATGAGCAGTCAGAATTAGATCGCGGTAAGAGGCGAAAAACGCCGTTTTTTGGAGTTACAAAACGTTGTGTAACTCAAAAACTACGGACTTTGGTGTACTTTGACTGCGATTTTCATTGCTCCTTGTACAACCGTCGCTGAGAGATGACGAGAGAGGAAACGGAAGACCTCAGATATGATTGGCTGGCTGGGAAGCCGTGCAGGCCCTGATCTGTATATTTGAATGTCTGAGTCCTCACAGAGGATTGGCTGCCTGGGGACCTGGAAGAAATGTATAGAAATAGTATGATTAAGCATAAATACTACATTTAGCAGAAATACTATATTAAGCACAAATCCTATAAAAAGCAGAAATACTATATTAAGCATAAATCCTATAAAAAGCAGAAATACTGTACTATGATTTGGTAGAAAAACTATAATTAATCAGAAATACTATATTTGGCAGAAATACTATGTTTTGGCAGAAATACTATATTTACCTCAAATCCTATAAAATAGCAGAAATAGTATGATTTAGCAGAAATACTGTATTTAGCACAAGTACCAAAAAGTAGCAGAAATACTATGATTTAGCAGAAATACTATGATTGAGCAGAAGTACTAAGATGTAGTAAAAGTACTTTGATTTAACAGAAATACAATTATGGAGGAGTAATACTTTAAAATGGGAGAAATATTGATACACACACACACATACACAGAGCCTAAAGGTAAGAGTATTTGTGCCATGGAGTGTTTTTGAAACTTAACTACTTCCTCATATTTTCACATGGAGCAACCATTCAAAACTTTAAAATGGTCTCAAATTATTGGGCTATTCAGGTATAAATCAGCTTTTTCAAATCTTTTACCGTTTTACTTTTATGCCTCTTAAAGTTTTCAGTTGCAAAATTGTGATTTTTCACAAAATACATGTGTCGTTATGGTTGCTATGCTCTTGGCTTCCAGTGTGCCACTGAAGGTTTTGCAGTCTTCTCTTCATGTCTGAACAACTTCTTGCTACTTGCTCAATTTTCGCTCAACTTCCACAAATTATACATCAAAACGTAGGTATTTTTGCTGGCTTTCAGGAAATGTCACCATCATTGTTGTGGGACTTATAGAATTTTTGCAAATCTCCTCAGACCAACACAAAGTCGGAAAACTCTCCATAGAAAGTCAATGGAGAGTTTGTTCAAAATCACCGCTTGATTTCTGTAATGAGAGGCATATTCGAATCGTCATATCTCCTTAACGAAGCAAAGTTAAGACATGAGGCTTGTCCCAGTATATCTTCAGACACTCCTGACGCTCACAATTCAAGAATTTCTTTCTCACCTATTACCGTTCTGAAATGAGTTGGACTTGTTTGAGGGTAGAAAATTCGTCCTTCGCTCAGATTTCTTCAGATTTCAAACCCTGGAAATGAACCACTTTTTTCTCTCGTCATAACTTTTTGTTGGATTTCCACAGAGACCTGAAAATTTCCATGACTGTTCACCAAAGCCTGCTGTCTCTTACGGTGAAAGATGCTCCAAATAGATTTAGAGTTACAAAGCGTTGTTTGAGGGCAGGTCAAGGCAGTTTTTGCTTCGCTCTACTCAGTTATGGTGCATTACAAGTCAAATATCTTTAATAATTCATATTTTAATGATAAATTGTTAACACTTTAAGATTCCCCCATCTCTTCTGAACAAAACGGTGTAAGAATGACCATTCTAGCCCCTACGGTTAGGAAATTATGGTCATTTGTTTGAGGGGAGTCGTCACTATGAGAAATAGACTGCAAAAATCCTGTGCCTCTCTGTGCTGCGTGCACCTGTTTTGGTGGGAAAAAGTACACAGCCTCTGTGGATTCAAATTCAGCAGCTCCCAGGCTGCTTGACTGAAAACATGCTTCTCTCTCCCTGTGTGTGTGTGTGTGTGTGTGTGTGTGTGTGTGTGTGTGTGTGTGTGTGTGTGTGTGTGTGTGTGTGTGTGTGTGTGCATGAGAGAGAGAGAGAGAGAGACCCACTTTAGTGCAGCATCTCATTGTTGGAAAAAAATACAATATATTCAGACTGGTTGACTGGCATAGACCCTCCGTGTGTCTCTCTCTGTGCATTTGTGTATACATATTTGATTTTGTGTGTATCTGTTGGCTGTTCCTTCTTGTTTTTTAAATGTATTTTTATTTCTTTATTTTTTTTTTCACAGGTGAACAACAATTAGTTTTGTGGGAACTTAACCATGTTCCGTTTTTTTTTTCAACTTGTCATCTTACTTTTCCAGTATTTTCACTTAAGTTATTACTATTCTGCTCAATCATAGTATTTGTTCTAAATCATTGTTATTATGCTATATTGTAGTATTTCTGCTAAACCATACTATTTCTACTATATTATATTTTTCTTTCTAAATATAGCATTTCTGCTATATAATTGTATTTCTGCTATCCTATAATATTTGTGCTAAACCAGAGTATTTGTGCTGCATCATAGTATTTCTGTCAAATTATAGTATTTGTGCTAAAACATAGTATTGATTTAAAATTACAATATTCATAGTTCATCACAGTGTCTCTGGTAAATCACAGTATTTCTGCTATGTTGTACTATTTTTCTAAATCATAGTGTTTCTGTAATGCTTAAGTATTTTTGGCTAAATATATTCTTTCTGTTATCTTATACTATTTCTCCTAAATTCTTGTATTTTTGAGAAGTTATCATGTTTCTGGTAAAATACAATATTTCTGCTAAGTTCTGCTATGATATTGTATTTCTACCAAGTATTATGTTTCCTCTAAGATATTGCAGTTCTGCTAAGTTATTCCATTTTCGCAAAGTTCTTTTGCTTCTGAAAAGTTTTTACAATTTCTGCAACTTTTCAGCTTTTTCAGTTACTTTTTGCATGCAGCTTCAGCTTTAAAGCATCCACACTGCATTTTCGCAGGAAATGCAAATTTTTCTAGTTTTATTTGTATTTTTGCAGAAATATATGCCAACTGCATCATATAGTTTTTCACAAATAGCAATACTGAGATTTCCACAGCTTAATTTGGTTCAGCTGTCCGTTCTGCTTTAGCCATGTTTAGCCATGCCAATAACAGGGCTATAGAACTGACCCCAAGGCAGTTCAGACTTTTTACCTTTTAGTCTACAGTATGTAACTGGGCATGTGGAATGCTTCAAGTAGGAAATGGTATTAGGTATTTTTCATTTAATCAGGTCTTTAATTCCTTTTCAGGAATAAAACCAACTTAAAACAAACAGCCAAGGTACACTTGAGAGGACATGCGCTACTGCTGTTATTATTGTCATGTTTTGGTAATGTTGGGGTAGTAAATTGTGGAAGTTTCCCAGCACACGAAATCTCATAGCTAATCACTTTCTACAACTAGTGCAATTTACCATAATTTTCAGTCCTCGTAGCGGATGCTATCTCTCCATTTAGTCATCTTAAATTCTATTTTTAGCCGACACAACCTCCTCCTCTTCCTCCTGCTGCTCTCTTCTCCTTACTTCCTTATGTTATCTCATCTGAAAGCACAGAGCAGTGATCAACACCAGGAGATTGAAGCCAGTCCCCATTTCCGTCAAAAAAAAAAAAGCACTGCCTTCTGAAGCGAGGATAGAGGAGTGAAATTTATCTTTGTGCCACCCACTCCTCAAATACAAACTTCAACATTGGAACTTTCTGCCTTTATAGCACCATTGCCATTTTTTCCGAGTTATGCCGAGGTTTTAGCGTAATTTGTTTTTACATGAAATAGCAGCTGTTGAGAAGTAATGGTGGAGCTTAATGGACCAGTTGTAGTGATAAATGTGACACATGTAAGGCAAATGTCTGGGCAGAGAGACCTACACCGTGGCTATAAGCCCTAATTAGCGCTCCATTAGTTTTACAACTAGGATAGAAGGCTGATCATGTGTTAAATTCAACAGCCTGCTTACCATAATTACACCTGATGATGTGTCATGGCCTCAGCAGTCAGAAATCTGGGCAATACTGACGTCTTCCCATCAGTGCACACATTTTGCATTGAAGTGGAGCGCAAAGCTTCCTAATAATCCATTTTAATACAACATTAATGTAAGATTTATGTATAAAATGAGTCAATACTTTTTATTAAAAAAATGCCAAATGGGCCACAAGTACACAATAGTATTAGGCATGTAAGTCTTACACAAACCTTAAGCATTTACTATATGGTTTTTCTACTTCTTTTCCATATGGGAGGACAATTCTGGGCATCCAAAAGCGATAACAAATGTGAGAACAAAACAAAATCCTGCCAGAAACCTATGCCTGCTGTTCAGTTCTGTCTACTACTTGTAAAGATAATAGCCAGATGGCAGGACCACGAGGAATTAATGTGAAGTTATTTCAGAAACTAATAATCTCAAAAGAGAAGGGTGGTTGGGAAAACAGCGTCTCATCCCTTCTGTCTGTGCCACTCAGAGTAAAGTCGTTGCACCAAAGTGAATAAAAGTTAACAGAACGCCAAGAGGAAACCATGTTGAGGATGGAGAGAGAAGCACAGTGAGAAAGTCCCTTTGAAGTGTCCTTTTAAGAAAAATAAATGTCATACCCAATTACTTTCTGTGGAGCATCTTCAAATAGCAATACAGGAAATGTAAATGAAGATGTTTCTGTCACCAGTGCTCAGAAGTTCGCTCTGTTTAAAAGTTCCTCAAATCTCTCATCAGCCTGAAAGAAAGGCTTTTGATCATCAAACCCGAAGACTCTGATTAGATGAAAATGACAAACTGACTCATAATTTTGACTTGTTGCGTCTTATTTTATTATCCTGGTATGATGCTTCAGAGGGCCTGTTAAACACAGTTTGTTGTAATGTCAAACAAGTTACAGACTTCACTGGCAACATTTTCTACATCATCATTCTGAACTGGTGTTATCCTGTATGATAGCAGTTTTGCTCTATTCAAAATTTGGTTAATTAACTCTAAGATTTACAAAAGTGATAAATTTACAATTTATCACATCAACACACCAGTAAAGATATAAGAGTTAATCACAGCTGCACAAACGGAATGAAATTGTGATTGACATTTGTATAATTTGTCATCAGCACCAAATTTTATAGTGTATCGATTTTACTTTCTGACTTATCTAGCTCTGAGCTGATGAGCTTAGGCCAAAGAAAGGAGCCTTTCATCTGTTAAGTTCACTACTTCTCCTGCAGAATTTCTCAGAATTTAATCAAACTTACACGAAATGATCACACGATTGGTCTTTACCCAAACTGTGCTAAACGTCAAGGTCAGATTTTTAATGTTACGTCCATTTTCAAAGAATCACTACTCCTAAGAGTATTGATGTGGATCTCAATGTTCATAAAATGAATTTAATGTAGGCCAGCTCTGCCATCTAAATGCTGTCATTGGGTTTATTCATCGCATAATAATGTCATACTGTAGGTGAGAGCTGGCCAAGTTCTAGGGCCATGGCTTTGTTTACAAGATTCTGTTTGTTGATAAATTTTGCATGTACAAAACTGAAGAAATGATTGTGATCTTATTGGTCATGATCATGGAGGAACTGGTTTTCTTTTTTGACTCCCACGTTATGAAGATCAAACATCAGAAACAGAGTCAATGCTTTGATACATTTATATATTTTCATACTTCCTCTGACCATACTGACATGTAGTAATACTCCTGAACCCAAACTCTTTCCATTGACAGTGAACAACATTCATTTCTCCTGCATATGACTGTGTGTGAGCCTCTTTGACTTCTCATTGGATTTTAACTTTCATTAGTTTGTGCAATTCAGCCAAAGAATGACAGCAAAACTTATCACTTTCTTTCTGTACTTCACACATTACAATAACCTGTGAATTGTGATGGATTACTAGCCAGATGAACTACTACGTCATTGACATTCTGGTTTGTTGTAACAGTAGTTCAGTTTCTTCTTTCTCTTTTTTTTGCAACACTAACAAAAAAGAGAAATTTTCCAACTAATTTGTTTCTAATTATCTCATATACCTTGCCTGGTTGCTCTGATCTACATTAATGTCAGTCCTCAGCTAGAAAGATGGCAGAGATGCGACAGTCTTTACATTGCCTATGTAGTTTAACCGATTCGCACTACAACCTGGTTTGTCTCTTACCTGTAGTTATTTTTATTTAATTTAATAACTTACAGTACTCTCTGTATATAGTAACCATTGTCCTTAATGTAAATATGTAAGAAAAATTGTGTATGTTTCTGTTCTGTGTCCTGTGTACTGTTTGTTTGTATATGTGTCTTTTTGGCTGCTGTTACAACCAAATTTCCCCTTGTGGGACAATTAAAGGATTATTCTATTCTATTCTATTCTATCTAGTCACATTATTAGGAATTTGTGGGTGAAAAGGACAAGTCTAAGAGGTCTACTTTAAATTTGAAGAAGCACCTGCAAGCTAAGCACACTGGTGGCCCACTGAGGAGGCTAATGAGGCTGGCTAAAGCTGTCACCCTGAGGGAAATGAACATATTGATGGTTACGTGATGCAGGAGATGATACCAATATTAACCAGCTATGCAATTTGCTAGAAGTTTATACATTCAGAAGTACTGTAGATGTACAGCAGGCGAACCCCCCTTGGGGCAACAAAGCATGCACAGTTATTTTTTTAATTTGCTTTTGCTAATGCAGAGGAAGTCTAAAATTTTACTTCAGTAGGTAATGAGAAAATGTAACATATTACTTTTTAATGGTCTTAATCCGGTAATGTAACCGGCAAGTTTTAAACACCCGTGCATTATTAGACATATTTGTCACCCAATTAGAATATTAGGCATAAAACAATTCAAAATACATTAAAGAAAACCTTTGATTTCTATTGATCCTACAGAAGTTCATGGTGCATATGACATCAAGTTTAAGCAACTTTAAGACAGGAAAATAGATTATTCGCTCCTGTAAAATCTTTTTCAGTCTCTTTTTAAAATGTGGTTCTTGATGGCATATTGTGCCACACCTGGGTGACCATTTCTTTATGCTATTCTGAGTTTGTCCAAAAAACCTTTTGCTTAACATACTTTTTTGCTTGATTGCCTTTTTACAACAAAGTAGTTTCCGTTTCTGAAACAGTTTTGCTTCAGCGTGCCTCTTCGGGTTCATTTAAGGAATATTTGTAGTGAGGAGAACAAACAAATTCACAGAAATCCATGTCTAATTTGCATATCATCCATTAAAAAGTGATTAGCGGTTTAGTAACGCACCAGCCCTGCACTAATAACACTCCTAAGCCTCAGTGATGATAACAACAGCAAAATTATGTGATTAAAAAAGGAATTTCTTTTAAAAAATTTAAACACCCATCCAATGGCCCAAACCAACACATTTGCTCCTTTATAATCACGTAAAACCCGAGGCTTTATAAGAAGCAGACATGCAACACTTCTGACTTTAATTGCTAAGCACAAGATTCCTAACCTGCAGACCTTTTTCCATTAGTCATTGATACAGAAAGGTGATATTTTATGTCAAGTTTCTCAATTTTTCTCCTTTTTTCTTCATCTATTAGCTGCATTAAAGTTAGTACTGAGCTAAGATGCAGGACTGATATTCATAAAGTGTACGGTAAGAGACTGGGGTAAAGGAAAAGGTTAATAGAGTGCACGTAATCTATTCATCTCTAAAGATTGCAGTTGAATTACCCCCCCAAGTTGGGAGGAAAAGCTCAACTCTCAGCGCCGAACAAAAGGGAAAACTGGTGCACAGGTATTTCCAATGCTGTCACATTGTGCACAGTGACCGCTGGAGCAAGTAAATACTTTACTTCCTCCTTTTTAATTTCTGCACCCCAAGCCAATCGGGTGGGTTTGACATTGTAATTCCGGTCCACCATTTGGTTGTCTGCTACAACACCCGTGACATGTCTGCATAGCGGTTCCCTCTAATTCCACCAGCAAGTAAAAGAAAAAGGAGACAGATACAAACAAGCATAATCAATCCCCCTGAGAACCTTTTGGTGATGGGTTAAACAAGTGCCCCAGCTGCCAGCAGCCATTAGCAACTGTGGCTAGTGCCAGCTCTGACAGAGCATGGGGATGTTTAGGACTCAGAGATCATTTGAAAAAAGCCCTATAATTGGCTGCAAACTGTCTGACAGCTTTGAGTGGACGTCCTTTGGGCCTCTGTATCGATGAATCTTCCTGATATGAGCCTGAAACCTCACTATCTTCCTCTGGAATAGGTGGTATATTTTGGAAATCTAATGGCCTTTGCTAAAACTTGCTTAATCGACAAGTTCTCTAAACTTAGAGAAAGGCTGTCTGGTAAAGGTGATCTGAGAGTACTGAGGGGAAAGATGGAGTGCAGTGGTGGCGATGCGCCTTTTAAGGTCTGGTTCCACTTTCTCAACAAATACAACTGCAGGAAATGATTAATAACTAGCCCCTGTGAAAATCCCTCTCTCTGACTTCACAATGGCTCACTGTTAGCTCAGTGATTCCCAAGATCCTGCAGCTTCCTTTCTTCAAACTAGCAGGTCACTCTGACATTAATGCAGCATTCAGCTGCTGGACAATGCCCATTATGTTATGGAATGCTAATTAGGTAATAGAAAGCTGTTCAAACACCAAATAAAATATCCAATAAACATAACGTAAAAGGGGTTCAGTTAAAAGGACTAGATGTTACAGTCCCTGCCCACATAGCAAGCAGGTCTGGCCCGGATCTGGTATCAAGCCGGCACTGCTGGCTGACTTCTGGCATGATAAGACGTATGTCATCCAGATATGGGCCAGGCCTGGCAATTACGCCACTGTTTATGTGATGGCATGCCATATCTGGGATGGTTTGGTCCTGATTATGCTTGTTTGCACCCTGTTTTCTATGGGCTCAGGCCATAGAAAATAGGGCCGTCATTCTTTGCTATGTGGGCTCAGGCCCATAGAAAACAGGTCTCGGCGGGATCTGGCATCAAGCTGGCACTTCTGACTGACTGGTGTCATGGCAGAGTGTATGTCAATCAGATGTGGGCCAGGTCCGGCAATGATGCACTATTTATGTTCCTATTTTTCTCTTTTAGTTATAAGACCCAAATGCCATGTTGCAATACTATACTGCTATGGTAGCCAACGTTTCAAATGCAGCTTTGACAGGTTTGTGAGTTTACACTTTATCCAAAACCTAGTGAGAGTTTACCGTATTTCCCGGACTACAAAGCGCACCTGAATATTAGCCGCACAAGCTAAAATCAGGGGAAAATCCTGTTTTGTACATACATTAGCCGCACCTAACTAAAAGCCGCAGGTGTTTCAATGTTGACTTATCATATGTAAGAGAATGTGCACAAAGGGAATTGTCAGGAAAGAGATGGCTGTTTGGAGACACACCCCTTTTATTAATATTTTGAAAAACAAGTTATGGGTACATATTTGCACATGTAGTACATAACAGTAGCCTACAGCACACCAGAAAAATAGATTCGGACTACCTTTTAGGCTCAGGTGCAGTGACACGGCTTTAACAAGAAGAAAAGTCAGTCATTCACCATCTTTCTCTTCTTCCTGCGCACTAAAACCACCAAAGTCCTCTTCTCCAGTGTCGGATACGAACAGGCTCAGGATGGCTTCGTCATCCACTCTCCGCTTCTCTCCTTCGTTGTCACTTTCAAAACCAAAGAAATCCTCGCTGTCAGTGTCAGAGTCGAACACCCTCAGAAGGGCCGTGGCGGTGTCCTCCTCTCCATCATGCAGCAGTCCAGCCCTTCGAAATCCGTTGGTGATCGTGGATGTTTTCACACTTTTCCACGCTGTCAGAATCCACCGGTGGAGTTGAGCATAACTTGCTTTTCGCAAGTTTATCGCCGCTCATCATCCACGCCTCCCGCTGAACGCATAGCGCTACTTTGAAGTTTGTTTTTCGCGCTACTTGTATGGCACTATGTTGCCTGGCGGATGGACATGTGACCAACATACCACTCTTGAACCCCGATCCTTCCGCCAGGCAACGTAGTGCCGTACAACAGCGGAACAAACAAAACAAATCGTCTTACGATATCACAAAAATCATGGACAATCCATAGAAAAGCCGCACCTGACTAAAAGCCGCAGGGTTCAAAGCTTGTGCAAAAAGTAGCGGCTTATAGCCCGACAATTACGGTACTCATCTTTGCCAGCGCCTGGCTGTAGCTCAGGAGGTAGAGTAGGTCATCTACTGATTGGAAGGTTAGTGGTTCGATTCCTGGCTCCTTCAGTCTGCATGTTGTAAGTGTGAATGTGTAAGAAAGTAGTTAGGAAGCACTCAGTTAAGAGAAAGTATGTGGTTGGGTGAATGTGGCATGTTGTATAGAGCACTTTGAGTAATCTGGGAGAGTTGAAAAATGTTATATAAGAATCAGTCCATTCACTGTCTGAACAGAGTTTTGTCATGTTACTTTTGCACTATTATACACATGTTGTTATTACATGGCTTAATTAAGGTACACATTAGGCTGACATCTGGGGTCAGCGCTGAAACTGTTCTGGGCCAGCACAGGGCCAGCAGTGTGTTTGCAACTGGCCCGTGGTTGCACACAACTTACTCATGGGCCACATACCACAGAGAATGACGTCCCTTTGGCGGCCTAGACCAGGTTTGCCAGAGGTAGTCCACACATGGGCCAGCAAAGGGCCACCAGTGTGTCTGCAACTTGCCTTGTGCTGGCCCGTGTGTGGGCCACCTTTAGCAAACCAGATCTGGGCCCCAAAGGGCCGTCATTCTTTGCGGTATGTGGGCCATGTGTAAGCACATTGTGTGGGCCAGATCTGGACCATACCAACTTTGCTATGTGGGTGATAATGCATTGCTTTAGATGGAGAGACTCTTGAGGAATGGCTGTTATGAGGAAAGGCAGCCCAGAAACTTTGCCAGCAGCACACATCATTTTGTGCGCTTTAACTTTCGGTCTTTTACCCAGGCTAATCTGCCATTTTCCTTCCTTGGTTAGGTTTAGGGATTAGAGATTGATCTAGATTATCATTTTAAATTTGGGACACATCATCAGTAGTGGACCTTGGATTCATCAGGTGTTTCGGCTATTATCACTAGACACCCTCATCCAAGGAGGCCCTGCCAGGGTTGATCAGGCCCTGGAGTGTGTCACTGGTTCATGTTAAATTGTTATTTCTCTTCTTCTTTCTTCTGTTTAGTTTCCTAAAGTTTATTTTCCTATATATTCACTGCAACTGAGAAATACTTACCTCTTTAGCATTTATGGGGCCTAACTTCTTCAAAGGGATAGAAAAAGTGATAGAGAGAAGTAAGACAAAAGGGACAAGACAGGAGAGAGCAGAGAGGAGAGCCGGAAGGGGGCGCCCGATCTGGCTTCCCACACCTCCCCGCCGGATTGGGCTGTACGCTCTACCTCCCCACTGCCTCCCAGAAAAGGGAAGGGTAGTATAGTTCATACAAATGGGGATGGTGGTGCACACTAAAAATCTCCTTTTGGACTTTAATGGCGCTGCATTGGAAAAATGACCAATGTCAAAAAATGTGTGTTGATCTGCACACTTTTTCACCTCATGGCATCAAGTATGCCTGTCAGACTGTTCGTTTAGAAAAGTTAAAAAGTTAGCCTGAAGCACAATTTCTCTTAAAGATGCAGCAGATTTGATTTTCCTCCAAATGCATTCCTTTCCCTGAAATGATAGTGATGTGTACAGTTTTATATGTTTTGCAAAGGAAGAAGTACAAATGAAAAAGGCTTAGAAGCATTTTCACTCCACAACAAACACAAATATGCCACACAAGGGAGTCTTCATTGCTGTAGCACAATGAGCAACTGGAGATCTGAGCAGTTATGATCAAAATACTAGACTGTTTTGGGGTTGTTGGGTTTTTTTTTTCTTCGTAATTTCATCTTGCATTTCACAGGTTTTCTATCGTGGTGATTTAATGTGTTGCAGGTAGCATTAACTCAAAAGCGTGAGGACAACAAGTCTACACTTTTCCAAAGATCACATGGAATAGAACTATGCCTCATGCCTTTGTGGTTTTTTTGTATGTGAAGATATGGGAATTGATAGTCTAAGCTTAGACGGTTTGGTCCTTTGACACACACACACACACACGCACACACACAAAATAGCTTCAGTTTTACTATAAGCAGCAGCCTCTGTTACTGGCCCCAGTGGGGCCACATGACAGAGATCTTCCCAAGATTGAGCTTGACATAAACACGCTCTTCCTGCAAACGTCTAATTTAGTCAGCTATCGTGCACCCTGTGCCAACTAGTGTAGTGGTTTCCACTTTCACCTCACAGAAAAAAAAGGCTCCCAGGACTCTGCTGTGTGGAGCTTGCATGTTACGTTCACAACCAGCCAGGGCGCTCCCTGCCTCTCACCTCATATTTATAAGCCTGTCATTGCTCCAATAAAAATAAAGATTCTGATTTTGTATTAATGATTCAATACCTTTTGCTTGTTTATCAAGGTTAAGATTGAATTATTTTCATATTTTTGTCATCAGTCATTTTTAGATTAATAATCCCCACGCTGTGGAGAAAAAAAGCCCAAGATCCAATCTGAGTTTTCTAACACTTTTCTCCCACCGCCTGTGCTTTCCTCATTCTTCCCACCACTGTCGGTGTAACTTCATTTTCCTCACTCTCTTTTCTTCTTTTAGTCTCTCTCACATGTTTTAATCACTATCTGTTACAAAGACACACTCTTGCTTACAGTTTAATACTATTTTCAACTTTTTGGTACTAAGGCCTATCAGAAGTCAAACCAGGTCACCAAGGAAACGCCAAAATACCTGTAAATAATTTAATAATCTTTATATTGTGAAAGTTCATGTCCAAACATTTTTAAGGTTTATAAAACTTTTACGCTATAATTACATTACCATAGTTAAGTAGGTTTAAAAGCAGCAGAATACATTAGATTTAATATTATTTATAAGACACTATGTTGCCAAAAATATACTCTCTTCTGCCTTCATACACATATGACCTTGAGTGATGTCCCATTCTTAAGCCATAGTGTTAAATAAAAAGAGCTTCAGCTCTTCTGAAGGATTTCCACAAGGTTTAAGAGTGCATTCATGGTGGATTTGACCATTATGCCTGAAGTGCATTTGTAATGTCAGACACTGATGTTGGATGAGAAGGCCTGGCTCACATTCTCCGCTCTAATTTATCTCAAAGCTGTTCTATCGGGTTGAGGTCAGGACCCTGTGCAGGTCAGTATAGTTCTTCCACACCAAACCCACTCATCCATGTCTTTATGGACCTTGTGTTGCGCACTAGTGTGCAGTCATGTTGGAGCAGAAAGAAGCCATCCCCAAACTGTTCCCACAAAGTTGGGAGCATGAAATTGTCCAAAAACTGTTATGGTATAATGAAACATTAAGAGTTTTTCTTTCACTGGAACTAAGGTGCCAACCCCAACTCCTCAAAAACAACCGCAAACCATAATCCCTCCCCCACCAAAGTTACACTTGGCATAGTGGAGTCAGACAAAAGTATCATTCTCCTGGCAAACCCAGACTCATCCATCAGATTGCCAGACAGAGGCGAGTGATTTATCTCTGCAGAGAGCATGTCTCCACTGCTCCAGAATCCAGTGGCGGCGTGTTTTACATCATTCATTCAACAGTTTGCATTGCATTTGGTAATATAGCAGCTGCTCACCCATGGAAACCCATCTCATGAAGCTTTCTACGCACTGTTCTCAAGTTAATCTGAAGGCCACATAAAATTAGGAGATTTGGAGCAACTGACTCTTCAGAAAGTTGTCAATCTCTGTGCACTATGCACCTCAGCATCCACAGATGAGTTGCTGTCCTTCCAATTTGCTTCCACTTTCTTATAAAACAGCTAATACTTGACTGTGGAATATTTGGTATCAAGGAAATCTTACGACTGGACTTGATGCACAGGTGGCATCCTATCATGGTACCATGCTGGCATTCACTGAGGTCTTGAGAGCGACCTGTTCTTTGCATGCCTAGGTGATTGAAATTAAGACACAGTGTCATGGTGGTATTTTAAATTCCTATTCTATCGCTCTCAAACACACTGGCTTCCTCAAAACACTTTTCTTACCAAACAGTTGATGCAACATACAGCAAAGGATAATGCTACTTGATGTCTGCTGTGCTTTGCTCACCTTACTTTTGAAAGGAACTTCTTAAACACTGACTCAGTGTCCTCAGTTTACTTCTCCCTCCTCTCATTCCTTTTCTGTTTTGATATCCTGAGTTTGCTTTCTTGGGAAAAGGCAAAGACAAGCGCAATCACCTATATAGAATAAATTAGCTGTGTTTTTACAGGCGAGCCAGAGTGCAGAGTGGACTAAACCATTTAACTTTATTTTTAAGAAGTGAAAGTGGCATTAGAATCAAGGTTCAGCCACCAGCTGATTTATTTAGGCAATTTAATTGTGACACTAATGACTTAATTAAATTTAATGAACAAAAAACTGAAAGCAAAAACAAACTTTTCATTACAAACTTGCAAGTACCCCTCCCACCACTGGGGTCTTGGACAGTCAGTTTTTTCCCCACTATTATGCCCCTGGTAGTATTTCTTGAAGTGAAATCACTGACCTGGACGGTGATCAGATACAGAGAATGAGTGTGCCACAAGAAGACAAGAGAACCAACTGCAAAGACAAAGTTCACCATACTTTAATTGATCCGGCCAGTATAAAAGGAAGTGAAACATTGGAACACTTTATTAACATAATAACTATAATTAACTAACTTAATTAACTAACTAACTAATTAACTATGAGCCACAGTGGGCGACCGTGGCTCAGGGGGTTGGGAAGCGTATCTGTAACCGGAAGATGGTCGGTTCGATCCCTGGGCTCTCTGTCCTGGTCGTTGTGTCCTTGGACAAGACACTTTACCCTACCGCCTACTGGTGTTGGCCAGAGGGGCCGATGGCGCGATATGACAGCCTCGCTTCTGTCAGTCTGCCCCAGGGCAGCTGTGGCTACAACCGTAGCTTGCCTCCACCAGTGTGTGAATGCGCTTTGGGTGCCTTGAAAAGCGCTATATAAATCCAATCCATTATTATTATGATTATAATAATTAACAAAAACCTCTGTTTACAACTGAATTACCTGATCATGAAGTGATGTCTGAGACTGCCATTAAGATCCACTGCTAAGGTTTAAAACTTGAGAAATTTGGATAATTCTCCGTGGTGTTGTCTGTGTATTCATTAGAAAGAAAGAAAGAAAGAAATTAAATCCAGACCAGGCTTTTGTTATGTTTGTCAGAGTGTCCCATTACAAGAGTCTGCAATTGAGCTACTTTATTAAGAAGTGTATCAGTGTCTGAAGGACATTAATGTGCTTACTGAGCTGCTCTTAATGAGGCAGCACTCTGCCATGGAGGCCACAATGGTCCTTGATGATTAAGCTCCAGAAAGTTCTTTCTGTCATATTGTTGCATATCCTGAGTGTTGTCTCGCGCGCTCTCTCTCTCTGTCTCTGTGTTGCACGAGTATTTTCTTTGTTCCTTAGCAATTTCTTTGTGTGCTTTTTGCATTGTGAGGACCACAAACATCAGACACGCCTATTAAAATAGAAGGAATATGTGTGGATTCCTAATAATTAAACACAGTGGATAACAGGGAGTAGAGAGCCTTGGGAATTCTGTTTCTCTATTCCTTAGTTGCTCCTTAGTAAGACAGAGGAGAAGACGAAGACTTACTGTCATCTATTGGTGAGAAGAGACGTGATCATAATAGATGAGAGCATGGCAGATGCAAACATTAGTCAAACCAGACAACACAAGTGAAGACATAAGCCCTGTCGTTATAGACTTGGTCTCAGCCTCAAGTGCTACCTGTACTATTAGTCACTCAGTTCCCTCTAACACTGTGCCAAGGACAGACACCAGTGCCCTGAGAAAATAAATGAATCAATAGGAAAAACAAAGAAGATCTTTCAAAGATTTCTCAGTACCACAGGCTACAGTTACTAGCACTCCACTGGAGTGTCCTTACTCATTGTGACTAAGAAGAATGGCTGATAGTCCGAAGTCCTTCTTAAGTCTTTGTGACAGAGTATGGTACAGCAAGTTGCCCAGGAAAGTTCACAGCCGTTGTAAATTACTCGGAATGGCCACTTTTTGAAGTTTCATTTATTGATTTCTGGGCATTAGAAAGTAGAAAACTTTAAAACAAGCCAACAGAAGCAGAGCCAGCTCACCAAATGTCTGGTGTTTGGTGCTTGGCAGGCTTGGCGTGAGCTTTTCTGTCTAAAACCCTGCAGATGAGAACAGTGAAACAGAAGTGTGCATTTAAATCTGTCATCAAAACCAACACAGCCAAACAGCTATAGCTGAATACAATTTGCACAGCCGCTCAGTGACCTCCAAGAGGTTTCTGTGGTGGCAAGTTACATTTTTTGCTTCAAAGGCAAAGACTTTAATTCTTTAGGTGAGGTAGCTGATCAGCAGCAGAGTTGAGGTTTTTATGAGTGTGCTCTAGAGGATCTGTTTTGGGACTGGAAAAAACCCAACCTGGACCCTCATGTATAAAAGTGTTCTCCCATTCATGCTAGAACTATGTTTTAAGATCAAGGTCAATGATGGGCTTAATATAACAGCTGTCATGAAGAGGTTTAAACACTCAACTCCAGAGACCGGGTAAAAAGTAAAAAAGGCAGACTTTACTTATGATAAAAACAGTTTGACACACAGCTGATCAGTCGAACAGAGCAACGAAACAGAGTCAAGAGGCAGAGTCAAAACTTATGACAAGAGGAGGAAAAAAGAGTCAGGTGCACAGGATTTATGAGAGGAAAAGAAGGTTTAAATGCTCAACACATGGTATGCTGATGATCTGACAAAGAAAGAGGGAAAATGGCGACTAAATTTACACACAGGACAATATGAAACAGGTGCAACACATTTGAGCAGGGCAAGCAATCACACTGGCAAGAACCACCTGAAGGCCTTGAAACGATAAAGTACATTTAAAAAGTTAAACAGGAAACAACAGAGGTGAGAGATAATCATAGCTTGAGAGCTAGGTGGAAACTTATGCTTACATTTCCATTCATCGATCCATGTTCTGCAGGCCAGCCCAGAGATATAATCTCTCTAGTGTCCTAGATTTACCCCTGGGCCTTCTCCCAGTTGGATAAGAAAACCTCACCCAAGAGGCACCCAGGAGGCATCCTAGCCAGATACCTGAACCACCTCAAATGGCCCCTTTCGATATGGTGGAGCAGCTCACCACAGCATCCCTCTCAAATGACTTAAGTCTTCACCCTCTCTCTAAGGGAAAGGCCAGCCACCCTTCAGACAAAGCTCATTTCTGCTCTGTGTGTCCGTGACCTTGTTCTTTCGGTCACTAACCAAAACTCATGACCATTGTTGAGGGTATTGGATATGTATAAACAAGAAAAATTGACAGATACGCTTTTATGCTCAGCTCTCTCTTCTTCACGAAGGCCAGTACAGCGTCTACCTTACTGTGGACCCTGTGGGCCTTCTCTTTAAACTTACATTTATTTCATAAAATACTGAGCATAAAAAAACACATGCCATAGCGTATTATATCAGCTAGTTTACCCTCCAAAGCGGACATAATTTATGATATGAAAGTCTTGCTGTATGAAGGAATACCTGAATTATGATAAGACATGACAGGAAGATAAACTCATTAGTACAGTATTCACAAGGATATAAATCAAGTGAACCAAAGTGTCGGCTTCTGTGTATCAGTGTCTGCTGATCATTAGAAAGAATGCAGGTTTAAGGCACATCCACATTGATCCTTTCAGACCAGAGGCTGCTTTTGTCTTCTATATACAGTTTATGCACCAGACAAAGAAAACCCATTGATTCATGCTCTTCATGACTAATTTTCACCCCGCCATTAACCTGTCACAACAGCAACCAATATTTGGAGCAGGTGGCACTTTGCTTCATCTTCAGCTATCCAATTGTGGTGTCAGGAGTAAAAGTAACCCACTTTGGCTTTATTTTTTTGTATTTTACGTGACAGAAATGTAACTCAGAGCAGTCTTTCATAGCCTATAGCCTCTGCACTTCAAGGTTCGATTGTCTGAGTCTTCTCTCTGCAAATGCTTTTTTATTTTTTCTCAGACTATTGCTATAAATCGTATGCCCTGCTCATTCTAAAATGCAGTTTAACAGCAATTCAGCATTGTGGTCCTGTCTCCAGGCTCCATGGAAGTGAAATACTATCTTGACAAGTAACTTTTAGATAGATAAGGTTTCATACTCCTCTGTGACAATCACAGAGGAATTGGACCCAAATGCAGGACATACAGAGAGGCAGAGGAAGTTCCAAAAAAATCTAAATCTCCAATCTACTGTACAACAAGCAGGAATCATACATGAACAGTAAAGATTATCAGTCATCAACCGAAGCAAGCAAAGTCAGCAAGGGGCTTTCATAAACAGGCTGAACCCATATGGCAGAAAGTCAAACAGAAACAGAGATGTCAAGATAAAACAGGAAGTGACTAAACAGAAACATCATGAGAGTAACATATGTAAGGAAACAATTGCCTTAAATTAATGGGTGAGCCTACCTTGTTAGACCTTGCAATCAGGAATAATGTTTATTTAAGACATTACCTGATGTTTGATTATGTAGTTAAGATACACAACCTATACAAGCAACCTTTAAATCTGCTTATATTTGACTTATGTGCGGATGAATTACTCCACATTGTTATTGTGTGGCATTTTAACACATGGACTGCAGCCAGAAATGTTTCTTGGCACTACCCAACTGAGTCTGACGCTATCAAATTAGACTTGATGGGACTTGAACTGATCCTGAACCTGCCAGCTCCTTGATCCAAAACCCATGCAATGACAGATTGTGCTGATTTGACCTGATGTAGGAAGTGCATGTAACATTTCATTACAAGCAAGTGGAAGTGAAAGTGTGCTCTGCATCTTGCATGCCCTACTACATGGTATTCCCAGCAACGATAACATGACTGAAGCTGATGATGTCCTTCTCTTCGTGCAGGATCTGTAAAAGGTCAACTGGTCGTGACCTGGTTAACATGACATTGTCCGGAGTTCATGTATGAAAATGGCATTAGGGCAGTTTGAGCAGAATTGAAGGTGAGCCAGTATGATTGAGCTCCGATAAGTGGTGAAGGGGAGAGTGGGGATAGAGGCGGGGATCAATTTGCATATTCATGATTCACACATACTAATGAAGTGTAAAGTTACATTTAAGCCATTTTAAAGCCTGAAGGGAAATGTAAAAACTCCAATGTAATCTGATGAAGAGATGATTTTGAGATGAGTTTTAAAGCTTTTAATGAATACTAGGCAAGGGACTTCCACACTAAACCATCTTATTTATTGAAATATGAACCCTGCAAAAGATTTTCCTGTACTTATTATATTTGTTACAGGATCTTAATGCTTCAGAGGTTTATTGCATCAATGTTTACCTGGATCTGTGGAGAGAGTCAGCTGGATTTGCAAACAGAGGTAAGCTAAATACAGAAGAGTATCAGTTATCAAGTATTAATGTTTATTTTACCGTTTAAAGCGATCTGTTTTATACTCTTGTGTCCTAGGTTCTTGACTCCTTATCTCTACCTTGTACAAGCTGTCTGACTAAAACAATATCACTCCTTTTTACATTCACTGGCCACTTTATTGCAGATTCATTTGGCTGGATATGTAGTGAAACTGTAAATATATTGTTCCACTACATCTCAAAAGTGTTCACTGGATTTAGATATGGTGACTGTGTAGGTCATTTGATTACAGTGAATTCATTATGTTCAAGAAACCAGTCTGAGATCATTTGAGCTTTGTGACAAGGTGCAACATTCTGTTGGAAGCAGACATCAGAAGATGGGTACACAGTGGTCACAAAGGGATGGACATGGTCAGCAACAATACTCACGTAGGCATGTAAGAGCTACTCAGTTGGCTCAAATTGGCCAAAAACATAAATGTCCCACACACTTACACCAGCATCAAGAGTTAAGTCGACAAACATAATAATGACTCTCCTATTATTTCCAATTAAAACTTTCCTACAAGCATTGTGGTTACATTGATTTTGCTGCAAATGGCTGTTCAGCTAAAAAAAATATGCAACAAGGCATCTTGTGGGGTTTGGATCCAGCTCATTGCTCACTGGAGTACAAACAAAGAAGGGCTGATAATTAAACAGTCTGTAACAAAATTATGGTTATACAAATGTATATGAGAGCACTACAGATTGCTTTAAACGTCTATTGCAGTTTTCTGTGGAGAAGCCCACTTTTTCATTTGACATCTGACAAATGAAAATTCAAAATGCAGAAGTTGACTTCAGATAAATTTTAATGAAGACAAAATTCTCCTCCACGCATCAGTTCCTCTACTCCTCAGTTTCACTTCATACAGATGCAAGAACAAAATGCACACAGTAAATTTGCATGACACTATCCACAGCTCCTTTAAGTTCCTCTAAATATAAAAATAGCTGGCACTTACAGTTTCGTAAGTTTACTGCCAGCTTGTGGCCACTTAAAGTTTGGAGAATATGCAGCACTTCAGTAGGCTCTAAAGGCTTGTTGGGTGACTTATCCTAAACTACATATGGGGGATTAGTTTTCTATTACTTGGTCAGCTTAAGATGGTTTTTCCTGTTGCTGAGTGGGTTTTCCATCAGGTGCTCCAGTTTCCTCCAGCAGCCCCAAGACTGGCATGTTAGTTAATTGGTGGTTCTAAATTGGTCGTAGGTGTGGATGTGAGTGTGAATTATTGTCTCAGTTTGTTAGGCCTGTGGGTGACTGGTGACCTGTATCCTTGCCTCTGAGCTCCACTGCCCTAGTTGGAGAAGATGTTATTAAAAAGAAAAAGTGTAAATGAGAAGAATAAATGGTGAGAAAAACATATGAATGTGTCTGTGTTGCATTAATTTTAAATAGAATCTCCTCTAAACTTTTTACTCACACACCTTCTAGAAACAAGTCTTTCGCCTCAGCAGTCATTTCGGCAGTGCCGTTTTGGGGGAGGTTTTAGTTTTTGTAGACCCTATCTAAATGAATTAGGGGGAGAGCCAAAACTTCAATTTCAGTGGTCACTGGGACATAACAATTAAACGTCTAGAAGAAATGACAGCTTTTGGGGCCTAAAAATGAAGCCAATGCATTAGTGCCAAAAAAAAATTGCACTTAATCTAATGGCCACTTGAATCAGGTTCGAAACGTAAATCAGTCCCCATAGACTCCGAAATGACCAACTTTAGAGCATTTTGAGTGGACGGCTTGTACAGCTTGATGCAAAAATGGTTTTAGCATCTATATAAAAGTTCCCTCTTTAACAACAGGGTTTCTTTCTTCTAAAAACACATCCATTTGAATATTAGTGAGGGCGCGGAAATTAAGGGGTATGACTGCTTTGACTGTCAGCTGTCAAGACAAGGGGAGACGTAGCCCATCCTAAGACTCATCTGCTAATTTGCGTCACTGACCTTTCTGCCTTGTTTCTACTAGAGCTTTCTGAACACGTCTCTAACTTGTGCTTCAGTTTTGGTGAGTGAGATCATCTGAAATAATTGGAATAATCTGCTACATTTTATTTGTGTGCCATAAAGATTCAGCAGCAGTGAAATTTATGAATACAGTTTGCTAACCAACTTTGCTAACCCTATTAGCTCTGATTAGCATTCCACCTTCTCATCCAAATGTGGTCATTTCTAGCTTTGAAAACTAACAGAGCAGCAGGCAGAATGCAGCATTAAGACTTTAAAACCAACTAGTAAACATGGGGCTATATTCATCAGCTTAGGATCTACATCTGCTAGTTAAATGTTTTTAAAAAAGTGATTTACTTCGCCCAAAATTAAGTTGAAAGAATATCCCTGCAGGTCTTCCTTCTACTGCACATACTTATTCATACAGTATTTCCAGAAAAATGTACACCTTGGAAATATTAGAAAGATACACCTGCTAACAAATGGCTGAAAGTCTGTGTATGTATCACATTTGTTTATACTTTCTCACCTTTCCAACTGAACTGATTGTATTAACTATGATGAACTTGTTCTCAAGCAAAGTTTTACCTTTTTTTTTTTAGCTAAATATATACAAACTAATGTTAAAATCAATCTTTGGTGTATTTCCTGTTTTGTGCTTTTCTTTGTTAGTTTTTTTTTTACTCGAGAATCCACCATTACTAATAAACTTAGCTAAGAAATTACTATTAATTCAAGGCAAACAAGTAAGTGACTTCAATCAGGAGTTTGTTTCAACAAAACAACAAGTTGCTGACAAGAACAAATTGGAGCTACAGGGAATAGACAGTGAACCATGAATTGAAATACTGCCTTTTTATCTTTAGGCTGCTGGAGACGACATGCTTTACAATATAATTTAGTTTGCAACCAGGGGGTAAAGCCACTTCTCAGTGCAAAAACCTTATGAAGCCTAAATGTCCATTAAAAACTGCACCTAAAGCTAGATTAGTCTTCTCGAAAACAACATACACAGGATCACCCCAATTCAGTTGTTTAATCAAAATACACATTTGGTGAGTGAGCATCAGTTTATTGCATCCTTTTGATCTGATAGCTGATTTCATGGTTGGCTTGCCTTCAGGCCATGTGACTGCTGAAAAAGTACAAAGAACTTATAGATTTGCTGAAAATCAGTTAAAAGCTAAGATAATGCATGAGGCATGGAGTCAATAATAGATTATAAAAGAGAGAGAGAGAGGTACCCAAAAGGCAATCAGAGTCTGTATTAATTATGCTAATGATTTGGATTTGCCACTTCATTAACCACCATTTTGAGCTGGTTGATCACAAGGGTAGCTCTGCATAAATTCTCTGTGTGTGGAAAAAACAAACACATGACAGTCAGAGAGACTGTGTGTGTCATTGTGTGTACTTGTTCACGCGCATACGTGGGCACACATGCTAATTATCGTAATTACTGTAAAGACGCTCGGATTTCAATTAGGTTCTATCCCTGAATGTACGTGACTGATACAGTATAAATTTCCCCTGACTGGCAATCCGTCATTATCACAAATGTTTTTAATTATTTCTTACGTGTTGCTTTCTATTTAAATGCAAACACTGGTTGCATAATTATTCATGGAAAAAAATCCCACTATTGGTTACGTTAAAAAGAGAGAATTCAGTTGAACCCATGTATGACTTCCAAATGCCTTTTTCTTATACGTCTGAGGCAACCTAGGTCAAGCAGTGAGTTCGTGATTTTTCTGACTTTTGGAAAACTTGTGTGAATTTTAAGTTACATTTGTGGAATAAAGAAATACAAAAAATGAAATGAGGGTGACAGATTAACACATTACAGGAGCACTGTGCCACATACAGAGTGACAAGGCCAAACTAATAACCCTAAACAGGATTAGTGTTGCTTTGAAAGCCCGTGGATTGTCCGGGGATCTTGTACAGCGTGTAGCGAACAATTCAAAAATCAAATGAAAACGTATTGCCGTTTATTCATTTGACATTTATTGCAAGCCTGAATCGCATGCTTTCTTTTGCAGCCCTCAATATTATTTGCTGGCGCGACAAAGACAAAGGGAAAAATTGGCTCTTTTAAATTACAAGAATGTAACTGTCAGCCCTGAGCCAAGAGCAGACCTCAGTTTTTCCTGGTCGTTCACTTTGAAAGTGATTTAAATGAGCAGAAATAAGATGTTACGGGTTGGAGGGTGGAAGCATGGAGATGAGGCTGTCAAAATGTGGCCAAGTCATTTTATCTTGACGTTTGCCCACACGGCAGTAATTGATTTGTCTTTGTTCGCAGGTGTGAGCATGCAAACATGGAAAGTGGCCTACAGAGGCATGTGCCTTTCCTGTTATATAAAGCACTGCAGCTTTCAGCAACATCTCTCAGTCTCCACCTTCCCTCCAGGTGTGCTCATTTGACAGGACCTGATCTCTTGTAGCTCTTCAGTTCAGGATACAACTCAGTTACATACTCACTTGCTCTGTCCCCGAGGTTTTTCCTGCAGGTCCATCATTACTAACCTTTGTCGTGTAAACAAGCAGTGTTTAACCTTGCATAACTTTTCAATTCTGCTTGAGCTCAAGTGTTTCACATTAATATAGACGGAAATGTGTAGTAAATAACTCACAAGACATCTAGAAATGTCCACTTTTTATGAGTGATGGTTTTCTTCAAAATTTTTGTCAGTTTAAAGTTTATTCTACAAGTAATCTTTAAAAAAAATCAATCAAGTGCTGTGAAAAGTAGTTACTATATATACTTTTTTTTTTAAATGTGAGTGAGAGATTGTCATACAGAGCCGATGATGTTTAATTTGAATATACCCCGGGGAGTTTTTGATACCAGTAGCATAATGGAGCTGTTTTTATATGAGGATCCTGCTGGCTGAATGACTGAATGTAAACAGTTTGAATTTCATTTACATGTAAACTCAGACAATACCTTAGATGGAATTTAACCCACGACGTGCACTTTGGTTGCTGTTAATAATGAGGAGTTAGGAAAGTAGCTTATAGATAGGCATATGAACACCAGTGCCACGTCACACGAAGGCTGAACTTAATTTATATGTAGGAACAACAGCTTAGTACTTTCTTGGAGTAGTTTTATGTCAACTTTGGGTAAGGATTGTGATCCAAAAACCTTTGTTTTACAGACAGTGGTAGATGCTGAATAATGTAGCAGTACTCAATCACAATTAAGGGTAATTTCACTGACATTTGTGTACAATGGTTTGGCCTTTGGTATGATGAAACATTAATTTAATTTGTGATACGGCTGTCACACTAAATGATGAAACTGACCGTGACAATAGTTGGTATGATTGCTATAATTTGATGGTGGATGACCGGATGAGTGCATTTTCTGTATCAGAACTGCCTGTCCTGTTATTATAAAGAGTTTATTTGAATCCAGACATTCAGACAAATCTAGTGGGAGTCAAAATCAGTCCATGATTCATAATGGAATTGCTCGAGGCGATAGATTGGTATGGCAACAAAGATTAGAGTGTGCAGTTTTTTATATTTGTGACAGAGTTGCTTAAGTTCACAAATACTGATTAGATTGCCCAAGGCTACAAGAAAAACCAAAGGTAAAATTTGTCAAACAGCATGATATTCCTTGTACTAGAAAATTACCGCAGTTATTCATATAATCCCATTATACTAAATAACAGTGGAATGACAGTTTTTGTTTATGTAAAATAAATAGACTGGAAAAAGGAAAATTAAAGTATGGCAAGACCCCTTTTCTCACCTAATAAACCTATACGAGGCTTGCCATCCATCAATCCATCTCCTGCCAGGGCCAGGCTGCAGGGGCAGCAATCTAAGCAGAAAAACCCAGACCTCCCTCTCCCCAGCCACCTCCTCCAGGGGAACAACACGGTATTCTCAGGCCAGCAAAAAGATATATTCTCTTGAGCATGGGTCTGCCCTGGGGCCTCCTCCAAATAAGACATATTAGGAACACTGCCCAGGAGGCATTCTAAACTGGAACCAACTCAGATGGCTCTTTTCCATATGGAGGAGTATTGGCTCTAGTGAGTCCCTCACCAACTTGTGTAGATCAACAGGTAAATAAATAGCTTTGCTTTTATGCTCACTTTTCACCACAACAACCATGGCCTCAAACTTGGAGGTGCTAATTCTCATTCCTGCCCTTTGACACTAGTCTACGAACCACTCCAGTGCAAGCTGGGGGCCACCACCTGATGAAGCCAACAGAACCACATCAGCAAAAAAAAAAAAAGTAGAAACAAGATCTTGAGAACACCAAAGTGAAAACTGTTGACCAACCCATAAAAAATATGTACAGGACTGCTGACAAAGGACAGCCCTGGTGAAGTTCAACACCCACCAGGAAGTCTGACCTATATATATATACATACATACATACATACATATATATATACATACATACATATATATACATATACATACATATATGTACTGGATACAGACACCCCAGGCAGGAATCGAACTTGCGATCCTCTGTCCCAAAGGCGTGTAGTCTAACCACTACGCTATCCAGCTGCTGATCCAACTGTCTGTCACACATGAAGCCCTACCTCGACAGCAAGGGCCGCGAGCTGCCGTCAGCTTTCGACTTTGTCGAATTCACTCGCTCGCTCTTTGTCAACTGATCCTTTCCCCTCATGTGTGACAGACAGTTATATATATATATATACTAGAGATGGCACGATACCACTTTTTTATGTCCGATACCGATATCATAAATTTGGATATCTGCCGATACCGATATGAATCCGATATAGTGTTTTTTAATCAACAAAACTGTTTTTTAAATATCTTGCTATGGATTCTTCGATACCCAACATCCACAATGACGGCGAAACAACTAGTAGCTCAGTGTTCCAACATTCGAAAAGGCTGGGGTCTATCACACCAGGCAAGACCCCAGGTGCAGGCTGTGTAAAGATGCCCCAGAGACAATCCAGCACATAACAGCAGGGTGCAAGATGCTAGCAGGCAAGGCATACATGGAACGCCATAACCAAGTGGCCGGCATAGTGTACAGGAACATCTGTGCCGAGTACAACCTGGAAGTCCCGAGGTCAAAATGGGAGATGCCCCCAAGGTTGGTGGAGAATGACCGAGCTAAGATCCTGTGGGACTTCCAGATACAGACGGACAAAATGGTGGTGGCTAACCAACCGGACATAGTGGTGGTAGACAAACAGAAGAAGGCGGCCGTAGTGATCGATGTAGCGGTTCCGAATGACAGCAATATCAGGAAGAAGGAACACGAGAAGCTGGAGAAATACCAAGGGCTCAGAGAAGAGCTCGAGAGGATGTGGAGGGTGAAGGTAACGGTGGTCCCCGTGGTAATCGGAGCACTAGGTGCGGTGACTCCCAAGCTAGGCCAGTGGCTCCAGCAGATCCCGGGAACAACATCGGAAATCTCTGTCCAGAAGAGCGCAGTCCTGGGAACAGCTAAGATACTGCGCAGGACCCTCAAGCTCCCAGGCCTCTGGTAGAGGACCCGAGCTTGAAGGATAAACCGCCCGCAGGGGCGTGCTGGGTGTGTGTATATATATATATATATATATATATATATATATATATATTTTGCTGGCAACGCATACTAACCTTTCAGTCTGGGGTACAGGGATCAAAAGGCTCATAGCAACAGGCCAGAAACCCCATACTCCTATGACATATCCCACAGATACCTTGAGGGATGCTGTTGAATGCCTTCTCTAAGTTCAACTAATAGGCAGATGCCCCTACTGTAGATATAATCAGCATACACCCTCCAAACTTCCTTTTTAACCTCCTAGGACCTGGCGTCCACATATGTGGACATCACATTTTGGGTTAGACTAAAATACTCAATTTTGCTCTACATGGGCCTGATATCCATTTATGAGGACATTATGCTGCTACTGTTCTATCAAAATTTTAAACAAATATCCTCATATGTGGATCTTATTTTTCTTAGAAACAAAAATAAGGTTAAAAAAAATCTGGTAATTCTTTGTTTTTACATTCATCAGGCCCTAATATTCCCAAATATCAAAGAGAAATTAAAAATGCATGTCGTGGAAGAGTTCGGGTCTTAGGAGGTTAATGATGGGAACCACCACCCCAGTCTGCAACTCCAGAAGCACCGTCCCCAGATCAGAATACTTTATTAATCCCTGAGGAAATTATCTAATTATTGTTTAATTATGTTATGTATTTATCTCCATGCAGTGTTGCAGAGGTGTGTCAACCGAGACACTTGGACAACATCCTAGACCTTAAGGAAATATGAGCCAATCTCACCCACTCCAGTGGCCCACCAGCAAGTTGGCTAACTATCTCAGTAACCTCGCTGCTAGTGATGGGCGAGCCATCCCCCTTACTTTGTTTCCTCTATAAAAGGAGTGTCAGCAGATCCCTGGGAGTATTTCTTTCACCACCTGTCTATATCCTCATTCGAAGTCAACAACACCACACATGCATTATACACCATGTGAGTAGAACACTGCCAAAAGTTTTGAGTTGGTGACCTCTGTGCACTATACACTTCAGCATTCACTGATCCCACTGTTATTTTACATGGCCAACCACTTCTTAGCTGACTTGCTGTCATTCCCAGTCACTTCCAGTTTGTCAAAATACCACTAACAGTTTACTGCAGAATACTTAGTAGTGAGAAAATTTCATGACTGGAGTTGTTGCAGCTGTAGCATACTATCATGGTACCACACTGGCATTCAGGCTATGAGAGCGATCGACTCTTTCACAAAGGTGCTTGATTTTATACACCTGTGACCATGGAAGTGATTGGAATACCTGAATTCAATGATTTGGGTGAGTGAATAAATAATTTCACAATATAGTGTAGCTGCCTAAGATGATGAGCACTCTAACATTAGCTATTAAGGAGAGGCACACTAGTTTCAAATTTTTAGCTCATTTTCCAATTATCCCACTTTGTTTACAGATCTTCATTCATTCTATTAACCAATTATCACAAGTTAGAGAAATGAGTGCAACTAGAGTTCATCCTGTTTACTGTGCTTGTACTCTATTACAGCCATTACTTGTGTAGCGCTGACTCTACTGCCACAAGGATTTTAACACATGCAGCAGGTAATATTTAAGGTAAGGTAGTTTTACCAGGACAATCAATGACTGTTTGATTACTTGGCATTATACTGTGAAAGCTCTTTGTGCTGATTGCACAAATCAGTAAATTACGTTAAGTTTCTGCAAGTCCCAAGATAATGCATTTAATGTAATACTAACTTTCAAATCCTAAAAACACCAATATAGAACCGTATCACTTTGATGTTTGCTGAGGTGTTGATGGCTGCATCACACATATAAATGTGGTTTTGGTATCAACAAGTCTGTGAAGAGCATCCCTCTTGGTAAAACATTCTGCTGAAGTCAACACCTCAACAAGATTTTGTTACAAGCAGCACTGTGGTGTCAGCAAATCCCATCTTGAGTGAACTCAGCATAAAAATCACAGTAATGCCCTCATCTAATCCAACTTAAAGGTCACCACAGTGCACAACAGAAATGTGACAAATTTAAGGGAATGCGTTTTGCCACAGAAAATGTGCTTCTGCTTTAGATAATAAAGAAAGCATTCTCACAGCTGACCCATCATTAATCTTAAACATCTTTTTGACAGTCCTTCGCCCTTTCCCTCTCTAGTTTACAAGGAAAATGGATACTGATGACAGATGTGTTTTTTTATATTTTTATTTGTTTTTACAGACTTTTGTCACAACAAAGTCAGCAAGAGCATTCTTTTTTTTGTCTATTGCATTGTTGTAATTTGTTTGAAAGCAACCAAGAGGACAGTGACCATTTCATAGCATAAAAGCAGAGGCAGTTTTGACATGCAGCAAAACAGGCAGGGCTTTGAACTGAAAAAACGAACAAGGCAAGGGGAATAAAAAAAAAAAAAAAAAAAAACTAAAAAAAAAAAAAACCCTACCAACAACTTTCAAATCTGACTCCCATTAACCCATCACTTACAACCCCTAGAGCCCATTAGTTACAAAATACTCAGAGAAGCTGCAAGAAAAGAAAAAAAAAAAAAAAAAAAGGGAAAGGGAGTTTTTGCTCTGAACTCTCACCCAGGGGCGGCAAAATGAAGAAAGTTCTAAAATATCTAATCCTATTATGTGCTGTTAACATTGCTTCAAAAGGGATTGAGTAACACGTTTGAAAATTGCAACATTCAAGTCATTCTAGTTAGCCAGCATGGTGATTGGTCAAAGAATAGAGAATACCTTAATGATGTAAAATTTGTGGAAAAAACACCATTTGATATGTAAGTGATACATCACCAAGTAGAAAAGAAAAATCTGACCTCTGCAGCTCCCTCAGCCAACATCTCTAAAATATTAAGCTTAGATTTGAGGGACAATTTGATCTATCTATAAAAAAAATTAAAGTACAGGAAGAGGCCACACATAATGAAATGTTAACATAATTAAACTTAATCTTTTTAGTCTTATCAAGTATAGTGCAGTGCAAGTAATGTTCATGAGAAACCCTGGCCATAAAATACTTAAACTGTGAAGTTGTAAAAATATTAACACACTACTGATCCATTACAATTTAATTTCAGTATTTTTTTACAACACAACTGCAAAAAAAAAAAAAAAGAAAAAAAAAAGAAAAAGATGTGCATTTACTCGTATATGAAAGCTTTGTGTTTGTGTTATAGAGTCTGTTACTAATCTGAGCAGTGTTAAGATCCAGGTTCAAGAGCACTCCCCAAGTGTTTGGTCCCTAAGGGAGACATAACTGACAAGTCCTTCTGTTAAATGGCTAAAAACAGAGGACTAAGGGGAAAAAAAATCCTATCCCAAAAACCTGGGGAAAAGAGAAATTACAATGTAAGGAAGACCACCAGACAGACAAAATGAACCTCCAACAAACAGACAAAAGCATTGTTGAGACAGAGGTTGATCAGGGTCAAAGGGGCAAGTCCATCTTCTCTCAGGAGATCACTGCATCCATTTGAGTGCCCGTTCATACAGCTGCCCAGCCACCTCCCACACTGTGGTGTCTTACTTGAGCAGAGCTTTTATGGGCTCAGTAGCAGCAGCTTCAAGGGCAGTCATGCCGTCTGGTGATTTTTGGTCTTTGTCAGCTCCCTGTGGAGGAGAGGGGACACAATGTTTACTTGGTGCCTCAAACTTTAGTGACATCTGCTCAAACGTGACAGTCAAATAGTGCATTGATAACGCCGCCGTGAGCAATGTCCAAAGCTTGCGTGGCTACTTAAGAGCCGTACAGAACTAGTCAGACCCAAACTCCTTCATACACACTTCTTATTCGTTTTACCCACATCTGAAGAACTGGGAAGATTAAGGAAACCAAAACAAGGGATTAAAATCGAAGCATAGTTTTTGGACCCAAATTGCACCAGCTGTGATTTAGTTTTCAGAGCTGAACTGTGTACTCAAAAACAAAACTGTTGGCCAAGCACTGAGCCTTGAGTAGATGCATTTGGAAGCCAAGCTAAAGCGAAATCAGAAGAGGTTTGTTCCAGAAATGGGAAAAGCTCAGTCTGGGGGGGGTGCATACACATCCCTAATGAACAAAATCATTAACATCAGGAATCAGTTGATAAGATTCAACTGGAAAGAGGCCATGTTAGTTATAAAGTATCTCACAGGTTCAATTGTTCTGGTGTACAAATGCATCTTTCACTTTTTGAGAAAGATGAGTGAAAAACTCATAGACAAAAGTTACGGTAGTTGCCAAAGGAAGAGAGACAAGACTTACTTTAGACTAGCCCCTTACTCATTTGAGCTGTGATAATATGTGTATGCTGACTCTGACACTGTGGCTGTGTAGTTATTGTTATACTTTTCTTTAAGCTGCAGGGAGTCCACCCGGAAGAGGCATGTATATTTGGTTCAATTATAGTGCAGAACCAGCACAAACTGGCAGGCATGCCGACGTCCAAACAAAGCCTTGCATTCATGGTCCGATTATGAATTTTACATCAGCCAAACCCTTGCATACTCAGGGACACAGGAAAGGTATGTAGGACAATCATGAACACAACAAGGACAAGACTTTCCCTTGGTTGACTGCTTTAGGGACGCAGAAAGGCTGTGGCATAAAAGATCTTTACAGAAAAGTGAGGGTGGTCGTGAGGGTGGTCATTCAGACATAAAGCTGCCACATTCAGAGGCTATCAGATCAATGGAAAGGAGTCCATGACTAAGAGGGGCTGAAGTCACACACACTGAGACACAAATCCATTCAAGCTTTGAGGGATAACAGAATCAATGTGAAGGAGATGGGAGAAGAAATAGCCATTTAGATTAGTATGGACAAAAAACACAGACACACACACACACAAAAACAAAGAGAGAGAGAAAGAAACAGGCCACATGTTTTAATGCATTTGTAGTGACAACAGATTTAATGGCAAAGTAGGAGTGGAAGGCCTTGCAGTGGAAACGCGTCCCTTTGTTTAGCTTGCCAAGTTTAGCCTCTTAGCAAAAGAGCTTACAGAACCAAGGCAGAGAGAGGCTATTGTTGCGTAGAGAAGCAGGGCATCAAAAACAATGTGCCCCAGTTCGAGTACCCGGTAGCAGGAGGATGGTTATCTGGGAGCAAATTCCATGCCACAAGAGCAACAGAGCATAAAGCGAGGAGAGGGATTTACCAGGGTTGAGTTGGTAACCTGTCACATCTACAGCTCTAATTGGTAAGGAAATGGAAGACAAAATGAGAGATAGCACCCCCCCTATCAGAACATACTTCACATTTCTTGGCATAATGCTCCTGTCAACACTCTAGTTAAACATGTTAGAGCTCTGTTATGCAACACTTGCGGTATGAAGACTAGTGAGACCTGTTCTCTCACTTTTTCAATGTGAATTTTATACATTTTATCTGATTATTCTGATGGTATCAAACATGCCTGTTAGAGATACTAAGTTAAATTTATGAAATTGTCTTTTTTTTAAGCATTCTTGCAAAGGATTACATAATAAAATTCACATCACTCCCATGTCTGTTAAAAATGATGATGGTTGACAGCTAACGTGTCTTAGCTGGGACATAAAACATGGATGCAAGTAGAAACAGTGGAACAGCTCTTTTCAAGGGGAATAAAATCTGACAACCAGCTTCTATAAAGCTCACTAATTAACAAAATGATAACTGATTTGGTTGTCTGTGCAGAAATTTTTTTTTAAGTGGGGCCAGTCTTCATTGTATAATGAAGAATTGATCTCACACAAAAGCTGTACATTATCAACTACAAAATAAACAATGACAAACGTTTTTTTTAAGTGAAGTTGTGTGAAATTGAGTCTTTAATCAAATCCTGCAGTGTTAAAAACCCCCAAAACAAAACAAAAACAAAACGATGGCTTTGGTAGGCAGATCTTTCAATTTCTAAATAAATAAATAAATAAAAATACTTCCCTCCCCTACCTTACCTGCAAATAAACAAAGGGTTTCTTCAGTGTAATTCATCTTGTCAGAGACAGGGCAGCTTGCCAGGCAAAAAACAAATTTTTTTTCCCTGATAATAATGTTTTAATCTTTTTTCATTTATCTCAGTTTCAAAGTCTACTCCTTCTAACAAGTTAAACAATTTTTGTTCTTCTGTCACTTAACTTTCCCTGAAAATGCAGATTCATGCATACCAGGTACCTGATAACCAATTACCATAATCTCTTACTCTGATGTAGGGCTGCCACAAACGATTATTTTGATAGTCGACTAGTCACCGATTATTTATGCGATTAGTCGACTAATCAGATCATCATCCACTGGACGTAAAACTACAGCTTATTGCACCAGCAGCATCTGCTCTTATATAACTATCATTAGCTTACAGCTTTAAGCTTTTAAGGTGCTAACTAAAAATAAAGACAAGATGATAGTTTATTCAATTTTAATGAAATTTGCAGATTGTTTCGGTAAAGTTTAATAAACTCCTTGCTATCTAAAATATAACAGGACACCGGAGTATATTCTCCAGCATCTCACACTTCTGATAATCAGCTGTCTGCTTGACGTTTATTCAGCTGTGTAAAAACTATAACTTTAATCTCAGCAAATAAACAAATAAAATACTAAAAAAAAAGCCAAACAATAACATTTTTAATTTATCTAAGTGACTCATATATATTTAACCTGAGTCGCGAAAGACGGCGGTGGGTTTGAAAACAATTTGCCGGGAGTCCGGTGTTCTCACGGCGCTAGTGACCTAGCCCCCGGCTAGCTATCGAGCTAGTGGGTAACAGACGTCTCCGAAAACGTCGGAGCGCTTTTGAAAATATGTGGTGTCCTGATAAACTGAGCAGATATTTGAGGTTTACACAGCTACATTCTCGCCTGAAAATATGTTAAACGTTTATTTTGTGACCCAGAAAGAATAATAAGAGTAATATTAAAACTAACTAGCTACCGCCATTGTTGGAAACTAAGCTGGGCCGCGCTATGAATTCTGGGACACAGCTGCTTCTTCTTCTTCGGGGTTTAACGGCAGCTGGCATCCTTGTACATGCTGTGCTGCCATCTTCTGTTTCAGTCCGTTATTACACTCTTAAATCCTGCTATTATTCCTGCGTCTTTTGCGATCTTACAAAGCTTCAAACGACACGTCGACTATTAAATCAGTCGTCGACGATTTTGATAGTCGACGTAATCGTGACTAGTCGACAAATCGTGGCAGCCCTACTCTGATGTGCTACTGGGTAGAGCGATATGGCCCAAACTTCATATTTCGATATTGTTTAGCTGGATGGCGATATACGATATATACCTTGATATTTTTTAAACCAATAAAGTAAGAACAAAAAGGGAGTTCTTAGTCAAAGCCATGTGTCGCAGATGTCACACAGGCACTTTTATTAACATACAGTGTAGATGTACATTTAAAAAAAAAAAAAAAAAAAAAAAAAACAGAAATAAATTATCAGCATCTTGATGCTGGCTGCAGGTGAAGCGATGGGGAGGGGGGAGTTGTTTTCAGTGAAGGAGAGAGGCGGGACAGAGTAACGTTGCGTAGAGACAAAAGTGGACCAAAGAGAGGCAAACCAGCGGCTCCACAAGTGTAATTATAACGCAACATAGACTATATCGACATAAACGATATTGTCACATCTTATCTCTCGTATAAAAATCTATCAATCTTTTTAAAAAACAAGATATATTGCCCAGTCTTACTATTGGGAAAAGAGGAGAGGAATGGAGATGATTCTCTTTATCCCTTCCCTTTTCTCCAGCTCTGGAGAGGACATTAGTCGTCGGTTCAGTCCAAACTTAATCAACCCTACAGACTAGAGCTGGGCGATATGACCCAAAATTCATATCTCGATATTTTTTAGCTGGATGGCGATATATGATATATATCTCGATGTTTTGTTTTTTTAAAGCCATAAGGTAAGAACAAAAAGAGAGTTTAGTCAAAGCTGTGTCCCAGATGTCAATCAGGCACTTTTATTAACATACAGCATAGATGTACATGAAGAAATTACTCAAAAATAAATTATCAGCATTTATTAAATAATAATGCTCCATAAATAAAAGAACACAATGTTGTTTTTGTGCATAACAAAAAGCTCACAATTGTGCAGTCAAAATGTAAACTAAAAGACGCTGAGCATAATAACAAAGACAGACAGATTTCACAGCTGCTCTGTTCCCAACTTCTACTGCATGACTGACAGCCTGGAGTTTGAAATCCTCTTTGTAACCGTGTCTCTTAACAGGTGCCATTTATGATCCTTATACACACACACACACACACACACACACACACACACACACACACACACACACACAATATACGGTAATATTACGTTGAAGCACAGTACGTATTACTCCGCGAGGCTCCATTACGGTAGCCGTAATGCTAACTTGTGGTAACTCGTTAACAGAGATTTGCAGTGTTCATCTTGTCGTTGCCTGCAGGTGAAGCTATGGGGGAGGGGGGAGTTGTGCTCAGTGAAGGAGAGGCGAGGCCCAGTAACGCAGCGTAGAGACAAAAATGGACGAAAGAGAGGCAAACTTGCGGCTCCACAAATATAATTATAACGTAACATAGACTATATCGATATAAACGATGTTGTCACATCTTATATCTCGTATGAAAATATATCGATATTTTTTTAAAAACTCGATATATCGCCCAGCCCTACTACAGACCTCATCAAAATTGCAAAAAAAAGCATTACATGTTGACTTTAGTAATAATCACTGCCTTCATGGCGACAAATAAGCCTTCTATATAGGGCTGTTCGATATAACGATATATATCGGATGATGATATAAAAACGTCTATCGTTTCATTTTACGCTATTGTTTTGTGGTGTCGCAAAATAAACTCTTTGTGGCAATCTTTTTTCATTGTTCTGATGGTCACTGTAGTGGCTATATTAATTTCTTAAAGTTCTCTATTTCTCTTATATTTTATATAACCACACTACGGACGGACAAGCACCTGTTTTTATGCGTTGTGTTTAGCAATAACGACGGTAAAACCATCGCGTGTCCGCTTGTTTATGTACCACATAAACCTTTCACAATAAAGCTCAAGATCCTGTTGAGACTTTTCAAAATAAACGGAATCACGTGAAAGAGAAGATTATTTACGGATGAGAATTAAAAAAGGAGCTACCAGGTGCTAAAAAATAAACCTTAGACTCAAACGTTAGAACAGGCTTTTCCCCGCAGCACGCCGTGTAATAAATACTCAAAGAAAACGGCGGCCTTTACAACTTATATCTAAAAATTAGGGGTGCAACGATACACAAAATTCACGGTTCGGTACTTTGGTGTCACGGTTCGATATTTTTTCGATACAAAAAAAAATGTTCATGCCTTTTTAATTTGTCATTTATTAAAATTATAAATATATATTTTAACTCAAAAGCACAGTTTTTAAATTTAATGTTGATGAAACAACAAAGTAATAAAAAAAAAAATCTGATGGAGAAATCACTCATCTTTGGAAAAAGAGTTTATTACAGAGAAATGGCTCTTTCCAAAATAAAAGCTATACTATACGTTTCTTCTGGGCTATATTCTCAGCAGCATATTAAACATATCAGGTCCCCATGAGGAGAATCATGTGCTAACAGCTGTCTAAATGACTCGGGTAAAGTTTGTAGCATGCCTGCTTGTTGTTTTTGTCTGCTTCCACTTGTCTTTGCACGAGGATGATGTCAGCGTAAATGTGCAGTCATATTCGTTGTTTAGAGATGGACCGATCCGATATTACGTATCGGTATCGGTCCGATACTGACCTAAATTACTGGATCGGATATCGGAGAAAAATAAAAAATGTAATCCGATCCATTAAATATCACGAAAGCACCTCACAAAACTTGCAACACCCCGTAACTCACCTCAGAACGTTAGCACGTTGGAGCAGTATGCATCACGTGATAGAGCGGCTGTGGCATGCGGGACCTGTCGGTGGTCTGGATAGCATGTGGAGCTTCGCTAGCAACCCGGCATTTCATCTCCGATAAAGTTATCCCGAGAGAAGTAAAGCAAGTGTGTAAGTCCATCTCTGAATGTTTGTAAAGCATTCCTGCGTTAAGCTTAACAAACGACTGCCTCTTCTTGCTGCTACTTCAATCATGAAACTGCTTAACGATCAGCTGATCGGCTTTTCTGTCGCGAGTCCGTGACTCTAGTTTGCTTTTGGCCCACTTTGCACCAGAAAGAGGAAACCAGCGGCTGAACAACAGCAGCACGTTTAAGCTTGATCAGCTATTGTTAGAATGTATTTAATATTACTTTCTACTCCAGGATCTTTTTCTACATAGCTGACGCTGGTAACTGTGCAGGGGCGGATCTAGCAAAGTTTAGCCAGGGGGGCCGATAGGGCATTAACAGGGAAAAGGGGGCACAAAGACATACTTTTCTTTCTTATTCTCATTTAAAATGTCGAGCTTTTAATAAATAATTATCTGACACCCAAAGTTTTAATTTGATGTAAAATGAATAGAAGTCAATTACTGTATATAGTAACTATTAAGTCTAATATATATACCCTAGTAAGCTATAGTACTTTTTCCTTTGGGAAGGTACCATCTGTGCAGTCTGCAATTTTGTGGAAGAAAGATGTTGAATCTATTTAATATTTCTTGAAAAATAATTGATTTCTGTGCATTTTTTTTTCACACTGCATCAAATTAAGGTTGATTACGTCGATTAAGCATCATGAGGTGGAGCGTGAGGGGTGGTTCCCTATTTTTTATTTATTTATTTTTATTGTTGCTGGGAGTTGGAACTCTATTAGTTAGGTTGCTTAATATATATGCTAAGTACTCTTTAAAATACCAGAATAGGGAGGATGGTGTAGGCTTAAGTTTATTAGATTGATCAGTATTGCTGAACTATGAAATATTTTTTTTTGCATACAGGTATAACAGAATAGCTTTAGTGTAGTTGTTGTTTTAAACTTGAGTATGAACTTATACAAAATGCAGCAAGATATTTAAAAAACAGTTTTGTTGATTAAAAAACACTATATCGGATTCATATCGGTATCGGCAGATATCCAAATTTATGATATCGGTATCGGTATCGGACATAAAAAAGTGGTATCGTGCCATCTCTAGTTGTGTTCCCACTAGTGCTGTCAGCGTTAATCTGGAATGACGTTAACGCCACAACACGGCAAATCTTCGTTAACGAGCTACCGCGGATTGCCCCGTGCGTGGGGCTGGACGGCGTCAACGTGTTAACGAGCTAACTGCGCTAACGCAGTAGTTCCCACCCATGTAATTGAGCATTGCGTGGCACATCTGACATACTGTTTTACTTTTGTCCATGACGCAGTTACCTTCAGGGTCATACCTCATATGAAAACCAAAATAGTTCCAAAGGCCACATCTGAATGAGGGTGGGGGAGGTTCAATTTGCCATGTTGCAAGGAGAGCTTAACTTCTGTCTCGCTAGCTTGTGCCGCACTCAGTGGATCTGTGATCGATTACTCCGCCTAGGCTGCACTGTCGAGCGCAGATCCACTGAGCTCTCAACACAGACAGCATCGTCAGAAGGAAAATTGATAAAATAAATTAAAAATTTTGTATTGTTCGATACATATGCGTACCGAACCGAAAGCACTGTATCGAACGGTTCAATATTGATACGAGTATCGTTGCACCCCTACTAAAAATGTATAGTTTCATGCATCAGTTAAAACACTCGACTCCAGCTACATGACACGCAGCCGGAAACACTTCCCGCAAGACGAGTTGCCCAAGATTCACAGAATTTACAGAAAATGTTAAATTTTTGTGATTTATATCGTTATCGGGACGATAGAATTCTTATATCGGGATATGAGATTTTGGTCATATCGCACAGCCCTACTTCTATATAATAAACACAACTGCATAATTTGTACCACTATATTTTAGGTTCTACCATTCTCATAATCATTACCTTCTCGTCACCAAACATACTGTCAAAAAGTGTATACTGGAGCCATGCCAGAGATAATGCTTCAAATCCGTATTTATGGTCGAGTTCCAGTAATAGTGCTGGCACAGTCTTCCTTTTTTTGCCTTTCAGGATACACCACGCTACCCCAACGGCCAAGCAGCTCACTGGCACGCTCCTGACACCACTTAGAGTAATGAGCTTTACTCAACTTGAATAATGACCCCACATGATCACCTCACTGTCCAAACACTAGCCAGTCAAAGACGTTGATGGCCAATTGAGACACAGACTAATGAACAAGAATAGACTCCCAGCGTGTCTCCAGTCAAAATAAGATACATCATCACCCTGGATTATACAGCTACACAAAGCAGCAGTGGGTCAGTAATATAATGCCACCAACATGCCAAAATGTCCATTAAGTTTTCATTATGACTGTTGTGAATGGAATGCATAAGTCTTCAAATATTGAGCCAAAGCCTCACTCAAAACCTATTTGAAGCACAAGATTTTCAGACTATTGACCTGCTGTCCGCAATCAAACATTACTGAGCAGTTAAAAGGGCAAATTTTTAACACCCAGCGATAAGGATAAGATCAATACATGTATTACAACAGGATGTGCCAGAAAGGCTCTGGATGAGATACGGTGGGGGGTGGGAAATAAAATCTAGAGGTGGGGGAAAAAAAATCGATACTGTGTAGTATCGTGATATTTTGTTTGCTAATAATGTATCGATACAGGGACAGCAGAAATCGATATTTTGTTACAAAAAAGGTTTTTGTGCTCTGACTTCAGAGCATGTTGATCCTTTTTCTGAGCAAGAATCCTGACATTCCTTCACTGTCCAAATGTGTTTAACTTTTTTTTGGCAGCAATAAACATGACAGTTTACTTATTTTAATTTAAGACATGTTTTATTTTAATTAAGTTTAAAACTTTTTTATTTAATGTAAAATTATATTTTGTTTTAATTTACTTTCAAATTCTTCAGTTGCTGAAGGGGCTGCATAGTTTTCATAAATTGCATAGTTCAGAATAGCTATAATTGTACCAGATGGTTGCATTCAGTTAAGTTGGACTAGACTGTAATACAAACCGTTCAGTTTGTCAACAATAAAACTGACTGAAATGAGAGAAAGACTGAGTGTGAGACTTTGATATTAGATAAAATGAATATTGATAAAGTTTACCTTTATGTACAGAATCTGAATATCGCAAAATATTTTTAAAAAATTGCAATAATATTGTATCGTGTGTTAAGTATTGTGATAATATCGTATCGTGGGATGTTTGGTGATTCCCACCTCTAATAAAATCCTTTTATAAGTTTATGGTAATCTCAAAATATGAAGCAATAAAGACCGCAAGTGTGCACTTTTACCCCCCTCAAAAAACAAAAACACTTCAGTGACAAGTGAAAGATGTTTTATACTAGAGTGTGTATATATATTATCTATATAGTTAGGATAAATGTTCCATCCATTCTTTGCATAAAGGGCAGAGAGAAAAAAGGAGGAAATCTTTAGGGATGTAAAAGACACAAAAACAACAGGTACTGACTTCAAACAGTACTGTACTTCTTCCTAGACAATAGCAAGTTCCCATTAAAAGAAAAATGTGTGTGTATGCCCTTTTATTGCTGACCTAAAATTTACTGGCTGGTCTTTGCAGGCTGTAGTCAGCACTCTTGGCCAGGATCTTACAGCTGGGTCACCTTTGGGGTAATAATGGCCTTTCATAATTCATTAACAACAACAACACGGCACACAGTTGGGGGCAGGGGTCAGCTTCCATGATGCACAAGGGAACCACGCCATTTTTAATCTGCCAACACAAGAATGTCTGACAGTCCAACAGTCACAATTCAGTATTCTCAGTGGGCTCCTTTTATCCAGTGTAATGTGGCAGCTGTGCACAGCTACAGGTGCTGCCAGACAGAGTGGATTTACACTAGCACTATCATTGGTGTAGCTCTGAAATATCTATTAATCTCATGTTGGGATACATGGGAAGTTTTCAAAGCTTTCATATGGATATACTGAGACCTGCTCCCTGTGGCAACTATTAGCATCTAGTGTTAATTATTGATGGTACTTAGTTGGAATTATTATAAAATCAAGAACTGTGATGAATTAGGACCACCTGTCTTGTCCGATATGATACTAGCTTTTTGAAAGTCTACCAGTAGCTGGATAATTCATGAGACTTCAGTTTAAATTTACAATTGTGATCTACAATGACTATGAAAACAAGACAATCAATGTAAAATTATTCATATTTCCTCGTCATAGTCGTTGTCATAACAAAACTCATTTTACTTGTGTAATAAATCACTCACACACTTTTTCTTAAGTTGCTGTGCTTTCATCCCTCTCTAAAACAAAACTTACCCAAAGGTCTTTGATTTACAAAGATGAGGCACTACATGATACAGCTGCCTATTTTAAATGCAGAAGAGCTTCTGACTCTCAGAAGGATGTTCTGTGACTGGCAGCAGAAGAAATTAAGGAAAATAAATGCCAATAATGAAGTCTTTTTTTTTAAAGAGACAAAATGAGCTTTTAAAACCCAAATTTCTCATTGTAATGTGAAAGTGAAATGTGGCTGTGTGATATTAACACTCTTAGGGACATTAATGGATAGCCGTCAAAATTTACACCCTTTTATGGTCGTCGGGACCCAAAATGGTCCCCATCCAAAAGGTGATATAGCAATGGATTTTATGAATTTTTTTTTCATTTTTTTTTCACATCAGATCTTTTAAACAACTTCAGACCTATCCACTGATATAAAGTTTTTCATAATTTTTTTCATATTTTTTAGGTTTTTATGGCTTTATTGTCATAAAAACCCCTGTTTTTTGGGGGGTAAAAAATCATAATATGCAATATTTTTAAAAAATGAGTTGCAAATGGAACTACTTGGCATGAGGTTATTAGAGGCTTGGATAGGTAAAAAATTCATAACAGAATTGATTTGGATACTTTATTATTTTTGGAGCAATAAGAGTTTTTCAAATTTACACCCTTTTATGGTCCTCGGGACCCAAAATGGTCCCCATCCAAAAGGTGATATAGCAATGGATTTTATGATTTTTTTTTTTCATTTTTTTTCACATCAGATCTTTTAAACAACTTCAGACCTATCCACTGATATAAAGTTTTTCATAATTTTTTTCATATTTTGTAGGTTTTTATGGCTTTATTGTCATAAAAACCCCTGTTTTTTGGGGGGTAAAAAATCATAATATGCAATATTTTTAAAAAATGAGTTGCAAATGGAACTACTTGGCATGAGGTTATTAGAGCCTTGGATAGGTAAAAAATTCATAACAGAATTGATTTGGATACTTTATTATTTTTGGAGCAATAAGAGTTTTTCAAATTTACACCCTTTTATGGTCCTCGGGACCCAAAATGGTCCCCATCCAAAAGGTGATATAGCAATGGATTTTATGAATTTTTTTTTCATTTTTTTTCACATCAGATCTTTTAAACAACTTCAGACCTATCCACTGATATAAAGTTTTTCATAATTTTTTTCATATTTTTTAGGTTTTTATGGCTTTATTGTCATAAAGACCCCTGTTTATTTTCTTTGGGGGGTAAAAAACCATAATATGCAATATTTTCAAAAAATGAGTTGCAAATGGAACTACTTGGCATGAGGTTATTAGAGCCTTGGATAGGTAAAGAATTCAGAATAGAATTGATTTGGATGCATTATTATTTTTGGAGCAATAAGAGTTTTTGCAATATACTTCCATTGGTATCACTCTGGACCCAAAATGGTCCCCATCCAAAAGGTGATATAGCAATGAATTTTATGAATTGTTTTTTCATTTTTTTTCACATCAGATCTTTTAAACAACTTCAGACCTAACCACAGATATAAAGTTTTTCATAAATTTGTAAATATTTTTTATGTTTTTATAGCTTTATTGTCATAAAGACCCCTGTTTATTTTTTATTTATTTATTTTGGGGGGGGAACCCGTAATATATATTATAAATATATTCTCAATCACATTCACACCACTCTCTTATATCAGTTCCACTACATCGAGACTATTTTATGGTGGTCAGCTGTTTTATTGTCATGTATTTTGCATAATAAGATAACCATGTCCTGCATTCAAAACCACTGAAAATGTCTATGGTGGTGCTGTACCTAATATTGTGCTCATTGGATCCAAAACATATTTTTCCTTTATTTTGAAGCCTGAGGCTTAGATCCATTAGGTATTCACGAGAAAAAAATTATCACATGTCAGGATTACAGTATATCGAAAATATGTGATTATAAAGGGAGTCAATGGGACCCAAAATGGTACGACGACCACAGATGGTAACACTTATGTGAATCTCCTTTACTATACACAACACCATAGAGGGGATCAATGAATTTTAAAAATAATGCTAAAATGCAACTCCTGGCCAAGTTTCATGCAACTAGTCTTTAAAATGACTGATATATTGAGAATCAAAAATCCAAGGGGACCCAAAAGGGTCCCTTTTTTGACTATGACCATCTAAGGGTTAAATGCATCATCTAGTGACAGCTCAGATCTTAACTTGAAGTACACCGCTTAGTTTCAGCAAAGAAATCATTCTATAACGTGTCATCTTTCAATGCTTAAATAATAGCTCATTGGATATAAATATGGTCTATGGTAGGAATAAAAAGCTCTGAGTCAAATGTATACTTAAGTCAGAAACATGCAATGTCAAATGCGTGCTGACATGCTAGCAACTTTTATAGCAAATGACTTGCTGTATATAGTTTCTTTTTCCTGTCCGTTATTTCCTTCAGTTTATCTTAGTGCTGATTGCCAGCTGACAACAGTTTTCCGCTCTTGGCTGACTAGTTACAAGATTCTGGTGCCTTTGTTGATAGGCAGGACAGAGTTTGCAGCTGCGCTGCCAAAAATGCAGGACTAATACAGCTGATTAACTGAAATCAGTTGGTGGAGCATACCACAACCATGCCTCTCTAACCAAACACTGTTGTTTCCCCATATACAGATTATGGTTTCCTCTTTTAAAATGCCTTCTTCAAAGTCCCATTCAACCTGTGAACCTATTAAAAAGTCTGTCTGGCTGCTGGCAATGAGATTGTAAAGACTGCAAAAAGTGACTTCCCCATTCTGTAGTGTGACCCCTCCCCACTTCCCATTACTTGATGCTACTGTGAAACAACTGTGTAGAGGAGCTTTCATTTACCCTGCCTCATTAAGCCTGGCTGGAAACAGACAGCTGCTCACTCACCCTCAGGCCCCTGATTCTCACTCTCTCTCTGAATTCTTCCCATATACACATAACAGTCTGGAGCAGCCTTTGAATGATGCTTTTTCATGACATGATGCAGTCTTCCACAATGTAAACTCCACTCAATCAGTGGTGGTGTACTTTTGTCAATTTTTATAGTTTGGCTTGAAATTTGGAAAATGACACATTTGTTTGAAGCACATTTACAAAGCTAAGCTGTCCGACTGAAACATCCATGTTCTTTGCATCATTGTTCAAATAAGCTTTTTTTTCCCCACTTAAATTTAATAATAAACATGTACCGAGATAGAGGACCCAGTCAACTATATACCTGCCTGCTTCTTTAAAACATCATGAGTGTTATAAGGTGGAGGGTAGGGCTGGGCGATATGGCCTAAAGTTCATATCACGATATAATTTGAAGCATGTGCGGTAACGATATATATCGCGATATTCTTTTCTTCTGTATAACGTATTTTCCACACTATAAAGCACACTTAAAATCCTTTAATTTTCTCAAAAATCGAGAGTGTGCCTTATGTATTGTGGAGATACAGAAATTATTTTATTGCTGCCATATAATCTGCATCATTATAATTGCATTAATAACATTCTTTACAGCATTATTTCATCTAATAATATTTCTCACAGTATTGATACTGCATTACAGTTGTTTATTGAAGATGTCCATTTGAGGATCCTTCCATTATGTTAACTTTTATTACAAGTACGGTTAGAAGTATTTTATACACATTGCATATCTGTGCTTATTTTGAGTTGATGTTCAGTTCATTAAGGGTCTTAAGCTTCACTGGCATGACTGTCCAGGTGATACATGCTGAGGGAAACTAGAACATAGAAGGATAACTGCAATGCATGCTTACAGTACATATAATACATATAATCTAGGAATGTGTCCGGCCTGAGGCCTCAACTCATTTGGTGTCTTACTATATTTTATTCTACTTGGTAACAGACGACCAGAGTCAATAATTAGCCTCAGAGACCCCGAGGGCTTGAAGTTTATTACCTTGTATGGAAGGTGTTATAGAAAAGAGAAGTTCTATGGCTGATTATAGCTATTAAAGATGTACGATTAACTGTGACTAATGTCTGGAACCTATTTTAATCTGTCATTGACGCCATGGGGGGGCGTGTACCCCACTGCTTTATAAGTATCCACAACATGTATTTTGGTTAGAAGACATATGTTGATGTTTTCTCCGGGCTGTTAATAAACTCATCGTTTGATTGCACTTTTCTGGGGCCTCCGTGGTTTGTGACACTGCTCTACATTGATTGATTTCACGACAGTATGAATTCTGGTTGTGCTTACTGACCTCGAACCGATTTTGGCGTGCAGAAATCTGTTAAAAAAAATATTTTAGTACAACTTTGGTAAGCCGCACTGCTTGATGGATTGTCAGAGCATTACGGCTGCCGTAGTGAGGAGCTTTGCGGAGTAATCTGGGTCCAAAACTCCCCCTTCAGGTCCCAAAGTCAAACGAACACTAAGAGTTAAAAACTGTCTAAATTCCTTAATCTTTAATAAAATCATCAGCGTTGCTGCTTTAGCAGGTGTAACAATTAAGTTTAACATCCATTTAATTTATTAAATTTAACGGAGTTAAAAGTTAGAAAGGAAGTTAGCTCCCTAGTTTCCACCTAAACATGACATACCATGTTCTGACTGAGAGATTTTTGAAACTAAATAAAACGTACAGCTCTGCTACCACTTCCAAAATAAATGAAGACAGAAAACTAAACAGCAGTGGCGTTTGTAGGGTTACTGAAGTTGGACTACCTGGTATATAATGTTGTGCTACGTGATTGCTAGCGACACAGCTATGTTAGCATAACATTAGCACAGTGAAGCTGAAGGATGAACACCAACTTTTTTTCCACTCATTAAAAGTTAACGTGAGGGATTCTGGTGGTCAGGGACAAATGCAATCGTATAGCAGGATGCTATACATGGGGCAAACGTCAGTCAGGAGAACAACTAAGACTATTCATCCACAATATGAGGTGAGTTATTAATATACTGCAACAACATGGGAATAGAAAAGCTACGAGAGAATTCAACATTAATGAATCAATGTTACGGAAGTGAAGGAAGCGCAGTTTTTGGCTTTCCCCATATTTCAAAAGTGCCTCATCTCTTTGCTATGACTGTCGCCTGGCATAATTTGCAGGTGATAATGGTTTTAGCCGCTGCGATGCTTTAAACCAAAACAGGCGCAGCTTGATGACATCATCAACATGCGCTATCGCGATAGAGCGGTATAGTCAAAATCTCTATCGTTGGCCAAATTTATATCGTTTCTATCGTATATCGTTTCTATCGCCCACCCCTAGTGGAGGGGTACACAGAAAAAGATATGTGTGTGTTAAAATGAATGTGTGACATTCATCCTCCACAGGGCCATCAATTCAACTGCAGTCGGGCTCATTTGGTCAGTAGTGAAACAGTAGCTACAGCTGTCCTGATGGGTAGAAGATGTGTCATTATGCCAGGAGTGCATACACTTTTGAGTCTAACATTCAGGTAAGACATGCAAGAAGAAACACTGACTTTGTAAAAGAAAGCTCACCACTTACAAATGAGTCTGTCTAACTGTGAAGGAACTGCAGAAATGTGTATTCTAAGGCCAGATGACGCTGGATAGATTGGACATTTATTATAGTATTCCTGTTATTATGTTGTAGTGTTACAGCCAATGCCAGCTGTGCCTGACTCTGTTCTGTGCCTCTCCTCACAGCTGTGACTAGATCTGCACATAGCAGCATGTATTTTTTTGGACCCAAGTAGCATTTAAGGTACTTCCAGAGCTAAACACCTTAGGGAGGCTAATGTGGAGGGATGGAGCAGAGACTTAGATGAAGCCAACGGCAGTGCTCCTATGAATGAAAGAAACAAACAACAAAAAAGCAAGTGCACAGCAGCGACAGTCTGCGATGCTCTATGAACATTCCAGCACAGCCTCCATAGAAATGTGTTAAAGGGCTTTTTGTCCAATGAGTTACCTCATCAGCACTCATGGCTCACATGGAACCACTGATACATCAGCATGCACTAGTGGGTGAAAGACACCAGTGCACTCCTTTGTGCAGATGCTTACATACGCATACATGAACGCAATCAGGGCACCAACCTTTTCTAACAGGAGCTTGACACATGAGAGATGACCCTCAAAACAGGCAGTCATCAGTGGAGTAAACCCATGTTTGTCTGGAGCCTGTGGAAGAAGAGGATGAGAGAGGAATGAGTGAGAAGAAGAAGACTTTTGGTCTTTGGAGGGAAAGCAAAGATTGTATATTGTTACACTTTTAAACTCTTGTTTTAAAAAGAAAAAAAAAAGTCTTTTGATTTGCAGATACCAATTTTCAGAGGGTGAGATGCACCGTGCTGATGTGAGTCTTCCTGTGCAATGAAGATTTAGAGACTTCCTACTCCTGATCATTAGAGTTAAAGCATCCATGTCTCATTGTAAATTACTAACACATGATGCTTTCAAGGTAAAAAGCAATTTAAAAGACTTTTGTTGAATCAGGCCACTACCACACCTTCTGAAACTACAAGCCTCAAGGGGCCATCAAGGTTAAATGTGAGAAGGGGTTTTCTAGCATAGAAAATTTGGGGCTTTCAAAGAGGTTTTAGCCTCACACGAAAGGAAGATTACCTGAACTACTACTGAACTTTTTTTAAGAGGGGCTTAATTTACTAAGCATAACAGGAAATGCATAGACCTCTGTTAAGTAAGGCAACACAGACTCACTGCCCTAACTGCAAGCGGATCAATTGTGGTTATGTGCGTCTCATGAGAAGCCCACTATGACCCATAAAAAACCCCTGCTGAGGCCTGGCCAACTCACTGGTAAAAAACAGCCAATGAACAGTGGGTAGAAATGTATATGATAAACTCCGTTTTATTAAAGCCAGGTTGCTTTTGTTTACACAAATAATGGTTTGTTTCTAACCAGACATTAGACAGTCAAAGGAAGGAGACACAGGCTCTGTTATTTTTGTGGTCACTGTAGTGCTGAGCAGTAGGCAAATTAATGCAAAAAGAATGAAGCTGAGATAGTTGTAACTCTTACATTGATATCTGCCCCCTTAGAAATGAGGAACTCCACCACATCTGTCTGACCGAAGTCTGCAGCATAATGCAGCGGCTTCCTCCCACCATCGAGGGTCCGGTTCACATGCTCAGCCTAGAGAAGGGAAAAAGTACACATTAACAGGGATGAGATCGCCTAACTTGGCATTGCCACAAGCCAGTATGGTGTCTCTTAGTTTAAAAAAACAAGACAAAAACAAAAAAGAAAACACAAATCAAAGCCCTTCAAAAGAAGGTAACATCTATTAAATCATTTTTTGCTGCTTGGACCCATAATAAAACACAAATTGGTCCCAGCGAGGGCTGTCAGTCCTGACTTTTTCCCCAGAAGTATATGAATAATTACTTGCCTGTATAAGGACGAAGGGAAGTGAAGCAAGAAAAGCATTCATCAGCTCAGAAAAATGGGTATACTATCAAGAATATAGAAGTATAGGAAGCCCTAGAAGATGCATTAATATCTTGTAACACAAGACCTTCATATTATAAACACCTAAGCTGGGGATGAAGGCTCAGGTGTTGGTTCTCCTGGGGCAACTAAGATCAACATTAATGAGATAGCAATAAAATGGACAGACTAGGCAAACAGCATTGAGAAATACTGTGCATTATTGATATCAAAACTGTATGAGATTACATATGACCTCAAGTTTTTACATTATTATTAATATTATAGTCATCTCCTGACTCTAATTCCTACATTAAATTTGCTACAATATTTACCATGAAAGCATAAAATGAAGACTCAACCTGCTACGGATCTCCAAATATGAATTTTTCGAAGCAGACACATTGAATTAATATGGCAGTAATGTCACATATATATTTAGTTTCATGAAATAACTGTTGTGAAAGGACTCAATATAATCTTGTACATAAAATAAATCCAGTTTTATGTAGACCTAAAACCTTAAGGTTACACTTTGGAAAAAAAACAAAACACCACATTTCTTTTTACTCTGCCATTTCTTGGGGTCAGATGAACATGGTCCGTTGCACACAAATTCTGTTCTATTACCACTAGATATTTCTGAAACAGAATCCACACCGCAGCACTGCCTTATCAAAAACATCCTTGTAGGTCAAATTCAACATACTGAACACAATGTTTGACCTTACCTCTCATCTTGCTAAGTCCTGTAGCTGATTGATATCAAACCTCAAACTTCTCTAAAAATGTTTAAATGTTACTTTCAGTGGTTGATAAAATTAAACGTGCTCCATTTATACTATAGAAAAAGGTTAGTTATTTTTATCTACATGTTTCGTCAATGACACAATTACAGCTGAACACAAGAAACCTCACTTCTCAGAAGTCACCAACTGTAATCATGAGCTCGTGTCAATCATTTGTAGTGGTGGTTTATATCAACAGTTCTTACAGTGCGGTCTTCGCCTCCTGCAGTTAACACACGCACACAAAACTTCACACAGTCCCTCCTACACTGGCAGCTCAAGTAATTGATCTGCACAACACTGAACAACAATTTGTCAGGAATTTGAAGAGGTCACTAAAGCTGCCCTTTCAGGAACACTGAAGGTTATTCGGTATGGCTACTAATAAAATAATAATAATGGTAATGTGGGAACTAGGCAGCAAAAATTATCAGTCCGAGAAGCTTCTTCAGTTCTAAGGTCAAATGGCGGACAAATCTGGGATTCGCCGCCATTTGACCTTAGAACTGAAGAAGCTTCTCGGATGAGAGGTGAAACGTCTTCAAGCAACTTAAAGAAGTCCAGACGCTTTTCTTTGCAAGCTCCTTTGATTAATACATATTATTAACAGGACAGTTATTTGTGTCTAAAAACTTGTGCTTTTCTTGACGTCACAGACTCAAGGTGAAAAAAAAAGGAAAAAAAAAAAAGAAATCTATCAGTGACTACATAGAAACAGTGGCAAGCACTTTATGGTGCCAAGTTGAACAAGTATAGCGTTACCTCAGACAACCTAAAAAATAAATTAATTTTTTCTTCTTTTGCTGTATGTAAGAGAATCTTAAAATATGTCACATACTTGGAGACGGTATGTATAGTTTTGACCCTGTGTGGAAAATTGTATGCTGTAAAATTATTCCACCCTAGAAAAAGAACAGTTGAAATAAATAGTTAAAAGTACCAAATTACCATGACGATCACGATGAGTGTATGTAAACAGTCATTTATACAAACACGTGATTAATAGTTGATGACACAAATAGAACAAGACACTAAGAAAAAAGAAAACACTTCTGTCTTCCCAAAAGTCACCAACATCCTGAGCATTATCAGTCTTTAAGAGTTTGATCAAAAACTATATGTAGTTTATGTATATATATGTATATGACAATGACAATAAATAAATACTACTACTACTAGTTTCACGTATTGTAAAACTTACATTGGAAACTAGCATTTTACAATTTAAACACATTAGTGAGCTCTACTTTATGAGGAAGCAATTATAGATTCAGTTAGTCATTTGTGGGAAACAACTGAGTGTAAATCATGTGGCAGTAAAACTATCCAGCTACTACCCAACTACAAAATCCGAATGCAGGCGTTTCCTAAGGTAGCTGTTTTACAGAAACATCTCTGCGTGGTAAGCATAGGCAGAAACCTTCTCATCAGGCTGCTCCAAAAAGAGCATGCTGGCATTAACGAACGCTGCAGTTGCTGTTAGCCAAGCCTCCATCTCCTAGACTACAGCTGAGACCACCGCCCACTAAAGCTGACTAGACACTGGCCCTGTCTGCTCGATTAGCCGCTAGCATATAGCTAGACATTTGCCTCAGCTCTCTTAACAACACGCTTATAGAAGACTGTAATATGCGTTTTCTAGTAACGTACATACTGTGCTTAAAACACCCAGTTACAGTAACATTGTTACTGGTGTCAAGAGCCGTTACCCGTGTTACGTACCAACAGATACCATAGTTGGTTAGCTAACCAACAAGTTGCTCTCAGCGGAAAGTGATAATGGATTAACTTTAAACACGTCTCGTTACCCGTAAGACGAATTAAAGCCAGTTTAAAGGTGCACACATTACCGTTAATGTTACAGACCCAGAATGTTCCAACAGCTTTTCAATTCTGGATTACCTAACTTAACATTGCCCAACTCCAGCTAACGCTAGCTCGCTAGCAGCTCTACGAACTAGCGTTGATTACCTTAGCTATGCTGACTGTAGTCAAAAAAAGCACAACAGTGGGCAAGTCAAATAACAGCTAAATTACCGTTTGCAGTGTGGCTTTGACCTCATCCAGGTCCCCGGTCTTCAGTGTCCAAATCAGATCTTTATCGCACATCTTTTTGTTGTCGGTTCGGTGTTGCACCTTCCTTGTTGTACTGCCGGGGGTTTGACAACTTATCTGCTAGTGTGTTAAAAGTTAGCTAGCTGAGGCTAGAAAACTACTACTCTCGTCGAGGCTAATACAGTTTCAGCTAAATAAAAATACTCAGAATAATAATTTTTGTTCGATATGGCGACTCAATGACGAGTGACGGGGAAAAATGGTTCACGAAAAGTTCTAAACGACAAAGTAGCAAACAGGTATCCGCCTTTCTGCAATCCAGAAATATTTCCGATGCCGTTACCCGGAAGAGAATATTTATGGAGAAGTTTATGCTGTTCTGTGACGATAAGGAGTTACTTAATGCAACGCATATGACTCGTCAGGATTTTTGAATATCCTAATTTGTAACAATTATTTACAGTTCCTGAATAAACATATACAGAAAAGTATAATTAAATAAGCTTCTATGTTACCATGTAAAGTAAAACGGAAATTCGTTCCTTATCTGGTTCTGCATTTAAGTTTTTTCGCACTTTGTCTTCACATCTGAGTATACACCGTTTCACTGTTTTTCAGAAATGTTTAACTGAAAAAATTTAATAATAGAAATAATAAACAGACAAAAACATTCAACTCCACTACAGTTAACGATGTAAGAAAACAAACCCATATGCCTAGTTACAAAATCCAAATGCAAACTATATTACATTCTTTTTACATTGTCATGTTAAGCCATAGCGCCACAGTAACCAAGGGAAGTCAAAATTATAGTTTCACATGTCTTTAAATAGCTATGACCAAACACCATATTCGTTTTTCTCCAAATTGCTGTGAACTGACATGGCCTTCAACATAAGTTTAATTTTTATTCAGAGCACAGCCTGGGTTTGAGCTACATTATTTCCACTTTAAAGCAGTCCTTTTTTTTTATCTTCACATGTAAGTGGTTTATTATTAGAACACAAAAAACACCTGAAGATATGTAAAAAAGAAAGACGTCACATATACTTAATAGCCACTTTATTAGGTATACTTGTTCACCTGCTTACTAGCACAAATATTTAATCTGCTAATTATATGGCAGAAGCTCAGCGCATTTAGACCTACAGACTTGTTCAAGATGACCTGCTGAAGTTCAAATCAAGCATTAGAATAGGGAAGAAAGGTGGTTGGAGTGACTTTGATCATGGCATGATTTTTAATGCCATGACTGTTGTGAGTATTTGAGAAATTGCTAAGCATGTGTAGGACTTACAGAGAATATATCTAGTGGATGGCAGTTCTCTGGGCAAAAATGGCTTGTTGATGCCAGTGATCACAAGAAAATGGCCCTACTGATATAAAAGCAACCGTAACTCACATCTGTTACTTGTTAAAACCAAAGTATACAGAAGAGCAGACAACTACACTGGCCGTCAGCTAACAGGAACAGGAAACTGAGGCTGCAGTTGACAGGGGTTCAGCAGAACTGAACAATAAAAGATTGTAAAATCGTTGTCAGGTCAGCTTGGCATAAATAATAGGAACGCACTGGCCCATCCTGGCTTAAATAAATAATTAAAGTATATAATTCACTGTAATTAAATGGCCCCACAGTCACCACATCTATCTCCAATAGAGCACCGTTGGGATGTGGTGGAATGGGATGTGCAGCAGCCAAATCTGCAGCAACCGTGTGATGCTATCATGCCAATATGGATCAAAATCCCTGAGGAATGTTTCCTATTACGTGAGCATGGCTGTGCATGATTACTTTTTAAGGCAGTGGTGAAAACAAACGCAGCATGTGTTGCATATTTATCCGTATTCTGACCTATGCCATTTAAGGATAGCTCCATCAGCTCCTGATGAATAGGGTCAGCTGCAGAAAGCAACACTCCAAAGGGGTAGAAAGATCAATCATTACATAACCTTAATCTATAAAGGCTCAAGGTCAGAGCAATAAGTTCAAAGCCTACAACTGCCTCTTTGCCTATTAAGCCACTAGAGACACCTACATCTGCTTTCATTCTTCCAGTGAAACCAACTAAGTGTATAATCTCCAATGTACCATCTTTGTGAAATATAGGTGAGGACAAAAGTCTTGTCACACATTCATTTGATGAAATCACTTCCCTGGAACTAGTCTAGACGAAGAAGATAACAGTAAAAGATACAATTCTAAGAAAATGCTATAGTGAATTAAAACACCGCTGGTTAAATTTAAGTGCTCTGCCTTCCTCTTTCCTTTATCACTGTACCTTGCATAGTATCCATCATCTCTCCAATATGTACATCTATATATTACAGACCTTGTAGCTGAAACACAATTATTAAAACCGTTTTAAGTGACAATAAGAATCAGATTTTTCCAGTCTATGCAACCGATTTTAGACCCTAATAATTGATAAGGACAGAGATGAGTATTGCCCAGATTTCCCCATGCTAATGTGACACACAGAACTTGACTAAAATTAATCCCAGAATGGGCTACAAATTCATGTGAAGTCTAAATTAATTATAGTCAGTTGCAAGTATTCACGGTTATAATGATGACATCTGCATACTAATGGTGCTGAAGAATGTACTGCTTAAGCATTTCATCACATATCCTCAATTCATATGACCCACAGCTGGATAGAAAATTAATAAAATCCTCCAGGTTTTCGATTAATCATTATTTGTAATAAAGATCTAAATTACACTTTTACCATACTTAAAGAGAACATAAAAACATACTTTAGCTGTGTCAAAAGGGAGGCCCAAATTTGTGAGAGTGCTGCACATTTCTTTAATGTACAAGCACCAGAGTGGAATTTTCCACCCGACAGACATGTTAAAGTAATTCTATCCATAGGCATGACAGTATGGCACCTCCATTTTTCAGTCTATTAGCAGCCCAGGCTGCAGAAATACATTATGCAACTGTGTCCATTAAACTGTCCAGACATTCTCCCTCCTCTCTAGCTTTTCAAAACATTCATGGGGATAATACTCAGTCAACGGTGCACATATACCTCCCCATAACTACAAGAACACTCAGCCATTACAGTCAGTTTGAATAATAATTAATTCACATAACCTCTGCAGTAAGTCAATTAGACATTCCTTCATGGATCAAATGCTGCCATTTTATGAAGACTATTTTCCTCACCGAGAGATTATAATTGATGCTTTAAAGTTAAAATTGTACATTTTGGGTCTCTAATTGTGCACGAACACTTTGTTGAACGCTATCTAGCAAAGAATAGACAAGAACTTCCACAAGTACATTTTTAATTTAAATAATAACACTTTAGCCTATCAAGCTTGGAAAAAAATGTGTTCTACTTAACTTCAGACTGACACTCTAGATTAGCATCTCAAATTTAAATCCCCTCACCATGTGAATGTAAATCAGCTACCTCAATCCCATTTTCCATTTATGTTTCTCCTAAGATAAAACCATAAAAAAGGTTTAACCACACTGCCAGACAGTATGTTGCATAAAACCAGTTTCCAGCTGTTCACTGGTGCACATTAAATGCCTTAAATTTAAATGAAAGATGCAGGAAAAACATTACTGCTCATGCTTATTTTAAAATATGGGAAAAAATGTAAATGAATACACGTTCTATGATTGTTACCTTTATTTCAAATAGTTTAGGAATATTGTTTCCAAATTCAAAAACAGGCAATGCTTAACTTATCTCTGGATAGTCTCTGTCTATTCCAGTCTGTCTTTGTCTGCTTTAAGTGCACTGGCCCTAAAGATGAGTCTTTCACATCAGGTTATAAATATAGAGTTTCAATTTAAAAAAGTGTGTGTGTGTGTGTGTGTGTGTGTGTGTGTGTGTGTGTGTGTGTGTGTGTGTGTGTGTGTGTGTGTGTGTGTGGGTGGGGGGGGGGGGGGGGGTAAATTTGTAAAATGCTGGACTATTTTTATCTGTGGATTAATACAAATCTGGTGGAGTCTTAATTACACCAGATGGGCCAGAGTATGTGGCATTGACTCAACTGAAGCTCATATACTGATGAAGGAATATTTCACTCAATTGTCTGTTCTAGATATTCAGCCTCATCTAAGTCCCCTGAAGTTTAATTTCAATACAAAATGATAAATATCTTAATAGAAGTTTAGTGTAGACCATATTAATGTAGGTCTCAAATTAATGCATGTCATTCCCCGCATAAATGCTTAACGAAGCCTGGACTGTGATATTATAAAGTGCAGTCCCCATAAAAGTCAAAACCTGATTTAAATTTAGTACCTACTTATAACTAGTCTTTTTGTTACCCCCCTCCCAATTTTCTCGGGTACTGTTTCACCTTCTCTATGTCTTTACCTACGTAACTATCTCTCTCTGTCTAACTCTGCTTAAATCTTTCCAGCAATGGGTGTGACTTCCCCAGATCCACTGGCACACCTTCTATAATCATATGCAGTATGTAACCGTGGGCATGTCATTCCACTCCTTGTTGCATTGTTAAGTTAAACAGTGATGTAGTTTAACTTGCAAACTTGCCTTGCCCGTCCTCTTTCAGCACAGAGTCCTTTCTAGTGCGTCTGCCTTCCAAACATACTGGCTTGACCCACTCTTGCCCTGTAGAGAAATTCTCACCCAAGCCTATGCCAATAGAAATAAAATACCCCTTACCTGAACCCACGCCTATGGGAGAACAGAGGAAATCAATGAGAACTTAACCTGTGAAATCAGAATCTATTTACCTGAATCTGAAAGAATTTTCTCACCAGTCCTTGGACTCAGTGGTACGAGACTTGATCTTGTGAAGAAAAGAGACTGGTACTTCGTCCCTGATTTCCAGCAAAAACTAACAAGTTATCTTTCTGAAACAGTCCGTTAAATCGACTTTTTCCAGTGTATCCAACAACTGAGCAGCTGTGTTGCACAAACCTCGATACTTCACTAGTACTGTACTGCGTCCATTGAGTCTGAACTTTTAACCTTGAATTTCATTTTGGTATAAAGAGGATAAGTCATTTTCAAAGGGCTGTGAGCAGACACGTGATGGCAAAAGCCACAATTTAGGCTGTTTGCGCCAAATGTTCTCCCAGGATGTTACAGTAGAATATGCATTGAAAGTTTCACTTTAGAAGACAAATTCACGGTGCACAAACCCATGAATGTCAAAAACAACCATGATCCTGCTCGCATTCCTGGTCGGATGACCTTCGGGTTCGGACACCGTTAGCTCTTCCACTAATAATTGCTCTCTCTGGGTCATAGCCTGAGACCCAACTCTCATCACGACTGATTTCTCTTGACATGACAGTCAGGTCAATTTGACACAGAAGTTGATGGCTGCTCTTTTCACAAGTTTGAAGTCCATATTGAAATCACAAAAACAAACATGATAATGGTCAGAAGGGAGAGAGGTGCTTCAAGGCAGCAATCTAGAAGTAGCAGCCATATTGGAAGGGGTACATTTATTTTACTTATCCCCTTCATGTCATGATGGACTGGAGCCTAGGCTATACACTGGACAGGTCACCAATCTGTTGCTAGTTTAGAACCACCAGTTAACCTAACCACATGCGTGTCTCTGGACAGTGGGAGGAAGGTGCATTACCCAGGGAGAATCCACACAGACACACGGAGAAGAATGCTAACCCCACACAGAAAGACACACTTGGTTAGTCAATGGCTGGTAGATTGTTGCTTTGTAGAGATAGTGGTAGCTATCACACCAAACTGCCATCTAGAACTTTGTCATCATACCTCATATACCAAGGTCTGAGAACCTTCAAAACTGACTATTTTTGGAGTTTCATTCCCCACAGTGATATCCAATAAAGGCAGCACCTTCCTCTACAGGACAGAAAATTGGGGACGAACAGTCTCACTGAATATTTTTGGAACACTGGTTCCTACATACATAAGTAACATTTTATTCATAAAGCAACTTTGAAGATAAATATCACAAAATGTTTCAATAAAATTGCTGCAAAATGAAAAACAATATATAGACACACACACACACACACACACACACACACACACACACAATACAAACTAACAGCTGGAGAGTTTGAGAATCCAGCTTCGAGACCATCCTTATCACGCTGATCACTGTAGTGAAGGGTAATCCATACTTGCTAAATTGCTTTAATCCATCTATCTTAGTTGTTCATGGCCTTGTCTTTGCCATAGCCAAATCTAATGTGATTAGTGAGGCCTGCTGTCACTGTCACAGGCACCCAAGGTATCTACTAAAGTCTCAGCACAATCCTGGGGACACACTGAAAATCACCCAAATGTCAGGTGTGTTTTCAAAGACAGCATTTGCTAAAGCAACCTGCTTGTCCAACATTGTCAGGACTTGGGAGGGCATATAGTCTTCAACAATCACATTTCAAAATTTAAAGAATAACTTTTATTTATTAAGGAAGATAAGGGCACTATATGTACAAGCAGCTGAAGACCAGAAAACAAAGCAACAAGCTGCAAGAGCTTCTCCGCAGAACTCCTGAATCCAGACGATTTATGACAATGTGTAAAACCCATAGACTGTATGTAAAAAAAGGATTTAGTCACTCTGATGTCACATACTAATTTATGACCCCGAGTTTTAAAGACTAAGCTTAACTTTTCAGCTAGCACCATTTTGGGTGGTTTGAAGCCAAAAGTGACAGTATCAGATGGAGAGTTATCTAGCTAGGGCTAGCAAGCTTAGTTAGCAACATACATCCATAGATGCAGTTACCTCATTGTTAATCACTTTCAAGTGGTTTATAGATGACTGTAAAAGTTAGCATGCTTCACTCATAACTTTAAGTCTTTGCTTTTACGTTGGTTATTTTCACATGGAGGTCTGTGGGGATAGACTTTCTTTAGGAGACAGGCTGAAGTGACCACTCTTTTGGCCATATTAGCCTTAATATTTCAGCCCTAGAAAATTTTGCTTGGTGACACTGACCACAATACATTATTCAGTCTGGCATTCATATAGATAAACTTACATTGCAGCCATAAAACATGACAAAAGTACTAAGATGTACACTTAGCTCAGAGAGCTTGGAGATAGTGGCAAATAAAAAAGTTCTCTGGCAGCCCCAGAAACCCCAGAACTGAAGACTTTTTTTATGCAGAGTGAAAGTGAACACAGTTACACTGAGTAGCTCTTTTTAAAGGACTTTTCTGATTTATCACGAAGACGTTATGTCAATCTTTATATACACAGATACTGTTTGTAAGTGGAATCAATTAATTGTTAGCTTTTTCTCTTTTAATAGCATTGAAAATATAGAAAATTTCCAAACGTATTCTTGAATACTGTCTGTAATGATTAGCCATGAATTTAAATTAAATGAATACACTACACTCTACACTGTAATTTCTCCCACTTGAAATATTCTTTTCTTTTTAATTTTGTTCTTCCTTTTAAGCAAAAAGAGATAACTACTTGGAGAAATATGCAGAATTTGAAAAGAAACACAGTCATGCAAGTTTATGTACCTTTAGAATGCAGCAGTACTATCAGTACTATCAGTAGCCTCAAAATTATCAGAATAGATGGAGGGTTTTGTGTTGTGTTTTGTGTTGGTGTGTATGTTTATCTATCAATGAAAAATTACATCCACATATACATATCTACTTTAAGCTTGCAGTTATTTGCCTTTTGGACACTGGGGGGCAGTGCAACAAGGTGTGAGTTGAGAGACCTCTTAGAAACCATGAAATAACTTTTTCACTCTGTGCAAAAGTCTTGAGCTGCCCATCATTTCTTTATATTTTACTTCCAAGAAGCCAGAGTTTCCTTGTGACTTTCTCTGGTAATGTTCGTAAGATATAGCAACGTCTTCACTGTAATGTCTGACAGAGGACCTGTGAGATGCATGTGACCCTTCAGTTCATCCATCTATGATTTGCTCGTCGGTTCATTACAAATCGTCTCATTGAAATATTGGCTGTCAAGAAGCCTTTCTTAAGGTAGGGTAACAGGGAAAAGGGTGGAGGCATGCCAAATTACATAAGAACTGTAAAAAATCAGTGGTAACAGGTCTTAAGAAGTGATGAATCCAAATTTTACGTTTTGATTTAAATTGCCGTATGTGCAGATGAAATCAGAAGAGAGGTACAGTGAATATCCACAGCCATCTATCCACATAGTGGAAGCTCTGCCATGTTTGAAGTCTGGGTTTCAGCCAGTGATTTGGGGGATCTTGTAAAAACTAATGGACCTATGAATGTTGAAAGGTACCCATCATGTCTTAAAGACCATACAACACCATACCGTAGTATATTATGCTAACAGAGCACTTCACTCTCAGATTGCAGGCTTACTTGTGGTTCATAGAAGAAGTGGGTTGCACGAAAGAGAATCTGAAAATGGAGAATGACGGAGAGCACAGATTTAAACCAAAGTGGAGGCTGATTGGCTCAAGAAAGGCAAGCAAGAAGATGATTGGACTAGAGAAATGATGTCAGTGTTGAGATTGACAATGTGGGAAAGCGATAGTCAGCTGAACTCAGGAAAGCAGGCAGATGAGTGATGACAGATCTTCCTTCTTGAACTTAGGCATCAGCTTCATATCATCATCCTCATTCACTTGTAAAAGATGGCTGGCTCCTTCTTGTTTTTCTGGAGGATTCTTCTTTTTCAAAGGGAGTTTTTCCTTCCCACTATCACAAAGTGCTTGCTCCTGGTGGGCCACTTGATTGCTAGGGTTTTCTCCAGAATACTGAAGGGTCTTTACCTTAAAGTATAAAGTGCATTGAGGTGGTTTTTGTTGTGATTTGGCACTATAGAAATAAACCTGAATTGAATAAGCTTGTAAGATCTGAGAAATTCCCTTGCAAGTTGAATGCTCCTCACAAATGTAGTATATATTATAGTAATATAATAATAATGATGGCTTTAGGTATACATAACTAAAAACTAAAAAATGTTTCTCAATGTTTAAATATATTATAAAATATAATATTCATCTGAAAACTCAGTGTGATAGGTCAGTTAGGACAACAGTTTTGTATTTGTGTGTTAGTTTGATTGAACAAGCTTGGGATGGTGTCAAATTTCACACATGGATTTCAATCACCAGCTAATGATAACGTTTAAAGTTCGTTGGTGCTGCAAATGTATTTAGGTTCATTTGATCTTTTTTGTTTTTGTTGAAAAAGTCAACCTGCTGCTGTTAGAAACAATGTTAATAAGAGTGCTAAAAGGCAGCCAAAGCAGTTAAATTGTGAGCCAGAAAAAATTCTCCTTGGTTAATCTACAGATTACTCATCGCGCCAAACAGATACTAAAACAACTGATAGCTGAAATAAATAGCACTGGAAGCTGCAGCAGTACGGTCATCTGTGTAACCTTGGGTACTGATTGCTTACCAAGCAAACCCACATGGCAATCTCACTGGACCAAGTTTGTCCCTCAACCATGACTTTGAACCCAATCAAATTACAAAAACTGTTCAGGAAAGGCTTGAGAAAGAAAGACCAAAGTCATCCTGCTTTCCAAGCTAACCATATCCTAATCATATCAAGCCATATCAAGCCAAATGGGCTTTTGGGCTACACCTAAATGATCTGTTGCTGACTTCCTGATGTAGAAATCCCCCCACAGGTCTTTCCCCTGCCTACACAGATTAGAGATGTTGAGGCAGCGCTAGTGGACCTGTACATGATTAGGCAGAAACTTCATATTTCAGCTGGTGGGTATACTATTTTTATATGTTTTATTACAGCTTTCGGGTATTTTTTTTATTATCAGTTATATTACATATGAATATATAAAAAAATAATGATCCAGTAGCTTATACAACTCTCTCAACTTCAGGATACTTTTTGTTTCATTTTGTGAATCTGAAGTTATAATATGTGTGTCTCATCACAGATTTAATGTAAAAACACCATCACCAAGTTAGAGATGAAAGCAATTTCCCTAACTCCCTGTAACGTGCCACCCTAGACTGATTTAGACCTCAAACAACCCTCTCAATCACAGCTGCCCTGTTGATCTCAGATATTGCACATGCAGCAAATCGGGTTTGTAAACTGGGAATGTATTGTGACAGAAAGGGCGAGCATCATCTGGTTTTTCAGCTTCACAATTTGAAAACTTTTGATAAAGGGAGTTCAGGCAAAACTCTTTCGGATGAATTTGTGAAGCAGAAAAAAGCAGTTTGGAAGACTAATAAAAACTGGTAACTGCGGGAGAGCGTGTTGTGTTTTAGCGGCAGAGGAAACATTAGTAGTACATAATTTTCCATCTGATGGACCCATGAGCTATTGAGTGTAATCTCAAGAGAAATTAAATCTCTGTCAAAGTCTGCAATGCAGAGATAAAGTAATATTACTGTATGAGCAATGGGTAGTCGTGCTAGATAGCATAACAGCTCTAGGTTGTAGTTTTCAACAGGCAACCTGTGGAAACATTTGACTGTTAAAGTTAATATTAAAAAGCAACATTTTCACTTCAGCTGTCAGTGGTTTTCTAAAAAGTCTATCTTAGAACTGTGATTGAATGATCTTAAACAGGACCTGAAGCTTTTAAGATCCTGATGCCCTCGGGGTCAAATGGTGACCACTAGTGGCTAATTCTCTAAATATCCTGTTTGGTCTGATCTATCTGAGGCTGACTCGTCATTGTTACAGGGAGCGGTCAGTGTGTCCTCTGTGGGCAGACATGTGCTGCTTCTTCTGACACCATGCACTGCCTCCCCCTAGGGGTCAGGCCATAGATACAGCCTTCCTTAATGGGAGTGTGGGCATGAGGAAATAGGGAAGGCATAGAACAGGACCTGTCTGCAAGCACAGGCACACTGATGTGTACCACATTCCTGCCAACCTATCAGCCACTGTGAGAGTGGGCTTTCAGGCACTGAGGTGTGAAGAAAATATATTCCAAGACTTGTTCATTTCACAGAGTCTGTGATGAATTTGCTACCAGGAGACTAGGATCATCACTATAATTCTTGGATGCTTACAGCTCCTAATAAATTGAGCAGAAACACCCGTGGCTGTCAATTGTTCACCCATTTCACCCTCTATCATCTGGCCTCCACTTCCATAAGGCAGTGCTATCACATCATCTATCACTATGAGGTTTTGTCCACTACCGGCTACCCCTGATCACCCCTGACTAGCTCTGACTGGGGGCCAGTGCTTTATATGGTAGATGTGAGTCTTGATAGGATTTGACAACTTTATTAGGCACAAATCAGGCGGCCGCACTTTCATTCTCTGGTGGACATGTGAGCGATGTGCGCCCCAAGCTGTGGTTCTCATCATGGGTGGAATTCTCTTTTTCACTTTTTCCTCTATCTCTTTTTATTCAAAGCCCCTGGGTCCTTCTCACACTTTATCATTCCCTCCCCTCAGCGCTCTACTACAGGAGCTTTAGGGGACATATTGTTGCTTGGATTGTTGGTCCTGTCATTAATGAATAGTATCAAGCTCACGACAAAAACAACCACAGTTGTCACTTTGGACCATTGTTAATGCCAAGTCACATTAAGTCACATGACATAGCTGATCAGCCTGTCCACACCGTGCAGTACACAGGACACTAACTGTAGCGGTTCACCGTAAAATACTTTTGGCCATCACGAAACAGGAATATACGAGAAGGCAATGAAATACATTTGGCTTTAGAGATAATAAATTAATCCAAGGATAAATAATAACTCCACTCTGGTTTTCTCGGGTGCAATGATTTATTTCAGCGCAACAGAGGAAGAAGAAAAACCCATTTGTCAGTATGTCTCAGTGAGGGGTTAAACAGAGGGAATCCTGAAGAGATTAACACAGGCATGTTCCCGAAGCTCTTCACTCAAGAGCAAAATGAAAATCACCCAATTTCTTTGAGAAAAGTTTGGGCAAATTGAGAAGCATTATGGAGAGAGTGGAGCCGAAAAAGGATTTCATGCATTAACATTTCCTTCTCACTTCAGCAGCATTCATTCTGGCTTTGTTAACAGTCCCCCACCCCAAAGGGAGATCAGAAAAGAAAGACAGAAGGCACGGACAATTTCCATAAGTCACTTCTTTTCTTTGCATATATTCAAATGAATGTATAAGGTCTGAAAAGAGGCAAAGTCGCTTCTACAGCTACAGAAGTGGGATCTTCTATTTTTAGGATTTGATCGTTGATCTCTAAAAACAGAAAAAAACAAGCAAACAAACAAACAAAACAAAAAGGCATAAATTGTATCCAAGGCTCAAGTGATTCTTGTAAGAGAGATTTATCACACGCCTTTAGGATATGCGCTCCACTTGAGGACAAAGCGCATCTCCACCACACTGATCGGCACAGCAGATGAACTTTGTATTGCACGAAACAACGAGTTTCACGTCAGTTAAGACATCAATCCCTTTGTGGCTGCAAACACAACAGTATATGACGGCAAAAAGAAATAGCAACTCAGTTTTTGCAGTGCGCGACTGATGTAGCAGCAAAATGAAATAGTAGCAATTTCAGGATATGAAGCTGCCCTGTTTGGAAACAGTAAAGCCTTGCCAGACAAAATCTGTGATATATCTGTGATGTTATGATTGTTTTTGGAAATATATGGAAATGATGCAGAAAATGTGATTTTCTAAAAGTGCAGTTACATTTTGCCTTTTCATTCTTGTGCTTTTTTTTTTTCCAAAGCGACAGCTCTACCTTGAAAATAAGGAGGAGAAAAGGATGGATGTGTGATTTCTGGTTCAGGCAGACAGATTATGATTGATAATACTACCTAAATTTCACATTTTTGATCATTTACTCTAATATGAGAAGGAAAATGAGAATGCATGTTGACCTTCTTTTCGTATTCCAGCTCAGCTGTTATTTTTCAAGGTGATGCACATTGAGTCCACTTTGGCTGATTATTCACAGGCATGCTGAAGACACAATGACATTGACAATGAAAATGATCAGTAGATAAGGATCATTACTTTCACAATAAGAGTCAGTGTCATTAAAAACATGAAATGCCTTTCGCAACATCCTATTGCATCTCTACCTAGGAAATTATACACATCGAGTAGTACACAGTGCTTCCTTTAACAGTTTTGGTGTGGATCGCCTGATGATCCTTGCTATCTGTTGTTGTATTTGTTGGGGAAGTTACCTGAGCACTTAATTGTGTAAATTATAATGCATTGGGTTACAAGAAAACACAAGGATGTAAGACAGGAAAGACAGGATGTAACAAAGGTGCCACACCAACAGCAGACCAGAGATTAATTGTGCAGGGATTAAAGGCCCTGCAGCAGAAACAGTGGTGGCTACATGGAAGAGCCCACGCTCTAAATTAAATTAACAGGAGATGGGCTCATTAGCAGTCAGCTGAATACTCAGCAAGAATCTCTGTACTATAGGCAACACAGGAAAGGCAGTCAGATGGTAATATCTGTTTTTCCAACTGTGACATTTTTAAGAAAAGGTATATTGTCAGAAGTTGCTTTAAATGCTTTAATTAAATTTGAAACTCTTACAATTAAGAGAGAAAAAAAATGTTCAATTTGTAACCATCAGCTTGAATTTGAAAAGCCGCCGTGTATGAGCGCAGCAAGCTGTGCCTTGAGCTCATGCAGGGATTTTTTCTAAAATCCTGTGTCTGATTTCTGTTACCCAGTAAATCAGTAGGGTTAGTCTCAGCAGGAAGTTGCGCTAAAGAAGTAACCATGATACAAAATCATCGGACAAAAAGTGTAAGAAATCATTTTGGTTTGGGATCTGAAATCCTGGCAGCTTCAATAGGCATCAGTTATAGAGAAATGAAATGTGATCCTGCAGTATAAGAGTTTGCTGTCTCATAGTAACAAGTGACAGTACAGATTTAATACATCTCAGTCCACCTCAGTTCCAATGAATGAGAAAAGTTATACCTACTGTATAGACACAGTGTAATGCTTTAGTGCTTACATGGATGCTGTTTTTAGTCATATTTACATTTTGAATGCTGTGATACTGTAACGCTGGGCTGATAATATATCACAATGATATATCACAATAATTGAATGATTTTTCCCTCTTCAGATGGAGCATCTGAAGAGGGAAAAATCATTGTACCTCAGCTGCTGGGATGTAATTGGCCTACATTATGTTCTCTATTACCGTGGGAATACACTGGATGCATGCCTCCAATGTTGCATCTCTGATGTAGTTTTGTTCCCTTCTGCTTCGAATCACTCTGAATTTCAGAAGCACAGCATACAGTGTGCATGGTCTTTTATTTTGAAAATCAGCAACCACCAACAGTGTTTCTGTGACTTCCTGTCCTCTTTATATTCTTTATGCAGCTTAATGTCAAAAATAGAGTTAACAGGCATTGTTTGTGACAAACAGTTGCCGAATCTGAAGGAATCGGGTTATGCGTCCATAGGATCCATCACTTCTGTGCGTCTCACTCACTTTCTGTGTAAGTTTGTGTTTAAAGTTGCCTCAAGCCTGGTACACCGCTGAAGACTAGGTAGGTGAAGCTTTATTGTTTTTAGGAGTTGTTCGTGTGAATCAGCGGCACCAAACTTGGCAGGGGATTAATAATTAATAATAATGGATTGGATTTATATAGCGCTTTTTCAAGGCACCCAAAGCGCTTTACAATGCCATTATTCATTCACTCTCACATTCACACACTGGTGGAGGCAAGCTACGGTTGTAGCCACAGCTGCCCTGGCGCAGACTGACAGAAGCGAGGCTGCCATATCGCGCCACCCTCTGGCCAACACCAGTAGGCGGTAGGGTAAAGTGTCTTGCCCAAGGACACAGCGATCAGGACAGAGAGCCCGGGGATCGAACCGGTGACCTTCCGGTTACAGATACGCTTCCCAACCCCCTGAGCCACGGTCGCCCCATAAGATTAGGACATTCGTTAATTAAGCTCTTGTAGCTGAGGCAGTTAGGTCGTTTTTATGTTGGCGTAGTGTGTACACTGTGTGTGCATCTAATATGTCAGTGTTGATGGATGCTAATGAGATCCTCATGAGGTGAGTGTTTTGTGCTGTGACCTTTAGTGTTGTGGGGAATATGGCTACTTTTGTTGGATCACTTGTGAGTGTTGTTGGCCAGATGATGGCAATAACACTAAGGGGTGCTGAGCCACCCTTGATGTGATCATTGTGTGGCCATAGCTCTCCATTTTGTTGGTCACTAGTATGCTTGCTTTACTGAACCTTGTGGATTAAAGTAACTTGTTGTGGTATGAGGCCACTTGTATGTGACCATTTGTGTGGTGGAGACAACAAATCACTTGGTTGTGGTTATTTGTTGCTACTTTTGGTTTTGTGTTGTAGCAGGTCAAGTAATCATTTTGAGTTTGTGACTGTTGCGCTCCTTTGTGTTGTTCACGTGTTACTTTTTGTGTGTGTTTAGAGTGGCAACTTCAAATCCTCATGCAGGGGCATCCATGCTTAAAGATGCCAACTATAATGTGAACACTGTGCTTCTGTTAGCTTTTCCTTTTATTTCAGGTTTGAGGGTCAAGGACCTGAAGGCTTCAGGGGGGCATATAAGAAATTTAGGGGTCCTAGAGGAACGCTTTTGAGGGAGGTGTTACGTCCCTCTCCTAATCTCCTCAGCTGGTGCTAATTGGCCACACCTAGTCGGGTGTTGATAAAAACATACCTAAGGCAGGCTTTCAAAGAGCCTCACTAGCCGTGCCTTGGTGGTACCGGCCGTGTTCAGCCAGCCTGCTCTGCCATTTTAGGATTAAAACCTCTTCTCACTAACATTCATCTTTTCTTTTTTTATGTTATGGCTTTTGAGCCGGGTCGTAACACCAAACATTAAACATTTTATGGCTACTTGATGGTTCACTCAGACTGGAGTAAAAACATGAAGGCAACGTCATTTTTTTGCTGTCAGAGAATGAATGCAAGTTGTAGTTACCAGCTGGTTGACCAGAGGTGGAGAATCTCTATTAGTTCTAAAGCAAAATATATGTTGGCCCATAGGACTCTTTCATCCAATCAGGTGCACTCATACAAAAACAATAGGAAAGGGAGAGCAACCTTCACGCATCTTCTTATAATTCATGTGAACACACCTCACATCATAAGCACTGGCCTCAGCGGGAGTGAATGCAACAAAGGGATTTAGCCCTAATAGCTGTGCTTTACAAACAGACTTCAAATGTAGCACTGAAAAGTGGCAGTGTGACCGAATGTTGTATTCAGCATGTTCACGCTTCGTGCTCAATGGTGCCATCAGAGAACACCTCATTGCATCTTGCTTTAGCCCACTAATGAATTAGAGAGAACACCATCCTTTCATCACCTGAGCCTCATCAGGTTCCTGTCCAAAACTCATCACCCCTTGCCAGGTTTCTCTTTTTCCTCTTAATCACCACTCTCACCCTTCAGTTTCCTGCTAAAGCAATCTTGCAGTCGGATACTGAAACAAGAAAAAGAAGATTGCAAGCCATTCACAGAGTGATTTTTGATCCCAGAGAAAGACTCGTGATTTTGCAGAGGCTGTTCTAATTGTTTATTCCAACAAAATGATAATTAATCTGCCTCGCTGGATGTACCTGCTTCTGCATGTACAGGTGAGCCGGCGTCAGGCTCTCAGTTTGCACATGTGGCATTGCTTTTGTTCCAGGCCTCGACTGTGTGCTTCATTTACATAACTGTAATTACCTGTGTGGGCAGAAGACCAGCTGCTGCCCCAGGTATGAAGGCTGTTTTCTTCCCATCTTCCTTGTTCAACTGTGAATCACTTAAATTGCCCAGTCTAAACACCGTGCAAAATCTGGGTGAGTTACAGCTTTAGAAATCCTGCTTTCCTTAATGACAGGTTTTGCTAAATGCTGCCTGAACTGGGTCTTGAGGAGAGGAAAATGAGCGTGTAAAAGAAGAAAATCAGAGGCGTTTTTATTCCTGCTGACCAAACACTTTTTCCTCTGACTTTCCTCTGATGCATTTCTCCAGGGTTTTTTTTCTCGCCTGCTCTGTGGGTTTCCACTGAGCATCCTTATTATATGTAAGTATCCAGCTTATCTCATGCCAGGACAAACCCAGATTCAGCTGTAGTGCCTAAAAATTGTTCACAAAAATGTATTTGCATGGCACCATTCACACTGTAAAAAGAATTAAAAATATTACAAAGGCTTCATCTGAGGATGAGAAAAAATACAGAAGAATTAAGACCTCAAAGAAGGTCTTTACAAACACCTTTCTAAAGTATTGTTTTAGTGTCACCTAAGACAACAACACAAAAATATACTGTGCATTGAGATCAGTGGTGATTTGTCCAGACTCCATATTGTTCATTCAAGCTCTGTAACACAGATGAGCCAACCAGGCTTAGCTTTTCACATTTATGTCTTTTCTTTTCACGATTGAGTGCATATGGAAGAGATTGGTTTAATTATTTTCACGTGAGATGTGCTGATTAGAAAAATCACTTACTTTGACAGCCAAAAACTACCAGCTCTTCAAAACTGACAACTCTTTCATTTAATCCAACATTAACTGTGTGAAAAAAGAAAAAAAAATATTACTATTCAGCCGCAGATTCATCAAAGCTCAAAGGGAAAATCGGATGAGACGAGAGTTAACCTCAGGAATGCAAATCGGGAACTTTTGCCTTGAATTAATCTGTTAGATTATAGAGTGTGCCCATCATGCAGCAGAGCACTGAAAATGGAGATAAACACTGTCATTTTTTCCTCCAGAATATGCCCACCTACTCTGAAAATGAGACTTGATTCATTGGCAGGGGGGAAATCTCAAATATTTACCATGCTCTGTGGTGTAACTGATACCTGGAGATGGAAGATGATGAGGTGAGAGACAGAGACTAATGGACAGATAAATATGCAGGTACGAGTTTCTCTTGAGGCTCGTGGAAATCTTATCTGAGGAAGTGAGCTGCTATCAGACGTCTGAAATCAGCAGACAGGCTGTTTACATAACAGCCTTGGAACCCTCAAACATTTCCTAGGAGGTGCATCTTCATGCTTTAATTTATTCACCTCACCAACCCTGTCACCATGCGCGCTGAAGTAGTTGCAGAGGGCATTACCTTCACAGCAGCTGAAAACCAATTAGACTTAAAATATATACTGAGTGTGATGAAAGCAAAGCTCAAGTCTTTGTTTGTTTTTTTACTTTGTGTTCAAAGGCCTATGATGGAGTTGTGTTTGTTTGTGTCTCCATAGCTATAAAGTGTACTCTATGGCACCTCTGCTTGGAGGATGTCATGTTGAGTATTGCTTTGCCTTCTAAATTTAGCCAAGCGAGAACACCAAGTATCTCCACTCTGCGCGTACAGTACATATGCAGCTTTTCTGTGGGGATAGCGCTCTACTCTCAAGCAATCAATATTGAATGCACCTACAGGGACTAACCAAGCAAATGTCTGCAGGCTAGACGCAGTCCCTTCCTACCCATTTTCTATATATAAAACTGGCCTGGCATATAATGAAAAACATTACCTGCCACTAGTGCACATAACTCTACCAGCAGCCTGACGGAGGAGTTATGGAACAGGGGCCAAAGAATGATCCAATTACACAAATAGTATTTTTGCACCGAAGCATCATTTATCACAGCAGTCTAAAGAGATAAATCATTGCTGTGCTTTCGTTTACAATGAAATCCCCAGAAATCATTCGGTAATAGGAGATAAAGAGACCATCTCAGTATAACTGAGCTGCCCTCGCTTTCCGTCCACGAGTCAGCCATATGTGCAGGTATAGAGTCTGTATATTAGCAGACCTGTGTCTCATTCTTCAGAAAAAGAGTGGGCTTTGTGCTCAGTCACTCTCTGGAGAGTATCTGTCTCTCCTGTGGCAAAGCCTTGTTCCACAAACAAATGCATATGACAGATGTCAACAAGTTACCAGCCAGTCCTGCCACGAGCCTGCTTTCACCTTGACATCCTGCTTATATGCAGTCACCGCAGAGCAGAGATCCTCCATGGCCATTATCTGCTGAAATAAGTGGTGGAAATTTGAAAAAAGAACTTTTTCTCCCAGTTTTTGCCAGTACAACAACGTGTTCTTTGAAATAATGTGTTCAGACTTGTCGGAGCTGTCTAAGCCAACACCTGCAGTGGTTTATTCATATGCCTTTAATTAAGTAAATATGAAAACTTTCACATATACACAGAAAGTTTTATTGTTTTAGAGACTAATAAGAGTCAAACACTTTTATTGGGGAACTTCATGAAAAAAATATTAGACACTTGTATAATTTATGCACAGTCTATTAATCATAACAGAAAACAAAGTAGGGAAAATTCATGATCTTTCTTTCCTGGGGTGGTCGTCATGTTAGCCAGGTTTGTTGTAGCGCTTGATGGTTTTTGCAACTGCACTTTGGGACTCATTCAAAGTTTTAGCAATTTTCCAGACTTGCTGACCTTTAGTTCTTGGACTGTCATTTCTCTTTTCTTAGGTTCTTAGGATTGGTTCTTACCACAATATGAATTCTTACAGTTGTCAAATAGGGCTGTCAGCTGTGTACCAACCTGACTTCTGCACAACACAACTGATGTCTTTACTTACCTGGATGATTGAGCATGCATCAAAATGAAACACAACTGATGGTCCAAATCCTATTAAGAAGGCAAGGAATTCGATAAAAGAGCCCTGACAAGGCACACCTGTGAAGTGAAAAGCATTTCAGGTGACTAAACAAGTTGCACAAGTTCATTGAGATAATGCCAAGGGTTTGCAGCGCTGGAGGATGCAATATCAATAAAACATTAACATGTAGAGTAAATAAATGCTATTTATATAGTGATTTAGATGACGTTATAGAAACATTAGGTAGGTTAACTCGTAACAGCTCAATAACATGATTAAGTATAATAAGAGCATATCTGAGAGACAGAGTTTCTCAGAAGTGAAAATGGACAGAAGTTCAATCTGCAAAAATCTGAGTCAACCATTTCAGAATGCTCCTCGACATAAAGTTGTGAACACTTGGAATATCTAATCATTCATATTACATAATCTAATTGAAAAGCAAAACAAAATAAGAAAAAAGACTAAACTGTGGGAATCTGGAGAATTCTATGTGTGCAAGGGACAAGGCCAAAAATCAATATTGGATGCCTGTGATCTTCAGGCCCTCAGACAGCTCTGCATTACAAACAGACACGATTCTTTCATGGAAATCACTACACAGGCTCAAGAAATCGTTCAGAAATCACTGTCTGTGTACACAGTTCACTGAACTATTTGAAAATGCAGGTTAAAGTATGCGTATGCAAAGAAGAACACATGAAATCTCTAGGCCAATGCTCATTTAAAGTGAAAACTGTCATCAGATGAGCTGAAATTTGAAATTCTTTTTGAGAAAAAAAAAAAATGGGTGCTGCGTCCTCCATACTAAAGGAGATATGGTCCATCTGGCTTGGTATCAGTGCTCTGTTCAAAAAGCCTGAATCTCTGATAGTATGAGGCTGCATGAGTGTTCAGCAATTTGACAGCTTGCACATCTGGAAAGGCAACATAATGCTGAAAGGTATATGCAGGTTTTAGAACAACATACGCTCCCATTCTGAAAGCATGTTTTTCAGGAAAGACCTTGAATATTTGAGCATGATAAAACTAAACTTGAATACAGCAGCTATTAAAACAGCATGGTTTCATATTTAGAGTTTGGGTGCTGAACTGAAAATGCTGGCTTTACACATGAACTATAATTTATTTATGTTTTTAGTTGGTTAATTAAAAATATTAATTTAATGAATACATAATGTATGAATTATATATTGTATTTTGAACTATGCCAGAGCTAGTAAGTGATAATGCATGCATGAGCATAACTGTTTATTATTTGCTAATTGTGCTTTTACATAAGAGTTTTACAACTCGTCAGTGAGGAAGTCCTCACTCCTGTGCTAGTACACATTATATAATTATTGTAATTGTAGGAACTATAATTATGATGATTGTAGTAACACATGTGACAGACACTGTTTCTACTTTTAAGATTAGACTTAAAACCTTTCTTTATGTTAAAGCGTATAGTTAGGGCTGGATCAGGTGACCCTGAATCCTCCTTTGGTTACGATGCAATAAGTGTATGGATTCCCATGATGCACTGAGTATTTCTTCTTCAGTCACTTTTCTCACTCACTGTGTGTTTTCACACATCTCTCTGTATTTAATTATTAGTTATTATTAATCTCTGGCTCTGTCTTTTGTTCCATTTTCCTCCCCTCACCTTAACCGATCACGGCAGATGGCCCCTCCCTGAGCCTGGTTCTGCTGGAGATTTCTACCTGTTAGAAGGGACTTCATATTATTTTGCTTCCTACTTTTTTATAAAGAATTATCTAGAAACAGTGGGCAATTACCAAACTGCAATATAAAATCTGAGTGCAAGTTCCCAAAGGAGGCAGTAAAGACATCCATATTACCCGCTGTAATGGATGTGGATATGCCTAATAGCCACATTGCAGCTATGTTCATTGTGCTAATGCACTGGAGGCTAATCGAGAGACCTTTGACCACCAAATGCATAAGTAATAAAGCTGTCTCAGTGTGCTAATCAATACAAACTGAATACATTGGAAAGAAAAATCCTCTATTTTTATTCTGGGATATTCTGGGAACGGAGCCAACTTTAATAAATCTGTTCTTTAAAGGGTTGGAAAGAACATCTCAGTGGATACATGCTGTTATGGAAAGGTGTTCTGTCTTCCTCCGTGATCACGTTTCAGTCAAAACCACATCTCTCATTTATCTCTTTAGGGCAGCAGTGCCTTCACTGGATCAGCATATCTTTGCCTTTGCAAGTGCTGCTCTCTCAGCATGTAGCAAGCACCCATCACTGAGTTATGATCATGCCTCTATAATGAGCAGAGACCCAAACCCTGTTGAACACACATCGTTCCCATGGCAGGGAGGAGGAAGAGGAGGAAGCACGCGGGGGAGGGGGGTTAAATATTCCACAGCGTGGTCCGATCTTGCCCAGCTTCAGAGAGTAATGAAGCAGCTCCACAGATCGGTTGTATACGTCCCTATCTCTCTGCCTAATGAATGAATGAGCCGCACCCAGGTGAAAAACGAGCTGGCTCAGTGCAGCTCCTTAAGGGGAAAAAGTGAGATTCCTTTTCCTAGCAAAACACCACATATTCCCAGCCTCTACTGCTCGCCTCCCCCTGTTCCAAACTTGGATTTCAGTGGGAATGATTGATTAAACTGAAAACAGCCCGCGCCCCAACTCCAATCCTCTCCTCTGCTGCATCCCTAACTAATTTGGTTTGTGCTGTTGCAGCGAGCTGTGTTTACAGCTTTGCCATTTCACCTACAAAGACATTTATGCAACTGGTGCAACAACAGCAGATCGAGTATTCACAGGTGAGGTTAATCACATAAGGGCACTGTCATAGGTCAATTCTTAACAGTCAGGAGACTCAGTATGTGTAAAGAAACAAAACAAAAACAACCTATTTCCTTAATCGTACAACTGCAGCAGAAAGAGTGCTTTCCAACTAAAACTTTGTCCAAAGCCTATGGGGCTACTTGCAATGTAGCTGATCAAAATAATGCTAATATGCCCGAAAAAGTAAACAGTCGAGTTCAGCATTAATACAGCTACAGCCACAAAAGTCAGTGCAGTGCTTAAGTCCTTTTAGGCTCAGACAATGCCCTTAGGCAGACCTCAAGGCAATGGCGAGCCCTCTTGGTGTCCTATTAAGGTTGCAGTCCAGCTGGTGTGTTGCATGTGAGATAACCTGGCACATCTCTTCATGCAAAACACTGTCTAGGGTCACTTGCTCTTGAAAGCAGTCAACCTAAAAATGGTCTTTAACTCTCATATCAGCGCTGCCATCTGGAACTCAAGTTCACTCCTCTCCCTGGAAGCCCATCACTTAAAAAAAAAAATCCTTTACAAGGTCTACGTTTTATTGTCAGGTGACTCGGTATGTTGAAGCTGAAGAGACCACAGTGTCAGGAAAACAATAGCTAAAAACTGAAAATCCGAGACTGGTCACCCATAACCACAATGAGTATGTTTTAAAACAAAGATATATGCAAATTAAATGTAAATCAGATGCATCAGCTTTTAAAAAAGAGGATATGGCTTTGGATTATTCAAAGTGACTGCTTTGAAAGTCCAGGGCTGCACAATTTACTTTATATTGAGATACCTTGGACAAACTTTTTAATAAGATGTATTTACTGGATAGAAATTTGCATTATATTGACATTTTCAGTTATCGTCATGCTGTAAATACACTGGAAATATAGTTTGTGCCTAAACAACTGAATATGTTTTATTACAGCTAGGTAAAATCGGAACTGTTCAAGCCACGATATTATAACTGCATTGTAGCCATATGTAATCCCTGAGCTTCAACACTCACAATAAAAATAATCATATATGGAGACGCCGCATTCTCACTATAATAATTATTTTATTAGAATAAGTAAAACAAGGTCCGTCATTCTTTCAGTCTGCATGCTGCTATTTTTGTGGCTCCAACCTGTTTATTTTTCTTTTGATCGTCCTTCTCTCTGTGTTTGCACATGTTCATTTGTTCTGAAGACATCTGGCGCTGAAGCAGCCCACAGATGAGCATTAAACGCAAACATTGATGGCCGGTGTGGACAATGGTCTCTGAAAATAACAAAGTTAAGAGCATTCACAAAAGAGTGAAAAACGTGGGGTTTGAAAAGACTGTAGGTAACAAAAATGGAATGGAAGAAAAACAGGTGTATTCATAAAATTATCAGACTAAAATTATCAGACCCCTTTGAGTCTTGCTATAATGCAGCCTATAATGCTATAGAATTATTTAAATTAATTACTTTATTTTATTTTAAAACCCATAATGACATCATAAAACACAATAATTGTTTTGAAATCTTTACAATTCTATTAATAATGAAAAATAAATATTCAGACTCTGTATTTAGTCGTAACACCCCTGAGTCTGATTACTATCTCAAGTCTTCTTGGGTATGGGATGATAGGATTTTCACTTTTCACCAGAAAGTCCGAGTCCCTCTCAGGTTGGATAGTATATCTGTGAAAAGACACTTTTTATTTATTTATTTATTTATTTATTTATTTATTTATTTTGGCCTGTCCCGTTTGGCTCTTTTGCCATCAGAATTGTTGTCTAAAGGCAAAGAAAGATGCCCAACGGATTTACTTTACCAAACTGACCATCCCAGCCTTGCCATAATGGTCTATTTGATTCACCTTTTATTGTTTATTTTATTTTCACTTACTGAATACGGGACAGACTTGACTGGGGGAAAGAAGGGGAGAAAGAAAGAGGGAAAGAGAAACAGCTGAGAAGAGGGACGGGGGAGAAGGGCAAAAGACAAAAACCAACAGAACGGGCAGAGAAAAAAAAATGCATATATCAATCACCTGGATCACCTGCTGAGAAAGAAAAAAGAAAGCAAGCAGAAGAGAACAAGAGTAATAGAATAAACAACATCACAATGATATATGGGAATATGACAGTAAATACTAAATGTTAAACATTATTGTGCAGCACATAAGATCAACAGAACACAGTGTGCTTTGAGGTAGGAGCCAAAAAGGGTGTAGTTTGTGGGTGTGATCACCCGTGTGTACACCTGTGAGCATGGACGCGCTTGTTTTTTGTTTTTTTAAAAGGTTCCTTCATGTAATAATCTGCTAGAGGGTGTGGGGGGGCCACAGCCCCGTCCTCCAGGGCGTGAAGCAGGTGTGGAGGAGATCAAAACTCCAGACATCCAGAGGCCCCCAGAACACAAGAGACCAAGGAAGACCAACAGAGGGGCAGCTGCGCCACTGTCCCGGAAAGAGCTGAGGAGAGTCCCAGATGAGGGCTCACTCAGCAGCCGCGGAGCAGAAGCCAGGGGGAGTTGCAGTGACGCGCCCGTGAGCTCCGCCGGCAGCCAGCTGCGCCTGAGTGACCGAGCCCCAGGCCGAGAGGCCGGGGGCACCCCACCTCCGAAGTGGCCCGAGCGAGCCCCAGGCTCCAGGCCCCGATAAGCGGCCGCCAAGGAGTGAGCCGGTGTGTACCTGGACGCCCATCCCCGGACACAAAGAACCACCAACGCACCGATGTCTGAGGGGGTCCGCCACTGGCAGGGGAAGTGGTGGTAGGGGGAGATAGGCCTCCAAACCTTGGAGGGCCTGAGATGTCCCCAGAGAGGTGGCGCCTGACACCCAACCTGACATATAGACACAGAAATACAGGCACACACAGATACAAACATCCATTCCCACCCTCATGCTCTCATATGCACTTACTCCACACTCAACCAACGTGGAGACAGACATAAAGAGACGTTGTACACACGATCACACTCCCCAAGCGTACTCTACAAACCGGGTCTAGGTGCCCCCGCCCCTGGAGGGGGGAACTGCACCCAGACCCAGGTGGTGTTTCCCTTTTCCCTGCGGTGGGGGGAGGCAGACCGCCCCGACTCCGCAGCAGCAGGAAGGCTCCACACTCCAGACCGCAGTCGGACAGCCAACTCCTCCTCCTAGTCCTAGCCCCCCTGCTCCAGCAGGTCGCAGAGAATGGGGGTGAGAGAAGACTCCAAACCTCCCTCCACCCGCTCATTGTAATGTTGATGCATGTGTGTTCTAAGGTGCATTTAAAACCCAGGAGGGCTTGGAGCTACCTGCCAGAGAGCAGCAGGTAAGCGCATGGTCCTTCCTGCTAGCCCTCAATGTCTACGTGTATTTAAAATTGAGAGGTGGGCAACGACGCCAGGGGTGGGATGTACACCCTGATGGTACTTTGGACTCCGTGTATCGTGCCCACCCCCAAGATCCTATATGTATGTGTAATGAGAGTGTGAGTAATGTGAATGTCTAAGTTGTGGGATAAAATTGAGGCAGAGGCAGCCAGAAGGGGACAGAGGGGGGGGTAGCCTCCTCTGCACCCTGGTGACATACCCCTACTCCAAGGCCCTGCATGTGTGGGTGGTTGTGGTGGAGCGGGAAGAGGGAGGCAGCTGGAGATGGGGAGGGAAGGAAGGGAGGGGCAAGTGACCCCTCCCTGGGGCCAGCTCCCCCGCTGACCCCAGTAGGCACCCCCATACTCCGCGACCCGCCAGGGAAAGGGGGCCCAGGCCCATCCAGACCGGGCCCAGTGCAGCAGCGCCGCCCGGCCCCACAGAGCCCGGGACAGTCCACCCAACCCCACCACAGAGAAAACTGCACCCACCCCACCATCCACTCATCTTCCAGACTACATAAGACAATAAACACCCAGGCTGAGATCTTCCTCCACCTCTCCTGTATCTCCCCCTCCTGCAGAGGGAGCTCCTGAGGAGAGGAAAGCTCCTGCAAGATGTGACAATCTCCCCCCCCTACAAAAGACACTTTTTAGTCTCCCTAAAAGTTGATTAGATTTTGAGTGGGCCAGTCGAAGACATTCATGGGGCAGCTCCTTAACAAGCCCAGCTGCTGTCTTCACTATCTGCTCAGGGTTGTTATTCTGTTCGAGGCAAGTCTGATGTCAAGTTCAACTTTTCCTCAACCCTGACCACCCTGACCATCCCTGAAAAACCTTTGGTATGGCATTGGGTAGTTTCTTCATGTCACAACACTTACAGTTCTTTGCTTAATAAAACCAGAGAAAACTCTTTCTTCATGCATCTGATCAGTGAAGTGTCCCAGTGGTTATTGTTTTTCTGGACGCTTCTCCGAGAAAATCTGACCCTCACCCAGAGTGATATAGACACAAAGACATTTTACTGATCTCACAAGAGAAGTCGTTGAATCTTAGAACATAACAAACCTGAGCAGATAGTCAAGGCAGGGAAATTGGTGATCAGATGGTTCTTGGTCACTCTCTCACTATGGCAGTTCATCCTTGGACTGGTCAGTTTGTTTATGTGGCAAGATCAGATAACGGTCCTGGTTCTTCCAAACTTCTCCGTGCTCATCAAAGCCCAGTACCAGATTTTTTTTTAAATCTATGGCCGTCTCCAGGTTTGTACCGCTCAGCTTTAAATACAGTACCGTTGGTTTTTTACAACAACATCATTGTTAGCTTTGTGGTCTTAGATAAACAGGTGTGCTCCTTTTCACATATGTCCAATTAAAAAATAGATGGACTTCAGTGAAGGAGGAGAGACATCTCAAAGGTGATCAAAATAAAGTACTCTAATGGATTAAAAATTTGACAACAAAGAGTCTCTATGTGACATTTGACTTATGTGTAATTTGACTCTTTTAGATAACTTTATTGTCACCATAAGTACAGACAGATTTCTGTGAACTTTAAAAATTATATATTTGGTCAGATACAAATCCAGGCCTTTAGGCAGTTCTGCAGAATACATTTAGAAGGAGGGGTTGTTCATTTATTCTCATTTAATTGTATTGGATGTGCACCATTAGCTGAGTTTTGTATAGTAGGTGCTACTACAGTAAATGAGAGGAATAGGTATCATAATGTAACTACACAGACAATTCACTCTGTGTTGAAAATGAATTGTAAACCTTCAGTGGGCCAATAGAAGTTCACTGAACTATAACTATGGCTTTTATAACAAGCATCTGTCTCTCTCTGTCTCTCTGGTTTCGGGTGGTAGATGATAGGATGTTTCTGTAAATGAGTTTGGGGAGCAAGTGCAGGTCACAAGTGAGGAAGATAAGGCTTTGCACAGATGAGGTCATTTTTCATCAGAATGATAGCAAACCTCTGGTCGGGATGCGCCAAATGAATGGTGCCTGACAAATGAATGGTGCCTGATGTAGGCTCATTTTCACCACATGCACCATATTTGCAAGTGAACATTTACACATTTGTTAGATTCACGCATACTTACATTTAACATTTTAAAGTATTTATTTTATAGTATGGATGGAATTGGACATACTAAGTGTGTTCCTCTAAATATACTATGCCATGCCACCCACTGGGTCTGTTAAATGCCTTTGAATAGACTGTCCAAATGACTGAAAGATATTGGAATAGGAATTTTTTTGGTGACTCTCATTCAAGGTACTTTAGAAAAAAAAATCATCAGTCTTTTTTTCCCCCAGTACTTACAGTGAAGGAAAAATGAGCATGTTTGTCCTTTCAGAGTTTTCATGTGAAAAATCCCGACTTGATTTTACTGTTAGAAAAGAGCCGTTTCAGTACAGAATCACTAGAAAAATTCCAAAGGTGCTTTTCTTGATTTATATGTTTGACTATAAGTAAATCCAATTTATCACCATAAAACTTAAAATAAAACTTATATTACATATATTACACTTTGCTCCAGTGATCTGATGACAGTTTCATCTGCAGGATACTGTGCAGGTCGAGGGATTACCCTTCTAACCCCCCTGCTAACACTGTGATGCATACAGCTGGGTTCAGACATTTGTTATTCATCTGGTGCCAATTTGTTTCTGAGCGATTCAGTGAATTTCATGTATTCGACGCGTGAAGACTCCTTTACCCTTGGCTAAGCACTCTCTTGCTGGAACACCCTGCCATCAATTTTTTAACAGGTTAGCACAGAGAGACAGATAACCATTCACCAGCACACCAACAGCCACTTTAGAATCACCAATTAACCACACAAGTGTGTCTTTGGAGAGGTTCAAACATTTTTGCTGCGAGGTCACCAGTACACTGCTGTGGTGCCTAGCTATTTGTTCTGTTGACTAAATCATATAACTAATCTAACTAAAAGTTTATAAGGTTAGTTAATGTTATACCATCTTCTAGTTTACTCTGGATTGGATTGCAATTTATATATGGCTTTACTCTTCACTCTTATGTAGCACTCCAAGCACTTTTTACTCTGAATTAAACTGAATTCACAGACACATTTTTAACTCGCAAACTCAGATGCTTGCATTGGAGGATAGATAGGGATCAATATTTTGCTCAAGGACACTTGAACATATGGATGCAACAGCTGGAATCAAACCACTGACCTTGTGAATAGTAGGCTCTAAGTCCTGAGTCATCATAAACAACAAGAGTTTGGGTAACCAGTGAGTGTAAGGGGTCCATGCAGGAGATGTGAATGAAACAAATAGCGACACTTGCACTACTGCTGTAACTACTACTGCTACAAAAAAATATCCCTCTGCGTAATTTCACACTTGTAAAATGCCTTCTACATGTCCAAACATGCAGGATTTGACATTAAAATCAGTGAGAAAGGCGAGTGTTGTTTACATTAATGGAAGCAAGGTCATGCTACAAATTCAGCACTTTTTTTTAGCAGTCATTAACATAAAAAAAAAATAAGGAAAATAAGGTTGAACTTTAGTGAAATAAAGGTCAGCATGACAGCATCAGCATTCATTGTATCATTTTTGCTCAAATAAAACAAACAAAAAACACAGTTTCAGTCAACATGTTTTTCCTCTGCTCCTGCTGGAAGTGCCTCTGCGCCCCACCACACAAGGGCCAATCCCACAGTTTGTGAACCACTGATGGGTTTTGTTTTTTAATAGCAAAGACTACAAAGTCTAACTATTCAGACTTGCCTATCAAATGTAAGAAAATATATATTTAAATCATCCAAAAAAACCCCAAAACAAAACAAAAAAATTAATTAAAATTAATTAATTAAATTAATAAATGATAAAGAAGCCCTGAAGTAGTAGGAGAAAGTTATTATCCTGCCTTGAGCTTACAAAACTTTATACGCTGGCTCAAGACACCCTTGCAGGAAGGACACAGATGTTCAATATCCAAGTATCCAATCATAACCTCCAGCTTTACTCTATGGCTGATGCATTTATATGACAGCCGTATTCTTCATTGTATGCATAATATAGGGATACATAAGGGTCTTGGACTCCAGCCTTATTTTAGAGGATGTAGTACTGACATGCTTATCTATGCCCTGGCAGCCCTTCTCAGGAACACAATCACACTCCAATACACCCCGAATTACTTTGAACAAAACAAATGGCATTTACCATTTCAGGAGATAAGCAAAGGGGGCATGTGTGAAATAGACAAACAAACAAAAGGGAGAGTTGGAGGCAGCAGCAGAGTTAATCTTGGTCTGAGGCCGGATTAACGGCCATGCTTGCATTTTCCTTGAGAATAATCGAAGAGGTCCTGGTCTTATGAATAACTCTATCCAAAAAAGAGGCACTTCTGGCTATGAAAGCTGGGGAGAGTCAATGAAGAGAGAAATAACTGAGGGACAAAAAAAGTCCAGCTTTAACTGGTTGAGTCCACATTTTCATTTCATGGCCTGTGGGGGCTACTGAGAACTTCTAATATATACTCGGGACAGAATGAACAGGTTGATGTCTTATTGGGAGTTGCGCTTGCATCGCAAACAGCCTTCTTTCTTTCATCGACTTGAATGCGCACATCTATTTCTACTACAGTTTTATTGAACTGCTGCCAGGGACACATTTTTGTGAACAAGTAGTCTTTAAAATAACTGAACTTGGTAAAGATTTAGCTGCCTGTCAATACTTTCTCACTGCTGCTTGCTTTTCTGACATTGCCTCCAAGATTGTGAGAAGCCGTCATGCCCGAGGTCTTTCAGACAACACTGCAGAACCACAAAATGGCAGCATCCAATCAGTGCCTGCCTAGGCAGCCTGATTTCTCAGTAAAACCGCAGGAGGCACGCTGATTAAGACCAGTGCAGTGACAGGAGAGGAGTGCCAGACCTTTTATTTATTCTGAATTATATAAAAAAAGAAAAACCCTTAAATGCAAGGTAAGGATGTCTGCTTGAGAATATGTGTGGATGTCAGAGGAAAGCAGAGGAGTAATCTTTCTGAGATTTGTTATTTTTTGCTATTCTTGCTGGTCTTTTTCAATGGAGCGGGCTAGTGTTGAGTCATAAAGTCCAAAAGTATGAAGAAGATGCCATAATGGATCAGCATGGCTACTGAAATGTTATACTAATGGATGGCTTTTACCTGACCTGTAAATCATTAGTAAATGATGTATATTTCATTAATAAATCATTTTGTTACAGCTTATTAACCTTTTACAAATGGATCCCCTACAAAATATGGCATCACTACATTTCTTACAAATTCCACTTGTAGTGGGTGCAAAATCTTTAAGCTGTCTCAATCAAGATGGTTATATATAATGCAAAGGATATTTGTTATGCATTAGTGTCCACTGATTATTACAGCCAAAGTGCACACTGATAGTATTGCTCCCACTAGACTATACATTACTGTGCAAAATTCCTGAGCAACTCCTCATTTCTTGATAATTTGCTGTGAAAATAGAAGGTGCAGTGATTTATTGAAACATATGCAAATACACATGGATATACAGTATACAAGGCAGAAACTGTTTTTATGCATATAATTCTCACAAGCTTGGAAGTTAGTTTTTGTTATCACCATTTTTATTCATCAACACAGCCTGAGCTCTATTAGGCAAACTTACTTGTAATTCCTTTCATTAGTCTTTAGGAATAGTTCTCCGGGCTTTGTGGAGGACATTCAAAGCTCTTCTTTGGCTCTGGGCGAAGTTAGCCCATGACTGATAGCGTTCCACTGTGTGCTTTTCTATCCAGGTATGCTATTACTGCACTGGCAGTGTGTTTGGGATCATTGTCATTTTGAAAAATGAGTCAGTTACCAATTACATCCTTTCCAGATGGTATTTCATGGTGGATTAAAATATGACAGTCCATACTGATGAACCAAATATTTAAAATTTGTGTTTAATGCATTAAATCTGTTACCATTGTTTTTTAGTTTTTGCGAGATTTGGCACACCTTAACCTTTTTTTTCCCATTTCCTTTCTTTTAAAAAAAGGGCTTCTTGAAAGACACACATCCATTGAAAGCATTTGTAATGAGGCTTTGGTGAGCAATATTTGGATGAACCGAAGTGCCACATTCATCTCTTGGGTGCTGCATCACCCAAAATGCAGACACACTAAGAGACAGAGTTCACTAACAAAAGGCAAGCCATTTATTTGGCAGGTTAAAGTCCTAAAACACACAAAAAAAAAATCAAAAAGACTATCTGGCTCCTTGTAAACAAACTATAAATAATGATGGGTAACTCGAGACTTTTGCACGTTTTTTATGTCAACACTTGAAACTGAAAATTCCTTTTTAAAAATATCAGATTTATAAATAGCCATCTTTGCTCATGTCAGTTAATGTTTTATGGTGATTGCTTGGATATTTAGCCTAGCCGTATTTTTTTCTTGTCATTGTTATACAGTGCTAGTCTATCAGGACAGAAATTGCACAAGTTATTCATTTACCTCTTTGATATGAGCAAATGGAAACAAAATGACAGCAATCATATGCATATATATTTATATATGATATCACCAATCACACCAGTATTTAATCTGTTTCTTTTCTTTCTTTGTTTTTCCCCTTTCCCCCTTTGTTTTCTTTATCTTTCCTGCACATTCCTGCCTTGCTTGCTGTACTTCCTTTGGCTCTGTTAAATTGTCTACTTGTTCACTCGCTCACTCATCCATTATATACAGGGAGTGCAGAATTATTAGGCAAATGAGTATTTTGTCCACATCATCCTCTTCATGCATGTTGTCTTACTCCAAGCTGTATAGGCTCGAAAGCCTACACCAATTAAGCATATTGGGTGATGTGCATCTCTGTAATGAAAAGGGGTGTGGTCTAATGACATCAACACCCTATATCAGGTGTGCATAATTATTAGGCAACGTCCTTTCCTTTGGCAAAATGGGTCAAAAGAAGGACTTGACAGGCTCAGAAAAGTCAAAAATAGTGAGATATCTTGCAGAGGGATGCAGCAGTCTCAAAATTGCAAAGCTTCTGAAGCGTGATCATCGAACAATCAAGCGTTTCATTCAAAATAGTCAACAGGGTCGCAAGAAGTGTGTGGAAAAACCAAGGCGCAAAATAACTGCCCATGAACTGAGAAAAGTCAAGCGTGCAGCTGCCAAGATGCCACTTGCCACCAGTTTGGCCATATTTCAGAGCTGCAACATCACTGGAGTGCCCAAAAGCACAAGGTGTGCAATACTCAGAGACATGGCCAAGGTAAGAAAGGCTGAAAGACGACCACCACTGAACAAGACACACAAGCTGAAACGTCAAGACTGGGCCAAGAAATATCTCAAGACTGGTTTTTCTAAGGTTTTATGGACTGATGAAATGAGAGTGAGTCTTGATGGGCCAGATGGATGGGCCCGTGGCTGGATTGGTAAAGGGCAGAGAGCTCCAGTCCGACTCAGACTCCAGCAAGGTGGAGGTGGAGTACTGGTTTGGGCTGGTATCATCAAAGATGAGCTTGTGGGGCCTTTTTGGGTTGAGGATGGAGTCAAGCTCAACTCCCAGTCCTACTGCCAGTTTCTGGAAGACACCTTCTTCAAGCAGTGGTACAGGAAGAAGTCTGCATCCTTCAAGAAAAACATGATTTTCATGCAGGACAATGCTCCATCACACGCGTCCAAGTACTCCACAGCGTGGCTGGCAAGAAAGGGTATAAAAGAAGAAAAACTAATGACATGGCCTCCTTGTTCACCTGATCTGAACCCCATTGAGAACCTGTGGTCCATCATCAAATGTGAGATTTACAAGGAGGGAAAACAGTACACCTCTCTGAACAGTGTCTGGGAGGCTGTGGTTGCTGCTGCACGCAATGTTGATGGTGAACAGATCAAAACACTGACAGAATCCATGGATGGCAGGCTTTTGAGTGTCCTTGCAAAGAAAGGTGGCTATATTGGTCGCTGATTTGTTTTTGTTTTGTTTTTGAATGTCAGAAATGTATATTTGTGAATGTGGAGATGTTATATTGGTTTCACTGGTAAAAATAAATAATTGAAATGGGTATATATTTGTTTTTTGTTAAGTTGCCTAATAATTCTGCACAGTAATAGTCACCTGCACACACAGATATCCCCCTAAAATAGCTAAAACTAAAAACAAACTAAAAACTACTTCCAAAAACATTCAGCTTTGATATTAATGAGTTTTTTGGGTTCATTGAGAACATGGTTGTTGTTCAATAATTAAATTATTCCTCAAAAATACAACTTGCCTAATAATTCTGCACTCCCTGTAGATGAAAGCTATGGTTGAAAAGTAAGAGACTATAAATTGACCTAATCTAATCAGCTGTAATCAGCCATTTGAATGATGCGCTTGTGTGTCATGTGTTTCACTTTTTCCCCACCTTCCATCTATTTTGATTAGTTTGGTCTGAGGTTTGGTTATGCTTTTTTCATGGTACAGCAGTCGTCTCTACACAGAGCCTACGGGGGTTTTCCACCTACACAAACATGCTTGTGTGCAGTCCTCCTAACACCCAACAAACACAGCCCGATGTGATTGACGATGGGCACAGGTCAAACGCTGATTGGCTGAAAGGTGGGGCAGGCCAGGCAAGGCACAGCAGCATGCACCACAAATGTGTGAGGTACAAAAATACTTTAAAAATGAAAAAATACAGCATGAGAAGCACAGATGTTGGCTGTGGTAGTGGTGGTGTTTTTCCTGATGTTAGAACTTTGCTCCTCTCTGCAGCTGGTTGATGGACCGACAACAGCACAAGTGAGAGTAGCCTGCAGACAGATTGTCTGTTGCACTGCCCCCTGGTGACAGTGAACAGTTACAACATGTAGAAACAGTCTGCAAAGATGTCCGTAGGCTGCGAGTTGAACCACTACAAAACTTTGTTGAAGCACTCCAGCTTTCAGCAGTGTGTGCTAGTGTGGAAATAACATGTAGTCCAGCGTTGTACCTGGCTGGTTTCTCATGTTTCTTTGGATTTATCTTATCTCTGTCAGTTTGGATTATCTTGCTTGAACTTTTGTTGGACTTTTCATGCTTCTTCCCTGCAGTACCTGCAGTTTATTCTTAGTTTTCTTTGTTTTCACTACCTGCTTGTCTGGCTCCTGTCTCCATTTCAGCCTGTTTTTAACAGAACTGTAAAACAACAACATCCCACAATCCCGTGTCATTTATTCAAACTGACCCGTGGGGCTTTGTTACAAACACTTGCAGTAGAATATATTCTTTTCCGCCTTATACCCTCCAATGCAACAAATGCAGGAGAAATGAATCAAGCGATGAACCATACACTCATCTCCTATTCCTTTCAAGATGATGGAAAACAGTTTTGTGTCTTTCTTTGCTGCTGTCATAAATCAAAACATGTGCCGTGGCAGGCAGCTGTCAGCCAAGTCCAGTGTAGTAATTAACACACTCATTCATGTTTCCTTACACGTCATCCCTCTTGCGTAGACACGTTTGGTTTCTTACTGGATCCGAGCCTAATTACAATTACTAAAACAGCACTAAACGCAGCAAACATTTGAAAGGATGTTTCAGCACAGCTCAGATTTGCCACACAGCCACATTATTTAGCTGTGCATGATTAATGGTGATTTAAATAAATAAACACATCCTAATTGTTTTGCAGTTACATTCCTTTCTCTCTGTGTGTTTCTGAAACAGGTTTGTAATACAAGATAATAACCCAAATGAAAAAATGCCACAAATTAAAAAGCGGCTCCAACTGTGCTTTTGTTAAGAAGGAGAAAAAAAGCTTTTTGATAAAAGCATGGGACAGCAACGTGGAGGTGAGCAGTGCTGACATCTGAACAATAGCGTGCTTGCTAACGACTGTGATTCAACTAATGCTGTTCAATGCATAATGAGCCACCCAGCACCAGAGATGCTGGCCCTTGTATTCTGCATTTTTATTGATGATGGTAATCTATTTATTTATTTTGGGAAAGAAACTGACCTGCAATGACATTGCTAGTGGGAGTAGTGCATTTTTTCTCTGTCCCATGCTGTCATTCTTTTTTTCTTTTTCATTTTTTAAAAGAAGCTTTGATACTTATAAAATATGAAGCCAATATCAGGCCTCCCTGTCTGCACAGCTGGATGCCTACAGCAGGGAACGCAGCCTGACGCAGGCCAACCTGCCATGCAATAATCGTCACTAATGCCACTAATTATGAATATTGTCGGCTAATGAGTAGATGAAATAAGAGAATTACAGTTCATCGCTAATGAGTTCATCTAATTAGGCCATTAATTAACTCCAGAAGAGGTACATTATGGGAGGGGAACTTTGCTGCGTTTGTAGTGAAATGATGAAAGCCAAAAAAAGGGTTAGACAGAAGAGTCGCACATAAGATGAAAGCACATAAACACATCTTCTGGTCTTCACCCTGTCCGCATTAAATCTTCCAATCAAGGCGTTAGGCTCTTTGTCAGAGGATCACGCCTTAACTGTCTCTACCTTAACTTTCAAGGCATGTGCGAAATACAAGTGGTTTTTAGATTTAGCTGCATGTAAATGTGCGCACAGGCTGATAACGCTGCCTTTCACAGAACCCTTCAAGATTAGTGATACTCCATTGAAATTCTAAACAAACAGTTTTCAAATTCAGTTTTAAGATTGTATGTTAAACTACAAAGCATCAAGTTTTACATTTAAATATTTAAATCTATAATATTTCCACTTTGCACCATAATGTTCACCAGTTAGCCTGGAGAAAGGCTCAAATATAAAAATGAATGAAATTACTACTTTGGCACATATTCAGCTCAATTATAAAGCTATGAAACAATTCAACTGAGTCAGTCGGAATTGGACAATAACCCAAAGTAGCTAAATTCAAATTGATATTATTTCTCTGCTGCTATATTGTGCCCTAAAGACCTCACATAATAATCCTTTGGCCTCTCAGACAGTTCTAGTACAAGGCCAGATAACTGTCGAGAGACTGTGGATTGCCTAAAGGATCAACACCATTCCCCACTTTGTACACCATTACACTTCCTTTAATTGAATTGCAGAAAGTGCGGTTAATTAAGAGATAAATGTTAGGAACACACGAGCAATGAGGGAACAAAAAGACCCCTGATGGTGGACAGCAGAGCCACTGACCTTCTCTGGAGGAATTTCTTTCTTCCTCAAAAACTATGCTGATGCCGCTGCTGTTCACACCACATCCAGCGCCTTTAATTTTTTAGTCAAAAGCAGAACCTGGGGAGTGTTTGGCACATCTGAGGAACAAGGAGAAATTCATCACATTCTCACATCAAAGACACACAGCGGAGACTCATAAGAAGGCTGCCCCCTCCCCCGCAACATTCCTCATGTCAGGACTGTGGCTACATTTTAATGGACTGGAGTTTACCCCAGCTTTTAAGACAGGAAAGTTTTTCATGTAACTAAATGACAAGTGCATTTCACTCATCTGCATGTATTCTGATACAAAATGACCAGCTTTAATGTAAAAACAGCACCTTAGTGAAACATAATATCTGCAGGACATCTTTAACATAGATCATATATGATTTGATGTGAGAGGATACTGAAACACCCAGTGCATACGAGCATGGGAAGAATGCACTGATGGAAGGGCTCTTGTGGGCTTTGAAGTCAGGTCTTTACTGCTGTCAGGCAAAAGTGGAAACCTCACAACCAATGTATTAAAATAAGGATTAACTGGGAACTGTCTACTGAGCGGCAGTGAAACACTACCATTCCAGAAGCTGCTGGATTCAGGTGATATTCAACTTAATCTAATCCAGCCAGCTCAGTAAACTGGCTAGTATTATGTGATAAGAAGGGCATCTCAATGCCAACTCTATTTTTATTGTGTGCAATATATCTATAGTTAGAGCAATTTGTATTTATTACAGCTATTTTGTAACTTTGTAATACAGTGTATAATTAAATTTAGTTCAGTTAGTTACTCTGAAACTTCTTTCTCATTTTTCCATTTTATGCCGCTAAAAGTGTGTGCTGGAAACACTACACATAATTACACCAAAGCTGATGTTTGGTGCAATGTCTGATTGGCAGAGGTGTGGACTCGAGTCACATGACTTGGACTCGAGTCAGACTCGAGTCATTAATTTTATGACTTTAGACTTGACTTGAAAAAATGTTCTAAGACTTGTGACTTGACTTGGACTTTTACACCAATGACTTGGGACTTGAATTGGACTTGAACCGGTTTACTTGAAAAGACTTGATATTTTACCCCAAATATAAAATTTAACATGCATATTATATAGAGATTGAAAATGTGACGTCATTCACGGGTAGAACCGCAAAGGATTCTGGGAACTCGTGGCAAGCGGTACTAGCGCACGCAGGCTTTCAATTAAAATCAGTTATACAGCGATAAAAAGAAACACAAAAATGCCAAGAAGCTGTTGTATTATTAACTGCAATAGCCGGTCGCATGACAGCCACGGGAAGCCGACGGGTAAAGAGATCGGTTGTTATCGGATTACGTCGTTGAAGAGAAATTGTTCAAGCCATGTTTCCGAAGTAACAAAGACGCGACGGATGGCCTGGATTGCAGCCATTCAATGATCAAATATAACGTCCCAGAACCCTCCAGCTCACAGGTTAGTCTGCTCCAAGCATTTACACGAAGGTCAGTGTTTTTTAGTAGTTAATGCGTCATTTTTCTTAACATAATTGGTGATATAGGTTACAAGCAAGTCTGGCGCTGAACAGAAATTGTCGCGCTATGCTCCTTTATTTATTGTGTTTATTGTGCATAAATAGTGAATTGTCCTGACACAATATTGCGTTTCGCTTCTGTTATTATGGTACATTGACAAAAACATATACTTTTATTCACAGGATAAAACAGGTTTTTTGTATCACTAATTGCCCAGTACGATTACAGCATACAATATTATTGTCACTGCTACATTTCTGTGATGGGTACCAGAAATTATTTCCACTACTACCCACTACTACTACTACCCATCCGTCGGTAAACTGTACCTGGGCTTGTTGCAGTGACCTGAAGTTACTAAACTTCATGATCGTATGCGCTCACTCCAAGAACCGTATAATTATAAATATGCATATAAATATGCTACGATGAGATAGCTGACTTCATCTAACTAGCAAATGTTGTCCAGGCTACGTTGGTGATACAGTTTTTTTTAATGTGTATGATATTTTTGTCATGCGATTTTAAAGCTGGTCCTACAACCGCATCCAAGAATAACATGCAGCTTATCTCAGAACTGTCGGTGAAAATTATTCTTGGAGCTAGGTTTAATTGAGCTGCATTTTAAAGAGGTGCAATTTCACAATTTGTGTATATTTTCTAAGTTCACTATTTTGTCATGTGTTGAGAAAAACACAGATTTTAAAATTACATGGTCTAATATTTACATTTAGCATAACTGCAACATTATTTTTTCGTTTTTTTTTTTTAAAGACTGGAAAGGACTTGAAATTCAAAGTTTCAGACTTGTGACTTGACTCGGACTTTTACACCAGTGACTTGAGACTCGACTCTGACTTGCCTGACATTACTTGAGACTTACTTGAGACTTGCAAAACAATGACTTGGTCCCACCTCTGCTGATTGGTAATTATTTCTGATAATAAGCCTCACTCTGATTGCTGTGTTCATTTCTGAATTCCATGAATTCCTGATTGAATCTGAGAAAATATAAATCATCTTTGACTTTGGCATCTTCAGCTCACGCTAACAAGTTTTCTCATCAGATGCTAGTTGAATTTGTCTTTCTGATTCATATCCCTACTGAGTGCACTGCTTCAGAACTCCTTCATCACCAGTGGTAAGACCCCATCTATTAATCCTCCAGGGGTAATCCTCCTTGATTTATTAATTCATAGGGATTTACCCCTTATAAATTATTCCTGTGGTGGGATCAACATGGAGACTCTTTCCTTATATATTTTAATAGGCATCAGATTCTGTGCTTCACACTCTCTGCCTCCTCTGATCAAACTCTGCCTCACCTGGCAGAGTACATCTACACTTTGTTGTTGATATGGACTAAATAGCGTTCAAAGTTTCTTTAGCTTCCTCTGATTACAATGATGCATTTGGGTGCCAGGTGAAATAGAGTGGGTGGTGTGTGAGTGCAGGATGTCGCAGAATAAGATGCGTGTCAAAGAGGAAAGTGGGTGGCTGGGAGCTTTCTGGCTGGACACACTTGGTGTGCCAATGAGCCCTGGTGTCTGCCATCATAATGAACCATCAAGAGAGGGGCTCCAAAGCCCTTAGACAGATGTGAGGGACGGAGAAAGTAACACGGGGTGGGAACAACACAGTGGTTTGTGAACATGAGGCGAAGATGACCGGTGCAGCTGCAGTCTGCCACCAGAAAGGAATAAAGCAACCAGGAAAGATTACATGAATTCACTGTCACCCATGTAGCGTCGATGGCTCAGTGTGGGAGGACAAGAGAGATGTCATTATGCTGTAACTAACTGCAATACTGCTGAAATCACGAGTTCTTTTCTGTATATGTGCAAAAAATCTGCCGATCATATTCTGGTTTATGAACTTCCATTTGTGTACATGTCAGAAAATAGTCAAATAAGTTGTCGCTTGCAATCTCCCACAGCCCATGATGACATCTTTATATAGACAATCCATAGTCCAAACGCAGCTACCCACAATAAACAAAAGTTGGTAAGGAGAAAAAAAAGCGACTTTAAAGGCTGTAACTACAATATTTGATGCTTTAACCTAAATAACAAGTGACATTTTTTAACCCAATAAATGTTTATTAATGATTTCTCAAACATATTTTTAATACGTATATGCTTGCAAAAAAGAATTTGTCCTAGTAATGTTGGCTGTTTGTTTCTACTGTCTGAAACAACCTACCCTATTTAGAAGTATTTCCACTTTCATTATTCAACTTTTGTTTTGACTCGCTGTTTAGTTAGTACTTCTTTGGGGTTTGGGTCAAAAGTATAACCTTTTAATAAGTATTTACCCCCACTCTACCCCCATGTACTTTTGTATTCAGACATCCTCTACTGCTCAAAGGTGTAGCTTCAGGTGGTGCAGCCAGGATAGTGTCCCATTTTATCTGCAAATATGTAGTTGATCATTTAACACTCAACTGAATAAAAATAAAAATGGGCCTTTCTCAAAGGTTTTGATGACGATGAGCTTGCTGGGAAGTCTGTCACTTGTACATCCTGCCTTGTTCTCGATCATTTTTTGGCTGTTCGATGTCAACGATGCAACAAATTGCTTTTCCTCAAGTGTCTTATTGAGTATTTTGTCAGCACAGTGGCATTAAAGTAAGTTTAGAAAGCCAAGGCAAAACAGTGGTGCTTACAAGAGAAAGAGAGAGCAGGATGTATATACCATCAGGGCTTTGGATTTGAGCAGTATTTGAGCAATGGTGATATATATGCACTTATTCTGTAATTTGGAAATAATTGTTGAATGAGGAATTCTATAATAAGTGTCTTTGTTTGGTACAATGACCCTTTTCCAGGTAGTCTGTGAGGATCTGTGATGATTGATTCTCTTTTGCTGCATGCCTACAAACATTACAGTTGGATACAGTTGTCATCCATTTGGATCTGAAGGTTGGATCTGTTTCGGGCTTGTGGTAGCCTAGTTGCGGAAGATGATATATATATAAAAACACCCAGCTCGCCCCTGCGGGCTGTTTATACTTCAAGCTCAGGTCCTCTACCAGAGGCCTGGGACCTTGAGGGTCCTGCGCAGTATCTTAGCTGTTCCCAGGACTGCGCTCTTCTGGACAGAGATCTCCGATGTTGTTCCCGGGATCTGCTGGAGCCACTCGCCTAGCTTAGGAGTCACCGCACCTAGTGCTCCGATTACCACGGGGACCACCGTTACCTTCACCCTCCACATCCTCTCGAGCTCTTCTCTGAGCCCTTGGTATTTCTCCAGCTTCTCGAGTTCCTTCTTTCTGATGTTGCTGTCATTCAGAACCGCTACATCAATTGAGTGTGAGAGGAATTGACCTGAAAGATATATATATATTGTCAAATAATATATAAATAACATGACACATCATTTCACACGGCATTTCTTTAAATTCTTCTGTCATTATGATCCAACCATACAATATGCTTAAAATGGTTAGACATGTATTGCAAAATGTGAGTCAGTGTGATGTTTACGCACACTTGTTTAAGCTTTGTATCAGACAACGATTGTTGCATTTAAGGTTAGGCACAGAAACAATTTTTTTTAGGCCAAACCAACTAGAAAAACACCTTTTGGATTAGACTCCCGTCAATACTACCTTAAGAGGTACACTGACATTCTTTTTAAAAAGAGAAAAGAAAAATGAACGTTTTCTGACATTAGATAATAACTCTGATGGCAGATTTTCTTTTCATAAAAGTTTCAACAAGAGAACTGAAGTTTTTATGTCACTGTCTAAATGATGGGACTTCCCATTTTTCAGTATTCCTGCCTACTCTTTTCTCTAATGATAACTAATGGGAGTTGTCCTTCATCCAACTGTAATTTCAGACATGACAAATGTGCAAATGTGCCTTCTTGCAAACTTGCCCCCGCCTTTTCTCACAGCGGACAGTTTGACAGCGACTGATGCTCAGCGACTTGGCTGCGACTCAGTGCCTTTGAGTGACACCTGTATCATTCGGTGGAAAATTCAGTTTAAAATAAGGTCTGGTTTACATGTATAATTAATTAGGCCCATTTCTCAGTCGAGGCATGGCAGGTAATTATTAATGGCAACTGCTAGTCTGGACAGTAGGTGCCTAAAGAGGAGTGACTTTCCACATCATCTCCAAATGGTATGAAAACAAATTGGTGGTTTTCACAGAGAAAGGGGTCTAGGGAGATAATGAGGAGTATTTTCTGAAAAAAAAAAGGTTAGACTTTTATGATGTATAAAAGCTTTTTAAAAGCTCTTTTGAGAAATCATTCTTGACCACAACTTCTCACATGGCTGGGTTTTGTAGATTAGACCTTCAAATGGGGCTTTTGGCATGGGTTTTCCTCTTGAGCCAAGGCGTCTGAGTGTACTAAAAGACATGTGATGGGGCCTGCCTAATTAGAGAAAGAACATCCTATTCATGTTGACACTGAGCAGGACTGTGGGGGCCTCACCCTAGTGTGATCAGGGTAATTCTTCTGTGCACTTTGACACTTTCCCTCTAAAGTGCATAAGATGAAGACTGGATGTCTTGCCAAACTTCCAAAGTGTTAGGGTGCATTAAAGCTATGTTCAGAACGCATCTTTCTGACTATGAAAAATCTCATGGACAGCACATCAACAAGATTAGTGTAATAAAACATTATTTTGCCAAGTATAATTCAGTCAGAATGCAGAGTGGATTTTGCATTGTTATGAGGGAATTGTTAGCCTTAGTGGTTCAGTTTTATCTTTGGACATAGGATGTTTTTGGGTAAAAAATGGCTGATATAAATGTTGGATATCAGGCAAAGTTATAGTGGATGTCAACCAATATTATGAAGGTTAAGCACCGTCTATACATTACAAAAGCAGCTTATGCATATTACCGTTGCTTTCAGTGAGCAGATAAATGGTAAAGAAGACTCAAGGACTCACAGGGCTTTGCAGTTGAATAAAGTGCATTAGCATCTACTGAAATAATTTCCTCTCATGCAGTCCAGTCCAGATAACAATAGTTATAAATCTAACTATAAAATCATAAAAATCAAAAAATATATGTGATTTAAATTTGACACCTTTCAAGGATGTCTTCTTGGGCGTGGTGTCTGGTATTTTTTAGATTGCTTTGTGCTGAGACCGTTCAGTTCATTTGCTCCTGGTCTGCTCCTGACCTCCTGAAGTTGTCAAAACTTCTATAGAAAGATAGAAACCTGGTTGGAAGTGTTACAGAGATTCTTGGGAAGATTATCCAGGAATGGGAAATCAGGTGTTTTCTGTTTTGTTGTTATTCTTTGTTTCGTATTATAGGCAGACTTGTACAACTTTATCATCACATTTTGTGTAGAAAGAAAATTACTGCATTTCTGACAGCAGTAAAAGATGAATAATGATTTTCAGGTAGGCTGATAAAGTAGAGCTGTGGCTGCTCAGTGTTGGTTCTTATATGGAGATTAGTGAGATTGTCAGAAATGCAAAACATCCGGGAACTGTGTTATTTGTGAGTGTGTGTCCATTCTTTGTTTAGCCTATGACCTGATCACAACAGTAAAACTGCAACACACAGTGCACCTCTAAAATGCAATTTCTTTTGACAGGAAGTCAAACATATTTGAATAGAATTCCCTTAACCTTTGAAATAGACAAAATGGACTGAGGGAAAATGTGCCGTTACTGTTGCAAGACAGTGGTGTGGTGTCAGAAGCAACCGAAGAAACGGTGGAGAAACTTATTTCAGGTTGCAGAAATTTACCTGGTAAGGTGTGATTAATCTTGGAGAAGGGATTGTTTGAATCCAGTTCATCTTTTCTTAAAGCTAACCAAGTAGTTTCGTTGCTTGACGGTGACTAAAGAGCAATGGAAAAGAAGCATCAGAAATGAAGGTGTACTGCACTTCTGGTTAGAAGTCATCTACTTATACTTTACTATCTGCCACTATTTAGTCACGGTAGGTGAATTTGAAAAGCAAGAATATAATTGGATCAAATTAGACCTGAGAATTGTACGTGTAAATTAAATAGTTAACTCCTTCAATCCCCAAAGCGTGAGTTGAAGTTAAACTTTCTCTGGCTTCAGAACTCAACTCAGAAACACTTTTTAGATCGCTCCACTTTTTTTTAAAAAAAGAGCAAAGGTCAAAACAAATTTAATGGGATATAACTTAGTTTCTTTAGAGATTCCAACACTCAAGTAAAGCTATACTAGAGGTAAGAGCAATACTCTGTATGAGTTTCTTCCTCCTTCATTTTGAGATATAAATTCATTTCTGTGAAAACAAGGTTTGTTCAAGGTTACTGTGGCTTCTTTCATGAATAACAGACAAGTTATTAAATGGCTGCTGTGCCTGTGCCACAGAAAAACAGCCTACTCATAAAGGGATCGTTTGAAGTTACATTGTGATGCTCTCTCATTGTTATTTAATGAACTTGGTTCATTTTTCCTCCAGCAAAATCCATTAAAATCAATCATTTTTACCCCCTTTTCTCGTCTTGGTTTTTTCTTTTTTTCACCTCCTGCAATCACACTTTAGCGCAGGAGATGAGAGAAAAATCTCAGAGGCTGAGAAAAAGTAAATCAACTAATCTTACCATTGCCTTCATTCAGATCCAATTCATTACTTGAGAATATTGAGTAGAGTGAGCAGCAAGTCAGCCAATCCGCTCAACACCTACTGTCACGGTTCTGGGTCCGTTGGACCCAGTATTTTGAGTTTATTGTGTTTGATTTAAGTTTGCATCAGGGATTGTGTTCTTGTTCTCTTGTCGTGTTATGGTGATGAATATGATGTCTATTATGAGAGTTCCATGTTTCTGTTTGTCTGGGTTTAAGATGTGGGCTTAGTTTCATATGTCATTTCCTGTCTGTCTCTCTATGTCGAGCCTGCGTGTGATGTTTTATTGTGAAGGTCTGCGTCTTATGTGAGTGTTCAGTTTTACCTCTGTCTCGTCTTACGGATTATTCCCAGCTGTGTCCACCACCTGTGTGTAATTCCCGTGTTTCTCTGTGTGTATTTAAGTCGTGTCCTCCGTCATTGTAGTTGCTGGTCCGTCTGTGTAACCACCGTGTCTCGCTCGTGTGTTCACCCTGCTGTTAACCATCGTCTGCTTCTGCTCGCCCTGCTTCATGTTCTGGTTTCTGCGCTATAGTTTAGCTGTTTCCCTGTATAGTTTAGTTCGAGCTCCATTTGCTGTTTGTCCTCATTTTGTGTTCAATAAACCACCTTCACCTCTCCACTACTGCCTGCGTTTGGATCCCCCTTCCTTTCCTCCACACGGCTCCTCTCACTCGCCGTGACAGTACGGACCAGCCACAAGATGGATCCAGCAGCTTTGTCTGGAGAGAGCGACCTCGCATGCATCCGACGCCTGATGGACTGGGTAACCCACACCACCAACGCAAGGGCAAGAGTGGTGGGGTTAAAAGCCATCGAGGCAATCCTGGAAGGAAATCCCTACCTCTGCCAGCTTAAGGGAGTTTCAGGCTTAATCTGCAACCTGCATAAAGCCCGGGGGGTGGTGCGAGCTCGGGAATCCACAGACTTTGTCCAGCAGCAGCGGACTACGGCCGCCCTGGAACAGTCACGTCAGCTTCTCCTGCCGGAGGTTTTGCCCGGCCCGCCGGAGGTTTTGCCCGGCCCGCCGGAGGTTTTGCCCGGCCCGCCGGAGCAGTCGGCAGGGAGGAAGCGACGTTCGCGTCACCGGCGTGGCACCCCACAGCCGGACTTCAGGATGTCAAAACAGTCGGCTGTGGTGGGTGAAGCAGACACTCTTTTTGTTCCTTTTTACCCAGATGCTAGGTCTATTTCTTCTGGAGCTATTTTTTGTGTCTCCTCTAAACATGATAAGGATTTCTCCGTCTCACCCATGACCATTGCTCCTAAGACTGCCTTTGTTGAGCCGACTTTTCGTGCTAATGACTATGTTCACGCTGTTGTTCCCATGCCCGGAGTAGCTGAGCCTAGCACTACGAACATAGGGAATTTAAGTGTCAGGGAAGCTTTCTTGTCTCTGTCAGTTCCTTCAGGGAAAGCTATAAACCTTTCTGAAACTGGTTTTTCTGACCATATTGTTCCATCCTTACTTTCACCTCAGTCTGTAGCCCAGCTGCCCTCAGTTCAGTCTGTAGCCGCTTCACTGCCTATAGCTCTGTTGCCACCAGTTCAGCTGTCTGCCCACTCATTAACCCAGCCATCATCCTCGAAGCCTCATCACAAGCAGGGAACACACTTCATACAAACTTTAGCTGGTTCACTTAAGCTGGCCGTCTCAGAGACAGTTGCTCCCTCTAGGGCCTCCCCAGAGGCTGGGTGTCAGTCACCAGCCAACTCTGGACCCCTAGAGGTCAAGACACCAGCACCAGCAGCCTCACCGGAGAACTCACCTGAACAGTCTCGGCTCTCAGCACCCCCTGAGAGCTCAAGTGAGTTCACCCGTCCGCCTCAGTCCTCTGCTGAGTGTATTGGGGAACACTTCCAGCCCTCTGAGGACTGTATCCCACTGTTGCTGCCTGAGTCTAGCCACGGTGCTGCTCAGTCCCAGCCAGTGTCCACACTGGCAGAGGTCTCCGTACCTGCTGCTTCAGAGACTGCTTTCACTGGAGGGCCTGAGGAGCCCGTCCAGTCTCAAGTCATGTTAGCTGGGGGTTCAGGTGAACCCAGCCAGCATCCTGCCTCGTCGGCTGGAGGGCCTGAGGAGCCCGGCCAGCCTCAAGTGTCTTCTGCTGGGGGTTTAGGAGAACCCAGCCAGCCTCAAGTGTCGTCTGCTGGAGGGCCCGAGGAGCCCACCCAGCACCACGCCTCGTTAGCTGACGGTCCTGGAGGACCCAGCCAGCACATCTCCACATCACCTCCTGCAGCGTCGCTGCCGTCAGGTTCCGCAGCCGTTCCGCTGCCGTCAGGTTCCGCAGCCGTCCCGCTGCCGTCAGGTTCCGCAGCCGTCCCGCTGCCGTCATCCACGCCTGGTCCAGCCTCCGCTTCTGTCTCGTCGCCGTCATCCACGCCTGGTCCGGCCTCCGCTTCAACCTCAGTCTCGCCTGGTCCGGCCTCCGCTTCAACCTCAGTCTCGCCTGGACCGGCCTCCGCTTCAACCTCGGTCTCGCCTGGTCCGGCCTCCGTGTCTTCAGCTTCGTCTGGTCCGGCCTCCGTGTCTTCAGTCTCGTCTGGTCCGGCCTCGGCTCCGCCTTCGTCTGGTCCCGCCTCGTCTGATCCTGCGGTTGCCACACCGCCGTCGGAGCCAGCTCGACCCGTTCTGCCTCGCCGTTTTCCGGGCCTCTAAGATGGCATCATGGCCTTCGGGGACGGCCTCCGGAAAGAGTTCGTCGCCGCCGCTGGCATCGCGGCCGTCCTCCGGACCTGCTCGGTGGCCGCCACTACCTTCCAAGTGGTCGGCCTCCAGAACTGTTTGCCCGTCGCCGCCGGTGCCGTGTGCACGGTCGGTCCCCAGAACTGTTTGCCCGTCGCCGCCATTGCTGTGTGCATGGTCGGCCCCCTGACTGTGTTATGGACTAGTGAACAGTCGTGTTTTGGTTCTGGACTCTCGTGCTCCTGGTTTTTTGTGTTTCGGGCCCTCCTTCCTGGGCCCCCTCCGCCCGCCCTGGCTTGGTGCTTGTGCTTTTTGTTTGGGGCTGTCGGGAGCCAGCCCTTTGAGGGGGGGTACTGTCACGGTTCTGGGTCCGTTGGACCCAGTATTTTGAGTTTATTGTGTTTGATTTAAGTTTGCATCAGGGATTGTGTTCTTGTTCTCTTGTCGTGTTATGGTGATGAATATGATGTCTATTATGAGAGTTCCATGTTTCTGTTTGTCTGGGTTTAAGATGTGGGCTTAGTTTCATATGTCATTTCCTGTCTGTCTCTCTATGTCGAGCCTGCGTGTGATGTTTTATTGTGAAGGTCTGCGTCTTATGTGAGTGTTCAGTTTTACCTCTGTCTCGTCTTACGGATTATTCCCAGCTGTGTCCACCACCTGTGTGTAATTCCCGTGTTTCTCTGTGTGTATTTAAGTCGTGTCCTCCGTCATTGTAGTTGCTGGTCCGTCTGTGTAACCACCGTGTCTCGCTCGTGTGTTCACCCTGCTGTTAACCATCGTCTGCTTCTGCTCGCCCTGCTTCATGTTCATGTTCTGGTTTCTGCGCTATAGTTTAGCTGTTTCCCTGTATAGTTTAGTTCGAGCTCCATTTGCTGTTTGTCCTCATTTTGTGTTCAATAAACCACCTTCACCTCTCCACTACTGCCTGCGTTTGGATCCCCCTTCCTTTCCTCCACACGGCTCCTCTCACTCGCCGTGACACCTACTAATAAACACAGGCGCGTATGTAAGCGGAGGAAATATTGAAAGAGCTTGCATTCAGATCACAGCTGCCCCTTACCTTTGTTGTGGATGGCAAATGCCATTTGGATAAATGCTTGACACACGTTGGTGTTTTAACCCAAATTACCCCTATGCCTCAGATCTCTCAATTGCCTAATTAACAGGGGGGATAGTCTAAAGCCTTTCAAGTTCTGCACTTTAAACAAAGCCGGTGAGCAATATAGTGAGTCTGTTCTTCATTTGTGCACCTGGAGGGAAGAATGGAAGTAATATAAGGAGCGGTATTGCCATCACTGTGAAGCAGACTTTCGGGAGGGACATGGCCTGTGAATTAGATCTTCCTGCTGTTGCTCATTTTTTGTCAGTGCTTGAGGATATTTGTGGCCCAATCTCCATTAAGGGTGCATAAAAGAAATTCACAAGAGAAATCAGCAAAATGTGACAATGTCTTGATTTGTCTTTTGACTGTCTTGTAAAAGTAAGTTAATGATACTGAAATGAGGTATTATTAAGGTAAATATATGTAGGTGTAAGTAGTAAATGGATAGTAAGACAGAAATAGTATGAAGTACATAGATTGTCCTTTTAACCTTAACTTTCATCTTTTCCAACCACTAACTTTATCCATCCATCCATCCATTCGCTTCTACTTATCCTTTTCAGGGTCGCTGGAGCCTATCCCAGCTGTCATAGGGCGAGAGGCAGGGTGCACCCTGGACAGGTCGCCAGTCGGTCTCTAACACACAGAGATAAACAACCATTCACGCTCACATTCACTCCCGCATTCATACCTATGGGCAATTTAGATTAATCAAATAACCTACCCCCACTAACTGCATGCCTTTGGACGGTGGGAAAAGGCTGGAGTACCCGGAGGGAACCCTTGCAAACATGGGGAGAACATGCAAACTCCACACAGAAAGACCCCGGCCTGATGGTGGAATTGAACTCAGGACCTCCGAAAACCACATTGTTCCTCATGTATCCGAGGTTCGCTAAGAACGGACTCTCCTTTCCAACACCATGTCATAGACTTTCCCAGGGAGGCTCAGGAGTGTGATCCCCCAATAGTTGAAACACACCCTCTGGTCCCCAGGGGCTCTGCCACCAAGAAGTTGTTTAACTGCCTAGTGACCTAGTAAAATGCTGTATTATGTAGTTTAGTACAGTTTAGTGTACAGTAAACTGTATTAAACTACATTACTGTGGTGAAATTTAAGGTGATCCAAAGTGGCTGTGTTGTACATGGTTATTGTAGCGTTACATCAAGAGTATCAGACATCAGTTTATATTCAAACTAATGGTGCTAATTAGATTCAGTAACCAAATTATATATTTTTACTAGGTTTGCGATGAGCCATACATCCTATGAAACATCTGTTCATATATTGTTGAATTCAGCTGGCTAAATTCACAAAGAGCTGAAGATATTGGAGGACAGCTCAGCTGAAAAGTCAACATCAGTCATGACTAAAACGTCACTTTCACTACTATATGAGCTACCTGACTGACTGTGACAGCTCTGTCTCTGTGTCGAGTGTCTGGGTCTGTCTGACCCTTCACCTCTTGTAGTTTCTTTTGCTGCTTGTTCCAGGACAAAGCTCTTCTTTTCTTTCATGTCTTTACATAAGTTGGTGGTGTTCCCACGTCACGGTTTGCAGTGTTTTCATTTACAGCAGTAAAGTACCTCTACACCTTGCTCTGCTGTTTCACTCGCTGCAGCCTGTATGGTTCTTCTCGTTGTCTCTAAGTCACGTGATCGTGAACACAGCAGAGCAGCTAGGGGGGAGCGGAGCAAAGTGTGTCTGCACGAGAGGCGTTTAGCATTGATCAGATACCAGCATTAGATCAATACTATCTATATGTGGATAGATCCGCTCTACCCTACCAGAGAACAAGGAATGTCAATGTAATTCAACAAAAGCCAAAATAACCACTGGCAAAGTAATTTAAACTTTAAGTGGCATGACTGAAGTGACTACCAATGGGGCAAGAGGATGAAGAGCCAGTCGTTTTATATGTGGACCAGGCTTTAGACTCATTATTTTAACCATTCCAGTTTAAAATCATGACTTTTCAGTAGCAAATACATCACGCCACAACATCATTAACATCAGTTCCTAACTGATAAGTTAGGAGCCTCTTCCTTTGGACAGAGTAATGCATCTTTTTTTTAATTATCTATTTTTATTACAAATTATATCAGTAAGGAAGCTGACTAAATATTCACTGATAATTTATGGGACAGGGGTGGGATTAAATAAGTGTATACTTCTTCCCACTCCCTTTCAACATGTAAATTAATCAGAATGTTTTTTTGTATGTAATTTGTATAGTATATTTTTTTTTTCTCTCATTTCTCTCATTTCTTTTCTAAATGTACTTGTATATTGTTGAAATAAATTACCAATCAATCAATCAATCAATTATATTTTTGGACAGTTTCAGTGTGTTCTCCATTTGATTGCACTTTTCTATTGTAGTTGCTGTACTTGAAAATAAGTCAGTTAGGTATAATTCAAGCCTCATGCTAAAACCTCGAACAGATATTGCCACTGCAAAGTTTCTATTCCTCCAAATGATAGCCCTGAGGCTCAGGTAGGTATCTTTAGATGTCAGTTAGCTTGGTGGTTACTGCTTTTTCTCACTTTGCTGTGGATGCTCATGCTGTGCACCCCAGTGGCTAGCACCATCACCTCATAGCAAAACTCTACTGTTTGTTTGGTTTTCAGTAGCTCTGTTGGATCTGGAAACTGTTAAAATAAGAGCATAGCTTGTAGCTTACTTCTTTTTACGTCTTTATATGTCATTATATTTACTAAAAAAATACAAATTTGGTATTTTTTATTCCCAGCATTATTACACGGGATATATTTTGGTCCAAAACTAAAACTACAGAAATTCTTACTAGAGTACAAGAACCTGTGGTCAGATTTTAAGCTGTGGATTTTACCAGTTTGCACATGAATGCATGCTGAAAAGCCTTCAGAAGAATCTTTCATACTGACACTTAAATCACCTGATACCTTGTTATTGTCCAGGAGAATGGAAATGAAAGGTGTAAAATGTAAGTGAACAAAGAGAGTTGAGAAAATAAAAGAAAAAATCCCTCTGGGTGTAGAAGATACATTTACAGATGTCTTTGATGTCTCCGAATATTATAACTCTTCACTTATTCATATTCTTCATCTTTGTTTGCCAACCACACTTGATTATTTTTTAAACCACTACTACAGTTACTCACTACACCAGGTCTTTTAATGACTCTGTTTTATCTCACAAGGTACAGTGAAACTTTAACTAAAAGAAAGACAGATGCTGAAAAAGCATTAAAGCAACACAACCAGAGCCAGCCAACCACTGAATGCAACAATGTGAAAAGTGATAGAAATCAATACTGCATTTCAACTTATCCCCCCTCAAGGATGTTAGAAAGAAAGGATAACTGAGCAGCAGCAGGGGGCTTAACATGGGAAAAGCAACCAGATAATTGAAGGGAAAAGAGCTGAAACAGACTCCGTGTGCATGTCCTACCAAGGAGAGATTGAGGTGACGGAGAAAAATACCTCTCTAGTTGTTTTCAAATAATTATAGGAACACTTGAGATGTACCTTAAAAAAACAGAAAAACAGAAAAAGCGAGCAACCGCAAATGAAACACATTACATGGATCATCTTGATGAAACTGGACAAATGTATAATTTAATATTACAGGTGTGGGATAGCCACAGAGGGAACTGTAGTATACTATTCATTCATTTCAGTGAAGCACATATGTGTTCATCTCAGACCAAACAAGACATATTATTAACCAACACCAGTACTCTTACATAATTAAAAGTAATTGGCTGAAAGTCACGTGTTAACAGATTGGTCTGTTGCTGATTATTCATGTACCTAACAACTGATTACATGGAAAATTTGCTTCCCTAAAATCTCTGAAAAATGAGAGTAAAACTGTTGAAGCAAGGTGAATTTTCACTAATGGCTTCACTTTGCTTGTAATTACTCAAAGACCTTTGTTTTTGGTTCCAAATAACTTGGTTTGACAGTCAATTTAAAGTTTGGTTAAACTCTGTATAAAGAAAACAATAAAACTGATAAACTGATAAAAGGTAAAAACTGATAGGAGGGGGGAAAAAGTTTTTGAGAAGAAGAGGAAATTTTTGTCCAACAGATGTTTTTTGAGATAAAAAGAAAGAAATATCCAAGTGGCTGGAGTTTTAGAAGATAAATAATTGTTTTTGCACACTTCAGGAAATTACGTCCCTAAAGTCTGAAAATGTAGTCCCTGAACAATCATATGTTGGTGCACAGGAATCGCCCCCGATGCATACAGAGTGATCATTATGTTTTTACACAAAGCAGGTCTGGTGAGACCTAACCAGACAGAGTGACATGACTATGCAGTGACAAAATGTCATACAAAGAGTTGCAATGAAACACCACCTCTCTATATCCCCTCTCCCCCACATACAAGGCAAATAAATCCATAAGCACCGTGTTGGAGCTCGCTGCCATTTTCTGCTGTCACTATCATTTTATTCCCCCGTTAATATTCCCTGCCTCACTCTCTGTCTCTCTTTCCCGCAGGCCTTGCTCGCCACATTTGCTCCACAAGCATAATATCCACCTGCTTTTGTCACACTGCCAAACATTTCATCTCCAGCATGGGGCAGGCAGGTATGGGCCGTAATTGAAATTCTAAACAGTAAACTGTGTGTAAACATACACTACAAGAGCACATGTGTATCTCTAAATATAGATATATAAATACATTTGGCAAGTTCCTGATGGATCCATTCTAACGCCATGATACAGGCACTCTCCTGTTGACAAATGTATGCGTTGCTGCTGTGGACCATAGTGGTGACATGATTAACACTGAGCAGAAAGAGAGTAGAGGATGATACTGCTAAAGGATATGTCAGGATGTTTATTATTGAAAAGGGACTGCAAGTATTCTGGTGGTGTTGCTTTGGAGGACTAGTTGAAAATGACAGGAGCTTTTGTAATCAAAGGTCATAAAACTCTCTTTGGAGTGGGTGAAAACAGAAACGGATTTAAATTAATATTAGTTGTTCCTCAAGATTGAAAACTAAGGGGGACGGAGCCTTTTGGTCTCTGTCACCAAAATGACTCTGTGGACTACTTTTTAAATTTTCTTTATAAAGGCTATACTCTAGATTATTTTATTTTGATAATTCCTAGTCCTTGTTCTACAATGCTTTGTGACTTTATGTCTGAGAAAAGTGTTTAAAAATTATACTCGCAATCACCTGCTAGCAAAAAATAAAATAAAATACATCATATGACCTGGGCGTGGTTGCTGTTAAAAGCATGGCTTCCCTTTTATTTTAAAGTATAATTTACTCAAATTCATCTAAGTCATAAATCAGGCCATGTAAAATTAAACTAAGACAAAGCACAAGAAGTTTTAATTCATCATAGGAATTATAAATGGATTGACAGGTTACAGCTTGCCAAGCAGAAGTCAAGCTGAAATAAAAGAAAAGAAAATGACAGAAGTGACAGCTACAGTAACAAGGCTACAGTAACAAGGCAAGGCATGGACCAAAACTTTAACATTATCAAACTGAAAGGGTAAATCACATTTCAAAATGTGATGGATAGTTAAAAAGTATGGTGTGTAAAATCTCACCACTAGATGTCAGAAGATGTTTTCCTACCCACTCGGTTTAAGCGCTACCTATGTGGCTGTGGCTACCGTTCATCCGTAGTGAGTGCAGGCTGTCCACTCTTTACCTCAACTGGTGTCTGTTTCTATTTAGGAGAAATAGATAGGAGTCTGATTTGAGTCCCTCATCTGGGACTCTCCTCAGCTCTTACTGGAACAGTGGCGCGGCTGCCCCTCTGTTGGTCTTCCATGGTCTCTTGTGTTCTGGGGGCCTCTGGATGTCTGGAGTTTTGATCTCCTCCATACCTGCTTCACACCCTGGAGGACGGGGCTGTGGCCCCCCCACACTCCCTAGCAGATCGTTACATGGAGAAACCTTTGGAATGCAAGCGCGCTGATCCACACAGGTATGCACACGGGTGTTCACTGCTCGTAGACCCAAATTACACCTTTCTTGGCTGCTACTTCGAAGCACATCTGTCCTGCGTGCTGCACAACAACATTGAATATTTAGTATTTACTGCTGTTTACACTTAGCTAGATTAATGCGATGGTGTTGTGTTTAGTATGTTGCTTTGTTTTTTTTTTGTCTTTTTTTGCTTGTTTTCTATTCTTCTCTCAACAGGTGATCCAGGAGATTTTTATTTTTTTTCTCCCCCCCTTTCTCACTGTCCCTCTCCCCTTCTGTTTTTCCTTTCTTTCCTCTTTCTTTCTCCCTTTCCTATCCCTCACTCATGTCTGTCCCGTCTGTAACATCTGAAAATAAAATATAATAAATAATAAAAACAAAGATCGACCAAATGGACCAATACGGCAATGCCACGATGATCCATTTGGCAAAGTAAATCCATTGGGTATCCTTGTTGGTCTTCAGACAACAATTCTGATGGCTAAAGAACCAAATGGGACAGGGGGAAAAAAAATGATTTGAGTTGATGAGTTAGGAAAGCTCACTTCTAGCTGATGACAGCAATACTGTGGTGAGTCATTTGAGAATATGCTGAACTTTTCCATCCACAAGTGTTGCTGTGTTTGCCTCTGCTATCTGCTGTTAGCTAGCATTAATGAAACTTTCTTTTAACTGGATCTTTTAACTGGAACTGGACCTGGTCACTTAGCGAATAAATGTTCATATGATGCACGAATGCATATCAAATTATTTATCAGGAGGAAAGTGGGATTTTTTAGGAGACTTGAGCCTAATATTAGCTGATATAATGTTAGCTGGCATAATGGTTTTGTTTAGCGGCTTGTTGTCAGCTGCCCAGAAACAGAACGGTTGCATGTCTCATTTGGGAATAATGAACACGTTTATGCTAGCGCTGTCAGCGGTAATCTTGTTAAAATGACATTAACTCCATAACCGCATTAACGCGAAGAATCTCTGTTAGCGAGTGGATGAAACCAATGAAACCAATGCCCACTCATATGTTTTTAATTGATTAATTCTAAGTTTATGAGAACATCAACTTTTTGGAAGATGTAATTACAAACTAATCAGTGTATTTATATGCAGTACAATATTCTTTTTCTTTTATTAACCTTAAAAATTACTTACTGCACTTTTCAAAAAAGGAAAAAAATTATAATTTAGGGATAACAGGGCAAAAAAATGGACAATAAAATAAATAGACCTAATTGTAGACTTAGCTGGTATTAAGAAATATTTTTGTCCATAGAACAAATGAAACATACTGCATTTACAAAGTGATACTTGTAATGTGCTGCAATTGCTTGTGTGATTACTCTCTTTATAGAAGGCTGTGACAGATCAAATCCATCACTGCTCCACTGCTTTTTTCTGTTTGCCAAGCATCCCACTGCTCTGATCACTCTCATTTCTGGCATCATAGCATTAATGTGTTTGGTTGGAGTCGTGACTTCATTCCTAATGAGATCGACCACAAACCTAATCCCTGCATGGTCTAGTCTGTAGCACTTGATTGACTCACTTTAATATAGTGTTTCAAGAATATTTCTCTCAGCTCTTTGTCTTTCCGCCATTTCTTCTCTGCTTAAGAAGCCTCATAAGCCTCTTAAAAATCCTCCTCTTCACTCCTAACAGTTTTGCTTCTCGCCTTAGGAGCTATGTTAAAGCAGACATATTGTGGTCATTTCTGTCTTTGTATTATTACCCTTGGACTACTTCAGTAGCTTTGCAAGACTGAAAATATCTCATACTGGACCATGTCCACCCTCTCAGTTCATCAAATGTACAAAACAAGCCATTTTAGCTTCTCTCCCTTTAGGCTATTCACCATTTAAACCATCTTTCTTCTGATTTGCTCCCTTGTGCAAACAGATGGTTTGAACAGCAGATGGGTGGGTGGGACTGCTGTTATCATCTCATGTACAGCCAGATCTGTCAGTGATATGAGCAGACCGGGGATATCCCCTTTTATTTGAAAAAATAAAAAACAAAAGCAAAAACAGCTGTAAACTGAACACTGAGAGCAAGGGTTTAGTTAATACACTGACCTTATTAATGAAACAATGTTACATTTTAACAAATCATATATCCTTCCATTGTCCGTGGGAGATAAATGCTTTGAGTGCTTGGTAATATAGAATACCTGTCCATTTGCCATTTATGACAAATAAGGAAATTGATAATTACTATATGCCCATTTTAAGGTGAACTATTTTTTTTATCCTTTCCAGTGTTTAGTCTTAACTACTCTTCCAATTTAGTGAACAGCCTACCTATCTAATCGATAACCAACAGCAGTATCTATTCCTATTATTGAATGAGGCATATTACTTGCTAATAGTTACCCACACAATACAATCTTTCTGTGGATGAGGTAACGCCTTTAAGTTTAAGCTCTTCTCATATATCCAGCGAACTTGTGAGAGTGTAAAAAGCGTGACTTGGCTCTTAAAAGCATCAGGATCTGACCTTGATTCCATTAATGCACTAATCTGACTGATGAAATACCCCCCCCCCCCTCCTCGTTATTGCCTCTTAATCCTTATCACCTCATGTGCACCTGATTGTTTCACAACAGCTGGTTGCATTTTGTCATTGAAGAGAGGGCAAAGAGATAAAAAACAGATGAAGAGAAGTACACTCTGAACTTTCTTTCCCACAGGCCGGTCTCACGTGCACAAGCTTTACCATAATAGGACTCAGTATAGATGATTGGGTGCACTTGTTGCTAATTCAAGACTTGAGGTGTCTGAAGCTCTTAGCCTGGTTGGTATGGAGAGCAGCTATCGTGGGACAAAAATTGCTGTGTTATCTCACTTGTGTGTGCTCTTGTGCTTGTACACGTGTGAATGTGCGCACAAAGTAGAACATGACAACCAAGGAGGAAGCGCAGAAACACATGTCATGGGATGCCCCCCCCATACTGTTACAACTGATGTTATTTGCTGATTGTAGAAATGAATGAAGAGGAAGTTTGTAGCTGTTGCTAAAGTATGCAATTAAAAAATGATGTAAATATTTTTTTAGGCCAGCCACTTCTTCTTTTATGCTCCAATTGTCCAGTTTCCTCAAATTTTTTAAAGGTACCCTGCGCACCAATCTGAAATATAACAAGTTTTTAGCTAATGGCGCTTTCTATTTTATGCCTGTCAAACTGTGGTATGTTTGGCATTTTTTATAGATTTACCTAAAGAAGTGGGAACAAATTACCTGATTTTCAACAGGCTGTTAGTAACAAGTGCCTAAAGATACAAATTTATTCTTTGCTAAATTGTCCGTTATGTGGAGACACAACACTGTTTCACCCCTTGAGTTAAGTGCCGTTTTAATGCTTGAATGATTCATAGGTCAGTGTTAAGTGGATGAACAAATAAAAAGAAAAAAACAAAGCATTTCTGTAAAAATCGACTAAGAGGAACTGGACTGAAATTAAGTGAAATGTGCAAAGAAAAGCCTTAAGAAACCTAACAAAATGAGGCATCTCAAGAATGTTCTACAATGCTGCATACTGTATATTGTGTGCACAACTCGAGTAGTCTGTGAAATTAATAACGCTGATCCCAGGCTATAACAGTATTTACAGTAAGGTTAAAGGTCAGAATAGAAAACCGCTTACAGGCAAGGCTGTTTGTCAGTTTCGCTCTCATGCCTGGATGAAAATGGCCCAGCTAAATAGAAGGTCACGACTTCAAAACAATAACTATTACCATTCAGAAACTGCATGGACCTACAAGAGCAAGGTCAAATTGGACTGCATTAGCAAGCGCAAGCCATGATATCATACAGTGCTTTCTTTGACTTGCGGTAAGTGAAAATACAGAAACAGCAAGTGGAAAGGTGTAAATTATGAGAAGACCCTCTGGCCTGAGCAGCCATGGCCTAGAGCAAAGCAGTCATTACTGTAACAGGAATAATGCTGAGGAGAGAATTTGAAATTCTGCACAGGACACATTAAAAATAAATCAAGGATCGCTAACACATTATGCTGCCCTTCTAATTAGTTTTTTTTTTACAAAACATGTTTCCACTACCTTTACAATCCTTCCTCCTCATCACCATATTTTATGCAGGACTACGTTTCCTTTTTTTTCTCTTAACTTTGTACCATAAGCCAGCGCCTATCATCAGTTGACCAGTGAATACAACTTAGATTGAATCCAAGCTTTCGTCTTTTGAAGTGAGTGTTCTCAATTTCCATTTTCTATTCTTGCTGTCTTATCCAATGCTGATGCCATCTCTGCAGCTCTCTTGACGCACTATTCTATTCAGGATTTATCGGGCCAGGCTGAATAAACTCAACTATGAAGTGGCTCGCATCATATGCTCGCAGTGGCTGTGCACAACAAGACAAAAGAGCCCAAAGAGTAAAGGCAGGCAATATGATTTAACATCTCGTTTTATCATTGGTTCCATCAACAACGCAGTGTTTACAGTGGGAATAAAAGAAAGGGCAAACACACATTGGGAATAGAAATAAATACTGTGTATTATATGTTGATATCACTCAGCGTCTTTCTCTGTCTTCTCCTTGGAGATCACTTGAGTGCGGTTATTGATCAATAGCCAGTCTCACAGCTTGGTCAGAGCCATTAAGATGTGTAGGTGTAAACACAGGAAAAGAAAAAAAGGTGATCCCCGCTCACTCCTGTTGCACCAATCAGTTCCAGGCACAGCAAATGATCCTCTGCAATACTGTGCATCAATACAGCATCAAAGCATCTGCGGATAGATTCAGCAACACACAACAACAAACAAATAAATACGCCTACAGTTCGTCTGTGTATGGATCCACAGAGCATTGCACAGAGGCTGCTTTTAAGTTCCAACCAATAAATTATATCAAACAGTGCAACATGAGAAAACAAATAAACAAACAAAAAACATTTGCATAGTTGACCTCTGTGACAGAAATGTCGTTTTTGAGACATTTAATTGCCCGACTTCATTCCCTCTGCTCTATCAGATCACTAATTAAGCAATAGACGCTCTGATTGAAAGTCAAGAGAGCAGCAATGGCTGAGAAACGAGATATAACAGTACCTCTGGGACTCCCATAGTCACACTCTGACATCTATAGTCAGGCCTAATAGACCTGCTCCTCTATTTATGCACCAAGTGTAGTTTATACTAAGCTCATCACCTTCCTCAGTGCAAATAGCAAGTATATAGCTAGACAAGCCATGCATGTGTCAATTAATATGTATTTGGGTGGGTTTAATGGCTTAAACTTGTAATAAAGTGTATAGAAAATGGTATGTTTATTGATCAGATGGTTGTTTGGATAAAGAGAAGGTAAACAGATGTCTCTGCTAATGTTTCTGATTGGTACCTCAACTGAAAGGCTGCAGGGTTTGTGGCTTTTTTTCCTGCGTGGTGCCAGGTTGCTTATTTAACATGTATAGACTGTTAACAGACCTTTCTGCCTGCAGAAGCTTAATATATCTGGAACTTGTTAAAAACACAAATCTAAGGTTTTTTCTATTACTTGCCATGTGTTTTGTGAAGCACTGCAAGGCTAATGGTATGTGCTATTGAAAGCATTACAGTTCTATTCCTTAATTTGACCAAAAGGTTTCACATCGTGACTGGATATTTAACTTTAAGAAGTGGTCACTGTGCCTTATTTGTTACAGTTGATTCAAGTTCTTGCTTGTATAGTGGTCTCTTGAAGCTCGACAAGGGTTTGTGCCTCCTTCCAAGACAAATCCTTTTTATTAGTAATTAGCAATGCAAATAATACCGCTGTTTATTTCTGTTCTTTTAATATGTTCACCATATTGTGTTTCGACTATTTTACTCCATTCAGGACTCCAGTCCTTTAATATGACTGACCAAAACTGGGCCCAAACTCAAGTAAATACTGGCTTTATAGCAGGCAGAAAACACACAAACATTTCCAGTGGGATGCCTGTTCCTACCCTTTAGGTAGTGAATTGATTGCAAACTCGTTAGCTGTAATCCAATTGTACATCACAATTCTCACAGGAGTCTTTGTACTACCTAATGCAAAAATTTACCTTTTGCATTGGAGGTAGTAATTGCAGAGACAAAGGCTGAATGAGAATGAAGGTAAGATACAAATGAAATATAAAGAAGCATGTGTTTATTTACAGATCAGCGCTAATAGTTGGTTTGCCTTAAAGGGTGTTTAACCATAGCCTTTTACACCAAACAGCATCTTTGAGAAAGTTATTACTATTTTCATTATCTCAAGAATAATGGACATTTTTTGGTCAATTGTCACTCAGAATTAACAAGAGAGTTCATAAGTCATTGTCAAGTAAGTTATAATTGTCTTAATTCCTTTACTGTACATGTTAAGATTGTGCTTGCTTCCATAGTTACCTATACCCATCAGAAGCCCATTATGCTGCAGGTAAAACACAGCAGGTATGTTGAACCGCAGTGCAGTAGTGCAATGCAGTAGTGGTAGAATCTGTATGAAATCCCCAGGTAATGCTTCAGGAGTTGTCACATGCATCAGCATGAGGATTCGCAAAATTGAGTGTATTAGAAATGTAGTTGTAGATGTTTTAATATTTCAGTTGCTTTGTAACTGAGATGCATTAAAGAAGATTCCATTGTATGCCTTGTCTGATTCATTAGCAATTGACTCTAAGTACAGTAGCTCTTTTGGCCGTCACTGAACAGCTTCAGGGCAGTGTCCTTGAGACAGTGACTTAGTTGTTGTATGCACCCATATGTAGAGGGACCTAGTGTTTTTCCCTCTCAACACTTTGAGGCATGTTGGCAATAGCTAAATGCCTTGAAAGCAAATACTGACACCTCCCAGTAGTAGTGCTGTGGCTTGCAGATGCCCCAGGAGAGGAACTAGCTCGAACAAAAAGACTGAGGGGATGTTGCAAAGAGGAAGGCATGATAGGAGATGTTTGTCAAGTCATTTCCTCAGACGCAATTCTGAGTTGTGGCTTGGATGTTAAAGCAACCAGATTGAAATGCTGTAAGCCATTTTTTTTTATATTTCACATCTTAACCAGTCCAGTTTATTAGGCACAGTTTTTGACTGAGTCTAGTGGCAAAATCTGACACTAGAATCCATGGAGATGTGTGCATGGATTTTGTAAGTACATCTCTGGTTTTGAAACCACTTCCACCAGTTTTTTCTGGCACATTCTCCATTAACTACTAAGAATATCTCCTGCTGTATATACCTGTGCCTACGTGCCGAGGTGGACAGGTGGTTGGTTATAAGCTCTGCTTTTCACCACCACAGTGAAAGAGCGCTACCTTTCTGATTAGGCAGATGTCAGATACTTGGCAGAACTGTCACCAAGATTCCCCTACAGTGGTGATCTTAACTATTTTTTCTCCATGTAGCTGCACTGACACTTTTGCTATGTCACAGAAAACCACACAGTTTTGGGTAATGGCACTCCAAGTCACTTCACTTGAAAGCAGAAATGTTGGTTCCATATTAAATTTAATGACTTAAATCTGCACATGTGAAGGATAAACCAAAAATGACTTGTCCAGATTCTGCATGCCCATCTTATACAACAATCAGCTATAAAATTTAAAACTTCTCCCTTGAGTCACTGAATTCTGGTGTCATGGAACGGCTTCTCTTGTGAAGGTTTGTTCCACTGCTTTCTTCTCATGCTCAGTCAGAGTCCGGGGAATTTTGAACGCAGGCCTTTGTATTGTTCCTGAGCAGTTTTTTTGCAGTATGGTGGGGTGAATACTGTCTTGATGAGGAAGGCTGCTGCTGTGGAGTAGTGCTATTTCCATGGCGTGGTGTGCTTCATCTGCAGCAATGTTTGGGTGTGTGGTACATATTTTAGTAACATTCACATGAATGTTAGCACCCAAGGTTTCCTCTCTATTTCTCTCACAGTGACTACCTACACATTGTTCTGAGTTTTAGTTGATTTTTCCTTTGACCTTTTCCTTACCTGCTGCCCTCCTGTATTTCACCCCAACTTTATTGCAACTTGGGATGCAGAAATAAGGGCAGCATGATGGCACATTGGTTAGCACTGTTGCCTCACAGCAAGCAGATCCTGAGTTTGAGTCTGCCATCTGGCCATGGCCTTTCTGTGTGGAGTTTGAATGTTTGCGTGGGTTCTCTCCAAGTGCTCTTGCTTTCTTCCACAGTATAAAAACATGCAGTTGGTGGGGTTTATTGGTGATTCTAAAATGTCTGTGAGTGTGAATGAAATGCTACATGAGAGTAAGGACTTTAAGTTATAGAATTTAGTCAGTTTTCAAGAAAGTTTCGGCAAGAAACTGTGTAGATACTTCTTCGCAAGAAGTCCTTTTAAAATCATCACTTGCTGTCCATGTACTTGGACAGCATGTATCTGTCCAGAAACACTTCTGCCATTGGGCTACTCCCAAGGGCTACCAAAGCTCCCAGCACTGCAGAGAATATGTCTTGTCTCTTTGGCCTACACTGCTAAATGCCTATTGTAGGTGCTTGAATTAAAAAAAAAAAAAAGATTGTGAGCATTGGTTACATTACCATATATTATAATATACCTGGCGAGTACTGATTAAAGCTTGGCAGATCACATACGGCTTGTGAGTGGTGCAGTGAGTAACACTGCCTTACAGAATGTCTCCAGACAGGCTACTACTCTGTGCCAGAGATAAAAGTGATCTTCCTGTTCCCGACTCTGTTCCAGATACTTTTCCCCTCCTGTCTGTTTTCACTTGGCTGGTTCCACTTTTAATAGGTCATCTAATGATGAAGGCAGACTTGTGGCCGACACACCAATCACAAATGAGGAGCAGGGATCAGACTTACCCACATTCTAGCTCTCCTGCTGAGCTCACTGCAGGGAGTTTATCGACTCGTCCTAACAATCCTTATAATGCTTTATTCAGACCCACTTTACTTTTGAATAGGTGCTTTGTCACTCACATTTCTTTTTTTTTTTTTTTGCCTCCCTCCTGGAGGGAGAGATTGTGTATTAAATCATTAACGGTTGTCCTAACAATGCAAATTCCCTGTGAGTGCTGATCTGTCAGTGCAAACTCTTGGCTTCACACAAAGAGTGAAATCGAGTATGATAAGGGGGCTCATGAATAAGTGAACCTGACATTTCATGCTTTGAAAAGTCATACCATCTCCATTGTGATGAATATTTTCATTTGCGACTCCATTATTTTCAAAAGGAGTTGTGTTCCTGCTGACTCTTTCTGCCTGACACTTAACCTACTCTTAGCCCACGATGTTTTGCATCACAGGTACATTATATAAATGAATTTAACCCCTTCTGACAATTTGGAAATAATAGCTTGGGATTTGGCTGGTAAGAGCAAACTAATATGAATGAGTGCAATAGATGAAATGAGTGCAATAAATGAAAAATTTCCCCAAAGCTAAAAATAAAATAAAATCTGCCTTCCATGAAATTGTATGAATGTTCTCCAGAACACAGTTGAGTAATATATCCAAAAGTGCAGTTCTTTTAACTGGACTGGTGATCTTTGTGTTACAAATCATGAAGTGATATCATCATGCTACACTGACTCCTCAACACTGAGGAGGAGAAATGCTAATTGTTAGTACTGTGTTCCCCCTTAATTTGAAAAAGAGGGGTTCCGCAGGCAGCTTCCTCTTGCCATATGCTCAGCCAGCTCAGCTCCGTCTTGCAGGAGCCACCTCAGCCTTGCAAGTGTGCAGAGGAAGTTGACATAATAGCCCTAAGTCACAAATGACACAAAAACCCAAAAAATACAGAAACTCTGCCACAACTGCTTCCAGCTATATGGCGGTTTGTGTTTGTGCGCTGCTTTCTTAATGTCTCAAAACATAACATCTGTTCAGCACTATTTTAAGAAGCATAATGCCAGTGAGCAGTGTTTGGAGATGGAGCCACAGGCACAAAGCAAGAGCTTCTTTTTGCATGCTCATAAAAGAGGCATACACTAAAGCCAATTGTGTCAAGATTTATCAGCAGGGCTTTAAAAATCATTTATTCGATGAAGATGGACATATATGTCAAGTCTTTGGTGATTGTGGTACAGGTAGGAGTAAAGGACTGAAGAATAAGCCTGACATCTGGTTGACATCTAAATGATGTGCTCATTGCAACGATTGGTGGTGATTTGGGTGTCGCATCACTTGGACACTTAAATGACAGAATAAATGAAAGTTCATTCATGTAGTGAATGAAAGCCAACGGGAAAGAAAAGATTTCAGTGATGAACAGTGTAAAAAAATCTGGTTCCAATGCTGCTCAGCTGAAGGAGTTAAAAACAATATTTGATTGAATGCATTCACAAGATCACCATCAAACATCAAACATCCACATACCAAATCCCAGTTTGTACAACTTGTTCTAAAAAATGTTGCCTTTATTGTTTAAGTGGCAATAAGCCCTGCTATCTGTGAGGCTAAATCCACCGACTAAACAAAGCTCTTTGAATATGCCATTTAAAAAAAATAGTATACAGCTACTCTAACAGGCTGCATAAGATTCTCCATTTTATTAACAAATAAAAGTGGATCAGGGCCAGCGGTAATAAAGGCTGGAGAAACAATGCAGGACTTTTAACAGATGAATTTCACCCAAGGCAGAAATGTTGCTCCCTTCAGAAATAAAGCACAAGAATTTTTATAGTTTGTTTCATAAGGGGGCTTTATGACATTACAAGTTACAAATAATGCGTTACTGTAATCTGATTACTTTTTTCAAGTAACAAGTAAAGTAAGGGATTACTATTGCAAAAAAAGGAAATTTTTTTGCAAGAGTATCTCATCACAATGACGTGAGCGAGTGCGACGTTCGTGGCAACAGCTGTGCAGATCAACAACGGATAATATATCGAGTGGGGGAGAGAGTATGAGCGTGCAGCGTTTAAAGCGTGGAAGTACTGACCTTACTTTGAGTTTGATTCCATAAAAAGTGACAAAAACATTAGCTTCCAATCTTCACTGCGTGGGAAGAAAACTTCTTTTTACAGCGAAAAACCCTAAACTTCCGAGCAAGCACCAAGTGGGAAAGTGAAATTCATAGAGAAACTGCCGTATCCTTCCACTGACCTCTGCGGCACACCTGCACCATGCAGGGCAAACCTCCGCCTGCCCCACTCCTGCTATACAGGTGAAAATAGAGCAACAGGACCGCTGAGTCTTTAATTTTATTTATTTTCTGCTGTGTTTTACGTGCATCTATTTGAAAGACTGAGAGTAAACACAAAAAAATATTTTATTTTATGTGCTGGAATGTGCAGAAAATAGGTTTAAATGTTAAACAACTTTCTTCCGGTAACAGATTACTTTTTGGGGGAAGTAATCAGTAATTAGTTACTGATTACAACACTGGTGGTGTACCAAGGCAAAATTGCAAAAACATAATGGACCTAACATGGACCAGCTCTATAAATTATATTCAGGTGTTGAAGAAGCACTGTTAGAAAAAAAAAAAGGTTTAGGAGGGTTTTTTCTGTTTTTTTTCAGCAGCCAAAATCTTTGAAGTTCTTCAATGACCAAGCCATGGGTCACAGTGAACTGAATCTAAAGTCGTAATGCTTTCATTTCAACATTTCAGTACCAGTGAAACTATACCGTATCTGCTCGATGCTAGTAGAAAGAAAAAAGTGGTCTTTTAAATTATGAACCAGTCTACTCTTCACAAAAAAATGTAAGAGTGTGTGCGGAAAACACGGTTCAAAGGCCTTCTGTTCAAGTGTGAGTTAGGAACAACCTGAGGCAGCTGCCTGGGGGAACACAGGGTGGGGTTGGGACATGATAGCTCTGAAAGTCGAGTATGTAGGGAAGGCAGCTGGTTGAAGCAATGAAGTGCAGTGAGGTGACTTAAAAAAAAAGAAAAAGATAACATTAAATCATTTTGAGTGACCAGTACATTTACTCAGTGATTATTTGTCTCTTCCATGAAAATCATTGGAGTCAGGAGTGTGACCTGCCCTTAAAACATTTTCATAACCATGTTTGAGGGTCAACCACTGAAGAAAAGGGGGAAAAAAAGATAAAATGAGAGGCTTTTTACTGCCAGCAGCAAGTAATGATTTCCTATCCTGTCTGGACACAATCTTGTACCATTGCCCTGGAAGGCTGTACTTCACCTTTTTAAGACAACATGGAATATCCCATTGGCATTAACCTTAAGAAACGATCAGTGAAAACAGGTTAATGTGGTTAAAGACAGAACGTCCAAAGATGGACTACCAGTGATAAATGAGGAGAAAATGAAGATTTAAACCCCCGTGGATTAATGAAAGGTGATCACTTTCTAAGGTTTGAAATTTATGTATGACTTTGGCAAGAAAACCGGGGGACAGAAGGATATGTTGTCACTGCAACGGACACCAGGTGTAGGGAAATTATTGTCAAATTAATTTCAGAGCCAATTCTAAAGTATTATTAAACTGCCTACCTTGATCATTCATCCTTGAGTAATAAACTGTGATAAACCTCTTTTTGATGGCCGTGTAAGAAAGACTTTCTGTATACAGATAAGTCTCAACATGGAAGTTAAGATTATGCCCAACAAGACATCTACTAACTGCTACATGGACAAATACAGACACCGAGACATGAAAAGAAACAAAATATGTCAAGTTTTCCCCTAAAGGACTCAGACACAGTTTTTAATTAACGACACTCCAATGAAAGGCAACAAAAAGTGATCACAGGTAAGTAAGTGATTCCCAGGTAAGTCTCCAGTTAAAAGCTTAGGAGGCAGTTTTTTCAGGTTGGAAGAAGAGGGAGATACATTATACTTCAAGTAAGTAGCTAAATGGAATGAACATTTCTCTCTGTTCTCAGATTGTTGGGTTCTGAGGAACTTACTTGGAAATCATGCAGGACCTCCAGCTATCTTACAAGTGTACGTTTATCTTACAATCATTGGCCCGGTAATTTAAATTTTAGCGTGTGCAGCGGGGTGATCACCGATCTTAAGAAATAAAAGTGGATCAAGGCCAGCGGTAATAACGGCTGGAGAAACAATGCAGGACTTTTAACAGATGAATTTCGCCCAAGGCAGAAATGTTGCTCCCTTCAGAAATAAAGCACAAGAATTTTTATAGTTTGTTTCATAAGGGGGCATTATGACAATGGTTATTGTGTGCCCATGGGTGAATGTGCACTTCTCTTGATTTTTTTTTTCTAGCTTAGCTTTAGTCAGGGCAGATGCAGGAGAAGAGAACTTAGAAAGAGAAAGAAACCTCCAAGGCTCAAATGAACAGGTTTTGTGCAGAGGCCAGGTGGCAGATTGCTGGAGTTTGGAGATGAAAGCAGCAGAAGACTACTGATCTACTCTACAAGACAAGTATAAAACCCCCCTCTTCTATTTTCTCCCTTTCTGTGTTTCTCTCCTCCATGCCCACGAGCAAGTGATACATCAGGGTCAGGCGTGGTTGAGTGTAGGGAGGATCAGAGTGGCTGGCGCCTACTTATTTGGGCTCAAGACATATGAAAAGGTCAGAGGAAAAAAATGATTGGAAAATATGGAGGGAATTTTGTCAAAAAACTACACAATGCAACAAAAGCTGCTTAGTATTTTCGCCTCATCAGTTTCTGAATGAGAAAAATGTCAGGCTGCACAACAATGATGAAAAAGTCACATTAAAATTAAGTTTGTTGGTTCCGTAGAAAGAACTCGCCGACAAGCTCTATGCAGAGCATCATGATGCTTTCATCGACTTTCAGGATCCAAATGAATGAAGGGTGCTTAACTTTTAGGCATCCATAGTCTGTCAAAGGAAAACATAAGGTGTTGTTCATGTATTTGCATTGCTGATGAGCTCTCTGGCATCTGAGTTTGCAGGTGGTTCATTTTTTGTTTATGAGAGTGCATAAACAAAAAAAACGCATGCTGTAAATTCCCACCCAGGATGCAGATGTTGCATTGTTTCCACACTTCTCTCTCTGTAGTACAAAAAGAGGGGTTTGCAGACAGGATATCACTGTTGTTGTAATATCCACAATAATTTGTAGGACAACATATTCGTCCGTCACATAACAAGTCAGGAATCTTTACTACACTTAAGTAAGTCCTTGATTATTAGAGTAAACACTGCAGTTAGTTTTTAACCTTCCCATCAAATGACAGGTTGATTGTCGTACCTTCAGAGCACTGATTATAATAAACGCATATTTCTTATGTTATTAGCATATGACAAAAAATTTATTGTTGTGGATTCCATCATGGAAACTAAACAAGCTTTTAGGACCATGCACAAAAGTATTGGGCCACACCAGGTAATATTTGAAGTCAGTGGTTTTCCCACTCATTGTCACAGGATTATCAAACTAAACACCTAGCCATTCAGTCTCCTTTAAGAGCTCACTGAATTCACATATGGTATCTTAATAGGATGGTACAGTACCATTACAACAAGTCAGTCACTATAAGATAAGATAAGATAAGATAAGATAACTCTTTATTGTCATTGCACAGTCATACATAGTACAGTAGTACAATGAAATTGGAAAAACTGTCCTACGTCGGCACTACATATAACACAACACGACACGATATGACACATCACAACGTAACAAACAACACAACACAACACAGTATATTAACTTAGTATAAAAAAGAAGAATAAGTGTATGTGTATTGCACACTGTTATTATTGCACATTAATTATTATTGCACCTTGTTATAAATAAAGTTAATATAAAGTTCATCCCTCCTCAGTCAACTGTAAATGGTATGTAGATTAGTGACTACCTGCCTGCAAAATATTTGTCTGCCTATGTCTGGGTGTTTAGCCCAGTAAGACCTTAATCCATTTGCTCTCTGAGCAATAGTGAAGTTGTGAAAAATTAATCATAAGACAAAAATTTAGACTGTTCACCTTTAAAGTAAAAGTTGTGCCTTACCTCAGCAACCAACACATTCAAAAGGATTTTTACTTTGATGATGATTAAAACACTAATTATTTTTGCTTGTTTTGTTTTTTGTAGTAGGCAAATCTAATAATTATTATCTTATAATTACATCTCGTAATTTTAATCATTCTTTCTCTCTTTTCATTAACGTGAACATCAGTAGAAGCACTAGTTTTTGAACACCGCCCTGGATAATACAAAATCTTGTACCTGGATAAATATCACCAGACGTCACTGTAGGAATAATATATCCCATCTGTTTTTAGAAGTCATTGTAAGAACTGATGAAATTCATGATATATCCTCACTGACTCACTAGCCCTCAGGGTCGGCTGGGAGGGCCTGTCCTTTCAAGGTTGCGTCATGCGGCAGTTGTGTATGCACCGACTCTCCGAGGAGCAACCATAAGACAAAAGAAGAAAGGGTGAAAAAGATTTAGTGGGTGAGATTAAAATCTCAAAGGGATGGTGAGAAAGCCAACCCTGTGCTGTTCAATTTAAACAAGCTTGGTAGGGGACTTTATTATTTATATTCTTATTTACAATGGCTTTGACATTTTTATCTCCATTCCCAGCAGCAAGTGGCAGTCAGAGCATTGCTTCTGCCCTTGGACGAAGAGTCGTCTGAAATAAAACTTTTTCTTTCCAAAATCACAACAATTTTTCCATCAGCTTTTTCGATTCCAAGACAAAGCTGTATTCTGCTGTGCTCACTTTTCATTGAGAGCAGAAGAGCTTATTACACAGTTGAATGACTAATACTTCATATTGTCATAGGACAACAAGCATCAAAGATGAGGATCACCATAGTCCTCTATTGTGTGCCTCAGCTATTGTCATCAGTCACTAATTAGTAAATAAGAGCTGTTGACATGGTGCTGCACAGTACTAATGAACACAAGAGGTTTTAAGCCACAGGGGACTCAGTCACTGTAATGTGGAGGTGGGTGGTGAGATCAAAATGGCTGTGCATGTTCCTGTGTGCTTAAAATAAGAAAATACTTATTTGTGCCTACTGAAATAGCACTCTCCTCTGATTGGATGATATGACAATGAACAATGTAATGCAAGTGTGTTAGTGCTCTAATGCATGGATGAGCTCAAGACAGAAAGCGCGAGAAAGGAATCACCAGATAAGCACTCTCCCAGAGCTTTATGAGATGGTGGCAATGTGAGTATAAAGGAACTGTGATTGAGACAATAACTCGTAAACTGCAGCTGCTGGCACCTGTGCTAGGAAAAAATGCTTCTTAGGCAAGGGCGGTGAATGGTGTTGGGGATGGGGGAGGAGTGAGGAAGAGGAGGGAGGGGAGATAGGGAATCTGTCAGGTATAGAAGCGAAACAAAACAGTAGCACAAAATGAGGAACAGGGCTGCCTGGGAGTTGACAGAAAGACATCAGTCCTTGGTGACAAGGACAGAAACCCTTATCAATGGGCTGCACTCTGCAGACAGGAGGGTGGGGACGAGCTGTGCCCCAAAGACTTTGTTTTCCACCGATGAAAATCCACTAAAGACTCTGCCATGCCTTAACTATATAGATTTATTCTCGATTTGTAGTTTGTCCAAACACTCACCTTACAGTGATACCATGACATGTTGTACTCGGGCTGCTGTTTCTCTTTTCCAGTCACCTAAAAAGTGGATTGAATGTGTGATATATATACATACATACATACATAAGAACATTTAGTATGTAACGTTTAACCCAGCACATAGAAGGACTCATAAACAAGCATATGACGTGACACTTAAGACACTTAAGAATTTCTATAAACTCCAGTAAAAAAATATTCCCGATCGATCAATCGTTAGATAGATAGATAGATTGATCTTGGGTTTTGATTGTTGGTATAATCAACTATTCGAAGCTCTAACCATTGATGTATTTTGCTTGTAATGATACCTTGTAGCAGACCTTATGGAATAATACACTGAACCAATGGTAAGAATAAAACTAAAAGAAATATTTTCTATGTCATACACCAATAATGTCCTTTTACACAGTCATGCAATTGATAAGACTGAATTACAGTCACATCCAATATGTGACAAAAAGCAAATAAATAAAATAATATAAAATAAATGACAAATTTCCTTTATTATTTGCAGATATAACAATTTATTAAAAATGAATTAAATTCTTATTTTAATGTTTACAGACTTGCTCAGAACATCCTAACCATCTGTCATGTGTATATTGTGTTAGTTTCCTGGACTCAAAAGCAGATGTGGAGAGCACAAATTATAGACAATAGAACAATGCATTAAATAAAGTTTAAAAATCTAAACTGAAGCTGCATGAGGGGAAACCACACAAGCAGGCTAACCATCAGTATAATGCAACACAGAACTGAGGGGACACAAAGGCTATAAACACACACAAGGGAATTGGGGAAATGGGAAACACTTGGGGAACACAGCTCCAACTGATCAAGGATGACCAGGTCACTGGTCACTGATGAATTATTCTACATGTATACAAAAACAAAATCTTTTTTTTTTAAACTTGATTAAATAGAGATAGAATATCCAGATCTTCTCCATCAAAGCCAGAATGGGAGCAGAAATACAGCAAACCCAGCGATAGAGATCTATACTGCCTGTCATCAGTATTCTGGAAAGGTCCTTGGCCACTAAACTGAAGACTAGTCAGCAAGTGTCTGTAATCTGCTGTGGAAGCTGAGTGCTATGAAGGAAACATCTCAAGCGTTCAGCTGGCGACGGCTGTCTGCTCCTTTTGCTAAAGTCAATCTCCCGCTTGACTCTCTTCTGCTGCACTGATGGATATGTGTGCGTGCGTGTGTGTGTGTGTGTGTATTTCAAGGGAATGTAAGTGCACACCTACACATAGATGGATGGAAACACACACACAGAAAATTCAGTGAATCATCAGCAGGGCTTTTGCCCACAAGTTTGCCGGTGTGAAGGGGGGCAGGTGGAAGTGGGGGGCGCGAGGGTTTGAGTTGCTCGAGCTGACAAATGTCTCCTCTCGCTCTAAAACTCTAAGACCAGGCGATTGTTCAATCTGAGGACAGCACTACAGGGCCAGTACAAGGCACAGAAACACAAAGTGAGAGTAAGTGTGAAAGAGACAGGACCAAAGAGAAAAAAGGCCTGTTGACAGATTTGGTGAGATTTTTCTGTTACAGGATAAAAGTCATCTTTGACTTGATCATCTTAGCTTTTATGTTCACTTTTGTCGAGTGGTGAGAAGATAGTGAACGGCTAGAACTTTGACTCATGGTAATTAGCCTTCATTTTATTTTGCTATGCCTAAATTTGCTTTACTTTTTTATTTTTGGCCACATATCTTAAACTAAGGTCAACTGGGTGAAGTGCTGTAATTTATTCAAAGCTGCTGGTGTCAGACAGATGACCAAAAGCTTTTTCTTGGCCTACTTGTTGTGAAGCACAAGGCCCAGGTGGTGGCTTAGGTCTCACTCCTAACTTTTTAGATATGGATGTTTGCTCAGGATCCCCAGCCACAGATGCACTCTGCCTTTCTTTACTCTGAAGACACCAACCTGCTCTACCTCCTGCACGCATACAAACCCAGTTACTTTGTTACAACCCACCTACTCTACAAATGTGTGTGCGGTATTATGGTTTGTGTGTCTCCCACACAGTTTCCTAAAGTAGCCCATGAATCAGTATAAAAGTAATAATAAACTGCTCACCACATGCATAAATGGTAAATGGCCTGTATTTATATAGCGCTTTACTAGTCCCTAAGGACCCCAAAGCGCTTTACATATCCAGTCATCCACCCATTCACGCACACATTCACACACTGGTGATGGCAAGCTACATTGTAGCCATACTGTATGATGGGTTTGAAAGTTTAATTACCCTGCTTTATTTATGGAGCATTGGTTGAAAAAAAAGTGACAGACAATAACAGTGTCAGCTGCCATTCACTGTTATTCATTTTGCAGTGATGCAAAAAAAGACACAGCATGCCCGAAATGAGGAATTTACGATGTGTTACAGAACTTGTCAAAGATGCAGACAAAGAGGTGAATATGAAGGGAAAACCATACATCCAGGAACAGAATGTACAGACCATGACAGCGAGGTATGGAGTGAATTCAGACTGATCTGTGTGTGGGAAAGGCTGGCTGACAGAGTGTGTCGGAGAAACACTGGGGAGACTAGCAAGACAGCTGGATGGAGAGGAGGCTACTGTCTCAGATTCACAGCACACTGCCGAGCAGCTGGCCACCTATCTCTATCTCTCTCATGCACACGCACACAAAGTGGCACAGAAACGACCTGAATAAAGACACGAGCATGGCTGGACAAGCTTGAGGACGAACAAATCTAAAATTATAGGTTAGAGAGTGGAGAACTGCGTGTGATGTGCCTCACAGTGAACACAGATTGGTACTGAAATACACTGTCACCCTTTAGCCCTCGTAAGTCAGAGCTGTGCAGGTGAAACGAAACAGCTGAAAAGATGGAGAAGACAGAAAGGACAGAATGAGGGGCGGGGAAAATAAAATAAATTGAGTCAGTCTTCCCGAGAAACCGATTCCAACATGAAAGTGGTGCACTGCCACACCGCACTACGTTGAGTATAAATTGAAGAGGACGTGCATACCAATACTCTACACGAAAACTGCTTGCCCTGAAGGTGTGTGCACGGGGCCTCTGCAGATCTGACAAAACTCTCCACCCACAAATGAAATCAGCAAATTGTATTCTTTCACCTGTCATGCTGACATCAAAGGCAATTTCCTCTGTTTACGCTGTCTGAAACAATCACTTTTATTTTCAGCAACAAGGTAATCTATTTTATCTATAACTTATAGCACAGTTCCTTTAGTCCTTCAGAGTCAGGAACATTTAAAATCCAGATCTTTAAAAATACATGAAAAGCTGAAAGGTGCGTTGTTGTTGTGTTAACTAATTACTGTGGAAAGAAAAGGAAAAGTCTTTAAAATGTGTTCAGTTTGGCAAATCATGACACACTGCTCTCCCCTACATAAGCTGCCTTTATAAGTTAAAAGTATCAGTGCTGGTATTGGTATCTGCAATATTTACTTGATAACGGATCAACGCTGATGGGCCAGGATCTGACAGTAAATAATGTTTTGTGTTCTTCTTCTGGATCTCCTGCAAGTCATTTATAACACAGATTTCACATTTATATGATGGAATAATTTGCGGTGATGCAGCCCTCCTCTGCATAAATCCTACACTCTTCCTGATTAGATTTATCCAGAGATGACACACACATTTGTCTACACAAAGTTCCCAGCTATTTCTAAAAGTGTTCATCCTTATATCAAAAACATATTAATTCTCTGCTGATTTCAAATTGATTTGAATTGCTGTTTCCACAGAGAAACACATGAGTAAAAACAGTGCTTATACTTTGGGGTAAAGCAGTTTTGAGCAGGTGGGGGAACCCTAACATTAGGCGTAGTGCAGCACGGGTATAAGAATTATTTGGAAATAAGTCACAAGAATTTTTATTGTAAGGAGGCTGTGGGATGTTATTATTTTCTTATTACTGAGCAAGTATGTCCATGCTGTCATTGAAACAACAGGCCGCAAGGTATAAAAAATTAACTCATTCCACAGTGTTACCCATTAATCTGGATTGGATTTAATTGCTCATTAACTGCAGGTGCTGGAATGCCATTCGGATTGTTCCGGCTTACTTTAACCTCCGCTTTCACTGTATTACTTTAGTTAGTAGATTACTCGCTCCATTAATGGATCTGCTTCCTTTTGCCCTGCAAACTCTGCTCTTGCTATAATACGTGTAATGTGTCATTATTAAAATGAACAGGATAATTATAAATTAATACATGATTGGTAGATCACCGACAGAACTTTACACTTCCAACAGCACGTTTTTAATATTCTACACAGTCATTTCCTCCACTTAGTAAATTTGGTCCTGATAGTGTTAACAGGTTCACAATGTCAGCTTATACATTAGGTAAGATATTGTACTATTCTTAGTTAGTGTATTGTCTGTCTTGTCTTAATGTTGGTTTAAAATGGAGCACTGTAACAAAAAATAATTTCCCCCAGGGATCAATAAAGTATTCTGATTCTGATTCTGATTCTGAAGATGCAGGAGAATGTTAAAGCTTAGGTTTACACAAAAACATGTAAAAATAAAAAAGCAGCAAAGTTACCCCCAAATTTTTGAAGCACTCCAAAAGCTAAAGGCTGATCAAACTTAGGACCACTATTGCTTCATTCACCTTAACACTACGCTTCCTCATACAGTCACATTATTTACCTAAGAAGCCGCAGAGAACTAGGTCTTGTAATATAAAGCAAGTTCAGCATATTGAGGGTATTTTTCCCATTATCTGGATTCACTTACCCTAACGCTGGCTCACTATCAGCTTGCTAAGTTCATCCAGGGTCTCCCCTGTGCATTCACATGAAAAGAGTGGCGCTGACAGCGCCTGACCAATCACAAACATGGATAAACGTGCTTGCAGCAGAGCAGCTGATTTTACAAAGATAAATAAAACTATACTATGGGAATAATATGAACAGATAATATGAACAGCTGCTGCAGACAAAGCAGCAGCGTGTGAGAGGAAATGCTCTGTACAGTCGTTTATTATAAGTAAAACTGCTGCATGAGTGTCTGCACTTTAAGGGCTTTGGTCGGTAAGCTTGGAAAAAGCCAACTTTAATAATAAAGTTCATACATTTTCACCTATATTTGAAGGCAGGAAGGAAAGCTTGAAAAAAAGGCGGACTCTGTGATTTAATAATTGTCAGTGCCACAGTTCTGTCATTAAGACGATCAATGTTTAGTTTGTGTCCTTTCAGCTGCAACCCCAGTGATGTTTAAGAGTTCAAGAGCATAAGAACGTCCAAATTCTAAAATAAAATCTGCAAGTACAAATTGGTGCCTTGTTTTAGCATCAAATATATTCATGCTTATGAAACAATAAAATTATTGTAGGATGTTTTGCAACCAACAAGAACCAACAAGAAAAAAAAATCAATAAAGCTGGATCTAAAAATTGATCATTCTTAAACACAGAAGTCTGAGGGATCTTCTAGGAATGATGATTGGTCAATTGGTAATGATTTCAAACTATTTAATCCATAATCTACTCTGGAGCAGATTAGATTTGCAGCCTGAGTTACCATGGCAATGTACCATGTAAGAAGCAAACCACCGTTGTAACCGCAAAAATCCAGGTTTAATCCTGAAGGAACCTGGCTCTTGCTGTAGTACAGGCCTTTGTTCTTTTCTTAATCCTTCTGACTGGCATTATATCAAACCGTGATCATGTGACAGTCCATCAGTGTTTTTTGCTCCAGATGTGTTATAGTTACTGCAATACACTGTTTATACTAACTAAACACAAAAAGGCTTCAACCTTTCAATGGGCAGAAACACATATTCATAAAGAAGCTTTTATTGTGAACTCATAGAAAACTTGGAATAGATGATCAGACAGACACTGTCTGGCGCGCTGACATTAGAAAGACAAAAGAATAAATTGCCAGGACATAACACAATATAGTAATATATAAATATAATAGTAGATCCCATGATACTTAAAGGAACAAAGGGGTCACTATTGTTAGAAACCCTTCAAACATAAATTGAAGAAGTAACTTTTGAATGTGCAGCTCTGCCCAGCTTGCTACTCCATGAGGACCATGTTTCTCACACAATGAAACAAACATAAAAAAAAAAACCACACTTTATGAAAATTACATAATCTCACAGAGTTTTTTGCTGGCTCCTTTGATATCTAGCTGCTCAGACAAAGGCACTTTCCTCTTATCCTATGTATCTAATTACCAATGGCTTGTCCCCGAGGAAGCGACTGTGAGGCGGTCTCGCCATTGTCATTAAACCTTTAGCTCTTATGCAAAATAGTACTGGACTCAAATGACCCAGTAGGGTCACAGGTCAGCCGCTGATACCAGCCCACAACACACCCACACACACGTTCATGTGCACACAGAAACGCACATGCTCACAATACACAAACTTTCAAAACAGCATCTGCTTGACCACAAGGTGAGTCAGGTGTGTTCATGCGCTGTGCCCTGCAGACTCAATATGCTGCCTGGTTGTGAGCAGACCTCCAATGGCTGTGCTCTGGTTGGTGTGTGATTTCAAACTAGCATAAAACACAGCAGCCCACTTACTGTATATGACCCCCACTGGAGGTAAATAAATGAAAGTTGGAAGGCAGCTTTGTCTCTTGTTACATGCGCATGCATTCTATTTGAATGGTTTAGTTTAGCATAAAGTAGGAAACATTTGGCTTTTGTTTTTTTAACACCATGATCTGCAGTAATGGTACCTACGGTGGATTTAAAACGTGTTTGTTTGTTTTTTTTAATGACTGCCCCATAAGACAAAAGGCACAACAAGAATATCCATGATATCGGATCAGGGTACCGATCCTTTCTTAGTATCACTACTTACCAAATCTTTTTTTACAGCCCGGAATTTGTATCAGCATTACTCAGTGGAGCTGTACATGAAAATGCAAATGTCTGACTCAGTGAGTTTGAACAGTTAAACAGTCTTTATCCTGCCAGCTCCCCGGTACAAAGTCTGTATGATGTCCGATTAGGGCAAGAATAGCACAGGCAATTTTTGCAGCAAGGGAAGTGGATGTTATGTATCCTCTTTCCTGCAATCTCTACCTAAGCAGCACACTAGGCAAAAAAGAGAAAACATTTAAATGCATTAACAACGTACTTTGATAAAATCAAGTTTGTTTCTAGATTATACCTGTATGCAACAAAATGCAGTTGTGCTAATTAGCAAGATAATGGTCTCTTAGTAGTATTTAGTGTATTTACAATAAGTGTACTAATTAGCATTAATCCTTCAGTTCATTTTTAGTGTTGTCAAAGCATACTACCCCAAAATATCCACAAGGGTTTTTATCATGCATTAGATAGGTTTGCCTTACCAAAAAGGATATTTTCCAGTAGTGAGTATCTTCTGACATGATACCAGCTTTCACCATAATTGCCAGATGCAGATATGTCAGAACTGTTTTCAGTTTTAGTTCACTTCAGTTATTCAAACTGGATTCTTTTGTACTTCACCTGAACTTGTACCGGTTGATGTAATCTCGTCATAGACTTACATAAACCACTTTGCTACACTTTACGGTTTTTAATATCACAGGTGTTTTGATGCTTCCTCATAAAATTTAGCCAGAAAACCTGAGATGCCACATATAATACTTTGTAACAGGCAAAATTTCCCCAAAAGGTTTTGACAGAAGACTTGTTAAAAAGAAAATTAATTTTCATTATTAATAAATAAGTATTTAATATTTGAACCGGTGACTTTGGGATTAGACATTGAGCTTCAGTGTGTATGCAAAACAATTTGTAAAGAATGATTTCAAAACAAAATCCTGTGAACATCTTAGCCTCTAAAAGTCCAAAACTCACAGGTGTGTGAGCAATATTGGATAGATAAGCGATGTGTGAACACTAGCTGAACACTCCACCAGAAACGTAATTCAAGTATAAATCTCTGGTTTATATGGCGCATTAAAAAAGAAGGTTGCACTTTGAGATTCGGAGGCAAGTATCTGATTCTGTGAAGCTGAGATTGAGCTGGAGGGCTGCGGCATGGCGAGGCTTCGCTGTGAATCTGGATATTGAAAAGAGACTGAAATGAGGAGGGTGGGGGAGAGAGGTTGGACAGACAGAGGAAGAGGAGGTATGAAACAAAGACATGCTGACAGCACTGCTGAGAGGAGACTGAGGCAAAGAATATATGGACGAGGGAGGTGGAGTGCTCAGAAACACTGGAGGGTAATATTCCAGGAGTATGGTTGCCATACGGCCAGTATATACTGAGCAGAAGCCAGTACCTTCTTTAACGCGGGCAGACGTGTCTGTGTGTGTGCATGTGTGAGGCAGCAGAGCCTGAGGCTGTACCCGCTGAGAACAGTCAGACTGGGAATCAGACGGCTTGTTGGAGACAGTTCAGCACAGACTGGGAGAGATATACTCATATATAAACCTCAATACATAAACACTCAATACATAACATGCCAGCAATTTTCTCACACTAAACAACCATAACATGAGACCGGATTTTGATTCATTGTACCTTATTGTTTGCTTCAAGTGCTAATGGCTAAAAATACCATTTAATACGTGTCATCTTGCATGGAAAGGGAGAGCGATAAGGAGAGAGCTGGAAAAGGAGGAGCAGATGGTGTTGTCACATGCAGGACGAAGCGTGCATCTGAGTGTATGTGACCAAAAATTCCTGAGGAGGGTCACTTGAGCTCTGAATGCATTATTAAAAACGTGTCGCATTAACACCTGTCACATGGCTACAGCTAGAGAGTGGGTGCTCTCTGTGTAATGGATAATTAGAGGACACTTAAATACTAAGAAGAGACACAATGGGTCTGAGGAAGTAACAGTGTTTGAAGTGAAGTGTTTGTGTCTAAATTATCATCCAGAGAGCTTTAATTGAGAGTTTGGGTGTCCTGAATAAAGTGGAGGGTGGTTTATTTTAGGGTTCTCCTCAGCATGTTTGTGTGTACTCACAGATGATATGTGTGTTCTAAAACCATGACATATACAACGCTTCCAAAGTGGCGATTCAGTGAAGACTGAATTATTTTGGTACGAGTGGTGAACATTGTATCAATCAAATCGTGTTTTTTCCACACTAGCACCCTGAATAATCAACTTTTTCACTTTCTAAATGGTCATTAACATCACATAGAGTGACATACTGTTGAGTACTTCATCAAATTGAACATTATGGATTTATCTCTGGCAAACTTTGGGGTTATCCAACTTTACAAAATAGGAGGGCATATAAAATTCATTTAATAAAGCACATCTATCATATTTGGCCCGCTCTTCTAAAATACCCTAATCAATTATACATGGGTGCTGCTTGCAAGCTGAGTGTGAGTCTTTTCAGCCCGGATTCAGCAGCTGGGTTTGTCTGTGTGGTTTTTTTTTTTCTTTCTGTTGGTTTGACAGGAAGGCTGATAGTGTGCGACTAAATAACGCTCTGCATCATCAAGTTTACCAGTTTGTCTTTTATTTGTCTTTTGATTGCTTCAGCAACTAGACCAGGCCTCGGTTTGTGCTAAATGCTGGCCATTTCTACAAGATAACAGAAGTTTGACAATTCTTATTAAATCTTATCACCCTTCATTTTTCTTTCATCAAGAATTAAAACAACATCTGAAAAAAATCCATCCACTTTTCCACTATACAATTCAAAACTGTAGTGGCAGAGTGAAACTTTATTTTCCCTCCCGATTTAACTTTTTAACTGTCGTACACCATAATGTTTGTGTGAAATGTTGGATCTCAATTGATTTAATAGTCAGGAATTTTTGCAGTATTCTCCATGCTTTTCCCTTCATCCTTTTGCAATGACTGTGGCAAATCCACCACATATTTGTCACTACCTCTCTACTGCCATAAACCAAGCAGCTGCTGGTATCATTGAAGGAGCCAGGCCATCTTGTTGTGTCTCTAAAGCACCATATGGATCAGTATAGGAGCTCCTTTAACACAGAATCTGGGATATGTTTGTGCAAACTTTAATTTAATAGACAAAACTTCACAGGCTTGCTGGCTGGACAAAGATTTTATGAAGCTGTCCCTAAAGAGAAATATAATAGTCATAAAACGAGATAAATGTTAACGCTAATAAAAGTCAAAGTAGCTCTTTCTTTATTCGCTGATTATACTGCAAGAAATTTTCTTCTGAGAAGAGAGTAAAATATATCAGATTCGGTCTGTTGTTGTAAAAATGTTTTTTTTAAAAAGAAGTTTATTGCAGCACAAAGTTTGTGAGCTAGACAATGCAAACTGGACAGAGATAACAGGAAGAAGAGTAAAAGTTGCTGCTGCGAAAATAATGACATGTCCCTAGTTTCCAGTTCTTGTTATTCCAATTTACTTCTGACGCTTCACTTGAGATGATACTGGCTACTGTTATTAGTTTAACACCTTGAGTGGAACACAGTGGCTTGCTATAGTGAGGAAACTCTTCAGAAACTTGCTCAGAGAGTGCAGTAATTAAAATAAGCAAAAAACAAACTCAAAAAGCTGCATTTGCCATTATGTCCAAAAATATGTGGGCAGGTAAACGGTGTGTGGTGCTCAGTGCTAATTTCTGCTTTTCATGGTCTCCATATCTATTAATACCAGCTGGCCAGTCTGATATTGTTTCGTGAGTCTGTGATTGTGAGTCTCCCTCTCTGTTTGTGTGTAAATGGTAAATTTGAAATGAACCAATTCTTATAAAGCCCTTTTCTACTCTATTCCGGCACAAGCACACAAGCACTGTTTTCCTACATCTAGCTAACATCCATACATATTCAGCATCTTGTCCAAAGATGCAACCACCAGCAGATCAGTGAATGACTTGCTCTACCTCCTGACCTGCAGCCACCCCAAGTATCTTGGAAAAATATGGATGCATAGCAGGAAATAACTGTTACTAATAACATGATAGTAACAGAACTATGCAAGATAAGAGTTCAAGTATTGCTGGGTTTAAACATATGAGTATGGAACAGTTCCCCAGCATTTGTCCCACTTCTGCCTGAATTATCTTTAATTTTCTATGTGTTATTGTGTGTTAATCCTCATGTAAGTAGTTTTGACAGGTATTTAAACATATTGAATAGTATACCTTGTACTGTTTTCACATGTGGCCCTGGAGAAGGGGTCACATGCTACAAATGTTGTTTTTAATACTTTAGCAGAGGTGTATATGTGTGCTTATGGATACAGTTTGTCAACACAATAGCACAAGTGTGGAGGATGTTGGTATAAAACTTTGATGTTCAGAGTGTTGTTCTTCTTTTAGGGGTCACCACAGCACACAGCTGTCCTCATGTCACTCGTGCCTAGCATTCTTCTTCAGTCTTCTGTCACACCAACCCTCTGCATGTCCTTCAAAACTACATTCATGAATCTTCTCTGAGTTCTTCCTCTTGTCCTTTTGCCTGGCAGCTCCATATTCAACACTTTTAGTCCAATATATCCACTATCCCTCCTCTGCACATGTCCAAGACATCTCAGCTTTGCCTCTCTAACTTTCGCCAAACTCTCAACCTGAGCTCTCCCTCTGATGTACTCATTTCTAATTCTGTCCCTCCTGGTCACTCCCAATTAAAGCCTCAGCATTTTCAACTCTGTCTCTTGCAGTTCGGCCTCCTGTCTTTTTGTCAGTGCCACCGAAACATACATCACAGCAGGTCTCACTATCATCTTGGAAAATTTCCCTCTTTCACTCTTGGTGCTATCTTTTTCTCACAAATTTCCTCTAACATTAATCTCCACTCACTCCACCCTGCCTGCACTCTTTTCTTTGCTTCTCACTGTTCGTTGCTTTAGATAGTTGACCTCGGGTTTTTAAACGCCGTTGTGTGACGTCAGTAGTGACTGTTAATTGAATATTTAACTGATGAACACTGAGTACATAGGGGTGAGAACATCAATATGTTGATGGGCATACTTGCTTTTGTCAAAAATGGTCTTTAGTCAGCTATTACATTTATTTACTTCATATAGTCAGCGTAACAAAGTCAGCATATTTAAGATATTTCTCAAGTGGCACACTAATAGTTTCAGGCTCAAAACTTCAACTAATCATTATCTATTTTGGCTGACGGTAGGCAGCACAAACAACCAGAACCAATCACCCAGCTGAATGTACTAATAAGCCAAGCGTGTCATGGTATATTCATTTTCTGACATCAGATTATGGCTCCGTGTGCAAAAAATAATTCACACAATCTTTTTCTACTGCCCAAACTCCAGTTTTGAGAGCATAGGGTATGCGGTTGTTTTCTGTAATGTCACTGTTAATGGATCCCAGTGGGCTCACTCATATCCCGAAAGCTGACAAAGAATTCTTCTAAACAATGATTCGTGGTGGGTGGCTTGTCATTTTTAGTGTTGCGGGGCATGAATTAATGAGTAAAACCCTGAAAAGTCTACAAATGACCAATCACCCAATGTGAAACCTATTTGCATTTGGAAAGATAAATGGTGTGGAGCCAGCAGAGGCCTATTAATTGTGTCAGTTTGGTCAAAATCTGAACTTTCTCAAAATCAGGAAGTTGATAATTAAAATGGTCAGTATATGAACCTTTATTCCACTTGAGACTAAAACAACACTTCAGAAAGTAAGACTTTATCTTTGTATTGTTTTTGCTCATATACTTTATTAACCTCCTAAGACCTGAACTCTTTCATGGCATGTATTTTTAATTTCTCTTTGCTATTTGGGCTGATTGAGACCTGATGAATATAAAAAACAGAATTACCAGATTTTTTTTTTTTTTACCTGGTTTGTGTTTCTGAGAAAAATGAGATCCACATATGAGGACATTCATTTTAAATTTCGATAGAACAGTAGCAGTGTAATGTCCTCGTAAGTGGATATCAGGCCCTTGTAGAGCAAAATTTTGTATTTTGGTCTAAATAACCCAAAATGTGATGTCCACATATGTGGATGCCAGGTCGTAGGAGGTTAAACACGGTTGGGAATCTTTCAAAATATTGTCCCCAAATGCTGACCACCCATCTTTAGTGTCAAATGATTGATAATCTGGGGCTTTTAATGATTTCTGTGAACTGTTTTTTTCCAGGGTGGAATGATTGTACAGCATACATCTTTAATGACTTAAAAAAAAAAAAAAAAACTAAACAAGAATTGGGTATTTAAGTCTGAATGTATTTTGGATTTTCTCTAATCCACATGAGCGTCAAAGGTATGCACACAGGCTCAAGTATATGTATGTCCACTCAAAACCTTTAATTAATATAAGTAGAGCTGAAGGTTCTATCATATTTTTTAACTTGACAAGGCCAAGCCTATTAACATCATCTCAGTGATCATGATTGACTATAAGTGGTAGATTCGGTTGAGGAGGATTGATTTGACAGGAGGTATTTGTTTAGAACCACTATAATAAAATCTTTAATATAATAGCATAAAATAATACAAAAAGAAAGCTCTGTTTGGAAGCAGTCTCATTTTGCAAATCCAGCAAATTCTGAAACCAGTCTTGCGTGACAGCACTCAATTAAGTATTTAAAAATTCCATCTATTAATACCATCATCTCCATGACAACACTGTCTGTGACAGCTACATCGCTCGACAATGTATACCAACTTTATTCCACGTTTTAAAGCGGTAAGTGCCAGCTAAGAGGGCAGCATTTTCTAGTTTCCCAGCAAGGATGAGATCAGGTCTTTTTTTTCTTTTTCAAAATTCTCTCCTCTCTGTCCCTGAACCCTGGGGGGTAAAGGAGAAAATGATGCAATTGCCCTCAGCCATGAATGATTCAAGAGCTCACACTGCCTTCTGAGTTTGCAGTGCTTGCAAACATCCTGGGGCAGAAATCGAGGACTCACTAAAGCCAATCTTTTTCTGTCATTTAAATATTTGAAAAAAGCTGCTACCTTTAAATATTTGCTACATTTTGACGAGTTCTTAGACATAATGTTTGAAATACTTTGCTCATTACTGTCTGAAAATACACCCTTGATGCATTTATAATATTTCTCCTTCATCACCTTGATTGGGGTCGTTACTGCTTGCATACGCAGCTCTAAATTATGAGAAGTACCTTGCTTCTTTATGATAGTCTAAACTCCCACAGCACCCATGCATGGAGATTTATCTGCTAATCTCACTGCGTTAAGCTTGAATTTGAAAGCGATGGTATGAATAGACACCAATCAGGAGCTGCAGAGACATCTCAGCACAGCACCTCTCTCAAATCATTCCGATTTCAGAGCTTCAGAGCATATGAGTATTTAGACAGTGGCTGATCATCAGAATGGATACTGAGATTTCTGCAGCTAGCCTGAGCTGATGAAGAACCATAGGTGTAACCTGGTGGACAAGTGCTGCTCTTTTGACACATCTGACCCCTTTGTTACCAAAGTACAAGTTTACAAATTGTACATTACAGCTAATGATGCAATGCCTGCATCAATATCTTAGAGTGGTATTGCTCATCTAATATCTTAAGTAAAAAGTGATTTTACTACCAGCTTGTAGACTATAGTGTTTATGTGCACACTGTAAAATTGAAAAGTTTATTGGACCCATGTTATACCAACACGTTCTCACTCCCGAGGCTTAATATTTTATGCTAGGTGACAAATTGTCAACATTGTGTTAATTGGGAGGTTAAAAGTTAAGGATTGTTATGAGCATAGGAATCCGGTCAGAAGAGCACAGCCATCAAGCTAGCTTAACATAACAAAAGGAAAGACATACACGGACTGCTACACTCTGAAAGAGAAAACAAGGTCAGACTATAAGCCATCAACTTAAAAATGAATGAGCTACTAAATAAATTTTAAATTAAATCAACTCAAGAGAAGGACAAAGTAAACTCACTTTAGCTGCCTCTCTATGTGGGAGTGGAAAGAGTGTAAGGGAGTGCAGTCCTTAATAATGTGTCCCAGGTTGTTTAAGTTAAGGAACAAACAAACTCATTAGCCAATCAATAATGAGAAAAGGAAATGAGGAAAGGAAGTAAGGTAAAGGAGGTGAGGTGTGCATTAATGAGTAATGAAGTGTAGGTCACTGCAGATCTGTATTATGTGAGGAATATACTGACCAAAAAAGCTATCTCAGCCCAAGTGCCAGCTATAAAAGCAAAAATCTACAGTTCCCCAAATGTACACTTAAAACATGGCAATCCTCATCGATCTCAATGTTACAATGTCCAGATTTACAGCTAAGATAAACATCCATTTGTTTTTTTATTAATCCTTTACTTGTTGTGTGGTCATTTTTTAGCAATCAGTTTTGTTAAAAGTGACCAAGACAATAAGGAGTCGTGCTCATATTTCTCATTGTTTGACCTTTGGGAAATCATCATATTATTTAACGTCACGGAAAATTAGAGATGCAGCTTGCTAACCAAGAAAATATGAGAATTTCTTTGTATCTCATCACTGAGTTTGAACAAATGAGACGAGTTGGAGCTACACCTCGGGGTTGTATAAATGCTGGTCATCCTCTGTTTGCATTTCTGTTTTACTAAAGTGTACTGAAGTTTCGCCCTTCCTGCTCCAAATGGGTTGGATTGTTCCTAATTTCAGTGATAGTTGCTGACAAAGCTTTAAAAGCAGCAATACAGGGTGCCTGCAGAACGGCAAGCCTCGGTTTGCATCAAAGAATCAGAGAGTTTAAGGCTGGATAAAAAGATAAGCACAAGACAGCTCTGTAGATAAAAAGAGGAAAGAAGGGAACGTTTAAAGGTTTAGTAGAGCTTTACTTCTCCAGGTGCGTGCATGCGTGCGCAAGAGGTCTACACTAGGGAGTCCGAGAGAGATTCTCTAACTTCTTTCCTAAATATTTACAGCTTTGAGATCTATGGGGCACAGATGCCAGTTCGTATTTGTCATTGCACCTTATCAATTGTAGATCCAGCTTACAAAGCTAAGCAAATATGCCTCATAGCAGAAACCTCAGGGAGAAATTTCCTTCTTTTTTCTTTGGTGTCATCCTTATTTTTGAAATTGCTTACAGCTGACTGGAAGACAGCTGGTGCAGCCGGTTTCTGATGTGACTTTTTTTTTTTTTTTTTTTTTTTTTTTTTTTTTAATAAATAGGACAGGGGGAATGAATGAGAGAAAGAGGGGGAGAGAAAGAAAGAAAACCAAAGGGGAGAAGAGACGGTGAGAAGGGGGGGGAAGAGAGAGAAAAAAAAAAGAACTCCTGGGTCACCTGTAAAAAAAACAAACAAACAAAAAAAACAAACAGAGGAGACAGCAAACAACAAAGAGTAACATAATAATAGAGAAAACAAAGCACCATCACAATAAACTAGCTAGTCATAGATATCAATATTTACTAAATAATAAACGATATTGTGCAGCACGCAAGATAGACAGCGCACAGTGTGCTTTGAGGCAGCAGCCAAGAAAGCTTTAGTCCGCGTCTGTGAATACCCATGTGTGCATACCTGTGTGGATCAGCATGCTTGCATTCCAAAGGTTTCTCCATGTAATGATCTGCTAGGGAGTGTGGGGGGGCCACAGCCCCGTCCTCCAGGGTGTGAAGCGGGTATGGAGGAGATCAAAACTCCAGACATCCAGAGGCCCCCAGAACACAAGAGACCAAGGAAGACCAACAGAGGGGCAGCCGCGCCACTGTTCCAGTAAGAGCTGAGGAGAGTCCCAGATGAGGGCTCGCCCAGCAGCCGCGGAGCAGAAGTCAGGGGGAGTTGCAGTGACGCGCCCGTGAGCTCCGCCGGCCCCCAGGTGTGCCTGAGTGACCGAGCCCTAGGCCGAGAGGCCGGGGGCACCCCACCTCCAAAGGGGCCCGAGCGAGCCCCAGGCCCCAGGCCCCGACAAGCGGCCGCCAAGGAGTGAGCCGGTGTGTACCCGGACGCCCACCCCCAGACACAAAGAACCACCAACACACCGACACCTGAGGGAGTCCGCCACCGGCAGGGGAAGTGGTGGTGGGTGGAGATAGGCCTCCAAACCTTGGAGGGCCTGAGGTGTCCCCAGAGAGGTGGCGTCTGATACCCAACCTGACATATAGACACAGACATACAGGCACACACAGACACAAACATCCATTCCCACCCTCATGCTCTCATATGCACTCACTCCACACTCAACCAACGTGGAGACAGACATAAAGAGACGCTGTACACACGATCACACTCCCCAAGCGTACTCTACAAACCGGGTCTAGGTACCCTTGCCCCTGGAGGGGGGAATTGCACCCAGACCCAGGTGGTGTTACCCTTTTCCCTGCGGTGGGGAGATGTGATGTGACTTTTGTTGAACAGCAGGCAGGTATAACTTCACCCTCTGAATTGGAAAGCCTCCTAAAACCACCTCCCAAACACCTGCCAGACATTCCAAGCAGTGACATTGTTGAAAAAGTTAGAGGACCCACGTTTTTTTAGTGCTGCTCCACTTTTTTTTAAAGCATCATCTAAAAATAGGTTGGCAGTACTGTGTCTGTTTCATGTGTCTTTTAAACTCTTGATTGAATTCAAACTAAAATATAGATTAGCCATCAATGCTCTCCTGTAGTTTTTACAAAGACGTGCATCTGCTGGTATTCCTGCTCCATCACTATGTTTTATCTGTGGAAAGCCAACTTACAGTCTTAGTCTGTCTTGTTTTTGACTTAGTCACTACCTACATTTTCTATCAGGTTTATGCTTGTAACCCCTGCTGAGAAACTAATGGATGAAACGCTGTCTCTTTCTGGCCAAGCTGATGGGCTGTCTTGAATGGAGCTGCAGGGCAGAGTAAGGCAGCAGGTTGGTGAAATAAAGATAATGGTCATTATCTCCTTACCACTTGCCACAGTTGCCAGATGTCCGATGACCCACCCTGACAGCTGCATTCAGCTTCACCTCCCATGCTGCACCCAGCTGAGAGGAGAATGAACAGAGCTTTTTATAGTCTTATTGCGTCATTGAGCAACATCAATCAGCAAGGTTTTGGGGGGGACTGCAGCTTTAGCTTTTGCAACAGACCATTCAAAATCCATCCACACAAGGTTGTTCCTACATATCTGCATACCCTGCACTCTAAGATGCCTGATGACAGTGTAAAGCCTAGGAAGGGAACTAAGGAGAACCCCTCTGGCCTGCTGCAAGGAATAAACGGGTGAGTGTGGGGGATGCGCTCTTTAAAACAGAAAATGAATCATTCAAATGGGAGGAGCTTAATTTAAGTGTTTCAAAGCTAAATCTTCTTTTGTTCTTTGGAGGGACTCAATCGAAACTGTTAAATGCCGTTGCTAGGAGACACCAGTCATGGTCCACAGATAGTATATGCAGGCAAATTAAGTGATGTTGGCATTGACTTCATACCAGTATCACCAGTCTTGTGAAGGAGCAAAAGAAGAAGAAAAAAAAGATTTGACAGATGGAGAGCAAGCATGTGGAACAAGGCCACAGATATAAGCATAAATGCAAAATAATAAAAAATAATGAGGAGAACAAGCAGATTAAAATACCTCAGTGGCTGTTTAATGTTACTTCACATACAGTAAATGGTACTTTGCCTGTGGAATTTGAACTACAGCAACCCAGACAAGGATTGGCTCTTTGATGCACCACCTCCCAATAAATCCTTCATACACAGCAATCAAATAAGCATGAATAATTCAGTGTTGCCAAACAACTCACACATAATCATTTAATGAGTTTCGCGCCTATCTCATTGCTCCGATATACGTGGGTGAAGATAACTTCCCGTCTATGAGAAAACTTGGCCAGTTTGTCTTTGAACATAAATGCATCACTCATCTGAGTCAGGACGCCTTGATTGTTGGGTTGTTAGATTAATGGATTTTTCGGGGTTTTTAATGAAAAACAAAGACAGATTAATGGATTAGTAGAATCTGTAAACTGTAAACATTTGCGACAATTAGTTTGTTAAAGAGCATCTACGGCATCTGTGTGAAGATCGCCTGCCAGCAAGAATACAGTTTTCTGTGCTCTCTGCAGAACTCATATCATTTGTCATACAGTGACTAGTTCAGACTAGAAAATAAAAGAAAAACACTTATCTTTGGTGCACTATATATCATAGCCCAAACAAAAACATGACAAGATTTTCTGCAGTGATTTAGCTGTAGAAAAACTAAGGCTAGACACTTTTTGAACCTCAGAGGAGAAACTCAGACTAATATTTTTCAATATTATTTTTCAATAATACTTTACAGAGACAGCATGAATTATTGCATTCGTAAAAGAGAATCAAATCATACTTTATATTGATAGTACTGGCATCAACATACAACAGATAATAAATATATGATATGTGAATATATGAATAAAATAAATGAATCCAAGTGCAATCACAAATAAGTGAACAGAAAATAGTTCAGGAGACCAAGTATGAAGTTTAGGTGAAAGGAGATGAAAACTGGGGGTTGCTGCTATACATTTGTAGAGTCTTGTAGCTGACAAAAGTAAGAGAAATGTGAGCCGGTGAGTTATTCAGGGCGATGTAAAAGTCTTGAGTCACTCCTCATTGACAAATGGGTTCTTAAAGCATGTACAAATGTACGTGGAAATACAGTGTGTAAGAAACAAACAAACTTTACATATTTGTTATGAGCTCCTTCTTAAACACAGCCTGAAGTCTTTTGGGGAAGAGTTCCTTATAATTTCTTTGAGTAGTCTTCAGGAATAGTTCTCCAGGTGTCTTGAAGGGCATTTCAAAGCACTTCTTTGGATGTTGACTGTCTCGTGTTCCCACACTGCTTCATTAATGATGAGATCCAAATTCTGAGAAGGCCAATTCATGACTGAATGCTTTTACTGCATGTGTGTTTGGGATTGCCGTAATGCTGAAAAATGAGGCTATTGCCAGTCAGGCCCTTTTTGGATGGTGGATCAAAATCTGACGGTACTTTTCTGCCTTCATAGTTTCATCAGTTTTGATAAGATCCGAAACACCACTGGATGGACTGCAGCTCTTTAGCTTGGAACAATTTTCTAATGCTTGAATGATTCTGAAAATGGTCAGGTACAAGGATTGGACTGAAATTAGATGGGAAAAATAAATCAGCCAATGTTCAAAGAAAAAAACTTTGAAAATGCAATCAGAAAGCCTGAAGAACTACTCTTCTAGCCAATAAAATAAAAACACACAAAAATCTGTCTCCTTGGAAGCAAAACCTTAGGAAACAAGGGGCGGCCAAAGACCATACCATATATAGGCCTTTTACTTATGGTTACAGTGTTTTCATAACATCAGAAGCATTTACAGAGTTCATAAATTGTTTCCCATGTATCACACACACACACACACACACACACACACACACACACACACACACACACACACACACACACACACACACACACACACAGAGAGAGAGTGTATTACCTTACTATTATGAAGTCCACCTGCCATGGTTTCAGCTGTGTCATACTGACTGGAGTCACAAAGGATACACTTGTGCATCATCAATCATAGCTGCTCTGGCAAACATCATCTCTCCTTATTTTTTCTACCTGATGCAGTTTAGGAATGAAGGCATTCTCCAGGATGGTGTGCTAAGACTGATTTCTGAGCAGTAGGACACAGGAGGCAAGAAGGCACAAAATAAAACAAAACAAATCAAAAGCCCAGGGAAGGTGGGTAATAATCAAAATGCTTAATAGCAACAAACAAGTGGCACTAGCTGTTAGCAGAGACTACGATATTGCTTAATGGGGGTAGCAGAGCTTACTATTTGGAGATTTCTTGATTACAGATGGTGAAGCTCTGTTTGACTCTGACACCCGTCTTCACTCGTGCAAAAAAGCAGACACTCTAGCCACAGCGAGAGACATGCAGAGGAGCGTAGCATCAGGTCAGCCGGAAGATGATGTTGACGAGGAGCCAATGGCCAGTGGCAGTTTTTCTCTGCTGCTAAGTGCATGTAAAATCCCTGGTAGCAAATATCGTTTTTGACTTCGAAAACATAGCTTACTGGTAACAGCCCAGTGAACTGAGAAGAGCAGTTAAGTGGGCTAATATTTCAAACTGAGCAGGCCCTTGCCATACCACAGGTCGGGAATATGGATCCAATATTATTCTCACATAAGCTCATATGAATGCATCCCCCTTCCTCTTTTGCAAAGAGGAAGGGGGATGCCTCACGATGTAAGCTGTACACATGTTACCCACAGTTTTAGTGAGTGTTTATAGCATCTCTTTCTAAATTAGCAGGCATTAATATGAAGCTTAATAATTTTAATAAGGAGGATCTGTAGTCACGCTTCTGCTTTCCAGGTGTTTGGTGGCTAATTTAAGCTTTACATCACTTCCACTTTCCCACGCTGTTAACCTTATTGTGACATCACTGTTCTAGTCCAATCATCTTTCTGCCCCTTTTTTCAGGCCAATCAACCTCTACTTTGCATACTTTAAATCTCACTGCTCATCTGTTACTCTACCTTGCAGATGCCTTCATGCAAACCACCTCCTCTGCATCTCCGCCTCTTCCTTTTTACTTAGGCTCCATTTAAGCCTCCATCTTCATCTCAATCACCAGCGTCTAAACTCCAGGGGGTCGTGCCCTAATCCCCATCACCACTGAGATTCAGTTCTGCTGTGATGGGGCGTGGGAATCTAATTGCCAAATACCTTAACTGAATTCTGTATATCAATAACTTGATATACTTTAATTCCTTCTGAGCTTTCCATATTGAAATGAAGCTGGTCCTCCCTTTGCAGCTATAAAAGCTTCTACTCTTCTGTAAGGATTGCCAGTGCACACCTACGCTGAGGTAGAAAACATCCTTCAACAAGCGGTCCCACAATGTTGGGAGCATAGACTCATACAAAATTTCTTGGTAAGCTGAAACATTAATATTTCCCTTCACTGGAACTAAGGGGCCTGGACCAAACTTGTAAAAGCAACCCCACAGCATTATCCCTTGTCCTCCAAACTTTACGGCTAGCGCAGTCCGGCAATGAATGTTCTCCTGGCATTTGTGAAACCTCTCTTGCAGACTGCCTGTTAGAGGAGCATGATCTGTCACACCTTTCCACTGCTCCAGAGTCCAGTGGAGGTTGGCCTTACACTATTTTATCTGACCTTTGGCATTGTACTTGGTAATGGAAAGCTTGCATGTAGCTGTCTGGTCGTGGAAATCCCAGTGTACAACTTTTGCGCTAATATTAATGGCAGAGGATGTTTGGAGCTCTGCAATTCCTGAGTCAGTAGAGCATTTCTGAATTATACACATTACATGCTTCAGCACACAGCGACCCAACTCTGTAAGTTTATGTGGTTTGCTGTTTTATAATGGATTTGCAGTGGTCCCCAGATGCCTCCACTTACAGCTGATCATAGAATATGGTTGCAACGGTGACATCCAAGTATAAAGTCATTCTTGAATTCAGTTAGATCAAACAGTTCTTTCACAAATGTTGTACATTCAGACTGTAGAAGGGTAGGGGTATAAATACACAACAAAAAACTGCCTTAATTTGCTCCCCTTAAACGTAAAATGTGTATTTTTTCCCTACTAACTCACAACACATCAATAATTAAAAAAAAGACCAAAGAAACCCCAACTCGAGCCAGGTAAAATGGTACTAGCACAATTACATTATACGTCAAATTAACAGCAGTTAGCAAGCATGCCCCTCCCCCCAAAAAAAGTTTGACAAGAACAGCAGGTATCTGAATGTGGCTGCTAATTAAACGGAAGTGTCACGGATGCCAGTGTTCCTTCACTGTCAGCTACCTGCCAAACGCTGTTCTGTCTCACAGCCTTCCTATGATACACCCGGAACAAATGTGACACAACTCGTAGACACTTCAGTGCACAAAAGAGGAGAGGAATGTATTTCAGCGTTGTGAAACACTTTTCTTCCTAATAGTGGAGCCACTCACTATCAGAAGAAACCAACATCATGTCAATATGACACGAATACACAAGCAATTAGTGTCAGCTAAGGTATACAAGGTATAAGCAGCCACTTACAAATGTGTAGAATCTATCATTCTAACTGTAACTTCACACCAGTTACCTGGGACATTAAAACCACTGACAGGTAAAGTGAATAGATCGTCTTGTTGAGAAAGATGTGGTGCAAATATATTTGATTGATCTAATGAGACATTTCAGAGTGCTGTAGAATACAGCAAAATGTTATGAAGCCTGATGTGAAGTGGGAGAGAGAGGTTGTTGACATAAAGCAGAATTGTCACGGTCCTGGGTCTCCTGACCCAGCGTTTTTAGTTCTTTGTGATTTTTGTATTATTGTACTTGTGTGTGATTTATTCTATGGCTTCTAGTTTTGATCCCTTGCCCTTCATGTCTCTCTGTGTCCCCTCTGTTCTGTGTAATTGTGTGTCTTTGCATGTTTGAGTTTCTTGTTTTCTGTCACTCTGCATTGTGCATTATGTTCTCATGGTTGGTTTTTTGTTACTCTCTCTAGTCTAGTCTCTTGTGTTCCCAGCTGAGTATTTCCCTGTGTATTTTGGTTCTTAGACCTCTGCCTTATGGTTTATGTCTCTGTATTTCTTAGTTGCTGTCTCCACTGTGTCAAGTTCGCGTCTCTGTGTGATACTTCCTGTTTTACTTTGATGGTCCGTGTCTCATGTGAATGCGTCCTGCTTTGCTTGTCTCGTCAGTCCTGATTTCTCCCAGCTGTGCCCTCCTTCTGTGTCTCATTCCCCTCGTTACTTCCCAGTGTATTTAAACCCTGTGTTTCTCTGAGTCAGTGTCGCGTCGTCCCTCATGCTGTGTGGATCTCCCTGTGTGTCTCTCTGTGAGTTTTCCAAGTTCCCAGTTTAGATTAGTTTGTATGTTTTTTCCCTGCCAGCAAATAAAGCTGAGTTTTGAGTTCACCTCCCTGAGTCTGTGAGTCCTGCACTTTGGGTCCAACTCCTGCCTGCCGCACAGCGATTCATGACAGTACAACGCGACCAGATATGGACCCAGCAGCACTCAACCCACCAGAAGAACTGCGTCTGGACATTATCTACTCCGTGGAAAGACTCCTGCATCTGTGGCTCGAACATGAGGGGAAGGAATTTCGCCGTGCTGTGGAAACCAAACTACAGCGTTTAATCTCTGGTCTTCCCTGGCTACTCAGGGCGCTCCACCCACTCGAACAGGATTTAATCCACAACGAGCTCCACCTTCATCCCCCAGCTGCTACTACCCACCTGCCTGAAGGGCCGGATGTGGAGCCGCTCGGCCCGTCAGAGCCATCATCAAAAAAGAAACGACGATCACGCCGCCAGCGCGCCACCCCACAGCCGGACATTCAGACTTGTACATCGTCGGCTGTGGTGAGTAAGGACTCTTTTTCTGTGTCGAACCGTGGGACTATTCGTTCAGGGGCTGTGTTTTGTGCTACGGATGGTAATGTGAGCAGTTTATCAGCTGCCCAGCCTCCTGAAGCTCTCTTAGCTGCCCAGCTACAAGCTGCGTCTCCTGTGTCCCCGCTAGCACAGCCATTAACTCCACCACACGCTCCATTTTCACCTCTACCATCGCTTCAGTCATCAGTTCGGTCTGCCACTCAGTTGCCCTTAGTTCCGTCATCCACACTACCACCTGTTTCCCTTCCACCACCACCATCACTACACCCAGCCATTCAGGCTGCTACTCAGTCAGACATTCAACCCATAGCCCTGCCGTTAATATACTCTGTAGCTGAGCCACTAGCTGCCCGACCCACAGCCACTTCAGCCACTCCTCCACCCGTTACACCTCCACTACAACCATCACTGCAGTCTCTAGCGCAGTCTCCTGCAGCTCTGCTTTCCCCAGTGCAGTCTCCAGTGTCCCCAGTGCAGTCTCCAGTGTCCCCAGTGCAGTCTCCAGTGTCCCCAGTGCAGCATCCCTTAGCACAGTCATCCACTCAATCACCAGCTCCACTTTCCCCTCAACTATCACTACCACCTCTAGCTCAGTCTCCTGTGCACTCACCTCTGGTTCATTCTCCTGTGAAGTCATCAACTCCCCTGCCTACTCCGCTCTCACCACCTCCGTTACAACAGACATCAGTTCAGTCCCCTGTGCCAGTGCAGACGCCCTCAGTTCAGTCTCCCGTGCAGTTATCTACTTCACCACCATCAGTAGCTCAGCTCCCACTCTCACCCGTGTCGCCAGTAGCTCAGCTCCCACTCTCACCCGTGTCGCCAGTAGCTCAGCTCCCACTCTCACCCGTGTCGCCAGTAGCTCAGCTCCCACTCTCACCCGTGTCGCCAGTAGCTCAGCTCCCACTCTCACCCGTGTCGCCAGTAGCTCAGCTCCCACTCTCACCCGTGTCGCCAGTAGCTCAGCTCCCACTCTCACCCGTGTCGCCAGTTTTGCTCATTCACTCCATGCAGAGAGGTAACTTGATTTCTACTCGGGGTACTTTTCATGGTTTAGCCGCCGTTGGCACAGTTTGCCACTCCAGGGCTTCCCCAGAGGCTAGGTCTCAGTCCCCAGCTGATTCTGGACCCCTGAAGTTTAAGCAGCCCCCTAAGAACTGCACCATGTTCGCATTGCCTGGGCAGAGTCAGTGCTCAGTGCAGCGCCAGTTGTCCTCATGTCCGCCAGAGGACTTCATGCCTGTTGGCTTTGTTTTAGCCTCCGCTGGAGGGCCCGAGGGGCCCGTTCAGCCTCCCGTCTCCGCTGGAGGGCCCGAGGGGCCCGTTCAGCCTCCCGTCTCCGCTGGAGGGCCCGAGGGGCCCGTTCAGCCTCCCGTCTCCGCTGGAGGGCCCGAGGGGCCCGTTCAGCCTCCCGTCTCCGCTGGAGGGCCCGAGGGGCCTGTCCAGCCGCCACCCGCGGCCGCCTCGTCGTCACCTGGTCCAGCTTCATCCGAGTCTTCGTCCTCGCCTGGTCCAGCTTCATCCGAGTCTTCGTCCTCGCCTGGCCCCGCCTCAGAGTCTTCGTCCTCGTCTGGCCCCGTCGTCGCCTGGCCCCGTGCCCACCGGGCCATGGCCAGCACGCCTAACACTGGAGAGCCGCCGCTGCCTTCCGCGCGGTCGGCCTCCTGAACTGCTCCGTTGTCTCCTTCGCCGCCGCCGTTGCCTTGCGCACGGTCGGCCCCCTGCACTGTTTCCGCGTCGCCGCCGTTGCCTTGCGCACGGTCGGCCCCGTGAACTGGTTCCACGTCTCCGCCGTTGCCTTCCGCATGGTCGGCCCCCTGAACTGCTCTGTGTTTGGGTTGTTTTCTTGGGCTCCGGTGTTTGCTGTGCTCTTTTGTTTTCTGTTCCGAGCCCTCCGTCCTGGGCCCCCGCCGCCCGCCCTGGGTTGTTTTCTGTTTGGTTTTGTTTTTCTGTGTTTGGGCTGTCTGGAGCCAGCCCTTGAGGGGGGGGTACTGTCACGGTCCTGGGTCTCCTGACCCAGCGTTTTTAGTTCTTTGTGATTTTTGTATTATTGTACTTGTGTGTGATTTATTCTATGGCTTCTAGTTTTGATCCCTTGCCCTTCATGTCTCTGTGTCCCCTCTGTTCTGTGTAATTGTGTGTCTTTGCATGTTTGAGTTTCTTGTTTTCTGTCACTCTGCATTGTGCATTATGTTCTCATGGTTGGTTTTTTGTTACTCTCTCTAGTCTAGTCTCTTGTGTTCCCAGCGAGTATTTCCCTGTGTATTTTGGTTCTTAGACCTCTGCCTTATGGTTTATGTCTCTGTATTTCTTAGTTGCTGTCTCCACTGTTTCAAGTTCGCGTCTCTGTGATACTTCCTGTTTTACTTTGATGGTCCGTGTCATGTGAATGCGTCCTGCTTTGCTTGTCTCGTCAGTCCTGATTTCTCCCAGCTGTGCCCTCCTCCTGTGTCTCATTCCCCTCGTTACTTCCCAGTGTATTTAAACCCTGTGTTTCTCTGAGTCAGTGTCGCGTCGTCCCTCATGCTGTGTGGATCTCCCTGTGTGTCTCTCTGTGAGTTTTCCAAGTTCCCAGTTTAGATTAGTTTGTGTGTTTTTTTTTTTTTTTTTTTTTTTTTTTTTTTTTTTTCCCCTGCCAGCAAATAAAGCTGAGTTTTGAGTTCACCTCCCTGAGTCTGTGAGTCCTGCACTTTGGGTCCAACTCCTGCCTGCCGCACAGCGATTCATGACAAGAATGGCTTAGCTCTCCAGTCAACTGCTTATGGAGCTTATGGAGGATAAACATCATTATTTATTAACAGCCTAACATAATTAGTATAGCATTAAACTGTACTAATAAATTACACTTGAGTAAAAGCACCATAATTGCAGATATTAGAGATGAAAAGTGAGTAAATACCACTTGTGTAAGAAGTTGATGATATAAGATGATGGGATTTTGAATTCCCTTTTAAAATAATGTCCAAACTTGAAGTATGTTTGGGTAAGTATAAGTTTATGGTTTACAGCGTCATAAAATAGCTTTGTATTCGTCATAAAACATAATCCTCTTGTATTTGTGTGTGCTGGTGATGGAATCAGGAATTGATGACTTGTTAACAGCTATACTGTCAACAAAAGGAACCATCACCATATGTGATACCAAAGTGTTCTCATCCCAGGGCTGTTCTGTGAGATGCTGTTGGCATTTCCAAATTTCTTACAAGGTGTCCTTTTGTTATTTGAGCCTTTTTACACTGTAAGCCTGAGGTAATGGTACTAGAGGTCCATAGGTGTGGCAGGAGAACATGGGTTGCTTTTTGCTCTAATCTTTGATTTGCTTGGTTTATACTTGGCAGTTGAATTTGTTTTTAATTCCTTTAAGACTAAAAACTATACTTGGTTAAGTTAAATGAATAGATAGATGATGAAAGATGAAGTGAAAAATTACCTCACCCAGTGTATTTAAATAAGATGCAAACAGGGCATTATAAGTTCAGAATAATTTATAATGTCTTACCAGTACTATGGTACTGGCAGAATACTTGGTGTTGCATTAGCATAATGAACTAACTAGATACAATTACAGTGGGGGCAAAAAAGTATTTAGTCAGCCACCGATTGTGCAAGTTCCCCCACCTAAAATGATGACAGAGGTCAGTAATTTGCACCAGAGGTACACTTCAACTGTGAGAGACAGAATGTGAAAAAAAAAATCCATGAATCCACATGGTAGGATTTGTAAAGAATTTATTCGTAAATCAGGGTGGAAAATAAGTATTTGGTCAATAATAAAAATACAACTCAATACTTTGTAACATAACCTTTGTTGGGAATAACAGAGGTCAAACGTTTACTATAGGTCTTTACCAGGTTTGCACACACAGTAGCTGGTATTTTGGCCCATTCTTCCATGCAGATCTTCTCGAGAGCAGTGATGTTTTGGGGCTGTCGCCGAGCAACACGGACCGTAGTACCGTTCCTGACTACGGTAGCCGTAATGCTCCGACAATCCATCAAGCGGTGCAGCTTCATAACTTACCAAAGTCTTACTAAAACATTTTTTGACAGATTCGAGGTCACTAAGCACAACCAGAATTCATACACAAGGTACTGTTGATTTTTGTGAAATTTAAAGGATTTTAAGTGTGCCTTATAGTCCGAAAATACTATACTATGGGTACTTATTGTTACATTTATGGGACGGTGCATGTCAGAATAAACCATAAGCTGGGCCTACCTCATGTTGTTTATTTTACAAAGTACTCCAAATTAACCTTTCTCAGGATCGCCTAACTGGGCATAGACATCAAAGGACAGCTTATGAGTAATTTAGAGATGCGAGCAGATTTTACAAATAGGCAGTATTGGATGTCCAGAGAATGAGAAATCTCAGTGTCCAAATAACACTCAACATAAGTGTGTGTGAAAAGACTTTAATTAACAAAAAAGTAAATGGACCGGCATTTACACACTGGCCATGTTGTTAAGCCAATGATTCATTCACTTGCATTTATAAATTCATCTTAAACTTTCAGTGAAGAGACACAAATCCTTTTAGAGTTACGTCACAACGGACATCCAGAGTAAAAATTTGCTGAATCAAATAGGTCGAGCTACCTGCTGGCAACCCCTTGTAAATAAAGGAGCAGCCCAAAGTAGCATTATCCAGTAAACACCAGTTGTCTGGTTGAAAATGTCTGTGTTTAGAAAAGAACATCCACAAAGCAAGAGAAGGAAACAGTAACTCAAATAATTGTTTGCTACAACCGAGAAGGGCATCATTTAATTCAAACCTTAAAGCAGATTGTCAGTGAAGACCACACTGTTTTTAGGCTCACCAGAACAGACAACAGAACACTGCAAAACTATTGCTTGGTCTGGTGAGTCTCAGTTTCTCTTGTTATATTGTGATGGTGTGCTCAGTATTCCAGTGTAAACAACGTAAATGCATTGATCCATACTGCATTGTGTTAAGAGTTCAAGCATAGTACCGTACCAAGTAAATATGATTTAATGACAAAACCCATGTCACCCATTTGATGAAGTATGACGACTTCAACAAAGTTGAAACGTCCATACAGTTCACTGTACTCAACTGGTCTTCACAGTCACCATATCTCAATCCAGTAGAATACCTTTGGGATGTGGTGGAATGGGAGACTGACAAATCAGCAGCAATTGCTTGACACTATTATGTCAATATGGACAAAAATTAACCCATTCAGCTATACACACTCAGACACTGATGAATGAACAGACGGCAATTTGAATGCTTCAACATGTGGGGCCCCGAGAAAGCCCACAGGTACAGCAAACAGAGCCAAAGCCCAAGAAAGACACCAGCCAGTAGACTCCGGCTCAGAGAAGAGCTCGAGAGGATGTGGAGGGTGAAGGTAACGGTGGTCCCCGTGGTAATCGGAGCACTAGGTGCGGTGACTCCCAAGCTAGGCGAGTGGCTCCAGCAGATCCCAGGAATAACATTGGAGATCTCTGTCCAGAAGAGCGCAGTCCTGGGAAGAGCTAAGATACTGCGCAGGACCCTCAAGCTCCCAGGCCTCTGGTAGAGGACCCGAGCTTGAAGGATAAACCGCCCGCAGGGGCGTGCTGGGTGTTATATATATATATATATATATATATATATATATATATATATATATATATATATATATATATGTCCCCCATACGTCTATAAATTATTGTAAATAATGAAATTCATTTTTCAGTTGCATCTCTTCCTTTTTTTTCAGAATTTCAGGAAATTAGCAGCTGTTAGCAAACTCACTCTGTGGGCTTTGAAAATCTACAATTTGGCCTCCGTTTGCTGAGACATCTACCATTAGAAAAAGTGACCAATGGGTCACTTTGGGTACTATTTTAAATAGTCTGGGCAGTCCGATTAGATATAAACCTATTCGTCATGGCCTTACAAAGTCATATTCAGGTTGTCCCCATTTAGTGACACAATTTCAAAGCTAACCCTGAGGGGCAACCTGTAACCTGCTGTTCTTGGCAGATTAAAACAAGCTTCATCAGCCAGTCAATCATTTATCCCACCAAGTAACTTATTTGATTAACCAGTAATTGCTCAGGTTGAATGAAGTGAGATTTAATATCGTAGCAGGGCTTTATTTAGCATTTAATTAGCATTGGTGCATCAGAACACTGTACCACCTGCCTGATGATCTGTCATTTAAGATTGGCCCTGCTGATTTATGTGTCACATGCTGTCCCCAGTGAAATCCTAAAGTCCCCTCCTCACTCCCCCTTAACACACACACACACACACTCACACAAACACACTTTCTCTATCTTATTAGTTTTTATTAGGCTCTCTTATCTTGTTGATGTAAAATAAAGCCATAAAAGTGATGAAGTGTTTTGAGAGGCTCATGAAACCCTTCATCAGTTCCCTCCTTCCTCCCGACTTCGACTCACTGCAGTTTGCATACCGGACAAACAGATCTACCGGAGATGCTGTGGCACAGGTCCTGCATACCACACTGAGCCATCTAGATGAGGGATGTGGGAACTATGTGAGAATGCTGTTTATAGATTACAGCTCAGCATTCAACACCATAGTGCCCCACACCCTCTCGGGTAAGCTCCAAGATCTGGGATTCAGTACATCTTTGTGCAGGTGGATTTATAGCTTCCTGACCACGAGACCACAGTCAGTGAGAATAGGGGATGTGTACTCCCATACACTCTCATTGAACATAGGGGCCCCCCAGGGATGTGTACTGAGCCCCCTTCTCTACTCCCTCTACACCGCGGACTGCACGGCCAGACACCCCACTAATTCCATTGTGAAGTTTGCTGACGACACAGTGGTGGTGGGACTCATCTCTGGGAACGACGAGACGGCCTACCAGAGTGAGGTGGATGGACTAGCAAAGTGGTGTGAGGCAAATCACCTCTCCATGAACATCAGTAAAACAAAGGAGATGGTGATTGACTTCAGAAAACAGAGAGGTGAGAAAACTCACACCCCAATTCAGATCTATGGAACCCCTGTGGAGAGAGTCTCCAACTTCAAATACCTCGGTGTCCACATCAACGAGGACCTCACTTGGAGTACACACACGGACTTCCTCATTAGTAAAGGCATACAGCGCCTCTGTCACCTGAGGCGTCTAAAGAGGTTTAAGATCTCCAAGAATATACAGAGGAGATTCTACACTGGTGTCATTGAGAGCATCCTGTGCAACAACATCATGGTGTGGTACGGGAACTGCACAGTACAGCAACAGAAAGCCCTGCAGAGGGTTGTGCGCACAGCTGAACGCACTATGGGAACATCTCTACCAGCACTGCAGGACATCTATGCTGAAAGGTGCAGATCCAGGGCCATCAGGATCATTAGGGATTCTAGCCATCCCGCCCACAAACTGTTCAGGCCACTGAGGTCAGGGAAGCGCCTCTGTAGCCTGAAAACAAGAACAGAAAGGTTCAGGAGGAGTTTTTACCCACAAACTGTGAGACTCCTCAACCAAAACACAAACCGGACAACATGATGGACAATCTCACACACAGTACATAATTTGCACTTTACCTTTCTTCTCTGAACCTTATCCGTATCTTATTATATACATCTGTACTATGTAAATATGTATATTTTTATAGTTTTCTCATTCAAATCATTACAGTGCAATATCTTGCACGTCATGGATATATATTTATAAGCACAAACATATGGACTTTTACATTGTTTTTTTATATATTTTTTTACTTTTAACTTTTGTTTCTTTTCCTTTTTTTTTCTTAGCTTATGTAAAATCCTTTTTAGCATGTTTGCACAGTCGGGGGGAGTACTTTTTTAGCCAGAAAAAACATTTCACTGTATGTTGTACCAGCTATAACTACATGTGACAAATAAATAAAGAATTGAATTGAAATTAAAAACAGTTTAGAAATCCTCACAGTTTCAGCAATGTCATTGATAAATACCACAGTAAATACAGAAGAAATCCTGGAGAAAAGAATTCCACATGAAAGAAGGCCTATAAAGAGAGGTTGTAACCTTTTCAAAAATTTCATTGTTGTTTTTGAGTATACATCAAAACTCAAATTCATAAACGTCTTGACAAAAAATGTTAAAATCCCTGAACTCATCGCTGTGAAATCATGGCTCTGATTCCTAAAAAATGTTCTTCATTTGAGATGAAGACCATCATTAGAATGATGAGGGCTTTGAGTCTTAAGGACAAGCCCGTGTATAGATAAACATAAACTACTCACTCAGAGTCAGTACGGATTCAGATCAAGCAGATCAACATCATTGGCACTATTAGATTCAATAGAATACATCACAAATTCCATAGACAAAAAGCAGTACACATCTGTAAAGTGTCCAAAGTATTACAAATGGTTCTCTTTGCTGACGATACCAACATTTTTTGCTCTGGTGATGATCTGCTGAATTTATTGGAGGATATGACTAATGAAATAAGTAAAGTGAAGTTCTAGCTTGATAAAAACAAATTATCATTAAATTTGAATAAATCTAAACTTATGTTATTTGGAAATAGTAGTTTAAATACAAATGCAAAGTTTCAAATAAATGGTGTTGATATTGAAAGAGTCAGTGAAAATAAATTTCTGGGGGTAATAATAGATGAAAAACTTAACTGGAGAGCTCACGTAAGATATATTCATTCCAAAGTATCAAGTAGCATTGCAGTACTAAACAAGGCAAAACAGGTATTCGACAGAACATCACCTCATATTCTATACTGTTCACTGGTTTCACCATACTTAAGCTATTGTGCAGAGGTCTGGGGCAATAACTATAAAACCACATTACATTCACTTTTTACTCTTCAAAAAAAAAGCAGTTCAAATCATCCACAATGCAGGTTATAGTGAACATACAAACTCACTATTTTTGCAGTCTGAAATATTGAAAATTGACGATCTAGTGAAATTCCAAACAGCACAAATTCTATTCAAAGCAAAAAATAAAGAACTGCCAGGTAATATTCAGAGTATGTTTTTTTTTTTAAATAAGGAAGTTATAATTTAAGGGGTTTTTGTAACTTCAAAACAGGGAAGAAAAGGCTTTTGTGTTTCTGTTCATAGAGTGAAACTATGGAACAGTCTGAATATGGAATTAAAGCAATGTCCGAACCTAAAACTGTTCAAAAAGAGTTATAAAAATATGATCTTCTCGAACTATAAAGAAAGGGAAAATATTGAAATTAAGTGAACGTCTCTATTTAAAAAAATAAAATAAAATTCATGATGTGATATTATAGTCGTATTATAATCTGTTCACTATTTTTATTACAAATTATATCAGTAAGGAAGCTGACTAAATATTAACTGATAATTTATGGCAAAGGGGTGGGATTAAATAAGTGTTCACTTCTTCCCACTCCCTTTCAACATGTAAATTAATCAGAACGGTTTTTTGTATGTATTTTGTATAGTATTTTTCTCTCTCTCTTATTTTCTTTTCTAAATGTACCTGTATATTGTTCACATGTTGAAATAAATTACCAATCAAATTACCAATCAAAACCAGGTATAGAGCACTTCCTCCACTGGAGTGCAAAGTTCACCCAGTGTGCTGCCAGCATCTAAGGCTGATCAATCTGCTTTAAGAAGCACCAAGTTTGCATCGAAAAGAAAGCGATCCAAAGTTGAGGTTGAACTTCATGGCAAAAGAAGCTTCTCCCCATCAAAGACGCAACGCCGTATCTATGAAGAGAGAGCACTATTAAAAAGATGCTATAGTCACACTGCAATCAGCAGTAAATGTGTATCAGAGATCTGTCGCCCAGAAAACAGAGGAAAAACAAATAGAGATGACAGAGAATTAGCAGTGTCCACAAGCACATCAAGAGGTGCCTCTTCCACTGTCAAGTTAAGACCTCACAATTGTGGCAGAAAATCCAAAACCACACAGAGAAAAACAAAAGAAAGAGCAGAGGGTAATTGAAAGAGTACCTAAGATATGGATCATTGATTCAGGTTGCATAAAGCAAGGAGAATGAGCAATGCGCCAGATGTTTGAAGAAAAGTTTGAGGTTGATGCTAATGTTCACTGGTTTGGAAAAGGCGGGATGCGCCAGATTGGGTGCCTCCTCATTTTTATGCAGAAATTTCCACAGAAATTATGCACAAAGATTAGACACATCCTATCATGATGTATACATGCATGAAAATCTGTCATTACCCATATGGAAAAGAAATAGGAAAAACTTATAAAAAACTTGCATCAGCTTGCTTCATATAGTGAATCATATAAGGCTTATATATGATTTACTCATGAAAGTGGCCACTTTCTCATTACTTTCATATATTGTTTTAGCAAGCATCCAAAACATACAAGTTCCATTTATATAATTTTTCAAGGGATCTTATATCTGTTTTCACTCTTGTATGCTTTTCATACAAGTTTCACACAAGATGGAAATAAACCTTATAAGATATATCAGTGTTGGGAAGGTTACTTTTAAAATGTATTCCATTACAGAATACAGAATACATGCCCCAAAATGTATTCTGTAACGTATTCCGTTACGTTACTCAATGACAGTAACGTATTCTGAATACTTTGGATTACTTAATATATTATCATGCTTTTTACAACAACGTGAATGTACTATTGCTGTGTGATTTATTACTATTACTGAAGGTCCGCGTCTCCGAACTGTAGTAAAGGGACCTCTGACTAATACGGCGGGGTCCCTGTCGGCTCGTAGCCGAAAACTAGCTTTACTTTGTTGTGTGGGTCAATTTTTCTTGCGAGAGACAGAGAGAGGCGTTGAAAGACTGCTCCAACGGAACTTATTGTTTTCGGAGGAAAACACGAACACGGTGTACAGTCGAGTCTTAATAGCTTGGCTGAAGTGGTTATTATTATATTTACATGCTTCCAGCTCCCGTTTTTCCTCGATGACAACTCCTACCTTTCCACTCCCCTTTTTCTCTCTCCCTCCTCGCGCTCACAGACCCATAACGTGTATGGCAGTCCATTCTCTCTGCAACACGGACTACACTGCCCATGATGCTACATTCTTTAGAGCTATGCTTGTAGCATTCTGCCTGTTAGCTTAGCACAACAACAACAACAACAACAACAACAACAACGAAAAGGCGCTCTCTCACCTAGGAAACACACAGTCACAGAGAGAGAGAGAGAGAGAGCGTCGCCCTGTAACCATGGCAACCGTAACGCTGCCGCCTGGAACAACAGAACGTAGTTGTCAAACAAAACCCAAACAGTCCTGACCCGCGACAAAATGAAACAGGAAAGTACCGCAGTGTAATCCATTTATTTCAACAAAGTAACTGTATTCTGAATACCACCTTTTTAAACGGTAACTGTAACGGAATACAGTTACTCATATTTTGTATTTTAAATACGTAACGGCGGTACATGTATTCCGTTACTCCCCAACACTGGATATATATACATCTTTTCCATATGGGTAGTTTAACCAACCAGTGAGTTTCCCCTTGAATTATTCAAAATATACTCATTCGATGTTAAAACCTCTCAATCATAGGTGTCTAAAAGATCAGAGCTGATTCCAGTACACGTGTATGGCATGAAAGTGAGTTGATCACATTGTGACCAGTTCTGGACAAAATAAAATAAAATTAGGTTTAAAGTGTAAATTAAACACTAAATGTAAAAAAAGGCTAATTTACACCATGGAGCCCTGCTGTAAAAAATATACACAGATGTAACACTGTCTGTGTAGCTGAATTTAAGTAATAAGTGCTTAACGTCACAGCTTTTTTCATGTCACTTCTGACACACCTTGCCAGATTTACTATCATATTTAATATCATATTTAATATCAGACAGTTTCAAAGATCCCTTGAAATAACAACACAGGCAAACGAGAGCTGTTCCACCCATTGCTTTAGAGATATTGAGGAGTGGGTATTTTTGTATTGCAGATATGAGCTTACAGATCCAGCAATTTTCAAACCTGAGACACTCCATAAGAAATACAAAAAGTGTAGCATATATCTACTTAACTCCTCATTCAGATAAACTTTACTGGGGTGGGGGTTAGAGAGCGTTCTGGGAGCGGCAAACAGCTTTCTCATTCCTTGTATCAGAAGGATGACACTGAAGCAGCAGTACAGCAGGTGATAAGAGGAAGGACGAAAGGTGCTTTATCAGTGTTTTTGAAAGGGAAGTACATACTGTGTTTGGAGATGAACATATAGATACATTTCTAATTGGTCCACCAAAGACACCAGGGTTGTCTGCGGGTAGTGCAGATCTACTCAGTGGGAGCGACACTGAAATGACGGATGCCTAGGCTGGCAGAGATGATAAAAAGCACACAGAAAGATGTAGGTGAGAAAGAGATAGGCAGACTCAGGAGAGGGAAGGCAATGAATGACGCTGCTGGAATCTAAGAGAAGTCAAGGTGCGAATATCAGTAGGAACACATGTAACAGTGAGTAATAACCAGGTTCTCAACACTGCTTTGATTGCAGTGTTTTTTGTACATATTAATTAAAACTTATATAAGAGCTTTTTCACATCAACTTAGTAGTAGAAAAAGCCTGACAATTCAATTCACTTCATTTTTATTTATATAGCACCAAATCACAAAAACAGTCGCCTCAAGGCGCTAAAGCTCGTACAAATAAAAAAGACAAATAATTACTGGCAAAAGTAAAAGCAAGGGCACAGCACAAGCTAAAAAGTAGCACATCATCTCCTTCAAATAATGCACATATGGACCCCTTTGATAAATGCAAAACAAACAGCATCTTCTTTTTAAGGTACATCTAAAGCAGTGAAGCAGTAAGGGGTCTTTTAAAATTAAAATCAGCATTTCACTGAGGCAAATCAAGTTTTCAAAGATTTTTTTTTAATCTTTGTCTCCTGCTTGTTAAAAAAAAGTTTAGGATGTATGTGTGTTTTGTAGAAGTTTTTACTCCTATATTACAACACACTTTTGAAAACTAAGGGTGTGTTGTAATACAATGAAAAAAAGATAAGATGATATTGCAATATTTAGTTGGAAATGTTTCCTGATTCACTAAGTTTCAGGTGTAGGAGGAAAATTATGCCAGTCATTGCCACCTACATTGAAAACGATGGGTAAAAGTCAATTGCTGTTTGAGAGCAAGAAACTCCTCTGTACATGATCTGACGAAGATGATGACGTTATGGCCATGTCCAGTAGAAGTCAAGTTAGTAACTTTTATAAGCCATAAAATATTTATCAAATTATTGCACCCAAAAAGCAAAACAGTCCAGGAAGGAGAGTCCAGGTAAATTCATAGACCTCAAGACAGCTTAGTCGTGATTGTCAACTAATATTCTTTGAATGTTCAAATGTTTGGGGTAAATTTGCTACATAATCAGATCTGGGGTAGATTTTCTTTTAACTCTAACTCAAGAAATTATTTTGATGGCTTCTTAAACATCTCACTGCTGCTGCTCTCTGGCAGCAGCACCATGCTCTCCCGTGTTTTAAATGCACCTTAGAACAACACACAGCAACACTACACATGAGCGAGAGGAGGGAGGTTTGGGGTCTTCACACACCCCTGTTCTCTGCTGGCCATCAGGGCGGGGGGGCTGGGAGGAGGTGTTGGCCGTCCGATTGGGATCTGGGATGCGGGGCCTCCCTGCTGCTGCGGAGCCTGGGGCGGTCTGCTTGCCTCCACTCCGGGGGAAAGGGTAACATCTCCTGGGTCTAGGTGCCGTTTCCCCCTCCAGGGGTGAGGGTACCTGGACCTGGGGTATAGAGTATTTTGGGGAGTGTGATTGTGTGTACAGTGCCCATGTATGTCTATCCCTACATTGGGTGAGTGCTGAGTATTTGTATATGTGTGCATGAGGGTGGGAATGCATGTTTGTGTCTGTGTGTGCCTGTTTGTCTGTGTTTATATGTCAGGTCGGGTCTTACACTCCACCTCTCTGGGAACTCCCAGGCCCTCCAAAGGCCTATCTCCCCTCACCACACTCCCTGCCGGTAACTGATGCCCTCAGGGGTCGGTGCGTTGGTGGTTCTTGGTGTCCGGGGCTGGGCGCTCAGGTATGTACCAGCTCACTCCCGGTGACTACTTGGCGGGGCCTGGTGCCTGTTGCTCGGTCAGGCCTCTTCCAGGGCAAAGGGGGCCCTCGGGCCTCCGGCCTCTGGGCCTGCGGCTCGGTTCACTCTGGCACAGCTGGCTACTGGCAGAGCCGGCGGGCACGCCACTGCAGCCCCCTCTGGCTTCTGTTCCGTGGCTACTGGGTGACCCCTCATCTGGGGCTCTCCTCAGCTCTTCCCAGGAGGGTGGCACGGATGCCCCTCCGGTGGTCCTCCTTGGGCTCTCGCACTCTGGGGCTTCTGGATGTCTGGAGGCTGGATCTCCTCCATGCCTGCTTCATGCCCTGGGGACAGGGCTATGGCTCTCTACATCCTCAAGCAGACCATTACATGGGGAAACCTTTTGAATACAAGCGCGCTGATCCACACAGGTGTGCACACGGGTGTTCACTGTTCATAGACATAAACTACACCTTTATTGGCTGCTATTTCCAAGAACATTATACGCTGTCGGTCCTGCTTGCTACACAACAACATTCAATATTTAGTATTTACTGCTGTTTACACTTAGCTAGATTAACGTGATGGTGTTGTGTTTAGTATGTTGCTCTGTTTTTTTTGCTTGTTTTCTTTTCTTTTTCTCTCAACAGGTGATCCAGGAGATTTTTTTTCTCTTTCTCTTTTTAAGTGCCCTTTCTCACTGTCCCTCTTCCCTTCATCTTTCTTTCTCCCTTTCCTATCCCTCAGTCATGTCTGTCCCGTCTGTAACAACTGAAAATAAAATAAAATAAACAATAACAACAAAGGTTGATCAAATGGACCAATACGGCAAGGCCGTGATGATCCATTTGGCAAAGTAAATCCATTGGGTCTCCTTGTTGGTCTTCAGACAACAATTCTGACGGCTAAAGAACCAAATGGGACAGGCAAAAAAACCCATCTCACTCCCACCTTCATACAGACATGCATGTGTAATTGTCATTGCAAGTCAGTTCTGATATTCAAACAACACTTTCTTGTGCTTTTTATAGATGTGGTAATAGAGAAATTACAGGAAATTAGGAAGCAAAAAGGGAAACATTTAGGCTACGTCCACACATACACGGGTATTTTTGAAAACAGAGATTTATTATTTTTTTTTTAAATTCCCATCCACACGTAAACGCAAAAACGAAGGAAAATGCTGCTAGGAACATGCCAAAGCAACAGGTGGCGATATATTCCTAACCGTGTAGAAATGTTGGCCAATCAGAAGTCTAGAAGCCTGGGTGGGAAAGAGTAAACAAAGATGGCGCATAGAAGCAGAACTGAGTCCTATGTGTGGAGGGACAGAAACTGTGTGTCTATATGTAAGCATGTAAACACAGCAGAGAGTAAAATGAACAGTAACAGAATTCTGTCTAAGTCCGCCATTGTAGAAATCCATTTCACCGAAACAATAACGTCCACACGTAAATGCAAAAACGGAGTTTGCGAAAATCTCCACCCTGGCAGGGGTTCTTAAAAATCTGTTTTTAGTGACCGAAAACGACTTTTACGTGTGAACAAAAGGTGCAAACGCATAGAAAAATATGCGTTTTCAAAAATACCCAGGTACGTGTGGACGTAGCCTTAAAGTTTTGATTTCAGCCAAGGGCAGGCCAGCACTGACATTATGAGAATTTTAACTCCCCAATATATGATTTACCAAATAAAAAATAAGCCATTTTACAGGACATAAACAGGAAGCAATCTGTGAGTATTTTTGTAACAGAAATGGGATCACGAGCAGCTGCACACTAGTGAGAGAGGTTGATCTAACCTTGTGTCCCGTAATAAGACAAAAACAAGAAAGCAACCACGCTTTCAGACTAAATCCTCCCAGCATTTTTTGAACAATACGGGAGCAGACGAAAAACTGTGAATGCATGCTCAGAGAATTGGATTGCATTCCCAAAATCCCTTTGAGCCTCTTTGCTTGCCCATACACACAGTTTTAAAAGAAAACAGAATAAAGCCCAGGGCATTACAGAGAAATACTTCTGTATTGACAGCAAGTGGAGATAAAAGAGGCAAGCGAGAGGAAAAAAAACAAAAAGTAAAAAAACCAAGGTATTCTGCCTGTCATTTCGCTTAACTGTTCAACTCAGAAGCCACTGATCTCAGGGACACATGGTGCTCTGGCCAAAGTGTCAATACTGAGTATGCTTATAGTTCATAGACACTGTGGTTCAGAAGTAGCAAGAGTCGCTTTAGCTGACATTGAGCAACAGATGTGTATGGGAGTTTTAAAGACTCCAATGCACCTTTTGTTTTTCAATGAAATTCACAGAAGACAACCTTTGCTGAAATACTGATGTGGAGAAATTTAAGCATTAGCAAGTGGTCCAAAAACAATCAGTCTACTGTCAGCTTTGCCCAATTTGTGCCCAACGAATAGCCTTATGTTCATGCACCTCTCGGCGGTCGTTGTTTTAGCTGTGCACAGTTTATAGTTATAAAGCAGTCAGCTCGACTGGGTGCAGGATTACAGGATCCTTTAGCGTATACTCCCTAGGAAAAAGTAGAGGGTGGGGAAAATTAAAATGTAAGAGACTGTGGATAAAACAGCATATTCAATCAAAGACCCCAAATATTCTAATTCAAAGAGGGAACAGATGGGCTACAAAATAAACCCAATCCAGCGTATCGCCAAATGTTTTTGCATCCCCTTTATAATTTACACTGTGATAAAGAGATAAAAACAGCTCAGTGAGGAAACCAGACTATTATATATGGTGTAAGACAGGTGTGGCACTGAGTGTGACTTGAGAGCCGGCTTACTCCCTTTAAATTCCATCCAATGGGCCTCCTCACCACTGCCCTCTCAATATTAAGTCATGACTGGGGCTTTTATTTATTGTCTATTACTTTCAAATGAGACGAATGGAACCGCAATCAGTGTTGGGAGCTCGAGACAGTTCCATCATACCAGAAGTGTTTTCCCTTTCTTTGCCTTTGCCATGATTTCCCTTAGTGCCAGGTATGCCTCGTGCTTGCGTTGCGTTCATTTGTCACATCTGAGCAGCAGTGTCATCTTTCAAAACTCTCCTTCATTTCCATTGGCTTTATCACTTTACATGACATTATTTGTCATCCCTATCTGGTGCAGACAGACATAAATCCATCGTCATATATCTGTAGTGTGTAAACAAGTCCTCCTGTTTACAACTTTGATTCTACAACGGGGTGTTATCATCCTGGACAAATGAAGCTCTGAGTAGGTTCAAACAGGAAGACACTCCCTTTAGCTGCATCTAGATAACCATTTCAGTTAATGACCGCTGTGCTTTATATGTTTGACACTATTGATCGCATGTTTGTTATAGCAGATTTATTGCTGTTTAACACGTTGTACACTCCATTACCGTCTTAAAGGCCATTTGCTAGAAGGCAGACCAGCTCTCTAACCTGCTTGTGGTCCTGCTACTTTTTCTACTCCCTGTCATTTTCTGTCTCTGGCGTTTTGTCTGAATTTTAAGTTATAAATATTTCCTTTAAGTTTATTGGTTTACATAAACAATCAAGTAATTAAATTATGCCCTATTAAGATCCTGCTTTATTAGCTCTCATGAATATTTTATTGCCGTTTTCCATTAATGAGCACTAGAGAGATCGAAGTAATTTGAAACAGCTGGTTGAGAGAAAAGTTAAGGTGTTTAACACTCACGAGGGTCCCCGGCATCCTGTGTGATTGTTTCTGCGGTAATAACTCAATTAAATTAGAGTGAGGCTGGTGGTCTATTTCCAGGGAGCACAGCTCTTACAACAGGAACAAACTTTGCATATTCTTTGATTATGTCAAAGACACCTAGATTAAAAAACATAACTATAGCAGCAAATCTGAAGCAGCCATTAGCTCGAGTTATTTTGTCAATAAAACAAATGTAGGATATAGTTTGCACAGAAATTAAGTTGTCATTCATATTTCAGTAAAGGTTTATAACATGATCTCAGACCCCTCCTTTACAATGAAATGTGTCCATTATCACTGATTCCACTCAGGTGCATGCAAAACAAAACAGGCGCTGCATTTGCTGCCTCAAAGCTTTTTATTAGTGTTTGCAAATCTATCTGAAGTCTACTGCTGCTAGTGCCATCTCAATCCTGGCTGCACTGGAAGCCTGAAAAAATTGTGGCTCCTGCATGTGGAAGCTAAATGAGCAGATTGGCCAGGCGGGTTCCAGACTGCAATGCAACAGGAAACGTTTAAAGAGCATGCAAAGATCAGACCTTATGACCTAAATAAAGAGAATGTGATTGCAGTTATTAAAAATTAGTAGTTCATCCAACATGAGACTTTTAAAGAGAGCTAAGAAAAGATCCTTGTCCTTGCAGTGGCTTCCAGCTGAATCCAAAAGGTGTGAACAAAAGGTGCAAACGCATAGAAAAATATGCGTTTTCAAAAATACCCAGGTACGTGTGGACGTAGCCTTAAAGTTTTGATTTCAGCCAAGGGCAGGCCAGCACTGACATTATGAGAATTTTAACTCCCCAATATATGATTTACCAAATAAAAAATAAGCCATTTTACAGGACATAAACAGGAAGCAATCTGTGAGTATTTTTGTAACAGAAATGGGATCACGAGCAGCTGCACACTAGTGAGAGAGGTTGATCTAACCTTGTGTCCCGTAATAAGACAAAAACAAGAAAGCAACCACGCTTTCAGACTAAATCCTCCCAGCATTTTTTGAACAATACGGGAGCAGACGAAAAACTGTGAATGCATGCTCAGAGAATTGGATTGCATTCCCAAAATCCCTTTGAGCCTCTTCGCTTGCCCATACACACAGTTTTAAAAGAAAACAGAATAAAGCCCAGGGCATTACAGAGAAATACTTCTGTATTGACAGCAAGTGGAAATAAAAGAGGCAAGCGAGAGTAAAAAAAACAAAAAGTAAAAAAAACAAGGTATTCTGCCTGTCATTTCACTTAACTGTTCAACTCAGAAGCCACTGATCTCAGGGACACATGGTGCTCTGGCCAAAGTGTCAATACTGAGTATGCTTATAGTTCATAGACACTGTGGTTCAGAAGTAGCAAGAGTCGCTTTAGCTGACATTGAGCAACAGATGTGTATGGGAGTTTTAAAGACTCCAATGCACCTTTTGTTTTTCAATGAAATTCACAGAAGACAACCTTTGCTGAAATACTGATGTGGAGAAATTTAAGCATTAGCAAGTGGTCCAAAAACAATCAGTCTACTGTCAGCTTTGCCCAATTTGTGCCCAATGAATAGCCTTATGTTCATGCACCTCTCGGCGGTCGTTGTTTTAGCTGTGCACAGTTTATAGTTATAAAGCAGTCAGCTCGACTGGGTGCAGGATTACAGGATCCTTTAGCGTATACTCCCTAGGAAAAAGTAGAGGGTGGGGAAAATTAAAATGTAAGAGACTGTGGATAAAACAGCATATTCAATCAAAGACCCCAAATATTCTAATTCAAAGAGGGAACAGATGGGCTACAAAATAAACCCAATCCAGCGTATCGCCAAATGTTTTTGCATCCCCTTTATAATTTACACTGTGATAAAGAGATAAAAACAGCTCAGTGAGGAAACCAGACTATTATATATGGTGTAAGACAGGTGTGGCACTGAGTGTGACTTGAGAGCCGGCTTACTCCCTTTAAATTCCATCCAATGGGCCTCCTCACCACTGCCCTCTCAATATTAAGTCATGACTGGGGCTTTTATTTATTGTCTATTACTTTCAAATGAGACGAATGGAACCGCAATCAGTGTTGGGAGCTCGAGACAGTTCCATCATACCAGAAGTGTTTTCCCTTTCTTTGCCTTTGCCATGATTTCCCTTAGTGCCAGGTATGCCTCGTGCTTGCGTTGCGTTCATTTGTCACATCTGAGCAGCAGTGTCATCTTTCAAAACTCTCCTTCATTTCCATTGGCTTTATCACTTTACATGACATTATTTGTCATCCCTATCTGGTGCAGACAGACATAAATCCATCGTCATATATCTGTAGTGTGTAAACAAGTCCTCCTGTTTACAACTTTGATTCTACAACGGGGTGTTATCATCCTGGACAAATGAAGCTCTGAGTAGGTTCAAACAGGAAGACACTCCCTTTAGCTGCATCTAGATAACCATTTCAGTTAATGACCGCTGTGCTTTATATGTTTGACACTATTGATCGCATGTTTGTTATAGCAGATTTATTGCTGTTTAACACGTTGTACACTCCATTACCGTCTTAAAGGCCATTTGCTAGAAGGCAGACCAGCTCTCTAACCTGCTTGTGGTCCTGCTACTTTTTCTACTCCCTGTCATTTTCTGTCTCTGGCGTTTTGTCTGAATTTTAAGTTATAAATATTTCCTTTAAGTTTATTGGTTTACATAAGCAATCAAGTAATTAAATTATGCCCTATTAAGATCCTGCTTTATTAGCTCTCATGAATATTTTATTGCCGTTTTCCATTAATGAGCACTAGAGAGATCGAAGTAATTTGAAACAGCTGGTTGAGAGAAAAGTTAAGGTGTTTAACACTCACGAGGGTCCCCGGCATCCTGTGTGATTGTTTCTGCGGTAATAACTCAATTAAATTAGAGTGAGGCTGGTGGTCTATTTCCAGGGAGCACAGCTCTTACAACAGGAACAAACTTTGCATATTCTTTGATTATGTCAAAGACACCTAGATTAAAAAACATAACTATAGCAGCAAATCTGAAGCAGCCATTAGCTCGAGTTATTTTGTCAATAAAACAAATGTAGGATATAGTTTGCACAGAAATTAAGTTGTCATTCATATTTCAGTAAAGGTTTATAACATGATCTCAGACCCCTCCTTTACAATGAAATGTGTCCATTATCACTGATTCCACTCAGGTGCATGCAAAACAAAACAGGCGCTGCATTTGCTGCCTCAAAGCTTTTTATTAGTGTTTGCAAATCTATCTGAAGTCTACTGCTGCTAGTGCCATCTCAATCCTGGCTGCACTGGAAGCCTGAAAAAATTGTGGCTCCTGCATGTGGAAGCTAAATGAGCAGATTGGCCAGGCGGGTTCCAGACTGCAATGCAACAGGAAACGTTTAAAGAGCATGCAAAGATCAGACCTTATGACCTAAATAAAGAGAATGTGATTGCAGTTATTAAAAATTAGTAGTTCATCCAACATGAGACTTTTAAAGAGAGCTAAGAAAATATCCTTGTCCTTGCAGTGGCTTCCAGCTGAATCCAAGGGCATCAAAATCAAAAGAATCTGCTAAAACTCACCTTCTATTTCACAGCTCAACTATTATATAATGTATTAAAGTATGCTCAATCCATGTCCACTTAACCCACACGGTTTTCACAGTATTTAATTTTTCCTGCAAAACTGAGCCTTCTTCTTCAAGCCTTTTGTAAGTAACGCAGCACAGCCTGAGTAACAGTCAGTAAGTCCAATTCAATAAGCAAAAGCACATTAAAAATGTGCATTCATTTAAACAAATACAATCCAAATAAATGCAACCTTTTGAATACTCGATTGCACAAGCACATTACAAACAAAGACAATGGTTACTCCTCATCGAAGCCCTCAAGACATTCCCTTCTCAAATGATGTATCAAATAAGTTTCTTTATGCCCATCTTTTTATCACCTTCCTTCCCTCAGTGGTGTAACTGCTTCCATAAACATAAAACACAGCTTACATACCTCATGGTGTGTGACATTAGAACGTCTAGCTGCTTTAATGTGCTATTCAGACTTTTAAATTCTCTGGAAAAACAAACCCACGGGGATATTTGTAGCAGACATACCACAAATTATGTGTGATTCTAGCTTTCACTTCGATTTTGTACTTACTTTATGTGTGGGTGAAAAAACTGATTACTCTTAATCATTGCACTGCAGTGCCTATGCATTTCCTATTCCCCCTAGAGACTAATCACGCATGATTAGCTGATGGTTTCTGGTACTGGCTTCTGAATGAATACCTTTCTAAATTTAACTCCAAAAGCGCAATCTGAAATGCCACTGTACCCTGTGCTTGCATCATTATGGGGCTTTCTTTACTTTTATTATGAGTCGACACTTTGGAAAAACAACAAGGACAATTACTGGAAGTTTTCAGTTCCCACAGCAGTGCAATCTGAGCTAGACACAGTTAAAGGCTAATCAGTGAAAGTGCTTTTTAAGATGTCCCTTGAAAATCCTAACAGAGAGGGTGAATAGTTTGGGGGAATGGTGGAAGTTCTACAATTTGAGCAGATATGGAGAATGCCCTGTTCTCGTAACATTTAGTCCTGTCACAAGACGGAAAGAAATCCGCCCAGGACATCTCAAGCTTTGACTGTGCAAAGGACACTGTGACCCTTCTTGAGGTTTTATGAGATATGGTCACATTTTATGGCCTGCAACTATCTGTAATATAATTATTTGAAGGTCATTTTGATTTAAAAGCTCAAAGAAAAAAAACAGTTACATTATAAGAACAGTTAATTCCTCTTGGAAAACAGACTGGGTACTATTTCCGTAAAGAGAAATTGACCCGAATATGAGCTTTTATACATATTATTTCTTAAATGACAGCATTGTACCTACTGCATGTATTCCTGCTCCAGTGTTGGTCCTACTCAAGCGGTACCTGTATAATTTGATCACTTGTAACGCGGTCTGGCGAGGAAGGAGCGGCTAGCAGGTCCAGCATGCATGTGGTGTGGTGGTTAGCCGGACAACTCGGAGGCCAGTCAGTTAAATAGAACAACAGACTTTTATTTGGGGTTAAACGAACAAGACCATACGAGCCAGGTCTCCACGGTTCTACCCTATTCATACATACATGTGCCGGGGTTAGGTAGTCGCCAGCGCCAGCCCGTTACAATGGTAAGGTCTCTCTAAACAGATGCACGGAGAGCAGCATGCTCGGTTGTATTGGCTGCTGCTGCACTCACCCTAGGAGACTCTCCAACTGCTACAATAATAGGATGACACCCACTAGCGGTGCTATACCATAATAAGGGTTCTTACATACTGAGCTCACAAGCCCTATTGAGTGGACACAGCAAAGTAAGTAACCCTGACGGAAAACCTCAGATCAAATAGGCTGCTTCCAGTTCTTGTTGCTTCATAATTTGCCAACCAAGTGATCAAGAGAAGTGATCCAAAACTTTAACACATTTTTAGATCTTTCAAAGCAAAATTCAATATCTAGTCTATGTATATGGCTGTCTTTTATGGGCTGTCCTTACAGTCCTTGCATCCCCACATGGCCACTTCACAGTGACATCACTCTTTTTAATTGAGTTCCAACATTCTGGTTGTTTGTATTGATGTACAGAGAATACAAAAAGGGACATCTGCAGTGGGCTATTAAAGATTGCCCTTTGGTTTAACTCAATGCCATTTAACCATAAATCCATGAATACAGTTACTCTCTCTGTCTCCACATCTCCCACTTTCATACACACATGTTCCCAAAGTGCTAAGTGCACATTTGGGAGCAACACATTCATGACACAAGAGAAAGAAATGCACAGTTTTACAGAGATATACTATTCTATACAAAACCCTTCAAGGCAATGCTTTTAGTTCCCTTCTTTTGGACACTGCTCTTATAAATATTAGTTAAATGATGCCTACTTTTTTGACACCGCAGCAATATATACAGTTTACAAAAGTACATTTATACAGGAAAGCAAATAGCGACCAGAAGCGGTGGTTAAACTTTGGTTGACAGCACACATTAATCATTTGCGGCTGGGCACTTGAGGTGAAATTGAAAGTACAAAGATACAGAAAGAATATCTGTGAGTATGGGATAATGAGACACAACGCTCCTCTGCAAAGACATGTAAAAACCCCACAACCCATCATTTTATTTTTTTTCTGTGAATGTATCAAATCTTTTTCTCTCTCCTTGTGGTTTATATCTTTTGTCTCTTTGTGGTCATTTTGCTTCTCGTGATGGTCATTATTCATCACTTTGTGGTTCCGTTGTGTCTTCTCATACTCATGCTTTCTGTCTGTAGTCATTTTGGATTTTTTTATTACATGTCTTCCCGTGAGCCCTGTGCCTGGCAGGCATATATAGAAATGGGTATGAGTACTAATAAAGCCCTTGTGGCCATTATTTGTTTAGACAATCAATATGCCAATGGAAACACATTTGTTATTATTGTACTATTTTTTATGAAGTAAGAATGTGTTAAAAACATGAATGCTTGCCACAGTAACATTTGAATTTACAATTCTTTACTGAAGCTTTACAGAAATCATTTTTAATGTATAACATGATATCGCAAATATCTGTAGCTCTCTGCCATATGTTGCATGTGTATTCCTTTAGAGGAGACATGGCGTCTGTAATTGTAATAGGTTCGCTGCTGCTCTGTTTTCATTATTCTTAAATAACACAATATATATATATTTGCAACCAAAGAACAAAAAGGACATCCATTTGATCATGTAAAACTTTGAACTTTAATCACTGCCTCGGCTATATGCCTGTGGCTGACTGTGACTGCTTTTGATAACAGCTGTCACATCAGAACAGTGGGCATGAGTGGATTCCCATCAGGCCTTAGTAGATCCTTGCTGCTGAACAGGAACAACAATCAGTGTCCACGACTTTATTAAAAGAAGACAGACCAAACCCGTGCTTACATTTACTCACTATGTTGTGCAGTTTTCAAAGGAAAACCACTGAAGATAGGAAAAGGAAAAACACTAAAGTAATGTACACAAACTAAGCATGAGGCAAACTACTCTTACAACATTTAATGTAAAAAGTGATATTATTTAGTCTTATATGTGCTGAGGCGGCATTTCACTGTAGACCTCAGAAAAACTGGTAGATGGAAATATGAATTCTAAACACTGACTGGGATCAATGAGAATAAATGTGAGTTAAAGTGCTTAAATTATTCTCTCCTTTAAGGATCGGTCATTCGTGCTTGATATGGACATGCGTTTCCCCTCATTTATCTATTTATTTATATTAAGAACATTATAGCATATACATTAGGTGAATGTGCAGTAGTAGCAGCAAGCAGGTGAATTCTGTACATTAATAGGAATAGACAATCTGACTATTTTACAGAATAGACAATATAAACATGTTTAAAATTAAAGGAATTTGAAATGTACATTGTGCCTGGGTTTTGAGTGTCTGGAAGAGAGTCCTGTCTCAGTCAATTATAGATGATGTGAGAGGGTGGGTGTGTGTGTGTGTGTTTAGGGTCCGGATGGCTTGGGGATAGAAGCTCCTCTTGAGTCTCTCTGTCCTTGCCCGGATGATGCGGAACAGTTTGTTGCCAGGATGGGACGGGTCCTTCAGTATCTGCGCTGCTCTAGTCCGGCATCTCCTGGTGTAGGTGTCCTGAAGCAGGGGGAGAGCAATCCAGCAGCAGCGTTCTGCTGTACGGATCACTCTCTGGAGAGCTTTTTGGTCCTTAACACAGCTGTTCCCAAACCACGATGTGATATTATGCCCTGTTATGCCCTGTTCACAGTGTTTCCTTGTAGATTTATGGATAAAAGTATCACTGCTGTTTTCAGTCTCGTTGTCACAAGTGCATAAAATCAAGCACCTTACTATGCAGTCTGCCTTTACAAACATTTGTGATTAAATGAGTCATCTATAGTAATGCCACCATTATGAAAATCGTGAAATGATGTTCATGAAATGTCTTTCCTCCTAGATATTCCACAAGCAACTTTAATGGTGTTATTGCAAAATAGAATTCAGAAACTACAGCATGTAAGCCACAAACTGTCAGACCACATGATGTTACGACATGATGAATGCCACAATAATTAGTGTATATACTAGAGATGGCACGATACCACTTTTTTATGTCCGATACCGATACCGATATCATAAATTTGGATATCTGCCGATACCGATATGAATCCGATATAGTGTTTTTTAATCAACAAAACTGTTTTTTAAAATATCTTGCTGCATTTTGTATAAGTTCATACTCAAGTTTAAAACAACAACTACACTAAAGCTATTCTGTTATACCTGTATACAAAAAAAATATTTCATAGTTCAGCAATACTGATCAATCTAATAAACTTAGACCTACACCATCCTCCCTATTCTGGTATTTTAAAGAGTACTTAGCGTAAATATTAAGCAACCTAACTAATACGGTTCCAACTCCCAGCAACAACAAAAATAAATAAATAAAAAATAAGGAACCACCCCTCACGCTCCACCTCATGATGCTTAATCGACGTAATCAACCTTAATTTGATGCAGTGTGAAAAAAAATGCACAGAAATCAATTATTTTTCAAGAAATATTAAATAGATTCAACATCTTTCTTCAACAAAATTGCAGACTGCACAGATGGTACCTTCCCAAAGTAAAAAGTACTATAGCTTACTAGGGTATATATTAGACTTAATAGTCACTATATACAGTAATTGACTTCTATTCATTTTACATCAAATTAAAACTTTGGGTGTCAGATAATTATTTATTAAAAGCTGGACATTTTAAATGAGAATAAGAAAGAAAAGTATGTCTTTGTGCCCCCTTTTCCCTGTTCATGCCCTATCGGCCCCCCTGGCTAAACTTTGCTAGATCCGCCCCTGCACAGTTACCAGCGTCAGCTACGTAGAAAAAGATCCTGGAGTAGAAAGAAATATTAAATAAATTCTAACAACAGCTTATCAAGCTTAAACGTTCTGCTGTTGTTCAGCCGCTGGTTTCCTCTTTCTGGTGCAAAGTGGGCCAAAAACAAACAAGAGAGACGGACTCGCGACAGAAAAGCCGATCAGCTGATCATTTAAGCAGTTTCACGATTGAAGTAGCAGCCGGAGAGCGAGAGGCAGTCGCTTGTTAAGCTTAACGTGGGAATGCTTTACAAACATTCAGAGATGGACTTACACACTTGCTTTACTTCTCTCGGGGATAACTTTGTCGGAGATGAAATGCCAGGTTGCTAGCGAAGCTCCACATGCTATCCAGACCACCGACAGGTCCGGCATGCCACAGCTGCTCTATCACGTGATGCATACTGCTCCGACTGCTAACGTTCTGAGGTGAGTTACGGCGTGCTGCAAGTTTTGCGAGGTGCTTTCGTGATATTTAATGGATCGGATTACATTTTTTATTTTTCTCCGATATCCGATCCAGTAATTTAGGTCAGTATCGGACCGATACCGATACGTAATATCGGATCGGTCCATCTCTAGTATATACCAAAGTCACTAACGCTCTGCTGGCTACCTACAGAGTTCAGGACCTTCCAGAATGAACATCAGCAAAAAAAAAAAAACGTATACGTGAAACTTCATGGCATTTGTTTTCATGTCCAGGCAGCTCCTGTATGTGTAAGTGACCCTGTTTCATGTCCATATTCAAAGCAAGAACTTGTTGGTTAGTTGGGATAGGAAGAATATGAATGAATCCTCTGCCTAAGTAGACAGCTATCTTTGCCCATTATGTCTCAGCAAGGAGCTAATCACGAGCAAGCTGGTCTGCCACATCAGTTATGGCGGGGTATCTGCAGATTCCATTTAGCATTCGCACCAAGAGTACATCAGACTTTCAAGTCAGTTGCTCAAGTGACAGAATACAATGGCGTAACAGTGCATTTCATCACAATGCTTGGATAAGTAGTATACATGGACATATAGCGATTGCAGATTTAATATTCAATGCAGAAACTTTTTTCAGTATTTCCAGGAGTCAATTTATGAAAAAAAAGACACATGAGATGAAACTGTTAAATGTTTTTAACTGTCCGCTCAGCTCATCCAATGATGTCTTATTTCCTTATTCACAAATAGGAAAACTACCACAGGTCAGAATAATACATTTTTACTACAGCTACAACCATTACTACTTGATAAAAACGATTAAATACATATATGCAACTGAATTACAAATTCTAATAGTTCATTTACCAGCTGCTGTAACAGTGGACTTTAATTCAGACAATCAGTCCCCGATTTTAAGAGGCTTACTGGAATTCTCAATATGAACTGAAATGAATATGAACGTAAGGAGGCCTTCATTAGGCGGAGAAAAAAAAACTGTCAGGAATGTAAGAGATTGTTGGCGACTCATATAAAGAAGAAATGCACTGGCTAGCTCAGCAATATCAAAGGTGTAGGAAAGCAGTTTTTTTTTTAAATGGTTGATAAAAATAAATAAATAGATTTTAAAAAAAAAGCACAACACAGAAAATCTTCACAATGCAAAAGGATCATGACCAATGAAGTCACTGAATGCAAAAGATTTTCATCCAATTATTAAAAACGATCCATAGGTTTAAAGAAAGTTTCCCCAATTGCTTTCGAACCTCTCAGAATGGAGGACATTATATAAAAATGGCTGTAGTCCCTAAAACTTTTATTAAATCCCTTAAATCAAAACTGAAAATCTGCACTTCAATCACATTTTGATCGATTGATTTTAAATCCACTGTAATGGTGCACAGAGGCAAAATTACCAAAGAAAGCATGATTTTTCAAAAGGTTATGGACCTAGCTGTATATATCACATAATAATGCTGTATCTTTAATTTTCCTGACAGTCTAAATACCATTCACGACAAGAATTATATATTTCTTTAAAACACATTTGGAAGGTTGCCCCATTTTTGCATAAGAAAGAGTAATCTGTGGAACGGATGCATTAGAAGTCTGAAAAGTGAGAATCAAAGGAATTTTAATCAGCAGAAAACATGCTGCTGTTTAGCTTTTATGCAACCCAGCAGAGCTATTGATGTAAAAACTAAATCTTCCTTATAATTACACCCTGCGTTCTTATCGCCACAAACTACAAGGGGAATAAGGAAAGCAAAGAACAAGGGAAAAACAGGAACAGATGTGCAAGGCTCAATTCTCTTTTCATTCAGCTAGGAGTAGTAGCATTATATTCAGCTCTGCCTCAAACAGCCTGGGACTGATCAATCAGAAGTACTGACAGTTACTGGCTGTGCCACTTGTTAAGCTGGGAAAACTGTAATACTAAGCTGTACCAGTGTCTCTTACTAGACCGTAATTATCCTTACATTCATCCATTTTCTTCAGCTTTTCCGGGCCAGGTCACGGGGGCAGTAACTTAAGCAAAGAAGGCCAGACCTCCCTCTCCACAGCCACCTCCTCTAGCTTGTTCGGGGCAACACGGGGGTGTTCCCAGACCAACCGGGAGAGATAATCTCTCCAGCGTGTCCTGGGTCTGCCCCGGGCCCTCCTCCTGGTGGAACAGGGCCCACCCAGGTAGTGCCCAAGAGGAATCCTTGTCCAATGCACGAAACACCTCAGCTGGCTCCTTTCAATGTTGAGGTGTAGCAGCTTTACTCTGAGCCCTTCCTAGTTGGCCAAGCTCCTCCCTCTATCTCTAGGGGAGGGGTCAGCCACCCTTCAAAGAAAGCTCATTTTCACAGCTTGTATTCACAATCTCCTTCCTTCATTCACTATCCAGAGCTCATAACCTTCAATGAGGGTAGGGACGTAGATCATCCAGTAAATCTAAATTTTGTTTTTATGCTCAGCTCTCTTTTCACCATAAAGAACCAGTACAGTGTGGAGGGAATTGCAATCAGCACCTCCATGTCTGAGGCCATGGTCCTCAGCTGAAAAAGGGTGGAGTGCCCACTCCAGGTCAGGGAGGTGTTACTGCCCCACGTGAAGGAGTTGGAGTATCTCAGGGACTGTAGTCATATATATATATATATATATATATATATATATATATATATTAAAAAAAAATTTTTAAACTTACTAGAAGTTTGAGTGTGTCCTGTAAATCATGCAAACTCCACAAGCATAAATGTCAGTCTACATTAGAGGTGAGCAACCAAGTGAAAAACTGTACTCGGTTAGAATCATGTCAGAAAAAGTTAATGTGAAGAGTTACTGGATGAGGCAGGCCTCACAACAGTCCGCTATCCTTGATAAAGTGCTGTGATGGGGCAGAGAAAGGTTGGAAGTGGGACATGAGCAGAGATGGGGTAACAGTAAAATTAAATCACATTAATAAGTAACTATTGTGAATCAAATTTACCTGGTCAGAGTCATGTCTACCTTACTTTTTACTAACCATTGATCAAGTACTCTCCGTAGACTACGATCTACACAGTGACCTCCATTTTTACAGAATCTAGAAGTTTTAAAGTATCATACAATATATGTGTAAATATAATCTTAGATGTAATCCACAATAGTTCAATGTCTAAAAGCTATACTGTGATATACTGACTTCACATCACCTCATGTACAACTGGAGCTCCCTGCTCTCTGCTTTGTGGTCGATTACCTGTTAGCACTTGTTCAATAACAAATGGCAACAATGGGAAAGTAAAATCATCATGCTAAATCTCCCCCTGTAGCACTGAACAGAAGCATGGCTGCATTATGATAATACGGTGTGAACAGACCTGCAATCAGCACACTAATCCTATGATTGTACAGAAATGCCATGAAATAATAATGGTTTCATTGTGATATTCTTCAAATATCTGCTCTACTAAGAGTTGAATATATGTAGCAGTAAACTAAAAAGCTACTTACATGTCACAGAGCAAAAGGAGCTCATTACTGTCAAACTCTGCTCTTCGCTTAATAAAAACTCCTCTCTGGCTTCCTAACTTCCTCTCCTCCGTCGTGTCACTTTTTCTTTGAGCTTCCCTGCAAATTATTATGTTGATTGCAAGAACATTTTGGCCACAAGTGCTTGAAGTTAAACAATGTGGCTTCCTAAACTTTTTTTTCTCATTTTCATCACAAATCTGTCTTGCATTCCCATGGATCCCCCAAAGATGATTAAAAGCAAACCCTCCATCATGCTGGGCTGTGTTCAATGCATCTTTTGTGGCGGACCACCAGGGGACTCCACTCACACCCAGCGAGAAGGGAAGTGAGAGGGGTAATGTTTCTGGGTCGTAGGAGGTGTTTGCCACCTTTTGAGTTCAGTTGTGTGAAGCCGAGATTAAAGTTGGAGTAAAACGCGATGAGCTCTCGCGTCGTCCTTACGTACCTCCACACTTTAACCCAAAGTGACCTAAAGAGGTTTCAGGGTTAGCTTGCTAGGGGTTCTTTTAATTAAGATTTGCAGCTTTGTTTGGTTGAACACTAGGCCAGACCAGTTAAAATGACAAGTTTGCCTCATCTGATGAAATTTCTATTATCTGCTAAATCTTTGGCTGAATGCTTTTTATAAACCAAAAACACTGCTTGGGAATGTCACAGCCCCAGTTTATTCTATCACCAGCAATGTGATGGCCTCACGTTTATGTTGTAAATCCAATATGTGCACTATTTCTTTATGACACTGTTGAAAAGTCAGTGTTGTTTACTTAAAGTGTGGAAAGTCCTTAAAGGTCAAATCGAATGTTGTTTCTTTTAGATTATTAAAACTCAGCCTGTGTAGGAGCTCAGTTTCACAAACTGCTTTGATGGCAGTATGTATGTTTCAGCGAGACTACAATGCATTTTTAATTGCTGTGTAGGTTTCTGCTTTGGGAAGCAAGGTGTGTCTAAGTATAGAGGCGTGTGATTGCAGGTGGGACCGCAGCACTGCCAAAAGGCTCTGCAGAGCAACTAATATCCTCTGTGGATCTCAAAAATGTTCCTTTCTAACTTGTTAAATGAGACCTGAGAGGTATGATGAGTGGGTGTGCAGAAGAAAGCGAGAGTTCCACTCTGAAATTATTAGATAAGAGAATTAGCTCCACAAAGTGACTGCTGCTCTTTAGTTGTGATGGTTTGGAAGGAAAACGAACTAAATAAAGGCACAAAAAATGTAAGCGTGAAGTATAAAAATGGTATTTGGAAACCTTTTGCTGGAAATCAGTATTTATTAACAAAATATGGAATGAGATGAGCTTTCACACCTCACCACCTTCTCTCACATACCCACTGGTTGGACAAAATGTGTTAGATTATCATACAATAGAATTTATCTAACCAAATTTAATGTAAATTGTGATTCTGATCATAATATGTGTCTCTTTTAGGACTTAGGTACAGCTAAGATGATTGAAAAGCAAATGAAAGGCAGATTTTAAATATTCCTACGCTATACATTGAACATCACAAGTGTTTCTCTTTTAAGATGATTAATTTGAGAAGCATGCTACAGAGATGATATTAACACTCAGGTGGAAACAGTCCAGGTTAAATGGACTGAAGTTATTTAAGAGGCTTCCTGAGCTGAATACCAATAAAAGACAGTATTACCCACAACGTGTGAGGATGGAAAAAAAAACCCACTCGGCTCAATGAACCAGCTGGAGTGTAAAGTAAGGTGGCAGAGGATCTGTGAATTGATGTGCTGTTTTATAAACCACATAAACTCAATAAATCAGTGACTGTGAATTCTTTCTAACAGTTTTAAACTAAGAGGTAACAGCTGCATATTTCACAATTCTTATTTTCTCAAACAAAAGAGAGGCTATTTTCAAACCTGTCAGTTAAGTTGGCATTTGGTCAACTGTTGAGAAGCTGAGTGGTTTATTTGAAATTGGATGATCTACAGTAAACAAACTTGGACACACAGCATACGCACGCCTAGAGGGACACAGCATGCAAACAGACCCAGCATGCAAACAGACGCAATAATGACCCAGTTGCCCTTTTTTGACACCGTTACAAAAATATTGAGGTGATAGTAGGACAGGTCACAAATGCAAGTTGGTTGAAAACTATTTCAAAGTGCTGAGAAACAAAGAAAACCCAGAGACTATGATGCTTAGTCTCATAAAGTTTCCAGCCAGGAATGTTTATTTATTTCTAACATTAACTCTGACAGGAGATCGTCCTCAGATATGAACTGGGACTTTCTCTTTGTCACTCGTTGTTTTTCAAGTGACTTTGAGACTGGCATGGTTGTTGGTGCCAAATAGCATTTTAGCAACTGCTGATCTCCTGGGATTTTCCCACACAATCATTTCTATGTTTCGCAGTGAACGGTTCAAAAAACAGAAAATGTCCATTGAGCGGGCGAAAATGCCTTGTCGGTGGCAGAGGTCAGAAAAGAATGGTAAGAGTGCTTCAAGCTAGTAACTCAAACAACCACATATGACACCCAAGGTGTGCATAAAAACATCTCTGAATGCACATCACGTCGACCCATGAAGCTGATGGGCTACAGCAGGAGAAGATCCCTTTGTGTGCTACTGCTTCAGCTAAGAACAGCAAAAGAAAAGGCTCATGTAAAAGAAAAAGTGAAAAACGTGTGGTCTGAACGTTTCTGCTCCCTCCTTTGAATGGGAATGTCAGAATTTGATGCAAATGACATGAAAGGATGGATCCATCCTGACTTATAATAACAGATCAGACTGTTGGTGGTGGTGCAATGATGTAGGGGATTTTTTTGGGACTTTATACCAACAGAGCTTCATTTAAGTACCACAGCCACAAAGTATTGTTGCTGACCATGTCCTTCTCTTTTTGACCACTGTATACAAATCTTCCACTGGCTGCTTTTAGCAGCATAACGCACCCACGTCACAAAACTCCGATCATCTCAAGCTGATTTCTTCAACAGAACCACAATGTTTTGACCATACTGTGTAGACAACTGTTGTTTGGCACAGGCCACTGGAAATGACGTGCTTGGCACAGCAGTGCCATTGTCTCATCCACTCTGAATGACCTATTATTCAGATAAAAATCAATATTTTCAAATTGTATATAGATCACAACAATTAATACTAATAGCAAAATAAAACATTATACTGTAAAAATTGTAAAAAATGTGTTTATATTAGAGCTATATCTTATTTTTGTAACTTTGCAATATATTGTATTATTTAATTTAGTTCAACCTGTTGCTGTTATTATTATTATCGTCTTGGAGCAACTGTAACCACATCATTTTATTAGGAAATAATAAAGTATTCTGATTCTGATCCCAACGTTCTGTAAAATTATAACGAGTTCCTCCCTTATCAAAGCATTTTAGCATCTTTCTTTTATCTTTCTTTTTTAATTGGTTTGATTTCACAACTTTGGTTGATTAAAGTAATTGGTTCTGTTTCCATCCAGCCCAGCAATAAATGTCAGACAGAAAAAAGTTAGCAACAATTTAGTGAACCATTTAGCAGCTAAAGATTCAGATTTTTTCCTCTGGAGTTGATTGGACAAGAGTTCAAGGACAGTTAATGCTGGACTCACATTCAACCAGTGCATTACGGAATACAAAATGATGGAATGCACCTAGCAAACAGTGCACACCTTTCAGACAATAATGCAACAGTAGAAAACAAGCATTCAAGGTATTATCGACTGGCTCAGAGAAGCACCCAAGCTTGTCCAGTCTTTTGTGGCACCAACCGAACTGTGAACCCGATCAATCTGTGTTATCTGCCTCAGGTATTGGCTCGCTTGATTCTTTTCTGTGAGCAGTTTGCAGTGCAGCCTCAAAGTCGGCGTGTCTCGTTATCTCCCTCGTTGGTCCCAGAACAATCAAAACTCTTGTATAACTTTACAGCCATTTTAAACAGTGATATATGGGAGGCTTCTATTTCCAGCTTTAAGAGACACTACACATCCTCATTAAGAGCCGTTCCTGTTTTTATGACAGAAGAATAGCTACTGTTTCCTGGTATTTAACTGCACTGTGTACTTCAATAGAAACCACACTGATTATAGGCTAGCATAAAGTGAAGAAGAGGGAGAACAGAAAACATGCGTGAAACAAAGAAGAAGAAACAAAAGGGAGATATAAAAAGGCAGGAAAACAAAAGAAAAGGAAAACACTGATAATGGAAAGCAGAAAGTGAGTGTGGAATCATAAGTCCTGGAAATGTACCAAGAGACAACAGGCACTACCAATTAACTTGCTACACGAGTTAGGATTTTCTCTTGAGCTCTCGCATTGGCTTCAACCTTTTGACCGCTCATCTATAACTTAGAAACCATTAAGTGTCTCAAAAAAGTATGCCTCTCATTATAATTGCTTTAAATATTCATAACGTCTTCACAATCAACAGTAACCTTTGCGGAACAGTGAGGCAGATGTGCAGCTGGTGTCAACTAGATACAACTCAGCAACCCGAGTTCCAGAAAGCGGTTTAGTAATATGACAAATGAGCTTGAAAGGTGCCTTTTAAAATATACATGCATGGCAGCAGTTTCTTACAGTATAATATAATGGATTATTGATACTATTATTTTTTTTATAGACTGTACATTAAAGAGGAATGTCAAGTGGAGGTGTCGAAATATTTTAAGCCTGCATTCTTTTTAGAGACCAGCAGGGGGTGACTCCCCTTACTAGAAAAATAAGTCACATTATTGAAGCTTAAGGGAAAACAATGCAACCACTTCCTTGATCTAGGACCTGGGCAAAGATTTGGGTTCATGCTTTAACTCAAATGGGCTCATGGAGAGAAAATTTGAAAGTGCTGATAGTTTATGCCTCCAAATGTATAAGAGTGCATTACGTTTCTTAGTTTTGTTCTGATATTCTCTGTTTCCATCTTAACTGTGATAAGCTAATTGGCTAGCGGTTGTGATGGCTTGTGGGTTGGGCCAGTAGACGCTAGCCTATTGTGCAGCTTTCATTCTTGGTCACCAGCCTGCTGCAGCAGCACTTTTTAGATGTTTGATTTATCCTTTTCATTTATTTAATGTTTAATCTTTTACTTACAATAAACAGCTGCGTAACTCATGATATCTAGTTTAAAATCGAACATCTAAGTCCTTTTTTACACTGCCACACTAAACCTTTCTAGATAATACCCGGAAGAGGTGAATGTGATAACCAACATACCCAACACAGTCTGGTCTTGAATCTGACAACTCCCTCAGTACAACTGTGCCCATGTAAGAATTGTGCAAATAAAAGTACAGTGAATTCACAGTGCCCTTCCTCCTGCACGATCTATTGTGGTAGCACCTATTGCCAGTACTGAGAAGACATCACATGAAAACCGTAACTGTAAGAGCATGCAACATACAAGAATGGGCAACTATGGGCATAATCCTGATCTGATTCTTTTAATGTTATCCGTAATTCATGTGAAAAATAGTTAAAGGTTGGATTGACTGATGTGCCAAACGGCTCATGTGATGAGGCACACGCTCTTAACGGACAACTCCCACTAGGGCTTAAATACCTGGGACTCTCCAGCGTTTGCTCTTAGAACTGAAGAAGCTTCATGATGAGCTGAAACTTAAAGAAATCTAGTTGCTTTTCTTTCCAAGCTCCTTAGATTGCTATTGCCTGATAGGTGTAAAGTTTCTTTAAAATGCTACAGCTTGTTTTGATCTCCTGACGATCTTATACGGCCATTTTTTTTTTGTGTTTATCAGTATGACATCTTGTTCAGTGAGCATTATGTACTACAACCTGGATGAGATCCTTCACAGACAAAGACATAATTACAGCAATAATGCCTTTAAGGAAGAGTAAAAATTAATTACTTTTCTCTGCATCTTTTATGCATAACAGCTTGCCTCAGTGACATCTCTTTTTTAGCTGATTAACTCCCTTTAGAGCTTTGCAAAAGCACCAGGTATGTTTTCCATCTGCAGTGTCTAATTTATTGATGTGCATTGCCAAAGTGTGGTGACTCACAGCGGATCTACTGTGGATCCCGGATTAGGTCTTGAACAGCCAGCACCAGGCTGTAATATAACCTCATATAACTCCTGTATTCGTATTGTTAGGGGGTGCCTCCCTCGTTTATGCAGAGATTGATGTGCACTGTCAGAGGTTTGTGAGACGATGACTTTCCGAGGACAAAACTTTACTATTCTTTTTTATTTCACAGAAAACCCACCAGGACTGTAGAATTGCACCGCTCTATTCAAATGCACATTTTTTTTGTCTGATAAAAAGTACCACAGCGTCACATTTAAATTGTAATAAATATTTATTATTGAGGACATGGTTTAGTCCTGCTGACTTAAGTGGAATAAAGATAATGTCCCAGTTCCACAGAGGCTTAAAAATTAGATGACATTTTAAAGTGATGAATATATTTATTAAAATCATGTCTAAACTCTAAAACCAAAAAACTAAATGTCTACAATCCTAGTGGGAAATGGCTGGAGCCTTATGGTTTTTTTTTTTTTTTTTTGATATTTTGTACATTTTATATTAACACATGAATTAAACATATTCACATCATTACTTCTTCAGAGTTACAGCACTTTTAGCAGCTTGCAGTCATTGACAGAGCCATCCGACTGTTACATCCATCCTGGCTGCCAAAAATACAAGTTGATTTATTTATTTATTAATTTTTCTCCACAACCACAGTTGGTGCTTGGGCTGTTTGCCAGTCAGCACTCCACACTGCTGCCTCCTTTTTTCCTTTCCCAGGAACTTCTGTTAAGCTGTGAAAGCACCTAGATGGACTCCAACAGTCTACTTTTCCGCAACTCAGAGAGCTTGGAATAACTAAAAAAATATTTTAACTTTTTTCTCACACCCAAGGCTAACTGCTTCACTTGCATAACAAATATGTTCCATCCTCTGTGGCCTAATGAGAAATCGGAAGTCATCCACGTGAGTGAAACTCTCTGTGGGGTGAATTTAAATTTGTCTCTCTTTTTATTAATAGAAAAGTACTACTCTTTTCAAGGAAATATACATTGTGTCAAGCTTGTAGTGTGGTGATTTATCTCACTGTAAGCAGTCAGTATTTGCTGTTGTAAAAGAATCCTGTTTCAGTTACTGAATCTTTGCAATTTTGTGTTTTCCTTAATATTTTGTAAACAATTAGTAATCCAGGAAAGAAACCAAGGTTAGCTATTAAACCTCCTGACAGCAATACCCCAGTTACATAGAACTCTTCTGACCTACCTATAAATATACAACACAGAGCTTGACCATCTTCCAGATTCCTAATTAATTGTGCTGCATAATTTCCCTTTAGATTTGGTCACAATAGTTAATGATCCCACTCAAGTATACAACGTAATTACTGTTAAATAAAAGGCATCGTCATCTGTCATTTTTCCTCTGGTGGTTTCTTCTTAGTCTCATCACACCAAGTGCTCGAAAATCAGTGCCAGGCTCCAGTACTTCTCAGCAGCCATTTTTCAGTCACACTGCCACAGACCATATTGCTAAACTTCATTTTGGTCATAAAAACAGAGCGACGTTTCAAGAAGCACACAGTGAGGACAGGGATCCAGTGCTGGGGCTACCACAGTAAAAACTGCTGTTTCCGCTGACAATATTAGACGTCAATGTTCTGTTAAATATACTGTGGTAGTGATGTGTGGTTTTCTGGCTCAGCTGTGGGAGGGAGCGGTGGATCAGAGCGATTTAGGAAACGGTGCCAGCTGAGGACAGAGGCACACATGGCATGCTCCTGCTAATCAACCTCTCTCCTTATACAGTAGGTGTGAGACGGAGGAGACACACACACACACACACACTTGGAGCTCGGCAGACAGCTGTGATGATCTCTGAAAACTGTTAAAGCAAGGCAGCAGTGTGAAGCCAGCATTATTAATTTGTGTGTGGAATAAGTCGATAAAGAACTGTGAGCACAACCTAGCTGAACTGTTGCGAAAGTCATTGTTGACTTTTTGGTCTATAACGTGTGTGTCCAATCCCAAAAAAAAGTGTTCAACAGTAACCGAACAAAGAAAGCACATTTTGAAACTCAGCTCTTAAAACTGTGTTTTGTTCGCTGTTGTCGCTGGGTAAGAGTGAAAAAAAAAAGTGATTTATCTCTGATAATATTTAATGTTATGATCAGTCAGTCATAACGTTAAAATCAGCCAGTGACGTAATGATTACAACTCCCTCTCCAAAAAGCTGTGACACAGTAAAATGCAGATAAAAACCAAACGTGATTCACAGTGAACAACACATCGTGAAGCTTTAACCGGAAGCAAAACCAAGACTGTACAATGCAATCCTATCTGATTTCAGAATCCCCTTTTCTATTTGGAGCAACCACGTCCGAGACCTCAACGAATCCTATAGCTAAAATTTGTTCAGATTACTTTTTATTATTAAACTCTAAAGAAAGTCTTTTGAATCTTTGTGGCATCAAGAACAAGAAAATTATCAAGCAGGTATGCACGGATAAGCACAGCTGTGATTAATGGCAAGCATTCTGCATGGCTGCGCTTGTGCATGACTCATATTTAATTTACATAAGACCACACTCCAAATAAAGTATAGATGGTAACCCATTTCCATGTAGAATCCTTTGGTGGCATACGTGTTGCTGAAACTTCTGAAAACAAGGCCCCGATGAACAAAGCAGAGCTAAATAAAACAGCTGTATGTGGCACAGTTTTGTGCTGGACTATCAAAATAAATGAATCATAAATAATAAATCCCTGATAGCTGGGCTGAAGAATGTTTAAAGACCTTAAGGAGACTGAACCACTACAAAAAAAAAACCAAAAAAAAAAACCCAGGTTTTATTGCAAGTGCTCTTTTTATCCAGGCGATCGTTTTACCGCTGTGTATACAAATTAGTTCATTTAGCCCCCAGATGACATTCTGGTTAATCCTCCTGTAAGACAAGCACAGTAACTCTTTGCTTTATTTTTAGCAACCTCTGAAACCACATTCTTTATCTGATCTTTTTCAGGGTGATTTGGGTACTAAGCGCAAGCATTGGGGAGGTTTCAGGATCAAAGATATCAAAGTCTTAAATTTTATAGAGCAACCAGCTACTACAACGACCTCCCTTGATTCTTATGCAGCAGTGTTAATGTAACACCTCTCAAGCTGGATTCTGACTACACTGTACACTCACATGTTAATCTGTCAACTGCACATCCATGATGCAAATCTCTTGTTTCACCACATCCCAAATGCGCTCTGCTGGATTAACAATCTGGTGACTTTAGTACAGAGAACTCATTGCCATGCATAAGAAACCCGTTTGAGATCATTTGACCTTTGTGATATCGTCGTGCTGGAGGCAGCCTTCACACCTGACAACTGAGTAAAGACTATTGCAAAAGTTGAGGCAAGATAAAACAAAGGCATGGATAGCTCTCTCCAACTCTCTGAAACAGAAGAGTGGCTTCACCTTTGCAATAAAAATGACCTGAGATAGATGGGGACAAAACAGAGCCAAATGTTTACTTGGCTAACAGTTACACCAGTGCAAATATCACATGTGGAATCAGACCTGATGTGTTAATCTGTGCCAGATGCTCTCTCCAAACACAAGGAATCGTGGACGTACCATACCACAGGGTTTGCAGTGAGTATCTAAAAACAATGCCGACTAAGTACATCCTTTCTCTTCTGAGTTTCTCCTCCATTCACCAGCAATAATTTCCAATTTCCTTTGTACTGTCTTGCTCCACTTGACCTAATCAATTTCAATTTCTTATTATTTAGAGACAAAGGGAGCCACGCTTGACTGAGAATGTTTGATCTAGCACCAGTTTACTCCACAGTCCTTCATAATTTGCACCACTAAAGTAGACCACCTTCTCATCCTCCTCCACCCTCCCTCAGTCTCCTCTTCTCCTTCACATTTGATTACAAGAATGAGACGAACCGTGCCAAGTAAAATCTCCTTTTTTGCAAACACAGCCATACACACACCAGACATTTGACAATATTCTCTCCCAGACCAATTTCCAGCTTGTTGTTGTCCACACAATATAAAAGTACAGTGAAGACGCATTTGCATTTTTATGACTTGCATTATCTGTCTGTCATTTTCCATGAAATCACTCTGAATTTGGCATTGTAACTTAATGATACAACAGAAGCAAACACAAACATTTGTGCTCAGCTGCTCAGACAAAAATACAACTTATTTATTTCCCCTCACAAAATCTGAAAGGTTTCTATAAGATTTAGCCTCGGTTCTAATTTCAGTCCAATGAGGATCAAGCTGCTTGCACACATTTTTCTTCAATACAAACTCTATGCATAAAGTTTTGGAGGAATTTTCCAATCCAGTGGCTTCACAGCATTGTCACACAGTGTTTATTTTTTGCTCTAATCATCTTTAAATGATAATTAGACAAGGCTCTTTTCACCACTGCACGCACAGCTTGTAGTGGGCTCTGATTTTTCTTCAGTACTTTTCAGTTTTCTCGTTGTGAAACAGCAACACTTTATCCGAGCAGAAGACAATTTAAAAGTTAAAGACTTGGAGGGCGGGGGGGCTTGGAAGAACAAAGGACAAAGCTCAAAGAAGAACCACACTAAGATTTAACTTTTAAATTGCATCTGTCTGCTCACAAAGACAGTTTTCATTACTAGAACAACACTTGCCAGAATCAGACAGATTCAAAACATAATCTGAGTGTTTGTCTCTCAGCTCAGAGTAGCAAAAGGCCAAATTGCCTCTTATGTTACATTTTTTTTATATCAAAGCAACTGTCTCAGTGAGTCATTGCAGCACAAAGCTTTTGCTGTTGGTGAGGTATTTAGAGACTACAACAGCCTCTGTGCACAGAAAAGCAGTCCTCTCACATTCACTTCATTGCAGTCACAGGTGGAAGCACCTTTAAAAAGGACTTGAGTATCTTCAACAGGACAGACCTGAAGTACAGCCAAAACAACAGTCTGTTTGGCTAAGACAATTGTTGTTTTTGCTTCTCCCTTTTAATTCCAATGGCAAGATGAAGGTTGGAGAAAGTCCAAGTGAAGGATGACTGACCACATCCATTCATATGGTGCCTTCTTTTGAGCTTAAAGGTTACAAATCAAAGTACCGTAAACTTTGAGGATCATTGCCCATAATTTCATCTCATTTTTATTCTCTTTAAAAAATGCTTACCACTACAGTGCAAGTCATTTATCTTTGCAAGAATAGATACAGTAGTAGGTCACTTTATCCTTTTGGCAAGCAATAGTTTTAGTGCCGTTTCACACCACAGACCATTAGAGCAGTTTGTCTGTGCCTTTGAAAAACAATGCACTAATCAGTGGTAATTTCACTGACCAATAATGTTTTAATCAAACATCAAATAAAAGCTAACGGTGAAGCTAATAAAATTATGATGAAATGTACTGACACTTTTGTCAATGAACAAAAAACACGAAGAAAGTCATCCGGACAGTGGAGATCCAATCGGGACTGAGTTGTGTAGAAAGGCAGGAAGGTTTGGAAGTTATCCAATCAGAAGTAATCTCCTGATACAGTAAGATTACATGCACATATAGTAGAAGTATGAACATTTCACATTTGAAGTCGAGGAAAATAACATGCTTGTAAACCACATGATAAAAACTTTAGTCTACTAAATCGACTTTAGATTTAGGCTACTAAAGCACCAGTGTACTGCAGGTTTTAGATATCACCCAGCGTCAACACACCTGAATCAAATGATTAGTTCATTAGTAGGCCTCTGGAGAACTTCAAGACATGTTGAGGAGCTAATTCAGCTGTGTTGGATCAAGGACACATCTAAAGCCTGAAAGAGACCGGTCTGGAGTTGGACACCCCTGATTTAGACTATGACTAAGGCTAAATCAATATTTGCTGTCAAAATTATGACTGGTAACAATAGTTTTGTTGTTTGTAGCCACCCAAATCAACTGAATAGGTCAATATTGAGGTATCAGTTACGATAAAAGATCAATCAAGGTTAAGATTAGAAATAAGAGGAGTGGTAAGCTAACAAAATGCCCCAAACCTTTTCATCTGTGAGGAACAAAAATCAAAAGTCCTCCTGCCAGCCATTGTCACTTAAACTTACATTTTGAATCTAAGGTGACTGAGCTAGCAACCAGCTGCTGAATTCACAGCTGAGTAGGAAAAAATTCTCATTAGAGCCAACCCGTAGAACACACCTTAAAATCAAAATACCGTATTTTCCGCACTATAAGGCGCACTTAAAATCCTTTAAATTTCTCAAAAATGGACAGTGCACTTTATAATCTGATGCGCCTTATGTATGAATTCTGGTTGTGCTTACTGACTTCAAACCGATTTTTTGCGGTATACAGCGCTCAAAAATCTGTCAAAAAATGTTTTAGTACGTCTTCGGTAAGCTACGAAGCTGCACCGCTTGATGGATTGTCGGAACATTACGTCTTCTGTAATCTGGGTAATCTGAAAACTCCGTCCGCTTCAGGTCCCAAAGTCAAATGAACACTGCGGCATCACTGAGAGTTAACAACTGTCTAAATTATTTCATCTTTAATAAAATGATCAGCATTGCTGCTTTACCAGGTGTAACAATCAAGTTTAACATCCAGGCATCCTTGAAAACAGAATTTATTAAATTTAAAGGAGGTAGAAGTTAGCAGGAAGTTAGCTCGCTAGTTTCCACCTAAACATGACATAGCATGTTCTGACTGAGAGATTTCTGAAAAAATTAAAACGTACAGCTCTGCTATCACTTCCAACATAAATGAAGACAGAAAACTAAACAGCAGTGACTTTTGTAGGGTTACTGAAGTTGGACTAGATGGTATGATGTGCTATGTGATCGCTAGCATCACAGCTATGTTAGCATAACATAAACACAGTGAAGCTGGAGGAAGAATACTAACTTTTTTTCCATTTGATGAAAGTTAACGTGAGGTTTTCCGATGGTTAGGGACAAATGCAATTGCATGTCAGGATGCTGTAAACGGACCAAACTTCAGCCAGGAGAACAACTGACATCATCCACAATACGAGGTTAGGCATTAATATACTGCAGGAACATGGGAATAGAGCAGCTGCGAGAGAATTCAACATTAATGAATCAATGGTATGGAAGTGGAGGAAGCTAGAAGAATGAGTTGAATAAAACTTGACTTATCTGACTGTTTTGTTTCGCTTAATGCGCCTAAAAATACAGTACAACAAATTCCACCTACAGGGTAGATAGGTTTGGTGGTGATATAGTGGAAAATAGTACGTGTCTTTTTTTTTTTTATTATTTTTTTAAAATTACATTTGAGTTTTTATTTTTATTTTTTTAGTTAAAATGTGGTTAGAATCACACATTACACTGAAAAAGATCATAGACTTTAAATTAAGTTAAATTATTTTCACAATCTACATGGTAGAAATGGTTGATCTAACAGCGTTGTCTCACCTAAAGGAAAATGAGTGATGGCAACAGCAAAGGATTTACATATACTTGTTCACAAGCTATGTAAATATCGATTACCATGATCAACCACCTGCAAAGGCCTTTTTGAAAGGGCAGACAGGTCAGTAGGTTAAAGTTGCATATAGAAAACACACGGAGAGACTAAAAATAAATGAGCAAACATCACAAGTCGCATTCAATTTATCACTGATCAGACGAGCACCGGGACGACACTTCTTTTTCTTCTCAACACACATAAACAGACTGGAAAATGAAGGCGTGACACAAAGTGCTAATCCTGCTGGTCTGCACAGTTTCAACACAGCTTTATTGCACATCTGCACTCTGGTGCACCATTCATCCCCCTCCAATTATCCCACTTATCTAAATAACAAAAAATGTTTCAGGCAAATGCACATTGGCCATTCTAAAGCTTTACCACAATTAGAGATTGTGGGGTTTATTCTTGAGTGTCACCATTAATGACATATTCATGTATGCTGCACCCCTAGCAGAGGTTTTGATGCTTTGTCCACCACTCCACTAATGCCATCACTTCACTTAATTACCCTCAATTAAGACACTATAGAAGAATTGCAAAGAATTGCTAATGAACTAATTTGGAGACGTGGAAACATTCAAAAGCAGTTCCTGGATTGAGGGCAATTAACCCCAGGCATTTTAGATAAGCCACTTCACTCCCTTAGCCCTTCTCTTTATACAAAAAGAAAATGTGAGCTTAAAGTGAAAGTCCACCCCCAAAAATGAGACAAATATCTGCTGACCATGAATAGGTACCTGAACTTGAATGCTTGTGCTTCTATGTGTTGCTAAGGGGACTGAGATATCATCTGGAAAAGATCCCATTTACTCATAAAACTCTACTTTATTCTTTCCACCCCATCTGCACTCCTCCACTGATTTTGTCCTGCGTTTAATACAAGTGACATGACTCAGTGTGAGCTGAATATGAGCCATCAGAAGAGTGGTGCTCATGATGACAATACTGAACACAGAAGCAAAGTAATTAAAGCTGAAATATAAGTAAAATAAAGATGTCGTTTTGAGACTGAGACTTAAAAAGACATCTGACAGGGGGCGATACCACGTTCAGTCATTTACTGTTTAGGTCAATTCACTATTGCTAAAGAAAACTATGAGTTGATTTGAAGCAACTGCTTTGGATGAAAATAATTTCTTTTACTAGCAATTATTTCTACATCAGCTGACTTAATGGGTGCTTTTCCATACTGTTTGCTTAGATTTAGGAAACAGAAGGCAGCAAAAATGACAGGTTTGGGAAAAGGTTTTGGTTTGGTTTAAAAAGTCCATGTTCACACCATGACACTACAGCAAAATGGCACCCAGTGCAGTTAAAAAACATGCCAAGGAGTCCTGCACAAGCATCGGAAGTGGGCCGTTTTCACCATTGCCATGACCCAGGGCCATGTCCAAGCAATATCTTGCACGCACTTCTTTGATGTCAACAGCTTTGACAAAATTAACAATAATAACAATACATTTTTACATATCTGACTTAATACTGTATGTCTGTTTAAATATGTATGCATATAGATATCCCAGCATATACTTTCAAGCTGTATGATTTGATATACATGCAGAGGAACTTTGTAAATGAGTGCTGGTTAGTTCTATAAAGACCTTGGACAACGGAGAAAGTGGTTCATCTTTTTACATAATCCAGTACAGATGGTCCTTATTTGCTTTAACATGTTTATGCTCAAATTGGGCAGCAAGTTACATTGTGTACTGCCAATCATCACACAGCTTTGGGCTGTTGTTTGGGGCTTAATGCACAGTGCCCACATAAAGTGTTCACACAGGGATGAATCAAATTTGAGAACTATTTTTAAAGAATGCTGGCATTCCTACTTAGTGTTATATATACAAAGTTTAGCGTATGGGAAGAAAGACTAATAGAGAGAAATACGATTTGCTTTTTGAAAATAAAGCCCAATGACATGCAAACTTAAGATAGTTTTGTTTTTTCTATAATGATAGAAAATTAATTAGCAAGCACATTAAATTGTTGTGACAGTTGTTTGGCCTGCTCCTTAAATTACAGGTGAATCCCATTCCCCATCCCATCTATCGAATCATGTGTATTGTATTTCTTCTACTCCCTCCTTTCTCCCTCGCTTCTGTCTTTTGTTCTGCTGGTCCTGGGAGGACTGTGGGAACAGCTTGTCACTGACTTGTTAAACCCGATCAAGACAAAATAGTCCTACTACATACAGCACATTTGCCTGCAATGACAACTCATCCCAACAGAATTGTTAACTGTTGAAAAGTTTCCAACACCAACCTCTGCTTCCCCTTTTGTTTTTTGTTTTTTTAAAGAAGTGATCACAGGATCAGCCTTACTTCATCCACTCAAATTCTCTGCAGCTTGGAGCGTTACAAAATACTTTCTATAGAGAACTATGGTGAGAGACTTGGTTTAAGACACCAAGGGGATTATTTCATCCTTCTGTTTAGCCGAGTGGTACTTCAGGTTTTTCAACAGCAAGTTAAAGTCTCTTGACAGCTGCTCACATTGATGGACAGCCTGCTGATCAATAAGCATTCTCAAGCACACTCAGTGGCTGACTGTAGTATTTAACTACCCTTCAAGTGGTTAAACACGAATAATGGTGACGTTCATGCATTTTTTAGGCATATTGATTTCAGAATACTCACATTAACGTCCTATTTCCAATAAGAAAGCCACATAATATAAATCAGTGGAAGCGTTTCAAGTGTTGGATCCAGATTTATTGCCTTTACATTACTGGCTATGTATTACAGCACCGTGTAACTTCAGTAAATAAATATATACATATAAGAAACTACATTTTTTTTTCAACTTTTCTTTGCTGTCTTATTTTATTCTTCAATTTAAAAAAATCTCGTTTAAGAATATTAAAAGTATTGTTTACATAAATTGTGGTAAGCATACACGAGCGGAAAAATAGTATTAGTATTTTTTTTATACTTTGCAAACACACATTGCCTATCACAAGTGCAAATTTGTTATTCAGATTTGGCCTCATAAACCCAAATAAATGCATGACATCCCCAAAACAGAACAATAAAATGTGATTTGTTCTATCAGTTGCTGGGTTTGAAATGACAGCATTTGGTTTTCTTAATGAGATTGTATTATTTTCAAATGAAAACAATGTGCCTTAATGTCTGAGAGCCGGAAAAACAATTATACAGCTGCTTCCAATGCGCAAGGAAGAGGCATGCCAGCCAGCATCTCTCAATACAGATTAAGCATGTAAGATAGTTTAAGAAACTCATGTTTTTAAATGTATTCATCGTGCTTTTCATCATCCTTCTAATGTCTTCCAGAATAGGTTATGCTAAGCATTGTGAAATCCTTCATGGCTTTGCTTTTCTTGGCCGTGTGATTTGACTATATGGGTCCAGATGTTCAGTGGCGTCAGTCAAAATCAGTACATTGGAAATCTTTGTCGAGCAGGTGTACAAAGCTTTGGATCAGAGGTGATGAGAGACAGAGCCGAGACGAAGACAAGATTTCTATATTTCAGTAAAGTTAAAGCACACCACGGCCACACAGCTGCCATAAAAGTACATTACCGCTGAATTTTATATATGCACTTTGATGTGTTTGCTATTTTCCGGATAGTGCATTAGATGACTCTTTGTTCATCGTGTTTCTGTTAATTGGGCAATAGCGAGTCCATTAAAACTGCGATTCTCTATAACTAATTGCAGTGCACTCGAGCCACCCTTTGAGGCTCTCCTGTTCATCAGCATAACACAGGTGTGAATGCAACACGTGACGCATCTGTGGCCATTTAGGTGACTGCTCGCGGCACTAACACACACACGCACTCACATGAGTAATGAGCAGCGTATGTGCATATACTGTGAGTCGTGCATGTCAGAAGCAATGCGAATAGGAATAATTAACGCATGTAGTGGATGTTTTTGTTGTCACCCTACTTGTTTTTGGCACATGCAATCAGATGGGATTTAAGGATTTATCACGTTCCTGGAGCATTTACATGAGTCACTGATGTATTATTCTCTCATAGCCGTGCAAAACCATGTCTGATAGCTGTCACTAGATGACAACAGCCTCTCTTCCGTCTCTTACTTAGTTTTTTCATTTCTCTGCAGAGCCTTCCCACTTTATATGAAACCTCTCTGCATTTTAGCATTTTTTTTTTCAGTTGCTACATGAGCCACATTGTTAAATAATCCAAATATAGTATGTTTCCCAAACCTAAACTAGTACCACTTGATACATTTTAATTGGCAGGTAGGGTTCAGGGTGGCATCATTCACTCATGTGTAGTCTCTTTGTCTCTGAATCAGAAAACACTAAAAAATCTTCATGGTGATTCGATCAAATTCAGCATAGAGGAAGAAGAAAGAGTTACCTGTGTTACCTGCATGTTGGATGATCTTGGGAAGGGTGCTGGTTGGTTTAGGTCTATGAAACTGACTTCAGCTTTACGGGCAGATGACCTGTTAATAGGCAAACACATAAACACAGAACCAGAGTGACTTTAAAAACTACTTCCCCAGTAGATGTCAGTAAAACATTCTCATCCTCTGTGTGTTTTTCCAAAAATCTTGGCTGTGTGGCAGATTTTTTTTTTTTTTTGAGAAATACTGAATAACATCAAATCACTCCAAGACTTTAATAGCAGCAGTCCAGTTCAGAAAATGTAATGTTGTAATAAATCAGGCAGAAATTCAGCTTTCAAACAAGTGCTAAGCGGTTAAATCTGATTAGCGCCAGTCAGTTATGATAAAAGGAGTCATTCCGCTGTGAGAGCCGTCTTCAGAGAGAGAAGGGGGGAAACTAAGTCCTTACAATGTATACAACTTGACACAAAGCAGGTCCTGTTGGCCACGTGTTTAGATAATCAACAGGTTTCCTGCAAAGACACGTATGCATAGACAGAAATACATGATGCAGGTCTGAGAGCTATTCAGTTCTTCTTTTGTTTGAATTTAGATTTCTTTTCAAAAAGTACTTGAATAATTAAAGATTGTTTCTTAATTAAAAGTACACTAAAATCCACGTCGATGAAAATATTGAATTTTGCAGACGCAAGGTGAGCAAGCTTTGCTTTTTTTAATTTATCATCGTTTATATTCGCTCTCCTTGGTGCTGAATCTAAAATTCTACGCGAAGCTCTCACTAAGGCTTTTTTTTTTTAAATGGGAAGAACTCTATATAAGAGAAAAGCCACGAGCAAAATTCTGTCTTTTCAATCAAAATGACAGTGATTAATACACCCCAGCCAATTAAAATATAATCTGAAGAAAAAATCCAATGTCGTTAAAAATATACTAACGGGCTAAATGAGCTGATTTGCCGCGGAAAATCTGTGGCAAGCGTGTGTGATTCTCCTGGCATGGGGTTTAATTAGTGTACCGACGAACAGCACTCTTTCAAGCTGCGGGTGATTTCTGTTTTAAATCACGTGTTGCTGCACTAAACTCAGGCTGGTTTCCCTGAATCTGAAAGGCAAATAACGACTGTCGTTACCGTCAAAGAGAAGCCAGCCTACTTCTTACGGCTCTCTCTCCCTTTCTCTCGCCGTCTTGCTCACGCACCCCCACCCCCTCTCCACTTTCTCCTGTGCAGCGCGTTTTGTCTCCAAAGCCCGTCTTCAGAAGCATGTCCTCAGACATGCAACAGCGATGCGATGAAGCGGACCAAAAAGAAGCCACCGGCGTGACAACATAAAAGCAGGTAAGCTGCTGACTGAATATTGGCCCATTTATGATCAATAGTCTGTGATTTCTGAGAGGAACCAAAGGATTCGATATTTTATCTGAAGCTGTCAGACAAGAAGCGCTTGTTCTTTCAGTAAAAGGGGTTTATTAAGCTGTCTTGCTCAAGGACAGTCCGAAAGGAGGAACTAGTTGTGGTCAGGAGTTGAACCTTGGACTTTCTTTCTTTCTTTCTTTCTTTCTTTCTTTCTTTTAGTATGGGACTATATCTATATCCGCCAGGTTGCTCACACAGCCACATCAACACCTGCATATACATTCAATATGTGGAAACTCGATTGTCACGGTGCTACTCCGAGTGGGGTTTATTCTGATTTCAAACATTTCAGCGCTGTTTTGGTTTCATGGAGTGGCAAAAGTACATAACTCCTGTTTCACGTAATTCAGCTCAGAGAAAACATCCCGATCCTCGGTGACTATTGAAAAATATTTTTACACCTTATATTCGAAGTAGAAAGAGCCCGTCTAATATCTACTGCTTTGGAAGCTATGCGCAATGAACACAAAGACATTTCAACAGCTCCCTGTGCCAACATCGGTGTCTTTGCGCATCTTAGATGGAGCAAGGGGAACTTTGTGGTTCTGATATACTTTTTTTGACAACCCCAGAAGCGGAAACAATTTCAGAGTCATGGACCGCTATACCTTATTAATTTTGTCAGTATTAAACGATCACGCGACCATTGCGCGCATTTTTTTTGATCAAGTATTCAAGACGTTAAAGCCTCATTTCACCGGACATTACTAATTCCAGCAATCTGTTTGTGGATCGTTTCTAAAAGGAAGAGCCAATTGACTTACTGGAACCATAACGTGTGCTTAAAGTACTCCAGTGTGACTTGGATAAAAGCGCTCCGCATCGTTTCTTTCAAGTCTGGATAAAATTGCTGGTCTAATTTCTGCAGTAGGACGCAAATAATTCCCAATGGTGAGAAAACTCGCCTTTTGACAATTCCAACGTGCTGAAAGCTTATGTATACAGATCTGTGAAAGTCTATAATTGTCCAAAAGCGGTTTTCTCTCGTCTCATTAATTCGATAAAACCATTCTTGATTTCAGCAAGCTTTTTCGCCACATGTTCACATTCCCCGTGTTTTCAACAGCCATCGCAATAAAAAAAAAATCATATTTTTTTTCATATTTGCACTGAGATCTACCGCCACCTTTTACAATGAGATTAAGAGACGATTTGGCGTCGAAGCCGCACCAGAGGTGCGTAAAAGCGCAACGCAACAGAACAGATTTGAGACTGCGTGTTTCTGTCGGATTTTATAACCACGGGTCTTATAGTTGAGATGTTTTACTTCTAGATTGGATCTTCCAGTCATGTTTAACGACAGATAGAGAGGCTTTTGCCACTAAATCGAACGGGGGGCTCAAAGGTAAACCTGTTTCTGTTTCAAGTATTTAGATTTTTTTTTATTTGTTTATATCAAACAGCGTTTGGCTACAAAATCTATTGTTTTTTTCTAATCTGCACGACAGCAAAATTAACCGCAGTCACAGTCGTGTGACTGGAAAGGAGACCAAAAAACCCCAACAAAAACTAACAAACAACAACAACAAAATGCACTCTACTCCTACTGTATCGTTCGGCTAGATTAATCATCGCAGTTGGACGAGCCCTGTGGTTCGCTGTGATGATTGGAGATTAGGTTGTAGTTTAGGGTAATTTAACTTCACTGAAAAGTTACAGCCAGAGAAGAGGGAGAAGAGGTTTTCTTGGAATTGGGGCAGGTGTGTGTGTGTGTGTGTGTGGGGGGGGGGTTCCCTCAGTTGTTACAGTGGGGAGAAAATCAGGTTTCGCCAAGACTGGCGGCTAATTCTGACTAAGAGAAGAGGAAACATATGGTCTCTCTGTGTTCCTCTTACCTTGATTTTAAGGACTTTATAATAAGGCTAAGTACATTTTGCTTGTGCGTATTCGTTTCTTTTTTTCTTAAATATTTAGTCTGATGCAGTTCACCAACATCTGTGCTGATATCTGATATTTTCAGCATTGTGTTGTACAGTTAACTGCTGTGGCTTGACCTTGATTACGTTTTGATTCCTGACTGTAACTGGCTTTGTTTAAAGAGCTGACGAGTAAACAACAAAGACGTGGTGTTGCCTTAGTACCTCCTATCCACGCGGAACGTTAACACGATGCTGGTTTTGTTCTTGTAAAATCATTATTAATTAATGTGACATTTGATTTAGTTTCTTGCCAGAAAAAAAGGATTTCCATTTGGTGTGGAATCCGTTTCGCGCCGTTTTCATCTTTGGAATTGCACTACAGGGGAACTAGCCCAGTTTTCAGTGTGACGAATAGTGTTCATTTGGCAAAAGTCTTAAAACATGATGAAGTCAAAAGGAAACCAATATCAAAAACGTCAACAGGTTTGTGCTTGAGACAAAAACATGATTTTTTTTTCCTGAAAATGTTTAATATTGCTGTATGTGAATGTGCAGATAAAGTTGTTGTCTACTTATTATGTTTTTATGGGGAAAAAGCAACTAAAGGCAAAAAATAAATTCCATTAGGTGTAGAAAAATCACTCAACAGATTCACAGGACCTCTAAAAACACAAATGCAAAAGATAATAATCACTGAAAATCAAATCCAAACCTGGATCAGTCATATTTATTACATAATAGCATTATAAAAGGTGATATTTGTGTACACTTGGTAAAGTGTAGCTTAACTGTTGTAGCTGTATAAAGTGCGACTGTTTCACTGTGCTACCCACGTCTTTTTCACAACTCCAACCACTTTTTAAGTTCCCAAGGCTTTTATTGTGTCCCTTTGTTCCTTCCGTTCTGTAGCAATGAAAATTTTTCTCTAAGCAAGTATTCGTTGTAACTTTCAGCAACTAGTTGCTGTCCATTTCCACTTAAGACCATGTCTGATACCATGATGCTGATAGGTGAGATTTACATGAACTGTGAGTTATTCATTTTTGATCTATTAGATTTTTTTTAAGTTATTTATAATTTCATGAAGCTTGCTGAGGTCTACTAAGATCAGATGTGTAGCTTGCCTTAATTTAAACCCTTTTCTTTAACCCTACTGCTATTCCATGAAATATGCAGATGACAGAGTGTCAGCATCTGGTGTCCATGAGCTTGACTGATGTAGTAAATGATGACATGCATTGATTTACATATCACCCTGCAGTTCTGCATGAATATTGGTGTCTTTGTTGTTGATGCAGATGAGAGTAAAGTGACAAATATTTAATAGATTAAGTGTATTTCTGGGATTTAAGAATCATCACCTTTTGCTTTGCTTTTGTGTTTAAAAGTGATCTTTATTCCTGATGTGTACAAAACATGCTAATGAAAGCTCTCATTCTTGTTTGATGTCTTTCACGTTGAAATCATGACGATTTTAACCAAAACCGTGCTTCATAACAGTGAGACATGCATGCACGTACACTCAAATGAAATGGAATGAATCAGTCTTTCTCGGTCACATTCACACGAAGGACGGAGAGCGAAGCGATTGAAGGAGGAGGCTCATGTCAACGCTGCTACCTTCAGTGAAGGCACATTGCACACATATTGCTAAATCTGTGCTTTTGGCAGTGTTGGAAACAGTGTTACAGACAAGGTTGCTTTTGTAAATAGTTAAATTTAGCCAGTGGGGTGCCTCTTTGCATGGACATAAGCTTCTCAGTTGTAGAGAGGCTGCACAGTGCACATTAGTGAATCTGTGTATCTGGCACACACAGAAAGGAATGTCTAATTATCACGCTTTCAGCCGCAGTAGGGTCCTCTATTTGCACTGAGCTCCTGCTCTAATCGCTGTCTTTTTGTTGTCATTACACACTTATTTATTTTATTTTTTATGCAGTTAGAATGTTATTTTTGCTCCATGTGGATGAGCCGGAAAGTCCGTGTGGCATCGGCTTGGTGTTGAAGGAAGCAATTGAGCAGAAGCAAAAGAATGGGCTCAACTGATCTGTGGAATTTTTCTGAAAGAGATGAAAAGAGATGAAGGGGTTTTACATAACAGTGAGCATGTTGTATACAAGTACAGATATATATGCAGGGATATGAGGTTATGCGAATGAAAAGAGTGACGGATGAGGATGTCATTGACTCATACATATATAAACGTCGTTTCACAAGCCTAAATATGCATATATCCTCAGTCAGAGCGTGCAGATTTTCATACGTTGAAGCTGATTCGGCCAGTGGAACAAATGACCAATGTACCATTTAGTTGGACTGCTTCTCAGATGATGAGCGACTGCAGAGCTTTGCAATATGAAGTGGCTCTAAACCACTGCACGAAGTGGCATTGATTGGACAGCATGAGAGGAGGGAGATTCCTCCTTAAGGTCATTATCAAGCAGACAGAGAGAGTTAGACGAAACAAACCAGTGTAATTGCATTTGTAACAAAAGACTTGGAATCAATGGACTAAGCACTACGTACAGCAGTTGGTCAGCGTATTTCATCAACATTCAAATGGATCCAGTCTCACTGTAATTGCTTATAAAATCTATGCTACGAAATTAGTTCAGCAGTTCTCTATGATGTAGTCTGTTCTCTTATGTCGCGATTCAGAATGTGTCTGACAAACCAGAAACTTTTTAACACTTTATAACATTTAATGAATTTTGACAGATAATTATTTATACATAATATTGCTACACACATACACATTGACATTTGATGATGTAATAACAGGGACTATTAAGCTTCATGCTCTTCCAGACATCTACATGTACAGTCTAAGTGCACAAAAAACTAAGTACACCCTTACTGCATCGATAGAAATCAAGAGGGGAATTAGCAACCAGGTGTAAGAAAAGTGTAAGACTTCAATTCAATTCAATTTTATTTATATAGCGCCAAATCACAACAAAAGTCGCCTCAAGGCGCTTCATAGATACAGAGAAAAACCCAACAATCATATGACCCCCTATGAGCAAGCACTTTGGCGACAGTGGGAAGGAAAAACTCCCTTTTAACAGGAAGAAACCTCCGGCAGAACCAGGCTCAGGGAGGGGCGGCCATCTGCTGCGACCGGTTGGGGTGAGAGAAGGAAGACAGGATAAAAGACAAAAGACTTCTTGGACAAACTTCTTTCGACAGATGAGACAAAAGTGGAGATATTTATCCATAACAGACAGTGCATCAGCACAAACACCTCATACTGCCGGGCATGGTGGTGGAGGGGTAATGGTTTTGGCTTGCTTTTTAGCCACAGGACCTGGAAAACTTGCAGCCAATGAGTCAACGATGATCACCTCCGTATATTAAATTACTCTAAGTATTCTAGAGTTGAATGTGAGGCTTTCTGTCCCACATCTAAAGACTGGCTGAAAATGGGTCATGCAACAGGATCATGATCTCAAGCATACCAGAAAATCTATAAAAGAAAGACTGTAAAAGAAAAGAATCAAGGTGCTGTGATGGCTCATTCAAAATCCAGCCTTTTTTGAAATACTGTGGTGGGACCTAAAGAGAGCTGTGCAAGAATGAATGCCTGCAAGCATCAATGAACTGAAACAACACTGTAAAGATTGGGACAATTCCAGAGAGACTGCTAAAAGAAAACAAAGGCATTGCTGCTAAAGGTTTTTCTACAATATACTGAATCATTGGGTTTAGTAAGTTTTTCGTAGGACTGCATAGAGTTCTTTTTACATTACTATTGCAATGCTGTCTGGTTTGGTTTATCTAGTTCCTCAGGAAGTTTGATCAAGATCAAACAGCAATGTCTACAACCTGATTTCTCAAAAGAGCTGGATTATACTTTAGGGTTGTATTTCAAAGGCGTTGCATGGTTTTTCTTTTAGTCTAAAATTGATTTGAAGTTTCTTATTGGCTTGACATGTCAGATATACTTTTTAGATTTTTAAATAATACATCTCACAGATCCTCTGTAGCTGGCATCCAACTTACCAGCTCAATGCCTAGTCTCTGGGAATTTTGTTTTTATGGCCATTTCTTAAGAATACTTAGGACAGATCATTTTAGCTTGGCCTTTAATTTAGCTGACTCATCATTATGTTCTTTTTTTCCCTTTTTGAACTTCAGGTTCTATTTTCTTTTTTTAATAAAGAACTTTTTTCCTTCTAAATTTTATTATATCCACTTTTGTTTTACCATTTTCAAACCCGAAGCCACAGAGCTAAGCTGTGAAAGGTTGAATTGCTTCCTGGACTGGAAAACTTCAAGCGCCTCATGGTTTTGTTAACGAGTGGAGAAACTCCCTGACAAATCGGTGCAGGACGCCACAGCACATATCTGTCGTAAGAAAGGGCTTAAGACTCTCAGCTAACGTGGGAAGACCTCGGTATCCCTCTTAGAAGTGCTTTAGCTGGTGGCTGGTAAGAGGAAAGCATGGACATATCTGTCTAGAATACCTCACCCACTATGAGCCCAACCCTTGTTTTGTAAAGCACATGTTCGTGGACATGGCATGTGAAAACAATTTAGTTCATTCATTAATTTTCATTTATAAAGCGTTATTTTACTCTTCTATTGTTGGACATTTTTTTTTAACTCTTTCGACTGAAGTTTGTGTACACAACTTTTTTTAAATGAAAATAGCTGCCTGTTTTTACTCTTGGGTAGCAAAACCAAAAAAATGAAAGATGTTCAATTTCATGATAGATTTCAGTAGAGTTCAGTTCTAATATAATTTTCTTTTAGCTTATTTTGTTATGTATTTTACTATGTTATAACTGATACCATGACACATTAACTGGAGCCATATGGAAATAATAAATCACTCTCCTGATGAAATATACTAATATATACAACAAAAAAACTCTTCAGGTGGACTTTTGACCAAAACAGGTCACCATTGGTAGTACTGAATTTTGGGCAGAAAATAGAAATAAGATACGGCCACACTTTAGAGGACTAAATAGTAAAGTACACTTTTCAAACATTGTAAAATGTCCTTACTCTTTTTTCAAAAATTAACATTATCAACATCTTATCTTAAATCAAACTGGATGCAAAATGTCCCGGTGGTGCATCTTCATAACGTTAGCCCTTTTACCCTAGCAGCATTGGTCTGTGTTGCATTCCTGAATAACAGAACCTGAACAGCAGTTGAAATGCGACAGCAGCAGTCGTAAGTACTACCCTCTAAACCTCTGGAGATTCCTTTGAATGTGGTGCACTTCCAAAAGCCTCAGGTGTTCTCCAGTCTTGCCACTCACCCAGCAATAATGCAAGGCAGCCATTCTTTGCTCTTAATTACTCTGAGCCTCAGTACCAGATAATTCCAACCAGCTTTATTATCTGGCTCAGCCATTGTCATTTCCTCCATAAAACATTCAGATTTGGTATTCCTGTCTGCTCACATCTGACCTTGGCAGGGAGGCGTTATTGTAATTGCCCACAGGGCAAATTCCTCTATGACTGGAGATTGTAAGACACATTAGACTAAAAAGGTGGAATCTAGCTTTCCCTCTGACCTATAGCATATGCTTTTACACACAATTAGGGCCTATTCACAGAATGGCATTACCAAGAGAGCTCTGTGATGTGGACAAAAACAAAGAAAGAAGGTAGGAGTGAATTTAGATTGCTTTCTTTTTTTTTCTTTTTGCAGTGCAACTTTAGCAGCAGGGGGAACAGCTTCAGCTGGTGTCACAAGTTCTTGTAAATGGCGCCAACATGACAGGGCGCCTTAATATCTCACTGTGCTGCTGCAGATGTTTTTGAAGTAGCCCTGCGTGACTTTTTCTTCTTGTTGGCGAGGAGCACTAACAAGCAATTAGCCAACAGGAGGAGTGCTTGGTATTTCGTGGGACGAAAGCTGACCTTACAGTCTAAGAAAGCTCTTTGTTTTGCCTTTGAAGGTTTGGTCATAGGAAGGAAAATTCGCAGCAGACATAAATGCAGGTTAAAATCATTTAGGGACATGAGGCAGAGGAGCGATGCTCCTAGTGTTTGAAAGATGTAAAATGACCAAACAGAAGATACAGATGCACATAACCTTCATTATACCATTGGGAGTTTTGTAGATTTATACAGCAGATTATATAACAGTATGTGTGATCCATTAGAAGTAGCTGAGCATTAATTCATGCTAAGTGCGAGTCAATGAGCTGCTGGCGGTTGATTTCTATTTGAATAGGCAATAAAAGTCAAACTGTCTTCCTGGAGGAATTGCTGTCCTAATTACTGGCCTGCCTGAAGCTGATAAACAGGAATGATCATCAGTTGGAGACGCCATGTACTCAACGTCAATAATGAATCACAGTCATTTCTTCCCTGCCATTCTCTTGTTCTTACTACAGACAGATTATGCCATCTGTTAGCTTCTTGACCACTTTGGTGCAAGTTGAATGGTTAGTGGATAGACTGCCATGAAATTGGATAGGTATTCATGTCTAGGTAACCGTTAGAAGACATAATGATGTTTAGCATCGCTGTTTGTCATGATGTTGTGATAGTTTTGATAAAATTTGCTAATTGGTTTATTATAATGGAAAACAACACAGCAGTTGTTATACCTGTGAACACTGATGTTGTAAGCATGTCTAGCTAGCATTAGCATGCACGACTATAAGCTTCATTTCAGTTTGCAATTCTAAAATATGATCATATATTTTCTTATTGGAGTTTTGAGAATGTTTTGTAACAACACTGCGACTAAAAATTTAGCTAGAAAACTCAAAATGTGGCTTTTGCTACAAATTTGCTTTTTTAGAATCAAATTCAATTTTTTTAAGGTAGGTATTTAAACTCAGAATGGCTCTTTATTGTAATTAAAACAACAAACCTAAAATACTTTAATGGGGTACTTTGAATTGCAATCAGTAATGACACAAAAAGCAATGAGCAGTCTTCTCTTTGAATATTCCTTATTGCATTTTGGATCTACAAACTATCAATAAACTGGGCTTTTTTTAGGAATGTAACTAACAGGTCTGTTCATTTTAAATCCCTAACAAAAATAGAAACTACATCCAGCATACATACACGCATAGATCTTATTTCACAATTAAATATAACTGTCTACAATGAAAAAAAATTTACTTCGAAAGCCAGACATATTGCATTCAGAGCTTTGAAAATCACTAATTTTAGAAAGCATTAGTTGAAATAGCTTAAAGGATTTGAAGTGTTACAATTCAGTGTCTATAGAAAAAAAAATAGATTTCGTTTCCAGACAGTTTACAAATTGTCAGAAAGAGTATGAAACAATTACATTCTGTCTTCAAATTCCCTGTGAGAAAAAGACCATGTGTGAAATCAAAGCTGAATTAGAGCTGCCTCTGAGACAGATGACTTCACACGAGACGCAATACTGTGTACACACACAGCAGATGAACATGGCCGTGGCCCTGGATACTGTGGATCAAATCAAAAGGTAAACATTCTTCTCTCCACACTGGAAAAGAGGCTAGCGTAGTGGCTGGCACAGCAAGAAGGGAGCATCGTTTAACCAGGTCAATATTATTAAGTCCAGTCATAAAAGTAGTCTGTTAATGTTATTGCATCCGGTGTCACCTCTTGTTTTATTCCTGTGATTTGGCAAGTGAAGACTTGTTTATTGCCTGAGGTGTAACCTGGTTCTTCCTGTGTTTCTTTTAATGCCCGGAGGCTTTGCAAACTGTAGTTCCCCTTTATGTGGTCAGTCGGTTCAATTTATTGACTCTGTCAACACTGTCTTTTTAAACGAAAACGTGAGATGAAGCCCAGATAATGGTAGTAAATACCACAGAGTTTGATGACATTTGGCAGATGTTGACTTTTTTTCCTCTCAGAAAAGATTTCTGTTTTTGAGGTGCCTCCAGGGAAACTGGAGTATGGACACTTTCACTTTTATTCCAATATACACAAACACGGAAATTAGGGGCATGTGATATTTCCACAGGATAAACATGCTTGGTTTATTTAAAAGACAAAGCACAGGCTAAGATTATATGTACATTTATGAAGTGCAGTGTGACTGTCATCCGAGACCTGGATGGTTCACTTCCCTTCAGGCTTGGCTATAAGAAGTCAGTGGACGTTATACTTTATCCAAAGCTTTGTACAGATTCGTGGTTTAGTTTGACATTCTCAAAGAGGATCCCTGAAGGTCTGTGTAACTTGTTCCAGGTGAACGATTTGACATTTGGAAGAAATGCCAGCGAGGAGGAAAGTGGGCACTTCTTGTGTTTTCCAAGCTCGTGCGTGCTTGTGTGTTGTGGAATTTTGGGGGGTTTCTTGTTTGCATTCATCAGTGGATGTATGGTGAAGTTCAGCACATTTTCCAACCAATTTTTAACCTCTCTGGCATATTATTCAGTGGGCTCACTATGTCAGAGTGAGAAGCCCATCTGAAATGCTGTTATTTGACTTGACAGGAACAGGACTGCTGACAGAGTCCAGAGACTACGCTGTGTCAGAGGAACACAAACAGACTGTAGGATAGATTCACTGTGTGAGGCACCCGTCGCCCCTATGTTCACACTCTCTGATGGCCCTTTTTGACAGCCCTCTCAAAAACAAACCAGTCATAGCAGAAAAAAAGAAATGCCTCATCATAAAACAACTTAGGGTCACACGAAATGGATTTCCCAAGTTGTTATCTTTCGTTGCCATCCACGCTAATTGTTTGGCTAGCATTGTTAATAATATTATACTATGCAAATTCCTACATTTTTCTAAAAAGCAGTCATAGTTTTGACCTCTAGCGCTTTTTTTTTTCTTAATTGGCTGCAGTGAAGTAGGTCATGTCAATAAACTTGCCACTCACCAATGGGTGTGGTTTGTTACATAACCGCAGTGAAGTGCAAAATTGAGCCACTGGATGTCTCTAAAAGCATGTTTTTTGGATGACTCATCCTGCATTAGTGGTTCATCCTTTAATTTGTCCAATCATCTGTGAGTCATCATTCATCACTAACATTATTAGCTTGGCCATATTAGGTAGTTGGGAAATGTTTGGGCTTGAAGATGTTATTGGAAATGCAGGTCAGTTAGGGTCCTTTACCTCCACAAATTTCTGTGGCTCTCCAAAGACCTCGTGCCAATTAAGTCTTTGTTTCTTTTTTCGTATTCAAATTCACGTATTTTGCAAAAGTTAAAGATGGTGTTAATGCATTCACTGTGTTAATCACACTGCACAGCTGAACAAATTGAAGGAGAGCATTGCTATGCAGGTACATCTCCGCAGCTGTCTCTACTTTGTCTGTCGATCAGGAGAGAAATACAAGAGACAAGGTCATCCCACTTCTCTACAATTTTACACAGTTTCCTTGTCCGATCAATACTCTCCAACATGGCTAAAAAAGAGAGGTCTCATTCCCCAGTCACCTAATAATTGAAAGCAGTTAGCATAGAAGATGGGACACGAGTAACAGCGGCATCTGCTTCTTGTTTTTTCATTGAATAAAATCAAGCTTTGTAGTAAAAGCTCAAACTCAATGCTTGGAATGTTTTAGGTAAAAACCTTTTCCACTTCAGTTTGGGACATATTAACTTTTTTATTTTTATAAACAAGGGCAAAATACACAGAGTATCCAAATCCAATAAAGCATGCATTAATAGAAAAGTTTTAATGCAGGAACTTTCATGTTTTTCATTATCTTAGAGAATTTCTTTCAAGTAATTCAGTTGTAAAACCAACTTGTATCAGTAAAAGTTGATTGTTTTTAATAAGCTGAAAAATATGGGTTTTAAGTTTTTATTTGACTGGGAATGACGAAAGAAATGTCCCGGGTCTCTTTATCTCTGTACCTGTTAAACGTTTTCTTTTCTGTTCTTTCACATTTCTCATTTGATGTTCAGATTTTATTTGATCAAAAATGTTCCCAGTTTCCAGATCACTCTTAAAACTGCGAGCCTCAATACTCAGAAGTACTTTAAACTTTTTTTCCATACGTCTTTTTTTATGCAAGGCAGCTTTTCAGTCTTTTTTTATTTTGTGGGCCGACACATGTCTCCGGTGATTAGTGCTGACTGTCTGACTTTGCATTGGGGGACTGAGGACTTGTTGCGGTCTTCTAAAAACCTAATGAGATTAGTGGTTTATTGGTGGGGGAAGTACAGGAAAGGTCATCCACTTTGCTAAAAGCACAGATGGCCATAGCATTGATTTGAGGAAAGCACCATTCTCCAGGTGCCTAATTAGAATTATTAACATATAGTCAGTTTTAAATTAGATCTAGGTAATATTGAATCAGGTACAGTATGAATAAAAGGTCAAATAAGTGAGTTACAATAAAGGCCTAAGTGTCTTGATTCTTATCAACATAACAGAAAACATAGGTTGCTTTGGTGATATTTAACATAGCAAGCACATTGACGTCAAGAATGGGAGAACTACTGAGGATTCTTGTGATGGGTCATCCCCTCTGCTTTCATGCTTCCTGTAATGTCCCATTGTTGGCACTTGCATTCAAAGCTGGATATGCACGTTTATGCTTTGATTATTATCATCTACATAATAGATAACTGATCTGACCTTGACATTCTTTCTCAGCACAGCACCTCAGCAGTACTGTTTTATGTTTTCAAACAAACCTCCTTATTGGGAAATACATTTATTTTGGTAGATAAGTGAACACCAAACCTTGTATCAGAGCGATTCTATCTTTAAATTACACTTTTGTGAGAATGTGAGTGCGTGTTCTGCATAATTATGCCCTTAAACAACTTCTGTTCAGAAGTGCAAATGTTGATACTGAGTCTGACTCAATCTTCTTGTCCTTGAAACCACTTAACTTTGTATATTCTAATTCTCAACTGCAAAGACGCACTTTGCACGTGATAAAAACTGCTCACCTGACAAACATTGAAAGTGCTCAGCTTCCAAGGACAGTCCTGTTGTGGTCATACAGGGGTAATTTCAAATGTTTTTAGCCTCTCAGTTGGGGGCCTCTACTCACTGGAGAGCTGTGCCATAATATGAGTTAAATTAGGATAATAATTCCTACTCCCCAAAAGATTCATTATGGCAGCCATTCCTGGAATTATACCAGAAGGAACTAAATCCCTCGGAGTTAATTTCAAACTGTGGTGTCACTTTTCACAGTGATGCAACAGAGGAGTGCAGCTCGTCCAATTACCTGTTGGCTGGTGATTTATTTGGTCACTTCTTTTCTCCTTCTATCCTCATGCTAGCATCCTTCACTCACACTCCGTCATTCCCCTCTCCCTACTTTATAATTCTGCTTATCCTATATCCCGGCTTCTCTCGTCTTTCCATCTCCCCTCTGCTCTCCGTGTTTGGCCTCTATATCTCCAGAGCAGTAATGGTGCGGTTCACCATGCCGGGACTCAATAATGAAGCTGTTGCCCCAGAAAAGCCATGTTAATGTTGACTCTGGGATCAGATTCTGCTCCAAGACACACAGCGGTGACAAATGAATGTGCCATATTGAGCCAACCAAGCTCAGTAAACAGCACATATAGATTTGGGGCTTTGACTGAGAACTGGGAGATGAGATATTTTGCCAAGAGATTATGGATATGAGAAAACAGAAATTCAAATTTATCACCAGGGGATATTTGAATGAGCTGTTAACATAACTTTAACTTGCAGTAAATAGCTGAAAACTTGTAGCTTTTTGGGGCATGTCCAACTGGAGTAGTACATTGTGTTAATAAATGGGAAAGTGGAACTGCAGCTCCCTTAAGTATTGGCTCATCCATCTGGTTGTCAGCAGCATTGACGAGCTGTCTGACTGCTCTGGCTTTGCTACTGTGACCTCCCTTGACCCCCTCGATCCGGTCTGACAGGCAGCGATGCGCTCTGTTAGTAGATAGGTGTGTGCATCTGTCTGTCTTCTTCTGTGCTTAGCTGCATTTACATCTGAGGATTGGTGTGCCAGTGACCCCGGCTGATGTACATAGGCAGGCACAAGGAGTTTCCTATGTTTGCCATTCCCATGTTTCTCCTGTCAGACTCTGTCTGGAGCCTGCAGAGCAGCCATGCATGCCTTCCCTCCATCACCAACAATACTCTGTCTGTTATGCCCACCCATGTTCCTGTAGCCTGATGTATAATCCATTTAAGTACCTTCAAACTATATTAGGCCCATTTCAAATGTTTGTCCCCAGGGACATCCTAATGTAAAGCCCCACTGTGATGCTTTTAAGTAAAACTAAACCGGGTTTGGCTGCAAGTTACAATACTATTGAGCCAAGCATAATATGTATTGCTGTTAAAGTCAGATTTTTGGATTTTATCCTGTCTACGGTGTATTTTTAAACCAGGGGTTTCTCAAACATCACTGAAATGAATGTTCAATTTGGTTGTAGAACTCGACAAGCAACAAGCAGAGTGACCTTAAGGTGGTTTAAGCAAGTGTGGTGAAGAAATGATAAATTTTGAATGTAAACTTTCTAATTTAGTGGCACGTTAGCAGAGCAGCTTCAGTGTTTTGTGTCTACATGAGCACAGTAATGTGATGTTGAGTCAGAGCCCAGCACACAATCACTGCAGATTCACTTAAAACAGAGGTAAAAGGACTTTAGTTATAATAGAAAAGAAAAGAAAAAACGCTACACTGCCTGTGTAAAAATCTGAATTGATCAGTTTTGTCAGACTAACTCAGGGGTGACGGGAAAAAAATGCAGCTGCAACACTTGTTAGATAAATACAGCTTTGCAAGTAAGGAAAACAAATTGCCATTGCTGAGAAAACTGTTATTTCACAACAGCAGTTTCTAAGCGCACTCTACATGCAGCTTGCAAATGTACCCAAATGACAAAGAAAAAAAGATCCTCTCTCACAAATAAATTAAAAAAAAATGTGTCATTTATTTGTGTGACTGTGTGTGTGTGGGTGTATTAAGTCACACTTGGTGTGGGTAAGCACTTCTCCCAACTACTGATTGCTTGAATGTCAGGAATTTAGGGGTGAGAAATTTGGTGGTTGCTGTGCTACACACAATCCCATGTAAATTCTCACTCTGGGGGAAACACTGCAGTGGAAATTGCGCACAATGATAAAAAGAAATGCTCTCACCTCATACGGCTTTGTAAAAGCAGGCACGCTTCCATTAGATTATTTAGCAATGGCTGCAGTGATTTATTTGAGTTCTGCTCCTCGGGGCTCACCTTTGGCATCTTGTGTTTTAAACAGTGGAGTAAAATTTAGAATCCAATCATGAAAAAAAATGGCAGTTTTGTAGTTTGCTGGTGACTATATGTACATTTCCTATTGTTTTATAAACTCAGACTGTATTTTTAATGTGTTTAATAAGCACTAGTATAGTACATTTAAATGCAAGTAGAACATTTAGTGATGTGCAGTCAGAGCAAATCAGAGCATTTCTAAATTGGCAATTTAAACACCCTGGAATCTAATAGTTTATAGGTATGGGGATAATTAGCTTATTTTTGGTCCTCATTTTCTGGTTTACCAGACCCAGTGTCTGCCCACAAAATGACACTGGGTCTGGTAAACCAGAAAATGATAATAACAACACCAAGTATCCATCTTGGAAAAGGAGGAGTTACTTTCAGTTAGTTTTTTTGTTTGTAGCAGTTGCAGGGCAATGGAACTTGAAACCCAGATATGAGACGCTGCTCGTTCTGCAGCACCCACAGCTAGGAAAGCTGCATCCGTCATGCAAAGATCATCCCCACCCTGTCTCTTTGAAGTAATGGCTTGGATCTGTGGAGGCAACATGGTTTCATCCAAACAATTTTTCCCTACAGAGAAACACAAGTATGAAAAGGTTGTGCTGCCACGGAGCTACTTATTGAAAAATGCATCAAACTCACTGTGCATGAAGGATGTGAAATGCTACGAGACCAGGTGTAACACGGCTAACTCGATCAATTTTCAATCAGGCCATGCTCCTCAGTCATTCATAATTCTTTTTAGCATGTAAGTGACTTTTGAATCTTTCCACACTGGGGGTGTGCTTAACTCATACACCCTTTACAAAGAATGTCAACAAGTGCAGCGGTAGTTAATTAAAGGAGGCAACGTGTCATGCGTATAACGCTGATTTTCCCTGTGAAAAATAAAGTTAATTCATTTTGAATTTAATCTCCAATATGTGTTCAAATCAGGGTGTCAGTTCCACTGATATTTGACCGACTCAATTACATTTCTAAAAAACTCCAGAGATTTATAGTGTCCTTTAACCTGACCATATGAATAATTTATTACTTTCAAGCAAAACCCAAGGAACTCTTATTAGTACAAAACTTTCATGTAGATCTGTGTTTAGTCTTCAGTTTTTAAGAAAAAAGCTGGTTTTTAAGGTGAAAGCTGTCAGTTTGTTTAGTATGGAGAACATGACAGAGAATTTATCATGGCTTCTTATTTGAAAGGTTTTCTGTCTCTCAACATGGCAGCTGATTAAGTTTTCTCTTTCTGGGCTGTCATTGGCACTTTGCCCATTCTGGGGCCAAAAAACACCTGTCCAGGCTGTCACTTACTAAAGTTATGACATCATAAGGCCCCTCCATTGTTTTGAAGTGAAGGCACATCAGTTTTATGGGCTCCGGTGCCCAGCGGATGATTTGTGAGTGCTATTATCCCCTGAAATCGCTCTGGAAAATGGTTCCAGTGTGAAGATAGGAATTGGTGACAGACGGAGTGGGGGTGGGCGGAGGGGCTTGCTTAGTAGTATAGAAGTAGTCAAGTGGTTGTGTTTGTATCCAGTAAAAGCAAGATCTTGTTCCCTTTTTTTAATAGAGAAAAACTCTACCAACACATTATTTGGGTTAAAAATAGCCTTCTTAAAAAAATAAATGTCATCCAGTAATTAGTAACAAACGATTGGCTGAGAAGTTGAGGAGGAAATGGAAGAAGAGAGACAGGGTGAGTAAGCAAAAGGGGAGGGGGGTGAGTGACCAATAACCTAGTTACAAAATCAGCATGCAAGCATTTCATCTTTTTCTTCACATAGAAGCGGTGCAAACAGGTTTGCCCGCCATCCAGCTGACAGGGGAAGTTTTCATTTCCAAGCTTGACTAATTCATTATAAAGCCATCTGAGTGCCAGAACTCTCTGTTGTTATAACTTGAATCTTAGAAATATAAACTGCTGAGTATTTAAAATATTAATTTCAAACTCCCCCACCTTGGAGGTATGCAAAATGTATCTCTTGAGAAATTCACTTCACTGACCATTTACAACGAGCGGTTCAATTTGTCTGAAGCTTCCTCCGTCCTAGCAACAAAATAAGGAGATCGCTGATAAGAAATGCTCATTAATCAGGTCTGTGCAGCAATTGAAGCTGTGCGCCATCTATTTCCCTTTCAAGAGTTTGCTCTTCTTTTCAAAACTCAAAGTCGTGCGAGAACAAAAAAAAAAAAAAAAGCGAATCTGTTTGGAGGAAAGCATTGCCACAAGCTTTCATAGAACCAGCTGCCTGCACACAATACGTGGTCAAATGTTAAGGTTATCAGCGGAGTCCAGAAGTGAAGGAGCCCCTTCACCACTCTGCTTTCCACACCTGCACTGAGGATTTCAGTTCACTGGCAAAGCCCTCTATGACAGCGCAAAGCCATTCTGCTGGATGGAGATAAAACGTAATATTAAAGAAAGTTAAATAATCAATTCCAAAGAAATCCCTGAGTATTAATCTAGAGCAGACCGCAGGATGGTACCTCCCGGGGGATTGCAAGATGATTTGCAGAGGGATTTAGGAGATGATTCACAGCCTATGAAAAAGTTATATACTAATATTTTCTAAAATACAAACATTTTATCAAGTTTTGATTCATTCTTAAATTTGCACGATGATATGTTCAATTTCTCTCTGCAAAAAGAGGAATTGTTCTTCTCTACAGTGACCCTATTGTCACACTGAGGCACATACTTAAGGCAATATTATCAAAACGTGTAGACTACATTCAAGATAATGTAAAGCTGAACTGTCTGTCATTTTGTCTTTCAGTAAGTTGGATGTGTCACACCTTTCCATTCACTAGAAGAAAATTCACTATTTTCTGCACAGCTTAACATTGCACTCACAGATGTGCTCAATTTAGTATAGTTCTTCTGACCAGAGGATTATACTGGGTTCACTGGATGGGAAATAAAATTGCACATCATTACACCACTAACGATGTGCAATTCATTTGCAGATATACACTTAATATAGTGAAAAATTCTAGTTCTGTTATTCTCTTATCTGTTGTTGGCTGAAACTTTAGCGCATTAAATGCATTGACACAGTTTGCACCTTATAGTAAAGTTGCATGTGGGGCACGGATTTGCATGAATCAGTGGGATCAACTACATCTGCCAGAAGTTATATGTTAGTTACACTGTACACTAATGAGCATTGTGCAGTAATAATAATAATAATAATAATATGATTTTATGCTACATTTAACGAACCACCAATCTCACTAGGAAGTATTTTGGTCTTCCAAGATTCTTTTTCAACTTCATCTACTTTATCTTTAAATTTGAACTCATTTCTGTATTTTTTTGTTTTTGCACTCTGAGGTCCTTCCCTCTCCTCTCTTGCCCTAATGCTGTGGGTGTACATGTACCTACATGTAGAAATAATTTAGGAGCACTTTATGGCTCACAATGAATTACTGTGATCTTGCGTTTCACAGGTTACCACTTGAGTAAGATGTCACATGCCTTTTGTCCATGTCCTTCATTCCACGCCGTTCCCCATGAAAGCGGCTCCATGGGGAATAGTGAATTGTGACATTATCACCAAGTGCTGGTAAGGATGGTTAGGGAGGAGTATAGCACAAATGCTGATACCTAGTAATAAGCAGCCTGGAGCCAGCCTCAAGTGACCCTCAAGAAGAGCATTTGTTTTAAACCACATGCGGGGTGGTTGTTATTCAGTTGATGTTACAGTCCCATTCAATCAAACCGAGTGAAGAATCATATTTTTAGTATGCAAGTATGCATGGCATAAATGCTGGCGGAGAACTACATCAATACTACTTCAGAGTGTGAGAGGTAGGTTATTGGCATTCCCATGTGTTTCTGTTTAGCTTTCACTATAGCCTCGGTTTTGCTCTGTGAGAGATAGTGACCCTTGATGATTCACTGTGTATTAGCAAAAGTTCTATCAGCTGTCATTGAATGCTGATTTGGAAAAGCACGAAAAAAATATCTGCAACACCTAATATAAATGTATGATAAGGGATTTAAAGGCTTGATTTGAAAAGCTGCTGATACCACATGAAGGTAATACTTCTTTAAAATTGTTACTCGTAATCCACCAAAAGGATTATGGTCTTGAAGAGTAGTATAAATGTATCTTTCAGCTTTCTTAAACCAGCAAAAGGATGAAAAAGGACGTCAAATATTTTAAAAAAGCAATGGAATATTTAATCCACATGCACAAGCCATTAACATAATTTCGCAAGATAGCAAATAATTTCTGTCTGCTATATCTGCTTAAACTCGGATTTTTAAAAAAATATTCCCAGATTCTGGACTTCTTTAAAGGGAATATATAATCTAAATGACCCTGCACACGAACATGCACGCCTTTGATCCTGCATCATGTGCTGCAGTCAAATATCTCAGGTGTAGGGATACACGATTAAAACCCCAGTGACACTGTATACAGGGTTTATTCAGTTACCTTGCAGATTATTTTTAAATAAAAGCAAAGTGAAGTTTCGTCTTCTCTCTTTGGATGTGATCTCCACCTCCTGTTTATTCAAATCTTATTCTCTCTGTAGTTGGATAACTCTTGCTCCGGTCCCTATGAAAGCTCACCCTGAACTTTTAAGTCCAAATCTTTTTCATCCTTTTGTAAAATTCTGAGCCTGACCAAGGAAGTGGATTCAACTGAAAAGAAGATGAATAAAGGCACAGTTTTCAATTGCAAGGATTTGTAAAAGCTGATAGAATGGATTTCTGTTTATTGCAAACCTTTAGGATTTTTTTTAAATCAAAGGAGCAAAGACTAATTTAGATTTAGATCATTTATGTTGAGTAAATGAAGTTGAATAAACCTAAATATTTAATGTTTCTGTTTTTTAACTGTCATCTTAAATCTCTGTACAATAGTGTTTAAACCATAGACGGTGTTCACAAACTAATCTCAGGCAGACTTTTCCATCTGCAGATTTTGATCTAATCTTTCCCTTTTGCTCGCAGCCTCAGAGCTAAAACGAGCAAATTGTTGTTATTTGCTACACTTGCTCTTTCTTTTCACTCAGTGAAAACCTAACTTAAAAAAGTACTTTTTTTGTTTTTGTTTTTTGTTTTTTTAACTCAGACAAGAAGGATAGCACTTGGAAGGAAAGAGAAATCCAACCTCTTATTGGGAGGTTATTGGCAGCAACATCAAAGACTCGTCTCCGTCTGGTCTTTTTAAAATCAGCAGCAGTTCCAAGTGCAGGTAGCTCTTAAACTCCTTAATAGAATATCAGTACCTGCACATGCAGTCGATCATCATTACAATATGAAAAACACTACAATTTGTGCTAAGAATGCATAGAAATGTGATTATTTCTACCAGTTGTCTGAGGTATTTTTTCACCCTTCAGTTAATGTCAGTTTTAAAGTGCCGTGAAAATGTAGTGACACGCTTTTGTCTTGACTTTGAATCACCGTGACAGTTAGATGGAGTTTCTGAGTGGACTCAAAGTGACAAGTTTGTCCAATGATGTGGCGCTCAATGTTTTGATGTCTCAAAATGTGATGGTACCAGTTCAGCCTTTAAGCACAAACCTCAATTCCTATCGGGTTCCAGTGAAGAGTAGTGCAAACACCAAGTGATGGAGACGACACAGTCAGAGATCTAGAGAACCAGAATTTCTTAAGGTTAAACAACACTGGGCAACATGACCAAAGAGATAGCATCAGCAAGAGCTGCAGGTATTACCTTGTAAAGTAGCTAGGAAAGCAAAAAAATATGGATCTAAACTCCAAGAAAAAAGACAAGCTGGAATACCCGATTTGCAACAGTAGAAACCTGTGAAGGCTCCTTGCTTATTTAAGAATTACGACAAAATTTGTACTGTGCAGGACTATACAGTTAACAATTAAACATCAAAACATATGTTTTAACCTCTACAATTTCATTGTATTTTTCTGTTACTTATTTGCTACCATATACACAAGTGTCACTACGTCTGCAAAACAGACTGGTGGTTGCACTGGCCCACACATTTAGCTTGTGTAATCATGAGGCAGAGGCATTAAGTGGAAGAGAAAATGGAAATTCAGGTAAAGATGTTATCTTTGCTAGGACAGTTTCTCCTAGACGCACTCAAGCTTGTTTTGACAACAGTTAGGTTTTGAATATGTTCTGATACCTCTGAAATATCGCTCCCATGGAAAAAAAATGGCTTCTTGTCTCACACTGATCCTATTCTGAGCTCTTAAAATGTTCCAGATTGTTTCTCCCACACCTTCATGAAAGAATTCTTTTTTTCCCCTTAAATGTTCTTCCTGTACTTGTGTCAGTGTGCTAAAGTTTATATCATAATTTGTTGAATAGTTTTTATTACTTGGATGTCAGACTAGTTGGGGATGATGCAGAAAGCAGAAGTGAAAGCTGCACATGTATATATATTTTGTGGGTTAAAGGATGCGGTGCCTATTAAGACACCAGCATAGTCATGTATTTATATTTGTATTTATTCTTTTTATTTTATTTTTGATAGAAACTTTGTTACATCGTAGGAAACACTTCACAATACAGCAATTGACTTGTAATAAACTCCATATTTTACAGTATATCAAACATTTTTGGTCATTTTTTCATGGCTTTACTGGCTTCAGCTAGACAAAAGTGGTTAAATCCCAAGCTCTTCTTGTTCACGTTTCCTTAGGCAAGACACAAGTTACCCAGCAGTGCTCTGTTTCCATAGATTCCATATAAAAATGGAAAAATCCTTGAAGCCCAAAAGTAGTGCTTTAAATCTGAAAAAGGACCTGCACATGTATTGAAGTCTATTGGGGGGCAGTAAAAACATGTCCTGATCAGTTTGTGATTGTTAGTTTCAAGTCTCATTGACCACAACATGACTGTTTGTAAATTGTGGTCCCCACTGAAGACAAAAAAGAAGGATAAAGCAGTGTGTGCTTTACACCTGCCCTGTTGTGTGACTAAGAAGTCACAACGAGTATAAAAGTCAGTTTCTTAGTCAGATCCACCTCTCACTCTTCACACTGGTCTGAAAACACCAAGATGGTAACAATGAAAAACACTTAGTCCGTCATAAACTGATGGGTGATAACAAGATAGAGTGTCACGACGAGTGTGATCATGCGTCTTGAACGCATCACAATTTTTAATAATTCGTTTCTACAACAGTCCCTCATACTTTCAAACCAAATTTAACCTGAGCACATCCTTAATAAAATCCTCTTCATTTCGCTTGCTTCTCCAGTTCTTGAGTTAATTTAATCTTATATCCATTTTAGTTATTACTTCATATTTGAGCTGAGACAAAACATATCTTTAATACGTCTCTATAGACAAAGAACACATTATCGTCATGAGCAGTAGCACAATATTAAGTAAAGTTGCAGTTCTTGACTAAATGCTTGATTAAATTAACTACAGATCACATATATAACTGGGTGATTGGCACACATTACGCCAAAGCAAGACAGGCACTGATTCCAAAATCCCACGTGCAAGTAATGGAAATGAAAAAGAAAAAAAAAAGATCCTTCAGTGGTTTATCTAATTAGTGCCGTTAGCTCCGAGTTGCACTGTCGAGACATATTATAGAGGGAGAGCACACGGCAAGGCAAACGGCAGTGCAAACAGCTAAGCAAACTCCACGGTCTAATACCGTATCCTTCTGCCCCGAGGTTAAACAGATCCACTAATCTTTCTCCTTGTTTGGTCTGGGCTTTGCACTCATCCAGGCAGCACCCACAGCAATTGACGGCAGCACAGTCAATGCTCCACTGTCTTTCAAGCTGAATGATTTGGCTCAACATGTAGGTGCAAAAACATCCACCTACTGATAATATGATTGATGTCTGCATTAGTCAGGATACAGTAAGATCCTTGTTACTCCGATTTCTTAATCAACCAGAGGAAAACATTCACCAGATGGGCATGCCTATCGATCTATAATGTATGCTGGAAGCATATGACTCTCTATTCTAAAGATGAAAAAGCACTGGGAGACTGATGCATTGGCGTGTAAACAAGCTGACAGGCAGCTTTTCAGACAGTTACATAATAAAGACTTTTTATCCAGACACATCGCCCCCCAACTGGGATGTTAGCTGAGAGCAGATAATGAAGAGCCAGAGTAGATGTCCACTGAGATCTATGACCGCGCTTAGACTTATAGAAGCTGCCGCTCATTCCTCTCTAACATAATGCTGATGTTGCAGGAAAGCAAGAGCCCACACTTGAAGGAGGACCCTGGCAGTTTCAGTCAAGGGACACCAAGTACTAGGAAACTGCATTATAGACCTTCCCTTCTGAGTATTTAAAAATGGAAACACTGGGAGGCTTGTTTTATTGCTTATGCTTTCGATGAGATCTCTCCAAAGCACTTCCGACAGTTCGTAGCAGTGTGAACATGTTTTTGTTAGAAAATGCCCTCTTAAGGTGAGTCTTGTGGAGATGCAGATGTCACTGGACATAAAACAGCAATTTCAGGATGGGGTATTCTGAGGTGATGCTGTGATAAGTGAAAATGTGATAAGAAGGGTTTAATCTCTGTGGATATAAAATGTAGCTTGGTATCCACCTGTCCTCATTTCATTTAATGTGCATGCATTTCCTTCTATGTGCATTTCTCTATGTCGGCACATTCTATTATTTTTTGTGACCTGTAGTGAGCTATATTCTTACTAATGCACAACCAGGTCTGTGGTCAACCCTAATCATGGTCAGATCTCTTCCTTGTGATGGTTGCTGTGTTAAAAGATAGAAAACTGTCTAAGTCACAGCCATAATAAGATGTGGCTGAGGTCTGACTGCTGAGAAAAAAAAGGTGCTTGAATGCTTCCTTTCTTATCTCCCTTAGCAGAGAGTACACAGGACTATCCATAAGAAAAGGAAAGGTGATAATGCCACCTCACAATCCAGAGCAGTGCAACATCTGACGGTTCACAAACACAAACGATCAACTCGACCTGTCAAAGGATGCAGATCTTCAAATTACTGATGTGTTTCCATCTCCTGGTATAACTTGCTAAGATGCTTATACAACTGAGCTTTTAATAATATCTTTACTTTACAGGTTAACTGTGAGCTTTAAGCTTTTTATGAAGTTGTTACTTTTGTCAGACAGCTCTAGAAGTTTTCTATATCTGTATAAAGACTGCTATATCAAAATGATCAAAGTAAAGTTGAGATTATTTTGCGTGTCTACTCTGCATTAGTTAGGTCCTCATTTTAAGCCTTCCTTTATTGCCAGCCTTTAGGATTATCATTAATTAGTTTGACTTCAGTCACAGATACTAAAAGTCTTAATGAATGCAAAAGTTTAATTACATCATCTCTTCACCGAGAAGACACAATATGAGTGGCAAGAATGAAAGCAAACACTCTTATTTCGCCGTTACATTTGGTAACTTCCCTTTGTCTGTCTATTTTAACATGTGGCAAAGCATCTAAGATGTGCTTTTTGTAGTCCATCTTCAAAACATGGTTTGTACTACATTTCAAATCCCCATCAACATCTGCCATTATATAATTAAATCCTTAAAATCTTTCCTTGACCTCATGAAGTTTTATACTGAGGTAAAAAAAAAAAAAAAAAAAAAAATGTCATCCATACATCTATCCATCCAATTCAGGGTCATGGGGGCTGGAGTCCAAGCTGACATGAGGTGAGATGCATTCAAATTCACACCTATGGCCAACTGAGAATCATTAGTTGTACCCTGAGAGAACATGTAGCCTGAGAGAACACAGAAAAGGCCAACAGGTTGAGACCCAGACCCACCTTGCTGTTGAGGTAACAGTAATTACCACTATACTATCAGCTGCCCAGGAAACCACAACCCACAAACACAAAGAACTTTGAAGTGACTCTACTATACTACTCTCTTAGTCTCAGTGTCGTATTTTTTTATTTTATTCATCACATGTTTCTTATTATTACAATTTTTTGCTTTTCGTGATGCTTAGAAAACCGCATGTACAGAATATTCAGTCGGCATATCCTGAGTGCCATGCCTGTCTTTTACCATGTCAGGACCCAACCTAGCAGTGACCATGGATACCACAGTTTGCCCTGCACCACTGCAACAGTCCATCACTGTAATCTATATGGTAATACTGCAAACAGTTTAGCCTGCACCTACTGTATTAATTGAATAAAATAAAATAATAAAATAAAATAATTAAAAACAGCTTCTCTATATGAAATAATGAAATAATGAGAATCACTGCAATTAAAAAAATAATAGCATGAAAAAAACCTAACAATACTACATTCAAGTTTCCAAGTTTGCAAAGAAAGCTACATTTGTTATTTCTTAATTGTCTGACTAATTTCTAAATTAGGTCGCTGACTGATCTGTACAAAAAAATCAGTGCTTGTACCTAAAGGTGTTTAATTTTCAAATGGTTTGATTTATTAAACCAGCAATACAACACTCAAGATATTCAGTTCAGTGCCTCATAAAACAAAGAAAAGACAAAGCTCAACTGGGATTAGAGGAATTAGGCACATTGTGTTTCAAAATTACTTTAATATAATTATTAAAATAATTACTTAGAAAGAAAGAAACAAAATAGACTGGGTAACATCTAATTCACATTCAGAGATGGAAAGGAAATGTTTGTTTGGGTTTTTTTTTCCAGGAGTTTGTGTTCTTGAGCATTTCTTAAGAACATAAACTCCTGAGATAGATAGATATATATATATATATATATATAAACATTTTTTTTTAGATATTTTCTTTTAGGTTTTAAAGGTTAAAGTGCAACAGATTAATGCTGTTATGTTTGGATCCCCAAGAGGTTTGTCAGTCTCAAAGAAAACGGCATCTGCTGCCTGTCACATGCTATTCTACTGACAACTGCTGGCAGCAACACACAAAGAAAGCTAGTGTAAATAATGAACGATGTAAAAATAACAATGTGCTTCAGTAAGTTAATGCTGTGGATATAAAATGCTGCATGAAGAAAAATGGCAAAACTGAGGCAAGCTTCTGTAAGTAGCACTTGGTAGTTGCAGACCCATCTCACTACTGCCAAGGCACTGACACCAAATGAACATCTAATGCATATCTGGCAATAAAATCCTTTCACAATTCCCAAAGGATCCGCTGCAGGTGTCACAGTTGCAGGAAATGACACCCTTGCACAGTCCTGTACAGACTGTAATTGGCCAGGTACTTATGCAATGGGTGGTTTTGATGTGATTGACTGGTGCATTTCAAGAATAGACACCACCATCTGAAATCTTTTGTTGCGTAATCAGATGTAAATGTGATTAGTAGACAGCCTTGCCTTCTTGCCTTACATAAAGACTAAAATTAGATCATCCACACAATGACACAAATAAAATTACGTTTGAAGCTTCCAACCATAAAATGTAGAGTTTGCGATATTCGTGCAGCTACCCGAACATACTCGCTAACCAGACAACAACATTTTTTCCTACATCTTTGCAGGGCTTAGACAAGTGTCAGGATGTTACAGTCCACCCAGTGTAGAAGCAAGTCAGGAAGTGTGCTCTTCACCAAATGTTTAGTTCTCCTCAGTGATGACAGTCTGCTAGACAGGTTGGTCACTCTATTAAATCAGAGTTCCTCCTCCCCAGAGGCTGAAGTAGTTCTTGGGAGATTAAGGTGATAGAGTGTGGGTAAAGACAGCTGCCTGGGTCATATGCCAGGGGAGAACCTAGACTGCATTTTTATAACCTTGATGGCCCTTTTTACTGACATATACACTAAGCCCACAACTTGCAGCAGAAAAGAACTTAGGTCATGCCAGACTATCGTGAGCCAGTCTCAGCTATGCATGTTCAGCCTTACAGAGCATTTATTCAGAATTCTCAGATTTGTTGATGAAGGATTAAAATGGCCGCTGGCCAGGAAGATTGCAATCCCCGTCCAAAGCTGCCTATTAGATATTTAAAACCCTTATCATCTGACAATTTTGTGAATAATTTCCATCATGTTATAATGCAGCAGAATTGCTAGGAGCCTTCAAATCATTTTCCTACATGATTAGAGAACACTGAAGTGCACTTAAGTTTATGCAATGTCTGATCAGACTAAAGGCTTTTCCTATTAGCATAATAAATGAATTAGAGCACCAGAGACAAGAATCGCTAGGCAGTTTTTCACCACAGGGAAATAATTTGGCCAATGTATTGTCTAACTGTTTGAGACAACAGTGGTGTGTCACCCAGCCTCAGCATGTTTCACCCTCCAGCGTTCCCGAAATCTTTCCATCCAACGAAAAGCCCTGCTGGTGCCCGGATTCTGCTGAACGTGGGGGTCCTATGATTTCTCTGCCATCTTCTGTTTTGTGATTAGTCAAAACATGACTGACACGGCGCGGACAGTAATGCGTCTCTGCGGCGACGTTCCATAAACACAAGTTGTTATCATGACGCTACATCTTTTCAGCAACACAGACTTAGTGTATTAAACACTGTGGCCTCAGGGCTCAGGGTTTATCCTATTATCACCTGCTCGTGTCTTCCCCTCCCCTTGTGTCTTAAACTAAGGTTATTGCTCATCCACAGTTCAAAAGAAGGTATTTTCTTTATCTATTTTTTACATGCTTGCCCTTCATATACTAAAGACACAAGCAGCAGCTGTTATTTCCATGAAGTTAGAGAGATTTTGAAACTGCCTGGGTTCCTGTGAAGAGTTCTGTGTAAAATTTACACACATGACATGTGCCTGTTAGTGTCCATATGGGTGAGAGTGCTTCAGCACTCTGAGATAGTGGTCTCAGAGGGCTGTGGCTGAGGGTGCGAACATATAATTAACTCAGGCCACAGTCATTTACATCAGAAGCAGTCAGAACCATCGTCATTTTCTTTGGTTCTCATGCTGGATGTATACATTATGGATAATGAGGATTATAGGTCTCCTGGGACTGAGTACTGTATAATTTACAAAGTGGTCTATGACACTTTTCTGCCCTTGAAACAGCACCACTGTCTTAGGACAGAGACTCGAAGAAGTGCTGGGTTGTGAGCTAAAGCTTGTTTAAGTCCTAGCAGAAACTTTAGTTTGATTTTTGGATTCATAGTTACAATTAACCAGCTGTACATTACGCCATCACCAGCCTCCACTCCAAAACAATGACAAAATGAAGACAAAGAAATGCCTGCATCAGTCCCATCCCCAAATGTGTGTGCATGTGTTCAGATGAGAGGTAGTGTCCTGCCAAGAAGCAAGCAGAGTGCTTGATTGCACAGACGGGACATTCTCATTAGAATGGCTATTTTAGAAAAGACGGGTGCAGCAATATGATGATTGTGCTCCTGAAAGCATTAAGTCCACTGAAATCGCTGCATTTTTAAGGCACGACTTATCTCCAAGATTCCTTGTGAACATTCACAGGAAAAAATGCACTGCAACACTATATTCGCCCATAATAAAGACCATATCAGAATAGTTGTTGATTTCTGTAGTTCACTTCTTCCTTTGTTAATATTTTTTAACGTTTGCTTATTTTTTTTATTTATTTGTGCTATTAAAATGATAAAATGGTCTTTACAATTATAAACAGGGAGTGACAGTAATTTATTGAAAATAGAGGTTTAATATGATTTAAAAAGAAATGTCAGAAATGGAACTGAGGATGGATTTAGGAATTTATGTGAAGATACTGTACATGCACTTTCACTTTATTTAGGTTTTGTGTTCTATAATAGCTTGAGTTGGGAGGCCTTCTATTGCTCATTCTGTGTCATCTTTCTTTTTGTGCAGTGGCCATGGCTATTAACCATCAAGCTGGAGCCTGATCAACCAAGCTTCTCTGGTGCTACACTAAATGGACACTCAGAATATGTCAACCGAGCACGAGAAAGCCCAACGGACTGCTTAACACTTGCTGTAAGTACGGATGCGCTCTGACTCTGCAGTGATAGAAAGTTCACTTATTAGTCAGACCAAGTCAAACCCCACGAGAGATTAACTCATCCTAAGTTCTGATTTTCAAAACGAATCATTTCCAAATTATGACCTATTGTAGTGAAATATCTCTCCCGCTCTCTAAACTCATGCCTGTTTTTTTTAATAACCTACATTTTTGTGCGCTGAATTTCTGAGCTAGCTTAATGCACAGACTACCCTTGAAGCATTATTAAAGTGTATATGTGACATTTTTCCTTACTTTCCAAGAGTACTACCAGAGTTACATATGAGCACTTGAGCTAAAGAGGAGAGCTCACCCTGTCTGTGTACAGACCCTCAAAATTCAGAGAATCACAGGTAAGTTTTCAATAATGGTTCCACGTACTAAACTGACACTGTTTTTGGTAGTATTTATGAATTTAAAAGCAGTCCAGTTGAGCTAAAGTTTTTTTTGTTTGTTTTTTAAGATACTAGCTCTATATTCTACCATTTATATATATCTGTAATCTAATTAAGGTTTAAACCTGATCAGTTCACTTTTTTGGTTTTATGACATTTGACTTTACTGGTTTTGTTTAGTTTCGTGCTCTTATCAGCTTCATTTCCAGCAGCAAATGATATTTTTTTAGAAATAACATGATAAATCACACATTAACACTGAACAGCTGACAGAAATGTTTAGCAATGGTTAATATAAAGTTCCCTCGAGAGTTTGAAAGAACACTGCTGATTTGTTCATTGTTTGCTCTGTAAACATCTGTTTACTTATAACAACATAAGGCATTACTATGTCTTTTTTGTGTTGTTCCCTTGCCTTTTCAGATAAGTGACTGTTACTTAACGCAGATTCACATGAAGAGCTTTGACACCTCTGGTCGTGTTAAGACTGCTGCTTCATCGCTTCAGCCAGTTTATTTGTTTTACAGCTGCTAAACCGCAAACTTTCAGCTTTGTTGACTTCTCGCAATGCAGTTCACACCTGCTTTTCCTGTGATCAGAGGCCGTAGCTATGGCTTCATCAGTGACACTCATTTAATGCCCTGTGTTTGAAGACCTTTTATAATTGTGTAGCGTGTTTTCCCTGTCAGTCTCCCTTAATAAAATATTTGCATATGTGACTAGACAAGAACATGTTTCCGAGGCTGTGCGTCATGTTCAGAAGTTTCAAAAGCCATCAGATCAGATGTCAGTCTGCCGTGCCAGATGAGCTCTTCAGACAAAAAGGACACCATGTATAGCTATGTGCAAGTACTTGATATCAACAAGCTCACTTCTCATTTGAGGGCCGCGTGCGGACATTATCAGCAGATGTGGCATCGGCACGCACTCACACATACTCACGCCACTGTTTGATGCCGTTCCCCTAACAACACTGTCAAGAGCTCTCCCTCTACATCATAGTGATGCTGTCCAGAAACATATCTCAAATGGAGTTGCGGCTCTTTGAACTGTGATTTTGCGTTGATGTGTGCGTGCACTTGTCTGAGTGACTGCATATCTGTGTCTCTCATTTCCATGAGAGTTTGTCTCTTTGTGCAGGAGCACTTGTAGTTAAGTGTCTGTACAGTCATCCATTTCATTTTTTTGTGTGTATATTTGTTTGCAACAGACACCCAAAGGACTGTCAGGTCAGTTGAGTGTCAAGCGAGCCAAATCCTTGGCACAGATTAACAGAGAAGGGTAGTGCCAGCCTGTGAGGGCAAGAGTAGTGGGAGCAGTCATAGCAATTAGGAACCAGCAGCCAGCCCTGCACTTACCCTGCCCGGCTCAGGATAACAGAAGCGACACACTCACACAGACACATAGGCATGCATGGGGATGTGCTCACTACATGCCCACTTATAAGTTGGTAGCTAATACATATGCAACACTGCGCCAAACACCATCCCAGATTCTGTAAAGTTATTTATTTCATATTCTGTATAGTTTTTCATATTTATATCCTGTTCATATCCTGTACATAGCTTGTACTCACTACAGCCTGTACATACTTATAGTTATAGAATATTCACAACATACTTCATACCGTGTACATTATAACATACCATAATAGACCCATTTCTGTAATATACTCACATATCTATATTATTGCTAATATATATTGTAATATATCTATATCACTAAAGCACTTCTGGATGGATGCAAACTGCATTTCGTTGCCCTGTACCTGTGCATGTGCAATGACAATAAAGTTGAATTCTATTCTATTCTAGGTGCAACGGGGGCTTGAGAGCGCTGCTAGAAGTGTCAAATATGCATGAGAGAGTGGAGGTCTGTGTCTCATAATCCCCGAGGCAATTAATACAATCGTTTCCAGGGCCAAGCACCTATGTGCACACATCTAGCCGCTCTATGGGCTTGTTGAATTTTTTAGGTAGACTAATTTACAGATACGTTGGCCAGAGGCTAGCTTTTATTGATTGGACCCATCTGGAAGCCGACGGCAAGCCATACATTGAGAATTCTCTACAGTGATGTATGAGGCTGTGGGGACAACACATTCACACTGTAAAGCACTGCTGGAAAACTGTGTTTAAAGATAAAAAGCATCCTCTCCACATACTTATGCTGTAGCAGTGATTGAGCTGTGATGCAGTGTTTGATTTGCTAAATTGAGTTGAAGTTAAATAGCAGTTTAATTGTTTAATTATGACAGGCTGTGAAATCGTTTTCCGCTGAGACTTATACCATGTAAAAATCCACACAACACAAACATGACGTTTGTAGACACAACCGTCACAGAGAATTCAATTTTTCATTTATTTTTTTGGTTTCCATCGCATTGCCGGTCCTGCAGAGCGTGGCGTCATTTTCAGTGTATTGTAAAGCATTTAATATTACCTCGCTTTTTGTTGTTGCTCCTGCAGATGTTTTAGCCCCCCAGTCAAATATTGATTGAAATGCTCGGCCAAGTACGAGGCGAGGGGAGGGCTGATATTCAGAGGCGTTCAGTTGGTGGGGAAGCATTATTGATTGCACTTAAAGTGACAAGATGGAGGAGGCCCACTTTGACACATTATCCCTATTGCTGCCAACAGACAAAGTGCGGGCCAGAGGAGCAGTGCCGATTGATTTGTGTGATCATGAACGCCCTGAGACCCATGAATCAGTTGTCCAACCTATGCTGCTTAAAAAGAAGTCAACAATTTTTCATGACAACATTGTAACGTAAAGACTGGCACCCTATTTGATTTAAGAAGGCAAGCAAATACCGGCGTAATGGATGATCTTCATGCACATTCTGACAAGGCGAAAAGTCCTCACACCTCTGGCAATAATACCTAGTGTGTAAAGCTGGTTTGAGAAGGCAGGTATTGTGGGCAGCTGGTTCAGGCATCTATGGGATTTTGTTGTGCATAATTCACTGGTGAGGCATGAAGCTGATATAGCCTCTCCCAGTCTTATGATCATCCATCAGGTAAAATTGCTTTCTTCTAACATTAGGCTGTCAACGAGAAATAACAAATGTAGCCATGCAGAGCAACACATGATTACAGGGTAATAATGCCCCGAGGTCAGAGAAATGTGACCTCATTCAGAGTAGTTTGTTGAAGGAAGCAAGAGAAATACTAGTCAAATTAGATGAAAAGTCACCAGGGAATGGCTCATCTTGCTTTGAGGTAACTGCTGTCAGGAGGCCCACTAGCTTTTTTAAAATTACTGTAACAGCTTGTTTCATATAATTTAAAAAAAAAAAAAACATCCATTTTTGACTATGTGCTTAAAGAAAGTAGTCGAGCAAATATGAGCTTTGACCACCGCTCCAAAACATCTCTTGCCAGTAGCAGAGGGCTATTTTGAGCCACATCTTTGCTCTGATTGCTATTGTGTAAATCCATCACTATAATCTTCCAGGAAATTGCACAGGCATTTCCAGAGGTCTAATCGAGATATGGGTTCGCTGTCAGATTGAGTAGGAGTAAGAATAAAGAGGAAAATTAAGGAGAGTCAAGACAGATGGAATGAAGGCGTATATATTCAAGTTGCACATTTTTAAAAGTAAAATATAAAGAGATGCTTGGGAGGGTTGTGATGGGTTTGCGGAGAAGGGGAAATTAATAGGTAAAGAAGATATAGCAATTTAAAGGAGGGAAAAAGGGGGGAAAAATGTTTGACACGCTTCAGTGATCGCAGATTCTTCCATCCCAATGTGCCTCTTCCTCTGTTGCCTGCAGGTCTCTGGTTTCCATGTACTGCATAACCAATTACCCATGACAATAAGATAAGGATAGCCAGCTGCAAATGATTAACATGCACTAAACAAACACCTCCTGGATTTATAAGACAAAATTTGGATGCATGTAAAAAACAAAACAAAACATGCAAATATAAGAGCCACAATGAACTGCAGGACAAGCATAATGCACGTAATTTTTCTGTACTCACAACACAGTGTAATGACAGGAGGCTCTGCAAAAGCAAACACCATGGCTTTACATCACAGCAAGCACGGTCATGTGTGAGCTTAAACTGTGAGGTCTAAATGGTGTTCTTCTTTGCAGAGAAGAGCTTAAAGGGCATTTTAATGAACTAAGCATATTGCAGTGGCATTCGATGTCACAGCAAAGTGAAGAATATGCTGTGTTCCCTACAAAGAAATTCAATGACATGGAAGTAATGGAAGCGAATCTGTGCACTGATAATATTGTTAACTTGAAACCAAAGTGAGATTTTCCTTGCGCTGGTTTCCAATCAAGTACAACTGTGGTGCAATTCACAGACTTTGCATAAAAAAGTCCTTCACCCTGAAGAACTAGAGTTCAGTTCATGTCCTCTATTACCATAGAAAAACTGAAACAAGTGGCTGAGAGGCACGTTCCTACTTGATAAGTTAGATGTGACAGCAGGCTCTGCTCCGCCCCGGGTAGTTTAGTGTGCGCTTGTGAACAAATACCGCAATGATGTGCAAATGTATTCTTATAACAACTTTACGCTGTTTAAAATTCCACCTTTGATTCATTTTATTTGTTACCTACAGTTTTTTCTCTCATCTGCTAATCAAAACGCAGGGGGGCTTTGGGGAATTTATGTGCATATATACATCTTTAATATTACCAGTATGAATTTCTGTGACATGGTAATATATTTTAATCATCTTAGGATTTTAGTGATTCAAATGAGCAGGTTTTCCAGCTGGGTGGGATTAGCAAATGTGCAGGGTGCTTAAACTGTGTGCAGGATTGTACCATGTCTGTGCAAGTGCTAGTATACTTTATTTTGTGTGTAAATACTTGTGTGAATAAGCATCTGACCCTGCTGGTTTTAATTAGGTTGTAAATGTCAACATATAAACTATTCTCTTCCGCCATGTGAAGCACGTGTGCAGTGCTCGCGGTTTGCTTTGCTGGACGAAGGGCTGCTGTTCATCTTTTGTCACACGTTAACTTGAGCAATTAGAGAATGTGAATGACTCGAAGCTAAGGCCAAGAATAGCTACCTGAGGCGTCTCTCGCTTCCTGACCTCCATTCCTCTCAACGTGCATTACAACAGAAGCGGGGGATACGTGTCCTGGCAACCACCAATTATTAAAGCCACATGTCATTCACATGAGGGTTATTACTTGATCGAGTCCCTGAGAATAATGAGATACAGAAATCAGTAACTATAGCAGCAGAAAAAGAAAAATGATAAGATTCCAATAAGAGTTCCAAGAATTCAGACTATTTTTAAGCAGATTTAATTGAGCTCTTGTAAATGAACCACATCTATGAATAGCTACATTATTGACAATGTGGTCTTGGCCACCTGGGAATTTGATCCCAAGCCCAGTGTGTGGCTTAATGAGCCACGGTGAAAAAAAATAGCTTCAAACGTACCTTTACACATATGAAGGAAATTACATCACAGGTAAAACGCTTGCAGTTAAAATTGTTTTTTTCAGACACTAAAAACTTTTACAATGTAATTAACTTTTAAAGTGACCTTTGGGAATTTCTTGCACAAAGTGTTATTTTTTTATTATTTTTATAACGTTTAATTTAATTTGGTAGTCACTGATTAAAGAGGAATGGCTTATTGCAGCAAAGGTTAGATATCAGCTTGCAATAGACTTATGCAGCTTACTGCAACATCTGCATGCGTGTACATTTTTACACTTTGGAGAGAAAAGGCGTGAAATGGACCGGCATGACTACACAGTTTGCTGTGATATTGTCATGTTAAATGCTGGCAGTGGTGTCAGCCAATTGCATAGGCTGTAGAGCCTACATGGATTCAACACAGAAGTCTAAGCTAATCTTAAATTACGACACTAAATCATGGAAACAGAACTGTGTCTAATCCATGCTGCCAGTATATGGATTTTGTACGTTTGCGGAATCCCACAGTGGTGAAAGACGGTGTGCTTTATTATTTAAGCTCAGTCAACACTTCCTGAATTTCAAGCTGATATCTCACAGTTAGAGTTATTATAAATTTTTGAAAGTGACATTTTTTTAATAAAAAGGAATTGGCTCATAAAATGGGACAGACTGAAATTTCCCCATCAAGTTAAGATCAGCAAAATCCAGAAATCAAATCAAATCAAAATTTATTTATATAGCACATATTAAAAACAACAGTGTTGACCATAGTGCTTCACAGTCAATAAAAACATGAGACAGTTAAAACAAACAATAGAAGAGGACAAACAATAGGTAACAACGCAAGAAGCTAAAACAGCCAACTAGACAGAATCAAAAGCCAAAGTAAAAAAATAAGTTTTAAGACGTAATTTAAAAGACTGGATAGACTCGGCAGTGCGAATATGAACGGGGAGGTTATTCCAGAGTCTGGGTGCCACGGATGCAAAGGCCCGGTCGCCTCTCGACTTCATTCGAGTCCTAGGTTGTGCTAGGAGCCTATGGTTGGATGATCTAAGTGCCCTGTTGGGATTGTATGAATGGAGTAAATCAGAAAGATAACTGGGCGCTAAATTATTCAAAATATTAAAAGTGAACAAAAGAATTTTAAAATCTATACGATATTTAACAGGGAGCCAATGTAATTTGGCTAAAATTGGAGTTATGTGTTCATGAATTCTCGTACCTGTTAAAAGACGCGCAGCTGCATTTTGAATTAACTGGAGCCGGCAAAGAGAGGAGTGTTGGAGGCCCGAGTAGAGGGAGTTACAGTAGTCCAATCTGGATGTAATAAATGCGTGGATAAGCTTTTCAAGATCTTTTAAAGGAAGGAACGGCTTTGCTTTGGAAATCTGACGCAACTGGTAAAAGCTGTTTTTTACCACAGTGGACACCTGTTTCTCGAGTTTAAAAGAGCCATCCAGGAACACTCCGAGGTTTCTTACAGTGGACGAAAGATGGCTAGCGAGAGGGCCTAGGGCGTCAGCTAACTGGTCTAGCGGAGTGTGACTACCAAAGACTATGATTTCGGTCTTATTCTCGTTCAATGTAAGAAAATTATGTGATAACCAAATTTTAACTTCATGCAAACAGTTGAACAGAGGTTGCAAAGAAGCAGTCACATCGGATTTCAAAGGTAAATAAATCTGGATATCATCGGCATAACAGTGAAAGGAGATGTTATGTTTTCTAAAAATTAATCCCAACGGCAACATGTACAAAGAGAAAAGAGCAGGACCGAGCACGGACCCTTGAGGCACACCACAATAAATAGGGGCAGAAGCCGAAGAGTGTTGCCCCATAGCAACAGAGAATGACCTCTCTGAGAGATAGGATTTAAACCAAGATAAAACCGTACCTTTGAGACCAACAACATGTTCCAATCTTGATAGAAGAATGTTGTGATTAACCGTGTCAAAAGCAGCAGACAAGTCAAGTAAAACTAAGACCACAGAATATCCAGAATCTACAGTTAAAAGAAGATCATTAAAAACTCTAAGTAAGGCTGACTCTGTGCTGTGGCGAGGTTTAAAACCAGACTGAAACTTTTCATTAATACCATTTGCATCTAAAAAGGCCTGAAGTTGTTTTAGAACTACCTTTTCCAATATTTTGGAAATAAAAGGGAGTTTAGAGATCGGCCTGTAGTTAGTGAGAGCATTAGGGTCAAGATTTTTCTTTTTCATAATAGGTTGCACAACAGCATGCTTAAAGACAGACGGTACACAACCTGATGACAATGATGCATTCAGCAGAGATAAGATACAAGGACCAATAACATGTAAAGCTTCCTTAAAGAAACGAGAAGGAAGAATATCATGCGGGGAACCAGAGATTTTGAGATGATCAATTATATCTTTTAAAGCAGAATAAGACACTGGCTCAAACTGTTGAAAGACAGTCAAGCATTCAGAAGCTGGAACTGGGTCTAAAACTGATGATGGGTGAGATGGATGAGAAGCCCTTAGAGCTGAGATTTTATCAGAGAAATACTTTAAGAATTTATCACAAAGAGCAGGGGAGGCATCCCTATAAGAAATAAGCCTCAGTTTTAGGATAGCTGTTCCAGTGATTTCTGATGAGATGCTGAAATTAGATTATTAGAAATAATGACTTGACCGCCATTTTCATGTCTTATCTTAAATATTACAGTATCATCTATGTGCTCAGTAACTAAAGTGTCGGGGGGCAAAGTCACAGAGAGGAATTTAAGGCCGTGTTATAAAGTTTCAGGTTTACAGGTGTTGCTGTTCTTGCTTCACAAATTCTTCACAGAAGAAAAAGGGGGAAAAAAAGAAATAAGATGTATGGTTGCCAAAGCTTTACTGCTTGAAATTATATATGTATTATTCATCAGTGATCATAAATCAATTCATGGGGCTTGTTTTGGGAGTATGAATAATGCATTCTATATAGATTTTGTCTTAGTATGCTGAAGATCACATCAGGAGAGATATCAGTATGGACATGAGAATGGCTGATTAGTCGAAGTTATTCCAATCTGGGACACAATCGAAATCTAGGAGCAAGAGGTTAATCGCATAGAAAAGAATTGTATTCTTTGGAATGATCACGGGTTGTATAAGGCAAGTGATGAAAACTATCTGTGCTCTATGCCCCCTGGGTTATGCAAATGGACCTCCTCTTTCAGTAGTAAATTGATGTGTAATGTTGGTCTACTGGACTCAATATGCCGAAAATACAAACTACCTGTGAGTGTATGTCTTTTTGTCACAGCTTCTTCACTGATTTAAGGCCAGTCAATTAGGCACGTAAAATAAATGTGACTATTAAACTGTTTTTTAAAACCTTGGCTTACATTTAGCAATAATTTCTACACGCTGACCATGCATTAAAATTAACATGTTTGAGTCCATCCATCGATGTCTGGGTGTCCTTGACAGGTCACCAGTCTCTCTGAAGGCCAATTATACATCCATGACCAGATATGAATCCCACTACTACAGTCCTTCCTACTTAACTGACTAAATGATGATATGAAATACCATACCATATAGAAGTACTGGAACACTAAGTGGTATTATCTCAAAACTTTGCATATCCCCCATTGACTTTGAATGTAACTGAATGCTATTTTTATTTTATTTTGTTTTCAAATGTGCTTAGCTGTACAGTACATACCTACCGGTCATTTTCATTTCTAAAATGTCCTGGTAATAACTGACACACACCTCAGAAAAAGCTGTGTGAACTTTCAAATATTCACAGAAAAGTAGTCGTGCCGTTGCCAGATAGCAGACAGGGAAAGACATTAGCATTGTGTCAGTCTATGCAGTGTTCTTCTAGTACTTTAATGACAAAAGAAATTATGTTTATACAGCATCTTTCTGCAGGGGGGTCAAGAGCTATCATAAAAGGCGGGTTATAATCTGAACATTAGCAGTGGGAACACATTAGGAGCTGCTTTCTCAGACCATTATCATCCATCATGGCCATTATTAAAACAGATGATCTCATAAAAGACAAAGATGTACCTCTCAGTGCACGTATATTACACTGTATGCTGTATGTATCTTAAAGAATCATACACTATTTTATTTTAAGCCATTTCGAATATGCTCCAAATCAGTGACAGGAATGTTCTGAGGCAGCGGAATTTGCATACATGTTACAGCCACTCAGTGTGAGGGCAACATAAAAAATGCAATTTTCTGCATGAATTCTCACTCTTCAAGATGTCAGCTGTGCAAAGGAGAGGGTGCATAGCACCTGTAATTGCATTGCTGCTGACATTTCTCATGATTTCAACTCCCAGTGCAAAAGGTTTAAATTTGTTATTGAAAAGGGTCAAACTTCAGTTAAAGAAATACTTCACAATGAACTTTTTCAGTCATCCCTAACGGCCAATAAAACGCCCTTTCACTGTTATAAAATAGAAAAAAATAGCCTCCAAAAGAGCCTGAAAGACAGTGACATTTTATGACTGTGTTAAATGTAAACAAGGGAGGGAAAAAAATTAAAAAGGCATTAGGACTGTTGCCTCACAACAACCTTCTGGTTAACTGAGGCATTAAGTATGTGTGGTATTTGTGGCTTTGTCCCACACTCAAAACAGATAACAGTTCGGTAAAGATCATCTAAAGTGACCATAGGTATGGATCGTCTATCTGACTGTGTTAGCCTTGTGATGGAGGGGTGGCTGTAGCTCAGGAGGTAGAGCAGGTCAGCTGCTGATTGGAAGGTTGGTGGTGTGATCCCTGGTTCCAGTTTGCATGCCAAATATCCTTGGGCAACCCCGACTTGCTCTCCGATGCATCCATCGGATTATGAGTGATAGTTAGAAAGCACTCACCGTATAGATAATAGTGCTTGTGTGAATGGGGTGAATGCGGCGTGTTGTATAGAGCGCTTCGAGTACTCCAGGAGAGTAGAAAAGCGCTATATAAGAACCAGTCCATTTACCATGGACTGGTCACCCATCTAGGATATCCAGATGAGATAGACTGCAGGCCCCATGACCTTACTGTTAAGAAGATGGATGGATGAACGTCAAAAAAGCCATAAAACCTTCTTTTAAACACATCTACATTCACTGTAAGACCTCTGGTACCACCAAATGGCAGTCTGTCACAGTAAAAGAGTGTAAAAATGGGAAAACAGAACTTGATAGAAGAATGTGCATACAAGAACTTTGCACAGTGTATTTCAATTATAAGCTATGATAACATGTGAATCATCCAGTGCTACCGTGGTACTACTGACAGATGAAATCCCGTGAACTCATTTCATGTAAAATAAGTTTTAAAAAAGTAAATCTCTTATGTAAAATCCATACACATCTCCTCTTTATAAAATGTTCTGCTCCAATAACAAAATAATAAAAGGGAAGAATGGAGTTCAACCAAGAGCAGCCACAAAACATCCGTTATATTTGATGGCAGAGAGAAAATGAAGGGAATTGTTCCAGGGTCACATCTGGCTCCCTTCTATTTTGTATCCAGATATTCATCCATCTGAAAAATTTAAGTCCTCTAAAGGGTTTTATGATCGACTGCAGGGGTTACTCTCCGAGGTTGAATTAAGGTCTTACATCACTGACAGATTTTTCTTAAAATCTTGCTCTACATATCAGACCTTTGGCTGTCCACGTTAGATCGATGCTTTGACATGAATATAGACTGGAGAGATTGAGCAGCCAGTGTCCAAAATGCTCAATGTATGGCAGCCTTGGCTCCTGTGATAGTTTCGATTCAGTACATCAGTAACACTCAGTAATTTCTAAAACAGAATGAATGAGTGGTCAGTAGGGAATCTAGCAAGAGTGAAAACGAACTCAGCCACAAGAAGCTCTCTCCCCTTGATCTGCAGCATTGTCTGTGATGAGATTATTCTTGACACAGACACACAGTAAATGTAACTTTCTATCCTCCTCATCTTTGCTCTTTTCAACAGGGCGAGTTCTAAGAGCACTTCAGCGATACATTTAGCACAATAAAACTGTAATGACGATGCTGAAGTACAAGACTTTTAATGTGTTGCTTTTTTGATTTTCATTGCACGGTCGCTGCAATTTTCATATGCCCTTTTAACATGACAGGGCCCTCTAGCAGTCTGATGTTGGCACCCAGCACCGCCTGGATTTAAATCTGCAGCCAGAGAACCCAAGCAGGACAATGACCAGATTTGGGCAGGAAGAAAGGGTGCATGTCTCAGTCCTGAATGTGAGGTGTCAGGATTTGATTAATGTCCAACATCATTGCACATTTCTACTCGGGCAGACTGATAAACTGAGATAAATTGCTGATGGATGGCCACCTTCCTCAAAGATAAGGCTCATTTCTTTCCCTGGGATATAGGAAATGCAGAAAGTATAGGTTCCTATTTTGACATTAAAGACCTTTTTTGTATCACACTGGTGATCTTATTACCCATTGGTCACTGCAGCAGGATGGCCTTTACTCAGTGTACACTTTCAATAAATACTTGATGGCTGGTCGGGTTGGCGTGTTGCTGTTTTGAGAAACAGAATTAGAATTTTTTGGGACATGAGCCAAATGGTGAGTTTTAAAATATTAAAGCACAATAGATAGGTCAGCTAAGTGCCAGCCTAGTTTGCATAAATGCCTCAAACGTGCCACGAGGGCACATAAATGAGTAATTAGTTTGTTTGTGTCATTTAAAACATTCATTTAACATTTAGCTGTTGGAATTCATTCTTCTTCTTTATAACATTGTCAGAGTATAGCCTCCCCTCCCACAAATTTAGCAGCGAGGCAAGGATGTGAATGTGTATCACGGCTCAGTTTGATGACCCAAGATGGAAATCTTTCTCAGGACTGAAAGCTTAGACATATGTCATCTAAATCAGGCATCAACGGCATCATACTCATAACATAATCAGTACTTTAGATGGATGATGATTAGGACAGCCCGATTATATCGACATGTGATCAGTGACATGTGCACAGGGTTCATGTAGTTGAGGGATGCAGAAACATAAATTGTTTATGGTGACACAGTAATTTCTAGACTTTCCAATCACATGGCCCCTGGGAAAAATATGTCGCAATAGAAGAATTATCAACTTCTGCTATTAAGCAACAGAAACAACAATAATACCATATTATAGGTGTCACTTTCATGTGCCCAGTCTCAAATCATAGTCACTGCAAATTTCTCTCAAGATAACATAATGTCGTTTTCATTAACTTTAAAGGCATGCCCCTTAAGAAGATTTAGCATGTTTTCCAGGTGTCTGGGGTGAAACTGAAAATGAAATTTTAACAGGCTGGATGTTTGGGGTGAAGGGAGAAAGATAGGACAAAAGATTTAAATTTATTTAATGGTTCTCAGACAAATTGTAGAATTAAAAAAATGATAAAGAGACACCATCTTTAGTATTAAGAGCTTTAAAAATATTATACATTTCTTAAGTGGACACAACTAATTGTAAATGAAAGTATAAGATAGGATAGAGCATCTGTTTAGTCTGTCTAAAGAACAGTCTTCATTAGGAAGATTTGCTATCAAATTAAGTAACACTCCTGTTGTAAAGCCCAGTATGTATATTTTTACCTGGGTGGGAGGGTATGGCTCACTGGAGTTCACCTTTGCTAATCTCTGTTGTACACCTTCCTCGGCTCTTCACTGTAAATTATGAGCTACATTCACCACGGTTGATTTGGCGACTCTGCTAATCGCATTAGGTAATCCCACTACTGCGTGGCAGCAACAGGACATTGTTCAAAAACTTTTTCTAAGATGCTTAGGCTGGCAGTGAGCCAGATATTATCCAACCATTCTAGTATGCAGCTTTTCTGCTACTAAATGTCAGTTCACCTTGATCTGGTATGAGGGCGTTGTCAGCAAGATTCACAACGTGAAGCCATTTTCTGACAATTTTTCAAAAATATTTTTTCCTTTATTTATTATTAGTAATATATATTATTAATAAGATTCTAAATGGTATAAAAACAAGTGATGGGGACTAATTATGAAGGGAATAACTCGAGAACAACTACTTATGCACAATGGCAAATCTGGTGTCATGACTTCTATAAACACTCTTGCTGACAGGCCAAGAGTTCAGCATATTTTTATCCTCCTTTTCTAGCAGTGGTTTCGACACTGTATGTTTGTCTGTATCAACTGCATTTCCTCAGTTTTAGTGTTTTCTTTTTTCTCCCTTCAGGACAAATTTGTAGTATCAGAACTCAGAAACTAGTACTGTGTTCTTCCATTTTATTTTTACCAACTAGGTTTCAGGCTTCAAGTATAACATGATATAACGTAATTTATAAATCTTCTAAATAAACCCCAAGGTGTTGTCAAACCACCTGAGACACCGGGTGTGCCACGGTGCCTCCTATCAGTTAGAAATAACAGAAAAACCTTAACTGACTCCTTTCGATGTAGAGGTGTAGCAGCTCTGTTCTGAGCTTCCCCCAAATGACTGAGGACTTGTATCCACAATCTCTTTCTTTCTGTCATGAAGTTTGAGAATATAGGGGAGTGTGGGAAATGGACAACTTTTCTTTTGCATTTAATGGTCTCTTTGCCACAACAGACCAGTTCAGCGTTTTTAGTACTGCAGAAGCTCTGCCAATACCCTGGGATATTTCTAGGGCCCAGGAGCAGACACTTCACCCGTTTCAACCTGCGGTGGAGGTCTTTGCTCGATGAAAATAACAGGACTACATCATATGCAAAAGGAAGAGTGTTGTTATCCGGAGAAAATTGAACCCAGAAGACTTGGCCACTTTTTTTCTGCCATTTTCCATCCATAAAATTTCTGAACAGAGTCAGTGACAAAGGGAAGCTCTGTCCAACACTTATGAGTCTAAGCTGTTGTTGGCTGTGCTCTCACTATGGTTGTACAGTGACTGAGAGACTCAGTTAACTGTTTCAAAAGGTCAGCATAGTTGCTGCGGAGCTGTACAGTGAATGCAGGCTTTTCATCACGTATACCTCGGACTCCTTAAACAGTCTTCTGATAAGCCAGAGGAGCATACAGGGAGTGCAGAATTATTGGGCAAGTTGTATTTTTGAGGAATAATTTTATTATTGAACAACAACCATGTTCTCAATGAACCCAGAAAACTCATTAATATCAAAGCTGAATGTTTTTGGAAGTAGTTTGTAGTTTTTCGTTTTAGCTGGATATCTGTGTGTGCAGGTGACTATTACTGTGCATAATTATTAGGCAACTTAACAAAAAACAAATATATACCCATTTCAATTATTTATTTTTACCAGTGAAACCAATATAACATATCCACATTCACAAATATACATTTCTGACATTCAAAAACAAAACAAAAACAAATCAGCGACCAATATAGCCACCTTTCTTTGCAAGGACACTCAAAAGCCTGCCATCCATGGATTCTGTCAGTGTTTTGATCTGTTCACCATCAACATTGCGTGCAGCAGCAACCACAGCCTCCCAGACACTGTTCAGAGAGGTGTACTGTTTTCCCTCCTTGTAAATATCACATTTGATGATGGACCACAGGTTCTCAATGGGGTTCAGATCAGGTGAACAAGGAGGCCATGTCATTAGTTTGTCTTCTTTTATACCCTTTCTTGCCAGCCACGCTGTGGAGTACTTGGACGCGTGTGATGGAGCATTGTCCTGCATGAAAATCATGTTTTTCTTGAAGGATGCAGACTTCTTCCTGTACCACTGCTTGAAGAAGGTGTCTTCCAGAAACTGGCAGTAGGACTGGGAGTTGAGCTTGACTCCATCCTCAACCCGAAAAGGCCCCACAAGCTCATCTTTGATGATACCAGCCCAAACCAGTACTCCACCTCCACCTTGCTGGCGTCTGAGTCGGACTGGAGCTCTCTGCCCTTTACCAATCCAGCCACGGGCCCATCCATCTGGCCCATCAAGACTCACTCTCATTTCATCAGTCCATAAAACCTTAGAAAAACCAGTCTTGAGATATTTCTTGGCCCAGTCTTGACGTTTCAGCTTGTGTGTCTTGTTCAGTGGGTCGTCTTTCAGCCTTTCTTACCTTGGCCATGTCTCTGAGTATTGCACACCTTGTGCTTTTGGGCACTCCAGTGATGTTGCAGCTCTGAAATATGGCCAAACTGGTGGCAAGTGGCATCTTGGCAGCTGCACGCTTGACTTTTCTCAGTTCATGGGCAGTTATTTTGCGCCTTGGTTTTTCCACACGCTTCTTGCGACCCTGTTGACTATTTTGAATGAAACGCTTGATTGTTCGATGATCACGCTTCAGAAGCTTTGCAATTTTGAGACTGCTGCATCCCTCTGCAAGATATCTCACTATTTTTGACTTTTCTGAGCCTGTCAAGTCCTTCTTTTGACCCATTTTGCCAAAGGAAAGGACGTTGCCTAATAATTATGCACACCTGATATAGGGTGTTGATGTCATTAGACCACACCCCTTCTCATTATAGAGATGCACATCACCTAATATGCTTAATTGGTAGTAGGCTTTCGAGCCTATACAGCTTGGAGTAAGACAACATGCATGAAGAGGATGATGTGGACAAAATGCTCATTTGCCTAATAATTCTGCACTCCCTGTATTGAGCCAGAAAATAGGAATAAATGACTGCTGCACCAAATGTCACTGGACGTCCTTCCTTTCTGTGGTCATTATATAATTCCTCGTCTTTCTGCAGAAGTTGTATAATTTTATAGTTTACACAGTCTTGGGCAACTATTAAAAAGCAATTTCCCTGAAGGATTAATATGCTTGTTCTGATTCTGATTTTGATACTATAGCTGTCTATGTGGTGAATAATTCAAATGACAGACTGATGGGTGACTTTAATCATTCTTTGGCTGTCAAATGAGTATCAGAGGCCACAGACAGAATCATAACACCATAACCACCACATAATTACAAATTATAGTCCTGAATGGAACTGTAAAATTGCCTTCTGTCTGTGACAAAATGGTGCCAAAGGGAGTGAAATGTTATTAGAAGTAATATATCATTTTACATGTTTTTTTCCTTCTTTTTTTTTGACCTAGCAGTTGAGATGGAACATTCAGTAAAGGACTTAACACTGTTATATTTTAATTATGTGTGTGTGTGTATATATATATATATATATATATATATATATATATATATATATATATATATATATATATATATTTATTAGGGGTGCAACGATACACAAAATTCACGGTTCGGTTTGATACTTTGGTGTCACGGTTCGATATTTTTTCGATACAAAAAAAAAATGTTCATGCCTTTTTAATTTGTCATTTATTAAAATTATAAATATATATTTTAACACAAAAGTACAGTTTTTAAATTTAACCCTAACCCTTGTGCGTGTTGTTTTTTAGCTCGTCATATTGCAGCCACAGAAATTCTTTTGTCCATGAAACCATAAAGCTGCACTTTCTTTTTGCCTTATAGTCTGATTTGTCATAACTTCTCCGTTTTGTGGTAAGCTTTTCTTTGGCTGTCACTTCTTCACCCTGACCTGTCTTATTTGGCTCAGCAGAACTAAAATATATATCTGTCTGTGAAGGTTCTCAATCATCCAGGTCATCGTAGTGAAATATATATCCTGCCGCACTCACATAAGCTCAGCGATTCTCTGCGCGATCAACCTATCACATGTTTAAGCTGCGGGAGATTTCACTTGTCATGTTTGCATAGTAAGCTAACAATTAATAAGACGATGTCAGAGGAATTGGTGCACAAATTATCATCACTCACAGATCAGTGCTGTCGCTCTCTATACACAGTTCGCGCGATTGCAAAGTGAAAGCAAAAAAACAAGCGCAAATTCAAACACGATTTCAATATGTCACATATTGACAGTGGCTCACCCAATGACATAATTACCCAGCTACATTTCTGAAAGAATGCAAAAGCATTGACATATATTTTTCCTTCCTACAATAGCCCTACAGGCAGGGCAGAGATAGCCCCGGGACGTCGGGCTAGCGATATTGCGAGCCCTGTATCTGATTGAGGAATCACTCATCTTTGGAAAAGAGAGTTTATTACAGAGAAATGTCTCTTTCCAAAATAAAAGCTATACTATCCGCTTCTTCTGGGCTATATTCTCAGCAGCATATTAAACATATCAGGTCTCCATAAGGAGAATCCTGTGCTAACAGCTGTCTAAATGACTCCGCTAAAGTTTGTAGCATGCATGCTTGTTGTTTTTGTCTTTGCACTAGGATGATGTCGGTGTAAATGTGCAGTCATATTCGTTGTGTTCCCACTAGTGCTTTCAGGTTAATCTCGTTGAAATAACCTTAACGCCACAACACGGCAAATCTCCATTAATGAGCTACCCTATACAGAGGGGCTAGACGGCCAACACGTTAACGAGCTAACTGCGCTAACACACTAGCTCCCACCCATGTAATTGAGCATTGCATGGCACATCCAACATACTGTTTTACTTTAGTCCATGACTCGCTTACCTTCAGGGTCATACGTCGCATGAAAACCAAAATAATTCCAAACGCCAGATCTGAATGAGGGTGGGGAGGTCCACTTCTGTCTCGCTAGCTTGCCCTGCGCTTTTCCTTCTGACCATGCTGTCTGTGTTGAGTGCTCAGTGAATCTGCGTTCGACTACTCCGCCTAGGCTGCACTCTCGAGCCTAGGCGGAGTAGTCAAATGCAGATTCACTGAGCGCTCAACACAGACAGCATCGTCAGAAGGAAAGTTGATAAAATAAATTACAAATTTTGTATTGTTCTTTTTTTTTTCTCCCCTTTGGTTTTCTTTCTTTCTCTCCCCCTCTTTCTTTCATTCTTTCCCCCTGTCCTATCCCACAGTCATGTCTGTCCCGTTTGCAACTGAAAATAAAATAAATTCATAATTATAATAAAGGTCAATCAAATGGACCAATATGATGATCCACTTAAAATAAATCCTCTTGGCATCTTTCTTGGCCTCAAGACAACAATTCTGATGGCTATAGATCCAAACGGGACACAAAAAAAAAAAAAAAAAAAATTGAAAAAAAAAAATTGAAAAAAATTGTATTGTTCGATACATATGCGTACCGAAAGCACTGTATCGAACGGTTCAATATCGATACGAATATCGTTGCACCCCTAAAATAAATAAATATATATATATATATATATATATATATATATATATATATATATATATATATATATATATATATATATATATATATATATATATATATATATATATATATAAAATAAATCAAAGACTTCCAGGTCATAGTTTTAGAATACTTTATGACCTGTTTATTTTTAGTTATCCTCACACTTTTCTGGTCAGTTTCCCTTCTCTGTGATTGTCTCTCCCATCTTTATTCTTGTTTCCCTTTTTCCTATTCATATGTATGTATTTGTTATCTGTTGGGTCATGCACTGCCCCATTGTTTTTCACTTTTCATTTGACCCCCAGCTATCTGCTGTACCTTTTTGTGGTTATGGTTCTATAAGTTCAACTAAAGAAGGACAGGTTTTACCTCACCTCCAAAATCTGAATCCTAATCTGAAAAAAAAAAAAAAAAAAAAAAAAAAAAAAAAAATCTACCCCTCATGTATTTATATTTTGCTTCCAAAGAGTCAGACTTTCTTTTACTTTTTACTAGTCCTGACTTTTTGATGATCTTTGGACATTGGCTGCTTTTTCACTGATTTTCAGAAGATGTATTATTTTTTTAATTAAGCCACTTTACTCTGTGTTTACTATGATTCAAACACAAATAAGACACTAAATTCAAGATATGGACCAGTTTGACAGGAATAGTTTAAACAAACCTCATTTGAGCAGTTTGGACATATCAGTGAAGAACCTAGGGTAATCGGGGATTTCAGCTTTTTGATCTTCAGCCACCCTGACCTGGGTGACCCACATAGGTTTGATCAGGCCCTGACTTCTGTCTAAGCCTCAGCTGTTTCCTCCAGGTCCACCTGTAGTTGCCAATCGTGAGCTGGAGTTAGTGAGTCTATAGAGTTCTTCAGCTAGTTTGGAGGCTTTGAACCTTTCTGGATGATGACGTGAGCTATTGAATGCGCAACAGTGTATTCCCCCTCTACCGGGGCTTTGGGGTAGCAGCTCAAAATATGTTCCAAAGACCTGGTAGCCTGAAACAGATATGAAAGTTGAAAGAGCTTGGGAGAAGATTTGTATATGGACTGGATCAAAAATTAGACTGTTGCCTTTTCCCAATTCCACATCATTGTCTAGGTAATCTTCCAATGTCCCTTACATTCTCCTTTAGAAGCCAAGCAACTGTTTGGGAAATAAAATCCAGCAAAGACCTAACACAGGACCTAAGAGATGTATCTAGTCCTTCAGTTGATCTGTCTACTGTTCACTGAAGGCTCATCAGAAATGGTCCCAAAGGAAGGATGGCAGTCGAGCCAGAAAAATCAATGGCAACAGTTCACGAGGGATACAATTTTGTGTTCAAATCCTTGTCAATATGTGCTGAAGAGATCAGGAGTGTCTACAACATCTGTAAAATTCAGTTTTTTGTCTTTTAAGTGTATTTCCTTTTGTTTTTGCACAATTCAGTATATTGCTGCCACTATTTTCCATTTTCCTAGCAAAATGTAAAGAAACAAGTGGCGGTTTGAGAGTTGCACAGTGTTGTACAAAAGTGATTATCTAGTTAATATCCATTCAAGTCTATTGGAAAGAAATCCCACATGGCTCAAAGTATTAACTGTCTCAACAATTTAACTTTCCTAAAACTTTATTTCAGACAGTCAGCAGATATTGTTAATACCATACTGGCAAACCAATTAGTTTCAATGCTTAGCAGTTAAATATGCACTTCTGAACTGTTGGCAGTTACATCACTGAAATCTGTAGTAAGGAAAACTGCTTTGAGGAGCGCTCTGCTTAGAGTGTGCAGTGACCCATTACTGAAGTCTGGCCTCTCTGCCTGCTCAATACAGCCTCCCAGTCTTTCATGCACAATGCTTTTGCTTATATTACTGAAGGGGTCATTGATAATGTTCTTGACCGTTTCTGCGAGCTGCCTAGCGCCCACAGACCATGTGGTTGTTCATTTCAATACTCATACTAACACACAGAAGAGGGATTTGATGTGCATAATGGACCATCTACACATACTCTGGCTCATATCAAGATGGTTCTTGTTCTCTAAGAACATCTCTCCATATACACAAGAGGATGACAACCTCCAGCCTTCGATGCAGCTGCTAATCTCAGACCATAAATCAAAATTGGCAAAGCCACTCCTTCGCAGCCTCTGCTCCATAAAGGCAGCATAGCCGAGTGTAGCATATTGATGCCAGCCCCTGGAGTCTAGCTGGACTGATGCCTGGCAGTGCCTCTGCTTGCTTCCTGCCATAGCAGCCACACAGTGCTTTGCAGTGGTTTATCAAACCCAGTGTGTCATGAAAGCATGACAGCGTGAGGCCTGAAGATTAAAACCACTCAGCGCTTCGTCATTTGAAAATGAAACACACAACACCCTATAAAAATAGATTTGACAAAAGTCACAAGTCTGGGTCACAGCCAGATGGAATTATCATTTCCCTTCCATTTGTATTTGTAGGGGAAAAAACTGGACCCTAATCCAAATTTTTTGAGTTTGGCCCCATTTGTGAACTTCCTATTTCAACAATGATACTCGAATCCTGAATGTAGTACATTCAGACAGTTATCCCCATGCACTTAAGTGAACCGTTTCAACAGAACATTACTTTTCTAAACCAGAAAGAAGCAGCAGAAGTGAAGTTATTATGCAACTAACCAGCAATTTGTTCAGCGAACACTACCCTTTTAGCTTCTGTGTGGTGGCAAACTCCTACAAGTCCTGCTAGCTCATATGGGAGTAAACAGATCAATATGTTCACCTGAGAGATGGATGCTCACCTCCTCTAAGCAGAGGTTATCAGGCAAATTCTACAAATCCCTTCTTTCAGCAGCAGCCTAATGACACTAATGGGCGGCAATGCTCTCAGAGACCCTTTATTACACTGGTTAAGCCAACAACCTCAAATATAATGTCCTAATCTGATTAGGAGATGGACACAGCTGAGCAGAAGAGAGACAGACTAGACAGCAAGAGGGAGCAGACTAATCGAGATGGGTTTTTATTGTTCATGAATATAAAAAGGCGAAATTACACAGAACTGGATGTCTGCTAATTTTTATATATGTGCTAAAATATAATCTGTATAGTCATGCAAAGTGTTCCTGAAAAGTCTGCCCTTTTGAAGTGCTATGTTGACACTAACTAACCAAATGCCCAGATGCTTGGACATCTTATAGAGCTTAATTGAGCATGCAGAACTACTAAAGCGGCTGAAACCTCGCTTTAGCTTGAAATTTGAAAGCAAGCAACAACATAGAATCTCATCTTTGTGTTTTAAATTATATGCTAACCTCCTAGGACCTGGCGTCCCCATACGTGGACATCACATTTTGGGCTATTTAGACCAAAATACTTAATTTTGCTCCACAAGGGCCTGATATCCACTTATGAGGACATTATACTGCTACTGTTCTATCGCAATTTTAAACAAATATCCTCATATGTGGCTCTAACTTTTCTTAGAAACAAAAAAAATCAGTTTAAAAAAAAAAATCTGGTAATTCTTTGTTTTTACATTCATCGGGTCCCAATCAGCCCAAATATCAAAGAGAAATTAAAAATGCATGCCACGGAAGAGTTCGGGTCTTAAGTTATTCCCATCCATTATCCATTTGGCCACAAAAAAGTATTATTTTATGTGAAAATCTGTTCCCAGGCTGGATGTTTTGCTCTGACTTGCTAGTTAGGTTTGAAATAAAATGTTTCAGAAAAAGATTCAGCTTTGGGTAATATATGCCCCTTTACAACATCATCCCTGTGCGCTGAAAAAAAAACTGATGCATCTTCACGCTTAACAAAAATAGACATTATGTCTTCAGAGTCTTTCAAATGAGAAAATAATGCACCTTAAGCTGAATTGATCATGTGATCCAGGCCAACCAAAATCAATCACTTCCTTCGAGATGGAACCTGCAGTGATGGATACCACCCCACGGCTCGTTGCAAGACAAGAGTGCCACTTTGGGAGAGCATGTGTGTATGTGTAGACCTCACTTCATTTAGCACCGCACCACAGGGGAGCCAGGGGAAATCACACAGAGACACGAGAGAGAATAAACAAACAAATCAAAAGCATTAAACCAAGCAAACACAACATAGGAGGCTTTTTTAAGGACTGTTAAACCGCCATTATCCAAATCAAAATTCAATGACTTCTTTGATACTCCTATCACCATAGGGAGGTATGCAAAGCACAGGTTTCAGACCAGAGTAACCGTACCTAAAAATACCAGCCCTAATCTTCATTCTTTTCTCCTTCAACCTCTGAACATATTTATAGTGAAAGAAGAAAATGTGTTGCTGTCTTTTGTTACCCAAAATAGAATTAGATTTATTCTCCAGGTGCTGTTGACATTTTTACTATCAAATGGGAATTAAAGGAGCACAAATGTTTACACTTAAAGCTTTCTTCGGTGTGCAAATACATGCCTCATTCCCTGCAAATGTTACACACCCACCATCGTACATCTGCAGGCATTCTGTCGTTAGGTACAGGCTACCTACAGAGCTTGGAGGAGGTTCAAATCCATAAGTTCAGATCTATAATAGTGACTCGCTTAATTACAGATTTGCAAAGAGAGATCACGTTGCCAAGCCTACATGTATGCCAATATAAAAATATACAGGGATATATATATTGCTGTTTACTTTAGTGTTAGGCTGTCTGAATGTCAAGAACTTGGGTTATGGAAAGCCAGTAGTTAAATCCAAAAATACTGCCTTTTAAATAAGGTCGATACTGACTTTATTTCTGTATATAATAATTGGAGCTCTCTATCTACAGTTTAACTTTGGTTTGTTTCTCTAACACGTTCATAGCCAATGTGGATGCTGTTTAAGGCTTCAAATGACCGAAGTTAGCTCTTAAACGTTTCAGTGCGTCTGCCATTCCTTCAACATTAACATTATTTCATGGCAATCTAAGGACATGGCTTGGAAAAAAAGCCGACTGGACTTACCTGGATGACCGAGAACCTACACAGAAATTATGTAGAAGTCGTTAGTGTTCAATCCAGTTTGCAAATATTTTTGCACTTTTGCCATATATTGGTCTGTTAAGATACACCATTTTTCAAGCCCGACACAGGCTCTAAAAAACCATTTAGGGCTTCGCTGCATCAGTCATGACCAATTTTTAAATCTGATGCTCACAAGTCCCATAACTTTGTGGAGGTGGAATACCATATTGCTTAAGTACTCCTTTGAAGTTTAATTTTAGGCTGCATGAGCGGAATAGCCAATTGAGTTAATTAACAGACAGCATGAATATAAAATGACTGGCTACTACAGAGGGTATCTGTCATGTTTTTGGCCTACATTGTCTCTTATAAAAAGCAAACCAAACGCTGACCAAACAGATACTATTTTTATCTAAACATATTCTGTCTAATAATATACAAACAGAATATCAAGAAATTGAGTTTAGAGTTTGATCTGATAATGGGCTATGCCAATACTTCAAGTAATGGACTGTAAAGTTTTGTGACTCATCAAAAGGTCAGAGAGTTTGTAGATTGCTTCCATATATAGTGGTTCATAGCTAAAAATTGCTTCTGCCACTAAAAATGACCTTTTTAGGTTTATAAATGCACAATTTAGCAAGCTGTCCCTCTAAATTTTTGTAAATGTCTTCAGCTTTTAGCTGTGTTTAAGTGACTGGTAAATATTTTATTAAGTGTGCTGGATTCCAAACTGCAGACAGAACAGTATTAGTCCAATAAGTGTATACGTATTTTGTTTCAATATTGTGAATGCAGTGTTGCATTACTCACAATCTGTATGTTCATTAAAAAAAAAAAAAAAAAAAAAACCATCACCAAACCTTACCTAATGTACTTTAACATGCCTAAAAACATAATGTATGTTTGTGGATTTATACTGGGCATCTTTTTAAAAAAAAAATAAGCTCATGATTGATCAGGTGCATTTCTGATGTCTGGAGCTTTTTATCTTTAAATTGGATCACCTCATGACTGAGTGCTTGCAGCTGTGAAGTGGTGGGTGGGGGTCAGAGTTGGTATGTTTTGCACACTGAAGAAACCTCAAGGCTTAGCTGAGTAACATGTGGAACACTTTTTGGGAGAGCAGTTTTTGTAGCCTCTCTTTTGGTTAGTGGGCTATGATGTAAAAATAGATTTGTTTTGTTTTAAGAGTCAAGTAGTAAATCTCCATAGGAACCCACAGTGTTTTTACCTTTTCTTATGTGTCTTCCAATCTTCTCTTTTTTCCCCTTTTGCTAATAGGGTTGATAGAAGCCCAGACATTTGATATTAGTATTTGACCTGTTAACTACCATTAGTGTCTTGGTTAAAAAGATGACATCAAGAATAACAGATGCAGATTTTTCGTCCTGCGTCAGATTGGCTACCTGTCAGAGGCGTACCCTGCCTCTCGCTCTGTGGTAGCTGGGAAAGGCTCTAGCCTCCCCACAACCCTAATAAGGATAAGACGAACAGGATGGATGGATGGATGGATGGATGGACGGACATGCAGATTTTTCAGTATTCAGCCCATCACCATCAATGCATCCTTAATTTATGTTTTAATTCATTTTCAGTGCCCTCCAGCAAATTCACTTTGAAAATTACTTTTTCACCTGTAACAGTAAAGAAAATGTGCTTGAATGCTCAATGAACCATCTACTTAATGTTTAGCATTTTAGATTTGCATTAATTCAGGTCAGCAGTAGGTCTCTTTCATGCCTTTGTAACTGTAAAAACTGCTGTTTTCTGAGAACGTGTACATATGTATATATACAAAGGATGACCTTTTCTGCTTGCTGACTGCAATGGTGCCATGCAGTGAACATAGTTATAGTTGACTGAAGAAACTCATCACCTGGAACTAAAAACTGAGTTCAACCTGTTTTCTGGAATAGACCTCAGGGCTTGTGCATTGTGAGCTTCAACTGAAAATATGAGTGCAGAGGAGATACAATATTTTTGGCTGACATTTCAATTGAATAGATGGAAAATAGCTATAGAAATACTGAAGGTTAGTCTAAAAATACGCCAGAAAAGAACCCAAAGCTTTTTAGATGGTGTACAGGAAAGATGTTATAAAAAGCAAGGTCATGCCTAAAGCTAGTCAGTCTTCATGAAAACCTGTGTGTGAGAAATTTCCAGTTTATCCAAAGGGTTTCAAAGAAAGCGAGGAATTACTAAAATCATCAAAATCCTTTGATGAGATAGCTAATAGGGTAAGATATAGACCAAACTAAATGCCATGCATCCATAGTGCATGCACTATGTGGACCACAATCCTTGCCACTGAGCAAAGTGACATCAGAGTGAAGTCTTTCATATGTCATTTTTGCATGTCAAATTATGGTCCATTGAAGGGGTTGTTTTGTAGAGCAAACTAAACCTAAACTGGGGACACTATGATTAAACTGTGATTACTATTAAAACAGATATGAGCATGATTCAGACCAGGAACGTGCAAATGGCTATGAAAATCAAAAACATGAACACGACCTGGGCAGAATCATACGTGGAACTTGACGAGACAAGAAGGAAAGAACACAGATGATCTGACAAAGTCTGAATGAAACACACAGACTAAATACACACAGGAGGTGATCAGTGGAAGTGGAAACACATGAGGAAACAGCTGACAAAAAAGAACATAACGACGTCACAGGAGAAGAGAAACTAAACACAATAAAGAAAGAAACACAAGACTTTCAAAATAAAACAGGAAACATGGAGAGACGTAGACATGCCAACACAGGCTTGACAACATACATAACAACTAGCACAGAAGGCCTGGGTGAAACAGACTAAACTTAAATTCATGGCCAATTAATAATAATCCAAAACTCCACATTATCTTCAAAATATAACAAAAGAGATCAAAATCAATTGAAAGCGCTGGGTCACAGACCCAGCCCCTGACACATTCATTAATCATGGGAATTGCCTGCACCTGTTATGGACGACCACGTGACGTCCATCAAAATTACCCATTCCAAAGTTCAACTGTTGAACTTCATATCTATGTCCAGGTTGGATCATCCAGTTGGACATACAAATTGTGGACCTAGATTTGTCCCAGTCCAGCCCCGGACACGACACGCAGTGAATTAATCTGAGAGGGTGCACATCCCAAATTAGCTTGCATAGACACATTAGTTGTACCGCTTCTTAATGATGGTATCTTAGCTAACAACCCCAACTACCAGATACAACTTGTAATTGGCTAAAAATCACTACTGGTGAGAGGGACGTTGCTAGCTGTCAGTTTTTTCAGGTGATGTTGAAATCCCCATATTCCGACACTTCAAATGCTTCAGGAGCTCTCTCCGCTCAGTACAGCAACTGTTAATATAGAGCGTTATTAAATTTATTACTAATGCAATTATATGGCACATTGACTTCTGAGGAAATTTTAGATGGCACTCGTCATCAAAAAGGTTGCCTACCCCTGGTTTAAAAGAACGAGTTCCACTAAAACGGGAGATGCATGTGTATTTATTTTGCTCATCAAGGAGGAAATGGCTCACTAATGTAAACAAGTGCAGGAAAAAGGATTCCTCTCAGTTATGGTTATGTAGAAAACCGCACATGTTCCTTTTCATAATGGACCTTTTTTTTTTTTTTTTCCTGAAGCTCCTTCTGCTCTGCTCTCACCTTTTCAGTCTGGCTGATGCCATGATTGCAGCAAAGAAAGAACACAGCTGAGGCAGATTTGAATCTTTTCTCCAACGACAAGGATATTCTTGCCCTTTCACTCTGGTCAATTATCCTTTTTTATGTAACTGGTAGTCATCTGAATCAAATTACAACAAAGGGGATCAAAATGAGTCTCTTCCCTGCAAATTACAGAGCATGACAAAATTTGAGCAGAAATGTGGGATGAACTCGCTGGAATTAATCAGAATTTATCATTGTCACTGTCACACTTGCGTAGGCACTCTAACACTCAGAAGCTGAGCTCAGTCTCTGTCAGAAGTTTGAAAAGGGCCCCTTTGGATATTTGAGGACAGATTTAAACCATTAGACTGGGAATCGGAAAAGCTGGATCCCATTTGTAAAAAGAATCACTTAGAACAAAAACACTTTAGCATTTATTATTAATGCAGACGTTTCTGTATCTTATATCAAATATCCACCAAACGTCCTTTCAGCCCAATGCCTTATATTTAATGATGTTTTCCATTGTGGCTACAAAAAGGCCAAAAAAATATATCATATGTATTTCACAATATCTATAAGGCCCTCTGATAATTTGACATCAATTTAATCAGGATTAAAAGATAAAGCAGTGTATGCAGTGACCGTGATTAGTGAGTGGCATGGATGAGCTGAATGTCCTTGTTCATCCATTATAAAATCTCATTTAGTGTCTCTGCGTGTGGTCAGTGTCTAGTTAAATGCTTCATATACAATAATGATTAGGGTAGCTTAGGATGAGCTGTGTCTTGCATAGAAAGTGGGTAAGAGCAGGCGGCAGCAGCAGGGGGAGGAAGACAAAAAGCTACAGTCAATATAAACAGTTTGCAGCAGGCCTCACAGTCTGCACAGGAAGCTACAGAAACGCACTTTGTCAGTTGTTTCCAGCCTAATGTTTTCAGACTAAATCACTATGTGTGTAGTCTCCTATAATTACTGTTGCTCTGTGGTAGCTTTACAGTGCTACATGTCAGTAGGACTTTTGAAGTTCATTAAACCAAAGGCACCTACGCACTGTGAAATTGAGCACAAGCTCAATTGTGACATGGATCTAATAAGCCTTGTTGAGACATGATGTCTGGTGCATGTAGATTGTACACTTAATAATACTTACTAAATCATGGGCTACAGTGCACACCTGCAGTTCCTCCTTGTGCACATTGTGAGACAGTCATCTTAATATTTTGACTTTTCACTTGATTTGACTTTGCAAGATAAGGCCAACATTTTGGAGCCACATTCGTCTTGCAGGATATGACAAGCTAATTCATGGCCAGAATAGAAAAAAGACAAGACAGATTAGATGAGGATGCTAAACAAACGTCTGTGAAGGTTCTCGGCCATCCAGATCATGCCAGTCTCAAGAGCTTGAAATAAGGCGACTGGGCTTCTTTAAGTTATTTGCAGGCGTTTCATTGCTCATCCATGAGACTTTTCTATTTCTAAACCAAAAGGTGGAGACTCCCAGGCATTTAAAACCTACTGGAGCTTTTCTTGTAGGAGGTAACCCACTATTACTCATGTGGGTCATTACATGAGCCAAGTTGTGAAAAAAGGCGTGGGTAATTACCGCCTAGAGTTTTGGATAAACCCACTGCGAGGCTTTGTCTCACCTTTATAGGTCACCCTATCATGTGACCTATAAAGGTCATCTGATGCAATTTATGAATGGGGGAGGCGGTGCCTGGGAAGGGATCTCAAGAGTGCATTGTATGGGACTGACAACAGGTGTTTCTAGCTGTTAGGATGCTAATCATAAGTTTAATTGCAAAAATGAAGACAACAATGATAAACATGAGGGGTAAGAAGAAAGTAAGGTCAGTGGTGGCTGCAACGCAAATGACAACATGAACCAGCATCTGGAGGGGTGTACACAGAATGGTTAAACGATGCTTATTTCAGCGCTGTGTGACGGTCTTAACATATGTACCCTCATTAGCTTTCTTGTTGTCCCTGCCAACAAACTTACAGGTAGAAACTCTGCATGAAAAAAAGAAAGTGGGGGGTCCATAACAGAGAGTAGCAATGTGGTCATCAATTAATTAATTTTTTTACAGCAAAAATTGTGCTAATTCTTTGGATCTGAGGTTTTGCGGTCTGTGAAGATCAACTGTGTTGCTTGCATAGCTCTCTCTTAATGTTTCCTGTTTTTATATGACAGAGTTTGTCCCGATAGAGTTAAAAACCAATCTGTATGTATTGTAAGGCAAGCACCGATGATCGATTTTGCATAGGTATAGCTCATCTTGTTACCTGTTGGCTGATTACAGCAATGTTTATTTCCCTGGTTGTTGGCAAATAATCCCCTCTAATATATCCTCTCTAGCTTCATTAACTTGCTCATTTCCAATCAAGATAAGGGAAATTACACTGAGAGAACAAAACAATACAAACAAAGAGCCACTGAAAAGCATTGTCCTTGGTCTTGTGGTTTAGTTATCAGTGTGTAAAACTTAAAATATACCAGTTATGTGTGTATGTATGACTTTTTGAAGCATCAAGATCAATTCAGTGTATATTGTATCTTCTTCACAGTGGAGCAGATGTACCATACCTTTACTGATATTACCAAACAAAAGCATTTAGTATTAATTACTAATTTGTTTGGCTGTGATTCCCTAAATTTCTTAGTTTGAGTGAAAAAAAAGTAAGTGAAGAATGTCTGCTGGTTTTTAATGTGTTGCTATAAGAGCAATGGTCCAAACTGAGTGCCAAGTAAAGTAAACAGAGCAGTAATGCTAAATCTGGCCCAGGGTCTAAATGGACTGTTTTTAGAGACCATTTAGCTTTTATCTCGGTATGTTTCTCCACTGTAGATGATGTCATTTTAGCTATGGACTGAATAATGTCTAAACACTGTGTTCAAGTTTGACAGTCCGTAAAAAAAATGAGGTGCTAAGTCAATAAGTTGATCAACACAAGTGTTAAAGTGGGTTAACAGCCGGTCTTTGCTAACTTAAATTGAAAAGCTGCAGACTGACTGTGGCTCTAATAGCTCTTATTGAGTGCATAGAACTTCTGCATACCAATGAAATGATTCTCGGTACTGCTACATTTTGCTAAAAGTTTGGTTGTATGTATTAACAGTTTGTGTATTATGTCTAGTAATGTTCTATAATCTTGTTTGGAGCAGAACTGCCACAAAATTAATCAGTGAGGGCTGAAAGGCACTGAAATACTCAGTGACACATTATCTTGGCCTCTTTGGGTGACTGTGGGCACACCACTTGGGGTGTATGTGTGTATGTGTGCTTGTAATTCAGGTATTACAAATGTTATGGGGACAAAAATCTGTTTACACAATCATTTTATAGGAACGTGTCTTCCTAAACACATGTAAATTGTTAGATTTTATGTTAAAAGCATGTTTTACAGTTGTGTTAAGGGTTATTAATGGGCACATGTCTAATGTAATGTCAATTTGCTTGAAATGAGGTATAAATTGTGCATAACTAGTACAAACTCTTAGATGTAAAAGCTAGTGTCAAACTATAGTGGGCTGTCCACAATTTACAAATCAAGATGATGCCCAGAAACGTCCTAATATCTTCATCCTTTGAATTCATTATAGCTTTAAATTTTTATATGGTGGGTTCTGTTCTATTCAGCAGCAGTTCACCATATCTCGGGTATCTTTCTGTTATCTGGTTTCACTTACACTGACCATCAGGATAAATGGTCATAAGAAGCTGGTTATCAACTCACTACGTTAACCTTCAGTGTGCATTTCCATGGATAGGATGTTGCTGGCAACATCTAACCAATCTAAAAGGAGCATTTTGTGGGTCATATGCCTCTTCTTCGACAGAAAATGCTCCCTGTGAGTGCCAGCTACTCCACAGACTTTGTCAAATGCTGATTAAAATTCTTTAGTGAACATAAAAATGCAACAGTAAGATGCAAATGTAAAAAGGAGAAGAGGAGCGTGCTGCAGCAAGTCATTAAGTGCCTGAGTAGTAAAATAAACATTTTAATTCCAGTTAATTCTTTTATCACTGAGTGTGCGCTCACTGCTGCTGCTTATTTCTAAGGTTATGGCTGCACATTAGAGCTCTCAAACTTTAAACTGGATACATTTAAACATGTAATGTTACTGTCCTACAGTCTAATAAAGAACGTGTGGGGATCGCTTTCGTTTTTCAGCATATCGATGCAAAATGAATTTGATTGAGCAGGTATTATTGGTGTGTGCATTGTGTCCTTTTAGCTGCGATAACCAGCAGTGTGAAAGAGACTCAGCAGCAGATTAGATTCAAGTATTTTAGTTTATTTTTCCTTAAATCACCAAATTAATATATCGGTATTCCCATGACAATGTGACACAGTTTGCGCTTTAGTGATGTTGGTAAGGTACGGCTGCACATATAACGCATTCCTCTACCATAGAATCGATATCACACCGAAAACATGCTGTAAATAAGAGATTCCATGAAAATGCGCTGCTTTGAGACGATTTAAACTGAAATTCCCAGCAGTTGTATTTTTAGCCTCTCACCTGCATTTTAGGGTTTGAGAGCAAATATTAAATATGGGATTTAAACAAAGCCTTGAAGCCTTTACACACCAGATGCATTCAATCTGTCTGAATATTTTGTGCATTCAAAATATTTTTTAGACTAACCCATTTTTCCATGCAGCCGTTCAGAATCAGAATCAGAATCAGAATACTTTATTGATCCCTGGGGGAAATTATTTTTTGTTACAGTGCTCCATTTTAAACCAACATTAAGACAAGACAGACAATACACTAACTAAGAATAGTACAATATATACATATACATACATACATACATACATACATACATAAGTCACTCATAAATAAATAGTTGGAAAAGAAACATGTGTAGCTGTAGCAGCAAACAGTGTGTTAAGTGGATGCGTTGTACAGGGAGATGGCCACAGGCAGGAATGATTTCCTGTGTCGTTCAGTGGTGCTTTTCGGTAATCTCAGTCTCTCACTGAACGAGCTCCTGTGACTGACCAGCATGTCATGGAGTGGGTGGGAGGTGTTATCCAACATTGTCTTTATCTTGGACAGCATCCGCCTCTCCGACACCACCTTGAGGGAGTCCAGCTCCATCCCCACAACATTGCTGGCCTTACGGATCAGTTTATTGAGTCTGTTGGCATCTGCGACCCTCAGCCTGCTCCCCCAGCATGCAACAGCATAGAGGATCGCACTGGCCACAACAGACTCATAGAAAATCCTCAGCATTTTCTGGCAGATGTTGAAGGACCTCAGTCGCCTCAAAAAATAGAGACGACTCTGGCCCTTCCTGTAAAGTGCTGTGGTGTTTTTAGCCCAGTCCAGTTTGTTGTCAATGTGTACTCCAAGGTATTTATAGTCCTCCACAATGTCAACACTGACCCCCTGGATTGAAACAGGGGTCAAGTGTTTCCTGGTCTTTCTGAAGTCCACGATCAGTTCCTTGGTCTTTGCCACGTTGAGCTGCAGATGATTCTGCTCACACCACGTGACAAAGGAGTCGACCACAGCCCGGTACTCTGTCTCATCATCCCTGCTGATGCATCCAACCACCGCAGAGTCATCAGAAAACTTCTGAAGATGGCATGTCTCTGTGCAGTGGCTGAAGTCTGTGGTGTAGAGGGTGAAGAGGAAGGGGGAGAGGACAGTCCCCTGTGGTGCCCCTGTGTTGCTAATCACCTTGTCAGACACACACTGTGGGAGACGTACATATTGTGGTCTTCCTGTCAGGTAATCAACAATCCAGGACACCAGAGAAGCATCCACCTGCATCGCTGCTAACTTATCACCCAGGAGGGTCGGCCTGATGGTGTTGAAAGCACTGGAAAAGTCAAAAAACATGACCCTCACAGTGCTCGCCGGCTGGTCCAGATGGGTGTAGACACGATTGAGCAGGTAGATGATGGCGTCCTCAGTTCCGAGACGAGGCTGATAAGCGAACTGAAGGGGATCCAGGTGTGGTCTTACTATGGGTCGCAGCTGGTCCAGGATGAGCCTTTCCAGGGTCTTCATGATGTGGGAGGTCAATGCCACGGGCCTGTAATCCTGGGGGCCACTGGGACGTGGCGTCTTTGGTACAGGGACGAGGCATGATGTCTTCCACATCACCGGGACCCTCTGCAGACTCAGCATAAACAGTTTATGAAAGACTCCACACAGCTGGGGGGCACAGGTCTTGAGGACAAGGGGACTCACTCCGTCTGGTCCAGCAGACTTGCTGAGTGAAGTCTCCTCATTTGCATCTCAACCTGGTATTGAGTGAAGGTGATGGGTGGGGGAGGGGTGTCAGGAATCTCACAGGAGGCAACAGCGCCATGTGAAGAGAGAGGCTGGCACAGTGGTGTGGTTCTGGATTCCAGGCTGACTACAGGTGAGGTTGTGGGGGTAGGAGCAGACACTGTGGTGTCGAATCTATTGAAAAACAGATTCAACTCATTGGCTCTATTCTCACCTCCCTCAGTTCCCCTGCTGTTGGTTGGCCTGAATCCAGTGATGGTCTTCATGCCCCTCCACACCTCTCTCATGCTGTTCTGCTGGAGTTTCCACTCCAGCTTCCTCCTGTAATTGTCCTTAGCCTCTCTGATCTTGTCCTTTAGTAACACCTGGATCTTCCTCACCTCCTCTTTGTTGCCCCCTCTGAAAGCCCACACCAACCAGGTAAATTTTTGGATCCAAATAAAAAGGTTTGACCAATCAGACCAGTGCATTTTCCAACAAGTGCGCTCGTAGCTCAAAACGTGCACCAGTACTGAATATACAAATAGTAAAATAATACTATTTTCCTCAGACACACAGCTAGATGCAACTTCATGTCAACTGGCTCTCTGAACTTATTTCCCTGCTTACTTAGATGTGGTCCCAACTCTGCCAACTGAGCTCAAACTGCCCCACTGACATCCTGAAATATGTATGAAAGTGGTCGTGATGCCGCTGGATCAAACCACAGAATTCTCCCTGCTGCTGCTGCTTTCTCGTGAGAACGTCCCCCTCTTCCTTTCTTTGTTTAGAAACATCAGGATCAGCTCATCCTGGCTTGATGTGAACTTCATTTTTTTTTACACAGTGTTTTGTTTAAAGAGAAATCCTCTGCAAAAACACATTTGATGAGTATTTATGTTAAATGGAAGTTCAGATCCAGAACATTGGTAATCTCCTCTTGTTTTATTGCGACACAAGCAACAAGTTCTGTTGACTAATGAAATTTGTAAATAATAACTACAGGATCATTCACCAAGCCCAGAAACTCATTGTTGTCAGATAAAAGAGTAGAATAACCCTTTGTCATTGTACATGTACAACAAAATTATGTAAAACATTTTTGTCAAAGAGGAATTTGAATCCATGCCTCCAGGGCAGACTGCAACCTGCACACAGCTCCTTAGACCACTTGGCCACCCTGACTAACATCTTGTGTTGACCTAACTTAAGATTAAAAAGACTCAAATGCAGACATAGCATGCAGACTGATTAATGGGATTGGCAGCCGTTTATTAAGGCTGATTCTGAGTTCAAACCAGACACACAACAAAAGAGCTCAGGGGGATCCAGACACTGTGACAAAGACAGAGTGGAAGACGAGACTATTTATATACAAAGCACTAATTAGGGGAACAGGACAAAGGTGAGGGCAGAGTATTAAAATTACCACAGGTGAAGATAATCAGGGAGGAGAAGGCAATCACAAAGGAGGGAAAAGGCAGGAAGTAAAATTAGAAGTAGATACAACAGAAACTAACAGTCAAACAGGAAATGAAGGAATGAAAACAGGAACACAGAGGGAGGCATAAACGGGAACAAGGGGAAGACTACTACTGGCACTACAACTACTATCACTACGGCTACTGCTAATAATAAGAAGAATATACATGAACCAAAAACTAAGACCTCTCACTCGAATGCAGTAAACACAGGAACCAAAGACTTCATTTTACAAAGGGTCAGTCTCACTATAAAATAATAAAGGCCTCGAGCAAGTATCCAAACCTCCATGAGCATGAAACAGTAACTGGGACTCTAAACACCATAAATAAATGCTCAGGATTATATAATGGAAACAAAACAGGAGTCGAGCACTCAAAGCAACAGTAGAATAACAACAGTAGAATAACAAAAGCAATTAAATGTCTGGAACAAATGATATCTCCAAAACAACTCAAACCCTGAAAAAACAGTTGCCCACAGAAGCTAAATGATGTGTGCTCAGACCACCGAGTCACTAATTTGTGTAAATTAGATTGAGTAAAGTGATTCATGATCTGGACATGTTGAAAGCACAGACATCAGTACACATGACATTATTAATGTTAATCCATTAATAAAATATTTTTACCTTGAAAAATATTTACTTTTTTGCAGTTCAGAGTATTTTTCTTAATAAAATCAAATTATGATTCAGGGTTAAGACACTGCATGATATTTAACATACTAATGTCAACAAATTAGCCATCCTTGGTGTCAGATCTGCTAATGACTGCTTAGTTGAAAGAATCTGATTGGCTTGAGGCACAGTGTTTTGATGAAATGTTGGGTTAGGTGCGCTGTTGTTGCTACAGCAAATCTGAAACGCCAATTAATCACATTTAAATGGTGGAGAGAGTGGGGTTTTTTAAGCACAAAAGTCCAGTAGCGTGCTTTCTCCAAAATATAAAACTGTCAATCAGAGCAGAAGGGAATGATATACTAAAAGCAAGGGGAGGACAGACTAAGGAGGACTAAGTACATGGCTGATTCTTGCTTTCTTTACTTTTTTCTCTTTTACACAGTGTTTTCACAACAGTGGTATTGTTTGGGTGTGCATCTTGTGTTTTGTCCATTATTTTTAGGCCATTGCGGTATTAGATGTGACATGTTCTTTGAGCATTACACAGTTTGGCAATTTATGTTATTTCTTTTGAAATATTGAGAGCATCGCTTGTCAGTTGGTTCAATCCAGTGCCAAGACCTACTTGAAAGACAGATGCCTGAAATAAATCAAATGTAACTCAGGAGCATCTTGTCTTTCAGAATCCTTCATGCATTCCCTCTTTGCAAAATCTAAATGCCTCTGACAGCATGCCAGCAGCTCTCCCTGTGATGCCTTCTTTTCAGAACATTAAACTCTGATATTTATTTTTCTTTTGATACTCCATAAAGATTATTTCACTATGCAGCTACTAGGAATTCCTATTCCGAGAATTGCAAGGCAATGTAAGTAAACAAGCCACTCTCACTTCCAAGTTCCAGCTTCCTTTTGTCAGGACTTGTACAGCTGCTGCAGTGCAAAGCACACCCTGAAGTATAATTTCATATTGTGCAGAAATTTCAGTAGAAATCGCCTAACATCTGAAACTGATGCTTTGAGACAAGAGACAAAAGTATTCTGGAGCTTTACTCCGCACACCAGACAATAAAGGGGCACGCTTTAAAACAGCATAACAAGAAGGGGGTTTCCCAAACAAATGTCAATATGAGACCAGTTGGAAATGAGAAATGTTGGAAGGGAATCAATAGTGAAGCAAAAGTATTTAACTGACTTTTATAATAGTTGACAGCTGTGAAATATAGTGAAGATAAAGGCTGGATGCTTTTATGCAATAGCAGAAATTTTATTCATAATATCCAAAACATTTCAGATCCACTTTGGAGAGGTCATTGAGGTAAAATGTAAAAAAAAAAAAAAAAGAAAGAAAGAAAGAAGGAAAGAAAAAAAGATGAAAAAATGCTTTTAGGTATCGCTTTACTCCACTACTAATCTCTTTTGATCAGCAGTTATATTAGAAGGAGTGACGTGGTAATCTAATCGAGAGGGTCACATAAGTGGATTCTGTCAAAATCGTCTGCCTGTAACAACATGGTTTGACAGCCCGTCAGGTTTGAACACTTTGAGTTTTGGTCATGACGCATCTGTTATTCAGATCAAGGTTGACTTCCTTGGATTAGCGTCTGTCAGCTTTATTTTCAGCGACACCAAGAGGCTTCAGAGCACAGATTACTGCCAAGATGCTGATGGCCACTTGTGACTGGCTCTGGCATATTGCGTTCCTGTCTTATCTGACATAGCCGAAGCTGCTTCTTTACAAGCGCGAGACAGATCTTTCTGCAAGTGAACAATCACAGAGAGCCTTCATACATCAGTAGTTTTTGGACCACAAGTCCCATAACACTCCACTGAAACAGTTTGTTGTAGTCTCTTGAGTTTTCATTTGGGTGCAGCATTTTAAAAAATAGATTAAAGTATAACAGTACTTTACTCCCATTAAAGCTTCACAGTGCTGTAGTGTAAATCATCTTCTGGCTTAGGGCAAAAAAACATAACAGGTACTGTAAATAGAACAACCTATACAAGGGCAGCATAACTCTGTGTTTTATCATTAAACTCTGAATAACAGGAGAAAGACAGAGTAGGGGGATGGGAAGCATAATACAGAAACAATGAAGTGGAACAAATCCAACAGGCACAAGCTTTATCTCGTTCCCTTCGCCTTCCCCGCCTTTTTTCCATTTTTGCTATCTTTCTTTATCTTAATGAGCACCACAGCTTTCTATCGAGGGATGGTGCCAGTGTGATACATCACAGGCAGGACACATACAGGGGAATGAGGACAGGACAGTAGCAGGGTGAGAGTGATGCTGGCAGAGCGATTAAGAGTGCTTAAACAGGCATGCTGATTCAGAGTGTGAGCAAAAGAGCACCATCATGCTCAGAGAAATGGCAGCGGTCCTCATTCACTCCTTGATAGAAAAAAATAAATAAATAAAGAGGACTGAGAACACTCAGTGTGTGTCTGTCTGTGTGTGTCTGTGTCTGTGTGTGTGTGTGTGTGTGTGTGTGTGTGTGTGTGTGTGTGTGTGTGTGTGTGTGTGTGTGTGTGGCTATTTAGCCATGACTAAGTCAATTCCAAGACTGAATGCTCTGAGTGTAGGTAAAGGTGGTCACACAAAGACTAAATTAACACCTATGTGTTCACTTCAAAGACAAAAAGCATTAAACTTACACACTCACAAATACAGTTACAGAAATATATGGCAGATACTCTTGTCCATGAGCATCTGACCTGTAAAAACTGAGACCAGTGGAGTGAAAGTAACGGATTGCTGCATCGGTGTAATTTGAACAGACATACAAATCATAAATACATTTTGCATATACTGGCTTTAAATGGATGTGTAATATATTTTGTACAGTGCTTAACGCATTTACTAGATCGCACCTACTCTAAGGTTTATGCCCCAGCTGCGTTAAATGAAACAATCACTACAGCCACTGAGGAGGTTATGGTTTTCTGAGCGTTTGTGTGCATGCATGCATTTATGCATGGGTGTGTTGCATTTGGTTTTTAAACACGATATCTTCAAAAGCTTTGAATGAATTCTGGTACTATTAGCAATTTATTAAAACCTGGCTTACATCCACCATGGTTTTCAAGGTCAACTTAATGATTTATTGGTTGAAAATCGACAACACGTTGTACACGTGTACCGTCAATGTTCCCTCTAATTTTTCATGTGTCTGAGCGAACACACAAACTCCCTGAGCGATCCCTTGGACCACTGTGAGCAACATTAGACGTGTGCACTGTGGTCACGCCGGCATTGAATCCATCCAAGTTACACGGTTTATTAAAATAATCAAATTACAGCATTTACGTTTATGTTAGACTACTTTTAATTAACTGCTTTAGCCCACTTACAGTGAAAATTTAAAAAAAAAATGTTCGTGACCTGTGTAGTATGTTAACACTATTAGAAGTAAAAATAACTAGAACTCCAATTTTGAAAACACAACTTACTTTTTTTTTCTTTTTTTATATAAAGCTCTGACTTGTATCATGAGTCTGAGTCTGTGGTCTGGGAGAGAGTCCTGTAACTCTGCAAAATACAGTATATAATGACCAATGCTGGGCAATTAATTATATAGTTACTTCTTCAAAAAAGTAACTGAGTTATGCAAACAACAAAGTTTTTTGCAGCTGTTTACCTAAAAATGCAGCCAAGGCGTTTTTTTAAACAAACATTTCAAACTATTTACAGAACAATCAGCTGTTCTAGGTCAAATTTGATGCCACACAAATCATTTGTGCCACTCCAAAAAATGATTTCTGTCGACTATGAGATGAAGGAGAACAACAGCCTGACAGGCCTGACAACAGGAGATGTATCACTGCTGTAACACCTGTAACATTCAGCAGTCGCCTCATTGTTCTGACACACACAACAAAACTATTGACTACACTACACACTAACTACACAAGATTTGCGCTAAACGTGGCAAATCTCTCACATCTCAAAACACCGCCGTCACTCCTAAAACTTCCCCCTTCCTAAACAACTAAATGCCATGTTACCATATCATTTTTTGATTGGTCGACATGGTACATTTTTCCACCAATAGGAAAGGGTGGGGTTTTTTTTGTTTTGTGTTTCCTCACAGAGAGTGCTTTCGAGTTTTCCTTATAAAACGCAGTTTTTACCGTTTCTTCCCACAGTAAATATAAACAACAATAGTATTCAGGAAGAAAACCAAACATTCCATATATTTTTATCACAACTCTGGTTTTACGTGGCCTATCAACACAATTTAAAAACTGGTATAAAGTTCACACTTTTTCGGTTAATTGTTCCGTCTGTCCTGCTCACATCTCCAATGGTTGTACATGTTGCCATTAACGTGGCTTTGCTAGCTAAAACACTGGTGTCGGCACATAAGGATGCTGTCATAGCTGCGTATATACGAATGTGAATCGCATTATTGGCTGGACTATGGGATAAGGTGGCATCGTTCTAATCCCATACAGGAGCAGCCAGTCACTCACTGACTAACACTGCAAAACAGAATTGTTAAAGTTTTCATTTTCATTTCAATTCAGGTTCGATTGTTTTTTCTGTGCGCAACGCAGATTTTCTGTGCACAGAGACCTGCCAGCAGTGTGCAATTGCGCACGCGCGCAGCTTAGTGGGAACATTGTGTACCGTGTATTGTCAACATATCGGTGAAAGGATTTAAAATATCACATCAACTTTTACCTTTAACCTCCTATTATTTTATTATGGCACATGTGCAATATAGTAACAGATTATAAATGTTTAAATACATAACAATTTCAATACATGTACAAGTTTCCTGAATAAGCATATTTTTTTACTATGTGATTTTTTTACTGATGTGCGTATATTAAGTATATTAAAATGGGTTTCAAAAGGGCAAATAACAAAATATAAAAAATACAGCACCATTCCCCTAAACATACAATAGTGCCCAGAGAGTGAGCTGCCTTGCTGGGTTTGCCGTCTCTGACTGCTTCTTGTTTTTCTGTTCTTCTTTTGGTTTCTGTAACGGTGTGCACAAGGAGTATGCACAAGCTCTTTAATTGAAATGATATTTCCAAGGCGAAAACATAATTACTGTTGTTATTCATGAATTTTCTAATTTAGTGTTTTACAAAAAAGCTGAAAAAAATTAAAAAACACATTATTATTGGTTGATTAAGATGACAAATTAAAATGAATGACTGTTATACTTGATTGATGTTTAACTTCTCAGAGAAGTCCAATTTATTTTGACAGAATTTTAAGTTTTTGTGTTTTCTGGTCTAAAAACATTTTAAGAACAGTAGTTATCATGACATCATCCATTGTTTTCTGAAGTCCTAATTTGAAGCCTCGCAGTGTCGGCTGCAGAAAAAGAAAAACAGATATGACAATGAGGATCAGAGTGACTTGTTAAACTGTATGTTCATTACACACACTTGTCAATCATAAATTGTTAGACAACAAGTGTGTGTTTTCATACCAGAGATAATTCTCCATTTTGAAACACAGTATGATCAAAATTTACAAAAAAGGCTTATTTTTTTTATTCATCATGAACTTAAATGACTGACTGAGCCCACAAACCTAGCAGCAAAGTGTTTACAGAGGTAAAGTCAGAGAGCAGTTTTGCCATAGGATCACACACCTCTATAGGACTGCAACCCGTTCAGAGTTTTTTGTGCAGCCAACCAACTATGGTGGCTGCACAATGCTGAATGCTGATTCGCTTCTTCAGTGGCTTCATTTTTCTGACTCAGGCACGTTAACGTTTTCTATTTAACAGGGAAAAACTGTAAAATCATCTTCTCTAATACTACAGCCTGAGTCTATTTAATATCACACAGCTTCTCTTGAATTTGTTCTCAGTAGCTCAATAAAACCTTATGTGCTTGACACCCTTTGAGAAACGGTCAAACCTTTTGAGAGTGACACTTGGAAACTGACATTAACAGGTTCCTGTTCTTCCAGCTCAGCTTACTTCAGTCAAAGAGTTAGCTATAATTGCTCATTGGCCTAAATTAAAATGTCAGGTCTAAAGTCAGTCTACGCTGACCCCCATGGAACAATCAGAAGTACTCACCATACAAAGTCTGAGAGCTTAGTTGCGTAACGCGGTCTCATTATTCAGAGGCAACATTGCAGCAAGTTAATAGGAGGTGACCTTTCCATTTGTTTACAGCAGACACTGTCTTATATTTTATTTTTATTCTTCATAGTCGTGCAAGCTCAAGCTCTTCAGTAGATAAAAATTGAATTATGTCTGCAACACCTACCCTTAAAATTACAATAATAGGAAATGTGGCACTATTTGCTTTTTCAATGCTGGCACCCATGAGCAGGATTTAATTGAACAATGCCTGTGAAAAGAAGGCCCGGTGCTTCACCTGCGTGAGATGATTATTGCATCCATGTCCGTGCTCTATGTGAACTCGGTAATGAGCCAGAAATTACCAGGAGACAGTAGCAGGTTGGTTCATTATCATGCATTCTATGAAGAATCAGTGACGGGGGTTGGGGGGTCCCAGAGGCGATCTAAGAATGGAAACAGGCTTTTCTATGTTGCTTCTGTCATCCTTATGGGGAAAACCAAACTCTGAAGATGTTCTTGGCTAATAGCAACAATGAGAAAAGAAACAGCGTTGCCACATATAAAATACATGACAGTGCTCCTACCTAAGCAAAGCTTAGCAGTGGCCTTTTCCTTAGGATCACATCTGACTCTGAGTCATAGCTTCAGCTGCAGCAGGTCTGCATGAGAGGAGCCGTGGTAAAAGGAATGTGCGTGTATTGTGCAAGAACATTCATTGATGTGCTATTTTTGCCCACATGAGGCACAGATTAGATAATGAAAAGTGGGCATATTCTGTATGGGAGAAGCATACAGCTCAATACACTTTTTCAAATTCAAAGGATTTCTGCATGCACAGTGTGGAAAGAATAATGTCTATTGTGATCATTGTACATTATTCTTTACATTATTGCATTATTACTTCCATGGCTTTAGCCTCACACAAACACGCAGGCTGTTGTGGGCTGCCAGTGTTGTGAAGCATCTCACCAGAGAAATGGCTCGCCTGCCAGATGTTGGTTAATATGTTTGTCTGTTGATTATAGCTTGTTTGAGAGCTGCTGCAAATGTCCTTGGTGCCGGGTAAAAAAATGTTTGTCATGTATTAGCTAACACCTGGGACAATTTCCAAAAGGAAAAAGCAAAAGAGGTAATGTCTTACAAGCCCCGTTTTTTTTTTTTTGTTGTTGTTGTTGTTTTTTGTTTTTCTGCCTGCCCTGGATTTTTTAGGAAAGATAATGATGATGGTATTTTTAGGTGGGGATAAGAGAGGATATTTGCGCTGACATTGGAAACACATCTGATGTTACTTACACTAAAATAAGTCCCTAAAATTCCCCACTGAGAATCCGACTAATGAAATTGTACTAGGTGGGGTAGAAGCTCACAGCTCTACTCTTGAGAAGCAATTATGATTAGAAATATGGAAATCTGCTAATTAAAACCAAATCAGCAGAGTATACATGGTGCGGGGGTTTTCAGTCGAGGGTGAATTATTTGTATGAAATAAAATGTTTAATGTGAAGCGAGAGGCAAGATAGCGAGCGTTTGAGTAGGTAGCGTGACGGTGTTTATCAAGTCGTAGCTGTTGCAGGGTTTCTTTTGTATGACAGGAGGAAAATTGACTCGTCCCCCTTACTTTCCTAGCTTGCTTGAGGACATTGTTCGTTCATTACTGGCTGAGCTCCAGTGTTTTTGAATCCCAGAAGGCTTGTGATATTTACCAGACAGGACGGCTTTGAAACTGTCATGTGCAGCGAGAACTGTAAAAGCTCTTTCCATTGACCTGTATTTGTTCAAAATAAGTTCACTTGGTTCTTCGAGGCTGGTTTAATATACACGCAGGAGAAGCCTAAAACATGCTTCAAAATGTGTTGATTTTCTTATTTTGGCTTTAACGCGTCAGGTTAATTCCGAACACAACAGCAGAGGTCAAACGTCATTTTTCACAGATGGCGTCGAGGCTGCTATAGCAAAGTAGCTGGAATATCTATGGACAGATCTCTTGAGCATTCACCGAAGAGGCAGGGGGGGCGGGGTAGCAGAATAAAGGACACCTTAAAATGACATTCCCGCAGTGCTGAAGATAATTTGCACTGAATCAGTATGAACATAATTTATATGAAGTGCACATCAAAAGGTCACAGTAAAATAATTGTGAGCCTTTCGCTGTCAAGCCTCGGGACAATTCATCAGGACACATCAAACAGGAGTGCTGCAGCCACTTGATTTAAACTTGGACGACCGTAAAACAGAAGACAGGGAGGAGTGTGACCAATGTCTGTATTCTTGCTCTCCTAATATGTGCATTGAAAGACAAGTAAATTCTCCTGTGTACATTCTGAACTCGTTCCCAGCACTTTGTGCACAGTGACACATGGCCACCTACAGGTTCCACGGGGAATTTGTGAGTAGTTGACTGTTTGCAGATTATTACAGCTTGTTTTTCCACCTGCTTGGATGTCATTTCCTGCTTGTTAACCCTCCATTAGTACCCCTTGCTTCGTGTCCACTTAACACAAGCACTGCTAGAGAGGTCTGGGTTTGAGAGGCTGTGTCACACCTGCAAAAGAGAGGTTGTCCCAGTAATTACATCCTCTCATGCAGAATGCTATTGTCTAACTTTTAATAAGAAGCCACTACCATTTTTTTGTAAAGATTTAATACTCCCATTAGTGAATCATAATCTTATCACGTTAAAGAGGCTACATGCTGCTATGACCCTGGAAGTTGTGATGTTTAGCTTCAATAGGATCTTATGATCTGTTGTGAAGATCAAGATGGCGAGGGATTCTAAGATCCCCCCTTTTATCTTTTATTGTAGAGATTAACCTTATCCAGAATAGGGAAACTGGGAAATACCCTAATGCATTTTCACATATCACATGCTCTGAAAACAATATCATTAGTGTAGAGTTCGTCAGAGCTGCCCAAGATGGGAGGTACCAGTCAAGTATTGAGGTAATCATAAGACACTTACATAAGTCCTCTATAACACAGGACTTAGTGCATGTGCTATTGTCACCGCAGGGGGTGAGTTCTGGATCTCATTGATGCTTTTTGCAATTGTAATTGATAGATGTAAACACTATCTTTACACAAAAAAAAAACAAGAATCTGACATTTACAACATATTACAGTAACTGGCCAGGTTTACATAGCTGAAAATGCAATCTGGGATAGCTTCTTTCCCAGAGCTATCACCGTAGTAAATAAGCACAAAAACAATTGAACCTATTCCATACCGTCACTGTCATTATATTATGCTGCTATTCATACTGTCATTATATTAATGCTGCTATCCTGTATATATTGTACATACAGCTTGCATGTCTGCCAAATGGGACCATATAAAAATAAGCACCAAGTTATCCACTAATGTAGCTCAATTATCTCTCCACTCTCTGAGATACTGTAATGCCCAGTATTTCCTTTCAAAGCCTAAGTGTGAAGCCTCAGTCACACAGGAAGTGTCTAGCAGCAGTGTGACGTCCACAGAAAGTCAGTGATATTCAAGCAGAGACTGGTGAAACTGCTGGCGACATCAAATGGGCACATTCTAAGGTCAGCTTTGTTCATTTTCAGAGATTAAAGCGACGTTGAATGACAGTGCAGGACACCGCTGATTGACATTACTGGGTAGTAAACATAGTACTGTGCAAAAGTCTCGAGCCAGCACACTTTTATTTGTATTTCGCTTCCAAGGAGGCAGTAGTTTATTAAAATGGCCTTGAATAATAGTTCAAGGCTTTTTAAAGGTGTTTCAAAGGTTTTTGTTGTACTTTTTGGACTTTTTTCTATCTAAGCCACTTAACACGGATCTGTGAATCATTCAAGCAGAGAAAAGACAGCTAACTCAAGGTATCAAAGGTATAAGTCTACACATATCAAAAAGAATCATTGTTACAAAATCTTACAAACAACTGTATCTTTAAGCACTTACTTAATTACTAGTAGCCTGTTGTAAAAACACTTTTTTTTAGTTTCTTTAGTCGAATCTATGTGAAATACCAAATTTAACAAATGAAAAGGCATAAAATTCTATTTGGCATTCTCAAATCTTGGCATTGTATGTAATGACATGTAGTGTGTCCTTAAAATAATTGAGAAAACCAGACAAGTGGAGGACAAAAGCTGTCAAACATGGTGGAGCATCTGTTATAGTTTGGGGCTGCATTTCAGCCAGTGATGTTGGGGTTCTTGTCTAAATCTATGTTATTATGAATGCAGAAAAGTACCGTCACTTTTAGAGCCATCATGCAGTACCATCTGGAAAGCATCTGATTGGCAGTGGCTTCATTTTCAGCATGACAATGTGTTAGCAGAGACGGGTCTTCCAGCGGAATCTGCATGAATATTGAAGATACTTATATTGTCTAGACGGAGGAATAATCACATGTGGGGCATCGGCTTTTCACCGGAACAACACTTAGTTTTTATTATTGAACTCTCGCGTGCACTCTGCAGCATAACAGGAAGCATCCTTTCAAAATAAAATCACAACAGATGACAACGAGGGCATACCTATTAACTAGCTCAACACAATGATCCCAAACACACTGCCAACGGCAGTAAAAGCACACCTGGATAGAAAAACACACAATCACACAGTGGAACACCATCAATCATGAACTGGCCTTCCCGCAACCCAGACCTTAACTTTATTGAAGGAGTGTGGGATCATGTTGACAGAGAGCAGAATGAAAGGCAACCAACAGCAACAGAGAGCTTTGGAATATCATTCAAGAGGAAATAAAAAAAATTGCAAAAACAATTAAGAGTTGAAGAACTCTATTTATGCCTTAAATAGTATATTTCCAATGATGTTTTCATGAAAGAAAGTGCTGGACTAGAGCCTGTAATGGCTACTAGCACCCAACCATCAGTGACAAAGCAATACACAATGAGCAAATCACTTCCAGAGGGGACACGGCTTAAGGCAGAGCCTGAGTCTGACAAGCAGATACAGGTATTGTACTGAATTTGTGTTGGTCAGAAGAAAGTTTGTCTCTCAGTTTCACGGGTGATGCCATCCATTAGCCATGGTCATGATATCTGGGTAGAGACTTCAAGAATAACACTGGAAAGGAGCCAAAGAGTACTTTCTCAAGAGTTTGCCTGCACTCACCCGTTAAGTATAACCACTGTTCTTTTGAAAATAGTGAGTTGTTTTGACAGGGTGCTTCCTGTTGAGAAATCTGCTGGGTCTCTTTCCATGACAACATCCAGGAAGATTTTGCCATGGTATTACCTATCAGGATTACCACAGAGATCCAATATCCAATAAATCACAGAAAATGGATTAGCAAAGAGCTTTGATCATTCACAGTATAAATATTTACTCTGAATCTCTACAGGCATCTGTCAAGCTCTATAACTCACAGTCTGATATCCCTGAGACAGTCGAAGGGGCCTGAGGAAATGAATGCAAATTTGTAATTACACTCCAGCTCAAGATTTGGATCGTTTGGTAGCCATCAGAACACTGGGATGCTGTGTTGTTTTGATGGTTATCAGAACAGTTTTCATTTCCTGCTGGACTTTTTTTTTCCCCAAAAAAATATTTGTATGCATTTCTGTGTCTCTGTGTATCTCCCATCTTGGTCAGTATCCCTGTCTGAATCACAACTCAACTGAAGATTAGTTTACAAAAAGGCAAAAAAACAAAAATGTTTAATCCCAACTAAACCTGCTTAGCTTAACCTAAAATCTGATTCCAAAAAGATAAGAGCCCGTTTAACCTGCTCACATATTACCTATTATTAAAGCTGTATTTATAACACTTCTCTTTGTTTTTTGTTTCTTTTTTTTTAAGGCGTCTGCTCATTTTGCCCAAAATAAAGAATCCTCAAACTTAGATGAGCAAAAAAAGCAGTGATTTTTCTTTTTGAAAACTGTCTTTTTCAGTAAACTGGTATAACCCCTGACAATAGGGCTAAATAAATCTGTACCCCCGTGGATGAGCTGGACTGTAGCAATGCGGGGTTTTTACATTCCAGTCATGCTTCTGTGCAAACAGCAACTAAACGAAGGCCTAACCTTGCACGCTCCCATGGAGAGGGCCTGCAATGAAATTGCATATAATCACAGAAAGCAGGGTGCAAGTGCCCTGGGATTTGCTTGGGATCAGTGCTCAGAGATGGGGGCTGGAAATCTGGACGCTAGGAGCAGTCAAATGCATCAGTTTAAGTTCAGCTACAATGGTGGAACATTTGGAAGCAATCTTTTATATATTTTTGGTTGAAACCATGCGGACAGAAAGCCACATTTGTTGTCTGTCTCTGGCAAAACTATTGTGTAAGTGATTAGTTATTTTCTGATTAATTTTAAATCACAAACTTTAACTTAGGGTTAAATGCACCGAGTGTTTCTGGCTTCACTTTGGGCTTTTTTTTTGTTATATCTGGCTAGCCTGGAGTCCCCCAGAAGAGACAGAGTGAGGACATAAGACGTGAAAGGGAGAGGTTGGCCCTCTCTGTTTCCCAGAGGGCATACGCAATTTTCAGCTCTAGTGAGCCAGCTCTAGGAATACCAGCATCTGAACGCAGAACAATACTGAAGCTCATTTAGTCATGTCTTCCCATGGTAGCAACTGACTTGTCACCTTTTTTTAAATAAAAACAATTTAAACAAAAATAGCAAATTTAGGATTACTGGACCCACTGACACACATTTAATTCTCTGAGTTGCAGAGCACAAATTACAACAAACAACAAACTTATTTTTTATTACATCATCTGTGACTGATTATGTTAATCCTTTAAAAAACTTTACAGAATAAGTGAAAAATATCTGAATATTCATCTGTCTGAGGTGCCACTCATGCTCTGATTGGGCTCTGTCGGATGCAGTGGTACCTGACTACTGTAGTACTGAGAGTTGCAGGTAAGCTCCATGATTGATAGCTATGCTAAGAGTGCCACTGCTGCTCTCCCCAGGTGACGACAATTGAACTGCTGCTCAGCAGGCTGCAGTGCCAGTATGTCTACCAGTCACACTACAGCAAAAACATCTTGCTTCTGTTCAGTAATGGCTTATTAATGTTCCTCAATTCTTCTTAAGGAGCTAAGATAAAGATGTTTAATGAGGTTTTCAGCTAAAAGCACAACAGTAAAGCTAAAGTAAATAAATGGGTTTCCTTGGAAGGGGTGTCTAATGGCTTCCTTTAAATAAAGTGATGCTTTTAAACCAAGTCTGGGCCCCTAAGTCTGCTTTTGGAAAACCATGGCTGCCCACATTGAGCTTAAAAAGGATTTGTGCATTTTTAGTTGACTCTAGCAGGGGCCCAGCTTTCGCCCTGTTGTGGAAGAGATTTCAGGTGGGGGACATAGCTTATGGCAGCTAGAGGTGGACAAAGAGCAGCTAGGGGAGTTAACTGTCTCAACAGTGCTATGACCATCTATACTGATCCCCTTTACTTCTCTAATCCACTTGGCTGAAGCAAGTCACAAGTGTGTCCCATTTGTATTGTTAGTGTTTTTGAATGTAAATCGGTGGACTTAAACATTTTATGCGGATTAGACAAGCTTAGCTCCATGCCTAATGCAATGATTAGGGATTTCTGGCACAGCAGATAAGTGAATGTTCACTAGTTACTCACTGGGCTCAACGGTTAAAGACCTTAGACCAAAATGGCAAAGTCTTGAACAAGACAGCTTTCAAGCTGGAGAAGCGTCACAGAGAAATGATCGGATTGGTCACTAACCTTTTGTTACATTAAACTGTATTCAAGCAAAAAACTTGGATGTAAAGACTGCTTAAATGTAGACTGAAGAAAGCTGAATGAAAGGAAATTTGGAAGAGAGCTACACTACTTTATATGATAGAGGATTGTAGGTGTGTGTTCTTAAACAAATGAGTGAGACAGATTTTCCAGTTTGTCTACACTTTTCAGATTTGGCATTTATCCCCGAAGAACAAACAATTTGATTTTCTGTCTTGTGTAATTAAATTCAAGGTGTTGTATGGACAGGGGTATGTGTTGGTGATTTATCTAGCAGTTTTCAGTCAAATATGCTTTGATTTATATTTACTGCAATGTCAAGAAACGTATTGGGTAACATTAAGGTTGGTTTTTAAATCACAGCAAAAGAGTACCACTAATACCTGAACCTTCAGTTCAGAGGCTGAACAAAGTTTGAGTACGTTAAGGTGTTTGCGTAAAAACACTAAACAGGTCACCAAGTGCCATAAAACCTGCAAAAAAGCAACTGAAATGACTCAAAGAATTTTGACGCACCTTAAGACACATCACTCATAATTTCAAAAGACTCTAGCACAGTATGCGCAGAACTGAGCAGTGCTTTTAAAATCAAAGCAAGGTCTACAACACCGATGAGTGTTTAAGATTAAAAGGGAGAACTAGTGGGTGACTTGGGAATCCAAAGAAGTTTATAGTGCTGTATGAAAAGAATTTTTAAATGCAAGTTGGAAAATGTCTTTGAAGTTAAAATGCTAGCTCAAATTGTCAATAATTCCTTTTAAAGTTTTCATTGAACTCTTGGTAACATGATGTGTGTAGTGTATAATCACACAGTTCCTTGCTCTTTTTAAGAATGTATGCAGCAACCCTGCCTTGGTTTAAAGGAATAGTAATTTTAAATAAAACATCATTAGCTAATATATGGGTTTAGAAACACATGAAGAAGACATGAAAGGACAATAATTCAAGCCCCAAACTAGTCATTAGGTTTTACGGTATTAGTTTGAAAGTGTATCCATCAAGTGTTAACACCTAGTAAGCTTTAATCACTGGGGATTAATAAATAAATACATTTTTATATGTACATGGTTTTAAAAAATAGCAAAGAAAACATTACAGGTATGTTGTTGCATGTTTAACCAAATTCAGTCCAGTTGGGACCACAACAGTGGCATAAAAATGGCTATCAATCATCTGCAGCAATTAAGATTTAGAGGTATGGCTTTGTCCTGAGGCCTCCCCTCCCCCTGACATACACATACACAAAGATCTCAAAGATAAAATGGAACAAGTATCAGTGACAACAGACATGACATTAAGTGAGAAATTGTATTGTAAGGGGGTTGCAAAGCAGCTTGCAGAAGCAGCAGCAAAGATGAGCTAAACTCTATGTGGGCTCAGCATGTTCTATTTTACCACTAGGATGTTCAAAGATGTGTTGAGATATGCACTGAAGCTAGCAGGCACTGAGATCAGGGGGTTTCAGAGTGAGTTTGACTCTTGACTGAAGTAAAATTATGTTGTACTAGACATTGGTTTAAAAGGAATAATTTATGAAAGTTATTTATCCTTTGTTTATATGTGCATTAAAAAGGATTTGCTTATTAAACAAACAGTCCTATATGTGAACATTTCTATTACCATGACCATGTCGTCATCCATCTGTCCATCCAGCCATCTTCTTCTTTCCGCTAATTGACTAAAGACATGGTGGAGCTGGAGCGTGTTTTGAGCTATCACAGGGGGGAGAGGCAGGGTGCGTCCTGGACAGGTCGCCAGTCTGGCACAGGGTGATCTGTCATCATGATATCCTCATTTCATATCCTACCTCGATTTATTTTTACATATCTTATTATTCAGCAGTCACTGATGTGCATTAGGTTTTTGCCTCTCAGGGACCTTTTGGGTTTTTTTTCTCTATAATGAGGCAGGTGTCTAATGGGTAGATGTTATTCATGCAGTGATTATGAAAAATATAAGTGCCTGATACCTGTGCTTCCAATTATCAAGCTAATTAGTGTGTGGCCAAAATTGCCACTGTTATCTGATGAATTGCTTTTAGGAGGGCTAAAAGCTAGTTTGAAACAGAAAGGGTCATATTGCCCATACTGATGGTTTAGAGAAACATATTTTCACATTTTTGTAATGAATCTCGATTATCATCTGCTCTACTTGTACCATTACAGGTTGGAAGATGGCATCGCATCTTTTGTAGCATTCTGAAAGTATATTGTGTGCTGATAAGTGCTGCTGTCATTTGCTGTTTTAATTTTAATTTAGTGCCAATCAGCACATATTAATGTATTTTGGATTAGGTACCTTGACTATATGTGAGAAAATACTTGGCTTGCTAAGTTAAGTTAAAAATAAGTTACTGTGGGTTTCTCAGCTTTCACAGTTGAAAAGAAAAAAATAAAGTGCATACAATGTATATGCATCTAAAATAGTCTTTAGCTAGCTAACTAAAATGCTGAAGCTATCACCGTCATCCTTTGCACCTTATTACAAATCTTCTCTCTTTTGTTCTCTTGTAGGTTCCATCTGAGTAGGAGGTGGCAACAAAAGACCAAATGCCATGGATGCATTCAATTTCACATATTGGAATGCCTCTGAAGGCAATGACACAGAAGTTGTGGAAGAGAGCGAAAGCGCCTACAAGACTGTGGAGGTGGTGTTCATCGTGTTGGTGGCTGGTTCCCTCAGTTTGGTTACAGTTATTGGAAATATCCTAGTCATGCTTTCCATCAAAGTTAATAGGAACTTACAAACTGTCAACAACTACTTTTTATTCAGCCTTGCATGTGCTGATCTCATTATTGGACTGTGCTCGATGAACTTGTACACAGTCTACATAGTGATTGGCTACTGGCCCCTGGGGCCAGTGGTGTGTGACTTGTGGTTAGCATTGGACTATGTTGTCAGCAATGCATCTGTCATGAATCTTCTCATCATAAGCTTTGATAGATACTTCTGTGTCACCAAGCCCCTCACCTACCCTGTCAAAAGGACCACCAAAATGGCAGGAATGATGATTGCGGCTGCCTGGGTCCTGTCTTTCATCCTATGGGCGCCTGCTATTCTCTTCTGGCAGTTCATTGTGGGTGGGCGGACAGTGCCTGAGAAGGAGTGCTATATCCAGTTCTTTTCCAATGCTGCCGTTACTTTTGGCACAGCCATTGCCGCCTTTTACCTACCTGTCATCATCATGATTCAGCTCTACTGGCAGATCTCAAGAGCAAGCAAGAGCCGTGTGAAGAAGGACAACCGGAAGCCATCCGGAGCAATCCCTGAATCTATCTCACCAGGCCAGAGGAGAAACAACACTCCAAAATCTAACAACAACAATGTACCAGGGGAAGATGCGGGGCATTCGCAAAGCCAGAATGCTGCTGATGGGGCAAACCAGCATGACGGAAAACTCCAGAATGGCAAAGGGCCGTCCTCAACCACTGCTGAGGGAGAAACTGAAGGTGATGATGCAGCAAGGGAGAACTGTACTCCTGGAGAGGAAAAGGAAAGCTCCAATGACTCAACATCTGGCAGTGTGGCTGCTTCCAATCAGAAGGATGAGGAACCAGCACCACCCACAGCCAACTCCAGTCTTGAGACAAACCAGCCAATCACACGTCAGCGAGCCAAAGCAGGGGGCTCCAAGCTGACATGCATTAAGATCAAGACTAAATCGCCCAAAGGTGACTGCTACACACCATCTAATGCCACTGTTGAGATTGTCCCAACCTCAGAGCGGCAGAACCATGTGGCTCGGAAGATTGTGAAGATGACTAAGCAACCTCCAAACAAGAAGAAGAAAGCAGCACCGTCACGGGAGAAAAAAGTTACCCGCACCATAATGGCCATCCTGGTAGCGTTTGTTGCCACTTGGACTCCTTACAACGTGATGGTGCTTATTAACACGTTTTGCTCTAGCTGTATCCCCAACACAGTATGGACTATTGGTTACTGGCTATGCTATATCAACAGCACCATTAATCCGGCCTGCTACGCCCTGTGCAATGTCACATTTAAAAAGACATTCAAACATCTTCTTCTCTGCCAATATAAGAATATTAGGTCAGCCAGATAAACACAGATCGCTTGGCAGGAACCACAGATGGATGAGTCGTGTGTCTATGATTGTGTGTTTGTGTGTGTCATCCATGAACATGTGTATCTGTGCCTATGAAAGAGGTTTGTAAGCATCATAAAGACTGCAAGAGTACCTTTGCCATCATTCAGCCATTAGTTTTCCAAATTCTCTCAATAACCGGTTGTAGCACTTTACACAAATTCAACTGAAGCCAGTTGCATTGAGATATGTTTGCAGAAACAGTGTAGATAAGAAAGGTTAAAAAAGGGTTACTGAATGCCTAAAAAAGAAAAGGGGGTGTAAAGCAGGGAAAAGGAAGTGAGACTGATCCAATGAAAAATGAACAAAGGTAAAGAGCAGAGGAATATCTCTGCTGTAAGAAAACACAAGAAATCTTCAAAATGGGAAAATAGGGCTGACTGAATTTACAAACATCAGAAGTTTGAAGTTCAGAAAAGATACCTGTAGATAACTGTAAATATCACTATGTAATTATGTGTGTGAGTGCAGAAGTAGGTGCGTGCTGGCTCTGCATTTGTGTGCACACGTGTGGCCCTCTGCCTGCCTTCTTTCTGTGATCATCATCATGACACCTCCAATCACTCACAAAATTTGTACATTAAAAAAAAAAAGCAATTAAAATCCACTGAAGCAGCTGATAAAGATTGAAAATACTCAACAGCAAAACTTAATTTGAACCAGTCAGATAAATCCATTATTCTGCTAATTGAGGATGGATCCCCATTGAGGATGTAAATATGCTCGTTCACATCAGTGATGGATGGGAAGACTATTAGCGCTCATGTTTGTTGAGATGAAAATGGGACCAGGAGACAGTTGCTGTAGCTTAGTGTAGCACAAATAATGGAAACAAGGGGGAAATGGCTGATTAACGTGCTCTGTCATTTAATCTGCACATGTAAATGCAAACAGCAACGAGGAGGAGGATCTTAGAGTAGAGCGCTTGCTTCTTCAAATTGAAAGAAATCACTTGAGCTGGTTGGGAATGCCCTGCAGACCCCCAGAAAGGTTCAAGGTAATCACCAAGGCGAGCAAGATCTGCACAATTTTGAGTTGACTGCCACTCGGTCCTGGATCCAGATAAGAGGTAGAAAATGGATCGGACTGGATGTAAAGAACAACATGATGTTTTCTGAGGGTCTATGTATGATACTACCTTTTTTTGTTGTTGTTGTTTGTTTGTTTTTATCTCGGGGCAGTGCTTTTTGTCTTGCTGTCAGTGTGAGGAAGTCACTGCACACAGCCAAAGAGTAGTCTCAAAGAGTAGTCTGTCATATACCATTAGAAGGGATAACTAAATGGCTGTAGCTGAAAGGCAAACAAACAGACCCAACTGCAGTAGCTATAAAAAATAAATTTAAAATGTGGCATAGCTTGCTCAGTCGCTCTTTTGTCGCTCATGACAGCTATGAAGAAATGTGTTTTTGCTGTCAAGATATTCACCGCTGAAATGAAACTTCCTTCTCAGTGAGTGAAACAGGTGGTTGGAGCTCAGAGCTGTTTTTTCTTACCGTCTGTGGGAAGGCACTTTGAGTGGGAGACGTCATCTGATCATGCTGATTAGTGGATTGATGTCACAGCGTGCTCTGTACTGTACTGATGATGATTGCGATTGCGAAGACCTAGGTGTGTGTGTGGGGTACGCTTGTGTGTGGCTGTATACATGCGGAGTTTGTCTGTGCACTCCATGAGTGGAGTTTACTTCTGATCACAAGTCATAGACTTGTGATTTTTCTGTTTTAAAAAAAAGGGCTATTTACACCTTTTGTGTTTTGTGACTTTTTTTTATTTTACTACTGTTCAATTATTATAAACACACACACTCATATACACACACACACACGTACACTTGTGTTAATGAAATGAAAAATGGAGAAAAATATATTTTTCCAGCACAACATGTTCTGTGTGCTCATACATGTCATCCATCACTTAAGCCTCGAGATCCTCGTTTATACTAATGTGCGCTCACCAGTTGATCTGATTAATACGCAGGAGAAATTGCCACGAGGATGTTGCCACATTGGCTGGTAGGTGGGCTTTTTTCTGCAAAGAATTACGCCTGCACCAAATAGCTACTCAAGGCTGTCTCCTTAAAGAGAAATCTGGGACAGATCCTATAATGAAAACTCACCATGAGGCTGATCAGATTATGGGACGATGTGGAACACCTACATTTGAGATTAAAGATTGCCCATTATACGCTCAGCTTGCTACAAGCCCATGCCCCACTTAGTGCTCCACTCAACCCTGATCCTGTTATAGTCTCTTACTCTTTTAAGGCCATGAATGTAATGTACATATAAATGTATATTTATATAGTCATTTTCATATATTATTTCATTGTATCTTTCATTTTTCTCAATGTATCACCTTATTTCCAGCTACTACACCACTGATGTATGCTCTGTTCATTTCAAATCAGTCCATATATATATTGAGACTTCGAGCAGCAGTATGTATTCTGCCACGATCGGGTGGGGATAGGGGGAAGAGATTAAACAAGAAGGTCAAAGCACAAAATTACAGTGCAGAGGAGAGTAGTGAAAGTTTGGAGTTACAGTCTTTTATGGATATTTTTATTCAAATGACTTTCAGAGACATTAGAAGGTTAGAAATAATGATATTTAGTTCAAATTAAAATTTGCCTTTCATCAAAGAATCATCAATTTTCACATTCTCGCAGCCATTTGACAATCTAGTGGCCAATTTGCCTAGATAATCTGGAAATATGTTACACCCCATGTTCCTTGAAGCAACCCTCATAAGTTAGATTGACTTGATGGCACTGTTTAGGTGTCATACAGTCAAAACTGTTCCCGCAGCTGCTCAGCAGGTCTGGGATCCAGTGGTTTTGCTGGACTCTGCATCGTAGACAGAACACCCGCTGACTGCCTCTATTCGCAATGAAGTGATTGCCTGCCTTGCCCCGAAAATCCTCACATTTCTTTCAGCATCCATGAAAAATGGCATCAAGGGCTCCCACAGCATCTTTCCACTTGTTCTGCATCTTCTAAATCTTCTTTTTCACCAAGACACCTGAACTATAATGCTCTGATATAGGTCATTGTGTCTTAGTGGTGCGTTCATATGTATTTATCTTTTAATATTGGCACAAAATGTTTTGTCATTCTTTTAAAGTTCTCAGTAGAAATGCAAAGTAGAGTAAAACAGAAAAAAAATAAACCACCTCAGAATTTTGCTTTTGAGGTTTGAGCAACAGAAGGGAAAAAAACCCAACTGTTCCATATTTATCTAAACACCTCCAGCAGGAACTCAGACGTCCATCAGAGCAGCCATCCTTTTTGATGATAAGTGGAGCCATGTCTGTCTGACATCTGTCACACATCTTAGAAGTGAGTAAAGACCCTTCCAGAATAACTAATCTTTGCTAAGCTGTCATTTGAGTGATACCAGCAGGAGACTAAGTGGCTCACAGCTCAAGTGGTGGTCTAGGGGTCTCAGCTTGAGCAGCTGTGTAGGTGTTTGATGGAAGGCGATGGCAGTTTATCACCTCCCGGAGCGGGAAAAGGGCAAAATGCATCCAACAAAATAAACGTGTGTACTTTGAACATTAGGGCCATTAAGCCATTTCACTCATCCTGGTCTTGTTGCCACGTTGTCAAACACTTGAGAACTAAAAGACGTTCTTGTATTAGGGCTTGACTGGAAATGGTCAAAGTGGGTGGGGGTTAGGTGAGGAATGTACCCTTATGACAGAGAGAAAGTGCAACACATAGTGACAGTGAAAGAGTACAGCTGTCGTCCATATAACGGAGAAAGCAAGCTGATGGCTCCAAGGTGTTCGTTGTACATGTGAAACAGCAGATAATCGTGGTTACGAGAGTGAGACATAGAAAGGGCGGAGACAGTAGGGTCTGTTCAGTGACAAAATCCAAAGCTAGAGGATCACACCGCAGGTGGACCATGTTTGGAGAAGTCCCAGCCATTCTCAGCAGGTCAGCCAAAGGTTTTCCTGCAAGAATTTTAGTGTCCCGGTCCCAAACCTGCCACTGTATGTAAACAGAGTGACACGGCACCGTTTACTGTCGCTCCTATGCTTTTATTTCATCTCATTCTCATGCCGTGCAAACGCAATTCATAGTTTCTCACTGTTTTCAAGCATTTTAGCATTTTATCAGTGATTTCAAATGCATTTATACATACCTTGATGTCCATGACCAAAATAAACATAGTCTCTCTCTATATTGTAATAGTCATCATATCGTGTTGTGCCGTCAGAGCTAGCTGGGCTCCTGTCCATACGGCTTATGTCAAAGGGCTACATTCCTTTTTTAACCCTAGAACACTATCGCTATAAATAGTAACACGATCACTAATGCCGGGTGATTTATACCCGGTATAATATAACCAATGAAAAGTAATCAAATATATCAAAATATGACAACACATGACAAATTAGAGTGGTCTTCTTTTACTTTCAACTGTGCCATGTCTAACAAAATGAAAAATAAAACTCCTAAAACAAAATAATGACTCTGGAAAGCTGGTCTTTGGTCCACCCATTCCTGGGACATTTGAGACTTCCCTGGTGATGGCACAGGCTCCTCGACACGCAAACAGCTTCAGGAGAGAGAAATCATGTAAATGTATTTTCTCGGGTGTAAATCACCCAGCGATAGTGTTCTAGGGTTAAGGAGTACATGTGACACGCAACGTTTATCAGAGACAACTTTAAATTTGAGGTTTCTCTGGCTTCACTCTTGGGGCCGTTGCTGAGAATAATCTCAACAGTCTTGTGCAACCAAGCAGATACGAAGACGCAGCAGCTTGTGCATGCTGTGAGATTTTATTCAGAGACTGAAAGTTTATATCGCCGGATTGTACAGAGCAATTTGAAGTGCCTTATCCAGAATGACATAAACAAATTGCTCTTTTATCCTAAAATCCCTGTTGCTTCTTCAGAGTGTCTGGCCTGAAAGTTGTGGATCGTGCTGCTGTGTGATGCACGTTAAAGAGCGTGTTTGTCAGCCTTCCTGATTTTATTTATTTATTGATATTATTTTGCCAGCTCTGGGCTACCATCACTATAAGTTTTAGGTTAACAGGAGTCCCCTGTTTCGACTGAACGAGCTAAAGAATTGAAATGATGTAGAAATGTCCACAGCTAAATCAGTTTGCAGGCACAGTGGGCTTTTTTAGTGGACTGCCAATCCTTTATGTATGTATTCTAAATTGTCTTCAAAGGCATTGTACTTTTACATGCAAAACCTATGTGTGTGTCTTTACGTTGAGATCAGGGGTCATCATTCATTCGTGTGTGTCTGTGTGTGTGTGCATGCACCTTGCTGTGTGGTGGTTTATTTTTTTTCTAACTGGCATCCTCAGCATGAACTCGTCAGACTGGATAAAATATCATAACGCACATCAGGACAGATTCAGGCAGAGTGATTACCTATTTCTTTGTCATCACTTCTTTCTCTTTCAACAGCAAAAAGCTTCCAAAGACTCACTGAGACACAGAATTCCATGGAAGAGACATGATATACATACATTTTCTATCACATTTTGTAAATCTGAACCTTTTATCATTGTACAAAGTACAAATGTAGTATTACAAATTAGAATTTGACCAGTGTACAGCCAGGGTTTTTGGTTTTTTGGGGTTAAAAAATGATTAATAAAAAATCTATAAAGATGTGAATATTATAAACTGTGTTTCTAAGATTATATAACTGCAAAGGTAGAAGGTATAAATATGTGCATTTCTGGAGTGCGTCATTTGAAGAAATGGATTCTTGCCTTGGGAACTGAGTGACTGAATCCAAACTTTTACACAATGGAAAAACGTTCCAGGGGATTTGAAGAATGACTTGTGCAGCCAGAAAGAGGAAAAAAAAAAAAGAAGAGCAATCCCCAAGAAGGGAAACCGAGGATGGGGACAAAAGCTAAAACTAGTTTCAGTGTGGCCGAAAGCTCCGAGGCAAGGGTTTCATTTTGATTTCACCTGTAAATTTATAAGGCTTCACACTTACCTTGAGAAAAAGGTGGTTCACCTGCTCTCTTGCTAGACACACTTTACAACTTTTTGCAATTTTAACATCACGGGAAAAATGTGTTCTGTAAAAAAAAAAAAAAACTAATGTGCTGAGGGTTTGAGTTCTATGACCTGGTCTGAACTTCATGGGTCAGAAAACGTGTATTTAAAATGGAAACCAACTTTAAAAAAAAAGCAATCAGTAGCCTGCTGCAAGTGTTAAATGTACATTCAGGTGTTAATTTTTCATTTGCTTGTATATGTAGGTGCTCACTGTGTACTCACTCACTGTGGCTTGTGGCTTCTCTTGTAATAGGAAAAATAAATTTATTGTTTGCATTGTATATATCTATATGATATTACATTATATGTAATTCAGATGCAGTATATTTGAAATGTACATACACGATTAATAGCTATTCTCTGAATGTTTCCCCTCGACAATCCCTCGTTTATTCTCCCTCCCCTCCCCTCCCCCCACTATGAAACTCCCTGTACAGTAACAATGGTAATATTTTTTGCTTTGATGCATTCTTGATCGATTATCTGTTCTGGACAATGAATCTGAGTGTTCTTATCACTGGCTACCTATGACACTGTAAGATGAACTGCATTAAGTGGTTACATTGTGCCATATCCTCTCGGAATGAAATTCGAATAAAAATATACGAAACGTGTTTGAAATTTGGAGGTTTTTGATTAACGGGAAGCACAGGATGAAACACAAACACTGTTGGCGTGTTTTCTAACTTTGAATTTTATTTTATGCATTTTTAACTTTTGGAAATGTACCAGGAAACAGAGAGGATGTTAACTCGAAGGGCTACCACAGTGGGGACTCGTTTTTGTTTGTTTTTTTCGTTCTTTTTTTACAACCGAGAGATGGAGAGTTACAACCAGTGAGTATAATAAAGTGAGTACAACAGGGCAGCAGGAGAAAAAAAAAAAACTATCTTATGTTTATTCGGTGCTATTTGACAGGAAGAAAAAGAATTATAATTAAAGTGAGCCACAAATTGCAAATTCATGACTTTTTTTTTTTTGCTCAAATTAATTGAGTAAACATTTTCATAGCTTCAGTTTTAACAAACCGACTTATTAAGTCTGGGCATGGATCAAAGAGTTTTCCAAATTAGGGTTATGCTATGTGAAACTGTAAGACAAATCCTAAGCAATTTGCCCTTGAGAAAATAATTCTAGACATAACATCATTAAGTGGGAATGCGACTAATTAAATCTGATTATTTATCTCTATTGTATTACATCCTCTATTGCAACATACAAGTCTTTCTCCTCAGGTGCTAGAAAGAAGAAAAAAGTAAAACGTGGTCACTAAGAGTCATCTTCTGACTGATTTTTGTCAAAGCTATACGGGCTCCTACAGTCAACCTACAGGACACGTAAAGAGGAACCATGTTGAAATAGGGCCGTCTGTTCCGCTGTCTTCTTCCTTCTTCACCGGCTCAAACAAGCTCATCAGCCATTTGGGTGCGCTCTCGCTTCTTGCCTTCCTTCTTTTGCTTCTTTGCATCTGCAAGGATAAAAAGGTTAAAATTTGATAGTTTCTCTAAAAGTTTTTGTGAAAAGTTAAGATAACCTGTGCTCGGTAACAAAATGTATTAACTGTATGAGTTTTAATCTTTTTTTCGCCAGAGTTCACATTTTGTGCTGTGACGATTGTAGTTCTGTGCTCTCTTGGGGATTGATTTGGCAGCCTGGGTTGTACCCCATGAAAAACCACCTTATCAACTTGCCGCAACAGTGGCTTGGTACCTGGCTGCCATGACAGGAGCCACAGTGCATGGCTCTCCTTTCTGCTTTATGGCCTCTCCACTCTGGTAAACAGAAATAGAGCACAACCCTCAGAGGTTTGGACAGCTAGCTTCTGCCTAGCTGTGTGTTGGTCATTCAGCTGTGCTGTTTATTTTTGTTTGTATCTGCGTGGCTCCATGTATGTCTATCTCTTAGCCAAATTGTTGGTGTCTTATCATTTTACAACTTTGATGTTTCACATTTTAGCGCGCAGATGTTATATGTCTAAAAGTACCACATCTAACATCTGTGCAAATGGTTGTTTGGCAGGAAAATGGCTCATTTCATTAGAACATATTCTGCCAAGTCATACTGGGAACATTACAGGTGGAAATAAAACAAATCATGACTGAAATTCACTGGACAATAAATACAGCCATTTTTTTTAATCATGTGCATATAGAGACAGGAAAACAATTCATGGCTCTCAACTGACTTTGCTCTATATGAAGACTGCTTTTGCAAAAAAATAGAAAAAAGGGAAGAAAATGCCTAAAAGCTACAGTGTGGTGTGGTGCACTACCACAAGGGTAAAGAACCCAGAACTAAGTTTTGCAAGCTGCTGAACCGAAAAACTGAGCCTTAAGGAGACAAAGTGGATACAGGCAATAAAACAAGAGACCTCAGAAGGACAATTCTGTGGAATCCCAATATTCGCTCTGTTTTGCAGCAAGCATTCTGTCAGTGAGAAGTAAAATGTATAAATGCCAATTTAGGACTACTATATTTACTTCAGGCTAAGCCAAAGCATTTTGAAAGTGTGCAGCAGCAGTGAGCTCCAGAGTTTTTCCTGGCTCAGAACAGGGCTTTGGGTGGTGACTATGTATGTTAGCAAAACCGGCCTGTGCAAATTCATCTATTTCCTTAGCCATTTATCCAATCCAGGGTCACGGGAGAGCTGGAGCCAATTCCAACAGCTATAGGGCAAGTACTCATCAAATGTAATGTCTTCACTATGAGTATTACATAATACTATATTGTGTCCAAAGACATGCAGTTAGGTTAATAGGTGATTCTAAACGTGTGTGGTTATCTGTCTCTCTGTGTAAACCCTGCGACAGACTGGCGACCTGTCCAGGGTGTACCCTCCCTCTCACCCTATGATCGCTGGGATAGGCTCTGCGACCCTTATAAGGATAAGCAGAAGAGAATGGATGGATGCATCTTAACAAATCACAGCTCTTAAAGAGCAACATATGTCTAGTTAGCAATTTGGAAGCAAATGTTACTTATGTGGAGAATTCAGAGAGCTATGAATATTGTGCTTGGAAGCGTCTCAGCAAACTGACTTAGCACAATAACAGGGCCTTAAAGCCTTATTTAAAAAAAAGATTCAGTCTTTAATTGTGCGCATATCAAAGCTTGTTTTAGAATACAGACAGTGCAGTGGCATCTGCACTCCCTCTCAGCAAGAAAGTGGTTTTTGAAAATGCTACAACCTAACCATGAGTCTGTCAAGGTAGCCGCACTGCCGTGACTCATCTGGACACTTCAAAGGAACAAAGCCATGCTTAATATTGTTAGTAACACCTGTGCTTTCCCCACGATGACAAGTTAAAATGGCTGGTGTGAAAAATGCACATGGATAATGTTGAATAAAAATAATACATTTTGCTCCTTCTGCACTTTTCATCATCCTCTACATGTTTGAAGTTCTTAGGTGTTTGGCATGTCTAATCTCTGACTATAAATCGTGTTTCAAAGTAAGATTTGTCCAGCTTAGGACACGTTGAACGGCGATGTCAGCCATCTGCATCCAAAGCACATGCTCTAAACAAAAGAAGTGACTTGGCAAAGTAGAAAGTGATGGTGTGTGATGAAAATGACTGTCATTATAAGATGTCTGGAAATCCAGCAGGGACAGTAACATACAGAAAAGCTACATTGTGATTCTGTATGCATTCACTTTGTGCACTTTTGTTTGGAGAGATTGCCTTAAGAAATTATCTTAGCCTAATAACGTGCTGGCAAGCAGTTCTAAACTCCGACAAGGCTTGCTTTACCAATGAGATTCGAGCCGCCTTTCAGCCTTTCAACATTCTCAACGTGCACTACCAGGAAAAAGCCGAAAATCTCTTCTTGTCATCTCAGTTGCAAACTTCCACTGGCATAAGAATCTTGACATGCAAAGCGCTCTCGCCCCTGCAAATACAGAAATTACTCTTCCATGCCATTTGTTTACTTGTTTTTTTATTTGTTTCAATGTTTTCTCTCTCTTCATCTCCCTGCTGTTTTGTGTCAGCATATTTTGCTCCCTGGAGAGAGAGAGAGATGGAAGAAAAGGATTTATTGTCATGCTGTTCTCTCAGCTCCATATATGAGATGTGGACTCTCATGCCAGGTTGGAGTACTTTCTGCTGCATTTGCACATTGCATGACTCTGCTCCTTTTTGCCTCTGACACAGACTCATAATCAGACCCTTGCTGCCTTCTCCAGCTCGAATCTGCCCTGAGCCAAAACACAGTGGCTACATATTTGCACAAATTTCAGGCTTTTTGCATTCACTTAATAAAAATGCACATATTAAAGTAAAACTTGCATATTAAGTTAATGATATAGGATAACTGTAAACTATTTATCTACTTTATACTTCTGCTTCACAGGAAGAAAATGATACTGCTCCACATTATTGAATCACAAAGTAAAAATTAGCTCCGCCTCAATGAAATGCAATGTTACTATTTGACATCCACCTTTTCACCCTCATTTGATCAAACTTTCTGTGTTATTTTCTAATTAAAACATTATTCCAACAGTAGCTAAGGACACAGTATTATCAAGTTTTTTGTTTTATAATTTATTCTAATTGTTTTGCTTCTCAGACTTTCATTGAGGTGGAGCTGCTTAGACAGCTAAAGCAAGAGAGCTGGAGTATGACACTGATGCACATGCCATCGGTGTCATAAAAAAGAATAAAAAGGCATTTTATTACTTATTACAACTTTATCAATTATAAAGTTTGACCACTCTCAACCTCAGTTTTCGCAGCTATGCCTCTTCGCCTTTGGGAGGCAGTAATCCTGAGTGCAGTAACACAACCATATGTGGCTGTGAATGCATGTCTTTGACTTAAAAATGAGGACACCACCTGTCTGTTCAAGACGAATGGCAGAAGCAAATTCACTCCAAGAAGATCCAGAGATGCCAGATTTCTCCTAACAAAGCCTTTTGTTTTACCTGAAATCAACTTTGGCATGCAAAGACTCCCTCACGCACTGCTCTGTGTGTTGTGCTGAAAGAGAAGGTGGGGACCTTGAGATTTCTACAGGTATTCATAATGTTTCTGTCAGTCTTTGTTCTCTCTTTCGCTCCAGAGGGTCCGTGTTTCACCTGGACTAGACAGCAAAGACACGCAACTCTGGATCTCAGATTGCTCCCAAGGTGCCTCTTACCATTGTCTCCTTCAAAATCTGCAAATGACAGATGCTGCCGCCACAGCAGCAACCCTGCTGCCCTCAGGGAAAACCCGGCTGCATCTCCTAAACCTAAAGTGGCTGGTCAGGATTACATATTTGGCTGGGCAGACATGTTCTCCCAGCTGGGGGTTAGATGGTCGCTTCTTTCTCTCACTTTGTCTCTCTAAGGCAAACATTTCTGTGTTGGTTTGTTTTTCAGGGTCTTTTTTCCCCTTTTCATAAGCCCTCTGATTCTGCTGCTGTGGACTGTATCTCTGCCATCCCCTGACTCACAGAGTAGAGCATGCACAATTCCCCCTACCATGTGAACCTTATTGTGCACAGCACCCCCTCTCTGTTTCCTAGTAGCTCCCCTGTTTCCCAAGGCTTATCTTCCAACTGGCAGACATGGGATATCACACCTCGCACAGATATCGAGTCTCTCTTCCCAACTGCCTCCCTTCATGTCTGCCCCTGCCATCCTTGCTCTGCATCTCTTTTGCCCTCAGCTCTCACACCTCTTAGGTTGTCACACCGCATCCGTGCATCTGGCTTTAATTGATGTGCAGGTATGCGGTGCTGCACACATGACTGCTAAACAAATAGATTTTGACACAGTCACAGACTGTATTTAAATACATGCTGCACTTTTTTACTTGCGCTGCGCCTTGAACTGATGTGCAGTGATATTGTCTACATGTTTAATGTGGATATAATCAAGCATCTCTAAACGATTGATAAGAATTTAATGAAGTCATATTTGATTTTGTTTAATTATGTAAATTAATCATTTGGTTCCTTATGAAACACTCAAACTGAAAAAAACCTGCATGTCCATAGTTGCACAGATAGATGAAGGTCTGAGAAGTATAAATGAGCACACATTCAATTTCACATTAAGTAAAATATTATTTTGAACAAAATGGATTCAATTACTTTCTATACCTTCTAAACATAAATCCACATACACCTTTAAGTGTTTAAAAGTATCATATACTTGCTGCAAAGTGTGAGAGATGGTAAGTAGAGTGCATCTCTTCAAGATGTTCCTACTGTCACAATGTATTAACAATGTGCTACCAAGAGAAATGCTCAACTGATCCCTCTTTTGAAAGTCAAATAGTGTGTGGCAAAAAATCTTAAGACAAACAGTGTTGCAGACAGATGTGCAACATTTCACAGCACTGCAGCGGCAGACGTGTTGCACTGAGAGGGTCTCTCAGAAGTGCTCACATTGTCTTATCTTTGCAGAGCGGGACTTCGCCTGACTGTGGTTGTTTGATAAAGCGATGGTAAGGTTAAGTAAACTGTATGTGCAAACTTCATGTGCACGTGTGGCATCTGGGGAGTGTGATAAGGTTGCCGTTTATGGCCACTGGCAACATTTTGTACTCATTATAATCCTGTTTGGACAATGGAACATCCTTGTTTACAAAACTGACAAAAAGCACCAACTCATTTGGAATGAATCGAGTGCTTCTCATCAACAGTTTTGCCTCAATTTTTCAAGCAGGCAGGGATATATTGTAGATATTCCATGTTTCTTTCAGATTTTCTAATTACCTTGTATCTTATAGCTCCTTAAATGTTCTATAAACTGATTAATTCTCACATTCTCTGTGAAATGGAGGCCAAAAGTATTCCTCAGTTTAGTGTCTTATACATGACTGAAGAAAGCTAAAAGCTTGTACTTATAGCTGAATAATGAGTTAACCTATTCACCCTTGCTTTAACACTGTCTTTCACAGCTCCAACTTAGCACTTAAGTAGGAGGGTTTCCATCATACTGATGGCAGATTGAATATAAATTTGAATCACAGCTGGCTTTGCCTCGATTAAATCATTTGCAAGGGTTTGCTGGATTTAGTGGAGACGCAATCAGTCTGAGATGTGCCGGAGACAAGATAAATATCTCCTGAATTTACACAGTTATTATCACAACGAGGATAGAATTAGTTCATTCTCCCAAATACCTTGATACATACTTTGTACTACTCTACTGACGCCAATCCGTCCTACTTAAAATGAAGCCCAAGTAATTTTGCCTTTGATTTTGACCCATGTGTCGTGACAAACAAAAGAGGCAAATGTGCGGACGTGTCAGGATACAGCGAAGCACTTTGGCAGAAGAAACAAAGAGGTCTGAGCGGTAAGCATACCTTCAGCTACGATTAATTACAAAAACGAAGTGATCTGACATTGCCCGTAACTATTTACAGTGATCTAACAGTGAAAGTCCCGGAATGATTTTTCATATAGACCACGTGTCTGCGTGGGTCTGGCTTTTGATCTAAACCAACCTAATATCATGTGAGTTTCCTGGAAAGTAAACAGTTTTCAAACGAGCCCAAAAAAGGCCAGTGTTGTACGTAGGGTGGTTTTCAACAGATCTGTCTTACATTACAAATATTGAAGGAAGTTTATGAATGTGGCTTGTAAAAAAGGCTTTGTCCTGCTTTAATTTCACCCCAGATTTATATTTTACGATGATATTTTGATTCCTTCTGTAAATATTTTGAATTGGCGTTTTCTTTTAGGTACAACTTATATAATAGGAAGCAGACAGTTCCTATATTAGCACGCTAAATTCTAACCAATAAGCGGTGCACTTTTCTGTACACCCCTATTTCCTACACATACCAAATAAGGCTGTCAGATGAAACTAAAACAGCAAACCAGTAGATCCTATAATAGCCGGACTAATTGAGCCTCACTGGAATTTGTAGAATTTTTTTGATGTACTTGGCACCAGCCTTACACATACTTGGCAGGTGTAGGGCTGGTGGTCAAAGTGAGTGCACGTTGTGGTCTGAAGTTGTTTAAAAGAGCAGTTGTCGAGGGAAAAAAGGCCAAGAAATACAAACACAGATTCCTTCATTTATTAGTGAGATGTTCCACAGACTGAGTAAATATTCACGGGTAGGTAGCCAACAGAATTGTGACTGCTTTGAGGAAAAGAGATTACAATTTGAAATTTCCACTAAGGCTCCGTTACTCAGACTATTTTGGGATCTGCATGTATTCTGTCTTACTGGGAATTTAATGGAGGGTTTACAACACGCTCGTCTCTCTGCTTTCATTAGCCACCCACAAGGTGTAGTCTTGGAACTGGAGGTGTACTTAGCCAGCGAAGGAATTTCATTTCCAGCAACTTGAAAGATGCAATATGGGCTGTACAATGTGAGTCATCAGAAGCTGCTGAGCTTAGCTGCTAATCAATAACCTTGTTTTTTAAAAAATACAAAAGGTAGGAAATACTACATTTGATGTATTTCTAATTGAAATGTTAAATATTTACCGATTACACATTAAAGTAACACCCTCCTAACTAATATGGAAAGTTTATTTAGCTAATATTATTAATTACTTTATATTAGATCATAGATAACTTCTTGGATGTCATAGGGCCAATGTAAAAGGTCACATGCATGTTTCTGACAAGCCAGTTGCTTCGAGTCGCATTCATTTTTAGAGTAGAGCACGCTCTCGGATCAGTAACGAAACCTTTATTTTAAAACGTCCCTCTCTATATAACTAATAATAATGATATACGAGACACTAGATATGACATTATAACTAACTATCAAGGAACGATTTTTACCAAAAAGCTAATCTCTTTAAAAGTAATAGCAACAAAATGAGTAGTACAAGATATCACATTTTTGGACATGGTGATTCAGCATAACAACTTTAGCGCATCCCACCTTTCGTGACCAGCTCAACATGGGAGAGTTGCATTTTATGCAGCAAATGTTTTATTTCTGTCATCTTACCTTGCAGCTTGGTTTTAGGGGTTTTCCCACAAGGCTTGGTGGCTGTGACGGTGGCAGCGCAGGTCGCGTCCATGAGCGCTCGCTTTAGCACTCCCGTTCTGTTCTTCTTGCCCGTTGCCAGATCGCACTCCCCCCAGGCCTGGAAGTCGTACTTGCATTCACCTATCAAGTAGAAAAGACATCAGACTTTAAATCACCTGCTTTTTGTTAGTGAAGTCGCTCGAAGAAAGAATGGTATGGACGGGTTCAGAAAGGAAACCTGCACATCTTACATTTGTTTTTAGAATCAGAATCAGAATGGGTTTATTGCCAGATGTTGAGGTTTACAACATTAGGAAATTGCTGCGGTGCTTCAGTGCAGACAATAAGAATTAAAGTGCTATGTAGAAAGAAAGATATGTGCATGAGATATACATGAGATATATACATGAGAATAAGAATTATGAGTGCTACGTAGAAAGATATATACATGAGTGCAGGTGGTGATCAGTGCCAAACATGAAATGATGCAGTGACACGTGTTAGTGGCGGGGACAATCATGTGGTTATTGTTCATGTGTCCAACAGCAGAGGGGAAGAAACTGTTCTTATGGCGAGAGGTTCTGGTGCGAATGGACCGGAGCCTCCTGCCTGAGGGGAGCAGGTCAAACAGACTGTGTCCAGGGTGAGAAGGGTCAGCTGAGATCCGGGCTGCACGCCGCAGTGTCCTGGAGGTGTACAGGTCCTGCAGAGATGGGAGTCTGCAGCCAATCACCTTCTCAGCAGAGCGCACAACACGCTGCAGTCTCTGTTTGTCCCTGATAGTGGCTCCAGCGTACCACACGGTGATGGAGGAGGTGAGGATGGACTCGATGATTGCAGTGTAGAATTGCATCATCGTCCGTGTTGGCAGGTTGAATTTCTTCTGCTGCCTCAGGAAGTACATCCTCTGCTGGGCTTTCTTGATGACGGAGGTGATGGTGGGCTCCCACTTCAGGTCCTGGGTGATGGTGGTACCCAGGAAGCGGAATGAGTCCACAGAGGTGATGGGGGTGTCAGTCAGGATGATGGGGGGGAGTGGGGCTGTGTGCTTCCTGAAGTCCACAATAATCTCCACTGTCTTCTGGGCATTCAGCACCAGGTTGTTGTGGCTGCACCAAGACACCAGACGTTCAACCTCCCTCCTGTAGGCAGACTCGTCCCCGTCTGAGATGAGCCCAATGACGGTGGTGTCGTCTGCGAACTTGATTAGCTTGACAGACTGGTGGGTGGAGGTGCAGCAGTTGGTGTACAGGGAGAAGAGCAGAGGAGAAAGAACACAGCCCTGAGGGGAGCCGGTGCTGATGGTCCGGGAGTCCGAGACATTCTTTCCCAGCCTCACATGCTGCTTCCTGTCCGTCAGGAAGTCAGTGATCCACCGGCAGATGGGATCAGGCACATTCATCTGGGAAAGCTTGCCTCGGAGATGGTCTGGAAGGATGGTGTTGAAGGCAGAGCTGAAGTCCACAAACAGGATCCTGGCGTAGGTTCCTGGGGAGTCCAGATGCTGCAGGATGAAGTGTAGGGCCATGTTGATGGCGTCGTCTACAGACCTGTTGGCTCTATATGCAAACTGCAGGGGGTCCAGGAGGGGGGCCGTGAGGGTCTTGAGATGGGAGAGAACTAGGCGCTCAAATGACTTCATGACCACAGATGTCAGAGCCACGGGTCATGAAGTCATTTGAGCGCCTAGTTCTCTCCCATCTCAAGACCCTCACGGCCCCCCTCCTGGACCCCCTGCAGTTTGCATATAGAGCCAACAGGTCTGTAGACGACGCCATCAACATGGCCCTACACTTCATCCTGCAGCATCTGGACTCCCCAGGAACCTACGCCAGGATCCTGTTTGTGGACTTCAGCTTTTAAAAGGAGTTCATTGTAATCAGTGACTGTAACAAGCCTCTGAGCCTGGGGAGTGCTGAGTCATTGACTTTGAATGGGTGTTTGATGAGCAGTTGCCTACCCTCTTCCATCAAGAGAAACTGTCCACCGCTCACAAAGTGCCTTCATGAGACCATTTTCTTAACAACAAAGTAAAGTATGTTTATGTTTTTTCCTGCTGGAGTCGGTGATGCTTCACAGTTTGAGTCTCATATTCTTGATATGATGAAACCTTCTAAAAGATGAATGTAATCAAGCAGAGCCTGGCTCCCGGATAGATGTCATTTTAGAGGAGGACAATTTTATATATTTACATATTCGTGATGTTTGGGGCGAGGTCTTGCTGGTGCTTTCATTTCATCATACATTTTAAACAACTTAAATTCAACCAAAAGAAGTGCAAGATTTCTCTAGACGGATGGCAACAGTCGCTAATGCACTGTATGTTACGGATATTGGTTTGAAATGCATGCAGGCGTGTGTACGTTAGTGTTTGTTTATGTACTGTATGTCCATGTCCCACTTATCTCTCTCCATTAATTTTTTTTCCCCAGTCTAGCCGGGTTCCCTCGAGGATGTGACACTCATTCTTCTGCCTCCTCTCTCATCAAAGCATCAGCGCCCTTGTCACTGCTTCTGAGATCCCAAGGTGCTCATCAGAGGAGGGGAGAGGTGGGAGAAGGGGCGAGGAAAAGAGGGGCGAAGAGCGAAGAGGGGGAGTGACAGGGCCATTGTTGCAAGAATCCTACAGGGACTTCCTGAGCAACCAACTTTAAAAACCCTATGCCTCCACAGCTGTAAATTGTCTTGGAGAGAGAGCTCCCTTGCTGACTACCAGGAATTTGTCAGGCAGCTCATGTATTCTGTAAGGTGTTTCATACAGTGTAACATACAGTATTTGTGCTGGCAAAAATGATGGTTGCAAAAGTGTGAAAACACCCCCTCATGACTATTCATTAAACCAAAGTCACAAATCACTGAATATAATTTGTTAAGCAGTGAAAAAGACCTCAGTCATAACTCATTTCTACAGAGCCTAAAGAAACTGGAGTGCCATCAGATAGAAACAGCATATATGCAAAATGAAATATCTTCGTGAAACAGCCAACATTTTGCTTTTGATGTTGTTTCATACATTTCACCATCACTAAGATCATCCCCACCATCTATTCTTCATATCACATACTCTTTATTTCTGGAATGATTTCTAGTTTAAGTCCTTCTTGCTTTCAAAATCTTAAAAAATATGCACATAAATTTTATGTACCGTACCGTGTTCATGAGTCATCCTAATTTCCTTATATTTTGCTTCCAACAAGATTTTTTCCCATTTTTAAAGTGGTCTTAAGGATTTTTTTTTGGTTTTTCAAGCTATTTAATACTGATCTATAAATATTTCAAGGATAAAAAAAGTCACCTTTCTTTTTCAAAGAACCACATCATTTGCTCTCTTCTCTTTTTTTAGTTGAATGTATATAAAATGCTAAAGATAATACACAGTGTGACGGATAAAAATAAGCAATTTTGCACCAACAAGGTGATTCCTAAAAGCTATTAACTGAAAACTTGCTATAGCTCAAAAAAACATGAATGGTATGTGAAAGTCGTGTCTTTTGCTGGAAAAGAAATGCAGCAAAGACCTGACACAGGACCTGAGAGACACGGCCATTTCTGATGACTACCTGATCCATCTACTCATCAGAAATGGTCTCAGAGGAAGTGTGCCTGTCAGTCATTTAAAGGAAGGGAAAAGGCTGAGATATGCTAAATTACATAAGAATTGGACTGACTGCGACAACATGTCTTGGGGAGTGATAGATCTCAATTTTAAATGTGTGTTTCTAATCATCACGAGTATGTATGGAGGACAGGAGGTCAGGAGAGAGGTACAACAGTACAGTACAGTAAAAACATGGTGGAGGCTCTGTCATAGTTTAGGGCTCCATTTCAGACAGTGTTGTTTGCTAGAATTGATCGAATTATGAGTATAGAAAAGCATGCTTGGATAGAAAAACATACAATGGAGCACTGTCAGTCATGGATTGGTCTGCCCAGAGCTTAAATAACATTATCGAAGCAATGTAAGATCGTGCTGACAGAGAACAGAGAAAAAGGCAGCCAACATTCAAAGAAGGATGGTATAAACTAGTGTTTTTCCCTTATATACTGTATATTCTTGTATGTGCACGTCTACATTTCATCACTGCAACATTTTCCCATTTTCTGAGCAATATAGAATAGAATAGCCTTTATTGTCATTGTACAGAGTACAACGAAATTGGAGTGCCACTCCTTTGGTGCAAGTTTCAATAATAAATATAAATGTAAAATATAAAAAGTACAAAAAAAACAATCGTAAGTACTCAAACAATAGTATGTACAATATATATAAAGAAACAAGTGATGTCTTGAGACTTTTGCAAAAATATTGCATGCTTGTGTTGGTTGTATGACATATGAGTATATGGGGATGGTCATATATTATATGGAGTGGGCAGAATTTGTTCTATGACTAACCATTAATCCCCTTTCCTGGCAATAAGAGATCCAGTTATTTATTAATTTTAATTCCTTTCCTGCATTTTCATTTCCACCTAATAAAGAAGCAATGTGCTTGTGTTTTTGTGCTATGAAAAACCTGCATATGCTAACAGTTTTATAGAAATGCACCATGGAACCAAATATTTCTACTTCCTAGTAATTCTTCTCCATTCAGCTCTCACATAGCTGCTTTCTGTGGATTCATATTGTATCAGCCACTTCAGCACTCCATATGACTTATCTCTTTCGGTTTATTATAATGAGACCCATTACCTGCTGTGTTTGTTACCTTGGTCACCAGTCCCATAGGTACTTGTCTTTTTTGTGTCATGCTGCTGGAAACCCCAGTTTTACAATATTGTGCCCACCTCTTATATTAATATTTATTCTCCTCGCATCACTGTGTTATACTTTGGCAAGAGGCAAAGAACAGTTTGGGCTGTGTGCTGCAAACTGGAAAACCAACGTTAACCTAGTTTTCACTAGTTGGTTTTTAAGGGTCTTTTGGGTCTTAGTATTCTAATTAGATGTAAGAGTTTTGCCAGATGGGATGTCAAATCTTTTATGCTCAGGACTCTTAGAACTATACTAAAAAAAAAAATCCCAGTTTTTCATGTCTCTTTTAAGACTTCATAGCTAAAGGCATATAATACAGCTCCTTATTTGAGTACGCTACCTACTAGAGCTTAGATAATAAGTGTACTAGTAACATAGTATATTAATTAATGGCAAACAGACAATTTACTTAGGTCTATATTTGGATATGCTGCAGCTAACAGCCAGGGTTGAAGTAGAGGGTCTTTTCACACCTATTCTTACAGGTTCTGTTATCCATTTTTTTCAAGTACAAAAGTATCCACACTTAAAACGACACTGCTCTCATTTTGCAGGATTTCCAGCCAAGAGGGCCAATTCACACTTTTAATTTTTTTTATTTTCTAAACTAACTTTCCACAGTTTCAAACACGCAGATGTGAAACTTAACGCCACTCCTCCAAAACTTTTCTTGCAGTAATCTATGTAGCCAGTTAGCACCATTATTTCCTGCAGTGTGTTCATCATTCGTGACAGGCTCATTGCAGAGCAGCAGGCTCTTGCCTGACAGGCCTTACTGTGGGAACAAATGTCCTCCAGGCTTGTCACTGCAAGACATTTCGGCTGTAAAAGCCTCACCGTCTCAAGCCCAAAAAAGAAAATGACAATGCCAGGCAATTATTCCTATGTTTTCCATGACAATATATTATATACTGCATAGATGTTTTTGTTGTACCTCTAATTAGCTAGCTTACTCATTCCTATTCTGAAAATGGGACCATTGTTTGTGTAAATGACGGGCCACAATAAATCATCGGGAGACGTGGTGGGAGATGGATGGCATCCATGTATTTGTACAGAAGGAGGGGAGTCCTGGGTCATTTAGAAGGCATAAATTATTTAAAAACCTAAAACAGTAGGTATTCTAAATTCTACTGGGAAAAGTAGATCCTTCTTTTCCTACTTCAACAAAGCAACATGTGAACATTTATCACCTCCAAACTTCTTTTTCCAGTTGCACGGGATCTTGCAGCGCTGGGTCTTGATGGTCTGCTTGCAGTCAGTGCCGGCGCGCGTTCCCTCCCTGGTGCCAAGTCCACAGTCCCCTTCGTTGGCTACGCACACACTCCACTGCCAATCCCCACAGTCTGACTTGCGTTCCTTCTTTCCTGTAGAATCACATCCATATTATAACACAACATCAAAATAGATAGCGCTGAGCAGGAATCCCCATGAACGTCTGTTTACAGATCTTGTAAAGAGCTGCTCACAATACCTGACAAAAGACAACAAATGTCACTACTTTTAGGCTTAAAACAACATAATTTGGGTCCCAAGACAACACAGAAGGAATCAAATCTCGAGGCATGAATTTAGCGAGATGTGAACTTATCAGGTCATCTCTACTAAGGCTAGTAGCTACAGGTTGTATTACTTCTATCAGTATAAAACAACTGAAACTTAATGAAGTGAGAGGGCCAGAGCTCCACTGAGGGTAATCTAAAACATAGACTAAACCGATGATAGTGCTTGTTCTATTACACTGATTTTTGTACTTGCTGCCAAAAGTTAATGAGAGCTCACAGTGCACTCATACACTGCTGACCTAAACTGGTGAAGAACTGTCTGAAAAAGCAAGGCTGTTTTTAATTCTTCTTTTAAGCTGAGTTTAGTAGCAAGTATTCCAAAAAAGGGGAAAGTTTAAATTGTTAATTAAATGAAATAGTGTTTCAAACACCCCTTGATTGTTGTTCATTGTGTATTTTAGGACAAACAAGGTGTGTTTTCCTTTTGTTTTGTTTGTAATTTCTTAAAATAAATGAATATAGAACAAATAATATAGTATTCCAATAACATGGTTCTCCATTACTCATGTCAACTCCTGAAATGGTGCGTGTTCAGCCAGACACCCGCGTGATTCTGTTATCTTGTATTCTAGAGGGTCAAAACTTGAGATTTTAACATCAGCTGTGAAGTTATTTCCCACAGTGAAATATGATTTAGGTCTTACATCAATCTTGCTCGTGATTTTTATTTATTAAATCTTCTGTTTATGAATTCCTCGCTTAGCCTTCTGCAATTGCAGACCAACTTCTGTTAGATGGTAGAAACTGGAAGGATAGATGGATGGTTGGATGTTCGTCTGTTAAAGTACCCCCTTTAGGACTGTATCACATTATTTTAAGGCGGCTGTAATGAGTTTAGGTGTTTGCACTAATTTCCAATGCAAATTAACTTTTTTCCCCTGAATTTAAATTAGGTTAAATGTGTTTTCTTTACCCAAGCGGGATTACTCCACTTTTTTTTTGTTCCTTATTGCAAATTATTCCTATTTGTCTCTTGTTAATTCTCATAGGAGACCAATTATTTTATCCTCAAAGTTGTATTTTAAAAATTATATTTGTATTTTTTGAAGAGTTTTGTATGACTAAATTAGTTGTTCAACAGGACAGTGAAATGTGACAGCATGCACACTGCTTAATTTAAGGTTAACTAACACTTTTCCTCTTTATCTTCTGACTTATATACTTAACAGTTTGAAGGAATCACCTTGTTTTTCTGCTTTGCCTCCTTCAGCTGCAATCACTGTAAGCACCAGGAGTGCTATTGCCACCCGTGTCCACTGCTTCTGTCCATTCATTCTGAAAGTCCCAAAAAGACAGCTGTTAGCAGGAGAATCCTACTTCTTCACGGTTTAAATGTTACAGATCAAGATCAAGCAGTTATTCTGTGTTCCTTAAAATACCTTTTCTATAAGCAACTATAGTCAGCTAATCCACTCCCTTAGTTCACACCAGACACAAAACCCCAATCCCAGCAGGTAATCTGATATCATTGCCACTCCACATCAGTTAAAGCTCAGATCATTTTATTCTTTGAATCCTATAGGCAGTTGGCATATCTGCAAGCCACTTTGCAACCATCATTTCCTCAGCTTCTCCATTCCATGCTGTCTGGCTTCATTAGCATTATGGATGTTGCCACTGATATGTGATTTTAGGTTTTTTCTACCAACCTGCCTGTGCTCTGAATACCCTTAGGTTTCCATGTATGCATGTGGGAGGGGATGTTCTAACATTTCAAAGCTCTGATTTAAAAGAAAATACACCTGAAAAGCAATCGTCATGCAGCCATCCATCACACGGATCAACAAGAACATCCTGCAAAATCTCGTTTCATGTTAGCCCCACAGTGCTGGGGTCTGAAATCAACATTTTGTTTGTCTGCACTCAAAGTAATTTGGTCTCGGTGTTGGTGAAATGTTCACTATACGGATTTCATTTATGTCAAATTTAATGTCAAAATTCTCTTTTTCTACACCCAAAAGAAAGAATCCTGAATGTTATTGAGTTTCTCACTTAATCTGTTTTTGGATTGTCAGTCAAGTTAAGTTGATCCTTCTGGTCACTTTACTGATGGATGCAAATATACTGTAAATAGCCCATAATTTATAATTATCTGACCCACACTAACTGAATGATAGAGTTCATTGTTGTACTGCCTAATTGTGTGGATGCTTTAAGCATCCACACAATCATATTTTCACGTAGAACAACCATTCAAACTTTAAAATGTTCTCAAATTATTGGGCTATTCAGGTATGATTCAGCTTTTTCAAATCTTTTACCGTTTTACTTTTATGCCTCTTAAAGTTTTCAGTTGCAAAATTGTGATTTTTCACAAAATACATGCGTTGTTATGGTTGCTATGCACTTGGCTTCCAGTGTGCCACTGAAGGTTTTGCAGTCTTCTCTTCATGTCCGAACAACTTCTTGCTACTTGCTCAATCTTCACTCAACTTCCACAAATTATACATCAAAACATAGGTATTTTTGCTGGGTTTCCGAAAATGTCACTATCATTGTTGTGGTATTCATAGAACTTTCGCAAATCTCCTCAGACCAACACAATGTCGGAAAACTCTCCATATAAAGTCAATGGAGAGTTTGTTCAAAATCACCGCTGCATTTCTGTAATGAGAGGCATATTCGAATCGTCATATCTCCTTAACGAAGCAAAGTTAAGACATGAGGCTTGTCCCGGTATATCTTCAGACACTCGTGACGCTCACAATTCAAGAATTTCTTTCTCACGTATTACCGTTCTGAAATGAGTTGGACTTGTTTGAGGGTAGGAAATTCGTCCGTCGCTCAGATTTCTTCAGATTTCAAACCCTGGAAATGAACCACTTTTTTCTCTCGTCATAACTTTTTGTTGGATTTCCACAGAGACCTGAAAATTTCCATGACTGTTCACCAAAGCCTGCTGTCTCTTACGGTGAAAGAATGATATCGATACTCCAAATAGATTTCGAGTTACAAAGCGTTGCTTGAGGGCAAGTCAAGCCAGTTTTTGCTTCGCTCTACTCAGTTATGGTGCATTAGAAGTCAAATATCTTTAATAATTCACATTTTAATGATAAATTGTCAACACTGGAAGATTCCCCCATCTCTTCTGAACAAAACGGTGTAAGAATGACCGCTCTAGCCCCTACGGTTAGGAAATTATGGTCATTTGTTTGAGGGGAGTCGTCACTATGAGAAATAGGCTGCAATAATCCTGTGCCTCTCTGTGCTGCGTGTGTAAATAGATGCACCTGTTTTCTGCCAAATATAGTATTTCTGATTATTTATAGTTTTTCTACTAAATCATAGTACAGTATTTCTGCTTTTTATAGGATTTGTGCTAAAACATAGTATTTCTACTAAATGTAGTATTTATGCTTAATCATACTATTTCTGCTTTTCATAGAATTTGTGCCTAATATAGTATTTCTGCTAAATTACAGTATTTATGCTTTTTATACTATTTGTGCTAAAACATAGTATTTCTACTAAATGTAGTATTTATGCTTAATCATACTATTTCTGCTTTTTATAGGATTTGTGCCTAATATAGTATTTCTGCTTTTTATAGGATTTTTGCTCAAACATAGTATTTCTACTAAATGTAGTGTTTATGCTTAATCATACTATTTCTGCTTTTTATAGGATTTGTGCTTAATATAGTATTTCTGCTAAATTATAGTATTTCTGCTTTTTATAGTATTTGTGCTAAAACATAGTATTTCTACTAAATGTAGTATTTATGCTTAATCATAGTATTTCTATATATTTCTGCCAGGTCCCCAGGCAGCCAATCCTCTGTGAGGACTGAGACATTCAAATTTTCAAATCAGGGCCTGCACGGCTTCCCAGCCAATCATATATGTGTCCTAAGGCATTCAAATTTGCATATTGGGGCCTTCATGGCTTCTAAGCCAGCCAATCATATCTGAGGGCTGAGGAATTCAAATCCACAAATCAGGGCCTGCACGGCTTCCCAGCCAGCCAATCATATATGTGGTCTGAGGCATTCAAATTTGCATATTGGGGAATTCGTGGCTTCTAAGTCAACAAGTCATCCATGTCATATATCTCTAAAAATTCATATTTTAATGATAAATTGTCAACACTTGAAGATTCCCCCATCTCTTCTGAACAAAACGGTGTAAGAATGACCGCTCTAGCCCCTACGGTTAGGAAATTATGGTCATTTGTTTGAGGGGAGTCGTCATTATGAGAAATAGACTGCAATCCGGTTGTTCAATGATGACGCGACGAATCCTACTTCCGGGTCTAAAGTAGTCTGCGTTTAATATGGCATTTGTGTTGTTAACATGTTTAATGTTATGTATTTTCTTCTATTTGATCTCAAAAAGCTCCTAAAACAGTCAGCGATCACTGTTGACCTCCCTCGGCTTTTATTACCGCTAATCATTTATTTAAGCTCAGTTTTTAAAACCTTAGGATGTAACTACAGCCCAGCCCATGCAGCAGTATATGAATGACTAACCTCGTATTGTGGATGGATTATCTCAGTTGTTCTCCTGGCTGAAGTTTGGTCCGTTTACAGCATCCTGCCATGCAATTACATTTGTTCCTGACCACCGAGAACACTCACGGTAACTTTTATCAAGTGGAAAAAAAGTTAGCTTGTTTATATTATGCTAACATAGCTGTGTCGCTAGCGGTCACGTAGCACATCATTATATACCAGCTAGCCAAACTTCAGTAACCCTACAAACGTCACTGCTGTTTAGCTTTCTGTCTTCATTTATGTTGGAAGTGATAACAGAGCTGTACGTTTTAATTTGTTTCCAAAACCCCGCAGTCAGGACATGCTATATTGTATTTAGATAGAAGCTAGCGAGCTAACTCCCTGCTAACTTCTAACTCCGTTAAATGTCATAAATTCTGTTTTCATGGATGCCTGGATGTTAAACTCAATTGTTACACCTGGTAGAGCAGAACGCTGATCATTAAAGATGAAAGACTTTAGACAGTTTTTCAACTCACAGTAATGCCATAGTGATCGTTTGATATATGGACCTGCAGCGGAGTTTAGACCCAGACACGGCTAGTGACGTTAGACTGAACAACCGGATAATCCTGTGTCTCTCTGTGCTGCGTGTGTAAATAGATGCACCTGTTTTGGCGGGAAAAAGTGCACAGGCTCTCTGATTGGTGGATTCAAATTCAGCAGCTCCCAGGCTGACTGAGCTAGAAACTTACTTCTCTCTCCCTGTGTGTGTGTGTGTGTGTGTGTGTGACAGAGAGAGAGAGAGAGAGAGAGAGAGAGAGAGAGAGAGAGAGAGAGAGAGAGAGAGAGAAGGCCTTTTAATGGGATGATCTCATTCTAAGATTCAAATTCAATATATTTAGACTGGTTGACTGAATTGGATCTTGTGTGTGTGTCTCTCTGTGCATGTGTGTTTCCTTATGTGTACATATTTCTGATTGTGTGGCTGTTATATATTTTTTTGCTGATTTTTTTCATTTAACAAGTATATTTGAGGGACCCTCAGCATGTTCAGCATTTCTTCAGCTGTCCATTTTGCTTTTCCAATTTTTCTGTTTAACTTATTACTATTGTGCTAAATCATACTATTTCTGCTATTTTATAAGATTTGTGCTTAATATACTAGTTCTGCTTTTTATAGGATTTGTGCTTAATATACTATTTCTGCTTTTTATAGGATTTGTGCTTAATATACTATTTCTGCTAAATGTAGTATTTATGCTTAATCATACTATTTCTATATATTTCTGCCAGGCAGCCAATCCTCTGTGCGGACTCAGACACATATCACATATCAGCCAGCCAATCATGTCTGAGATCTTCCGTTTCCTCTCTCGTCATATCTCAGCGACGGTTGTACAAAGAGCAATGAAAATCGCAGTCAAAGTACACCAAAGTCCGCTGATTCACCCAGTACAAGAATTATGCCTCTAGTCCACCTAGTTTTTGAGTTACACAACGTTTTGTAACTCCAAAAAAACGGCGTTTTTCGCCTCTCACCGGGATCTAATTCTGACTGCTCATCACCCTGTTTTTCAAAACGGCTCCTCTCTTTCCCAGTGGCGCAGTTGGTAATGACACGGGTCTGCAAGCCAAAGATCGTGGGTTCGATTCCACCTTGGTCAACATGTTTTTTTTCCCTACAAATTAATACACTGTCACAGACCAGTAATTCATATTCATCATTTATTACAATTCTGCAAACTTTTATGATTTTACCAGCTTTTCTAATATGGACCTCACATTCTTAACACTCCATGGCACAAATACTCTTCCCTTTAGGCTCTGTGTATGTGTGTGTGTGTGTATCAATATTTCTCCCATTTTAAAGTATTACTCCTCCATAATTGTATTTCTGTTAAATCAAAGTACTTTTACTACATCTTAGTACTTCTGCTCAATCATAGTATTTCTGCTAAATCATTGTTATTATGCTATATTGTAGTATTTCTGCTCAATCATACTATTTCTACTATATTATATTTTTCTTTCTAAATATAGCATTTCTGCTATATAATTGTATTTCTGCTATGTTATAATATTTGTGCTAAACCAGAGTATTTGTGCTGTATCATAGTATTTCTGCCAAATTATAATATTTGTGCTAAAACATAGTCTTAATTTAAAATTACAATATTCATAGTTCATCACAGTGTCTCTGGTAAATCACAGTATTTCTGCTATGTTGTACTATTTTTCTAAATCATAGTGTTTCTGTAATGCTTAAGTATTTTTGTCTAAATATATTCTTTCTGTTATCTTATACTATTTCTCCTAAATTCTTGTATTTTTGAGAAGTTATGTTTCTGGTAAGTTACAATATTTCTGCTAAGTTCTGCTATGCTATTGTATTTCTGCCAAGTATTATGTTTCCTCTAAGATATTGCAGTTCTGCTAAGTTATTCCATTTTAGCAAAGTTCCTTTGCTTCTGCAAAGTTTTTACAATTTCTGCAACTTTTCAGCTTTTTCAGCTACTTTTTGCATACAGCTTCAGCTTTAAAGCATCCACACTGCATTTTCGCAGGAAATGCAAATTTTTCTAGTTAGATATAAGATGCCCAAATTACTCAGCCAACACATGTACAACATATAGCACAACATATTTGTTCTTTTTCTTTTAATATAGATACAATCATTGTTGAAATTCACAGGTATTCTTATTTTTTGCCATCATAAAATGCAATATTCCCAGAGGCTCGAGAGACTTGAGATGCTTTGAGTCCAGGCTTACTGAGGTGCAAAACATTTGCTCAAGAAAAGATTATACCTGCAGCAAGAAAAGAGCAAGGAAGCAGAGGTGACCTCCATCATGTAGCCACTGTACAATTATTGAAACTGTTGAGAAATGTAGCCATCTGCCTCATTTTTGTCCAGTGCAGCTGACATTAGAGATTCAAAATCTAGCTGATTTATGATTTCATAAATCAAACTAAAGCCATGTTTCATATTTCCCGACCTTATTTAGTCCTCCTGCTGGTTTTGGATTGGTAGAAAGCTGTTACTGTCACTACCACTAGCCTAATGCACTAAGATGAAATTGCTGCAAAAAGCTTACTTTTTTTTTGCTCTACTGCCCTCTCCTTTTTTTCTGAGTGAGATCCTCTAGCCGACAGCACTCTCTGAGGGGGAAACAGCATGAGACTGAAGCAATTACAAAGTGTCTGACGCCAGAAACGCTCCTCTGGGCTCGAATTCTTGTAGAACAGTTCAGCCTGGCAGGGAAATAATATACATTTGTCATTTTTAATTAATCACGAGCTGGATCTGAGCTGTCCATCCTATTGTGCGTTCTCAGCTTTTCATTTCACTCACTTAAGATTCCACATAAGTTGAGTCTATGGCAGTGAGCGCCTCTGAAATGTAAAGGCATTCAAATGTTATATTTAATTATTTGCTGCTATTGAAGTAAGTTTTATCCCGGAGTTAATGTCTTCCAGCACTCCTCTGAAATTCATAATGGACCTTATGCCAGCGCCTGTAGTTTGCCTAGCAGATTGTTTTTATACTTTACTGAGTGCTCAGCTCACAGAGAAGCCCCGTTTTGATTAAATACTTCAGACTCCGTCTCCCAGTTTTTAAGAGGTCCACAACTATTCATCTCCATAACCCAAAGTATGAAAGGGGGGAAAAAATTTGAATCCCAACTGTAAGAAGTATGTACAATGATTTCTAAAAGATTCATAGAGAAAGCCCAATGAAAGCACACTGATAAAGATCATTTTCCAAGAAAAAGGCATTGTGGCCTTTCAAAAGATAAGAAAGCCGTTCCCTGAGTTAGTCACACAAAGAATGATAGGCTTTTGGTGCAGTGCAGGCATAATAATAGGGGACATGGGAGATGACTTTGAATGAGCACTACATACAGCAAGTTAAAGTAAAAATATGTCCTGGAATTGAGCTGACTTAACCATTTCCTCTGTAGAAAGTGGATCCTGGGAGACAAGTTCTTCCTCTTCGAGAAGTTAATAATTTAAATGAAAGTCACTGTACCTGTTTTCAGAGCATGACAGCACCTATAATGGATGGATGGGTCTGAGCATTTGACTATACTTCAGTAGGCATGTGTGCTGCCAGTGTTCGACTTTGATAAGAAGCCTTCCAAAGTGCCGTCTTAAAGGACAAGCGCATATGCTTTCCATAAATGCTTTCTCTCACTTTCTTTACGCTCAGAGGCACCTACAGCTCTACACATTGACAGAAAGGTAAAGACTCGGCTCCTGCTACAACCTGAGCACAAACCAGCCTTCTTTCATGACTCACACCCCTATAGTTTGACTGAACCAATGGGGGGTTTGTAAAAAACATAATTCTCCAAGGTCCCTCAAGTCACCTCTTCCCTCCGTGTAGCCAAAAGGAAATTGGTGTATTCAGATAAATACATACAGACTCCAAATAAAGGAAGGATATAGCTACTGTGATGCAAGTCGATTGGTTTATAAAGTTCTGTTTTGAATTCTCATCTTAAGCAATTCAGTTTTTTGCTAATTTTTTTAAACTGGTCAACATGAAAGGTGCATCTAACGAGAAAAATAGGACACTGCATGCTTAACTTCGTTTATTGCCCATTTTACTTCCATTTTACTAAAATGGGAACTTTTTTTCCAAGTAAGACATGAAACTTGCAATTAGGATTACACTCATCGACTACTTTCTTAGATAAGCCTGTTCAACTGCAGGGCAAGTATTTAATCAGCCAATCACATGACAGTAGCTCAATACAATTAGGCAGGTCGACATATTCGAGACGAACCAGGTGAAGTCAAATCAAATATCAGAAGACGAAGAAAAGTGATCTAACTTGATCTGAGTATTTCAGGACTTGCTCATCCTGAAACGATCTCTAAGGTTTACAGAGAATTACCCCAAAAAGACAAAATATCCATTGTGAGGTAGTTTTCTGACTGAAAATGCCCTGTTGATACCAGGCTGCTTCCGGAAGTAATGAAGCTAACACGAAGCAAGGTATGCAGAAGAGTACCTCTGAATACAGAGCATAGCAAACTTTGAAATAGATGGGCTACAGCAGCAGAAGATGATACCGTGTGCTGCTTCTGTCAGCTAAGAACAGGAAACAGAGTTACAGTTCACACTGATTCACCAGAATTGCACAAAAAAAACTTCCCCTGGTCTCACGTGACTCCTTTCTGGCATTTTCTTTCATTTTTTGGCATGAACAACATGAAAGCCTGGATCCTTGTATGGCTGCGTCAATGGCTGTGCCATGCCGCAAGGCTCAAATCATCTCAAACCGGTGTTTGAACATGACATGTCATGTGTGAGTGTGTGTGAGTGTGTGCGTCTGTATTTTAAACTGTAAGGTGTACCTAATAAAATGTCCATTGGGTGTAGAAGCCTATTAGAAAAATGTTGATGAAGTGAAAGTGAAGTGAGCAGGCCATGTTTTTTTTCTCTACATTCAGATGTGTTTGAAGAAGAAAAGAAAAGTCACTTCTGTTTGTCATTAGAAAAATGCAGGAAGCCTTTTTGATTGGTTTCATATTTCAGACTTTAATATTACGTCCATCTTTTATGTCTAGTCTATAAAAGATTATCATAAAATTCTTAGACATTTTAATGTTCAGCTAAAGTTGATACCTAAGTAGCCTGACACAAGAGAGCAAGAGTCATTAATCATTGCCGAACTTATTATTGCCAGATTCCAAACTAGATATTGAAGGCAGGAAATTGCTGTAAGTAAAGGTTTAGTGAAGTGGTGCTTTTCAAATAAGAGATTTTTTTTTTGCCCTCAAGGTTGTCTTTGGACAATACCCCTCACTGCCCGTCTTTCCCCAGTGCAGGAACAGGAGAAGTGAATGTTTGCAAACCTCAACAAAAGGGGTTACTTTAGTTGGAACATCAGAAACATCCTGTGGTTGATGTGGCTCATGAGCCACTAAGAATGAGCCCTATCAAACCCTACCATTTGCCCCATTGATCCAAACAAATCTGTGAGTTTGCTGGTGAAAGAAAAGGAGGAGGAAAGCCAGTACCGGGCACAGATCGATGGATCTTCAGTGACTCCTCACATGCTTCAATAAATACGAACAAGATGCTCCTCCACTCCACAATAACCCCGCATTCAAAACACATCCCATCTCTTTCCCCTCTCTCGCGGACTGACGTAATCCCTGCTGAGAACATAAAGGAGAATCTATTTATACGATCGGATCCTTTGGTTGCGTTTGATATGAAGGCAGGAGGCGATGGAGTCAACAGTGAAGGAATAAAGGAGAGAGCAGTTTAATGAATCAATTATATGGCCCAAGAAAAGGGGAATTGCTCGGGTTATTAGCTGTACCGGCTGAGCAAAAAATATTTCCACCATTACCCTTCTGTGAAGAATAGATTTTGGTTTCTTTAATTAAAGCTGTTAACCTCTCACAATCCAGTTCCTAATCAGAGAACTTGTATAAATACATTTGGGGAGCATGCAATTAGGCAACAGCTCCTCTGTGTGTTTATAATGAACACAAATATTACCATAAGACATATGTATACATTTAATATCACTTAGCTGCATATGAATTATACATTTTTAAACAACTCCTGGCTCCCAGAAGTAAATCAAAGGATGCGCTTTCCAAATGGGAGACACTTTTGGCTATCTCTAATTTCATCACTCAATATTTAGACTTGCTCAAGAGGAAATCTTTTTTCATTTGTGATATGAGTTTAGTCCAAATGTGCAGTAATGACAATTAGTAAAGTGGGTCACATGGGTTGGTTGTTTTTGTGAACATAAAGAGAATAATTACCCCAATCTAGAGTTCCAATCAGCATTAAAGGGAGTTCCAGTTCGTTATTGAGCCTTTGAGGCTGCTTTTAACACCAAATGAAATTCATGCAATGAATTCATGCAATGAATTTCATTTGGTGTGCAATTATTCATTTGTAATAATTACACATAGTCAATCAACACAACACAAGCCATGAAAGCAAACAAGTTGTGATAAATACAGCAACACCCTGCACATGTCCCAACTAATCATCAGATACAGTCACTGACACTGAGCAGAGCGAAGCTGATGCGCAAACATTTAAACTCACAAATAACAAGATTAGATTTAAGTTATCTTTTATTGTAGCATTTCAAATGCAGTGAACTTTTTTTTTTTTTTTTTTTTTTGCTTCAAGTGGTCAAAAGTCATCATCTTTTTGGAAAATATTTTAAAATCCATAAAGATCGACAATCAGATTTTGTGCAGACCTCAGGAGACTTGGGAACATTGTACTTGAGTATATATTCAAACTATTATAAAGAGCATAGAAATTAATGGAATGGTCAGAAAATCAGTTTAATGTCCCCACATTCAAGCTCACAATGTCAAAAAAAAATCAGTTGTACTTCGGATCGTAACAAGGGTTAAGCAACAGGTCAGACAAGAACAAGTCACAACTCTCTCTTCTATTTCATTTGCTAAATAAAAGGAGGGATGACAGCCAAAAGTGTTCCATATCATAAAGCTGACTGACGGAACAACACTGATCAGAACAGAAGAAAAAAAATGAAAAACTCACTCCTCATGTGTCCCCATATGGAAAACTAAATGTGTTGTGAAGGAAAAAAATGGTCCTGTAAGCTTTTTGCTCCCCGATATCCTTCTAGCCTCTCTAGCTTCTCTATTTTCAGTTTTAACATTTCACATGATAGAAAAGGTAACACTAAGTCAGCACTCACAGTTTTCTACCAAGTGATTAAAAATATGTTACTCAGGTCATTTGGAGGTCTGTACAGATGAACTGAGAGAAGACAAACCTTTAAATCTTTACTGCGATGTGCATTTACCTGTATCTGTGTTCCCTAAGCACATCTGCACATCTGTGACTGCAACTTTACCTGCCGCCAGTTTTAAATCTTTCTGTTTAGTCTGAAAATGTCAGGGAACGTATTACACTGCTATAAGATGTAATGGATCACCTACTGTACAGAGAAAAGCACGTAGGGTTATCAACCAGTTCTGCAGAAGTGGTATAAAAAATATTCTTCTTTAGGTTTGTGGAAAAATATAAATCAACTCTCAAAATAAAAAAAGAAAGAAAAGAAAAATAAATGAATATGTATTATAACAGGTAGAATTTTGAGCAGCACCGTCTTTGTTGATTATTGATTCACGTCATTGGTGCAAATGGAAATTTGGAACCTGACAGAGACTCAACTTTGAGCATCTTAGCAAACAGAAACTGTAGAATCACGCTTCTGTAAAAGTGCTCCAACCTCAAATCTGCCCAACATCATAGGCGCAATAATACAGGCATTTTTGCAGCAAAGTGCCAAACCCATACCAATTTTCTTCCCTCATTCTTTTCATAAATGCCTAGATTGGATCATGCTCCCCACTGCCAACAAATTAATGTTGCTGGCAGTGGGGGGCATGATACACTTCTTGATACAATGTTGCCATTGAAATGCACCTGAAGCAAGATCCTCCACAAAATTCTCTCTTTTTTTTAACTTTTTTGTGTGGCACGTTTGTCATGGTTGGTGTTATTGCTCTTCTTTGTGTTTCTAGTTTGCTCAGCCTTCTCTATGTAGCGAGCGAAAGCCACCGAGTAACCGCTAAGGGCCTCTATACTACTTGTGCAAACTTTCAGGCCCAAAGCTCTCACAGGAACGAGCCCAGAATAAACAGGACAAGAGGGTCAATATCAGTCAGATATGTTAAAATTTATTATTTTAAAAGAACACAAAGGGTTTGCAAAAGGCCTAAAACATCAAAATGGTAAAAAGGTCACTAACGACCACAAGATAGTGTTATTGGTGCAACCTGCCAGCAATGCAACCTGCCAGCAATGCAACTATCACCTGAGGGCTTGCTCTCCCTTGGCGGTCCCAGATGCTCGTTGCTTTAAAAGAAACAAATCCACCCCAAATAAATACGAGCCCAACAGAACACTTATCGCATGCACTAAGTGCTAGTTCAGGCAATAATTGGTGGCACTAAAAATCACTCTTAATAAAAACTTATTCACTGCAAATCCACACAGAGCACCTCTAAAGATCCTAATTCCCCTAAGGTAAGAGCCCCACTCAGGGATTGCACATTGCCCGACTAATATTGCACCAGCCCAGTAGAAATAAAAACAAACCCGGCATAAAAAAAAAAAAAAGTTTTAAAAGGTGACCCTACCAAAACCAAAAACACAACAACAAGAAGAAGGAGGAAAAAAAAAAAAAACAGCGACAAATTCACATGTGCAGCCTGCCCTGCAGGAGGCAATACAATATAAATTAGATTATAGTGCATCAATATACTTTTTTTTAATGTCAAATATATTAAGTTAACATACCTCCAGCAGACAACTGTGTTTGCTGCACACCTGGCTTATCTTGTGAAAATCACTACTAAAACATAAAATACAATAAACATCAAATACATTTCAACAAATTTAAAAAAAAAAAAAAAACACTAAAAGAAAAACAGCCTGTACCTCGAACCTCTGCTGTAGAGGTTTACAACAACTGTTTGTGTAGCAGACAATTAAAACTTCTCAGGCTCTTCACCTACTCACACAACCATTGTTCACAGCCGCTCGTCAGTGGAAATGAAGAGCACCTGCTGCTACTTCCTCTTTTATACCCTCCATTGGGTCCCCTGGGTCCTAAAGACTTCCCCATTACATCTATCATCATGTTTATTATTAGCTTTCATGTCTATTTTTTCCTTTTGTACTTTAAAGGTTACTTTTTCTGTCTCTAGTATAAAATTTACTTCCTGCTGTTGCACCTTTCCCAGCTTTGTGACTGTCTGCACCATCCTCTTTACAGTCGCCTGTATTTGATTGTTTCCACCTGTGCTTCCTTCCCACATCATCAATCACCCTCTCTGTTTTTGGATTTCTGTTTTGTTTTTTTGTTTACTTTGCCTTTTTATGTGACCTGTGTTTAGGTTCTCCCTCCAATACATCCTGACAGATTTGACACTAGCTATTTGTCTCATAAGATGACTGTATTTATTTATGTTTCTAAAACATAAGAAAAAATGCTAAATGAAACACATTCTCACTTGAAAAAAGAAGTATTATGAGATTGAACATAGGATTATGGTAGTCTTAACACTATAAAGTGATACAACTGATGCTGGCTAAGATCTGCAAGATAAATCTCCATATGAACCCCTTTATAATTGCCTCAGAACCAATATGGAAGTCACCATCTAGAGCAGGGGTCTCAAACTCCAGTCCTTAAAGGCCGGTGTCCTGAAACTTTTCCATGTGTCCCTGTTGCAAAACACCTGAATAAAATTAGTAGGTCATTAGCAAGAGTATAGAACTTGACTGCATGTTGAAGTAGCAGCCCCTAACCCTACTCAAGTAAAGTCAAGTAAATATAAGTGTTTGAAAAAATGTACTTCTAAAAGTAAAAATGGTAAATAAATACTTTTATTTCTAAAAGTACTTTTATTGCACCATGTTCATTCACTCATGAACTGCTGTAACATGAATCAAATCTGTAGAGTCTTGCTAATGACCTACAGTGGCTTGCAAAACTATTCGGCCCCCTTGAACAAACACCGTCCATCTAACCTGACTGAGCTGGAGCTGTTTTGCAAAGAAGAATGGGCAAGGATTTCAGTCTGTAGATGTGCAAAGCTGGTAGAGACAGACCCTAAAAGACTGGCAGCTGTAATTGCAGCAAAAGGTGGTTCCACAAAGTATTGACTCAGGGGGCTGAATAATTACGCACACCCCACTTTTCAGTTATTTATTTGTAAAAAAGGTTTGGAATCATGTATGATTTTCATCCCACTTCTCACGTATACACCACTTTGTATTGGTCTTTCACGTGGAATTCCAATAAAATCGATTCATGTTTGTGGCTGTAATGTGACAAAATGTGGAAAAGTTCAAGGGGCCGAATACTTTTGCAAGCCACTGTACTAATTGTATTCAGGTGTGTTGCAACAGGGACACATAGAAAAGTTTCAGGACACCGGCCCTTGAAGACTGGAGTTTGAGACTCCTGATCTAGAGGAACTTGAGCTTTTGACATACCCAAGAGCACATTAGACTTGTAGTCAAGACCACCTAAACCAAGCCCAAGACAATACCAAGACCAGAGGGTATCGAGACCAAGACAAGACCAAGACCAAGACAGACCGAGTCAAGACCAAGACAAAGTCGAGACGAGACCGAACCAAAAAAAGTCTTTAAAACTGAAGCCAGATGCTGCTTCGTTTAGGCATATTTATGTGTTTTTGCGATGCACTTGCACAGCCCTCCTCACTGCTGTCTACTGTCTCACTCACTTACTGAGAGGACAGACGCACGCTCCACTTGACTGTTGCGTCTCTCACACTCTCTGTTTTTCACATAATGATATTATCCTGTATCGTCACAGGTGATTGGCCACAATATGGAGGGATTGGAGCACAGCTGAGCCACTGTGTGAGAGCTGAGCAGCGAAAGGAAATTAAAATAGGAGCCAGCTCTCGCTCAATGGGAGTCGACTCTTCTGATTCACTACAAAGCACTCTCTAAGCACGGCTCTTAGAGCTGATGCTTTTGCACGTGACACATTATCGAATGTTACATTGTGTGTCATGGATACTGTTTACTCCAAATCTCCCGACCACTATGTCGATCTGACACAGCTAGACCAAGACAGCGAGAGCAAGACAAGACCGAGGGATCCGAGACCAAGACAAGACCCAAGACCAAAGTCCGTCGCGACCGAGACAAGCCCAAGACCAGGTCTCGAGACATCCAACTCTAGAGCACATCACCCATGACTGCACCTGTTCCATGTCCAGCTCGATTTCTGTATATCCCCTTGACCTCCTTTCATGTCGCCCATGCATTGCTTTGATTTGGACTACATTTTTTTTGTATCTAATTTCATTTCGTCATCAAGCCTTGAAAAAAAAAATCATGTCCCATTGTTACGGTTTGCTGACACAGTTAAAACATAAATGGGGCAGGAAGTGTGGTTTTCTTAAGAACGCACATTTCCTCTATACACGTAACATTTATCAAGTAAAATTTGTTCAAATGTTTGTATTTCACCTGGAACGCTTACATGAGCAAACTTTGTGGATTTACTAACGAAAATATTCTCTCAGGACACTTGATAGGATATGAGTTGAACTTACTCTGGTAACCGTTTGAGATTTGCTTTGTTGGTTTGGAAATCTCCCTCATGAAAAAAATTCAGCTGAACTGACATCGGTTCAACAAACAAAAAAATAATATATAAAATGTGGCAAAAACAAATGTCTCCTTGGATATTGATTTGTGTTCCAAAGTCACATCTGATATTTAGAGAGAGATGGAGGAAAAAACAAAAGAAAAGCCACTGTACTGACAGATTTCCATTGTGTGGTTCATTGTTTTTTTGTTTATCTTCAGTAGACAGACAACACAACACTGTGTCCTTGGGAAAAGTCAGGCAGAAAAATCCACTTCTGAGTGGCTTTCCCATCCCAGTAGTTGTGATTCAGGAGAGGAGTGAATGCCTCACCTAGACACTAGTGATGTGCGGATCGATCCTGAAATATCGATTCCTCCGATACCAGTCATTTATGTTCTAGAATCGATTCTCCCATTAAAATATCGATATTTTAGTAATTTAGGGTAAATATCTAGTTTATCATCAACAGGAACACAGTGGATAGAAACTATAACATTCGGATTATCTACATTTGAAGGAACTACTTCCTCTTCCGCCTTTCTTAGTCATGTGCGAAATACGGCTGTATAAATGTCTCGCAGCCCCTTGGCGTGCGCACTTGCGCACTCAAAACAATGGCCGAACGCAAGCGAAGTCATGTGTGGACATATTTTACCTCCACAAACAGCCAAGACGTGGTTTGTGATGTATGTGGCAAGACAGTGAGGTGTTGTGGCAACACCACTAACCTCGTAAAACACCTCAGAATTAATCATAACACAGAATATGATCAGGTCATGTTGAGGCGAACCGAAGAGGAGGAGAGGAGAGGGACAGGTGCTGCTAGGGCGAGACAGACGTCTCTCGCGGAGTCCTTTAGTGCTGCAGGCAGGCACTATCCAGGTACAGAGGAGGAAAATGCTGGGTACACAGGCTAGGTCGCATTAAAATATACAGAGTACTTGCAGTAAAACAGGCATTGTAATCTTTAAAACATAAAAATTCAGTTGAAGATTATTTCATAGATAAGAGAAACGTTTTATAGATACTATTATTATCTATTAGCTTTATTATTATTTTCACTCAGTTTAATTTTTTTGGCTGAGTTATTTGAATATTTTAAAATGCAGGTATTGACAAACTTATTTATTCCTTTAATTATGTATTATACTGACAATTTCATTCACACAGCATTCTATGTAAAACAGCAAGTATATGTAAACTATCAATTCCTTTCCCCTTAGGCTATTTTAACAGACTGCATACATGACTCTAAAAAGATTAAACATTCAGTGCAGTATACCCCATCTTTTGTTTTGCCCTTTGTATTTTCTTTTCTTTGTAGATGATTCCCCAAGAGCAGCAACACTCACAAGATGCCTTGTAGAGATGATTGTGAAGGACCTCCAGCCTCTGTCCATAGTGGAGGACCAGGGTTTCCAGGGATTTGTGAGCGCTCTTGACTCAAAATATAAACTCCCAGGAAGAAAATCACTGACTGAGACTCATCTTGTAAATTTGTTTGATGAATGTAAAGACAAAGTAAGAGCATCTTTGCAAAATGCTTCCAGTGTTGTTCTCACCACTGATATGTGGACCTCAGTGTCCACAGAGGCATATTTGACTGTAACATGCCATCTCATTGAAAACTGGCAAATGAGAGAATTTGTCCTGGAAACCCACTCTTTCCATGGGCAGCATACAGCAGATAATATCAGCTCAGCACTTAAGCAAATCACAGAAGAATGGGGCATAACTGAGAAGGTAGTTGCAGTTGTCACAGACAATGGTGCAAATATGGTTGCTGCAGTGCACAAAGCTGGATGGAGGCATTTTCCATGTTTTGCGCACACACTGAATTTAGTTGTAAAGGACAGTGTAAAAGCTGTCCCAGAAGTGGTGCAGGTGCTGGAAAAATGCCGTGCGATTGTGTCCTTTTTTCACCACAGCACAAAGGCTACTGAGAAGCTTAAGGATATTCAGCAACAGTTGAAAGTGGCAGAGCACAAGCTAATTCAGTCAGTAGATACCCGCTGGAACTCTGTCTTTTACATGTTGGAGCGGCTCTGTGAGCAAAATGAAGCCGTGACCACAGCCCTCTGCCTTTTAGGGAAGAATCAACTATGCTTAAATGCGGGAGAATTATCCCTGATCAAGGAAACAGTTGTTGTACTACGGCCGTTTGAAGAAGTAACACAGGAAGTTTCATCTGAAAAACATGTTTCAGTCTCCAAAGTGATTCCACTTGTGTCACTCATTCACAGGGCTGTAGCAGCCTGTGAACATCAGGGCAGCTCCCTTGCCACACAGCTGGCACAGCAATGCCAGCGCAGATTCAGGGGTATTGAGAGCATTCACTGTCTAGCTGCAAGTACATTTCTGGATGTTAGGTTTAAACACCTTGGTTTTCGTGACAAAGACAATGTTGAAGTATTAAAGAAACGTCTCCACACTGAAATGCAAGAAGTCTATCAGACAGGACAGTCTGCTCCCACTCTAACTGTAAGCTCAACGCCTATTGTTAGCTCTGCCTCAGGGCCTTCTACTTCAGGGTCTATCCCGAGTCCTCCACCCGCAGGTCCAGCTGCAACAAAAGGAGGGATATGGACAGATTTTGACATGCAGGTTGTGTCAAGCCAACATCACCGGTCAGCTTCCAGTGATGTACTCATTGAAATACGCCGGTACTCAGAGGAAAAACTGATTCCCCGAGATAAGAATCCATTGGTTTGGTGGCAAGAACATGAACAAACCTTCCCATCCCTAAGCAGACTTGTAGTGAGATACCTAGGAATCGTTGCTTCTTCTGTACCTGCAGAGAGAATCTTTTCAAAAGCAGGAGAGGTTGTGAGCAAAAAACGGAGCAGACTTAGAGGGAAAACTGTAAATATGCTGTTGTTCCTAAACAAAAACCTGTGAATAAGGGAAAGTGTTACTGTCAAATGTTTTTGATGACATGTCCAGACAAGTTAAACGTTAAATGACATGTTAAATTATGTTGAATGTTTTTGTTGACATGTCCAGACAAGATAAACGTTAAATGACATGTTAAATTATGTTGAATGTCTTTATTGACATGTCCAGACAAGATAAACGTTAAATGACATGTTAAATTGTGTTGAATATTTTTGTTGACATGTCCACACAAGATAAACGTTAAATGACATGTTAAATTATGTTGAATGTCTTTATTGACATGTCCAGACAAGATAAACGTTAAATGACATGTTAAATTATGTTGAATGTTTTTGTTGACATGTCCAGACAAGATAAACGTTAAATGACATGTTAAATTATGTGTTCAAATAGCACACAACTTCAGGTTTTTTTATATGTATATAATAATTCTGCATTATTAAACAGTAAAAAAAAAAAGTAGTCTGATGTTCTGTAATCAATTTGAAGCTAAAATTTGAAATACAATGTAGAAAAACTTAATGTTAAAAAGTATCGGTATCGGATCGGTATCGCCAATACCACCCTGAATTTTACTTGGTATCGGATCGAAAAGGAAATCACTGGTATCGCACATCACTACTAGACACAGGGCATATTGAAAGGATTTATTTAGGAGTCTCTCTGTTTGTGTGTGTTCCTTGAGCTGAGCTTTTGAGAGATTCTAGCACGGATGAAATGAAAAGTATATTGACTAGAAAACAAAGGAAGGCCTTTGAAAGGAACTGAAAGGCAGAAAGCCACGGACAGTCGAGCATATAGCTCCAATATGCAGCCACTGTCACGGCTGAGGGTCCTGTCTTTGGCTTGTAAGATCACCTCCCTCGTGTACCTTAGTGTTTACTTTTTCTGCCTCTTAGTTGTGAGTGTCTATGCCTTCCTTCCTGCCTTTTTAACAACTTCTCTACAGGTCTGCCCGTGCCTCTGTGTGGTTTGCCTTTATTCTCTTACTCCTCTGGTTTTCCTTTTGTTCTGTTGGACTTCAGTTGTGATTCACTCTACCTAGACTTTTCTGTCTTCCCTATAAGGAGCAACCTTTTTCTGCCTAAGAGTTTGAGATCCCTTCGTCTGAACAAAAACAGAACACCCACAGAGCAAAAATGTATCTACAAAATGTAGATAACTACACAGTAAATAATGTGAGTGAAAGCTTGATAAAATGCTGCTAGGTGCAGTAATCCCTCCAGGTTCGGTGTTGAAGGAAAGTGAATCGTTTTCCCGTGGGACTGTAGAATGCCTTAAATGTGGCACGGCACCGTTTCTTGCGTGTTTAGGTGCAGATGATTAAAGGAAAATGCCACTTGTGTTTTGTAAAGGTCAGACAATGGGGGAGAGGGTATGTGAAGATGGTCCTTACTACAGTATCTCTCAGAACAGCCTGAGCGAAGCCTCCAGGGAGCCATGCTCCAGAACAAAAGCAGCATGTGTGGCATCCTCTGTGTGTGTTTCAGCTTGTGTGTATTGTGTGCTGAGTCTTCAAAATGAAACTAAGTCTGAAGAGCAGTGTAAAATAGGCTTGTTTACTGATTAACAAAAACCAACAACCCCCCCCCCAAAAAAAAAAATATAATAACAAGGATGGCAGGCAAAGGCTGTGTGAGAGCATTAGAGCTGAAACAGACGAAATTGAAGACTTCGGTTTATGCATGAATGCCTCCATCACGACGATCGTATTATATTATACCCCCAAACACTCATTCATTTGCTTATCCTCACTCTCATCTCCCCAATATATTATTAGCTGCATGAGAACATTATGAGCCCCATACTATCGCTGTGACAAATTCCAGTCATCCCAATTTTTAGGGTTATGAAACTGCAATATAGAAAAATTACAGTTGTATTAAAATTTATTGACAAATTAAAGTTTCTAATATTCTAACTATGTTTTGTTTTTTTGTTTTTTTACAAAGGTTGCACAAAGAAAGCTGGCAGCTGGAGCACTGCAGCAGTCAAGCGAACTTTCAATAAAGTTTTCTTTTTTAGTGAAGTAGAGGTAAGTTGGCAAAATGCTGAAAAAAAACCATGTTCTGCCTCCGAGGGTAAACATTTAAAACAAATATCAGAGAATGTTAAAATATAAGATGCTGTGCACGAACATTTGAGTGAGGACAAAGTTATTTTGGAGCAGCACTGAGACGCACTCTAAGTGAATCGGAATTTTATATATAATTTGCATAATTTACAATAAAAATATTCCATATTTATCGTACACCACTCCGCTGCAGCCATTTAATTAGGCCTTTCTCTCGAATCAGGCATTTTAGCTGCTGCAGCTCCTGATCACCCGAATGTCTTTTGATTGGTCGGCTTCCGTAAACAGATTAACATCCCCTGTAACAAGCATGGGCATGAGATTATAAAGGCACCTGAGCTGCCATTTCACTGAGCGTGGGGAACAGTGCACTACTTCGTAATACTGCATTCTGGTTCACTTGGAGTTCACTGGGATTTTTCTCCATCTTTATGTGTTGTGTTGTGGACAGAGATCTCAGATGTCATTACCGGAATCTGCTGGAAGCACTCTCCCATTCTCACCATGGTGATGTTACCTTCAACATCTTCCCTTACTCCTCTCTCAGCCTTTGGTATTTTTCCAGCATCTAGTTTTCCTTCTACTTGATGTTGCTATCGCTTGTAGTGATGTGTCGGTCGTGAACGAAATGGCTCTTAGAGCCGGGTCTTTGACGTGAACGACGCGAGCCGTGTTTTTTTTTTTTCTCTGTCTCTCGCCCTCTCTCTCACACTTTTTTTCCACTTCACTCCGCACGCGAGCCTTGTGCTTTACGACAGAACAGAGCGGGAGGGAGAGACAGAGAAAGAGAGCCAGGGACAACAACGTCACATTAAAAAGGTATAGTAATCATCCACAACTATTTTCAGTTGCGGATGATAAAGGATTCAGAAAGTTTATTCATGCAGGCCCATATAACAGAGAATATGCATCTTCTTTTTGTTTTCATATTTTAATTTATATTTAATTGTGTTGTGGTTTGTGGTATTTTGTGTTGTTTCACTTTAAATTTGTTTAAAAGGAAAAAGCTGGAAATTTAAATATTTAAAAGTTGAAATGTGAATAGTTGGTTTTTGTATTATATGATTTATTTATTACATTTTATGTGGAGTGAATAAATAAAAGTATATTTACGGTGGCCCCTAGAGACAAAGAATGTACAAACTTCAAAATACCTACGAACTCTGAAGCACGTACAAACTCCAAAGCACGTAAAAACTCAAAACACGTACAAAAGACAACAGAAGTGCTCCAGGATGCTAGGGGCAGTGTTGAGCTTTTGTTACCTAGTGGCTACACAAGCCAGCAAGTACCAACGACCGGATTTGGTGTGTGGTAGTAACAGGTAAACGAACATTTTTTTTTTAAATTATTTGAATATATATGAATGCTTGTGTATAAATACACAAACAATACACATATGCTTTCAACTGTGTAATTTAAGTGATCTAGGTAGCTCTGTTTTGGAAGTTCAGTTAACGCTAGAAATGTGTTTTGGAGTTTGTACGTGCTTTGTCTCTAGGGGCCACTGCATATATTTACATATAAACATATATAAATAGAACCACTTTTTTTTACATTAGTAATTCCTTTTGTGCATAATTTTATATTATTGTTAATAATAAATTCATTAAAGCAACAAAACAACCGTAAGAGCCAGCTCTTTTTAGTGAGCTGAGCCGAAAGATCCGGTTCTCTAAAAAGAGCCGGAAATCCCATCACTAATCACTTGGTGTAGCTACATCTGTTACCATGGATTCTTTCTCTGCTTGTCCACTGTTACTATGTCCAGTTGGTTAGCCATCACCAATTTGGACTTCCTCAGCACAGATGAACGTTAACATCACCAATGAAACATTAAGGATTAATGATTCATTCAGTTGTTTATTGTTCAATAAGTGATTTTCTAAATTACTCTTCAAAATTGTTGTTCAAAATTTGTTGTAGTAGACTGGTCAAAAGGCATAAAATGTGAAGAGTATCTAAGGGCCAACGGGTTAGCATGAGAAATTGTTGTTTCAAATGAGAAAAATGGGTTTTTTTTTAAGCTACTATGAATATGTGATGAAGGCAGTAAAAGAATAATATCACTAGATGAAAATTAAGAGCGAATGAAGTCAGATGTCTTTGGCATAGATAGCAGAGATGCACACAAGACACTGGTGCCTTGGCACACTCGGGGCAGCAATACAGGACACCAAGAGATATAAATTTTTATGACACCATTAAAGTTCACATTTTGATGTTATGGGTTGGACACCAAGACTGTAGTTTGAGTCCAGTTGGGACCTTTGTGCTAGCCATTTTTTTTTTTTTTCAGATTTGTCTAGTGCTTTCTATTTTCACTTTAAGGAATGAAAAAAAGTAGTTTAATAACGACTTTCATTTTCATTGTTGTTATGTGACAGGTTGAGAGGGAGACCCTTCACTCTATTTCCATAAATCAAGTGTGTCTAGCACCAACAACAAACTTAATGCTAGATGTATCTGTGAGGCAAAAGTGGTCATATTAGATGGCCTGAGAATGAGAATGGCATCTTGACCCTTAGAAAAATCGGCTCAGTGAGTCTTTGAAATTACCTCCGTAATTACTTGCTTTTGATAAAGATTAGATTAGATTAGATTAGATAGAACTTTATTAATCCCTCGGGTGGGTTCCTCTGGGAAATTCGATTTCCAAAAAGCACAGCACCGACAGAAGTTCCAGAGTTACAGAATATTATATATATATATATATATATATATATATATATATATATATATATATATATATATATATATACACACACACACACACACACACACACACACACACACACACACACACACACATATATATAAATACAGAGACAATATAAATAAAATATACGAAGGGGATAAATAGAATAAATAGGAATAAAAAATAAAAATACAAGTGAATGAATCAAAACTCTGTTTTATCCCTTTTCCATTTATGGAATATTTGTAGATTTTCTGTATATTGCATTCTAAATATAGGCCTTTTTGTTTTGTGTTGCACAAACAGAGAAAACCAAATAACTGTTATTCTCTAATGGATTCTGAAATAGTAAAATTGGAAACCTTTTTTCAGGAACATTGTTCAAATTACACAACCACAAAACTGCAGACACTTTTGAGAGTTTTTCTGAAAAGAACAGATTGCACAAGGTCATATCCAAACAGCGAAGATATTCATAAATATTACTTCTGCATCTATTCCATTTTATAAGGGTCTCACGATAAGATCTAACACATTTTGATAGTAGGCTGAAAAGAAGGCTACTTTGGCTACGTTCACACTGCAGGTCTTAATGCTCAATTCCGATTTTTTGATCAAATCCGATTTTTTTGTCTCCTCGTTCACACTACAAATAAAATGCGACAGCAAACGCGCTCTAGTGTGAACGCTCAAAGCGGCCCGCATGCGCAAAAGAAGATGTCACACACAACGCGCTCTGTTTAGACCAAGAACAAACAGTATTGTTTGACTGATGGCCGTTAATATAAAGACTTTGGACTTTACGTTTCCCAATTTTTGCTTTAAGTTATTTTGTTATTTACACAATAATGTAAATAACCTAATAATGATCCTTATTGCTGTTTAAGAGAGGAGCGGTGCTTCAAAGGATAGCTGCAGATTTCTGTCAGAATCTGCAGATTATACAGTACAAATAAAATGTTTACGTTGTCTTCCCAACAGTTTCACTGACATCTACACTGGATGGCTAGGAAGCGTTCGCGATGTCTTCTCGGGCGCTGATAATTGGCTTCAGTCTTGTGTCGGTGACGTAAAAGGCGGATTTAATGCGACTTGACCGTTCAAACAGCAGTCGCTTTCTAAAACATCGGATATGTATCGGATTCAGTACCACATACGAAAGTGACCCAGATCGGATTTGAAAATATCGGATTTGCGCCGTTCACACTGTCATAGCATGATCGGATATGGGTCGCATAGGGTCAAAAAAATCGGATTTGATGCGCTTTCGCCTGCAGTGTGAACGTAGCCTTTGAGTCAGCAGGTTTTGCTCATTGTAGAACACTCTGAAATAGATGTGCCGTATTCATACATGGGGCTATTTTTACCCTGTCCTTTAATCTCCATTCCTTTCTGTGAAGCTACAGTAGAAACACCTGTGTGCCTGGCTGCAGGGGACACCTTATCACCCACTACTTGTCCTTTTGCTTTTCTCTCCATTTGGGTACCTTTTGATTGCTTGAAATAGCTAGTCTTGTTCCCTTCACATGCTGGCTGTCCTGGTGCTGGACCCTTGCAGGCTGATCCCCCTGGCAGCCACTGACGGCACAGAAACAGCTCAAAGCTGCTCCATCCCTCAAGCCCCACACAGTAACATCAGCAGTCACCGCCCGCCTCCCTCTCTCCGTTCTCAAATGCTTTCTCCTGCCTACTCTCCAAAGGCGCCAATTTAGAGGTGTCTGTCTATCTGTCTAATTGAGTAGGCAACATTTATCTGTATGTGTGTGTGTGTGTGTGTGTGTGTGTGGCTAAAGTGAGTATGTGTGTGTCTTTGTTTCTCTTAGGAACCTGCTGAAAGCACCTTGAGTCACTTGTTCATTAAAGTATGCTGGATGAGAAAGCCTTTGCAGAGAGCGTGGGTAGTTTTGTCTGGCTTTTGATAAAGCCATGCTCCCTCCCTCCCTTTCTCTTTTTTCCTATCCTCCCTGCCTCCTAAAATGACTTCTCTCTTTCTTTCTCTGCTTCTTATTCTGTGTATTTAGCAGAGAGTTATGCAGAGAATTTTTTTTTGTCCACTTGAGCAGTGCTTTGCATATCTCTGTGTATTTAATTTGTGCTTGTAAACAGACTGTTGAATTTCTTAATAGCAGTCGAAAGTCGGTGACAGCTTATTAAAGAGCCAAGAAATCACTCTTCCTGAAAGTGAGAATGGACTTCATCTGCAGCTGAATAAGGTACATAATGCTGTAGAAGATCTAGTTATCAGTCACACCTCAGCTACGAACACTACAATAAATTTGCACAATGGATGTGGAAGATTTTAATTTAAAAAGTATCTACTGCTTTGGTTAGTACATTTATTTTAACTGTTTCAGTGTATATTGTAAATATCAGGGTCTTTACACTGTGTTCATCTGTATGTAATGGGCACTGCATGAATGCCATTCAGTATATTATATATACAATTCAGTATATTACATATACTGACTTTTGCTACAGATCCTTCCATGTACTTCAGAACTCAATGCCATTGTCATGTGGTTGTTTTTTCTCTTAGAAATCACATAAATATGCAACAACTGAGCAGTAAGCAGTTATAAACAAAAGATAAGCCATGCCTTGCCAGTAAACTGTTGATTTCTTATTTTAAGCTGTCACAAATTAGTTCATCTTGAGGTATTTAGTTATATAAATAAAAATCATGTACACTACAGGAAACAGGAGGCTGTGTTTCAAACACTAGTCAGCATTTTCATTTTCTTCCTAATATATATCCCTCCTAAGCTTTCAAGTAGTGATGGCTTCCTGATACCTCTCAAGTCACTCCCATTCACTCGCTAGTGCCAACCTACACAATAGTTACCCTTCTCATCCATTTAACCCTCTCAGGCTCAAATTAAACTTTTTGTTGCTAATGCACAACCAAGTCCTGCAGTGGTACTTCTGAGTAAAAAAAACTCATAAAATATGTATGTGGGGTAATCAGGTTGTTAGTTTTTAACTGTTGCAAATCGGCAACGCCTGCCTTGAGAGGGTTAAGCCATTGCAGGCTCTGAACGTCTGTAGTTTGATAACATTCACAAATGATAGGCTACGACTTTCAACTTACATGTTTTAAAAGAAAAGGTTCACTCACAGAGTTACTAGAGTCCAACAAACCAAAGATGTTGCACTCAGCATCTTAAGCTACCTGTCATTTTGTTACATTTTGCAAAGAAAATGATAGAATAGGTCTAACAGTTTGTTTAAAATGTAACCTAACCTAAACATAAATAAAATTACAGTATATAAGGTTAAAACAGATTTTCTTGAAAGTCAATGCCAAATTTGGTATTTATTCTTGTAATTCCTCTAAGTAGTTAGGAATAGTTCTCCAGGCTTCTTGGGGAAAATTCCAAAAGTCTTCTTTGGTTGTTAGCTGCCTTTTGTTCTAGAACCTGTGTCTTATAGATGGCTGTAGACACTCACTGTATAAAAGCTACTGATTGCCACTGATTTGTGTGATCAGTTCTTGTGCAATATTATCTGTTTCCCCTCTTTAAGAACGGCTTCTTGACAGCCACCCTGCTTCTGATGAGGCTTTGGTAACAGTAGAAAGATCATCTGAAGAAACTGTCATTATGATATTTTTCATACATTCAACTAAAGAAACATGAAAAACATTGTGTCTTTCCAACAGGCTGCTAATAACAAATTCTTAGCACTCATTCATCCTTTTTAGGTACCCCTTTCATGCTTAAGGGGCTCATAGAGCCACGTTAAATGGCTTAACAAACAAAATTTCTCTGAAAATGGTCAGGTACAAGGACTGGACTGAAAATGAGTAAAAGAGCAGCCAATGTCCAAATTGACACTTTGAAATATCTCCAGAAAGCCTGGAGAATTTTTACTTAAAACACTAGGAAAGTTTGGATTCTTGGAAGCAAAATATAAAGAAATCAAAGACGGCAAAACAGTCTGTTTACAAACAAACCCAGACCCAACTGTAAATACAGTCCCAATCAAAAGATTAAGACGACTTGAAAATGGCAAAAAAAATCATATTTTGCATGGTTGGATCTTACCAAGGTTCCAAGTAGAGCTTAAACATGCAACAAGAAGAAATGGGAGTGAGACAAAACCCATAACCATCAGACGGCATCTGAGACTGATGCGTTTCAAAAACAAAAAACATCTTCCAAAGCCTCGTCTCCTTGAATGCCACAGAACTGACCATGTGGACTTGGCAATACATCACCAACCATGCAGCATTGAAAGGTGGAAGAAAGATTTATTCTCTGATGAGAAAAATTTAACCTTGATGGTCCTGATGGTTTTCAACGTTACTGGCATGAAAAGCACATCCCACCTGAGATGTTTTCCACGCACCACAGTGGAGAGGGCACCATAATGGGGTGCTTTTTCCTTCAGTGGAACAATGGATCTTCAGGAGGTGCAGGGGCGTTAAATGGCCGCTGGCTATGTCCAGATGTTGCCGAGAGCAACCCTCATCTGTGTGGTAACGACTGGGTTTTTCAACAGGACAACGCTATGGTACACAGTGCTCGCAGGACAAGGGCTTTCTTCCAGGAGAATAGCATCACTTTTTTGGACTATCCTGTTCAGGTTGCTTATATATTTATTTATTTATTTATTTTTCTTTTTTTTTTTCTTTCTTTTTTTGCCTGTCCCGTTTGGCCCTTTTGCCATCAGAATTGTTGTCTAAAGGCAAAGAAAGATGCCCAACGGATTTACTTTACCAAATTGACCATCCCAGCCTTGCCGTAATGGTCCATTTGATTCACCTTTTATTGTTTCTTTTATTTTCACTTACTGAATACGGGACAGACTTGACTGGGGGAAAGAAGGGGAGAAAGAAAGAGGGAAAGGGAAACAGCTGAGAAGAGGGACGGGGGAGAAGGGCAAAAGACAAAAACCAACAGAATGAGCAGGAAAAAAAAGAAAAAAAATGCATATATCAATCACCTGGATCACCTGCTTATATATTTATATGCAGCATTGCACATAAGAGGTTTTAACGTTCGGAGAAGGAAGCAAAACAGAAATCTGATAATATAGTACGGCAATATGGTATTATGGTATATGGCAGAGACATGGACTTATAAATAAAGTTTTCAATGTGTGTCCTTCAGTGGTTTTTTAAGGGTTTTTTGAGTAAGCTTCAAATATTCAGTTTTCTGTTTTGAAACCCTTACATCCATATACCTCACAGATGTCAATATTTCTACGTAGTAAAGGGGGAGGATGGAGCAGGCTATCGGGAAGGGCCATTATATTCTTTTGCAACCATGGCATCATATAACTTATATAGAAACCTTGAAAGTTATCTTTGCTGCAGCAGCATGACTGGTTCAATCCATGGAAAAGGTAGCAGTTACCATCACCACTGAAAGCATGCTCTCAGACTGTTTGCATCTAATACTTAAAAACCTGCTTAAACATGGATAGAAAGAAAAACATGATCAGTGCTGCAGAGAAAGTGCACCAAAACAAAGAAAACTGCTTTCTTTTTCTTTTTTCCTGACCTTGCAAAGTGTGCTGAAATAATGGATTTATTGATGTAATCTGCAAGTGATGATGAGAAAAGTGGTGAATAGCGAAATAAACATCAGAAGGAGAGAGCAGGTTCTTTTTTATGCTTAGCTATTATGTGCTATCTAGGAACAGAATGTTTTAACCTTGGAATTGTAGTGGGGTAATAAGCAGGTCTGGCCATTTTCAACAGTTAACTACATTCAATGCATCATAATTTGTAGAACTTTATTTATTTTACTTGACAGTAAATGGCTTTTTTTGTTGTTTTTCACACTATAGTCTAAAATTGGCTCTAAAACTGACTGCTGAAATGTTCATGTAAGTCTGCACCTAAACAGAAAGCAATAACTTTGAAATCTAATTAAACTTGTCATGGTTGTTTTTTGTACATACACTAGAAAGTTCACGAATACTTTATTTTACTGCTGATACACCATGATACTAGATCAGCATTTACTTTTTTGCTATGAAGTAATCCCCATAAAAAACAAACATATAAAACTGCAATAAAAAACATATATAACTTTAATGTCTTGCCCCAAAATACTAGCTAAGTTTCACAAGCAGGTCAACCTATATGAAAGCACAGCCAATGCAAATATGACATTCTCATCATCAACAAAACACAACAAATATATTTTAAAAACCCTTTAAGAGAGTTTTTGCTCTCTTAAAGATCTGATTCACATTCACCAAGCTACACTGTCAGCTGGACTGGATAAGGCTATACATACAAGCAGTGAACGCAATCCATTTATTCTACAAGGCCTCTGTGGGTAGAACGAATCACCTCAGTGAGCTGACAGAGGTCCTAACCAACAAAGGCATAACCAGTCTGAAACCACGATGGCTGGTTTGTTGTCTGTCCACCTTGCAGAATGAAGTAAAAAGCTTTTAAACAACAGTAATGGAAAAGTCAAAAGTGAAATATCCAAACTCAGTGTATTCTAAAACAGGCTCATAAGTACTCCAATGTGCAGAAGAACTCTTTGATCACCCACACAGTGGCTAACTTTAAATGGTAAATGGTAAATGGCCTGCATTAATCCGTTTGAATTTGGTCTTTCAATACTGCAAGAAACAATCTCAGGTCTTAAAAGATTTAGAAAGTTTATCATAGCAATACCAAACTCCTTTATTTTGCATAGCCACCATAGAAACTGTTACATATAAAATCCCATTTTCTATGATAAAAAGTTTCATTTTATTCCAAAACCTCGTACAGCAACACCAAATCTATTTTATCTAATCCTACTGATCCTAACTAGCACAACCTAATGTGTTTTTTTTATATTGCTATTTTATTAGTTACTTATTATAATCCCATCGTACACTTCCATCCCACTGTCTCAAAAGTGGCTACAAAAAAATGCTATTTCTTGACTTTGTGTTGCCAGTTAAATTTTTTCCCCATAATTGTTAAATCTGTCCTTTCTATAAAAATAAACATAGACCCCTTCAGACCGTTGGGAATCTCACATATATAATCAGTATATTCAGAGGCATCTTTGAATGCACAGATAATCACGAATCGGAACAGATGTATCATCTCCTTTGAGAACCTCCTGTTGGCTGTGTGATGCCAAGAAGTGACGTGTTTCCCTTGTGCAGTCTGGCTCTTGAGGTAATTTGAATAATAATGACCGTAGGCTGAAAGCTTGGCACATACAGTAGGACTCCGAATTCAGCACACGGTTATGTACTATTTGCCACATGCCAAAGAAGGAGGTATTGCTCATCTCTGGATCTAACCATGATTCTAGTCTCAGATAACCTACATCTTCCACCTACACACACACCAACCTTTCCCCTCAGAGGTTTCCCACCCACTTTCCCCAAACCAGCCATCACACTGTGAGGCTGAGAGGGAGCAGGTTTACAGCCGTTGGTGGAGAGATAAAGCCCGCTGTTACCTTTATTTCTACACCGGCTGCTCCTGCACCGCATTATGGTCAAAACAACATGCTCAACGACTAAGAGTTACTGGGATTAAAACCAGACTGAGAGCCACAAATAGTAAAACAGTCAATATAGTTGAGTGCTGAAACGTCTTTTCTTGCCATACTTCTGCTGTCAAGCACGGAAGTGCTTCTGTAATTGCATTCAATTCTCATCAATGTGTGGAGAGAATTTCTTCAAATTTGGCCAAACACTTACTTTGGCTCAAGGATGAAATTATTTGATTTTTAAGGCCACAAGTCAAGATCACTGTGATCTCATTCATAAGCTATCTGAGGATCACCTTTGATGAATGGCTTCAAATTTGGAATGAATATGTCTTTGGAGTCAAGGATGAGCTGATGTAGCATTCAAAGGTAAAAGTCACCATGATTTTGCAAATATTTTTTAGCCATAATTCAAGAAGTCACATGATTATGATTAAAATTGGATGCAAACACTCAGTATGGTAACATGCCCAGACTATCTTGGTTTTATAGAGTCAGATGTGACAATATTTAAAGAAAAGCGGACTTAGATATTAGCTAACACTAGCAAGCGTGGTAAGCAAAGTTCATCTGTTGACTATATAGGTGCCTGCTAATTAGTGCTATGTAAGGCTCCAGTCACACAGGCATAGAGACCTGTCTGTGACACCCTAGCAACAACAGGCTACTGGGAAAGAATGTGTATTCCCTAACTGCTTGTTGTAGCTACAGGTAAAATCTGTGATTGCTTTGGTTGCTAGCTGATGGTTAGCTAATTGTTGCACTCGCCTACAGTTTGTATAAAAGATGCAAACTTGTCTGAAAACACTCGTCAACTATTCACTGGAGGTTTGTGAAATCCAAGAGAGTGTGACGCAAACCGGAAATGAAGAATGTTCAAAGTCAAAGTCATGCTTCCAGTCTCCAGCAACCTGACGTTGGCAGGGTGTCACAGATTGGTCTCTTGCCCTGTGTGACTTAAGTAAGGCATACGAATAAAATTATTTCATGAAACTTACCAAAAAGTCTTCTTGAACACCCAATTAATACAGTTAGTGATGCACCAAGCAATATTATCTGTCAGGTGATTGCAAAAAATAACACGCACACACACACGCATAAACAAATTAAGCATAATTTTAAGATATAACTAAAAAAAAGTTTTGATGAAGCAAAAAATCGGAAAGGAAATTATAGAATTTTTGGGGGGTCTAAGACTGTAAACATGTTTATTTCTGCTGCATTTATTCATTCTTATTTCTTTATTATAGTACCAGTTCAAAACAACAACACTCATCTCAAGGAGTAATTTTATTAACTTTTTTGCGACTGTTATTGTATTATATGCACGTTGTATTATATTTTATATAGGTCCAGTATGGACAGAGAGTTATATAAACTTCAAACTGACTACCGGAGATGTGCAGCCGTCTAATTTCATATGTTCTTTTGCTGATGCTTCTCTTTCACTTAGAACTTATTCCATTTTTATCAAACAAGCCAGAAACCTAAAACCTGATTGGATTGTTTTCAAACATCCAGGAAAATTTACCTCAACAGGTGAGAGCTGTTGAGAGCATTAAATCAACGCTTTTCACAAGTTGAAGCGGATGAAGGGGGAAATCAAATTTATTTATATGAAAATGTCACAGATTATTACTTCATAGCTGCACTGCACACAGTTTTTTTTTTTTCGTTTCATTTAGTGAGTTTGACACTTAACATTGGTACAAATTTGCATATTCCCAGGAGTAAGGCTGAGTTGGGTAAATATGTTTTGGTGCCATAAAACATGACAGTGTTCACTGTTTTACCTTCTAGTAATTCAGATTACTTTGTTGCTTATGAGTTAGGATAGGTATGAAATATAAATATGCAGCCTTAATATAATAAATAAGCAATTTAATAGCATTGCAATAGAGATAATAGTATATTAGCATATGTGTCATGTTCGTTGAAAAAAACTCACAAGTTAGATATTACTGCCAATCTGTAAAATCTTCTATATTGTGATGCTACCAACTATCCTTGTAATACAACAGAGCATCAAGATCAGCTGTTAGAAAGAAAAAAATGAGTGGCAAGAGCACTGGATATGTACTGTTGTCTGCCAGCAGAACATAACATAACGCGCATTATTTGATGGCTATGTTTATCCAAAACATATTGCAGCACAGTGCTGGCGAGATTTTGGCAAACAGGCTGATTAAACAAGTTTTTGAATCAGTTTTGTTGAGTGTGCGTCACAGGATGCAGGAGAAGGCTATCTTCTGTTGTCGCTAGCTGTGTTATTAGCTGTGGCAAAGTCCAAGACAGAATAATCTACTTTTACACTATTGATTTAATTTGGCATTTTCTATTTTATTTTCTGGATGGCATTACTTTTTGTTGTGAGTAAGTTAGGGGTGAAGATGTGAGCAAAACTGTCAAGGGATTCATTATTGCTCTCCTCTTTACTACTCTTGCATTTTTGCAGCTCTCATCTTGCCTCTGGAGGGAAACTGTGGTGACAATGGTGCAACATTAGCTTGAAAGTCATTTTAAAGTGTGCTGTCACTGAGACTTGCTCAAGATGAAGAGGTTTTGACTGTCTGACATCGACGCGAGACAATAACAGGGAAAGTGTGGGTGGATTGTGTTTATTCACTTTAGCAAAACAAATTGTGGTGGACAGCTCTGACAGCTCTTCCCACCATTTTTTGAATATGTACTGTTGCGTTTACAATCTCAGTGTCACACTTCTGCCATAGACATGGGAGAATATATACAGTCTGTGCTATATATACGAGAAGCTAGAAAAGTACCAAGGGCTCAGAGAAGAGCTCGAGAAGATATGGAGGGTGAAGTTAACAGTGGTCCCAGTGGTAATCGGAGCACTAGGTGCAGGGATTCCCAAGCTAGGTGAGTGGCTCCAGCAGATCCCGGGAACAACATCGGAGAGCTCTGTCCAGAAGAGCGGAGTCCTAGGAACAGCTAAGATAGTGTGCAGGACCCTCAAGCTACCAGGCCTCTGGTAGAGGGCCCGAGCTTGAAGGATAGACCGCCCGCAGTTGAAATGGTACTCTCATTGAGCCCACATAGTGTGAATCAGCAGCGTTTTATGTGTATTCCTTTTGCCTTCTTGAAATAGATATTAAAAGTGCAGGTGAACAACAAAGATACAATATGGTTTCTTTGTTTTCCTGAAGCCCCGATGATTCCCTTTCTGTGTGGCAATGGAAGAAAGCCTGACTGCACATTACGAAAGCCTCACAAAGGCATACTTTTGTAAATTTCCCCCCAGGCTGAGTCTCACCTCTGATCACACAGCAGCAGCGGGCCAGGAATAGTTGCAGTCCAACATCTACGAGATGTACGTCACACATCCACAACCAGCCAAACCCCCACAAGTGGTGCATAAAAAAATAGCCTATTGATTTTTAAAATAACAGTAGTAGTCGGTCTCTACAGCCCTTTACGTCGCACCATTACTTCAATATCTGTCCAATTTCAGGGATGACTGCAAGCAAGTAAGTTTAGGTCTTTTAACCACTAACCTGTATGCTTTAGCAGAAGCCAATCAGTTGTTATTTTCAACCACTTTCTTCCAAAGACAATCTATCAGTGACCCTTTGACCCTCCATACAATGGAGATTTCACTGTTAATTAGCCCACATGCATGCAAACAGTCTGCCTGATCTCATCTCAAGTTTAGAATATTTGCTTGGTTAATATTCAGTAACAGGTTGCTCCCAGGAGATTTTAAGGCGCAGCGTTGAATAACGGTGTTCCTCTGCTGCTTTGGTGGGGGATTTGTTTCTCCCTGCAGTGTGTTCTTAATGTTTGTTTGTTTGTTAGTTTTAAAAATTTTTCCTTACTCAAATACCCCTTGTGGCTGGACCGAAGCTGAAAGATGGACAGTTGGAGTTGAGATAAACCTTGACTCAACTTTACTCTCCTCTCCGAGTTTATATGGGATTCAAATGTGTTGAAAAAGTAATGAACAATTGCGTTAAACTGATTTAAATGTCTAAATGCCTCACTTACTCTAATGAGTACCTCTGCAACAGAGATATGATTTCACTACAATCTAATTGCAAAATCTGTCACATTTGGTGCAACAGAAAATATATTATGTAAGATTTTATCTCATAGAGTTAGAAAAATATAATTGTTTACAATGCAGCACATCTGTAAAAAGCCCTTGCAAAATTACACTTCCGTCTTAAAGGCTCCAGCATCAATCAGGGGTCACTTCTCTTGGCTATTAAAATTTTTAGCATATTCCCACTGTTATCTTTATCTCTTTCACGCCTCCCTTCAGATCACTAAATCTTTACAACATTTCTCTCCGAACAGCAGGTGGGCGTTTGAATTAGGATTTTTAGAGCTAAATGATGATCGTAATTTCTGAGTTCTCCACATGATGAGAAGAACATAACTAATTTCAGATGGTTCAGCCACAGAAAATAATCATGCATATTCAATAAAGTCTATTTTCCTTCTTAATGCACAGGAGGGGGAAAAAACTGGAGATTCTGCTGTGATGGTGATACTGGTCTCTTTTGATTTAACTGTCAGTAGAGGGCTCTCATGATCTATCTATAATGGGTCTGACCTCTCTTGCAGTAACTGTATTTAATGACACCCACTATCAATGCCCTTTCATGGCAATACTGAACAGCGCTTTTGTTCTCCAGCTCACTCTGTTTCTGACTCAAACAATGGTGGGGATGGCCTTATCATTTACCTTAACTCACCATCAGACAGTATGTGCATCTTTGTTTCCTGCTGCTCGGTGTTCCATTGATTTCCTCACTGTGCTTCTGGACTAAATTATATCCACGGCTCTGTCTCTTTACTTTGACCTCCATGTGAAGGTGTTTAAAAACCTTTTTTGTGTGTGTACAGTATTTCTCATATTGAGTGGATGACCTCATCAACTACACACTGGCCTCTTCTGGGTAAAATAAGTTATTGCCTGAAGAAAAGCAAGGGAAGGGTAGAGATGCTTTTTGAGGGAGATAGGATCATTTTTTTGTAGATGGAAGATGTCAGCCGTATTAGGGGTTCATTTAAGAATATCCTCCACGTTGATGGGTAGTTTTGGAGCATGCAGCGGCGCAGAAACGAGAAAACAGATCTTCGCTGCTCTTTGTGAACCCGTGTGTCTTCTCATCTCCCCATAACACTCTTATGGCAGGCTTTGAATTACCTGCCCTCATCCCTGCCTAAATTGTTCAAATATGTTAGAAGTTGATCAAACAGAAAGGTTTGCAGCGCACAGCCGACAGAGCTTCCCCTGTGGGCTGTTGGGGATCAGACATGAAAACAGGAAAAGAACAAAGGCTTGTCGGGACAGTTAAAAGATGTCTGGACCACAGCAGCCCATCAAAATTTATTCAGTGAAACAAGCATGAAATACCCGCCATCTGCAAGAAGCTCTCAAACATGTCAAACTCCCCTCCGGTCTTTGAGAAAATGTGCTGTCAAAGCAAGGAGATTCTTACATATGAAAACTTTACCTAATCTTTGTTTTCTCACTGGCGTAAATAAATAAATACTCCCTGCAAGTCATGTTTATATCAATGAGTACATCACAAACATTTAGTTATAACAATAATCTTAAAATTATCTCTGTATTGTTTGTGTATAATGGACATAAATATCTGAAACAGGGAAAGACTATACAAACATTTTCTCACATTAACATATAGAAACCAAGATTATAAAGACTGTTTTGATTCACACCGTCTCTTTCAAACTAACCAGAAAGTTGGGGACAAGCCGGTGAAAATACTTAAGTATTTAGTTTATGTGTGTAAGACTGACAGAAGATATGTCACCCATTGGTTTTTGAAGTCTCAGCAGAAGCATTATAGCAACTACCAACTTAGGACCAAGAAATTACTGTATTTGGACGTAAGTGTGAGTTATCAAGCTGCAGCTATACAGAGATAACGATATCTGCTAATTAATCTTAAATAACAGTAACTTTTATAGTGCCAACCTGTAAACATGTTTATTTCTGCTGGCATTTTAATACAAGCCTTTGGGGATGAACTCGATTTCGTGCAAGCTGAAGTGAACATTCAAGGAACTGTAGTAGTATTTTGATACGTCCATACTGACTTCATTTTTCATCCCTATATGCTGCCACTTGGCATTCAAAAACAACTCCTGATAAGGACTATCTGTTCAGCATGCAGTACACAGAACACTTCAACAAGAAGTTACTTGACGTAAACAGTCCGTTTATCTTTTCTGAGGCTGAAAACAAAGTGAACTTTTAAAGTTCTGCCTCGTGTCACTGGTATGTTCACCGCTTATTTGGCTTTGAAAACGATCAGTATACAGTGCTTTGCATTTGGCTTGCTGCTACAGTAAGACATTTCTGTGCTAATTTATAAACTCTTTTAAGAAGGCATTTCATATTAATTTTCTTTCATCTTGTCTTGCTTTTATTGCAAGAATGAATGATGAAAGTTAAGTGTGGCAGGAGATATAAATGTGATGGAAGAGACTACATAATTCAACAGCAGTTCTGTGCATTCAGTGTCATGTTTTTGTGGTTGCCATATTATAAAACTTGTCTGTTTCTTTCACCATGAAAAGAACCCAAAGATTTTGTAGAAACATGCAGCAAAGAAATAGAGCCGTTTTATCTTGTTCACTCCAGTTTGTAATGATAGTGTCATCCAGTTCCTATGCCGCCAGGCTCCACATGACCTGAAACGAATCACACGTAGAACCCAGTGACAGTCTTATTTCCAGCCATCGATGAAGCAGAGGTAATGTTATTTACTGAGAATGCACGATGGACACAGATTGGACATCCCTGATCTGTCAAGAACATGACTTTTGGCCAAAGCAAATCCTTCACTTTGATTGCATTGTCTTTTGGGCCATTTGGCACAAAGCGATCAAGTTGGTAATGGTGGTGGTGGTGGACGGGGGTTGCTGGCTAATGTGTAGCACTTCTTTGATCAAACATTGTTTCCCAAAGCTAAGTTTCTAGGAGAAAAAGGAAATCCATTCTTCAGAGTTTCTGAAGCCTTGTCATTAGTCTGACATAAGCAGAACAGTCTTGTTTTAAATAAAGAAATACATGAATTAAAATAAAATTACTAATCTAAATTTAAACACACACACACAGGCATGCACGGACGTATGCACACACACGCACACACACTTTAAAACATCTCTGATACCAGATGGATGAAACCCCAGTTTTTCAAATAGGTACTTAAAAGACCCATCACCAACCCTAATAACCATGTAAATAACGTAAACTTCTATGTGTAAATATAATAAATACAATAAATAGTAATTCAAAGCCAAATAAGTGATGAGCATAACAGTGACACATGAGGCACTACGTTCAGTAACCTGCTGTTTAGATTTTCTGTGAGCTGCATGTTGATGAACAGCTAGCCCTAGTCTTAGAACTAGGACTATTTTTGAATGTCAAGTAGCAGCATAAAGGGATGCAAAATGAAGTTAACACGGACGTATCAAAAACGACACTTCCTTGAATGGTCAGTTGTACTTGCACGCAAAGCGAGTTAGTTCCCAAAGACCATCATATTAAAATGGCAGCAGAAATAATCATGTTTACAGGTTAAATGCCACCACTTGGGATAGGCATCAAGGGGGGCACGTGCAGCATCACAGATATCCACCGCCTGAGGTACTCTGACATTAGCTGGAGAGGATGATAGGAATTCAATACGCAGCATCCACACCGCCTAATATATTCCACAATAAAATCGGTGGGAGCTTGTTTGTGTACCACTCCATTGATGGTTCAGCCAACTGAATGTCACTAAAGTTCATCACAAAGTCTTTAACTAAACAGGTTTCTATGTGACAGAATATTCTTGAAAAGAAAAGCATTCAGTTCAGGTCATTTACTGTCTTAGTGTTGTTTACAACACTATCCAACCCAGTGTACTAATAGTCCACATATATTAAAGAAAGTTCATACATCTATAGTCATAGTAATGGCATGGACTTTATGATAATAAGGAATGAAAATGTATACAATTTCTACTCCTTTAAAAATGCTATCCATTTTCCTGCCAAAGTCATTTAGTCTTTTTGCTCACACATACAATGCAGTGTTTACTAAAGTTCAGCTCACAGATCCATCCTATTCACCATCAACCCGCTTCTGCAGTAAGCTATTTCCATCCATCAGGAATGCAATGCGCCAGATTTTCTGTGTGCCCACCAGTGTCATTGTCTACATTCATCTGCACAAAATAGTATTTGCTACAGCTTTATTTACCAAACCATAAATGCAGCAATGCTATATGTGACACAATTTACAAATAAATAAGGGAGCCCATTTTGCTGCATGGACAGATCCAATCATTCCTATTCAAAGTGAAAACACAACTCAGAGCTGCTGTGCAAATACCAGCAGCCCTTCTGTGACACAGGCTCTGTTTGGCTGTGGGATGGGTGTAGGGTTAAGAGGTGAGCAGGGGAGTCAGAGGAGTTTGCATGGTGGGAGAGAGCGGCTCTTGCCTTCAGTCACAGCCCAGAGCATTAAACATAACCTTTCAACTTGCCACCAAGCATTGCAGCAGTCAGAAAAGACATCAAGTCCTTGTGTATGAATGGAGTGTGGTGGGACTACTGCTAGGACTCTTTTTCTTTAACATCTGCTAAGTAAGCCATTGCAGTCGAGGTGGTTTGACCCTGTCTAAAACGAGTGGCCAAAACTGACATGCAGATTATTCAGTAAGAGGTTGTTGTCTCTGCAGCGCTTATACAGCGAAATAATACATAAATGACAAGTTTCTATAATAAAAATAGAAATATTTGGCAAGTAGTTAGTTTATTTATTTCTATTTTTTGAGAAACACAACATTATCAAATAAATAAATGTAGAAACGGGAAAGTTAAATGAGAATTTCATGCACCAGCAAATTTTCATCTAATTCTCTTATCTTTGTATATAAAAAAAGTCACCAAAAGTGTAATTTCATACAAAAGAACAAAACGAATGTATACTAATTCATTTTGGTTTGCAATGGCAGATTAAACATCACTGTTTTCAGAGGCATTTTAAGTAATGACTTTAAGTAATTAAGGAATGCAAATATGGAGTTCGGGGTTGAGGTGGGGTGTTCATTCACGCTGCAGACACACCCGGTTGAATTCCCGCTAGTGTGGCTGTTAGGTTGTTTTTGTAGCCAGTGAAGGTTCATGTCCTTGTCATGGCAGTGACTTGCTCCTCTGTTTGGTTGCCTGTAGCATCCCCAAGCCAAGCATGAGTGATAACTGCAGTGTATGGAAAATTGGCCTTTCAAATTAAGGCAGTAGTCTAATTTTCTCCATATTCTCTGATGATTATGTTTAAAGGTCACTCGGGTACATAACTGAACTTTTCAAAGTACAAATGGCAAATGCCAGAGGTTCAGAAATTGACTTGCAAAAAAGGGTGCTGTAATGTAATTCTTAGGGTCAAGTTCTCGGGCTCTGCAGTACAACTCTACATGTTTCTTGATTATGCACAAGTGGCCAGCTAGGGTCCAGTGACAACTAAGCTCAATTCTGTGGATTTGTTTAACAATCTTTACTTTAAAAATCTCAATCAAGTATGAAGCTCAGTTAGTGGATATCCATTGTTCAAGGCAAATTTAAAATGCAAGTCTAATAACAAAAGAAGTTCACATTCAATATAACATGTACACATATCAGATTTACATTAAACCAAAGCTTTATAGCTTAATATATAAAAAAATGAATTAGCATTGAATGAAAGAGCATTAAGCATCTGATATACAACTCCATGTCGCAATTCCAACTTTGACTGTTAAACCACATCGTAACCCTCAAACTGCTTTTTTTTTTTTAAGCAAATTGGAAAAGTTAGGTCCTCTATTTTCAAAAATGTCCTCATTTCATTGGCAATAAATGCATGCTGGTCCTCACTGAGATAGGTTTATGAGTACACACAAACACAGAGAGAAAGGGGGAGAATTAACCCTAAAGCCAGGTGCTTCTTTATAAACATCTCTGGATCTCTAACGTGCAGGTTTATTTTTATTTATAGTCTGGTTTGCTGCACTTGGCCACCATCAATCTTGCTGCCAAGCACAAGAGAAGAGGTGTTCTGAGTGAGATATACCTTATTCTCAAAAAAAAAAATTAAATCACTGTTCATGGTGACTGAACTGGTAACACTGACATACCCTGTTGTAGAAATTTTAAAAATTAATGTCACTCCTCTAAAATGTTTTTTTAAATAATTTTTTTAAATTTTGTAATCGTGATAATTGCTACAGTTCTTGATAAGTGATTGATGATTAATGATTCACTGGTAAACATACAATTACCAGCAACAACTAGAATTATGTACCAAAATTATGTACATTCCCTCACACTGCCAAAACAGCTCCGATGTCAGACCTCCAAATGTGTCCAGTGATGTCTGGAACAGGGATATTTGCAGCTGATGATTTAGATTATGCTGTTGCAGAGCTGGCATTCATCTTGTTCCAGCATCCCATCGATGCTTTCAGAGTATTTGTGGACTGGTGAGAGCTTTTAATTTTTAAATCTTCACATTTACAGTTCCATTGAGGGCTACTGTTGTCTATGTTTTATATGTATGCATAAGTCGGGTTGCCTCTCCCCTCACCCCTTTTGAGTTATTTCATGAGAAAAGTTGTTAAAAGAACATTTGCTCTTTCATTTTTGTTTCTGTAAAGTGAAGAAACAGTGGTCAACTCTTAGTTAATGTATAATGATGATCCACTGCAAAATAGGGATGTTCTCCCACTCGACTTACTTAAGTTTGTTTGTTAATTGTTTTTACACTGAATAACTGGGGGGATTTCCATGAATATTTTTATACCTATTTAAATGGATTTGTGGCTGACTCAAGTTCTATATGAAATTCCAGTGTGGACACAAATGGGTTAAAAACAAAAATGCCATCTGTTGGGTAATTGTATTCCCCTGCCATATGGCTCTGAATGTTTTACGTAGGTATTGTATTTGATTTTTTTGTTTGCAGGTATTTGCAGCAATTCTGTCTTCTGCAAATATCCTCTCAGTGCCCCTGTACATCAAGCACAAGAGGTTTACATGCCCCTTGAGAGTCAGGGCTCCCTTTGGGACCTGTGAAGTCTAGATACAGTACTGGGAAAGATAGGTGAAAGGAGTAGACGTCTCAAGATATCCTTTCCATAAATGCATCAGGCTGTAGAGGCCGCTAAGCTAAATTGCTCCAAGAGGTAAAGAACAGGAATTCAGACTGTGTTTTTGCTTTCTTCTTACAGGATGCAGCCTTGTACTGTACTGTCATCATCATGTACTGAACAGCATGTGAATTGTTGCTTTACTAGCCCCACTAACATCTCTAAACTCCAGTGGAGAAAGAGGGCAAGGTCACAGCCCTGGCCTAGTGTTTATGGTCAGATGGAATGTGAACTCCGGGTGAGAAGAAAGGGGGGAAGTTATAATGAGGCATCCCCCCTCTGCCGGTTGTTTGTTTGGACAGACCGGCTGTCTCACAGCACAAGCTGTGGATGGAATACTAATGGATATGACTAATGATTCTCTGGCCTCTCTCGATTTCTCCAGATTCCATCCCACTCTACTCTTTCCTCTCACTCCTCCATCTCCCATTGCCTCTTTGTGGAAAGAAACTCCTGAGAAAAGTATTCAAGATGCTTAATTCTGTTCAAATTAACAACGATGTAAGAAACTAACATAGAGCAAGTAACAACACCTCCACCCCTACTGATCCTGCTATCTAATCACTTATTGGTAGGTGGACATAAAGCCATCCTCAGTGTTTGTAACCATGGGCCTATCTAATCCCCTCCCCTTCCATCACAGGCATTTAACTTTCCAAAACATACTTTCTCTAGAATGTGGCACCCTGAGGTAAGAATACAAAGACATCCCAGAGCTGCAGAAACTCTCCACTGGGCCTGATTAAAACCTGCTGAGATTTAGCCAAGGATTAGAAACCCCCTTTGGCATGAGAAGACTATATAAACAGTTTAAAATTATTTTTATGTTAAGTATTGACAATTTTGCCCTTCAAGCAGCCAAGTAACCACTATTTGGTCTAATAAAAAAATCCACATAAAAAAGAACACATAATTTTATTGAGTCAGTTCAAGAGAATTATATATTTTACAAAACTGGCTCCCTTTCATGTGATCACAGCACTGGTAATGTGGTTAGATTTCACAATAAACAATGCAAACCATTCTAATCAGAGAAGAGTCTAACCTCTGTGCATCATTGCCATTAGCAATCCAATTAGCAGTGCGACTGGGATAGAGAAACTAAGTGGCAGACGGTGTTCCACAGTGATGCTCACAATCAATTTAACTTTCCATTCAACATCACTGGTCACATGATGTTGAACAACAAATTCCTGCATCCCTGCGCATAAGAGCAACCTGCTCCCATCCATATCAGATTTTTGTTTTCTTCATTTTATACCCTTTCATAGTTTATGGCTTGCAAGGATCAAATTCTCACTATAGGAGCGATTATAATATCGCTAATAACTCTCTTGGCAAATCTACTTCTGGCTTCAAAGCAGCTAAAAAATCATTCTAAATAAAATGAGATTCCATTGATTGAGCCTTTACATTATAGCATTTAGGTGGAACTTTGCCAACGTATTGGCTCTATGTTATTTAATAGCCCCCTTAGGGTTTTGTGAGCCATTAAGCAAGGTTCTGTACTGGAGAGAAAGTTAGTGATGCGGCTTACTTTTATTTCTGCCGTACCTATTATCAACAGAGAAAGATTTGCAGAATAACCAGATTTTAATTATTAAAAAATGACACAGTCTCCAAGGAATTACTACTAAACTGGTGCTATTATCTAGATGTTATAAATGTGCTTTTGACATTAGCTTTGTGGTAACTACAACTAAAGTATTGCTGTTTATTGTAAAATCCTGAGTTTCAAGCTTTCCCTTCGTGCTGAGAGACAAGATCATCCTTCAGTTTATTAGAGGAATACAAACACTACCCATTCCCCTGTGCTTCACACTCTAAGGCCTGTACACACAAAAACCTTGAGTGAGGGAGCACCCTCAGGAACTGTATTCCCTACATGACATTTGCTAAACATATAGTACATCTGTTCAAGGTTTCAATCTTGCACACTGCTTGAAATATTTAACCTGTTTGAGTCATTACTTAATTGCTAAAATGAAGATATAGTTTAGTTTCTTACTTTTGCATTTTTTTATGAATTACAGTTGGGTCAAAACACATGTAAGGGCACATGTATGTAAATTGTCAGGGGCCACCTTATAGTGCCTCAAGGGGCTTGTCTGAGTAAGGCAAGAAAACCCCAAAAAAGATAGAGAACCCACGTACACGCTCTGGTGTGTGTGTTTGTGTGGCGCCGAGAAGTAGCTGTCTCCCACGTCTCACGGTTTGACTGAGACAAAAAAGGAGATCCGAGAGGTCAGTCAAAAAAGAAGTTGCGACTGCAGCAAGTTTAGATGGAGTTTTGCTCCATGCGGGAAGCTTGGCTTGTGTAGCCACAACGTTTGGTGCTGCAGGCCATCGTGGAAGGAGACAGCGTGGTGATGGGGAGTTGGAGTAAGACCCAAGCTTAGCTGTGCTTTTCTGGCTAGCTGCCTCGCTGGAAGCTAACATGTCTCTTGGAGGGCTTTAGCGACTTCACTTAATGTTGCCCATTGCTGGTCTGAGTTTGAGCACATTCTTCGGACTCGACGGCGAGAACAAAGTGAGTCAGCGGTGAACGGGTTACCCTGCCATCCAGATGACATCCTGGTTGTTCATCCGCCTTCGTTCAGCTGTATGTGAAAGCGCTGCCTTCTCATAGCCCAGTATTTTTCCCGCGCACTTTCACCTAGACACAAAGGCATGGTTTCTATTTTCTTTGCTTTTGTGAACCCAAGACTTGATTCCTCACTCCAGCTCCTGTACCTCTGGTCAGCTTAACCCCGCAGTTATCTCCTTCTCACTACAGTTACACCTTCAAAGAAGAGACTGTATATGGTTTCATATTCAAAGGCCATTTTGGGGGGTCTGACTAGTAGAAACTGGGACTATTTCCTTGTGAACATTGTAAATTGTGTTATGTTTGTGATACAGTGTTAATAATTCTAGAGGGGAGAGTGAATTCATGTAATCTGGAGACCCTTGGCCTTTAAAAGAGGGTTTCATACAGTTCTATCCTCATTTTTTTAGCGCTCTGAGAAGAATTTCTTCCTTTTATTTTTATTATTTTGTTGGTGTTGTGTGTTTTGTTTGTATTTTTGGACCCTTTCAGAAGCTAAAGCAAACCAGGGGTTTTAAAACAGCGGGGAAGTGGCTGTTTCATGTTTACGTTGAACCCAAGTTGCCTTGGAGTAGGGGCACTCTAACAATCTGGTTGGGCACAGAAAATCAGAGGGAAATGATGCTAGGCTATGTTATTGTCTGACAGTACAGCGCACTCCCGGTAGTCGTCGTTTCTCGAGCTTGAATTCTGGAGCTCCTTGTCTTTACCTGCAGCAGCCACACACGTAAAAACATTCTTACAGTTGTAAGTACCAGATTTGGGGTTTATTCCCTAGCAAGGTGTGAATTGGTGTGAAGGCTGTGAATTTGCATTTTCTCCCAGAGCTTTGGTTTTTCCCGCCAACCAAACATAACTAAGAGTGCTATTTGGCTTAGGACTTCACAAGATTGTGACAAAGCTGGGTTACACAATTTGTTGTCAGACAGTCAGGGAAGTGAAAAAACACCTTCCAAAGCACTTCAAATTACATTTGTATTGTGTTTTATGACAGTGCATGCCATGATTTGCTATGAGGATAAATACATGGCTCACAAGGTAAAAACAATACCAGCAATGCTAGCACAGCTGCACAAATGCATCCAATTAAGTCTTACATCACAGCTGCATGTTTACTTCCTCAGCAAGTACAGAATTTCACACCCAGCCATATGACCTTTGCCCTATTTTCCTTTAGTCATTGACTGAGGGGCCTGGGGAGAGATTGTATTTGTGCATGTGTGTAAGTGTGCGTGGGTGGCTCTGTGACTGAGTGGAACACTAATGAGCCAACTGATTATAGTGGAAAGCCTCAGGTTTTCATTAGCTCTCAGAGGATCAAATACTAGATCAAACCAACAGCATGCCAGAGAAAGAGGCTGGCCACAAAGGTTCACTGAAAAACTTCAAAATCTGTACAAATAGCAAGATGGAAAGTTTTACCTTTTTAAATCAGATGATAAAACTTGCTTGTGATCAAAAAGAAACCAAGAAATTCATAATATGCCTCTATACTATGGACAAACACAAACACTGGCTTGTGTAATTGAATTCTTCCACAAAAAGCATTCATAGCGCTTTCATTGAGCTTCCTTAGACAACAGGGACCAACCCCCCTACAAACCTAGAGGTTTTGTACACAGCTTTGATTGTCTCACCCTTCCCTATATTGAAAGAGGTGCTGGCTTGACATCTCTGTGAGAACATCAGCATTTCCACTCTTGATTATTAACCCGACAGACCAAAAAGGTGGGCTCTTTGCAGTAACTTTGTATTGCCACAACTGCAGAAAAAAAGCTATAACAACCAACAAACTCAGGAAATGTGATAGCAAGAGCTCTCTACTCAGTGTCACTTTGACCCAGCATTTTCAGTTTCTTATGTTTTTGGTATTCTTCTGTATTCTGATTTATGTCTGATTCTTTAGTTATCCTGTTTTAATTATTATAAATCTACATTTCAGTTTATTCTGGTTTAGGGTTTAGTTCTTAGGTTTTGTTCTTATGCCCTCATGTTTAGTTTAGGTTTAGTTCTGTGCTTAGTCTTCTCTGCCCGTGTGTTCCCTCTGTGTAAAGTCCATGTTTCTTAGTCTGTGTCTTTGTGAATTGTTTCCTGTTTTATTTTGAAGGGTTATGTCTTATGTCAGTGTTTCTAGCTTCGCTCCCCCTGCCTCGTTAGGTCTAATTCCTCCCAGCTGTGTTCCCCTTCTGTCTCTAATTCCTTGATGACTTCTTCAGTGTATTTTAGCCCCGTGTTGTGTCAGTGACGTGTTGTACCCTCAGATTGTGCCTGTTTGTTTCCGTTCTCAGCGTTCATTGTTCAGTTAATGTTTTGTTCATCACCAGCAATAAAGCTCTGGTTTTCAGTTACAATTCAGTCTCCACGAGTCCTGCATTTGGATCCTCACCTCTGCCTGCCCGCACACAGAGCCCCAACAGTCAGTTTATCAAATATTTAAATGTTTAAATGCACTAAATTGCAACTATCAAGGATTAAAGAATGAGTGGTCAGCAGCAAGATTGATAGTGAGCAAACCAATACTTTTGCCTGAGAACCCAAAGTACAGGATGAGGTAAAAAATTAATCTTGAGGCTAAGTTGATAATATCTCATCCCTGCTACAGGGGCAGGGAGAATGAGTAATGGGTTGCTTTGCGTCAACTGTAGGGTCCAGTGGTTCTAGAGTGCTACCCATATAAGGCAGTGTGAATCAAATATGCCTCAGTTCTGCTGCTTTTATTTATTTTGTTGCCACTTGTAATAACCAAACCTTTGGAAATATTTAATAGTTCGTGTTTAACTTTTTAAAACACGAAGGATTTTTTAACCAGATTTATTTACTTCCAAGAGGTGGGCACCAGAATAATCATTTAAGGGTCACATGATTGCTTTTTCCAGCTCTGCTTTACTGCAGATTTTACTTCTAGCCTATTGTCTTTAGAGATTGATGGTTAGGACAGTTCCTTGACAGGCCTCTCTACTGGCATCCTTCCTTTCCTCTTTTCTTCTAGTCCCTTTCTTTCTTTTCCTCCCTTTCTCCGTAGGGCCCCTGGACCCCATCAAGTCTCATTCTGTACATCCCACATGTTAGGGGTCAGTGCATACCCCACAAAAATAAACCAGTCACTCAATGTGAGGATCTTTGTGTATGTCCTTACCCCCCTAGCCTCTTTCTCCATCTCTCTCTCACTCATTTACTTGCGCCCTATAGACGAGAACTGGCTCCATTCACAGTGTTCCCTCCCCCCTGGAGCGAACTTCTCTGGCCCTAACAGAGTAATTCTATGCCTTATTGCTCCAGCTCCTTCACGGAAAACTTTCTCGTCAAAGCATTTGTAAGGATACTGAAAGAAATGAACTGGCTTTGTGCTTAAACACATTGACATATAGGTGACATCATGTGGTGAAGTCTGGGGGTCAAACGTTTAAAAAAGAAAAAAGGGCAGAATGTGTGAAATGTCTCTTAAAGGCCTCCAAGTGGCCATCTTGGAGAAAAAATGCCAGGACTCTTTTAGAAATGAAGCAGTTTTATGAGTTTGCCCCTGCTGGCTATCATCCAGCTTAATCCACATTGTGTTCTGACTTCCTACAGACCAAAGCAGGTTTCTCAAGCTCATCTCCACTTCATGTTTAATCTCCCCCTGCTCTTTCATTAGGACCACACCATGTGTTGATTCTGAAGAAATGAAGCGGACACCTCATTTCGAGCACGAATGAGCCAGAGAAAGCTTTTGTCCACAGTAGGAATGCCCATAAGACAGAGAGGAACACTGTTTGGTCTGACTCGGGTTGCTATACCGGAGCTGAAGAAAGCCATGGCAACGCAAGCAGAAGGTCTTCTGGATCACTTAGTGCTGATACAATACAGCAGCTCTGGGTTTGTCATTCCAGTCAGGCCTGACCCAAATTACGACATCCTGGGAAAAAGTAGCCCACTTCAATCAGTGCCCACGCACAGGCAGACTTAATTTGGGCCAACACATATTTGGCTGATAGCAGTAATAAACAAAACATATGGATGTTTGAAGTATAATCACTGAGAAAGAGGGCCTGTTAATGATTTAACAGCAAAGTCTGTAGCCCATGGCTGTTGGATTACTGGGTCTTTCCAATTGTTTACACAGTATGTCTACAAGCCACTTTTCCATCTGCTGTTATAATTCTCAGCATTTTAAGCTTAATAGTCTTTTATATTTTCATATGTTTATTATCTCCTATCAACAGCCTCAAGACAAAATCTGCTTAAAATGGGAAGAACAACAAAGAATCAATTAGGACCATGTCTACAGAAGTTTGTTTTTTTTATTGTTTGTTTGGGGTTTTTTTGGTTTTTTTACCAAAAGGCGAAATATCAGAAAAATGCACAATTGCAAAAGTGTTGTGCTTGGAGCAGAAACTTTTGCTGAGTTTTTTTTTTTTTGCAACTTTACAAAAACTTTACTTATTCCAAGTTTTAAAGCCATATGAAAACAAGCTGGATGGATACTAGCAGTCCTTGAATCCATATAAATCCCATCCCAAACATACAGAGTGAGCAGAAAGACCAAAAATCATACAAATGATAACGTCAAGTTACTGCTCTGTTAATCAGTTCAACATTGTATCACCCCCCAAAAGCTACATATCAATAAGTGTAGACCCCGAAAAGGAATCCACTTACTTTGTTTTGGAGGTCTGGTAGTTGTATTTCAGAGCTTAAAGCAATAGTTTCTCCAGGCTCTTTTCATCTGCACCTCTGCCCTGCTGCCCTGCCTCTCCAATACTATTTGTCTTTGTGGGCTGAGCATTCGATAGCAGTGTAGACTTTTTTCTTTTTTTGTGTGTCTGTTACATGGGGTGAGGGGAGGGTGATGGGTTGGGTGTTGAATGCCGGGATTCCTGACTCGTGATCAGGAGCTCATTACCCCCCAAGGTCACTCCAGGGACGCTACGGCCTGGCACTTATGGAGACACCAGAGAGAAGACGTAAGATGGTGGATGAGTGTGTGGGAGAAAGAGATAGGGGGAGAGAGCAGTTAAGAGCCAAAGTGTTTGGGAGATCTATGGGGACCAGGAGAAAAAGCTGTGAGGAAAAAGAGACGGACAGATATGTATAAGCAAGAGAAATGAGATGCTGATACAAATGCCAACAGAGAGGCAGATATTCAGGAGGAGCGAGCTAACGCTACAATAAAATACGTCTGCGTGTGACTCTGTTGAGCCCACAGAGTGAGCAAGCTGAGAACAGCAGTCCCATCAAACCACACAGTTACATAAAATATCGTGTTCATCTATGGAAAAGTCAGTCATAAGCAATCAATAGAATATTGGCAAACACCAGTAGGGCTCTGGGTTTGTCTCTGAGTGCTTTATATAGGCCAGTGTTTCCAAATAAACAAAAAACTTTTGTTTCAGGTAAATAACATATTTTCTGAAACAATAGTACCTTTAATCACTTGACTGTTGTTTATGTGGAATTTTCCAGTGTGTTCATTTTATTTTATTTTACTTATGCTAGGATTGTGGTTGCCTGACTTTTAAATGATAATTGCTAAGTCTAAACTTTACACTAAACCGGATACAACTTTTAAGGTTTAACTCTGTTGACAACTAAGTATTTTTTTGAATTATTATATTTAATCAAGTTGCAGTTTGCATATAAAACATTAAAAAGTAGCAGTGCTGTGCCTGACATAGACTTGTTCACATAATATACTTCTTGTATTTGATATTCTGCGCTCACGTGGAAAAGCATGATCAGCATCCAGATAGTGTACTCATAATGAGGCTTGTGCTGATGCAGTGTTTGCATCAGATATCGGCATAATCCTGACTCAAAAAGCTGGCTCAGATAGGAGTAATTCTTTATTTTACCACATATTAGCGGGGGGAAAGGCCAAAAAGAAGCTAACGTGCTAATTCAGAAAATGTACATTATTAGATGTGTTTATTTATCAGGTTAGTGAAGTTGTGTTAAGTGTAGTCTGACTAGCTCCCAGCAGGGATATTGTGGAGATTCTTAACAGATGCAACATCTGCGGGGTTTACCATCATTGTTTACTATCAACTAGAACGTTTTAACAAATTGCTTGAGCCACATTGCACCAGACCTCTATGGCCCATCCTAAGAGTGCTGGGTCATCTACAGGAGGTCTTGCCAGTGCGGCTGATTTGAGTGGGTCCAGCCACCAGGCACTCGTCAATGAGCCCCTCCTCCAAGCCTGACTCTAGGGTGGGGCCCTGGCAAACCCCATCTATGGTTACAGGCAAAATGTAGTCATCTGTATCCATCGTAGAGAACTTCTGAATCGCACTTAGTCTGGCCCATCACACAGGACCAGCTTGATTTCTGAGACCCTGCCAGGGGCAAATTATCCCTGACAGCATTGCTCTGTTATCACTGGAATACACAAAACCAACAAATATAATAAAGTGGCCATTCACAGAGGGAATTGTTCAAAAATGGGGGAGGAAAGAACTGGAAAGTTGACAGATTTGGTGCAGAAAGTGCAGTAATGCTGGACCTGTCATGGTGTTGAAAGCACTGAACGTGAAAGCGAATCCTTCTATTTAATGTCATCAGCTTTTCAAATATTTAATCATAAACTTGCAATAGTACTAGCAGTAAGTAATGGAAAAATCAAAGACAGTGGGGAGCCAGTCTTGTTGTGCAGAAGTGTATGGGAAAATGACCCTTTAGGGTCCTTTAATTTATGACCTCAGTTAACACTTTCCTGACAAGATTTTGGTCTCAATGTCTAGTGTCACATGTTATTGACTAAAACATGAAGCTCATTTTGTAAATTATGGTGCCCATTAAGGGCGTAATTAACAAGTCATTACTGTATCAGTCAGTCAAATCCACGCTTCCTTTGTCACATCCATTTTTAAAACACCAAGATGGTGACGGTGGAAACATTCAGCTAGAGCGCAGCAACAGGACTTCACTAACCAGTAGGTGATCTTTTATATACACTCTACAGAAAAATGGGAAATTTACAATTTAAGACTACACTTAACACATTTAAATTCAATCAATAGATCAATTTTGTTTGTTTTTGTTCTAGAACACCAGAGTGAGGAGCCTAATGTTATCAGTAATATAGTGAATGAAATTTTTTAGTCAGTAATTAGTAATTGATTATGTGTTACAGGTAACTTGACTAATAGGCTAATCCATTCATTCCCAAACATAAAATTACCAATCCTATTAAGAATTTGTATTAACAGAGTTTCTTGGCACTGTCAAGAGGTAAGGGCATCAGCGTAACTTTGTGCTGAACATTGGGGGGGGGGGTCAAGATCTCTATCTAAATAAATAAATAAATAAATCTGGGTAAATTCCCAGATGATTAAACATGCAACTATTTTGCTGGTAATAACGGAAATGAGTAAAGAAAATCAACAGCCGATTTATGCAAGATAAATCATAATTTTATTTGGGGGTTATTTGGTTGGGTCTGATTATTGGGGGGCTCATAACCCCCTGGAAATTACGTCCCTGGGTAAAGGGTGTCTTGTTCACTGGTCTTTGCATATTGTCTATGCAGTAAAGAGAGCTCAAGAGAAACTTCAGTGTGAAAACAAATCTAATGAGTTCACCACTCAATCTACATTTCTACCCTTAGGTGTTTTCACAAGCGCTGGGTAGTGACCAGAAATACACCATGAATACGAGGGATGGAAGTGAGTTTCCTCCAGCGTGTGGTCGGGTTCTCCTTTGGAGACAGAGTGAGGAGCTCAGCAATTCAGGAGGGACTCAGTGTGAGGTGGCTACTCCACATCAAAAGCAGTAGTCAGTAGTCAGACAGTAGTTTGGGATCCATCCTGGGTGAGGTACTTTGGGTATTTGGAGGAGACCCTGGAGAAAACTTAGACCATGCTGGAGAGATTGCATATCTTGGGTGGCTGGGAAGGCCTTGGTGTAACCCAGGAAGAGCTGAAGGAGGGAGGTGCACAGGCAAAGGGAGATCTGGGTATCTCTGCTTTGACTGCCACATAAGAAGCAACAAATGGCTAAATGGATGGCTGAAAATAAATCATCACCTGACCAACAAATCAGCAAAGTGTACAATTTTGCAGTCTAATCTAGATAGAATAAACAGTGACTTTTAATGGTCAACTTGAATTAGGTTTAAATCTGAGAATTGCCTTTAGAGCTACAGTGTCTGACAGCTGATATGTAGTCACTTGATTTCTATCTTTTCCTCTCTTCCTCTCGTATTTCCAGTTAAATCAATTTCAGCTCTCATTTGTAGCAATATATCCTTTTGGAAGGGGTTGTGGTAAAAAGATGTGAATACAGTGAGTGTGTTTCGAAGAGCAGATGGCTGCAGATGACCCTATAGAGCAAACCCGGCACCCTGCCACAGCTGGACAAGTCTGGATTGACAGATTACAGCACACACAATCAATAAAGTCTCCCATTAGTTCTGTCCACAATGCCCTGTGTACAATACTGATGTCAGACTGCCTCTGTACTCGCTAAAGTCCCCGCAAAGAGGAATGGCCTTATATATCACATTATAAGGCTTTTTTTCCAGGCTTGAGTTATTGATTGAGTACCTGGCACAGGCACTTTCTGTGCTAGATTAAAATGCCTCTTAGCTCGAAATGAAAGCATCTCTCCAGGTCATAATTATTAGATAACCCATTTTAGTGACAGGGACTGCTGTCAAGGTGCTATTCAGTCATTGGCAATGTGATTATAATGCACAATTAAAACTTTAATCGTCTTTATGCACATTCAAGAACCATTAGTTACTATGGTGAGGCTCAACATTATGAATTAAAAATAGGTGGAAAAATAACCTTAGTGACTAAAATATGCCCCAAAGCCTTTTCACCAGAGTTCTTTACATCAAGAATGAATAAAGGAGTCAGAGTTAAATATTACTTCAGTCTCTGAATAAAAATCATTAAACTCACAGTCTTTGAACATTTTCCTTTCAAAGTTGGGTTGTCATTCTGCAGCATCAATTTAATAGCTTTAAATTTAAATCAATTTCAATTTACCCTACCGTCCTTCGTCATTCTGTTAAATAGTTTGGTTTTTATAGCTTTCAAACTTTACTGCTATATTTTTAACAGCTGATTTAATTCTGACCAGTTGCCATCATTGTAAAGCCGTTTTGAATAAAAAATTTGGTAGTATGTTTCATAAATTAAACTGAAACATGACAACACATCTGTTAGATACGTAGTGCACATACCTACAAGATCTACCTCTCCATGTTTTATTTATTTTCACAGATTTTTATCATCCTAAAATTGGCAGCTTTCACGTAAGGTCTTCAGGGAGCCTCATAGCTCTCAATTTCAAGACTATAACAGATTTTTTTTTCTGATGCAAGTCTCGCTCAAGTCAAGTCTCAAGTCTTGAAATCTGCTTTCACTTGGACCAAGCAGCTTCTTTCAGGGTGATATGAGAAGTGAAAAGGTGAGGGCTAAAATTTTCATGCCGCTCGATCGCAAGCATTTAGACTTAGAGTTTTAACACCTTTCGCCTAGCAACTGAAGGCTTGTTTCGAAAGTCTTTAGAGTGTTGCTGTGTTTAAAAAAAAAAAATGCTGAAATTGGAAAGCAATAGGCCAGGCGCAAAAATATGGATTAGTTAGTAAGAAACTTTTAGAATCCTTGGTGCATCTGCCCAAGATAGATGTGTCCTCATCTATAGCCTAAATTTAGGTAAAAACTTGTAATGTAGGAATTGATTTTTTATTTTTATTTTTACAATAATACACAGATTAAACACTTGAGTGTACACATGGCCAAATGGCATCAAGATGCAAGTTGTGTTCCCCGATTGTATCACATAGTTTTATTATTACCGAGTATTTTACTCCACCGTTCATTTGTGCTGACAAAGAGAGAAGAAACAGAGGAATTTATTATGTCTTTTAAGACTCACATCACTCATATCACTCATTTACCATAGCTTATAAAGTCCAATTTTTGAAGCCTCAATTTCAGCATCAAGGCTCTCATCAATTTGGTTTTCCACAAATTAAGAGAGCAGGTCACTAAGCTCCAGCTAATGCTAAAAGCCTTTTAGCAAGCTATATACAAACACTTGCTATATATGAATATTTGATGAGGCAATCACATGACAGGGACTCAGTACATTTCAGAAGGTAAACGTGGTCAAGAAAACATGAAGTTCAGTATCACAGCGGTGAAGACAGTTGATTAGAAACTGCTGATCTGCTGAGATTTTTACTACACAGCTATTTCTAGGGCCTACAAAGGATGGCCCATAAAGAGAAACTATCCAGTGAGTTGTATTGCTCTTTGGGATAATAAGTTGTTGATGTTACAGATCTGAGGAGGATGGCCAGACTGCAACAGTAACCCCAAAAAAACCCAACTAATTACAACCAAGGTCTCTGAAGACACAACACATGGAGCTTTGAATGGGATGCAGCAGCAGAAGACCACATCGGATGCCACTCCTGTCAGCTGAAGTAAAGACAAGCAGACAGAAATTGGCTACACCCACATGTGTTGGCATACCAGTATCAAATTAGCCTTTTTACAAGCAATGCACCATTTAAGCAACCACATGTAACATTTAAATGAATGAGTTGCTTAAATGTGGGAGTCTATGGGGCTTCACTCACTTTTGGAGTTTGCTTCAAGTGACCATTTAAGTGACTGCTATGTTTGGTACTTTATATTTGACTCACTTTTTCAGCCACTGAGGATGCTGATAGTAATTTACCAATACAAATTGCTGCTTTCACACTTGTTTCAGGCGACATATTCATTTAAATTTAATCATTTAAATTTAATCATAATGTATCCATAAAATAAGAAAACTGCTACTTTTTTTAAGTGAATCATACGCTTAGAGGACTTACATGAAACATAAACCTTTAACTCTGGCTTTCTTTTTCTGTCAGGGTCACATGTTTAGCTTCGTGTTGCACTATTGGGGATTTCTGCATCAGCCCCAAGCCCCAGCTCTACTGATCGTCCGTAATTAGCATGACTCATACCCCCCCATTCCCCACTGATAAAGATATATAATTCCACTCCTGCCGTCTCATATTCAGCTCATTAATAATACATTTGATCCATTTGCTTTCCCTTCAGTCCACCACTTAGTGTGTGCTGCTCTTTAGTGTCACCCACAAGGAGCTTCACAAATGATATCATTTCCCTTGTTTGATTAAATGAGATCTGGCAATCAAGGAAAAAATTATGAAAAAGAAGATTGTCTTTAGAATGCTCCAAGAGTAGATTTTCTGTTTTTATTCTCTCAAAAGTATGAAGGGAACTCCACAAAAGAGTTTAGCAACATCTAAACGGTAGGGGTGCAACGATACACAAAATTCACGTTCGGTTCGATACTTTGGTGTCACGGTTCGATGTTTTTTCGATACAAAAAAATGTTCATGCATTTTTAATTTGTCATTTATTAAAATTATAAATATATATTTTAACTCAAAAGTACAGTTTTTAAATTTAACCCTAACCCTTGTGCGTGTTTTTTATTTTGACAGCGAATGCGCACCTGCGGACCACTTATGTGCAGCCCTGGTTATTTAGCTCATCATATTGCAGCCACAGAAATTATTTTGTCCATGAAACCATAAAGCTGCACTTTCTTTTTGCCTTATAGTCTGATTTGTCATAACTTCTCCGTTTTGTGCTAAGCTTTTCTTTGGCTGTCACTTCTTCACCCTGACCTGTCTTATTTGGCTCAGCAGAACTGAAATGCTTTTACACACGGACTCACATAAGCTCAGCGATTCTCTGCGCGATCAACCTCTCACATGTTTAAGCTGCGGGAGATTTCACTTGTCATGTTTGCATAGTAAGCTAACGATTAATAAGACGATGTCAGAGGAATTGGTGCACAAATTATCATCACTCACAGATCAGTGCTGTCGCTCTCTATACACAGTTCGCACGATTGCAAAGTGAAAGCAAAAAAACAAGCGCAAATTCAAACACGACTTCAATATGTCACATATTGACAGTGGCTCACCGATGCCAATGACATAATTACCCAGCTACATTTCTGAAAGAATGCAAAAGCATTGACATATATTTTTCCTACAATAGCCCGACGGGCAGGGAAGAGATAGATTTTGGTAGCCCGACTGAAAAAATCGCTAGCTCCGGGACATCGGGCTAGCGATATTGCAAGCCCTGTATCTGATTGAGGAATCACTCATCTTTGGAAAAGAGAGTTTATTACAGAGAAATGGCTCTTTCCAAAATAAAAGCTATACTATCCGCTTCTTCTGGGCTATATTCTCAGCAGCATAAGGAGAATCATGTGCTAACAGCTGTCTAAATGACTCGGCTAAAGTTAGTAGCATGCTTGCTTTTTTTTGTCTGCTTCCACTTGTCTTTGCACTAGGATGATGTCGGCGTAAATGTGCAGTCATATTCGTTGTGTTCCCACTAGTGCTTTCAGGTTAATCTCGTTGAAATGACCTTAACGCCACAACACGGCAAATCTCCATTAACGAGCTACCGCCGATCGCTCCGTGCATGGGGCTAGACGGCCAACACGTTAACGAGCTAACTGCGCTAACACACTAGTTCACACCAATGTAATTGAGCATTGCATGGCACATCCAACATACTGTTTTACTTTAGTCCATGACTCGCTTACCTTCAGGGTCATACGTCACATGAAAACCAAAATAATTCCAAACGCCAGATCTGAATGAGGTTCAATTTGCCATGTTGCAAGGAGAGCTTAACTTCTGTCTCGCTAGCTTGCCCTGCGCTCTTCCTTCTGACTATGCTGTCTGTGTTGAGTGCTCAGTGGATCTGCGCTCGACAGTGCAGCCTAGGCGGAGTAGTCGAACACAGATTCACTGAGCGCTCAACACAGACAGCATCGTCAGAAGGAAAGTTGATAAAATAAATTACAAATGTTGTATTGTTCGATACATATGCGTACCGAACCGAAAGCACTGTATCGAACGGTTCAATATCGATACGAATATCGTTGCACCCCTACTAAACGGGTTTGAGTGAAAAATGACCTTAATGTTAAACCCAACAGCTTCCTCATTATTTTTTACACTGTTTAAACTGGCTGCTGTCATTGTGAGCCAGGGATGAAGTCACTGTTAAGCTCCACTGGCTTTGTTCATTGAGTACATGTCCACCGGCAGCCCAATCAGAGATGGCAGTGACTCGGCCTTTCCGTGGCGAGAGCCTGATGAAACCAAATGAAATAAGCCTGTCAAAGTCAGCCACATGATTTCTTTCTTCTTCTTTTTTTTAAGTCACAGCTCCACCCGTTCTGCCTCTTCATCCCATCATTCCTTGACACAAACATGGCACAGATGAGAGCGACAGGAAATGGCAGAGAAGTCATTTTTCCACAGTTTTTTTTTTTCTTTTTTTCAGAGCAAGTATTCATTGTGTCTAGAAGGAAATGGAGATTCATTTTATGGATGTAAGAGATGCAGATAAAATAGCTGTGCCTGTGAACATCTTCTCAAATCACTCAAAAAATTGTTTAGGTATAATATTATCATCAGAACATATTGAGCCCTTCATGGTAATATATATCCCTTCAGGGACAGATTTGTACTTTTCTCATTTCAATCGATTTCATTCATCATATAGTAATGGTAAATGAGGAGAAAATGGAGGCCCAACATGTCTTGGCAATGTTATTCACATAATGTGCCCTGCAAGGCTTCAAGTCACATCACGCGCAGGACATATCTCACACGCACTGACGCACACTGAACATCTGCAGGCCACAACCACCATTTAAACTGAAATCCAGCCACATACCATATCCAGCTGTCCGCAGTACATCTAAACAAAACAAGTTCATTTGTATCAAACTTACTTGCATTTGTCTGAAATGTAGAGCATAGAGAAATCACCCTAAAACCTTAATACAAGCAAGGTGGATTTCATGCTTTCATGTCCTTTATACCAAATTCTGACACTACAGTCCAAACATAACAGCCTCATCAGGCCAGGCCACATTTTTTCAATCTCCTGTTGTCTAGTTTTGGTGAGCCCGTGTGAACTGTTCTCTGTTTTCAGCTGAGTGCAGCCCAGTGTGGACCTCTGCTGCAGTAGCCCATCAGGTTGGGAATGTTATACATGCAGAGATGCCGTTCTGCATACTTTTGTTGTGATGAGTGTTTTGTTTTTTCAGTTACTTCCTGCCAGCTCATTACAGTCTGCCCATTCTCTTTTGCCCTCTGATATCAACAAGGCACTTTCACCAAGAGAGCTGTCTCTCATTGGATACTCTCTCCTATTGAAATCCTGCTATCTAAACCTTAGAGATCATCAGTTTCTGAAATGCCCAGAACTGTTTGCCTGGCATCAACAACCATGCCACGTTCAAGGTCACTTAAATCACCTTTCTTCTCAATTCTGATAATCCGTTTTGAACTTCAACAGGTTGTCATCTTACATATTATAAAAAAAATCGCTTAACCAGTGATGTTCAAGCTCTGCTAGTTATTCCAGCATGTTTAGCACCCAGTTGATAATTTTGTGCTCAAAGTAGCTGCCTGATGAGGCAGCGATTGTGAAAGCAGCATTAAAGTTGAAGATTCAAGTTGAGCAACTCTCTGGCAAAAGGTCGAGACTAGATGAGAAGCACAGAGCTGATCAGTGAAGTTTCTTGGATTTGTCACCACCAACATCTTTCTCATTTTATGCAGCGTATGGCACCCATTATTACTGTAATATTAATTCCATTTGATTTTGATCATTTTTCAGAAGCACAAACTCTTGTACAACTTTAATTGGACACAAACACAACATGAAAACTTCAGTAAAGTCAATTTCCATCGCAATCTATTCCTTCTGAAAACACAAAGGTTTATGGCTCTAATTAATTCAGCACAAGGTAATGAACAGTATTGCATTATGCCCATTTAATTTCACAAGAAGCTCATGTTCATTAATACAACATAAGCTCTCAGTTGAATATTAATATTCATATGCCTGTGCCAAAGCTAATAAAAGTAAAGAGATTTTCACTTTTCCAAAGACCATCTTCAGCATTCACTGTGCTAAATGATTGGAATCTTTGAAACTTCAGGAATGATTTTTTCACATTTTTACTGTAGATAAAGGAATGTAAAAAGCAAAGGTATACCTCTTATACTTCCAGTACTGCAGCTGCATTTCTAATTCAGGCCTTAATGCAGTATTTAATCTCCATTTAAAATCCATTTGATGGTAATTAGTCATCATACACTTTTAGCATCAGCAATGTAATGGTGAAAATCTATTGATTAGCAAGATAATCAGAATTCAAATGAAATAATGCTGATTTATTAGCTTGATGCTTTTGTATGATAATGTGGTTTCCCTGCACTGGGATCCCCAAAGGATCTTAGCGGATGTGAAGTTCTCAGTTTCTCTTGAATGTCAGACTGTGGAAACTTCTACCAGTCAAACAAATGGAAATCTGATACTGTGTTCGCTTTGCTGTGCACAATGCCTTTTGAAATTTCTCTGCTGAATTTTAATGGAACTCCAGCCAGATAAATCAAACATGTTCTCTCCTGTACTCATGTATAACCATGTCAGTGAAAGCCCCCTGTCTTGGCAGTCCTGTTATAACACTGCAGAACTTAAGTTATGACTGACAATTAATCTGAAGGAGCAAAAACACTGCAGCATGGCTGGTGAAGCGTGACAGCGTTGGCAAAAACAGCTTTCGGCCGATTCGTCTCTCAGCCGACAGTCTGGCCCTGTCGCCCAGCATTTATCTGCCTCCATACGCTTCCCCCCCAAAACTCATTAATCTCTAATGACTTAATTCTGTGTTTCCAGTATGGCCTGCATATGTTCTCATTAATGGCTTTTCAATCTTATGCTATAGAGTAGAAACAAGATTATGAAATGCCTTTCTTCCAAAAAAAGGGAAAAAAATGAAAGAAAAAGGGAGGCTTAGATTAGAAATAGGAAATGTACGTGATCCTTCTTGTAGCTATTTGATGTCGAGTGCTGCAGATGATCAAGTATGAGATCTAGGGGTGATGACAGAAAATGAAAATGTATAAAAGCTTCAAGCAAGTTATAGTTCAAACGAAAATTAAGAACTTGCGAAAGACATTGAAAGACACGGGGTAAACTAAGTTTATAGAGGCCAAGTTATTCAGCGTGGTGGTTTGAGAGTAAAACATCAACGTCCTTGACGCTGAATGAAACATTTTAAGATTCATATTTGTTAAATTGAGGAGATTGGAAACCTAAAAAAAGGGATGGAACAAAAGTTTGCCTGCCTTAACAACTTTGTAAACAAGACGCTGTTCTGCAGTCTTGTTCTTAAGTATTGTTGGGATTACGGGTTCTCACACTCCCCTTTGGGTATTTGCTCTGTGGTGAAATAAACACAGTCTCCCATACTTTTCAATTCGACTTTAAGTTGTCAAAACAACCCAGAGCTTGACAAAGAAAGAATGTGTGCACTTGAATAGATCAATAGCTTTGAGGCCAATTAACGAGGGAATTGCAGTGGGGGGGGGGGAGGCCTGCACAGAATGATGACGAGGTGAAGAAAAACTTAAATGACATGTCATCTGCTCGGTTCTGTAAGAGTAACTTTGTGTTATCCAAAAAACACAGAGCTCTGTACTTGAGCTCAAAGCATCGCGGTGTTCCCAGCCGTCACCTTTAACAATAGGATTAGTGCCAAGCTGGGCAGCAAAAAAAGGCAGGGGGGAAGGAAGATAAAAACTGCCTGGGATCACTGCTATCACTGATGGAACCTCAAACCCTGAGGGAGCACTTGTCTTTCTGTTTGATTTGTTCTCTGTCATCTAGTCTGTAGCCAGTGGGCAGGGGTCTGTTTGCTTGGCACTGGCACAGGCCTTTTATCTGCTGATTGAGAGAAAGAAGTGAAGGAAATAGCTCTGCGACCAACTGCTGAACCTTCGTCGTCCTTCCCCTTAAAGGCTCACTAACCTGAAAACCTGTTCCTCAAACCTGTTTGATGATGGGAGACCTGTGCTGCACAAAGGTAACCATCCGGGTCTGTTTAATACAACATGCTCTGGCCGGCACCTCGCCTCAGAAAACTTTATGAAGATGACTTACCTGTGCAACTGAAGTGAGTTTAGATGGAAGTCAATATCCTCATAATAAAACACCTCTGTCTCACTTCTTCAGCTGATTGCCAGTTGTCAGTGGTTGGAAAGACCTGCAGTGCTAATCGATGAGGAAATAAATTACCACTGGCAGTCTGGGCATAGACCTGAGGAGAGAAGGTGAGCCACAGCGCCAATTAGTGTACAACTGACCTGATCTTTCAAAGAAGGTGATACAAGACATATACAAAATATATGCTTTTGTCTCAATTTTTGACTCTCGTTTTTAAAATCTCTTCGTCTCTTGTCATCAGCGAGGTTTAGCAAGACAGTTAAAATGTTGATGATTGGCACTGAGCCCTGAGCCTATTTCTCAGGTTGTGGATACTTTGACAAGCAATCCAAGCGTGTAAAGACACATCAGTTTAGTGGGCATTGGTTCAGCTCTTTGCAGGTGTACACTGTCAGTCCAGAACGTGGAAAAGTAAAAGAGCACCCAGTGCTCCTTTGGACAAAAAGAAAGGTTTTTTTTTTTGTAGTTTTTGTTTTGTTTTGTTTTTAATTAAATTAATTTACATTAATTTCATTGCAAATACTGTACTTCAGAGAAAAACATCATGCTAGAATAGGGCAAGGGTAAGTCATTCAGGGTTTTGGGGGGATTTGCTGGTGTACTTGCAATTGTTTTCCTGTTGTGTAACCCAGTTTTGGATAACCCATAGCTGTAGTTCAAATTATAGTTCATTGTTAACTCAGTGACTCCAAAGTGGCCAGGTCTTGTGGCTCTAAAACAGTCCAAGATCATGACGCCTCCATCACCATGCTTGACTGTTGCTATGAGGGATTTGTGCTGATACGCCATGTCTGCTTTTTGCAAACACAACGTATCATTACATAGCATTGTGCAACATTTCGACTTTGGTCCCGTATCTTCAAAGGACATTTTTGTTGTGGTTTCTTCAGATACAACTTAGTCATACTTGTCCAGCCTTTCTAATTGTACTGCCATGAACTTTTAACGTGCTAACCGAGGCCTGTCGAATCAGAGATGTAGCTGTTAGGTTCATTCTCTGAGCACTGGACAGTTTGACCTTGAGGTAAAATTTCCATCCCGGGAAGTCTCTGGCATTGTGTTATCACACACCTGAATGCTCACAATCGAGTGTATTTGATTAACAGCAGCTGGCTGCTCCTTACTCTATTAATTCCTCTGGGAGCAGTAAGGATATGCTTAGCACTCTATAAAGCCCTTTGAAAACAGACATGAGACTGTAAATATAAAATGATGCAGAAATTGCAACGTTTAAAATAAGGAAAAGTACAGCAATAGTGCAAGGATGTTTTAATGGTTGTGGCACTAAAGAGATTGCTGATTCTAAAAACTAGAGGGAGTAAAGAATCATCTGAGTATTTCCTTTCCTGTGGGTATTTGATCAAAAGTCAATTTATTATCCATGTTTAAGACTTGATCGTGATGCTGAGAGAAAGCTACAGCTAGCGATAAACATGATAACCAAATGAAATTACAAAGAAAGCAGAATCATTTTATTTACATAGAGCTTTAAGACTCGCCACATTTTGATCCCCATCCATTTTTAATGAAACCGCATGCAGCCCCCTCTGTTGAAACATGTTTGAGCAGAGAGCCATTTGTCATGGTTGGAAAAGGACATTCTTGCAAAGATAGAATGTAAGGATTATCCACTGCATTGCAGTCTCCCATGCTTAATGCTTGCTGATGAGTTTTCATGTATAATTGAAGTATGCAAATGCTGTTTTCTCTTTAGCAAGCGTTAAAAGTGGTGCATTACAATCCATGCTCCCAAATGGTCTCCTTCATTGTACTGGGATGAGTTTGTAACTTTTTTAACTACAAGAGCAAAATGCTTTTACTGTTCCTAAAACTTCTCGGAATTTTTTTGTTTCTTTTTTGTTCCATAGATGATGCTTAACTTAATTCTGGCTTGCATCAGGTTTATGAATATTGATCACAGCATTCAAAATGAGCTTTCTGCATTCACTGCTTAGATTTTATGACTGGCACCATGAGAAAACGAATCCAAACAAAGCAGCTGCAGTGATATGTGTTTCATTTGTGTTTTATTTGGGTCAATTTTGGCCAAGCAGATGGAGCAAAGCACCAGCCGCATTGATGTCTGTGTTAGTGTCTCCTGGCATACAGATGAGAATGCGTCTGGTCCAAGAGGACTTCAGTGATTTCTTCTTAATGAGGTTGAGAATATCCACAGTCTAAGCAGTGTAGGCTAGACTGCGCTGACCTTTAACACCCCATAGCCATCATTCACAAGAGCCTGACGGATTACAAACAGCAGACCAAAGCGCCAGCCAAGGAAGGGGGTTCAATTGTCAGCATAGCAAGGAAGGCAGTTCCTAGTTAACTTATAGCCAGCCAGCATGCCTATATCAGCTGAAATCTATACATTAGTAAATCATTATCATTCTTCTGCCAATTACGGCACAAAATATACGGGTCAATTTAACAAGAATGAAGAAATAAAGACTGGTATAAGTGTATCCTGTTTTCAGTGTAGCACCATGACCAGTGCATTGTAAATAAGTAGGAGGAGACAAATAGAAAGTCTAATCAAATGAGGCAGAGCAAATCAAATTGTTGGTATTTTGGTCAAAAGAGATTTAGACATTGCACTCAAACAGAATTATCTGTTTTCATGGTGCATAATCTGTTCTGTTGCAATGTTAATTAGTCTGAGGCCAATCCGGTCATCCCATTAAAAAGAGAAATTTAGAGAAGCAGGACCCAACAATAATAGAATTGTGCTTAAAATATAATATTATATTACCTTCTAGCTTTTAGATGGTTTTGATATAAGCATTCGAATTTTAGCATTGAACAGGAACATCACTGAAGCAGTCTGCACAGAAATATAAGTGTCTACTGCATCATCAACACATATGTTTTCCACATATAGACACATATTGTATACTGAATCATACTCTACCTTTGCCATGCTTCTCTGTCTGTAGGGTTGACTGAGAGACATAATATTCATTCCAGTATTTGTTTATTGTTTTTAAGTTACTTCTTGTTTTACTTAATTTTAGATATATATTGTTTTTGTGTTTCTTCTTAGTAATATAAAGACTCGCCTTTTCTGTTGCCTCCAGCTGCCTCTGTGTACTGTGTTTGGTGTCTTTGCACTTTTCAGAGTTCCATTCTGAGAGTATGAAAAGATTGTCCTTCACTCATTCAAATTCATTAAATCCCAGGATGAATGCTTCTTTATTTATGTGGTAAATATTGGATTCCAGCAGTTTATAAATCCTGTGTGTCACTGCCTCATTTAAAAAGTTTGTTTAGCCAAAGTCAGGTGGCCCTGAGAGCTTGATGCACTATTTAAAAGGAAACAGGTCAATAGGCAAAACACCAGCGAAAAAAGAAAATATTTGTGAATATTCTACTAAAGTTCTAGACAAGAACTAAAGTGTTTTGCAAATACTGTCAGGTAGTAGAGACTTTAATATAGGTGCTACTAGGGAATTTGAACAAGTGATGAGCAAGGCTGGGAGATATTTGTTGCTTTGGTGACTCATGAAGTAACTGAAGTTTATTAGGCCACAGTAATGTTGAAAAGTTTTATTTATCACCTTTAATAGACTGGCAGTGTTTCCATGGTGTATTCAGTTTTTCAGTGTATGACAGCTGGGATAGTCTCCTGCAACCCTTAGTTGGAGTACTGTTTACAAAAATGGATGGATGGACTTTTTTGTTGTTTTTTTTATATTCTGGTACATTTTATGTGTTGCTAATGTTTAACCATTGCGGGGTGACCGTGGTTCAGGGGGTTGGGAAGCTCATTTGTAACCAGAAGGTTGCCGGTTCAATCCCCCAGCTGCCTACTGGTGATGGCCAGATGGGCCGATGGTATGATATGGCAGCCTTCTGTCAGTCAGTCAGGCAGCTGTGGCTACAACTGTGGTTTGCCTGCACCAGTGTGTGAATGTGAGAGTGAACGAACAGTCGAGTTGTAAAGCGCTTTGGGTGTCTAGAAAAGCACTATATAAATGCAATCAGAGTTTTTGAAATGAAATTTCGCATTTACCTTTAGCATTTGGATAATTTGCATGTGTAAAATACCTAAATAAAAGTAAAATACCATTGTGATGCTCTCTTGTCACGTTGTGCAAGTCTGCATCAATATAGTTATATCAATATAATTTTGTGCGTGCGTGTGTGTGTGTGGGGGGGGGGTTTCCTCTGTTGCCACAGATAAACCAGGTGGGGTGAGGCAGGTGCTCTTCGACCTTGATATCTTTGGGTTTCATTTTAATAAAAATGAGCAACAACATTTAGAAACATGTTCAAGATGAACAGCTGCCAGTGATAAATCCAAGCTAACGTAAGTTTGGGGCCATGAACTGAAGGAACTAAAGGAAAATGGATCATCAGGCTTTTAGAATATTATTTTTTAAGTTTACTTGAAAATAACTATGATGGTAATTGAGTACATCATATGTAGATATGCCCACAGCAAGATTTATAAAGATTTCAGTCAGAATCAGTCTGAAAGGATTTTTTCTATCAGCAGTAATTCATACCATGGAATGGCTCTGTTGTGGGATCTCCCAGCCCTTCCATGCACACATATCTGGAGATCCATAATCAGCAAGATGCCTTGTACAGTTGTCTATTGATGACAACAGATGTTATCATTTCAGGGTGGAAGTGGGTTGCAAATTGGCTTGCAGACACGCAGAAGCATCTTAAATTAGCACCCATAAGCCATCAGTTAGTATGAAGTCATGTTTACATTAATCTCAATGTGGTCTCTACACTTAATATTTATTCCCCTCTGGTGATACATAACCCTTTGTTTATATATGTATACTTATGGACCATTTCTGAATGTTAAATGTAACATATGATGTTGGAAAGCCACAGGCAGCTTTGAGCAATGACACCATTCTATATAACTGCGTGGTTATGGTTGCAAGTGCAGCCAAACACTTAGTAAGGCATTACCTTCACTGAGGGCATGGTGGGGTCAAGGAGGGAACACCAACACAATAATTATCCTAGCTCATTTCCCCTACAGTACACCCACTATACATCACTTTTTTATCAAAATTGATAAGGCCCAACCGAATACAGCGACCAAGACCTGGTCTCTCCATGGATCGATGGCTAGTTATAGCACTTGCTGTGGTTTAAGCACCTCTCATCACAAGCCAAGTCCAGTCCTAGCAGTATGAGTCAATACAGATGGTCGACACATTAGAGGCCACACTGAGGCTAGCACTGAGGGTTAAAGTTGAATTATTGTCTCTCTTTCAAAAAACAAACCCAAAAGAAAAAGGCTGTTGTTTAGAGACAGTCGTGTTTTTCTTCTGTGAGTGCCAGTACTAAGGAAGCTAACGTGGCTCACAACAGGATTCAACAAGATGTGACATTCAACAGATTTGGGTCATTCCAAAGTTGTTAATATTTTAAAAGAAAAAACAGAAGGACCACAACAAAGACTTCAAAAATGGCATTGTTCTGTCTCGCCCACGGTAAACCTGTGCCTTTTCTTTTTTTCCAAGTCGAGAATTAGCCGAGCTTCAGGATAGTCTCATTATGCAACTGCTATCATCAAATGCACTCAGTCAGGGCTCCACTTGAAGAGTTTGCTGCGTCTCCTCTTCTTCTTGAAAAGAACCGCAGTGATAAAAAGGTCTCTTATCAGCTTCTCTGCTCAGCCCGCCGTCCTGCAGTTTTCTAGACCCCCCACCCCCCCTTCTTTCATAAGCATATTAAAACATGTCAAGACCTAAAAATCACTAGTCCTTGTTGTCTGACATTTAATTGCAGCCAATTCTCTGAGTCGTCTCAGGGCACTGTCCTCTTCTTGTTTAAAATGTCACACTAATAAGATACAAACAGTCACCATAATCCGATTTGGTGTACGTCCTTAAGCATAAGATGTAATCAATGCATTCGTGTCTGTGGTATCCCAGCAACATGGGCAAGTCTCCGAAAGTTTTCGGCTACACCACACTTAAGAGAGTAAGAGGGGACAAGCCGGTTACTGGAAGGAGTGTTTGTTAATTTCCCACCAGTACACAGGTTGTTGACATTAAAAAAAAAAAAAAAAGCTAGCACATTTATAGATGTCAATCATGTTACAGGTCACAACCTGAGAATATGTCAGTGCACCCTCCCACAGTCATGAAGGCTGGTAATTGCAGGCTCGGCAGGTATCTCAGCAGGTAATTGCTCGACATGTGAGTGTTATTTGTTGATTTATTTCACCTGGGCATTCCACACAATATTAACTGGCCCGTGACCTCAAGCTGTATTTAAACAGCTGCCTTTGCACCTGCAAGCAGGGATTACTGTCGTTTTGACTGACTTTCACTGGCTTTTTTATGTTTTGTTTCTGCCAACTTTACGTTATACTTGGTTTGAGTCTAAATTTACAAAAGACATTTTTTAAGCTGGTTTGTCAAACACAGCAATCAGTATGCTGATATAACCCAGGCCTCAGTTAAAAGTCTTATCATAGTGTCTGTTTATCTAAATGATTCTCTGCAAAGTGTATTTATGAATAATTTCTTTTCTTGCAAAGATTTTCACTCCATTTTCTGCCACCTGTTGATTTCAGCTGAGGACAAAGGGTTGCTTGGATGAAGCAAAGGAATACAAGTTGGGATCTGAGGACAGACAAGAGGTGGGTGGTAGTGTTGCTGGTTATTCTGGTGGCAGCTGTGGCCTTTGTGGCTAGGTGGTGTTTCTGTATCAGACTGTGTTTGCCTGTGCAGTACATCCTGTAGTAAGGACCTTTGCAGTGCTGCTGACTGGCCAGATTACAGGATTAGTGCCGTCTCAGACTGTTTGACACCTTTAAGTCAGGCGAAAGCTCCAATCCTTTTTCTGGCAATGGGGATTTATATCATTCAAATCCTCCCTGTAGCTAAGATAGGAAATAAAATAATAATTTAATCTGATTGGCTGATGTCATCCTGATGTTTGGAGCCACAGGAATGTTAATTAGTGCTGAGGTCTCCAAAAGTCGTATCAGGAAAAAAATTGGCAAATATTTGAACCTGAAGAAATGCTTCTGATTTATCTACGAAGACACACAAAGCCACAAAAAAGACAACCCAAGCACCTCTCATGTGTGTTAAAGTGGGCTCTGTATTCTCCCGCTGTTTTGTCCAGATCGTGACTATCTGAGCATTTTATCAAGCGAATCATGTGCATCACACTTCAGTGGTTGTTTGCACCTTTATCTCTCCCAGTAAACACATACCAACAAACACATGTGCACACAAATGCAGTGACCACTACAATGAAGATGTTGGAGAAAATTCTTTTATTCTTGACTTGTTGCAGTTTGCTTATCAGCTCAGTGCAGGTGTCAATGATGCAAAAGCCCTTTTAAAATAAAGGGTGTCACCAAAAGACGATACTCTAGGGAAGAATCAAATTTGGCCAACTGAAGCTGCTTAGAGGAGTTATAACTACTTTGTAAAAGGAAAAAAACAGTGAATGAATATTAAAATAGTAACAGAGTGAGACAAACAAGTCACATGAGATTATTGAAAAAGAGAAATGACTTCCAGCCTTATTCGAGCCTTCCAGAAATGAAAGTCCAGATGGGAAAACAACAGGGGAAGGAAGGGAGAAAACTTTCTCCGTGTGCCAGCAAGGCTTCTCCTACAGGTACTCCAACTTCCTCCTACAGCCTAAACTCATGCTTGTCTGGTTAATTTGTGAATATAAATGATGTGTGAATAGTTTGAGGTCCTAGTGTGAAAAAGAAAAAAACATAGGTTGAAAGAAAGAAAGAAAGAAAGAAAGAAAGAAAGAAAGAAAGAAAGAAAGAGATTATACTCATGATAACAGTAATATTATACAATGATGCCTTAAGGAGAGAGTTACAAAAGAAGACTCTGGATCATTTATGGAACTGTTAAATTATTTAAAAAGATGTCCTTAAGAGGAGTCATTCGCTTCCAAATATATACATGGATCAACAGGGGTCAGTGGGATTATGTAGCCTCCCTCCTGCAATCCATATCATACATTCGGTCTGATGTAGACCCATTTGGGGTGGTATCTATCTCACAGACCAGCTCATAATGTACACTACCACGTGACAGAGGGGCTTTGGGTGCCATAATAGAAGAGCAGGCACATCCATCTCAGCGCTAAAGAGAACCAGGCCTGCCTGAAGTCGATGAAATGAAGGGAGGCCTGGGTCTAATTTATTCCTGTGGATCAAAACCACATACATGTGTACGTTTTCTCTCAGGTCCTTTAACTGTATTTTTGAAAGGCCTGATAAGGTTAGCCATGATGTCCCTGATGATCACATTTAGCATTTTGTAGGCTTTGAGAGGAATAATGTTGCTCTGTCTCGTTACCCTGAGATCCCTGGCTTCAGCCCCACAGCCGATCATGTCATGCCACAGCTGATTTGACACATCGATGGTGACAGCCGGCTATAGCCTAAGCTGAGCCAAATGACCCACATAGATGGTTACTGCGTGGTCCTCCTCGTGCTGCAACAGCCCCACGGAGCCATTAAAAGATTTCACTCGCGTGTTTACAGTTTGATCCGCTTCATCTAGTTGACATTCATTTTTACGACTACTGAAGGGACCAGAGGTACGCCATCGCTATTCTGCTTTACCTATTCGAGATGGCATGAAATGGCGAGAAGATCACTTCCCCCCCCCCACCAAAAAAAAAGTGATATAAAGAAAGAAATACCTCAATTTCAACAGAAAATGATTGTAGGCAATTCTCTGACACGGACACAATTTCCTGACTCTCTCTACATCATTTACGATAGCAGGGAAGTGACAAAAAAAAGAAAGAAACTTAATAAAGATTTGGGTCGTCACAGGCAGCAGATTCATCCGGCTATAACAAAATTGTCATCATGCTTCTTTGCTGAGCTAGGGTTTAAAGGGAAGGGAGGAAGCCAGGAGGGGAAATGGGTTAGCAAAAAGATGGAGAGAGCAGCTGTGTTATGGTGTATTGCTCTGTCCCTGTCAGGCTGAGCTTATTGAATTGATGTCACTCCTTTAAATTTCAGTGGTTTCGGTGCAGGTGTGAGGGAGTGAGCGAGAGAGGGAGGGAAATAACCAAGGTTTTCCTGGGAATTTGGAGAGCCTGGCGACCTTCCAGAGATTCAGGGAGGTTTCTGAGCCCAAGGCTTTCCAGCAGGCTCTCCAATAAGATCAAATTTACCTCCAATTCAGTACACATTTGCGTGTGTGAAAATGTCAATGTGTTTATGTGTCAGCGTGGCTGCATTACACATTCAGGTGCGGGTATGTGTGTGGGTCTTCTCAGTCAACCCTTCCCTCACACACTTCCATATACACACTGAAAATTGCTAGCAGGGAAAAGACCTAAACTTTACCACGTCACACATGCTTTACAGTGTCTGTGAAGTTTCTCAACCACTACCAGGAGGGGCATTCAAAATGTGACCCCCCCCCCCCCCCCCCCCCCCCAAAAGAAAAGCACCTGGTCTTTGAGAGTGCCTTGCAAGCTGTGATGAAATTGGGCATTTAATCCAATTTACATGGAGCGGTCAATTCATGTGTTAAAATAGAGACAAAATAAAAGCATCCTCAGATGAAATGAATGCGCAAAAGCGTTTTCCTTTGACGACGAAGCTCCCTCCCTCCCATTCACAATGTGAAGAGCATGGAAATGGTTCGTCAGTGCATCACATTTTAATTTGAAAAGATCAAATGGTACTGATATGGCATAAAGTATAATTCAGCTCTGGTGCCTATGTCCCTCTGCCTCTCTGTCTTCTCTCTGGTAGCATTTACAATTATGAATAAACCAGGAGATTAATTTTACAGTCTTCCCCACACTGTGCACTGACTGAGCCGACTGTAATCTTTTGCACTGCAGGAATTTCAATATTTAGAGGAATGTTATTATCTATCGGATACAACTAGGCTTATATGCAAAAAGCACAGTAGGGCGCTTGTGTAGTAAATTAAGATTTTTCAGACTTGAACATACTGACACATGACAGAGCTTAATGCAGAAAGGCAGCTTGATATAAATGCTGGCAACTGGTCTGAACGTGAAATGAATCTTAGAGGCAGCACTCTTGCTCAGAAAGACAAGTGGACAGAAATTCACAGGAGGCGCGGACTGAGGTGAAGACATCTGAGTGATCTGGTACAAAGATGTTTTCCTTTGCCTGTGTGGGTCTCCTCTGGGTGCTCAGGCTCCTTCTCATAGTCCAAAGACACACATGTTAGGTTAGCTGGTGACACTGTAGGTGTGCATGTGCTCTGTCTGTCTGTTGGGATGGCAATCTGTCCAGGGTGCACCCAGCCTCTTAGTCTATGTCAGCTGGGATGGGCTCCAACAACCCTGCAACCCTGTGCTGCATAAGCTTTATTCTTTGTTACCGAAAATCATGCATGTATCAGCTGTTTGTATGAGAGCAGCTTTGTAAATTCATGCACATGCACAAAATAAGAGGGGTCTAGAGGTATGTGAAGTCATGATGTTGATGAGCAGGAAGATGGAGTAGATAGAACTATCCCAACCAGCACACCCCTCACACACAGTCGGTGTGTGTGTGTACTGTGCTATGGCTAACATAATCCCTCAAAAAAGGGAAACCCGGTCCATCCCAGCAGCTGGTGGGAGTTAAGAGAGTGTGACACATCAGAAGCCATGATTGACAGTGAGCAGGATTACAAAGGGGGAAAAGTGAGATTCTTGCACCCTCTTTGCTCCAGATACCACAGATGGGCTGTCTAAAAAAAAATTGATGACGTGTCAGATGGAATAGAGGCTATTTTGTGCATATGTGAAATTTTGGCTTGCCCTTTGCTGGTCTAAACAAGGGGTGAGAAACTCATTTTCATTCATGGTCCATAAACAACCCTTTTTTTAAGTGAAGTCAAGCATTCACATTTAGTCGGCCATGTCTTAAGGAAAATATGTACAATTTCAGCAGCAGGTCTAACTCTTTCACATCAAGCGCGTCTATGTGTCTGCTGTTGTTACAAAGAAATGCTACGCCCATAAATCAAAGAAACACGTCAGCACGGATTCTTGACTCAACACCTTACTTCTGGGAACGACCACAGGGAATGTCACTGACTTGCATCACAGTTTCCTGGTGGAAAACAGAGTAAAAAAAAGTCCAAATGTTCTCTTTTTCTGCTAATTTAACACTGTGCAAAGCTATTTACTGGGCCACACTGCACCTTTTTTGGCACACCACCCATATGTGTGATGCCTCGGTCTGAAAATCTTCAAACATAAGGTGAATAATTTTTGTTTTGTGAGAAAGTGTTACCTTAAAACAGAATTTATATACTGTCAGAAAAACACATTGTGATGCATATGCATGGTGAAATTAGGAGAGCTAAGAGGATAACTACCAGGTATGGGATGTATTTGTAAACACGCTTGCACGGGGGTAATATAAATATGAAACCGCTATGCTTCGCTGATAATGTTTTTGAAGCACCTCTTGAGCTGTTCTCATCAATACTTCCGTTGACCTACAAAGGAGTAGTTCATCTCCCGCTTCTTGGTGTGAAGTGTCAGGTGGTGAGACAGGTCTGACTGAGGTTGTCTCTCTGGTTTGTTACCCTGCCTGTCCTCATTAGATGCTCAGGGACGGACACAGCCCCCCCCCCCATCCCAACCCCTTTCCCCTCAGCCCAGATGAAGTTCTCTGTGAACACTGGCTGGGTGTGGGCAATAATGAATCACTATTAGCCCGGGTCACACTGGCTGACAACCAATTTACAGAGTAGCAGAGGCCACAAAGGGTGACATCCAGGTAGATGTGAGCGTTTAACTGCTTTATCCTGAGGTAAAGCAGTTTTTCTTCTCTAAAGTAATATCCAGGTCAGATAAGACTAGAAGATTATATCTTATCTTTTGAATCTTCTAGTCTGCCTCAAGTCATTTTAATGCAATGCTATTATGAACTTTTCTGCATTGATACTGCAGCATTTGTTCAGTATTTTTAAGCAGTCAGCGCGCTATTTGATGTCATAGGTGAGTATATTCTGACATCTAGTGGTGCTTATTGGTTACAGCAATATAAATTAAAATGGTTACTGGTGAGAGGTTGCCAGATTTTACTGCCGATTATGATGTGAATATAAAGAAGTTAGCTTCCTCATAAATAAACCAGAAGCAAACTTGCAAATGCAAATGCATCCGAAATGCCAAAATGAAACATATCCTGTTAAACAGCATATGGCATGTAAAGAGGTATGGAGAAGCAAAATAACAGGGATATAATTTCATTTTATAATACATGGAGCCACATAAGTCCGCAGAGCACTAAAACCTTTCCCTGAACCCACAGTATAATTTAGAGAGCAGCCCATGCTAATAAAGACATAGTGTTTTGCAATGTTCTGTAATAAACTGCAACACTGTAAACGTTTTAGTGGCCAAATGAAGCTCAGTGGGCTCAGCTTCGCTTAAAACATTCCGTCATTTGGAAATGAAGAAAATAACAGAAACATCTGCTGGAAACTTATGGCTGGCACACAGACCATCTGTGTTCCCAGTCTTATTACAAAAGCATAGTGCTAAAAGAAAATTTTCACAATTTATTGTAACTTTTGCAAAGCTGATTTCATACTTAAGGTTTTTTTTGGAAAGTGACAGCTCAGTCGTGTACTCCATCAGTCGGGGGTCCCTCAGACAAACAGCAGGTTGTTGATCTAATCAGCAAAATCCCCTTCTCCATATCTGGGTCAAAATTTGAAAAAAGGACTCTCGAGTGTACAAAAAAAATCAAAGCGCTGTAGCGGCTTAGTTCACACTCAAATATCTCAACAACTGTCAGGTGGATTGCCTTTAATTTTGTACAGACATTCGAGCACCCTGAGGATAAATAGGCCCTTTTCACAGCACTCAGGTTTGACATGTCACTGCAAGCCAAATGCGGATGTAATTAACACATTAACTATGGCACCGTTCCATTAAATTGGCCGGGCCCCTGGTATTGTGCACGGTGGCTCGCAGGAATGATGGTGACATTCCAAATAGAAGGGGCTATAATAAATTTTTATCAATTACACCTATGTTTACCCTGCTATGACATGTCCAAATGGCTGCTGTGAACTGGGTTTATTGCCACACAAGTAGGCTGGCAGTTGATGCTAAGGGGGGAAAAATACCTGAACAAATATGGATGTATCACCTACTGTAACAACTTGGTGATCCTTTTGACAATTGACTCAAACTTCCTTCAGTACTTAGATTCTGATCTGATACTTGGCACATATTAGCATGTTACATATTATCCATGAAATACAGGTCTACATAACATATCGACACAGTCACCATGACAGCACCCAAGGAGCGTATAAATATTCCATATACTTCTGCTTTCATACTGTAGGTGCAAACGGCAAAATGATCCTGAATCAATGACATGCTATGGACCTGTAGCCTAAAAATTGTATTTATTTATTATGGTTTTTTTGGGATATAGATATATTTCAACATTTGGGATTTTTATACATACACACACATAAAAAAATATTCCCCTCTCACCTCTGCCGGCAGTCTGTCCTTCAGGCTCAGGTCCTCTACAATTACCAATTGACAATTACCACTGGGACCACTGTTACCTTCACCCTCGACATCTTCTTGAGCTCTTTTCTGAGCCCTTGTTATTTCTCGAGTTTCTCTTGTTCCTTATTTCTGATGTCGCTGTCATTCGGAAACGGCTACGGCCGTCTTCTTCTGTTTGTCTACTACCACTGTGGCTGGTAAGCCACCACCATTTTATCTGTCTGTATCTGGAAGTCCCACAGGATCTTAGCTCAGTCATTCTCCACCACCCTTGGGGGCGTCTCCCATTTTGACCTCAGGACTTCCAGGCCATATTCCACACAGATGTTGATGTATACTATGCCGGCTACTTGGTTACGGCATTCCATGTATGCCTTGCCTGCTAGCATCTTGCACCCTGCTGTTATGTGCTGGATTGTCTCAGGGGCATCTTTACATAGCCTGCACCTGGGACCTTGCCTGGTGTGATAGACCCCAGCCTCTATGGATCTTGTGCTTAGAGCTTGTTCATGTGCTGCCATGATTAGTGCCTCTGTGCTGTCTTTCAGTCCAGCTTTGTCCAGCCACTGGTATGATTTCTGGATGTCAGCCACCTCCTCTATCTGCCAGTGCAGGAACCTGTCCTTCCATGACGGTGCCTCCTCTTTCTTGGGTTTCTGCTGCCTGAGGAATTCACTGAGCACGCGGTCAGTTGGGGCCATCTTACTGATGTATTCATCCTGGACCGTAGTGCTGATGCTCACTAGTCCCAGGCCTCCTTCCTTCCGCTTGGCATACAGCCTCAGGGTGCTGGACTTGGGGTGAAACGTGTGTGTGTGTGTGTGTGTGTGTGTGTGTGTGTGTGTGTGTGTGTGTGTGTGTGTGTGTGTGTGTGTGTGTGTGTGTGTGTGTGACACTGACTCAAGATGAGTGTTTTTAAGCTTTCATGTAAGGCTCCAGCACCAAAAAAAAGTCAAGATGTCAAGTATCTCAAATTAGCACAGGTGAGACCTAACAAACCTGCCAGGACTTAGCAAAATCCAAAAGGGTGTTATGCCCGTTATAACAAATTATCACCCACAACACAGTTGTTATCAAGGTGGGGGGAAGAGGAAATTATTCATGGAGACAGAAGCTGTTTTTGTACCAGGCTGTAAATATGCTTTGAAATGTGTTTAAATTGGGCATGTCACCATGGGAGTCTGTAGAGGTTGGTTCACTTTCAGACTGAGCCTCTAGTGGCCACTACAGCAACTGCAGCATTTGAAACTTTTTAGCATGTTTATAGTTTCTTAGAGTGGCACGTATGGCTATAGACACCTTATTTTGTTTCACTATCCATCAGTGTTATTTTAACCACACATTAATCTGTTCATTGGTTTTGCAAATGGCTGAAATATAAATGTAATGAATTATCAATAATAGCCTGTCATAAATATCATGTATGACATTTCTAAATTGAATATAAAGGCAAAAACACGTAAAGTCTTAGGATTGGTGCAAAACCTTTGAATTACAAAGTTAGTTCTTATCTGTCCTAGAGGCTGTGTTTCCACTAAATACCAATTTCAAGAAAAATATTAACTTAATTGTTTTCTGGCAAACATTAGTAGCCACTTGGGTTTGTTCCTACATTTCTAAAAACAGTTCTTTCTATTCTACTTTAAAATGCAGACCAAAGCCAAATGCAATGACTCACTGAAGTGCTTTCTTTCCAAAGCATTCACAATAACTCAAGTGATTATAGTGCTGACCTGGTGAGGAGTCCAGACCGCTAATCACACACCAGAGTGGGGTAACAGGATCACTTCACAGCAGGTGATTGGGCTGCAACTCTCTCATGGAAACAATGAAAAGTTTCGGCTATTTTTAGTCCCTCAAATTACAGTCACAGAAGTCACGTTGTGATTGGAGATGCATTCAAGTGGACTAGAAGTGGAGAGAATGGGAAAATGAGCTAAAGGCATGCTACACATTGATGCCCTAAAGTTTTTCGGCACATTTATCAAGCAACAAGAACCCCAGTGATCAGTTTATTTGTCTCTGTGTGTTTGATTTTGTTTATTCGATTTGAAAAATTTATTCCAAATTAAGGAAAAGCTTTCAGAACTGTTATGCATTTTAATAAGAGCGTGACTAAACATTACCATCACAGTTTTCCTATTAGCATGCAAAGAAAATCTAATGAGATTATCTTAAATTGAAAGCCAGTGTGGTACAAACTGCTTTATTTTTGTTGATAAATGAAAGGCAGGAAAGAAATGACCTCCTTGGCCGCTCACTTTATAATGAACCTTTTGTAACAAGCAGAAAATGAATCTGCAGTGAGTAAAATTCCCATTCTACTCTATAATTTGCATAGAAGCTGACATTAGCTATTACATATAAAGATCAAACTTTTAATGTAGTTTTTCATTAGTTGGCATCTTATCTGAGTTGAAACTGATGAAACCCAGTTACAGTTGTTTGATCAGATCTTACCAGCATTTTGTTTATTGCACCCTTTCATGTTAAATTTCTGAAGAGGCCACTTAAGTTAAATAAAATGCTGCAAATATTGCTGTATATGGAGAAGTGGGTAGGTTTAAATTGAAGATAAATTAAAGATCGTTTGATGTAGATTGTTTGGTTTTTGGCATACAACATTGAATAGTACCCGCCACACTCACTCACACACACACACACACACACACACACACACACACACACACACACACACACACACACACACACACACACACACACACACACACACACACACACACACACACACACGCTTATAAATTATACAATATTTACGCACAAGTTTCAACTGGAAAATTACGTGCGTAGATTAGATGATTTTATCTGATGTTATTTGGCAAGGCTTAGATGTGGGGCTGGCTGGTATTACAATAGTTACGGGTCGATTTTCTGATGTTGAATATGTCAGTCATTTATTTGTACTCTGTAGCCTTGGAAAGGTTGGACATAAGTATCATTATTCATTTGAATACAGTTATTTTAAGTAGCAAAGACAGAAATATGTGCCTGTATATTTTAGGTTGAGACCAAATGTACATATGATGGAGATGCTGTTTAACTCTAAAGACATTAATTTTGTAAGGAAATTATATCTGCAGTTGTAATTAAGCAAATGCTTCAGCCAATACCTTTTGATTAGCCTTGTCTCATGCTTTCTTTCTTTATGGTAGATTTTTGTTCTGTTTTCACTGTTTTTTTTTTTTTCACTGTTTTCACTGAGATTTGAATTTGAATGCTAATCAATAAAATCAATAATCAATCAATCAATCAATTAATTTGTATATATATGTATTTCTTTCTTTGGGAAAACTGAGATTGCATGTTTTGATGTTGGTGTAATTTTTGCAGCCTTAAGAGGTAAAACTGAACCTGAGGGTAGATTTATCAAAGAAATCATTTCTCATTCATTGACTTTAAGAATAATGATGAGTAAGAATGGATCGAATTAAAGGAAATAAGTAAAGGCAAAGGAAAATACAGTTCTCTGAAAAGCCAATGTGGCAAATCTTAAGTTTGAAAAGGAACACCTGGATTTTCCACAGCACTTCAAGGACCGTAATCTATGGACAGATAAATTCATTAATAATTAAACAGCCACAAAGTAACTGACAGTGACATTGAAACAGCCAAAACAACCTAATTATGCCCACAGTTAGTAATGGCAGAACAAACCTAGATAAAGAAGGGCTAACTGTTATAACTAGAGGTCCTAAATATCAACCCAGTAAAATAATTAATTGTTTCATTTCTGTATAAAATCAGACTGTACATTAAGCAATCAATTCAGAAATACAAGTGGGGACCTTTTGTTGCAACTTGTCTGTGAAGGTTCTCAGTCATCCAGGTCATCGTAGTCAAAGGAGCTTGCAAAGAAAAGCGTCTGGACTTCTTTAAGTTGCTTGAAGACGTTTCACCTCTCATCCGAGAAGCTTCTTCAGTTCTGAAGAAGAAGTGAAACTGAAGAAGTTTCTCGGATGAGAGGTGAAACAAATTCAAGCAACTTAAAGAAGTCCAGATGCCTTTCTTTGCAAGCTCCTTTGACTTTTGTTGCAACTCTGATTTCTCTCTAAATCATATAATTTAACCCAAAAAAAAGAAACACATGGAAAACCTAACTGTAATGTTATGTCACCGTTTTTCTTGTCCCTTTATTGGTCCAGAAAACACCTCATATTCGTCTTCCTCGCCTGTAAACTGTTGATTCTGACTGAGCTGCAGCGTTAGTGAAGGGTTAAAAATGCTTGCTGTCTTTGAGACTCCGCCTCCTTTCAGTGACTCAGCATAACAGGAAGCAGGAAGTGTTCACCATTACGCATATACAGCTGTTACAAGACTGTAGCTTTGAGGTATGTTTCACTCTAACTTTTCTTCTTTTTTAAACAGAACACTATTTCATTTGCATTTAAAGGCTGTTTTTCATGCATAGATTTCACAGGATGCAGTAAACAGACAACAGAACAACTGACTAGGGTATTAAAAGGGAGTGACTTCCCCTGTGTTTGCTTAGTTTCTTGAACTCTCCCTTACTTTCAGTTTCAGGGTAAAACAGGAGCAAAGCCTCGGGATGGCAGGGAAGCTCTATCTCCCTGAGTTGGACCTCACTTGTGCCGTGTGCTGCGAAATCTTCAAAGACCCAGTGGTCCTCAAATGCAGCCACAGTTTCTGTGCATCCTGCCTGCAGCAGTACTGGAGTCGACAGAGACGAAACCGTGACTGTCCTCTGTGCAGAACCCAGAGTGTGGATGATCCCGTTCCTAGTCTCACCCTGAAGAACCTGTGCGAGTCTTATACACATGAGAGCGAGGAACCGGAGGAGACAGCGGAAGAGCTGCCCGGTGAACCAGGGGAGTTGTGCCCTCATCATGGGGAGAGGCTCAAGCTGTATTGCCTGTCAGATAAGGTGCCTATCTGTGTTGTCTGCCATACCTCAAGAAAACACAAGCAGCACGAATGTTGTCCTGTCAGCGAGGCGATTGTGGATGTGAAGGTAAATATTTCACTTTCCTGATCAAATAAGGACTTGAGATTGAATAATGATGCCTTTTTTCTTGGGGCTCCTTTACTAAGTTTATACAGAGTTTCTGTCACAAGTCATTATGCTGAAGGATGTTACAAGCCTAAAGCGAGATTAACAAACCTTCTAATGAATTTACTTTGAATTATTTACTCAGGAGAAAATGAAGTCCACTCTCAGCTCACTGCAGGAGAAGAGGGAGGCGTTTGACAAAATGAAGAAGAACTATGAAGACACTGTGACCTACATTCAGGTGTGGTGATAATCTGTCAAACTATGGGTTAAAATTCCTAGTAAGTCACTTTATTTAGTGGCTGTCAGTAAACTCATTTCCAAGCCATACTTAAGCAGATTATTTTACAGGTCCAGGCTCGATTTGTGGAAAGACGAACCCATGAGGAGTTTGAAAAACTTCACGACTTCCTTCACACTGAAGAGAATGCCAGGATGGAAGCGCTGAAGCGGGAGGAAGAGCAGAAGAGCGAAGAGATGAAGCAGAAGGTTGAAAAAATAGAAAGAAAAATGGCATCTGTGTCCGAATCCATCAGAGTTTTGGAGGAGGAGATAGCTTTGGAGGGCATCTCAGTCCTTCATGTAAGTTTGAAATGAGACTAAAGAAGGAACACTTTATATTTTTTCCCCCTTAAATGCTAAAGTGAATTTGCCTTTTAATTTTGTCTTTTAGAACAGTAAGAGGACTCTGTTAAGGTAACGAACAGTTTAATATTTGTTTTATTCTTTGCTTAACTTTCATAATGTGTTATGTAACCTGCTTTTTTGTGTGTTTTCTGCAGTGCTGATTGTCCTGTTGAAGATCCCGTTATGCCTCCAGGAGCACTCATAGACGTGGCCAAACATGTTGGCTCTATGATGTTTTATGTGTGGGAGAAGATGCATAAAATTGCCAAATACAGTGAGTTTAACCATAATGTGCTGCTTGATTTAAACTCTGAGCTGGAGTTTGAGTTTGTCATGAATTCCCAAGGTGGAGGAAAGGTTGAAATGTTTGACTGAACTACAGCCACAGTAACTACAGCTGACAATCTGCCATGTTTCCTTCAGCCCCAGTAACTCTGGATCCCAACACTGCTGCCCCATGGCTCATTCTGTCAGATGACCTCACCAGCGTCTGTGACAGCGATGAGAAACAGAAGCTCCCAGACAACCCGGAGAGGTTCGACCCCGACACCGGTGTGCTGGGCTCGGAGGGCTTCACCTCAGGAAGGCGTACCTGGGATGTGAATGTGGGAGATAATACTGCGTGGGTTGTTGGCGTGGCTAAAGAATCTGTCCAGAGGAAAGAGAAAGTGTCCTCGGTCCAGAAAAACGGCTACCTGTGTGTGTACTTCTACCACAAGATGTACTTTGCGGGTACCTCCCCTTTAACGCGACTAAACCTGAAAAGGAACCCGCAGAAGATCAGAGTGCAGCTGGACTGTGACAAGGGCAAGGTTTCTTTCTATGACGCGCACAACAACACCCATATCTACACCTTCAAACAGGCAATCACTGAGAAAGTCTTTCCTTACTTCTGGGTCGGTTGTCAGCAATGTCCTTTGACGGTTGAACCAATGGAAGTTGCCCTGAGTGTAATTGAAAGTGCAACTTAGTTACTCTGTGACTTTGAGAAACTCATCAAATTAAATGTCAGATTATTTGCCACTTTTCTTTCCTGGTTCAATGCAGTGTTCTTTGGCTCTTCTTAATTTAAAACTCAATGAACACACTGATCAAGGTACTTAAGATTCAGTGATTGGTAACTTGAATTAGAGCATTTTTTTTTTTTTTGCATTAATAATCTATGAATTATTCATTTGTTTATTATCAGCATATAAATTGTGAGGTTAAAAAATAGTACAGATTAATTACTTGTATGTAAGTTTTAAAAATGATTATGCATGTCATTGTCTACACATTCCTCTCTTATTTTGCTGTATTACTAACTACTAATGTATGGAAAACATCAAATGTGCTTTATGTGCACATACTACTCATGTTTTACAGTGCTAATTTACAAATAAAATATTTGCAAGTATTGTGGCCTCCCTTGATGATGTGTCACCAGCCAGTCCTTACTGGACATAGACCTGGAGTCGGAGAGCAGCCAGAGTTTTCTTTAGCGTCTGAGGTGAGCCTATATGTTTGGTCAGATGTGACGTCTGAGATTTTATTACCTGCTTCCTAAGGGCATGATTTTCAGATACAGTTCATCTCCTGTATATAGTTTTCAGGTCTGACACGTCTCTCGTCATCCACTTTTCAAGTTTCCATTTTTTTTCTCTTAACTACACGCTGCGCACCATGCTAACATGTGCCACGGATTTGCCTAATAGCTCTCTGGAAATCACCAATTTGATCCAAAATACTACTTTATGGCTGTCAAACTGTTTTTTTGTGTTTTTTGTAGATTCAAATAAATAAAATGGAACACAATGTGTGTTTTTGGAACAGGCTACTGGTAACAGAGTCCCCAAAGATACAATTTAAAGTTGACCGCGATGAGTACAAAACACAGTATTATTCTTTGAGTTGGGTGGCTATTTAATGCCTGAATGATTCATAGGCCAGTATTGTGTGCCTTAATAGGGTGAAGGACTGGACTGAAAATGAGTAAAATGTCCAAAGAAAAACTTTGAAAGAGTTTCAGAAAACCTGTCTTTGAATTAAAAATCACAAAGACAGAATATGCTGGGCTTCAAAATCAGCTTTTATGTAGCAGCTGTTTGTAGTTCTGTTCAAAATGCAGTGAAAGTATCCATTTTTTTAAAAAAAAATTCCTCTCATTTTTAGTGGGGTTTTTTTCTTGGTATATGAACAGCCTTTGCACACCGTTCACTTTCACCTCCCTCTGAACTCTACAGCCTGGCGCATTGAAGCTGACCGTCTTTTGTATAAAGAAGGGTTTTAAAGCCATATACATAAAAGCTTCTTTTTTTTCCTGCAACTTTGACTCAGCAAAGTTTAGAGGCCTGAGGCGGACTCACGGTTAATGTAAGCCAAACTCGTTAAAAGTCTAATTAGCTAGTCATAGTGCCTTGCTACGGGTGTATGTAGCTAGCAGGTTGAGTCGTGTGTTGTAAAGGCTCAGTTAAGTTCTTTAGAGGTTATGTTGTGGAAAGCTGTTTTGCCTTCAGACCTGCCGGGCCTTTAAATAATTGTTTAACTGGTACTAATGAGTCCAAAGTGTGCCGAGAAAATATCTCCCACATCTTTACATCACCTCCACCTGAGGGTATTGTCTCCATCTTGCCTTGACGTTTTTTTTATGCCAAATTCTGACTGTACCATCTGAATTCACAACATAAATTCAGGACAATCTTTTATTGTACACCTTTGGTGAGCCCATGTAAATTGTAGCCTCAGTCTCTCATTTTTAGCTGGATGTGACGCTGTGTGGTCTTCTGCAAGGTTCAGTGTGTTGTGAATTCAAAGATCCTCATGTTTGTTCTTAAAAGTGTTTATTTGTTTGCCTTTCTTACATCAGAAGTTTCAGAAATTCTCAGATTGGCCTGTCTGGCAGTAAACTATGGTTGTTGCATGAATGCTACTGTGTGACTGGCTGAGTAGATATTTGTGGGGAGCAGCAGTTGAGTGGGTCTAGGTATTAAAGTGGCTGGAGAAAGGTTTTACAGAGCTGGCTTTAGTTCTGTTCAAAATTATGAAAAATAGTGCATTTATTCAATTATTTTCAAACTTAACCATCAAATCTCAAAAGTTGGGGAGTTTCGTGGCAGTAACTGCTAGTTAAAATTCCTGTTCTCTTCATTTGTAGTGTCTCTACGTCACTATAACCTTGTGTTTGTTCCAGTTTGCAAAAAATAATTGTTAAAATTGTTCTTGGTTAGGAAGTCCAACATGGCTGGAATTTCATGCACAAGGGCAACAAAGAGAAAGTTGTCTGGTAGTGCTAAAGCTGCAGAACCTGCATCCAGGTCCTCCAAAGTCACCTTTCTGAGCCCGTCTCTCCTCCTCTTTGAAATCCCTGCTGACGCCGACACCAGCCTCCCAGTGTGGAAGGCCATGAGAACCGAGCAAGCTGACATCACCTGGACCGTCAAGCCCTATGGCCTCAGCATTAATATAACACCTCCGACCTCTAAGAAAGGAAAGCATTCTGCTGCCAGCAAGAGTGAAAGCTCTTCCAGCATGGTGCAGACTGCAGGGCTGTCTTCTAGCATCCTGCAACCTCAGATCTGCATTCAGCCCACCACTCAGCAGCAATCGCAGAGCAGCTCCTGTGTGCTGCTTACCTTCCCCCAAAACACACAGTCTGTGTCACACCCCCCAAGTCCTATTCCAGTCACTTCACTTATTGTCTCCTTGCCGGTCATTATTGCCCAGGCCCAGCATACCAGTCAGCCTACTGCTCCTGCCAACAAAGGGTCCATATCCTCCACCCAAACGCCAAGTGGAACCCCTACCAAGCAAACCACCAAAACCCCATCTAAAGTGCCTGTCTCATTTCACACAAAAGGCTGCTCTACCATCCAAATCTGTGACGACTTCCTCCTTGGTTTGTGTTCTGCAGAGGAGAAGTGTAAGATGCACCACACTCCCTATCCCTTTCACTGGCAGCTGTGGTGTGTTGCCAACCGCCAGTGGGTGGACATTTCTCCTCGCTCTCAGGTCTTGCTGGAGAGGATGTACTGTGACGTCAATAAGGATGCCATTTGCCTCAAAAATGGGTGAGTAACAGGGTAGATCTTTTGCTAAAGTCTGCAAATTAAAAAAAGAAAAAGATGGGCTTTTTTGAGACAAAAATCACAGTTTGTTTGTGGATTCTTTGTGTAACTTCAGAACACTTTCTTTAGGAATGAACGCTACACTTTGAAATTTGACTCAATGAAACTGGATGACTCTTCCGTGTATGATGGAGTCAGGCGACTATCTAACACTAACAGTAAGATCAAGAACCCTCATTTTGCCAGCCAATCGAAAATCTACTGGTGGAACATCAGTTGGCAAGAGTACAACACGGTGATCTTCTTTACCTCTTTTTTCTAGTTTCTTTACTCCTTTCTGCCATTTTCAACACATCAAAAGCCTCCACCAGCTTTGTTATTTTTTAACTGGTTCATTTCTTCATAGAGCGTGTCTGCCACATTGCTAAAAAAGATGAGCGAGAAGGAGTCAGAGTGTTTCTTCAGTGTCGGCTCACAGAAGTACAAGGTGGACTTCACTACCATGATCCAGACCAACGTCGCCACAGGGTTCCAGAGAGGCGTTCGCTGCAGACCCGCCTACCGCTCTCTGGATTCTATGAAACCTTACTTGCAGTTGGTGTCCTGAGATGCGTTTTTTTTTTTGCATTTGTTTACATCTTCTTTTAAAATCAAGAGATTCTGTTCCTTTAAAATTATTTCATGATGTTCTCCCATCCCTTTCCCATTTACTCCCCACACCCAGGACAGGAGTCCTGCCTGACTCAGCGGAACCTGACAGTAATCCTCCTGAGGCCAACTTTAGTGTAGATCCTCTGGACAAGTTCAGTTCCTGGTACCCTCCGGCGTGGTGTTGGGCTTCAGAGCAGGATTACAGTCTAGTGGATGTTCCTACAGGCACTCTGGCCTATAAACGGGTTCAAGAATTCTTCAATGAGAGCATGCCTGAGACAAAGGTGGACATCATCAGCATCCAGCAGGTCCAGAACCTATTCCACTGGGACAAGTACCAAAGGTCCAGCTAAGTTTGAGTTCAATTTTTAATCATGACTAAAACTAAGAAAAATTGGAGGGAAATTTGATGTCCTTATTAACTGTTTGGATATTCGGAAAGTCCTTTTTCTAAACGTCATTTATTGGTTGAAATACATTTGTAACATGGATAAGCATTGGTTCGGCTAGTAGTAGGATCTGGGCTCGTTTCCTCCTGTTTTCATCCATTGTTTACTTTACTAGACAGTTCTATGGGTTCCTTACAGCGGATTCAAATAATTATTTTGTTGGAAGTTAAAGCGTAAAATATCACAAAATCTTGTTCTTGTTCATGGTGATATGCATGCCACACTTACACAACTCGTTCCAGGCAAAAGCTATACATGCAGAAGCAGCGTGGAAAGGCCACCGGGAGTTTAGAGCGACATCTCTTCCATGGGACCACCAAAGAGGCCTCAGAGGAGATCTGCACCAGCAACTTTGACCCTCGAGTGGCCGGGGTTAACGGAGTTTCCCACGGTCATGGCACATACTTTGCCACCGCTGCCTCCCACTCCCACATGTTCTCAGCCCAGTTCGGGCCAGATGAAGTTTGCCACATGTTCCTTGCCAAAGTCCTGGTGGGAAAGGTAACTGTGGGTAGGAGCCACTACCGCCGTCCACCTAAGCTCACCTCCAGGAAGAAGCAGCATCGTCTGTATGATGCCTGTGTTGACAACGTGAACCTTCCCACCATGTTTGTTGTTTTTGACAGCTGTCAGTGCTACCCCTACTACCTAATCAAATATAAAAACCTACCCAAAGAGATAGACATTTAATGAGGATGAGGACAGGGGCCTCAGCCGCTAATTGTTCAACAGAAATCATGTTCCAGTTGCAAGAAAACCTAAAGTGTTAACAAATCCAGTATATATTGTTATCAAATGCTCCGTTTAGTTTGATAAAATATGCCATATTCAGTTTGTTTGCAATGAAGTTCTTGACAATAGTGAAGACAGTGTTAAAATGACAACATATTCTGTATCACTTAATTTTTCAAAATGCCTTTATTTTTGTTATTTGAAGATTTTACAATAAACACTTTTTTCCTTTTTTTCTCTCAAATCTGTTCAATGAAATTCATTTCTGTAATGTTTATGAAATTAAACACTAAATGCATTCACCTCAGTATAAGAAAACAAAAGCATGTTTGATCAACTGCTGGTATGTTTTCATACAGCCAAATGAGCTGACTGTTTGTTCCAAAGGTCAGACTGGAACGTGTTTCATCAAAGACTTCTTTAGTAAAAGTATATACAGAATATTTTTCTTCAGAACTTAATTGCACACTTCCTTGAACAGGAAACAACAGGGAAATTCTAATAATTTAGCTTATGCATGAAAAATCATGGCTCTTTGAAGGATCCAGATCAAATTGTTTTAAAAGTATCTGACACTGCTGGCCATAAAAAAAAATCCCAGTTCAGTCCATCTAAGAACAAACTCTGCATTGAACAGATAACACGTTCGGGACAGTGATGAACCAAAACACCACATTAAATCCCTGCCAATGAAAATAATAACCCCCCCTTATCAAATTTGTTTAAAAAGGGAGAAAAATAAGAGTTGAAGTGATGTTTAACTTCCAAATAGTATTGTAAAATTCCATATCTTGAAATGTCATTGAATAATTTAAGACTGTAAGAACGGCTCAAATAAGATGGTGTTATCGTTTATTTCATACTGTATAAAGTCTGTATTTCATTTTTCTTAAAATGTGCAATTCTCCGTTCATGTTTTTAATGATAATCCAACTAGCCAAGACAAAATCACAGTCACAAGATAAAAAAAAAAAAATTCACAAAACCCCCACCTTTCACACAAGGATGTTAGAATGATAACCACAATGAAAAAATATCAGAATTAGCTATTGATAAAAGGCAGATTAAAACATACGTTATATGATTTAAGATGTAAACAAGGATTAAAAAAAGTTAAACTAGTGTTGAGGCTGTGATGCCAGTTCCTTAAATAAAGTACAGCAACTGTGCGTTTCTGTTCTGGCAACATCTAAAGTTGGGCCTGCAGGTGGTGCCAGAGGAAAGGCCATCATGTTACATAGTTCAAAATGGTTTACAGTATGAATTGTAGATGACAGTTATTTTTTAAGCTAAAAAACTTAGTGGAATGAAAATATAAAAGGCAACAAAAATATGTGAAGAATAAACATTTCACATATCTTCAAACAGGTTCATAAATATCAGATCAGTTCTTTTTGCACTTGGTGTCTAATAAGAGCACCTGTCTCCAGCACAGATTATTCATTTGCATTTCCCTTTTAGTCTCTACACACGTGTACATATACACATAAACTGTACACAGGTTAGCAGACGTTTAACCAACCCTGATACGACAGACATGACATGTGGGTGGGGGGGACACGCAAAAACTGAGTTCCTGGAATTTACCGGCAGAGCACCAGCACCTATTCACAGGCCAGCTTGCTGTCGAAGCTCGACAGGCCAATGGCAAACGCCTGAAGAGCGCACATGGGATAGTTGTAGTCCAGAGTGAAGACGTCTTCAGCAACTCTACCAAACTGCATAACAATGTAGTCGGCTAGAGATAGAGGGGGGTAAAAATAAAAAAGGTCGATCAGTGTGTTTATGGTGTATGTTTTAAATATTTCAAGACATTCTGCAACATCCTATAAGCAGCCAAATTATTTAAACTACTTAAACATAACTGAGATTAAAGATACTCACGGTCATTATCGTGAACTATCTGGAAGTTTTTGACTGATGCCTGAGTCACACGGCCATGGAAATTTAGCACATAAGACTGGGTGTCATCGTTCCACACGGGTGCCTTGTTGTGCAGCTCGATCAGATTTTCAAGCGAATGGTTTTGCCACCTGCTCAGGAGACTCTCCTGCTCCTATCATACAAATACATCCGATTTCAGTCTTTAATCTTATTAGGAATGAATCAAACTACACATTAAACTCACACACCAGGACTTTTGGACTTTTGCATTCTAACAGCATTTGTGAAATGTTAGACTGCTAAAGCTAAACAGCTTTGGATTCAAATTAATCTTTTAGTCATTTTATACATGAAGCATTCGGACAACACGTTGCACATTTAAGGGCAAATTCTTTGAGTTGTTAAGCTTTGCATAATTCTGTTACTGACAGACTCACATTTTGGGGCCTTACAGGGAGCCTCTCAAAGTTCATGTTCATGCCAGGGATGATTACAGTCATTTTGCGTGGTCCTTTGAATCCCAGCACATTGGTTTCCTGCCAAAAAACACAGAGAGTGTGACAATTTTACTAAATATATTTAATGAACAGGCAACACACTAAACACACTGCTAGCCTTTTGTCATTCACTCACATAGCAGATGGCAGCCAGTTCCTGTCGTGTGTTGCTTTCTTCCAGCAGAGCCCCGGGGTTTTTACACGGATTGGTCCCGTTGTCGTACACTGTGAATTTAGTGCCCATGAGGTTGGATCTGATAGAAAACAAACCGGTCATGAAATGTTTACACCTTTTCATATTTTTCAGATGCTGGCAGCATTTTGTTTCACATTTGAGTCATGTGGATTGGCAGAAAGCAACACACTGTTTATTTTCTAAATATCAAGAAAACAGCAACTATTGGATGCTGCAGTTTATTCTAACTGTTAGCAAGCAGAAAATCTTTGGAATCACATTGAATGTTATATTGAAAAAAAGAGGCAAAAGTGAGAGGCTACAATGTAATCCCACAGGTCAACTGTCCAGACCAAAGTGAATGTCGTTGTCTTTGCCACTGATGGGCTCAGACTGTCAACATTATGAAAAGGATCCCTACAGAGATGTGTATCTCACATCAAGAAGAAGTCTCGCTCTGAAATCTCACCGGAGGTGAGGTGTTGCTGGAAGAAAAAAGTGTGAATGTGAGTGAGAGTTGGAGGAAGCCAGGCACGGAAGAGAAGAGAAGCTTCCTGTTCAGTAGTTCACGGTTTGTGATTGAATTTCTGAAATCAGGCAATGGTCTGCTACACTTTACTTTATTTTTGCCAGGCACACACTGGTGACCAGTTGAGCTACAAATGGATGGACAGATGAAATGTTTTCACTGCCTATTTTGACTGGAATCAATATTACCAATCAAATAGAAAAATGAATCACTTATAAGAGCTGCCGGATACAGAATGCAGGTAATGCTATTAATTAAAGGTATTTTGTTCACATGGTATCAGTTGACATTAAAACAATAACTATAATTAAAGGTGTGCAATCAGCAAATAATACCTTATTAATGCAGGTCTCTGTGGACACAGGGAGGGTGGATTTACCTGAGTTTACCTATAAAGCTCTCTCCCTCTCGTGACAGGTCGGTAGCATCCACTGAAATAAGGTAGTTGGATGTCTTACTCTTCTTCCTCTTTCTTCCTGCCAGCAGAAACACCTGGAACGACACAATAAAGCAGACACATGTATCTAATGAAGGCTTTTGTTTATAAATGTTACATTGTACAACAAAAATGATGATTCTTATTCACAACTTTAATGGCCCACGCATGTATCGCACCTTCTTGCAATCCTCTTTCTCCATGTGCATGTAGTAAGTGGGGTAGAGGCCGCGGTCCATACCCTTCTTGTCACGGGTGATTCGGCATTTGACTGTGACGCCACGTGGTGCTGGGCGTAAGACAAACTCCTCCAGATTCGCCACATCGGCTAGTAAGTTTTCCGCTGTGGGTGATCCTGGGGTAACCAGATCCTGGGACAAATTAATATAGTCAGCTACTTTTAAAAGAAAAAAGAAAAAAAAGAAGCATTTTAGATAATAGTGAGTATATGAACTAGTGTGCGTAGGCTTTACAGGAATGTCCTTGCCACTAGTAGCTGAGGCAGGCCTGTTGCTGTCTGTGTGAGAGGACCGAGAACGGGTCCGTTCTTCCTCCAAGTCTTCCTCGTGCTCACTGGCTTCATCAAAGTTCATGCTTTCGCAGAGACCTGGTGAGAGACGTGGGAGTGTGGTGTGAGGGAGCTTTAATTACACACGAAGGTCTTTACAAATTCTCCAGCTGAGAAACCCATTCATACAAAAACAAAAGAGGAAAATGAAACCCAGATGCTCTGCGTACATTCTCCACAACAAAAGAACCTCAGTCATTATTTCGTTCCAGGGATTCCTTCAGTTTTGGTTCAAAACGCTCCACAGAAGATTTTACCAGTTTTTTGGGTTCATCTGCGGTCTTTGATATATGAGAAAAAATTCCCAAGAAATGATGCAATACTTAGGAAATAGTTGAAGCAAAAAATAGAGCATTATACAGCTGAAAGCACATCCTTTCATATTTATCTGAAACATTCAGGGGGAGGGGGATTTCTTTTACATCAGCTGTTGAAACCATGACAAATGAAATGAAAGGATGAAGACTTGTGAAAGTGAATATCAAAAAGAATGTGATTATTTAGCATTGATTCTTATTTATTCAACCAAAAGGCCACTTCTCTGGCCTAAAGAGTACTTTTCCATGTCAGTTACTGGAAGGCTCATGTTTATGACAATAAATGAAGCTGATGTGCAGCTACTTGTGCAGAGACAGCTCCATGCAGTCATGCAGACATAAACTGGGGCTTGCACAGTGCAGACAGTCGGGACTGTCTATCTGTCTCCTCACTGATAATTGGATTTATCAGCCAGGATGCAGCTCTTGGCTGCAGCTATATCCCACTGTAATGTGTTATCAAAGTGTAAACTCATATGAAAGCTGTGTGTTTTCACTACATTGAAGTATTATTTTTTATTAAAATCTAATTAAAATTGGACTTGTAAAAGAAATGCTTGACCAGAAATGGCAATAATGATACCAAGATTACTCTAAATTGTTATACTATACAGCTGGAGTCCTAAATACTGCAATCCAATCTACAGTTTGAAGTAAATGAAGAACTTTAGATTTTAAATCACAGCAATCAAACTGACTACTGTGAGGATATACTGCTGCAGGAAAATGTGGGTGAACAAGTGTGGTTCTGACCGACAAACCAAGGAACGCTGCTCATAGGTAGAGATCTGTCGAACACAAGTAGGCTTGCTTAAAATCGTACCCTGCTTTATCCTCATTTTTTTTGCATCTTAGCTGTTCCTTCATTCACAAAATGAACATCGTGTTATATTCAGTGAGACTTGGCGATTCAGAACATAAACCCATCAGTGATGTGTTTACAAATGCAACAGATGGAGGAGGTCAAGGCCAGTTTTCCCAATCAGACTTCAGGGAGTGACCAGACGAGTTCCTCCCTGCTGCCCATTAAAAGGAATGCAGAACCTTATTAAACAAATCCAATTTCACGTTAATAATATTCCTGCTTTTAAATACATGGGGGTTTCTTCTTTTGCATACAAAAAGCATTCTGTCCTCAAATATTTGTGCCTCCTCCTGACACTGATCAGTTAGACTAACATATCCTGGGCAAGTTCCAGCGTAAGAGAAAACATTAAGCTATGCAGCACTAAACCAGATGGATAATGTGACAGTAAAAACAGCAAAACACAACCCCTATTGTGCAGTATTTACAAGTGATGCGCCCCAAATATGCTGCTAATCCTGTGAAAAAGCAGGAAGCATCATGGAATACAGAATGCAAATGTTAGCTGCCCTCTAACAGTGACTCCAGGGCTCCAATTAAAAAACCCACACAAAGTTGTGTCAGCTACTGGCTTATGAAATCAACCATCTGGAAATGTCAAAGAGGCCTAACATTTGACTGAGCAAATCCAAAAAAGACATACAGCATTTCCAGATAATTATTATCACACGGCCAAGAAGGATATTAAATTCTACAGCGAGCCAAAAGTGAAGATGTTGGATGACATCAAGGAGCTGATTAAATATGAATGTATTTCAAAATGTCTATTTCTTCCATTTCCCAAGGCACCATGGTAATATGGAAGACAGGCAGCCAAAAATACCTGCTGGAGCTCTTTGGGGCAGGCTCGTCTGCTTAACTGAGCTAACATTAACAATGAGGTCTTACATTATTGAGAAGCACAATGACACTTTCTACTGCGTCACACTCAAGCCTTTAAAAAAGGTATGAAAAGTAACCCAGCTTCTGAGTTTCTCAGCAGGATTCAAATGAAATCTTAAAAAAACAGTCATGTCTTGAGTTTGTGGGCACAAAGTGGTAACACACGAGCTACATTATGACACCTGCAGAACTGCATGATGTTGGTACTGTTTAAACGCATGCTAACCTTCATATAATGAGAAATTTGTTTTTGCTGCAGATGAATCTGAAAAGTGCAAAAGTCACTGTGAGCTTGATTTTTATACAATTTCCTGAAATTGTACATATTCCCATCAGCTGGTTGGCAGGTGTGGGTGGTAGTAGTTCTAATGATGCCACAAACAAACACTGCAGTGTGAACAATGCCCTTATCTATTATTTAGTGAACCAGTTCTCACTGCATTACCATCAATCATACCACTCACTCCACATGCAGCAGCAGAGTGCTATCAATTTGGTAGATGTCAAAAAGTCTGACTTTGTTTAACAGCAACTTCTTACCTGCAGTGTCATAAATACACATTTTTTCCTTTATAGGTAAAAACTGTAAAGCTGAGAAACGTAAGAAAACCCTGAGAGTAACCACAAGTAAATATCTGATGCTACTCTCTTCTAATAAAAAATCACCAGGGGACTCAACACACACACTAACAAAGTAAATAAGTAAGCAGGCAAACAATAGTTGTTCCATTTGACTTTACTGCAGGGTTCAGAAAAATGATTTTAAACCCAGGATCCAGTACAAATCACCTTGCTTCTGCAGCAGTTCATGGATATCTGTCTTGGGCTCCAGCAGCGTCTCAGTGTCTCCGTCCCTCTCAGGCTCTTCAGCAGCAGGGGACTGGGACTGAGACTGAGACTCAGGCTGGGACTGAGACTGAGACTCAGGCTGGGACTGAGACTGGCTCACTGACAGGATTTGAATTTTCATTCCTATATCAGGAGGTTCTGAGCTCAGGAAGGCTGCTGGGCCATCAATACCTACAACACAGGAGAAGGTGGCAGACAAGCATGAGCTGTTAATTTTCCCTTAACTGGGTCCAACCAAGCATATCTAATGAATCTACTAAGTGAATCTATTATACACATTTCCAAATCCATATTTTTATCTTGGATTCCAGTGTAGGTTTGCGTGATTTGCACTTTAGACTACGGTAATTCTTCTTTTTCTCATACTGGGCCTTGTTGCAAACAACTTAATTCTGTGAGTGGATATTAGTGAATGTGGTTTTTCTACTGTTTTCGACCATAAAAATGGTCTAAAACATGCCATTTAACAAAGAAAACATTTAAATGCATAGCAAGACCTCTTCTATTCATATAACTGCAATTAGTTTGAAGTTGGTACAGAAGCAACAAAAGGCTGGAAAAGTAAGTGGCACTAAAAATAACATGTGGAGGTCAACATGTCAGTAACATGACATAGTATAAAAGAGCATCTTAGAGAAGCAGCTTGTCAGAAGTAAAAATGGGAAGAGGTTCTTTAAAATATAATATAAAATTGTAAAGGCCCCAAATATCTCCTCTCATAATCAGATTTAGAGAATCCAGGGAAACATCTGTGTGCAAGAAACAAGGCAGAAAATCAATACTAGATTGCCTAGAACACTAGAAAATCCTGAAAATGAAATAGGATTTATTGTGAACTGAACTAAAAAAATAGGGGGAAAAAACCCTTGACTGAAGTGTGGTTTGGTAGTTTAACCGTGCTGCTCTATGATGTGCCTAGCCTAAATTAAAAACAGTCAAATGCTGAACATTGTATACTTCCAACTGAAGTTACTTTTATGTAAAGAGGAAACAGTGTGTGACAATGCCTAGACTATGGGGATTTGATTAACATGCCTTTATGAATGACGTAAAAAATGCTGCACATGTTTTTTCTCACCATCTATTATGACATCATTGGTGACATTGAGTTGAGATTCGACTAGTGGGGCTTGCTCTTCACCACGCCGTGCCCTGGAACGCCGGGGGCGAACCTCTGTGTTGGGCTGGACCATCAAATGTTGCTGACGTTTTTGCCGCTGCTTCTGCTCCAGCAGTGCCCTCTGTGGACCAAACAGGGGAACAGAAATGCTGTGTAACCTAATTCTAGGTACAAATATACGTGACTTTCAGGACATGCAACTGGAAAACTCACTTCATGCATAATTAGCTGGCATGTATTAAATGATGGAGGTTGGGAAGATTAAGCCAAGCTGGAAAACATCAACACAACAAGCTATAGGTAATTACATTAGTATGGATGATGAGTTACAACCTGTGTCTCTCAGTAGGTGCTGCAAATGACCAGGACAATAACAGAAAAAGAAAAGAAAAGAAAGGAGCACTGGTCGTTGCATTGCATAATGCTATTCTAATACTACAGGTTAGAAAAATTGGATTTCTACATGTGAGATTTTGTGCCATAAACAAGTATTGGACAAACAAAAGCTTTGATTTTCTAAAGGCTTATCTGGGAACCGTGGTTACCTGTACCAAAATGCACAGAAGTCCATCCAAGAACTCATTAAAGTATTTTAGTTATTTTTACTTTATCTTTGAAGAAAATATTCCAGTGGAGAGATAAAGCCATACAAGGTCAGCTTAGTGAGTCACACCATAATACAATACGCAGTCTTCAAAAGAAAGATAGCTACACACAGTCCAGACCTGTAAGGCAGCAGAACACATTTTGCTGAGCTACTAATCAGAACAGGAGGACATTTGACATGCAATAACAGATAAAGCAATTGTGCAAACCATTTCAAGGTATAGAAAGCTGTATGCACTACAAAAACTATATGTAATGCAGTACACAACTCAGTTTCAGTAAGGGTAGAAAACTGACGTTCATGTTGTATTCACCCGCCCCACTGTGACCTGACTTAATACTGATGCCAAAAGGCAGACTAAATAAAAAATAAGCCCATAATAAAACACAACAACCAAAATAAAAAAAAATAAAATAATGGGGGCTGTGAAAGCTTACAGTAATGTTCTGTAGTTTGGTGAACTGAAGAATGCCCAACGTAAGAACATAACAAGGGTCTGATAAAGTAATTAGCTGCTTCGAACATCATCACTGAGATGAGGTTTCTTTCGACTGATTACTCAGAACAGGTGTAACCTCTAGGTAGTGAAATTAGTCCACAATCATTTGCACTGTAGTTTCAGTAAGGATAGAAAACTGACTACCGTATTTCCCGGACTACAAAGCGCACCTAAATATTAGCCGCACAAGCTAAAATCAGGGGAAAATCCTGTTTTGTACATACATTAGCCGCACCTGACCAAAAGCCGCAGGTGTTTCAATGTTGACTTATCATATGTAAGAGAATATGCACAAAGGGAATTGTCAGGAAAGAGATGGCTGTTTGGAGACATCACTTTTGTTAATATTTTGAAAAACAAGTTATGGGTACATATTTGCACATGTAGTACATAACAGTAGCCTACAGCACACCAGAAAAATAGATTCGGACTACCTTTTAGGCTCAGGTGCAGTGACACAGCTTTAACAAGAAGAAAAGTCAGTCATTCACCACCATCTTTCTCTTCTTCCTGCGCACTAAAACCACCAAAGTCCTCTTCTCCAGTGTCGGATACAAACAGGCTCAGGATGGCTTCGTCATCCACTCTTCTTCTCTCCTTCGTTGTCACTTTCAAAACCAAAGAAATCCTCATTGTCAGAGTCGAACACCCTCAGAAGGGCCGTGGCGGTGTCCTCCTCTCCATCATGCAGCAGTCCAGCCCTTCAAAATCCGTTGGTGATCGTGGATGTTTTCACACTTTTCCACGCTGTCAGAATCCACCGGTGGAGTTGGGCATAACTTGCTTTTTGGGCATAACTTGCTTTTTGGGCATAACTTGCAAGTTTATCGCCGCTCATCATCCACGCCTCCCGCTGAATGCGTAGCGCTACTTTGAAGTTTGTTTTTCGCGCTACTTCGTACGGCACTACGTTGCCTGGCGGACGGACATGTGACTAACATACCACTCTTGAACCCCGATCCTTCCGCCAGGCAACGTAGTGCCGTACAACAGCGGAACACACAAAACAAATCGTCTTACGATATGACAAAAATCACGGACAATCCATAGAAAAGCCGCACCTGACTAAAAGCCGCAGGGTTCAAAGCTTGTGCAAAAAGTAGCGGCTTATAGCCCGACATTTACGGTATGTTCATGTTGTATCCACTTGCCCTAAAACCCACTGTGGCCAGAGCAGGCGATGGATTATGCAAGCACATTAATTAGCGCACCAAATGCACAACAACAATTCCTGTTTAGTGTTCAGTCAGCTGGGAGAGACCGAGAAGCCTTGTCTCATATTTGGCAGACCAAACAGCTTTTTAGACTTCAGTCATTCTAACACTCGAGGAAATCATTTTCACTAGCCGTAATGTTTTTCTTTTTTTGTTTTTTGTTTTTAAAAAGAGAAAATTGAATCTTCTTATCCTACAGTGAACATGAAAAACATCCAAAAAGCAAACTTTAAGAAAGAATTGGTACTGGAAGCATTTGTTTTTTTACTCTTTCGCATATGAAAAATCCAAGAGCTGGACCCAGTCGTTATCATTTCAAAGAAAGAGCAGATCTGTGTTCTCCCTTTATTGCTATACATAAAAGGAGACAAATGAATAAAACATAATGCAACATTATCATAATGAACATAATTAGGTCTAGTGTAATGAATGAAAGTGGGAATGCTACCAGATTTCACATTGCACAATAATTCCTCTTCATTAAGATACTGACTACCGATTTGAGGCAAACCACAGCTTTAACTTCAAAAGTTGCTGCACATGTACTCCCAGCCTAAGATTAGTCTGAGCAGTTTGTTTTGTCTTCCATCGAGCTATTTTAAGCCAACCCATTGTAATATTCAATTCTTTTGTATAGCGTGAGTACTTGGCATTTTCAACACAGGATGTGACTTCATTCAGGTTTTCACAATCCTTCCTATGTGACCCAAAACACCGGAAAGAACCAAGCAAAGAACGTGGGTTAAAAGACACTGATTTAGATATAATGTACATTTATATTTACATGATGAAAAGAGGCCATGCAAACCCTCTACTGAAAAGAGAAGTTGAAGTACTGTTAGGGAGAGATAACTAAAAAAATTTTCTCTCACTGGCAGTACTGATTAAAAAACTTTGAGTCTACGTAAGCAACAGCCTCACACCTGCGTCTCACAAACAAGTCCTGATCTAAAAGACAAATAAACTAGAAAATGCATCAGAAAAAGAAAAAGAAGAAGTTACAAACCCGTTCCATTGATATTAAAAGTTAACAAGTTTTCTAAAGAATAAAGAAGATTCCACTTCTCTTTAAGTCAGATGACGATGTGTTCTCCCCCTAAAAGAAGCACTCCTGGTGGGCATGACTCTGTCGCCATGTCCTTATTTCCTCTTCTGGAGCTCAGTTTAAGAGTCAGTAAACTGTCAACCTGTTCCACTGCACTATGTGCTCCTCTAACACAAGCCAAATACCAAGCTTGTGTGTGTCTGTACGCGGGTGTGTGTATGTGTGTCTGTATGTACAGGCAGTCACCGTTGCTAACTGAATCAGCAATCATTAGCGCTCAAGCAGGAGAGAGATAGGGTGAGCAAGAGAGCACAGAAAGAAAGGAAAGAGAGAGCGAGAGAGAGAGAGAAAAGAGAGAGAGAGGGGGGGGGCTGGGAGGTGTACAGCTCCTTCAGTGCGCTTCACTTTCATCATATAAATACATATAAAATGTAATTATGATTTAATTTTTCAAAGCTGATCTCTTCTGTGTATGTTTGTTTGTTCTTGTGAGTTATCTAAGAGCATAGAGAGAGAGAGAGAGAGAGAGAGAGAGAGAGAGAGAGAGAGAGAGAGAGAGTGTGTGTTTGAACTCAGCTGAAAGCGTGCAGCACAAGTCAGCCACAATGAGACCTTGAAACACACACACACACACACACAAACACGCACACAGCCAGGCGCCTCACAATAAATCCGCCTCTCTCTTTGAAGTCACCAATCTGAGCCCCCTACCCTTCTCCCTTGTTTTCCTTCTGCCTAATGTGAGATACTGGAGTAAGGCTTCCAGCTTAAAGCGCTACACCACAGCTCTACAGCAAGGTTTCAGAAGATCACTCTGCATGCAGGAACATTAACTTTTAACTGTCTTACCATGTAACCCATAATGACTCCCCCCTCCACCCACCCACCACCATTACCACACACACACAATTTGACTAACTGTCTGCTAATATAAGTCTGTGCATTGGGAGTAAATGCTTGTCGGTCTCTCATTTTAGTCATTGCATACACAAATTAAATGTCAATTGAATACTACATTTAGAAAAACAATTTGCATCTTCAAAACAATATCTAGTTGTATTATAGATGTCTATTAAAATCTCTCATTCAAACTGTGCTTTTTTTTTAAACGTGAAAACTATGCATTTAGACATAAATTTGAACATCCGTGAATCTGTGGTTTAGTGGTTCATTAGGGAAGGATAGAGGTGTCACAGTTTCATAACCCAGCATTATAACAGTAAAGCCAAAAAACAGAGGAGGTTTTCAATCCAACAACATTATTTAATAAAATGTATTTTGCTTTAACCATTCTTGCCAACCATAAGGAGCCCGTGGTGACCAGAGCAGAACACAAGCCAGGCCCCTTAATTACCCTGCAAAATCTTACCAGATGTTTAGAAAAGCACCAGAGGTTAACCCTCAAACTAAAATCTATGTGTGAGTTGAACTTCTGCATTAGACTCATTTGAGGACATGAGCTTCAACAGATGCTCTTTGAAAGTGCAATTACAAAAGAGCAGAAATGCCACAAATTTTGAGAAATAGAACATCAAAAGCAGGATCTTTGAAAACCTGTGCTGTTCAGTGTGCTGTTCAGTTGTAGAAAATGTTTTGTTTCCCACCTGTTTTTCCAGCTTCTGTTGCATAAGACTGCTGCTGTCATTTTCAACACCACTGCAGAGAAAAGGAGAAGCAATATAAAGACACATTTTTTCAACATCTAGCCAGTAGAGGGCATTACTACAGTTGGACTGATAGCTTTCTCTAATGAATTACAGATACTTTAGTAATTTTAGTGAAAGACAGCACATCTAAAATCTTAAGCACCCATCTTGAAAAGAGTAGCGTTGAAAACTAACTCCAAGGGAGAGGGACAAAGGGAAAAACACTGATCTTCTACTTACTGTTGAAACATGACATGACTCACTCTCTAATTATGCATGTGTCTTGTTTAGTTTTTTTTTTTTTTTTTTTTAAGAAACAGAGAGGGAAGAAGAAAAAGAAACAACACAATGCTCTAGCTGAGAGAAGCCCTTACAGTGTGGGGCCTGTGGGCATTTACCTTGGACACCTATCTGAAGGGACCAGGCAAATGTTGCTAAGCTACAGTGAAGAGAGAGCAGCAGTTGGCTTTCTCAAGTCGGAGTCAGAGACCTACGACAGCACCACTATCTCACCATCAAACACACACCCAAAACCAATAATGTGATGTAATGTGTGACTCCCATCCTCATGAACTTGAATGTTTCCTGTCGAGTAAATCTTTAAATATCTCATGCTCTGCTTGGCAGAAATGAGCCACGTAAGCTCATCAGATATCCAAAAAGCTTATCCTGACTCTCTGTTACACCTCTTTTAGTCACTCTCACATCCTTTACACATTTATGAGTTGATTGTAAATGAGGACACATGCTGCTTATGAATCTCAAGCCCAATGTTGGCTGACATCATAGTGCATGAAATCCATTTAGGAGACTTTAATACGTCTTACTACTAACACATCATATGTTCCCAAACAGCCAGCAAGAATAGTACCTTGCTACATAGTGTCAAAATTAGTCATCTTGCCCAAGTGTGTCATATTATCACGAATGAATCAAAGGGCTCCACAGCAGGTTATTATGGCAACTGAGCACAGGTTGTGGTGATAGAGAGGAGAGCTGGAGAATGGGAGATGATTTTAGTTTTTAATTTCCCAAGTCATTTCTTCAAATGAACTAACAGTGGGACCTGGGACACGTTGTTAATTAGTCATCCTAAAGAGGCTTTTACCAAAGAGCCTCAGATTTACAAATTCTCCACCTAATGTAACCGTACCCAAGGATCAAAGTATGGCATAAACAGCTCTAATTAAAATGTTTACCGTTCACTGAACTTTTCCATTAATAATGTTGTTTCCATGCTACAAGGCACTATCTGGTTAATTGCTAAAGACACTCTCTACAGCAGCTCAGTTTTCCTAATAGTTCCTTAAAACACATTTTTTTCCATTGGTACAGTGTAATACCCCTAAAGTAATTTGGCAGAATAGTGTGTGCCTAAGAGCCTAATGCACTGCTTGAACACATTAGAACATGACTGCTCTGATAAAGGCAGTAGCAAGAGATTAAAACATTTTTTGTAGCCAAGAGAGAAATCATAAGTAGTAAAGAGAGTTAATTCAGTTTTACAATAGACACCTCAAGGCACTTTATCCATTAAGGTAAAGACTGAACCTACAACCTAACAATCAGATGAACCCCTATGAGCTGGCATATCAGTGGAAAGAAAAAAATTATTTTTAAAAGGGACAGATCTCCAGCAGAACTAGAGTCAGGAAAGGGTAGCTATCTCCCCTTCTAGTGCCTGTTAGTTCTCTCGCTGTGGTGTTTTAAGAACAGCTGAAGGCTTTCACAGAGCTTTTTGAATTATATAAAATAAATGAAATTCAATTTAATTTATACAGCGCCAAATCACAACAACAGTCGCCTCAAGGTGCTTTATATTGTAAGGTAGACCCTACTATAATACATACAGAGAAAATAATCATATGACCCCCTATGAGCAAGCACTTTGGCGACAGTGGGAAGGAAAAACTCCCTTTTAACAGGAAGAAACCTCCGGCAGAACCAGGCTCAGGGAGGGGCGGCCATCTGCTGCGACCGGTTGGGGTGAGAGCAGGAACCCAGGCTAAAAGACATGCTATGGAAGAGATATAGAGATAATAACAATAATCCAACAAGTCCAGAGAGGTCCATTAACACATTGAGTGAGAAAGGTGACTGAAGAAGAAACACTCAATGCATCATGGGAACCCCCCAGCAGCCTACACCTATTGCAGCATAACTAAGGGAGGATTCAGGGTCACCTGATCCAGCCCTAACTAAGTGCTTTAGCAAAAAGGAAAGTTTTAAGCCTAATCTTAGCAACTTAAATCAGAATTCAGTTTGTGTATCTAGAAGGTGACCCATCGGAAATGGTAATTCTATGAATGAATGTGTTTGTCTGGCAAGGTGACCCCTCCAGTCAATCAGTGAGGACCTGTGGACTCTTGTTTGCTCCATGCTTATAGACATTACAGCTGTCTTTATGTCTAAATCTGTTTGGGGCTTATGGTAGCCTAGTGGATGAAAGCAGTGTGAGTTTATAGCATAAGCTTAGATAAACGTGTCCATCCTTCAACTTCTGACTGTGTTGTTGACCAGGGTGATATTAATGATATCACTGATTACTGTTATATGTTATTATTTTTGCACTTACAGTCTCTGTGTATGCCTATTGGAGACGGGGAGGGAGAGAATGTTGAGAAGCTGAGTTTGCTCTAGTACAAAGCAACGGGTATCTTGGGGCCTGTCACAGAGTAGATACACCTGTGATCACAGTGGCTACTGTATTTTACTATTAGTGTCTGTCTCCCAAATCCAAACTGAGAGCTGTTTCCATAGAAGAGGGGCCTGAAAACTTAAGGCTCTGCCTCCCATTCTCGTTTTAAATTCTCTAAGAACAACAAGTACGCCTGCATATAAAGAGTTTTAATATTCTAGCCCCTAAATAACAAATATAGCAAAAAACAAACATAACAAATATACCCTTTAAATCACATTTATGATTCACTTTAAGAAATGCAAACCAAGTGAAAGACTTCCATATTTTTTAATATTTTGGGGGCATTTCCTTAGTCTATATTGGACAGGGACAGGTAAGCGTACAGATGAAAGTAGGAAGAGAGCAAAAGGGAATGACACACAGGAAAGGGTCCACACCGGAATCAAACCTAGGCCCCTCACACAAGAAGATCATTCTTTAATTGATGGCTGTCTGAAATATAACAGTTCTGCACTAAGGTTTTAAGTGCATTATTCAGTTTGTCATTTTCAGGTACTGCAACTGGAGTTAAATTTTTTGGAGTGTGTAGGTGCATACCTGGCTGTTGTGTTAGACGAGAAGCTGGCAGAACTGGAAGGTCTTTGGGAAAAAACCATACCGCCAGACGCATGGGGCATATGGAAAATAAACAAAAGAGTGAAACAAGTTTAGAGACAACACCAAATAGGAAAACCATAATGTCAATGTCATAACGATGTAGTGGCTCATCTGGCTCACGATTCATCACGATTCAGGGGTTCATATAATGTGTGAAGAACAGAAAGAAAGTAAAATGTTTCCTTGTCACTGGTTGGCTGTTTGAGAATAAATATTCACTGAGAAGCCAAGGACACTCGCAAACAGTCAAATCCAGGACGAAATCTCGCTCACACTGAAATGAATGAATTCTTTTTTAGAAACTGTAAGAAATGTACTTAAAAGTTATGCTATGAAAACAGGAAAAAGCAAAAGTGCTCATATAATGACAAATGTGACTTTGACCTTGAGGACAGTTTGGATGAAAATCCATCACTGTGTGCAACTTCGATTAAATTCTGACTGATATTGTAGGAGGAACAATGATTCTTGAATTGTGGATAGACACTTGGATGGAAGGGCATACAAGCCTATTATTTTAGGGCAGGGGTATCAAATATAAGGCCCAGGGGAGCAAATCAGCTCATCAAAGACCAATCCAGCCCTCCGGACTACTTTGGAAAATGTGAAGGAGGCACTTGATGTTAAATGCAACTGTTGTTGTGATTTGGCACTATATAAATAAAATTGAATTGAATTGAAATGAGTTTGACATCCCTGTTGTCGGGTCTATACTTTACAATTTATAGTGCCTTGAGGTGACCGTTGTTGTGACTTGGTACTATATAAATAAAACTGAATTGAAATTCAATTGAACTGAATTTGATGTTAAGTGGGCCAAACCAAAAATACTCCCTTTTGTGTCAGTAGAAAGAAATTAAGCTGTCCATCTAATCCCAATTAATAGAAGAAAAAGAAGTGCAACTTCAAAGGTATGTCTCAGTTTTTCAATATGATAATGAGATGCTACTGCTAAAGATAATAACATCAAATAAATCTTCCAGAATGAATAAATACAGTTGTAAAATGACAGAAAAGGTTCTGCTGGCTCAAAAATACCCAAACTCTCCTGTCTCTTTATGTTCTTGGTAAATATGGACATGTGCATACACACAAACACAGTTACATGGTGCCTCATCACAGCAGTAAGCGATCGCCTCTTCATTAGTCCGTCACAGCTTTGGTGACAAGAGAAGGACGCGCCACTGTTGTCCCTTCCTTGTGTGTCAGTCCAAGGTAACCATGGAGATTCTTGCTCTGTCAACAGCACACTTCCACCAGCATTGATTAAAAACCTGCAGTGTGTTCTTGAGCCTCACTGTAATTGGAGGACTTTAGCACTCTGCTGTAAAGATTCACAGACTGACAAAGGGAGGAGCCTACCAAAGCACGTAATTGCAGCTGAGCTGTGCAAAATTTAAGTACTTATGCCTCTGATAAATTCTTTGTAGGAAATATATAAATAAGTTGCACAATGTTGATGTTTTAAATAATTGAAAGCTATTAATTTAACTGTGATAACTGTCCATAACTCTGCTGCTGGTTCAGGATATAAAAAAAAGGAAAAGCTGACCAGAAATGTTTGGTATTAAACCCACAAGAGTATTATCAGACCATGATCTGTTTTGTGTGTTGTTCATTTTAATTAAAAGCTTTCCACTCTGCCACTTTAAATGTTAATTTGAAAGTTGGATGAGTGTGACTTAATTCAGGCAATTCAGCTTTGAACTTAAGAGAGGGTACTCCATAAAATGAGGGCTGATAATGGTTTAATGCTTAATTCTAGTAAAACATACCCCAAAAATATCCATCCATCCATTCATCCACTTGCTCTTGCACCAGTTTATAATCAGGAAGAACTAAAATTGATACATGCATAGAAGCAGGTGCCTCAGACATTAGCACTATTACCTCACAGCAAGGTTGTCCTGGGTTATCGAGAGCTACGGTTTCTCTGGCCATGCAAAACATATTAGGTTCATACAACTTTTTGTTCATACATTTTACAAGATTGTCAAACTAGACTCTCTGATCGATAAAGCATAATAAACATATTAAGGTTAAATATAATTTACCCGTGTCCTTCTTGTTTTTCACTAAAAACACGACTGATTGTATTTAACATTAATATCTGAGCAACAGAAAAAGCACCTGCAGAAATGCAGCAACTAAATACTAAATCATACTAAATACTAAAATCAATGCTAATAATTAGAGCTGACTCATTTTAAGACTGATATCAATACCAATATTTGGTGACCGAAAAATCCAATATTCTAATATATATTTTTCTTTGAGACACACAAAGCAGTTCCCAAATATTTGTAAGTTTGGTTGTTTATTTATTTTTTATTTATTTAGTTTATGTTCTGAATGAGTCTTCCAGGATCAGCTGTTTCCAAAAGCATTTATTGCCAAAAGGGAAGTTGTACAGTGCCTTCTGGTGGACAAACTCTGGAACATCAACACTTATACCATGGTTCAAACGTGTTTTTTCCCTCTCTCTTCTTTACGTTTTTAATTTTCATTTATCGGACATTTTAAATGCAGATACCGACAGATCAGCAAATAGCTAATATTGAATAATATTATCAGCCCTGGTTGGGCTCTAACAATAATAATGGCTTTTTGAAAATTTCTAACTATAGTTATTTTTGCCAGCGACTATTTTGGATATCAGTGAGTGATTACCTGTCATAGAGCAAAACTTTTTCTATATATATTATGAGCATCTCTGAATACTATCAGGGAGGAATCCCCTTCAATTGGTTTTCAGGACTCGAATTTGAAATGGAATAATGATAACTCAAAGCTACAGAATCTTGGAATGATAACTAAACAAGAAGCAAAGAGCAGATGTTCAGATGTATTATGATTACAGCCTTCTCAGATCAATTTCAAAATCAAAGGAATTAAAGATTAGTAAATTCAAATTAAATCTCTAATCTCAATCACCACAGCCTCAAAACTGAGAATATGGTTTATGTAGACTCCTTAAAACAGACTAGAAACTGATGAGTATTTATAAAATAAAATGCTAAGAGGAAACATTTAACTGGATGAATACCCCAAGCACATCCTTACTTACATGGATGTGCTTGAATTAACCTACCAAGAGCAGACACTAACACACACACACTCAAAACGGGCTGGACACACACGCAAGTTACCAACTCTGGTTACAGCACACAGTCACAGCCTGATGCTCTGAATAAGTAACGACATGGTGGCAGAAACATGAGCGAGAAGAACATTGAGTCATTCAGCGACCTGAAGAAAGATAGTAATGCTGACCTCAATCCTAACACGGGCAACTCTGTAATTCCTTATTTCTAAAAAGACTATCCTGCTAGGAGAATTAAAGCAAAAGTTTCTTTAACTGCATCTGTTTTAATGCAGGAGGCAGCTGTCTTGCTTAAAGAAAGAAACCACAAGTCTTAAAGAGCACACAAGAATGTATATTCTGAAAAAAACTCTACTACTGAGATCAAAACATACTGCATGTACGCGTGCCATTATGTGCAACTACCTGTATGACCAGCGACTGTAGGCAGGCTGAGATCCCTCGGTCTTTACAGTGTCCATGGATGCAGCTTCAGGAATGCCAGTCCAAATGTCTCTTATCTATAACAAAAATCTTCATTTACACTCGGGGTCTTACTTACTGCTCAGTTCTACCCATTTGTAAGCCTACAGAGTCCAAGATCTCTGCTAGTGTGTCACTGAGAAAGAGTAGATGTCCCACCCATGGGAGTGACAGCTACCACTGCTGAGGTACTCTGAGGTTGTGAGGCTTAGTGCTGTTACCATGACTTCACACTTGAGGCAATGCGCAAGGATCCAGCTAGGGATAGGTATGGAAGTGACAGTTTTGCATGTCAGAGTACTGCAAAAGATCAGGCAGAGACAGAACTGAAAACATATAGTCTGAAAGAGCACTAGGGTAAGTTGTTTTAGCCTGATTATATTTTAGATATAAAGTCACTCTTTAAAGGTTGCTATCACTAAGTTCCCATAATACCGTCCACTAACTACTGAGAAAGTCAGCACTTGCATTTGGCTCATTTTCTCTGACTCATAGGGGGGCCACTGCACGTATAGTATGAAACCAGACTGCAATTCTGAGCTATGCAACAGTGAGACTGTGTTGAGCCTTAAATAGTCCAAATCTTGTCAAAACTAATTCCCAAACTACCTTCCTGGATCACTCTAAGATTACATTTTTCATTGTGGAACTGAGAAGCATACACAGTTTTAAGAAAGTTATCTGAATAAAATTAAACCTATAGATTACAACATCTAAAAACAGATACAGTGGGAGAACCTTTGTGTGGTTGCTAGGCGACCAGAAGCTGACATTTGTTTTTCCTGAGGCTATTTGGAAGAGAGAGACAAAATAAAAATCAGACAGAAAATGAGGCATGTATTGTGTATGTTTGTTCTTAGAGAGAGAGCAGTAAACTCGCAAATGCGTTAACTCATGATAAGCAGGGGAATCATTCACCCGTGGGAGTAATTATTGAAGTCAAAACAAATAATGGAAATAAGCTACCCTTGGGATGCCAAGTGACACAGTCCCCTTTTGACTCTTTCACAATTATGTTTTACTTTATTTAGGCAACAAACAAAAAAAAGCAAACTCATGTCCATTAGCGCTAATTCTTCATAATTAACAAAGAATGACGAATACAGTTATATTTATTAATTTAGTTGACTGCTTGCAGTGCTGTACTATTCAACAACAAAAAAGTGTATAGCTTACAAAAACCAGAAATGCTACTTTAGTCTCTAAATGCATGAGAAACCGAGTGGAGCTGGGCCATTTGGAATTCACTGGACAGCCACAGTAAATCACAACTGGACCACAAGTCGTTCTTGCAGTTGCAGAGGTTAACCGCTATCCTTGTAGAGAATTTTTTTAATTGATTGATTTATAACAATGTTCAACTAAGATGGCGTACTAACTTCAATATCACCCCAACTGCTCGTGCAGAACTGCACACATTATATGATGCAGGCAGCAGGTTGGAAAGGAAATGTTTCAAAGGAATTTATGCATTCCTGGGAGCATTACTGGAAGCAGTAATATTGTAATTGTATATAGCATGTTGCGTGCTCAGTTACAGTAGAAAAGTATTATATAAGAACACGTCCATAATAATCATCAGCAAGTTTGACTATAAAAGCAGAGGTTTTAGCAGTTTGCTGGTCTGGAGCATTCAGGTGTGTGTTAACACAATATTGCAATTTTTCCAGGAGTGGATATCCTAGCAATTTCACCATATGCTCAGAGAAACTGCAAAGATCCCAAGTTCCAATATAATTAGAAAAAGACTAAACAACTCTGGGTTGTTTGGACAGATTACACAGAAGAAAGCCTCTTTTCTCTAAAATGAAGATGGCAACATGGTTAAGGTTTGCAAAGTGGCATCTGAACAAACCACAAAACTTCTGGAACAATGAATAGACGAGACCGAAGCACAGATGTCTGGCCATAACGCAGTGAAAGCCAAACACAAAACACCTCATACCAACTGTCATACCAACTGACAGTGATGATTTTTGGCTTGTTTTGTTGCCACCTGGACACCTTGGAGTCACTGAATCAACCATGAGCTCCTCTATATTTTAGAGTGAAATCTGAGGCCATCTGCCTGATAGTTAACCATGTCTAAAACTGAGTATTGCAACAGAACAATGGTCTTAAGCACAGCAACAAAAACTACAACAGAATCACTGACAAAGAAAAGAATCAAGGTGTTGCAATGGCCTAGTCAAAGTCCAAACCTCATCCCAAGACATTCCTCCTCAATGATTCCACATTTTCACAAGCTACTGAATGTTACTGAATCATACAAAGAAAATTTAGACACAATAGGTATAAAAGAGTCTTTGTAGGACTAACTTTAGTTTCCAACAGGAAATATTCAGAAAAAAAGTTAGCTATAATTAACTTTAGGCTGAAGATTCCATGCTAACACTTGTGGTCCTCAAATGTCATCTAAGAAAAGGGGTTTCATTTTACCTCAGGTTATACATAACACTCTACCCCACAGTGCACTGAGTGTAAACACAGGGGCTCACCTGCTATTCTCAAATGATGTGTGGAGGCCCACTGTGTGTGCTGTGGGGCTAGTTCCAGTGTTCCTGTAGGATTTTACATAGAGCACAAATTATTATTGCAATATATTTCACACACAGTTATGAATTAACTGTTAGATTACTGCATCAGTACTTTGTACTAATTTGTACTCATTTTTCCTTAAAAAAAAAAACTTTAGTAATTATAAAGGCTGATCAATTTCTTGTGTGAATTAACCCACAATTAAAAACAGTGCAGGTGACCCACCACTAGAGAGAGAAAAGGGAGAAAAAAGTACAGCAAAGGCTACCTGGTAAGTAAACAGACTTCATCCTGAGTAATTCATCTGATCTGCTGGGAGACTCTGGTTAATGCTAAACTAAGGAAGCCCTGGGAAATCTAATAATATATATAATAATAAATATTTCTCCTCTGAGAAATATTTGTTTTTTATGGGGGTTTTTTTGTTTGTTGTATGAAAGTAGTTGATGAATGGAAAAGCAGTAAAAGCTAATAGAGTATCCTGTTATGTATAGATGCTGCAAAAAGGCCATCAAATATACAATCTAAAGAAGAATGGTAAATGGCCTGTATTTGTATAGCGCTTTACTACTCCCTAAGGACCCCAAAGCACTTTACACATCCAGTCACCCACCCATTCACACACACATTCACACACTGGTGATGGCAAGCTACAAGAACTGATGACATGTCAGATTACACAGAGGCAGTTTTGCCTCTACGCACTGAAATTTTGGTTTGTGTGCACACTGGGATAGAACAACAGGGATAGAAAATTGTGAGATTTTATGAACAAGGAAAGTGTACATTTCATTCATTCATCACTCCTTAAGTTGCAGCACAAATAAATACCAAGAGAGTATTTCCAGAGATATTACAGGAGGCAGAAATGGTATTCAGACAATCCAACAATGAATAGAAATCTAAAGGAGAATTCAGCAACACCAAAGATAGTGGCTGATCAAGATCAACTTTAGTATCCCCGAGGGGCAATTTGCTTTGTAGCCAGCCAAGATGTGCCAAGAAAAACACAAATCACATCATAGAATTTTAAAAATGAATAGTGGTAGGAGCAAATTGGAATTTAAATCTATTTGTTCTGCAATTAGGCAAAGAATACCTCCTCCCTTAAGTCAACAGCTGACACTCTGAAAACACAGGATGTGTGCTATCACCCGAATTTTTTCTCCCTTCAATTCTGCTGCGCTGCCTCCAGGAGGGCAGATCATCTAGCTTTATACCTGCCACTTTACTACACAATTTAACAACATGCTCCAACCTCTTCTTGTTCTTCAAGCTAAGAGACCCAAACCAGCAGATTGAAGAAAAAGTTAAAACAGACTCAATAAAAGACAAATAGAACATTTTCCTAAAGACATTATCCAAATTAAAACCCCTAGGTTTCCGATACAAATACTCATGCTGGTTCCTAAAATATACAAATAAAGCTGGTTTTAAGAAATATTACAGCAACCTCACTACATAAATGACAATAAAGCACCATTATCTGAACACACACAGTAACTACACTAGGGTTTGATGTGTGCATTTTCTGTGCTAGCTCCCTAAGCAGGCAAGCTGTCGTCAAAACTTTGAAAATCTCTGCTAAGCACTAGCCTGGCACTGTTTGTGCAGTGCGATAAATAACAAAACTCCACCAGCCTTGCACTTATAACGCTACACTCATGTTATCAGCACTTGAAACATTACAATGGTGATACTGTTATGAAAACTGTCATTCTGCAAATGTGTCAGCTCTGCATGGAGACTCTGGGATTTGTAACTACTCCAAGCTGCCAAGTGACTCAGCAGTCACTGAAGAAATACGAAGGACACAGCATTCACTGCATCAAAGAATAATAATACTAATAATATATATATATATATATATATATATATATATATATATATATATATATATATATATATATATATATATATATATATATAATTTTATTTATTTATTTTTTTTAATTGCATGGCATTTGTGAGAAGCCCTTTATCCATTTCTTTTCAACACTGATAAAGTGTGCATTCCAAGTGGTGTGCTAATCAGGAATGTGTTCAAAGTGGTTCACATTACTAAGCTGACACAGTTAGAAAGGCCCTGAGATTTCCAAAAACACAGTACTTGTTCTACATCTGGGGAAAAAACATGAACAGGATGGGAGTTATTCCAAGTCAACAGACCAAGACTAACTGATACCATGTAGAGACCATTTCTCTGTCAATACTTGTTTGCAGCAAAATAGTCAATTTAAAAACAAAACGCAGACAAAAAAGTTCTCGTTTCAATGTCACTGTAACTAATAAAAATTATCTATCACTAAGTTTAAGCCTTAGGTGACAGAACTAATCTACAAACTGATTAAATCAAATAATGTGACTGCCTCTATAACAGGAAAGGGTGGGTGAGCTACTGTGATAATTATCTCCCAACAAAAATGAAGGACGAATCTCTGCTCCAGTTCTTAAAACCGTGTAAAGCAGCTTCCATTAACACAGCGCCGTTTTACACTCTGTGTGTGTATGGGGAGGGGGGTTACATGCAGTACATTATGCCCAGGCGAATTTTGTGTGACTGTTTGTAAATCTATGTTTTGCATTCAGTAACTGGCTTACTTATCCAGATATTTATCTATTTACTCATTTGGGAGGTGAGGATAAACACACGCTGACATGAATGCTTTTTACATAAAACCAGAGACTACGAAGAGGCATGTTCAGACATGATATACAGTGGGGGGTTTTCCAGAGCACTCACCTAAACCTAGTGAGTGCTCTGAAGTGGCTGAGTACCTCTCTTTAGATACAGGATCTAAAGCATTTTATACAGCAAAACACACTATTTGGAATCCATCTAGTCTTGCTATATCCAAATTTGAAATATCTATGGCGTTATGTATGAGGCAAATATCTAACGCAAATGCTATTTGAAATAAAGAAATGTGTTTGTGTATAACAAAAGGATTGTCTGCGGCTTTAATAAATAAATAAATAAGTGTTTATTACACTGTACGTGGGCATTTAACTAAAGACAAACGAGATGCGACAAATGATGGGTTTCCGAACTATTTTATTCATCGGAAAAGGAGGGAGTATGGCTACATTTATAAGCAAGCAAGGGTAACATTAAAACAAAACGGTTGCCCCTTTCTGCTGTGCGGTTTGTGCACAGCACAAGTCCTGAAATACAACGACCGTTATCTCGCCATTCGCCCTGTAACAGTCATCGAAACGAAAAAATAAATAAAATAAAAAGATGGGGGGGGGACTACACCGTTAACTGCTCCTTGTGCTCACACGCCAGCTGTGGAATGTTAAAGCTAGCCTGTTACTAGCTAACGCTAGTTGCCTGAGCCCAGTCTCTATCTGTATGCAGCTCTCTCTTATAAAAGTTGTGGGCGACAGCTAAGTTTTTCGCCTCAAAGAAAGCGCTAATCCCAGCGCTTACCTCCCCATTCCCCAGTTCACCAAAGGGAAAAAGTAAGGACACAACGTACAAACTGCGTTAGGTTTAATTCTCACCTTATGCTGTAGTAACTCATGTTTGTCCACGGTTGCTAAGGAAGATCCTCAGGAGGGATAGCACTTTTGTGGTTGGGAAGAACTCAGTTGCTCAGTCCTTAGTTACCGAGCACACTAAAGACAGGGGTTGCTATTGGCTTACCAGTTACTTAGGGGGAAGTTGATTGGTGGACATTCTACAGAAAGGGGGAGTGCATGCCTTGACTGTAGGAGGGGTTTGATTTTTCATTTTATATAAATAAAAACCTGTATAAATATAAGTTTATATAAATGCAAGTAATGTATACGAATGAATTAGCAATGATTTGTCACAAATCTAAAGTTTTAGAAGAAAAACACCCAGCTAAATTTCCACCTGTCCAATCTAACCCAACTGCAATTATAGCAATATAACTTTACTGCAAACTAAATGTGGGTCAAAGTATGTTTTTGTGGAACACGTTAACACTGCTGTGAGGTAGTCTGAATTAATGGTATATCTAACTACTCACAAACCTGCAAGTTACAGGTCTGGCATCTACCATGTAACATAAATGGAAACTAGTGTTTTTCAGTGGTTTCTGGGAAAGTCTTTGAACGGTTGTGTCACTGTAACTGTTAAACACTTATTTCACCTGCTGATGCTCATCTTTCGTTTCAGAAGGGATGCATCCAGGGATCAGCACAGCTTTTTTAGGGTCAACACTTTTAGTGTGACGTCTTGACTTACCAAGAGTCAATCACAATCTGGGATGTTGTCTCAATAAATGGAATGCTAGAAGGAGGGATAAAAATGCAGAGCAATCCCAGGTGTAGGGGGTCACAGGAAGCCTGAGAGATTACTCAATAATCAAGCTTTTTCTTTCCTCTTAAACATTTATTTTATGCCTATTTTTAAATTGCACAGCAGAATCATCAAAAACAATCTTAAATGGCCCTTCAGAAGACCAGTCGTTAGATCACACAGTTAACTTGAGTACTTATTTTGTGCCTCTTAATTTTTGGATATTTCAGTTAAAGTTAATATAGATTAAACATTCTTCCAGATGTCTGCTATCAAAATCCATTAGCATATGAATAACAATCCAGATATGTTGCCACAAGTGAGGATTAAATCTACTGTATATAACATAATTTATAAAAACAGTACAGTATCATTAGAATCTGTCTGTCACAAGACAGATTTTAATATCACACCCATTAAACTAATTTACTAAAGTTATATTTTAAACTCATGCATAAAAATGTTGTTCAGAGGGGGTTCATAACAGACTTTGTCAGACGTGGCATTATGATGTTTAGAACTGCAACAATTAGTCAATTAACCAATAAACAGGAAATTAATCTGCAGCTATTATGAGAATACAGACAAATCTTACAATCTCTACATCAACTTTGAATTAAAGCATCTGCCTCAGAGAGATGGCCCCTCTGTTTTAACAACACCATCAAGTTCTTTCTTCTTCTCCATGTCACCTTCATTCCATAGTCCCTCTCTGGCGTGTCAGCCACCAAAATGTCAGGTGACTCATTACATGGAGGCGTACACGGCTGAGCCAGCAGCAAATGTCCACAGGGGGTAGACGGAGAAATGTTCCTTTCCTCCATTGCTTTCGGAGTGTCCACATCAGGAGGTGGACAGACACTGCTGACTTCAGTGGTGCTAAACTCTTCACAGGGAAGTGTTGAAGCACAGACTGCTGGAATTCTGCATCTCTCTGACACTTGCACAGATGGTCTGTCAGGTTCAGCCAAACATCTTTGGTGGGATGAAGTGTCGTCTGAGAATGTTTCAGCGCTCTTTTTTCTTACTGAGGCAAACTGTCCCTTTGGTAGGTTAGAGCACTGTGCAGCTGAAACTGTCCTTCTCTTTTCGGCAGGTTTCCTTTCCACATGAGTACTCTCTATAGCTTTCTTCTTGAAGATCCCCTTTGGTTGCTGAGTTTGGTCCTTTGACCCTGTTTTAAACAGTAATTGGGGGAATTTGCAGACACTATTTTTCCTGGACAGCTGACTGCAGCTATCCAAGATGCTTGTGGCAGACTGACACTTTCTCCTCCCTCGTCTCACTGGAGGTGCAGTTGCAACTGAAATGTCAAATTGTGGCCTAACCTGAAATATTAAAGGCAAATTAAACAAAATAATCTATGTAGTCATATGTGAAAATTATTATATGAAATTCTAGCAAATGAAGATCAGGTTTATGTTCAGAAATAATTTTTAAGCAAAACATAGCCCACGCCACTTTAAAAAGTATTCATTACAGCTTACCCAGGAATTAAGAGCTGAGCTGCTCTGTGCTTCTGCCTCTGTGAAGAAATCTCTGGCATTGAGTGCTGCTCGGATTTCGGGCACATTTTGGAGTTTGGCTCCACACAAAGGCCGCTCCAAGAATTGCAGCGAAGGCTTTGCTGTCTTTGTAACTTTTCTGGGCATTAAGATAAATCATCACAGAACACCTGGTGGAATAAAAACACGATCAACTGAGACATCAAATGTCCGCAAATAACCAGATGTTGCTACCAAACCAAAACTATATTCGGTTACTACCAAACCGAATATACTCGCTCGTGGGCGCTAAGACGATATTAAACTTACCTTAATGTGCGTATTTGCATACAATAAATACTTGTATCAAAAGTTAGTTTTTAGTGTAAATTGTCTTTTCTCTGCCTGCTTTGTTTTCATCTTTTTGTTGCTTTTTGTTTGTTATTTCCCGGGTCGTCTTCCCCTTCTTCTTTTTGGTTAGGTTGGGGCTTGACAAACCACCTCATATGTGCATTACTGCCATCTACCGTAGCCATTGTATTTTCTGATTGGTTCTAGTGACGTCGCTATCCTATCTGCTATTGGTTCAAAAATTTCACGTGATCAAAGTGACGGGAGGCCGCACCCACAGCGCCAAAATTCAAAATCGCGTGTGAATCGTATTGACGTCATGTAAATAACATTAAATAAAAGACTGTTTTAGATGTTTTCGGTTATTTTAAACACGAATATGAACCATTACTGGTTGGACTCAAGCTAAACGGAATCTTCTGAAACTTCGCAGTAATATGAAGGTCAGGTTTTTTGCCGTTTGTTGGAGCAGTGTAGTGAACTAGGCACCTTGCTAACGTAGCTTAGCAGACTACCTCAGCGTACGCTAGCGTTAGCTTTTATCGTCAGGTGCAAGAAAACCTAACGCTGGAAAAATTGAATTTGTTTAGGTATAACGACACAAATCAGTTACTGACTTTAATGTAAGTTATATGCTAATGTTTCAATAATTGTCAAAATGGTTAGGGGGCCAAACGTTTCTCGAGTCCCGTAGCTATTATATAATGTTACTGTTTACTCTTGTTGTAACTGTTAATCTTCGTTGTTCATTCTCATTTGTAGTTGTGTGTGTGTGTGTGTGTGTGTGTGCAGAATACCCCTGAACAACTTGGCACATTTCAATGATCTGACCATGAGACGGAGCCCGAGGAGACCCCTGATTCTTAAAAGAAGAAAACTGCCTTTTCATCAAAATGCGACGGATTCACAGCCTGGAGAATCAGGCTCCAAAGAACCGTCAAAACCAGCTGCCGCTCAGAGCTTTTCTGATGGTATCCGCATCATGGACCATCCATCCAAGTCTGATACTCAGGTGGTTGTCATTCCGGAAAAAGCAAATCTTCAAAGTGTTATTGGGGCCCTCACAGCTAAAGGCAAGGAATGTGGTGCCCAGGGCCCAAACAAGTTCATTCTTCTGAATGGAGGTGGGAGTGGCAACAAGTGGGACTATGGACTTGATTCTCAGTCTGCTGCTGAAGCGGCTGCTACAAGGAGTACAGAAGGACATACAGTTAAAGCTGAAACTACAAGCAATTTCCCAGGTGACAAATTTCTAACTGAAATTAAATAATAATTTAAAGTGTTTTTTTTTTATGTTTAGGATAATGCTTAATGTATAAGTGTGGAATTCAGTGCTTTTTTCCCTCTTTGTCTGATACTAGTGAATAAGGATGTAAACTGTGGTCCATTGGATGACAGCCTTACCAACATTCAGTGGTTGGGTAAGATGAGCACATGTGCCTTGGAGCCAAATTCTACAAAGCAGCTCAGCAGCAAGGAGAACCAAAAACTTTTACCACAGACCTTTCAGGTTCAGAGCTTTTTCTTGTCACTTACCTGCCTTGTTTTATTTTTTTGAGGGGGGGTGCATACTTTTCTGAAGGCAACATTGACCCCAGACATACTGCTACATGTTCCCTAAACACCCTTTCTTGACAAGTTGGTCACAGCTGGGATTTGCAATAACAGCAATAGTAGTCTGATTGCAGAAAATAGTTACACTGTCAGATTTATTGACTGTTGTTTGTTTGTTTTTTGTCATATAGGCACACAATACACATACCAGTGCAGAAGCTCCTCAGCAACCCATTTCAGAGAGGCCACCGTACTCCTACATGGCCATGATCCAGTTTGCTATCAATAGCAGAAAGAACAGGAGGATGACCCTCAAAGAGATTTACATGTGGATTGAGGACAACTTCCCTTACTATAGAGATGTGGCCAAACCAGGCTGGAAGGTACTTCAGAGCTGCTGAAAGTGTGATATGTTCACAGCTCTGCAGCAAGCAGCAGTTTTCAAATACTTTTTCTTTTCATTTATAATTGCAGAATTCCATCCGCCATAACCTTTCTCTGCATGACATGTTCATTCGTGAAACGTCTCCAGATGGTAAAATGTCTTTCTGGACTATCCGACCTGAAGCCAATCGATGCCTCACACTTGATCATGTGTACAAGGTGAGTGCAGCTGACTCGTTGCTTTTACATCGGTGATATCTGGGAACATTTGTGGTACTTGGCCTGAATGTTTTGTTGCAAGAATGCTTGTTAAATGCTTATTGTTTTACCTTGTGTTTATATAATGATTATTCTTGGATCCTTGTCTTTCAATTGTTTGTTTGTTTTTATGGCTGACACCTTGAGAGTGCTTTGAGATTCCTCATATTGTTTTTCATCTTATTTTCCCCCTAATCTCACTTCACATCTCTCTCTGTAGCCGGGCTGTGATCCAGTGACTGCCACTGTTCCTGTGCCAATGCTTTTACTGGCTAATCAAGTAAGACTGATTTAGCCCCTTTCTTTTTTTCTTTTTTTTTTTTTTGTAGTTCTTCAGAAGCCATCTTTAAATCGCACTCAGGCAGCAGTAAGCCGAGAAGGGCCAGAAAAATCAGAACGTTTATGAATCTATTTGTCACCAGACTTTCAGACCCACAGAGTGTAGCTACACCTGTTTTTGTTGCAGGAGGAGACGAGAGTAGCAGGGAAGCAGAGAGGCTGAAGTCAGTCTGAAAGGCTAATGTGCTTTAAGAGCACTTGTTTCTCTTAATGTCTGGTATCCATACAATCATAAAGCTTTTATTCCTCTCATATCAGTAAAGATGTAGGGTCGGCTATGAAGGGCCAAATTTTGGACAGAACGCCAAGTTATTGTTGTTAGGTGGCAGCACAGTAAGGCTCCTAACTGATATAATTTCTGTCTCATCTTACTTTTCACAGCACCAAAAGAGGACACTTCCAGATGCAAGAAAAACACCAACTAGCTCTGGTGAGTTAAAAGAAATGTATGAGTTGTTTTATAAATTTGAGACTTGAGAAAAGTCAGAGGTTGGCAAACTGCTGTTTAGTTTGGAAATGTGTAGTGCAATGTTGATGTGTTTTCTGTGTTCAGAGAGAAAGATGAAACCTCTTCTGCCTCGAACCGATTCATACTTGGTGCCCATACAGCTCCCCGTCACTCCTTCTGTCTACCTGCCATCCACTTCTACCCCTTTTCCTCCGCCCTGCTCCCAGCAGAAGGGGAACAATTCACGAGGAACAAAGAGAGTCCGCATAGCACCGAAGGTAATGAATTTCTCATATATTTCAGCTTTTTTAAAATGTGTTGTTGTTGTTGTTGTTTTACTTCATAAGCTATGCAAGTTGCAAACTGCTTTTCAAAACAAGTATTTCTTGGAACTCCCTAGAGTTTACATTGACAACATTATGTGCATAGAGATGAGTATGAACTTCACCCATACCACTAAGATTTTAATGGGAATGGTTGCATGTCTGACAGGTGACACAAAGTGATTCCCCAGCTGTGATGATATCTCCTCAGAAGAATACGGACTTTAAGGTAGAAGTGAAGGAGGAGCTGGTATGTGTTCCGATTAAATGCGAGACCCCCAAAGCTCCTCCAAAGAGACAAGCCAGCAGCTCACGGCGCAAACAGCGCTTGGTTCTCTCTGTGAATGAAGAGCCTGTTCTCCTCTGCCACGAAAGTAATTTCTTTGACTCTGGCGTAGCCTCCGATGCTTCGACATTCCAGGACAATCCACATATTGAGCTGGATGAAGACAAGCATGGGCAGAAAAGCCCAGATAGGGAGTTCTCATTCAAAACCCCGATAAAAAGTAGCAGCCATTTGACCTCATCCACCCCCAGCAAGCCACCTTCTTATGTTGCACTTGAGTCTTGGAAAGTGACCCCGGTGGGCAAAGGAAGCCAAAATATTCTGGACTTCAGCCCTATTCGTACACCAGGTGGTCCCACAGATACTCCACAACACGACTACACCACCTTCAGCTTCAGCAGCACTCCCTTTAAAGACTTGCCTCTGTTTAACTCCCCAAGAGAGCTGCTCACATCTGCTCCCTCCAGAGTGACCGGACCAGCAGAGTCGCCCACCGAATGCCTCAAAAGTAGCTGCTCCAGAGAGCTTCTGCAGGGAGGCAGTTCCACAGCAGCCAATCGCTCAATCACAGAGGGCCTCGTCTTGGATACCATGAACGACAGCCTGAGCAAGATATTGGTGGATATTAGCTTCTCTGGTCTGGATGATGACGACCTTGGTATGGCGAACATCAGCTGGTCTGAGTTCATCCCTCAGTTGAAATAGCCAGAGGGCCGAAACACATTCTATGGCTAAGCAGTGTCACCTGTTTCTTTTTCCTTTTTTTTTTCTTTGTGTAAACACTACATGATTAGGCCCACACCAAAGCAGCAAGACAGAAACAAATTTAGATCTGACACTATTTAAACCATCCGAACTGTCCATATTGAAGAGGATTTCTCTCAATAGAAGGCGAGGCTGTTGATGTAGGAAGAAATTTTGTAGTGCTCTAGAGTGCTCTGATTTACTTTGGTTGTCAAATATTCAGAAGCATACCTATGATTATACCAAAACAACTTCAAATAAGGCCCACTTGATGCTGCAATTTTAAACTTCTTATTGGAGACTTATTCAGACCTCCTATTTGCAGTAGTTTAGGAGCTTTTAGCTTCAAGTTTCTTTTACATCTGCTTTGCTGCTGGAGGGTTCTGGCTACCACATGAGGGGGGAAATGTAACATTGATAAATAGATTACAGGGATGCTTCAGTCTCAATTACTGTTTGATGGTTTTACCTTTGAGTTTTTCATTCATTGGATCAGTCAATGATTGCCTCGGTGTCACTTCTTTTTCTTTGAATTTCTTCACATATTTGGGCCTCTTTGTGTTTTATGGTTTTCCTTATTTGTGTTATTTGTCTGTCTTCTTGAAGAACATGCATAAGAAGAGAAATATGTAAGTGTATATGTATGTTGATTTGCACATTTTAATATATAATTTAGCTTCTACACAAATTTTAAAGTATGTGATATTTTCTGATCAGCCAGCAGGATGCTTCACTGCAGTTTGAGTCAGCGTCTTAGAGCTGACTTAGAATAATAGATTGTGATGGAGGATTGCTAGTAATAGGCCTTGACAAATAGCACTAACAGGGATAGGACTGTTTCTGTATTTAACTGTAGAACTGTCTTTATCACATGACTTCATAAATTCTCACAGTAATTGTCCTTGTGTATGCTAATATCACTCATTTCCAGGGCACCTTTAACCTACAAAAAATGCATGCAGTGACTTCATTCACACAGTCTTGGAGTTTAATATTCACTGTAGTTTTTGCAGCCCCAACTCTGGAGGATAAATACCTGTTTTTAAAGATGCCACAAAGTGTTGCATACCTATGACTTCATTAGTCCTTTGTTGATGTGAAACTTGATGGTTTAGTGAGGTTTTGCCGTGCATTGAGGTATTTCTGTTTATATTTCATTAAAGGTGTAAACTATCATAGATTGTCTGTTCAAAAATGTTTAATTCCTTGTTAGTGACGGTACTGAATCATGCAATTTGGGTAAAATTGATTTTATTCTAAACTCACCGCATGAAAATGGTAGTTTGTAATATTTTTTTCAACAAATGACATCATTTATCCATTTTTGCCCAAATAAGCAATTTCATGTGATGTTCTTAGTTTCCAATAGGACCGTATGATGGCTTACCGCATTCCAATGGACCAAAAGAATGACACGATGTTGACACAGGTTTGATCTTGAGGTTCTCAGATAATAGTTTGTTTGTGCATGATTCTGCAGCACAAATATGTATTTGCAAGACAAACTGCAATCAAACAGCAAATGCTAAAAGCACCTTTATTCTTGTATTTTTAATAAAAAAAAAAAGATACCATACCCAAAATATTAACTCTTGAAAAAAAAAAACCCTCACAGGACATTTTGCAGAGTTCGCAGCTGCAACGCAAACAGCAACAAACACTTTGTAGTTCTGTCCTGGAGTTTATACAGGTGCAGTCAGTGCTACTGCTACAAGTAAGCCTAACACCTTCCAGATCAATTTTTTCTGGCAAGAAGGGCTGGCAACTGAGTGAAGGAAAAACCAGCTTGTCCAGTTGCAACAGGCAAAGATTTTGTTGTCTGTCTTTTTCCTTCACCAAAACTACGATGCCAATATCCCACATCCCAAAGCAACGGAGGAATGGGCTTATTTTGACAACAACACACAGGGAACCAGCAGTCAGTGATGGGGAATAGAGGAAGCAAGAAGCAATCCTGGTCTGCACAATTGAATAGTGTGGATGACCTAGACAGGATGTTGGCACCTTGAGTTGCTGAAGGAAAACTAGCTGCTGGGTGCTGGCTTTTTTCTATAGTCTCCTGGATGTCTTGAAATACAATGTCTTTGTCCCTTAGAAACCACTTCACAGGAGTTGGTGGAGTCTAAAACCTAATGATCCTGGAAAAGCTGGGACGCATGCTGGTGACCTCAGCCACTGGGGGGGGAATCAGAATAAAAGTTTGGTTTTTATGGCAAGGACTGATGCCAGTTTGAAAAATCAAATGGAAATTGTTTTAACATATATTCATTTTATAGCATTTTCTAAATGTAAACAGGAGGTGGCCACTTTTGGCCATGAACATGCTGAGTGGGAGTTTTTCTGCTTTTCTGTGCAAAAAAAAAAAAAGTATGATGACTATATAATCATTGATACTGTTAATTACTGATATACATCTAACTGCAATCATGGGGGAAAAAGAAATCAGATTGTATGTATTATTTGGGGAAAATAGTCATTTTATTATTTTATCTTTTTGTAGATCATTACAATTATGTGATCTAACTGGTATTGAAAGGGTTGAAATTCGGAATTTGAATGAAATTTTGGTTTTCATGACCAGAACTGATGCTAATTTAAAAAATCAAGTCGGTCAAAGTGGAAAAAAAAAAAAAAATATATATATATATATATATATATATATATATATATATAAATTTGATAGTATTTTATAAACCTAAACAAAAGGTGGCCATTTTGCCACGAATAAGCTGAGTGGGAGTTTTATCTGGTTTGCTTTCCATGCACAAAAATAACAATTCATAATAATCGATGTTGCTGTTAATCGATTTCATGTCCCAGACTCTACCATTAATAATACAAGAAAATCCAGTAGCATGCGAATAAATGAAATGGTGAGTTTTGAGGTTGTCTTCCAACAAGTACATTGTACAAACAAACTGTTTTCTTAAAGGTTAAAATGTAAAAGAAAAAAAGGAATGAGTATTTTATATTTATGAAAAGAACTGATGTTAGTTAAAAACTTTATGCAGTAAAAATAGCAACAACCCCCCATAAAAATAATAAAAAATTACACACCTAATTTATTGGTGGACACTTTTTGCAACGAACAAGCTGAAAGGATTGTGATTTTGAACAAACCCAGAAGGTTAAAAACATTAGCTAACGTCTGTTGTTCGAGAAGCTTGAAATCGTCCGGAAACATCACTAACTGAAGAAAATCAGCCGCTTAAGTGAGGAGTTCAAGATATAAAAGAAAAGAAAAAAGGTGCGGACTTGGTTTTACTTAGATGACATTTAACCCGTTTAGTGTACGATTTATTATGATCAGTATTTGAGCTAAATCGGTGAGTTTTCCGAGTTGATCTAGACTGAATTGCTGTGAACGGACTTGATTGCTAACGCCAGTAACTGACTTGATAATTTCCATCTCCCAGCTAAACGTTACCGTTACTGTTAACTCTTGTTGTAACAGTTAATCTCCGTTGTTCAGGCTCGTTTGTGTTTTTTGTGCAGAATACCTCTGAACAACTTGGCACATTTCAATGATCTGACCATGAGACGGAGCCCGACGAGACCCCGGATTCTCAAAAGAAGAAAACTGCCTTTTCATCAAAATGCGACGGATTCACAGCCTGGAGAATCAGGCTCCAAAGATCCGTCAATACCAGCTGCTGTTCAGAGCTTTCCTGGTGGTATCCGCATCATGGACCATCCATCCAAGTCTGATACTCAGGTGGTTGTCATTCCGGAAAAAGCAAATCTTCAAAGTGTTATTGGGGACCTCACAGCTAAAGGCAATGAATGTGGTGCCCAGGGCCCAAACAAGTTCATTCTTCTGAGTGGGAGTGGCAACAAGTGGGACTATGGAGCTGATCCTCAGTCTGCTGCTGAAGCGGCTGCTACAAGGAGTACAGAAGGACATAAAGTCAAAGCTGAAACTACACGCAGTTTCCCAGGTGACAAACTTCTAACTGAAATTAAACCATGTACGGAAAAAAATTTCTTTTATTAATGTTTAGGATAATACTTAAAGTATAAGTGTGGAATTTAGTGCTTGTTTTTCTCTCTGTCTGATACTAGGGAATAAGGATGTCAATTACAGTCCTTTAGATGACAGCCTTGGTAGGATGAGCACATGTGCCTTGGAGCCAAATTCTACAAAGCAGCTCAGCAGCAAGGAGAACCAGAACCCTTTACTACAGACTTTTCAGGTTCAGAGCTTTTTCTTGTTAACTGCTTTTTTTCCCTTGCCCTTTATGTGCCGACACAAACTTGTCTGAAGGCAACATTAACCCCAGACATGTTGCTACATGTTCCCTAAACACCCTTTCGTAACCAATTGGTCATGACTGTGATTTATAATGACAGCAATAGTAGTCTGATTACAGAAAATAGTTACACTGTCAGATTTATTGACTGTTGTTTGTTTGTTTTTTGTCATATAGGCACACAATACACATACCAGTGCAGAAGCTCCTCAGCAACCCATTTCAGAGAGGCCACCGTACTCCTACATGGCCATGATCCAGTTTGCTATCAATAGCAGAAAGAACAGGAGGATGACCCTAAACGAGATTTACATGTGGATTGAGGACAACTTCCCTTACTATAGAGATGTGGCCAAACCAGGCTGGAAGGTACTTCAGAGCTGCTGAAAGTGTGATATGTTCACAGCTCTGCAGCAAGCAGCAGTTTTCAAATACTTTTTCATTTATAATTGCAGAATTCCATCCGCCATAACCTCTCTGTGCATGACCTGTTCATTCGTGAAACGTCTCCAGATGGTAAAATGTCTTTCTGGACTATCCGACCTGAAGCCAATCGATGCCTCACACTTGATCATGTGTACAAGGTGAGTGCAGCTGACTCGTTGCTTTTACATCGGTGATATCTGGGAACATTTGTGGTACTTGGCCTGAATGTTTTGTTGCAAGAATGCTTGTTAAATGCTTATTGTTTTACCTTGTGTTTATATAATGATTTTGCTTGGATCCTTGTTTTTCAATTGTTTTTTTCATGGCTGACACCTTGAGAGTGTTTTGAGATTCCTCATGTTGTTTTTCATCTTATTTTCCCCCTAATCTCACTTCACATCTCTCTCTGTAGCCGGGCTGTGATCCAGTGACTGCCACTGTTCCTGTGCCAATGCTTTTACTGGCTAATCAAGTAAGACTGATTTAGCCCCTTTCTTTTTCTTTTCTTTTAGTTCTTCAGGAGCCATCTTCAAGTCACAACCTCAGAAAAATCTGAACGTTCATGAATCTATTTGTCACCAGACTTTCAAACCTACACAGTGTAGCTACACCTGTTTTTGTTGCAGGAGGAGACGAGAGCAGCAGGGAAGCAGAGAGGCTGAAGTCAGCCTGAAAGGCTAATGTGCTTTAAGAGCACTTGTTTCTCCTAATGTCTGGTATCCATACAATCATAAAGCTTTTATTCCTCTCATATCAGTAAAGATGTAGGGTCGGCTATGAAGGGCCAAATTTTGGACAGAACGCCAAGTTATTGTTGTTAGGTGGCAGCACAGTAAGGCTCCTAACTGATATAATTTCTGTCTCATCTTACTTTTCACAGCACCAAAAGAGGACACTTCCAGATGCAAGAAAAACACCAACTAGCTCTGGTGAGTTAAAAGAAATGTATGAGTTGTTTTATAAATTTGAGACTTGAGAAAAGTCAGAGGTTGGCAAACTGCTGTTTAGTTTGGAAATGTGTAGTGCAATGTTGATGTGTTTTCTGTGTTCAGAGAGAAAGATGAAACCTCTTCTGCCTCGAACCGATTCATACTTGGTGCCCATACAGCTCCCCGTCACTCCTTCTGTCTACCTGCCATCCACTTCTACCCCTTTTCCTCCGCCCTGCTCCCAGCAGAAGGGGAACAATTCACGAGGAACAAAGAGAGTCCGCATAGCACCGAAGGTAATGAATTTCTCATATATTTCAGCTTTTTAAAATGTGTTGTTGTTGTTGTTTTACTTCATAAGCTATGCAAGTTGCAAACTGCTTTTCAAAACAAGTATTTCTTGGAACTCCCTAGAGTTTACATTGACAACATTATGTGCATAGAGATGAGTATGAACTTCACCCATACCACTAAGATTTTAATGGGAATGGTTGCATGTCTGACAGGTGACACAAAGTGATTCCCCAGCTGTGATGATATCTCCTCAGAAGAATACGGACTTTAAGGTAGAAGTGAAGGAGGAGCTGGTATGTGTTCCGATTAAATGCGAGACCCCCAAAGCTCCTCCAAAGAGACAAGCCAGCAGCTCACGGCGCAAACAGCGTTTGGTTCTCTCTGTGAATGAAGAGCCTGTTCTCCTCTGCCACGAAAGTAATTTCTTTGACTCTGGCGTAGCCTCCGATGCTTCGACATTCCAGGACAATCCACATATTGAGTTGGATGAAGACAAGCATGGGCAGGAAAGCCCAGATAGGGAGTTCTCATTCAAAACCCAGATAAAAAGTAGAAGCCATTTGACCTCATCCACCCCCAGCAAGCCACCTTCTTATGTTGCGTCTTTTAAAGTGACCCCGGTAGACAAAGGAAGCCAAGATATTCTACACTTGAGCCCTATTCGTACACCAGGTGGTCCCACAGATACTCAACAACACGACTACACCACCTTCAGCTTCAGCAGCACTCCCTTTAAAGACTTGCCTCTGTTTAACTCCCCAAGAGAGCTGCTCACATCTGCTCCCTCCAGAGTGACCGGACCAGCAGAGTCGCCCACCGAATGCCTCAAAAGTAGCTGCTCCAGAGAGCTTCTGCAGGGAGGCAGTTCCACAACAGCCAATCGCTCAATCACAGAGGGCCTCGTCTTGGATACCATGAATGACAGCCTGAGCGATTTATTGTTGGATGTTAGCTTCTCTGGTCTGGATGATGACGACCTTGGTATGGCGAACATCAGCTGGTCTGAGTTCATCCCTCAGTTGAAATAGCCAGAGGGCCGAAACACATTCTATGGCTAAGCAGTGTCACCTGTTTCTTTTTCCTTTTTTTTTCTTTGTGTAAACACTACATGATTAGGCCCACACCAAATTGATTTGCACATTTTAATATATAATTTAGCTTCTACACAAATTTTAAAGGATATATTTTCAAGATGCTTCACTGCAGTTTGAGTCAGCGTCTTAGAGCTGACTTAGAATAATAGATTGTGATGGAGGATTGCTAGTAATAGGCCTTGACAAATAGCACTAACAGGAACAGGACTGTTTCTTTATTTAACTGTAGAACTTTCTTTATCACATGACTTCATAAATTCTCACAGTAATTGTCCTTGTGTATGCAAGAGTGAAATGTTGTGGTTTCTAGCAGTTTTCAGACCTTGTACCTGACTAAACTCTGTGTTTCTAAGACAACAATCAATGTGTTGGTGCCTCATATAACATGAAGATTTTTTACTTATGTTTTTGGGTATAAGCAAACTTTGATCTTTTGTCTTGCTCAGATCAAATTTAATGTAGAGACAAGGCGTAATTTCTACACCCTGAAATATTCTTCAATACAGCAATGAACCCTTTTGCACATAGCGTATTTTATTTGAAAAACTGTGTAGCAAGACTGCTTATTTCTGTTTATATTTCAATAAAGGTTTAAACTATCATAGGTTGTCTGTTCAAAAATGTCATTTTAACTAACGTTTCAAAATGAACATTTTGAGTGCATCTTTGAAACTTTAAGTACTTTTTTTGTAAGGTCTCTGGTATAAACACTACATACTTGCATAATTGATGCAGTTAGTTTCTCTAAACACGTGGCTCTTTATATAAAAGTAGTACAAAATGAAACATTTGTTTAAACTGTTAAAAATGTCTTCTTAATGTTTTGTCCAGGTAGTATCCGTGTAGTCTGCAAGTAGAATGCAGGATGCCTCTTGGGTCTTCAGTAAGTCTGGACTTCCTGTTGAGCCACTTCTAGAAGGATCTGTAGCTGTTTGCTGCAGTAGTCTGGGAGAATTGAGGAAAGTCAGAATTAGTTTGTTCACTACAAGCAACTGAGTTTCTCGATTTCACTCATCCTCTTCCTTCTTAACAAAAACAAGCAGGCATATATGATCATTTGACACTACCAAAGATGCCTATGTTTAATATTAAAAATAGAGCCACTAAATTCAGTCCCATGACGAAAACTATCATGTTAATACATTCTGAAGAAGAATATTGGTACAACTTACCAAATATGCGCCTGCATCTACGGGGCAAACGAAAGCGGTAGACAGTAACATAGTAAACTGGGACACCAGTCAGTGTTAGAGCACAACTTTGTCCTGTGTTCCAGGGGTCAGAGTAAAGAGACAGACCCACAATGAAGAAGGAGACCATTGTGAAGGTGATTCCAATGACCAAGGGCACCTTCACATTACAACAAATAAAACAAGTTGGTCAGCGTAGTGTGCAGCAGTAAGATAAAGGGAGGTTTTTTTGAGTTCAGTATGCTAACCTTAAAAGGTCTTGGATGGAGAGGAAAACGATATCGATGTATGAGCATCCCCAAGGTTACCAAGGCGATGAAGAACCAGCGTGAAAAGGATGCAAAGTTGAGGAGCTGGTAAATCTCTCCAGTGATTAACATGAAAATTACCAAGGGGTACTAAAGGGACACAGGGACACAAGCAAGATAGTTATGAAGCCACTATTTTAAGAGTATCACATTATATCTCTTTGTCAGACCCTGTGCAACCCCTCATTCCTTTAGATCTGGATTAAGGCTTTGTGTTTCCCATTTTCAACCAGCCTCTTTATCCTGTACCTGGATCCTATTGTTATTATTCATATGACATGGATAAACTTAATACAAATAAAATGTTATAATTGTTTTACTGCGTATTCTCAATTTTAATAATGCAACATAATAAATAGAATAAGTCATCTATTTATTTGTTTAGATTGCTTCAGCTGTTTTAAAAGTAGTTTACCAGGAACAACACAGCAGGTAAAGGTGTGTGTCTGCGGATGTGAATCATGGAAAAGATGGCTGGCCAGTGGCCTTCCCTGGCTCCCACAAACAGCATCCTGCAACACAGAGCTCTCATTAGAATTCAGGCACACACACAAAAAAAATGACAATACTAAACCTTTATGGTCCTCAGATTACCTAGGTGCCCCAAAGAAGCCACCGTGAAGTGCTCCAAGGCAAGATATGGCAACAAGAACGGGGATCACAGGAGCCAACCCCTGAAAAGCACGGTTGGCAAATGTCTGCAGAGGCACAAACAGCAGATCAGACCAACAGTGACATACCACATTTACTCTAGTTTTTCCTTTTTTTTAATGATACATAAAGCAAGAGATAGAACTGACCACAGCCACAGCATCTGACAGAAGCACCTCAGCGGGAGTCATCATGGTGTAGTAGGCCACATTAACAAGCACATAAAAGACTGTCACTGCCACAATGGACAAGATTATTGCCAGTGGCATGTTTCTGATAAAGCGGGATACACACAGAGAGATATAACAGCAGGAGGCAACTTGGTTTTCAAAAAAAACGACAGACTATAGCAGATGTTTCATGCTAAAATACCTATTAGGGTTTGTGACTTCTTCTGTGATAAAGTTCAAATTAAACCTAGGGGAAAAGAGAAAGCCAAGACTCAGACATAAAGTTTTGATTGTTAGTTACAGTACATACATTGTCATGTAATTTATGGTTCTTTTCACTATTACTGGGGGAAAGAGTTTTGAATACCGTGTGATACACAGTAAAATACATTGAATTTGCACTGATCCTCAAACCACTGTACACTTACCATCCACCATAGGCATAGAGGCCGCTATAGAAGGCCAGTGGCAACTTATCCAGTGTTAACAAATCAACCTCGAAACCATTCTGGAAATTTTCTGTCTTCCCTGCAAAGACAGAGAGAATAAATGAGCTGAATACCAACTCTGTCTTAGGTTTAACAATTAGGTGCTCTCACCTTTGGCCAGTGCAATGAACCCTGGGACGATGATGAGGGCCAGGGCAAACATCTTAATGAAAGTCAAGGCGACTTGAGTGCGAAAGGCCATGTTCACACTCCAGCAATTGACGGCTACGACAAACGCTGAAGTGACACAAAGACAAAGAACTGGTTAAAGATATGTGTTGTTCTACACATAAAGTGCTCCAGACACAGATGAGTTATAAAAGCACTCACTCACTCCAAGGATACTGACAAGTCTGATGAGCACTATGGGAGCAGCACAGGGTGTGAAGAATGGCTCCACCACATAATGACCAAAGGCAAGGGAGACATAAGACGCAACAGATGGCCTAGAGGTGGACAATATCTTTGTGAGTATTATGTTTGAGGCAGTTAAATTTTTTTTTAGAACCAGTAAAAACCATACCTGATGAATAAAAACTCATTCCAGAGTCGTAGGAAGGCAGGCAGAGGCCCCAAAGTCTCCAGCAGGTATGTGTAGTGACCCCCTGATTTTGTAAAAGTGGTGCCCAGTTCTGCATAACAGAGGGCTCCTAATAGGCCAGAGGCAGAGCAGAGTTTTGGAGAAATAAGAGTATGACTTTTACTTTATAATTATTAAATGGCAAAATTTTTAGAATGTCTTTTAAGTAGTTTTAAAAGCTACTTTCAGCTTCCCCTTATTTACAACAGTGAAAAAAAAGGTAAATGGCCTGTACAGGGAGTGCAGAATTATTACGCAAGTTGTATTTTTGAGGAATAATTTTATTATTGAACAACAACCATGTTCTCAATGAACCCAAAAAACTCATTAATATCAAAGCTGAATGTTTTTGGAAGTAGTTTTTAGTTTGTTTTTAGTTTTAGCTATTTTAGGGGGATATCTGTGTGTGCAGGTGACTATTACTGTGCATAATTATTAGGCAACTTAACAAAAAACAGATATATACCCATTTCAATTATTTATTTTTACCAGTGACACCAATATAACATCTCCACATTCACAAATATACATTTCTGACATTCAAAAACAAAACCAAAACAAATCAGCGACCAATATAGCCACCTTTCTTTGCAAGGACACTCAAAAGCCTGCCATCCATGGATTCTGTCAGTGTTTTGATCTGTTCACCATCAACATTGCGTGCAGCAGCAACCACAGCCTCCCAGACACTGTTCAGAGAGGTGTACTGTTTTCCCTCCTTGTAAATCTCACATTTGATGATGGACCACAGGTTCTCAATGGGGTTCAGATCAGGTGAACAAGGTGGCCATGTCATTAGTTTTTCTTCTTTTATACCCTTTCTTGCCAGCCACGCTGTGGAGTACTTGGACGCGTGTGATGGAGCATTGTCCTGCATGAAAATCATGTTTTTCTTGAAGGATGCAGACTTCTTCCTGTACCACTGCTTGAAGAAGGTGTCTTCCAGAAACTGGCAGTAGGACTGGGAGTTGAGCTTGACTCCATCCTCAACCCGAAAAGGCCCCACAAGCTCATCTTTGATGATACCAGCCCAAACCAGTAATCCACCTCCACCTTGCTGGCATCTGAGTCGGACTGGAGCTCTCTGCCCTTTACCAATCCAGCCACGGGCCCATCCATCTGGCCCATCAATACTCACTCTCATTTCATCAGTCCATAAAACCTTAGAAAAACCAGTCTTGAGATATTTCTTGGCCCAGTCTTGACGTTTCAGCTTGTGTGTCTTGTTCAGTGGTGGTCGTCTTTCAGCCTTTCTTACCTTAGCCATGTCTCTGAGTATTGCACACCTTGTGCTTTTGGGCACTCCAGTGATGTTGCAGCTCTGAAATATGGCCAAACTGGTGGCAAGTGGCATCTTGGCAGCTGCACGCTTGACTTTTTCAGTTCATGGGCAGTTATTTTGCGCCTTGGTTTTTCCACATGCTTCTTGCGACCCTGTTGACTATTTTGAATGAAACGCTTGATTGTTCGATGATCACGCTTCAGAAGCTTTGCAATTTTGAGACTGCTGCATCCCTCTGCAAGATATCTCACTATTTTTGACTTTTCTGAGCCTGTCAAGTCCTTCTTTTGACCCATTTTGCCAAAGGAAAGGACGTTGCCTAATAATTATGCACACCTGATATAGGGTGTTGATGTCATTAGACCACACCCCTTCTCATTACAGAGATGCACATCACCTAATATGCTTAATTGGTGTAGGCTTTCGAGCCTATACAGCTTGGAGTAAGAACACATGCATGAAGAGGATGATGTGGACAAAATACTCATTTACCTAATAATTCTGCACTCCCTGTATTTGTATAGCGCTTTACTAGTCCCTAAGGACCCCAAAGCGCTTTACACATCCAGTCATCCACCCATTCACACACACATTCACACACTGGTGATGGCAAGCTACATTGTAGCCACAGCCACCCTGGGGCGCACTGACAGAGGCGAGGCTGCCGGACACTGGCGCCACCGGGCCCTCTGACCACCACCAGTAGGCAACAGGTGAAGTGTCTTGCTCAAGGACACAACGACCGAGACTGACAGTGCTGCAGGTAGCTCCACATGTTTGATTTGGCAGGTTTTTCATGCACCACATGCCATTCTTGATGCAACCCTAAATGGATTTGTGTCTCTTTCCAGGACTGAACTGGGCTGTCCACTTGTGCAATCATGACACCAACATAAATCTAGCTTTTTACTATTGTGGGATTATAATATTATTTTATGCCATGTTAGACCCTAATTAAAGATTGTGAATTATTATGTAGTTTTAGTTTGCATTATTCTCCTGAATTAGAAGAAGGTGATAACTATTGCATTTGTTAAACTGATTTGCATTACATTAGACTGCTGATTTATTGTGAATGAATGATATTGTTTCATGATGCATTATACTGCTGAGTTATAAGAAATACTGTTCGCAGAAAGTCATCGCCTTATCTGTCTGATTAGAAGAGAACAGAACATACTGGAGAGGTTTTCTGCCCCATCTCAGCAGGAGCAGATAAACAGGGAGCCAAGGTCGTAGTTTAGGCGCTGTGTGAGAGAAAGAATGTGAATGTTTAGGCTTTTATGATTAGGTGGTCAATGGTCACTGTATTGTCCCTAACGGGAAATTGATTTGCAGTATGTCCGTACAAACAAACAAACAGACAACCAACACATCACATACACTCACCAAGATAATATAATATAAGCCTGATAAAACAACCTAGATTTTTCATCAAAAAAGTGCAATGTGCAATGGCAACAACACTTATGGTTTAGTGTTATTAACTATGATAATAGCACTAGGTACAAAAGACAGTCTATGTCTCTTTGTCTTCACTGCAGGCACTTTATAACGACGACCTGATGGAAGCAGTTGAAAATCATTAAAGAGAGGATGATCTGAACACAACAGGACAGAGCTTGCCTTCCTCAGCACCTGCCTGTTATAAAAGTCCACAAGCTGGACCTGAGACCTCCCTGAAATCTTGCCAGACACTTTAACCAGGTTGTTAAGTCTGGTCTTTTTATTCAGGGACATATTACCGTACCAAGCAATGATACAGAAGGTTAAAACAGATTCAATAAAACTTTTATAAGAAAGAGTCATCATTTCAGATGAAACATTAAAACCTCTCAACCTCCTTAAAAAGTACAGTCTTTGTTGAACCTTTTTCACTGTAGCAGCAAGATGTGACTCAAAGGACAGAGTCTTATCAAGAACAACCCCCAAATACTTATAACTGTCCACCAGTTCAATGGCTGCCCCATTTACCACTATTTACTCATAAAACACATTGTTTCTCATATTTGACACTTAAGTGCAAAGAACAATAGCAGGAAAAAGGTAGAACAAAAGCAGACATCAGCTGAAATGTCATTCATCTTACCAAAGAGAGAAAGGACACCACATAGCACCCACACCAGCAGAGATAACCCCACGCTGCCACTGTTCATCAGGACTCCTTTCGGTGCAATGAAAATCCCACTGCCCACCACAGTCCCAATGACGAAGGACACGGCAGGCAGCAGTCCGATCTGCCTCCGAAGGAACACCACTTCATCATCTCTCTTATCCATCTTGTTATTTCCCCTTTTCTTTATCCTGGTCCCCTCCATTTCTCTCTGTGGCTGTAGGTCACAGGGTGAATGTGCTGGACACTGTGGCAGGAAGAAACAGCACAGGCTGTAACAACACCCCCACCCCCCAATCCTGTCTGTTTTTCACCACTCATTGGCTCATACCCCACCCGCCCAGGCTGAGCTGGGAACAAAGCCAGCAGTCTTCCAAACTTAAGCAACAATTAACACTGTACACTGTGGATGTGCGGATGGATGTGTGTACAGCTTGGAAGAGGCCCTGTGGGTTCAGACGGAGACAGGTCAGGGTGCTGTGGAGGCAGCTGCGTAGACTGCAGGAGGGCTACTTTCAACAAAATCTACACAGACTAAAATCTGTCCTGTCAAGCTATTTTACACAGTGTACATACACGTTTTACGCAAAAACTAAAAATGATATGAGACAACAGAAAAACAAAAAAAATGACAGAGGCCACTTTATTAATATTCCTTACTTTCACTTGAGTGGCCACTGCATGGATGTCAGCTTCACTTTATCAGCAGGAGCTCTGCTTGTTAACATTCCTCTACACACAGCACACATCAAGTTCTTTCTGTCAAGATTCATGACGAGTGAATGACTGCATCTGCACTCAGAACTCCTCTCACTCAGATAATGCAAACATGGATGCATTCAAAATGCGGTCAGACTGAGAAACATTTCTAGTATATCATTTGTAAAATGTTCAGCATAATCAAAACTTTTTTTCAAATAACAATTTATGTGTAAAAGTTGTCCATGCACTAATGTATAGTTCTTTATTAATATGTCTGAACACTGTAAGGAAATCAATTTTTACAGTATAACTATTTTTTCTTTGGTGATACTAAGACTCATGGGAATGATTTCTCCTCCACTCAATTCAATTACTTAAAAGGTTTGATTGCTATAGTCAATTATTTTGCATTTTTACATTTTTATGAGAATGTGTTATGGTTTCCAGTGACTGTGTGACCAATAACAGTGGGAAGGTGTAGTTAGAATAGGGCATGATGGTTAACACTTGAGTCTTGTCATAGTTCATAAAAGACAAGAATTCAGGTTACATAAGACATGCTATTCATTTATATTTTACAGCAATTAACCATTTATTGAGATTACAGTAGGAACACCAAAATAATAGCTGCTCAGTTTTAACCAAATAGCTCATAGGATTATACTTTGGAGCTTAAATTTTACTCAGTACAGAATAGCATTACTTTTTGCTGTAAGCAAGCTGTCAGCATCTTACTGTACACATTTCTTTGATTTTAAAGTGTCAACCCCTTAAAAAGAACAATGTTTATACAAGTTTTAATAAATGGTTATGGTAGAGACTGAATCAAATGTATATTTAGATATTTAAATAATGTTGTTAAACCTCAGCGTGCATACAGTCCGTTTGTGTTCGATTATGCCTGTTACTACTTGGTGTTTCTCCATCTTTGGCCAGCAGATGGAACTCATGTCTCTTTCTTGGTAAATGTTACCTCACAGATGAACGTGCTCTTATTTTCCTCTAGAAGATGGCAATCACATCTTACCTGGCTTTGAATTTTACAGGCTGCTAACCTTGATTCTATGATTATATCAACTGTGTCTTCTGCAGTTGAATGCGTACATAATTGTCTCCAAGGTAAAAAAAAAAAATAAAACCCCCAAGACATCCCGAGCATCACAGCGTGAAATTCCCAGGGTGGGTCCAAATTTAGTCCTTCTCTCTGCAGGTAAACCCATCCCAGGAGACAAGGGCTTATCTTCCCTGCTGTTTTCCACCTGACCTGCTAAGATCCCTGCTTTGTCAACTGGAGGCCAAACAAGCTTCAACTGCTCACTCCCAACTGTTTCTCCCATAGGCTCGTCTCACATGGAGCAGAATACAAAAGGAACACATCTTAATATTTCTCAGGAGCCATTCACACAAGGGACCATCTGGCTTTTCCATTTAGTGAATCAATAGAGGTGCTTCTGTTTCTAAAACATCGGATATGTATCGGATTCAGTACCACATACGAAAGTGACCCAGATCGGATGTGAAAATATCGGATTTGTGCTGTTCACACTGTCATACCATGATCGTATATGGGTCGCATAGGGTCAAAAAAATCGGATTTGATGCGCTTTCGCCTGCAGTGTGAACGTAGCCTTAGTGTTAGGCCTAATGTAATAGGCTAGTGATTCTTTTCTGATTGCTGGCACAATTGCTCTAAAGTCATGAAGCTAGTTTGATTGCAAGTGATGGTTTTAAGATTTGTATACGATTCATTTGTTTCTCACCTCTCCTCCTGACTGCAGCTAGCCTCTGCGCAGATTAAACGTATGAACTGAAAAACCAGTCCAGGTGTTTTTGGATCTCTTTCAGGGAGAAATTCCAGGAAGGGAACATTCCAAGTGTGGTATGAAGTAGGGGAAATGTTGTTTGATATTGATGGATGTGTTGATTGCAAAAAGTTAAAGAGCACAGACATTGCTGAATATATTTATGCTGCTGCTGACTATATAGTTAAAAGTTGCAGCAGCTCTTGAAGACTCTTGTGTGTCTGATGATGATTTTAGCAGATCGCAGTGACTTTATTGCCGGGAGCCCTAGCTAAAGAGGGTTTAGCCCAGGTGTTTATTTATTAGTTTGATTTAGTTTAGGATTATACACTTTAAGTTGGACATATACATTATTTTTCCTTCTTTCTCGAGAAATTATCTTTTTGTTCTGGTTTTTCTTTAATTGGGCCAGCCAATCTGTTCTGTAAATATGGCACACTAATCCACTGTTGTAAAAAGAAAGACTGGACTGTTGATCTGTTGAACAGTTTATTTCTGCCTCCACCGCTACGCTCATGGAAGCATCATCGTTGGTACCCAGCTGAGGTTTTTGCATGCACAGAGCATGGAGACCCCAATTAAAAAATGTATAATCGGGTAAACCCTGAGTGTTCCTGTCCTGGGAATTAATTAACTTTCACACAGAAATGCACAAATGCACCACCACACATATGCGTACTGTACATGAAAACATAAACATAATGCTTAAGGGATTTCAGTGATATGGAAAAAGCCAGATATAGAGGCTCCCGCACACATATATGCACACATCACGTGTTGTTATTACGGGTTTGGGTGTGAACAGTGTGAACAAGCTGTTTAACTTTGTGAAGAAAACTTGGCTGTCTGAAGCTTATTTACAGTAAATGGATTATATTCAGTACAATGACTGATGTTAATGTACTCTGCAGAGTTTGAAAAGTAATATTGCATGAACAAGACTGAACAACCCTTTCTAAGAGGTAAGAAAAGCAGAGAAAACATGTGGAGCTGACCCAAACCAAAATCAGATCAAAATACAAAACATGTTTTCTCAAAAATTTCAAGGCCAATTTCTTTTTTACTCTTGAGCATTTCATTGCATCACACCAAATTCAGCATATAGATTTATGTACTTGGAAGTGCAGATTTTGGAAGCGAGTACTAGCCCATCCCACAATATTGTTGGTGCCTTTAGGAAACTGATTTAGTTATTCACACTGACAAAACTTAATCAAAAATAGGAGTGATGGTTGTTTGCTAAAAATGGGTAATTTAAGCTAGTTGCCAGGTGGCTGCCAGGCAATGTCATGACATTATATTATATCATGCCTACTTCAACTCCTGTGGATATAATTAAAAGTTACTGTAAAAAATTAAAATAGCACACTTTTATGAGGTATCACAGGTGCACAATGCTAAAAATGGGTCATTTTAGTGTGTTGCTAGTTGGCTGCTTGGCAATGTCATGGTCTCATGATATCTGCTATAGATACAAACGCTCAGGGGCCTAAGATGTACCTGTGTGGCAAGTTGGTTGCTTGTCTCCTGACAGACACACAGACAGAGATTTTATGCATTGTAAGATAAAATATATGTTTTATATATGTTCAAAGTTCTTGATGATAATACTCAAACTTTAACTGCTCATGAAGCATTATTGTTCTTTTTTTAGGCATTACACTGTGTCTTTAGCTTTTATATGAATTAATTTGAGACCTTGTTGGCTGCAGTTTCTCATAATGAACAGGAGCAAGGACTAAAAAGCAGGACTCAGATCATCTATTGCAAAACAGCAAAGCGCCCAGGGCTCAGCAAAGGCAGGAATAACATACTAATGTAAATCAGGTCCTACTGCAGCTGGTCAGGGATTTCTGCAGGAGAGGAAAACATGGATTGATTAAGGTTCAGACGAGTATGACCAATTGCTCTTGATAGTTTGATATTAGTTAGATAGTTTCCATTCAGTTCTTACTTGGTTCTCTTTTGCAGTTGAAGGAGGGTGAGTATGCAGATGGCCAAGGGAGTCCTAAAAAAAGATGAAGCAGCAGCCTGACAGGTGTGCAAAAAAGGTTACCGGCTTGAGTGAAGCGGGTAAGTGTACCAGTGAAAAGAGCTTGTGATCCTTAGGTAAAGAGAAACAGAGGAGCTTTTTTCAGCTGTTGTTCAGCTTTCAACAGGAGAAATGCATAAAAGCAGGATTACTGACCAAACACACACAAGGAAACAGTGTTTACAACGGCAAGCCTGATGCCCACCGTGAGGCGACATAGCAAGAAATGACAGTACCAGCCAGTTCTTAAATACTGCAAGACTTAATTTCCAGGGTTACCAACATGTACGATGGCTGAAGCCCAGGAACACAAATTTTGCCAAAAAGGAGGGTGTCCAGGAAAACCTGGCCCAGTGCTCCACCTGAGAGTACAAGGACAGAAGGAAAGAAGAGGGAAAGAAAAACGAAAAAAACTCCAAACGAGAGGAGTGGGACCATAACACATTCATGTTTGTGTTTACCAGCATAATGCATGGATGTTTGTCTAAACATAAAGCCTAAAGATTGGGTAATAATCAAAGACAGTATAAAAGATGTATCTACCTTTCAGGTCTGAAAAGTGAAGCCAGTGCTTTAAAATATGCTCCTCTATTTACACACACTAGATGCAACTTTGCATGACCCCCGCCCCCCCAACTAACAAATACCTTATCTAGATTGCTCCAGTTTGAAGCAAATACTACTGAAATTTGCAGGCCACACAGTCCTGGACGTTGCTTTTAGGAATCAGGTCACACCAGGCAGTCCATCTATCAGTGCTACCTCTGGCACACAGCAGACATCCACCTTTGACTTTAGAATGTGTCTCGAATAAGAATCATGTAGCATGTGTTGCATGGGACCATCACATTAGATTTAAACATTAAGCATGATGGACAGGGTTGGCAAATGTTACATTGGTAAAGTGAAATGACAGGTTACAGCAGAGTACTCAAGCAAATGGTTTGATTAAGTAGCTTACAGTGCAGTTTCAAATTACATTTCAACCCTTGAGAGGAAGGCAGAAGGTGCCCTGTGTATGTGTGCATTTGTGTTGCTCATGGTTGGATTTAGTGGCACTTGACTGCAAAATTAATGCCATGGTTCCTTTAAGTTGTACACAAACAAGAAAGGCTAGCGTTCAAAGCCTTTCTGGGGATTTTGAGGTCTCCACAGTGTTCAAAGCGTAAATAAACACCACTGGCTCTGTAGCCTGGTGATACAGACCTCCACTGTCCAGAAGCCAGGCCACAAAGAACTGTTGAAAAAAATAAACAAAAGGCCACCACATCAATCTTCATCTTACATGCTCCCAAAAGGAAGTCCATCCATCCTTTTCTCAACCCTTTGTTTTGATCACCCTCTCCCTTTCTCTCCTTTTAGCAGCCTGATACACATCTTAGGTGTTTAGAGTCCTGCTCAGTCAATTATCTGGAGATCTGGTCCAGTAACAATACAAAGTGTGTGCAGTATGCTGTGTGACTAGGACAGATAGTTCAATAGTTCAATTAGTGTTTACATTTCAAACCCACCTTGAGTTATTTGATTTTACTTACACTATTTATAACTTTACGTAATACACAGAAAAGCCGCTTTAATTATGTTGCAGATCTGCATCATAAATCGCTCACAACAACAATCACCATGAAAAATGTGATTAAAGTACAATCAGTATTCATCATAAATAATGAATACAAATAACAATTCATCACTTTCATAATGTGATGGTGGGCACTGATTGTAGTTATGCGCTGTGAACCATGCACCATCAATTACAGTTTTAATTGTCTAAATGCTTGCACTGCTTTGAATCATTTCAGCACTGTACGGTATGGTGTGTATTTAAGTCGATATTGTGTGTGTTCATTTCATTTCAAGAAGAAGGGCAAGGTGACGGACAAGTTCCGGTTCTCAATTTCAGGAACCATTATTCCATCCATAACGGAACAACCAGTTAAGAGCTTGGGGAAACTCTTTGACTCCAGCCTGAAAGACTACTGCTATTCAGAAGGCAAATGAGGAGCTGGGAGTGTGGCTCATTAAGGTGGATAAGTCTGGCCTGCCTGGAAGATTTAAAGCCTGGATCTACCAGCATTCCATCCTGCCCCGAATCCTGTGGCCCTTGCTTGTCTATACAGTTCCAATAACTACTGTGGAATCCCTTGAAAGAAAGATCAGTGGCTTTCTTCGTAAGTGGCTGGGACTTCCCCGCAGTCTCACCAGCGCTGCCTTGTATGGGGCAAGCAACAGCGTGCAGCTACCCTTCAGTGGTCTCACAGAAGAGTTCAAGGTGGCTCGCACACGAGAAGCCCTACAGTACAGAGATTCTAAAGACTGCAAGGTGGCATCAGCAGGTATTGAGGTAAGGACAGGAAGAAAGTGGAAGGCTGAGAAGGCAGTTGAGGTGGCGGAGTCACGCCTAAGGCAGAAAACACTGATGGGGGTCTTAGCAACAGGGGGAGCAGGCTTGGGGTACTTCCCAAAGGCCCAGGTCAGCAGGGCACAGGGAAAGGAGAGACACCAGCTACTCCAGAAAGAGGTCCGAGCAGGTGTGGAGGAGGAGCGAGTAAGTAGAGCTGTAGGCCTCAAGCGGCAGGGAGCATGGACAAGGTGGGAGAGCACCTTGCAGCGCAAGGTCACCTGGGCAAACATCATGCAGGCAGACTTCCACCGGATCCGATTCGGCAGTATACGACACTCTGCTAAGCCCAGCAAACCTCCATCTGTGGGGAAAGAGCGAGACACCTGCCTGTCCCCTGTGCTCTGGAAGAGGGACCCTAGAACACCTCCTTAGCAGCTGCCCAAGGGCCCTGGCCGATGGTCGGTATCGTTGGCGGCACGACCAGGTGCTCAGAGTAGTTGCTGAAAAGATTGCCTCAGCACCAGCAAGCATCATCAGGCTCTGAGGAAGGCAATCTCTTTTATTAAGGCTGGAGAGAAAGCCCAGGTGCGCCCACATTTGACAACTGGCCTCCTCAACACAGCCTTTGATTGGCAGCTACAGGCTGACCTGGGTAAACAACTAAAGTTCCCTCAGAACATTGCAAAAACATCACTCCGGCCAGACATGATAATTATTTCTGAGGCCTCAAAACAGCTGATCATGCTGGAACTCACAGTGCCCTGGGAAGAGCGGATTGAGGAGGCCAATGAAAGGAAACGAGGAAAGTACCAGGAACTAGTGCAGGAGTGCAGGGGAGGGGGCTGGAAGACTTTCTATGAATCCATAGAAGTGGGTTGTAGGGGCTTTGCAGGACGATCACTCTGCAAAGTCCTAGGCCGGCTGGGCGTGGCTGGGGCAGCCAAGAAGAGGGCCATCCAGGCTGTGAGTGAAGCGGCAGAGAAAGCCACAAGGTGGCTGTGGATCAAGAGGGCTGATCCGTGGGTAGCTACTGGTACGCAAGTCGGGGCCTGATCACCCCCGGCTGGGTCGCCTGGGCGAGGGTGTATGATGTTGTGAGACCCAAAACACCTGATGACCCTAGGATACATCACTGAAGATGCGTACCAGTGCATCCAGGAGATGTGTCTTTATAGTTCACAGTGTGTCAATGAGATTATTAGGCTGGAGAAGGAAAATCCGACAATGTTATCTCAAAAAGGAATATTTACTTAAAACCAGTACCAATAGCATCCATGTTTCTCATACAGGCAGCAAGGGGCCTGATTTCTTCAATTAATTTTCTTTATTAACAATAGCAAACAGAAAGAAAATAATATAACTAGTAATAATCTATACCAAGTGTAAAACTTCTGGGCTGAAAGATGTGACAGCTGCCTCTAATTGTCGGCCATTTTTTGAGTTTTCTTAGGATTGATACCTTAACTAAGGAGGTTATGGTTTTGGTAGCGTTTGCATGCTTAAACATGTTGCTTGGTTAGTGATAGCTCTAAAAGGTTTGAATGAATTCAGATAAAACTTTGTAGGGGTGTAGAGTGGGGTCACGTTAACAATGAGTTCAAATTTGGTTTACATCCACCACGGTCTTCAAGGTCAACTTAACAATTTATTAGTCGAAAATTGACCTCTGGCTTCTCCTTCAAGGTCAAAGAATTGATCTGAAAGTCAAAGTGATAAAAATCCAATACACAGCTTTTTAAACCCAAGTTTCTCACTGCCATTGTTTGAATTGACAACTTACGGCTACATGGGGAATGATATATGGGGTAAATACTGCCCAGAGTGAACTACCTTGGCAGACGTTTGCACTCTCTGCATCTTTTTTTCTTTATACAGCCAGAAGAGTCAATGGCTGTAGATCATTAGAAACAATACAGGTGTAAGGCACCTCTTTTCAGACCAAGACGCTAATATACAGTCTAAATCTATATCCCATTGTCTGTTTTCACTATACATAAAAGTTTGAGCCTTCAACCTTTGCATTCACTTTAGCATTTATGCATAATTACTTTGATTTTACTTTCAGTTGTCTCATGAACTCACTTTCCTTTGGTATGTCTTTGTCATATGGACCATTCAAGCCTGTGTATACCCCATAATTTAATAGCTTGTTTAACCAGCTTCAGCACTTTGGAGGAATCTTGGCCTGCTCTTCTTTGCAATTGTACCTCAGTTCATTGAGATTTATTCATGCACAGCTCTCTTCAGGTCCCACCACAGAATTTTAATCAAGTTCGACTGGGCCATTGCAACACCTTGATTCTTTTCTTTTCACTGGGCCACATTAACAAACAGTGTGTAAATCGTGCATCTCTGTTCTCCTTGCCCTCCCCCTTTTTAACTTTTTTTTACTTGAGCCAGTCAGTGAGTATCTCAGAAGAAACACTATTATTAAAATTTATATTATTTCAGCCACAGCCTTTTTTTTCTTTTTAAACTGTTCCCTCCAGTGGAAACATTTTGGAAAGCTCAGTTGGAAGGTCCAGTTTTAGTCAGATTTTTTCCCTACTTTCTTCCTTTAGTGTTGATTGCACATGTCTGTTGGTTTACAATGATTCTGATTCGTATGCATGGTGATACAGTACGGACAAAATAAATTGGTGTGCATGTTTTGTGAATCTGATGACTTTGTGTACCCACTTGTTTGCTCAGAAATCAGTGAGTAAATGCCATTGTCCTTTTGACCTAACTTCAAGGTTTTTTTACTTACACAAATTTTAATTGCATTAAGAGATTGTTACCATCAGGGTTGGGGAGTAACGGAATACATGTACCGCCGTTACGTATTTAAAATACAAAATATGAGTAACTGTATTCCGTTACAGTTACCGTTTAAAAAGGTGGTATTTAGAATACAGTTACTTTGTTGAAATAAATGGATTACACGGTGGTATTTTCCTGTTTCATATTGTGGCGGGTCAGGACTGTTTGGGTTTTGTTTGACAGCTATGTTCTGTTGTTCCAGGCGGCAGCGTTACGGTTGCCATGGTGACGCGCTCTCTCTGCGACTGTGTGTTTCCTGGGTGAGAGAGCGCTTTTTTGTTGTTGTTGTTGTTGTGCTAAGCTAATAGGCCTAAAGAATGTAGCCTTATGCAGGGCTGGACTGGGACAAAAAATCGGCCTGGGCATTTTGACTAGAGACCGGCCCACCAAAAATGTGACGTCATTCAGGGGTAAAACCGCAAAGGATTCTGGGAACTTGTGGCAAGAGGTAGTAGCGCATGCAGGCTTTCAACTGAACTCAGTTACACAGCGATAAAAAGAAACACAAAAAATGGCAAGAAGCTGTTGTATTACTAACTGCAATAGCCGGTGTTGTGCCAAAAAGTGATTGTCTGCCAAAAAGTGATTTCCGGTATTTGCCAAAAACTGATTGCTCGTATTTAAATTGCTATAAGTAACTTGTTGGGCTATAATATGTGAAACATATGTCAAATGCATCCCTCATGGATGACATAAAGTCATCTCTCTAGGTAGCTCCCCAGCTGGGTCTAGACTGGGTCTAGAGAGTATTTTAAATTCAGGGAATTTAAAATAGAAAGTAGCTCGTCCACAGAAGGACTGGTAGCTCCCCTTACGATAAGGGTTCAGATCGCGCGAACAGGTGTGAATGTGAATGTGTGTGTTTAGTTAGTTTGTTTGTTTGCGTGTTTTAATCAATTTTAAATCATGCTTTTTATTTGTTTTTGTTTCTAATGTCTCTGTAAAGCACTTTGAATCACCTTGTTGTTGAATTGTGCTATACAAATAAATTTGCCTTGCCTTGCCTTGCCTTGCCTCTCCATCTCCATCTCTCTCTCCTGCTCTTTTATTTCTCTCTCTTGCTCCATCTCTCTCTGCTGCTCTTCTGTCTCCTCTGTCACAGACTTCTCCACTTTTGATGATAAATCAGCCTGGTGCAACATGTAAGTATTGGCACAATTTGTTAAGATTTTGAGGAGTTTGAGAAACTAAACTTAAGCATAAAATAAAATTTACAATCAGTAACTTCATAGCACCCGCCCAGCAGTATATAAACTCCATCATGCTAGCTAGTACGCAGTACCAGTTATTCTAAGCGACTGTAAAAAGTCAGCACAACGAAAACAAACTACAACTAAACTTGGTTTATATCTGACACAGATAGACAGCAGGTCATAACTTCTTACCTGAAGCTTAGTTCCTCTGCCACTATGACCGGCGGCCGCCTATGGTCTCTCCCCCTCTTGCCTCCCCTTTCCCTTATCCACCTGCTGGCCTCCACCACTTGCTGATGTTGCTAAATCTGTGGAAGCTATTCCATAGCTTCCGCCAAACAATTCAGTTATTTTTACACATTTGGCAGCGTCTGCCTGAAGGGCTTGTTTCTTTTTGGCCCTAATTTTTTCTGCACCTCCTTTCCTTTTTTTGTTCTCCATTCTCTTTAGTTCGTCTATAAGATTGCTAAACAAGGGGGAGGGTACATCCGACCTCCTCGGCTGTAATTCATCCAGGCCAGAGTCGATCATGACCAATTGGCCAATCCAACACCTTTCATTATTTATACCCTTTCAAAAAAAAAAATTTTTAAAAATCGATCGGCCCATAAAAACAAAAAATCGCCAGCGGCCCACCGGGCAAATGCCCGGTATGCCCGATGGCCAGTCCAGCTATGGCCTTATGGCAGTGTAGTCCGTGCTGCAGGGAGAATGGACTGCCATACCCGTTATGTGTCTGTGAGCGCGAGGAGGGAGAAAAATGTGAGTGGAAAAGTACGAGCTGTCACCGAGCAGAAACAATAATAACCACTGCAGCCAAGAAGAGTGCCTGACGAGCCCAGTTGTAAGTAAGCTATTAAGACTCGACTGTACACTGTGTTCGTGTTTTCCTCCGAAAACAATAAGTTCCGTTGGAGCAGCCTTTCAACGCCTCTCTCTGTCTCTATTTTTCGGCTACGAGCCCGACACGGAACCCACGTATTAGCCAGAGGTCCCTTTACTACGGTTCGGAGCCGCGGACCTTCAGTAATAGTAATAAATCACACAGCAACAGAACATTCATGCAGTTGTAAAAAGCATGATAATATATTAAGTAATCCAAAGTATTCAGAATACGTTACTCTCATTGAGTAACGTAACGGAATACATTACGAAATACATTTTGGGGCATGTATTCTGTAATCTGTAGTGGAATACATTTTAAAAGTAACCTTCCCAACACTGGTTACAGTTGATCATAAATTAACAAAGTGCATTTGATTAGCTGCACCAGGCTGCTACGCTTCTAAATCCCACGGAAGCAATAAAGGTGTAGAGTCATCAGCCTATTGCACTAAAACAGGACTAACACAAAACAGACAACCATTCACATTCATAAAGATATCTATGGCCAGTTTAAACTCACCAATTGACCCAACATTTACGTTTTTGGACTGTGGGAGAAAGATAACCAGGGAGAATATGTAAACTCCATGTAGAAAGGGAACAGCCAGCTTGTGGATTCAAGCCCAGTACCTTTTCGCTATGAAGCAAAAGTGCAAATCGCTGCACCGCTGTGCTGCCTGCTTTTTTATGAACTTTAAAGGTGGCAGTCACTACTTCATGGCAATAGAATACATTGCTCATCAAAGCTCATTTGAATTCAGCAGACATTGACTCAGGGTGGGTAAAACTGTAATTACAATCCATCTCTTACAATGTGGACTGTGAGACACCATGGCTGTAAAACACTGCAATAAAAACAGTCTGGAAGTACTTTGATGAGCTATGTTTTCACAAAGGAATAGATGAAATCTGGCTATACAAACAAAACTACTTAAGCTACCTTTTAGTACAGATGCAGTATTCATTTCTGTGCATATAATTTGATCAACCTTGTGGTGCCAAAAGCGTTGATTTACAGTTAGTCTTTCCTCACTATAGATGTGATCTGTAACAGATAAGCTAATTATTATGTTGGTCAAAATAATTAAGCTGAGAGCATTACAGCTCCACAACTTCACATAGAAATATGTTTGTGTCATGTATGCCATTTGCCAGATTCCATTTAAAGAGGGAAGTCAGAAATCTCAAGCTCCCAGTCGCAGTTTTTATCTGGATCTCCCTTTCAGATTGACTTTGCAATCCAAGATGGGAGTGGCAAGTGGAAACAATAAGTAAAAATGTAGACCCGCTGTTGTGTATTAGTGTCTCCATGAAGAAGCCATACACAGAGCATCAACCAGAATCTGTCCAAACATGCACCCATGTTTTTCATTTCACTGCAGATATTGGCAAAGACAGCTCTAACTTGATCCTTAGGATCACCCGTTTTTCTGCCTGCTGCAACTTGAATGTACTAAACTTGGGGGTGACGTCGCCAACTCCAGCCTCTGACTTTGGAGATAAAAGGAATTTAAAATTTGACAAATTTAGTAAAATGAAAAGCTTTTAAACCAAAACCAGGATTGGACTATATGCTGTAAAGTGAAAGAAAATCATATTGTATACACAGTTCAAAATATGAATACATGTGAAGACTTTTAAGCAGATGTCGTAAAGGTAGCACACATCTTTAAAACAACAAATTTATTAATGCAGGTCTCTTTATTTATTTATTTATTTGTTGTTTGGATAGGCTGATAAATGCCTGCCACATAGAGCAGAACAACAATGCACCGCAAAAAAAACACGACCCAAGTAATCTGTGAACTGGCCACTGAAGGAAGGTTGAAGTCTTGTTGGGGATATAGACACATGAGGGCCCTCTTACAGCATTCATCTCGATGGCAGTAGACACAGGATATCACGGTGATTGATGACTATTGCAGGATATCTCACCCTCCCTCTCTCTGCAGTCCAACCCAGCAGAAGAAAACCGTCTCAGCTGAAGGTGTCTGCGCTGCTGGCACTCATGACTTGCTTTATATATCCAGGTAAATCACACAGGCCTGAACTGCTGTAAACAGACAGAGAGAGAGAGAGATGCATACAGAAAGAGAGGGGGAGTCGAGAGTTCTGGCGCTCATGAATGGATCTCTAACAACAGGGATGTTCTTTCACTCTGAATTACACCCAACTAACTCTGAACACTGTGTTCGGAATCTCAACAGGTTCCACACCTCCTGACGAAAGGAGATTTAATTGCTAGAAAAGAAGCAAACCATCTGCTTTCACACGATTAAGGCAAAAATGACTAAATTATGGCTGACTCCAAAAATGAATCAGTCATTATCAATCAATTAATATTAATATGTGCCAGGCCTCAGCCAAGCTAATTCAAATCACTGAATGGACCTGTACACTGTGGGTTTTGTTTTGGTATCTTTGGGAATTTTTTCAATTTAAATATCAGACAAATAACATAGCTTTCTGGGAAGGTTTTTGCATAAAATCCATAAAGAAAGACATCTTGCACTTCAGTTTTAGTGTGTGAAATTTTAGTATTTTATTAGTGTGTTACTTAGGACTACTTAGGAATTCTGCTCTATATCCCTCTGAGAACGAGCCTATTCATTTTGTCCTCTGTAATGGACATTTGTTTTTGCTCTATATTTTGTGGGTTATTTGAGCTACCCTACTACTCCTAATCAGTGTTGAGACGGTTACTTTTAAAATGTATTCCACTACAGATTACAGAATACACAGTGTTGGGGAGTAACGGAATACATGTACCGCCGTTACGTATTTAAAATACAAAATATGAGTAACTGTATTCCGTTACAGTTACCGTTTAAAAAGGTGGTATTTAGAATACAGTTACTTTGTTGAAATAAATGGATTACACGGTGGTATTTTCCTGTTTCATATTGTGGCGGGTCAGGACTGTTTGGGTTTTGTTTGACAGCTATGTTCTGTTGTTCCAGGCGGCAGCGTTACAGTTGCCATGGTGACACACTTTCTCTGTGACTGTGTGTTTCCTGGGTGAGAGAGCGCTTTTTTGTTGTTGTTGTTGTTGTGCTAAGCTAATAGGCCTAAAGAATGTAGCCTTATGGCAGTGTAGTCCGTGCTGCAGGGAGAATGGACTGCCATACAGTGTTGCCAACTTAGCGACTTTGTCGCTATATTTAGCGAGTTTTCAGACCCCTTAGCGACTTTTTTTCTAAAAAAAAGTCTCTAAAAAAAGATGTGAAAGCGCGTATTGCTTTTACTCTCAACAAGCAGCGGGTGCTGTAACGCAGTCAGTTCTTCTTTTACTCTTTTACTCTTATGCTGTTTTGTGGATCACAAGGTTTAAAACTACAACACACACACAAAGTAACTCCACCAGAGTGCCTATTTCGGGTTACTTTTGCCGGTCCAAGACCGGGTAAAGGAGCAAGGATGGAATTGTGACATTAAAAAAAAACAATAATTGCTAAAAGAAATTTAATTTGTAGTTCTAAATAAACTCTAAATGCATTTAGGACGTTTTTTACTCACTTTATGTCTCTTCCACGATGTTATATTTCTCTCTCCAACAACATAGGTTACAATTAGATTAGCATGACCAATTATGCAAATTAGGCGATGACGTCATTTAGCGACTAATAGCAACTTTTAGGACAGCCAATAGCGATTTTCCTTACTGAGGAGTTGGCAACACTGCTGCCATACCCGTTATGTGTCTGTGAGCGCGAGGAGGGAGAAAAATGTGAGTGGAAAAGTACGAGCTGTCACCGAGCAGAAACAATAATAACTACTGCAGCCAAGAAGAGTGCCTGACGAGCCCAGTTGTAAGAAAGCTATTAAGACTCGACTGTACACTGTGTTCGTGTTTTCCTCCGAAAACAATAAGTTCCGTTGGAGCAGCCTTTCAACGCCTCTCTCTGTCTCTATTTTTCGGCTACGAGCCCGACACGGAACCCACGTATTAGCCAGAGGTCCCTTTACTACGGTTTGGAGCCGCGGACCTTCAGTAATAGTAATAAATCACACAGCAACAGAACATTCATGCAGTTGTAAAAAGCATGATAATATATTAAGTAATCCAAAGTATTCAGAATACGTTACTCTCATTGAGTAACGTAACGGAATACATTACGAAATACATTTTGGGGCATGTATTCTGTAATCTGTAGTGGAATACATTTTAAAAGTAACCTTCCCAACACTGAGAATACATGTGGTTATTATTGTTTCTCCTTGGTGACAGCTCGTACTTTTCCACTCACATTTTTCTCCCTCCTCGCGCTCACAGACACATAACGGGTATGGCGGTCCATTCTCCCTGCAGCACGGACTACACTGCCATAAGGCTACATTCTTTAGGCCTATTAGCTTAGCACAACAACAACAACAACAAAAAAGTGCTCTCTCACCCAGGAAACACACAGTCGCAGAGAGTGCGTGTCACCATGGCAACCGTAACGCACCCAAACAGTCCTGACCCGCCGCAATATGAAACAGGAAAATACCGCCGTGTAATCCATTTATTTCAACAAAGTAACTGTATTCTAAATACCACCCTTTTAAACGGTAACTGTAACGGAATACAGTTACTCATATTTTGTATTTTAAATACGTAACGGCGGTGCATGTATTCCGTTACTCCCCAACACTGCTCCTGTTGTACTAAATAGAGGACATCCTGGGCTTTCGATTAATATCTCATGTGCCTGGGTGGCCTCTCCATAGGGGCAGGAAATCACAAAAAAAGTTTCAATGGGAAGACTGTTTTTTCCTCAGTTTTATTGATGCACCCTGCTAAGTAGACATTGGATCATAACTTAGCAGTCTCCAAGAAAACAACATGGCGATGCTATAAAGATAAAGTCAGAGATTTTATATCTTTATCTTACCTAGTGGCTTGTTGCTCCACATGAATGAGCTTTTACATCAGTGGCCCACTTTTATTAACCTAGCATATATTTGGCTTTTTTGACTTGGAAAGACTGACTTTTAAAAATGTTAACTACTTTAAACACGACAAATAGCACAGTGCTGGTCTAATCTAAGGATCATAATAGTAGAGAGAGCAGCCAAACCCATATGGAAAAGAAATAGTAAAAACTTATATGTGATTACTCATGAAAGTGGCCACTTTCATGAGTAAATCATACAACAACAACAACAATCTTTATTTATAGAGCACATTTAAAAGCCTTGGGCATACCAAAGTGCTTTACATAAAACAATAAAAAATAAAACAGTTCACACATTAACATCAAATACATAAGAGTAACGGATTATGTTCACAGATAAAAGCCACCAATAAGAGTAAACTGCAGCACATAGGTTATAGCAAGGTAAGACTGTACCACCATGATAAAAGACACCAATAATGGAAAGATAGCAGAGAATTTAATACAATACAATACAATAGGTCAATAGGTCACTGCAAGCAAGCCAGCATTTAACTGGTAGAAAAGGCAAGTTTAAAAAGATATGTTTTTAGCCGTGATTTAAAAGAATGAATAGAATCAGACGCCCGGATGCCAATCGGGAGATTGTTCCACAGCTCCGGTGCAACTAGAGCAAACGATCGATCACCTCTAGATTTCAGTCGAGATCTGGGCTGAACCAACAGTAACTGTGAGGATGACCTTAAAGCCCTAGCAGGAGCATATGGGTTTAAAAGTTCCTTAAGATAGCTTGGTGCAGTGTTATTGGTAATTTTAAAAGTAAACAACAAAATTTTAAATTGAATACGATATTTGACAGGCAACCAGTGCAGATCAGCAAGGACAGGAGTAATGTGGGCAAACTTCTTGGTTTTAGTTAGAATGCGTGCTGCAGCATTCTGAACTGTCTGTAATCTATGTAAAAGGGAAGAGTGGAGACCACAATAAAGTGAATTGCAGTAATCAAGCCTTGACGTTACAAAGGCGTGGATGAGCTTTTCTAGGTCTTTATACGGGATATAGTGCCTGGTCTTAGAAATAAGGCGAAGCTGGTAAAAACTGGATCTGACAACAGCAGACACTTGTTTATCAAGTTTAAATGAGCTGTCAAATAAGACACCCAGATTCCTAACAGTGTCAGAGAAAGAACTAGTGAGAAAACCAAAGGCATCCCGAAGTTTGGCACGAAGGGCATTACTACCAAAAATCATAATTTCGGTTTTCTTATCATTAAGGATAAGAGTATTTGCCAAAAGCCATTTCTTGACCTCACACATGCATTCTCGAAAGCTATTCAAAGACAGAGCAAGATCATCGTTTAACTCAAAATAGATCTGGATATCATCCGCATAATAGTGAAAAGCAATGTGGTATTTCTCAAAGATAGCACTTAAGGGAAGCATGTACAATGAGAAAAGGGTAGGGCCTAACACAGATCCCTGGGGGACACCACAGCAAACAGGTACAGCCGAAGAAGAGGATGTGGCCGAAATCATATAAGGCTTACATGATTTACTCATGAAAGTGGCCACTTTCTCATTACTTTCATACATTGTTTTAGTAAGTATCCAAAACATACATGTTTCATTATATAATTTTTCAAGGGATCTTATATCTGTTTTCACTCTTATATGCTTTTCATACAAGTTTCACACAAGACAGATACAAATTTTATAAGATTTATATATATATTTTCCATATGGGAACGTTTGACTGCTTGGTAAAAATTGGTCTCCATTTGCAGAAAATTGGTGCAGGATTTGACCAACCAACTTCCATCCCCAAAGTTTGTCTCGTGACCCTTTCTCTCGGGCTTTGTATTTCTCTCAGTTCGCACAAGCCCACATATTGCTGGACAGCTTGCGGAGAATTCCATCTGATAGGGCCGAACAGCAGGGATACAGCTGTGATGAGAGTCTGATGGGTGATTGACTGTGGCACTTTATTACCTAAAGGGGCGTGTTTCCCTCATCTGGACGTACTCAATCAATGTAAATCTGTCCTGCCAGGGAATTTATGTCCAACATGATGAAGTGCTTTGCTTTACTGTGCCGCATTAATTTGACGGGGCTATGATGCAGTCACAGAGATAATTTTCCCTCACTGCCGGGAGTGAGACAAAAGTCGTTCAAACACACTAATTTATCCAGTCTTCCAAAAGCTATTTTTAATGTTTAATTCTAATGTTACAGTGTTGATTTTCTTTCTCCCCCATAATATTTGTTGAGTTAATCTTCAGCTTGAAGTCAGTTCATCAGTCCCACCACAGTGTTGTGCCAGTGCACTCTGTTGCAGAAAAAGCTAGTTGACCAAATGCTTTAGCTGAAAACCAGTTGCTAGGAGACAGCTCCTCCCTGCCCAGTGGATGTCTGGGATGCCCATTGTAAAAGTGTGTGTATTTTTGTGTCTCCATCCAGGCATCACTCGCTTTGTGGGGACCTAAATTTGTTCAAGTCACATTATGGAGACCTGTCTTCCTTATAGGGACCAAAAGCCTGCATAACATACATGATTACATTTTGCATAGACATATTTTGAGATCAGGGTAGGGTTGAGTTCCACATCATGCAGTCTCTGGCTCTAGACTCAGAGACTAGCTGCAATGTGGCAACCATGTCAATAAAATTCAGCTATCTGTGGCAATAGATGAGTGAAATAACAGTTGGAGAATAGAGCTGTTTGGGTACATAAACTTATTTCTACTTGTAAACAAGCGATTAGGGGGAACACCAATGGGAGTGAAGAAAACTGTTGACTACTATAAAGCAAACCGCTGTTGCTAGCGACACATGCCTTTTTCACACCTTTGCTCGTGTGATGAGACATATGATTAATAGTGGGTCTGTTGGCCTTCTTAAGTGACAACCCCCTCTTGGCTTTAAATACCTGGGACTCTCCACTACGTATTTGGTTATAGAACCGAAGAAGCCTCTTGGATGGGAGGTCAATTGTGAGATTTTATACATCAGAACATAATCTTAGTAGGCCTTGAAATTAATTCGATACATCCACAGATGAACCTCAAAACATGACATATTACACTGTGTCATTATATATCAAGGTCTATCAAGCTATCAAACTATAAATGTCTAGGTCAAAGTCACTCTGTAACATCCACCCAAGCATGCTCCCTTAGAGATTTTGCAGCTTAACAGTGTCACACTGCTTTATTTGATTGTTTTTGAGACATTATTCACCTTGGAAGTTTATTCCTGACCTATTTTGGAAGCAGTTACACAAAATAACCTAACCTTTTAGATGTTTCATTCTCAGTTTAAAGCCATGAAAATGCAGTGAACTTCTGAGCTTACTGTTTAGTTAAGGCTAGGTACCTTTGTGCAGCACCTGGATCACCTAAACAAATAAAGTTGTTTGTCTATCACTTGGGTAAGTCTTTGTTTTGTTTTTTTATGAAAGTGACTGACTATCTCAGAATCTTATAACATATTATTATTGAAATACTAATAGTGTAATGAATAATTTTTAGGTGATCATACAAACATTTGATTCTCTAAATTTGTTCTGCGTTAGTGTTTGTTTGTGTGTGTGAGCTTCTGTTGCCATGCGGTGTTGTGAAGTAGCTGTTTACTAGACAAATGGCGTCTAAGTGCAGTAAAAGCTTTTATGCAGTTTGCTTGGTCTGAAGTCAACTTGCTCAAAGAGTGCATTGTAGGCGAAGATGAATGAGTGCATGTGGGACGTTGCTGTCGTCATGTATGTGACCTCTTCATGCTGTAACCTTACAAAGAATCCAGATGCTGTTTACCAACAGCATCTTTCCTCTGTGGTTTACAGGTAACTTAAAGCTATTTAATGTGTGGGATCAGAAAATGTTTTTCTTTGCTTCCTTAAAATTCATAGCTACAATTTTTTTCATGACCAACAACCTGTTAGAGTGAAACAAACAAGCAAACCAATGATCTATGATCGCGATGTGCCGTATAGACCACGTTTATTAACACTATATTCCCACTGCAGCCCCGCATCTTGATTACATTGACGGGCGACTGAAGTTGAATTATCTCTTATTTGGATGACACACTGCGGGGATTGTTTATGACATATGTTGGTGAGGTAGAGGACTCAGCTCATAAAATCCACTGAGGACCATTATTAAACACAAGCTTCGTAACAGATATTAAATCAAGGTCTCTATGGTGAAGCCCTCAGCGGCAAAACACCCAGTACACTCAGTTTTCCACCTCACATTTGGTAACACTCAGAAATACTATCAGTTAATCAGCAGTAGGACCAAATTCAGACGTTAAGTTGGCTGGCTTTGTACTCATGATATCCCCATAAGCCGTTAAACGTACATGGATCAAATATGATGACTAACCTAAGAGGGAACAATGACTTGTTACTGGATCAGCACAAGCTGCTGCCCTTGTACCTTTGGCACAAGGAATACCCTTGTAGCTTGCGTATTATAAAGACCAGTCTTAAACCTGTAGCAACAATTTAGTACTTCAATGTAACAGTACAAACATTGACATTTTAAAGAGGTCCAGAAGTGAATATTGGGGTACCCATTACTATTTTTTATTACTACCCATTCATAGAAACGAGCTCACATTTGTATAGAGCTTTCTTACTGACCACTCAAAGCTTTATCTGCCTCACATCCACAGCAAACTACAAAATTTACTGCAACATTCATAGATTACTCTAGGGGAGGAAACAGGAAGGCCTGGAGAAGGAAACCTACCAGGCACTGTGAGAATAAAGGGCTCGAAAAGATAACCTCGACTTTATTGCTGTGAGGTGACTGTAATAACCTCTGCACCATCGTGCTGCTGCTACAAAACACAAATATGAAATGAAACTTGTCAGGATTGGATTATATGATATTTATTTAAATTCAATCTCAAAATCTAGAAGTAAAATTAATATTCTGTTTTTTCTGACATTTGAGTAACTCCCTGCCTTGTGATGTAAATAACAAGGCAGGGATAAAAGGTAAAATGCAATAATAATCACTAAGATTGCTTTTTCACTGATCTCTAATTCTGAGACTAAAGAAGCCCTCTTTACAGAAACACAAACCTGATCAGAATAGTAGTGAGTCATGTTTTGGCTGGGCATATATTGTGTTATTTCCCATAAAGAAAATGTGTAACATTTTAAGTGTGAATGAAGTGTAAATTTACCATATGTGAGAACATTATTGGTATTCAATCGGAGTGCTTTGGTATAGAAAGGAAGGGTGGACATATGTATAGTCACTTCTTTGTCTGATGAGTCCAGATTTCTGCTGCAACAGTCAGATGGTAGGGTCAAAATTTAGTGTAAACAACACGAAAGCATGGATCCATCCTGACTTGTATGAATGGTTCAGATTGTTTCTTGTTAGTGGTGTAATAGTGTGGAGGATATTTGTGGAGGACTTGCACATGCTGGGATCACTGGTGCTAGTACTAGTGAGCATCATTTAAACCTGGCAGCTTAGAGCATTGTTGCTGAGGATGTCTGTGCCTTTATGTCAACAGCGTTCCAATCTTCTGATGGCTGCTTCCGGCAGGATAATGCATGTCAATATTAATCAAAACATGTGATGAATGCTTCCAGTACCTTGTAGAAACTGTGCCAATTATATTTAAAGCAGTTTGGAAGACAAAATTGGGTTTCTGGTGAGTGTATGTGGTGTCACCACCAATGTTCCCTCTAATAGTGATAAGATTTCTGGCTCTTTTTAGAGAACCGGCTCTTTCGGCTCGGCTCACTAAAAAGAGCTCTTTTGGCTCCCAACTGGCTCTTTAGGTTGTTTTGTTGCTTTAATTAATTAATTATGAACAACAATATAAAATTATGCACAAAAGGAATTAGTGATGTAAAAAACATGGTTTTCTTTATGTATGTTTGTAGTTATGTGGGCCCCTAGAGACGAAACACATACAAACTCCAAAACACATTTCTAGCGTTAACTGAACTTCCAAAACAGAGCTACCTAGATCACTCAAATTACACAATCGAATGCATATGTCTATTGTTTTTGTATTAATACACAAAGACTCATATATATATATATATATATATATATATATATATATATATATATATATATATATATATGTATATATATATATATATATATATATATATATATGTGTGTGTGTGTGTGTGTATATATCTATATATATATATATATATATATATATATATATATATATATATTAGGGGTGCAACGATACACAAAATTCACAGTTCGGTTCGGTTCGATACTTTGGTGTCACGGTTCGATGTTTTTTCGATACAAAAAAATGTTCATGCATTTTTAATTTGTCATTTATTAAAATTATAAATATATATTTTAACTCAAAAGTACAGTTTTTAAATTTAACCCTAACCCTTGTGCGTGTTTTTTATTTTGACAGCGAATGCGCACCTGCGGACCACTTATGTGCAGCCCTGGTTATTTAGTTCATCATATTGCAGCCACAGAAATTCTTTTGTCCATGAAACCATAAAGCTGCACTTTCTTTTTGCCTTATAGTCTGATTTGTCATAACTTCTCCGTTTTGTGGTAAGCTTTTCTCTGGCTGTCACTTCTTCACCCTGACCTGTCTTATTTGGCTCAGCAGAACTGAAATGCTTTTACACACGGACTCACATAAGCTCAGCGATTCTCTGCGCGATCAACCTCTCACATGTTTAAGCTTGCTGCGGGAGATTTCACTTGTCATGTTTGCATAGTAAGCTAACGATTAATAAGACGATGTCAGAGGAATTGGTGCACAAATTATCATCACTCACAGATCAGTGCTGTCGCTCTCTATACACAGTTCGCACGATTGCAAAGTGAAAGCAAAAAAACAAGCGCAAATTCAAACGCGACTTCAATATGTCACATATTGACAGTGGCTCACCGATGCCAATGACATAATTACCCAGCTACATTTCTGAAAGAATGCAAAAGCATTGACATATATTTTTCCTACAATAGCCCGACGGGCAGGGAAGAGATAGATTTTGGTAGCCCGACTGAAAAAAATCGCTAGCTCCGGGACGTCGGGCTAGCGATATTGCAAGCCCTGTATCTGATTGAGGAATCACTCATCTTTGGAAAAGAGAGTTTATTACAGAGAAATGGCTCTTTCCAAAATAAAAGCTATACTATCCGCTTCTTCTGGGCTATATTCTCAGCAGCATAAGGAGAATCATGTGCTAACAGCTGTCTAAATGACTCGGCTAAAGTTAGTAGCATGCTTGCTTTTTTTTGTCTGCTTCCACTTGTCTTTGCACTAGGATGATGTCGGCGTAAATGTGCAGTCATATTCGTTGTGTTCCCACTAGTGCTTTCAGGTTAATCTCGTTGAAATGACCTTAACGCCACAACACGGCAAATCTCCGTTAACGAGCTACCGCCGATCGCCCCGTGCATGGGGCTAGACGGCCAACACGTTAACGAGCTAACTGCGCTAACACACTAGTTCACACCAATGTAATTGAGCATTGCATGGCACATCCAACATACTGTTTTACTTTAGTCCATGACTCGCTTACCTTCAGGGTCATACGTCACATGAAAACCAAAATAATTCCAAACGCCAGATCTGAATGAGGTTCAATTTGCCTGTTGCAAGGAGAGCTTAACTTAGTATTTATTTAGTATTTATTTAGTATTTATTTATTTATTGTCATTGTCAAGAACAATGAAATTGCGTTTGGGGCTTCCATACAACCCAAAAAAAAAGAAGAAAATAATAAATACCCCTTAAAACCCAAGTGTACATATTTAACCCAGTGTGACTCCAATGCAATAAGACAATCCTTAGCAATAATGTTCGTAGAAATTCAGACAAAGACCTGAGAAACATGACAAAATACAACAATGCAACCCATTCAATAGCTTGTCCTGTGCTCTTCCTCCTGACTATGCTGTCTGTGTTGAGCGCTCAGTGGATCTGCGCTCGACAGTGCAGCCTAGGCGGAGTAGTCGAACGCAGATTCACTGAGCGCTCAACACAGACAGCATCGTCAGAAGGAAAGTTGATAAAATAAATTACAAATGTTGTATTGTTCGATACATATGCGTACCGAACCGAAAGCACTGTATCGAACGGTTCAATATCGATACAAATATCGTTGCACCCCTAATATATATATATATATATATATATATATATATATATATATATATATATATATATATATATATATATATATATATATACCGACCAATAACCTGCCTCAGTACTACATGGAAGCTCCTGTCAGGCATCATATCGGCTAAGATGAACAGGCACATGGGTCAATACATGAGCGGGACACAGAAAGGAATTGGCAAGAATACCAGAGGCGCAAAACACCAGCTACTGGTAGACAGAACAATCAGCCGAGACTGCAAGACCAGACTGACCAACCTGTGCACTGCCTGGATTGATTACAAGAAGGCCTATGACTCAATGCCCCACAGCTGGATACTGGAATGCCTAGAATTGTACAAGATCAATGGGACCCTAAGAGCCTTCATCAGGAACTCAATGGGGATGTGGCGTACAACACTAGAGGCCAACTCCAAGCCCATAGCACAAGTTACCATCAAGTGCGGGATCTACCAAGGAGATGCTCTGTCCCCACTGCTGTTCTGCATAGGCCTGAACCCCCTCAGTGAGATCATTAACAAGACTGGCTACGGATACCGACTACGGAACGGAGCAGTTGTCAGCCACCTCCTGTACATGGATGACATCAAGCTGTATGCCAAGAGTGAACGAGACATCGATTCACTGATCCACACTACCAGGCTATACAGCAATGACATTGGAATGTCGTTCGGACTGGAGAAGTGTAGTCGGATGGTAACAAAGAGAGGGAAGGTAGTCAGAACTGAGGGGATTGAACTACCAGAAGGCAACATTGCAGACATAGAGGACAGTTACAAGTACCTGGGGATCCCGCAGGCAAATGGGAACCATGAAGAGGCCGCTAGAAAGGCTGCAACCACCAAGTACCTGCAGAGGGTCAGGCAAGTCCTGAGGAGTCAGCTGAATGGTAAGAACAAGATCCGGGCCATCAACACATACGCCCTGCCCGTGATCAGGTACCCTGCTGGGGTAATAGGCTGGCCAAAGGAGGAGATAGAAGCCACTGACATAAAGACAAGAAAGCTCCTTACCATGCATGGAGGGTTTCACCCCAAGTCCAGCACCCTGAGGCTGTACGCTAAGCGGAAGGAAGGGGGCCGGGGACTGGTGAGTGTCAGCACCACAGTCCAGGATGAGACAACGAACATCCAAGAATACATTGGGAAGATGGCCCCAACTGACCGAGTGCTCAGTGAATACCTCAGGCAGCAGAAACCCAAGAAAGAGGAGGGAGACGAGGAACCATCATGGAAGGACAGGCCCCTGCACGGTATGTACCACCGGCAGATAGAGGAGGTGGCTGATATCCAGAAATCCTACCAGTGGCTGGACAAAGCTGGACTGAAAGACAGCACAGAGGCACTAATCATGGCAGCACAAGAACAAGCTCTGAGTACAAGATCCATAGAGGCTGGGGTCTATCACACCAGGCAAGACCCCAGGTGCAGGCTGTGTAAAGATGCCCCAGAGACAATCCAGCACATAACAGCAGGGTGCAAGATGCTAGCAGGCAAGGCATACATGGAACGCCATAACCAAGTGGCCGGCATAGTGTACAGGAACATCTGTGCCGAGTATAACCTGGAAGTCCCGAGGTCAAAATGGGAGATGCCCCCAAGGGTGGTGGAGAATGACCGAGCTAAGATCCTGTGGGACTTCCAGATACAGACGGACAAAATGGTGGTGGCTAACCAACCGGACATAGTGGTGGTAGACAAACAGAAGAAGACGGCCGTAGTGATCGATGTAGCGGTTCCGAATGACAGCAATATCAGGAAGAAGGAACAAGAGAAGCTGGAGAAATACCAAGGGCTCAGAGAAGAGCTGGAGAGGATGTGGAGGGTGAAGGTAACGGTGGTCCCCGTGGTAATCGGAGCACTAGGTGCGGTGACTCCCAAGCTAGGCGAGTGGCTCCAGCAGATCCCGGGAATAACATCGGAGATCTCTGTCCAGAAGAGCGCAGTCCTGGGAACAGCTAAGATACTGCGCAGGACCCTCAAGCTCCCAGGCCTCTGGTAGAGGACCCGAGCTTGAAGGATAAACCGCCCGCAGGGGCGTGCTGGGTGTTTTATACATAATGTACCGCAGACATGAGCGAGACAGATAAATATGAAGGCATGCCGGCTCGGACGTCGCCGGACGTTGCTCGGACGTTGCTCGGACGTCGGACGGATCAACAAGGTCCACGTCAGGTGTTGAGGAACCAGGGCACCCTGACGACAAGTGGGCTACTGGAACAAGAAGGCATCGGTGAGCAAGAGACGAAGACAGGACGTTGTTGGAATGCTACTACGCAAGTAACCCTGGCAGAAGGGGCTACATGAATAGAATGAGGGACCTATGGATTATTCGATACCCAACATCCACAATGACGGCGAGAGATGTGGAGGGTGAAGGTAACAGTGGTCCCCGTGGTAATAGGAGCACTAGGTGCGGTGACTCCCAAGCTAGGTGAGTGGCTCCAGCAGATCCCGGGAACAACATCGGAGATCTCTGTCCAGAAGAGCGCAGTCCTGGGAACAGCTAAGATACTGCGCAGGACCCTCAAGCTCCCAGGCCTCTGGTAGAGGACCCGAGCTTGAAGGATAAAATATATATATATATGTCATCCTAGAGCACTCTCGTTGTGTTTTGGAGTTTGTACGTGCTCCAGAGTTTGTACATTTTGGAGTTTATACGTGCTTTGTCTCTAGGGGCCACTGTAAATATACTTTTATTTATTCACTCCACATAAAATGTAATAAATAAATGATAAAATACAAAAACCAACTATTTACATTTCATACATTTCAACTTACAACTACTTAAATTTTAAGCTTTTTCCTTTTAAAGAAATTTAAAGTGAAACAACACAAAACACTGCAAACCACAACACAATTAAATATAAACTAAAATATGGAAAGGGGGGGGGAGAACGCCCAGATCTTTAATTAAGGGAAGGGTTGGCATTTAGAAATATTAATATCACACTCAACTGACTGCGTTTTATCTTCCCATTGCACTGATGGGTGGACAGTTCTTAGGTGCCTGTGCATGTTGTTTGTGGAGCCGGCTCTATATGATATCCTTTTCTTGTAGACTCTACACTCTGCCTTTGTTTTGTCAATAAGATTGAAATGGTTCCAGACTTTGCTTCTTTTCTTGGTGTCATTCATTTTCTTTACTGTACCTTTCCAATGTGACGGTGTTGTCTCTTGTTGCTCCCGGCTCTTTCTTTCCCTCTCCCTCCTGCTCTTGTTGTGTGCTACTGCTGTTGCGAGTGTAACTACCGCCCCGCCCCCTCAGCTCAGCACTGAGCAAAGGGGGGAGGGGCACAAACGCAAGGCTCTGTTTGCCGTCTCTGCTCAGCGCAAACACAAGGGTATGGAAGCCCGTTTCCGCCACTAAAAAAAAAAAAAAAAAGATCCATAACTCGAAATTTCGAGTTATCTTTCTCGAAATTTCGACTTATTTTCTCGAAATTTCGAGTTATTTTCTCAAAATTCGGACTTATTAACTCGAAATTTCGAGTTATTAACTCGAAATTTTGAGAAAATAACTCGAAATTTCGAGTTAGCGCTGCCAATAAGAAATCTACGTGGCTGATGTCATTTCCTTGTTACCCGGAAGGATATGGCGCAAAGGGGTGCGCACTCAAAACTGGATCGTGTCGTGAGCTGCTGTATTAACAACAAATGGCGCCAGGTTCTTCAGTTTTGAATGCCTTCCTACAAATGATAACTGGATAAAAGGTATATAAAAACAGTGTGACAGCGATTGTTACATACAAAGTTGAATAGAATGCAACGTCAGGGTTAACCAAAGGTACCTATAAGGTTTCTGTTACACGCTAATGACACCTGTTACGTCTGATGAAACAGACGTTTTGCTGAAAGCATGCGTAATAAGTATACAGCACTGTATAAAACAAAATCACAAATCACCCAAAACAGGGAATATGACTGACAACTATATAAATAAGGAACAAAACCAATAAAACTGTAACCAGACAACTGAGAAAATGTGGGATTGACTGTATTGTGATGCTGATTGTAGTTACAGTGCAAATGGACACTTAAAAATGCAGTTCCCACTTCTCCACCATAGTCAGAGCTCATAATGTAGGTAGGCACAGATACTTTGACGATAATATGGTGGCTTTATTTTAATTTTGTAATTTTAATTTACATCCTTCCTTACAGCATGGGAGACTTGACTGAATTCTTGAAACAAAGAGAAGTCTCTGAGGAAATTATACAGACCTTGGAGAATGAGAAGGTACTTAATTCCAACAAGATACTGGTTGAAATGCAACTTTTCCTCATTGTTCTTAAGTTAAAAATAGAATTGTATTTTCAAGGCTGGTTGTTTCAATAAATTAAATTATTTTTCCATCTTTAGATTGATGCCAGTGTCATAAGTCTAATGACAGATGAGGAGCTGAAGACTTATTTGCCATCATACGGTGATCGTCTAGCAGTATTTGGATTTTGCAGACGGAGGGGCAGCAGCCGCAAGTCAGCGCTTTTTGAACGGCTGAAATCCAAACTGTCCAAAAGAAAATTATCTGAAGAGGATGGCAGTAGCACACGGCAAGAAGAACATTCCCAAACAACCCATAAAAGAAATGCTCTGAAGAGAAATAGAAAAATAGAAATAGGATGGATGCATTATGATGAAGACACTGAGGTTTTCAAGCAGGTTAGAGCTAGACGAGGAGGAGGAACAAGAAAAATAGACATCTGCAAGGATGCCAAGAAAAGGGACATATTACAGGTTGCAACAGGCCTGTTCTTTCCAGATGGAGGAAACATTCAGGGGCCCTTAACAGATTTTGACTGTGATCTGAAGGATTATCAAGAGATGATAGTCGATGATGCATTGACAGTAGGAGAACTTTATCATGTCACAAAACTTAATATCCTCAGGTTCTACCTCACCACAAAGAAAAAACAAAATGACAGCCTTCAGAGCTCCAACCCAGGTTTGCATCCATCTTCAGAAATTGAAGCGAGTCCTCAAAACCAAACCTCTTCTTTTACTGTCACTACAGTCCAAACATCTGCTCCATTTGAAACAATCAGCCATGATGTGACATACATTGAAGACACTCCAAACGATAACCTTCCACAATCTTCCACGCAGTCTCTAAGCGCTAACACTTCTCACAGCAGTGACATTATTTTTGTTGGCCCCTTTTCTGACAGTGAGCCAATAAATTTGGATGACACCCTGATTTTTTCTCCACAACCTGGTCCATCCAGTGAGAGAGTGAGGAGAGTAGTGGTGGTCCACAGAGGGCAGGTAATGTCAGAGCTCATTTCACATTTTAGTGATAAGGACCTTGAAGATGTCGACATCAAAATCCAGGTCTTACTGCCTGATGGAACACCTGAAATGGCCCATGACGATGGGGGAGTTGTGAGAGACTGTCTTTCAGAATTCTGGAAAGAATTCTATGACCAGTGCACCACTGGAAACGTTTACAAAGTGCCCTTCTTAAGGCATGATCTTGGGCAACCGGAGTGGGAGAGTGTGGGCAGAATCATTGCATTTGGATGGGTTAGAGAGAAATATCTGCCTGTGAAAATTGCACCTGCCATTCTGGAACAAGCTGCCTTTGGATATGTAAAGAGTGATATTGTGGAGAATTTCCTTAAGTTCATGCCTGACTCTGAGCGTACAGTGTTAGAGGCGTGGCGATCAGACTTTAGCACCGTGGACCAAGAAGAACTTATAGACATACTTGATAACCACAGCTGCAGAAAGATACCAACAGCCTGCAATGCCACTGAAGTCCTATTGGAGCTTGCACACAAAACACTTGTCCAAGAGCCTGCCTATGTTATTGAACAGTGGGCAAGAACACTCAGCACTGCATGGGAAAGCCTTTGTGATCTATCTTCAGTTTATGAAACCCTCCAACCAACTGTGAGAAAAGTTCTCAAGTGTCTCACTTTCCCTGAAACAATGACGGCTCACCAGAAGCTGATTCAGAAATATCTAACTACATATGTGAAGAATGCTGAGAAGGAACATTTGTGTTTGTTCCTCAGGTTTTGCACAGGTTCAGATTTACATCTGGGAAAGAACATCATCATTGGGTTTAACGAACTGAAAGGTTTCCAGAGACGACCTGTGGCACACACATGTGGGTGTGTACTGGAGCTGTCGATAAATTATGACAGCTATCCTGACTTCAGATCGGAGATGAACAGTGTGTTGGAATCAAATGTGTGGGTTATGGACATTATCTAAAGGTTTGATTCACGGACAATGGCTTAAAAGCCATTGTTGTTTTACAACAGATTATATTTGAGTTGTGAACTAAGACTAAAGTGTTCCCATGTGAATGTCACAGCAAAGGTTTCAGGTGTTTAAAAACTGAGTTCCAAGAAAAAGTATTTGGTGAAATACCACTGTAATGCAATTTGAGGTACTTCTTTGTGTTTCTGTGTTTTCCTATTACAACTGAGGCAATATTTTTCTAAACACTTGTGAAATGCATTTCTGCAGAGGTCTCAGAGTGGCAGTCTGGAGACCATTTATAAGCATTCCCATTTCCTCAGTCAGCATGTGTGCATGTGAACAATGAAAGCAGTTTTTCCACCTTTTATTCATTTTTTCTATTATTTGAATCCAAAATCAACTTTAAAAAATGCATTAGGTTAATTTTAATTTGTCAAATTTTATTAATGTAATGTCAAAAGATGACATGTATTGTAGTGGTTCACCAGAAAATTAGAGATTGAGACCCCTGCAATATGTAGTGTATAGTACATGTAGGAGATATATGCAATATCTCCTACATGTTTTATCATCGTGCACACATTTTACAGTTTACAAGTCAGGTTTTACTTTATCATTGTATTTTATTACAGTTATGTTTGTACAGTTCTGTTTAGCCATCTGGGTTATGGTGACTTTTGCTAAATTGAATGGCCATAAGGCACACCTATATGCTTTTATTTTGGATTTCTGTGAAATCAGCAATTGCTTAGCTGAAGGTTGATTTTTGGTTGGCTTTTCCTGATTTTTGTAATGGAAAAAAACCCCTGTGTATCATAGCCCCCTTTTTCAAAACTACATAGCCGATGGGGTAGTTATTTAAAAGATATTTTCCTATATTTCTGTTTTCATGTTTGAGCCTAATGTATTTGCTTCATAGTGGTTTTAGACCACACGTTCTTATTCTTTAATTGTAGGATATTGTTATCAGATCTTGCCATATTATCCTCAATCTCTTTTTATTGTCCCATTCTTTTTGTATTTTTAATAATAATTGAACTTTTGCAAAACATATTGCATATTTTTGTTGAGTGTATTATCGTACTTTTTCCAAGTCTTGTGCTTGCAATTAGCTTTTTATAAGAATACTTTAAGGTTTTTTGTGTTACTGTAAATACAGTACAGTTATTTTGTTTTAAGACAAGATGATGGCAAAAGATCTGTGTTTTATAATAAAGTGTTCAATGAGACAAATTACATCTTTAATTTTGGTAATTTCTGGGTTTTTATTATTCTGAGGCGCAATCCGAAAAAAAAAAAAAGGTCCATAAATCTCACTCAGTTAGGTTATCCATATGCTAAAAAATATATAATTATACTGCCCATAATCAGGAAAACAGTCAGTATATATAAAAAGTCTCAGCAGTGAAAAAAATGACAGTGAAATTTTTTTTTACTGCTACATAACCAGATATTTCAAAACATCAATAATTACTCAAATAAAAAGAAAGATGAAAAAGCATATTTACAAAAAGTTGAAATCATAATTCCAAGGTGACATGCGCTGCATATCCTCCAAATAGCAGGTCTAACAGACATTATGTTTACATATGTTTTAATAATAAGGCTTTTAAAACAAAAAATTGGTTTGTTAATTGAAATAAACCATCCAAAAAAAAAACAACCCTCCAAAAATTAAATACAATTTTTATAGCCTTTTTCAATTGGCCCTGTTCGTGAAATACATTTTCAGGCCCTCAAAACCCATGTATGTGTGCCCCAAAAACGACAACCATCCAAAAATTAATAACTCATAAAAGTTTACAATTTAAATATGAAAATACAGAATTAAAAATGCATAACGATGTCTAACCTTTAAGGCAAAAGCTCCAACTCAGTAAGCATCAACTGCCTTAGCTTTACATACAGATCCACTGTATGAAACACATCATCTGAGAAGTCCAGGTTATGTTCTGACATGAGTTCTACACAGAGATGAAAGACATCCTCTTCACATGGAAAGTCTTTGAACACGCATTCTTCAAGGCAGGCTTCAACTTTGTCCATATTGACATGTTTGAGACAGTCCCTCGCGCCATAAATGTCTGGGAGGGCATACATAAAAGATGGTCGGCCATGAGGACTTCGGGAGTTGTGGACTGGGCGCATTCTGTGGTCATTCCAGGCCAAAGCAACTTCATTTAATTCTTCCTAGATGAAAACAAAATGAACAAAAGAAACATTTTCAGGCATACAATATGAAAATGTTAATGTACAAAAGCACAACTAACTTCTACATTGATTTTCTTAGCTTACACACCATTAATTTAGCTTTGAGCTACATTAATGATATATATCCGTATATATACACACACATACCTATACACACACACACACACACACACACACACACACACACACACACACACACACACACACACACACACACACACACATCATGAACAGACAGATACTTATTTACTTAGTTTTGACCCACCAAAAATGCTAACCGAGTACAGAGAGAGGCCTAAACACATAAATAATCAATGTGTTATAATGTATAATTGTGTTCCTTGATATATATGTGGAATTTTTTTTTTAACAAAACAGTTTAAAAAAAAAAAAAAAGCACTACTTTTCACGTGTACTTTAATATATCTGATGTTTCTATAATATACAAAGGCCGTGTGAGTTGTTACAAATTAAACAGTTACAATACATGTCGTTTACACAATCACCTATGTAAACTCACCTGTATAATGTGAAGAAAACAGAACTGGACCAATGATTTGTCCAAGAAAGAGTCTGAGAAGTGGCCATCCTCTCTTAGTTTGTCAAATAGTTCAATCCAGTACTGGATACACTGGCTTCGTAAGATTAGCCACCATCTTTCAATGCGTTGATTTCCTGTACTTGCTCCAAATATGACGTGCTCTCTTTCTGGTTCATTGTCTGTAAAGTGCAAAAATCGTTGCATGTGAGCCACATGGACGTTTTCTGTTCCTAGATCTAATCTCACTCGATCAGGGCAACCACCTTGTTGAATCACGGCATCCATGAAGTAGCCAGCAATTACTCTCGGGTCATTATTTGTCTTGTAAGCGTCTAGCCATATTATACTCCTTGAAAATCCGTCAATGCATCCACTGATTGCAATCCCAAATGGCTTCAGTTTATCGTAGCCGTCGATATGCCACACATAGTTGGGGCCTCTGCTATGATACACTCGCCTCCGCAGTCGTCTACGTGACCTCAAATCCACACCTTCTCCATCGAATAAACGGAGCAGAAGACGAACGGTTTCTCTGTCAGTAACAATGCCATTCATCCAACACTTCTGGTGCATCCAACGATACCCATGACACTGTCCTGAGGTTGCCAATTGTGCTTGTATAAAAGCTGCCACCTCTCCCACCTCTGTTTTGTTCTTTCTGCGCCAAAGTCGGTTGTTGTGTAAAATCCTTTCAAGTGTACGGAGGCTGATAGTAATGCCATGTGATTCAGCTAATAACGCAAGAATCTCCTCATTTGTGAAGCCACGCTTAAAATACTCAGCAATTTGTGAATTCATGATCCGTATCTATAATTAGCATTTCTGTAGCATTTGTAGCTGAGGGCTTCAGCTTCCGGGTAACACGGAAATGACGTCATTCACATAGATTACTGATTGGCAGAGCTAACTCGAAATTATGAGAAAATAACTCAAAATTTCGAGTTATTTTTCTCATAATTTCGAGTTATTACAGTTTTTGCTCGTTGCTTGAACACTATAAACCCATGCTTAGACTAAAGTAACACAACTTGAAGCTTTTGTTACCATACCCCAAACACATGTACCCCTACCTTAAACAAAAGTGCTGCTTTGCACTCTGGTTGCAATTATGCAACACACTTACTCCTTTATGCAACACACATGGTCCTGCATACTACACTCTATTTCATACATAAGACACTTTGTTCAAAAATGAAATTTCAGGGTGCCATTTGGAAAACACATGTATCCAAAATACAAAACACATCGGGTAATTGCAACCACTCAAATATACACCTGAAGGCACTTACTTGCAAAACTGAACACCAATTAGCCAGCCACAAAAAGCCCTCAGTTTAGCCAATTCAAGAACTTTGCAAGCATGGATGGAGGGAGAGCAAGAGGAAGAGGAGGAGGAGGTCAAAGAGGCCATGCACGGACCCATATTTCTGATGATATAAGAGCAACTTTGGTGGACCATGTCATCAACCACGGCCTGACTATGAGGGAAGCTGGGCAGAGAGTCCACCCACATCTAAGCCGCTTCACAGTGGCATCTGTAATACGAACATTCCGACTAGAAAACAGGTATGTCTTCATCTCACTGCCTTCTACTCTACTCAGATGGTTTTCATAGTACTGTTCTACAGTTACCATATCAAGTGTACAGGGTATTGCAGGGTGCTAATGCTCCTTTTGCAGCCAAAGTGGTAGTTTCTGTGAAACATACCATGATTACTTATATTGAAGTACAGTGTTGTACAGTGGTTGATACAGTATATACAGTGAAGTACTGTAAGAAAAATAAGCAAACCGATGACAATATGTGGTTGTATTTCTCTAGAATGACTCGAAGACCTTCTGGGGGAGGACGCCAACGCCTGTTCACACAACGGCAGGAACTTGCTGTTGTGGACCTAGTGAGGGCAGACAATGCCATCCGTCTCCACCAGCTACGACGGAAAATACTTGCAGACAGGCGAGTGTTCAGCAACATAGACCATGTGAGCATCACCACCATCAGACGCATCTTGGGTAAACACAGCATCACCATGAAGCAGCTCTACAGAGTCCCATTCGAGAGGAACAGTGACAGGGTCAAAGGACTTCGAGCTGAATATGTACGGGTACGTGTAACTGTCCCTTACATTTACAATAGAGTATTGGTGAAGTCCAGTAGCAGCTGAATATGTACCATATCAGTACCACATGGATCCATTCTGAGAGCTACACAGGTACCTGTGTGATGGGGTGAGGGTGCTGTATGTGTAGCACTGTAGTACAGTGATATGTTCCCCTTTTTTTCAGAGAATCTTGGCCATGGATGGAGCTGCACAGCCTCATGAATACATTTTCATTGATGAAGCTGGATTCGACCTGAGCAAAACAAGACAACGGGGTCGTAATGTAATTGGCCAAAGGGCAATTGTGCACGTCCCAGGGCAGCGCGGGGGAAACATCACATTATGTGCCGCCATATGCCTTCGAGGGCTTCTGCACCATCATGCAATACTGGGTCCATACAATAGCCAACACATACTCACATTTCTAGATGCTCTCCATGATATAGTTGTACAGAACAGACCAGATCAGCCCAGGTTTGTGGTGATATGGGATAATGTCAGTTTCCATCGGGCTGCTCTGGTCCAGGCCTGGTTCTCCAACCAAAGTCAACTTGAAGTGGTATGCTTGCCCCCTTACTCACCATTTTTAAACCCTATAGAGGAATTTTTTTCGGCTTGGAGATGGCGTGTATATGACCGCCAACTACATGCCTGCATGCCTCTTCTGCAGGCAATGGAACAGGCCTGCGGCGACATTCAGGTGACAGCAATCCATGGATGGTTTTGACATGGAAGAGGATATTTTCCCCGGTGCCCAGCGGGAGAAGACATTGCTTGCGATGTTGATGAGGTCCTGTGGCCAGACCCCAACAGACGGCGGGATCCATGAGCCCACGTATGCACAATTGTCATGATTTTTTGTTTACAGTATAGTGTTTTTTCTATTACTGTATTATGGGGGTTTTTTTGTTTTGGTTTTTTTTGCTTTATCTGAATTCATGGTACTGCAATGTACAATATTGAGTAGGTCTATTTGCTTTTTTGGTTGTTTGCAAATGTGTCTCCTGAAAATATGCCTTCTGAATGAACAATGGAAATCAAAGACTGCAGTGCTTTATATAAAGTAGACTAGTGTGTTCCTCCTGCTCTGTAAGTGTTTGCATATGATGCAAGTATGTGTCATTTTGTCAACAGAGTTACATTTTGACAAAGGAATGTTAGGTTTTGATAGCAGAGTTTAGGTTTTGAGAGTAGAGTTTCAATTTGGTGCAGATGTGAATGGTATATTTCCCAGTGTTGTGTCATGTTTACTTGTGTTTAGGGTTTTGGCACAATGAGCAAAGTTTTGCAAAATGTGTTCAGGCAACGGGCAAAAACTGTAAGTCGAAATTTCGAGTTGCTAAGTCGAAATTTCGAGTTGCTAAGTTGAAATTTCGAGAAAATAAGTCGAAATTTCGAGAAAGATAACTCGAAATTTCGAGTTAAGTATCCTTTTTTTTTTTTTTTAGTGGCGGAAACGGGCTTCCATACAAGGGTGACTTGCAGCTTAAAGCGAAAAAAAAAGTGAAAGAGAGGGCAAGAGAAAGAAAGGCTCGCATCGTTCACTTCAAAGATCCGGCTCTAAGAGCCATTTCGTTCGCGACCGACCCATCACTACCCTCTAAGCTGTGCACGTGCGCAATTGCGCACTGCTGGCACGGTCTCTGCGCACAGAAAATATGTGTTGCGCACAAAAAAAAATCTAACCTGAATTAAAATTAAAACCTTAACAATAATCTTTTGCAGTGTTAGTCAGTGAGTGACTGGCTGCTCCCGTATGGGATTAGAACGATGCCACCTTATCCCATAGTCCAGCCAATAATGCGATTTACATTCGTATATACTCAGCTAATCAATGTCGTTGACAGGCTATGACCTGTGGGCTCAAAATGTGGTCATAAATATTTTGTACTTGTAAAAAAGATTTGTATGTGTAAAAAAGATTTGTATGTGTAAAAAAGATTTGTGTGTGCGTAAAAAAGATTTGTGTGTGTAAAAAAGATTTGTGTGTGCGTAAAAAAGATTTGTATGTGTAAAAAAGATTTGTGTGTGCGTAAAAAAGATTTGTGTGTGGACTTAGAAAAAAAACCCCTGCAAGTTACAAGTACGGATTTTGACCCTATTTTTCTTCCTTTCATCTGATTGGTCAATGTCATGTCAATCACAAATGTAACAATCCAATCAGAGAACAGATGGGTTTGGCTGTCGGAGGGGCGCTTTTTTGAACTGCAGGTCTTTGAAGGGTGATACAGTTTGAAGCTGGAGGATTATGGGCTCAAAATGTGGTCATAAATATTTTGTACTTGTAAAAAAGATTTGTATGTGTAAAAAAGATTTGTGTGTGCGTAAAAAAGATTTGTGTGTGGGTAAAAAAGATTTGTGTGTGCGTAAAAAAGATTTGTATGTGTAAAAAAGATTTGTGTGTGTAAAAAAGATTTGTGTGTGCGTAAAAAAGATTTGTGTGTGTAAAAAGAATTTGTGTGTGCGTAAAAAAGATTTGTGTGTGTAAAAAGAATTTGTGTGTGCGTAAAAAAGATTTGTGTGTGTAAAAAGAATTTGTGTGTGCGTAAAAAAGATTTGCATGTGTAAAAAAGATTTGTGTGTGCGTAAAAAAGATTTGTATCTGTAAAAAAGATTTGTGTGTGTAAAAAAGATTTGTGTGTGCGTAAAAAAGATTTGTGTGTGGGTAAAAAAGATTTGTGTGTGCGTAAAAAAGATTTGTGTGTGTAAAAAAGATTTGTGTGTGCGTAAAAAAGATTTGTGTGTGTAAAAAAGATTTGTGTGTGGGTAAAAAAGATTTGTGTGTGGACTTAGAAAAAAAACCCCTGCAAGTTACAAGTGCGAATTTTGACCCTATTTTTCTTCCTTTCATCTGATTGGTCAATGTCATGTCAATCACAAATGTAACAATCCAATCAGAGAACAGATGGGTTTGGCTATCGGAGGGGCGCTTTTTTTGAACTGCAGGTCTTTGAAGGGACTAAATGCCCTTTTACATGCCAACCCAGCATTTTCCTTCATCACCACGAAGGAAAACAGTCTGTGGTCGTCCGAGTTTGGTGATTTTTGTGTCACAGGTCTACGTGTTTAATACAGGGACTTCCACAGCCTTTTCAACAGCGCTGCGGACCGCGGGGTGGGGGCGGGCAGTGTTTTGGAAATGACAATCTTCATTACAAAGCTTTCTTCGTTATGAATTAGCATACATGTTTTTATTGAACATTTGAAGAACCAGCAAAAAAAACAGAAACTCTTGTAGAGGACATAAAATCAGAGATAGAAAAGACAAGGAGCAGGTGCATCTAGTTCTGGATCCTTTGCTTTTAGTTAGCAGTTAGCATTAGCAGCACATCCTGCGTCCGATGTGAAAGATAAGATAAGATAAGAGATAAGATAGAATTTTATTACAGTTTTTGCCCACTGCTTGAACACATTTTGCAAAACTCCGCTCTCTGTGCCAAAACTGTACACACAAGTACACATGACACAACACTGGGAAATATACCATTCACATCTGTGCCAAATTGAAACTCTACTCCCAAAACCTAAACTCTGCTGTCAAAACCTGACATTCCTTTGTCAAAATGTAACTCTGTTGACAAAATGACACATACTTGCATCATATGCAAACACTGACAGATCAGGGGGAACACACTAGTCTTCTTTATATAAAACACTGCAGTCCTTGATTTCCATTGTTTATTCAGAAGGCACATTTACAGGAGACACATTTTCAAACAACCAAAAACGCAAATAGACCTACTCAATATTGTACATTGCAGTACCATGAATTCAGATAAAGCAAAAAAAAACAACAACAACAACACAATAATACTGCAATAGAAAAAACACTATACTGTAAACACAAAAAACCATGACAATTGTGCATAAGTGGGCTCATGGATCCCGCCGTCTGTTGGGGTCTGGCCACAGGACCTCATCAACATCGCAAGCAATGTCTTCTCCCGCTAGGCACCGGGGAAAATATCCTCTTGCATGTCGAAACCATCCATGGATTGCTGTCACCTGAATGTCGCCGCAGGCCTGTTCCATTGCCTGCAGAAGAGGCATGCGGGCATGTGGTTGGCGGTCATATACTCGCCATCTCCAAGCCGAAAAAAATTCCTCTATAGGGTTCAAAAATGGTGAGTAAGGGGGCAAGTATACCACTTCAAATTGATTGTGGTTGGAGAACCAGGCCTGGACCAGAGCAGCCCGATGGAAACTGACATTATCCCATATCACCACAAACCTGGGCTGATCTGGTCTGTTCTGTACAACTATATCATGGAGAGCATCTAGAAATGTGAGTATGTGTTGGCTATTGTATGGACCTAGTATTGCATGATGGTGCAGAAGCCCTCGAAGGCATATGGCGGCACATAATGTGATGTTTCCCCCGCGCTGCCCTGGGACGTGCACAATTGCCCTTTGGCCAATTACATTACGACCCCGTCGTCTTGTTTTGCTCAGGTCAAATCCAGCTTCATCAATGAAAATGTATTCATGAGGCTGTGCAGCTCCATCCATGGCCAAGATTCTCTGAAAAAAAGGGGAACATATCACTGTACTACAGTGCTACACATACAGCACCCTCACCCCATCACACAGGTACCTGTGTAGCTCTCAGAATAGATCCATGTGGTACTGATATGGTACATATTCAGCTGCTACTGGACTTCACCAATACTCTATTGTAAATGTAAGGGACAGTTACACGTACCCGTACATATTCAGCTCGAAGTCCTTTGACCCTGTCACTGTTCCTCTCGAATGGGACTCTGTAGAGCTGCTTCATGGTGATGCTGTGTTTACCCAAGATGCGTCTGATGGTGGTGATGCTCACATGGTCTATGTTGCTGAACACTCGCCTGTCTGCAAGTATTTTCCGTCATAGCTGGTGGAGACGGATGGCATTGTCTGCCCTCACTAGGTCCACAACGGCAAGTTCCTGCTGTTGTGTGAACAGGCGTTGCCGTCCTCCCCCAGAAGGTCTTCGAGTCATTCTGGAGAAATACAACCACATATTGTCATTGGTTTGCTTATTTTTCTTACAGTACTTTACTGTATGTACTGTGTCATCCACTGTACAACACTGTACTTCAATATAAGGAATCAGCCACTTTGGCTGCAAAAAGAGCATTAGCACCCCGTACACTTGATATGGTGATGTGATATACTGTAGAACAGTGCTATGAAACCATCTGAGTAGAGCAGAAGGTATGGAGGTGAAGACATACCTGTTTTCTAGTCGGAATGTTCGTATTACAGATGCCACTGTGAAGCGGCTTAGATGTGGGTGGACTCTCTGCCCAGCTTCCCTCATAGTCAGGCCATGGTTGATGACATGGTCCACCAAAGTTGCTCTTATTTCATCAGAAATATGGGTCCGTGCATGGCCTCTTCGGCCTCCTCCTCCTCTTCCTCCTCCTCCTCCTCTACCTCTTCCTCTTCCTCTTGCTCTCCCTCCATCCATGCTTGCAAAGTTCTTGAAATGGCTACGCTGAGGGCTTTTTGTAGTTGGCTAATTGGTGTTCGGTTTTGCAAGTAAGTGCTTTCAGGTGTGTATTTGAGTGGTTGCAATTACCCGATGTGTTTTGTATTTTGGATACATGTGTTTTCCGAATGGCACCCTGAAATTTCATTTTGTGAGCGAAGTGTCTTATGTATGAAATGGAGTGTAGCATGCAGGACCATGTGTGTTGCATAAAGGAGTAGGTGTGTTGCATAATTGGAACTGGGGTGCAAAGCAGCACTTTTGTTTAAGGTAGGGGTACATGTGTTTGAGGTATGGTAACAAAAGCTTCAACTTGTGTTACTTTAGTCTAGGCATGGGTTCATGGTGTTCAAGCAACGGGCAAAAACTGTAATCCCTCGGGTGGGTTCCTCTGGGAAATTCGGTTTCCAAAAGCACAGCACCGACAGAAGTTACAGTAACAGAATGTTATATATATATATATATATATATATATATATATATATATATATATATATATATATATACACACACACACACACACACACACACACACACACACAAAGGACTTTTATGCTGCGCACTGTGACTCACAGCAATGGTCCTGGGTCAGCCCTGACTTTGTGTTAAACTAATCCTAAAGTAATAATGGTATTTCTAACCACTGATATACCACAACTTTTTCCTTTCAACAGCTACTGAAAGTTAGGGGACCTAGCTGCTATCGGATATTTATATAGAGATCCTCCAGCTTCAAACTGTATCATTTCATTTCATTTAAGTATTTATTGTCATTGTCACCCTTCAAGGACCTGCAGTTCAAAAAAGCGCCCCTCCCGACAGCCAAACCCATCTGTTCTCTGATTGGATTGTTACATTTGTGATTGACATGACATTGACCAATCAGATGAAAGGAAGAAAAATAGGGTCAAAATCTGTACTTGTAACTTGCAGGGGTTTTTTTTTCTAAGTCCACACACAAATCTTTTTTACACATACAAATCTTTTTTATGCACACACAAATCTTTTTTACACATACAAATCTTTTTTACGCACGCACAAATCTTTTTTACGCACACACAAATCTTTTTTACACATACAAATCTTTTTTACGAACACACAAATCTTTTTTACACACACACAAATCTTTTTTACACATACAAATCTTTTTTACGCACACACAAATTCTTTTTACACATACAAATCTTTTTTACGCACACACAAATCTTTTTTACACATACAAATCTTTTTTACACATACAAATCTTTTTTACAAGTACAAAATATTTATGACCACATTTTGAGCCCATATATGACAGCGTCCTTATGTGCAGACACCGGTGTTTTAGCTAGCAAAGCGGCGTGGCTGATGTGGAGTGAAGCCACGTTAATGACATGTGGACAGCCATTGGAGATGTGAGCAGGACAGACGGAACAATAGACGGAAAAAGTGTGGACTTTATACCAGTATACAGTGGCAGCATCGGGGCAGCATGAGTACGAGCATTTTTTTATTTTTTTTTGCCGATGCCCGTGATGCCGCCCCCCACCACGATGCCGCCCCGGGCAACCGCCCGTGTCGCCCATATCTAATACCGCTGCTGCCAGCATATATATATCAATTGTGTTGATAGGCCACGTAAAACCAGAGTTACGATAAAAATATCTGTTTGGTTTCCTTGCTCAATACTATCGTTGTTTATATTTACTGCAGGAAGAAACGGTAAAAACTGCGTTTTATAAGAAAAAAAGGCTTGAAAGCGCTCTCCGCCTGTGAGCAAAAACAAACTCCACCCCCCTCTCCCTTTCCTATTCGTCCAAAAAAGTACCATGTCGACCAATCAAAAAAATGATATGGCAACGTGGCATCAAGTTGTTAAGAAATGGGGGGAAGTTTTAGGAGTGACGGCGGTGTTTTGAGATGTGAGAGATTTGAGACGTTTAGCGCAAATCTTGTGTAGTTAGTGTGTAGTGTAGTCAATAGTTTTGTTGTGTGTGTCAGAACAATGAGGCGACTGCTGAATGTTACAGGTGTTACAGCAGTGATACATCTCCTGTTGTCAGGCCTGTCAGGCTGTTGTTCTCCTTCATCTCATAGTGGACAGAAATTATTTTTTGGAGTGGCACAAATGATTTGTGTGGCATCAAATTTGACGCAGAACAGCTGATTGTTCTGTAAATAGTTTGAAATGTTTGTTTAAAAAAATGCCTTGGCTGCATTTAAAAAAAATAGCTGCAAAAAACTTTGTTTGCCAAACTGAGTTACTTATTTGAAGAAGTAACTATATAATTAATTGCCCAGCATTGGTCATTATATACTATATTTTGCAGACAGAGAGTTACAGGACTCTCTCCCAGACCACAGACTCAGACTCATAATACAAGTCAGAGCTTTATAAAAAAAAAAGAAGAAAAAAGTAAGTTGTGTTTTTTCAAAATTGGAGTTCAAGTTATTTTTACTTCCAATTGTGTTAACATACTACACAGGTCAATGACTAGATTTTTTTTTAAATTTTCACTGTAAGTGGGCTAAAGCAGTTAATTAAAAGTAGTCTGACATAAATGTAAATGATGTAATTTGATTATTTTAATAAACCATGTAACTTGGATGGATTCGATGCCGGCGTGACCACAGTGCACACGTCTGATGTCGCTCACAGTGGTCCAAGGGATCGCTTAGGGAGTTTGTGTGTTCGCTCAGACACATGAAAAATTAGAGGGAACATTCATCACCACCTTAGTTATACTAAGCTTTAGTCCTTATTATATTTTTTGAGAATTCTAGACCTTTTGGCATTGTTGTTGGTGTTTAAGATGGGTTTGATTATAGAAAGAGTTAAGACTGGTTTAGATTTGGGGGATATCTGCCTTTCACTACCACCAGCTATTAAAATATTGCTATGCTAAATCCAGACAGACATATTTTGGATGCCAGGTGAATTTTTCAGTGGGGCTGAATTATGGAATGTGTCTTAAATATTAATTCTGTACATTTATTCCGTCCTTGCTACTGTGATCCAGACAAGAGCTCCTTCCTAATTCCAGTTTAGTCATGTCTCCAATTCTCTCTGCCTGCCCCTGAGCCTACACAGTTTAAAGCCTTCTTTTTTACAATGACCCACTGTGCTGACTCACTCCTTCACAGAGTCTCTTTATGGCAGAATCAGTACTTTTTCCACATAGAAATGGGACTGAAAGCTGGGCTTTTACTTAATAAGTGTTGCTTATGCATGTGTGAAGGCTGTAAAAATATTCCTTGTTACTAGCTCACATTATAAATCAAGTAAGTGTGGGACTGATGTTTGGTGTTCAGCTGCAAAATAATTCAACTGTGTTTCAGTTTCTTATTCATCCCAATGAAATAATACCTTTATAAATATATAGTACTTTCTTTAAACACACACATACTCATATTCTGAAATGCAGTGTCCTTGCTGTCCATCTCAGCGCTGGTCTCACAAGTTGACAAGCTGTCACCGAACATAGTCTCAGATCAATAACACAGCTGTTCGAATTCCATCTCTGTCTGCTCTGCCTAATTTGATGGACGCTCTGCTTGTCTACCTGTCCATCTTCGGTATGTTAGACTACCAGCCTGGCAAAATAAAGCACGCATAGGCTTGCGGATAGATGGCAATACATATCCGCAATCAATACTACGTGTGATGTTTGAGATAAAATTGACAGGCTCTATTGCCTACTCATTTTCATACACAAGGGACTTTTGCCAACTCATAGCAAAACCTCAATGTCTGATGTCTATTTGTCTTATTTATCCTTACATATATCAAAGCAGCATATGAAATAAAAGAAAGAACGACAGTAGTTCACCATTTTTTCTCACAGCAAGCATTTTCTGTGCTTTCTGTGAAACAACAGAGGCATGAAATGACTGCTATCAATGCATGCTGACAGCAGCAAGTCCTCAAAGAGCTGCACTGGGGATACCCAAAAATCACAAGCTTACAATATATTCGTTTTATGGGGATTCCACAAAGGATTTGCTCTATCAGAGACTTCGTTCAGATGAATACATTTTCTTCATGCATTTTGAAAATGACACAGACTGGGTTATGAATATGCTTCTGTTTAGTTTAATGCAATGATTTCATTTCAGTTACTTCAGGGAAAGAAGGTTATGACAGAACAAGAAAGACAGACGAAAGGGCAGCTGTGGAAAATATCTGACACAGAATTCTCCTAAAATTGCTCAAGGTTAAGGTGTGAACATGGCTTTATTGACACCGACATGTAATTTTCAAATGCCAGCTTTAACCAAAAAATAATAATTTAAAAAAAATCATCACAGTCTCAGACCACAACTATCTCAAGATACGACAGATAGCACCCCTCAACTCTAAATTTTACTGACTGCAGTCTTCAGTCTGGGTTGCAAACAAAAGCCTTTACATTAAGGTTATCAAGAAACTGCCGAAGGAGACTTTACAAGTAGGAGTTAAGGTATTCTGCATCTGAGAGCTGATATAATAGAATAAGTTATCCACAAAAAAAGAGATGAGAATAAACTTGGAAAAGAAAAGCGAGAGCTTTTCTTCTTGCCAGCCTCTATTGATTCTCCTCCGGGCCTTCCTGGGAGGATGGTTCCACCAGAAAGTAGTCATGAATAAATCATGGGGCAGCAAAGCATGAAAGAAAAATTGAAATGAGGACTCAAATATGTACAGGTGAACAGATAAGCGCACACAATCTGACTTCTTCTTGTCTACTGTACATATTCACAGGACTCGGATCTCCCAGAAGGCTGTGCAATTTTGCTCTTCTAGATTCACTGAAATCACCTGGTTTGATCTGTCTGAACAGCTGGCTTTACAGATTTGCTCCTAAGCTGTGGTCGTGTCATCAGAGGCAATCTCGAGAGGTATGCTGTGTATTCTTTAACAGGCTTCACTAGGGGTGTCTATGCGGTGTGGGTTATTGACATTCAGCTTGGCCACTCTGGCTGACCTTTGATTCTCTATGTTATCCTGCTGTTAATGAGGAGAAAGTCGATTTCATCCCATCCCCAGAGCTATGTCTTTTTCCCTGAGCGAGCTGCAATCTCTGCACTGTGTTGGCTAAAAATCATGGATAACAGCCAACTATTTGGATCACTGCAAAGTCAGGGGACTCTTTAGGCCAAAGCAGGAGACTGAGAGGTTTATAATTTAACATCATATGAATGCAATGATACAATGTGGCAGTGGAGTTTGATTTGCTATGATTAAGGGAGAATATTGAGAACAATAAAATGTTTCTTCTTTCTTCTGACCCTTGAATTGACTTGACTCTGGGGCGATCGTGGCTCAAGAGTTGGCAGTTCGTCTTGTAATCCGAAGGTTGCTGGTTCGAACAGTCTCGGTTGTTGTGTCCTTGGGCAAGACACTTCACCTACCGCCTACTGGTGTTGGCCAGAGGGGCCGATGGTGCAATATGGCAGCCTCGCCTCTGTCAGCCTGCCCCAGGGCAGCTGTGGCTACAACTGTAGCTTGCCTTCACCAATGCATGAATGTGAGAGTGAATGAATAGTGGAATTGTAAAGTGCTTTGAGGGGTCCCGAAAAGCGCTATATAAATGCAATCCATTATTACTTGTGAAGTTTTCTTTTTTGTAAAACTGCTGAATACGTTCAGTATCAACAAACAGAAGACCAATGGAAATCTTAAAGGAGTGTATTTTATAGAATGTCTCTTTTAAAGGGTTGAAAATCACACAGTTGGTTTTCGGTGACTGTGATGAGAATAGCAGTTCAGAGTCAATTTCCTTGATTGAATCAAACTTGGAATTTCATCTGTGGAGTGAGGCCAGGCTCATAGCAGAGGGACACTGGGGTTTAGACTGGGAAGTGACTGATAGCAAGGCATCCTAGGCAGTAATCTAAGCCCAGGGTATCTGTCAGATTCTTGGAACAGACAGCAAGCAGAGCTCTGGAGACCTCTGGAGAGAGAAAGACAGAGAAAAAAAAAAAAAAAAAAAAAAAAAAAAAGAAAATCACTGTTGTAAGCCAGACAGTTTCGGTCTATGAGATTTGGAGAAAAACACCAGAAAATAAACACGTAATGGTTGCTTAAAGAAAGTCAGTCTTATATTGTTTTTGATTAATATTACCCAGCATGCCACATACTTTCACTCTTGCCATAATAGATGGAAGGATTATTTTTTGAAATATATATCTAACATTTTCTGCTGGGGAAATATTCTTTAGTTTTTCTAAGTTCTTTATTTTATACTTAATTTAGGAGCTCCGAGGATCTCACCTGGACGACCAACTGCTCCAAGCTGGTCAAGAAGGCTCACCAGCGCTTCTTCTTCCTGAGGACTCTGAGGAAGAACCACCTGTCCTCAGACATCCTCTACCGCTGCACCACTGAGAGCATCCTGACCAACTGTATAACAGTCTGGTACGGGACCCAAATGCAGACACAAAGACACGTAGAACTATGTACTAGAGTGTTTATTTTGTAACAGAAACTGTTTGGACCCTAGTTAGAAAGGGCAATGGGAAAAAAGTAACTGGAACAGGGAAGGGTGGTCCTACAAAACTGGGTCACCGAATAGGTCACGGCGAGAGACAGAGGAATGAGAGGATTCTGTAACAGACAGAGAAGGAGTACGGGTAAGGAGCCAGTGACTGAGAAATGTTAGCTGGTGAGTTTATTTTCCTTACTTGCAGGTCTGGGTTTTGAAAGCTCTGAGGAGGGATGTCCATGAGAGTTTCCAAGGTGTCTGGGTGTAATGGCAGACCATAGGGCTGGCAGGCAAGTAGGCGAAACAGATGTCCAGGTGAGTCCAAACCATGAGAAACGACAACCTCTAAACACAAGGAAAACAAGGTTACACAGGGAAAAACAGGTATAGGAGGTTTTACAAGTGCCGCCTAGTTATCACCGTGGATCACATACGGTAATGCACTGGCGAGGAGTAGCAAGTCGCACTGGTTTAAGAAGCCGTCCTGCTGATTGTTTGCTGACGAGGCACAGATGAGATGCGGGAAGCTCCACCCCAAAGGGGTGGACAGGAGACCAGCAGCCACAGGTGGAAAAACCCCAGACACTCCCACAGACCATGACAATATGAATAACTGGTTTGGGAAAATTCTGCAGTATTAGTAAAAATTAAACCTGCAATATAAATCTTGTGCTTACTCATTGTGGTCAAATGTCAGTCATGGGACTAGTACCGATGGAAACTTTCTGCATGTTTGTGAGAAGCCAGCATCTTTGACAAAATGACAGTATTTTATCCTCTGACAATGAGGACTGATTTTTTTGGTACTTCTCTTTGCTATATTTTTAAAAACCTGGCAAAACCATTATGCTGGCATGACTGGTAATCATGTTGTCTTACAATTCATACATGCTTGGTTAGCAAAAATCCTTAATCATGGAGTGAAAGCGTTTGTTACGGGTCCCAGATGTGAAGACCACAATAACAAAAAGAATACAAATCTGTAAAAATAAAGGTAGAGTCTCAGAGAAAGAATCACAGGAGCACTCGTATCTTTTCCCGAATTGTCTCTTATTTCAGAACAACAAATATAATTTACATCCAGTGCTTTCACTTGTCAGATATGCTCAATAACTGTAAAAGGTAAATAAAAGGCATTTGGCAAATATATGTATCTATGGTCATTATGTAACACACCCAAAGAAAGATTCTAGGTCTGACCAACCGTCTCAGTCGTGGGCAAAAAGATGACAGTCAATAAAATTCTAAAAGATAATTTATTGACAAAAAAATATCAAGAGATAAAAGATAAAACAGTCCAGTGTCCCATTTATGAATCGTATAAAAACACACAGTCCCAAGGCCAGAGCCAGCTATGCCACACGGCCAGTTGCACTCCACGTGTTGCCTTTAACAGGGTTAGAAGTTGTCCTTGGAGGCCCACCACCCTGCAAGCATATAGCCAGTGGTCACTCCAGCCTCTGCAACTCTGCTGCCTTTAGGCTGTGGCATATAATAGGCCCTGGCCTGCACAGAGAGACAAAATGACACCTTCAGTATAAAATTCATAGCGCAAAACCCATCCATCCCAAACATATCTGATTTCATCACATTACATACCTGCACAGCGAGACAAAATGACACAGCAGTGTTTGTAGTGTGGGCTATAAGTAGACCAGTGTATCAGTGCAATCAAGTACACCTGCCTCTAATTAGTCCAACCCCATTCCAGCCATTTGCTCACCAAAAATGTGACACACACACACACACACACAAAACCACTCCCAACCCAGTGCAACTTCACACAATAATATGGAGCTGAATTAACACAGGCACATTAGTCTACCATGTTACAATTACATTTCTCCAGTTTACACTGTTAATTACACTATTCCTTCACTCATTTACATCAGCAGTGCAGATACCATATAATGCCTTAAACGTCTTATTGCTCTTTCTCACATATAGGGCAAACTCAAAATAGCTTATCCACAAATCTGATATAAGTGCATAAATCTTACTAGATTAGACAAAACACACCTGAATGTATTACTTTGCAATGTAATAACATACATGTACATTCATTCTTAGCTTATTCTTAACATTTCCACATCACTTGAACCATAAAGAGTATATGAGATATTTTAAACTCGAATAATCTGATGTCAGTGCCTTTACAGTTAAATTGGAGCACCACACACACATATTTGATTGTTAAATGGAGTTTACCAAGTTCAAATACATCCCGCGGGCTGGCGAATTCTCGCGGTAACTCTCGCGAGACTTGGGGCTGTGCCGCTCGGCTTTACCATCGCTGCGGTGCCGCGCTTCCATAACTTTCAACTAAACCCCACTTAAGGTTACATCGGCGGTGTCAGCATAACTCTCAGTAAACACAGAAGTAGAACGAGGCACAAAACCCTCATACACTGTATTTTTAAGTCGATACTGACCTGTAAAAATAAAGGTAGAGTCTCAGAGAAAGAATCACAGGAGCACTGGTATCTTTTCCCGAATTGCGTCTGAGAGGACAGGAAGTAGGTCCGCTCTAGGCAACCGCGGGTGAATGACTACAGTGTCAACAGTTCCGCTTATTATTTCTCACTTTTACTCTCCTCAATTGTTATGGACTACACGTAATGAATGTAAAATAATAATTGTCTTAATTGCTGGCATATATTTTTCTTAAAAATAATAAAATTTACCAAAATGTGGTAGCACATTTGTGTTCACCACATGCTCCCCAACAGCAAAAGTGGCTCCTGACACTTAACTTGAATTATAAAAAAAACTTTAAACTAACAAAGTTTTTTTTACAGAAGTCCCTGTAATATTCCTCTTGCCCAGGTGTCCTTAGACTTCAGGCATCCTTCTTCCTGAGATTTCTGTTCGATTCAATAGCAAGGAACAACATATGAAACAGGTAAGTAAGGGCTAAGGGTAAGGGGAGAGGGGTGGGGGGCTGGAAGTAGAGAAGAGGGTAGTATAGGGAAGGATATGGCGAAGGCTGGACGTTGATGGTGTTCACCGCAGGATGAGCCTGATAGGCTGGTTGACCCAAGGACGGGTAGGTGAAGAATGTGGTGGGACGTCTCTGCCTGCTGGACTGCCTAAGATGAGATGGTGGCTTTGGATGGATGTCATCCCCTGGCTCCACCCTAGGTTCCGGCTCTGGGTCAGGAACCTCTACTGGATCAGGACTGGGCTCAGTGACGTCAACTTCTTCTTGAACCTGAGGCATCTCCTGATCGTCACTTAGCTGAGGTAGGTCTGGGTCTCTTAACACGATTAGATCCTCTTCCGGAACCATGGCACTTTTTTTTCTAGGTTGGACACGTGCCCTTAAGACTTGTCCTAGTTCACTTGGACCGGAGCTCCGTTGCGCTCCACTTGGAACTGGTGTGACTGGAGAATGCCCCCCTCGAGGGTATCTGGGTACACCAAGCCAGTACAATGGCTCACCCTCTTCCGAGTCAGTTGTGTCAGGGTTCAGCTCTGGTGTCATTGGTCTTCCGGTGGACTTCTTGTTTCTCTTGTGTGGTCTTGTAGCCTGACTTTGGATAATGTCCACTCTCAAGTCGTTTACTTGTAACAACAAGTTCCTGTGCAAGGTGCGAACAGGACGGCCTCCCGCCTCTGGACTCACTTTGTAGACGGGGTTGTCGCCCACTTGCTCCCTCACAATGTAGACCATTTGCTCCCAGTAGGGTCTCAGTTTGCCAGGGCCCCCCCCTTTCACTCAAGTTTCATACCAGGACTCGGTCTCCTGTCTGTAGCCTTACTCCTTTGCACCTTTTGTCATAGTTTGCTTTGCCTTCGGAACTTGACTGTTGACTGTTTGCATTTGCAATGCGGTATGCTTCTGTCATCTTCCCTTTCCATCTTTCTGCATACACATGTAGTGTCTCAGTGTTGTTTTCTGTCATGAGACCAAAGAGAAGGTCCACTGGAAGACGAGGGTGTCGACCATACAAGAGGTAGTATGGAGAGTAGCCAGTCGATTCATGCTTGGTACAGTTGTAAGCATGGATAACATGGGGTAGATGTTCCTTCCAATTTTGTTTCTCCTTTTCTCCCAGTGTACGCAGCATCTGTAACAGGGTGCGATTCAGTCTTTCAGTAGCGTTGCATTGGGGATGGTAGGGGGATGTCCTTGAGTGACCAACGCCTGCGAGTTCTCTTAGGGACTTGAATAACTGATTCTCGAACTCACGACCCTGGTCGCGGTGGAGCTTGGAGGGGTAGCCGAATTTGGGAATGTAGTCGTTGAAGAGGCGGTCTGCCGTGGTCTTTGCGGCCTTATTCTTGGTGGGATACGCTTGTGCGAACCTGGTAAAATGGTCCATAACAACCAGTATATATTCAAACCCACCTTTACAAGACTAAGTTCAGGAAGTCAATGCAAACAAGCTCAAGAGGGGAGCTGGATGTCATGCTACCCATGGGTGCTCTCTCGTGTGTCGTTGGCTTCTTCTGCTTGATGCACTGACACTTCCTTGTGACGTACTCTTCAATTTCTCTCTTCATGAAAGGCCAATAGAACCGCTCTCAAGCCAGGTTCAAGACTTTCTCCACGCCGACATGGCCCATGTTGTTGTGGAGGTGTGTAAGAGCGACCTGTCTTTAGAGAGTAGGTAGGACCAGCTGCTTGCGTCCTGTAGTCTTTCTATAGAGAAGGTCATTCTCCATGTGCAGCCGACTCCACTGTCTCAACAGTCTCTTTGTGTTAGTGTCAGCCTTGTCATCTTCTGTTGGTCTTATGTCCTTCTCTACCATGTCAATGACTTTTCCGATTGCTGGATCTGCTCTCTGCGATTGTACAAGTTGGTCATGACTGATTGACTGTAGGGGTTCTTTGACGGGTAGGTTTGGTGCGGTGAGGTTAAGGGCTGCAATCCATGCTACGTCTCCTTGCTCCGCTCTTCTGCTCCCTTCCCAAACTGTACATACGGCTTCCTCCGACAGTTCCTCTGAGCACTCTCCCATGAACGTCTTAATGTCAAGTGGGCAACGTGACAGCACATCTGCATCAATGTTTACTTTTCCTGGCCGGTATTTGATGTTGAAGTGGAAATCTGCCAATTGTCCGACCCAACGGTGTCCGACTGCGTTGAGCTTTGCTGTGCTGAGGACATATGTCAAGGGATTGTTATCTGTAAAAATGGTGAAATGTGGAGCATAGTAGAGGTAATCCTTAAACTTGTCACAAACTGCCCACTTGAGGGCGAGAAACTCTAGTTTTCCGCTGTGCAAGTGGTAGTTTTGTTCAGCGGGTGTGAGCGTGCGAGACCCGTACCCAATCACCCTCATCTTGTCTTGTTGGTTCTGATATAGGACGGCAACAAGGCCCCTCTGGGATGCGTCTGTGTGCAATATAAAAGGGTGGGTGAAGTCAGGGTACGCTAACACTGGTGGCTGAGTGAGCATGTCGATCAAGCACTCGAGGATCTCTTGGTGTTCTTTATTCCACTGTATCAGGGCTCGAGAAGGCTGCTGAGTGTGTTTTGCTCTGCCTCTAGTTGGCTTTGGTGACAGTGTGATGGACGGGACTTGGAGCAAGTCATACAACGGTTTGGCTATGCGGGAGAAGTCCTGCACATACGTCCGATAATAGCTTAGGAATCCCAAAAGCTGCCTGACTTCTCCAACGGTCTGTGGCTTTTTGTGTTTGAGTGCCTGTACTGCCTCGGTATCTTTGGGGTCCACCTTTACTCCATCTGCAGATACCAATCGACTGACATAGCGAACCTCTTTACGAAACAGCTCACACTTCTCGGGTTTTAGCTTTACACCATGCCGTTGTAGGGCTTGGAGGACTTTCTGTAGCACTTGAACATATTCGTCGAACGACTTGGAAAAACAAAGCACGTCGTCAAGGTAAGGGATACAGCACTCGTCTCGGAGGGTGTCAAGCATTTCTTCCATGCTCCGTTGGAAGGCTGCTGGGGCATTCGACAGTCCAAAGGGTATCCTCACCCATTCGTAGAGGCCCCACGGGGTCGTGAATGCCATCAGGTACCTTGAGCCTTCTGCAATGAAATCTTGATGATAAGCTTTACCCTGATCCAGGATCGAGAACCAGCTGTAACCACCGAGTGAGTCTGTGAGATCCTGGATCCGGGGAAGTGGGTGTCTATCTGGCACAGTCTTGTTGTTTAAGAGACGGTAATCGATGCACAAACGTAAAGACCCATCCTTCTTCTTTACGCAAATGACTGGAGCAGCATACGGTGACTGTGACTTCCCTTGACAATCAGCTCTTGAATATACTCCTTCACTTCCCTGTAGAGGGGTTTAGGGATAGAAGCATAGGCCCTCTGGACTGGTGTATCATCTTTGAGCCTGATTTCCATTTGTAGTGATGGAAATCAGTGTCGAACTAAAGACTGAAATAAAAGTTCAAAGAGCTAACAACTCAAAGAGCTGAAGGAAGTTTTCACAGGACTCAGTCTTGTGAAAACTAAGTACACCTTTATTACCTCAAGGAAAGTAGCAGCTGGGTGCTGCTAATCAAATAACTAATTTGTCTTCTGCGACTGTGAGCACCCTTATAAAAACTGAAGTTTTGGCAGTTCACTGGTTTGGAGCATTCACAATGATCAATGATCTGACAGAAACAATTGTTGCTGCCCATTAATCTGCAAAGGGTCATTTGGCCATTTCACCCCAAGCCCAAGGTTAGACCCATAGTAATTGGTAATTACATAGTAATTACACTTGGTTACTCCTAGTAATTAAAAAAGGCCCAAGAGCTACATCTCAGAGTCTACAGGCTTCAGTTGTCATGTTAAATATAAAAGTTTATGACAGCCCAATTTGACGACGACTGAACAACTACGGGTTGTTTGGAATATGCCATAATGCACAGTTCCATGTTTGGTAAAAACAAACAGGGGGGCAATGATTTGGGCTTGCTTTGCTTGAATTGGGTCATGTAACAGGACAATCCCAAGCACAGCTGCAAATCTACAACAGAATAACTGAAACAGAATAAGAAGAGGAAACAACTTGCTAAACTGGTAAAGAGCGCAACTTTTTACTCTATCTGTGACATCTCTTTTATTGCATATAGTACAGTCTGTATTTTATTGATTTCTACATTTTTAGCATGTTTCTGTTGTTGTACCTTATCTTTTTTTTTCTATTTTCATTGTTTTCTAGGGCAGCTTGGTGTCACAGTCGTTAGCACTGTTGCCTCACAGCAAGAAGGTCCTGAGTTTGACTCCACCATCTGGCCGGTTCCTTTCTGTGGGGACCTTTCTAGTTTACATGTTCTCCCCCATGGGTTCTCACTGGGAATGTCAGCTTCCTCCAACAGTTCAAAGACATGCAGTTAGTGGGGACAGGTTAATTGGTGATTCTAAACTACCCATAGGTGTGAATGTGAGTGTGAACGATTGTTTGTCTGTCTGTGTTAGCCCTGAGTCAGATTAGTGACCTGTCCAGGCTGTACCTCACCTCTCACCCTATGGTAGCTGGAATAGGCTCAAGCCCCCAAGTGACTCTGATAAAGACAGAGGATGGATGGATTGTTTTCTAATATATCTCTAATTCACTTTTCTTTTCTGACCCCTGTGCTGCTGTAACATGGATTTCCCCAGTGTGTAATTAATTAAGTCCATATCTATATCCATCTAGATGTGTTCTAAGTTACAAGGTAAGCTTTTCAAAAAGACTGAGAAGCCTTCCTTTTCCCGTGCATCATCTAATCTCTCCTGGCCTTCTGTTCCCCTGCACCTATTTCCCTCATTATGGAAAAAAAGAAAATAATGAAATCACTTCACACAGGGGCTGTGGCTCAGCAGCCAGAGCAGGTCATACACTAATTGAAATTTTGGTGGTTGAGTGTCCTTGAGAAGTGTCCTTGGGCATGATCCCGAACCTGAGAAGTGCTTCTAATCTTTCGGTTCTGATGCCCTTCTGATGTGTGTTTGATTTACAAAGTCTTGTCTCTACATGAAAGTTGACCACAAAAGGTTAAATAACATGTTTGTAATTTAACCTTTAAAAACTGCTGAAGCCTTGAATAGAAAAAAAAACACTCTTCTAGTCACCTGGAAGTCTACAGGGCTCTGTTAATTAAACATCAATAAACAGTGACTTGGTTGTTTGCTTACTGCCACTGCTGATCACCATCTGGAGTGATATCTCTTGATTACATGTCGACAGCAGTTTTGTATGCATGCATGTACAGAGTCACAGATTGTACAGGGCTTCACTCCCATTTCATGCCTGAAGGCTCCTTCTAATTAGCCTTTCTATTTAATACAAAATTTTTCCACTCTCTAGAAGACTTAATCAGCCCGCCTGGTCTGGTTATTTATACTTCCGCTGAGAGTACTAAATAGATTGCCCAGTGTTGCTGAAGCTGTAGGAGGGATATAGTTTTAGGTCCATTGAAAGGGAACTGAAGTTGTTTGGCAGCACATTCAAGGAATGATTCCCTGGCATTATAGATGATTCCTAATTATCAAGTCACTTAATTAAGTGATTAATTCAATACCCCGTCAGTGTTTTCTTCAGTTTCAGTTTCTTTCTGTCATCTTTTCATCCAGTTAAAGTGGATGTTTTGATGTTTTGACCCACCTTTACTTTCATCAATCCCTTGGGACAGCAAGAGGCTGTTAATTTCTGCAGTTCTGACATGAAAAGCTTATGCCTAGTTGCCTTCAAACAGCAATTCTAGTACCAGGCTACACTGCATCTAGCTCTTTAATCCCAACCAATTACAACCCTCAAATGCATTCATAGCTCTATATTTGCCATGAATATACTCGTGAGATTTTTATCAGTAAAATATTTAACTCATGTACTGTCAAAGAAAGACGCCAAAGCTTCTTCCATTGCATCATTCTCAATAACCAGTCTTGCACTGGTGAGACGTACTGGTTTCCGGTCTCTCAGGACACTAAGTGTATCCTGCATTTGCTACTGCTAGCTTGAATTATTTATGTGCGATGCCTATTTGGCCTCTGAGCAGGACCCAGACACTTTGCCTATGAAAACGAGAGCGCAACATTTAGGAGGACAATATAATACAAGCCAGCAGGGTAGGGGCCACTCTGGCATTTTATACAATTTAAAAAGTCATTTTTTATCTGTGAGATAAGAAGTCAGAGTGAGTTTAAGAGCTCGAAGACAATCAGGGGGCTATATTTTGTAGTTGTATAGAAACACTGAAATATCTTTGATGAATTTTCATCTGTAAATAAAAGAAAAGAAAAAAAAAATACAAGCTTCTCTTAATAGAATAACTATTTCTTCCCTCACTGCATATTCCCATGACATGGCAGACATGTGGTCCGAAATATAAGAATCGCTGCAGGTGAGAGTACGCGGCCCTCTGACATTGGCTTCATAAAACCTTAATGGAGCGCCATCAATCAGATGTTGCCTGAAGATGCTGCTGGAGGACCTTGAGGGGAGGATCATATCTACCAAGGGACCAGAAAATCTTGTTTATTCCACATATCAGGATTCATAGCATGTGGAAGATGTCAGACATAATGCAACAAGCTGGGTGTCTGTGGTGCAGATTTCAAAACGCGGAAGGGGACGGGTCTAACAAGCAGACAGAAATAATACTGAACATAATCAATATATTTAGCTTCTATTAAAAACAATGGTGCATCAAAATCACAGTTGGCATATAGTAGGTACTAGAAAGAAGATTAAGAGCCATCCTTTAATTTGATTTTATACTCGATTTCGTACTAGTTTTTCAGGCAAACAACCAGAGCTGTGCTGTGTCATACCCTTGCAACATCACTCTCTCCTCGCTCGTCTCTCCTCGCGTGATATATCAAACATACCCTCCAGTTTGGTGGTCTATTTAAGCTGCAAAATTTCCCCTCTCTCCCTGTGACATTACAGTGCCCCTGCTGCATTGCATCGCAGCCTGCTGTTTCAGCCCCTCCACCACTACAGCATCCATCCGCTTCGCGTTGTTTACCGAAATATCTTTTCTCAAATGATTGGAGCAGTTTGAAAAATATTAACATGTTTTTCTGTTATTAAAATCAGGCTCCACCAGAGGGTCACATTGGAGAAATCAGCACTTTGAGACTGAGGCACAAACCAAAGCTACTGGACGTGCAATGAACTTGACATCTTGTTGGTTGTTGTTTCGAAGACAGAGAGCAGGTCTATGACCACACTCAGCTGCCATCTTTTATAAGACTTGCATTAAAACTGCAATAAGACGGTCAGTTTGCTATGCGTGGCGGGAGCCATACCATTAGTATTTCATGGTTTGTGGAGCTAACAGATAATACATAATTTTTGAAAACTTGGGAACTGGACCAAAGAGACATGTCACAGACGAGCTGCATTCATGGGTGCAGGCTGACTCAGAATGACTGCAATGTGCTCGCTGACTGTTTACAAATTAAAACAAAAGCTGTCTGTGCAATTACACAGGGGTGTACAATATTTTGTCATGTATTATAAGTTGTTTTTTATAATTATTTCATGTTGTGCGTATTGTATTAACAAGAAATTGCACTTTCCTGAGAGAACTCTTCTTGATAGAAGCAAAAGTGGTGTGTTCAACGACAGCAGCAGACTAATAGAATTTGACTACTGTCCTAAAATGATCCACATGTGTTCATCACAAGTCTTCTTCCTAGCGGTTTATATCCCACGACGCGGGGATTTTGCATGCTTTCCTCCACTTCTTACTATCAAGGGCGTCTTCTGGTGTAACATTCACAGCCTTCATATCATCCTTGATTCGGTCCATCCAGCGCTTTTTTGGTCTTCCTTGTGTTCATCACAAGTACTTTCTTTAACTGTCATGTGGCTATATAGTCCACTCGAATGTACACTGCGATATATATTCATCTGTGACTGTCATCTGTGACTGCTACCAGAACTACTGAGGAAGATTAAATACATTTGATTTTTTTTCCTACTGTGATGCCATTATAACTATGTTATTACCTCCAAACCTTGATTGCACTGAGATCACTTTTCTAGCTGGTTCTCATTCACACTGAATATTGCATATCCCACTGCAATGGCGCCGGTGCCCAGACCTGATTCCACACATTTCCACCAAATCAAGACTAGTGCTGGTTGAAGATAGGTGGAAGTAGAATTTCTGCAGCTAAGTTGGAACCACTGATGTTCATGGCAAAGATGGGCCACCAAAAAACAAAGACTGTTGATGATGTCACACACTGGAGAAATGAGGCTCTCTTCATACATATGAATGTTGGTAAAGACCCATTAGCGCCACGTTTGAATGCAGTGGGTAACTTTCATTTTTTCAGGAAGGGTTAAAAAGTACAGAACTTAAACCAGAACATTGTCTCCTTCTGAACCCAAGCAAGAAGCGTTTTGTACCTAAACCAATCCAACAAGCAAAAGCAAAACTAAGTGAGTCCAACAAAATTAATCTGAGTTAAAATTAAACAAAACCAAAGCCCAAACAAGACACAAACCAATATTTGCTGACTGGAAAACTTGTACCTTTCATCACCGCCCTCTCTTCAACCTCCAAATGTGGACTTTGTCACTCTTTAAAAGATGACTGCCATTGAAAACAGCAGACACATTTTCAAGTACAACTTTTTGTATGTTTTCAAGTGTGTGTGTTTTTGTTTTAATGCAATTCTAAATGAACTGCTTCATATTGCTTCATTGCTTTCACCACGGGTTGGAACAAAGACTCTGGTGCGTTGAGATTTGCTCAGAGATGCGAGGTTTCGGTCGTTTGCACCTTGAGCGGGCGATGTGACAATTCACAGTGGTCTTGCACTATAGAGTTGCTCTTCCAGTGGATACAAAGAGTGGCACCTTAAAGGCTCTGCAGAGGGGCATAGCAAGGGTGCATTACACGCACATAAATGGTGTATTTTTTTCAGGCATTACCAAAATGTGTGACAGCATGTAGAGCACTGAAGCACACAGTAAAGTGCAACACTAAACTTTACACCCATGAACTGTTACAGGACTTCAAGCTTAAAGAAACATAAAGAAAAATTTGGTCTTACATGCACTAGCGTGTCTAAAAAAATGTACACACCCCATTTGCCCAGTGTTTTACTGTGACAAATTGTGGCTTTTGGAAATAAATGGAAAATATATGACTGCAACTCTTATTTCCCATTGAATTCCCAGTGTGTCCAAACAGATTGGAAGGGACATTTGCTGTGCAGGATCTGTATGTGTGACCTGAGCGTGACTCATGTGCAGCAATCAACACTGTGGTTGTCATGTTTGCGTGGATGCCATCTGTGTCTTTACACCTCCATTTCCAAAATAAAAAAATACTTATTTTGCACTCTGAAACCTTGTGTGAGCATATAAGTATGATGCTCCTGTTTTTTTCTGCGTAAATATTAGTCACAGGATGCTTAGGGAAATGGTGTAAAAGGTGGGGCTGTGTAAGACGTGACTGTTGATACACTCTTAATATGGGCAGGAAGTAAATGAGATTACATGTGCATATGAGCACCAGTGTAATTGGGGCTTGCAGGTGTAGTTCAAGATGTGTAAGGCATGAGAAAAGAGGTTGCATAGCCCTTTTCTGCAGCACTCTCACTCTACCCACCACCTCAGCTTCATTAGCAGCTGTCTGTCAGCTAGGCCCCATACACCGCTGGATGGTTGCCTGGCAACTGGGACCTTGATGGACCAATCAGGACTGGATGCAACAGGAGTTCTCTCCTTGACACATAAAAGAGAGAGACCGAGTTGTCCTCGAATTCAGTTGATTTTGCCTCAGTGTCATTCAAGGGCAGACCAGATGTGGGGCCCTACCGCGGAGTGAGTGAATCAGCTGATGTGACTTGTGTTAACTGGGCCCATTTGGGAGAATTTTCCAAAGCCAGCTAAGTCGCTAGCGTTCCCATAACCTATATGGGCAAATTTTGTCCTATAATGCAGAGAGTCAAAGCTGCAAATCCCAAAGCTGCACTTCTCACCAGATGAATGGGAGACACGCACACATGCAGCTTCCCTGTTCATCAGTGATGTGATACACAGAGGCAAAGCAAGGTGGTGGACAAAAGATTGCCGCAGTATTCATCTGTATCAAATTAAAAGCAAAAGTCATTAAAATTTGATCCGTAATGCACCTGCAGATATGAGTATAATAACACCTTTAGAGAATCTGTCCCTGCACTTGGTGAATCCTTTCTAACAACAATCACCAACTGATGGCCCAGATACAGAAGTCATGCATCATCATTTCGAGGACCGATATCATGACACCTTCTTTTGTTTTTACGGCTTTGTAAGACTCTCAGTTCATTGAGTTCATTCAGTGTACTCTCCTCCCAGTCTGTACTGTCCCTTTCTGTAATGCTGTGCCTGAGCGCTGGCAGTGGATCTTTTCCAAGGGTGCTGCAAGATATATTACAATTACATATAGAGCAGACTCATGGATCTTGATTTTGTAAAGGTCTACCTGCGCTGATGTTGCTAAGAGACTGCAAGGTTTTCCGTGCACCTGCATTTATGAAAAGCTTGTGGTACACTGCTTCAGCTTCTTTCATTTTGCACAGCAGAGTAATTTAGGAAGAAAAATCATAACCATAGTTGTAAAATTTTACAGTTATAATACAAGCGATGCACTCTTGGCAAGCACTTACGAGGAAACATGACAATTTAAGGTTGCTGACAACAATGCAATGCAAAAAACTAATATTCTCTCACTCTGAAAGTGCATCAGAGGTGCCGAATATGGCTCGCACGTAGGGGTTAAAATGGATTTGGCAGGTGTAGCAGTTCAGTATGGAGAAAAGAGTTACTTTTAAATAAGTCACATACTAATTTGTATTTTATAGACTTGTTTTCTTTGTGTTGTGCTGCTGCTGCTCTGAAAATCACTGCTCTTTGTGGATTTAGACAACTAAGTTATTCTAGATATAAGCTGGTGTTAAATGAACTTAAATTTTAATTGATGCCCGACGACAAACACCACAGCCTGTGCTACACCAGTCCAACACAGTGTATTACTGTAAACCTCACCAACTAAAAACGAATACCTTAAACTAACCAGTTTAACTTAAACTAAACTGTATCAAACTGCCCAGTTTTTCATGTAACCTTTGAATACCTCAAAATTATACTTCAGTTTGTTTTCCATCCACACTATGAAGGCATCACTGGAATGAGATGGGGAAAGAAAGAATGCAGTGAAGGTGTAAACGGGCCGTTGGATATGTTGTTATTACTAACCACAGATTTCATCATCAACTGGGTAAAACACCAGACTGTAGTACATGAAAAATTAGCTCGGATTAGTGTTCGGTGTTATGTATCAGTCGCATAGGTCAGGCTCACATTCCACTGAATGTCTCTACAAGAACTTTTAATGTGCTTTGCAAAGGGCACACTGGTTAAAAGTTGTTGGTTATGGAGAGTGGCTGCGCAAACCTTTAATTTAACATGTTTAATTCATCACCTTCCTTCTTAATGTCCAAGCTATTACCAATGGCCTATGATACTACACTAAAGTGAGGGGTAATGCCAAATCACACCAACACATCAGTATTTGTATCAGCTGCTTTGATTCATAGCGGATGTGTTTCTTTAAACTGGCAGTAGACTTATTGAATGGGAGGCCGCAAAGTAAAGGTCAGCCACAATTCCAGCAGATAAGCTGATCTCAATGTCGTCCACATCAACCGATAGTCACAAACATGGCACATGATATGATTTATGCATACTTATATTAAAACTGGTTTTATTAATGTTACTAAAAGTGAATGTTTGCATTTGGTTCAATAGTTACCACTATTTTAGTCTTAGCAGGTGCAACTATATGATAAACTGCTACATTTTATCATGGGTAATATCTTGTGATGGTAAGAGCTGAGGATTATACTACTGCATGCAATGTCTTTTAGAAGATAAGGGATTTTACTTTGCCTAGAGCATGAGTGAATGAGCTCTGATTTATGTTCATGTGTGTACATGCTTGAGCATCTGCATGCATTGTACAGGTTAAATATTACACGTGTTTATTCCCATCTTTTAGATTCACATAATCCATAGTAATCAAAAGAGTAGTTTATTTTTGTATATTTCGAATGAGTTCCTTTATTTTAATGTCTCTAGTTTTTACTACTATTTTTCCATTTAATTTCATTTTAAGAGCATTCAAAGCTACAGTGAAGATTTATTTTCTTTTCATACAACTACTGCCAGCATGTTTCAGAGTGTGTCCTTTGGTGTGTTTGAGATGCGAACAGCGACTATGCAGGATCAATTCGATGTATCAACATCAAAACCCCAGAAGGATTTAAAATAAGAGTTTGAACAGAAATATGGTGGCATATAAAACTGTAATTGCTCCTGGTGAACACTACATACCGCCAAGGGCTGCTGTCATCTGAAAGCGCCACTGATATGTGCCGCAGTTCAAGACACAGCTGTCTCTCCTAACAGTGAGAGCGATCCTTCTATCCCCCTCTTCCTGCCACCGTGCTACAAAAAGTCAATTGGATTTCAAATTGTGAGGGAGCACACTCGATTAATACTTAATGGCTACTCTGGCTGCACCTGTCTTTCTTTCAGTGAGGAATGATGAGAATGGCATGCATGATCTCAAAAATGTAATGCTGGCCTTTGACAAATAGCTATGGATTGGTCTCAGATTAATTTTCAGACGCTATCATTTACATGTTAGAGAAGAATCTCATAAAAGACAGATTAAATAAAGTAGTGGTCCAAAGGTAAAATATGCTGAGGTAAAGAAATGCTATCAGCATGGACATGTTTTATATAGTTTTTTGCTGTCAGGTGCAAACAAAGGAAAAGTTCACCAATGTCATATGGCACTCAGACACACCATTTTTAGCTGTGGTCAATATGATCCTGTTTCAGGTTGTCTGTCTGTCCATCTTATTGTTATAAAGCCCATTATAGGATTTCCTGGAGAGAATTTCTCCAACTAGAGCAGGAGTAGCAGGATGAATTCTGACGTAAACAAGACAATACTCTCTGCTCAGATTCAAAATTGGCACAGCATATTGTTTAACAGTTTCTTTAGGGATATTCTTTAAAGGCCAAGTTGGTCACCTGACCTTGAAGGCTTAACCCAATAGTGCATGCTTTTCAGTTACTGAAGATAAACTGAATGGAGAAAAAGACCCATGAACAAGGAGCAGCTGAAAGCAGCTGTTAATAGAGCATCTCAAGGGAGGAAACGCAGCAGGAGGCAAAGAGGCAAAATCACAAAATTGATGTCATTTGCCAAATAATTTTAACATTTTGTGATCAAAGAGTAAATTCACTTTGATTTTTTTGTCCTTTCAAATCTTGTTATTGCAGTAAAACTTTGGATGATTGGTGGGATTTTTTCAGATCTGCTTTTAAAGGGAGGAAACAAATCAAACTAATGAGAACTCAATGAAATAATATGAAAAACAAAAAAAATACAAAGAATACTGGGAACGCTAAATAGATAATCTAACTAAGTTAGATATAAGTTTGTGGTAAACAACTGGTGGCATATATACGAAGATTAATTGTGTGTGACACAGGGTGGGAAGCAGAACAAAGGGTAGAAGTAGAATTAAAAGAAGTGTATGACAGAGAGAGATTTGAATATAAACCTAGAAGTAACTAAACTAAAAACCAAACCTATAATAATCTGGAACAAATAGAATCCGGGATGAACAAATTATTTCTGTGCAAAAACACATAGAAATATAGTATATGAGGCAAACAGAGTTTGTACCACTCACGATCTGTAGCTTAGAAACATATTGGGGTTTACAAGAGATATGTAATTGGATGTCATCTGCATAGAAGTGATAAAAATGCCCTTAAAGTTGATCAAAATGTGCTGGAAAGGGAGCAGAAACAAGAAGTGCCCCAATACACCACAGGAAAGAGAAGAGGAGGAAGACCTGTAGAAACAGCCACAGAACAAGGTATGATTCCAACCAGTCCAAAGAAAACCAAGTTACACCCACCCAGTATCTCAGCCCATCGAGCAAAATGTGACGAGCAACAGTAATGGTAAATGATAAATGGACTGGTTCTTATATAGCGCTTTTGTACTCTTCTGAGCATTCAAAGCGCTTAAAGTATCATCCATGTGGTCCAACAGCAGCAAAACAGAATGTTCTCCTGCACCACTTGACATCAAAATGCCAGTGGACACTGGGGCGATCGTGGCTCAAGAGGTGGGTGTTCGTCTTGTAACCGGAAGGTTGCCGGTTCGAGCCCCAGCTCGGACAGTCTCGGTCATTGTGTCCTTGGGCAAGACACTTCGCCTACTGGTGATGCCGATGGCGCAATATGGCAGCCTCGCTTCTGTCAGTCTGCCCCAGGGCAGCTGTGGCTACAACTGTAGCTTGCCTTCACCAGTGCATGAATGTGAGAGTGAATGAATAGTGGTATTGTAAAGCCCTTTGAGGGGTCCTGAAAAGCGCTATATAAATGCAATCCATTATTATTAAGAAGAGCTGTTATAGTAGAATGAGCTCTACGAAAGCCATGTTCAAGTGTCAGATGCATCTCCAAGATCTTGTTCCAGGTCCAGCTGGATTTTTTCCTATTTTTTGAGGACAAGACTTTCAGATTCTGTTCATCTGCTGTTATTACACCCATCCATTGTCCTCCACTTCCCTTAGTTTCCTATTTTTTCTTTGAAGACATACCTCACACCATTTCAAGATATGCCAACATCTCAGTATATCAATGTATAGTTTTTGGCTAATGGCACAATGTCAGACTGTGTTATCTTTGGCAATTTTAAACATAGTATTTTTGTAACGTACTCCTAGTGCCTAAGGATAAAATTTTAAAGTGGTTCTTTGTTTAATTGCCTTGAGAAACAACACTAGTTCATTATTTGAGTTGTGTGTCTTTTTTATGCTTGAATGAGCTATAGGTCAGTGTGAAGCGGTATTGTTGAGAGAAGAACTTTGAAAGACCTTCAGAAAGCCTGGAGAACTACTGCTCAAGAACACTTTGAAAAATTACAAGAAAGTCTGGCTCCTTGGAAGCAAAATACAAAGAAATGAGGAGTGGCTTGAGACTTTTCCACAGTGCTGAAGATCACACACCAATGAAAAATGAGAGGCTATTTTTGCTGGTCGTGGCCCAAGGACACCTTGACATGTAGTCTGCAAAATGTGCTGCTTGAGTTATGACCATGTTTTTAGTCATAGCTCAAGAATTCACATGGTGAATGACGAATTTGAAATGAAAAAAAAAAAAGACTTTGGGTGTTAATGTTAGAGGGAGAGGCACAAATCAAGTATTCTGTTAATAAGTGGTAGGAACATACTAGTAACTGTTTAGATGAAGAAATAACAATAACAATAATAGTGTGTTAAAATGACATGGTTTGCAGAGTCAACAATATGAAAAGACTTGGATAATACAGTTTCAATAGCACAAGCAACACTTTCATCTCACACACAGCTGTAAGAACCTGTCAATCAAGCAATGCACCAGTGAGTATCATTCAGTTCAACAATAACATCCAAAATCGCAGCGATTCATCATTGTTATTAAAATAAACATATTTGTTGTTTCATTGCTGCAATTTTGTTTTACCTTTTGAATTAATAAGCAAAGTTCTAGACTTAAAACATAATGTTTAAATATAGGAATCTACCTTTTTACTTTTTGGCCCTAAACCATATCTGGGCTACTTTGATTTAGCCTTGCTAAAGCTAGCTAACTAGCATTAATGACAGGTGGGTGCTCACTTTCAAATGTATTAAAAGACACTGCAGGCAGTCAGCTGTTCACTTTTTCTGGTAACCATACTTAGCTTTAAGATTATTTTGCTAGCATAACTTTGAATCCGATTAAATATTAAAGGAAAATGTATTGCAAACCAAGCAACTAGGCAGTGCTAGCATCAGCTAATAATGCTGCAGCTTTATTTTGTCATCTAACATTAAAATAAAAAAAAGGTTACATTGGACAAAGACGAACTTGCCGCATGAAAATGGTTCATCTGCATCGATATTTATATGTATCGTGTGATTAAAACTTGCTAGGTGTTGGTTGTACTTTACTGTGGCTATATTAGTATACAGGTACTCACACACCTCACTCACATATTCAAGGGAGATCTACTTCCCACAGCATCCGATGAACTACATCACACCTACACAGGTTTGCCACGATGAGCATTTGTTTCCTCTATATTTGCATTTCATTGTATGCTTTCTTCACAGCTTGCATCAAGAAATATTAGCAAACATTTCTCAGTACATTTGGAATGTTTAAAAAAAATGGGGGCTGGGGGGAGTAATGGAGACATCTTAGTTTTCTCCACTGTAAATTACACCTTAATGGCAAACAAAGACTAAGAGAAAAAAACCCTGCAATGGTGCTGTTTCCAGACCAGCTCGGTGATTGTGTTTGTTTCTCTCTCGCTCATTTTGAGCTTTTTTATCCTGCTTTCTAGTCATCCTGTCGGTTCTTTGACATAATATTTTAGTTAACGAACATCACTTATGTTAGTAGGAACATACTTTATAAAGTAGACTATTCTTGCATGCAAAAGAAATGGGACTATTTATCTTGCATGGAAATTACTGTGATTTGCTTATCCCGACAAACCCTTTATCCTTACATAAACCTGCATTCTGCTTTAAAAAGAAGCCCACTCAGCCTGGATGTTCTTTATTCAAATGGTTTGGCGTCCAAGTTAAAGACATTTCCTCTTTTTGTCATTGGCATGAGTGTTTGGGATTAAAATAATAGCCACTCATAAAAGTTGTAAATGTGAGCATGACCATAATTTTTGCTGTCCCCCATCTGCACCTACAATGAATGTTAATAAGATGAATCACATAACCTGTAAAGGAATGGGAGCATATGTTAGTGGTGGTATAATTGTTATGGTAGGAATTGTTACACAGCATAGAGCACAGGTTAAGTCTTATTGCTGCATGAATCATTGTCAGCTGTTGGTGTGTGAGGGAGAAGGAGCTCCGTACGCAGGCATGTTTATACAGTCATGTATAAATCTAGCACCGTGTGGTTTTTATAGTGATATGGTATAATAAAAAGTTTAAGGTGGGATTTCACCCCTTTTCTGTGGCATGGATTTAATGCCAGCTTGTACTCTAAGTCGGTCTAGTCTTCAAGAGTCTTCAAGGGTGTTGTGCTTGGCCCATATTATAAAATTAAATTCAGGATTTTTTAACACTTAGTCGTTCATATGCTCTGTAATTTTGTGGCATCGCAGTACATAAAAACAGTGCCCTTTATATGCATGACCACTATACTGGAAAAACAGATAATTAGGAATAAACTGAGTCACACAGAAATAGAGATTGGCTTGCAACCTCCTGCCAGCCTCTGGTCACTTATAGGAACCACTCAAAACCACTTGCCAGCTGGTTGGTGAGTGGTTTGCATGAGGTTGCAGGCTCTCACAAAGATGATGCACTAAAAACCTCTTGTGATTGCATTTTTTGCAAGAATGCTGCTGTGTTTGCAGAAAAGTCTGTTTTTTATGCAGTATTTCACAGGCGATCATGGCAACAGGATTGTGCACCTATTTACAACCAACTTTCCATAGCAACCAGTGGTTGCCAGGGGATCACTGACTGGTCTCCAAGACTGTGTGACTGGGGTCTAAAGGGCCCAAAGGGCTCATCTTCTGCTATTTATCATTATGTCCGAACAAGCATATTTTTGAGTAGCTGTTTAACCAATTTTTGTTCATTATGAAATAATTAGATATTCAAAGCATGCTCAGACAAACCAAATGTAGGCATAAAAAGATCTGGAATCAACAGTTAACGTGGGTAACCGTTGAATCCAGTCGGTCAGCTTTCAACCTGACAGACAGAGGAGGCCTGAGCTAAAGTGCAATGATATCGCCTTATCATGAGGCAGACATAAAGATTTACAGGATTCCAGATACCTGTAATCCCGCTCCGTTCTGTCTCTGTAATGCAGCTCACACCGCGGTCGACTGAACTAATCTCTGATATCAGAGTATCAAGCAGCAAGAGGTCGGTAAACTGGTTCATTTATAGAGACAGACAGAAAGTCACAAAGAGCCCTGGCAGCTCTGGATTTGTACAGACTGCAACTGAAATATGCTGATATGTGTTTCTTCAGACAGATAAATCATAAGATGCGATTTTAGGCCCTGAAGGGAGGCAGACTGGAGGCTGAGATGATGGATATGTGGACATGGACATGTTAACAGAAGGGGATAATGTCAGGCTTCAGAGTACACATTTGCTTTGATCCACTGAAACAACCTGGAGAGGCAGGGCGTTCCGCAAAACAATACACCAACATCTCTCCCACGGGTTTATGAGAGCACTTTCTCAGCTGTCACATCGTATTGCTAGCTGTTTGACTTAACATTTACTTGGTAATTTTAACCACAACGCAAAGTCCCTCCATCATCCTCAGCAAATATTTGCATCAGCATTTCTCTAGCTAAAGGAGTGAGTGTGTGTGTCTTTTTAATTGGCTGTGAGGACCTCAGCAGCTTAACCTCTGAGATCATTGAGATTTTGATGTGAGATTTGCATGCAAAATCTCCGCGTGTGAAAAGAGGTCCATTTGCATGACGAAAGGGGGGAGGGGATGACTTGCTTAATGACATTCAAACATTGAGCGTGTCAAGCTATGAGGAGGAGGATCAGACTGAAGCAGCGTCATAGGTCTCTTTTCTTTTTATAGGTGCCTTTTTATAGCTTCTTCTTGATTCCCTTATCACTTTGATCATTGCTTCTTAACTGGTGCCTATTTTAGCTTCATTTCCACAGATTGTGCAGTCAAAAGAACCGCCTTACAAATCCTAGTGTTAAGCTTTGATGGTGCAAGAGTCTCTGAGTCAAACCAGTCAATATATGGGAATTCTTAGCTTCAGGGCATTCGGATATGAAAATGTTTTCATTTTCATCACCTGGCTGCATTATAGTCATTCATATGCAGAGGCCTATACTGACTTCTCAGGGGAAATTAATATGATATGACTGAGTGATTCAACACTGTAGAACACGCACATGGCAGGTCAATATAGTGGGTGGTATGCTATACGAACACTCAGCTGCATTATAAACAGGGACTGAATGATATTGTTGTCATTCTAATCATCATGGGGAACGATCAGTATTTACTATCTCGCCAAAAACCATCTGAGACTCTCACAATAAGGTTAATCGAACTCAAAGCTGAGTGATGAAAAATAAAGACTGTTCTGTTTCTGGCCATGGATTCAAAGCACACACACCACTGTGATGACAACAAGGGGACTGTGAAGCTGCAGTGTTATAAGTTGGATTTTGGTGTGCCAGATATGATTATATTTGGATATATGACCAAATATTATCATTATTTGGATTAAAAAAAAAAGGTGTCTGAAGTTATTAGAAAATGCTAGCAATGCTTTTCTTTGCTCCAGAAAGCCCCAACAAGACAAACATGAATAGCAAACCTATTGATCTTTGAAGTTCACCCCTCAGTTCACAGAGTCCACTAACACACAGCTGTCTGTCACAGTAACTATGACCCGAACTTTGTAAATGTAAATAAATTTTAATTCTTAGTAAGATTTTAGGTAATCTTTAAAAAAAAAAAAAACCTCCATTAATCAGAATTGTTATAAATTGGGAAATAAGCGACTTTACAGCAACTTTATAGTTTGACTTCTTTTTTGGAACCAGCCTCTAGTGGCCACTCAAAGAATTGCACTTTTTTGGCACTTGTTAGCTGGCTTCATTTTACAGCCCTGATGGTTACTGCTGAGTTTTGTCATCATGGTGTACTTTTTTTCACTTGAGAAAAGAGCCAGCACTCCACCCCACCACTTAGCTCTGTGTCTGTTTTGCTAATTTGTCAGACAACAGGAAAAGAACAGGAGGGGGAAGCAAGTTGGGGCTACAACAGAGAAAAGAAGCATCTGACAGCATTCTCCCAGGTGGGATTTAGTGCCAGCTAAAGACCAAAACGAGACAGCAAACACCAAGCTAGTGCACAACGTATGTTAATTAAATATCCAAGCCAGTGACTGGCAGCCGAGAGATAAATCTTCCAGAATGGACCTTTTCCCAGAATCCAGGGACTGTAATTCCTGTGAACAGAAACATTGGTGCTTTTCAAGAGACATGATTATAGATCTAATGTAATAATCCAGGGAAACAACTGTTTTGCAACACTTTGGGGAGGGGGTGTGGGGGTGTTAGTATACCTTTTTTAAGAGGCCTGCAGCACAGTACAGCACATACAAGAAGCATACAGAATTCAGCACCATGGACAGTGGCATTAATCTTTGGGCAGTCTACAGGCAGCAATTTGTCACGGGCCCACACTGCTGCTGTGAGAGAAAGTTAGAGCCTTAGTGAAAAAGCAGTAGGAAAGAGAGTTCTCAGACAGTGTTCAGTTAAAATATTTGACATTTAAAAAATTTAAATCCCATTGCCATTTTTACAGAATTATCTGATTGTTATTATGAAAAGCATCTGAAGTTTATTTAACTTTCTAAAACAGTTTAAAAAATACCATAAAGTACATCTTTATAAATATCAAACTATTTTTAAAAAACTGTGGCTTGGGTTAAAATAGAATAAGCTTAGAATGGGACACTTTGTGGGTATCTGTGTATCTGTTTACACCAACTGCTTTGACTAAGCTTCTTTATAAGAAGACCTGGGTTTGACAATAGGTTCACAAACCAGTAAGTAAACTTTTATTACAAAATAGCGATAGCATTTTGTAATAATTAACAAAAACATAATGTAGCAGATATCATCAGAATATCTTTGTTATTGGCTCTTATCATCTGTGATATGATACATAAAACAAGACGCACTCACCAACCATTTCATTAGTAATATTTGTTCAACTGCTTCTTAATGCAAAAATCTAATCAGCCAATTGCATATCAGAAACTCAGCTTTTAGGCATGTAGACATGTTCAAGACATCCCACTGAAGTTCAAACAGAGCATCAGAATGGGGAAGAAAGATGATTAAACAACTCTGAATGTGGTTGTTGATTGGAGACCGGCCGACCTGAATGTTTCAGAAACTGCTGATCTACTGGGATTGTCCCTTCATGAAACATCTCTAGGGTTTACAGACCGTTGTCTGAAAAGCAGAAAATACCCAGTGAGCTGCAGTTCTCTGGCTGAAAATGCCTTGTTGATGTCAGAGGTCAGGGGAAAATAGTCTGACTACTTAGAGCTGATCAGAAAGTAACAGTAACTCAACTAACCACTTGTTACAACCAAGGTATGCAGTAGAGAATCTATGATGTCGCAAAAGGTTTAATCACCAGAAATGGACACCAGGAGACCAGAAAAACATTGCTACTGCAATAGTCAGAATTTAATGTCACCAACATGCAGTATGGATCCATCCTGCGCTCTATGAAATGTTCAGGTTGTGGTGGAATGATGTATGGGATATTTTCTTGGTACACTTTGGGTCCCACAGTACCAACTGAGTGACAGTTAAATGTCACACCTGTTGCTTACCATGTCCAACCCTTCAATACTACAGTGTAAAGTGCACACTGCTGCTTCCAGTAGAATAGTACACCATGCTGTAAAGCTCAGATCGTTTCAAACTGATTCCACTGTACTCAGTTTTTTCACACTCTTATTTATGGAGGCTATGCCATTTGGTCCAGGTTAATTACTGGACAGGTAACCAGTCTATTGCAGGGCTAATGCAGCTAGGCAGACAACCATTTTTACTCTTTTGTGTGAGACAAGAGGATAACCACTGCACCACCCTGCCACACTTGCTAAGAATAAATGGGATCTCCTTAAATCTATTAAAATATAATGAAATATTCATCTACATTCAATCTATTAAAATATTATGAAATAATTTAAAACATTTCTGTCTTTGTTTCTTTGCTGATATTTCAAAGTATTGGCCATTTTAATCCCTGTTATTGCTTGTCCATATTTAGACTGGCTTCTATATATTCAATCACAAGAAATCCATGCCCACTGTTTTATAGCCTGCAGCACACAGCAGTGTACATAGACAAGTAGAAAATAATGGAGAAATTCAGTGCCTGTGTTTAGTTTTTATTATTCATCTTTTTTGTCAGTAAGCCTCAACAATGGGAAAGAACCTCTCAGCATTTCTGACCCCAAACAAGACATAAAGGTTTAAATTAAATACACACAAAACACACACATTTTGATTTGTTTGTGCAGCAGAGGGCTGGGTCAAATATAGACAAACCTCTATGGGTTATTTTGACCTAGCATGTTGGATTGACCAACAGACCCTATTCCAGTGGTTTGATTTTCTAAACCATTTTATGGGAATTACAGACTTTAAGACGTGTAGGAAAGAACTATAGTACAGTATAATGCGGTACCACAACCCAGGTATGTCCTAGTTTCTTTCTTTCTTTATTTTTTATCGTAAAAGCTAATAATTGAATAGCAAAAACACTCTCCACTATGTATGAAAATATGAGCTGGAATGTACCATTTCATCCTATTTTTGTGCTTGCTCTATCAAGCCCCAATAGTTCTTAAGATGTTTTGTAGTGTTACAATAGTAATAATACAATAATAGTAACAACATCACCATAATTATAATTATTGTAAATGTGAAAATAAATATAAGGGAGTTTAAAACAGTGACTCATAGACTCATGATTGGTCAAATGTATATGGACATCCAGTCATCTTGAATACATGTGAGTGCTGAAAATCAACAGCATCTTTATTTGTGTAAAGTGCTACTGCACAATGAACACTAAGACTTACTACAACAATGAAGACCAACACTGTTTTTGCAGTGTCGTCTTTAAATATTATTTCAAAATTTACTCCACGTTTCTTTTACTTAAAAAATAATGACCCGTTACAGGTTTAAATTCACATAAAGATCACAAATATGTGAACCAAAACCTTATGTTACAGTACCATATTAAAGACAAAACTGTATTAATGTTATCTATAATAACATCTATTTAATACATATTTTATCTGTTCCACTCTTTTTTAACCATCTTTAAAAAAAAAAAAACATTTAAATAAGTTAGATTCTTCTCAAGTCTCTCCATCGTTTAAACTCACCATTTAATTTTCTTTTAATTCATCATTATTTATTGCGTTTAAAATCACCTGTACTTAGTTGCACAGTCATATTTTTTTTATATATATAACAAATCCAGTATTTATATTTCACTTTCAATCAAACCTAGTTTTTATTGTTTTTATCAAGCTGTTGTAACCCCGTGGTAACTTTTACTTAGCCCACCTTTCCCTGCATTTTTTAAGAACGTTTTTTTTTTTTTTTTAACATATAGTGTCTTTCTACAAGCAGCTATTACAATCTCTTGAACAAAATATTACTAAAAATCTTATATGATCTGATTCTGTGAGAGAGTCCCTGATGAAAAGAAACAAGCTAGTGTAAATGTTAATGGCTTTTGTATTGGACAACAACTGTTTCCTAGGTAATTGGACAAACAGCCTTCGGGACTGAAGGCAGTGGTGGCTGACCCCAAGCATCTCCCAACTACAGCGTTTGGGAATCTGGCAACGACCATCTGTGTGGCTGGAAAAGGTGAACATCGCTTCTGGTGGCATCTGCCTGACTGAAAAAAGGAGCTTTCCCCTGCCCTTTCTAATTGGTTGGCGGAACGCTATTTTACATTTTACAGAAGTACTCTCAGTACTAACAGATATTTTATCATAGTTTACTGGCATACATTGAAGATATTTCGCTTTTTCACGTTTTATTTTAGTCAGAAATAAAATCTTACACCTATTAAATGTAGCAGGCTAAATCAAATATTTTAACACGCTGAACACTTTTATTATTGTTGTTGTTATTAGTAGTACTAGTCGTATTATTATAGGTCTGCACATAAAGAAAAGAGAATTGCACAGCTGCAACTTTAAGACTCCACACGCCTCCCCTCCGTCAGCTCCTACAATGGTCTTTTCCAGCTCCGCTTATCACAGCAGAATTTGTAACATGCCATAATTTCTTAACCGGTGCGTGTGGATCCCCGGAAATCAGATGTCATTACCCGACCCGGCTAATTTGGCGATCGTTCCTGCTCTTTTGTTTTTTGACAATGCCAGCGGCGGGGACCAGCCGCACCTTTAGGGTCGTATCCTTGGCGTCGCTGGCTCTTTGCACTGAAGAAGCCTCCTAGGATTGTCCGCTTCATGGTATAGCTTGCACAGACTGCAGTTGTCATTGATCCGCGGCCAGAGCCTCTGCTGATAGTAAAGGAACAAATTGTGAGTATGCACACTGTTGCCGCCGGTATCGCAGTGACCTACATTGCCCCATTCCTTCGGGCTCAAGGTGATTTTCTGCGGTGCCCCTTTTATCTCCACAACTCTGGACTGATGGGGATGTTGCGGGGAGTAGTGAGCGCTTGGTGTGGAAGCATACGTGGTGTATATAATGTATAGATTTCGTGTGGTTGACATTGTGAAGCTCTGCCGGAGAAATAAAAAAATCACGGCCGGCTGTCACAGTGGAGAGACATAGCAGAGAGTTGAAGGGGGGCGGGATGCAGACTGAGAGGCTGGCATGATGTAATGCACTTGAGACAATAGCCAAGGATTCTCCCCCAATTATCATTTCAGAGAATGAGGCGGAGTTGTTACAGTGGTGTCAAGACGCGATCAGCGCCGCAGTCAGGCCGCCTTGGAGTGTGTGTGTGTGTGTGTGTGTGTGTGTGTGTGTGTGTGTGTGTGTGTGTGTGTGTGTGTGCTTAGTAACGCAAAAGGACGAGCTGTCACATGAGGAACAGCTGCCCCTCCTATAAACAACATTATCACCGGCTATTACAGAGATGCAAGGAGGAAGAAGGCATTCAACAGACTCCCCCGTCATCCATCCATCTACTCACCTGCCTCTCCATTCACACTTTTTATCCTGTAAATGGATGAATGAGTGAACAGACACACTCACTCACTCACACACACACACATCCAGATGCTGGCTCGCTGGTAGAAGGTTAATTGCTGTAGGCAAAGCTGTGATTTCCCTCTGATCTTGCCAATTAATATTAACATTTACAGGCGTGCACGGTGAAGAGATGTGACAATATTTGCATTAGTAGGAATTCCGACTTGTGAAGCTGTGGCACATACTTTAAAGTGTGACACAGATACATTATGCAAAGCTAAGATGCTTAATTTAATGGGGTTTTTTTTAATAAAGTGTGTGACTTTCCAGTTAGGGACCTCAAACATGCAAATACACCTTCCTGCCTAATATGGCTGGTGTGCGGGCAAAGCTTTTATTCCCCCGAGGTTTCATTGAGAAAAGTGGCAACCTGTGGAAGAAGCTTTTATGTGCATAAAATGATCGTTTAAGGTCCTCTTTTAAAGCCCAGGTTTGACTGTCACTAAACCTTCGGTAATGAGGAAGGTAAAATGTTGCGGTGAGGCAGGTGTGGTGGTTACAAACGGCACAGTTCAAATCACCTCCAACTTGAGCTTTATTGCCTTTTTGTTCACCTCGATCAGTGCTCTTATTCAATCTCCATCGATTCATGGTTTGCATGACCTTGCTGCAGGGGATTGTGGGCGATGTTAAAGGCTACACGATGTCCTTTCATCCTTTCATGTGCATGCAGACTTATTTTCAGTTGAGCACACAACCAGTGAAAACACACACACAGAAAACCCTTCCCCCTCCTCACCCTCGCAGATGCTCACACACAGGTAAAGTGCAGTCACAGAGAAATGGAGACACACACACACACAGACATACACTTGATGCTCAGCCTCATCACCCTTTCCCGGCCTTCCTAATGGCAGAATGGCCTCCTCATCCCATCTCTGTCTCATTCACCTTTTACTACCAAAGCTTCACATGAGAGTATCAATGAGTGCTGAATACTATTTTTGTGATGTAATGTATTACAGTTGCACAAGCTATTTTTCATGTACTGAACAAAAGATTGTGGTTTGGACTAACACACTGTTTCAGGAAGCAGAAGCAGCATTTGCTGGTAGACTTTGTGACTATAATTCTTGGGATCGAGGCAGATGGGATTTCAATCGCTGAAATAAAACTTACTATAAAGCTCGAGAGCGTGTTTGGAAGTGTGTTTCTTAAGGCAGGTAGCTTGTTCTCAGACTGCTGTGGAATACATTGATGTTACCAGGATATCCTCTCAAAAATAGTGGTACAGTAAAAGTCCATTTCTATGCCTACAGATAAGCTGAGTATTAGTATTAATAGGGCTAATTGTAGGACCTCAAAATAACTATGTGTGCTTTTTTGAGGGCCAATAGATGTCTGAAGTTGGTAAGGAAAAGGTATATATTTGGACAATTTCATCTAGATTTATCAACCAATATAAGGAGACAGTCTATCTTTGTCCAAAAACAACAAGTATTGACAAAAATATTAGTTCTACTCTTAGATTTTAAGGTTTTACTATTTACTGAAAAGGATTCAAACAAGTTTCACACAGTGTCTGTCGTGTATCTTGCATCAGTGGTTAACGCTGTGGTTTAATTCCTGGGGCCTTTGTTCTCGTTGTGCCTGGTGGGTTTTCTCTCATTGCTCCAGTTTTCTGCCACAGTCCAAAGATGTGTGTTAGGTTAATTAGTGAATCTAAGTTGTCTATAATGGCAGCCACTTGTGCCATAATGCACTTAATTAATAGGTTTTGCATGATTTCAATACCTTTTAATTTTAACTTCCATTTTGTTGCTGATGTTTTCTGTCTTGACTAAACATAACTTCCCTATATATATATAGGGAAGTTATGTTTAGTCAAGACAGAAAACATCAGCAACAAAATGGAAGTTAAAATTAAAAGGTATTGAAATCATGCAAAACCTATTAATTAAGTGCATGAGAGAGGGACACTATATATTTATAGTGTCTATAAATATATAGTTTCTGTCTGTATTTTCGTGCTAAAACATCAGAAGCTGTAGAATCAAAGTTTCTGCAACCTGAAGTGTTCCCATGTAGCAGAGGACTTTTGATTCCTGCTTATTCTTTTTGGTAGTGTAGTGTTGTATGAATATTACTAAAGATGTTGTTTCTTGTACATGTAGAAAAGGTACTTTTGGTTGCTACCTTGTTTCCCGAGGGTTCTCCACAGCAAATGGATCCACAAATGGATGTTTTGGCAAAAATCTTAAACTGGATGTCCCTCCTGACAGAACACTTCCGTTTAATCCTGGCTTGGGACTGGCACTAGGAGAATGTGAGCCTGTGTCCCCTAAAGCTGGGTTTGTGGGTTCTCCTGGCTTCAAAGTGGGTATCTTTTTCATGTAAGGTGAATGTGTTACAGAGGATTTATATTTCTGTGTTATATCTAGGTTTATTTTAATCTCTGAAAGCATACGCTGCTACCTGACATGCACCTCTCTAGAAATGAAACCGTATGTCACGTATATGCAGCCTGCAACTTTTGTGATTGGCCTGTTCAGTACTGTTGATTTCCTGCAACCATTTAACCACAGTTTTGGAACGGATCGGTAAGAGAATAACCAAAATAAGGAATAATAGTCATAGCCTCAATATAATTAATCACAAATGTCAGCAACCACCACAAGATAATTAACATGTGCTGCTGCACACACATGCTTGAATGCTGACAATGGTGCCACCCACTTATGTAGGCAATGTGGTAGGCTCTACAAAGACTGACCCAAGACGTCTAAATCAGCTGTTGGGCCTCAGTCACCAAATGCTAGGACCTTGTGAGCGCCGGAAATCGGAAATGGGGAATGTTCACCTTCAACGTAAAAGGTGCAACTTTTGAAATGTGTTTGTTGCAGTGGTAAGGCACAATTTGTATTCTGAAGGTGGACATTATGTCTTTTCAGCTTGCATCGCTCTTTCCACATTTTCACCATGTTTTGGTGAATAGTTTGCAAATGTTTGCAGACATGCATGTCTTTCACCCAAACTAATGGTGACCACAGCAACCTGCTAGCGACTAAAATAATGGTAAGAAGATTTTCAGTGCCTTAAACACTACACCACAGTTTCTTGCTAATGTGACATCTAAATTCTGCTTAAGCTCTTTTCAGAAACATCCTGGCAGGGAGATGCTGTATCAAATTAATGAATCACTTTCTCTCAGCCTACGAATAGATACGTATAAAAAGTAGTAATTAGCAACTGTACAATGTAACTTTAGTCTTCTTGTCAAAATTATTAAGAAACAATAAACAGATATTCCACTACAGTAGATTCCTGAGGGAAAAAAATGTGTTTTGATGACAGATATTTTTTCTGCTTTTCTACATCTGAACAGTAGCACTTAAATAATAATAATAATTTACCTACATCTTCAGATGTCCAAATAGGGAAGTAGGCACCCTGTTTATTTAAGAAGATCAACAGTAGGGAGTTAACAAAAACGGGAAAATATCTTAGTTCTGTGTTCTATAGCAGGTTATGACTGCTTCAGTGAATTGCAGGCAGGTTGGTGTTAATATTTTCATACAAGAGTATGGCTTCTTCTTTCTAACAGCCCATCACAGCACCATCACTTGCAAAACCAACTAACCATGCACATAACATTTCTTCTGAGATGCCCTTCAATCCAAGACCAAGATTTTGCAGACAGCAGTCCTGGTGCATACTTGCAATTCAACTTGTTGAAATAAGCAACCACAGAACTCACCTCTGTATGCAGTTCTGATATAGTTGATCAGGAAGGTGTTTGAGACCCAGCAGGAGTGGAACGGGGTCACCCTTTAAAATGACCACTTTGGAGCAAGAAATTATTTCAGGTTAACATCCAAGATCTTTACACTACAGCCATATTACTTTTGGTATGCCTACTGCAATTATTATAATATCCTGAGCAATCCTGTGTAATAGATTTGAATCGTTGTTTTCTTGACAGACTGTCTCTTGGTCGTCTGAAGTCTCCGTGGTACAGGGTGCCATATAAAGGAGATTTTCCAGCACTATGAGTGTACCATGCAATCTGGCCAGTTCCATTCACAAATATGCTGTGTCACTCTTTTCCCACCTGTCAGCCTGATATGAATGCCAAAATGGGAAAGAGCGGCATGCAACAGCTTTCCCATTACCCGTGGAGCTCATCAATCCAGTCTGTAGATGCACTTTGCTCATCTGCCCGCCAAGAAGTCAAGCACAAATATTACTTGAAAGTGCAATCTGTCATAAACCAACTATCCTGTCGGCTAACTGCTTGATGTGCAAGTAAAGTCCATTGTCATTAAAACAAATGGTTGTACACTCTTATTCATATTGTAAGAAAATTAGTTTTAATGAGTTTAACATGTTGCTACAAATGTTCAAAGAGCTGACCTTACATTTAGTTTTTTAAAAAGCCCATAATGGGTTTTTGGGCCTACTTTATTTTTGCTTTACTCCTTTCTAAATTACCATTTCCTTGTTCAATGCGTTAAAGCATTAGTAATTTCATTCCTAATGATAACAAGGCTTTAAACACACTATTAAATAATGTCGGTTTTATTTTAGCCTCTCCAAAATTAGCCCAACAAGCATAGAGTAGTACAGCTTATCTCTAAAGCCGCAGAGTGTCGTGTTCAGGCCGCTGTCTGTTCTGAACACGCTCACACTCCACATGTCTTTTGATGTTTCCCAGGTGGTGAATAGTGCTGAATTTGCCTCACTTGGCCATATACCGCTCTAGGAACACACTGCTGTTTTGTGTGCTGTGCCTTATCTACTCACACAATTGTTCCCATTAATGAGATTAACTGAAGACATTCAGGAAATTAGCTGCCATTTGCTGATTTGTTTCTGCCAAAATGGAGTGATTCTACATAAGTGTCAAATTTTACATCTGTCCCATAAAGATACAGTAATTCACTGCCTGCTTGATTCTTACTCAGGGGAATAATCTTGTGGCTTAACTTTGTTTTTTTTCCCCCTGCTTGTCCATTTTCATTATGGGTCTTTGTAGATGTGCCGGAGGGTGAACTGCAATAGTTTAGATTAGGAATCAGTATGTCAGAGTAAATAAAACAAGGTCTAAGGTCATTCAGCAGCAATCACGCCTATTGTTGGACAAGCGGACAAGCATATAATGGGCAATTCCAAAAAAGCCATTTTTTAAAATCTTTTTTACTTAAAATGGCTTTTAAGAAAAATCTTTCTGCAGTATTGTGCTTTGCATTGTTATCGTTTAGCTGTCATTGGCAGAATGCTTCAAATAAAGTGCCAGCCGATGTCCTAATGAGCCCACATTCTCTATACTTTGGAGGTGTTGCATCCAACAATTTCTGAAACAGACATCTGACAAACACATCAGACAGCGATGCCAGGTGAAGAGGTGAGAAGATGGCAGGATCTTAACTTCTCTGTCCAGCTTACTTTTCTGTGCACAACCAGCGAAGGCTTCCAAGGCAAGTCTCCCTCAAAACATCAAAAAAGATTATGGTTATGACAAAAAGTCTATTATGTGATGTAAAACTTGGTCTCAAGCTGTAGTCAAGAATTTGATGGACAAGGAGGGTACATATCCAGCTTTGTGTGGGTGTACCGTCTGCTAGGTTCAGCAACTTTGGCTGGATGTTGAACTTAGTCTCACACCTTAAACGCAGAAGTTCTTGAAACTTGCAAATAAGTTACTGTTTTTCAGCTGATATGCATTGTTAGTTGATGAGCTGTTTTTGCACTTGACTTTTCTGGCCATCTGTTTTAACAAACTGCAGCCACACCAACAGCTTCTCCGTGTAAGCCAGTTTGAGGTCGACTCTGAGTAAAGGTTCAGAAAAAAAAGTTAGACCTAGTCCAAACTGTGAAAAATGGGATGCTATCAGCACGCCCCATTTTTCACAGGTAGTCTGTTGCTTCCACTGTTGGGAATTATTGATCAGTCCTGGAAGGCTTGATCTATAGGGTTGTAGTGAGCATATCGACCAAGCAATCGAACAGCAGACACTGAGACTACAGCCCTTCTCCAGGCTGAAGAAATGATACATGGTCCTCCACCAGTGTGATGTACAACACACAGGCCCTCCTGTAGTGACACTGTTAATTATGAATGCTTTATGGATACTCACCTGCCGAAAGGAACTAAGAAGGCTTAATTTTTCCCAAGTTTTCCATGATTTTTATCGTTTTTAGCATTGCAATGTCTTGTAGATGCAAGTTTTCTAAGGAATTTCCTCCCATCTAGCGCCAGGAATGAGCTTGAATGCCAATAGGCAGAGAAGGGGCTTTGGATTTGTTGCACTGATTGAGAAGAAAACCTCACTCCTACCCCCCTGAATAATTCATTGATTGGCATATGGCGTGTAGAGAAAAGCCCAATGATCCCTGCATGTCTGTCTGTGTGTATTCTTATTTCAACTGTAGTCCACAATGAGTTCAATTGAGCGTGTTCCTGTTCCCTCCCATCAATGATTTCTGCACACTTTTACCCTCACATTTAACCATCTTTAACCAGCTGCACTAAATTTAGTCACTTAAATGTCATCTGGTTCTTACAACACTTTCACTCAATTGCTAAAAATGTCAGTTTCTCTCCAAAAGTATCATTCTGGCAGATAAAATCTTACATATTCATTATGACAAGCGTTCATGACAAGGGATAGCCAGACATGCTAAAGGAATTTGTGGGAGCTCTCCTGGTACACATTAACATAATGTGCTGTGATGTTTCATTGCAGTGGAAATGAGCATAGAAAAACTATCAGTAGCCTTTCTGTCAGGCTATAAGAATTATCTGTAGATCAAATAGCTGTTTTAATAGTGGTCAAAATGGCTTTTCAGTTGTCAGGAAATAGTACTGTCACTGCTAATGAGTGCAATCTAGACAACATGTGCATCCCAGCTGGCAATAAGAGCTCTCAGTCCGGACATTCTTCACACAGCCCACTGTGGGTGATTATCTATTCAAGGGGAGTACACTAACTCTTACCTGTCACTGCTACTGCTTCACACTAGAGAGAGAACTAATAACTTGCTGCACAAACATGCCTTCCAATAGCAGCAAATACTGAGCAGCAGAGGAGCATTTACCCACAAAAAAAAACACATTTTGGGAAAACTTTATCCATAAGTTATTGTCAACAGAATATGCTGTACTTTTTGGTCTTTTTCTTGAGTAAAACTAGAGACTGATCTAATGGCTTTTGAATGGAATAATTATCCAGATAAGTGTCGTACTGAATGATATGGTTCAGTGTTTTTAAAGGTTGCTTTTTATGACTAAGAGCACAGGGGAAAGCAGATCAGACAGTGCATTTTCTCTCCATATCTATTGATTTTTCATAGACAGTGAAATAATTTAAGGGGCAGTCACGGTGAGATCAAAGCATAAGGTGCAGGAACAGGACAAAAGGGGATTGTATGTGCCGTGAAGCAGAAAAAACATCCTCAGCACAATTTGCTTTCTACACAGCTTAAAGCAGAAATAAAGCGCCATCAAACAACAAAATGTGCCTGTTTCTTGCTGCTTTGACGAGACAAATGTGATCAAGCCTAGGAGATTAACACCAAAAACGTAAAATTTTAGTAAACCTGAGAGTTAGGAGCAAGGTTTGAAACATTTTGACCATGGAAGAATCACTTGGAATCAATAAAAGTAGAAATTAGAAATAGAAATTAGTATTTGAGACTCTAATAGCCAATTGTATGCTTTGTTTTTGCACTAACATGTATTGAGTCATAGTCAGATGAATTACCTTCTACTTAAAATGCACCGCCGTTTGTCCTCAGTCTGTCCGCCAGCCGGCCTGCTCTCCCAAGCGATGGGTGGCATGTGCAGTGTGTCCAGCCAAGCAGCATGCAGGCTTCGGCTCTCTGGTCTAAATGGCCGCGGATGGTGGCTGAATAGTGAACTGGTGGGAGCCTGGATGGATGCCTGGAGAAGATATGGGAGACCCCATCTTACTGCCAGAACATGCTGAGACACAGACCTGGCATTGTAACCCACCCAGAGGGGACCAAGTCTGGGCAATAGGATATTGTTTTCTCACTAAATAAACCAAGTCTAGGACCAGACAATGAGAAAGTATGGTCTAGCACTGGAGCCAGAATTATCATTAATTTATAGGTATTTTGCATGTTGCTTCCTGAGTATTGCACAGGCTAAGGACATCTTTAAAGACTATGGGACATGGTTGAAAAACAACTGGGCCAAATTAGACTGATAGTCTGTTAATTTCATCTTTATAAATGCAGCTGATACCGATATTGTCACCACATAATGTTTGACCGAAATTGTCATTGTAGTTGCTATATTTTTCTATGAACACTTGCACTTGTTGAGCTTTTGACTACTCCTACTACACACTTTTACAGTTAAGACGAGAATTTAACATGCATAAACACCAAAAACCATGTAACACCTGAAAAACATCTGCCACTGGCATGTTTTCCAGTATAGGCAAGATGGTGACCAGTAAGAGTGAGAAATGTGACGTTCTACACAATTTTGTTGAATACGATCATACCATGGGCACCTGTAGTGCACATATGTGCTAAAAATAATGGGTATAAGTACAGTAGGACAAGATTTGACATGTAGAAAATTGCTAGCATAATACTAGCTTAAAAATATGTAGAATTGTTGTTTAATGAGTAGCTAGCTGTTTGCTAACCTAGCAAACAGCTGGTTTTAGGGACTTTGAATGTAAGATGTTAGCCTTTCTACTGTGTAGCTGAATAAAACCCAGGTTATTATCAGAAGTACATGGCTTGTTTATAACAATAAAATATATTTATGTAAAACAGTTATATTGCTGTAAGAAGGTATAGGCCTTCCCAACCTCTTGCAGCTAACTTTATTTTTTTAAGCTGACTTCCAACCTTGATACCCTCAAGGCAAAAAATGACTCTTTCCACTCTATAGTGGTAGAAAGTCATGAGAAGTGAGCAATGAATAATATCATTCAAACTTATAATTTTCTTTCATGGTCTGTGTTGAACGGGCCTTTCTAATCTGTGTGGCACTGAGCTACAAAAATACAGTGACTTCCCATGGCTCATTTCTTTTTTTCTTACTTACCTGCAGTGATGCAAACATAACTTTAGCGTATGAACCAACCTGGACATCCGTTAGAATGATTCCTGAAGCTTTCTAAAAACCCTGAGGGGAGCTGGAATATTGCTTCACATATCCACTATAGCATAGATATGGTGTATTATGCAACTCGATCTGGGCTGGCCCATTAAACAGCACAAGCATGAAATCTAGGGCAGAACGCCCAGCATCCCAAGACGTGTCTGCAGCTTTGAAACGCCGGGGTGACGCTGAGCCAAGCTCCAACTGTGTCAGGCCCAGTCACATGCACGCAGCCATACAAACAGAAGTGTGTGGATATTTACACAGAGGCATGCGTACAAAACAGAAGACATGGACAGACATGTTTGCTTTCCTATATACCCTGCTCTATACAAATACTCATCATTCCTATGAATTAGAATTTGGTTCTCATCCATGCACAAACCCACTGTTATTATGTCTTCTTTCTTTTTCTTTTTCTTTTTTTAACTACAATTTTATTATTAGATATGTGTGGGTCCAAAAGGGAGTATGCTGCCTCTTATTTGAAGTTGTTCAGCAACTGTATTGTAATATGGGTGACAGTTTGTGTATGTATTATATGTAAAAAAAAACCTAAAAAAAAACAGCTTAATTGGAAAGTTCAGAGTGTAAATTGCCTATTGTCTAATTTCTGGTTTTTCGTCTCTTCAGCAGAGCAAAGATGATGTGTGAAGTGATGCCCACGATCAGCGAGGACACAGCTCTGAGCCAACGCGGCTCTCAGAGCAGCGCCTCAGACCCGGACTCACATTTTGAACAGCTTATGGTTAATATGCTGGACGAACGGGACCGGCTGTTGGACACATTGAGGGAAACTCAGGAGAGCCTCGGTCTGGCCCAGCAGCATCTACAGGATGTCATCTATGACAGAGACTCGCTGCAGCGGCAGCTCAGCTCCGCCCTGCCACAGGTAAGCAGCTTAAATCCCTGTTTTCAAAAGGTTTTTTAATATTATTGTGGAATCTTTGTATCCTTGACTTTTTGAAATTGCTGACATGACAAGAACAAAGGATTGACATGCAATTAAAGTAGGAAGCTGGAATAATGATGTGCTTACAAAGGATGTGTTGTGACTTCCATGACACTGGGATGTCGTCTTTGACTTATTTTATGTGTGTTTTGTCATAAATTTGCTATAAAAATATTAAAATATTGTCCATCTAAACTTTATACTTTCTAAAACTTTCTTTGGTTTTATTGTTTTAGTGTCCTCTTCACAACATAACCTAATTTCCAAACAATAGTAAAGGCTGATTGCCAATGACTTTATTATTGTAAGGCAAGTCAAATACAAAACCTTTGGTTAGTTTTATGAACAATTACTTGGGTTAAAACGGACCCTTTTACAAGAAGGCAAAAGTCTCCTTCCTGCATCTTTTTTCTTTCTTTCTTGTTTTCTTCATTGTCACAGAGAGGAGTGGATGCTAATCTAAATGTATGCCTAAGCTGTTTTTTAACCATCAAATCAATGTCTTATCTCTGACTTTGTAAACACTGTAGAGAAAAAAGTGTGAAAAGTCCAACTCTCATGATTGATAGAGGTAACATGCTGACACATGCATTTCCAGTGGATTATACAAATAAGAAGTACTTTTCAGCTGAAACTGGTTTTGGAACAAGTCTTGACGACAATACTGCCTTTCAAACATTTGTCATTTCATCAGACATTTTGCACATACGTAGTCATTCCCGACATAAATCGAACTTCACCCTCTCTTTAAATTAACCACTATTATCGTTTTTCATGTTGGGCACCTGTTGCATACAGTCTTGTGAAAAATTAAGTACACCTCATAGTTCAATAGCTTGTAGAATCACCTTTAGCAGCAATAACTTAACAATCCTCCCATAACGGCATTTTCTGTATGGCTTTCTCAGTGTTTCACATTGTTTACGGAGGGATTTTCACCCACTCTTCTGAACGGTGTTGCTTTACTTTATTAAAGTTTGTTGTCATCCATTTATGGACAGCTCTTTTGAGGTCCTGCCACAACATTTCCATTGGGTTGAGATGTGGACTTTGAGTAGTCAAACTTGTTGATGATCAGTTAATTAAGTACATTTGATTAGCAGCACCTGGCTGCTACTTACTGTCTTAATTCCTATGGTATCAATAAGGGTATACTTAGATTTTACAAGACTGTGAAAACTTGTTTTTCACATGAATGTAGAGTGTGGCTGTATTGCTTTTTATTTGCCTCACAAATTGTTAAAATATATATATATATATATATATATATATATATATATATATATATATATATATATATATATATATATATATATATATATATATATATATATTTCATTATGCTTAAATGAACAAGGCACTAGTACTGTGTTGTCTTGGAGTACCATATATTTTTCCAGTTTAGTGACTCTCACCAACCACAAATACATTTGTAATTTTAAATGAACTCAACACAGAGGGAGCTTATCAATTTTAAGACAATGAATTTAGTGTATTTGTTGCTTCCTGTAACTACAAGTAGGCTCCAATTACAACACCAGTTTCTTTTACATGTAGATAATTTTGTAAGTACTTGAGAGTGTACAACAAATTGCATATTAATGGGTTCTACTGTGCTCTTTTGCTCACTGGTTACGGATATCTGCAGTGCTGAGTTTACCCAACCTAAGTGTTGTTGAGATAAATGCATGTTTGAGATCATTTAAAATTTCAGGCATAACTGAACATTCAGTGTGCATTCGCCTGTGTGGGTTATATGACAATGGCAACCTGTCTTGTTTGAAAACAAATAATCGAAACACATTTGTGAGGATCTTTGAGCAATGCATACATAGAAGCCCTTATGTAATGATTCCTGCAGTAAGTGGAGATTAGCTAAAACTGTGTCAGTAATTCTAGTCACATGCCTTTCCCACTCTGTTTCTAAGAGACTCTGAGGGTTTGTCGGTAAAGAGGACTTTGTTCACAGGAGGTGCCAGACTTTTTTCTTTTTTTTTTCTTTTTTTTTTACTTCTTGCCCCTTGGCCTTCAGAATAATTTGAATTAACCCATTTTCACCTTTTCTGATTCAGATCTCTGGACCGTGTGTCCCAAGTGGGTAAAAACCTGCTTTTTACCAGAGTCAGCCTTTGCTATATTTGATCTTGAATTCATCTCAGAATGCAGGTTTGAACTTGGGGTTATGTGGTCTTCTAGCTCATGTTTTAGCCTCAGGGCTTTTATCCACCTCAGAAGTTACACGGTGAACAAAATACACAGTTGAGAGAACCAGACAGACAAAAAAAGCAAAAGTTAGGCACTAACAAATTCTGTTCATAGATGCTTTTGGGTTGTTATTTTTTTTAGCTTCTAGGACAGCCTACACACACTAAATAGAATAACAACAAAAGGCAACAAACCTACATCTCGTCCCATATTTGAATGCATGTCTTTAGGCAGTCTTATATTTCTTCTCCATCAAACATACTCACATTTTTTTTTCTCCAGAAAAAGCATCCAAGGTTGCCAAAGTGAAATAACATTTCAATTATCAGACAGTTTTGCTGATGTCCGCCGGCAGTAAAGTGCTACAATGATGTATGGGTTGTCACTGTGTAATGACAGAGCTGACATACTGTTCTGGTGCTCTTCCTGGCATCTGGATTAATTCAAACATCACTGGGATCTTCCTAGCAATGTCCTGGCACAAACGATTCTATTAATTATGTTGATGGTGTCTTATTGGGCTGCATGATATCAGCATTACTGCAATGGTTCACGAAGAGGTTTGTTAGACCTTGGCAATTATACAGAAGCATTTGGTGAAGGAAAGAGGTGCCCTGTTGTGCTTCTGTTTAATATGCAGCTGATAAGAGTTGTGCTTGCAGCTTCTGGCTTTTTGAGCAATAAAAATGAGATTATTTCTAAGAAGCAGCCATCACCTTTATTAAGGATGTCTTTGCTCTTGATTAGACTGAAATGATTTTACTGCATCTGACACTTCTTTTATAATGGGACTTCTTTAATAAAGATGTCATTTTGGGGGTCGGTAGTGCAGAACAATGCTCAGATAACCATGTAGTGCGATTCTTAAAAGAGGGCAATAGATAGCTTCCAGGTCTTTCTCCATTTTGTGTGTGTGATTGCTAAGGAGATGATGAATGAGAAGAGAAAAAGGTTTTTTGGTGGTGGTGGGGGGGGGCAAAAGTGGCCTCATTTAAGCAATAGGCAGGCTGTGAATGTGTCTTTACTGATATCACTCCTCTGTTCCTGAAGCCCAGAGCGCTGGCAGGATTAGATGTTGGCCCACCACAAACTTGCTTCCTCTTGTTCTTCTTTCTCTTTGTTCCTTCTCTCTCTGTTTCTGCTGTGGCCACCTTTTTTTTTATTGTTGTGTTGCACTTTGCCTTGCATCTCCCTCTTCTCCTCTGTTTTTCAACTCTCTCTCTCCATCCGAGGTCACGGCTCCGCTGCTCGTCACGACACTTTCGACTCATCGGAGTGACATTTGCCGTCCCTGACGCTTCCAGCAACACATCCCCGCTTACATGCATAAAAATTCGGCAGTACCCCTGGCCCTTCCCTGATATGCCTCCCCACCCCTACTGCCGACTGTCCCTTGTCTGTCCATTCTAGATTTCATCAGCCTATTTTGTTGTATCACAGTGAAATAACAGAGACAACCATTATTTGTTTGTCATGCACTCAGTGCTGCGTGACATGCTTTTTCTGCAAAGAGGCCTCTGTGGTAAATGGGGAGCACTGCTGTCATGTGAAAAGCCTCATATAGGTCCACATTTTGCATTGCTCTGTGTTGAATCTGGAGCCTCTTGGAAACAGAAATATTCTACACCAATACTGAATAAACAGTTTAAAAGAAAAGTGTTCAGACAACTCAAAGCCTGTAACACCATCCACATGTGAGCCTTCTCCATCCCCCAACAGTGCCTGTATTGTGACACATGCAGGGAAACTGGCAGACAGGCAGCTTTCTCTGGAGCGCTCAGCTGTGCGTTACTGTACTGGAAGGACCCTGAGGGGCTGCAGAAGCCTTCTTCCCATGCTGTTTATTTACTTTTGCCAAACATGGTCTCATGAAGTCTGCTGTTGCTGCTGCTGCTGCTGCTAATGCTCTCCTAGCAGCTTCCAATCCTGCTAATCCTCCTCAATGGCACCAGGCTCTAGATTTCTGCAAATACAGATCTGGGTTGTAGTTATACAGATGTCTAGTCGCGGAGATATTCTGAAGACAGAAAAAAATCATGTTTAAAGCTAAGCAGTATTGTAAATAAATTTCTTTCACAGTCAAAGGTAATAAAAGAAAGAATATACTAACCTGCTGATTTTAAGATGTAGGGAAGTGAAAGAAATCACATGACGCGATGGTGTTTTAAGACATATATACGAAGAGACATGCAATATTTTTTAATGCCAATGAAATATATGATGAGACTATATCTTAAGGATCAGTGCATTCTAATCCCGTGCCATCAAATAAAGCTATTTTGTTACAAGCCACCTGCGTCTCACCATTACACATGAAGTGTCCTTTGGCATAGGCGCCTTGACGGACCATTAGCAGTATTATTGGCCATGGAGAGATTACGGTCGTGGTTTACGGGCCTATAGAGCTCATGTTAGGAGGCTGGATGTTGTAGAAGTCACAGACTGTGGTTCATGTCATTTTTGGAAATCTGTGTTGTGTGCTTGTCTCTCTCTTTTTTTTTTAAACTTTTGCACTTCACGCTCTGGTTGAATTCAGACACTGAAATGTATGTGGTTAATGTTAGAAAAGTTTCTTCAATAGTAACCCTGCATGTTTTAAAATGCTCCTCACCCCAGTGAGCTTTAATGTAATGCGAATGGGTCCTTCACCAGCCTCTTTTAGTGTTGGCAATGGGAGACCTGCCTTACTATTGCCATTGCTAAGGGATAGCTTGCAGTGAGATAAATGAAGTACTGCTAAAACAGCAGTTCCCCATTTATGCATCTTTAGGCATGAGTTTGTTTTCTAGGCTCAAAAATAGCAACTCTTAATCTAAACAGTCTCTAAACTGAGTTCATTCAGTTCACTGGTCATCAATAAAAACAATATTTGCTACATTTGATTCTCACATATTTTGGTGCCAGTGTTTTTATTGTGTAAACATTACATCTTAATTTTTGATATCAGACACTGCGGCTGTTTAAATCTCATTGTTTGGACTTTCCAAACTGATAACAGATGTTGATTCTGCTTCTGGCCAACAAAATAGTAATTAGATACCAGCTGATCTGAAATGAAAGCTAGGACTTGGCTAAATTATTGTATGGGTAGGTGTCTATTGATCGGTGGCTTGCTCATTCATAACATACTGCTTTCAGGAGAATATGTAGTGTGTTGCTTGTATCCCTTGTATAAAATAATGACTGAGCGTGAAAATATGCTTTGATTTCAGACAGTAATTTCAGGCTATTGTGTATTTATCTAAAGGTTACATACATCTCTGGTGTTTCTTCGTGTTTATTATGTTATATACTGAATTATATGATAATGTCATATTGTGTACTATATAATTATATCCATGGATGCCATAGTATGTCACCACAAGAGCATCCCTATTAAAACTTTACCCATTTTTCCTAAATGACTGTTTGTAATCATGGATCGTACCACTCTGTGGAACTTCGTGGGGGTGAATGTTGAATAAAGAGGGAAGGCGTTGGGAGTCAGGTATTAGGGTGGGAGACGGAGAAGCTGTGTGAAAAGAGCAGTGCTGAAATGAAGTTGACTAAGCTTGAGAGTGGATGCGGGAGAACCTTTCTCTCCTTTACTTTCAAATTTTATTCCTGCTCACGACTTCCCCTACGTCTGCCCCCACCCTGTCTCTCTTGCATGTACGGGAGGCCCTTTTGGCTCCAGCAGTCAGCCAGTCAGCTGGTCTCCACCGCCAGTGCAGCACATGATTTTCCATGATTACTGTTATTGTTTGTGCCCCAGTTCATGCTGCCTGCAGGGTAGATCTGCAGATGATGCATGGCAGGAAGAGAGGAGGAGACTGCGAAGACAGGCAAGCGTGGACAACACAGGCATCTACCAGCAGTAACAGCCTTCCTTAAGTTGACCAACTTCAGAACATATTATAATACCTACATTATATACAGCATAAAAATGCATGTACAGTTATATAATGCTGCAAAATGTGGCCGTTACTTTATTGATGTCCTTAGTATTTTCTTCAGAAAAACTAAGCCCTCCTCATTTTTCTGCGCAATTTACCTCCAAAGCCTCTTCTCCCCTCTCCTCTTCTTTTCCCCTTTAAACTCCTTGGCACATGCGCAATGCACCTTACACTGTTTCTAATAGCAGAGTTCAGAGAGTTGATCAATACCCTTGAAAGGTTAGGGTGTGATTAAGTAGACAGTTCTAGCCCTCTGGATGAATCATCACTGCTCGGGCCAATGCCAAGCACTAGATTCTGGTCTAGTGGCTTGGCAGGGGAAACAGAGGAAGTAAGGTGAGGCTAGGGGTTCTGCTCAGATACACCAAGGTGACAAGACGGTGCAGAAGGATCTCCTGCAGATGTAATTATCTTTCTAATGAACACCGCAGTGTGGTGCCAGTGTGCTGTAAAGTCATGGAGCTCCAGGAACAGTAGATCAGATGAACAAGGAAACAGCAGCTGCTTGCATGTTAAGTTCCTTTTTGGTTGGCTGATTAGCTATAATTTTAAAAGTCAAAATGAACTTTTTGACTTGCCACACAGCGCTGGTTACTTACTTGCTTATACTGGCCTCACTCACCCCAGACATAATTTTCATTAAAAAGATAGATATTCTATACTATATCATACTTTTGGCAATAAATTAGACTTATGTGGTTCCAAAGTCTTAGAAATGAATAGTGAAATATACTGCAGGTCATTTTTGTTTGGATTTATGAAAAAAAACAAAAAACCCTCTCAGTTAATTTTATTAATCCTTCAGCGTTCTGCTCAACCAGTTGGTAGAGCACATTTTCAGGCCATACTGTATATCTAACTGAGGCTTTCACTGAAATTGACCTACCTTATTGAGTCTTTTCTACCAATTGGTTTACATCTGTAATCCCAAAAAATCCACCAGAAAGCACTGTGAATGTAAACGGTTGGCTCTTCTTATCCCGCTCCCAACCAGGAAGTCAGAAACAAAAAACCATCCAACATATTTTGAGTGTTTTTGATGAAACTAAGGTAGGACGATATTTTTTGATGTATGATGGTGTTAGAGGACTTACTAAACAGATGTATTCACTTGACAGCAAAATTAGAATTTCATGTTTAACAAGCACTATATGGACGCCAAACAATTATATGGCTAAAAATCACATGGTCCTGTGGCATGATACTCATGATACCATCCATCTTCAACCACAGTGTGTTTGAGGTCATGGTTTCATATGAAGCCACAAGGGCTGGCACTCTCCACCAGTATAGTGGCAACAAACCACATGAGTGGGGCTTTAAATTGTTCTGCCAAGCAAGTTCATCTGGCATCATCCACGACTTGTTGCTGTATCAAGGGGGGTCTACATTCTTCAGTGCTCCCCTCAGTGAAAAGGAACAGAAGTTACCTCTAGGGGCCGAAGTGGTAAAAAACACTATGCAATCCCATAAAAGAACCTCAGCTCTTCACAAGTTTCAGCTTGGTCCAGAACTTGCACACCTCAGGTGCATTGGTACTGTATGACCAAACTGCACCGGTGGAGCTCCCCTGATGGCAGACAAAGACTTGATGAAGAAGGGCCATGGAGCCTGTTATTACAGGCTCTGATGAAGGTCTGTTTGCAATAAAATAGTTTGACAAGAAATGTTTCAACCTCCTACACAATGCCTGTGGGTTCATGCTTCTTTCATCGGTCAAACGGTGGAGCAAAGAGTCCAGTGCAAAGATCACCATTCCATGCCCATCACTCAGCCCTGTATATAATTAGCATATGGGAGGAATGAAACTTTCTGATATGCTATTACACTTGTATAAGACAAGTTATAAGTTACAAGTTAAGGAGATGGCATATTCCACTGTTGGGATACATCCTTGACTTGAATACCTGGTCTACAAGAGGGACTGTGCCCTACTGGACCCGAAACCGATGGCTCTCAAAAGGTTTCTGCCTGGCTGTCTCTGAACCAAGTTAACAAGCCAGCATCTAGAGTTGGACAACCATGATTCAGCTCTCCAAGACCACAGAATAAATGCTACACCCTAAGACCCCAACGACCAAAACCACAAGCAGAACAGCTTGATTTGCACTGTTTTTATTAATTTTTTAAAAAACAAAAATGGCTTTGCACAGTAACATTCAATCAGAAGTGGCCTGGTTGTCAGCATTTTGTGCTGTTTCACATTTTTCACATTTGCAGATTTAAAAAAATGTATTTTGATGTTTGATATAATACTTTCCTTTAATGAAATGAAAACCAGCAATGGTCACTGGCATGCTACTAGAAATAAACTGTATCCAATGCTCTGGATAGTTTTTGTTGTTAATTTAATTATAATTTGTCCCTTTTTTTTCCCCAACTGTATTATCTGCTGTACTTGTATTTGCATTTCATACGTTTACCATTAAGTGACATCTCAACCATTTGGTAGAGAACAATATTTTAAAAACTACAGGATCTATTGAAAGATGTATTACTCACCCAAGCCAATAAGAAATGAAAACAAAAAAAATTTCCATTGCTTTTTTCTTAGTGTGGACCCTTAAAGGGTTTAAAAAAACACACGTTGGTGCGTCCCTCCTTAAACTTGTCAAGAAATAAAAATGTTTGATTAGCTCTTTATCACTGTATGGTGAGGCCACATGTATATTACTGTTAGCTTTCACCACCTTAGACCAAGAGCTTTTAGGTTAAATTCTTCCAGCGCCCTACAAAATAGCTCGTTCCTTGGCAGTGATAAAATCTCCAGTGATGACTGTTTGATGTAAGCTAAAGATGCACTTATTAGTGGAAAGGGGGAGAACACCACAGCAGCACTCTTTCAGGCTGCCTGCAGAATTATTAAAAGGAGTCTAGAGAAGGGACGTAATTACTCAACCATGAAAGACCCAGTTGTAGAATAAAATATTTGGTGTTGCTAAGCTGCTGCTTTTAGTTGGCGATTGTAAGGTATTCATTTTCAGTGTTTCTCCACATACCATATCAGTCCTAAAAATCTTGCATTGCACGCATCTTAAATGAATAAAAAAATTTTGGACAAATCACATGTATCTACAGGAACTGTTCGTCAACTGGCAGATTTGTCCGTCATATGAAATCACATGATTTTATTTAGTGTTTGGGGGGGGGGGGTTATTTTATTTTTTTTATACATTTTAATTAGTGTTTTAAGATTGGACATTTTGGTGTCACAATTTGGAACTGAAACAGAGATCTTCACTGGTAGGGGAGGCAAAACAACCTTACAAATATACCCCTGAAGGCCGCTAAAGTGCTACTGGTAGAGGATGACAGCTATGTCAGTGTTAGCATGCTAAATGCTATGCTGGAACAGCAATGGGAGTTTTACAAAGATCAGATTCATCAACAGCAAAGTAAAAAAATAAAGTCCAACACTTGCTGAAGAAGAAGCTGGGCCTGGACAGTGACAGCATTCAAATTGAACTGGCCCATGCAAGGAGAGAATGGACAAGCCAGACAGATTGTGATCAGATTACAAAGATTTAAAGATAGACAATTAATCCTTTTATCTGTCAGAAAGCTGAAAGGTACCAGTCTTTATATCAATGAAGATTTTTCATCCATCAGGAACAACAGAAAAGAACTGTTACCGCGGCCAGAGACAGAGGTGATATTGCCGTCCTGAAAATGTTAAATTAAATGTTAAACCGAGGTCCCAGAACGCTGAATTTAAAAATTAGACTTTCAGTGATTTTTGTCATTTCTAGCTGTTATGATTCATCAGTTTGTAAATGGCCGACTATATGCTTATTCCCGGATTTTCCGGAAATGGATGGTTATAAGTTGTATAGGAAAGACAGAAACAGATTTGGAGGGGGCGTAGCTCTGTGTATTAATGACAATATGGCATGCAAACTGCATACCCTATGACTCTGTCTTATACAGGATGCTATTATGAATATTGAGCAATGCCAATTTAAGTTTGAGGCAGTGAATGTTGAGATGGTGGAGCGATTATTAATATCACTTCCTGATGATACATCCTCAGGTTTTGATAACATAGACAGTAAACTGCTCAAAGTTGCAGCCAAGTTTGCTAAGTTTTCTTCCTATATGACATGTATTTAATCGATGTTTGGCATGCAGCTTATTTCCATTACAGTGGAAAGAATCGAAAATAATTCCAATTACTTTTTGATTGATAAAATGAAATGTTATGGATTTTCACCAGTTGCTCTGTTCTGGATGAAAAGTCATTTATCTGAAAGGAGGCAAAAAGGTTTATTATAACGGTTATTTCTCAGATGGCTGCGACGTGAACTGTGGTTTAGTCCAAGGCAGCTGCCACGGTCCACTTCTCTATTCATTTTTCATGAACAATCTGCCATTTATCTCGGGTAAATCTCTTCTTGTAATGTATGCCGATGATTCCACTATGTTTTATTCAGCTAACAAGATTTGCTGAGCATGTTTGACTGGACAAGCAAAAATAACATGATTCTAAATGTATCTAAATCTTAGTTAATTGGAAGTAGACAACGTTTGGTAAACAGTCCACTACTGAATCTTCCCATAGCTGGATCAATATAAGAACAGGTCACCCAGATCAAACTACTTGGTGGTGCCACCTTTCATGGTCTCAGCACATGGGAAAATGGGACAGGGAATAGCTAGCTGGCTAGGAAATGCTTTTTCTACATCACTTCCTCAATCCTGAAAGATGTTATTAATGCACTTGTTCAATCATCTGGTCAGCAGCTAATAAGACGGACCTTAGCAGACTTCAGTTAGTCCAGAATAGGGCAGCCAGATTAGTGTTAAGATGGATCAAATGCATAATTAAAAAACTTTTAAAAAACATTTTTGGCTTCTAGTACAAGCCAAATTATACTATGGCTTACTTTTATTTATAAAGAAAGCAATACTGTTAAACACACCATATTCCTTCTCTGCTCAGCTGCAGTATCCAGATGAAATACAATTATTTTTAACAAACTGAATTTTAGTAATTCCTCGAGCCAAAAGCAAATTTTTGAAAAACTGCTGTATGCAATTCCTAATTTAAAAAACACATAAAAGCCTATTTACACAGTTTTTCATTATTGTAAATATCGTAAGAGGGCAAGGTTGTGACCTGTTTTTGATTCTTGTGTATTGTGCCTCAATGTTCTTGATATTTGCATGCTCATATTTTTATAACTGTAAAATATTACTGTGGATGTAAGAGCCAAATCATGTGGACATCTTTCCATCTACTTTATTAGATTATACTTGAGGGCCCCAGGAAGACTAGCAACCACTATTGTGGAGGCTAATGGGGTTCCTTATATATAAATAAATGCATAAAGCAAAAAGAAACTTTGTATTATAAATTACTACTGAAAAAGGTCAACTGTAGCTGTCATTTCACTTTTAAGTAAACATTGAAATAGTGACATTTATTGAATAATCTCTTTTCTTTAAAAAAAAAAAAAATCCCCATAAACCTTTAAAAGTGAATCATTCGCACTTAGGAAAAGACGTGCGTGGGCAGACGCACTCCACAGATTCTGACGTCATCTTCTCCGGTGAGCAGAAGTGCGTGTTGAAGCTTTTTTTGTTTGTAGGTGGAATAGAAAGGAGGATCTGCGATAGAGTTTGCATCACTGTGGGGAGAACTTGGGCATGACTCAGATTCTGGAGCTAGGAATACAGAAATACTTAAATCTTACTCTACATACGCACATGCACACTCCCAGAACACACACTTGTTCTTCTTGCAGGCTCTGCCTGAATGAATTAGAGAACTGGTCCCTTGAGAGCCACTTAAGTGAGTGAAATGAGGTTATGACCAGTACTTGCTGTGCTGACCTGAAAACGTAATCCTCCCTCCAAAAGCCACTAAATGTGTTTATTTTGACTCAACCACTGAAAAATATACACTTGTCATTTGCTAATGGTAAAAGTATAAATCAGTTGGTTTCATCCTGACATATAGTTATTTAATTACTGCAGAGTAGGCTGACTGAGGAGGAATCGAACCAGTATTCATTCATCTGTCGCAGTTACCACAATTTCCTGAAGACATGTTAGAAAATAAGTGTAATAATTTGATTCTTGTGGTATTTGGCAGCTGCACTTGATTTTTCGGTGGTATAGGCTGGTGTTTCCGACCATGCAGCTGGTCCCCATTAATGGATACCTTTTTAGCTTCAAAATGTTCCACTTGACAGCCAGAAATAGATCATGATGTCACTGACTCTTGGCACTGACTGAGAATCTCGTTCAAGTACTCCTAAGAGAGCCAATCCCATGATGATGTACTTGCTTCACTGCCTCGCAGTGCCCACTTATAATGCGCTGTGACTAGCTGTGTAAACCTGATGTGTGATTAATAAGAAATTACTGTCATGGGCTGGGTCTGTGACCCAGCATTTTGAGTTCATGATATATTGTGTATTTCTTTTATTAGTATGGGGAAATGTTAGGTTCTTGTTTTGTATTATTAGTTAGAACTTGAGGCTTCATGTTTTGTCATTTATCGTTTGGGTTAAGCTCATCTAGCTCCTTTTAAAACCCCTAAGTGGTTCAGCCTTAGTTTTGTTATTGATCCCCGCATTTCCCCTTTTCCCTGGGCTTTGGTCTCACCTGCCATTTGTTTCATGTCTCATGTGTCAAGCCCATGTTGTTTGGTCTGCCTCATCATGTTTCCTGTGTTATGTTGTAAGAGTCCAGTATGTTCTTTGTTCATTGTATTTAGGTTCCCTTCCCCTGCCTTGTTATTAGGTTCATGTGTGTCAGTGGTGTTCCGATGTGTTAATGTTCCCATTGTTGTTTATTGTGTCATGTTTCTGGTTGATGCTGTCATGCTTGTGTCTTGTCATGTTTTTCAGTTTATTTTGAAAGTCCAGTTTTCATGTCATTGTGTTTGAGTTTACATTTCCTGTGCATCGTTATGTTCATCCTTGTCAGCTGTTTCCTCATGTGTCTCGACTTCCCCTGATCACCTCATGTGTGTATTTAAGTCCTCTGTTTTCTATGTTTCGTTGTCAGGTCGTCTGTTTGCATCCCCATAGTGTTTTTGTCATAGTTTATTCAGTGTTCATAGTTTGTCATAGTATTTTCACTGAGTTTCTTAGTCCTTTAGTTTTCTGAGTGTTCACAGTTTTCTTAGTTTTCATGGCTTCATGCTTTTTCATGTGCCAACATCCAAATAAAGGATCGTCTTCTGTTCACTCAGGAACTCCGCCTTTCAGTGTCTCCTTCTGGGTCCTGTAAACTAAACTTATCGGCGCACCCCGCCGTGACAATTACAGCTCTAAAAAGAAGCGTGTGTGAACATTATGAAAGAACGGCTGCTTATTTCTAATACTATTAATGTTGTTAATTTTTTTTCTAAAGCTGCTGTTTTTTTAATATTACGCGTACACCGATAAGGTGGGTCAGACCAGTGTAACACAAGCCACAGATACATCAGGACATCCCCACTGTGACTTCACTCACAGTTTTGGATTTCCTGTTTGGAAAATGTTACCCTTTTGGGCTGATATAATTCACTACATAGTAATTGCATTAAAGATACCCCAAAAAAGCACCAGCAAAAATGATAAAAATGATAGAGTATAGTTCAGTGACTTGAATTAGTAAAGGTAAAGCCTAACAGGGAGCGACCTAATTGGCACCCAGTGTTGGGAAGGTTACTTTTAAAATGTATTCCACTACAGATTACAGAATACATGCCCCAAAATGTATTTTGTAACGTATTCCGTTACGTTACTCAATGAGAGTAACGTATTCTGAATACTTTGGATTACTTAATATATTATCATGCTTTTTACAACTGCATGAACATTCTGTTGCTGTGTGATTTATTACTATTACTGAAGGTCCGCGGCTCCGAACCATAGTAAAGGGACCTCTGGCTAATACGTGGGTTCCGTGTCGGGCTCGTAGCCGAAAAATAGAGACAGAGAGAGGCGTTGAAAGGCTGCTCCAACGGAACTTATTGTTTTCGGAGGAAAACACGAACACAGTGTACAGTCGAGTCTTAATAGCTTACTTACAAGTGGGCTCGTCAGGCACTCTCCTTGGCTGCAGTAGTTATTGTTTCTGCTCGGTGACAGCTCGTACTTTTCCACTCACATTTTTCTCCCTCCTCGCTAGGGATGGGTACCGGTGTGGTTCTGACATAAACGGTAGTAACCAGACCGAAAAGCAGCGCACATTTCGGTGCTTTTTTTTCCTGAGCTGTGATACACTTCTAGCCAATCATTTTACGTTTCCGAGGATAGTAGGCGGGGCCAGGTATGTACATTCTGTTAGAGCAGAGCTCCAGATTAAAAATGTCCAAGGCGAAGCGGTCAAAAGTCTGGCTGTACTTCACAGCAAAATATGCAAATTCAGCAGCCTGCAACAAGTGCTTTAAGCCGATACTGTGATACTGTCAAAGGAGGTAACACCAAGAATCCGATTAAACAGCTGGCAACGCATAGCGTTTTTTTTTAAAAGCCGAGAAATGCGCCGTATTTGATAGCTTGCTGCGAGACCTCACACTGTGCACGTCGGGTGGGTTGACAGTTATCGGACCCGGAGCAACATCCCCCAAAAACCCGAAGAATAGAGTCCTGGCCCCTAGCCCTGCCAGTGTAGCAGAAATGATGAGGATGATGATGCAGCAGCAGCCGTTCTTCTCTGCGTGAGTAGCTTAATGTTGTTCATGTGTAATTTACGTTGAGTAGGCTAAACACGTTATTACATTAATGCATGTAAGGTGAACTAGCAAACATCATCATAGCTACATGCGGCTGTCCTCTTGTTTGATGGCAGATACTCCCTTCACCCTGGACAAAAAGGCTAAAATGACCAAAGAAAAAGTGGGAAACAGTTAAACATGAGAGGTTTTTGGACAAAGTTTGTGTTTTTTCCATTGTTTAAGCACTGCTTCCAGCCAAGAGTGATACCATATATGCCCCATAGCTGCAGAAAAGGCTAACATTGTTATATTTTTACAAAAAACAGCTGAACATGAGAGGTTTTTGGGCAAAGTTTGTTCTCTCCATTCTTTAAGCACCGGTTCGAGCACCGTTTAAGCACCGGCACCGTTTCAAAAGTACCGATTTGGCATCGGTATCGGATAAAACCTAAACGATACCCATCCCTACTCCTCGCGCTCACAGACACATAACGGGTATGGCAGTCCATTCTCCCTGCAGCACGGACTACACTGCTATAAGGCCAGTGTTGGGAAGGTTACTTTTAAAATGTATTCCATTACAGATTACAGAATACATGCCCCAAAATGTATTCTGTAACATATTCCGTTACGTTACTCAATGAGAGTAACGTATTCTGAATACTTTGGATTACTTAATATATTATCATGCTTTTTACAACTACGTGAATATACTATTGCTGTGATTTATTACTATTACTGAAGGTCCGCGACTCCGAACCGTAGTAAAGGGACCTCTGGCTAATACGTCTGGCTCGTAGCCAAAAAATAGCTTTACTTTGTTGTCTGGGTCAACTTTGCTTGCGACAGACAGAGAGAGGCGTTGAAAGGCTGCTCCAACGGAACTTATTGTTTTCGGAGGAAAACACGAACACTGTGTACAGTCGAGTCTTAATAGCTTACTTACAACTGTGCTTGTCAGGCACTCTTCTTGGCTGCAGTGGTTATTATTATATTTACATGCATCCAGCTCCCGTTTTTGCTCGATGACAGCTCGCACTTTTCCTTTTTCTCCCTCCCTCGCTCACAGACACATAACAGGTATGGCAGTCCATTCTCCCTGCAGCACGGACTACACTGCCCATGATGCTACATTCTTTAGAGCTATACCTGTAGCATTCTGCCTATTAGCTTAGCACAACAACAACAACAAAAAGGCGCTCTCTCACCCAGGAAACATACAGAGAGAGCGTCACCCTGTAACCATGGCAACCCTAACGCTGCCGCCTGGAACTACAGAACGTAGCTGTCAAACAAAACCCAAACAGTCCTGACCCGCGACAAAATGAAACAGGAAAGTACCGCAGTGTAATCCATTTATTTCAACAAAGTAACTGTATTCTGAATACCACCTTTTTAAACGGTAACTGTAACGGAATACAGTTACTCATATTTTGTATTTTCAATACGTAACGGCGGTACATGTATCCCGTTACTCCCCAACACTGTTGGCACCACCTTGTAAGTCTTAAGTACGTTTGATAAAAATCCCCCTCCCCTCATACAGTTGTCATGACCAAAACATTTTTTCTAATACAGGCTGTAAACATAGTATAAAGTTGGAGTCCACTGTATTTAACATATGAGTCTATGGGGATTGATGTTCTTGTAGCCAGCATCAGATGGTTTGGTTTGTTTGTTTTTTCTTTTTGCTGCTCTTGAATCTGCCACCTCTTGTTGTATATGATGTAATCTGTGATGTTGTTAATGATGTCATGTAATTTAAATTGAATCGCCTCAGTTTGGGGACTGTTGGTTCGATAAAACATAATAATACCTTTCAAGATGTCACCAGACCAAGATTAGCTGATTTCGAATACGCTTGAAACTGATTTGGTATAGTGTGTTTTTAAAAGAGTATAAACTGTGTATAAAGAAGCCATATTGAACCTTATATATTAACCTTCCAGTGTTTAGTAAATCCTGGTGTGCTGGATTATTGAGCGATATGACTTGTTTAATTTTAATATCTAATAGTGCCAGAGTTATGATGTTAGTAGAACAAGCTGGTTGAGTAAGCCTGCCCCATTTAGCCCCCCAGCTACCTCTGAGGCCACATATGCATTTACTTAAATAAGCTTAAACAGCAGAGTTTTTTATAGCATCGACAAATTACATATTTATGACTTTATTTCAATACGAAAACATTGTGACAATTTTCAATGTGACTTGCTCTCACTCTCTAAGGATTTGATCCACCGTGCCGCTCCATAACTGCATTGTCCCAAGCTTTCATCACCGTACTCTGTCTCCCTCCTCTCTCTGTGGCAAACATTCCCAGCGCTTCCCTGCAGAGAACCCACATCCAGCCCACTGATGTGACTCAGGTGTCCCGCTGAACCATATGCCTCCCCCTGCCAACAGCGTGCATCACAGCATCACACTTTATAATGTCACGCCTAATCACATGTCCTCTGTTAGGTAATGCATTGTGATCGCCAATTCATGTCTAGGCTGTGCTGCAGGGCATTATGGATTCAGTGAACCATAGATGCTTGACGTAATTAAGTCATGGCTTGATATTTTACAGCTTTGAGGCAGTATCACATCATTTGAAGTATCCCAGCTTTTCATTGGTGCTGCTTTATGTATTTAAACTAAATGTAGGCTAAGGTGCTTTTGAAGGTCTGCCCCATCTATAAACATGGCAGACTTTACAATATATGAACATTAAGCATTGTATAGACTGCCTGTTAATGCAGTAACTGTTCAGTTCTGGACAGTTTTCCATTATGTTTTTTTCTGGTGTGATAGCAGAAAATATCCCAGTGCACGTGAGATGAAAAAGTGATTGTCTTTAAGACATCTGTAAATTGCATTCTGGCAGCATCCTCTGCAACATCAAAGAGCTAAGGTGTCTTCCTCAAGGCATCATTTTGCGCTTATATACAGGATGTTGAATAAATCACAAAAGCAACAGTTTCCCAGCTGGCAGCTACGCGGCAGTATACAAGAACAATGGAGCCATGTGATGTATTGCATTTCAAGGAGTTTTTCTCGCCTGGAAAGTGTGTCCGGTCGTGTCTGATTTACTATGGCTGTCACTGTTGCTGTCTCCACGTATCATTTACACCTGACTGCAGCAGGTTTCCTGCCTAGTCAAAGGAAGTCTGGCGCCTGTAGGAAGTCACAGCACAGTAGAAAAGTAGATAAGGTAATCTGTAAAGTTAGAGCCAAGTTACATACCCACCATTGCTTCTTTTAAGTTTTATAGTCTCAAGTAACACAGTGATTATTGGATTGGATCATTACTGGATGGCACAGCTTGATTCAAGCTAGGTTGCCATACTGCTTGTAGTGTCAGAGGAGACTGAATATTTTATGGTTATTTTTTAGAAGTGAAAATGTTTTCCTGGAGCAGATGCTTGTGGTGTTTACAGTTGGAATAGATAATATCATCGCAGCTCAGAAAAGACACCTAGAATCTGTTAAAATTAACCTTGAGGCCATTTTAATTAAATTCAGTGAATTGCATTTAAATAGTGCTTTGAGCACTGTTGCCTCACAGCAAGACTGGCCAGCTGGGGCCCTTCTGTGTGGAGGTTGCGTGTTCTCTCTTTGCTCGCGTGGGTGCTCTATGGGTACTCCAGCTTCCTCCCACAGTCTAAAAAAATGCATGATAAGTTAACTGCTATTTCTTATTCTTTTTGCTGCTCCCTTTGGGGGTTTCTACAGTGGATCATCTGCCTCCATTTCACCTTATGCCTAGTAGCCTCCTCTGTGAGACCAAACTTCTGCATAACCTCATGGTGGATATGAGTGGGAATGGTTGTTTGTCTCTGACACATAGAGACTGGCGACCTACTCAGGGTGTACTCTGCCTCTCGCACAATGACAGCTGTGATAGGCACCAGCACCCTCACAACCCTGAATTGGATCATTTGAAAAAGACAGATGAATTAATGGATATATGTGAAACAACAACAGAATTCTTAGCTTAGGAGTCCTACATACATTTTGATATGTATTAAAAAGAACATTTTTACTAGCTGTGGGGTAAAAACATTTTTGCATTAAAAATAAATAAATAACTAAAAAAACAACTGAAGTAAGATCATTTTATTTTATTGGATAGAACCTGAATTGGATCATAGGGTGTCTGGTGATTCCCACTTCTAATTTTTACTAGACTCCTTAAACGCCTGTTTGGAGATCAAACACCAGCACAAAAAAGGCTTTGTGCCCCCCCCCCCAAAGATGTAAAGAATAAGGGGTGGCTCAAGACTTTTGCACATTACTGTATCCCTACAGCACCATTTAAGAATTTTAATACAAATGTAAAACAATAAAACAGAGGATGAAAACCGATATCTTCCTCATTGTTTGATTGTTGAAACTTCAGCACGCGATGGGCTCTACTGGATACCTGTGTTAGAGGATGGCTGGGCAGCGGTTAATAAGCATCAAGTGTTAGTTAGCCGGTCTTGTTAACAGCACTTTGTGGCCCGATTTTGCACTGTGATAATCATACCCTGGCTCCTTTCGAAGACGAGGCCAACCCTCCCACCGCTCCAGCAGCTGCCTGTTTTGTTGCCAGTACTGAGAGCAGTCATTTGGTCTCCGCCTCTTGTTGCCAGCTGCAGCCCAGCCAGCTTCTATCACAGGTATCCAATAGGGCACATCATGTACTGCAGCACAGGCATTTCCGCTCTACTCTCGTGCCACACTTAAGCTGCCAAATTCTTATAAGCACTACAGAAATAATAACCACCTAAAGTGCTTTGAAGCAAGGCATCTTAGGTTCATGCATTCTTGTACTCATACTAAGTACCGTATTTCCCGGACTACAAAGCGCACCTGAATATTAGCCGCACAAGCTAAAATCAGGGGAAAATCCTGTTTTGTACATACATTAGCCGCACCTGACTAAAAGCCGCAGGTGTTTCAATGTTGACTTATCATATGTAAGAGAATATGCACAAAGGGAATTGTCAGGAAAGAGATGGCTGTTTGGAGACACACCCCTTTTATTAATATTTTGAAAAACAAGTTATGGGTACATATTTGCACATGTAGTACATAACAGTAACCTACAGCACACCAGAAAAATAGATTCGGACTACCTTTTAGGCTCAGGTGAAGTGACACGGAGAAGAAAAGTCAGTCATTCACCATCTTTCTCTTCTTCCTGCACTCTAAAACCACCAAAGTCCTCTTCTCCAATGTCGGAAACGAACAGGCTCAGGATGGCTTCGTCATCCACTCTCCGCTTCTCTCCTTCGTTGTCACTTTCAAAACCAAAGAAATCCTCGTTGTCAGTGTCAGAGTCGAACACCCTCAGAAGGGCCGTGGCGGTGTCCTCCTCTCCATCATGCAGCAGTCCAGCCCTTCAAAATCCGTTGGTGATCGTGGATGTTTTCGCACTTTTCCACGATGTCAGAATCCACCGGTGGAGTTGGGCATAACTTGCTTTTCGCAAGTTTATCGCCGCTCGTCATCCACGCCTCCCGCTGAATGCCTAGCGCTACTTTGAAGTTTGTTTTTCGCGCTACTTCCTACGGCACTACGTTGCCTGGCGGACGGACATGTGACTAACATACCACTCTTGAACCTCGATCCTTCCGCCAGGCAACGTAGTGCCGTACAACAGCGGAACAAACAAAACAAATCGTCTTACGATATCACAAAAATCATGGAAAATCCATAGAAAAGCCGCACCTGACTAAAAGCCGCAGGGTTCAAAGCTTGTGCAAAAAGTAGTGGCTTATAGCCCGACAATTACGGTAGTCATCTTCCTGTTTTTGTCAGATGTCTAATATTTAATTGGAAATCTTGTTTTTTAACACCCCTCTATTAAAATGAACCCAAACTCATTTAAAAACAAGCATTAGCACATTTGCAGTTTACCCACTGATTAACAGGCATTGTTCCCAACAAACTAATTAAGTCCACATTTACCCCAGGAAGTTGAAAATGTTTTTTTTTTTAAAAAGAAGCTGCACACTTTTTCTACTTCGCAAACTTCCTCCAGATAGCGCAAAAAAAAAAAAAAAAAAAAAATGCAAGAACTCAAGTAGGTGTGATCCACGTTTTAATTTGCTGTGATGAGTCATTGTTTTTGGTCTAACCAGCATCTGACTAAAGGCATCACTGCGTGCAGAACATCTTGTAGCAGTGTTAACAGGAGCTTGAACCCAAATGGAGGCACAGACGGCATTCATTGTTAAAGCACAGTATTCCTAATGCTCAGTGAGAAGCACAATTTAGCTTTAAGAACTGAAGAAACACAGGCAATTGGATATGTCAAGGAGTTATTAACACTTCCATTTAACTCAGTTTAATTTAGTGATATGTGTAGGAGAGCTACTCTTATAAACCACAACTTGAATCCAACTGTCTTATATTGTGTAAGACTCTGTCAAACATCCAAAACAGGTCTGAATCACCTGTTCCACAGTGGCTACAAAGGCTTGATAAAGCTGACATCTGGGAAGTTTGACGGACGGGCCAATGCCTTTAGCTCTTGGTTGTATTCCTTGAACCGTGCCTTGGTAGTTTTTGTGGTATAATGGGATGGATTGTACTGCTGGGGGAAAGGGCTGCTGTCAGTGGCGGTGTCTGCTTTGACTGTAACAGTGTTTAGTTGGGTGGTACAAAGCAAAGTAACATCCCAGTGAGTGTTATGTTGCAGTCTAATGAGATGATATGTTATTCACATGATGTTTAATGTTGTGGGAGGTCGGTCTAGGTTTTATTTCCCAATAAGATTTGACTCTATGAAAACTTTGTTGCCTTTCTTTCAAGCTACAGCTTTGAGAAGTCAGTGGTCACTATGTTTGTTGGTTAGCAGTGTTGTCTCTGTTATCAGCTCATGAACTTACTTGTGCATCCATCACCAAAAAAAATCATTCAAACTCCCAAAGTAATAGGTAGGGCTGGCATGATACTAGAATTTCAAACTTGATACTGATACACAGGAAAATACTGGAGACTTGATACCATTTCAGTTCAACAGCGGAAGAAATGCATGGAAAAATTGAGAGGCATATGGTTTTTCTTAAATAAAGATTAGAACAGTACTGATCTGTGTGTTTTATTGCTGGTAGACTTTTCTCTGCTTCAATCTGTGACTTGAATTAAAACATAACAGATTTCAGACACAAATAGTTGTTATCTTATTAAAGTAATACCAATTGTTATTGTTACAGACGGACAGGACTGACAACACTTGCTTCCTGGATCTAATGTTAACATTTATGTTAACAATGAAGTTAATGTGTATTGTGTTGCTAAAATTAGAGCTTATGTGACCTCATAAAATTGGTACCAGTGGTAATTTTTAGTCGAAACTATTTGGCAACCCTTCTCAGTACATTCTTCTAGTGACAGTCCTCGTCGTGGGTCTCTTGAGCTCTTGTAAATCTAAATTGTACACATACTAATTTGAAAGTTAATTCCTATGATGCATTGGAAATCCTTAGTTTTACCTTAAATCTATATAGAGAGCTCAAAATGCCCATGTTGAGGCATGGGCAGGTTTACTTGGCCCACAGCATACACTTAATTGCACCAAATAAATTCTAAGAAATTCTGCTCTGCTTATATCTTTTTTGCTTCACAGCTAGAGGAGAGGGTAGATATGTACTCAAAGTCAGTTTTACCCCTCTTAGTTTGTGTGGGTGAATTTCACATTGGTGCCTCTTTTTGAAAATTCAGGAAAATTGTAATCGTATGGTGTCTCATCAACTGCCTCATCATCAAACGGCTCTCTATGGATTTGTCTGTATTACAGTGGGGAAGTAGTGTTGAGAGAGTACTGCAATGCTGCAGAAAGTTATTCACATAAAGCGCTGTTCAATGAATTACTGAGAATTATTTTTGTGTATAGTAAAGCCTTTCCATTGTTTCCAACAATCCAATCCATCGGTGAACTACTGCAGCATGCGAGGATCACAGGTCTGCATGCGTTCAGGGGATTCATGACTTCAGGGGAGAGTAAACCGTATTATATTAAACCTTTTTCTTTTGAGAGTTCATAACCCTGAAAGTATTATTAGCCCCTCTTCTCAAAACACACAGAGAATGTGGATCAGTAACAGCTCATTTTGATCCCCTACCACTAGCTTGCTGCAGAAATGCCTAATGTAGCTAATTACCATCTTGATTGGCCAATCTGAAGCAATTCCTCTCAATCTCGTTCAGCGTTAGTCATGTAAAATCAGATAAATAAATGGTGCCTGATCACAGCTCTCCACAGATGGACTAGTCAGGCTTGTTGTGCGTATAATAAGTTGCCTTATCGGTACTCTCCCCATGTATGTGGGGGTTTTTTCTCTTTTTTTGGGGGGGGGGGGTGTTTTGTTTTGTTTTGTTTGTTTGTTTGTATTTGTTGCAATGTTCTTTAAAATTTAAAAATCAATATAAAATAAATAAGTTGCCTTATACAGTAGGTATAGGGTGAATAATGTGTCATTTAGTTTACAAAATATCCACAATTGTGAACTGGATTCATTACTACAGTAGATAATAATAATGGATTGGATTTATATAGCGCTTTTCAAGGCACCCAAAGCGCTTTACAATACCACTATTCATTCACTCTCACATTCACACACTGGTGGAGGCAAGCTACAGTTGTAGCCACAGCTGCCCTGGGGCAGACTGACAGAAGCGAGGCTGCCATATCGCGCCATCGGCCCCTCTGGCCATCACCAGTAGGCAAGTAGGGTAAAGTGTCTTGCCCAAGGACACAACGACCAGGACAGAGAGCCCAGGGATCGAACCGGCGACCTTCCGGTTACAGATGCGATTCCCAACCCCCTGAGCCACGGTCGCCCTCCTCTGCCTTCTAGCACACTCAATTAGTGAAAAAGAGAAAGGATTATAGAATATGTAGACATCTGGTCATCACGAGAAAAAGCACATAAACATTCGAGAGTGGCAAATCTTCCATAAAACTAAACAATTTAGCTTTGCAAAACAGTGCTTTTTAGCCCAGACTGTGATCTTTTTCCTGCCTTAACCACGTATGTGTACTTTTTGCACCTACACTGTACAGTCAAACTCCTTTTTAGTGGCTCATAGGGCACATACAGTGTTTGATCTAAAGTAGACTAAACCACTGAAACCACTGAATAATATCCTATAGATGTATATCCTATAGATACATTCTGAAAACTCTACCTTTCAATGAACCATCCATTTAGTAAATCAGTGATGAACACATAGATGTGTCCTACAAAATAACTGCAAGTCCCAGGTTTTCCATATTGTAACAGTCTGCTGTCATAAACAAACACTGCTGTCATACATCAAAGAAATGCATCAGCACGAGTCCTTGGCTTAACCTTCAGTCTGGCATCGCTGGCCATGGGTAATCCTGTCTGGAAGAAATGAGGTCAGAAAAGCACTGTCTTGACTTATTTTGCTACTACAAAAGGAAAAAAACAGAAAAGTCCAAAAGCCAAGCCTGAAAATGAAGATTAGTATGCATGCATGCAACAATTAAACATGTGGATGTGTACTTAGCTTGTGCTGTAGCATTAGAATGCATCTGTGTCTTCAGCTTTTTGATGATGCTGTGCTGCTGTTCAACACCATCTATCTTTGTAAAATTTAATGTTTTCTTTTCCACTAGTTCGCAGTTTAGACAGAACTGCAAATTTTCTCAACTGCAGCACATCCGAAGAAACAGTTATCTAAGAATACAATTAGCCCCTAAGATGACTAATTTTGCGATGAGCAGTTGTTATGGCACATCTATGCGGCTGTGATTATATTTAGCCATCAATGTGATGGCGCTAATTGATGATTTCCTCTTGTTGTCGAATGGTTATGTGATTCATTCCCACTTAAACGAAGGACTGGTGAGAGAGAAAACAGATCTAGGCAGGACTTTGAATGGGGAAATAAAGGCTAGGAAGAGTGGAGAAGGAAAAAATTAAGCAAGAGGGGAAAGAAAAGAATGTCAGAAGGAGAAAAATGACGGCAATGACCATAAAGCCGCATGAGGGTGATATGCTGCAAATGGCACTGGGGTCAGACTTTTATTTCCCCATGTTCAGACACGGCCTAATCCAGGCTGTAACTCACAACATAACCTCTTCCCAGTGCTCCTTCTTTGTCTCACATTCATACTTGAAAAGGCTCATTCAAATAAAGCCACCAGACTTTATCCACATACTCTCATAAATGCAGTTTTTGTAAAGTAAATTTACCCTTTTTTATATACCAAGTATTTTATTGCATGAAGGAAGGCAGCTTTGTGGCTTGTGGCAAAACACACACACACACGAAGCACTAAAAGGTATCGATATTCTTTACAGTTTCATTTCTGTACCATAAAATGAGATTTATTCGATGGAAGATTTCGGTGTTCAGTCCACAGAAGTTTCAAGTTATATGGAATAAATGTGGAGATTTAAGAAATATCTGTGGAAATATAAACCTTTGAGAAAACAATTGAAAAGAAAAATAAACTGTAAACTTTAATAAAAGAAAATAAGCCTTTTTTTTTTATACCAGAATATAAAATTAAATTGCTTGTTTTTCATTTACATTTACACTGTGGGGTTTGGAATACTGATGCATTGCAGTTCTGAATACCATTTGAATCACATCCAAAATGCAAAGATGGAGATGAACACGAACTGTCTCGGTGTACACATTTTTGTCCGACTGTCAGCGTTTTTAGTTTAGAAAGCAGTTTTGATAAGTTTTCCATGAATTGTCAGTACATTATACATGCTATTAAATATATCTTTACACAAAGCATGACAAAAATCTAGTAATTATTGGATTTTGTTCTTCTACACACATCACACAAGCCTGTCCTCCTGTGCTTGTCGGTGTGTACAGATGTAAAGTTATCAGCAGGAGAGCTGCTCGTGCATTTTTCCCTGCCATCAGCAGATTTTATTGAGGCTGTCCTCTACCGCAAAACCATCCCAAAGGTTGTATATGTGTGCTGTTTTTTTAAGCTATAGTTGCTTTTTAAAGTTGAGCAACCTTTAGCACCTCTGTGAAGGCTCTAACATGCATTTACCGTTGCTAAATTTAAACTCAGCTCTTGTGTCCTTTCGTTAAAGCTAAGCCTAATAGGCAGTTTTGGTGCCTACACATAACCATACAGCGAGTGAAGGTGGACAGCAAGTGAAAGCAGAACCTAAAAAGCAAACAAACAAACCAACAAAAAGAAACATGCACTTCATCTCATGAGTAAAAGTCTGGTGTGATTGTAGCACCATAGACTCACTTACCTCCTAAGATGAAAGTTGCTCCATCCAACTGAAAGCACTCAGTCTTTTTTTGAAACTGTTACATCAATAAAGACGCAAGGAAAAAATACTAGACTTATTTTGTTAATTCTCATTCTGATTTAAAATATTGAACTTGAAAGTGCTGTTGGTAGAAAAGAAAAAGACACAGTGACCCCAGGAAATTGCTAAAGACACGAGGCCATCGAAATCAATGCCGCCTTACGTACAAGAATTATTGTGTTGAATCCTGTTTAGTTAATGAATTGTCAGTCATTCACCAAATTGATGATCTCAGCATTTCAGCAGTTGTTTGCACTGAGCTGGTAGATATAAGCACACCCGTACTGTGCTAATGGAATCGCTGGACGTGAAGGAGGACTTAATTAAAAGGTGCCACTTGACAGTTACCAGACATCCTGCTTTTGGCATTATGTCTAACATTATGTCATTATGTTAGAGGTTTTTCATCATTTCACTTCCTCTTTCTCTTTCATGGCAAAGTGACCCATAGGGCAGTGCAGTGGTAGAAATCCGGTGTAGAAGTTGTGTGAAATGTTATGTTAAGGAAAGTGGGTCTGAGTGAAGTAGCAGTAGCAGCAGCTTCTCAGGCAATGTGACGCACAGCTGCATGACTGACAGCTCCAGTTCTGCTCCTCAAAGTAGGTCGCAACCAGCTACCCCCTCTGGTGAGATGCTTGGCAGATAGACCGTCATGGGGAAGGAGATGGAAGCAAATAACAGCAGACTATCAATAGTATTAGTATTTATTGACTCAAGCAACCTGAAAGCAATGCTTGTTTTTTGTAAGGTTGACTGGAACACCAGTGAAAAGCATTTGCCTGCATCACTTGCAGATTAGGTCATCATTGCTAAGCACGCAAGACCCAGCCAAATGACCCCTGCCACTGAACCGATTCCCATTATTGTCCTAGATGACAGACTTTAGATTTAATGATAGCAGGGGCTCTGCTTTTATGTTGATTTGTCATGGACCTACATTGACTTGTTTTGTCCTTTCTAGACCTCTCAAAATATCGCAATCCTCCCTAAGGCTTTAAAAGCAAGAAAGAGATATTTTGAGATAGATAATGAAAGGAGGAGGCAACAAAGAGAAAAAGATTGCAGGGAGAGAGAAAGCGGCATCAGATTTAGAATACAGCAGCAGGTTTTGCACAGAGTACACTTCACAGTAAATGTCATGCTAGGAGCATGGCTGAAATTGACAATCCAATTCTTTGGTGCAGACTGAAATAACTATACGCCCATTTAAACAGGAATTCATGCTACCTAGGGGTTAGATTGTACTGTATTTGGTGATATCCTGACTCTTGTGCTATCAAATGGAAGGAAGTCTCCTGCAGATATTCGTGGTACTCCGGAATTCTGCAGCATTTGCTCAGGTGCCACTTTTAGGTTGAACACATTGCCTCTTGATATATTGAATTGTCTGGGATTTTAATTTACTGACATTCACGAATCATGATTGAAAGATTGCCATGAAATTTGGTTCACATATTAATGTCACACAAATTATTGATCGCAATAACTTTGGCCCAAACTTGTGTCTAGATCAATCATGACTTTGTCTAGTAGCAAAGACCAAACCTTGTATCTTTCAGATTTCTACATACCTTTAGCTGTGTTTTGGTTTGTTAGCAAATGCTAGCATGCTAACACAATATTGATTATCGTGATTGAAATACGTGTGTTAGTATGCTTCACTACACACAAATTTGGCCAAGGGAGTGCTGTCATAAAACAAACTCGGCACGTTCATTTAGCAAAATGATTTTTGTAAAATTCAACCTACTTTTCAAGGACGTTTCGCTCCATATTAATATTTTAGCGTACGAAAAGTACCCTGCTATTAGCACTTTTTAAATCTTATATAATGTTTCACAAAATGCTAATGATTACAGTTCTACATTTAAAAATGAATGAGGATTTGATATAGTAGAAGGAGATTCGGGGATGAATAGTTTCTATAATGGCTTAGACACAGTGAAATTGGAAATTGATCATTATTTGTGGGTACACTTCAGGCTGTTGTTGCAGGAGTCTGAGGCATAAACAAAGCGTTTCTGTTTTAAGCCTCAAGTCATTTTCAAAATAATGATTATCTTAATTTCTATGGAGGGTAATTTCACTGAAAATGGAAATGAAGTGAAAGTAGTATGATATTAGTTCTCTGCAAATGTCATTCTTTAAAATTTAATGACTCATCACTGCTCACAGCTCCAAACGTACACGTCTGGACAGTAGATAAACAGTCTGACTAGTGATGAAAAATTCTTATTATGATTCATTTGTAAGTTTCATTAAGGAGAGGGTCATTTAGGATTAAGTTTCTTGACCATCTAAACTATCTCTGTATTAAATAAAACACTGAAATAATTATTCCAATAATAACTCTACTTCTTTCGTAACATCTCACATTTAACACATCTCAAATCATTGATCTAAAAATAGTTGCATCCCACACGCAAACTCCTTTTAACTGATTTTCATCCCTCTGAACTTCATGCACCGAAATGCTAAATTTGTACATTGTCTTCAGAGTTACTGTTTTCTCACTTTTCTTCAAGGCTGGCCTGACTATTGTGATGTTTAATGGCGGTCTCTTCTCTTGTTGCATGCCAGCAATTTGTTTCTGGGCTTTTCTAAAAAGCGTACATACTGTTTTCACAGTAGTTCTTCAAAGTTTCTCAATACCTTAAAATTGACACATAAACAGTTGAGTGTAATGTTGTGATCTCAGGCTTACATGCTGTGGTGTGTTTAGGCCAAGACCTGCGTAGATTGGTTTTAAGAGGCAATAGGCTCTAGTTAAATATGAAGCATCTAAATATGACATCCTGAAGTTTACGTATAGAGTAAGTAAAGTAAAATTTTAAAAGATGATTAATTTGGTTTATTTAATCTGGATAATATATACCAAGAAATAGTAGTTAGTAACTAAGTAGTAACTTATTAAAATGGACAAAACATCACAAAGCTTCAACAGAAAAATTGTCTTAATCCTGGATTTTGAAATGATTTGAAGCTAGTCAATAGAGGTTTTGGCTCTTAGAACTGTGGAGGTGAAAAAGCCAGGTTCTTGAAACCCATAACCAACTAATAGAACTAAAGTTCACTAAAGTGAACTGAAATCAAGTGAGGTGAGGCAAGGAAAAAATAGTGTAGTCTCTCATACAGCTCAGATACAAGTAGAACTCTAGCATTCTGGACCAGTGTTTGGGGGCTTCAACTAGGAGAGTACACTAAAATGGTAAATGGCCTGTATTTATATAGCGCTTTACTAGTCCCTAAGGACCCCAAAGCGCTTTACATATCCAGTCATCCACCCATTGGTGATGGCAAGCTACATTGTAGCCACAGCTGCCCTGGGGCGCACTGACAGAGGCGAGGCTGCCGGACACTGGCGCCACCGGGCCCTCTGACCACCACCAGTAGGCAACGGGTGAAGTGTCTTGCCCAAGGACACAACGACCGAGACTGTCCAAGCCGGGGCTCGAACCGGCAACCTTCCGATTACAAGGCGAACTCCCAACTCTTGAGCCACAAAGAAGTTTGTGCACTTCAGCCATTCTGTCACTCATTAATATTTCAGTGGTAACTTACTGTTTTACTTACTTCTAAAACAGGCTGTAAAGAGAGAAAATTTAATGAAAAAAGAACAGGACCGGAAATCGGGCCTTGTGGGACTCCACAGGTCTGGTATATTATGCCGTAGTGTAAATCATAAAATTGTCAGTTAATTCATTTGTACCTTGATCACAAAATCTCCTGCTATTAAAACTCTCACAAAACATTTTGGGTATATTTCTTAAATTCTGGTTTCTTAATTTCCAAATGTTTCCCTCTGTGTTTGTTTCAGCATTCTGCTTGCTCTTAATCACCTTCTGAAACACATCTGCTCTCCCTGCATGCACAGAAAGGTTGCCTCAGAGATGAGATGAGGAGTGAGCATGAGTAGAGCAAAGACAGTCTAGGTTTCGATGGTGATTATGAACATAAGGGATATGTAGTTGAGGATAACTGATGACATGGCAGGGAAAAGGGCTCACTGGGAAACAAATGACAGACAAAAAGAAACCAAGTCAGTGTTACATATCATGAATGTAGTGTTTAAATAAGCAGTATAGATTAAATATCTTTATTTCTCAAATTTCAGTGCTGCAGGGAAAGGAGTATATTCTTAGGGGTTTTTTCTACCTTAGAAAACCGACATTGATTTTACCCAGGGCTTAAATGTTACAAGCTTTGTACTAATCATCATAATGAGAAATCGTTGGCCATTGTGTCGACTCATCGAGCTACCCCAGGGAGGGGTTTGCTCCAAGAAAGTTTTTGACTTGGTTACAGATCACACAGAAAGTGAGCTGTGTACATTTTACTGGAAACGTGATGAATGCATTGACAAACAATGGTTGCAAAATAAAATAATGAACTCTTTTTTTAAACAATGTCTTTTTTATTAAGAGGTTTCCTTTTATACACATAAACATCAACATATATATTATACATATAAACAGAAAGAAAAGAGAAGGATTACAGATGATCTGTACATTAGGGTTAAGGATGTGTGCCGAGCTGTGTACGGCTGTTGGTTGGATTCGGTTGAGTAACTCAGTAAAGTCATTAAGGATGCATTAATCAATACTTTTATATTAGCAGTGGATTAAAACATTATTTGAAATGACTCCTCATAAACATGAACCCACAAATATTTACAACCCGTCTCAAGTGGGCAGAACTAGCAAAACTTCTCTTTCTGTCCGGGTAAAGATAAATGTTTAAATACATATTTAATGCAAGAAAAATAAGTGCCGTTTCAAAGGTATGTCTCATGTAGATTTTCCATATGCTGTAGTAAATATAACAAAAATCTGTCAACATGAATGTATAAAATTACAGAAAAAGTTATTCACATGAGTAATTCACACGAATTTACAAGGAGTGTCCTTTTTTGTTTGTTTTTGGGGTTTTTTCCTGTGGATGTTAAAATCAAAAATTCACAGTACATGGTAAAAGAAAAACAGTTTTAATGGTTATTGTTTATTTATGGCATAATTGTTTTGGTGTAGTATAAATGGAAGTGGGAGATGAATTTATCAGTAGGGAAAAAATTTAAAAGCTGTGAAAAAAAGAAAACAGTAAAAAGTCATAAATCAATGCCCTCTGTCACATTTCTCAAAGCTGTCCAGTGTAGGGCTGCCACGATTAGTCGACTAGTCACGATTACGTTGACTATCAAAATCGTCAACGACTAATTTAATAGTCGACGCGTCGTTTGAAGCTTTGTAAGATCACTAAAGACGCAGGAATGAGTAGTAGGATTTAAGAGTGTAATAACGGACTAAAACAGAAGATGGCAGCACTACATGAGGAAGGATGTCAGCTGCCGTTAAACCCCGAAGAAGAAGAAGAAGCTGAGTCACAGAATTCATAGCGTGGCCTTGCTCAGTTTCCAACAATGGCGGCAGCTACTTAGTTTTAATATTACTCTTATTATTCTTTCTGGGTCACAAAATAAACATTTAACATATTTTCAGGCGAGAATGTAGCTGTGTAAACCTCAAATATCTGCTCAGTTTATCAAGACACCACATACTTTCAAAAGCGCTCCAACATTTTCGGAGACGTCTGTTACCCACCGGCTCGATAGCTAGCCGGGGTTCAAGGCTCGCTAGAGCCCGTGAGAACACCAGACTCCGGGCAAATCGTTTTCAAACCCACTGCCATTTTTCGCTATCCAGGTTAAACATGATATATAAGTCACTTAGATAACTTAAAAATTATATTGTTTGGCTTTTTTTAGTGTTTTATTTGTTCCTGAGTAAATCGGTTTGGCTGAGATTAAAGTTATAGTTTTTGCACAGCTGAACAAGCATCAAGCAGACAACTGATTATCAGAAGTGTGAGATGCTCCAGAATATACTGTTATATTTTAGATAGCAAGGAGCAGATGGCTGAGTTTATTAAACTCCACCGAAACAATCTGCAAATGTCATTAAAATTTAATAAACTATCATCCTGTCTTTATTTTTACTTAGCACATACCTTAACCACTTAGCTAATGATAGTTATATAAGAGCAGATGCGTGCTGGTGCAATAAGCTGTACATTTTACGTCCAGTGGATGCATGATCTGATTAGTTGACTAATCGCAAAAATAATTGGTGACTAGTCGACTATCAAAATAATCGTTTGTGGCAGCCCTAGTCCAGTGGGTCAGATTGGCATCTTTGCAAGGCCAATTCTGGTTGCCGAGCCTTATGTTTGACACCCCTGGTCTTCAGGTTCTGTTTCCATCAGCCATACATGGCTACATAGATCTTCAGGGAAAAATAAATAAATAAATAAATGCCCAATAAGCACACACACTGAAAGGTTTGATGGCATTATAAAATAGTAAGTAATTGGCTGCAGAACATAGTGAAGCATTTAGCAGCTGCAGACCTCCACGAATCGGGGGAGGCAAAAACAGAGCCAAAGGCAACATCAGTATTTCACTTTCACATTGCTTGTTTGTGGTTTGAGTCTACTTTATATGCAAATACACAGTTGTATCATTGTACTGAATCAAGCAATGGCTTTTTAATTAGGTGAATTAGGTGAGTGTTCTCACTTAAGTAATACATACAGGACAATTATTCAAGGGTTACAACTCCAACTCCTGCATTGTGTTCATGACCTCTTCTGTGCTCTAGTGTCCTTTGTCTATCTAGGTTGTCTCCTCTCGGTCTTCGACAAGCAGCCTCAGAGTAGTAATGCTTTGAGGATGTTGTATTCCTTTATCTTGCATCAGTTTTATGTAGTCAGTGGAGAAAAGTGGAGAGACTTTGGGGCATAGATGCCGAGTGGGTACCTGATGAGAGAAGAGGAGAGACCAAGACTGACCTTGACCTTCACACACTTACTCAACATAGTGCAGACCATAAGGAGGCACTGCCAACAGTTATCTTAGTGCACACACTGACAGTTATTTATATACAATGAGCCATATACCTGTTTAATCCAACATAGTCTAATTTCATGTACATCTCTTCTGTCATTGTCATTTATAGTTTCCCACTGCAATAAGCTTGCATCCTAATAGTCCTGTAATTACATTTGATACATCATTTTGTTTTATTGCTTTGTGCACTTTCATCTCTGCTGCTGTCGAATGGAAACGGGGAGGAGAAAATCATTTGTGTTGTTTAATGCTCCTTTCATGTGACTTACTAATGGAATAGCTTTATTAAAGGGGTCCTTTTATGTTTGTTTATTTATTTATTTTGATACCATCTTCTTATTAGATGGGATTATTATTGGGTCAAATGAAGTCACGTGTAAGAAATGCTTGAAAAATACATTTGGTGTGATAAAATATGTGGATACGTTCCCCTGACCTTTGCTTGTAATGTTGAGGTTGGCAGCTTCTTCCATACTTGTTTATTGCCTTTATTGCATACTTTCAGGGTTCCCCTGCTAAATCTGTGCTAATGCCACACTGCTATGAACTCTGGATAATTCCCAAAAGACAGGCTTATTGAAAACGGTCATAAAAGGCCTTTCTACCAGGGGGCGTCATGCACTTGCCAATTTGGCAGTATGACATGCACAAGCCCCACGGTCCTAAGGCACCTACTGCACATGCTTTCTTAGTCCAGCAAACTTATAAGATCATTGCAATCCACACTGTATGGATTGGAACTAAGAAACTTATGCAGGGCATCAGGTCTGATGCATGTGGACTCTACCACAGCACCTTAATAGTTGACTATTTCCCATGGCTTCATTTCCTGCATTCTTTCCATGCTGGGGCTTCAGTGCTAAGGCCATGATGGTAAAAGCTGGAGAACAGGCTCTGTTGCCACAATTCAACCTTTGTTCGAATTCAAAACATGCATGCTTTATTTTCATCATCACATTTTACTGTTTTAATAGGAGGCTATAAGTATAGATTAAAGGTCACCATTCTTTTGCTACTAGAACTACCCATGCTCTCGTGCCTGCACATCTTTGTCCCCTAGATTTTAACTTAGCACATTTATATTCATATTTATATTTATATTCTTTATATTCATTCATATATTTATATGAATTTATATTCCTTCTTTAGCCATTATCCAAGTTACCTAGTCTGTGGTGTCAGTGAGTTTAATATTCTTCTTCATTTTATTCCTCTCTTGGCTGCTCCCTTTAGGGTTACCATAACAGATCATCTGTCTCCATCCTTCTGCATGTCCTCCTTCACTTCCTCCTCTGTGGTCTTCCTCTTTTTCTGCCTGACAGCTCCATATTTAACACCCTTGGCCCATTATATTCACTCTCCCTCCCCTACATGTCCACACCGTCTCAACCTTGCCTCTCCAACTTTGTCGTCAAAACTGCTCGACCTGCGCTATCAGAGGCACCTCTGATATGATCATCTCTAATTTCCCATTGAAAATCTTAGAATCTACAACTCTGCCGCCTCCAGCTTGTCCTTCTTTTTTGGTGCCACTGTTTGCAAACCATACATCATAGCAGGTCTCGTTACCATCTCGTAAGTGTTGTAAGTCAGTGAGTTTAATACTGAAATGTTATTTTAAAAAACAAATCATTGTTTTATTATAGGATAGAATTTTCAAAATAATGTTCATTTGTTTTTGTTAAATAGCATCACGTGAGGACTGAGGCAAGGATGCACAGATTCCAGCTGACATTTAAGGGAACGTGGATCGGGGCTGAAACCCAAATAATTATACAGAGAATTTTCAGTAAATAGGTCTCATAGCGATTCTGATAACATCTCTTTTCACCAAAAGGTCATTATATGAATGTTGCGGTCATCTTTGACAACTGATGGAGGTGTTTGCTTCAGGTTTGCAGTGTCCGCACAAGTTACCATCTAGAAAACATGTTTTTTATGTTATTAAACCGAAATTTAAACAGAAAGCCTTTTTTAAAATGTAATTATAATTGAATTATTATGATTATTGTTATTTCAAATTTGGGGAAATGTTTGCAGAGCTTATATAAAAAGCGTTTCTTTCAAAACTACCTAAAGGAGATTGCACTGACCTGTAAATTACATAAGGCGTATATGACGCAGTGTTCCTCTGCTTTTACTCTTCTCTTACACTGCTTTGTCTTTATCCCTTTCACCTTACCGCTAGCACTATCTTACTCTAACATACACACATCAGGCACTCCCTCCATCGCTTTCACTTACAGACACACACGTATGCACAAAACTCTGTCATACGTAGATATTCAGTCTTTCACTCTTTTGCTTTAAAATCTCTTTTAAATTCTCACTTGTCCTTTCTGTCTTGCTGATGCACATGCATGCCCTTCTTCCATTTGTATATGTTCATGTACACAGTGATTTTTTTTTGCTGTTAATATTTACATACTTCAGCACTGTGACTGGGATGTTTAACTGGGATGCCAGTAGAGCCCACACAGGTACGCACACTCTGTATTTTTTTTCTTATGAGTCGACCTCCCTCTGTTTGATTAAGGACTAGCTGTGGGAGGTATGTGCTGACTGAACTGGTCACAATATGCCTCGAACACACACACACACACACACACATGCACACACACGCAGAAATGGGGGCTTGTGTTGTTATTGGATCAGTGTGTGTCTGTGGTCCAGGCACCATGGTCTCCCTGGAGCAGCCTGCCAAGAAGTGATGTCACCATCTCTGTTTAGACGCATCTCATCTCTCCCTTTAACAAGGGCAAAGCACAAAGCACTGGGATCTCTTTGTCTCTGTAACACACAGATATACTGTATACTCGCACACTGATGTAATAGGCTGATGTGTGACCTTTCTCCAGTGCATATGTGGTCACTGTAGTAATGTTGGTACATTAATGTGTATCAATTCTGCTTCATGTCCATAATAAGACAGGCAAGTCAAAGCCATGCATTGCTCGTCTTAGCTCAATTGATCACTAGCTGTGGCCTCCAGCTAACACAAAACCACTCACGAGGGTGGAGTGGGACTGTAGAGGTCAGAAAAGTGACCTTGTATCTGAAAGGTTGCTTGTTTGGCCAGGGGGCACAGTGCGAGAAGAAAAACATCCCCAAACTGCAGCTGCCATCGTTAAAGTGCAGAAGCCAGATGTAGCCTGTGACACCAACACACTGTGACATCAGTGCTTCTTGTGCTGCTGCTGTGCTGTCATAAGAGTTTTGTTGTCTTCACACAGTCGCACCTGCTCACCTTTGCTGATATGTACTTCATAAAAGTTTGTGCTTGTTCAGCAGTTAGCCACAAAGGCAAATACAGTTTTTACACGTTTTTCTATCCTAATAAACTGAGTTTGGGACAAAGTGTACGGGTGTGTGCGATACCCAAGTAATGATTTAGCGTGTAATAAGTCTTTTTTTTTCTTTAATAAGAAATGACAGTGAGTATAAAGAAACCTAAAGTTCAGTTTTATTTAAAACCCTTTTTCCTTAATTTTTGTATTATGGACTCTCCTTTTTATTCTATTAACCTTTGTCCGTTAACTGTTCTTTAACTTTACAGTATAAATCAAGAATCATCTGACCACCCAACAATTCGTTTTTCCAGTTCTATTCTGTCCAATTTTGGTAATCCCATACAAATTCTAGGCTCGTTTTCCCTTTCTTGGCTGACAAAAGTGGCATGCGAAGTGGTTTTTCTGCTGCTGGTGTTGAGATGCTTGTCTGTATACCTAATGAGTGGTTATTTGAGTAACCATTGAATTACTTCAGCTCAAAGCAGTTTGGGCCTTCTTCACTGACCCCTAGCATCAAGAAGGCATTTTCAGCCAGACGACTGCTGCTAACTAGATAGTTTCCATTTTTTGGACCATTCGCTTAAAAAAAAAATCCCTAGAGTTGGTTGTGTTGGGAAAAATCCAGTAGATTAGCAGTTGTTGAAATAACCTAACCAGTCCTATAAAATTCCCCTCTGCAAGTGTCTATTATATATATATATATATATATATATATATATATATATATATATATATATATATATATATATATATATATATATATATATATATATTATTTTTACTGCTGTTAAATATCCATTACTAAATATGAAGCAACTAGCAAGCTAGTTCAAAACTAAAATTTGTATATTCAACTCAGTGAAGTTACAATTGACAGTTAATAGACAGTTAGTAATGTAAAAGGGCCTACTTGGTTATTTTGTGTGTTATTAATGCTCAAAATAAACTTTTACAATCACAGTTTTGTAAATTTATCAATTCACATGCGTCATGCATGGTAAGCCATGACCCACTGCAGTTTGCTACAGCTGTACCGGACCTTTAAATCCTGCATCTTAAGTTCTTGCAAGCTGCGGCTCAGGTATGCGCTCCAACACTGATATTTAAATGCCAAACAGTGCAGCATATGAGAAGCAATGTATCAGTGAGAAGGCTGACATTTCTGAGAAGGAGAGAGGATAATGAGAGGATGAGAAGGTAACCCCGTGCAGCAAGGAGGCATACTGACACTGTGTTCATTTTCTGGAGATATATGTCAGCAACTGCAGTATGTGTGCATGTGAAAAAATGCGAATCCCTCCTTATTTGTGAGTGTATTGTTGTGTAAGCGTCTAAGAAGGCTTGTCTTGTGACAGAAATAGAGGTCATTAGTTACAGAAGGGATGTCTGTGTGACTGAGGAATTCTCACTCAGAGAAATCTGGCTATTTGCTGCTTTCTTTGGTAATTCTACTTCATCAAAGCAAATTACCCTGAAACTATAATCATTAGATAGTTTGTGTAATAACCTTCTTATTGTATCGCTGAATGTATTACTGTTTATTTAAAATGTAACTGATGTTACAGTGAAATTTTGTTATCTTTTCAACCGTTAGTAGGGCGGGGGTTTCTTTTTCAGGAGTACCATATGCTATTAAAAGAGCACAGATTGTCTTGAAGGTATACCAGTTTAAGTTGGTCTAAGCATTCTGCAGAACTTAGCTTTATGTACTTTATTGCATTCAAATAATTTTTTAATGCAGTCATTTTTGTAACACTCGCCAAAGTGTGCCAAACCTCCAACTCTCCTGTACATGTATATACATGTTGTAGCTACAAATGTTTGCAAGTTTCAATTCAACCTTTCGATGCTGTCACAAACAACATGCCCGGTCATGATGTCATGAGAATAGGGTTTTCCCAGCTGGCCGTCGTGAGCACGTGAAGCTTAGCTGGTGCCTTGACAAACTAACACAGTAATCATTTTGCACTATCAGAGGCGACTATGAAAGATTCTCAAACAAGCACAAAATGTTCTAGATACATTGTTTGATCAGTGTGATATGCCCAAATTTAGAAAGCATGTGAACATAAATGTTGCAACGCTTCACTGAAGGTTGCATAAAAATATCAGCTGATTCTGGATTGATTTTATTTGGAATAATCCCTTTAAGCTTCTGGTTGGATGTCTTTGGGGTCATTGGCATGCGGCAGAATTCATTTGGGGCCAATCACATGCCTCCCTGATGATAAGTGTGTGATGTAAGAATCTTAAGATCTAAACTGCCTGAAACCTTTGCAAACTACTAAATTCAACACTTTCTATTGCACTTTTTTTTCCAATCAGATTTTTAGGATATTAAATATTGATGCCAAATATCAGTATAAATAGTCTGAAACCCAAATATTACTAAAAGGTATGCTTGAAAAGAGAGATGATGGCAGAAAGTGGATGTTACGATGTTGGAAGTTTTAACCACTGATATTTAAAATAGTCAAAACACTAAAAAGTCATGCGATAGAAAACATGCTAGCTGCTTCCTGCTGCAAAATCTGCAGCAAAACAATTCCTGGCATCGTTTTTAGACATTTTTAAATATATATATATATATTTATTTAGTTGGATCCTAGTCCCATTTTAACAAATGAAAAGGTCTGGACAAATATTGTGCAGTCTCTCTACAACCGCATGCAGTTTATTTGGTTAGTGTCCTTGTTCTTTTCCCAAATTCCCAAAACTACAAGAGTAGCAGATGAGAGGAGGAGGAGGGCGGGGGTGTTGCGTGACAAAGAGCTGCTCAAAAACCACACGCCGGTGTTTTTGCCCTTAGAGGTGAATCGTGTTTGTGCTCTTCTTCCGCTGGGTGACTCTGTCCTCTCCATCCCTTTCCATTTCTCGACTCTAGTCCCCTGTGGACGGGCTGCTCTTGTCCACCGTCACATACAAGCACTTACAAGACACAAATTTACCGAAGAAGAAGAAGAAGAAGAAGAAGGAGAGGAGAACGAGAGGGAGGGGAGTGGCAGAGTGCAGAGCAACTGAGCAATTTGCTTGTCAAAAAATAAAATGTGGGTTAAAAAACAAAACAAAACTGAGAGTTTCTCGCTGTCAGTGGGATAAGAGGCCTTATCCTGAGTTATTTTCAGAGTCCATGGCAACTTATCAGCTGATCCCCCGAACCCCCGACCCCAAAAACTGCCTGCGGTGTAACAAGATGATTCTTCAAGATTCATTCACATTCAGAGAACAGAAGGAAAAGATGAGCAGGGTACAAAAAGAGGCAGAGACCCAGATAGATGAAAAGCCTTTTTCAGGCATGAGATGTGTAACTTTGCTGGCTTTGGTATTATCCTGTTAACGTAATGGGAGTTTTGCACAGATATAGTTGACTTTCACATGGTTTTATTCCACATGGCTTTGTTCAGACATACCCGAGACAAAGACGGAGAACCCCAGCACGCACATGCAAAAGATTATACACTTCTGAGCGTGCTTTGTCAAAATCGTCTCTAGTGAAGTTCATTCACACATCTACACGCTTAGTTTTTCACTGTAACTGAGAGTATGTGTCGCACGGTGTTGCACTCCCTGATAGCTGATCTCACCCGGCTGAGAGAGACACAAATGGCTCTTTTTGAAGTTATTATTTTGATGGTCAAACACTGTCGTTTCCTTTGTGTGTATTACATTTCCTTCATTCTTGTCTTTGTGTTCTACTGTATGTGTTTAAAATCTCCTGATGTCGTTGTGAGCAGCTGCAGGGCGTGACTTATGACAACCAATATAAGTCAGAACCGATTAATGGAGCGTCCTCATTTCAGTCACCCCATTACAAGAATTCATTGTTTTTACTTGCTTTGTGCAAATGTCAACAAAGTCTTGTATTTTCCCTCATTTTGATTTTACTGGTCTAATGTCTTCTGTCCTTTCTCTCTCTTGTTTTGCTGCCTCTTCTTTGGATCACGGCCTTCTCCTTGTTTACCCTCCTGCACCACAGGTAAATAGCTTTCTACTTCCATTGATTCGGGCTCACTGCAAGGCAAATCTCTTCTGCGCTGTTGCTTTGTTCTGTAAATCTTCTTAGGTCATGGCTGGCTTGGTGCAAGCCTAGATATTCATCTGGACAAACATGTGGCGTGTTCTTATTTATGGAAAGATTATTTGGGCATATGTAGCAGAAAAGGAAAATATCAACTTACATGATTCTGATCTCAGTACGAGCCCTGCTTTAGTACTTTGTACCGAGCCTCTAGGTCTAGTTTTGAAATATTCCGTTTTTAGCGGGTAAACGCTTTTTAATGTCATCTGAATACGTTTTGGACATTTTCTATGTTAAAACAATAATTTTTAACTCATCAGCTTAATTCAGTGTCACACTTTTATTTGGGATAATTAAGACAAGTTATAGGAAAACTTTAATATATTGTTAATTGGACCCAACCCTCACACTTAAATGTACAGTAGAAGCAGCTTTGCAGTGGTGTATCAAGTTCTGTTTTAGATTAATTTTGCATTACTGTCTGCGCTTGCATGTCTGTGAAAATCAAGGCAGCTTTAAACAAGCTCATAATCCACAGCCTCACCTATTCGAGGTTACTCAGTCACTTCTTCCTCTATCCCACAGAAGCCCCATGGAGGCACTTTAATTTGGGAAATTGAGTGCACCTGGCTCGGCATCTCATTTCTGTCTTAGCTCAAAGTGGGGTGGCAATGGGGGCTTCGCCTCCTCATCCAATATCAAGTGGAGTTTTAGCCTTTTAAGATCACAGAGCTGTGTGTGACAAACTGAGCTGTGTGTCGCAGTAAAAGGCCTGCTTTTAACTGTAAAGGATGCTCGGCAGTAAATAAAACTGGGGTGCAGTGGCAGCCAATATTACAGAAAGATGAAGAGGAGCTGGCAAGTGCAGTGAAGGAAACCTGGCTGGGCCATTTGCCAGAGACTTAAGTGTTTGAGAAAAAGTCTTACGACAGGTCGTGAGATCTGCGTTATAGCACACTGCAAACATGTTGTTTTCCCACAACTTTGATTTCACTGACCAGGTTTATGAATTAAATTGTAAATGCTTAACTTGTTTTTGTGCATTTTATTGAAACTAACATAGCTGACGTTGTGTTATTGCGAGGCATTGCTGATTTGAGCCGTTTGCCATTCGGATATAGGATATTTTTACATGAATCTTCTTCACTGCTTCATTTAAACATGCCTGCATGACTGAGAGACAAAGTCATGGTATGGACATGATTTTCACATGTGGCAAAAGGGTTTATGCTGTAACTTGTGGGTTCATTAGTAGTTTCGAGTGGTTAGTTTTCGTGACGAGTATGACATAGAACTGTCAGAATTTTACCGTATTGAAGCCTATTGGATCCAGCCTGGTCAGACCTCTGGGGTCATATGACTGCTATCAGGAAAAGGAAAAGAATTAATGTCTGAAAGGGGCATTAGATACCAACAACCCAGAATATTGTACATAATATAAGCAGCTTTGTGGTATCTAGAGCTCACATGCAAAAGTGCAAATATATGGGCACTCAGCAGCATTTAGAATCAGAAAAGGGTACACAAGATCATCGCTCACACCTCCTCCTGGATTATTTTGCTTATGCTGTACAATAGCTGGAGCTGTGAAATGTCACACAGCTAAAGGTTATTTTCTACTTCATTAATGCGCAGAGAAAAGCAGCAAAGCCTGAGCTCTGACTGAGCATGTTTCTGTGTTCAGCTGGCTAAGGACAGTTTTAGACTGGGATAAGGTGAGAAGAATGCTAAGTGCTGAGGTGTTTTGATTATGGTAGGCGGTAATATCTGATACTGTAATACCATAAGTAAAATTAGTGTTTCAGCAGATAAATGGGTATACAGTTAGGTCCATAAATACTTGGACCGGAAGAACTTTTTCCTTATTTTGTTTCTAATGAAACAACTCAGATGCAGTTGTTTAATAACTGAAAAAAATGTTCATTCCTAATACCTGGCTGGCAATGACAGCCTAAAGTGTTGAACTCATGGACATCAACAGATGCTGAGTTTCCTCCTTTTTTAATGCCCTGCCAGGCTTTCAGTTGCTGTTCGTTTGTGGGCCTTTCTGTCCAAAATTTAGTCTTCAACAAGTGAAATGCATGCTCAGTTTGGTTAAGATCAGGTGACTGACTTGGCCAATCAAGAATATTCCACTTCTGTATTCCACATCTGTATTTTGAAGCGAGACCCAGTCAATTTGACTGCAGCTGGATTTGAGGAGACAGCAGGTCTCTGAACACCTCAGAATTTATTCAGCTCCTTCTGTCCTGTGTCACATCACCAATAAACACTAGTGTCCCAGTGCCACTGGCAGCCATGCATGGCCAAGCTATCACACTGCCACTGCTGTGTGGTATGCTTTGCATCATGAGCCGTTTTTTCTTGCCATCATTCTGGCAGAGGTTGACCTTGGTTTCATCTGTCCAAAGAATGTTTTTCCAGAACAGTGCTGACTTTTTTAGAAGTTTTTTAGTCCAATCAAGCCTTTCTATTCTTGACACTTATGAGTGGCTTTTACCTTGCAGTGAACTCTCTGTATTTAATTTCATGCAGTCTTCTCTTTATGGAAGACTTGGATATCAATACGCCTCCCTCCTGAAGAGTGTTGTTCACTTGGTTAGCTGTTGTTAGAAGGGTTTCTCTTCACCATGGAAATGATTATGCGATCATCCACCACTGTTGTCTTCCGTGGACATCCAGGTCTTTTTGCGTTGCTGAGTTAACCAGTGCTTGCTTGCTTGCTTTCTTTCTTTCTTTCTTTCTTTCTTTCTTTCTTTCTTTCTTTCTTTCTTTCTTTCTTTCTTTCTTTCTTTCTTTCTTTCTTTCTTTCTTTCTTTCTTTCTTTCTCAGGACGTACCAAACAGTACAAATTTTGCCACTCCTAACATTGTAGCAATATCTTGGATGGGTTTTTTCTGTTTTTGCAGCTCAAAGATGGCTTGTTTCACCTGCATGGAGCGCTCCTTTGACTGCATATTGTCTGTTCACCCAAATACAAGCACCACACCTCAAATCCACTCCGGGCATTTTCTCACCTTAATTGATAATGGCATAACAAAGGAATTGCCCACACCTGGCCATGAAATAGCCTTTAAGTCAACTGTCCATTTACTTTTGCTCCCTTTAAAAAGAGGGTGGAACATGATAAAGAGCTGAAACTCCTAAACCAGGGGTGTCCAACTCCAGGCCTCAAGGCCCTGTCCTAAACCCTTCTTCCAATTTGAATGTGGATACCCTCAAATGAACGCTGGAGTCTACACATTATGTCCATGTCCATTATATAACTATATTTGGAATATGTGTCAGTAAATAGGTAAAAAAAAAAAAAAACTTGTGTCAGTGTCCAAATATATATGGACCAAACTGTATATGCATATATAAGTAGAACATCCAGCTGCTCCAAGCTGAGCCCAGCAAAACATCAGAGGTTTCTGTTCAGAAGAGGGCGGTTTTATGATGGGCTAAGATACTACGCAGAACAAAAACTTATCAAATGCTGAAACAACAGATGTCAAATATAAGGGCCAGTCCAATACAATCCACTGGACGGCTTTAGGATATGTGACAGAATGCATAGGTTTTGGACTTATAACTGTAAATTTTACAGCTTATCCTACCGATACAGACCTCGCCGACAGCCATTCATATTACACCAAAGTGATGAAGTGTATCTACAGTAAATTGCACAATAAAAATACGAAACTTTCTGTTAATTAATAAAAACGTTCTATTTTATAATTATAGGACAGTCTGGGCTATGAGAATTTCCTGTAATTTTAAACATTTATTTCTTATATTTTAAGCCCAAAAAGTCAAGCTGACAGATTTCTTACATTAACCACAGCAGGGCTTCTTTATCATGACAATAAACTGAAGCATACACTTCTCTTTCTTATATTGAGATATCGCAGGGATTAACTATGTAGTTAAACATCATTACACTGACAGAAAGGGGCATTGTCCAACTAAAAACTGAAAAAACTGAAAAAGACATTATCTGGATGTGAACATATGTTGCTCTAAAACCTCTATGTGGCTTTCAGCATGAATGGTGCTTTTCCAGATGTTCAAGCTGCCAGTTCCATAGGCGCTAATGCACCCCTATGCCCTCAGAGATGTAGGCTTTTTAACAACAAGGTATGCACATGCAGTGGTTTTGCACAGACTTATGTCTGTTTTTAATGCAGTGCCGCTTGAGGGTCCGAATATAACCAACATCCAGTATTGCCCTGTCCCTTGCACACAGATCTGAGATTCATCCTGATTTCCTGAATCTTCTGATGATATTTTGTACTGTAGATGTAGTGAGATATTTAAAGTCACTCATGTTCATTTTATTCCAAATCATGTTACTGGCTTGTTAAGAGTTAGCATAATTAGTTGGAAAATGTTCTTCATTTTTGTAGTAAAACCAACTTTGCCTTTTTGTGCCTCGGGTCCAACCTGCCGTCAATCTTAAAACGACCATTTTTTTCTCAAAATGCTACATTTTTCAGTATTTGCTTCTTCCTGTTAAAAGGGAGTTTTTCCTTCCCACTGTTGCTAAAGCGCTTCCTCAAAGAGGGTCACATGATTGTTGGGCTGTTGTTGTGATATTTGCTTTTTAAATTTTTTTTAATTATTATACTGATGCTAATGTCACACATTATTTGTGCACATAGAAATTAAAACTGTTTTATGTCAATTTTTGTGTTTTTATTTAAAATGTCAAAATTCAAGGCAAGCTTCGTGTTTTCAAATAACATTCAGCCATAGTCTCTATACTACATAACTACACAACCATAACCACTGCCTCACACACCCTGCCTGGTCAGACAATGACCAGTAAATGACAAGACGCATTTTTGAGGAAGTGGGTGGGATGTCCATGATTGGAGGTGTCGGGCGCAGCCCTGCTGCAAGGGATTAGAAGAGCTGCTGTAATTTGCTGCTTCCTTGAGAGCTGCTCATATAGATTCTGTGGGAGGATGCTTCATTGTGTGGCTGACAACAAAGCTTTGTGATGACTAGTGTCTATCGATTGCAGAGGATATACATTACAGTAGATGTGTGCAAACAGCTCTGTTTCCTGAAGGAAAGTACCTTACTTCAGGCGCAAGCCATGATGGATGGTGCCTGTGAATGCACAAAATGTAGGTAAAAAGAAAAGACATCTTCAAAGCACTGATCTGGCTCAGAATTTAATTTGGCTGAATAATACAAATAAGAATCTGTTTGTGAGATTTAACACAGTATAATTAAAAGAAAATACCATTTGAAATTCAGAAATTACAGTAAATAAAAGATCAAATCATAACTGAAATTATACGTTTGACATTTACTGACAAGACTGGATCCAAATCTTAAAAATTATTAGCTCTACCAAATTCAAGATGTGACAGTGAAAATTTATGGCGTCTGTGTCTGCCTTAGGCAAGCTCATTTAGGAAGTCAGTCTCTTTTATATCTGCTGGATATTAACCTGAGTCAAGTCACTGCTTCTTTTGTTGTAGGACACTGCCATCTTGTGGTGTAAACAGGTAACACACGCAACAAAGGGAAAATTCAATATAAAGGAAAACTCCGCCCTATTAAAAGCGATATACTGTCTGTACTTCAATTCTGTCGTTAAAGGTGAAAAATAACTGATTGGTCATTGTGGTATCTGGTTGTATGATTTAGCAGTCAGCCTTGAGTCTTTGGTCACAGATTAATCTCCAAACCTTTTTTTTTTTTTAAATTGCCTCTTTTGAAACATTAATTTGCATTAATAAACAATGTTGTCTATGTACTGTCTACACTAGAAGCTCTAAAAAAAACCTGTCTCCAGAGAAGACAGGTGACAGCTTTTCATGAAGCAGGGATATGAACATATTTTCTTATGCTGGCTTAAAAGTGAGTTTTTACCAGTTAATGAGGCTTTTTTGTTTGTTTGTTTTTAGTTTTTGGTTTTTTGATTTTTATAGCTAACTTTTCTCCCCATCCTGATTCACATTTAGAACTTCAGCAGGTCCTGTTGAGTTGCTGCCATGTGATTGGCTGAATAGATATTTGTGTTAAAAAGAAGTTGAACAGGTGTGAACAGGTAAATATAGAAGATTTTTCGGTGACTTTGTCTTGAATGTAAAGGCCAAAGAGCTGGAATGCTTCCATACTATTCCAGGAGATGGTGCTATACAACAAGAAGTCGTTTGGTGTTTCATTCTGCTGCTCAGCTTTGCTGCACAAGCCTTACAAAATTCATTCAACGCTTAATTCACAGCACAGCCGATTACTTGTATGTCTGCTCCATTATCCTCCAGCATGTCTCAAACATTCATTAAATAAAGCTATTGATCTTGGCAAAGAGATGATGAAGCTGTGATCATTTCTGAGACAATTTCTCTTGATACTTTTACCAGCTGAATATTAATTTTCTTCTCGGTGAAGGGTGAATCAAAGCTAAACATCACAAGTCATTTGTGTCAGCGTACTCTCCCAGACTTCAAAATGGTCTTTATGAGGTTAAACGCAACTGCCACCGCCAATAAAGACGGGAACAAACGATTTGCTGCTCTCTGCTGCTCCGCCGCTAAAGTCCATATTTGCTGAAATGAAGGCGTGATGTTTAATGAAAAGAACATGACATTTAGACGCTGCTGTTTTGACCTTGGCACCACAGATTTAACCTGCTCTTTTTAATTGGTGCTCCGATTCTTGACACTTTAACTTGTTTTCTGAACCTTCATTTGTTTGCATTTGCTCTGCCTCTGCGTGAGTGCGTTTGCACTGCCGGGAAGGCCAATTAAGTCGTGTGATCAAGTGCACATCTCTGTTAGCTGCCGGCGACAGGCCAGAAGACATAGTGCTCTAAGTCCACATGGCAGAGGATGGACGGTCTGCTTGGGGACAGTTTGTGCTCTTTCAGAAAAACAGTGAAGACAGCTTTCATTTCTATCCATCACCTCTGCCGTGATGACTTGGCCTTTAGCGAAGTGGGCCATCTGTCCACCTTATTAATGAGCTTTTGAGGAATTTTGGTTGAAAACAAACTTTCTTAAGTTGTTTCAAGAGTTTTGTTTGCTACGCTACAGCAGTGGCACACGGTTGTTTCATAAATTAAGTCATTTTTCAGCTGTTAATTGAGCAAGATTAGAAATATTGTGGTGCACAGCGTGGATCTCTGCTCACCCTGTAGTCATAACTTTTTCTTTTCCTCTTGGCCTCATCCAGGACTCACCCGAAATATTACATATGCTCAATTTAAGCCCTTTTTTCATTATCATGAGAACTTTAACCTTATTTTCTCTCCTCCCCTTTATTGGATTACTTAATGGGTTTCAGCATCGCAAAGCAAAACTGCTGCAGAAACGGTAGTTTGTGTCCCAAAAGCAAGGGTTTTTTTTTTCTTCTGTTATCTGTGAGCGGCAGAAGTATGAGGCTGGGGGCGGTAATGAGAGAGTTATGAGATTGTTTCTTCCCCCTGTGCTGCTGGAGAAGACTGATGAGCCTGAACTTGCAAATAAAGTAAAAACAATCAAGGGAAAGAGTGGGTAGCAGAAAGGCACACACATATAGAGGATAAAAAGAGATGTGCTCGTATAGTCCCAGAAGATTGATTGTGTCAATATCCAGGTCATTTTTACGGTGCAATATGTCTCCTTTTAGATTCCTTTGCTCTCAGCCTTCAGCCACATGAAAGAACCTCCACTGCTGATTGAAGCTTGTCCATGTCCAACTGAAGTTTGATCAAAATGTGGCAGTAACGACGCTAGTTAAGATTTAGTTTCATATAATGGTCTTTGATAGAAGAGAGGAAAGAATCCTCTTAGATTTTCTCTCAGCGGGCCCCATTTGCACAAAGAAAACTGAATGTCAAACATCTTTAAATCACCTTCCATTCTTTCTTTCTAAATTCACTATTAATGATCGGTTAACTACGTAGACTTGTTTTGCAGCTTATGTTAACCACGAGACTTGTTTCTGCAAAAAATTAAATCTTTCAATTTACAAAGTGACTTTCAGTGGGAAAAAATTACATTCACGGCTGGTTTATATTTCTGCTCCCTCAAGATGAAGCAAAACTTTGATGATTGCATTGAGTGTGTATTATTATTAATTCTGTACTTTTTTTAAATGTCGTGTATCAGCCACCCACACAGACCTCAGCGGACTGACACTAGGTGTGTATGTGTGTGCTTATGCATGTGTAAGTACTCATTAAAACTTCAGCATGACTCCTGTTAACCTGTCAGCCAACCCATGCCATTATAGCTATTACCAGAACTAACACAGACATTGTGTTGGATATTGATAGCAGTATTAAAGTAAAAGAGGGGTTTTTTTTGTTGTTTTTTTTTAAATATGCACGTCTTTAAAACCTTTATTTTACTGGTATGTTTTAATTTCCAGTGGAGGGGGTGAAGCACTGGTTCTTAGATTGTAGGAAATCTGATTAATTATGTTGTAGTCTCTAAACCTGACTGCACCACAGTCCCCAAGATCCCCAGAGACAGTACGAAATGTTAACTTATCTCCGTGCTGAGCATCATACAGGCAGAATCAAAGGGTATAATCTGGTTTTCTGATTTGTGCCAGATGCATTACAGGCTCGGAGTGCTTCTGTTTTCTCAGGTGTACTGTGAAATAAAGTGTTTCCTGTTCCTCAAGATTCAGCTCCATTTCTCAAACCACCTTGAGAAATCTGGTCTTGGTTCTTCTTTACTAGATACTTCAATACAAATATCAAATCCTAAGAGGGAAAGCCACTGAAGGAAACGGTTTCCAGGGCCTAATCCGTGGATCGACTTCCTTCGAGGCGTGGACGTCTATCAGCAGAGAATGTCCCTTAGTCTGTAACACAGTCAAATATATTCTCAAGTAATATTCAAGCATGCCATTCAGCGTGTTAGTACGAGCTCGGGAGCAGCTTGGGAGAACAAGAAAACAGAGACTGCTTTAGATTGTCTTCCCAAATTGACTCAACTTTATTCACAAGTACAACAGTTTATATAGAGGGTAAAATTCATGAGACAGCAGATTATCAGTTTAAACCAGTACAGACCAAGATAAGGGAGCGTCTTCCTGCCCTTGGGTGAAGAAGCATCCTTTGTGTAGTGTATCAGTTCAGCTACAATTGTGATTATCTCAGCGACATATTTTCACGGCACAAAACAAAGAGTTCTTTCATTAGTGAAATCTGAAACAAACCATTTGGCCTTCAACAGGCGTCTAAAAGATTAAGAAACTAATGTAGCTGAGGGAGTGATCTCTGTGGTATTTCAACCTTGTACCAGCCTGTGATTCTCACACATCAATTCTTGGGTCAAAGAGAAAAATAACTAAAACAAAGGGGCCTTATTGAATGACAGAGTTTTCCTGCATAATGTCACTATAAAACAATATCCAGTAAATGCTACCATGGTACTAAAATACCTAACAGCCACGATGTCAAAAACTTCAGAACACATTGGCGAGACCCCTCATCTAATTAGACATGCAGGGTAGCTGGAGCCTATCCCAGATGATGTTGCGCAAAACGTAGGGTATAAACACGACAGGCTCCCAAACCATCACATGGCTAAAACAGACAACGCATGGCCTCTTTAGATTAACAAGTTAACCTGAAAGCAGGAAAGGACTTTTGGAGGAGACCAGAGCCGCCTGAGGAAACCCACAAAAGAGATGGAGGACATCTAAACGCCACATAAAAAAGGTCCCAGCCAAGCAAGGTGTTCAAAACAAAAACATAAAGTAATGTGACATCGGTGCTCTGAACTTTAATGAGTCATTACAAAAAATGAATGCAAAAATGTATACATATTTGGTGCCACTTCATTAATGGAAACTTGCAGTGTTTTACATGCATGTATACTTCATTTCTCCTTACTCCTGCTTTGCAAATGTATTTAATCTCTCCAAATTAAAGAGTTTGTGGAGTATCCCTGTTACGTACAAGTTTCCTGGGTTTTATGTGCATCATTTTCTTTTATATAGTTTACTGCAGTTTTAGGCAAATCAATAAAAGAAAAGTGTAATTAAATATAGGATACCAAAATTTACACTGCAAGCCACAATAACAGAGTGCTTTACTCTACTTCATCCCAAACTTTATCTCCACAGTTATGGCCATTTTAGAATTAACCTAACATGTTCTTGGACTGTGGGAGGAAAATCCCACGCAAGCACAGAGAGGACACGCAAACTCCACACAGAAAGGCCCCGGGAAGCTTTGACGCAGGCCCCTGGTGTGTCCTCTTGTTTGAAATGGTTTGAATGATCACATTTAAATGCATAAAATTGACTCCTAAGCAAAACTGATCCTGGAAAAACATCAGAGTGAAGCTACAGTCAAGCTCCCTGTTATTCCCAGCAGGAGCCCTGCAAGAGTGCACTAAGCAGGCTGAATTTCCTTCTGACAAGCGATGACATAAAAACTATTTCTGAGCCTTTAAAGCATCGTGATACTCAGCAAAGAGTGGATGTTAAAATGAATGATGCAACATTTGAACCGCTAAGGCTGTTTACTGACAGAAATGCGTCTCTCTTTCAGCAAAGATCAACATTTTACTTTTTTCAAACTTTTATCAACCCACACACTCACTAAAGGATGCAAAACTTATGCGTCTTTAAATACTGTATCAGGTTTTGCTTTGTGTAAAACAGAAGATGTCGGGCTGTTTGCTTCAAAGTCTCGTATAATCTGTGGTTACTAAAGCAAGTCACGCATCCAGAAAAAGCCTTATGACATTTTAATGAGACTCCAAAGCCAACTTGCAAGAATGAAATGTGGGCGAATTCACATCAGTGCTCTGTGTTTGGTGACTCAGCCATTATGTAGGATTTTTTTTTAAGTTTTATTTTTCTAATCATCCAAAAGCATCAAAGTAGCAGTTTCAACTAGAAGTTTTTTTTCATTGAGTTATAAATTCCATGGTGTTTAAACATACATTTAAAAAGTGTTAGAATATTTTATGCGATTGACCACAGAAACGTCTTAAATCAAATATGGTCAAATATGGTCATATACAGTCATGTGACAAAGAAAGAATAGAATGCATCTAAAGGATAAAGGTCACTCTTTCGAGGATGCCAACATTCACATTTTGGACAGAGAGGACAGATGGTTTGAAAGAGGAGTGAAAGAAGCCATTTACGTCCACTGTGAGCGACCATCTTTGAACAGAGGCGCTGGTTTACGACACCAACTGTCTGCCATCTATAATCCAGTTTTGAGTTCCCTCCCCAGATGCCTTAACGCCCACTCACATCCTGGGCCATCTAACCTCAGGAAATCACATGATAGGGTGGGGCCAGGTTTCACAATGAGCTCACCCGAAACCCTGGCTGATTGTGACCCACACCCGCTTTCACACCTTGGCTCATGTGATTAGGTAGAGGATCATCAGGGGGTCCTTTGTCCCTCTTTGGGGGGAAACTACCACTGGGTTTAAATCTGGGACTCTCCACCATTTGACCTTAGAACTGAAGAAGCTTCTCGGATGAGAGGTGAAACGTCTTCAAGCAACTTAAAGAAGTCCAGACGCTTTTCTTTCCAAGCTCCTTAGACAAAGAATAGAATAGAATTCAACTTTATTGTTATTGCACATGTCACAAGTACAAGGCAACAAAATGCAGTTTGCATCCATCCAGAAGTGCTTTAGCCATGATATAGATATATTACAAAATATATACTAGCAATAATATAGGAATATAGATATATTACAGAAATGGGTCTGTTATAGGTATGAGGGTACAAAAATGGGTCTATTATGGGTATGTTACAATGTACACGGTATGATGGAATGTTATGAATATGCTATAAGTATGTACAGGCTGTAGTGGGTATACAAGCTATGTACAGGCTATGAACAGGATATAAATATGAAACTATACAGAAATATGAAATATAAAGCTATACAGAAATATGCAAACAGTTGTAAACTGTTGTAGAATTATAATTATCGTATTGTACAGAATGATTGTTTATACAGAATTATACAGTAGTGCAGTTAAGATAAGTGAAATATGTGGCTACTTTCTACAGAGGCTTTATAAAGTGCTAGTGGTTGTGGTTGGGTTGACCTTCCGGTCCGAGGCAGAGCAGCTCCCGTACCCGACTGTTATACAGTTGGTCAGGATGCTCTCGATGGTGCAGCGATAGAAGTTCACCAGGATGTCTGAGGATAGGTGGTTCTTCCTCAGAGTCCTCAGGAAGAAGAGGTGCTGGTGAGCCTTCTTGACCAGCTTGGAGCAGCCGTCCCTTTAATGTAGATGGGTGGATGTGGGTCAGCAAAGCACCTCCTCACAAGATAATAAAAACATTATCTGATTCTCACCAGATTCTAAAATTAGTTAAATACAGTGTTGTGGTTTATTTACCTAAAAAAATAAGCCACAATTCAGTTTGCAGAAAACTAAGTACAACCTTACTGATTTCATATTAATTAAGAGGGTAAGATAAGATAAGATAAGATAAGATAACCTTTATTAGTCCCACACGTGGGAAATTTGTTTTGTCACAGCAGGAAGTGGACAGTGCAAAAGTTATGAGGCAAAAATTAGAATACAATAAGAATAAATACAGTACACAACTGTACAGAATAGAATAAAATAAAATACTATATACAGTAGAATAAAATAAAATAAATATACAATAAGATAAAAATAGAATACAAATACAAATACTATATACAACTGAGTAAAAATACAACGATGACAGAAAGGATTATTGCACTTAGTATTATTGCATATGTATGGATGTGTGTGCTTGATCAGTTAAAGGTCATGTGGTTAACTGAACATCAGCTGGTGTGACCACCTCTCTAACAGCAGACGTTTTGGCTGTTTTCTGGTCTAGATCATTTGGTTGTGTGTCACAAATCTTCCCAGGAGTTACGTCACAGCAAATTCACCCCAATGTCAGACCATGCAATGCTCAAAGAAACTGCAACAAATCTAAGAGCTACCGTTTACAGGCCTCAGATACCATGTGAAATGTTAAAGTTCATCACAGTGTAATTTGAAAAAGGGCAAACAAGTATGGCTTGTTTGGAGGCGTTGCCAGAGGAAAGCCTCTTCTCTCTAGAGACAACATGGCAAAATTGCATCTGAACAAACCACAAGGTTTCTGGAACAATATCCTTCGGATACAAGAGACCAAAGTGGAGACATGACCATATGTAAAGAACCATATTTAGAGAAAATCAAACACAGCATTTTAGCACCAACTGCTCAGCACAGTGGTTGAGGGGGGATGATTTGGACTTGTTTTAGGACCTGGACACCTTGCAGTCATTGAGTCGACCAGAAGCTCCTGGTATTGTCAAGGTAAATGTGAGGCTATGCGTCATACAGTTAAAGCTTGTCCCAAATTAGCACATGAAACAGAGCACAACAGCAAATCTACAACAAAATGATTGAAAAAAAGAAAAGAATCAAGGTGTCGCAGTGACCCAGTGAAACTCTAGATTGCAATCTGATAGAAAAACTGTGGTGGGATTCTAGGAGAGCTCAATGAACTGAATCATCGTTGTAAAGAAGAGTGGGCAAAAATTCTTCCACAGCAGTTTGTGAGACTGATAAATTAACTGCTTTCTGTGCGACTTTAAGAGATTGACTCATGCACTTTTTTCTTTTTTCTTTTTTCTTTTTTTTTACACACACTGCTTCTGCACTGACCTAAAGTTGTATTTAAATCATTTTAGAATCTGATGAGGACCATGGATGGGTATTATTATGTTCTGATATGCAAAGCTTATGATTAAGAAGGTGTAGTTTCTAACGTGACTGTACTCCGCAGTGCAAATCTAATATTATGAAAGTATAACTGCTATAGTATGCTGGCTAGGATAAGATGCTGTTAGCTCGAACACCTTAAAACTTTTATCATTCATTTAGATGGATACAATAAGATACATTTACTAAGAAAAATAAGTTATTGATCTATGGATATATTTATATGTTCAGGTATAGTTATTCATATACTGCTGGTCTGCGATGAAAGTCATCCAAGCCTCATATTATAAAGGGAAAATTTTAGAGAGAGAATCCCAACAAAAAAGGAAAACGGAGGCAGAAAAGAGCATGAGATGACAACCAGGACAAGTTAATGATATAAAATAGTGCTATGTATGTAAATGCATGCAGAGTGAAAAGAGGGCAGTGGAAGAGAAACACCCATGAGAGGTCCCCCAGCAACCTGAGCCTGTAGCTGCATAAGTAGTGTATGGTTCAGGGCCACCTGATCCAACTGTGAGCTTTAGGAAAAAATAAAGTTTGAATATAATCGTATTAATAGAGCTTATGTGTGTGTCCCCAACCCGAACTGGGAGCTGGTTCCACAGCTGAAGGCTCTTCCTTCTGTTATATGTTTGGAAACTCTTGGAGCTCTAAGGTGCTCTATTATGATAATATGGGACTACGGTGCCCTTAAAATGGAACAGGGCCAGATCATTCAGGACTTTGTATGTGAGGATGTATAAGCAGAGATGAAATGTTTAATAAGCAGATCCATAATTTTCTCTTCATCTCCCTTTTTCCTTGTAAGATTCTATTTCGGCAGAGAAAATAACACGCCGTCCTCCGGATGTTGCCAGTCAGCATATGCACATGAATAGCTGCACTGAAAACAATGATCGACAGTTCACACACCCAAATCAGCGTGTTTCTTTAGAAGTGCTGAGCACAACAGCAAACTCCATTGAGGCAGTCAAACCGCATGTTTATAATGCAGTGTTAGTCTGCTCTGTATGATTGAAAACCTGCTTCTGGGCTGTCTGCTCGCTCTAAGTTTGATTACTTCCCCAACGGACTCTACAAGTGCATCTTTGAAGTCGCTCTGTCGGTATTATTTTATGCATGAGTAAATAAATACAGTAACTGTCACCAGGATTTTTGTTGGAAGAGCTAAAAATACAGTATGGGGTGTGATTTGGCCACATGAAAAACAGCTATATTTGAAAACACAAGGACTGTTTGTCTCAGGTTTACCCACGAGGTTTGTTTCTATGATTTTTACATTTTCAAGACTGAGCTTTTTTTTAATCCTGATAATATTTTTCATGTAGAGTGTTAAAGAGGGATGAGTGATCCACAGGATGTCCATGAATGAGAAACTACCCTCTTCTTCTTTTGGTATCCACTGTCAGGAATAAAGGAACTGGGGTGTGGAGGTCATTTATCCACAGGGATGAATCCTCAAATCCTTACTGGCCTTGAGAGCTCAGAATAGTTGAGCTTCATCTCCTTCAGCACTCCATGTGGTTTTTATCCTTGTCAAAATGCTTCTTTATTGGAGCTAGTGTATAGGCGGCGTTTTCAAACGACAACCCACAGACATAATCTCCTTTTCAGACCATTTTCCAAAGGGATGTGTCAAAGAATGTTTCTGCTTCCTGTACAGCTTTGGTGAAAGCAACTTAACCGGTATAAGAACCTGAAATTTCCCAAAGGGCAATGAGCAATATAGCTGGTCATATATTATATGTATGAATATGCTCCTTTTTCCTCATCTTTGACTTTGTTCCTGCTTAGAATTAAAAAGCGGTCTCTGGCTGTTGTTTGGGGGGGACAGATCCCAAAACAATTGCGTGAGTCAGAGCTTCTTTTTTTAAATTATCTAAATAACTACAACTACAGTTGTTGTTATTGCGTTAAATAATAAATGGCCTGGTACTTAGTGCTTTTCTACTCAATGTGAGCACTCAAAGCAATTTCTTACTACAAAACTCATTCGTCTATTCACACATACATTCATACAAGTGCTTTTAAATAGACATTCACACATTCACACTCTGATGGATGCATCAGGGGCAACTCGGATTTCCCACCCATTATGCAAAACAAATAATCCAACTATTAAAGTTTGCATACATGATATCCTGAGCTTCATCGCAGCCAGTCGAGAGATTATTGGAAGAGTGAAACCACTGTGACCACTGCAGCAGAGTGCACAGAACAAGAGTCACATGTGGAAACTTCAGTTCAACTAGTGGTAAAACATCCACCGAATATCTTTAAATTCTAATCCAAAGGAAATAAAACACTAGTTGTGCTGCTGTCACCCGTTTGCTTAAACAAGCCAATTAGCTTCTTTCTCCTGCCTTCAAGCCAACTTTCTCCTGATTGGCTGTCCCTCATAAACAGAAGATTTAAACAGCATTTGGCTTCTTTGGTCAGAGCAATGTGCCTGACATGACCATATCACGGATACCCGCTTTCAATGACATCATAAAGATCATAGTGCAGAGCAAAATGTCTGAAACTATGTGTTTAGACCAATCTGAAGCCTGAGGTTTCGGCTCACAGCGATTACTTGCACTTATGCCGACCTCATCGGCGACATCATTGAAACCTTAGCCATGCTTAGTGTGATCGTCCAAGACTGTAATGGGGTATAAATATATACAGTATGAATGCAGGAAGAAAAATAAGCAAAAGCATAATGAGTGCCTTATTTGTAGTTCCAAAACCATGACAAAGCACAGACTTCCAGTATATATATAGGATACCGTATCATGAGCTGCATGGCCTCATGGCAGAGTACACACATCTATAAAGGTATATGTTTGTACATCATGAGTTTTTAATGCCATTTCATTTTGACTTATAATTCTGGTTTATCTTTAATAACGTCTGCACTCATAGTCATGGAAAGAAAAATTTGTATTGCCTAGCTTATGTTTCATAACAGTTACGGATGTAATTTAGTGAACTCCATTTTTATATACTATCATCTTATTTACATATCTTCTTGAACAGTACACACACACACACACACACACACACACACACACACACACACACACACACAAATATTCCCTCACACTGTATCCTTGACAATAGCTCCCTAATGTTTCAGCAGTGACAGGCTGAGGGTAATGCCCATTACAGATGTCTGCCCACACATGACAGTTGACACGATCAATATGCCTCTGCTGCTCCGCCTCGGATCGTCATTCCAAGAAGCCTTGGAACTGCGACCTTTACTGACACCTGCAGATCTAGTGGGAGTTTTGCTCGGTAACGTTACAAAATAGGTGCAGTTACTGTAGCTGCACTCCACAAATACCATAAAGCTAAATAAAAGAAAATCACATTTTGGTTATGCAAGCTGGAACAGTTACAGGACTCTGGGTCTAATTTGTAGAAGAAGAAGAAAAACCCTGTCCACTTATTATTACTAGATTTCAGTTCACAAGCAGAAAATGGGAACTAGTGCCCAGTATGGCAGCAGGGAAAGACCCAATTAGACAGTGACATGTCTGTCAGTGGAAGGCAATGGTGTTATGGGGTCTAGAGGGGCCCTTTAGCTAGAGACTGGGCTATCATACAGGAAGCTGCTTAGAAAGGAAACCATAAGCTTTATTCGCAAAGCTTCTGTGGAAACATGAAGAGTGAAAACATGTAAAATGTAGTATTTCATCACATGCCTAAAGTGGAGCCTACTCCGTATGCACTCCTATTTATCTCCTTCTGTAACCCCAGAGGAGGAGTACAGGTCTACCTTTGCTTCAGTTGACAGTTGTGCTCTATCGGGAGCACTATGATACAGTAAGTAGTATAATACATGACAACATATCTTGGGCGCCCTAAAGCTTTTTGTCTCTAGTTAGCTTGTTAGGAGTGTGTTTTTGACACTGTGTGCTAGGCATGGTGACAACAGAGTATGCTACTTCTATCATGCTACCATCTCCCCAGTGCAACCCCCTCCCAGTCCCGCAGAGGTTTATCACGGGCTGCATATCAAATGTGCACCTCGACAAGTCATCAAAGCAGAGAACAAGTGCCTCTAGAGCTATGCTATTTACAGCCGGTACCAGTTTGTGATTGCATTTCAGTTGCATGCACTTGACCTTTTCGTTTTGCATTTCATAATCCATATCACAGAACTATTAATTGGGACTGTTGATTAGACAGCGCTGTTTTTGCAGGGGTCACCTTGGGCTCTGAGCTTGCAGTGGACATTTTTAGTCATCCTGACAGATTTGCTCTAGGGATAGGACTCCTGGTCAATATTTCAAAATCAAACAGAATAATTTCACAGTTCAGTTTTATGGCAGTGAGTTTGGCACCATGCTGAGATTCATATTTAGCTTAGACGCACTTCTTGAAAAGTACTATGCAAAACTCACACACTGTTCATCTGCTGTAGATAGTATTTAGACCTTTTTACCTTTTTCCTTTGCATTCTGGTTGTCAAGTGTCCTGAAATGTTTTATGATATGCCAAATATTCAGCTAATAGCTCTTTGGGAATCACCTTGCTGGTGCAAAAATACTCTTTATTCCTTTAAAACTGAAAATGAATGAAAATGACTTTTTCAGCATTTTCAGGTCATTGTAACAAAGAGCCTAAAGATATGATTTAAAATGAGTTTTTTTGCAAAATTTTTAAAGGTCAACATTCCTCAGGTCAGGTACAAGGATCAAACTGAAATGAGTGAAAAATCAATCAAAGCTTTATTCGTCACATGCAGGTTGCCCTGCAGTGAAATGGGACCCCCCCCCCCGACCTTACACATATAGCACAAACATTACATGGGGATACAGGTCGGAGATTGGTAGAGTCAGAGAAAAAAAACATTGAAATGTACACTACAATGGGAAAAGTACAAGAGGAAAAAAAAAAAAGAGACCCCTACTCATGCTATGCTTCCATGGTAGGACAGCATGAGAACAGGAAACAAAAAAACTCCTCTGCACAAAAAAGCACATAAATGTCCACAGCACAACATTGTGAAGACATGACAAGCCACAGGGGTGGCAGCCAATGTCCAAAGAAAAACTTTGAACGACTTCCAGAAAGCCTGGAGGACTATTACTTCAGACTACTTACTACTATACTTTTGCATGTATGTCTATGCAGCACTAAATAATGTGATCAGCTACTGAAATAACTGCTATTAAATAGCAGTTTAAAGTCTCCATATTTGTTTCCTTTATGTATTTTATCATATTCCTTTCTGTCACCTCCTATGCACCTCATGGCAGATTTTGAGTATTTCATGCAACAAGTTCATTTGTTGTGTTCACCACAACACATCACGATACGATTAGGTGCAGTATGATTTGCATTTTTTCTACATATAACAATTTAGTCAAAGCTGCACAAGGCCACCTCTTTTGTTAAAACTGTCCTTTCTCCTTACAGCATCTTACACAATGAAATTGCAGTTGCCAAATCCTCATTGCCTATGCACAAATTGTCTCTCTTTTCCCCTCCTTTTTTTTGCAGCCGATTTGCAGTTTAAGTGGTTTTGTGACCAAACAAGCTTGTAGTACAATGCTCTAACAAGCTCACAGTATGTGTTGCAGACACACACACATGCAGAAGAAATTAAAATGTGTGATTTACATGCATGTCCTGAGGTTACAAGTGCCCTGCTAGTATAAATTTGTGGCCTCACACTCCCACGATTATTGCTGTGGGTCATATGGACATGTTTTGTGTTCAGCAAGACCTCTCAAAACAGCATCCTACATTCCTACCTAAATGCCCATTATCTGTGCTTGGCAGAAAAACACATGCCTCTTATTTCCTAATTTATTATCACTTCTGTTATGTGATATTTCTATCAGAAGGCTGTAGCTGGCCTCACAGATTAGGCCTTTCAAACCAAAAATCAATTTGTTTGAGCTCTTTGATGACATGAGGCTGTGTGTTTTTCTTCTTAAGGGATTTAGATGGAAATGGGGATGCATGCATTAGAGAAGATATACAGGAATGCTTGAAAGCATGCAGGCACTTGACTATAAACCCACATACTCACTCAGGTGTGGATTTAATGAACAGGGTGTTTGTGTCTTTGAGGTTTCCTCTGTGGGGATCCTGTGTAAAAAAAATATATATATATAAAAAAAAATGTCGCTCTAAAAATAAGTTTTGAATCAGATTTTTTATCTAAAACCCTATCTTGATAGATTTTTGTAAATTAACTCTAATATTAACAGAACCACCCTTTTGTCTCAAATATAATTTCCCAGGTGCAATGCTTTGGCAGCTTTGGAAATGCTGAAAGACAAAGAACAGTGCTGATCAGAGCTGGAGAAAACACAGAGAGGATTGAGAGGCTCCATCCAATCAGCACTAGGAAGCGCTAAGCCATGCCCACCACACATCTGTACAATGACGTCAGAGTCCAGTGGACTGCAGCACACTGACAGGTCTTTTTATGTGACTAATGTGCAGGAGGGCTTAGTAACCCATGATGGCAAAGGTGCTGCATGTCCACAATCCTACTATGCAGTAGGAGTTTATAACAGCACTCTTGCACGTCAACATCTTAAATGCCTTCATTGCTGGCTAAAAATTAAGCAACTTCAACTCCTTATTCACACATCAATACAAGCACTTTTTTCTATGCTCTTTCTATGTAAGTTTTTTCTATCTAGCATTCACAGTCATTCACATTCATACTCCATTGGATGCATTGGAGAGCAATTTGGAGTTAGCATCTTTTCCAAGGATATTTGGCATGCAGACTCAAGCAGATGGGGGTTATTGATTTAATTGATTGTTATCGATACAGTAAGCCAAAAAATAAATAAATACATTTTTACCTGTGTCTTTACTATAATAAGAAGTCAGAAGGTATACTGACACCACACAGCTAATAATGTGTGTCTCTTTTAAAATGTCTCCATCTTGATTATATTCTAAAAGCGTCTAATCTTACGTTATGATTTCAAATGTAAAGTCAAGCTCACAGTGAATATGTGGTATTGTGCTACAGTGCTGAGGGTGAGTTTTGAGAAGCAGTTCAGGGGTGCAGACTCAGCTCAGTCTGCTAAATGAGATCTGCTGCTCCACTGCTGGAAATGCTGTTAACCTGCTATGTCAAGAGCAAATACTTTGATGTCTCCCAGAACCAAATCCCTCTGTCGGGTGTGAGGACACCAGTGAGTTCATCCCACTCAGCTTCACGGAGCTCACCGAACTGTGGAACACACCATGAACTGCTTGGGTATTTCCTGTACTGACTAAACTAGATTTGCTATCTCAATAACAGCTTAACACTATTCTTGTGGATCCAATTATGATAGTCTGAGATACAAAATGTTAACTTGAATGCTGGCATGTAGTTCCATGAAAAGAAATAAAGGAGCCCGGACAGTGAATTGAATTAAACCATTCAATAAAGTGGATTCATCTCATGAAAAGGTCACTTGATGAGAGAAAATTGAATGAAAACTGGATACATGTCACCCCTGGTTGGAAGTTTGTTAGAGCAGAAATGCTTCTCTCTTTTTTTTTTTTTTTCATGTGATAAAAGAATGAATGAGTCCTTTTTTCCATAGAAACATTGCATCTGCATTAGCATTTCTAAAGAAAGAGATGGTAAAAGTGTGGAATTGTTTCTGAAACAACCCGATAATTGATAGAGACCTGAGAAAAAAAGGCTAAGAGTCATTGTGTATCTGCTTAAAAATGTAAATGGCAATAATGAGGTGCACTTGTACATTTGTTTAGTTCAGACAATTTAGTGTTTAAAGTGAAATGTATCAACTGAATGCTGAACGGGGAAAAAAACTAACGAGAACGGCACATTTAAGGCGAAGGTGAAAGACTTCTATGTCTAATCCATCATGTGAATGACACTAATAGCACAGCAGGCTTATAGGAAGACAATACAGTCAAAGAGGGTAAAATGTGTAACTAAAGGATGCCATCAATCCCAAAGTTTCCTGAATGTTTATGCATAAATATGCTTCTTTTTTTTAAGTACAAAGAAATCTCAGTATAGAAGCCTATACTGAGGCCGTTTTGTTGGCACATTGGAGTTAAACGTCACATAAGACAAAAAAACAACCAAATTTTCCATGTTTATAGAAATTTGTTTATCTGCCTCTGAATGATACATGACCAAGGGCCGGTGTTCTGCAGGTTTTAGATGTCCTTGATCCAGCACAGCTGATTTAAATGGCTAAATTACCTCCTCAACATGTCTTGAAGTTCTCCAAAGGCCTGGAAATGAACTAATCATTTGATTCAGGTGTGTTGACCCTGGGTGAGATCTAAAACCTGCACCTCAAGGCATGGAGTTCCTCACCCCTCCTTTAGGTGAAGACTTCTGGCTCAACAGTACATAGTAAAATATCATTTTAAGAAAAGCATTAAAAGCCTAAATTAAATACATAAAGTTTACTGTAAGTAACTGATACTTTCCCAGTTGATAATAATTACTTTTTAGTATTTCTGATGTAAATGGGGTATCCTCTCATAAATATCCAATGGAGTAGTAGTTCAATAAAAACCTACTGTGCATGTTTATTTTGACCATTACTCTGAAATTAATCTTATTATCTAAGAAAAATAATCTAAAAATGACCAGTGCACGAAACATATTTTTGTCTGCTGGTGTCTTTGATACTAAACAACATCGTTGCAACACCCTGCAGATTGAAGTTGTCTTAAACGCTTAAGCCATTATTCACCTGAAACGGCCATCTTTCTCCCACTGAGTGAGCACAGCACGCCATCCAGACAGCATGTTTTAGACAGTGATAGCTTCTCCTGTTGTCACACAGAAAACGATTGCCTCATTTGAGTAATTTAAGCATCCTTCTGCTCCTCCAATCAATACGGAGCTACAGTACACTCCAAAAAAAGGCGTTGACAACCTAGTAAGAGTTTACTCTACTTTTTAGAAATTGCGCAAGTAAACGGTACTACCACAAAGCAAGCATTGAGGGTTTTTTTTCTAAAACAGCTTTTAAAAAAACTGTCATTTAAAAATGTATTCGCTGGAAATATTTATTTACATGTTTTTTTCTTTTAATTTATCTTTTAAATTAGTACAAGAAAACACAATAGTCTACACATTCTTGTCCCATTTTGTTTTATCCGCCTTAAAAAAGGAAAAAAGAAATGAAAATAAGTTGAAATGACTGTAACAAAAGGCCATTTTTACAGTGTACAAACAGAGCGAACGTGTGTCTCTGCTGCCAATTTAGGCACCCGGTATGTTGTTGGCTGAGCCTCGCTGTGATGCTCTGACTGATTATTGTTGAAGCCAGAGGAGGAGGGAGGCAGTAATCCGTGCACAGAGCGACCCATCTGAGCCGCCAGCAGAGCTGCTTGCGGCGGGCGTGGAGAGACTATGGAGCTGCCGGGGTTTACTCTCAGTTCAGATCGCTAAAGGATACAGACTAATATACCGCATGCGAGTGGGGACGTGCAAGAAGACCAGTGAAGAGAGCTGACTCGTTTTCACTTTAATTGTCCCGGTTGTCCTTCTCCCCGGAGCGTTACGCGTCGTACCGGAGCGCTCCACCTTCTGATGCCGGGAGCGCAGAGCCGGGTCAGGGGCTAATCCGAGTCCTCGCCTCGGATCGTTTTACAGTCTCTGTGACGCATATGAGCTTAGTTTAATATTTTTTAATTAAAGAATCAGCTGTGGATTGTTTGCCCATCAAAGGGATTATGATTTTCTCAGACATGAGTACGGGGACCAACTCCCCCAAGGTGCATCCACCGAACGGGACGAGGTTTTACACGTTCCAGGCAAGTTAACTGCTCGTCTTCAGTCCACCTTTTGCTTGTTTTGTTTACTGAAATATCAGCTGCTTGTTTTTGTCTATTTGTGTTGACAGTATTTTTTTTTTCCTTGTTTTGAGTGCCTTGTGGCTTTTATTATGGTAAATTGTAGACTGATTTTCTGCGGAACAGTGGATGTTGGGTGTTTCCTATCTGCGTGCAGAGCCCCTCAGAATCCCCTCGGTAAACTCAACCCTTTGTTTTCCACGACTTTGTATTGTGTGCTTACATTGCAAAGTGCTGTGTTTTGGATTTGTTTTGGATTTTGAGAGATCTTGGCCAAAATTCTCTATACTCGAATTTACCAAAGAATAATTTGGCAATAACTTGTCTAAGATCTTCACACTTTCTCTTGATGAATAAATCATCTGACAGTTGGATTGTGTGAAACTGCAATTCAGAGTTCATATAAATCTGTATAATGATTTTTAATGATTCATGATCCGCCCACGTTTGGTTTGAAGAGAAATAGGGACATATGTGCACAGTGCCCTACATTGATTATTGTGCCCCCCCCCCCCCCCCCACACACACACACACACACACACACACACACACACACACACACACACACACACACACACACATACACCACCACCCCCTGCATAATTCAGCTCTGCACAGAGCCCATGCGTGCATGCAAGGAAGCAGTGTTGGTGGATATTGATCGAGTGCGTGTTACTCCTGTAACCAAGCCAGTACTTTCTGTTTTATTGTGGGTGGAAGGAAGAAGGGAAGTGAGTGAGACTGTATCCTTTTTCATATCAGTCTTTGAGCGCCTGCTGGTTGTCTTTGTAGCATAAAAGGTGATGATGATTGGAAATTTTTGCAGCCAGGTGCAGTCAGCATGGTTTCGTAAGTGTGGAAAGTGGTTTGCGGGTTGCGTTTCAAGTGAGAAGAAGTGCTGAGGGGAGCTCAGTTTTGGACGACATATACATTTAGAAATACACCTGCCTCATAAGCCCATCAATCAAATCGCAATCTGGGCTGGCAAGAGACCAGACTGTCTCATCCCTTTGTTCTTGTGTTGCTTTACTCTTGTTGTGAAATTTTAGATCACTTTGTTTTTATGGTAAGCAAGCAGAGCGTCATTATCTCTGCCTCTTAAATCATTTCCTCGGATATGTTATTCATATGCCCTCTAACTACTGAGCCACTGTGACTTTACCATTTGAAGATTTTCCCCTTCTGTGTTTGTCATAACCTCAGCTTTGCCTTTTCATGTCAAATCATTAGTGAAGAAAGGCTCCCTGGAGGGCTCATACCTGTTGGAAGAAGCTCCTCTGATACTGCAAAATCAAAAGGACCATAGATTACAGATTATAGTCCCAGGAAGTCCCCGTATAAATTAATCGAAGGACACGCCACTATTGGGCTGCTCACAAGTCTTTTTCTTCCACTCTTGGGGTGATATAATGTCACTGCACTGATCCATACCAGTGCTTTCTCAGTACAGTCATTTAAACACTTAAAACATTTCCTGTCAAATTGTTTACCATCTACTAATGATATTCATTTCATCAGATTGCCCTTCCTAGTTTGCAATTATAAATCAGTTGGGGCAAATTAAATTGCAAAGTAGGTGCCTTTTGAAGCTTCAGCCACTCCATCAGGGTGATGAAGTTATTCAGTTTCTTTAGTATGCACTGCCAGGCACAAAAGCAAGCAGAGGTGGCACATTAACATAAGACATCGGGTAGAATGAAGGAGCATCTTTTCTCACCTGCAGTTTTGTGGTTAACCTTGGCTTATAGCATTCCAGTTGGCCTAGAATTCAAATGTGATGCACTAAAAACAAGATGAAAAGTCTACAGCTATGCTAATTACTTCAGGAGGTTATGTTCAGGCATGGTGGTTCTGTGCGAAACAGTCCACAAACACTGCCAGTCTGATAATTTTAACATGCCTATTTCATGAAAGTCCCCTGCAAAAAGACATTTCTTTTCAGCTTTAAAGTTAAAATTTCAAGAATACAGTACTAACAAAGTTATTTTTTTTTCTTTATTTTTGTAGCAGTCTTTTGTACGGATTTGCATGTGACAGCAACGGAGCCCCGCAAGGGACATGGGAGGAAAAAAAAACAAAACGATTAACCTTTGCAAGATCCCGAGTTACTTTTCGCAAAAGTTCATCTTCATTTTTTTTTCTCTCCCATGTCCCTTGCGGGGCTCCGTAAACAGCCATCAGTTTTGCTAAGATTTGGTTAAAAACTAATGGCAGTTTTAAAGTGGTACATTTTAAGGGATCATTGTGATCATTCAGTGCAGGGGAACAAGAATCTGCACCATCAACTTCTCGTTGATATTAGAGAAATGAAGAAATTTTTTTTTTTTTTTGAGACGAGTTTGCATACTTTTTTTTATGTTCTGGGAACTAATTAGATTTTACAGTCCATAAAGATCATTCAGTGTTTCACAACCATAAACATGACTGGATGTGGACCTGTATGCACACCCATATGGAAAAGAAATAGTAAAAACTTATATGATTTACTCATGAAAGTGGCCACTTTCTCATTACTTTCATATATTGTTTTAGTAAGTATCCAAAACATACAAGTTTCATTATATAATTTTTCAAGGGATCTTATATCTGTTTTCACCCTTGTATGCTTTTCATACAAGTTTCACACAAGACAGATACAAACTTACTAAGATTTATATATATCTTTTCCATATGGGGATGCAGGAGGAAAAATGCTTAAGTTAGAAGTTCAAGTTAAATTTCTTATCTGTACGCTGTAACCATTCATTCATCCATTCGCTTCCGCTTATCCTTTTCAGGGTCGCGGGGGGCGCTGGAGCCTATCCCAGCTGTCATAGGGCGAGAGGCAGGGTACATCCTGGACAGGTCGCTGTAACGATTAGATAAAATATCTTGGGTTGAGTTGCATAGATCCTTTCACAATGCTGTCCACCGCTAAAAAGACTTTCTACCAGAAAGCCCTGAAATATGTGTATTCCCCCAAACCACAAAGCCATGATATGGCATTAACATAACTGGTTGCAGTGATGGTCTGGAGCATCATCATTATGTTGTAGGTATCACTCCAATACAGCTATATCAGATTGTGGATTGACCAGCAGGCTGTTATCCTTTGGTTTCAAGTGTGACTAAAATGCATGTTGAGCTTGTGGTGTAAAATAAGCTCTTTTGACGTGCTACTTCTACTGTGCGACAAGGTGACACAGAGGAGTGACGCAACTACCTCTCTCTGCCTTTTGACTGTTTGCTGTGCTGGAGTGTTCATATTTATGGAAACCCTCCCATGAGGGGAAGACTTGCTGGCAGTGCTCCGAACCCTTTGGGCATTATTACTTAGTTTGCTGCAGATTTTTAGTCATGATTCTCTTTCAAGTGGCAGAAATTCTGCAGGAAGTGCTCTTGTAGTGTCATCATGTAACACTTTTAAAGAGTTGTACTACTAAGAGCTGGTTAGACAAACAATACACACAATGGTTCTTGTCCCTGGGCGGTTTCTCTGGAGAGGGGAAAGCACTTGCAGATTTTAAACCTTTGTGAAATAATCTTACAGAGTGTAAAAGTTTAAAGGGAGGGCTAATATTCTCACTTCTACTTACATATTTGTGTTTCCACACTCTACTGGGATCATTTTGCTGGATTCATGGTTAAATCTTTATTTATCTCCTACCTTGGTGCAGCCGATCAGTTCATACAAAAGCTGTTTTAGTTCATCTGTCTTTACACCATATAAGGAAATCCTTTCTTACTGACATCATAAAGATCCAAAAGTAGACAAAAATGGCAATGGCATTTTAAATCCTGAGCTTCGGGCTCACAGGGATCACTCATAGTATTTTAAACTTCTTTACATGAGGATCTACTATTGTAACAGTATACATATGGCAGATAATAATAAAAAAAGAATATTAAGTCTAGATTAAACAATTATAATCTCCTAATATTTCCAATTTTGTGCAAGTGTCACTTTACAGTCAAGTCAAATTTAGCTCAATCCTTCTTTATTATTAGTTGATTTGTCTGTGTCCTTGTATTTAATATTTGGTTGTTGCTACTCTACAATACCCCGCCAAACAGTTTGTCAGGGCTGAGCTATCTAATAAATTATACATAATTGTTCCCCGGGATTTGTCCTTGGTTTTCAAATTAGCGTTTCATGTGATTAGTAGCTACAGCTGGAGTGTCTTTGCTTAAAAGCCTCCCTTTCCCCCACAGTCTAGAGTGCATTGTCTTCCATATGGCCTCTGCAGCTTTACACCTCTAGCAACATTGCAGAAAGAAGCTCCTAGTGTAGGATAAACTATTATAAAATGGATAACAAGAAGGAAGTAACACTGACTTCTTAGTCTAATCAGGGCTTAAGCAAAATTGGCAGTGAAATTTTGAACAGATTGTCAGATATGTTTCACCGACCCCCTTTTTTTTTGTTTGTTTGTTTTTCTAAAATATTCGGTTGCTGTTAAAGAAGAGAGGAAGAAAATGAGCTGCTACTCACTGGTCTCCTTCAAAATAATCCTCTCTTCTGCAGCGAGCTGGCATTTGGGAGGTTTATAGCAGCATGGCCACAGGGGGAATTTGGCTAAAAAGCTTCTGTTTGGGTTTGCCTATAAGCATCTGTCGCCTGTGCTTTGTTTGTAAGCAGAGCCACAGCCTAGGCCAACCTCACTTAATTAAACTGCTAGAGCTGTGCTGCTACTGGTTTCCACTTCCGACTGTCTGACTGAGGGTTCACGTTCAGGGCTTGACAGAAAAGATGCAACGTGGCTGTATACGCTGATTAAAAAGTGCTTCTTCTCATTATGGTGCTTAACGCCAAGAAGGGATGTTTGTACTGATGTCCTGATAAAAATTCTTTTCTCTACTACTAAAGCTGAATGCAGACATGACACAGTGCCTCTTGTTCCATTTCACATCTTCAGATGCGTTAATCAGTGCTAACTAATGTGCATTCTCAAGCGAGCACTCTCTCCAGCCCAAACAGGCTCAAGGAGTACAGAAAGAGCCTCAAGATGGGATGACTCATAGCGAGACACCAGACAGCAGTTTGAGTGACAAGTAAACACTTATTCCTCGTTGCTCAGGATGCCAATGGCTCAACTTCCAGTTTATCTCCTGTGCACGCAATCTACCATAGCACAAACTGAGTGCTGCTGACATGTCCTGTAGTTGCCAGTAAAGAAGTTTGTTTGTGACCTTCATTTATAAAATAATATAAAGAAAAATGTAGTCAGTATAGTGGATAACAAAATGATCATTGCAGTTTTCTTGGCTCTCGGTTGTTCAATTAAATACATTTAATTGAACATTTACATTTTTAGACTGAAAAAAATCTTTTCATGTTTCTAACGTTTATAATTGAATAACATATTTCAGGGTAATATGGAAATGTCAAAACGTAATCTTGGGGATCCCCGTCCGTGCACCGCGATGACAGGTTAAATACAGAACCCCATCCCGTCTTATGACTGCTGCACGTTCACCAGTGCAGATGTGGAGACGCTACACGTCATATGACACCTGGACAGTCCTGCAGGTTGATCCCGAGGGAGAAGCTGAAGCTTTGAGAACTGTGCTTGCCTGATTATCTGGAACATTTCTGCAGCTGTTTCTGTCAGTTTTTGTTTTGAGCTGAATTTTCACCATGTGTGCAGATGTAGTCATACATTAATACACGCAAGACTGCGAAGAAACAGACTCCACCAATGCATGTGAACTACACAGTCTTGTCAGTCAGGCGTACAGCAGACACGCGTACACAAGTACAAATGCGCTCACACAGTAACAACACCCAGCTGTGGAAGCGAGCTTATCATCACAGCTGTCTTACCCAGCACCCTGCCACACACTCCCCCTCCCCTTTCTGTGTGCTCCACCCTCTCTGCGTCGTGTTATTCAGCGTTGATGGATCAACAAAAGGTGGCCGTATGCAAATTAGCACAAAAATGACAAATTAACACACGGCCGACAGACTCAAATCTTGACCTTTCATTTGTTACACTGCACATAGTAACTGCTTACAAATGCCCTCAATATCCTTACCAACACACAATCACAAGCACGCTCCTCCCTTTGGTATCCCATTCCCGCCGCTGGTCTCCCAAGTGATACGTATACGTGTGCATGCGTATGTGTTTGTGTGTTGTAGGCGTTTGCCCTATTTTCTTGGTCTTTTTTTAATCAGCCCTCGTGCATTTAAAATCTGGCCCGGGCAGATGGGGAAGGGAGTTTGACCCACTTTGATGGATTCCAGACCGATTAAAAGGATGAGTATGCTTTCGAAAGCAAGAGGTCCCTGTATACCAGGGTGTGTGCTTGTGTGTGCATACAAGAGACAGGAGAAAAAGATTGTATTCATGTGCCAGTATGCAAATAAACATTCATCCTCCACCTTGTTGTTGACAGTGTAGTTATTCCGGAAATTGTAGTGTCAAGATAAAAAAAACCAAATAGCCAATTTCAGCAATCTTTCTACGGCGAACGTAGAAAGATTGTAGCGGGCAATTTTAGCCTCAGTCTTAACAGAGATGTTATAGCTGCAGGGTTATCTGACAAAAACCCTATGCATAAGATAAATATACAAGCAACGAATCAGTTCTGCGAAATGCACAAAATCTACGAGCTGCGCTGATGCAGAGGGAGGTGTGCCTCACTCCCAGTTACAGCCGAAATTCAATTAGATGTTTTGCAAAGCGCTTATTTAAATAGGGGGAAACAAATCACTAAATGCAGCATTTTCTGCCAAATCACCATGCATATAAGTTGAAGATAATATATGTGCTGTGAATTTTTGAATGTATTTGCATGTTAAGTGATCACTGAGAGCGAAACAATGTCTATTATTTTTATTCTAGTTCCACAGCACCTGTTCTTCCCAGACAGCAAGAACAGTGGAATAACAATGGGCACAAGAGCGAAATTACACAGCAGAAGTGTCCATAGATTTTTGCTAGGTACTAGGGCTTGTTCTGGAAAGTGCTGATTCCAGATGATAAAATCGCTCATTAGCAACAATGAGGTGAAGCGTGATGACCACTGACAGGGAGAGAGATGTCATGGGCTCAGATGCTCTGAGATGGTATATATTTATATTTAAAGGAAAAAGATTATCCAAATGTGAAAATTGAGTTTTATATTTAAATACAAGTATGTATTTAAATATAAATTAAATATATTATTTAATAATAATATTTTTAGCCCAAACTAACTAGTACTGAGACTTTACTTTAGCCAATCTAACAGTTATGCAGAAAAAAACTTGCCTAAAACTTGTCTTCATAAAATATTTTCTTTCCAGTGTAGTAAATTTTTCCAGTGGCATTTAAAAATGAGTAAAACAGAGCAATGTTCGACCTAACACCTGCCATCTGATTTATGGATTTTGCTGACATGGCTGCTTGGGGGAAGCACTAAAGACTAAAATGGGTCTGGGGATTTAAGATTCCTGGGAGAAGGTCTGTGAAAAGGCCATTCTTAAGATACCCAAACTTGCTGTTGTATTCTTACATTTGTGTTATTTTTGGTCACACAAAAATCCTGTATGACAAAATTGTAATATTTTAAAAATAACCAATTATATATTTGTTCATTTGGATTATTACCGTATTTCATAAATGGTAACTGGTAAAAGAAACATGATAACATTTAAACTAGTTTCTAATTTTCTTATTTAAAAAAAAAACTACCAACATATTCAAATGGTTGTTTCTTTGTCATGTGCTATATTGATTTGCATAAGATACCCCAAAAAAAAGCCTCTTAAAACCTGTTAATTATCTGAGTAATGCTTTAGGAAATGATTTAATGTTTTGTTTTGTCCATGTCCTGAATTTTTTTCCTTTCAATACAAACAATTGGGGAAAGGGATTTTAAAGCAGTGATGAATGGAATGATGGGCTTACTCACTGGTTAGTCCCTTAATGGGATGTTTAGTCTGTAACAAAATGGCCTATGTATAATATTTCCAGTATCATTTATCCTTTAATGCGATGCTGTGATGTCTTTCTCTCTTTATTGCACATCATCCTTTAATCTTCTGCTGTATCGTCGGCTACACATGTTGAACAGTAAAGCGTATTTGATGCATTACAGAGCTAGTACCTTCACAGACTTTCACACACATGCACGCAGATCCATAATAGATCCCACAGAGATTTTAAAGTGGAGTTGGGAGCACACTCGGGCCAAGCCACTCACTTCACTTCAATAGACTCTAGCATGGCAATAACCTCACTCTTCATTGACGCAATTATGGTGCAACTATTTGCCTAGCTCTGTGCAGCAGTTTGATCTCATTTATCCAGCACTGTGGACTTGAAAGGTGACATTTCCTGTGGGTTTCTTGACAGAATATAAAGCCGTGCGTTTATTTACTAGGCTTGAATCAAAGCAGGACTGATATATATACTTTTTCTATGGAGAAAAAGTATATATAAAAAAACTAGGAGAGGAACTACCAGACCCCCGTCATCAACGAGTGCCCAGTGGAGAGAGTGGACAGCTTCAAATACCTCGGAGTTCACATCACGCAGGACCTGTCATGGTCCTGTCACATCAACACCGTGGTGAAAAAGGCCCGACAGCGTCTCTTCTTCCTCAGACGCTTGAGAGACTTCCAACTGCCCTCCAAGGTGCTCAGGAACTTTTACTCGTGCACCATAGAGAGCATCCTGGCGGGAAACATCTTAACCTGGTTCGGGAACAGCACCATGCAGGACAGACGAGCTCTACAGAGGGTTGTGCGGTCAGCTGAGCGCACCATCCGCTCCGAGCTCCCTGACCTGCACTCAATCTACAGCAGGCGGTGCTGGACCAAGGCCAGGAAGATCGTGAAGGACCTCAGCCATCCCAACAACAGACTGTTCTCTCTGTTGAGGTCAGGAAAGCGATTCCGCTCCCTGAAGACCAACACAGAGAGACTGAGGAGGAGCTTCTTCCCGCAGGCGATACGGTCTCTCAATCACACCACCACACAGTACTGACCCACACATATGGTTCTTACACACACACTGGACTTTCTGGACTTTGGTTTTGCACAACACTGGTCACTATATTCTTCATTTCCGGTTAATACTTGTACAGCTGCTGTTATTGTGTATATATTTATTTATATTTAGATTTCTTCATACATTCTTATATAGTTCTATATTGTGTATTGTGTATTTTGTTGTACAGTTATTTTATTTTCAACTTTAATTTATATATTTATCTTATTCTTCCCAGTTAAATTTACCCTTCATTCTAATTTGTGTTGTACAGTTATTTCATTTTTAACCTTAATTTATATTTTATTCCTTCCTAGTTAAATTTACCCTTTTTAATTTTTCATATTTATTTCCTATCTTATTCATAGCCTTTTCCTTTTTTGTTTTCTTTAGGTCACGAGCAGTTGTCCAAGCATTTCACTACATATTGTACTGTGTATGACTGTGTACGTGACAAATAAAATTTGAATTTGAATTTTGAATTTATGGGCCTCCTGCAGATTTTTAAGTGTTAAAGTGAACTTGTTATATTCATTTCCAGCTCCTTATTACTACTCTTGGGCTCTACTAGAGGGATTTGGATTTTAAAAGACGTTGGTTGCTAAAATAAAATATAGCCAAAGACTGTAACAGGATATATATGGCAGAAAACCTGAAAAAATAGTTTTGTCCACTTTAAAGATGTGGTCCACCTCCGGGACGGAGGTGGACCAAAGAAATTTTGATTCACTTTTAGTGTAATAAGACAGATAAAGTATAAATAAATAAATAAGAAATGGAACTTTTAAGTATGTACTGAGTATGTGAAGGGATTAAAATATCTGAATACTTTTTAAGTGGGATTTTTTTATTTTTAAAGGAGTAAGAGAAACACCACTTCACTACATGCTCATTCAGCCATTGATGAATGTGTCATTTCCATCCAAATTGCCTGATATCCAGTAGTTTTTTTTTTTCATCCATATTTTAATCCTCCTCTCTTCTTCCCATACGCACTTGCAGCCCCTGTTCCATAATGCACATAAAAACAGGGGCACATCCTTGGCTCGCCCTGGTAAAAGCGACGTCGTCAGCATATTTGTCAGAGCTGTCATCTAACTTGCTCCCTTATCTCCAGGCCAACTCTCCAGCTGTAAGTGGGCAATATATGAGACGTGTATTTGGAGCACTAAGCAAACTGAAGGCATGGGCAGCAATTAAGAGGTCTCTAATTGCTTTAGGTTATCATAGTGCTGATGCTTACAGAAAATCTAAGTTTTGTAATTTGTGTGCATCAGCCATGGGCTTCTGTTGCACCCTGAACTTGTACATAATACATTTTTATTTTTAATGATAAAATAATGTTCCTCCACTTACACTGTCGAGTTTGTTTACACAGAGAAAACTGCCTGCTTGAGTAAAGCAGTAAAGTTTGAATAATTTCTTTGCCAATAGCGTTGAATAAAGTACAAGCCCTGTAGTGTTGGTTACTAGCTTTGGTCACAACTAGATTGCCACAATCACCGGTAGTTTGCATGAAAGACACCAACTTGTTTGCAAAAACTAATATCTAGGCCAGTGTTTCTCAGGTGCTGGATCTCCATAGATCAGTACTGGTCAGGTGTATTGTTGTTAGACTAAACAAATGACCCAGTGAAACATAGAAACTCAGTAACTATATTAATTATAAGACATAAAGAAATTACTGAAAACAGTGGAAACAGAGCTCATGAAGTTAAATAGATGGTTTGTATTTAATAAACTATCATTGAATGAAAGTAAAACAAAATTTATGTTATTTGGAGGTAGTAAAAGTAATATTAAAGTAAAATTGAATTTAAATAATGTTGAAATTGAAAGAGTATATTAGACAATTTTTAGGAGTAATTATTGATGATAAAGTTTGTTGGAAGCCCCACATAGAACATGTGAAACGAAAATTATCCAAGTCTATTTCTATTCTTTATAAAACAAGAGATTTTTTGAATAAGAACTGCCTTTATTTATTGTATACTTCCCTTTGTTTGCCTTATATGACCTACTGTGCAGAAATTTGGGGGAACACATACAAAACATATTTGGATTCAATATTTAAATTGCAAAAAAGAGCTATTAGAATAATAAATAAAGTTGGATATAGGGAGTCCACCAACCAGTTTTTTGTAGGATCATCTATGTTAAAATTCATGGACATTATATATTCTAAAACTTTAGAAATGATATATCGTGTGATGAAAAAGAATGTTCCAATTTGTATTTTAAGTATGTTTCAACTAAGAGATGGAAAATATGATTTAAGGGGGTCTTATAAGTTTGAAATGCCTAAAGTGAGAACCAATGTTAAGTATAGATGTGTGTCAGTGTTGGGAGTGAAATTATGGAATGGACTTAATGATGAACTGAAGATGTGTTTTTCTTTGTCATTCTTCAGGAAGATTTTAAAAATTAGTATTATACAAGGTTATAGAAATTTGGTTTGTTAAAAATTTTGTGTTGATTTAATTTCTTGATTTATCATTGATTTCTTTTCAAACTGTTATACAACTTATTTATCAATGCTATTTATTTTCTTGGTTAAGGATTTGATTATTTCTATGGGGGTAAGGGATAGGATAAGTATAAGCCATAAGGCTTCAGCCTATTCCTTTTTCGGTTTCTATTTGAGTACTTTTATGTAAAATTATAATCTGTTGTTGTTGTTGTTGTTGACTGAAATAAATTTCAATTCAAAAAAAATTCAAAAAAAATTATTTTATTCTTGCACTGGCTGTGGCTGTTCTATTCAGCCTTTGCAGTATCTTAGGCTCAATGATCTGTCTTTTCCCTGCATCTCTCCATCAAAATTTATCATCTGTGGAGCTGAAACTGGAATACCCATTCCACAAAGCAGTCCTCCATGCTGTTTAATTTTATTGCTCCATAATGGGAATAGTTGGGAGGTGTCAAGGGTCTTCCTGTATCCAGTCATTAACGCTACATCTCTATCTCTTTGTCTTACAGCCTCCTTTGCTTCACTGTGATTGCAACATACATTTCTGTTTCACTCAGCTACCCGTCACTGTGCAGGTTGGATTAAAGAGCAAAACAAGAGTCCATTTGGAGGCACATGACTTAGCGTTTTCAATTTACTAAGTAATTAATTCACCCCAAGCTTCTCAAAGGCCTGCTGTGTGTTAGACCTCAGAAATAGTCTGTTACTTTCTCACACACTGCGTCTTTGCAGCATTACATCTCCCCTACAGTCATTCACATGAGGCGATACAGTAGGCAGTGGCCTTTGTGAATAATGCAGTGGCAATAAAATCTCTGCTACATTCAATTACACCAGCTTTGACTGTCTTTTCCTGTTCAGTATGTGTGTAGCTTTGTTAGTGTGTTAGTGTGTGCATGCTGATAATGCCATGACCAGGCTGTAAACCCAGCAACATTAATTATGCACTGTTTTGCTTCTCTGTTACGCTGCAAGGGTTTTTGGACTGTTACAAACTGCCGTCTGGCTTTTAACTACACTGCCACAGTTTATAAAGTTATTTGAGGGGTCATATGACATCTTTATGATCTTGCTTTCTTGCTGGTCACATATCAGCTCTGACCTTTTGGCTACGTCAAACACCTTGTTTCCTAGCCAATACAATACGCATCATTGATTATGTCAACTAATCGACTAATAGATCTGGCTTGTGGGTTTTCTGGCACCAAGACTTTGGCAGCGGGTCCATTGGGTCTTGGTGGGGTTGATTGGGCATATTCCTGCACATCCTCATGTGGAGGTTGGAGATATCCAAAGGTGTTGGCCCTATTGAGTTCCTGGGCTGTTTTGCACAACCAAGCTCTACCAGCATAAGATTGGATTTTAACAAGGTGATCAGTGTCATCTACTTTCCCTGCCAGCAGTTTTAATCTTGTTTTCTTGATTTAGAACAAGTTAGAACCAATCAAAGAAAGTAGAAGTGAATTGTAACAATAAATCTATCTGATCTATTACATACAATCTTTGTTAAGTTTACAAGGTTGGAGAGTGTAATGGTTCTTCTTTCTCACATGTTCTGTTTACATATAACTGTGCAGCCATCAAGCAACATGTAAAAAGCACAGGTATTAGACTCAGAGACACTGCTTCTGTAGCTCATAGGTCTGTGTTCCCTGCTGCTACCACCACCCTCTCATCATGCAAAATCAATACAGCCGCTTGGAGGCTCACATGGGATAAACCGCATCGGTTTATCTGGCAGCAAAACTATGAACATGCCTTTTTTTCCCCCAAAAGGCATGTTCACAGAGTGCTGAGTGTATGTTCCGAGGAAGCCAGCAGAGATCTTAATTGTCTGATTATCTTCACAGCTCTTCTATCTGATGTCTGGTTGTAGAGACATTGTCGCCTGCTGCTGTGTTTTTGTTTTGTTTTTTTGCTTTTCCTGGAATCCAGCTACAGCCACATTTTTGGAGTCACTTCTTTTCTAAAAAGATCATTTGTGTCAAGAGCCCTGCAGGTGAGCTGGGAGCATATTGCCATTTGGGATTTTTAATGAAAGTGTATAATGTTGCAGCTGGCAATAAGGCTGAGGACCTGCAGACAAAACATGGGGGAACTCCTGAGCGAGTTTACCAGGGGCTTAGCAATTAACACAGAAAGTTAGGGCAGATTGGATTAGCTACCTTGTTTTTGGTATGGAGGAATCAAATTATTTTGGAGGGTTTTAGAAAGTGAACTCTTCTCCGTTCCAGCATCGTTTCATATTATAATTACAAAAACATGTTGTGTTCAGTTGCTCAATCATTACAGCATGCCTTCCAGCTCTATATATGCATTTTAATGTGTATGGTCTGTCACTGTTTGGAGATTTCCACATGTTTTGAACAACCAGTTCCTGCTTCCAGCTGTAAATGATATGATAATCAGTCTGTGTTTATTGGAAGATTTTTCAATTTCCTTGAAATTGAAATACTGGCTACGTTTTGAGTTGGGTAATCATTGACAGTTTAACATCATATTTCAGTTTGGGAAATGTATATTCCTGTATCAGCACCCAACTTACGTCTCTTTAAGAGCGGTAACGATTATGAAACTAAAACAGAGTCTTGATCTTATACCTGCCTGCTTCTGGCCTACCTGTTGCGACCAGTCTTGAGCTCTAAATACCGCACTGTGCAAAAGTCTTGAGCCACCCAATCATTTCTTTATAGTTTGTTAGAAAAAATGGCGCAAAAAAGCTTGAAAGCCAATGACTGAAATAATTAAATGCAGCCCTAAACCATGATAGAGTCTCCATCATTGCTCCATAAGACCTGTTGCTGCTGATTTTCAGTAAAGTTTTTGGGCAACTTGCCAAACCTCAGTCTTTTCTTTTGGTTTTGGTTCCTTAAAAATGGCTTCTTCACACCTTTCCACTGAGGCCATTTCTGAGGAGGATGGCTCAACTGAAGAACAGAACATGCTAATCTGGTAAAAGCTGTCACAGTTTGACAATCAGGTAAAGAACAAACTAGAAATGCTTCAGAAAAATTGAGTAGCTTTTACTTATTCACAACCCACTCGTGATCAGGCATTTTCCCCCCTTTTCATCTCCCCTATATCAAATACCGGTATGAAGTGGTCTGTGGATTTGGAGATGAGCATAACCCTAACTTTAATGAACTGACAACCACAGAGACCGAGGCGTAAATGCCTCTGGTTATATCCATTCAAAAGCGTCTCTACATTCAGTGCTGATTGGATTCTCCAGGCTTCGGCTATTTTCCTCTTGCAGTTTAGTTTAAGAGTTGCTGTTAAATGTTTCACAGGTTATGGTCTCTGTCTGGAGCTTGTTTGCTCTTGCACCAAAGGTGAAGTGTGTAGTCTAGTGCCTCTTGTGTTAAAAGCTGCGACATTGCTGTATTCAAAATAAACCACGGTTCATTACTGAAGACATTTTCCATGTAAGCAAAGAGGGAGGAGAAACTCTCCAGAGGTTAAATTAAGGATCTATATTTTTAATTTGTCATAGGCTTTTCGGCTTACATTTATGATTAAATTTTGTGACCTATGAAATCATTATAGGTCAAGGAGCAGTGATTGCTTCCCCCCCAAAAAATGCCTCAGACTGATAATTGCAAATTCCAGTGAAATTAAACTATGCCTTATCTTTCTGGAGGGTACTTTAATAAATGGTGGGAGCACTTGGACCCCAGCTTCAAGAGCCTCTTCACACCGTTGCCTTCCGTCTTCGTCTCCGTACGAAAAAGCCTGATACCGACACAAAGCAAGCCACTGACTGATGCTGGCTCTGTGATCTGTGCTAATGTAAGCTGACAGGTATCCTGGCATTGCGTGGCTCTGACCAGGCCCTGTGGCCATGCAGGCCATTCCCACTTACACTGAAGGAGGGAGCACCACCTGCTACACGACGATCGCTTTAACGTGCAACAGAGGCACCGTGCACCCTTGAAAGACTTCAGCATCCACCCTTGGTTGCCGTGGAGACAGTCGCTGCTACTCAGCTCAAACTGGTGGATTGGCTTTGCCACACCCATGGGTGTCTGGAGCGAAAGAGGAGGAAAGAGTTTAGATGAACTGTGCAAAGGAGCAGCTCCCTAAAACCACCATTCAACACATTAAATATTCAGTTACTATTATATTCATCTTAACCACATATGTGTTGTAAGGTTGTCATTACGAAACATAGCTAGTGATTGCAGTGATTTGGTGACCTCTAAAATCAGTGCATCCTTAACTCAGAAATGACAGAATTTTCTACCCATTTAGTAAAAAAATGAACAATGAGCTGATATAGAAGATCTATTGAGGGAAATCAAATCCTTACTTAAGGATACAGGAGATTCTGGATTCTACCATGATACTGCAAGCAAGCATGCACAAAATAACCCAAAAAACAAACTGGTATAAGGTACTGCAGCTTTGTGAGCAGGGGCAACAGAGAATGAGTTGTGCATAGTCATCAATACACGCAGTTCTACAAGCTGTAAGAAAATGAGTTAGAGGAATTTGGTTCTGGATATGCAGCTTACATTTATCATGCATCTGAAAGTTTAGTACAATTTTTTTTCCCCCCTCTTTGCTCTCTAAGATACTTTGAGCTATCTTGAGATTGTCATACATCTGTTAGTTTTGATTTCTGTTCATCTTTGAAGTTGTAATTGCAATTATTGCCTGGAAATTCAGTTATGTTATGCGGTATTATGCAATCGACATCAACAGATTTCCCCCAGTGCCTAGATAAATGCAGCCGATCCTGAGGTTGCAAATGATTACAACTGGGATTTGACTGCAACGCAGTTCATTATTTACAAAGCCAGGGGGCCTTGTCTGGCTTGGGAGTAGCCTCTGCATAAACTAACTATGTATGCTAATTCTGGGGCTTGTAGAGGATTTACTTTGATTTGTAATTATATAGTGAATAGGAGGACAACAGATGAAGGATTATATGTGAATTTTTAGAAAAATGTCCTACTGAAATAAAGGCGTTAAAGTGTGAAGAGTGAGCTGTAGTGCTTAAAACCCATCGCTGTGAAGAGACACGATTAGTAGAATACGTACAGTTAATAGAGTGAGGGAGAGAATGTGAGGCACTGACATGACACAGCCTGATATGCCATAATGATTGGATGCATGCATATTTCCCCATTTGTTGCACTCCTCTGCATAATTCAGCACAAACTATAAAGTCAGTGTGCTATTTCAAAGAATGTTGTAAATAATTAATGCAGTTGGACTAGGTATGTTGCAATTCACATGCAACCTATATTTTTGGAGAAAAAAAGGAAACCTTTGGTGATCTGTCAAAATTCTGGTACCTGCACTGGAAGTATTTTCAGCTTAAAAAAAAAAAAAAAAAAAAAAAAAAGCTCTGTATAGAAATGACTATGTGGGCATATAGTGTGTATAATTATCAGTAAAGTGTTTTAACACTAGGAGTCCCAGGCTTCTACCTTTCTACCTTTAAAACCCACCACCAGCCAAATGGCTGGTAGGCTTTTAGCTAGGCTTTAGCTTCAGCCAAGTGGAAGCTAAATTGGCTAGTCATTCATATGTAAATTAGGTTGTTAGCTGGGAATTCTGGAGGGAGGGGAGTGGGGGTGTGTGGATGAGGGGGTGGGGGAGCTGCTAAAAGCTGTGAACTTCCTTTTGTGTTTCATCTTGATGCATTCTCAATCATCCAGGGAAATAAATCTCCAAAAGTCACCAACTTGGAGTGTTTCAGTTTGCCATCTTAGGGAGAAATCAACACACATGGGTGTAGGTCCTTTGTTGCTGAGATTTATTGATAAAAACAGTACAAAAAACCAACCATTTGTACACATATTTACAAATAATAATAAAAAGTGAGTGAGTACATTTCAACATTTTCAGTAATCACTCACAATCCTGGCACTGCCATGGTATCTGTAGTCTGCATTTACCACATGTGTATCTGTAGCAGTGAACACATCGCACAGTGGCATGATTGTTCTTGCATTTGTGTTTGACCTGACACATGGCTCTTTTTCCAGGACTAGGTGTGGAGGGTTGTGTCCGAAGCAACTGTTCTTTTCTTGCCTTCTTCTCAGCTACATGACAGTGAGCCAACTCTCTTGCAAGCTCCACCACATTTACATATGAATGACTAGCCAATCCACTAGTGGATTGAGGAATTTCCCTGCGAATCTTGTTGACTGTGCCGAGGATGGTGGTTTTCAGTCTAAGAAGTTTTTGCGCAAGTGAAAGCGATGTGAAAAAATTGTCCGTGGTAACATTTCTGCCCTTGTCTAGGAATGGTTCCATCAGCCTCATTACTACATTTTCAGAAAGTCTCTCCCCAGTGGGACGATTGGGGTCCTTGCCAAGATATGGGAAGACATTGCAAATGTACTTGGATTTTAGGTCGCAGGCCACCCAAAACTTGATCCCAAACTTGTCCGGTTTACTTGCAATATACTGCAGGAAACAGCACCGAGTCTTTGATGGGAAAAGCTGTTCATCAACGGTGATATGTAGACCAGGGTTGTAGCACGTGATGCAGTTGGTGACCAATGATCCCCACACACTGGAAATTGCAGCGAACTTATCAGTCTTTGCTCGATTTGCTCCATTGTGGCATCAATCAGACCACTGGTATAAGGTTGAAATGTACTCACTCACTTTTTATTATTATTTGTAAATGTGTGTACAAATGGTTGGTTTTTTGTACTGTTTTTATCAATAAATCTCAGCAACAAAGGACCTACACCCATGTGTGTTGATTTCTCCCTAAGATGGCAAACTGAAACACTCCAAGTTGGTGACTTTTGGAGATTTATTTCCCTGGATGATTGAGAATGCATCAAGATGAAACACAAAAGGAAGTTCACAGCTTTTAGCAGCTCCCCCACCCCCTCATCCACACACCCCCACTCCCCTCCCTCCAGAATTCCCAGCTAACAACCTAATATACATATGAATGACTAGCCAATTTAGCTTCCACTTGGCTGAAGCTAAAGCTTAGCTAAAAGCCGTTTGGCTGCTCTCCGGGTTTTAAAGGTAGAAAAAGCCAAATGGCAGTCCGTGGTGATGTAAGTGTTAAACAGCATAAATATAAATGCGAATTTGGTCATAGATGGAATATTATTGACTCTGTTTTGATTTGGCAAAGCTGAACACCGAGTTTTACACCAGCTTCTGTACGTCTACGTACTTCAGACGTCTGCTTTGAAAAAACAGAGGTGTTATTGCTTAGCAGCTTTATTGAGCGGAGCTGTGAAACGGTGGCTGGCAGCTAGCCGATCACTTTATTCATGTTGATTAAGATGCTCTCGCATAACTGCAAAAAACTTAATGAGTTCTGTGATGACGTCAGGTTGTGGGAACAAAACTTCTTGAGCTGTCACTTCAGAGTTTTCTTGTGTTTGTTCAGGACAAGATTAGTGTGCTGTCTTATCAGTGGAAGTTTGTTTATACTGAATTCAGTAGTGAGATTAGTATAACAGATTCATGTTCATTCACATCCTCACAGCACTTCAAACTAACTAGCTCCCTCTTTTACAAGGAGCTCATATAAAATATTCTTTGATATATTTCTTGTATTTTTCCCCACAAATATGTCCTGTATTTTTACTTTTTATTTTTTAAGTGTAACTTGAAGTTGGACCTAAATTCAGGGCAATTCATGGTGTTCACTCCAGCTTCCACAGTCCGATCTCTGTATTAGCCTAGGATAGACTGGAGTGTACCCTGCCTTTTGTCCTGTGACAGCTGGGATGAGCTCCAGACCTCGTGAAGCTAAAGGATGGATGGATTACACTCAGAGAAGTATAGCAAGGAACAGGTGAACACAATCAGGGCAGAGCAGAACCTAACCTCAGAAATGACAAATACAGGTAAAACACGTTGTAAAATAAAAAAGCACTTTAACCTAAACAAGAAGTAGCTTTAAGACAGATAGGGAAGACAAAGAAAGGAATAAACAGATTTGGAAGCACAGGAAACCTAAAAGAACCAAATTAGATAGCAGACAATGGCATTTGTAATCAGATGAATCACAAGAGAGCCTGTTTACTCTAGAATAATCAGTTCATTGCCTCACAGATGAGTAAAACCTCTAAAGTTAAACTGAACATAACTTTCCATAACCAAGACAAATGGAACGCAAAGGTAAAACTTAAAGTAAGTGACACTGTGTTGAGGAACTGCAGTAAAATTGTGCAGCGTGAAAAAATATATTGACTCTGACATCTGTTGTTCTGCTGCCTTGGATGAAGGAAATACTCTTCCAAAATCACATGACATGTTTGGCTTGTTAGGGCTTAGCTAATGAAGAACACGATCCAGCTCTTCTGACATGAGTGATATGGATTATTCATGATCATTATTACACAAGTGCTTCCACTTAGAAGCGCTGAAACAGCGTCTGCTATGCCGACCTCTGTACCCAGAAACACATAAATCTTCTGTTAGCTGGTGGCGGAAATGTAAGTTGTATGTAGTGTGTAGTCATTAATGGCCAGGCTTTTAGTGAGCCATGGGAAGATGAGGTGCATGCGCTATTACTGACCTTGAACTCATGTGTTCAAGTGAGTACCCTGATGTGTTTGTGTTTGTGGGTGATTTGAGCATACTCTGCAAAAACCTGAGAAGAAACAAGTGTAAGACGGGTTAGATTTATAAATAAAGTTTCCACCTTTTTATATGGAGTTTATGCTGCTAACTTTTACTTTGAGTCGGCAGGCAGGCAACATGGATGCGCTAACTCAGGAAGGAAGCGACGTAGGTGTTTCAAATTGATACCGTAAAAATATCAGATGAGCTGGGATCTCAGTGACCTCGAATTTAAGTTCATGAGTCAAAGAAGTTTTCTGAAAATCAATTTTGCCAGTTTAACATATTAGATGGTGTAAACGATGGATGCAACTATTGTCATGTCATCCATTGGTTTCTGAAGTGCTGTTTTGAAGGCTTTATTGGTAATTTCCACCATCAGCATCAAAACTGTGAAAAACAGATGCAACAAAGAGGGAGGCGGTCTGACTGCGGGATGGCATCCTCATTGGCTAAAGAGTTGTCAGTTACAAGTCATTAGTCACTGAGTGTCCAGTTTCATACCACAGATAATCTTTTGAAACATGGCATAGTCAGGATTATTACAAAATTCTCGTAATTTTTATTCAGTATGACCCAAAATGACTGACTGAGATTATAAACGTATAAAAACAATTTTATAGTATCTGATGTAATGTGCCCCAAATTCTAGTTTTTATCTTTGCTAGAATGTAGTACACTCGGGACAATGCAAGCCTGCAACCAGTGAATGGTTTGAGGGATCAAGGTTTTCGTTGGTGGTTCGTTGGTTTGTCGTCTACCTGTACTTATGCATCCATCAATACTTCCATCTATCCATCCTTTTTCATCTATAGACAGTTTAGAGTCACTAATTAAATGAACATGTCTTTTTGAAATTGGGAGGAACCCAGGACCTTCGAGGCCAGGTTTGAGAACAACACAAACCCAAGGCAGGTCTGGGAGGGCATCAGGGCTATCACGGACTACAAAAGAAGAACACCATCACCCTCAGCCGACAGTTCTACTCTGGCTGAGGATCTAAATCTCTTTTATGCCCGTTTTGACAGGGAGAACACCGACCCTGTCCTGTCCCCTCTCCCCTCAACCGACCCTGCTCCGGTCCTGAGCACTCATGAGCTGAGGCATGTGTTCCGGAGCATTAACACCAGAAGGCGGCCGGGCCGGATGGAGTGCTGGGCCGGGTGCTAAAAGACTGTGCTGCGGACCTGGCGGACGTCTTCACCTCTATATATAACACCTCGTTGTCCTGTTCACTGGTACCATCCTGTTTCAAAGCAGTAAGCATCGTTCCCATCCCAAAACAGTCAAATGTCACATGTCTGAACGATTTCAGACCTGTGGCACTCACCCCCATTCCCGCCAAATGCCTGGAGAGACTGGTCACACTCTCTTCACCCATGACTGTATTTCCTCCTGCGCGTCCAATCTCATTGTTAAGTTTGCAGATGACACTACAGTGCTCGGACTTATATCCAACAATGATGAGACAAACTATAGGACAGAGGTGCAACAACTAGAGTCATGGTGCCACGACAATAACTTGGTCTTAAACACCAAAAAGACCAAGGAGATCATTGTAGATTTCCGGAAGAGGGGTCATAACAACCATCTGCCTCTCTTCATTGGCAGTGAGGCGGTGGAGAGGGTGAGCAGTTTTAAATTCTTGGGGGTAACTGTGACCGAGGACCTGTCCTGGGGCAACCATATCACCTCAGTTGTACGGAAGGCCCAACAGCGCCTCTACTACCTGAGGAGACTGCGGAGCGCACACATTCCCAGATCTCTGATGTTGAACTTCTACAACTGTGCCATCAGCAGCGTTCTGACGTATGGATTTCTAGTGTGGTTCCCCAGCTGCACCAAGGCCGATCAGCAAGCACTCCAGCGGGTGGTGAAGGAAGCTGGCAGAATTATTGGAACAAGTCTGCCAGAGATCAGTAATATCTTCCCCACTCGCTGTCTGAGGAGGGTGCACAGTATCCTGCGGGACCAACATCACCCTGCGCGCCACCTTTTCCATCTGCTGCCCTCAGGGAGAAGGTACAGGTCTATACAGGCCAGAACATCCAGACTGGCCAACAGCCTGTATCCACAGGCTGTCAGGCTCCTGAACTCTCTGCCCCCCTCTCACGGACAATAACCATATCCAACTTCTTAATAGCAATGAACTGGTCTGCATTGGTGCATCATATCTTTATTCTCTTCCCCCTCCTGCCCCCCCCCCCCCTCTTTCTTAAATAGATAACTATCATATCTGATATCATATCTCACAGTACAATAATATTGAATGGGTTGCATTGTTGTATTTTGTCATGTTTCTCAGGTCTTTGTCTGAATTTCTACGAACATTATTGCTAAGGATTGTCTTATTGCATTGGAGTCACACTGGGTTAAATATGTACACTTGGGTTTTAAGGGGTATTTATTATTTTCTTCTTTTTTTTGGGTTGTATGGAAGCCCCAAACGCAATTTCATTGTTCTTGACAATGACAATAAATAAATAAATACTAAAAAAATACATGCAGTGCTCACTACCACACCAGATTTCCAGAGTTGGGAAGCAGTTCCCCAGTTTTGTATTGTTCATGGAATCTTAATTGACTGTTTAAGAGTTTGGAGTGTTGATGTCTTTACACGTAGCTATAGGAGCTATTTTCAGTATATAATTGCTTTACCAGTTATTTTATTTACTACTAATTAATAACGTATTTGTCTAGTCTAAGTCACTAAGTAGAGTGAAACTAATGGATAAAAACCTACAACTAACAAATTTTAAAAATGGCGACACATGAATTTGTAGCATCAATCAAAATGTTCTTCAGATCCATTAGATTGCTTTTTCCTTCCATGTTTTTTGTGAATAACCTTAGAAACTCAGCAGCTTGTGATAGCATTTTCTCCTACCTTTGTCTGACTTGAGTGGGCAAACATTTTTCAGATTTTTCTGACAACAGTTGAATGCAAAATATCACCCGAGTGTAGTTATTTACCTTATTGCAGTTTACTGGCATGGATTTCTAAAAGGAAATGGAAATGCTTTTGGCAGGTCGTCCTATATGTACAATGGAAAAGAAGCTTCTCAGCTTCTCCCTGTGGGTGAAAAGGTGAAGGATTTTTTGCACTGCGTGCCTGTCTGACAACTTAAGCTACTTTCACATGATCAGCATCAAAGTGCTTAACACAGACTGGAAGCCAATAATATTTTAAGGAAAAGAGTAGTGGTGGCTGACTTGGCAGCAGTTGGACTCGCTTAGGCGGGTACAACCCCAACGCTTAGCTTTTAAACTTTGACCAAGTTTGACATAGACTTTTTGTAGAGTTTTTAACAGTGATCCGTTCCCAGGAGCAGATTTTAATTCTTCTCATGTGAAGGCTTTTTACAGCAAAGAGCTCAGTGTTACATCATCATTTGTCAGCAGGCACCCTACTATTCACCAGAGGCTCTGTATCTGTATCTTCATGCTGTGACACTGGGGTTTATTTTCACTTTTTCGATACCATTTTCAGCTTCTCTGAATGTTGCTGTCCCTCTTCGCTAAAAAAAACAAAAAGTCACCAAAACACTTAGCCCATTTGTAGTCCATTTAAGCATTTTAATGGTGCGGTAGTTTGCCATCACTGAACTGCTGTGTAGTTCACCTGTGTATGTGTGTGAGTTTTACTCCTGCTATTCCCTTCCTGATTAGATTTCACACTTTCCTGGCAACAGCGATTGCTTTATCCTTGCGTAATGCTGATTTCATGCTTGGCATTCACCTCGCCACAGATGTTGCACCCAGTTTTTTATCTGTTATCTTTTCACTCGCTGTTTATCTTCATTAAATTGTTCACTGGCAGCAAATGGCACGTTATCAAAGAAATTTCAGAGCAAAACTGAATAGTTCCTGCAGAAAGGCAAAGCCATATTACTTTTACATATATTCTGACTCAGTTAAACCTTGTTTGCTTCTTAAAGCACCATTCTTTTTTTTTTTTCTTTTTTTTGCATTTAGAACCACTTGCACACTTTCCTTCAGTTTAATTCATTTAGGGGCAGAAAAGTATTTTGTTGAATGTGAAATGCCACTTAAGTAGTATTAAGTACAATTTTAGGAGCAGTTAGACATTTTCAAGTTTGAATGGACTCTATAAAGCAAAAAACTTTTTCTTTGAAAGCATTTGGAGTTTCTATGCTTCTACCTTCTAAAACCTTTAACCATTTCTCTGCTTGCTGTTGGCATGAATGCTGAGGAATATACCTAGAAAATCTAAGCTTAACTTTTCCTCTCTGTCCTTTAACAGCTTTGAATTCATGCCATTTACTATGCATGAATTTTATGCAAATGAGAAACCTGAAGTAGAATTTAAAATGCTGAGGTTGTCAAAAATAGAGATAAAAGCTATCACAAATTGACCGTCTCTCAGTTCCCAAGTCAATCTTGTGTCATTTCTGCTTTCATCTCACTCTGTCTGAACTCGCTGTGACCACCAGAAACATTCACGTCCAAATAGATTTCATCTGCTGAAAGGTTCAGTGACCCTTGCCCAATCACAGCAGTTCATTTCAGGCCATTTAGACCTTTTTTTTGTCATGTATGCTTGGAAAAAGTTTGCTTCTTTCCAAATAGTTGCTGGCTTTGTAGATTTCTTTCTTTCTTTCTTTCTTTCTTTCTTTCTTTCTTTACTGTTCCCTTTTGAAAATTTTCAGCTAAAAGTAAAACTTGAATAAAACTGCAAAAAATGTTACTATCATGACCCTCAAATTGGGGCTTTTACAGTAATAATAATAATAATAATAATGGATACTTTATTGATCCCCATGGGGAAATTACTTGTTTTTCTCTGCATTTGACCCATTCACTCAGTGAAGCAGTGGGCAGCCCACTAAGCAGGCGCCCGGGGAGCAGTGTGTAGGGACGGTACCTTGCTCAGGGGTACCTCAGGGTAGCCGTTAAGTGGATTCGAACCGCCGACCTTCCGATCATGGGGCGACCACTTTACCTACTGAGCTATCCCTGCCCCATTAATTAATAGCTTTAATTTTCAAAATGTGATGTCTAATTTTTAAAGCCTGCCAGTAACACTTAATGTACATATATTTACCATTATCTTGTTGCTTGTTAGGATATATGTTAGTAACATACGAGCAATTTAGCAATCCCTTATTCTACATGATCACATATTCTATACTGGGGCAATAACTTTTTCCTCAGTAACTTCCTAGTTTCTCCCCATTGATACTTTACTTGGTGTAGTTTTATAAGTTTGCAAATCCCCCAAATATTTCTTTTTCCTTAATGATACATAATGCATTTATAAGTCCATTTATTGTTATACTGTGTGGCAACCCATCAGCTATTATCTAATGATCTAGCCTCTGGGCAAGATGGCCAGTCTTGCAGGGGTCTAGTGTGTATTTCTAGGCTAAGATCTCCTGTTCTGTGTACCAGTTATTGTTTATGAATGAATGTAGATGTATTTTTTATTCTCCACGAATGTGCCATTCACTAACATACATGCAAGGTCATGTTTGATATAATCTCATAAGAATTGCACAAGTTCATTTTAATAACGTGTTTTATTAACCCCATTAGAATGGGTACATAGCTGGATAAATGACCCTTTACAGTCTGAAGCCCTTGGCCAGTGAAAAGTCATTAAGACATTTACCAGAAAATTTAATTTTTTATTTAATTAGTTAGTTATTGAATAAGCATTTACTGGAAAACTGTGATTCTCAGGAGTGGGGACTCTAGGTTTTGTGATGAGAATTAATGTTATTAATCTGCTTCTGGCTTTTGGGTAACATACAAAGATGGATATACAGATAATATACAGACATACAGAAAGTTTTTGTATTTCTATGAGCCAGGCTGTTTTCACTGCTTTTCACTGGCTTGTTTTCCGTGGTAACTTCAATCTAAATTGAACATGTATAGAACATCATGATTTAGTGGTAATTTAGTCGTCTAAATTGCAACTGTGCAAGTAGACTTATCATCATGGAATCTAGGTTATTTAAATTTAAGATCAATTTAATAATTGAATAAACAAAAAATATGTCAAGCATGAAAATCTGCAAAATGTTTGTCAAAAAGCCCTGACTGAAGAGTTCTCTAACATACAGGCCCACAAGCACCATCATCAATCAGCAACCAGGCTGGGGCAGAGGTCAGGAGGGGGATGGGGTCTGTTTGGTCAGGAGTCCATAGACTAGTCACAGCCAGAAAGTCAATTTGATTAATCTTGGTGGATAATTGCAGTCCCCTCTATTTACACTCAACCAGTTCAAGCCATGAATGTGCCATGATCCCATGTTACATTGTAGGCAGATCCACACATTAGTGTTGGATTTTACAGACATAAGATGATACAGACAAAAACACGTGATATGTATAGTGATGAAGGGGCTGGATGTACAGCAGATTGTTGTCTCTCTATCTCTTTATTCATTTCCTTACAGAGTCTCCAAACAGATCCACTTCCTGTCTGTTCTTCATGATGCTATCAAGCACACAGGAAATAACATGACTTTCTTTTCCGTCAGTCATTTCCCTCACTGCGATACATCAGTCAGCTATGCTTCTGTTTTGATATTTGATGCCGAATTATTTCCATGCCTGTATTGTAAGACTTGTCTATCAGCAGGTTTCACTTTTGCTTTCTGTCATGGTTGTTTTGCTCCCAGCAGTTCACTTCTATCTACCTTCATTTGATCCTGTGACTGCTCATTTGAACTGAAAATGTGATGCTTCAAAGCTAAGAGTGGTGCACTGCTGCACCCGTGAAGACCTTTTGGTGTTTGAAGTAACTTTATTGTGACACCTGTGGAGCGTATCTTCATTGGAAATCACCTGTTCCATCCTATCTTTTGTTTCGGCTGACTAATGACTCAGGGAGCCTAAATAAGTCATTTAAGTATTTTCTCACGTTTCCATTCAACCTTAAAGTAGTGGTTTTCTTCTGTACGTGTTGCAGTCATTGGTGTAAAGTAGAGATATGACATGAAAGCCAAAGTTCAATTGCATGCATTAGTGAACCGATCTACGGGAGCATCACTTTGCAGCATTAGTAATACACTACTGAAAATTCCCACTTGCAATTTGATGTTTGGGCGCACTTGTGATAAGCAACATAATCTCAGAAGCAGTGGGATTGAGGAAAACACCCAGGAGACTCCACACAGTTTGTGTGTGTGTGTGTGTTTTCTGAAAGTTGAAAAGCACGCAATAAACACTCCACTAGGAGATGAAGAAATGCAGCTAAATTGTGAGCAAGTAAAAGAGCTCATTTTGCAGGATTCAATCAAGTAGTCACGTGGATTGTCACTTGAAGTTCTGATCCCTCAAGCTGCATCCACACTGTAAATGACGCAGCAACCAGAGACCATAAAAAGCGAATGATGTTTGGCGACTTCAGGCCATTGCAAGGAAAATAACTGGTGGCTGTCAAAATTGCAAGTAAATGTGAAATTACAGGAGATCAATTGGAGCAACTGATTGACCTATGACCTAATAGTAAATACACTGCAGGGTTACCTAGGCAACTAAAGCATGGAATATCGTTAGGTGACCACCCACCAGCTTTAAACCACACTTCCATTGTGAACATAGCTTTTATGTGCCTTTGGAAATGAAAGCTAGCTGAATTCCCAAAAGTATCCGGACACCAAAGGGTGTCTCCCTCGATGGGTCGGTGATGAGATGAGAAATGCTTTATTTATTTATTTTGTTAAGGGAGTTGAAATGGTAATGAAATAATAATATCTTGCTTCTCTGCCAGACAGATGTATTGTAGAGCGTGTGAAACAGCAACACTTTTTTTTTTTTTTAAAGCCTCGTCATAAGAGCTATATACATTGTTCCTTTTATTAATTGTGTTTTTTGTAAGGTGACCTTGGGTTTCTGAAAGGCGCCCTCAAATAAAATGTATTATTATTATTATTATTATTATATGGGCTTGTTTTGTCCTAAAATCTAACTATATACTGCAAAGCAAGCTCATTAAAGCAGAATGCAAAAGAATGGTGGTGCAACACCCGTAATTAGTTCCAAAGTGTTTTCGTTATCAGTTAAATTGGTAATTTTTCTGTGCTGTTCTCCTCGAAACCTCACATGGGGTCTTGACTTTGAGGTTGGGGAAGAATCAGGTTGCATTTTCATGCCAGTCCGTAATGTCTCTACATATCTTTAGCTCCTCTCTATATGTCCGTTACCATCGCTATACTAAAACTTTGATGATGTTTTTATTACAACATGCTGATGTTTTATGAAACATGCCAACTTCAGCTTTTCCCTATTTTGTGTGACCCTTGAAGCATTACATACTAAAAGCGTGTATTTTATTATCTTTAACCCATATGACTGGAGCAAAATTGGCTGATTTTTTTTTTTTTTTAAGTATCTATAAGCTTTAAAAACATGAGGTATTAAAATGCATTTGTGCAGTGTAAGATTCTGCACAAACATTATTGTGTCACGTTGTACAGTGCTTTGAAAAAATAGTCTGTTGTACAGCTCTCTCCATGCCTTTTCATACAATATATTACTCGATATGGTTTCTTGGAATTGTTTTTCAAGGTCACATTTGACCTTGGGCACTAATGATGAAGGTCAAAGTCAGATGCTTCACACTCATATCCCCACAGCTTAGTGCAGTGTTGTGAAGTTTGAAGACCATCCACAAAAATCATGGATAAAATAAATAAAGAAACAAATAATTGATTCCCACATTTTGGTGTGGCCTTAGCCTTGACCTTGACCCAATTTACAGCACAATTCAGCTTGAGCCGTTATTGATATCTACCATCACACAAAATTTGAAGATGATGCTGATGATTTTGAAAACCGTTGATGCTAGACTGTTAACAAACAGACAAATAGAAGCTCCCTCCTTTCAGAGGGAGAGCAAAACAGATGAAATATAGATTCCAATAATTTTGATGTTGCATGCACCGTGGGCTCACTGCTGGATTCAGAATCAGTACAATGCTATTTCATCTTTATCTTACCATTTACCATCAACTGTTCTCACACTAAAGAATACTGCAGTAAACATGGCTGTATCAGGCCATTTATAAATGTCAATCACACAGTGAAACGTTACACTAGTTAATGATTTAAAGACAGGAAAAAGATGCAAAGATGAAGTGAGTGTGTAAAATCTATATCTCTGCTGTTGTTGATTAATGGAAGTAGTTTAGTGAACTAGAGTGCAGTAGGCTGGGGTTTCATATTCCAGTCGATATATAATAGGATTTGGCTGGCAATGTGCATTAATTAACACATAATCCAAAGTTTAAACAAGGCCACTGGGGTTGCTTTCCACATTTAGGCCATGCAGTAACTGTAAATGCAGCTGGTAGCAATTGTAGTTGTTTGGAAGAATTGTGACCATGTGAAAGACAAAAGGGCATAGCTATACAATTAGTTTGAGAATTTACAGTATGAGTATTAAAATATGATGTGAGTAAAATTTACTGTTTATTTGACTTGGTTTCATTAAAACTATTAGCTTTACAGAGGATGTTTGGATGTTCATAATATTCTTTTCTCATTTATTAGTCAATGATTTATCAGTGCAGTGACACCAGGATGCCTTTGGGGATTCTCCTCAATTAGCATGGGGCCAATGAGAGCAAGTTGTCGATCCACGTAATGAGATCTTGCATAATGAACATAGTACAAATGCTCTGAAAGCCTCAGTAACCGCACACTTGTTGGGATCAAATGCAGTGTCATGAGGGGGAAAAAAGATGACATACTTAAAAAAGTTAAAAAGAATTGAAATAAGGTTGAATTTCAATCAGTGAATACCATTTCCATAATTCAGTGTCCATGAGTCACTGCTGCTTGCTGTGTTCGCTGTGAATAGCTTTTGCATTTGTGAACAAAGATGAAAAGAGTTTGTTGTGTGAGGCTCCTCCAGGAAATTATCTGTCGACACTTTCCAGCAGTGTGTCTTTCTGAGAAAAGTTGCTTTAGAACTTTCGTGCCCTCTGTGTTGTTTATCAGAAGTTTCATTATCTCTTTACCTTGAGTGTTGCAGGGAGGTCCAGTGAAGCTTGAATGGAATGTGTCTTTGGGAAGGAAACTATTGTAATATTGGATTTGGAAGTGCCGCTTGGTTCTGCATGGCTGAACTGTATCCTTAAGGAAGTGCTGCTGCTGACTTTTTTTTTAAATGTATTTTTCCTTTTTTTAAATTTTTACATGGCAGACTTGGATCTTTTGAATCTTCACTTCATTCAAGGAAACAGCTCATTCCATCTAGAACTCTAATCACTGAATCTTAATCCAGAGGTGTAAGATGTATCTACCCTTTTAGATAACATAGGCTGTATATAAAAGATGAACATCCCCCAATTTTTAAAAAATGAAGACAGTGCAGAAGCAATGCTGCAATCTTTCTAATGGACACTTCTTTTATCTCCTTGCATAAAGAAATCAGATTATATAGAAGTCAAATAGAAAGCAGCCCTGCTTCTGTCTTGATTTATGCCCTCATCATCACCTTAACCATCTTGGGCCCTGTATGATGAAACAAATTCTCCATTCTCAGCACATCTTAACATTATCTGGCTAACTTTAATGCTTAGTGGTTGATTCATTAATTATTCTTTTCATGTCTGAAATATGTTATCTGTTTTTGCTGCTGTGTTTTTCCTTCTGTTTTTTTTTAGGATCACAGAGTTCATATAAAAAGTTGCTAACACTTACCCAGTACCACAGCCCTGAAGTATTTATTACAATCATATAATTGGGCTTTTAGCTGAGATGCTTTATCTCAGATTCACGAGTAGGCGCTCTGTGTAGGAATTTCTTTAATTGTGGGTTCTTTTCATGGGTGCTTTAAAATCTAGTTTAATGAAAAAGCAAACTTTAAATAGGCACAAATTAAAGGGCTGTAAATTCCTATGTGTCAAATAGAATGATTTTTTTAAATAAAGCTTTCATGCAAACTTGATTTGAAGCTAGGTTGAACAACAATAACATTTCTGTGTTATTTTCATCTTGGGGACTAAGGATGTCTGACCCCAGCTGAGGTTGCTGCTGGCAGGGATGAATTAAGTATGCAGGCTGAAATTGTGCCATATCTTATGGCTTGCTTGCTGACTGCTCACCTCGGTGACTGCAGCAGCTGATAGGAACTTCTGAGCCCCTGTGGAACAGAACATCAAGTTGATGCATTACTTAGCCACTGTGTCTCTGCAGCATTGTACGTCTTGCCACCTTTCCTGCTTCAGTACAACCCCTGGACATGATCCTAACCTTTACTTTGTCGGTATAGAAAGAAAGAAGGAGGCTGGACCGTAGCTCACATGACTTGGCCTGCTGCATGGTTTGCTGTCTGCGTAGCATGCAGAAGTGATTCCATTACATTTCCAGTGCTTCCAATGTTATGGATTTCAGAGTGTTCAGTGACTCTATTATTCTAAGGCAAGCAGTATTGGTACGCATAAGCACACACACCAAAGCTCTTCTTTTAATACATCAAACCCAAAGCAGGGTCATCATTAGATGTCGCTTCAAATCCTTTAGCCAGCTGAAGGGTTTGATGGTGCATGACAAAGAGACCACATGACTGTATTCTCTGTCAACTCCTTTCTCACCTTTGCCACTGCCATACATGATAACCATATATACCCAATATATGAGTCATTTCTTGTCACTTCAGAGTATTTGGAGTTTGGTATCTACTGTAAAAGTCAGCTCACTACACCGAATATATTTGAAGAATAAATGAATTAGTCAGGAGATAAAAGTAATTTTTACAAAAAGCAGAAAACTAGGTCAGTATGTTAGCAGTTTGAAGTTCAGTACAAAGTAGCTGATTTTGCTCTTTCTTTGTTAGAAGAATTGCATTACAGCCGTAGACAAAATACTGCACAGTTTACTTCACCCGTAACAACCTTATTTTTAATAAATCACGGGAAATTAATTGCCATTTTGGGACAATAACATGATTTCTATGAAACCCTGCATAATTTCAGAAAATGAGGCACCGTCCTTTTTCATTTTTTCCATTTGGTTTGGGAAAATTAAGAGTTTCAGTTCTCATTTACACATCAAACTTCCACCTATTACAGTGTTCCTTTTGTGGATCAAAGATCTCTAAATATAGACGATGCACTCACCAGCGGCCAGTTCCCAGGTGACTGTGAAGGGAGAAGGGTCCAACAGACTTGCCAGTTTTAGAACACAGTTATTCAGGGATAATACTGGCATAAAATATTAAAGTTGATGAGGATCTTTCCTTCCCTCCGGTCTTATTTAGTTTAAACCTGTTTTTTTTTTTTTCTTCTTTCTACAGCTAAAGTTTTTCTGTAACTTTTATTTTTGTGATAATGTGACAGTGTATCAAAGGTGCAAGCCCTTCCTTAACCTTTAAATTAATTATTAATGGAGCGCAGTTTTTACTACAATGTCTCTCTGTATTTAATTTTTTTTTTCAGTGTGTATTTTTAAACATAGTCTTTCACTAATAGATAATGTGATACCATATGTGGGTGGAAAAAAGAGAAAAAACAAAACGGTTTCCAAGGAAACAAATGTAATGCACTGTGTTTTATGTCGAATGTGGATCAGTTCCATAGAAAAGAGAAAGTGTCAGAAACATTATCCTTGACCAGAAAAATGCATCCTCTGGCTGTGTAATGTATCATCCATACTGGTCTCTAAGTAATCATTAATTCTAAATATATGTAATATATCTAAACATCCTCTGGCTACTTTGCCATAGCAAGAAAGGAAGTGGCATGGTGCTTTATAAACAAGTCAGCAGCATGGCATTTACTATTGGGGTGACTCGCCAAACTCATCTGTGGAGCACTATGTAAGGCAAAACCTGGAAAGTGGTTCTTCTGGCAACAAGAAGAACAACTTATTGTAATATTTAAAAACTCTATAAATATGAATGGAAGGGAAATAGAAGTTTGTATAAGCTTGACAGATTTAGTTCAGAAAGAGGATTTCTGCAGTGCAGTTTTGGTAAACCTGTGTGAACTGTAGCCTCAGTTTCCTGATCATAGCTAAAATCAGATGCAGCCAGTGTGTTCTTCTGCTGCTGTAGCCCAAGGTTAGACATGTTGTGCATTCAGAGATGCTCTTCTGAATATCTGGGTTATTACAAGTGGTTATTTGAGTTACTGTTACCTTCTTATTAGCTTGAATTGCTCTATCCGTTATCCTCTGACCTTTTGCCATCAACAAGACACTTCACCCAGGGAGCTGCTGCTCAGTGTTCAATGTGTAGGAAAATCCCAGCAGTTTCTGAAATACTCTGACGTGACAGTCTGGTACCAAAAGCTATGACATTGTCCCTCAAATCACCTTTGTCCACATTTTCAGTTGCTCTGTTTGAACTTCAGCATGTCTACATGCCCAAATGCATTGATCTCCTGCCATGATTATATATATGAGCTATATAAGAGCAGCTGAACAGGTGTATCTAACAAAGTAGCTGGTGACTGTAGATTTTCTTTTATGAAACAGAATATTGGCTTTCTTAATGGTTGAAAAAGTGTATTTTAAAAGAGCTAAAAGAGTGCACAACCCTATATAAATTTCAAGTATGAATCAAGTATGAATGTGTACAATCATTTACTGAGTTGAAGAATGTGGCTCCAGCAATGATTGACTTTCAGTGGAGGGAAAAATCAGTTTTGTCTTCTGCACCATGCAAAAGACAAACAGTTGGAGCACAACAGACGGGAGAGGTCACATGCTTTACTATGGTAACCATGTTCAGAGTAGGATGTTCGTTTCCAAGGTGATATGTGTTGCCACATTGCACATATAGGTAGAGAAGACACTCCACCTCAAGGCGGCCTTGATTTAAAAAAGAAATAAATAAAATGCTCCATCAAGTCCTGTTACTGGAAAACGAATGCGTGTCTCATCTGATTGTGATTTTTTTTTTTCTCTAAAAATTCTCCTCATCAAAAATCTGCTACTCAAGTGTTTCAGATTGAGACATTCATCCTTAATCTGCAGAACATTTGTGTGATTGAAGCTCACTCAGGAAAAACAGAGGATTATTTCATTCTGTTCACTGGTCTGTTAAATACAGCAAAATATATTCTGCATAGAAACAGCATCCAGTGGAATATAGAAGATCATCCCTAGAGCATGGACATTCATGAAGTACTTTTATTTGTTTTTCATTCTTTCAATCCCTTTCTAATCCAGAGATGCTGAAGATTGCATGCGTGCAAATGGAAACACAGAATTCTTATTCCTTTAAAATGAGTCTGCCTGAAACCCTGCTTTTCTGTATTCAATGCTTATGCTGGCACATTTTCTGCTAATGAATCATTGATGGAGGCCCTCCTCACATGCTATAGGTTCAAAGTAATTTCAGATAGCCTCCTTCTCTTTAACCTTCTCACTACTGAGGTCTTGTGGATTACACAAAGGCTTGTAATATGTCGGGCATGCTTATAGCATTTTGAGATTCTAGTTTTAATTAAGGGCTTTTGTCTGGGAAACACTACACCAGTGTTAATGAAAGGGACAACCAGGGGGGGGGGGGGGACTAAGAGGGGATAAAAATAGCAGCTAGGATTCCCTGTCGGGTTGGAGCCAAACTCACAGCAGATCACGCCAACTGATTAGCATAGACATGCTCCTGTGCCTGTGGATGCAGATGTGCATCAGTGATGACAGTGTATACAGAAGAACATGGATTTTCCACTAAACACAAATAGAGATACAAGTAATGCAAATGACAGCCTAGTATGTTTATTTATGTTTACATAGCTGCATAGATTCAAAGGGGGGAAAAAAGACCATGGTAGGTCTGTATCTCATAAATTTTGCACCAATTCTAACAGAAATTAATTTTGAGTTAAAATGGTTATAGGTGAAAGATGACTTATTGAAGGAATAGATGATTAAAACTGCAGTAGCCAACAAATTTTTGCCATCAATGGCCAAATATCCTTCAAACATACAATAGTTCAAATGGTTTGAGTAATAAGACTCAATGAAACTCACCTGTAGTCTCGTTTTCTGATTAAATTAAGAGTTAAGAAAGTTTAGGGGTTTAGACGTGGGCTGGACTCGGGACAACAGGATGATATTCACAGGTAGGCAGACTTGGGCAGGTACTGGAGCCTAGGACAGGAAGTTTGTCCACAGGAAGCTGAGATAAGAGTTACTGAAATAATCGTTGACTAATCAAAGAAAAATTGAGTACCAAAATAATCTTTTCATCTGTGTAACCCCATCAGTAATTTCCATCCAAGATTTTCTCTTCCCATCACATGGAGTGTAACTTCTGCTATATATATGTGGTCCTAAACTGTTGGGAAAATTATAACATTAACTTTTATATGTGTTATAATATCCTAAAACACCAGAACTTGTCCCTTTTAAATTCAGAGATTTATGTTCTATAACAGTGTAACAGACCTCAGTGGCAGATTAAGAGCCCTTACAGTATGTTGTGGCTGCTTTCCAGTTGTACACTTCGTAATAGCTTCAGCTATTACGGCAGAAGTGAAATGATCTGTGCCAGCATTCTTTACAGAGGAGAATGGATGTTTATTCAGACTTATAAGAATATAAGTTTACATCCTTCAAGGTTTTTCCTTTACGGTGAGACAAATAATGCTCAAAGTCTTTCTATCCTAACGCAAAGTGAATGGAAGTGTTGTGACTTTAAAAATAACCACGAGATTTCTAATAAAAAGAAAAAAACTATACCTGTGAGACTAGCAAGAACATGCAGCATCATATCCCCTCTGACAGCAATGTTTCTGAAACAGTCTGTTTGAACTGCACTGATATTGTGTTTACCTTCTATTATTACGCATGCTACATGTAGAAAAAGACTGCGCATGCTAAAGAACAAGAAAGAAATCAAGCTTAATATATACATTTGATGTACAGGGTGGGCCATTTATATGGATACACCGTAATAACATGGGAATGGTTGGTGATATTAAAGTCCTGTTTGTGGCACATTAGTATATGTGAGGGGGCAAACTCCTCAAGATGGGTGGTGATCATGGTGGCCATTTTGAAGTCGGCCATCTTGGATACAACTTTTGTTTTTCCAATAGGAAGAGGGCCATGTGACACATCAAAGTTATTGGTAATGTCACAAGAAAAACAATGGTGTGCTTGGTTTCGACGTAACTTTATTCTTTCATGAGTGATTTCAAGCTTCTCTATGTTCACAGCCATTGACATGTCGAAGAGGTTAAGATGCGAGGAGCGGATCGAAATTGTGTCGATATCTGGTGAATGCAGTAACTGGGTCATTGCAGCAGATTTCAATGCAAGACACCCTACGAGACCACCCATCTCCCATGCTACAGTTAGCAAACTGCTTGCTAAGTTTCGTGAAACTGGTTGTGTTGGATTTGCCAAAATGTGGATGCAAGAAAACTCTGTCACTAATGAAGAAACATGGCTGTCCTAGCTTCATTCAGCAAGAGCCCACAGCGTAGCACTCGCCGCATGTCACTGGAGAGTGGCATTAGTCGAACATCCCTTTCGGCGGATATTAGCTACTCACAAATGGCACCCTTACAAACTCCAGCTACTGCAGCATCTCAACGAGGATGAACCAGATCGGCGCACAGAATTTGCAGAATGAGCAAAGCAAAAATTGGAACAGGACCCTCAGTTCACGTAGATGATTTTGTTCAGTGATGAGGCAAACTTTTATGTGAGTGGTGAAGTTAACAAACAAAACCACCGCTATTGGTCTGACACTAACCCACATTGGATGGATCCCTCCAAGAAGACAAAATGCTACATGATGATGTGTTTCCCTCTTCCCTGTTTCCTGGAAAGTGGATTGGTCGTCGTGGGCCAGTTGAATGGCCCCCAAGGTCTCCCGATCTGACCGCCTTAGACTTTTATCTTTGGGGTCATCTGAAGGCAATTGTCTATGGTGTGAAGATACGAGATGTGCAGCACCTGAAACTACAGATACTGGACGCCTGTGCGGCATTTCTCCTGCGGTGTTGCTATCAGTGTGTGAAGAGTGGGAGAAGAGGGTTGCATTGACAATCCAACACAATGAGCAGCACATTGAACACATTTTTATAAGTGGTCAGAAACTTGTAAATAACTCATGAAAGAATAAAGTTATGTTGAAACCAAGCACACCATTGTTTTTCTTGTGATATTACTAATAACTTTGATGTGTCACATGGCCCTCTTCCTATTGGAAAAACAAAAGTTGTATCCAAGATGGCCGACTTCAAAATGGCCACCATGATCACCACCCATCTTGAGGAGTTTGTCCCCTCACATATACTAATGTGCCACAAACAGGACTTTAATATCACCAACCATTCCCATGTTATTACGGTGTATCCATATAAATGGCCCACCCTGTATTATGCTTTTCAACTACTGACTGTTAGCTCAGTTTGTTGTGATTAAGGTAGCAAAATTAATAGCTTTCCAACAATCAGCTCAACAACCTCCTTGGCTGTAAAATAAAACGTGGTTTTTCTGTATTAAAGCATAAAAGCATTCATTATCTTGCAAGCGGGGAATAAACTCTAAATTAAACTTCACAGAGTAAATTCTCAGAACAAGAAAATAAACAGATCGTTTAGTTTTGTTATATTAAACACTTTGAGTGATTCTGATTGACATCACCCTAGTTTATAAATAACTGAATAGTAGCAATACTGAAAATATTTTTTGTGAAAATCATAAAATATGTAAGGCTTCAGATCAAGTTAATTCAATAATGTCATGTCTATGGACACTAACCACTGTGACTTGCATCTAGCATCTGGCAACCCAACAGCACACGAGAGCGCTTGTTGCATATGTGTCAAATAAGTATTGCCTGCACACTGAGACAGAGCTGGCAGCACAGTCGCTGTCGAGTTTTGAGGGAGAGTTGGCAGCCCTCGAATGCCAGAGATTTCTGACACAAATCTGACAACACCAGTGACCCATGAGAATTCAGACACGTATCTGGCAACACTTCATCTCAGCAGGGTTCGCTCCACATGGCGCATCTTGATCTGGCATCGCTGTAGCCTCCAAGAACTGCAGGGAAGCAGACCGATGCAGAGGACTGAGCTGGCAGCCGTCTACGACTGGCCAGTTTCTGCCACCGTCTTTGTTTCGCCTTTTGGAATTTAACGCAAAGTTGTGGAGTATTTTCACAATTAGTCATGTACTACTACGTAAAGGATTTCTTCAACATTATGTTTGTTCAGAATGTCAGCTGTGCTGTGAAGATGTGACAAGTTATGAAATATGATTCCCTCTCATGTTTCACTAATAGATATTGTCCGGTAAAAAGCAATTTACATACTCTGATATATCACGATGCAGCTGGTAAGGCAAGGAAATGGCAAGGTAGAAGCAGAAGCAAAAAAGAGGATTGCTGCCAAGCAAAGCTGGGTATAATAATCTAGGTTTCTAATACTGCAAGGCCAGCTCTGCAAATGTTTCATGACAAATTTAAAGCTTCTTTCTTAATTGAGAACATACAGTGCTTATGTGTGTGTAAGGTGTGTAAATGCCCTTGCAAATGCCCTCTGTTTAAACAGACGGCTCGTTGGCTAATGATTAGAAATAAATCTATGGGCAGTAATCTAATGAGTGCTAAAGAAAACCAGATGTGTAAAGAAACAAGGTAAAGGACTCAATCGAAAAGGCAGTTCTTACAACAATGGAGCAGCAGAACAATAGGGAAGGCTTGTAGAGTTATGCAGCATAGACTCAGCTTGCTGATTCGTGGTTTGCTTTGTGCACGTGTTGTTTTGCAGTGTTATGGGAGACTGAGTCTTTAACTAAAAGCTCATACAGTAGGTGTAATGCAGGTAGATTTGTTACAAATGGCATCTAGCATCATTTGCACCCCTGAGTCTTAAGTGTCAGCATGTAGACAGACCACCCCCCCGCCCGCAACAAATTTCCAAGGCATGTTTTGCTGTCGTGCTTTTCCTCGACAGTGCACTCTGCAGCAGATCAGCCTTTCTTTACCCTTGAAGTGACCCTGTTTCGACATCAAGATGCCACCAGGGAGCCACTGTACTTGTTTGTGTCCTCTGAGAATGCTGTAGTGCTTCTTGCTCTCTTATTCTGGATATATATTGAGCTGCATATTGCATTGCCCTGCATATTGTATGTGCTATATGCCTTGAGCATCACCCCACCACACTGGCAGAGAAGTCTTTTTATGTCGTGTGTGTCTGTTTGAAGTTGTTAGGAACTGCTCATATATATGCTAAAGATCGCACAATTCTGATATGTCATGCATGTGTGAAGTACGTAAAATAAAAACGTCCCTGCACAGGTTAGCATAGAACAAGAAGCATATTTCCTAGATGAAAATGTTGAGTATGGACATCTCATGCCCTTGTTTATTGTTGCACTCTGAACTTGTGGCTCAGGGCTGAACCTCTGCAATGCTCTGTGAGTTGAACCAAAACTGAGAGCAAGTCCACTCGGTTGGCATGTCGACTGCATGACAGAGAGAGTGTGTGACTGCTGTGAAGTAATCCTCTCTTGTGCACCAATACAGCTTTGTCCGAGCCTGGCCAGTGCTGCGGCAAACAAACAATGACTCGTGGGTGTTCTTTGTCAGTGCAGAAACTGGAACGTATTTGGATGAGTTCTCATTTTTCTTTGAATATTTTTCTTTTTCTTTCCAGTTGTTGTGGATTTGTTGCCAAAATTTAGTCTCTCTGATATTCCATGCTCTGTCACCACAGGAGCATTTGTCAAACTCCCTTTTGAAATTCATATTAATGTTAAACTTGCATCCTTTTCATGTCACGGTAGAGCAGGAAGCTTGATGGCCTTACTGTAGTACTGAAAAAGGTAGTCAGCTCATTCTTTCTTCCCTCTTTAAGATTATGCCTAAAAAAAAATAAATAAATGAAAGTGTGCTGCAAAATATTTCATGCAAGTTGAATGAATAGATTTTGGGGGGTTTTTTGCAAGGAAAATGTGGACTGTTGTGTTAACCATAGTTTTTATTGAAATTAAACTTGGATCTGTTAAAAAAAACACTGTTTAATAATATAGTTAGAGGACAATGAACGCTGAGCTATGTCACATTCATGGACTGTATACAAAAGATGGACATAACCACGGCCATGATAACATTTATTGATTTCTGGATAACTGTGAATTAGTGCAAGCAAATATATTTTTGGAGCACCTCTGTTGGTCTGTCGTCACTTTTGAATTCAGTCTCAAGTGGCCACTTCAGGAACTGCAGTTGGGGCCTTTCCTTGTTTTAAAAAGATTTTGTCTTTGTAAGAAAGACTCCATGTTTCAAACCTGCATCTTGCAGATTTTCCATTGGCTCTATCGCACTTATTGCCTTTAAAGAAGGAGTTAGCTTAATTGATGTCACCTGCCTGGTCGGTGGAGTCCCATCATCAAATTGAACATTTTGGATTTTGTTTATTGAAAACAGACATCACAAATGAAAACCAAGGACAGTTATATTCTCACATTTTAGGGAGTTGTTAATTGCAGGACTTGTTATACTCACTACAACAAAATAAACAACATACTATATTAATAAGATACTAATATCTAGTATTAGAGACCAGGAGTTCATAAGGAAAGTTTTTATAAGGTCATAAATCCCGTTTTTGCTATTGATGTCTCTATAGTTGGACTTTCACCCCCAGGCAGCCATTAGAAAGAGGCGATTTACTTGTCAGACCTGGCTGGCCCGTCCGTCATTTATATACAGATCATAGTGCTACTGTAGTAACTAAATTACATTTTAGATGTAAAATTCATGAAGTGCCCATTTATGATTATTGCCTAGTTAATGTGATTTTATAGTCTACTTTTAAGATTTCATTTAAGCATGAGGATGTTTCATTTGTTAAATTCTAAAATACGTAAGTAATAGCTCCTTCAAATGTGACTGTAACCTAATCAATCTTAGGAAAGATTTTACAAAATTAAATGATGATTGAATATTTTCTGTTTTGGTTTGTTTTGGTTTTTTTGGCCTGGACTAATAGAACATATATAAACAATTCACCTGTGCTCACCTGTCAAGTGCAAGAGAAGGTGATGTTGTATCTTGGAGCTTGCAAGCTTTGTGTTGTGGTGTGAAAGATGCTGCTTGTAATGGGGCACTGGCACCAAAACCAGGCAAGCGGGCATAGCTAAACATCTGGCCACTGTGCCCCCAAGGAGCTCAGGAACATTAGCCTCCCAAGGACAGCCTTTGTGGTCTGTGCAGCCACTGTGTGTGTGTGTGTGGGTGTGTGGGTGTGGGTGCTTGCACACGCATGGCTTCCCTACCCTCTTATAATCAGTCCAGACAAGGCAAAGGAAAGTTGTCTCATCATCAAAACTCATTTCAAATTCAGAGCATAAAAAACTTTATTATTGCCCATTATCACGACCCCTGCTGGAACCAATGGCAGTCGTTTTATAGCTCTAACAAGAAATGTGATCATACTATTGAGACATTGCTCGGGTGCTAATACGTGCAGTCAGCACAGAGCAGCTGTTGCGCATTCATGGTTGGGGTGCTTTTTTGCTACCTTGGTCCATCCACACTTCCTTATCTCAGCACCTCTGCTATTATCATGCCTTTCTGCTTCAGTCTGTGCTAGATGTTCTCTCCCCACTGCATAGCTTGGTCTGCTCTGTAAATGCACAGAATCACCCACAAGTGTGAACTTTAAATGTCCCAAACAACTGTTTGTTCCCATACAAAGGGAAAGAATAGTTTGGATCAGTGAATGCCGTTTCCTGAATGCAAGCTGACTCTCTAGGGGGCCTCCTTCATGCTACAGACCTTTTAGAAAATGCCAGAGATTCACAGCACCAGGCCTTCAACATTAATTCATTTTGAACATCACCAGAGGCCATTTGACTTTCAGTGTGTACCTGCAGAGAGACGGAGAGAAGGGGGAAGGAGCTATTGTTTGTGTACATGTAAGAAAATGTCTTGTTTTCTTGTCTTCAGAACAAATAAAGTACTTGCCCAAGTGAAAAAGTCATTAGGTTTACATTTATGTGTTTTTACTTCTGTCTATAGTGTTTTATAATGTGTATCAGCATGACAAAACCCCTACCCTGAGTGGTTTGACCTTTAAAAGTCGGCACTGCTGCTACCCAACAGCATGGATGAGTATGGACATGAGTATGAGTATTTGGGGATTATATGAATGGGTATTTCTGCATCAATATTTGAACCAACCTTGGTCAGAGCCTGCCTCATTGAAAGCCCATGGGGCACCTTGGATATCATCACGCTGCACGTCTGTCACTCTGATTTTCATTTGAGTCCACATAATTTATGTAGGAACCCTGTGATCTGCGTCCGAGTTAAGTATCCATAAGGCGATGCAGGAGAGAGGGCTGGAGGAGAGTGATAACGCAGTCAGCACCAACACAGCTCAGATGATTGGAGAAGACAAGAGTTTGGGGGGGGGAAGAGTTGAAATTTTATATCAGTGATGACCTTAAAGCTAACAGGCCTTGTTTTGTCGCTTTTAACCATATTGCATTCTTTTTTCGCTCGTTCGAATTTGCTGAGCTAATAATTGTTTATTCATGCTGTTTGATATTTATAAGCCATTTAAGTTTAACAAGGTGTATATGACTATTTAGACACAAATACTATCGCCTACATTTTTCTTTTTTTATAGTTCACCATAACTTACATCTGACATTATAATTACCTTACCTCTTTGGTCTCCTCAGATAGCTGTAAATGTTAATGGCGAGTCTTAACTTCCATACATAAGAAATTAATCCTAGTTGAGCGCTCCACAGAAGCAGTTAAAACTTTTTCTGTCTGTCCAGCACATTAGTCATTTCATTTACACAAATTTAAAAAAAAAACAAACGTTTTGTCTTTGTACAGTATCTTTGCCCTACTGTATCTTGCATTCAAGGATTTCTCGATTAGATTTTTGAGATTCTAAGTGGGTTATTTCGAGGCTTTTCAGCCTTCTATTTAGATAAAACACCCAGGCCACAAAGCAAGAGAGGCCAGGGAAATGTCACGGGGTTAAGAGAGTACAAATCAGCAATGTCAGGTCTACTGCATTTGTTGGCTACTAATCTGATCGGGATTTACGTCTTTCTGGCTAATTACAGGAGCTTCTTCAACACAGCGTTGGATTCTGTTGGAAGCATCTTCACACCGCCTTAAAGCTCCTGCAGTGTGGAATTGGTTTTTCTTTATCTAACCAATCTTGTTTATATCAGTGAAAACTAAACATCAGATGGTGCATCCTCCTTTGATACACGGACGGTGTTTTGTTGTCATGGATGTTGTCTACATGGACAGGGAATGAATCATCAGTCCTTGAAAAGCCCACCCTCTCTGCCCACTGTAATCTTTGTAAATCCCACCACTTGTTTGATGAATTTTTCAAATGTGGCATCTCGCCTACACCAAACTGGTCTGTTGCTCAGTTGGTATCTGCCGAATTAAAATTGCCTCGCTTATCTGGCAACTGGACTTTGATTTACTACACTGAAGCTCATGTTCTGTGGCATTCATCTCAGTAATGTCCAGTCTCCTGTCATGTAATTGTAGTAACAATTGATTGGTCTCATTCTGAGCGTCTAGTGTTGTGGAGCATGGCTTTATCTAAGTCGATCAGTTGCCCGTTTAGTTTCGTTATCACAAACAGTTTCTGTTTTCACCTTCTTTAATGTTACCATTTGCCGTTTTTGTCTCTTTTTAAACCTTCAACCATGAATGCCCCCTGTGCACGACCAGATCGCATTTGTTAAAATAGCAACCTTCAAAAGTGGAAAGTTGGTAAGCACAGCACATTCACTGAAGAGGCAATCTAGTGCTTCAATGGCTGGATGAAGGGATGGAGGATTGTTTTGCTGTAGTTCGGATAAATTCAGTAGAGTTGGAGGTGAGAATTTTTATGTTAAATGACATAAGTATCATTGACTCATTGTTATCGGACTGTTATTTCTGCTGTAATTTACCCATTTGATTAGGCTTAAGTAAACAAAGCAACTTTTGATCAAGTGTTTTGAAATCTCAGGTTGTCCTGGTGAATTAATGCATTTCAATTTTCTCTCAAGTGTCGCTCATCTTTCGAGTTCAGTGCTGTTAATTTTTGTGCTTGTCTTTGTAAAACTGGTGACTTTTTTATATTAAGTAGAGTCTCAGGAGTATTGAATTTATTTGAATACCTTACAAATTTGCACAGGTCATGGATAGTTAATTAAAAAATGATAATAATTAAAAAAAATAAACAGGCATGTTATTCACTAATAAATAAATGAAAAATGATCACAGATGACCCCATAGCTCAAATTTAAAGTCAAAAGAGCCAATTTATTGTAAGCTGTCAAGAAAAGCATGTTATATGAGTGATATATGAGAAAGATCTCTAAAAATGTGTCAAGCTCAAGAGAGCATTTGAGCAGCCAAACACGCTCAAAGAAAAACCAACACAAAAAGTGATCAAATTCATGAGTATTCTCTCAGCCTGTGAGCATGTTTACACTGTTGTTTAAAATAAAACCAACTAAAAAGAAACCTACAGAGCCAGAGGGTTTGACATTAGCAGTAATAAATATTAGTTGCAGCTCTCCACAGACATCCTACTTTGCAGCTAAGCCAACATAGGATGACACTGGGTCACCAGCCAATGAACAGACAACATGAATGAGCCACCCTGCTGCTGTTTTGTCCCTGACAAAACAACTTTCTGGGTGTTCTTTGGTCCATGTGTAATGCAGGATAGATGCTTTGACATTTCGGGCTATGCTTGTTTGGGTGTTTCACAGCCATGTGCAGCTTTGTTGTTGCCTGGATGCCTGATGTTATTGGCTCCAAATGAGAAGACTAGCCAGAACATTACATGTGGAAAACAGAGAGTAGGCATTCTCGTTTGGTAATAAAATGCGCTCCCCCTCCTTGACCTTTCTAATACGTGCACAGCATCGCCATGCATTGCAGTGGCATCAATTTATCACTGTACCATACGCTGGAGCTGAATGTGTCAAGTCCAGAGCTCACACATTGGAGAAGAGATGTATCTTGGATGCTTACTTTCATAGCCTCTTCCATATGAAAGTCAAATAAACTTTCTTATTATTCAGCTCATTGCTCCTTTAATTGACCTTGCTATCTGCAGACAGACAGAAATCCCCAGACATGTACACACTACATGCACACGCTCAAGTTTAGGTAGATCTCTTATGTGTAAGAGGAGCTTACGTCTTCTTTTGCAAAGCATCTGATTTTCATAGTATATCTGTAACAGTTATTCCTATTGATATGTCTTTTAAACTAGAAGATGGAGACTGAATATCCAGAGCCTATAAAAGTATTGTTTCTTCTCAAATACTATGAATATTCAAGTGGTACGCAGTGTACTGCAGCACGAACTAGCTAGAAATGGTAGTATACTTTCTTTTGCCCTCTCTTAGAGTTGGGCCTCAGTCACAAAGACCAATCAGCAAACCAATCAGTGACCCCCGGCAATCCCTGCTCACTTGGGGAAAAATGACTCCCCCGACTGGTTAGGGAGTTATTATCCGATGACCATACCCTTGATAATCCTTTCTGACTCTAATAATGACCATAATTTATTAAATTAGCTTTATATTTTATTTAATATGGCCTAAAACTAGCAATCGAGCTCATGAAGAAATTAAGAAAGCTTTTTCTTACTTTGAAGATTGTCATCAGTTCACCTTCTAGGCAGACTTCTCTCTTATGCCTCTTGTGACTTTTTATCAGAGAATCCCATTTTATTTTCTAATTCAATTATCTAAAGATCTGAATCCAATTTATTGGCCAAGTATGTGTGTGTGTGTGTATATATATACAAGGAACTGGGCTCCATTTTTTTTTTCTTTATTCCCAATATACAGGGTGGGCCATTAATATGGATACCGTAATAACATGGGAATGGTTGTGGCACATTAGTATATGTGAGGGGGCAAACTCCTCAAGATGGGTGGTGACCATTTAGAAGTCGGCCATCTTGGATACAACTTTTGTTTTTCCAACAGGAAGAGGGCCATGTGACACATCAAACTTATTGGTAATGTCACAAGAAAAACAATGGTGTGCTTGGTTTCAACGTAACTTTATTCTTTCATCGGTTATTTACAATCTGTTCAATGTGCTGCCCATTGTGTTGGATTGTCAATGCAACCCTCTTCTCCCACTTCAACTGGCCCACGACGACCAATCCACTTTCCAGGAAACTGTTCATCTAGGAATGGTCGGACCTGGCACCCATAATGTGGTGGTGCATCATCTTGCTGGAAAAACTCAGGGAACGTGCCTGCTTCAGTGCATAAAGAGGGAAACACATCATCATGTAGCATTTTGTCTTCTTGGAGGGATCCATCCAATATGGGTTAGTGTCAGACCAATAGCGGTGGTTTTGTTTGTTAACTTCACCATTCACATAAAAGTTTGCCTCATCACTGAACAAAATCTTCTACGTGAACTGAGGGTCTTGTTCCAATTTTTGTTTTTCCCATTCTGCAAATTCTGTGCACCGATCTGGGTCATCCTCGTTGAGATGCTGCAGTAGCTGGAGTTTGTAAGGGTGACATTTGTGAGTAGCTAATATCCGCCGAAGGGATGTTTGACTAATGCCACTCTCCAGTGACATGCGGCGAGTGCTACACTGTGGGCTCTTGCTGAATGAAGCTAGGACAGCCACTGATGTTTCTTCATTAACTGAACTAGTTTCACGAAACTTAGCAAGCAGTTTGTTAACTGTAGCATGGGAGATGGGTGGTCTCGTAGGGTGTCTTGCATTGAAATCTGTAGAGTACTTAACAGAATAGACAAAGAAGATGTTTAACAAAAGGGTTTAGAAACCCCTTCGAGAGACGAGCAAACTATTATCAATTTAAACAAAAAGATCAACCATATTAACACATTCAGATTAGATGGGGAAATTGATGTTTAAAGCAATAAAAGTAAAAGAATTATAATAAAGAATAAAAACAGCAACTGAAAAGGGATTTTAAAAAAGACAATAAAAAGTTAATAAAATGTAAAATCTGATAAACCCAGTTACATAAAGATGTTTTTAAGAGGTGATATACTGATCCTGCTGGCAGGTTATTCCACATCCGAAAGCCCTTAATGTTAAAAGCCACGGACACTTTTGGATTTAAACAAATCACCTGTTTTAGTAATGTATGATGATTTGAAATGGGCTTATTATGTATTTTCAGTATTTTCTGTTTTATTAGAGTGATAGATGAGCATGTTAAATATGGTGAGTTCAAAGTTTCTGCACTAAAGCAAATTTTTTTCTCCTCTTAGCATCATCTGACATCAGTAAAAGTGGATATTCCTAATATGGTCATTTCAAAACAGCCCCACCCTCCTTCTTCTTTTTACCGTGGGTAGCCAATCAGAAGAAAGATGAAAAGAGAGCTCTAAAAAATTATAAGATTAACTATAAGATTAATAATACTTCTTTTAAAACAAACAAAAAAAAACTGTGACTCGAGTGAAACTACTCTTGTATAGCTGAAAACTGATTGATAGCTCCTGTGTAAACATAGTATTATATGTTGAGGTGAAAAACCTCTTTCATTTAGAATCTATAGTGAGACTCATTCTTATATTTCCTTGAAGACGAGCAAATTTTCACAAATTTTAGTCATACGCGGCTCACATTCTCATGGATTCTGCAGGTTAGAGGTTTAAAGCCAGCGCTGTGATGAAAGGCTATGGGAGTGTGACAGGTCCTCGTACTGGAGTTCACAGGGATCAGAATTAGTTATTAGGCACTTGAAGGGCAGTAAATTGCCAGGCTGTATTTTCCACTTTCAGATTTATGATTTGGCCTCAAGGGGACTTTACAGCACAGACAACCTCTGTTACCTTGCCAACAAAAGGTTATTGTAAATCACACCTTTCCTACCCTCAACACCATCACACTCTCTCTTTCTCGCACACTCATTCACTCACACACACACAACTATTTACACAAACACCTGTAGTGACCTTTCATGTGTTTTTTTTTTTTTCTTCAGTCAGACGTTTATGTTGGCTGTTCTTCACCTGAGGCGATCCTTTCCTATCTACAAGTGCATGTTTTCTTTTTTCTTCATTTTATTACTGTTTTTTTTATATATATTGTCATTAAAATTTAAATTCATAGCCGAGCGATACAAGCTCTTTGTTTACCATCCTAGCTCTTTTGTCTCCTTTACCTTTGTTTATTAAACAGTTTGTCCAAATAAAAAATAATAATAATAACAGGCAATTACACACAAAAAAAAAAAAAAAATAAATAATAATAATAATAACAGGCAATTACACACAAAAAAAAATTAAAATAAAATAAATAATAATAATAATCAGGGCATTAAAAGTGAATTTAGTTGTCGATCCATTCATTGCTGGCATGTTTCAAATTTAAAACCTATGACTATGTGTTGGTAGTCCTATAGTGCTATACTCTTTTTGCATTCATAGTGAATCATTGTACTTCATGGTGTTTGGTCTGAGCCACTGCTTGAAGCTGTGATGGCTTCAGAACACGATGTTGGAGGAATGAGCGAGCCCACAAATACTGCAATATTAATGCCTTTGAGGTTCTCAGACACAGTAGGTTCTGGAAGTACTAGACAGCGTGACAGCAGTGGCTCAGTTGTCAGTAGAGTCTGTGGGTGTCCTTGGTGTTGCACAGATTAAAGACAGCTACACTGTTGCTTAAAGAGAACTCACTGATGAAAGCATGCTGGATGCTGATGCAACAGTCACCTACCTTTAACTCACCTGTGTGTTACAATGAAGCAGACGCTGTGTTCGCTCCGCGTGGATAACCTTCTTGAATATTTAAAGCTGAGGAAATGAGATTACTGGCTGAGCTTTTATTCTTATATCGCTCTTCTGCAAGGCATGTATGGCTCCTGAGTGTCCGATCTACAATCTCTGTGACCAGTCCCTGTTCATGAGCAAGATGTAGGCCAAGAGTATAGCTGGCAGGGGCCCTCGGTGGATTGGTGTTGTTTCTGCTCAATGTTTAAATTAAGTAATACATCTACTAGATGAATTAAATAAAGTGTATTAAAGTGTATTCAGTTAACTCCCAAGGTTTTACTTATCAGAATATAATAAATTAAAAAATCAGGTTCTTACAAGGTTCTAAAAATATTTAAATCCAACGTCAATGGCATATCACACCACTTCATTATATATTTAACAAAAACTAAGCCAGCTAACCTAAGTGAACCCTATGATTCAGTCACCCTTAGAACCAACTTTAGCAGCAATACATTGTTTTCATTCTCATCTCATTATCATTTCAAATTGAAGTAAATGTTTCTCACATTGTCTTGGTGAAATTCTGGCCCACTCTTCTTCACAATGTTACTGTAATTCATTGGGGTTTGCAGGCTTTTATGCGTAACTCTCTTAAAGTCCTCCTACACAATTTCAATCAAGCTGACATCTGGGCTTTGACTGGGCTATTACAAGTTTTTTTTTCAGCTATTATGTTATAGATTTGCTGCTGTGCTTGAGATCATTGTTCAGTTGGATCACACATTTTTTTGTCAGCTTTCAGACAGATGGCCTCACATTTGAATACTTTGGTATACAGAGGGGTTCATGTTGCCCATGTCCTATTGCATCAAAACAAGCCCAAATCATCACCCCTCCACCACCATGCTTTATAGTTGGTCTGAAGTGTTCGTGCTGATGTGCTTTGTTGGATTTTCCCCAAATGTGGTGCTGTGCATTGCAACCACATCTCCACTTTGGTCTTGTCTCTCCTAAGGACATTGTTCCAAATGTCTGTTCAGATGCAACCTTGGAGACATAAGGCAGGTCCCACTTACACAAACAGTAAGTGGGAAGCAGAGATCCAACTTGTTGTCATGTTCCCAGATCAAAATATACTGCACACCAACAGGAACATTGCTCTAATTAACATTTAAACAACACTCATTAATTGTGACAGAAGGTCACAGTGACCTATTGCTTGTCAAACCTCAGAAACACAAATGCTGAAAATAACATCCACACCAATCATTGTCTAAATACAATACAATATATGTACAATATAAGAGAAATGAACATCAGGCAGCTCAGGTAAGCAGCTTGAAGTTTGCTGCTTTATATACACTAGCATGCCTTTTTCTCCTTATATCATATATCAAGGATAATATTTAACATGTTTATCCAATCTCTGTGTATTTTCATATTTGCAGGGTGTGACGGACTCTGAGCATAGACTAGAAACTGTAAATCAGTCATTTCAAATGTCAATTGTCTGACTCAACCAAATGTATGACTTGTGTTTTTGTACTTGCTGTTAGTTCTCGGAAAAATCAAGCATAAATTACTAAAAGAAACAAGCAAAAAAATAAGAAAGTAAAACTAAAAATGTCAATACAGAAATGCACTTATTTACATGAGGACTTTTTTCTTGCATTGATAGTATATGTGACCGTAATGCAGGTGCTTGCTCTGTAACCAGTAGCTGTAAACAACATGATCCTGCAATCCTAAAGAGTGGAAAGTATTTTATTTTAAAAAAGTGACTAAATTAGAGTCACGATATACCGTAGCCACAAAGTTCTCATTACACAATTTAAAAGTTTCATCCCATAAAGAGACTATCATGTCTTCTTCTTGGTGTCACACTGTAAATATACCTCTGTTATTAAATTTCTACAGCTTGGATTTTATGTTTGAGAATGCACGAATATGATAGAAATGCCTCTATTTATGCTTGTTGCTCATTATCTGGTACTTTCCCAGAGTGTTTTTCACTCACTAAATGGGAGCCACGATGCATTCACTAAAGGGGTCCCTTTGTACTGCAGTTAGAGCTTCTTTCCATGAAATTTGCCATAATTTGTTTTAATGTATGCTGCGGAAGAGCGTTTGAACTCTGTTTGACTCTTCTTCAGTCTTATTTCAAACTTTTAGGAATTTTATTTAAGATAACATTTCTCAACACCTCTTTCTGCTCAGGCATTTCTGAGGCTTGGCTACAGGCTTGGGTGAGCTCTTCTCTGTGTTTCACCTGATGAATCAGCATGCCGTCAATCATGCCACCACTTCTCCTTCTCTCCTGAGAGTACACAATTGCCAGGTTTTGTTTTTAGCCCGGAAGCACGACTCTCCTGCAGAAGCACACCTCAGTTTCAAAAAAAAAAAAAAAATAGCTGTAATTTGGGCCGACAGTCGCCCACTCAGGGAGGAAGGCTTGTCCACCATTTCATTTAGAGTTCACCTTCTAGGCAGACTTCCTCACAAATATTGATACTCACACACACACACACTACCTGACATATTGCAGTGCTAGGCAGTTTGCCCAGGTAATGAGAAGTAGGAAAAGGAGAGGAGTGGTGGGGTAGCGGTCCACCAGGTCATGGGTAAAATCGTGCCTGAGAGGGGTTTGGAGCAAATATGTCAGCCTATCCAAGAGGAATTTTATATTTCCCAGCTATTTGTATGGTCAGTAAAATAAAGTAGTAACATTTCATCAAAGCTGAAACAACCTTGGAACCTTACAGTTAGTATTCAGCCCAACCTAATGTGTTTTGGAATTTCTCTAAACAATTTCTTTACTGTTTGAGCAAGTAAAGGCTTTCATTTAAAAGGACTAGGCACTGAAGTAATTTGGCAAAATAGCCAACTATCATTTCCATTCAGTTTTGATTGTGCTACAATATTAGCAAGAAGGCGAGCTACAGCTACAGCCAACTAACTGTAAATTTGAGTGCACGAATTTGGTTAGAGAGTTAGAATTATTAGCTAAGCATATACCCCTGGATAGTATTTTTCTAAGTTAGATAGCTTGCAGTTTTAAATTGCAAAATCAAATAACAACCAAATAAAAGCATTAGGAGCCATAGCTGCACTGTAACAATATTGTATACACTCCAAAAGCTGATTCTGTTCATCTGGACGTAGCGTTTTGTGGGAGAAACGTTTCGTCACTCATCTAAGTGACTTCTTCAGTCTCAGCTGACTGCAGGTTTCCCCAATCTTATAAACAGTACATTTGCATAATGACTGAAACCAGCCCAGTGAAGGAACAATGGGCTGGGAGAAATACTGTATACAATAAACTCAAGGAGGGCGCAGTGTCACCCCAGCCCTCAACCAGCTCCTCTCCACTCCTGGTAAACATTCACACATTAGTTAACAATAGCTAGAAGGTTAAAAAAAAAACTTTGTTTCTTTTTTATGCCCAAAACAAAATAAGGGTTTCTTTATGAGGTAAAAGTACTGCTCTTGACTATAGTCAAGTGGGTCCTGTCGCACCCATTTTGCCACTGGCTTTCTCCAGATCTCTAAATAACACTGGCTTTTTTATGGATAATGTTCACCATTAGCTGCCACGTGGTTAAATTCACTAACATTGATACAGACTTTGTTTTGCGTTTAGATCATGTGCCTGAAAGACCAGATGTTCAGAGAGTATTAGTCATGAAATTTGCACACATTGATTACATTGATTGAATAGGTCTTTGCCCAAATTGTGCTCGAGGTCAAGGATAGATTTCTCATTCTCAATGGATTTCGATTCTCATTAGTTCATACAATGTATCACAAGAAAACTGTCTTTCTGTACTTCACACAAGTACTTTTGTACTTACAGTAAATTGTGGTGGTTTGTGAGATGGATGTAACTGGTGTTCAGGTTTGTCCTTATGTGGAGTTTGTGTTGGAGTCTTTTGTGCTACGTGCTGGTCATTTTTGTTGATGTTTGTGATTGGTGGACTTTTCATGTTGGCTAGTTTTGGTCACTATTGGTGCTGTAAGGTAGCTGGAGTAAAAGCACTGAGACAAGGCACTCAAGCGTAAATAGATCTGCTGAATGTTGATCTGTTGGAAGCTGTTCTCATAGAAATAAGTGTTTATCAAGGGTGTCAAACTCATTTTAGTTTATGGTGCAGCATTGAAAACCTACCAGGAGTACTACAGCATGATATTTAAAGAAAATAACTAATTTTCACACCAGTTGGACCTCCCAGCAGTCTATTTCTAGCCCCTGGGTTGCATGTTTGACACCTCCTCTGTCTATTAGAAACGACTGACAGAGTCAGGAAAGAATCCAGTTACTATTTTTCAAGTAAAGTCCCACTCCATTTGTACATTGGCACTGCAGATATTTTTAATACATGGAAAATGTGATATGGTAGAAATTCCTTTTTTTTTTTTTTTTTTTTTTTTTTTTAAATCAAATCGTTTATTAGAAACATGCTCTTTTGCACAGCTGACAGCATTCAGGAACGTCAGCATTTCTCTTCCCTTATAGAGTACTCCAATGTCTCCAGGGCCCCAACAGTCTGTGTGTGTGTTTGTGTGTTTGTACTGTACATCACCCTAACCCTCTACCTCTGTGTGACTTGTAAGGTGAAAGTTCTCTTAACTGATGCGCTGAAGATGCTCTGTCACGCAAGCCCCTCAGCATGTGCATCTTATATCTCACGACTCCGCTGCGCCTCTCTGATTCTCTGCTCACTGAATCATATTTCCACCACAGTGCACCCAGCCTTCTTTTTTTTTTCTTCTTCAGTTTTTCTGTGCTGCTAGTCCATTTTTATGTTATTTATGAGAGCAACGCCTAGAAGTAGTGTTTCCTGGGAATAAAAATTCACCAGGTTATATTTTCCTTGGGAGATAAAGCAAAATATAAATCACTGCATGGGAACAAACTTCCATTTGCTGCATTTTTACTGTGAATAATTCATTGTGTCTCGAATGTACCATAAGGAACTCTGGTTTATGTTTCTCCTCATATCAGTGTTGTTATTGATGCTGGTGTATAGGTTACAGATGTTTTCTCTAAATATACAATATTTAAGTTTATAAAAATGCAAAAATGCTTAGCCTGATAGTTTTACGCATAACAAGACACCTGTTATGAAATGTGCTAAAATATTACCATTCCTCCTTGCTTATTTGTTTTACAGATTTTACATTATATACTCATTGCCCACTTTATAAGGTACAGCTGTTAAACTGCCAGTAAATGCAAATATCTAATCAGCTGATCACATGATAGTAACTCGGTTCATTTAGGCTTTTATACAGGATGACCTGCTGAAGTTCAAATTAGGCATCAGAATTGGGAAGAAAGTTGTGAGTAAAAATCACCTAAATCTAGGGTTTGCAGAGGAAGAAGACTTTAAAAAAAACAACATATGAGGGATGAAGGAGAACGTGACAAAGAGCAGAAGCAAACTGAGGGTTTAAATACACAAAAAGAGATCAGGGCAGATTGGAGACACCTGGGGAAAAACACACAGCTGAACTCAATCTAAATAATGCGATAAACTACAGTGACCCCAATGTCACGATAAACATGATATTGGGTTCACTGTCCTTAAATGGCCTCTATTGTAACCAGATTTCATCCAATAGAACACCTTGGAGGTGCAGTCAACAAATCTTCATCGACTGTGTGATGCTATCATGTCAATAGGGAGCAAAGTCTCTGAGGAATGTTTCCAGCACCTTGTTGAATCTACGACTAGAAGAATTAAGGCAGCTCTCAAGGCAAAAGGGTTTCCAACTGAAAGTTCCTCTCATAAAAGGTGCCATCACAAGTTATCTATGTCATGTGCATCAATGCATAACCCAAATTTATTTAAGTTTTTTAATACTCAGGTTGACAATTGCCTTAAATGTGAGCGGTTCCACCAGGCATTATTTGTTAGTTTGTTAAATATATGTAATGCAAAAGAAGCTCAAACTTTTTTGCTCTTCCTCTTTTCTTTTCACTTTGACTTTTGTTGTAATGAAGAGATCATTTTACTGGATTGTACAAGCTGCACAACTGTGAAATTTGCTTCAGTAGGCCCACACAATCTGTCATGGTCCTGACAGTTTGGCCTTTGTAAAGAGATTGTCTTAGAAACATTTCCTTGCCCCTGGGGTTATGGCCTTTACTTTAACTCAGCTCTATGAGAAAGGATTGTCCTGAGACAAAGGGTTCACAGATGAGCTGTGGAGAGAGAATATTGCAGTCTGTTGCTGAGGAAGTTGAAGCTTACCAGCACTGCTGGAGCACAGGCAGGGGGCTTGTAGGTCTCACAAGCATTAAAAGCAAATTGTGCAATTTGCAGAAGGACCCTTTCTTAAGAGGAGGTGACTGTGATTAGCTACATTCCCGTGGGAGGGAGATTTATGAAGTCTGAGCTTGTTTTTTGGGCCTGACCTACTGCACAAGTTGGAACATCATTAAAATATGATTTCCCATTCTAATTTATGATCATGTGACACTGTGATTATCACTATTGGGGATCATTTTCAGCAAAATAATAAGATGACAATGGACATGTAGCATAACATTGTTTTAATGTAATATAAATGTGGCAATCTGGAATCGTCGGAATCATGATAATATTAAAAATGAGTAAAATACATCTTAAAGTCCTACAAATGGGGCAACCATGGCTCAGGGGGTTGGGAAGCGTATCTGTAACCGGAAGGTCGCAGTTTGATCCCCGGGCTCCCTGTCCTGGTCATTGTGTCCTTGGGCAAGACACTTTACTCTACCGCCTACTGGTGTTGGCCAGAGGGGCCGATGGCGCGATATGGCAGCCTCGCTTCTGTCAGTCTGCCCCAGGGCAGCTGTGGCTACAACTGTAGCTTGCCTCCACCCACCAGTGTGTGAATGCGAGAGTGAATGAATAAAAATTCAAATTCAAATTCAAATTTTATTTGTCACGTACACAGTCATACACAGTACGATATGTAGTGAAATGCTTGGACAACTGCTCGTGACCTAAAGAAAACAAAAAAGGAAAAGGCTATGAATAAGATAGGAAATAAATATGAAAAATTAAAAAGGGTAAATTTAACTAGGAAGGAATAAAATATAAATTAAGGTTAAAAATGAAATAACTGTACAACACAAATTAGAATGAAGGGTAAATTTAACTGGGAAGAATAAGATAAAATATATAAATTAAAGTTGAAAATAAAATAACTGTACAACAAAATACACAATACACAATAATAGTGTACATTGTAAATAGTGGCATTGTAAAGCGCTTTGGGTGCCTTGGGTGCCTTGAAAAGCGCTATATAAATGCAATCCATTATAAATGTTTTTCTGTTCTGTTGGGTTGTTATACAGTAGGTCAACTCCCCATGGAGACGACTTGTTTATCATGCCACCATTTTCCCCTATCTCCTGTTTCTATGGTAACAGCTTAGCGGACCTTAACTTTATTTGCAAATACACTAGTTAACATTTTTCATTTTTTAACCTTTGACTTCTCAACTATTATGCACTTGCTACTCTTACAGATGTGTTCGTACAAGGCCTGTTATAATTCAGCTTTATTAAGCACTGGATGGTTAAATTAGATAAATATGTCATATTCTAGCAGTGCATTTTTTTCCCGTTGCAATCGCAGTTAAAAAAAAAAAAGAATAAATAAATACGATCTTTTGCCACCGACAGCATGCTGTTTTTGATTAGGCCTTAGTTACTCTTTTTAAGTTCTTGATTGCACTCAGATTCCAGCTGTTGACTGACAATTAAGTTAAGAGACGCTACAGTTAATTAACATTTTAATCTTGAATGTCAAACAATAGCTGAAAGGACTTTGAAAGGACCTTTGGAGCAAGACACTATAGTTAATTTAAATAGAAAAAAGAATGTCATAGCATTTTCTTAGACTAATGTGATTACAGTTTGTTTAATATTTTGTGGTATATTTAGAAAAATGTTATGCCTTCCAGAGCCTAAAAAAACCTATTGTTTATATTCACATTCACATTAAGCAGGAATACAATGTTATGCCTTCCATTCTGTAAATATTGTGCATGTAATAAAAAGAGCTGCACAGTTCTATAAATTCACTGTTTGGTTTTTGGCCCAAAAAGCGAACTCCCATGACTGTGATGGATTTTCGGTTCAATTTTTACATCAAAAATCTTTGTACTTTTAATTACAGCAGTTCCACAAGGCTAATTAGCATAAGCAAAATGAGCATGTGGCTAATTAACATTTTATTAGACGCACGGGTTAGGGAAGCTGTGTGTCGATCTTCATTTATCAATCTGTATTTTCACACATGCTTTTTATAGCAACACAAAATCTGCTTTTAATTTTAATTAAATACTTAATTTCACTCTTTATTTCGATCAAAATTATTCTGACTCTCTGCAATGAACCGATCATCACTTGCAGCCAGTCGACGTGTTCAGAATGACTTGGTTTATCAAGATCGTGATAAAAGGGGATCTGTATGTTATCAGTTTGTGAATGAATGGGGTCAAATTGGCAATTACATGCAATCAATCTAGTATAATATGTTGGGAAACTGATAAATCTACACATAAAATGCACATTACCTACTTACAATAAGAATCTAAGAACTTCATTTGCAACAGAAGTTTAGAAAATCCTCCACAATTCACTAAAGGACAATGATTTAACTCCAAAATAAGACTATAACAGGAACAAAACTGCAATAGTTGGCAGCCAGTTGAGGAGAGTACGCTATTGCAAAGACACATCACAGACAAGTTGCAATCATCGGTGCAGACTGACTCAGAGTGATTGGAGCATGCTGGCAGTTGGACTGACTACTGAGTCAGACAACGATTTGTTTGGAGACAGGTTGCCTCCCACCAGGTGACATGTGCAATCACCTTTGGCCAGAGGTTTGTGGTATTGCATGTTAAACCTCTGGAGTCACTGCAGCTACTTCCTTCCGTCGCCAAATTCAATGCAATCATCGAGCAGCATCCTTGTTTATATATATATTTTTTTAATTTGTAAACAACACCCACAAGATGACTCTGGATCTTTGTATCGTGAATTTTCTCTGTGTTACTAACAAAGCATGACACCATGTTAGTGTGAACATGGATGTAATTGTCTCAATATATCAGGTGATAAAAATAAAGCACCTTTGTGAATACTCTGGTCTTCAATATTACACCTTTCTGCTGCTTCAGGGATTTCACACAGTTTATCCCTTGAGGCGATGGACTTCAGCTCTTTCTCTACTCACCATCCCAGCTTGTTCTAAATGTAGACCTAAAATCTTTTTCTTTGATCCCAGATTGGCTTGACTCTTTGGAAGTCTGCCCTCACAATACAAAGTGAGAGTTTTTTTAAGGATTTTCTTGGTGTATGGCTTCTTTGTGAAGAGGATTTGTGGCTCTATAAGATCTATAAGGATTTGATGCGCTGCTGTAGCTACGAGACACAATATTGCTCCACTCCCTGGAGTCTGTCTGTAACACTGAGTTATTGTCCATGACTCCTGAAGGACAGCTGGTGTACAGATTCCAAATTACAACGTGTACTCAGACAGACAGATCACTTGTACTTAACTGGTTGCTTTCAAAACTGAATTTGTATTCCTTTATTTTTCTATAGGAAGTGTATATATAACTAAAGTAAATGACCTGCAACTTATTATTACCGATGATATTTTGGTATACTCATTCAATTCTTAAGTAGCAGAAAAGCCATTTAACAAGACAAAACCACATCTGTCATATTTTTTTAAATATTTTGTTCCAATACAAATTTTTCTAATTTTTTTTTAATGATTAGCTTTCTGTAAAATCAACTAATAATTGGTGCTTCAATAAATCAGCATCCTTTCATGTGTTGCATCTCTGGAGCAGTTTAGAAAAGTAAAGTTTAGCTTAACTTCGACCTGTAGTCTTTTGCGAAGGACACCATACTTGCATCAGTTCCTTCAGTACTTCAGACGTGCACATATTTCCCCCCATATAAATGTGAAATCAAACACCGAGCGTGTCAGTTACTGCCTCACGTCAGTCTATTCTAAATTGAAACGCATGAGTCGCAGTGTCACTGTTGTCTCTGTTTGATTTCCTTCTACCTGTCTGTTCTGGCCTGCTTCAAAAAATGTTTGTTGTGGCTATGCTTAATTTAGACCAGAATGACAGGGACAAAGGTTTTGAAGCCTTCCCAAGCGACAGCCTCCCCTTCTGAAGATTGTTTATGATAGCTGTAGATCTGTAGGTATAGCTCAGAATCCCTCTGAGAGATTCTGAATCAAAAGTGTGTTTAAGAAAACAAGAGCACCAGAAGACTGTATGTGTTTTGGGTCTGGAGGAGGACTGGCAGTTTGCTCAGGCTGTAATTGTAAATGTAGTTGAGCCAGAGCAAATATCTTTTGTCAGTATCCATCTGCAGAAAACCGAGACAAAGAGCAAAGCTGATGTTCTGGCAAAGAAACAAGGCTTTGAAGAATAGTTGTGGTAATTGTTCTCACTGATTGGATTTCATTCGTCGTCCACTACATGCAGCCAGCAGCAGCTGTCCCAAGTATTGTGTGATGCTTACCCGTCTCTGTCTTTTCTCTTGCTTAGGAGTTTGCAGCACTGACCAAGGAGCTGAACGCCTGCAGGGAACAGCTGCTGGAGAAAGAGGAAGAGATATCTGAGCTCAAAGCCGAGAGGAACAACACCAGGGTGAGGACAGCATCCTTATACATCTTTATTAAACTTTCCTTACTTAACTTATTTTAATATGACCATTGGAATTCAGTAGTTCTGAGCAATAAGAACAAACAAAACTGATGTTTGGACATTTTAAACCAGAAATGAAGCTGCTTCTGCATTTCATACTCAATCCTTTTTTTATGCATTCCACAAGTTGCTCTCAAGTTTTCCCAAAAAACCTGCTGGACACTGCGATAGGCAGCATCCAGAGGAAGATTAAGCTATCTGGTGGCTACGGTTTTAAGGCTGCAAAAGCACTGAAGCAACTATGCACACTGTCTATTTCCTGTGCCCAGGCACACCTCATTAGCTCTCCACATTCTGCCTGAAAATTGTTCCACTTACTTCACATGGATGGCTGCTCAACAGTAAAACTAAGTCCAAATGGTACTGATGCCCTGCAGTGTCCAGTTCAAAGAATTTGGTGTGGGGGAGGGGCAGCTAAAAAAAAACATTAGAGGATCAGCTGAAGTCCAGTATCTTCAATAAAAAACATTGCCTTTTTAAAGCACACTCTGCTGTTGATAGATAAGACTCTGCTTTCCATCCCAATGCTGATGAAGTGTGTATTTGCAGTCTTGCACTATCTTCCTCTGGTGGAGACAGAAGATTTTAGCACAGCACTGATGGAAAATTACAGAAAAGAGGGAGGTGAGGTGCAAGAAAGGAGGACAGACAAAAGTCATTTTCACTCTCGCACTTTATTATCACCTCAAATTCTCCAACAGGCAATTACTAAGCAAATTTTAATTAAGCTTGGTTTTGTCACTGGTTATAATTAAATCTTGGAAGACATGTACAGGCAGTCATTTGACGTGGGAACCTGCAACATCATGTGATGAGTATGGGATTGGTCTTATTGGCTGTGGGTTAAGCATCACAGTCTTTGATATGTGATGAAGATCTAGAGTTTTCAAACTTTTGAGGGGCCAAGACTAACTAACATTCATAACTGATTGCTTTCGTGTGTTTTAACTGATAAATTTTCAAATCACCAGCTACAACTTAGGGGATTAGTGTACTATCTGTTTTATCGCAGGCATAGTTGTGCACTTTGCTCATAGTTTTACAGAGTTACCAGAATGGAAATCAAACATAATTAAGCAACTAAACTCAAACTAACTAACTAGTATGTTAGGTCTCATTCACTAAAGCCTAGAGACCAGTTAATGACCATCTCACAACCACTAGTCGCTAGCAGAGAAAATGTGTAGACCCTTAGTGAGTGAGCGGCTGCTGGAGGTTGCTCACTCAAACTAGGTGAAATCAGTCGCCAAAAGGGTGCTGCACCGAAACCATGATTGCTTTGGTTTCAAGCAGACTGCCAACAGTTTGCATGTGAGATGCAGACTTGTCTGCAAACACTCACCGTTTTCCTCTGTTAGCTGAAAGTTGGAAACGTTTGGGGCAAATCGGAAAAAGAGAAAGTCGTGCCTTACCACTTCAACCAAAACACTTCAAAAGCCACAACTTTTACTTTGTAGATCAAAGTTCTCTGTTGCCTGTTCGCCTCACACGTTTCACTTTTACTACTGCTTGGTGAGTAGTTTTCAGGTATTTGCAGTAGATACTGACTAATATGAGATTTTTGCAAGTAATACCGATATTTATTGATTAAAAACTCGGATATATCGGATGAAGCACAAGTTTGAAGGATATGTGTAACAACATTTCATCTTTACTTTTTGGCAAGTTAAAAATCCAGATATCAATATATTTGCAAGTAGCTGATATCTACTCATATCAGTTAAGCTCAAGCTCTAGTTTACAGTCAATTCAGTGTCTGCGCTGCAAACTATGTGCGATCATGGCGACCTGTTACTTATTAAAGCAATCACAAGGGGAGCGGGGTCACTTATCGCCACCACACCAATAAAAGTACTCTGAATTTATATTTTTAGGTGGGGCTTATTTGTTTTGTAAAAGGGTTCATGCTAATCAAAAATTATCAGTTTTCATCAGCTTAAAATTTTCATTATGTAATAATTATGCTATTTAATTACTTTGAGCATTTGAGTTCAAATGCCACTGAAATTCTTTGTGTTATAAAACCTTTTAAACATTGTCCTTTACATCTGTTTTATATTGATAAATCCAAATTGCAGTTTTAAGCATGTAAATTCCACACATGCGCTTTTACAAAAGGATCATTTAATTCAATCTACACCATGAACAAGCTGGCTAGCATCATGGTTTGTTTGCTTGAAACTAAGAAAGCGTGACTCAGATCTGGTCTTCTGTTGCTGCTCTTACTCAGTTTGGCCTCGAACCGTAACTTGACAACGTGGTCTGGCTCAAATATTTCTCTATGCCGGCCAGTTAGCTAGCTGGCTAACAAGCCAAGCTCTGCAGCAGCAGAACAGTCTGTTGTACCCCGAGTGAAGTGAGTGATTTCATGACAGATTTACGTGATGTCTCACAGTCGCATCAGAGTAGCTGTTGGCACAAAGATAATGTCAGTAATGGACCCAATATGCCTGCTTCATTGGCATAAAAGATCCTTGTCTAGATATGCACTTTTCAATGTCATGCCACATTTTAGGATTTACAACAACTCATTTTGTGCACCACTTAGCCGTGGGTCACGGACCCCACTTTCGGCAGCTGATGTAGAGACAGAGACAGAAAAAACAAGATCGGATAAATAATGAAAATATTTACTGAACGAGATTGGAAATGGGGTGCTGTTGAGTAAACACTGACTTCCTGATTGAATCAACAGTAGGCATTTTGTTGAGTGTGCAGGATTATATATGTAGACATGATGGATGTTGATGGATCTCTCAGGGACACTTGAATCAGAGAGACAAATGAAGAGACTACACTCATACAGCAGTGCTCTGCAGGGGTCTTCTTTTCACTGCAAGTTTTCATTGTTCGACTCTTACACCTCACTCCTGCAGAGATTCTGATCACTTCTGCCTGCTCCAGTGTTTTCTATTGAAAATATATCTTTAGGATCCTGCAGACATCCCCCCATAAAAAAGGAATCAAACATTTTTATGGATTTTGCTGCTTTTGGTTTGTTTTGTCAGGTGTGTTTGACATTAAAATGAGTCAGAATGCTATTGATTATTTCTGTTACTTTATTTGGAACCATATATTGAAGAATATCATATTCTAAGCTAGCACTCTTGTCTTTTTACATTTACATTTTGGGAAATTCAGTTAGATGAAAAGATCGATCCTGTTCTAAATGTTGGACTACTGGCGCTGCACAGTAGTCAGTATACTCAGTTGGCACAAAAAGGAAATTTTGAAAAGGATCTATTGACTTTGGCTAGTGGTAGCCAAATTTACTTGAAACTTTAAGATAACAAAAGTTCATAATATAAACTTTGTAATACTTCATTAAAAGTAAGAAGGCATCTACAGCACGATTATTACTTCTGTAATCTGTAATCATGCTCCAGAACTACTTTTGGCAGCCATGGCTGTAAGGTGTTCAGGCCTGCAAAGTGATCCCAAATCACCATCCACCACCGTGCTTGACATATTTGCAGATGTCTGTCTCTATTTTGGTGTCATCTGTCCAAAGGACATTGTTCCAGGACACATGTTATTTGTTCAGATGCAACTTTACAAACCTGAGCTGTGCTGCCATATTCTTTATAAAGCGATATTTTAAACACTAACAGATCCTTGTAGGGCCAATGTAGATGTAGCTCTTACAAATTTTTGCACTTCGTCTGAGCATTGCGCAGTCTGACCCCTGATTCAATTCGATTGGATGTCTGGGAAGATGGAGACATCGTGTTGCTGACATTAAGCTGCTACCTATCATCTTAATTCGTACAGAAGCAGTCGGTGTGTACTTTGTTTTTCACAGGACTGCATGTTTGTGAAAACTGTCTTTTTGACATGACTGTATATAAAAATTAAAAGTCAAACCAGAAGTGCTATTGGCACAAAGATTAAGACTACAAGGAGCCTTAAATCTGCATTCTTTTAAATAGCCAGCGGGGCATAACACAAAAACATTGGGAAATTACCTTTTGGCTTTCTTCATCTATCATGTTAGTAAAAGCTTTCTGAGGAGTTTATACTCTCAAACTCTAGTTTCAAACTTTGCTGACCACAGCGTGAGCTTAGTTTACTAAATTATGGTCCCATTTAGAATTTAAAAAAATTAAAAAACTAATAAAATTAAAAAAGAAAAAAAATCTTGTTACTTGTTACAGTTATGCTTGAGGGCTAGCTGCCTCAGTATTGGCAATTTTAAGGAGTTTTCATGGTTACTCAGATCTATGTTAATAATTTAGCCTATTTTTACTTCAGCAGAGATGTCAGTGGTATTTTGACTTAATAACAATGGTTTACACTTGGAATACACTTGCAATGGAATACACTTACACCAGCTAACTATGTTAGGTAGTCTCAGATGGAGATGTTTGGACAGTTAAAGGTATGGTGGGAATATAACCAGTAAGGTCAGAAAGAGCACACAGATCATTCTGAGCTGTAACTTTAGCCTATAACCAGATCATTATCTCGAGGCTATATTATTATTGCCCTGGACGACATCAGAGAGGGAAAGAAGTGTCACGATCTGCCTCACTAGGGGAAATGAAATGAAAGCAGACGATCCTACACTGATCTCACAGTGGAACCTGAGCAGGCTACAGTAACAAATAACGTTTTATCTCTGCTGAATAACACACATGATTGTTTACTCCCCGTTTTTGTTGTGTAGTTGCCTTTTGTTTAGCCTGCCTCCAAGCTCCGCATTTCTTCTCTGTCTTTGTGTAGCACTCTGCTGGCTGTTGACTTGACAAGTTACCTCGCAACATAGATTACACTTTTGTGTGTTTTTGTTGAAAGGACAGCGTTGCCTTTGCAGTTATCTGCCCCCTTTTTTATATATACATTGTTCGCACAGTTACATTGATGAGGCGTTGCAAGAATACAAAGCAAACTTTTCTTACTGGAAAACATTCTCTCCAGTGATTCTGAACTTTTATACCATAATTTGGTAATAACTCACAACAGTTTATGAGAATGTAAATAGTGATTATGGCCATTTTAATTGGTAAAAAAAATTTGATGATACTAAGAATAATAATAGATGTTGGTCACATGCCAAGCCACCAAACCACTTTTGTTGCAATTTTTTCTTTTTTCCCAAAGGACTCAGTCTCTGTAAGTAATCGCCTTTGTTGCATGTATATAATGTTTTTTTGATAGTCATGTTTGATTTTTGAAACATTTTTTGAGCCTGATCAAGCACACTTGAAATCATTCCTCTAGCACTTGTAGAAAAAAACCCATAAATAGAATAAGAACAAGAGCCGTGGCTTTCTGTGTTCTCAGAATGTTCATATTTTGGATTCTTCAGCAGTTCTCAGAGTTGATAATAACATTGATTTCTCCTATTTCTTCCCTTTAGTTACTGCTGGAACATCTTGAGTGCCTGGTGTCCAGACACGAGCGGTCACTTCGTATGACTGTGGTCAAGAGGCAGGCTCAGTCTCCTTCAGGGGTCTCCAGTGAAGTCGAAGTTCTTAAAGCACTCAAATCCTTGTTTGAACACCATAAAGCCCTAGATGAGAAGGTAAGGTTGTCAGAATATCTACATTAAATGTGTAACTGTTGGCTTTTTTCAGTTTTACCAAATTTAATGTGTTTGACTTTAATGTGTTGTTTTGATTCGGTTGTATGTCCCTTCTCTGTTGTATTATTATTAATTACTTGTGTGTTTTATATTATTATTGGAGAAAAATACATGTATTTTTGTTTATTCTGGATCAGTCACATGTTATTTACATTTAAAATTCTTTTTTGGTTTTCATAAATGCACAAGTAATTAGTGGGTTTGTGAAAAGTGTAGCTGACGATTAAAAAAAATGATTTGAAAAATTAGGTTTAATGTGTTATATTTCTGCAGTGTGGTGTCATTAGTCATGTCAAAGGCAAGCTGAGTGAGTATTAGCACAGTGTGGAGGTGAAGTAACCAGTTGGCTAGCTAGCTGCAGGAGCTAACCAGGAAAAAAACCTCAGCTACACATACTACAGATCTAGAAAGAAAATAAAAGCCATCAGGAAAAAATGTTTTGCATTGTTACTTTTGAGTCACCTATACTGTATGTATTCTTTCTCCCCAAAACATTATGTTTAATTTTAAATGTTAAACATATTTGTAATAACTTATTAGTTGTGCTTTGCTGGATTCAGATTTGGCTCCACCCCCTAATTATCATATTATAGTATATTATAATGTATATGGATAGATAAAACATTTAAGACCAGATGATACTAACAGTGCTTTATTTTCCTTTTGTGTGATTTCATGCTATCATTTTCTAGTTTTAAGCCTTTACATGTCGCACTCAGTGTTTCTCCTCACATCCCGCTGATTTATGACCTTAGCCTCCTGTGTAATATCAGCACTCCCCCTGTAATCCATTCATCCCCCCCCCGAAAGCCAACATTTATAACACATGTCCAACGTCCACATTGTTTAAGGTAATATAAGCTCAGGCAAATGGGGTCCCGTGTTGGAACAATATCCCAGAGTGGACACAGAGGATCAGCCTCTTCTCATATCTGGTGCACACTCACAATGTGTTGCAAGTAATTGTTCCATCACAGCCATGATGAACCTAAAAGAGACAAAGGGAGAAGTGTAGAAGGGGAATCTCCTCTCCGCAAATGGTGCTTTTAAAGCAGTAAGAGCCGTATAATGCTACTTTGAAGCCCCAGCAAAGTGGTGTTGTAAGGCTAAGGGAGGAAAAGAGGATAGCACCTTCTGATGTGTTAACCCTTGCTTTCCTGGACTGGGATTTTAACAGCGGTGAGAGAGGAAGCTAATGATTGCGTTTTTCAGCTTGGCTCTTTTAAGATCAGTCCATCCCAGTGGAATTAAGTGCAGTGAAGGCTTATAACAGTGCCCATGACAAAGGATCTACAGACAGATTGTGATTCATGTTTTGTGATTTTCAGGTAAGAGAGAGACTACGAGTGTCACTGGAGAGGGTGTCTGCCTTGGAGGAGGAGCTCACAGCAGCCAATCAGGAGGTAATAACCACCACACTCACCAGTAACTACATTAACTGCTTGCTAATGCAGATGTCTTATAAGCAACCAAATGCTTTTAGGCATATGAAAGAAATGTGATGAAAGTGACTTTGAATGTGGCAGATGGGCCAACCTGAGTATTTCAACTGCAGATCTACAAGAATTTTCACACACAACAGTCTCAAGGGTTTACCTCTCTGGGCAGAAATGCTAGAGGAGAATGGCTAGACTAAAAAGTCGGAACCTTATGTTGAAATTTAAAGCAAAAGACCACAGGGGTTCCAATCAGAATCAGAATCAGAATACTTTATTGATCCCTGGGGGAAATTATTTTTTGTTACAGTGCTCCATTTTAAACCAACATTAAGACAAGACAGACAATACGCTAACTAAGAATAGTACAATATATACATATATATACATACATACATACATAAGTCACTTATAAATAAATATTTGGAAAAGAAACATGTGTAGTTGTAGCAGCAAACAGTGTGTTAAGTGGATGCGTTGTACAGGGAGATGGCCACAGGCAGGAATGATTTCCTGTGTCGTTCAGTGGTGCTTTTCGGTAATCTCAGTCTCTCACTGAACGAGCTCCTGTGACTGACCAACATGTCATGGAGTGGGTGGGAGGTGTTATCCAACATTGTCTTTATCTTGGACAGCATCCGCCTCTCCGACACCACCTTGAGGGAGTCCAGCTCCATCCCCACAACATTGCTGGCCTTACGGATCAGTTTATTAAGTCTGTTGGCATCTGCGACCCTCAGCCTGCTCCCCCAGCATGCAACAGCATAGAGGATCGCACTGGCCACAACAGACTCATAGAAAATCCTCAGCATTTTCTGGCAGATGTTGAAGGACCTCAGTCGCCTCAAAAAATAGAGACGACTCTGGCCCTTCCTGTAAAGTGCATGGTGTTTTTAGCCCAGTCCAGTTTGTTGTCAATGTGTACTCCAAGGTATTTATAGTCCTCCACAATGTCAACACTGACCCCCTGGATTGAAACAGGGGTCAAGTGTTTCCTGGTCTTCCTGAAGTCCACGATCAGTTCCTTGGTCTTTGCCACGTTGAGCTGCAGATGATTCTGCTCACACCACGTGACAAAGGAGTCGACCACAGCCCGGTACTCTGTCTCATCATCCCTGCTGATGCATCCAACCACCGCAGAGTCATCAGAAAACTTCTGAAGATGGCAGGTCTCTGTGCAGTGCTAACAAGCTGTGACTAATGGCCACGGTGTAGAATAATGAATATTGTGATATTTTTAAACACACTTTTTGTTGTTTGTGTTGTCAGATAATGCATCATCAGTGATTATGGATTAAAACTAGAATGAATGGGCTGAAATTCCTGGAACCTCAGACTATGGTTTGTTGGTTGTTTTCATACCAATGCATAGTGTCTGACTTGAGGTAGATTATTAGCTTTCTTCATCAAAGGAACACTTAGTAGCATATAGACGAATGGGACAAAGAAAAATTATATTCTTTAATAAGGAATTAAAGACTTTGGCTATTTTATTAATCCTTTGCATAAAAGGCATCAGGAAAAGCAAGCATTTCTAATTTGGAAAACAAATACTATTGTTTCATTTAAGTCATTCCCATCAGACAAATGCATGTCTGTACTGCTTTTTAAGGATTCTGCAAACATGCTCAGTAAACATAATTTTGAACATGCAGAGTTAATGTGATGAACAAGCATTTTTATTTATTCCAATTGCAATGTTTTTTACTCAACCCATCCAATCTTTAAGCATCTAAACCTAAAAAACGACTTAATGTCAAAGTAAAAACCGAGTAAAAACTAACTTCAAAGCACAAAGTTTCCACATGGGAAACTTTGGTCTATAAAATTGTGACTTACTTAATTTTATAGCACTTAAATTCATCTGCATTTTAAAAATCACTGCTGGTGTATGAAGTCACAGACGATGACAAGCAATCTGTCCGATGCCAACAGTGAAGAGAAATATTTCACACTTTGAGATGGGAATGTGCTGAAATAACAGAAAATATATGCTGTTCATGTATTAAACATGTAGATACTATTTATATATACATGCAGTATCTCAAGACTTGTGTTGAGTTGCATATTCCGAACAAACATAACATATATACAGGAACATATACTACTTGTTTACGTGGATGCAAACCTAATACATACTGTGATGTGTCCTGAATTTTGTATCTGCTCTGAAACCCAGAAACATTTACGGTACCTCGACAGGCTTCACTCTACCTCAGCTTATCAGTGGCTGCGGCGAAGCACTGACAGTACATCGGCCACTGTTTCCTTGGTGGCCTTTCCGTCTTCACCTCCTAGTTCGGGCTAGAGTAGGATTTGCACTGCAGATGGTCCTGTTCCAGCTGAGGAAAAACCCTCAGGCTGCCACTTCACAGCCTGTCAGACATGCCAGCCTGACACTCGGGCCTGGCGTAAAAGTCACTAAAAGGAAGAGAAGAAGAAAAAGATGGGAATGAAAAGCAATAGGGGGAATGGTTGGGAGGCGTGTGGCGTGGGTGGAGGGACAGACGGAGATCTAGTGTGAGAGGAGAGAGAGGGGGTAAGGATGGAAAAAAAAGGCATAGACAGGCAGAAGACACAAATAGACATGGCAGGTGGGATGCAGAGGCAGGTCGTGTGTGGAGGTATGTGTATTAATGAGAGTGCAGGGCTCCACTTGGTCAGAGCACCTCTGAAAGAAACCGAAGGACAGAAAAAGTGAAGCTGTAATGATATGTTTTGATGGCGAGTAAAGTCGCTAGGGGTCAAAACCCAAGATTTGATAGTGTGCGATCTACCAGACAAGGAGAGAATTGTAGAAAAGATTGAAAACTTAAAAAAGTAAACCTAAAGGCCAGCGGTACCTAAATTCTTCTCTTTTTCTCTTTGACAGTTTTTCCTGAAGTCTTGTTTTTTAACTGCAGAAACTCTGACAGACATCTCAGCAGCACCTTGAAATATTTCTCACATCACACTTCCAAGCTTATAAAGACCATACAGTATTTCTGTGTGGCTGTCCCTCTCTAATGGTTAACACAACACTTGTCAGAGCTGCGGACAGATGAGTGATTAGACCTTGAGGTGATGGAGGGTGGAGGTGGTGGTGGAGAGGATGGTTAAACCGGCTTTGCCGAATAAAAATGTCCACGCTTAAGAGGCTCCAGGGAGGCAGGCGGATCCGTGAGCCCGCAAACTGGTAATTGATTTGAGATGGAGGTCTATTATGAGTCCCATTTCCCTCCAGGAATTTAGACAATGTGTCCATGCTTGAAGAAATCAGCAGCCTTTAACCTCATGCAGTCACAGGTGTTTAAGTGGCCCCACACTGATTGCTGCTAGTGATTGCAGTTCTATCTGTGGAGCATTTTGGTATCTATCTGAGGATGAATTGTTGCTTACCAATTATTTGATGTTAATCAAAACAGACATATTTTTAAGACACTGTTAAATTCCCAAAGGTAGCTCAATAGCTCATTTGAATCTATCACAACCATACAAGATCAAGGCAGATAAAATAATATGTATCAAATATTATTTTATGCAGTCATACCAGATTCTTAGCAACTCAACCCTAGTTACACGTGGTGATTGACCATTTGTAACTTTCAGAGGCTTAAAATGAAATTGACTAATGAGCTATTTTATGGTCATGTGAAGTCTGTTCCTTCATTATTGTTGAAGGAACAGGGAACATTATTTGGCAAAGTATGCAAATGATGGCCCCGCCCCTCCCTGAGCCTGGTTCTGCCGGAGGTTTCTGCCTGTTAAAAGGGAGTTTTTCCTTCCCACTGTCGCCAAAGTGCTTGCTCATAGGGGGTCATTTGATTGTTGGGTTTTTCTCTGTATATATTATTGTAGGGTCTACCTTACAATATAAAGCGCCTTGAGGCGACTGTTGTTGTGATTTGGCGCTATATAAATAAAATTGAATTGAAAGAAATTGATTTGATTTCAAGTGTTGCATTTTGTGTTTGTTTTTTTTTTGTCTTTTTTTTGGATAGGAGGAGCTCCTAAAGAATGTTGATGCAAGTGAAAGAGGCTAAAAAAACAAAATAACCTTAATGAGTAGTGAGTAGCCAAAATCAACAATCTGGCGCATTCTTAATAAGTGGAACTCAATTGGCTAGCTCTGCAACACCAACACCTTTATGAATGTAAAGGACAGTTTACAACAAGGTCTAAATAACAGGTTGCAACAACAAGCCAGATTAGACAACAAAATTAATTGATCAGAAGTATACCACATCATCTGTCTAATATGGTAGAGATAATGTTGTGAGGCGGGCATGTATGATAGTGGAACTACCACTAGTGTTTATAGGTGATGTGACTGCTGATAGAAGTATGGATTCTGAAGTGTACAGGGCTATACTCTCTCTGCTAATATTCGACCAGATGCTGCAAAACTGAGTAGACAGCACTTCTTAGTGCAAATGGATAATGGCCTGAAGCATACTGGAAAAGCAACCCAAGCGTTTCTTAAGGCAAAGAAATGGGATTATTTTCAATAGCCAATAGAGTCATTTGAATCTGTTTTTAACAATTTAAAGCAGCTTTAATGGTGTGGTAATATAAGATTTGATAATCGGATGTATAGAAAGGTAACATCTGACCCATGAGCCGATGTGGGCTAGCACTGAGGTCCTTACAGGCTGAGCTTGATCCAAACCAGCACTATGCTCAGTAGGAGAAATACTCTGTTCACGGTTTTTCAAATAAAAGCTGGCAGAAAAGGTTGAGAATGGCAACAGCAGTACTTTTTTTCTTGCTTTTGCAAAAAAAAGACTGACCTAATTCTTTTGGGATTTTGTAAAAGAAAGAAAACTAATACATGAAATGAAATCTCCTTTGACCTAAAACATTTGATAAACATGTTTTATGTGTGGTCATGCATTTTTCCCCAGGTGTGTGATTGATTCTATTTTAAGTGCATTGCACCAAACTTGCTTTTCCCCAAATCTCACCTTGACGTCATCAATCTTTCATACTCTAAGAGCAACCTGTGACACCCGTGGACACACACACTCACACATAGCCATTCTTATTTCACTCCTTCCCATTTTCCTCCAATTTCTACTTCATCAGACATTCCTGTCAACACAGAGCCCAGAAGTGCTAAAGGAAGATAAGGAAATTGTGATGCTGCGTTGTAAAAGAAGCTCCACTCGTCCTTGTGTCCCTCGTCACCCTTTTCATTTTGCATCTGGCAAACTTCTCTCTGTCTTCTTTCATTTCAGCGATGGAGATGCATCAGTAGCGCCCCATTCATCAATTGTGCCTTTATGTCATGGGTGGCGTTGGTGTTTGATCTCTGAGATGGAGAAATTACAGACAATCTCAAAATAATGGCACTGGAACATACGGAGGCATAATTATGCCCTCATTAAAAATAATGAACAGAAGATGCTTTGTAGACAGAGTGCAGCAGAAAAGAAGAATCCAAGCTGCTGCTGGCAAAGTTGAGTGTGAAGGAAACCCTGTCTGTGGAAGGTGGGAGATAATCTTCTGTTCTCACTCGCAACTTTAAAGAGGTCCCGACATTAACTACGACTCGTGTCCAGGTGTCAATGAGGGCAGGTTGGGATCTGAGTTTAAACTGGATCATGTCAAAGTCACTTGATTGCATTGTTTGTTTTATCGACAGCGGTTTCATTGATTGTCCTCGGGCTCCTCTTGCTGTTCCGATCACAACAAATGTCTGTTGCGGAAAGAGAGAGAAAAGACGATTTTAAAGCATCGCAATTTGTTTTCAACGGCGACGATCACTCAGCATTTCCATTCTCAAACTGTAATTATTTATTAGAATGATTAGTAATGGTAGTTGGATTGTCATAAATGATGGTGCTGGCTGCTTGGAAATCCTGATCGAATCATCCATAAAGAGAAGGACAAAAAGGAACATGCATGATTTGAGAGTCCTACATGGTTCAGAGATTAAAGCTTTTCTGAAGCTTCCGAGTACTCATAGAGGAGAATGCAGCTTTAATCACATCACGCTATCAGCATGCCTCATGTACTGTAGTAATTGTTGGGGGGGGGGGTTGTTAGGAGCTCCTCCTTTTTTGTTCGTGTAGAGAATAACTGTAAAACTATTTTAGTGCTAGAGTTGTCTTTCTGGTGGTTATTTACTTTTTAGGGGAGGTTTCAGAGATTGAGACCAGTGGACAGTGGTGTAACTTTGACTGCTTCTGTCTGCAAAAATAAACGGAACACACTGTACCAAGCTTATTGTTGAAATAAAAGCAGACAGTCTTTTCACATTTTGAACAAATCTCCAGGTTGGCCAAATTCATTTTGAACAGGAGCACAATAGCACACAGAAATATCATCACCAGTGCTATTTTAACATCCCTCACAGTTTGCAGACTGACTTTGTGGCTTTTCTTAGTTTTCCATTGCAGAGAGGAGCATTGAGGATCTGCCCTGTTTCAGTTTTACTTTCAGAGCCAGGACTGCGTGTGTTGGCTTGTATTTCTTACTCTGTTTTGACTTTCTTTTCTCAGGGGAATCATTAATTCATACATTTCTTAAAGCTGCACTGTGTTTACTTTAGTGCAGCTGGCCTATGTTCGACCTCAATAAAAGATTGATGCATTCGCAACACGTTATTTTCGTATTCACCTTAGTGCTAGTGTAGGATACACGGAGAAAGTCTTAGAAGAAGTTATCCATTCTGCTAGTTAATATTTAGTGGCCTACCTGGGACGAATGAATGGCTGCTCTCCATAAGCATTAGGCTCTGGAAAGAAGTACTTCAAGAAGTACTGTGAACTAGTAGGCAGCAGGTACACTGTCAACCTCTCTCTCTCTTGAAGTGAGTGATAATCATATGTTGTCAGTCAAAGCCAAACCAGAATGTTATTGTTGTCAGACACCCCTGTGACAGGGTTAAGGCTTCAGGATGGCTGATGGTGGGGAAATAAAGCACTTGGTTTGCAAAACTCAATAATCACAAGGTTTCCATGAATGTTGGTTAAAGTAATGTTCCAAAATTCCTATGCAGTGTGATATACTGTAATTTACTAGCGTTGCATAAGAGAGGGAAAATGATTAGTTAACCAAGGATTGCAATTATGTGTGGTTGTGGTTTTATCCTCATCGTGTGTGCAAACAAGAGGCTCATTCAAGAGGCTTCGCTAAAAGCTAAAAGTTCTAAAGCCACACTGAGGAAGATGCCAGCCTTAAAAGTGAGTTTGTTTTTTCGTCTCACACAAACTGTGTTGCTGTGTGCAGGCAAGTGTGTGCGGAGGGGGTTTTTTGTTGTATTTTTATTTTTTTTTTACTTCTAACCCCATATTTTTGTGTCCCACAGATTGTGGCCTTACGGGAACAGAATGCTCACATCCAGAGGAAAGTGGCATCAGGTGAGGGAGGAGAGGACATTTTGGAGGGCAGTGAAGCTCAACAGAAGGTCCATGGCAAGGTGAGCTCCCTTGATTTAAATATGGGTGGAAAAAATGGTCAAAATTATGTGTGGATCTATAATAACTACACTACACTTTAATAGTCTGTACATTATGGCAATATTTGCACTTGTTGTTTTTGATTAAGATATAGTTTATTCTAAAAATGTGCATAGTATTATGTATGTATATATTAAATATACTTACTGTGGCGGTCATACAGTAACCCGGATGTTTTCCATTTCAAAATAAAAGCACTACCAATCAGTATTTTGTCTACAACCCTGCTGTGGTGGCGTTACACAAATAATTCCTGTACATTTAGTTCCCCCTGCTGTATTGGCATTTTGACTTTAAAGTATTGCAGCGACTATCACATGGTTTTGATCATACATTTATTTACCTCTGCAGGCATTCTGAAGGAGTTAGGCGAAAACTCCAACTGTGATCTCACCCCCTGCCATTATGCAGGAGCACACATGGACATCCATAGCTGAATACAAATTTCCTTTTGATTATTATTTTAACAGCATAGGTGTAGGTGTAGATTACGCTGATGCCTTTTTATGTCAGAAGCACGCGAGCCCAAAATGATGCACCTTAAAGGCAAACGCAGATGCAGGATTTTTACTTTTTTTTTTTTTTTTTTTTTTAATACATGCAGACAGCAGCAGAGGATACCTGGGTAGATCAATGGAGACGTTATTACTTGGCTGGTCTGCTGGGGAACGAGGGTTTGGGGGATGGGAGGTGGTGGTGGTGGGGGATTGGGAGTAAAGAGATGAAGAGCGTGTGAGTTTGAGGGATGTGATAATGAGGAGACAGCCATCATCTGCTCTGTTTTGTGTAGATAAAATAAGAGAGTATGAACATGTGTTGTTTGGCACATTTGTTTTGTGATACGGTGAAGAAAGAACACTAACCTTGCAGTAATGGTGAGGGTCAGTTATTCAGCATGACTGTAGTCAGAGTGACTGACAGAGATGTAGAAGGAACTGTCAGGAAGGGGACAATGGCAAAACCTGCCCACCGGATTCTTTCATTCATACACACATATATATATATATCTTGGTTTGTCACTCCATCAGTTTTTGCACCACTGAATTACAGACCACCTCTTCTGTAACTGAAGGGACAGATCTGTCTTTTAGGTTTCATGTCATAGGTTTTATCTAATTTCTTAATGACGTGACTTTCAAATGCTGCTTATCTGCTGTAGACGGTGTTTTAGCCCTGTCACTTTAAGCTAATAGCTTTTTGAGAATCACCTTGTTGGTACAAGAATATTTTGTCTGACAAACTGCATCATCTTTGGGATTTTTTGTATATTCAACTAAAGAAATAGGAACAAATGATGTGTTTTTGCAACAGACTGCTAGTACTAACGTGCCTAGATGCAATTAAAATGTGGTTATTTGCTTATTTGTCTGTTATGTGTAGTTCATCTGTTTAGTAAGGTGCTTTTTTATGTTTAGATAATTCATTAGGCAGCGTTAAGTGGCCTAATAAACAAAAACATTCCTCTTAGTGAAAAAGCATCTTATGTTCAAAGAAGAAACTTTGAAAGACCTTAAGAAAGTTTGGAGAACTATTGCTCAAGGCCAACATTAGTTCTCAGAGCAAAATATAAAGAATTGAGGGGCATCTCAAGACTATCTGTCCATCTATCCATGCAGGCATGAATGAGAGCAGTTGTTTCATAGCCAAACTTAACCATTTTTAAAGGTCATTCAGAGTTAAAAAGCAATACACCCCTTTGAAATGTTGGGTAACTCTTATTAACATTGTCCCTTTAAACTATCCTGGTCCTAAATGGTACAAATCTGTGAAACAAGCCCATCGATGGAAACCCCAGATACAAAGAGGGACAGCTGAGCCATTTGGCAATAAAGAAGATATAAAATTCTTTTATGAGCATGGCCCACTGCTGGCATGCTCGTATTAAAATCACTGGTGTGATTTAGTGGATCCTGTTCCTTGCTCAAGTGAATCATTGATCACAGGCAGCAGACAGAGAGGCCCAATTAGGTTTGTCCTCACAGATGGATGGCCAAAGATGGGCAGCTGTGCCTCACAATACAGCAGGAAGACAGAGGAAGATGGAGAATGAAGAGATCAGTTTCCCTCAATCCTCTCATTCACCTTACTGTAACTCAATTGAGCATAAAAGCAAGATTTGTTTTTTTAAACTATGCATGTTTGTTATTTAGCACCGATAATAAGGTTGTTTTCCTCTGTTGTTCTTGCCCCTAAACTCTTTTGTAAGCTGAATCTCTGCGGTATCCTCCTCATTAATCTACCTCATGCAGAGACCAGGAGAGCTGTACGGAGTGGAAACCTTGCAAATCTAATCAGATTACTTATGCAAGTGTCAAAACAATTTCTCCAGCAGAGTCTGGTGTGATTCAGTCTTTGTGACCATCCAGAATCAAAGCAGGGGAAGAACCAAAGCCGTGAGCTCCTGAACTTGAATTTATTAGAATGCAAATGTATGTCATTCTCAAAAGCAGACATGGTATCTGAAGTGGAAGCATGGCTGATTTCTCAGGGCCCACTTGAATACACGACAGGAAGATGAGGCATGACAGGAAATCAGAAAATTGCTTTGCACCATTGTTCATTTTTACTCTCGATAGTGTGTTTATTTTCCTGCATTCAAAGCTCAAACTTCTATTTTTGATTTAGGTACTGGGGTTTTTACTAGGTTAACACTTGAAAAAAGAAAGAAAATATAATCACTTGTTATCGCGATTATTGTGGGGCAAGTGTGCATTCTGAATGGACTTACAAGACACGTTTCAGGATTCGGGATATAATTTAACATCCAAAAGATTTATTTCAACTGCAAGGAAAAAGTTCTAGTTAGAATGTTAACTTAAAAGAAAGAAAGAATTTTTTTACTTTGATTAGCCACAACATTAACAACCAATTTCCAAATCCTGTACTAACCCTCACTTGTCAGTGATCTTATTACTACTTTATTATTACCTTATTACCTATATACCACAAGCCTCACTTAATTTGTGAGTTTTAAAAGACGTCATGCAAGGGAATTCATTTTTAAAAAAGCTCTTAAATTCTTTTTAAAGTACACTAAAAGTTAGAAATCATCCCCAAACATCCCTTGGCAAATTTTGTGCTTCATGACGCATACATATTTTTGGATAATTTTCCCTTTTCATATGTTGACCTCTTACTCCACGTCCCCCTCTTTCCCCTCCAGCGTCTGTCCAATGGCTCTCTGGAGCCGGCCCATGAGGCGAGTCAGGTGGTCGAGCTGCAGGACCTGCTGGAGAAGCAGAACTACGAGTTGGCCCAGATGAAGGAGCGCATGTCCTCCCTCTCCTCCCGGGTTTCCGAGGTGGAGCAGGAGCTCGAGACCGCCCGCAAGGACCTCATCAAGTCAGAGGAGATGAACAACAAGTACCAGAGGGACATCAAAGAGGTCACAGCACAGAAACTGAGCACAGGGGGAAGCATACACACACACACACACACACACATATTCGCATGGGGATAACAGTTGCAAGAGAAACATCAAAGACAGCGAGCAGTGGTCTAAAAACAGCTTCTATTTGCATATGCTCTCACACTCTCCCCAGCTCTTTATTACTCCGTCTTTTTCTCACATAAAAACATGCACATTGACTTGTGAACGTATAAGGTCTTTCATAATGCCTTCATCGGGTGAAGTGAGTTAAGTGAAGAGTCCTTGAAAAAATATCTAAATATACACTTCAGATAAACACTTCTCTAGGCCTCAAACTAACACTTAATGTTAAATAAATAAATAACCATTTGTATTTCTTGAACGGGTTCAAGACTGTTGATGCATGAAGCACAAAAAAGAGCCAGTTGTGTCCAAAACTGGCAATTAAGATCCAAATAATAGTCCTATTTATTATATGTCTGTGCAAGGTTAATATCAGTGAAGTGGGCTGGATATGAACATAAGCTGATGCCCCTGTCGCCTGGGGATGAAATTACTATTGATTTCTAACGATGTGGGCAGAGGCAGTTATCGTGGGCTGACAAACATGGGCTTATCAGGCCAATCGTGTTTTATTACCCTGCAATGCCTTCTCTTACAGCAGCAGTTTATTTAGTGTTCTAAGAATAACTGTTATTATTTGTATGGTTTGGAAACAATGGGTGCTACCGCAAGTTTGTGTCTGAAGCAATTCTCCATGGAGGAAATTAAGTCTGAGAAATTCCATGATAATGTTGCCTCTGTTCATGACAGCAGCGCATGTTTGTATTTTATGAGGCTTTATTTGTTATTAACTTTTGTGCACATTCTAGGGATAAAAGTTTGATTTTGCAGACTTGCAGTCTGGTTTCTGTGTGCATTCCAGGAAGTGGTTGAAGAATCTCTAATTCAATTCCGTTCACTTCAGTTTTACTTACTCAGTGCCAATTAACAATAATGGTGAGCTCAAGGTTCTTTATATTGTAAAGTAAAGACCCTGCAATATCTGTATATCTGCAATATCCATCCATTCACTGTCTGCTGCTTATCCTGGCCTAAGTAGAGACACCCAGACTCCTTTACTTCTTCCAGGAAAAACTGATGACATTTCTTCACCGTATACTGGGTCTAGTCTGAGATCCAGTATACGGTGAAGAAATGTCATCAGTTTTTCCTCCTGGTAGGACATGTCTAAAAACCTTATTTAGAAGGTGCCCAGGAGACATCCTAGTCATCCCTGAACCACGTCAGCTGTCTCTCAGTGTTTCGATGTGGAAGCTTAGTGGCTCTAGGTGCTGAATGCCCAAGCACCCTGTCACTTAAGGGAGGGTCCAGACACCCTATGGAGTTTTCATCTGGTGCTGATATTAAAGTAGTGTACAAATTCCATGTGTGCAAAGCAGCAGGAGAAAATATTACACCCAAAGTTGATGTTATATTAAGTCTTTTTTTGTGTGTCTCTATACAGGCCATGTGTCAGAAAGAAGACATGGAGGAACGGATTGTCACGCTGGAGAAACGTTACCTGAGTGCCCAAAGAGAAGCCACCTCTGTGCATGACATCAATGACAAACTGGAGAACGAGTTGGCCAATAAGGAGGCATTCCTCAGACAGGTCTGTAAAGTCCACTCCAGGGTTAGTGTGAGCCATGTAATCACATTAATCAGCTCTCTGGGATTACTATTTTCTTCCAAAAAATGGGTCCAGATGGCAGCTGCAGTGCACGATTCATTACTGTATCATCAGTCGTATTTTTCTTACTGGATTCAGAAAAGAATCAGCCAGGAAAAATGTGTAAGATGGTTCCTGTCAGTTAACATAGTCCTTTGAGCAGTTCCACAGAGGTCTGGCATTGAGAAAACCTCTTCACATCGTGGTAGATAATGTAAGAGGAAATTACTACTGTGGAAGAAATTTTATAAATGTTTACTTTGTGCAGATGCACATGGCTCACATGTGATTTCTTCATAATTGACATAATGCTGCAGAATATGGTCAAGCGATTGTACAGATTTACTCTCCTTTCAATTATTCTTTGTGATTCATTGCAGCCAATTAGATAAATTGCATGGCCATAGAAGATCTAGTGGCATTTTTATGAGTAAAGGCTTAAACACTGTCTGGGCTCTGGAAGAATAGAAAGAATTTCTGATATGAGTAGAAGTAATTAGAGTGACACCATCAGTCCCTGTTTGGATTTACTGTGTGGAAAGTTATTTAGACACTAATTTATATTTTAGTTATAATTCTCAACAATTTTCTTTAGCATAATGTTTACTTTAGACATGTACATCACAACTACAGTGACTATTTAAAACAATTGTGAAATCCCCTAGACCAGTTAATCTGGGGGTACCTTAGAGACGAGACATCACCTGGTGATCACTGGTCATGAGGGAAAATATATATTTTCCGCAACCAGATATAAGTGGTTACTGGTTGTCGCCAAGGAAATGTGGTCACAAAGACGACGTTGCTCCATGTGATTGCTTTGGTTGCAATTTCATGCCAGCAACTACCAGAAACAATTCGACAGATTGGAGAATACACATTTTTTCATAGCAGATGAAAGTTGCCGGCGTCTGCCTGATCAGTCTCTCGTCCTGCATGGGCTTTAGCCAGAGGCGGAGCCAGACATTTGAAACACCCGGGGCTTAGCCCAAAAGGATAGTATGCATGTGGGATTTTTTTTTCCCTTGGGGGGGGGGTAGAAATGACTGAAAGATTAATAGGCTCTGTTTTGAGTTTTGTTCAAAAAAGAATGACTTCATATAGGGAAAAATATATATCACATGTGCAGAACACCTTAAACTAGTTTTTTAATTAAGCAGCAAGGCATAACAAAATCAGGGCTGTATCAAGACACGAGGACTAAACCCCAATTCAACCAGACCAAGAACTGATCCAGAATTAAAACAGGACTACAACAGTTCAAAATCAGGACTACTTGGGACTTAACCAAGACAGAATCAGAATCAGAACTAGATGATAGTAGCACTAAAAATCATCATAGACCTGCACTACATTTATTTTTTAATTTTACCAAAGTACAATATTTAGATTGAGAAAGGTTTATATAATTATTTAGCCTTGTTGTGCAAACAAGCCTTCATAACTTAATAAATATAGAATTTGAAAAATAACAAACCTAAAAAGAAACACTAGGTATGAGATACATGAGTACCTATGATACGGTGATACTTTTGGTAAACAACCATTTGACTAACATGTGTGTCTCACCTGCTCTTGTTCATCTCTGTTCTGTCCTCATTCTCCATCTCCCTCTCTGTTCCTCTCTCCCTCTTTGTGCTGACAATCATCAAATATACAGATATTTACAAACTCTTCAGATCAAAACACAAACACTTTTTAATTGTAACATCAAATCAGACTAAATGTTTATTTTTTTAGATTGATAAATATAAAAAACATATTTGTTAACTTTAAGAGTAAAGAGAGAAATCGTCTGTATTTCTTAATTGCAAATGGCACCAAATTGTATTCAAAATTGAGCCACACTTATGGAGCTCCACAGTTCTTTTCCTGGTGTTTTGGTTGACATCTCTTGATTTTCCCATGTCACAGAAACAGGCTCTGTGGTTTTGCCTTATATGCATCCACAGCTGTGCCACCAGTTTACTCACATGGACTCTACTAACCTATCAGAAGCTTCTTCAGCTCAGAATGGAATCGTCTGGAGTTTTCTTATTAATTAACAATAAACTTAGTGTACATGTACTCCTAAATTTGATGAAAGTGATAAAAAACAGAAAGCTCTGTCTCTCTTTATTCTGACATTTAACTAATTCAAAAGATATTTCAATATTTATCTAAAACAAAAGTTTACTCTAAATTGATGTTGTGCAGTAAAAATGTTTTATGTTTTCTCCCTAAAGTGTAAATATCTGGTTACAAATGTGAATATCCTGCTGTGTACTGAAATTCCTCTTGTTTTGCATACAAATATACTGAACAACATACAAAGCATAATATATAAAATAACATTTACCTGAGTTTTTCTTTGAAAGAACCCTCTAATGTCCATTCTTATATTTCAGTACATAACTGAAACCGATTTAGTCGGGGAGGGTAAGAACTGAAAATATGAAATAAACACACGTAAGCTAAGAATCTCTAAAAAAAAAAATAGCATTTGTTCGGCTTTTCATTTCGCCATTTGTTGATTCACTTGAAGAGCAAGTAACGTAATATTGGTCAAGTGATCAGTTTGATATCAATCTTCCGTGATGCACCGTCATATTTACATTATTTGTACGGTACGAATGATTTGCTTTGGTACCTGGTCAAACTTAAGCTCTCCTTAGTATGGCTGGCTCCGTCTCTCCAACAGCGCACTGACGGGCAGCAGCTGCCCCGCCCCCTCGCTCAGTCGCTTAGTGCCTGAGCTTGGATCATACCAATATCAGGGGGGGATTCACGCACAGTCGTAAATTCCCACAGTGTGCACTATGTGCTTCGAATATTGTGTGTACTTTTTGTTTTATACAGTTGTCAGCCAGGCATCTAACTATGAAAAAATTGCACTCCAAAATACCCCGGGCTTCTGACAAAACAACCCGGGCTTAAGCCCAGTAAGCCACCCCCACGCTCCGCCCCTGGCTTTAGCCATGAGTTTCAAAGCGACTGGCAACCATTTCCACCACATTTTTCATTTGCAACTGGCGGTTGCCATTTAGTCACTAACTGATCTCTGGGCATGTGTGACTAAGCCTAACCTGAAACAAATACAATTTAAAATCTAAAACCTGAACAAATTTGAGAAGAAAATTTAACTGTTGACTAAAAGTAAAAGAGCAATAGAGAGAGACAGTCAAAACAAAGAAATAAGAAAATATATTTAGATGAAAGCAAAAAATGGCACAGTGGGTTATTAGAAAAGCTAATAGTATGAAATATGTTAAAACTGTCTGCTAAACATATAAAACATTGAAATGGTTAGCTCACAGTGTAAGTACATGAAATTGTGATATAAAATCATGACAAAAGATCAAAATAATTGAAACAGCTAAAATTCTGAAACCAGGTGGAAATTATTAGCTAAAACTTTAACTGTTGAATTTGTTAGCTAAACGTACTGGATAAACAGTTAAAAAAGCTAGCTAAAAAACAGATTTAAAAAAGTAGTTTTAACTAAAGATATAAACTGTTTGAATGGCTGAAATAAAAACTCAATACTTGGCACTAAACTAGTAAGAGTGTTTGCTAATCATAAGTATATAGTTAACAGAATGTAATCGCTAAAAGTAAATGGTAAGCTAATTTCATCCTGCCAGATGATTACATAGGGTGGGGGTTGTTAACCTTTGCTAGCCAGTCATTTTTCACTCAGGAAATGTGTATGAAGCCACAACTTAAGAAGAAACCACTTATGTATTTACAGCCATGACGTTTACAAGGGAAAGGGTCTATGCAAGGGGTATGCTTGAACCCTAAAGGTTTTTTTAAATGAACTCCTGCTACCATACATAAACAGACTTTTTTGGTAAATATATGCACAAAGTTTCACTTGCTATTGTACTGGGCTCTGGCTGCTGATGTCTGAAGATTACTTGGTATAGAGACATGAAGGGATGAGAAGAAATGGCAAGCAAAATGGCAAAAAGGATGGGTAGTAGGATACCTAGGGAGGATATAATAAACAAAAACAAACTGTCATGTTTCCCCTGTGTCATCTCAAGCACGTGGGATGGCGATATGGGTTGAGGCAGAAAATATCACTGACACACAACACAAAGTATACTTGGCCTGCTAGAGTCTAATTATTGCACGCTGAGCTGCCAGGCCCGGAGCTTCGGGGACCAGAGCATCTGTCGCCGATGGCAAAGGCTGCCAAGCCAGTCCTTAAATAAGTCTTAAAACTGATCCCAAGCTAGTGAGGGAGAAAATTCTTACTGTCCAATGGGGAAGCAAGTCACTTGTTTCCAGTTTCATTTAATGCTAAGTTTGAGTTCCATCTTAATGATAGCAAGTACCAGCTGAATGCCTAATCAGGATCTGCATCAGCTGTCTATAAGTTGCCAGTGTCACTCTTGGCAGTGCAGACTCTGACTCTGCTATTCTAAAGAAGAGATGAGGCACACTGCCAGAGTGTGCCTCATCTCTGAAAGACAAACATTTGTGATTCTATTTTCTAACAGGCAATTATGCTCTGCTGACACTGAATAGGAAGAAGGAAGAGAATCACATTTATAGAGTTCATTTTCGTTATACTCTGTTAACAAGGACAGCATTGGAACACACTGAAAACTCTTTCATTCAAATAGTGTAGTGTTCTAATAATCTGCTCATACTTTAATTTGTCATTGCTAGGGTTTGTTGTTATTGCAAGAAAAACACTATTCTGGATTTCTTTTCTGGATGATGTATGGTCAAAGCATTGGAAGGTAATTTATTGAATAAATCTCCTGTGTAATCATTTATCATTCTTTCTTTCAGCATTAAGCATTCCTGCAAATTTATTGGCTTCAAGGCAATAAGTTAGAACCCAGATTTAAGCTAAGTGCAGATCCTTAGTTGGTTTAGAGTGTTTAAATTTATTTCAGTGGTTGTGTCTCAGGAAGTAGAGCAGGTCATCAGGAGGTTGGTGGTTTAATCTCTGGCTGGTCCAATTCGCATCCAAAGTATCTGTGTGCAGGATACAGAACCCCAGGTTGCTCACAGATGCATCCATTGGAATTTGAATGTGTGTGAATGTTAAATAGAAACCACTTACATGTCGATGCAGTGCTACTGTGAATGTAACATGTTGTATAGAGTGCTCAAGTAGAATAGATAAGCGCTATATAAGAACCAGTTCAGTACATTAACTTTGACTGTCGGCTAATGTGACTCTTTTCCTCACAACGTGCACATTTATATTTTTTGTTTACTTTTGGCTGCAATCCCTCCACAAAATCTGCAGGAAGCCAGATACAAAATCTCATAAGTCTCGTTGTTCAACTATCAGCTAATGTTTTTGCTGTCTGTGGTGTTTGAGTGCAGATGGAGGAGAAGAACAGACAACTACAGGAGAGGTTGGAGCTTGCAGAACAGAAACTCCAGCAGACCATGAGGAAGGCTGAGACACTCCCGGAGGTTGAGGCCGAACTAGCCCAGAGGATAGCAGCTCTCACCAAGGTAAGCGCACACGTTTGTACATATTGTACATTAACACACATGCTGTTGACGTATTCCCACAGATGCCCTCGTTTTTTTTTTTCTGTACATTTGTGTAAGTGTCCACGTGGTGTCATGACGTTTCAACATGTTCCTCTCCTCTTCCTCGGCCACATAGTCTGACTCCAGCTCCTCTTCCTCTCCTGATGATTATCACTTTGTAATGGAAGCTAAACTCCAAGACATGAACTCCATTCTTAGGAAGGTAGTTCCACAGGGCATCACAGCTATTGCCAACTCCAATAGAGAACAGATATCATTCATTTATCTTATTAGTGTTTTGTGGCGGGCGTGTTTACTGGGATTCTGCTCTGGCTGTTCTACCACCATGGGACAGCTGCATGGCACTTCTGGCTGGAGCTCATACTTGGCAGTGCTGGAGCAGCTCTCTTCCTCTTTCATTCTGTCCTTTGGTGGCCTTGTTCTCCATCTTTCTCCTTGTCACTGTTTGTTTCAATCAGCTGTCTTTCCAGTTACGCTTTAAAACATAGATATCCATCTTTGAGTTTGGGGTAGAAGCTTTGGCTTGTGTTGTCGCCACCATTTTTCTTTGTTGGCCCTTAGGCTGTCAAGCACACAGATCATCGTGGCCTCTCTTTTTTTTTTTTTTTGTCCTGTCTGTGCTGTCTGTGATCCAACTGTAGGCGGAAGAGCGTCACGGGAGCATTGAGGAGCGAATGAGGCACTTGGAATGCCAGCTGGAGGAGAAGAACCAGGAGCTGCTGAGGGTGAGTCACTGCGGAGGCGTTGTGCCAAGCAGCGTTAACCAGGCAGCCACTTCTGCATGAGCAAGACAGCTTGAAGCGACTGCAACTGATGGCACACTGTCTGATTTGTCACCAATGAAGCTTGACCAAATGGGTGTTTCACGTACTCTGCTGATATAATGGTTTGCAAAATACTCACAAATGATGCAAATGAGTAATTCTAAAAGACGTTAGTGTTTTCACGTCACACTTTAGTGTATGATAGCAAATTCAAGCGAGAATGCTGTCTGTATGAAGATGTTTAACCTCATGAGTTATTTTCAAAGTTTTTTTGTTGTTGTTTTCCTTATTTGAAAAATGCAATAGTGGGCAATCTTTCCAACAGCAGTCATATAGTACAGAGAAAACCCCAACAGTCAAATGACCCCTTTGAGAAAGCACTTGGCAACAGTGGGAAGGAGAAACTCCTTTTTAATAGGAAGAAACCTCCAGCAGAGCCAGGTTCAGGGAGGGGCAGCCGTCTGCCATGACTAGCCGGTGGTGATGGGAGGGAGAAAGGATAAAAGATACACTGTGGATGGGAGCCAGAAATTGATAATAGCTAATGATTAAATGCAGTGGTGTATAAATATATAGTGAGTGAAAAAGAAACACTCCCAGTGCATCATAGGAATCCCCCAGCAGCTTAGGCCTTTTGCAGGGAGGATCACCTGATGCAGCCCTAATGATGTTCTTTATCGAAAATAAAAGTTTTAAGCCTAATCTTAGAAGTGGAGAGGGTATCTGTCTCCCGAATTCAAATTGGAAGCTAATTCCACAGAAGAGGGCCTGAAAGTTGGTTTATCTGTATTTTTCTCCTTCAGGCTCGGCAGAGGGAAAAGATGAATGAAGAGCACAATAAGAGACTCTCAGACACAGTGGACAGACTCCTCACTGAGTCCAACGAGCGACTTCAGCTCCACCTGAAGGAGAGAATGGCAGCTCTCGAAGAGAAGGTTAAAAACGCCTGACACGTCAATGGAAACCTGTCAATATCAATTGCATCAAGGTCATTAAAAGATGTATTTTTCTCACTTCTTTACTCCCCCCCCCCCCCCCCCCCCCCCTTTCTTTGCAGAATATGCTAATCCAAGACTCGGAAACTTACAGAAAACAGTACGAGGAGTCAATCCAAGAAAAAGTAGGTTGTAGAGATCGAGAAATGATTACCTCCTGTTTCAAAATGTCTACATTTTACATGAGCTTAGTGTAATAATTGACTTTTGAGTACAGCAATAATGAGTTTGGTTATTGGCACTAGTTAAATTTTTTATAAACCTTCAATATTGAAAAGCTCCTGCAAGGGATAGAATAATAAGGAGGCTACTGAAAACAGTAGAAATTACAACTGTCACCTACTCAGACCTGTAAATGTAATCAGCTCCACATGCTGCAGCCATGTCACTAGTATGACTAGTGGTATAAAGGGGTAGGATAATCATTTCATTTTTTGGGCATGTAATATCACAGACAATGATGTAGAGAAATTGTTTTGTCCAGTCGCAGCTGGCAGAGGATATTGAGAAACTGAGATCAGAGCTCGACCAATTCAGATTGAGGGCAGGCTCCCTCACAGAACCCACGCTGTCACGGTAGGTCGGTTTTCTGTGTGTGTGTGTGTGTGTGTGTGTGTGTGAGTGTATCCGGATGTAAGACGCAGTTTGTAACGTATCTCCACATGTATATACTGCATCAGTTGCTGCTTTTGGACCACCATATTGGACAGGGGGAGAAATAGGCTTCCTCTTTTTCTTGTCTTTCACAATAAAAGCCTACAGTTGCTTTAATAGCAATCTTTGACACATTCCAGGAGCCAAATAAAATCATCTTTGGTTTTAATCACTGTTGAAAAGATTTTTTTTTTCCCCTTAATAAATAACATTTTTCTTGTTTTTATTTGAGAATGATTAATTTATATCACTAATTAAATTAATTTGTGGGATTGTAAAAGTCAGACAACACATTTTAATCAATTCAATTAGAATAAACTTGCTGTTAAATTTAAATCGGAATAAAAAACTAAGCTTTATAACTCACTTTAGATGGACAAAGTTAAAAACTGGCCAGAAACATATTTTGTATGTATTTTAGGAGCTATATAAAACCATTAATCACATTCCTTGTTAATCAAATAATATCACTTGTGTTCAGTTGCATGTCGGGGCTGCAGCCCTCATTTGTGGCCAGTGACATTTGCCTCCACTGGCAACAACATCAACATTTAAGTGTCCAGTCAACTATTCATAACAATCCCTAATCACTATGTATGTCTAAATGTATTTTCCTTATCAAAATGTATAGTTTACTAGGAGAATAAAGACAAGGAATGTATGTTTCTGTTGCTGAGGGAGCTTGCCAGTCAAGTGCTTCTCAGAAATGGGCTAAAGAAAAAAAAAATTGGCTTGTTCAGTGGCAGCACGGTGATCCCTGAACATTAGTTGGTTCTGTGTCCAAACGTTAGTGGTGGATACACGACGTATTACAAGGTGAACAAATGACTCAAGAAAAACGTGGATGCTGTGAAAACATCTGCAACATAAAGAAGATGTGTTACACTAGACATGCAATAAAAGGCCACGAGAGATTCAGATTTAGTCTAATGTGTGTGTTTATAGAACAGAAAGCAAAGAGAGGCAAATAGATACTCCGTCTCCAGGAGCTTTCCTGTTATTTTATCCTTCTGTGAAAACTACTTGCTCTGTTACACTATTGTTAGAAACACTGGTATAATGGAACTTTTGGCATCTATTTTTGGATATTTTCTGGTTTCCATTTCATGCTGCTTGAAGTTCTAATCTTACAAAGCTGACGTGTTGACAGTGGCAGCCTTAATCTCTTCCAAAGACAAACAATTTGCAGCCATAGAAGCATGCATAACAAGCTCTTATCCTTCAAGAAGTACACTTTGCACCTCCTCACTGTGACTAATAGGTACGCTTGAGGTATCAAAATATAACATCTGACTGGTTTCCTGCTTGTGTAACTAATCGGTACTGCAAGTTTTCTTGCTGTGTCTTATCTACTGGCAATCTGCTTTACGACCCAAACAAAATCACTGCTAACGATTGTGTTTGAAGGATTTGCTTTAACAGGTTCAGATATTATTCATCTGTCATATGAAAAACACAAAATCTGTAACCAAGCATTTTGCGTTTAGCTTCAATAATACTCATACAAGTTGTTTCCCAGATCCCATCTGGACACATCAGCTGAGCTTCGATTCTCTTTGGGATCTCTGGCTGAAACCCAGTCGGACCACTACCGCTCAGCAAAGGTCATCCATCGACAAAGGAGAGGTCGAATAGGTCTGCGAGAAACCAAGGTGAGGAATAACATCTGGTTTGTCTGCCTTTCAATCTTACTTATATTTAAATGTTTCTATTTTAAAAACATCTAAGAGCTTCTTTAGTGGTCTGTCAATGAACAGTGTCAGCTTTAACGCAGTGAGTTAAATTTAGATACTGGAGAAGTTCCAGTTTGGCAAATCCAACAGGGACTAAAATATTTCAATATACACTCACTGGAAACTTCATTACACCTTCCCGTACTGGGTTGGGTTGCCTTTATTCTGTATCACATAGATTAAACACGTTGCTAGAAGGACTCCTCAGAGCTTCATACAGCTGCTTCAGATTTGGTGGCTGTAGAGACTTTCTGATTGCTGTAAATTTATTGTTATGTTTGAGAAACCAGTTTGACATGATTGAGCTTTGTGACATGAAGCCTATTCCCCATACCATTACACTGATAGCAGCAGTCTGAACTGTTCACACAAGGCGGGATGAATCCATGTTCTGATGATGTTTGTAACAAATTCTGACCCTGCCATCCTAAAAGTAGCAGCAGAAATCAAGACTCATCAGACTAGAGAACATTTTTCATATCTTCTGTTGTCCAATTTTAATGAGTTCAGGTAAAGTGTAGCCTCGCTTTCTTGTTCTTGACAGGAGTGGGACTCTGTGTGGTCTTCTGCTGCTGTAGCCCATCTGCTTCTAGGCTCTATGTATTGTGCATTCAGAGATGCTTTCCGGCATACCTTGATTGGAATGAAGGGGTTACACACTACATTTACCAAATATGATGACCAGAGACAAAGACCTGGCAACAATGTACTGGGTCTGAATTGGGCCTTGAACCTTTAATATAACATTATTGACAGGCTTAACGTGAACATTTTCTGTAGGCTCTTATTTTGGAGGTTTAAAGTTTTTGGATTCTAAATACAGGTTATGGTAATTCAAGTATGAGTGCAGGACACATTATAAATATATAGGATACTGCTTTTAAATGAAACAAAAACCATTTCCATCTTTTGGTGTGTCGCCACTACTACTGCTTAGAGAAGTCATTAAGTCTTATTAGAGTTAGTAATAAGACATAATCGGGGGGGGGGAAGCATAAGTGCTTCTCATAAAATTGTATTGCATGACTATGTTTTCAGTTTCCAGTAATGATCTCAAAATATTAGTTCATAACTAATAAGATATTGTTTTGTAGTCACAGTTTCACTCTGTCTCTGTATGCAGGCAAAGTCACTGGGGGAGCCTGAATGGCGCTCACAGCAGTTGGGGGTCCTGGGAGGCCACCACTTTGAGAGCGACACGGAAATGTCTGACATTGACGACGACGATAGGGAGACGTTGTTCAGCTCCATGGACCTGCTGTCTCCCAGTGGTCACTCCGATGCACAAACTCTGGCCATGATGCTTCAGGAGCAGCTGGACGCAATCAACAAGGAGATCCGGTAGCTGACACACGCCGTTGTATAAATTTAATACTGAAGACCAGATTTCCAGACGTATTGATCCGCCTCCTCGTTCTAAATCCACTTTACTGGAGACCAACTTGATATGTTTTTAAGATCATGTTTGGAAAGACTTTAAAGTTTGGAGCGATATTCTGCTTCCATAACTCCACCTTGTTTGCCCTTGGTTGCTAAAGTAATATTTCACCCAAAAACTCTGCTTTTAGAATTAAAAATTAACACACCCACATTGATTTTGGTTGCCTTGTGTTCAAGCTAGTAACCACAGAAGCAAGATAAAAAGTGCCCTAGAGAAAATGAGCCGCATAGTAATTCACTCTCTAGACAAAATGTGTGTCTGCCGAGCTCACAGGTAAACCACTAAAGGTGTCTGTAGATTACTCTTCCCGTATGTGACCCAAACACTATTCTTGTATGCACTCAGTGTTTTGGGAAATGTGAGGTGCCTCTTGCTTGATAATGCTGTAATTATCTTGTGCCAATAAGTATTCATGACCCCCAGGCACAACTTTACTTACTTCTTTATTTCAAGGGCTGTTAATGTGCCTTGTGGTCTTTGCTAATTTACATCTACATCAAAAGACACAGCGCTACATTTCTTTTAGAAAGATTTAATGCGGTCTTATTGTGTAAAGTGATCATGAATCTAAAGTGTTGAGCTTTCAGCTAATTACAAAGTTAGATACAGAGTGTGGTTAATTACCCGACTTTTAGCCTTTTAACTCTTTAGTTTGTCCTTTAATTACTTTACCTGATACTGCAGGGACTTAAAGGACTGAGCGTTGCAAATCTGCTGAAATCTACCTTTAAAGAACTTGAAAGCTGAGGCTATTTTTGTAGCAGAATAGCTTCTATATTTTTTGCTTTTTAAGTTAGCTAAAAATTGCACAGCTTGATTCTTTTTTTTTAAAGTTTTACATAGAAAAATAATCACAGCATTTTCCTGATACCAGGCTAATCCAGGAAGAGAAGGAGTCAACAGAGCTGCGAGCAGAGGAGATTGAGAACCGAGTGGCCAGCGTTAGCCTCGAGGGTCTAAACCTGGCTCGAATGCACCACCACGGAGCCTCCATCACTGCCTCAGCAACTGCCTCCTCACTTGCCTCTTCTTCCCCACCCAGCGGACACTCCACACCTAAGCTTGATCCTCGAAGCCCTGCCCGGGACATGGAGCGCATGGGGGTCATGACACTGGTATGTTACATCACCACGTGCGAGACATCTTCTATCATACCATCTACAGATCCTACTACAGACCTTTGTTTACATAATGTATGTTGCATCAATAAATTGCCATCTTTTTACCTGCAAGAGCACCATGTAAACTGTAAATGTGGTCTTTGTTTAGAAGTCTGGGAATAGTAATGCAGTTAGTACAAAATACAGTTTCCCGGCATGTGAAACTTTATTATGTCACCTATTGGTTTTCTTGAAGCCAGATTAAAGTTGCAGAGCAGAGTTGCCAAGTGCTGAGAAGCATTGAGTGTAAAAGTTGCCAAAGCTCCGTTGACTCAATAACTACAGAGTTCCAAACCTCCTCTAGCATTAATATCAGCACAAAAACCGTGCAGTGGGAGCTTCATAGCATGGCTTTCATGGCCGAGCAGCTCGTGTAGGTGTAATGTGTAGGTGGACAGGTCCTTTTCTCAATGTGGTTCACATAAAATAAGAGAACTTCACTTATCAAAACTGTACCACAGACCTGTTTATCACACAGCAAGCCATATTATTTGTCAGATAACTGTATTGAAAATGCTCTAGAAGGTAGCAACGCAACAAACACATTGGAGAGCTCTCTCGACTATCATCATTCAACCCAGGTGTCTAGTGGGATCAGTGTAAATGTCTTCTTTACCCATGGGATTTCAAAGCAATAAGGCTTTGATTTTATTGATTATTCAACTGACTTGTTTACCAGTCTTTCTTTATTCCTCAGTGCTGATCTCTAAATAGGTGGTCTGGTATTGGGCAATGGCTCATGAGCTTCTAATGGTACATGATATTTCTATAAGTGAGCTAATTGTTTTATTTTTCACCAGCATGCAGGAGTTCAAGTTTTTGTTCATGCTTTAACACGTGGATATTGATAGTTTTTTTTTCTGTTTTTCCTTCACCATACAGCCCAGTGATTTGAGGAAACACAGGAGAAAGGTACACACACCAAGAGTTTGCTCAACAGATTTTAAATATGATACCATTTGACTATAACTCAGAGCTGTAATGGTTGCTGCAGTGACACCGTCACAAAATTGTTGACTTACTGGTGTCCTAGGTCACTTGTAATGCTCCGCCCCTTTGCCTTCATCCCTCAGATAGCAGCGGTGGATGAGGATGGCCGCGAGGACAAGGCCACCATTAAGTGTGAGACATCCCCCCCTCCGACGCCACGCACTGTCCGAATGACACACACACTGCCAGCCTCCTCGCACAACGATGCACGAGGGTAAGTGCCTGCTGTAAGTGAAGGCATTTCTTAAAAAGGTTCTCGATGATGTGTGTTTGTAGATGATGCTGTCATCCTATTCTTGCTTTTGATGAAAATTAGATAGTATACTGCCCAATTAGTACTTGCCAGTTCAGCTGCAATTTGTGCTATGAATAATATTTCAACACCCAAGATATTACAGTACTTCAGTACTTTCTCAATATCTGGATGATTAAAGCTAAAGCACAGCTAAAGTATCACTAAAGTAAAGCTAAAGTATCACTGTTGCAGTGATATCAGATGAGATGAAGCTTCAATAATTTGCATAAAATGCTCAAAAAGTACATTTGCTATAAGCAGCAAATATTCCCGGAATACAAGTCAGTAAACTTTCATTTCAAAAGTTAATAACAGAACGAGTTAGAGTAACACAGCAGGGCATTAAATAAAAGGTACTTGAGATGACAAATATACTTCTTAACATAAGCTTATAATGGAAAACCTTTGATTATCTCATAAAATTAAAATGTTGCAAACACTCCTTTTCTGAATACTGTCTGTATGTTTTTGTCCTCAGGATTGTGGCTTCTTTAGAGGCTGAAGCCAGTGCCCTAAGTAGTGTAGCCAGCAGCCAGGACTCCCTCCACAAGCAGCCAAAGAAGAAGGGCATTAAATCCTCCATCGGACGATTATTTGGCAAGAAGGAAAAAGGCCGACTGGCACACCTAGCACACAGACAGGTCATGGTAGATCCACAAGGCGAGTACAGCGCTGGGATATTTTAATTAATACTATTACAATTTGGTCTATTTTGTCTAAAAAAAAAAACTTTTTAAAAAGCACTCTTAGCTGCAATTTTTGCCAGCTAAGAAGAGTTTACAAACTGGACAGTACTACTTAGAATTCTACTGCTACAGCTAGTCAACGTATAACTTCATGTTAGCAGCATAAACACACTAAAAATGCATCAGCTTGGCATAGCCACAGTGTCATCACCTACTAGTTTCAATTTTGAAGGCTCTGTTTTATGGCTCAGCTACACTAGAATTAAAATACAAAGGTGGGAAAATGATTGGAGGTTGCCCAGTTGCATTTAGTTTTTTTTTGTATTCATTGAACGAATGGAAGTAGTTGTAGTGACCAAGTGGTCAAGAGATTGAGTGTGCAACACCCTCAGCAACCTGGATGACTACTTTCAGTCACAACTGGGGGCGACTGGGGACAGGTTGCCTCCCATCTTTAACCTCTGCAAACAATTGCGGACTGCAGTCACTCTCAGACAGAATGGCAAAGGTTTGCAAACAATATATTATAAATGCAGACAGACATTCACATTGCAGTCTGTCTCTTTGTAGTAGATGAATTTATTTAACTGGTTGCCAACTAAAAATACAAATACACTATTTATTTATTTATGTATTTATTTATTCATTCATTCATTCATAATAACAGTATCTGATTATGTTCTCCACAGCAACAATGATGGATTCAGACATGGCGGGCCAGGACATGGGGGTGAGCAAGTTGGGCACTCAGGCCGAGAAGGACCGCAGATTGAAAAAGAAGTAAGCTTTTATCCTAAGTGCCACTTCACTACAACATTTTGAGGTGGAGTTAGTATCATCATAGTCCCTTAATGCACACCCAGCAGTATCCATTTAATATAATAACACAGACATTTAGGTACCCTGTGAGAAGAAACATTTTCTTTGGAAACAATCCATCAAACTTTCTTGAGAATTCCCACTCACTGCTACATTGCAGTATATAAACCAGTCTGAACATGGTATAGAGACAATGGCCACACCCTCCTTTTCCTGGGTTTGCCTTTAACCTCTTTTCTTTCACTGTATATTCTACCATAACCGATTTAATCCTGAGAACAGGATCAATACAAAGCAGAAACTCGATCAGTATCCACGAGCACAGATCAGCCCCATTGTATTCAGACACACAGCCAAAGTCACACTATTGATCCAGGCTAAAAAGCCAATTAATCGCACAAAGGTTCTTTGTCACTTTGGAAGCTATAGATGGCTTTCCTAACCCACCACCCATAGATTACACTCAGACACATTAGGTGCCTTCTTGGGGGGGAAGAAACAAAAGGGAAACCCCTTCACACATCGGCTCTCTCAGCTGGAGTGTTTCAGAATAAATGTGCGTGTATGTTCGTGTGTGTGTGCGCATTTGCCATGCCTCAGTGCCAAATGATGAATGTCATTTGCTCGAAGTGCACATTGAGTTGTCATGACGGATAACTTTGCCTCCCATGTAGTTTGGTCAATAGAGATTACTGTTGTTCCGTATGTTGACAAATGTGTTGTTTTCCTTCCACTGCACCGACTTCTTCATAGCAGTGTCCGGGATTCAGACCACACGCCACCACCTTGCATCTTGGTGCCTCCTCCTCCTCCTCACTGCATGCCATTAAGCTGCCTGCACTATTTCCATTTCAGCATCTTGGTTGATCAGTACTGCTGTGATCTCATTGTTGGTGTGTTTTGTTTTCCTTCAAGAGGTAACAACAAGTATCTGAATGTAACTGAGCATTTGAATGTAAGGCCATGGAGGGGAGGGTCTTGCTGTGTTTCAGTGCATTTCTCATTTCTTCTGCTGCACGAGATGTGATCAGGACTGCATTGTAGAAGATGACTTTTTTTGGACTGCTCTACAGATGCTCCTGTTAAAGAATGTCTTCCATTGTGAGATATGTGTCTCTGTGTGTGTGCGCAAGTGAGTGGGAGTGCAAGTGTTTGTGTTTAGAGCCGTAGGGTGAATTTGCCTATAAACTCATTAACATGTGTGTACTTTTGTCTCCCCGTCGCTCTCTTTCTCCCTCTTTCTCTCTTCTTTGACTCTCTCCTCTCTTACCCTTCCTCTCCCTCTCATCATCCTCTGACTCTAACAAAGCGGGTAAGTTGTGAGGATGTATAAATGCCCTCCTGGATATGACATTGTCTCAGCCATTTTGCCCTTTGTGTCATCTCTTCTGTGTGTCTGCTCATCCGTCCTCTCCTGAAAGAACCAGTGCCAAAGCTGACGTCTCTATCTATCCTTCATGGCTGTTAATGATGCCATTGCTTTCTTTCTTTTCTTTTTTTTCATTTACCACATGAGCACTTTTTCTTCCCCCCCTTTTTACAGTTCAATGGCAGCTGCATCCATGGCTGGACAGAGAATGTGCCGCCGCTAAACCTGGGGCCCAATTTTTATACCCAGAATGTTTTCCTCTCCTTATCTGTGTCTCTTATCTATTTGTGTGAAATAACCAGCTGCAACATCTGGTTATGAGAATGTCAGAGGTTCCTTTTGGTTGTATGATTTATCATAACTGTCTCCTTACTTCCCTTTTCCCCCAGCTATGTTCAGTGGATGTATTTCTCCATGCATTAGACTTGACCTGAACATAAAACATGAGCTATCTTCCCCATGTGCTGGATAGATAAGACAGTGAATGTATCTGGTTGTGTTTGGATGAACACATTTCCTCTGTCACCTGTAGGCCTTTGTATGCCATGTGTGGTGTGTTTAAGTGCCCTTTCACCACACCGAGGCCTTCAATGCTGAGAGTGCTACATGTATCATGTTTATTACAAAGCCCTCTCCTTCCATTTGTCAAGTTCTTTGACAACACAATCGGGGAAGGGGAGGTTGATTCAGAGTTTGATTTTTTTTTCCATTTTGTTATGAAATGTGTTCACAAAATAGAATAGGAACTGTGTTGTTGTTGTTTTTTCGTGCGTGGATGTGAGTACGTGTGTTCCTCAGTCCCCTGTTCATCAGGCATTTTTAGGCTGTTTATCAGTTCTGTATCTCGCTGAATGTGGGAGGACAACACAAATAGCTCTTTGCATGACAGACAAAGAGTATCTATTTGCTTCTCCTTGTCGATATGGTGCAAATTGCATTGGGCTGAATAGGTTGTTTCCAGTGCTCAAAGCTACCCTCAAAAGGAAGCATAACAAAATAGTACTTAGACCTCAGATGTTACACTTCAACACCTGCTAAAAAAAACAAAACATGGAGCACAGCCGAGAAAGTGTGAAGACAAGTTTCACTTAAAAACACCCGACTGCATGATTCAAACATCCGAAACAAATGAAAATCTATCTCTGCAGAAAAAAACTACGATGAGATGGATAATCGTGTTTAGTGTGGTGCCCAGAATCACTGAGCAGATAACTGCAGCACTGTGCTTTCCAGGTGTGGGCATTGTTGTTGATGGAGTACTTCTGCCAAGGTTGAAGCAATCCTCTAAATATAGTGTGAACATATTTTATATGCAGAAAGAAATTTAGAGTTCCAGGTTGAACTATTGCAAACTTTAAGTAGCAAGTCTTAAATTACTAGAGACAGCTTGCTCTCCGTAGCTGCATCTGTTATGTAATTTAAAGGTAACATTTTATATTAGCTTACAAATAGTATACAGTCATAACTACCAAAAATCAAAAATATGCAAATGCCTAAATGTCTCAGTAAATAGATGTGACTTGAGATGCATTCAAAATAATATTAAAAATAATAAAAACATTTAGATAATAAGGCATTAATTAAATCATTAAAAATAATGACAGACCGTTGCATTATTTACTCTGTTTATTTTTTTATTTCCATTCCAAATATTTTCCATCCATGTTTTTTTTCCTGACACTCACCCGGGTCTTGGTTCTGGGAGTAGCCATCGAAGCAGAGATTCCCAGATCTTCTCTTTATCCACCTCCTCAGAGGTGTTCCCAAACCACCTGAGAGACAAAATCTCTCCAGCATTTCCTGCGTCTGCCCGGGGGCTTCCTCCCACTTGGATATGGCTGAAATACCTCAGCTTCCAACATCCCAAGAACCAGTTTAAGGAACTGGGGATTGGTTTGCCAAGGCTTACACCACCTTGATTTACTCTGCACCACACACCTATGGCTTGTCCCGTAGGTGATGGATCCATGGGAGCGCTGCCTCGTGTGTATAAAGGGCTAAGACCAGGCCACGAGGAGCGTGCTGTGTTCTTCATAGCAGTCTTTTGAGGGGGGGGACCTGGCCTTGCACCTCCAGGACCAGTTTACCTTGGGAAATCCTACCAGGGTAAACGCCTCGTACGGCATAGCTGCGGATGTAACTCGAGCGCACAATAAGGTGGAACTTAATGGAGGGGGTCATCATGTCTTTTCTATTTCTGTATTATATATTCTTAGCATTTTTTTGTCTCTATTTCACCAAGCTTTTCTTTTCTTGTGTTTGTTTTGTTTCGTTTATTTGTGCATTTCTGCTTATAGAAACTGTCAAGGGTCAACTTGGCAGCTTTTGGCTAATCAACACCAAGCTCACAAATAGAACACAAAGGTGTAAATGCATAAAGAAAACTTACAAATAAACAAACCTTTTCTTCATCTGTAACATTATTCACAAGGATTCACCACAGTGGATTTCTTTTCATATTTTATTTGGCAGATTTTTATGCCAGATGCCCTTCCTGACACAACCCTCCCCGAGATTTGTGTCTCCTCCTAGTCTCAGAACTGGCCAAAGTCTAAACCACCAAGGTTTAACAAAAAGACAAAATAAATGGAAATAATAATAAACAGGGGAATAACAAAAATATGGTTACAATTCAAATGGGATTCTCACCTGTCATAATTGTATAATTTCTGCATTATTTTTCAATTATTTATTGAGAGGAATTTAATGTCAGCCATTTATTGATTTCTTTTAATTATGTCAGCTTTAGCCCTCCGTATTGCAGACATGACAGGGATGAGCTAGCCTAAAGGACTATGGATTCAGTGAAGTCAGTGAATTGCATTAATGCAAGGCCTGTGTGTTTCTCTGAGTGCAGATACAGCTGTGCATATCTGCGCTCCACTGTCCGTTAGCACAGAAGTCAATGATGAATTATTGCCCCTTTCAATGCTATAGGAGTACAGGCTGGACCGAGAGATAAAATGCGAATGAGTACAATCCTCTTTGTGTACTACACACACACACAGATCTGCAACAGCACAACGTTAACTGCAGGAGTTTGTGAAGAGCATGTGAGCAGGTTTTAGGATGCGAGATGTAAGAAAGTCTGGTGTTTTGTTAGACTGAACAAATGTGTGTTCAGGATGTACAAATTCATGTGTTCATACCAGGTCTCCTCTGTCCCTGCCCTCAGACACGAGCTGCTGGAGGAGGCTAGGAGAAAGGGTTTACCTTTTGCCCAGTGGGACGGTCCTACTGTTGTTGCGTGGCTGGAGGTAAATGGTCACCTATCACCTATAGGTATATTAATAATTGAAGCGCGTATGATGGATGTAGCTTTACTTTTATTGAAGTATGAAGTTATGACCCAGTTTTCAATCACTTGCATGGATATTTACCGAACAGTAGCACAGAATAGAAATTTAAGAATATGTGATGATCACTGTAGTGACTCAGTGACGTTTAAGAAAACACTGGAATATACAGCTAAAGGACCCAAAATACAGACACTCTTCTGCCCCCTAATGTTTACTAGCATATGTACATTCACAAGCCAGTTCATGACCTCCCTAATCCTCCAGCACAATGTTCTAGTTAAAGATGGCGCCATATAGGATTAAGGCTGATATTAAAATATATTTGACTGAAAGTTTTTTGTTTGTTTTTTTAACATGATTTTTATTGCCAAATAAGTACTCAGTCTTTCAGGTTAACACTGTTGTCTCCTCACCTCTGTGTGATGAAGTTGTGGTTGGGGATGCCGGCCTGGTACGTGGCAGCATGTCGTGCCAACGTGAAGAGCGGTGCCATCATGTCGGCCCTATCTGACACCGAAATCCAGCGGGAGATCGGAATCAGTAACCCTCTGCACCGCCTCAAACTTCGCTTGGCAATCCAAGAAATGGTCTCCCTCACCAGCCCCTCGGCCCCGCCCACCTCCAGAACCGTGAGTTACACGGAAAATGTGGGAATTTTATTTCCACACATATTTGTTGAAGGAAGCGTTGCTCTAAAGGAGGGAAATTTTCTCATAATTTGTAACAACAGAATTGGCAAAAAAACAGACAAAGAAGGAACAAGGATTTGGACATGGGAAAGCAGTTAGCCTAGCTAGCCTAGGTATATCAGAAAATGATAATAAACCGCATATCTACCCGCACAAAAAACGAAACAAAAAAGGAATTAGTGATTTTTCAAGATGCTGGATAGACCTGACTTTACACGGCTGTTTCCCATCTTTATACAAAGCTAAGCTAACAACTTCCTGGTTTAATCTTGTGGTTTTAAATCCTGAGATGTGGAGCCATTCCTTCAACATACATTCTGTCTGTTTTGCACCTTTTAAATTGAGTTTTTGTGAGTTTGGTCATGTGTATTTTTAGTTTTTCATTGTGATTTTTTTTTTAAATGTGTTTTTTATGATGTAGGTAAAGCACTTGAAGCTCTAGCTAGCTATAGCTAACTAGGTCACATTGGTTATAGTGCACATACATGTACTGCAACACTTCTGCAAGAAAAAAAAGGTTATTGCAATCATAATTTCTGCCTCCAAAACAGTTCTAGCAAATATTTTTGGGACATGAGCTTCCCTGCTTGCATACACCACATCTTCACGCATGGGTAACACGCTCAGTCCTTACCATCACATCCAAGTTGTCTGTGGTTTTTAATAGTTGCTTTATGATAAGTAAGCGTATATTACAGTGGGAGTTGGTGATGGCCCAGTCTGTAAAACATGGCTCCTACGTGTACTGTAATTTAGCTTGCCAGTTATTCCACACCACAGTTGCTTTCATTGCTCCCTCCTGTCATGATAATTGCATACAGACTCTGAGGACTCTGCTGTTCCTTAATGATCGCAACTGTTCACACTGCAGAGCAAATATGCTGTTATACAAAAGGTACACTTAGACTTACAGTGCAGCTCATATATCACGCAGACGTGAGAAGTTGCATTGGCTGTATAAACCCAGCCAGGAGCATTCATTAAAGTTGTTTTTAGATGCTGCTAGTATGCATGCAAGCATTATAGCTCAGAATCTCTTCTCACCTCTCCTGTTGTTTAGTAACTTTGCCGGTACTCTCCGCTGTGCTACCCCTTCACCTCACCCTCTCTTCCACCACTTAGCTCCACTTCCACACCTCATGAAATTTTCATTACAGAGCCAGAGACGAGTCCAATCAAACTCCCCCAACTGTGGCAGGCCTCACACTTAAAACCTCTGCACTTAACAGAGGGGGTTAATTGACCTTGTAAATGCAGCAGGATGTGCATGTCAAGCAGAAACTCTAGAGAGTGTAAAGACTCAGGTGGTTTCCCAGCCTCGTTGAAACCAGAAAAATGCAATGGTTTTTACCTTTTACCATTTCATCCCAACCTTTTTAAATGTTTTACCTTCAAACACCTGTCAGATGGACTCAAGAACCCCTTCACAGATCAATTTGTTGATTTTATTTATATTTTATACTATAAATCTTGGTCATATCCATTTCATAATGGATAATTACCTATAATGCGAAACCTCACGGTCAATGGCTAACGATCGCAAGTCATTAGTAAATGAGCGTGCTGCTTCACAGTCAGACCCACCCTTCCTTTTCACATTTAGTTTATACTACTTTTTTATTCTCCATGTATCCCAAGCTAACAACTTCATCCCCCTGTTCATACTTTTCGCAGTTTCTTTAGCAATTTTTTTTGCTATTAGCACACAATAGTAACTTTCACTTCTATGTTTTTTTAATTACATTTGATTTTTTTCCAGAGTAATTACTTTCTACAGTAATATGCACACATATTAAACCAGTCCAGTTTAAATAGACTGGTGCTTAGTTCAAATAGAAAAGTGAAAATTAACTTATCTGGTGAGATACGATCGTGGGGCGATCGTGGCTCAAGAGTTGGGAGTTCGCCTTGTAATCGGAAGGTTGCCGGTTCGAGCCCCGGCTTGGACAGTCTCTGTCATTGTGTCCTTGGGCAAGACACTTCACCCGTTGCCTACTGGTGGTGGTCAGAGGGCCCGGTGGCGCCAGTGCTCGGCAGCCTCGCCTCTGTCAGTGCGCCCCAGGGTGGCTGTGGCTACAATGTAGCTTGCCATCACCGGTGTGTGAATGTGTGTGTGAATGGGTGGATGACTGGATGTGTAAAGCGCTTTGAGGTCCTTAAGGACTAGTAAAGCGCTATACAGGCCATTTACCATTTAAAGCACTTTTCACTACAGGCCTTATTCACCCATTCACCTTATATGCCCTCAAATTTTCACGCTCCAATGGACGCATTGGGACGTTTTCGACCTGCTAGACGACTGCTAGACGACCTGCTCTATCTCCTGAGCCATAGTTGCCCCATCTGTCCTATAGTGACCCTTGACTGGAAATCACTGCCTTACATTTTTATTATCTAGGCAATAATATCTGATCCTGTAGCTGCTGAACAGTCATTCTTTTGCTCAACAGTGACAACTCAATGCAGCCAAACGGACAACAATGAGAGAAACCAGCTTAAAAAACAATAAATTAAAAAATAATGTAATACAGTCACACAGAGAGGTTTATTAAAGGTTAGCATTATGTTACTGTATTTTTTTAATCCATTAATAAGAACATCATTAATGGAAAAATCCCCAAACATAATCCAGGTCCATTTAACTGCCTTTCTTACTAATTTATCACGTAGAGTAGCCAAGACAATTAACATAATCATCACTACTGTTGTTAGTTGGACCTGTAGGTGTGAATGATATGGACAGACACCATTAGAGATGTGTTTTGTTTCGCTTGTTTGAGTGAACTGGCTGTCTGCTAGTGGAAGGTGAATAGATGGGTAACGTGTAATTTACATGTCTGTTGGTATTGGTTACTAATTTATTCAGTCTTAAATGTTGTGCATGCCAAATGTCCCTGTTATCTGTGTCTCTTGTGTATGTATTGTATGCATATGTCCTGTGTTATACTTTGTGTTTTTGTCCTTTGCATATGCCCTTTGACCCCTGGCGGGTTTGGGGCCAGTTCATCATCTGACTGTGATGCTATAACACTATTGGCTTACAGTGGTGCTGCTCTTCTTCTTTAACACTGCTTGCCCCTCCTACCGGACCTCTACTACCAACCCCGCTGCTGCTCTGTCTCTTGGGCTCTGCCCCTTATAGCCATCAGGCAATGTATGGGTGACCCATGAGGAGATGGAGACCCTGGCAGCCCCTTCCAAAACGGTCAGTCCTGCTGTGTCCTTTAACGGTTACCCTTTTCTTTCTGTCACTCATATTTGTCTGGTGGTATAAGTGCGATTATCAGAGGGTGGTTGTGGAAAAATATGAATGGTTTCTAATGGAGAAGACATGAAGCGCTTAAACCCTTCCCCGGTCTATGAACCTCTTCTCAACACTAATGGCCAGCTTGAAGCTTTTAGCAGCTGCTGATGCCTCAATGAAGGTTTGAGTCACCGTTCACTGTTCTTTGGCTCAGTGATGCTCCATAATGAAAGGTCACGAATCATCAATTCTCAGCTGTTTATTTCTGTGGTGTTGTTACTCACCACATACCAGATGTCAGAGTTATTTAAATCACATTTCGCAGTCAGCTTTTTCGCATACAGGGGACTTATCCTTATGAAACTGCATGCCGTAGAGTTTAATCAAAATACCAATCTTAGAAATAGAGAAACTTGTAAACGTGTGGAGAGACGTTTCATCACCTCATTCTCAGGCTGCTCCGGAGGCAAGTGTCAGTGTAGCAGGCAGAGTGTTCGTTATAAAATGATGGGTAAGTTTTGGGAGGTTTTTTGTTTGATTTATTTTATTACCATATTGTATCATAATTAACTGGATTCAGATTGTCCCATTATTTTAATTGAGTCTCCATTGTCATCCACTTACATGCAATTTAAGGTAAATTAAGTTAAAAAATAAATAAAAGCACCTTCCTTCAGCTATCGAAATTGCTGGAACACTACAGCAAATGCCAATTTTGACAGGGTCTACTTTTGATTGGGTATGAAAAACAAAAAACATCATAAGCCATAAGGTGTATAACAGCTGCTGCTGAAATTTGTGTTTCCCTTCAGGATCTCCTCATGCACTATCAGTTTGATTTGGATGCACTTTAAGGATTTGTTATTGTTCTAAAAGTGACAATTGGTCTTCATTTTCTTTCCCCTGTGTTTGAGCCAGAAGTCGGAGTCTGAAGAGGGCAGCTGGGCACAGGTGGGTGGAAAGCCTGTTGTCTCTTACAGACAGAGTGAAAACGTGCAATTGGTTTGGCGAGTTATGTTAAACATCTTGTTAAATGTGTTTTCTATTAGACTCTTGCCTATGGTGACATGAACCATGAGTGGATAGGGAACGAGTGGTTGCCCAGTCTAGGACTACCTCAGTACCGCAGCTACTTCATGGAGTGCCTCGTGGATGCCCGTATGCTGGACCACCTCACCAAGAAGGACTTGAGGGTGCACCTTAAAATGGTGGACAGCTTCCACAGGTAGTAGACTTGCATCATACTTATAATATATGTACAAAATGTTTGATCTGGCTCTAGTAACTCATATTATAAAAGGCTTTTTGGGAGGTGCTAAGCTGAGAGGGCATCCGTTTCTTTTTAACTTTGTTTTCCTGAAATCAGAACAAGTTTACAGTATGGGATCATGTGTCTGAAGAAGCTCAACTATGACAGGAAGGAGCTGGAGAGACGCAGGGAGCAAAGCCAGCATGAAATGAGAGGCAAGTACATCCAAGACACGAGCAGTTTGAGAGTGCGCATCTTCGCCAAGGCTGAAAATTTCCTCCATGATTTGTCTTGAGTTCCTGCATGAAAACATAACTGTATTTCTGTGACAGTTCCTTTAAAACATAAAATGAATAACTAACAGTTGTTCTTATTTCCGCTTTGTATGAACTGTGTGTGAAATCTTACTCTATCAGAAATTTCCAGACTAACATCTAGTCTAAAAGTATTTTAAATCTGGTAAAATGTGCAAGTTCAGTTGACACTTTTTCAGGTACAAAAATGTTGTAATAAACCAAACATATGTGAAAACATTTGAAGTCCATACTTGTCTCTGCAGACGTTCTGGTGTGGAGTAATGAGCGGGTCATCCGCTGGGTGCAGAGCATAGGCCTGAGGGACTACGCCAACATCCTGCTGGAAAGCGGTGTGCATGGAGCTCTGGTTGCCCTGGATGATAACTTTGACTACAGCAGCCTGGCACTGCTCCTCCAGATCCCCACACAAAACACTCAGGTACTACTGCAGCTGCACTGTGCAGTCTAGTCAATTTTCTTTGGCAGATTTGACTGTGCACTAACAACAACATTAAGTTGGTCTAACGTTTTTCCAGCTGGAAACAGAAAATCTTTATTGCGATTGAGATATCTTTTGGAGCTCTTTTTTTGGCATAGACATTGAAGAAAAAAAAATTAAAGGTGTAAATTATGGGCAGAAATATCATCAGTCGCCAGCTTCAGTCCAAAAATAGAGGAATGTTGGTATCAGCCTTCAAAAGCCGGTGGAATCTAAATCAGAGCATGCAGATTTGCCAACTGTCACCCTGGCAAGTTTCCCTGTGAATTTTCACTGCTTATCTCATCTCTATACTCGGGTAAAATCCACGAATAACGTAATGTGTCAGCTGCCTCGGCTACCATGCAGCTAAGAATAGCTGGCCTTCTGAATGTGTTGTCTTTTTTTTTTGTTTGTTCTCCTTCCTCTTCCCCTCAGGCACGTCAGATTCTGGAGCGAGAGTACAATAATCTGCTGGCGCTGGGCACTGACAGAAGACTGGATGAGGTAAGAAGTAACTATCACCCACAAGGCATCACACCACTGTGAGGTGAAATGTGAAAACTAAGCCTTTAAAAGGATTTCTAACAGTCACATTCTATCAACTTTATTAGATAGTTAAATATAACGAATACTCTTACAAATTGTGAAGTTAGTTTGTAAAAGAAAATCCAAAATCCTACATGTCATGTTACCCTTTAAAAGTAATGAGCTCTGCCAGGATGTTTTGTTTTCACTTATGTTGAAGCATTAAGCTTATCAGTGTTATTAGGCCTCAGTTGCACAGGCCTATAGACAAGTTGGAGATCTCCTGGTAGCCTCTTGTTGCTATGGAATGATATGTTAACAAACCACTCGGCAGCCCCGACCGGTTGCTGGCTGTTGCTAGGTGAAATCAGTAGTAAAGGGGGTGCCGGACCATAAACCTTCCTGTGGTTGCTTAGCAGATTGCTGCTGTCACCCATAGTCTGTATGGAAGATGCCAACTTGCCTTTAAACAAGTCATCAACTACTTACTGAATAGAAGTACCACTGCAATCAACATGTTTAACAAAGGTGTAACTTCACTTTGAAAGGACAATAGTCCCGGAGGTTGCCAGGAGGGAAAGGAGAGCCACAAACCGGTCTTAAGGCCTGAACCAGGTGGTGAGAGCGAGAGCCGTTTGGACTCGGGATAGTAGTCAAAGACTACTCTTGAAACTTTCTTCTCTCACCTCAATTATTTAACTTTTCTGTCTAAAAACAAGCTCTCTATCATTCTGTCACTCAGTGCGATGACAAAGACTTCCGAGGCCCATCGTGGCGGAGGCAGTTCCCTCCCCGGGACATCCATGGTATCAGTATGATGCCTGGATCAGCAGAAACACTTCCTGCTGGCTTCCGTCTCACCGCAACATCCGGTCACTCCAGAAGACTGCCCCCCGAGGGTAAGTGCACTTCATTTCTCACACATGACACTGTCGCATTTCTCAAGCCTGGCTTTCAAACAAAACATAGGTTATGTCTGCCTGTTGAACAGGGAGATGAAAGCATCTCACCTGGGAGCAGGAGTTCCTGCCCCTGCTGTGTGTGAGGAGCATTCTGACTGTGTCTCTTGTTCTCTCTGACTCTGTGACGGCTGCTCTGCAGTCCTCTATGAGGCGCTGGATGACAGTCCTGACGACATGTATTTGGATTGGTTTCAAGGTCAGCCCATCTGAAGGTCCTGGGCTTGTTGGCCCTGCGTGTGTTAATATTGTTATTTGTAGTATTAGTCTACATATATTCCCTCGTCTTTACATGGTCTCTGCCAACCACTGTCCTGCTGTATCTCTCCTTTTCTTTGTGGTCTATCACCCTCGCCTCTCTTTTCTCTTTCTATAATTAGCTCTCTTTAATATCCAACTCCAAGGGTATTGTTTTGCAGAGCTGCAAAATAGATGGCCTTTCACCCTGGTAGTTAAAAACAAACTAGGGGTCAAGTTATGGATTAGGACCCATGCTTGTTGGTTTAACCCTTGAAGTAATGAAGCAGCAAAACAAAAAGTGGCTGAGCGGTGCTATGTAAGTTGGCCTGAATCAGGAGGTTTACATAGGTGAACAGTACATCTTGAATGTTTTTCAAACTAAAACTGACAGTTTGTGCGATTCCTCAACCCTTTACTGTTAAAGAGGACTCTGGCTAAAACAGTCTTAATATTAAAGGGCAATGCTGGTTTGTGAAATTTGGGTAGTTTGGGTTTTGTTTTTTAAAATGGTAATATTGTTCTTGCTAAAGAAATTGCTGAGATTTGGGAGCATTAGACTACTCTTCTTGCACTACACAGAAAGTTGAACCTCAATAAAAAATAATGGAAGTCTGCCAATTTGATGACAAACCCTGTATTTAAGAGAGTGAGATCTGAAAGCATGAACTGGGACACAATTGAAACCTTAAACCACAGAGATTGACGTAGATGCTAAAAAAGGACAGAGCTGAACAGAAAGACCTTCCACAGTTTAGCACAGTTCAGACACTGAGCACAGGTTGGTTAAAGTAAACTCTCTACTGTAAAACTACTTATTAAACTACCTAATGAATGAGCAATTGTTTGTTTTATCTTGAAAGGTTTTGGGCTGTTAGGGGATCAGTTTAAAACCTGTGTGATCACCACACTGCTCTGAACTACCTTTTGTTGCCACATTCCCATATCTCAGCAATTAAAACAACAGTTAGTTGTCACTTTCAGCTATCCGTGACAGCCTTCATTAGGAAAATGAGTTCAACTTTTGAGTATTTTGAGCTCTTGTAAATATTAAAACTATTCGGCTATACTTATACAAATTTCTGCCCATCCATAATGGTTAAGTTAAAGAAAGTTTAGGTATTTCAGGTCCTACTAAAAATGAGTAAACTCAATCTGCTCATTAAGACTGTACTATATCCTATATGCACACTATATAACTCAAGATCACAATAAACCAGAATTATCCTTTAAAGGAAATCATTATCAATTATGCCATGCAGTAATACACGATGGGAACTCATCAAAATATACTGATTTTTGGCCAGCGTTCTCTTCTAACAAGGTGTTCCCAATAACACAGAAACAGCCTTCGTGTGTTCCTCTGTCTCTACTCACTCTGTCCCCTGATCTGTGATGTCCACAGCTCACTGATATCTAGTCGCTGGTGATGTCCACTCAAAACAGGAATTTCCTTTGAGTGATCCATGACTACTTCTATGATGGTGTCACTACAAGTAACTGCCATTGTGTGGAAAAAGGAAGACAATGCTCCTGCAATAGAGGAGACTATATAGTTTCAGGCCCACAGTGGCCACTACCATGATCAAAGTTTGTTTGACTCTTCCACCTACTGAATTGGATGACCTCAAAAGAGCAACCAATCACTTTGCATTTTCATACAGTACTTTCTGTCTTGCAGTTCTTGCATGTTATGCAGCTTTGCACAATTACCTCATTGTCAGGTAGAAGTAAAGATAGAATCAGATGCTTTGGCTGGATCTCGCCCACATATGTGAAGGGATGCAGAGACAAAACAACATGGTAAAATAGACTGGAATACAACATGAACGGTACTCTGTGCACGTTTTTTTGAAGTTTCTCACGTGACTCCAAAAGTTGTCCACCACTTTGGATGTGATACAACCTTAGCTGGGTTCCTGGGAGTTACTGGGTGAAATCAGTTGCAAAGAAGTTGCTGCAGCAGAAACTTCCTAGTGATTGTTTTTGGTGGCGAGGGCTGCCTGTAGTTTTCATTGGTTTTCTGCAAACAGTCGCTAACACAGTACCACAGTAGTGGTAAAACTAAAAGAAAAAGTGCGTCACAAACCATTTTTCCTTCACAGCCGGTGCGACTTACGCCCGTGTGACTGGGCCCTTACTCACTCGATTCTACATTGTCATCAAAAGTGTGGCATGTTTAAAATGCTGGACAGGTTAACCTCATGTGGTTATTGGTCACGTATCTGCAAAACCCTAATACAAATGGGCAACAGGAATGGTTGACAGCCCCCTGGTGGCCATTAGATAAAGTGCAGGTTTAAGTCACTTCTATGTTGGTTAAATTGTGTCCTGAAATGTGAACTTTAGATTTTGATTACACAACTATAAACTTGAGTTAAACTGCAAAATGTTTGCTTTAATATTAGATTTAATAAAGCTGATAGATTAAGAAGCTTGGAAAGAAAGGGACTGAACTTCTTTAAAGACACTTCACATCTCATCCAAGAGACTTCTTCAGCTCTCAAATTAAATGTGGAGACTCTAAATACCTAGATAGACACTGATTGTATCAACATTCCTTTGTCATATTTGGATGAAATACAAACAAAAAAAGTGTTACTGTCAGTGCTCACAGCGCGTTCTAGAAACCTTGTCCTTGGTAATCGTTTGGTAGGTAGTTCTTAGGTAAAAGAAATATTTCCCCTTAGATGCAGTCCTGAAACTGCAGCCTCCTCTACTGCAGGAACATGCTACTCAGAAAATGTTTCTTTTCCCTGTTGAGAATCTCTAACCTTGTGGTTTGGGGTGGTAAGGAAGTAGAAATAATGTTTCCTTTCCCTCTGGATCCATCTTGCACAGTAGGAACCTAAATATTCAGACTTCATGATAATTCCCCCCTAACTGTCTCCCCTACAGTTGGACCATCTGCGGTGCAGCGACTGGATAGCTCCACGGTGAGAACCTACTCCTGCTGAGAGGAGGAAGAGAGGGACCTTAAACTGTACACTGTATGTAACACAACACAGAATCTCGCCCTGTTTAATGCACAGCTTTCCTCAGAAGCACTTAAAACAGATACTGGATGAAAGAGACGAGGGCCATATTTCCCCCCCAAGATAAGCATATTTGTCTGGTCGGCTTGGCGAGGCTCTGCGGTGTTTTGGCCAGGTAGCTGTGATAAGGTGATAGGAGACAGCAGGGCATGCAGGGAGCTGTGGTCCCATCCTGATGTCTCCCCTTTAATGTCTGTCCAAAAAAGATGAGTCAGTTATGGTCAAAGCTTTAAAAATCAGCTTTTCAGATAAACAAGGAGCGTCTAACACAGAAATTAGTTAACAAAGTTCATTTACATGATTATGACTGTTCACGGCTGCCGTAGAAGGCCTTATGAAACTTATCCAGACTTCACAGATTACTAAGTGAGCTTGCCCTACTCTCCTATCCAACTGCTTTCTTTGTCCTGCCAGGTGCAATGAAAAACTGTAATTTCTCTGAAGTATTTTCTTTGATTTGGGATGCCATCTCACTGTGCCGTCTTTCTGCATCTGCACCACAGAGACGTTCCCTCACAATTTAACTAGCAACCAGATGCTAAAAGCTGAAAAACAATTTTTAAGATTCCAGTTTCCCAAACAATGAGACATTAAACATAATTATGTCTTGCTAAAAAAAACACAAAAAAAAAACAAGAGAGAGTCCTTAAAAACAGTTAAAAATTGTTGAAATGAGTCGGTAATCATAAAACTTTACAAGACCTCAGCTCAATGTTTACTAACGAAACAACGTCCTAATATTTGAACTTGTGTCTTCTTGAATCACCTCTGTGACATAGGCTGTCATCAGTGCATTTACACTGATCAGCCACAACATTAACATTAGAGAAGTAACACTGATCATCTTTTTGCAATGCGGTTGCAAACCTTTGTCTCTACACTGCTGTAAGACCAAGCAAACTGAGCAGGATGTTCCAAAACAAGCCTGATTCAATAACCCCAAGGACTCAAACATTTTACTACCAGGCACAACAGGACATCCCCAAAGGTCAACTGTCCATGACCTGACAGGTCAGAGCAGATTTGTTGTAAGATTAGGAAGGTGGTTTTATTGTTGTGGCTGTACCAGTTCAGGCATTTCAGTCATGCAATAAGGACTAAGGTTAAAGTGAAATAAGTGTGTAGGGAAAGGTAGAGCACAGCAGAGGGGGTTGAATCAATGAGGGAAAAGGTGCTGTGTTATAACTATAATAAGATCATTGTGCAGGCAGTTTCTAATGCTCTCACCAGCTTGTTATACTCCTACACAGCAAAAAAAGTAAATGATGCAAAGTTCAGAGCATTTCAGAAACTGGGGATACTGTACCAGAACGATACAGTAAGACATTTGCATACCTTTGCAGGCTTCTGCATTTCAGGAGCAGTATTTACTGAAGGTGCAAAACTTGATAAAATATTTACCTACTTACTTTTTGGGGGGATTTGTTTAGTAGCAACATTAAACCTCCTCAGTTTGAAGTTGCAAAGCAGTAAAGCATGAAAACATCCGATGGGAGTGAAGAGTTTTATAGGCGCTATACAGCAGCAGACCTGTCATTATCTGCTGCTGTGTTCAGTTATGGCTCTGCTGTGCGCTGAGCCGCACTTTAGAACAGCTTACAGCCCAAAACACTGTTGTTGAAGTTGTGTGGCTGAGCTGAAAGAACGCAATGAAGCCTGTCAATAAACTGAGTGCATAAAAAAATGTGTAGAAGAAGACTTTAACACCATCCATTAAGCAGACAGGGAAGTAATTAATCATTATGCATAACTTAGTTACCTCAGCTATGTCACATATGTAAATGGGGCTGCATAAAATAAGATCAGGCTCTATGAAACTGCCGGTACCAGATGATCAATATTTACCTCTTAAAGCTGAAAACTATGTTTCCAGGGAGCCTCGTGTTTTATTAACAAGAGCCAAATTCCCAGTCATTGGACTTTTGTGCTGGTTCTTTGTATACAGGTTATATATGTATGCCAGTTAGAACGTGGGAGGAAAAAAAACTGCATCTTGGGCACCTGACTCAGTCCACTGTGGTGAATCTAGTCTGCTCTAGCTTCATATTTCTATTTGCTGGACTTTAACTCCTATCCCCTTTAGTTTGCAAGGGGCAGCCAATGAGAACATAGTCAAACAGAATTTTTTACAGAATTTGTAGGAGGGGCTTGTCAAGGGTTTCCCCAGAGGGCGAAAGCAGGCTGCACATGAGCCTACGCTGTATTTATTGGTGATCAAATATTCTGATTTCCTGTCGGCAATCCTTGCCTTGCCATTAATTCTCATCTGTTCCCAATTGGAAGAAACCTGAAAATACCCCTGGGGCTCCTGTGCCTGAGTTGACCTCATTAGTTTTTCTAATCTGTTATCCCCATCTGAAATTGAGCATTTAGATCACTCTGAAGTATGAATTTTTGCCTCACAGGGATTACTTTCATACACTCATTTCATGAAAAATTGGCTATATTTAATATAAGAATCTACAATTTTAACAGAAAATATGGGGGATTTTAAGAGGTCCCTTTGAAAGTTCTTTTAAAGGCTGATTCATTAAAATAAGGATGCCACTAAATATATCTGAAAGCATCTTTATCCATCTTGTTTAGCTGATACCTACAAGAAAGGTCAAAGGTTCACCTCGAAACATCGAAAAATGGGGTAAAAATAACTAAGTGCTCTCTCATTAAAATTTACTCACTGTTTCCCCTTAAGGTGCAGTTCTGAAAGGAGACTAATTAGTGGAGCTGCTGGATGGGTGAAACCTGCTGAGGAGTGAACCATTCTGACACGCACTGCCAAGAAGCCCTGCTCTCCTCTCTAACACCACCCCCACATCCACAACCCCTTTTCGTCCCCTATAATGTGGGCACCAGACGCCGGTGCTAAACTGTCCTGCAGGCTGTCCCATTTCTACCTTTTACATGTACAGTTACTTGTCAAAGCATAATGTACTGTGTATTTCTTCTACAGGAGATGTGTAGGTTATCTGTAAATTAATATAAATATGCCATTTTTAATATATACATATATATATATATGCACACACATAAATATATATATATATGCACACACACAAACACATGTATAAAAAGATATTCAGTTTGTGCAAAAAAAAACAAACAAAAAAAACCCCATCTCTGCCACCTCATTTAGTGGACCATAGATTACTATATGCTGCTCTTAACATATTACCCCATCCCTCTAGATCATTTTGTACATATGGTTTTATTTTTTCATTGTGCTGCTGCTGATGATGATAATGATAATTATGACGATGATGATCCTGTGCTGCACCATAAAGTGAGAGGAAGAGACTGGATGTTGTGGCAAAACACACCCTCTAGTGGTGGGGGAAAAAAACAACTTCTAGTCCCCATTCTAGCAACTACGTGATCCTTTCTTATGGACTCATTTTTAAAAAAAGCATTTTGAGGGGATGTGTCGACACGCAGGAAAAACATGACAAGCACTTTCTTTAAAAAAAACAAAAAACAAATAAAAAACAAAAACGCATCAACTCAACGGACTATTTAGTAGCCAAGGACAAAATAAAAGAGACGCCGATGCTCTCTGAAGTCGCACAAAACTTCCTCTCAGAGATCAAAGGGGGGAAAAAAGAAGAGGCAGTGCGTCATACATAGAACATGTCACTTGTTGTACTGTATGTTTCGTCAGGCGATGCATTTACACAAAAAGGACAACTACACTTTTAGCCGAGCTGGCCTTCTCCCCCCCTCCTCCCTCCTTTCAGACAAACAGATGAAATAACTGAAAGACAGACTGCTTTAGCTCATAGTGTGTGTAGAGTGTATATGACCATGTTGAAGTGAGGTGACTTAATGATAAAACAAACAAACAAAAAAAAAAAACCCTGTTGCTTGCTGTGACTTACATTTGGTGTAATCGTTAACGCTTTTTCTGTCAGTTTTCACAGGGTGACCTGCCGTGCTGCCCTGTTATCTGTCTTTTAGTTATTTCCGACGGACGACTCAAAATCAAGTCTTAAAAGCTTTTAATTTTTCATTTTAATTTCTTCGATTTGCACGAACAACAAATCGCTTTATTTTGTGTCCTGTCCCCCCCCCCCCTCCCCCTTTTTTTTTATTTTTATTTTTATTTTTTTTACTACTTCTTGTACTTTGGTCGAAACAGTGGTGAGCAAACAAATTTTCATTGTCAATAAAACAAACAAAAAAAAAAGAAAAATACTGTCAATGAGTCTTCATTATTTTTCATGAATAACAAAGCCATACTTTGCATTCACATTATTATGTTGTTTTCAATACATATACAAAGGGCAGAACAATTTTATGTTATAATGAATATGGCACCTGTATTCTGTAATGTAACCCTGTTTTGCATGAATTGTTTTTGATTTCCAGTTAGTTTGGGTTTTCTCATTTAATTTGTATTGTTTGAAAATGTTTAGTTTTAGGTTAGTTTCTATTAGTTTCAGTGTTAAATTTGTATGGAGGGCATATCCTCGGGGCAAGATTTAGGAAAATTTGTATGTTTTTGTTCACAATCATTTCAGCTTTTATTTTTTCAAAAGTCTAGCTTTGAATTTCAGTCAACTTTTTCACCTCTAGTTGTAGTTTTAACTATAATAACATTCATCAAAATGTTAATAATTTGATTCTGATAACACAGGGTTAGTCATTCAGTTCGATCTCACAGCCTGAAAGTGCGTTAATTGGACGGACTTTAAAAAAAAATTATACACACACACATATAGTAGCAGTATAGGGGGCTTGTTTACAAGCTGTTGTTTTTTGTGTGTGTGTCATTTACTTTTTGTTCTGTAGTAAAAAATATTTCCCCCTTTTATGGTATTGCTCCCCTTTTTGTCATGCCTTTGTGAGAAAAAGCACCACAAAATGCCAACTCGGCAGCCAAAATGTATCCAAAAATCAAAACAAGAACAAACAACACGCCGTTCCAGCTAAAGCTGTTCATTCATTTGGATTTAGCCTTTGTTAGTAACATAAAGTGACTACATTAACAAATGCTAAATGCTTCATATGACGTTTTTGTTCACTCCCTTGCATTAAACACACAGGTCTGCACTTTAGTTGCATTACTTTTGTTTCATGACTGATAGCCAGAATCATAAAAATGATTATTCAGTTATTTCTAGATCTAACTGTATGATCCATTCAAAATAGAAATATGAATCCACTTGTGTGGATCTGGACTGGTTTCCAAAGGCTAGACATCAATGTCTACCTTTTCTTAATTTAGAAAACAAGAAAAGTTTCTTATTTCACTGAGAAATTGTGCTCACATTTGCAGCACTTTGTGCGTAGCATGAGCATTTTTGCACACTTATTATTAATGGAGTGACTTTTGTGTTGCCAGAAACTGCTTAGACTGTCCTGTTGGCATCCCACTGATGAACTCAGGCTGCACCGTGTCTGGACGCTCTCTCTATTTGCTTCTCGATGTCTTTAAACACCTCCGGGTCCTCAATAGTTGGAGAGATCTGTGGAAAAAAAAAAAAATCTTAACATGTGTAAAATAAGGAGGGGATGTTTTTCTCATTTTCATTCATTATTTTAATATGGCATTATTAGTTCATTAGAAGTATATAACCAGTTTTGCATTAAATATAAATTGAAGTTTTTGACCTTACATTATATTTTGCATTTACAGTGATGGCTATAATTTCAGTTTGATCTTTTTCCTTGCAGGTACCAGAATAATAACATGATTTTCCATTGCAGATGTAACCATGATCATTCCATACACATTGCAGTTTGTCGCTTATTCTAGAGTTGTGCTCAAGTTAATTAAAGGTTAAAAGCTACAGCCAGCGCGAGTCTGGCTGATCTATGGAGGGCAAAGGCGTTGAGCTTGGAAGGCCGCACGCGCTTACACAGCACTTATAAGATGTTATTCTTGGTGATTTTGTGCTTAGTCATGTTTTAATATGTTTTAAGTAGAAGTAGCTGATCCAGCAATATTCATTTAATATTATATACTTGATTTAGAGCAATACACACTGATGGTCTGAGTAAATGAAAGAGTCCTTGTAGCTGCCATGTTGTGTCTTAGCAGGGTACAGACGGTTCCAGGAGACGGGGGCAGTCAGCGTCTGCCCTCGGGAAGGAGACAATGTTATTCTTTGTGTTAAATAAAATTGTCAACATTGATTGTATTGCACCTGTCACTACGCATGAAGGGGCGTTCTAATACCCTGATTTCATAAAACTATGGTGATGTGTTTTTTGAGACGAGATCTGAGACCGTCTGCATACAGTGTCCATCTCCCACGTGTGTGATCATTAAATCATCGTTTGACTCAACCCGACCGGACCAGTGTTGTTATTATGGGTTTTTTCCTCTGGTGTCCATCCCCAATATTTTGAACCTTAACATTTTGGGGGCTCGTCCTGTGATATTGGGGTGGATGTGCGAGGTGTGGACGGTCTGAGGTGGTCGAGCGGACAGGCACGGACCAGGGATCTGATGTGAGTGAGTGAGCTTCCCGGGTGCATCTAAAAGGTAAGGCACTGCCTGTTGAGTTGATTCCCAAATTGTGCCAAATTGGGCTGCATTAAATTAAAAGTCTACTCACTGACGTTGCTGGTGGGTGTCTGTTTTGATTTTGATGAGAATCACCGTGTGTTATGCAGTTAAAGTTGCTTAAGAGTATTTAATGAAGTTGAAGAAATATGAACGTAATAATGTTGGGTTTGAGTCCCTGGATATTGAGTTAAAGGCTCAGGTAGTTTGGTAGGGAATTGGTCATGTTGTTGGTTAAAGTCCAAATTGGTTATAAGTGTGGTCCTGTGTGATTATAAGTGAGGGTTGGCTCCATTGACCTCTAGGTGGCACTTGCCTTAGTCAGACTCTTGTTTTAGGGTGTTGACTGTTGTTTCAAATTGTTACAAATTATTATAGGACGGCACCAGAAGTTGCTAAGAAGCGCATAGCCCGGAGGTTACGCTCCCTCCTGGCCGTGGACGCGCGGTCTTGACCTGTCGGCGAACAGGGTTAGTTCAGTTTGGCTTAACTGTGGGGTACAGGGCATCCCGGAATCAAGCTAGGAGTTAGAGTCTCCTCACCGTTTTAAACGGTGTCATGTGCTTTTTTGGATACTGTTAAATTGAGTTAGGGATTTTAGAAATTAGGTCAGAAACTGTTCCAGAAGTAACAGATACTGTTTAATTGATTACAAAAAAGTTACCTTTCTTCGGTTGGACCCGTTATGGTTAAATTTGTCGAAATTGTGTAGGTGCTCTTTAGAAATTAGGTCAGAAACTGTTCCAGAAGTAACAGATACTGTTCAATTGGTCGTAAAAAAGTTATCTTTCTTCGGTGAGACCCGTTATATTAAATTTGTCGAAATTTGTTAGGTGCTGAATCTGTCAGGCCTGTCAGTGATTGTAAATATAAGACGTCTTTTGTAATATAAAATAATAGAATTTTGTCTGAGCTTTGTGTGACCCTGTGTGTGACGAGAGCGCACTGCAGCGCTGCGAGCTATTTTTAGACGGTGTGTGAACATGCAGATGAGCTGGTGGCAGGAAGGAGAACGGAGCTTCTTCACTTCCTGCCCAGAGTGTGTGAGCCTTATAAGCAGAAGGCTTTTTATTGCTGAAAGCTTGTAAATAAGCTGCTGGCTTTGATGTTATAACAATGTAAATAGTTTTTGATTTAAAAAGAGTGGTTTAAATAATTTTCAGACACACCTTGCAAATGTGCTTATAATGAGTTGGCACTCGGCCTTTTGAAGGTCAGAAGCTTCGTTCGGCGTGACTGTCCGGACTGATAAAGTGTAGTAAATGCCTTGAGTGCAGAGGGCTAAATGCAAACAAGCTTACACACACATAGGTTATGATTAGAATAGGTCCCTAGAAGGCTTTTGAATGTTTTAAACCAAGTCTGAATCACTAGAAGGTTATTAGTTAATTACAGTTGATTTATGTAATATAAAAAGCATTTAAGACTGAGTAACTTCAGTTTTTGAGGAGGATAAGAGAGTGTTCCTAGATCAGAGTAAGTTGCTGTAAGTCAGTTGAAAATAATTTAATTAAATCCTAAACATTTTATACTGATAGCATAACTGATTTTAAGCTATATTTTGAGCAAGTAGCAAGCATGACAAAACAAATTTCCCACGTGTGGGACTAATAAAGGTTATCTTATCTTATCTTATCTTAAGTAAAGTTCATGAAGTTTTCTGAGCTGCCATGACACAGAGAAAGTGGAGTGTTTCACCCTGAAAGGATGAAATGATGCTCTGCCTTTGTAGTCAAGTTCAAACATAGGCCGTAAATAAATATGAGCCACTAATAAGCGTGACATAATTAATAACTTCAAACAATAAAGCATATTGAGTGAGTGACCCAGATAACAAAATTTATGAGCACGCAATAAAGTGGACCTGTTAGAACCCCTTTGACATTTGTCCCTTCAACAATAAATGATTATATTGTGTCCCATGCATTAAACAGTCCCATTTAACACAGATAATTTCCTATTTATATAAAATATAAGCAAACATGGCAGCGCTGCATTCTGTCACTTGTTGTATAAAAATTACTGAAATGGAGGGTTTGCTGGGGGTCAGCTGTGAGTGTCACGTTGTCGCACATGAAGGTGATGCACCTTATGAGATGACAGTGTGGTCTGAGATTGAGGTGCATGAATTAAATACCTATGTGCAACGTTGTCTTCTCCTATTTCGAGGCTTAAAGGAGATAACTGAGAATGAAAATGATCCAAATTGGGTGCCTACAGACGCGGCTCATTTTGCCTATGCTACGATAGAACACGGTGAATTTGTCACTTTGTGAGCAAACATGATATTGCTTTGGGGCAATTTTCTGAGAAAAATTTAAGGCTGTGTGAATGAATTCGAGCTGTGTTATTGTTTTGTGCCCCGAGGTCAATATGTAGTGTGTATGATATTATAACATTTATATTACAGAGTGAAAAGTGGTCATTATAAGTGAATATTGAAAGAGGCTTGGTTAAGTCTTGACACACTGCGTTGGCTGTGTGTCTTACCAAGCAGATCACAAGGAGACAGTGACCCTTGGAGGAGTGAAAGTAATTGTGAAACTTAACAGGCAGACGCTGCGGGCTGACCCAAAGGGAGGAGCCGTATAACGTCACAAAAAGGGAGGTAAGCCTGTGTTCTAGGATAATGGCTGACGGCCCGAGCATGACACCTACTGGGCACAGAGGCTATAAGCCTCTGAAGGAGCAGCAGGAACAGTTAAAAAGAGCCATTCATTTAGCTTCTCCTGGATCATCAAAATTAGCTGAGAAGGAATGCAAAGCAATGGAAGCTGAGCTAAGCAAGCTTATTGCTTCCCAACAGAGAGGGCTGGATGACAAAATAGCCCTAAGTCTTGTGCTCAAAATAGAAAGAGAGAGATGTGAGCAGCAACTGGAACAACTGCAAACCGAGGCAGAGAAACGTTCAATTAACTGGAGAATTAACCAACAAATCAAGAAACTACAGCAAACACATGCAAAGTGTTGCAAGTGGATGTTCTTGTGGAACGGAGCATCTTCCTGGATGGAGGAGGATGACACAGCTGAAACAGAAGATATGGAAAGCATAGTGGAGGCTTTGAAACAACTGAAAAAGCAAAATAAGAAGCTGGAAGACCAAATGAAGAACTGGATTCCAAAACCAGGAGATGCTAACAAGTATCACACAGCAGAGATTCTTCCTTGGGCCACATTAACATCTAATGCTGTAGGACGACAACATGTCATGCCTGTAATGACCCTAAGGGGAGGACAAGTTCAGGGCCCAGATGGACAGACGGCAGCGGTTGTAGGAGGAGTAGCTGATGTTGAATACACCAGGGCACCACTGGTGTTTCATAACGAAGGGCCTATGACAGTTAAATGTCAGTCCCTGAGTGGGGGAGGGAAAGTGATAACATTAGCCGCAGATGAAGGCTTGACTTCGCCTTCCTGTTCACATGAGAGAGGAGACAGGCCAGAAGCCGAAGCATCAAGAGAGAGCCTGCCAGACCATACTGGAGAAGCGGATCGGACCCCAACAAACGAGGAAATGATTTCACCGGTGGAAAGGATAGCACAACCGGCTTTCATCGAGCTTCCAACACCAGCAAGAGAAGAGCAGGCCCATACCAGCAGGTCAAAACACTCCAAAGCAATGGCCAAGTCAGACACATGGGCAGGAGAAGTATTCGGACGAATGCTTGAAGACCCACAAGGGCTATTGGAAGTATTAAATACGCTGAAGACCGTAAAGGACAAAATGACCAAAAGCATGGCAGAAGAGGAGAGCGACAATGATTCATCTACCTCAGAGGAGGAAGATAACGACAGAGGAGGAGTCGCGTCAGAACCAAGTATAGCCAGGAATCTTAGGTCGAGACAGGTGAAAAAAGAGCAGGGACAGAGGAGGCCTATTTTTAAGAGTTTAAAAGGCAAGGGAAAATTGGGACAGTGTAAAACTGTGACCAAAGCAGAAAAAGCTGCGGGCACTCATTATAATTTGCCTTTAGTGGCTGGTGCAAAAAATGAACCAGTGTACCGCGCATACAAAGTAAGAGATTTGGAGGCATTGGTTAAACAGCTTCCACCTATAACTGGAGGAGGAGCAAGGTGGTTGCGTGAATTAGGCAGGCTAACAGAAGGAGAAGAGCTTGCGATTGGTGATTTTCGCGCCATTTCTGCGCGGTGTATGCTCGGTGGTGGGCTAGCAGATGTAGAGGCCATAGCTCGCACAACTCGCTATGCAAATGATTTGCCTTATCATGAAGTGCAATGTGCTTTGTCTGACGCAGTCCGTGAAAAGTACCCAACCCCTAACACAGGAGCCATACCTAAAATAACTTGGGACCCCCAAAACACACCTAGAGAGTTTTTAGAAAAAGCCAGAGATCAGTGGTTGTTAGAAACAGGTACCCATCCGGGTAGGGAAGGTGAGCATCGGGCGTGGTTTCGCTCAGCGGTGCTGGCAGGGCTGCCAAATCAGGTCATAGAAGATCTACAGAAAAACCCAGATTTTGCCGTAGCAGATTCGGTGCAGTGGGAAAGACACGTCTCACATTGTTTACAGCTGGAGCAGGACAGGGCGAACAAGCAGAAAAAAGAGTTGGAGGAGGCACAAGCGTCTCTACTCAAACTACAGTTGGCGGAGGCCAGAAACAAAGCCTGCGAAAAGAAAAAAGAGGAAAAAGAAAAAACAGAAAAAATGATGATAGTTGCGATCCAGCCTGGTCCTGGGCCTGAATGGCCAGATAGTGGCCCGGGTCCCTGCACTAATGACGGATGGCCCGCCAATGCACCAAGGCAGAACCAACCCACAGGGAATTGGGGAACCGGTGGATCGTACAGAGGGCGTGGTGGCTCAGCGGAGGGAGTACTAAGAGCTCGTGACACGGGGAATCTCAGCAGTGTGCCTTGGAATGTCTGTTGGAATTGTGGAGCAGAGGGTCATTGGAGCAAATATTGCCCAGAACGTCGTCAGAACAATCAAAGAAGAGGCTACCAATCCCAGGCACGTGGAGCTCCGAGAGCAAGAGATGGCTATAGGGGAGCATATCAGGCCCCAAACCCGAGTGCAGCACCAGCCGCGCAGTATCCGGTGGCTGACTGGAGGGAGGACCAGTACTGAAGGGACCCGGAGGGACAAAACAGCATGGAAATGGCAGATCCCATGCTGTTAATGACTGTGGAAGGGACAGAATTACCCTTCTTAGCGGACACTGGCGCAACCTATTCAACCTTGAGAGCAGCACCAGACAGTGCAAAGTTGTCCTGCCACACAGCGAACGTGGTGTGTATTTCCGGGATCCCAACAACTCTGCCAGTGACTGACCCAGCTTTGACAAAGCTGGGCAAGCAGACTTTGAAACACAACTATGTGGTGTCATCGCAAGCGCCAGTAAATCTCATGGGCAGGGACCTGCTCGTGAAGTTGGGCGCCACAATCACATGTTCAGCAGATGGATTATCTGTGACTCTGCCAGGGGGCCAGCATTTTCCGTGCCTGGGAACAAATTCAAAGACTCAATATCTGCTTCAAGACTGTGAAAGAGCAAAAGCCGACATCTACTGGGGGAGACTAGTGAAAGAGGATGTTCTGAGGCAATTTCAGCTGTGGAGACCCTGGATAATGAGCTTGGCAGTTTACCTCCCTCCGCGCGAACCTTACCACGTGTCTTTGTTTTATGATAAAGATAGTGACGACACCTATCGTGAATTATTTCAGTCTGATCTTGAGGGTCAGACGTGGAATGTGCAAACACATGACATCTACATCGGACCAGAAGGTGTAGCCGCGGCTGTGAAATTAACTGATGAACAACTGCCTTGGTACAATGTGGAAGAAAATTCAACCCCTCACATTACATTGGCGGTCCACCAAGGTCATGGTGCAGGTGATCTGGGTCCAATGGTCAGGCGAGCACTGGACGACACAGGGTGGCAAAGAACCCAAATTCCTAACTTATCTTATGCTCCAAATTGTAAAACCTATCGCATAACTTGTGCCTGTGATGACACAGTGATCTTGGAACATAAAGAAATTTCAAAAACACATGGTGAGGAGAGAGTAGATCATTCTGATGCAGTTGCTAGATTGTCGAATCTGCCTGACAGTCTATGGTCAAAAGGGCCCACGGATGTTGGCCTAGCTAAGTGTCCTCCTGTCTTGTTCCAGCTGAAATCAAACACACCAATCAATAGACCACAGTATAAACACAAACCTGAAGCAGAGGAAGGAATTACAGAAACAATAGAAGGCCTGTTAAGGGCCGGGGTGTTAGAGCCCTCTCACTCACTGTGGAACACACCAATTCTACCAGTGGAGAAACATGGAACAGGAAAATACCGCATGACACATGATTTGAGAGCCATTAATGAAATATTACTCTCTACCACTGCACCAGTACCAAATCCGTACACAGCTTTATCAGCTATCACATGTGGCCAAAAGTGGTTCACGTGCATTGACCTGGCAAATGCATTCTTTTGTCTTCCTCTGCATGAGTCATTCAGAGACATTTTTTCATTCACATACAGAGGCCAACAACTCGGAGACACACGGTTGCCACAAGGCTTTGCACTTTCTCCAGGCATTTTCATTAAGGTGCTTAAAGAAGCCCTGTCGTCATGTCATTTGCCTGATGATTGTACATTAATACAATATGTTGATGATCTTCTCATTGCAGCCCCGTCAGCAGCGGATTGTACAGCGGCGTCGTTCGTTGTGTTGAATAGGTTGGCGGAATGCGGCTTTGAAGTAAGTAAAGACAAGCTGCAGTTAGTTCGCCCTGAAGTGACCTTTTTGGGCCGGGTAATCGCACACAAATCAGTGGGTTTGATGAACACACACAGAGACCAAATTCTGACACACCCAAAACCGCGAACTGTGAGAGAAATGCTTTCTTTTCTTGGTTTAACAGGTTACAGCAGGCAGTTCATTCTGGATTATGCAGGTAAAACTGCCCCTTTAAGGGGCCTAATGAAGCAAGTTGGCGTTCGACACCTTAAGGCTGAGCTGCCTTGGACGCCTGAAGCTGAAGTCGCATTTATTAGGGTAAAACAGGATTTATAAAGGGCCTAAGATTTAGTCACACCCAACTATGATGAGCCATTCTAATTGGATGTTTCTGAAACAAACTCAATTGTGAATGGAGTGTTGTTTCAGAAAAAAAGGGGGGGGGGGGGGGGGGTAGAGATGTGCTCATGTATGTAAGTGTAAAACTACATCCAACAGAAGCAAAGCATCCTACATGCACACAACATGCAGCAGGGGTCGCTAGAATTATCCAAAAAAACAGCACATGTAGTGAGAGAACACCCACTAAAAATACTTACTACACATAGCATAGTGGCATACGTGAATTCACAAGCATTTTGTATGTCACCACGGGCACAACAGAGACTGAGCAAAGTCTTAGAGGCCCCAAATTTGATGACTGCGCCAAAAGAGCACAGATTGAGGAAAAGATTAGAGAGGACCTGAAGGCCGAACCCATACCGGGAGCTGAGGACTGGTTCACCGATGGATGTTGCCACCGAGACGAAGGAGGACTGAAAGCAGGGTGTGCGGTGGTTTGCAGAGTAGAAGGAGATTATCAGGTCAGAGAGTCAGGAAGGATTGAGGGAAAGCAGTCGGCCCAGAGAGCTGAAGTGATAGCCCTAGCTCGAGCTTTGAGACTAGCCAAGAACAGGAGAGTGAACATCTACACCGATTCGGCATATGCGTTTGGAGCAGCGCAAGTGGAGCTGCCTCAGTGGAAAAGAGCAGGATTCAGAACAGCAACCAATGCACCTATTTCCCACAAACATGAAATGGAGGAACTGGAAAAAGCCTTGGCTGACCCAGAGGAGGTGAGTATTATAAAATGCAAAGCTCACTCCCAAGGAACCAGCATGGTGGAAAAAGGAAACCAGAGAGCAGACGAAGCCGCGAAGGAGGCCGCAGGCTACAAAGGACGGAGACAAATGATACAGGTAACTCCAGAAGAGGAGATATCTGTTGACCTGATTGAGGAAGTCAAACAGGCCCAGGAGGAGGCATCCCCAGAGGAAAAGGGGGTGTGGAAAAACAAAGGAGCCTGGCAGGATGGAAATTTGTGGAGGGGGCCAGACGGGCGCCCCGTGCTGACAGCCAAAATGGCAGAACAGAAGGTGGATGAAGCCCACGGACTCGCCCACGTGGGGATAGCCCAGATGGAGAGAAACTTGTGTCATTGGTGGCATCCTGAGCTGCAAACAGGGAGACAGTTTCCGGCACCTTGGACGGTGGGCTCGGTTGAACGGGACAAAAAGGGGAACCGGTCCCACGCAGACTACTGGAACGAGTTAAAGGCGCTTGTGTCCAGTTTCACAAAACAGGCGGCTGGTGAAGGGCCCACAGGAGAAGGAGAGGTCCCGGACGCGAAAACAGTGTGGCTGAGAGTCATCAAACGCAAGTGGAAGGAACCCCGCTGGATTGGTCCATACGAGGTATCGGCTCGGACGGCGACAGCAGTCCAACTGAAGGGGAAAGGCGACACCTGGTATCACTGGACGCAGTGGGCTTGGTGGGGAAGGATCAATCTCCACCCAACACAGGTGAAATTGAGAGGCAGAATAAACCCTCACACCTGTGCAACGGGCCGACCGGTGGTCTACCCGGAAGGTCGAAGAAAGAAGAGCAGCCTAGGAGGAGATCGCCGCGCCAACGAAAAGGAGCGGTACCACACTGAACACCTAGAACAAGAGAGAGGCTCTGATAAAGGGCTTTGAACTTTTTACTACACCATAACATTCACATACCACCATGCCATCACAACAATTAGACACTGGTGATGAAAGAAGAGTTTCAAAAGCCATCACAATGTTAAAAATTATTATGAGTTTGATGTCAATTATGTTGCTAATCATGGCTATTTGTTTTTTGATTTGTTTGTTGCAGACCGACCCGGGAAACCAGTCTGAGCACGGAGGCCATGCCAGTCCGGCGTTGTTTGATACACCAATTACATCACGCGTGATCTATAGTGATTTAAAGCTGCGGGCAAGAGTGAAGCGCGAGGTCTCTGGTAAAAAGGATGAGTGTCTCAGCACATATGGTGGTTTAGAATTAGATTATGTTATTGGCCCCACAATTTCTTTTATGTTTGATCTGTGTGATGTTGTTAATTGTAGGGACGTCGGCAGTGCCTGGAGGGGATATAATGTGTGGCTCTGTTGGGATTATTCAGTGAGTACGCACTGCGAGAGGGGAAATCGTCCATATGACAGCTGGTGCCGTAATTGGGACCAGGTAAGGGGTTACACTGGGCAAAATTGGGAACCGTTAGAACTAGGATCAGAAAACGAGCTTAAACTACAGAGGGATTTTAGCCCCTCTGGAAACGCGTTAACCTTATCATTGGGGAATTGGCATCGCAAACAATCTATGTATTTGGTTCTGGGGGTGGAAATAGCGGGGGTTGATCCAAAAGGGTTAAGAACGCAAGAACGTAGATAGGATCAATTATGTTCACTATAATGTACTGAGGCTCTCTAACCTCACCAGAGACGGCATGGAGGGGTTGGCGGAGCAGGTGGGTCCGACCTCGTTAATGGGAGTGCAGAATAGAATGGCCCTTGATGTTGTTAGCGGAAAAAAGGGGGCGTTTGTTCTATATTGGCCGATCAGTGTTGTAATTTTATTCCAAACAAGACTGCTCCAAATGTGTCGGTAACCAAGGCTCTGGAGGGCCTAAAGAGCCTTTCTGAAACTATGCATGATCACTCCGGTGTTGATAGTCCGTTGGAAGGCTGGCTGACCTCAGTGTTCGGACGGTGGAAGGGGGTTATCGCTTCGGTCATGTTTTCTTTGTCTGTTGTGGTGGGTATTATGGTTATTTGTTGTTGTTGTCTCATCCCTTGTGCCAGAAGAATGTTTAAAAGGTATGTCTGTGAGGGCAGTGGACCCTGGAGTCCTTACTCCAATGTCCATGATGCCAATGATGCATGTAGAACTGAATGTGTAGGCCAAGGGGGGAAACAACTGTTTGTGACCTCTGGATTCTCCAGAGGTCAACAGAGGGAATTGTAAAATAAGGAGGGGATGTTTTTCTCATTTTCATTCATTATTTTAATATGGCATTATTAGTTCATTAGAAGTATATAACCAGCTTTGCATTAAATATAAATTGAAGTTTTTGACCTTACATTGTATTTTGAACCTTAACACATGGAAAAAAAAACGTATAAGAATTTTGAAACTACCTTTTAAGTGGTTCATTTATTCTTTTTTCTTTTAATATATTTATTTTTGGAGTTTTTGCTTTTATTTTGATAAGTCAGTAGACATTTCCTTATGATGGGCACATTAATGAGTATTTTTAGCAAGTTAAAGATTCCTGCGGGTCTTTTGCTGTTACCCTTGTGTTCTTTTTTCTACCTTTTTCAGATGCACGCTCTCTTCTTGGTCTGATCTTTGCAATACACCCACTTAGTCCCCAGTTTTTTCCCCCCTTTGAAGACATTTTTGATATTATTATTTTGATATTAATGGTCTTGAAGCTGCCAGGTTTCTAGTCCAAAGCACAACTTTGATGGTGATAAATAGCACAAGTAATAGTCCAGAAATTTCACAGCGAGAGAGTGGGCGCTGTGTGTTCTTCCTCCTGCACAGTGAAGGCACAATGCATGAAAACAACAACAAACAGAATGTTTTCTGAGGAATCAATGCAGGAATCCTTGTCACACTGAAACGTTTTGTGCAGCTGAAAATTTTGTTGACAAATCCACCATATGAGGAGATATTCTCAAGTTATTCTCTCCTGGAGACTACTGAGACTGAAAACTCAAAAGAGCCACAATTTTGTTTTGAGTGAGTGTGTGGTTTACTAATGCACCATCGTCGCTCAAATTCTAAGTAGCAAAATTAGCATTACCATCTCCAGAGTTGCTGTAAAGCCTTTGCAAAAGCAAAAAAAAATTTCATTCAGAGATTTTATCCTTCAGCATCTACTTGTGTTTGATGATAATAATGCACTACATGTGTCCTTAACAGCTGAGTCTTACCTTGTAGGGCTTGCCATTGACCAGATTGGATAAAGAGGAGCGAGGAATCTTTCCAGAACGTGTCTTTGGCAACCCGCGGACAAAGAGCACTTTCTTAAAGGCAGCCACTGGACCGACGGTGTCTCTCACAAGTTTCACAATCTCATTCACGATCTCCTCTTCCGTTTTCTGCACACCTGAGACGTGTAGCGCAAAGCATAAAACGTTAATACCGCCAGGTAGTTTTATTTTATGCCCTAAATTCCTTGCAAAATTATGACACCCAGTGAGTATTCCTCACCATTCTTGAGCACACACAGAGCCAAAGGAACATGACCCTTCAGAGAGTCTTCTTGCCCTACCACAGCACAGTCTCCCACTGCAGCGTGCTGCAGCACTGACTGTTAAAAAAAAACACAAATTATAACCCTCAGAGAAACATTCGCATCCTCTTCATCAACACCTGTAACTGCTCTGATACCTCCTCCAGTGCTCCAGCAGAGAGCCTGTGGCCTGCCACGTTGATGACATCATCAGACCGGGACATGACGTAAAGGAAGCCCTCCTCATCCATAAAACCAGCATCCATGGTGTCGTAGAATCCCTTAAGTCACATTTGGATCAGATTAAAAGAGCAGCTTAAAGTCAATTCATCCAGACAGTTTAAACATCACTCATGTTTAAGGGCTACAAATACCTAAAGTTGATCTGCAATGCAACATGTCTAACACTAGAGGGACACCTCTTCCTATATTATTTCGGCTTGTCAAACTGTGGTCCACAAAGCCTCTGCAGCTGGGGTGTGGATAATACAGGAACAATTGTTTTGTTTTAATAAACAAACAACTGACTTTTTTGTTTTACTAAAATTCACTGTGGAGTTTGGGTGGGTGTTTTGCTTAAACTGTTCAAATAAATACAGGTTTTAAATCTTTTTAAGCTTTTTAAATGATTAATCCTGGAAAAGGTTCAAGAATCACTGAATTAGTCAGGGGTGCTGAAGGAGAATTCTTTATTGTCTTTATTATTCTGCTCTTTTGTGACTAATTTGACTATTTAAAAAAGGGAAATAGTCTTTTGCACTATACCGACAGTCACATATAAATTAATCCCAATGACTCGATGACCAGCGAGAATTTCTAAAGTAATTATGAAACAGCTTACTGGAAACTTTGTGAAGTAGAGTTTCTTGAACAGATCTTGATTCTGCCATAAAAACAATGCTGCCCCAGGTGGTAAAGGCAATCTTAAAGAAGAAGTACAAAATTAATTCAGATAATTGTATGAAAAAGTCCGATTCATGAAAGCTTCTATATAGCAACACAGATAAATTACCTAGATAAATTAATGATTTATTGTTTAAACTCAGAGAGTCAGTGTATCCAACGTTAAAGGGCAGTAAAGGGCTCGTCCTACAATAAAACTCAGCGTTTGTTTAAAAGTAATGATTTATTGTTTAAACTCAGAGAGTCAGTGTATCCAACGTTAAAGGGCAGTAAAGGGCTCGTCCTACAATAAAACTCAGCGTTTGTTTAAAAGTAATGATTTATTGTTTAAACTCAGAGAGTCAGTGTATCCAACGTTAAAGGGCAGTAAAGGGCTCGTCCTACAATAAAACTCAGCGTTTGTTTAAAAGGAGACAGGAAAGACCCAGTTCTTGAGCAAATGGCCCAATTTCCCAGGTTTTAAACTAAACAACCCTCTGCATGGGTTTATTCACTACAAGCAGAACATTTAAATTTATGCAACAATCCTGTAACAAACAAATTCCATTATGGTGTCTAAAGAATTTACATTTTACAGATTTTTAATAACATTTTAAACAACAGTAAGTCAGCCAATCACATAGTAGAAACTCAGAGGATTTAGGCATGCAGACATGGTCAGCACAATCTGCCGAAATTCAAAGAGAGTCTTAAAATAGTGAAGAAAAGTGGCTTTGAATGGTTGTTGCTGCCAACATGGCTCTGCTGCAACATTTAGATGGATGGGTGGAAATTTAGTTTAAACAACAAGCACAAAAGCGTGGATCCATCCTGTTGTGTATCAATGATTCAGGTCGACGCTGATGGTGTAATGATGTTAGGGATCTTTTCTTGGCACACTTTGAACCCTTTAGTACCATTTGAGCATTATTTAAATGTCACAGCCTACCTGAGTACTTATGCTGACTGTGTCCGTCCCATTATCGCCACAGTCTAACCATTTTCTGATGGCTGATGCAGGATAACGTGCTGCATCACAAAGCTTAAATTATCTCAAACTGATTTTGTATGCATGACAATAAGTTCAATGTACTCAAATGGCCTCCACAGTCACCAGATCTCAGTACGATAGAGCACTTTTAGTATTTGTTGGAATGGGATATATGGATGTGCAGCCAACAAATCAGCAGCAACTGTGAGATGCTATCGTACCAATATGGACTAAAATCTCTGAGGAATGTTTCCAGGACATTACTGAATCGATGCCATGAAGAATGAAGAGTTAAGGCAGTTTTTAATGCAGACGGGGGGGGGGTGAATAATTACCCTTAATGACTAAAAGATTCAAAGTCCACATTTCACTTGTGTACAAAGAGCAAATATATAATATCTTTAATGTCCGTGTCCAAGAGGCCCAGAAGAAAGAAAGATGAAGCGATAACTAAGCCACTCACGTTGCTGTGAACATATGCACCTGGCTTACCTCACCACAATATTTCCCAGGCTTCTTGGCTTCACCTCCTGCATGTTATCATCGATCACTGTGACTAGAGGAAAGGGAAAAGAGTGCATTTCAAATTCAGAGGTGGTTCTATCCCCCCGCTGGCAAACTGGAAGCACAAAAAGCTTAAACGTAAGACAGGGAATTACAATCAGAAGACACACTTTTGCCCTGATATCCCTCACGCTGTAATCGTGGGGGTAACACACTGAATACAAAGAGGTCATTTCTTACCATTGTAACCTGGAACCGGTTTGCCAGCTTGGCCTGCAGGTGGCGTGAGTGAGTTTCCCAGACCGATACAACTGGAAGTAATAGCTGAGCCAGTTTCTAACAGGATACAAAGAAACACAAGGATTCATGAAAAATTCATGAGTGAGGCACAAAGTTTTAGCCAAACCACAAGAGTTCTGGATATGTGGTGTAATGTAACTGTTTTACTGTCCTATATGAAAACCCTTTCATGGGGCACTGATCAAAAGAATCCGTGTGGCGTTGTGTTGCCTCTGTGAGCAGCGTTAACCTACATTGAACTAAAGTATGACAGCTCCTATGGGCTCTCCCCGACTCCACCACACAACTATGCTCCATTAACGGCAAAGACTTGCCTGGCAGGCCTGTTAGCCCACCCACCGAAGGAATAACAGAATCAATCCAGCTCAGTGGGGAAGATTACATCAGAAATCACACAGCAGCAGGCAAGCCCAGCATCTGTGCAGAAACAGTCCTCCCTTTTAAGTTGGTGGTTGAACATCAGTCTCCCGGCATAAATACGAGAAGAAAGTCCGCCTTCGTGTCTTCATTCTCACTGGCAGAGAATTTGCTTAAGTTCAGCTCGTGTTTCAGTAAAAATGCACACAACAGGTAACAGACAACACAGTTATTTCTATCATTTTCATCCGTCCATGTAAATGTTTTTTATTTTTATTTTATCTCTTTATACATGCTGTTTGCACAAAGGGCAAGAATAATCTTACAGAAGTTTAAGGAACTTATTATATTTTCTCTTTTTCCCCCCGGTCATACAGGCAGACACACACACTTAGAGTTTTGGAAAATGTTCTACATAGTTTTTTCATACACTTCCAACTGCAAATCTGTTTGTGAGGGGCAGCCAATCAGAACAAAGTTTGCTAGTGCTATAGTCACACAAGGGAATATAGTGGCTGGAGACTGCAGCGTGACCATTTGCGATCAGGACAGTAATTTAACGACAAAATTACATTAGCACTCGGAAATCTTGCACAATACTTCCATTTGAGTCAAGTCCAATTTTTCCATGAAGCAGACTGCAGATGAGTTGCACTCATCAGTACCGACTGCACAGACTGATTGTAATGTGTTGGGAATCTGCCAGCATTTATAAATAAGATGGAGATTATTTGCAAACCCTCCCTAATCTCGAACCGCAACCTGTGCAGTCACCACGCTATTGAAAGTGATTGCCCAGGAGCTTTTGGGTGCTGCATGCTCAACATCTTGGTGACCAATCACCAGCCAACCAACAATTTTGCCTAGCCACAAGGAGGTTGGCTTTCTACATCGATTGAGCAGCTAAAAGGAAAGGACCTCAAACCGCTTCGTCTGACAGTGGATGGAGCTGCGGACAGTACCAAAGCCCAGTATTATTTAAACGGTTAATCAAGCAAAGCTACTCTAGTAGAGTCCAAGAATATATTAGGTCCCATTTAAATTTGGCATTTTAGTGCCAACCAGAGCCTGAGCTTATTGGACCACTTTACAAATAAGGGGTTGCTAAAATGCCTCATATTTCCCATGACGAATATGTAAATGGATGCACAAGCTGCTTCACAAGGTAATGAGCCTACTCTATAGGAAGTGCACGTGGTATAAATATGATGCTTGTATCATACATATTTGATGGTCGTTAACATGCAAATGAATGCAGACAGGTACTCTAAAACCAAATCGGATCATGTCTTGAGCGGGGGAGGAGGGTAGAGCTGGTGGCAGAAATGTCTCGTCTTCTGAGGGAGCAAAAGGAAAATGGCAAAATATTCAAATCTGCAGGCCCGCTATGCAAATGACAAAATCAGACACACCCCCTCATTAAAGCCAGAGGGAAAACTACATTAACAGAGGACTTCGCATGGGTTACACATAGGGCTGCTCGATTATGGCAAAAATGATAATCACGATTATTTTCACTGAAATTGAGATCTCGATTATTTGACGATATTTATTTAACCCTTTAAGACCTACTATAGAACCAAGTCCACCAGAGCTTATATTATTTTTTTACATGTTGTAGTGCCATTTGTGGGAGTATTTCAAGTTGCTAAATAACTGTTATAGCCCATATTTTAATAATATGTATGCATTAAGTCCATAGTAACTACATTAATTGCAAAAAAGTGCAATAAACTACAAAAAAAAATTGAAAATCGTTTTTGTTTTGTTTACATACATTTCTACTTGGAGAAATTTAAGAGGTTTATCCCTCAAAACTTTAAATACAAAAAAGTTGCAAAAAATAGTTTACAACAACAGGAAACTTATTGTGAGTGTCTTCATAGTTTTATTTTGGAGATACAGCAATTTTTATATACTGCAGGAAAAACAAAAAAAAAACAATCCTATGATGCAAATTTGCAAAGAAAACAGCAGGTGCATCAAAATAAACTATTTCCAGCAGTGCAATTCGAGTTCTAAGCATCCCAGAAACTATTCAGAAAAGTCAAACATGACCAGTATAGGCTTTTAAGGCCTACAAGTAAAAAAAAACAACTACATTTTCCGCGAAAATGACATCACTTCCGGTTTCGGGCAGGAAATGGCGGACATGCGACAGTTCGCGCTGACGTCTGTTTCACTGTGCGAAGTGTTACGAACAGCTGATCGGATCGGCAAAGCCTGTTTCTGGAATATTATGTTTTTGTTCCTGCAAGTGCTTTTTATGCAATTTTTGCAAAGCTTTATGTGGAAGGAAACCGTGGCCGAGGACAAGCTGATGGCATAAGATGTAAGTACAACTCCTCCGGTTTCATATGCAAAACAAATTATTGCGCTAGCTTACACGGTTCAGGTTCTACAGGGATTTAAAAATAGTTACACAAAACGGAGCGTGCTGCTCTGACCGGCTTTAAAGGGTTAACAATGACTTTAAAAAATAATATAAAATAGTGTGCAACACCACTGAAGTTTTTTTTACCTCTTTTCAACCAGCGGCAGTCACTCTCCTCTCCAAATAACTTCTGCTTAGCTTTCCGAGCTTCCCTCGGGTCCTCTTAATCAGCGGTCTCCAACCTTTTTTGCGCCACGGATGGTTTATGCCCGACAATATTTTCATGGACCGGCCTTTAAGGTGTCGCGGATAAATGAGGGAGTGGCTAATAATCGGCTCAGTCATTTTTAATGATCGTTGAAAGCCCAGATCGTAATCGTGATTAAAATTAGATTAATTGAGCAGCCCTAGTTACACACCTGTGTGAATGAACATGAAAGACTGGGCGGGAGCGGGAACCTCTTCGCCAAAATGACTTTACATCCAGAGGTAATGGTGCCCCGTGGTGTTTTCTTGTAAACAAGCAAAATTCTGTTTACATTCAGCACATCTCATCAAAATGCACCGTGTGACTCTATGACATGTGAACAACAAGACTGAGCATGCAAAAGCTGCATTCATGTTCATGTTTACATGACACCAGTCACATAACCTTGGCTAGGGTCCTGCAGCAAGTCTTACATTACAGTCAGCTGTTCATCGTTGGAATAATGTGAATCATCTCACAAGACGTTCAGAGAGATAGAAGTAAATATGTTGGCATGCACATCCCCAAAGATCTCAATTGGTCTGCCATCACCAGCTCCCCCCTAAAGACAATACAATGCCTGCATTTCCTACGGAGACTGAGAGCCACCAATCCTTACCACTGCAGCTTTACCAGATCACTGCAAGGTCTGGGTTCGCAAGGTCAGCAGAAAAGAAAACCTTACATGTGGTTTTACAAGTGTCCACAAACCCCATCAACTCCAAACACAGGCTGTTGACCCTAATTGCTTCAGATGGAAGCTTCTGCAGCTCATCTGAATCCCTGAACCCGTTTTTTCACATCACAACGTAGCTCTAGAAGATCTTGGGGGAATGTTGAAACATGACACACTGGCATGGATCAGGACAAAAGTAGCTCTGTATCTTTCTGAGATGTGAATTTGATCTAGTATATAATAAAGTTCCCTCTGCTACTAATCGAAACAGGTGCAGGCAGACAGAGCCGCTTCCAACATCCAGCACAGCAGGTTTCAAAGGGAGGAGGCTGCAGTTGGTTGAGAGGGGGGGGATTAAGTTAGCAAATTATGATGGAGCAAAGGAGGGGGAGGGTGTCGGGGGATCTTTGGCGGAACACATAACACAACCCCTGTGGCCTCTGAACTGGCAACCTCGCTCATCAGTGACAAGTTAGCCACTCTCTGCAGGGTTCAAAACCCATCACTGACAGCGGGTAACAGCACTCACTGCCAATGATTTATTTTTTTTAAGTATTACACCTTACAGGGGGGATTCAGGTTGACCCACCTGGTAACTGATTTTAACGTGTTAGCATTTATAAATCAGATGGCAGTTATTTAAACACCTTTCCCAACATGTCTGAGAGTGACTGCTGTCATCGTTTGGAGACAACGACGGCACAATAGAGAACAGCTACAATAGTGTGATGAGACATCACCTGTTGACCAGTCAACCCCATTTGATTTCTCTTCAGTTCTGCTGACCGTTACACCTTGCACTGCAAAATCCACACACTTTTAATCGGACTAAGAGATGAGAGTATGCACCATTTGGTGTTTCAAGATCCGTGCTGATACTCTTCTAATGCTCTAATGTTTTATGTCATTTAGTATGTTGTGAAAAACAGAAGTTAACTTTTCTGTGCAAAATAAATAAATAATTGAACAGAAACGCAGAATTATTACAAAGTTAGATGATAAAAAACAGCTGATCGCATGTAATCATAATAGATTCTAATAATATTCTTCTTTTCGCTTTGAATATTAAACCAATACCGACAATCAGCCAATATCAGAATTTCAGTCTGAACCAGGAGGATGCAGTAAGGGTCGTTTACAAGCTCTACTGGATTGCACGTCGATTAGGGCTCGACACAGCTACTGAACCATGTCAGCTTGAGTGGAGTGTTTAAACCTGGCTGTTTACAGCAGGAGCCAGAGCTCGCTGGCGGTGATCCAGGCACAGCCAGTAAATTCAACACTCAAATGAAAAGAGACATTATAATTGGACCTCAGCATTAAACAAGCCATACAGGAAATCAGAAGTGGCTGTGCCGCTTTCAGCCGTGAAATCAAAGATTTATAAAGCAAAGATTTCTCAATAATTGCTTCCATCACTAAAACACGGGTGCTTGTATTTCCACGTGAGGCAAGATGAGAAATTTTCCAACAGCTGATTCAGAGCTTTACTAAAATCTCCAAGGTTTTCTTCATCCTTCAGATCTCAGTGGTCTGCTATATGTGAAAAAACCCTTCTGAAACCTTGACCGGAGCACTTTGACTTACAAAAGCTGGATATATTTTGAGGATACTGCATGCTACTCCAGACGCTAAACTGTTTCACCTAACATTACTCACACTCATTTTTCAACCCATTAATATCTGATGCAATAGGAAAGAAAGATATACTTCCTTTCAAAGTACAAAAGCTGCAATCAAGTAAGTGTTGTGGATGTACTTACAATGTATTTTTTATGACTACCCTGATAAAATCATCTAGGTCGAATTGCTAGAGCACCAACTTCTTCACACTTTGTGCTCCTCTCTGAAGCTGGGAAGGAGGATGTGTACTCACTATTGTGAATGAAGTTGGGCCGATAGTATCTTTGCTTTGCAGTAGACACTGTATGTAATTAAAACTTTGCTTTGGTCTGCAGACAACATAAGACAAAGGTTTTAATTCCATGCTTTATCATCTATTTGACTCCAAATACACCATGATGTACAAAACGAACACCGTGTTTTATTTAATGGCTGAAACTAGCAACTGAAACTGTAAAACTCATTTCAAATGTGTTTACTGAGGTGTTACATGAGCCTTAGTGTGCCTGCACTAATATCCAGTTATGTTTTTTCTTTTTTTTCCTGTCATCCTTATTAACCTGCTCCCTGCATGCGTATAAACCCAGAGAAACATGGAGGCTCTCTCTTAAGTTTCCAAGCACGTCCACATTAGTTTCACTTTTCAGAAACAGAAGTTGCGTCTACTGTTACAGTATGTACAGTCTGCAGGGTTAAAAGCACAGGCAGATGTGTCTGTGTGACGGCAACAAGTGAAATTATAAATGTTCAAATTATAAATGTTCAAATAACCCACCACCAGTGCAAAAGGACAACTCTCTTCCTCCACCAGTGAGGAAGAGAGTGCAGACAGGGTGGAGACAAGTGTCAAGGGGGGATTTGTGACGGTGGGTGTGGAAGGATAGTAGAGAGACCTGCGACGTACAGCTTGAGACAGTGGCACTGACAGAAAGACAGGAGGTGGAGCTGAAGATGTTCAAGCTTTCATTGAGAGTTAACAGACGGGACAAGATTTGAAATGAGTATATCAGCGGGACGGCTCAGGGTGAGCGGTCCGGAGACACAGTTAGAGGAGAGGCAGGGCTGAGGTGCTTTGGACTTGTGCAGAGAAAGGATGCTGAAGATGGAGCTGCCAGGCAGGATGGTAAGTGGAATGGTTCTTATAGCGTGCTTTTCTACTCTAACTCAGCACTCAAAGCATGTTGAGCACATTTTCTTAACTACAAGGTTAATTCAGCCAATCACACACATTCTATACCTAAACACTTTGTTTAACATTCACACTTCAATGGATGCATCAGGGGAAACTCTGGGTATTATGTATGGGTAGTGTGTTGTCCAGGGATAATTCGGCATGCAGACTAGCGGTGCTGGGAAGTGAACCACCAACCTTCCTACTTCCCGAGTACCAAGAAAAGAGGAAGTTCATGGATGCAGTTAAGGACTGCATTCAGAGGGCTAGTGTGACAGAAGAGGATGCTAAGTATAGGGCAAGATGGAGGCAGATGATCTGCTATGGCGACCCCTAAAAGGAAACACACGAACAGAGACGAAGAGCAACACAGCACCAGTAGGTTTCTGTAAGTTTTGGGAGCTAAAATACTTTCCTGAGAACTTTTTTTGTGGAGAAACACAGAGTTCTTTCAAAGGTTTTCAGTCCCCAGGGAAAGTTCCTGAGGTGTGGAAACACAACACAGCAAAAGATATCCACTTACACCTCTATACCCTGTGGCTCACCCAAACAAAAATGATTAAAACATCTATCCTGCTTACCTAAAAAAATATTTTTGACAGCCTGACATTTTCACAGCATGCATCACATTCGAGGCGTTTTATTGAATACTTCAGGAGACAGCCATTACCCCAAAAACTTGACTGCACGCACGCACGCACGCACCTTCAAAAGGGTCACCATTTCATCCCGTAAGGTAACATGTCCAAAATGTTCGGCTCAAGACATCTTTATTGAGCTCAAACTGACAAAATACTGGCACTGCTATTATTCTAGTCACATTGTGCGGGGGAGTTTAAATATGCTGCATTCGAAAGGTAGACAGCATGGGCTGAGGCTGAGTAAATGCTAGAAGAAGTTAAAACATCTGGGGGCTGGAGCTGAGCACACGCACACATACACATACATACTGATACTGCTGGGCTGTCTATGTGCTTGTCTGACACAGCTTGGCATCAGTCTATCTCAGCTCCCACCTCAGTCTTTTCCTTTTCACTATCCCTCTGTACACAAACAAATCAATCTTCTTTCGACCTGTTGGAGATGAGCTCCGCCAGTGAGAGAGCCATTTTCAGTGTGATGAATGGGCTGAGGGAGGGGGAGGGATGCTGGAGGACACGTTGGTAGAGCGGAATGGGAGATTTGGTGGCGCCATTTCAGCTGAGAAGGTGTAATCGAAGTGCCGAGCTCATTACCAGCAGCTTGGAGAGAAACTGCTGTTCAGGAAAAACAAAGATGATCCTGCACTCCGTTTCGTCTCTGTAACTACTCGAGCGGCATATTAGTTTGCAAAAACAAAGGATATAACACCCTTCTCCGTGCTTCTACTCTGTCTTTAGGGCTTACATGGAAAACAGGCAACAAGGACTTGAGTGAAACAAAAGGATGGGTGGCAGTGTCTAGTCTGATGTTACAATATGAAACCTGAAAACCCAGGGGAGACCAAAACACTCGTAACTCAAGTGCAATCTTGTAGCATTAATGAAAATAGATGAAATGCTGATTTAATAAATCTAAAATAAAACTACATGGGAGGTGAGTATACCTCAGAGGGGGCAACTGTTGGCAGGAAAACCGCTCTAAAAAGTCTCCCTATACACCATCTGCTCAGCAGCAAATGACAGCACAGGCAAAGGTGAGTAAATATAGTGGGGCATGTGAACACACTTCTACAGGGGGGAAAAAATGCAAAACAAAAAAAAACACACACTCATTTAAAATTTAAAATTTGGCCACTCTCTTTGTAATTGTTCTCACTATTTTAGATCACTTCCATAGAAAGCATAAAAAATGAAAACAGTTTTTAAATCACAAAAACTGAAAGTGTAGAAGTGTCTTAAGCCTGCCTATTTTAATGACCAGCAGGGGGCGCCAGCACAGGGCTACAATGACTACTATTGGAAAATGGCGATCAGCTTCCTCACTCTCTGGACTCAGTTAACACCTTCCTGAGTGTTTTATGGGCTTGTCATTTCAGGTTATATTGAAAAAACTTTAAGCTACCTTTAATTACTCTTTACTGTAATTATGTTCATTATTAGTGTCAGAAAGTTACATTATCTCAGGGTATTCTCGTTGACTGGTAGCTTGTCAATGACAAGTCGACAACCAGGAAGGAGCAGCAGCAGATGGCTACTCCTCCCTCGGCCTGGTTCCACCACAGGTTTCTTCCTGTTAAAAGGGAGTTTTTCCATCCCACTGTCGCAAAGAGCTTGCTCAAAAGGAGTATTTTGATTGTTGGGTTATTGTAGGGTCTATACCTTAAATTATAAGGCATCTTGAGGCAACTGTTGTTGTGATTTGGCACTATGTAAATAAAACTGAATTGAAATTGTTCTGCTCTAGAGTCCATCCAGAAGAGGACAGACTCACTGGAGAGGCAGCTGAATATTATTACTCTGTTATTTATTCATTACAAACTACTTTTCAAAAATATATGTATTTACAGAGAAAAACCTTATGAATGCCATCAAATCTTTTGAAACTCATGTGCCAACACCACCCGGCATAATTAGAACCTCAATCTTAAGAAAACACAGCACACTGAAGGAGATCCACCATGCATTAGAAATACACAAGTTTGCTTCTTATTTATTTATTTATTAATTGGAAGATTTACAGAACTTTGCTTGGGTCTCCATCAATTTGAGGTGCAGAGTTAATAAGAAAGCGAATAGTAATCTTCAAATAAACTGTGACAACCATTATTAGTCATTATTATTCTCTTTCAATGCCCTAAAAGTTCCCAAAAGGATTATATAAATCAGGTAAAAAGCTTACATATTTGCTGATATACTGTGATGGTAAAATCAAGTTTGAGGGAAGCCAATTAACTGCACTTGTGACTTCAGATGCACCTGATGCCAATTAACCTTCATTATTAATGCTAAACTTAGATACTGGCACAAGTAAACAATAAAACAGTGAAAAGTAATTAAGTAACAGTATGTTCCTTCATTTGTCAGACATTTGTGAAAGGTATGTAAGGAGATTAAATCTTACTTACAGCCCTACAGCAGCAGCTGTAACATGTAAATAAGCACTGCATGAGTCATGTGCAGTAAACAGCAATCCTGAGAGACAAAGCTCAGAGAGTGCTTTCTGTACAACAACACATATGCACAGTCATATTTGAAGTTGTCCTGTTCCTGTGTTGTTGCTGGGGTAACTTAGTTGAGAGCTTAAAAAAAGGAGACCCAAGGTCAATGTAAAAGAGGCTGATGTGTAGGAGCATGAGAACAGAGAGAAAGAAAATAGATTGCAAGCTCCTTCGCCAGACAATGAAATACGCCCTTTTTTCCCCACATCGTTTTTCTTCATAATAAATGTTTCAGCTCTTCCTACACAAAGTCAAGAATCTATCTACCTTGTAAAAAAACGGTTGTGAAAGAGAAACACCATGAAATTTTTAAATTTCACGAATAATGCTTTTGAGGGAGACTGCAGAGATGCACGCGCTGATACGAAATGGGTGCAGTTGTAAAAGACGTGGCAGCATTTGCTCTCAGAACGAGTGCAAAACAAGTCTTGCTACAAAGCGGTGGGATTAGTTCTGCTGTGCTGGACAGTGCAGACTTTACTGGTCAGACACACCATCACTGGCAACTGAAGAGTAAAGTACAGGCAGTTAGCATAGGCTTTGTTAGCTAAGCCTTTTGGGTTGAGCTGAAAGTTGAAATTATAGGTGAATGAAGAAAAGTTAAGAAAGGAAGCAAAATGCATGAGGAAGAGCATGCTGCAGGAGCTGCAAAAGCTTGCTGAGCTGCATACAAAAGACATGCATGAAAACCAGGATGAGAAATTGCAAACAGCATGCACACATCTCATTTACAGCTCTTCAAGGGGCAATTTCATCTCATCAGCTAAAAACACTGCCTCCCTTATCACTTCTCAGACAGCGCGGCTCGTTCGCTCAGAGCTAAGTTTATGCATACAAATGCACTACTTAACTTGCTAATGAAAGACCCCCATCTTGTGCCTTAAAAACCTCAGCAGACAACAATGCTTTGGAATGAATGCCAAGCGAATTCCCGGGTTGGAGAGCTGATGACAGCAGCTTCCGGTAAACAACGAGGTAACACAAACGTGGCACCTCAGCTCTCTGAGATGTAATTACAGGAGCCACGACATCTGCGCTACTGTCTCTGCTGCACTGTAATGAGACCAAGTGAGCGACAGTGGGAAGGGGGGGGCTTGCTTGTTGTTGAATGACATGAGGTACGAAGCTAAGGCTTTCCATGCTTTTCCCAAAGGAGGGCAAGAGCAGGATGACATGATTCAGGAACAATTTACTGAAAAGAAATGTATTCTTATTTAGGATACAAGAAGACACTGAGGGACTGGCCTATCTGCAAGAGGTATGGGGAGGAATATCAACCGTGTGAGGCAAAGGGATGGCGGTTTTGCAATTCCAGTTTTCACCAGGCTGGCCAAAATGAAGCTTCACAGATGTAGCGCTCCATGGATTTTACAAGTAAAGCTAATTTTCTCAAATGTGGCATAGCAAAAGCTTTAAATAATGACCAAAATATATGTTGTGCTTTAAAGAGCAATTGGGAACTATGTAGAAAAATGGCTGTAATTCTTAAACAGTTTTAATATTTTTGTTAAATCCAGTGAATTAAGGCTGAAAGTTTGCACACATCATGAGTCTGATTTAACATTCTTGATGATGTGCAGAGGCAATGTTGAAAAACACTTCTGCAGTGCTGAAGTCAGTTTTCAGATCCCTGCCACCAATTAGCCAATCCAAAGCTGAAGTGTGGAACACTCGAGGGAAATGTGTTGAAGGAAGAACTTTGGATTGATCCATTAATAAATCCCCAAAGCTTTGAAACTGTGCGTCATGCAAATTCAAATTTTATTTGTCACGTACACAGTCATACACAGTACGATATGTAGTGAAATGCTTGGACAACTGCTCGTGACCTAAAGAAAACAAAAAAGGAAAAGGCTATGAATAAGATAGGAAATAAATATGAAAAATTAAAAAGGGTAAATTTAACTAGGAAGGAATAAAATATAAATTAAGGTTAAAAATGAAATAACTGTACAACACAAATTAGAATGAAGGGTAAATTTAACTGGGAAAGAATAAGATAAAATATATAAATTAAAGTTGAAAATAAAATAACTGTACAACAAAATACACAATATAGAACTATATAAGAATGTATGAAGAAATCTAAATATAAATAAATATATACACAATAACAGCAGCTAGGGCTGCTCGATTATGGCAAAAATGATAATCACGATTATTTTCACTGAAATTGAGATCACGATTATTTGACGATATTTATTTAACCCTTTAAGACCTACTATAGAACCAAGTCCACCAGAGCTTATATATATATATATTTTTTTTTTACATGCTGTAGTGCCATTTGTGGGAGCATTTCAAGTTGCTATACATCAATACAACTGTTATAGCCCATATTTTAATAATATGTATGCATTAAGTCCATAGTAATTACATAAATTGCAAAAAAGTGCAATAAACTACAAAAAAAATTGAAAATCGCTTTTGTTTTGTTTACATATATTTCTACTTGGAGAAGTTTAAGAGGTTTATCCCTCAAAACTTTACAATAAAGTTGCAAAAAATAGTTTCCCACCACAGGAAATTTATTGTGAGTGTCTTCATAGTTTTATTTTGGAGATACAGCAATTTTTATATACTGCAGGAAAAACAAAAAACAATCCTATGATGCAAATTTGCAAAGAAAACAGCATGTGCATCATTTCACTGTGGGAAGTGTTACCAACAGCTGATAGGAACGGCAAAGCGTGTTTCTGGAATATTATGTTTTTGTTCCTGCAAGCGCTTTTTATGCAATTTTTGCAAAGCTATATGTGGAAGGAAACCGTGACCGAGGACAAGCTGATGGCATAAGATGTAAGTACAACTCCTCTGGTTTCATATGCAAAACAAATTATTGCGCTAGCTTACACGGTTCAGGTTCTACAGGGATTTAAAAATAGTTACGCAAAACGGAGCGTGCTGCTCTGACCGGCTTTAAAGGGTTAACAATGACTTTAAAAAAATAATATAAAATGGTGTGCAACACCACTGAAGTTTTTTTTTTTAAACTCTCTTTTCAACCAACGGCAGTCACTCTCCAAATAACTTCTGCTTAGCTTTCCGAGTTTCCCTCGGGTCCTCTTAATCAGCGGTCTCCAACCTTTTTTGCGCCACGGACCGGTTTATGCCCGACAATATTTTCACAGACCGGCCTTTAAGGTGTCGCGGATAAATGAGGGAGGGGCTAATAATCGGCTCAGTCATTTTTAATGATCGTTGAAAGCCCAGATCGTAATCGTGATTAAAATTCGATTAATTGAGCAGCCCTAACAGCAGCTGTACAAGTATTAACCGGAAATGAAGAATATAGTGACCAGTGTTGTGCAAAAACAATGTCCAGAATGTCCAGTGTGTGTGTGTAAGAACCATATGTGTGGGTCAGTACTGTGTGGTGGTGTGATTGAGAGACCGTATCGCCTGCGGGAAGAAGCTCCTCCTCAGTCTCTCTGTGTTGGTCTTCAGGGAGCGGAATCGCTTTCCTGACCTCAACAGAGAGAACAGTCTGTTGTTGGGATGGCTGAGGTCCTTCACGATCTTCCTGGCCTTGGTCCAGCACCGCCTGCTGTAGATTGAGTGCAGGTCAGGGAGCTCAGAGCGGATGGTGCGCTCAGCTGACCGCACAACCCTCTGTAGAGCTCGTCTGTCCTGCATGGTGCTGTTCCCGAACCAGGTTAAGATGTTTCCCGCCAGGATGCTCTCTATGGTGCACGAGTAAAAGTTCCTGAGCACCTTGGAGGGCAGTTGGAAGTCTCTCAAGCGTCTGAGGTGGTAGAGACGCTGTCGGGCCTTTTCACCACGGTGTTGATGTGACAGGACCATGACAGGTCCTGCGTGATGTGAACTCCGAGGTATTTGAAGCTGTCCACTCTCTCCACTGGGCACTCGTTGATGACGGGGGTCTGGTAGTTCCTCTCCTGCTTAGTGCTGAAGTCCACTATCAGCTCCTTTGTCTTACTGACGTTTAGAAGGAGGTTGTTCCTCTGGCACCAGTTCTCTAGATTCCTAATCTCCTTCAGGTAGGCCGTCTCGTTGTTATCAGAGATCAGGCCCACCACGACGGTGTCGTCAGCAAACTTGATGATGGTGGTGGAGCTGGTAGTGGCCACACAGTCATATGTGTACAAAGAGTACAGCAGGGGGCTCAGAACACACCCCTGGGGGGCTCCAGTGCTGAGAGTGGTGGAGGCTGAGACATGTCCGCCCATCCTTACTGCCTGTGGTCTGCCAGTTAGGAAGTTGGAGATCCACTGACACATAGATGAGCTGAGTCCCAGATGCTCCAGCTTGGTGGTGAGTGTGGAGGGAATTATGGTGTTAAATGCAGAGCTGTAGTCTATGAAGAGCATTTTAACATAATTCCCCCTTCTAGTGTCCAAGTGAGTGAGTGATGTGTGGAGGAGATGAGAGATGGCATCGTCTGTGGAACGATTTGGACGGTAAGCGAACTGTAGTGGGTCCAGTGTGTCTGGTAGTGAAGAAATGATGAAGTCTCTGACCAGGCGTTCAAAGCACTTCATCACTACTGAGGTGAGGGCTACAGGGCGATAGTCATTGAGAGAAGCAGGGTGGGGTTTCTTCGGGACAGGAACAATGATGGACTCTTTGAAGCATGTGGGGATCACCGACTGAGATAAAGAGATGTTGAATATCTCAGTGAACACAGGAGCTAGCTGGTATGCGCAGGCTCTGAGGATACGACCTGGGATGCCGTCTGGTCCTGCTGCTTTCCTGGTGTTCACTCTTTTGAAGGCTCTCCTTACTTCATGCTCGGAGATGACGAGCACGTTTCCGGTGCTGGCAGTATCTTCCTGTCTGCAGCCGTTAGCGCCGCTAACACTAGCATTGTTGGAGACCTTAGCTGCAGCCTCGAAGCGAGCATAGAAAGTGTTCAGCTCGTCTGCCAGAGTCACGGCCGCGTTCGTCATACCGGTTGTTGGTGCTTTATAGTCCGTTATTGTCCTTAGTCCCCGCCACAGGCTCCTAGAGTCACTCTGTTGGAGTTGTGACTCTAGTTTCCTCCCGTAGCGCTGCTTCGCCTCTTTCACCGCCCTCCGCACGTTATATGACGCGGCTTTGTACGGGTCCATGTCCCCCGTTGTGAGTCCCGTGTTGTAGGCAGTGGTGCGGGATCTCAGAGCGTTGCGGATGGTTTTATCCACCCACGGCTTCTGGTTGGGAAACGTTGTGATAGTCTTTGTCTCCACGGTATCATCCGCTAGTTTCCCGATGAATCCCACAACCGCTTCCGTAAACACGTTGACGTCATCGTCGGAGCTGTTTCTGAACATGCCCCAGTCTGCGTCATCGAGTGCGTCCTGTAACGCGGCCACCGATTGATCCGTCCAGCGCGCGACCTTCCTCTGAACCGGAACTTCCTGTTTCAGCCTTTGTTTGTATTTTGGCATGAGGAAGATGGCGGCGTGATCAGATTTGCCAAACGGAGGGCAGGATTGTGCCTTGTAGCCGTCCTTGACCGTAGTGTAGCAGTGGTCCAGTGTCCTTTCACCCCTGGTGGGGCAGGTGATGTGTTGATAAAAGTTCGGCGCTGCGCGTTTGAGGTTGGCGCTATTAAAGTCCCCCGTCACAATAAGCGCAGCGTCCCGGTGTTGTGTCTGGTGCTGTGTGAGTGCCTCATGCAGCTCGCATAAGGCAGTGACCGTGTCCGCTTGTGGTGGAATATAAACGGCACTTACAATGGCCGATGTAAATTCCCGAGGTAGATAAAAAGGACGACACATGATGGGCACGGCCAAAGTGTAGTGGAGGGGGGGAAAAAAAACTGTTTAAACTTCATTTTGGACCAAATTTCCAAATGTTCAGATTTTACTGATGGTTGTATACATGCATTTTTACTGTTAATAACCACTGATATTAAAGGTATTACTCTCTTCCTATCATTTAAGACAGAAGATTCAAAGTAACCACCTAAATAATTGTGGTTAATTGGTTCTTGCCATGTCTTAACCCTTTAAGACCTACCATAGAACCAAGTCCGCCAGAGCTTATATTATATTTTTACATGCTGTGGAGCCATTTCTGGGAGCATTTCAAGTTGCTATACATCAATACAACCATTATAGCCCAGATTTTAATAATATGTATTCATTAAGTGCATAGTAATTACATAAATTGCAAAAAGTGCAATAAACTACAAAAAAATTGAAAATCGTTTTTGATTTTTTAACATATATTTGTAGTTAGAGAAATTTAAGAGGCTTATCCCTCAAAACTGTAAATACAAAAAAGTTGCACAAAATAGTTTCCCACCACAGGAAATTTATTTTGAGTGTCTTCATAGTTTTATTTTTGAAATACACCAATTTTTATACACTGCAGGAAAAACGAAAATAAATATTATACTGCAAATTTGCAAAAAAGCAGCATATGCATCAAAATAAACTATTTCCAGCAGTGCAATATGAGTCCTAAGCATCCCAGAAACGACACAGAAAGTCATAAAGTCAAAGATAACTTTTAAAAAGAGCAGTATAGGCCCTGAGGCCCTGATCGCAAAAAAGACTACATTTCCGCGAAAATGACGTCACTTCCGGTTTCGGGCAGGTAATGGCGGAAATGCAAAAGTTCGCGCTGACGTCTATTCCAACGTAGGAAGTGTTATGGACAGCTGATCGGATCGGTAAAGCGTGTTTCTGGAATATTATGTTTTTGTTCCTGCAAGCGCTTTTTTTGCAGTTTTTGCAAAGCTTTATGTGGAAGGAAACCATGACCTAGGACAAGCTGATGGCATAAGATGTAAGTACAACTCCTCCGGTTTCATATGCAAAAAAAAATTTTTGCGCTAGCTTACGTGGTTGCAGAGCTACTGGGATTTAAAAATAGTTACGCATAACAGAGCGTTCCCACTCCGATCGGCTCTAAAGGGTTAATTTCTCATTTCCCCGCCATATTAATTTGGGCCCATGAGTTAATAATCTCATCATCTGCTCTATTCCAGGATAAACCCCTTCAGATGCACCATCTCATTTACATGTGGTGCTCAAAACTGACTAATCTGTGGCTATGCAATAACATCTCCCACCAAGGTCGTGAGAAGAACTTGCAAGAAATTAATAAGAGCACAGATATTGGTTTAGCCTGGCTATTAAAACATATTAAAGACAAGCTTTTGCATAATTTATGGAAACTTATGAATCTATGTGAACACCCCATATGTGATTGTTAAACATCCAACTCAAAAACTTTGGACATAGCTACAGTCAAATGTCCTGCAATTTAAGAAAACACCAGCAAATAGACCATGCAAAACAAACAAACACACAAACAAAAACAAAAAAAATGGGAAAAAAATGATGTAAATAGAAAAAAAATGATGTAAATAGAAAAAAAATGTTGCAAAAAAAAAAAAAAGCCAGGTATCACCAACTCACTCAATGAATGTCAAATCTTCTACAAAGCAGTGAAGAAAACTTGTTAAAATAATTGTAGTAAAACATTCAACACCCCAAGTTATCATTCTATTATATTCTCATACCATATCAAACCTATTACAGGCTAATGCATGGGTGTCAAACAGAGCCCACTGGTCAGAACTGGCCAGTCAGGTGCAATGGCTTTGTACAAAAGTGTGAACATTTCAAAGGAGGATGAGGGGTCTTTTTTTTCCTCTTACTGTCTTCTTACTGAAAAACACATTACCGACAGCCTGCCTTACTACTAGGCAGCAGCAACATGGTTAACGGAACCGGCATGGTTCAATTCAATTAAATTTCATGGTTGTGTGTTGGTCCTTTGCAGAGCCTGCGCACAGCTTTGCAGACTGTCATCTAGGCGTTTACCGTCGCTAGCATGTAACAACCAACCAGTCTGTGGACCACTCTTGCTTTTGCTGTTGCTGCTTCCACTGCAGAGAAGACCAGAGTTATAACATAAAAAAGAGCAGAAGTGAAACTGAATGTTTAAAACAATGAAAACTGTCCACTGGGGCCACCGTCCAAGTGTCTCAGGCTGCTTTTTTCATCCCTGATGCTTTTTTTTTTTTTTTTTAAATAAATGTCATCTCAGGCTGTTCTGCAAGTGGATCGCTCACTAAATGTGAACTATGAACTACTGATATGTTCTTAACAGTAAAAGGTTATTATTCAGAGGTTTTACTGGTCCAGCCTACGTGATATTTAACTGAGTTGTATACAGACCATAAACATAAATGAGTAATATGTGCCACAAAAAGGTTACAAACCACTCTAATAATAAAATATCCATGAAGACTCTCAGATATCCTGATTTAAATTAACACAGCAGAGTAAAATATCCCTGTTGAACCGTTAGGTAAAGATTCTTTATTAACCTTTGATCCAGCCGAGCACTCTTTCTCTTTTCCAACAGCAAGTGCTGGCATGCTAAAAGCTTATTTTATTATGCGTTTTCAATAAGGTTGCCTAAAACTGCCCTTCGCTATCTTACTGAGAAGAGGAGGATGTTTAGAGTCCACTGCTGTGCCAGCAAAGCATTCGGCAAAAGCCGTGGGGAGACATTTCTCAATTCTACAAATTTATTTGACATGACAGATACTTTGAGGAGGTCCAGTTCACTTTTGAGATAATTTCATTCTGTTTGCGAAAGCATCTGCCGTCTGTCAGACTGAGTCGAAGAAACAAAGACAAACAGAGAGAGAAAGCCAGACAGAGTCAGGACAATCTAAAAACACCACTACTGTGGGTCCATCCGTCACCACTCACTGGTGAAGCAGCCAAAACCTGCCAACTGGAAACACATATTTGTTGCCAGGCAACACCAGTGACATCAGCAACCTCCATCATCAACTCCCTCCACCCTCACCAATGGCACTTGGGTCTTAAAATAGCACTTAGATTATTATCAGGCTTCAAAATGGCAGACATTTGCTCATATGAACATAAGGAGAAGTGAGCTGGGGTTGCCAGCCGCGTCAGATGGCCTAAACTATGATATACATTAGGTGGGTGGGGGTGAGTAAGGGGTGTTCATTCATTTTCCAATATCTGTATATATGTGAAAGCAGCATAAAAACAACCAAAATAAAGGTTAGGTGTTAAAAAAAAAAAAAAAAAAGAGCAGCATGGTGCCATGTCTGGTTGAAACAGGATGAGTCAGCGCATGACAGAGGGAGGCTGAAAAATAATTGAGTCCACTGCAAATGATTCAGAAAACTAATCTCATCTGCACTGTAAGTACTCCAGAGAGAAAAGTAATCACAAGGTCAAATTAGTCAAACTCGAGCTCGTTAGCACAATTAGATATTCGCAGCAAAGAAGATTTAAATTTAGTGTTGCATGCAAGTCCGGAGAAAATGTCTGAGATCAAGTCCTGCTTGTAATAGTTTTTAAATCCAGAGGCCGCAGACGTGTCTTAAACATGCTACATCCAGCATTTTTAAAGCATCATCTGCTTCCAAGGAGCCAGACTTTCTTGTAAAGTGGTCTTGAGCAACAATTCTCCACGCTTACTGACGGGCTTTCAAAGCTTTTCACTGGCTGCTTTTTTACTCGTTTTCAGTCCAGTCCTTGTACCTGACCATTTCACAGGAAGATTTTTTTGTTAAGCCACTTAACACTGACCCATATAACATTTAAACATCAAAAAGGTCTGCTCAAGGCAAGTGTCTTGCCCAAGGACACATCGACCGAGACTGTCGGAGTCGGGGCTCAAACCGGCAACCTTCCGATTACAAGACGAACGCCCAACTCTTGAGCCACGATCGCACCCAACTAAAGGTATAAACCACTGTTGTGTCTACAAATAACAAACAACTTAGCAAAGAACTCATTTTAAATTGTATCTTTAGACCTTTATTGCTAGCAGCCTATCACAAAAATTGACGTTTTCAATTCTTTAGTTGAAACTATGAAAAAATGTCAAAGATAACACAGTCTGACAAGTATAAAATAGTTTTGTGCCAATAAGGTAATTCCCACAGACATATTGGTTGAAAGACTTGGCATTTCTCAACATGGTGTGTAGTGTGTCCATAAAAAACTGAGATTAGATCAGTAGATTAGGTAAGTGGAGGACAAAGAAGTTGCAGTTTTTCAAGACACTGAGAAATTTAGTTCAGCTTTTGGCACAGCCCTCCACAACAGTCACAGTTTCTAATGTGGCCACCTTGGAAAAAGTATGAACCACTTTATTACCCTGAAAAGTATTACTCTCTCCACACAGAAAGGCCCCAGGTGGCTTTGAACCCAGAACCTTCTTGCTGTGATGTAACAGCACAAACCATGAGATCAGCGTATGTACAAATGATCCTTAGAAAAAGGTCCAAATCTAAGGTTCATTGGATAAAGGTTTAAAGGAGTTTGTGCCGATGACTAAGTTGTCCCCTTACTCCAGAGACTGTCATTTTATGAGTGGAACTCACCTAAACCCCAACTGGTCGCGGCAGATGACCGCCCCGCCCTGAGGCTGGTTGTGAGGGAGGCTTCTTCCTGTTAAAAGGGAGTTTTTCCTTTCCACTGTTGCCAAAGAACTTGCTCATACGATTACTGGGGTTTTCTCGGTTTTCTTTATATTATTGTAGGCTCTATACCTTTCAATAAAAGGCGTCTTGAGGCAACTGTTGTTGTGATTTGCTGCTATATAAATAAAACTGAAAATGAATTGAAACTTTATCATAGTTAATCAACGTTTCTACTCTTAGCTTTGTGTGATGTCAGCAAGGAATGTCCTTAACCCTTTACTGGCCAAGCATCATTTAGGCCGCCTGGACATATTTGGTAATTTTGGCTGTAAAAGGGCCAAAAATCATATTATAAGTGAATTCTTTTGCCCCTTTTTTCAGAATAACCTCAGCTTTCAATATCTGGGAGTCATTTTACATTATTGTATTGTTGTGACAATGGAACAACAGTTAAAAGTGGAAAAAAATAAAAATCAGACTCTGTTTTTTCAGATTTATAACTAAGTGGAAACTGATATTCAACAGGAACAAAATGTAAAACAACATCAACTTTAAATATGAACTATACTAAATATGTACAATAAAGTTTTGGGGCCTTCTCCACGCCCATCAGTTTGCTCTGTGAGTTATCAATTCTTACATGTGATTGGACCCGTCGCAGTTCGTGCTTCCTAATGATGCACCGTAAAGTTTTGTAAAGCTCGTTTTCTCGTCTTTTAGTCACCATTTGAAATGTCTCTCTTGCCCAAATGGTCGAGGAGTTATGATAGTGCGAAGCGCACCTAAGTGGAATTGGCTTTTCTTTTTCCAGAGCAGTAGCTTGCAAACCCACTACCTTTGTGCTACCGTAATGCACCAAATATCCCTGTAAAGCGCAGCTTCTCTTCTTTCAGTAACTGGGTGAATTTTTTCTCTTGCTCAAATGGTCGATGAATTACAGTAGTTCGAAGCGCACATGGTCAAACGTAGGCGGGGTCGTTTAAACAATCAGAAGAAGAAGGGGGGGAAAAAAACGCAAAACTAAAACTGCAGGGCTAAGGCCCAAGGCCCAGTACAAGATTTAAAAAAAATTGAGCCATGACTGACATAAAAAAAAAAAAAAAGAAAATTTTTAGATGTGAATCACACAAAGCCGCTGTAGTAGAGCCCATGCAGCTCATTGGGCTCTGCAAAGAGCTAATTTCAGCCAGAGCACAAGTAAGTCGCTTCCATGGTCGAGGATTAGATGAATGGAGAATATTTTGAATGGTTCACAGTTCACTAATGGATTAGAATAATTAAAATGTGGAGCTGGAAATGATAAGCTTCAGGTTATTATGCAGAGAATCTTTGACCTGTAATCTCTCTGTGGTATGTCATGTTACCCCCATCACTATGACACATCAATTTTTCCTCCAGGTCCCTCTGTAGAGCTTGCGAGATCTCTGCTTTCAAAACAGACTGATGCTAGCTCTTTTGTGTGACTGATTACCAATCAGCAGTGGCACATCTTTGGCTGAAAGGCAGGGAGAATCCTCCAGAGACAGATGTGAGAACGAACCGAACCCTGAGACGTTTTTGATCTTTTCAGTGGTGTGCGGCTGCCACTGCTGATGAACCGCTGAACTGTCAAAGATACTGTCAAAGAAGAAATGAATTGGATGATGCATCTTTTAACAGGAGCTGGAAAACACACATTCTGTTTGATAAATAAAGAATGCTACAGTGATCATACAGCAGCTTTACACTGAGGAGCTTCAGAACAAGACAGCCCCCATCCTGGGAAGGGTTTCAAATGTATGTTATCAGCAAAAAGATACCGTGACAAATATTTAATTTCATTTAACATTGATTAAGGCTTCTCAGTTAAAACAGACTAGAATCAAGTGCTCGTTTCTTAGCTTGCAATGACAAAAATATTGAATTTAATTTACTTTAAATCCAGGTTATGTTGCTCATAAGCCTAAATTCATCCATATTATTCTACTAAACTTTGTCTGCTATTCTCTTCTGCTACTCGTCTCATCATTGCTCGGGGTACCAGTTTTCTCCTCATCGATTACAGCTTTCAACTGCTGAATATTACACTCCAGGATTAGAGGCTTGCAGCTGGGAAGATTTATGAGCAACAAGCACTGACGATTGATTTTGTTCAATTCTATCTGTTTTTCTGGTAACTACAAAAAGAGCACCATGCAAGTAGAGGGACAGATGCATCATTATTTATAGATGAAAGCCAACCCCCACCCACCTACCCACCAAAAGCAAAAACTGTCACCCATTTATTTTGAAGTTGAAAGCCAAATAAGCAAACAGATTTTGCTCTTTAGGTTTTTGACTGTAATGAGTTTCTCAAGGAGTCTGTGTCTTATTTCAGTGATTTATATTTTGGAGTAAATGAGCCTTGAAAACTAAACTGCTTTCCAATGACCAAGTTTCTTCTCTTCTGCTGAAGAAGAAGAAGGAGAGTTGTCAAGGTGCTGGCATTGCTAAAAGTTTGTTGATCGATGACCTGTGTTCATTATGACACTCCCAGATATAGGGCTGTTCGATATAACGCTATATATCGATGACGATATAAAAACGTCTATGTTTCATTTTACGCTATCCTTTGTTTCGTGGTGTCGCAAAATAAACTGTTTACGGCAATATTTGTTCATCGTTTTGATGGTCACTGTAGTGGCTATATTCAAGTTCTCTCTTTCTCTTACATTTAATATAACCACACTACAGACAGACAAGGGCTTGTTTTTATGCGTTGTCGTTAGCAACAATGACGGTAAAACCATCGCGTGTCCGCTTGTTCCACATAAACCTTTCACAATAAAGCTCAAGATCCTGTTGAGACTTTTCAAAATAAACTGAATCACGTGAAAGATGCAGAGTGTTTATGGATGAGAAGCAAAAAAGAGCCGTCAGGTGCTAAAAACTAAACCTTAGACTCAAACGTTAGAACAGGCTTTTCCCCGCAGCACGCCGTGTAATAAATACAAAGAAAACGGCGGCCGTTACAACTTATGTCTAAAAATGTATAGTTTCATGCATCAGTTAAAACACTGGACTCCAGGTACGCGACGCGCAGCTGGAAACACTTCACGCAAGTCAAGCTGCCCGAGATTCACAGAATTTACAGAAAATGTTACATTTTTGTGATTTATATCGTTATCGGACGAGAGATGTCTTAATATCGGGATATGAGATTTTGGTCATATCGCACAGCCCTACCCAGATAGTTCACTCACAAACTCATGCTGGAGGACACCATACAAACTTTTTTTTTTTTTTTAAACATCATTTGCTTCTTACTTACACTTGAGAGTTCTGTGCCAACAGAAGTAAACAGTAAGACAGATAAAATAAACCTGTTCACAAATCCATATCCATTATTACAGAATCAAACAGCTACAATGTAATCAAGGCTCATTTGAGCAAGAAAATTAAAAGGGGCCAAGTATGCTTTTTCTAATTTTCTGTCATATGACCACTGTCATGTGAAACCCTTACCAGTTTCTCATAAATTATGAGAGCAAGTAGAAACCAGGAGCTGCTGATCAAAAACGCAAGATTGACTGATCATCAGCAAATGTGACCAACTCCATAAGCAGACCTGTTGGAAGTTTGTTCGATTGGAGCATTCAGGTCTGTGTTAACACAATTCAAAATTAGAAAAAGACTTAAAAAATGTCTTTGTGTGTGATTTTTGGAACAAGGTCCTTTGGGCAGACAAGGCAAAAGTCGAGATGTCTGGCCTTAGTGCACAGCACCACAGTCGGAGGAAACCAAACACAGCATATCAGCATAGGCACATCATAGCAACACTCAAGTGCTATGCTGGAGGCATGATGATTTGGGATTGTTTTACAGCCACAGCACTTGGGCACCTTGAGTCATTGAGTCAACTATGAACTCCTCTGCATAAGACTGAATCTAATGTGAGGCCATCTGTCCCACAGCTAAAGCTTGGTAGAAACTGGGTCATGCAGCAAGACAATGTTCCCAAACAGATTAGCAAATCTGTAACAGAATGTCTGAAAAAGAAAAAAAAGGTGTTGCAATAGCCCAGTGAAAGTCCAGACCTGAACCTGACTGAAATGCTGTGGCAGGACCTTAAGAGAGATGTGCATAAATGATTACACGCCAAACTCAATGAACTAAACCAACATTAGGCCAAAGAACGATGCGGATAAAGTCATACAGAAAATTACTGTTCAGTCCTGTGAGAAATGTTTTACATGACTGTACACACTTTTGGATTATTTCAAGTTGAACAAAAAGTTCAGGCTTCAGATTGGACTCTGACAGTTTTCTCTTATCTTTCCAGTGCCATCTCTTTGGTCATCTCAGACACACATCTCTGGATGCAAGCACATTAGTTCAAACCCACTTCTGTTCAAACCTTTTGTTTGCATGAGCCAGACTATCATAAGAAAGGAAGAGGTGCCAGTACAGCTCATTTCTGGTTGGAGACCAACTCGGGGGCACAAACATACATGTACAGTGGAACCTCGACTCACGAATACCCCGTTTCACGAAAAATTCAAGTTACAAAAGGCACTGAACGTCAATATTTCTGCCCGTGTTACGGCAAAATGCCCAAGTAACGAAATCCGCTGGCTCTGATTGGCTGAGCCTACAATGCCCAGAATGCCTTCTGAATCATGTGACAACCCCTTGGCTTCCGTACTTGCCCTTCGCTCTTCCACTTGAATGACGTATTGTTGTTCTAGTTAGCAATTAGCCTATAGCCTATCGTTCAGCATCGCCTCACTCAAAACGCGCAATGGGTGCTTCGACTTACGAAAGTTTTCGACTTACGAAAAACCTTTGGGAACGAATTAATTTCGTAAGTCAGGGTTCCACTGTATATTATATTATATTAAATTATATTATATGTATATAGATTACATTATATATGTTGTATCAGGCTATGCAATACCCAAGTGTGTTAATATAATTGTTGGTTTTAATTTCTTCAGAGCAACTGCTGCTCAAATAAAAACTGAAAAGGTGTTCAGCTCAGACAGATAAAAAAAAAAAAAAAAAAAAAATCAACTGCAGCCTCAAGACAAAATGACAAACTATGATGATTTAATGCATATGTATGTGATGGCAGTGTCTCTTTAACCCACACGCTTCTAGTCAAACAGTCCCTGGCACACAAAGAGAAAGAGGGTGAGACAGGGAGTGACCCACTCTACCGTGAAAAAGTGGAGAACACATTTGGATTGCAGTGCTGGCCACCAGCTGCCAGTTATTGAGTTTAGCAGGGGGTGAAGAATCCAATGGGATTTACACATCTAGACAGAAATCAAGAGGGCGCCAGAGGTTTTTCTCCAAACCCAATAAATCACCTGGCTCGGATAGCCACGGAGCGTGACAGGATTTTGTTTTGGTGTGTGCATGTGTGTGTGAGGGAGAGAAAAGGAAGTGGGATTTAAACTTGACTGATACAAACACCCTTTATGTTCAAGTGGAATGCAATGCTGTCTCTCAAGCACTAAGGCTACAGAGAGGAAGATGGAAATCAACAGCTCTGCACAACACATATTTGATAGTGGGTGTTTGTTTTGGTTCAACACTCTGCACTGCCAGTCAGAGATGGACCTATAGGTGGAAAGCAATAGGTTCTAATATACAAATAAAAGGGAAAGCAGCTACATAAGATGACAGCAGAATGCTCGTGAGCATCATGCTTGTGTTTGGCAGTGGATTACTGCTACTTCTTCGTTACCCTTCAACTCCCACACTGGCGATATGAACAATAAATGCTCATGCAAAGCTTTATGCAACAAAAATGTGAGTCTATGAGTGTTTAAACTAAGAACAGAAATACCATAGAGAAGGGATCCAGTACCGATGCAGCTCTTGTGCTAATCAATAACCGACAATATATGAAACTGTTGCCCAGTAGTGGGATCGGAAGGTCACCACCCAAGAGAGTACCCATCATTAAACCCAGTCTAGACTGAATGCAGGCTGCCTCCCCAAATCAAGCACGCTATCTGTACTGAGACAAAAAATACAGGCATATTTGAATGCTCCTCTGCCTAACAAAAGCAAAGGTGCCCCTAAAGGTTATCTTAAATTGCAGACAATCAATCACGGTGGTAAACAAAATTTACAGGGTGAGGTTTGGCAAGCAATGCACTGTTTGTATATAGAATGTTTTAAATAATGTAAATATATCTTTATGTGATGCACAAAGCTTCACTACATTATTAAACAGACATACTGTGGATTCCCAGCCAAGGCTTTCATTACTTAAATCCTAAAGTTGCTTTTGCCTTTAGGCAAGATGTTGTTCTACTCTTTATTCACCAGTTACCCATAGCCAGCACAGGCTGAATTACCTGGAAAGTTTGTTGTGAGGAGAGGTGTGTAAAGGCTCAAAATTCTTCTGGCAAGACACGACTGGTTTTTGGAAAGGAACAGCTATTCTGGGGGTGTTCAAAAGGTTTTGAAATGTGGGCATACCAAAATTCAACAATATGGACTCAAACTACAATTTGTGGAATCTATTCTGATCTTGGGCACAGTGGCAGCAGTTTAAGCAGACGTACTCAGACCTCCCAGTCAAAAGACACTGACTAACTGCACTTCTCATTCCATCACTATGGGTTAGCCCATGAACCCTTATGATCTTTTGGTCTCTTCATCATAATAGACCACTACTGAATCCATATCATTGTAATTATGGAAACAAAAAACAACAGCAAAAGGCCTGATATCTTAAACGTTTAATGTACCCCCCATTAGGAAACCCCAAGAACAAATGTGCCTTTTCCAAGTCCCAAAAACATGCTGAGTAGTTGGAGAAACTCCCATGACCTCAGTTTAATAGCTCACAATTCTATGACACAAAATGTAAAGCTCTTTACATTTCAATTCATGCTGGACAACACAATCAACCAAGCAGGCTAATCTGTTCTTAGATTGGAGTGCCCTGCATGTACCAACGCTGAAGGTCAATGGTTTCCCCACAGTTCAGCCACAGTATTGATTCCATATTTAACACAGGGATGTCATCTTCTCCAACATCGATCCCCCATCCGTGCTGACAAGATATTAAAAAACAAAGCGGCATAATAATAATTGTGTTCTGTCACTGTGGCTGACGATATTTATCATAGTTCATTAGTTCAAGAGAACTAAAGAAATGAAACTATGGGTGTGATGGAGGACATGACATTAGCATGCTGCGTGGATTCAAGCCTCCCACTCAAAAAGCTAATAAGGTCTTTCTCATTGAAGACTCAATACAAAAGAAACAGTGCAGTGACAGCTAGAACTCAAGAGTTCAATTACATATCTTACTCCCCTGAATAACAACAGTCATGGTGTGCCACAGGTTAACTGGAAGATGAAGAAAGGAAGCCTGTGCTCTCTTTCAAAAACCACAAACTCCACCCAGGAAGTTAAAGGACATATGACGCTTTTAAAAAATGATGATCAGAATTCACCTTTCTGGGGAGACCATTAATCCAAAGTACAAAGCGGCAAAGTAACTGACTATGAAAATGGAAATTTTCAGATAGACCCAGGTGAAAAGCCCTTTGCACCAGGGCTGACTAACCACAAATTCCTACATTCATGTTTAAATGAAAAATCAATACGATCAGTTAAATCTTGTTTTATGTATATGTATTATTATAAAGTGTGCACCAACAAACAGAAAGACTCAGCATTAAGCTGTCTAACTCAAAGCATGCTTCAGCTAAAAAGCAATTTGAATTTACACCCCTGAACAGATGGACACCGTCCCCCTGATTCTTTTCCTTCCTCTTTATCTCTTCATTAAATGCATAGATCAGTCCTCACATCTCAGGATCCCAGATGGGTATGGTGACCACAACACATCCCAACAAGTTAAATGTGAGACAAACAGTATTTGTAGAACAAAGTAGGATGTATTAACAAGGCTTGGAGGTAGTCAAATATACTATATTTGAGTTTAGCTTTTCTAACTTTCTCCCTCAGCAAGTAAAATAAGAAAATAAGCTGACATTTGTTCTTATAGTCCCATTTTCTCTTATAAATTCACTGTTATTTCAGCTGCTGTTATGCCTGGTAACAGTGTAACAGTTTCAGCGAAAAAGTAGCTCAGAAAAGTAAGCCTATTTGAACAATTTTTAGCCAAGTTTGACATGCATATACTGTGTCACTTCACACAATATTTTCTCATGCGTGAATAACCAATCATATTCAACAAAATCTGTAACTTTAACTTGCGATTTGTGGCTTTCACAGGACATAGCACCGAATAGGCTAACCACTGTTTGACTAGAATAAATAGACTTCCCTTCAAATGCAATGGTAAAAAACGGACTTTAAGAAAAGTACATGCCCTCCAGGGCCAGTCAAAATGTGGAACGTTGTCTTAAGATGTGGGACGGGAGGGGGGGGATATAACTGCTGTGCAGTCTCATTTAAAGAGGGATATCTGGGCACCCTACATATCATTGCAAAGTAAAATAAGTTATAAGGACACACCAGCCAAGCTTCTTGTGTCAGTGCTGCTTGGCAATGTGACCACTTGAGAAAAGAAAATCTATAGTCCCATCAGAATGACAACTATTATAGCAAGTAATGAACTCAGCCTTGGTAAATACATATGATAAAATGGGCACAACTGTCATATGTTATCTGATTCACTTTGAATATGTTAAAAATACAATAATAAATGCAACAATGACATTTTTTGACTTCTCTCTTAACCCTCCAAGCCATTTATCTGACTATCATGTCTATAAATCCCTTTGCTGTGTATGATGCCATATCACTAGAGTGATGATGGGTTCCCAGAAAAGCTTGAATTTCAAGCTTAAAGTGCTACAGTTCCCCCATCAGAGAGGGTCTAATCCCCCAAACTGTGATACTAACCGTACAAAGGATTAATCACAGAGGAAAGTGTGATAAAAATGTGCTAAATTATGTCAGCAGGCATTTTGGGGAATAGTGATTTTCTGGAGTAGCCCTTTGCTCGAGGTCAAGTTAATGTCAAGGTGCTAATAAAATATAGGAAAGCTCACATTTATAGTCATCTCAAGCAGATAAGGTTAAAGAATGGCTGATTCTTAAAGATCAAGTTAAATTACATCATCTCATGGAGTTCATGCTAATAAAGAACTTCAAGTCTTTGAAATCCTTTCCATATCAAAAGGACTTTGTCCCTAAATTTTAAGAAAAAAGTGCTTCTTAACTTCATATAATGGCATAATTAAAACTGCAGTTCACTCAGAGCATATGGTAAAAGATAAATGTTTTAACAATTTTGACATCAACCACAAAAGAAGAAAAAAACAAAAAAAACAGGGGTATTAAGTCTATGAAGTTAACTTTTGTATGCCAGCCTGGCCGTCCTGTGATGATACAGGCCCAAGAAATAAAAGGGTTGCTGCACAGCTCAGTGAGGGATGTTTAAGAATGAGCCAGCTATTTCAGTTTTCCGGCTTCTGTTCAACATGAAACCTTGGCCTAAAGGGAATGCATGGAACAAGATTATTTAGCAAGAAGCTTCCCCAGTTCAGTTTATATCCAGTCTGTCACGAAGATAAAAATATCCTTCCCCAATTCAAATCTCTTGCTTTCTTTTGCTTCCGTCTTTAGAAAGTAAAATTCTTCCTACCAGTTTGCCACCAGTGATCCAGAACAGGAACTCCAAAGTTCCTTTTTGCCCATTGCAGGGTCTCCACATCACATCGCTCTCCTGCCACGAATAATGACCTCAACCTGCGGGGACACAGAACACATCTGTCAATCACCTTAAGGAAGCAAGGCATATTCACTCCCTCAGAGGAACAGTCGGAATAAATCAAAATCGATGTTCAATGCCCAAACCATAGACGTCTCAAGACTTTAAAGTTGGACTACTACATGTACAGCAGTGGTGAGTGTGTTAGACATTTACACAGACTCATCATGGGCCTGAACGCTATGGTAATTTGGGGCTTTTAACGATTTCTTCAGTGTTCTTTTTCCATGGTGGAATAATTGTACAGCAAATATCTTTAATTTTTTTTAAAAAGTCCAAGTCCTAACTTGACAAAGCTGAGGCCTATTAATTTCTCATTAGTGATCATGACTGCCTACTGGTTTCTCTTTTCCAGCCTACACACAAATTCTAGCTCCCAGTTATGGAGTACGCTTCACTGATTTGGTCATTTATGTGCATTTCAATGTGTTATTAAAATTGTATGTAATTTACTCCTTTATTGCCAACGGTGCTGCAAGGGTAAAACACTGGGTTAAATCAACCGTGAGAACCCAAATTAGAAACTATTAGTGACTATCTCTCTCAGTACTCCAGAATTTGACTTCACTTTTCATAAAGGCAAGATAGGCAACCTGCTTTTGGAATGAGTGGGCAAAAAAAATCCATTATAAACTTTCAGCCTAGTGTAAATCAAAGGTTCGGAGAAAGACTCTTGTACCTCATCTGAAGCAGTTTTACAGGCTTCAGCACAGCCAAGCTCTTTGGCAAATCACACATCTTTTCAGACTAGATTCGATGAGCTGCATGTAAGGATATAGTGTAAAGGAGGTAAACACAAACAATGGATTAAGCAAAGGTCCTCTGAAGCGGTTTGACTGGCACAAAAAGTCAAAAGTCAGAAATGACTGGCTTTTAGAAAATTAAAATCCCTCATCTAGTGACAAAAATGAGAAAGGAGAGGAAAAGCTGCAGAAAGAGAGCGTACAACTTTCAAGGTATGTTCGTTTGTTTTTTTGCCTTTTATTTCGTTTAGAGCAGCTTTAAATTAAGTACGAGGCTTTTGATCCACAGCCGTTTGGTCTTCAAGCAAAGACCAAATGACGAAGTATAAATAGCAAACACCAACCCTAACTCCTAGAGTAGATATCCAAAATCAGTTGTTCAAAATACAGCATTATCAGCTTACACTGGGTATTGGTGCAGGTCATCCTCCTCTATCTGAAAGAGTCCATTATAGCTAATGTCCTCCTCGTAACAGTTAACGCAATGCTTTTGTTAAACTCCCTGAATAAAAGCTGTAACTCTAAACTTCAGTCAAACCTCATTGTGTGAGGCAAAATTACATCCATCCCAAAAACGTATTTACCTAATTGTAAATCAGAAAATCAGAGCAAGCTTAATTGGTCTCATTTAAGCGAATAGTTCGTGACACTTTTGCTGACAAAACCCATTCTTTTTCAACAGTTTTCCTTCTTTTCAGGACAGTGGAGGTGAAAGCTTGTTTATCTTCAGCATCTTCTCAAATCCCAGAGTTATTAGCCTCATGCTTTAAATGTCAAAGCTATCAACAGTGAATTCCACTTTTTCCTTCCCCTGAAACTCTGAAGCCTACCTACAGTCCTTCTGAGTTGCTCTTTTCCCCACCAAACCACATGCCCTCAATATGACCTTACAGACAGCAGCGATGAGCCCCTTAATCATGAAGTACCTAAAAAAAACCCAACAAACTCCTTCAAATCCAACCTGCCCTTAGACCCTTCTTGTTCATCTTCAGAATTCTGCTACTTTTTTTTGGATAACTGATACTCCCCGAGTTTATGCCCTGCTAGTGAACCCAAACACTACAGTTTCTATCTTCAGTCTCTCTTATTTCTCCCCTGTTATCCACTCCTCCTGATGGCTGCTCATATTTATTTTCAAAGCGTTGTTACCTGGTCGCTAAAAGCTTTTAAGAACAACCCACCAACCCTAGGCTACATTTTAGGCACAGCAGTCATTGAAGAGGTAGTGTAGTGATCACTACTCTACCTCTTCAATGACTGCTGACTTTTTGTATTTATTACCACCTGTAATAGAGCTTCTTTTTGACTAACACTTATTTTCTCTGTATTATTGTGCGGTCTTTAACTTATAATATAAAGTGTGTCGATGTCGTTTTGATTTGGAGCTACATAAATAAAACTGAACTGAACTCTGGCATTGATGTAAACTTTTACACTGATATGTATTAAATCAGATCACGTCATGTTGTCAGGAGCACTACACTAACTTTGACTGCTTATGTGTGTGCCAAAAGAGCACTTTAAAGCAGCTATAACTGTAAGTGAAAACATTAGGGCGATACGAAAACATTAGGGCGATCACATCTATCTATGATGTGATTAACCTTGAAAGAATTACCCATCTATGGACCCTTACAGTTTTCCTCAATTTCTTTTCTCTTAGTAGCATTTGCAGCTACAACAGGAAGCTGATTTTTAGGGGGGAAAAACTCCTAAAAAAAAAAAACCAACCAGACAGCCGCTTTCCCAGCACAATGCAGCATACAGACAGAGTTAGCAGCAAGCTGGCGAACCTAGTTGAAGCATTTAGCAGCTAAAGAGCCAGATATTTCCCTCAGGAGTTAGTGGAGTCAATGGAGACAGGTTTGCCAGGTGGCCAGAAACACTTCAAAGAAATGATAATGTTGCTCCATAACACAAGGATGAGAATACTGCTACCAATGCAGCAATAAACAAAATAAATAAACAATCAAAAATGCAGATCTCAAGTTCATTGAGTCATAATATCATGCTGAGGATGAATAGCTTAAAATAGGGCTTAAACAAATAGAAAATATCAAATATGTCAAGGATCAAGCCACGGGACTTAACAATCATCAAACCATCCTTCAGCAGTCAGATTTTTTGTGCACAGGACTTGAGCTGAATTACATGAAATAAGTGAATAATTAGACTGTCCCTGTAGAGGCCTTATGTTCTAGCTGAAAGCAAGTCTATTCCCACCACCACATGTCTCGCTATTCAATTCAAAGGTGGTATTCAAGTTTTCTTTGAGGAGTTAACAGATTAAAGCAGACGATGTGACCTCGGAGACTGTGGTGGGAGGGTGATGATTTAGCTGTTGCCAAAGCAGCAAAGAAACCGTTTTAGACCTCAGTTTGAGTTAATCTAACCATCTGCGTTATGTTTTCAGTAAAATTGTACCAGTTGTGAAATTCTGGACAACCACTGGTGTTTAAAACAACACTGAAAAACAAAAACACATTTCCAGTTTATTTTGTGTTTCTGCATTTTGCGACTATCATTTCCTCTCCCACTGAGCGATTACAAATATAAAATCTTGACACGACACCATCACACAGTTGCTGCAGATTTCTGTACATGCATGATCCAAATCTGCTGTTTCGCCGCATCCCAAATGTGCTCTATTGGAGTGAGATAAGGTCACTGCGGAGGTCGTTTGAGTACGGTGAAATCATTGTCTGGTTCAAAATACTGTTTGAGATGCGCTGAATTTTGGGATATGGTGTAAGCTGTGATCATAAAGGGATAGACATAGTCAGCATGGTTGTGGTGTTTAAACTATGCTTAATGGGTACTAAGGGCTCAGAGTGCCAAGAATATATCCCACCTGAACTGTTCATACAAGGAAGGAAGGACGGATAGATGGAAGGATGAATGGATGGAAGGATGGATAGAAGGATGGTTGGATGGATCCATGCTTTCATGATGCCAAAACTGTGTCCCTGGTGTACTCTTCCACTTCTAGCCCATTTGCTTTAAGGTTTATCTTCTCCATACCTTAGCTGTGTCGAGTTGACTACCTAACACTTCAAAGAAGCCTGGCCCTTCTCCTCTGGCATCAAAAAGGCGTTTTCACCCAGAGAACTCTTGCTCACTGGATATTTTCTCTTTTCCAGACCAGTCTCAGTAAACCCTAGACATATTCGTGAGGGGAAATCCCAGTAGGTCAGTGGTTTCTAAAATACTTTTTCACCCATCTGGCACTAATAACCATGACATGTTCAAAGTCACTTATATCGCCCTTGTTTCCCATTTTGACGTCTGGTTTGATCTTCAGCAGGTCGCCTTGATCATGCATACATTCCTAAACCCAATGAATTGCTCCCATGTTAATGGCTAATTAGTTATTTGCATGAACGACAATTTGAATAGGTGTACCTACTGAAATATCCAATCCATGTATGTTTCTATGTTAGGATAGTGATTGGCTCTTCAGTGGTAGGAGTGGGAAAGCTACCATCTTTAGTTTCACAAAACTGCCCCATAGATTCAGGATTGAAAGTGCTCTAATTTGTCAATCCAAACTATGAAGCAGGCTTCTGAATTGATTTATAATGACACAATATTGTGTTGCCTGTTCATTTGAATAATTTATTGAAGTTATAAGACTTACCATTTAGTTGGGGGGGGGGGGGGTTGCACTCAAGGAGTTGTACCTGATGAAGTAGCCACTGAATGCATGCTCTGAGTGGTAAGTTGACCCTCTTAAGGGCATCAACAGCTATTTATCTTGGCTATTTTGTAAAGATAAGGCTACAATACAGTTTGACCCTGAAGCAGACAGAGTAGGAAACATTCTTTGTTGTCAAGGTTGAGTTTTAGTTTACAAAGCGCAAATATGCTCCAAGCTTATTATGTGATATGAGAAACAGTTAATCAAAGGAAAATACACCTGAAGTGTGTGTTCTGTTTTGTGAACATGTTAACGTGCAGAGCTGCAACTGAACAATGCAGCAGTGTATCTGCATCATGTTATAATTAAACTGAAAGCTGAGCATTAAGGCAGGTGACCCTGAGCTATTACACTACGTGACTGTAGTTCTGATTCGGTGTTATATAAATAAATTTGAACTGCCCTATGATAGTACTGCTTAAGTATCAATCTAAAATAATGAAAGCTGAAATTTAATTGTAGAAGCAAATAGACATGAGGAGGTTTAGAAGTTAGATAATATTAATGGACAAACACAGGTAAGTTTAATAGACAGTCATAAGAAATCCAAGAAATCTTTAAAAATAAATAAATAAATAGGTAACAGGTGACTCAGGAGGTAAAGTGGGTTGTCAGCTAATCAAAAGGTTGGTTCGATCCCTGTGTATGTCGAATTATCCTTGGGCAAGACTAAACCCTCTGAAGTCGTTTTTTTCTACTCCAGTTGTGTTTTATTTAACCCTTTCCCCTCATATTTTCTATGCTTTTGCAGTGTTTGTCGATTTGCTACTGCAAGTTTGGCCTCTTGTTATGGTCTCATCATTCAATACTGCCTATTGGATGAACAAATTCAATTAACCACCTGGGAATAGAGCTGAAATAACGATCTGAAAACTTAAAAAAAAAAAAAAAAAAAAAAAAGTATGGCTAGCAGTTAAGAGTTGGTCTAAATAACAGATAAGCAAAAGAAAATGTTAGCTAAATTTAATACACAATAGTTAAAACCAATAAAGCAAAAAACAAATAATTAGCTTTAGCTCTGATGAGCAGCTGTTACCTAACAGTAACAGCTGCTCGGTAACAATGTAAAATTAACAAATTAAATTGTTAGAAATATACTGAAAGAACACCTGAAATGTCTAGTTAAAGTTCTGTATGTAAAAAAAAAAAGCCAATTAATAGCTAAAAGCACAGTTAGCAGGTGTATTTTTTTTTATTTAATATTTTTGGCCAAAAGAGTAGGTAAACAAATTAAACTATTGGCTGAATTAAATAGTTAATTAAAATTATTCCTAAAAGGAAAAATAGTCAACATCAAATGTAAAATTGGCTGAATTGAACACATTGGAACATGAAGTTTTGATGAAGCATTAGATAAAAAAATGTTAGGAACCACTGATCTGTTTTAATCAAAGACAAACACACTGTAAACACTACCACCTTTAAAAAACACCAGATTTTACTATGTACTAAAAAGCACTATCCAATGGATAGTGGACTTTGTCACTTTTGGACAGTGAGGCTCTCAGCAATGACTTAGTTTTCTCCTGTTAAGATACTGGGGACAAAGAGGCAGGTCCTTTTTTCATACTACATTTATAGAGAGCGCTGCTGCCATTACAGCTTCAGACACCCTTGTAGACAGAGTTTCAATGCATTTTTCACGTCTATGGTAACAAATGATATTTCTCAAGCGCATTGACGAGGTGTGCTTGTGCATCTCAGAGTCAATTATCCACAGATGTACGAGGGGTATTTGAGGTTTCTCTGGCATGAAGCTATGCATTTGTAACAAAGTTACATGAGTTTTCTGAAAGGTTTTATTACTTCCATTAAAAAACATTTAAACCTAAAGTTACCACTGACATATCCTTCTGTATTTCACAGGACGGGGCTTTCATCATCTGCTATTATGATTATTGTTTGTTTTTAAGGACCTGAGTTCACGATGCAGGAGGCATAAAATCAACATTTTTTGCTGATAACCCAAAAGACACCCAGTCCAAAATCTTTGAATTCATGAAGGTATGATCAACAATAATCCAAACATTCAAAAAGTACTATGAAACAGAAACAAGAGGACTGTTGGACCAGAGATATACAGCATACTAGTACAACATAACTCTGAACAATGCAATGACAGGACTATTTATATACACAGACACAAATTTGAACACATGAGGAGGTTAAATCCCACACAACGAACAGCAGGTGAACACAAGCAAGAAATCACTGAAATTGGAAAGTAAAACTAAAATGGAACAAACCTACAAAGTGAAACAGGAAATAAAGGAGACCAATCCTAACCCCAAACACGAAGAACTGCACTATTCTCTAAAAAGACAAACTAAACAGAAATCAGGTCACAAGAGAATAACAAGAAGATAATAACAGAAATCCAAATTCAAATATAAGAACTGAAAAGTTGAGCAGGATCCCAAAAAACAAACAAGAAAAAAAAGAAAAAAAGAAAAATAATTTGCTATAAATTTAAAATAAAAAATGAGCCATAATAATCTTTCATAATCTTAATCGTTATTCTACTAGAATAAAGACAAGACAAGAATCCTAGTTTCCAAGTTATATGGCTTTCTGTCCATTTTAACAAATAAATCATTAAGTTGACCTTGAACACTTTGGTCAATGCAAGCCAAATTTTAACAGATTGTTAACATGACCTCACTCTACACCCCCGTAAAGTTTAATCATTAAAAACAAAACTTTTCGAGCCATCTTATTTACTGACACAGTGATGACATACAGGCACACAATTGCTACCAGAAATATGACGTCCTTGCTGGAAGTAATGATGAAAATAAATAAACCAGAATAAAAGCAGAACCTTACATTGAAAATACACTAGAATAAAAATTCAAAGAACAGACTGAAGCATAATACAAAAGGACATGAGGAACCCAAAAGAACAAACAAAAAAAACACAAGCTACATGAAGCCAAATATAAATACTAAGCTAACAGAAATAAATGATTAGATTTCAACCACAACAACACGGCTCAAAAAAAATACATCACAAAGCCCGTCCCAGGCATCGAGACAGGCATTTTGATGGGACAACATACACAGACTATTATGATATGCATGTAAGCCTAGAAAAATCAATCTGGGAACTCATGGATTATAGTTTAATGATTTCAGAGACAGCAGCCAATATTTCAGGGCTTCTAGTAGAGCCAAGACAACCAGATAATGAATAACAGATAGCTGATTAAAGACTGCCTGCACACTGTTTACAACTGCTGACAAATTTCAAGAAGCTGCGATTTCCTCAAATGTTTTGTGATCATTACTCAGATTACAAAAGATCATCTTGGTATCAAAAATCTTCCCTACAGATTCTGACTGTTTATATGCAGGATTGTGTTTATAATGACTGACGATAAGTGAAAAAATAGCTTTCCTTCTTTTTGTGTAGCAAATTAAGCACTCAAGACAGATTTGAACTGACACGTAAACTGTGATTAACAGCCTTCTACACTTAAAGCATTTTGAATTCACTGTATTAGCATCAAAAAGCCAGATTTGATTGGAATGAAAGCTCTTTTTTGGAACAATGACTGCACCACAAAGAAACCCTGTTTTAATGCTGCTTTTATAATGCAGCATGTGTATGATGGCAAATTGTCTTGCTCAAAACCAACGGGAATTGCAGCAATCTTTTACAAATGCGCTTCTGCCAAGGGGAAAAAATGCATTAAGAACAAGGAAGTGTACACGGGAACAGTTGCCTAAATGACTGATTGTGGCAGGGTCACAGCTGAGAGGAGAGATTTCAACAATATGTGAAGCAAAAAAAAAAATACAGCAGAAAAATCATCTCTGACTGCAGAAAGAGCTTTTAAAAAAGGTGCTATGCATTCAGCACAGGGAACAACAGGAGATCGTCGATTCAGCACACAATGCCAGAGTTACTGAATGATTCACTAGGGCCATAGGTCATTCCCACTTAGAATTGCTTTATGATTGTGTGCTAAGTGGCGTTTTCAGACTGCGGAACAGACTGACACAAACCCCCCGTACATTTTTACGCTCTGTGCCAAAGAATTAACAAAATCTCATGAAGCATTTAATCCAAGTTAAACTAATACCATGAAAAATGTTTGTTTTTAACTCGGAGCTACAGACGACCTTCACCTGATCACGCAGAGTGATTTAACACAGGTGGGCTGCAGTCAGTGAGATGCTGTTGCTTGTTATCTATCGTGATTAACACTCGAGCGGGTCGAGTTGAGGGTACAGACTGTGAGCAACAGAGGTGGGAGAGGGCTGTGCATCAGCAGATGGCCAGAGACTAACGAGAGGCTGCGCGGACAACCGTCAGCCATGAGATGCTTTAACAAGTCACTCCTGGCGTTTCAAAGTCCTCTGCCACTGACAGCTGATGGATATAGCTGCTGTTCTCTCACCCAGCAGGTTCGTCAGAGTCCCAAGATAATATGCAATTATCTCTCAGTTTCAGTCCATGTAGCCATCATAATAAGGGCAAAGATCATAGTCTTACAGGCTGAGGCTACGCTAAAAGAAAGAATCCCCAAAAACCTTTGCATGGGGTTCTTAGGCTTAAGGTTTTGGATCAACATTAGGGTTGAAAATGAAAAATAACTACAATCACAATCAAGTTGAAACCTCCAAGGCTGAAAAGTTATTGAGCTCTTCACATTCAACTTAACTCTTCCTTTAGTGCATTTATTAACCTTTTTAGGCCATTTCGTTTTGTGAAATTACCTTCATTGGATTAAATGAGGTTTTTCTCATTTGCTTGCTGTAACATGGTTATTTCACAGCATTTCACATCCTGTGAAATTACACCAACTGAGAAATGTTGCAAACTGCAGGTCCTCAAAGAGCTATTATAGGTCATGGGACAAAAGGCAAGTACAGCCCGGACAGGTCGCCGGTCTGTTGCAGGACTAGATATGTACTGACAGTCTTTCCCTCTCACATTCTCGCCTCTCCCCAATTTAGTCCTGCCAGTCAACCTAACCATGTCTTTCGATTGTGCCGGAGTACCTGGATATGATCGCTATGTCTCAAAAACAAACAACAACCAAAAAAACTTTAAATTTTCAAAATGAGTCCATAAAAACCTACTACCATCTTCAGCATACAGTCTTTTGTATCAGACGGTGTATAACATGTCAGAAATAACTGCAGTCACGCAGTAACATCGCTACGCTGCTTTGCTTTGTTTTGCAAATACACATGAGAGAAACAATAAATTCTCACATAAGAAGGAAGAAAGGAATTTTATCTCAATTCCATATCCATCCATTTGTTGCTTTAGCACCAATCCCCACTGATTCAAAAACATTTATTTTGTTGCTCTGTACCTGGTCAGTGGATATTTTTTTCCAATTGTAGCTTGGGGGTCCTGCTGGCGGATAGCACGCATAGCAGTGGGCGCTGTGAACATTGAAGAGACTCCATGTTCAGACAAGACACGGAAGAAGGCCCCGGAGTCTGGAGTCCCTACAGGTTTTCCCTGGAATCACACAGTGCAGCAACAACTTGTTACTTTACAGCTTAATTAAGGCGTGTGTATCATCGGAATTTGAATAATGATAAGTAAACACCAGAGATTACACAGATTATTGTTATTGCCTAAAACCATTCCAGGAATATTTGTGCAAACTCCAAAACATGAATATTTATACAACAGCTGTTTAAAATAACAAGGCACACAGGAAGATTGACTATCCAGGCACATGGGCATGAAAACACAGTTGCACTACAGAAGTACTGTCTGTCTAGAATAAAAGATAAAGACACAAGAAGCCTGCAGGCAAAGGTCTCCAGCAGCAATTTCCACTCTTTTATTTTCTCCCTGGTATTCAACTAAGTGAGCTCAACAGTGAGAAGACAACTGCGGAAGAATAAGAATGGATAAAAGGAGCAGTGAGTCCTGGCTGTCATTTTCACTCCAAATAAAGGGTTTGAAGATAGATGGGCTGCTAGAAACAAGAACCATGTGGAGCAACCACCGTGACCGAAGTCAAACACTGATTTAAGGAACGGCCAATTAATTCATCGTCCAATAGCGCTGCTGCATCAAACTGGTGAGGGAATATCAGAGTGCAAATGTAATTGGTGGCCCTATACATAAGAACTACACTGAAAGACGCACGTCCTTCTTGATCCTTTGCTGAAGTATAAAAAGAAACAACTTCAGATTTCAAGCCAAAGAAAAGTGCAGAATCTCAGGAATTGATTTTAGGGACAATCTGGGCCTGGAAAAAAGCGCAGTCATCAATGCACTCTATGTAAACAGAACTCCATGTGATGCTTGCTTGTGACATTCACATGATGCATGCATGGAGTCCAAAGAAGCCCATAATGAAGCACTAATACAACAGATCCTCTGTTTTAGGAGCTAAGCAAGAACACATGAAATAAGATAAAAAGAAATGCACAGATCATATGATCATGTGATATTACACTGATCATAAAGCCAACACTAATTACAAATTGCTATATGTTAATAAAAACCCTCTGTGTGAGCCATTTCGTCAAGGTTATAATTATATTATTAAAGTTCCTATTTTTCCATGACCAGTCCCTCCCACTGCAACCTTATCTCCCAGTTTCTCTATAATGAAAAGATGTTTTGCAAAAATTTAAGACCAAGAAGACAAGGATGGCTTATCTGCTTTGCAGTTTCTTGCGATCTAGTGGTGTTATTGAGCTTGGTTTTGGTAATGTAGCTCAAGTACAGCAAAAATATTAACCACAATCAATATGGTTAGCACATTTTGTTGTTATTGAACTTGAAAACATCTCCTTTTACAGGAGATTTCCTTGAACCAAAAGAATACATGAAAAAAAAAATAAAGGTAGTGGACAGTGGGTCACACAGGAGTTGGGCCCGGACTAAGGAGTGTGTTTTTGACCGCATAGCGTGTCGTGCAAAGGCAACTGTTAGTTCATGCTGGCCTGTCTAAACTGCAGAAAACCTGTGGGTGCAGAAGAGGCTGAAGATGGAGAGCCAAAGCCAGAGCTTTTTGTCATATTTCGCCAAAAGCAGACCGGGTGAGATCTGGAGACAAATAAAGTCACAGACAACCATTAATGATTCTTAGACAGAAACTATGCGACGTGCATTTCCTCCAGAAAGATCTTGTTGGCTCAAGGCTCTTGTTTAGTTCTCTTGTCTCAAACCGAAATAAACTGACTGAGTTTGAGGTTTTAGGAAAGTGCAAACACAGCCTGCTATAAAGTACAGGAGTGTGCATTGGAAAAAATAAAAAAATAAATGCAAAAGAGTAAATCCTTTTATCCCCAATATCTTGTTTTTCTATAGATGCCGGAAGGCAAAATTCTAAGATGTGATAACTTGCCCAGCCCTTTCATTGGCTGCTTCAATTAATGATGGCATAAACACGAGCATTGACAACCTGCTCTCCCACAACTTCAACACAGGAAATTTAAAGACTCAAGTCCAACAAATGCATCCTGCAAACTAAAAACTCTTTAATACCTGGGTTGGAAGGTGTAGACTATGTGCTGGTGTTCAACTGACTGGTACCAATAACCAAACAATAAAAGGAGCAAAAGTCTGGCACAGTCAGAGCTGCAGCTTCTCTGCAGCAGCTAGAGTCAAATATGGACACAGGTTCACACAGTTCACCACATCTTGAACTTCTTCAGTTTCACTCCACATAAACTGTAGTCTTTAACCAACAGTGGCTGGCTTCAGTTTGTCGAGCCAACAAAGGTGTAACTTATTTAGCTCTGAACATTGTTCATTTAAGGTTTTATTGCACATATTCTGGCACTTCCTGTTGTAATCTAACACCGCAGTAGTTAGTTTGAGATATTAAACTCGGAGGTACGTACCTCATAGAGAACAGTGCCGTTACCGTGTAGCAAAGGACCATAGCAGATATAAGAATGGCCAACCACCCAGCCTAGGTCTGAAGCTGCCCACCAAACCTGCCAAAAAGGGATCAATGTACCGAGTTGTCACAACAAAAATGCATGAAAAATTAAGTAAAAACTCATTTTACTTAAAGGCATAATAAATGTAAACAGAACAGCCAGTTGTATAGTGAAAATGAAATACCGCAAGTTGAGTGTAGGATTATTGTCTATTGTATGTTTAAATGGTAGTCAGAGGTCTTTTCAAGCAGAGAGCAGTCTGTCTCTGTATGCTCTTTGTTCTTAAGCATGGCACCACCTCAGAAGCGGATGCTTTATAGTCTTACTTCTCCGGGACTGAGTCCATAAATATTTGACATGGTCCATTTCAGCATCACAGCATAGCCTGCAGTGTCTCGCACAACACCCTGGGAGGGGGGAGATAAGAAAAACATTAAGACCGGTGGCAGGTACTGCACTAAGCAAAGAAGCACGGGTTTAATATCAATTTTAAACCAGCCACTTGGCGCTGCCTTTCCAAAGGGGATGGCAGCTTGTTTCTAGATGACTGCGTCTCAAACCGGCACCCACCTTTTATTAGTTAATAGCGCTGTCTAAACATTCCTGAGCAAAATAGTGTGTCCTAACATCCTCAGCTATTGAGTGTGCCTTCTCGAAGTTATGGTCTCCCTACAGCAATAACTGAGAAATTCATGGGAAATTGCACAGGAAAAAAAAAAAAAAAAAAAAAAACTGGCAAAAACCGCACTATTAAGCCCAGGAACTAGCCAGCAGGAGGATATTTTATATCATCTGTTGGTCAAAGACAAAACGATGCTATTTGAAAAGAGCCAGGGCTTTTTTTCCCCTCCATTTGAAATTGCCTGCAGGTAATTCCTCCTGCAAGAGGTTCAGCTCACACTCTGGAAAACTTCTGTCTTATTTATGTCATGTTGGGGGTGTTTAGATTGTGCCTGGACTGTTTTGCAGGCTCAAAGATCAGATGAGTCACACAGCTGCTGCATACAGAATGAGCAGCGTCTAGTCAAACACAGCTAAAAGTAAACCCTGTAACTCATCTGCATGTGAGTGTATGGTTATAGCTGCCAGTACCTTTGGCGTCCCAGTGGTCCCAGATGTATAGAGTACATACAACGGATGGTTGGAGGGCAAAGAGGCACAGTCATGTGGCCTAGCAGTGGCCATCTCTTCATCCCAGTCCAGGCTCAACTCGCGACTCATCGATACCCTTTCCTGAAATATAAAGAAAAATAGAGATGACATACAGTCTTCACCAGATCTAACGTACCTGGCAGCACACCCAGGTATAAATCACATGGATCTGAATGCACTCTGAAAAAGGGGAACTGTGTTAAAAATGGCTGTAATCCCTCAACGTTTAATCCAACTCTTGAATTCAAGCTGATTAACTGCACTTCAAATCATGTCACGACTGTTCGACTTAAAATCCACAGTAGCATTCTAAAGAGGCGAAAACACAAAAACTGTGCCGTCATCCAAGTATTTATGGATCTAACTGCATGCTGCATGCAGCCAAACATATTTTGCCATTTATTTTGATTCTTTCACATCTGCGAAGATAACGCGATTCATTTGCTCGGCGACAGCCTCCTCCTGCTAACTGTGGAAGTTCAGCCGCTGCTAATGACTCGTTTTACGATCGCCGCAGGATGAGACAGTCACTCGCGAAGCAGCCGATCATATCTCCCAGTTATTTATTTGTCACAAAGTGTCACATAGATGAGCTCTCGGAGTGTGAACTATGAGGATCAATTCAACTGACTCCGATGGTTTTGACCATCTTGCTTTATTTGCTTGCCTATGAAGTGAGTCAGTCTCACATGCTGAGTAAATATATATTCCTTTATTTATATTATGTTCCAACTCCCATCTGTCATCGCAATCTGGCAAGCAGCAATCATTTCAGGTCATAGATTATTGCCCCTTACATCTGCTGCCGCTGACATTTCTTCTCATTTCAAACACAGACGTCTCTTTGATACTGCCATTAACATTTAATCACTTTTGGAGGGATAAAGAAATCCTCAAATCTTTTTTTTCCCTCCCCTCCCTTGGCTTCCATAAAAGAGTGTCAAGATGAAGACATCATCAATATCACTCAGACTCTTGAGGCAAAGGCACATCTCCCACAGACATTTTAGCTCTCCTATGCGCATTACTTTTTACTCACTTCACTGAAAGCACAGACAGAGCACCATCTTGGCTGATTTAACAACGCTTACGGAACAGCTACCTCCAGCTTACCGAATGCAATAATTTGCAAAGCAGCTGCAACCATCTAAAGTAGTGGTTCACAGATTTTTATGGCACTGAGCTGCCCGTGAATTTCTTGTATACACATTCCCTGTGTCCGACATGTATATAATCTCCCAAAAATCCAAACGGGCGCTCTTAATTCACCGGATCCTTTCCTGACAGATAAGACCAGAGAGGCGCAACAAGATAAAATAAACTGTGCAATGTTCATTTTATTTCACCACAGGGCTAGAGAGCAGTAGTTCAAACAGAGGCACGGATGGTAGCAATTCAGTTCGAGTAAAGAAACGACAATACTCCGCAATCTCCGTTAGAGGAAATGTTAAGTTCACCAAACATGTCAATTAAACACTGCTGAATGTTGTCTGTATAAAAGTGAAGCAGAACCAAACATCTGCTCGCCGTCACCGAGCAGCAGCTGAAAATGGCTCCAGGCTGAAGCCAGCACGGAAATACCTTTGAGTTCGAACCTGGCAACAGCCGAGAAGTGCAGGCTCCACAAAAATCCCTGCCTCCGACCGACACCTTCGATGATTTCAATGAGTCATTAAGTGTGCTGCTGCTTACTGTGGAAAAGGAAAATAACATTTTTGCTATGGTTTTTACCATGTTTGGCCTGTTGTAGATGAGGACTTTCGTGGGCCTGTGAGAGCTCATCTCCAGGGCCTTCTTCACCAGAGGGATGTACTCCACTCTTCTGCCTGGCTCGATGCCAAATGAGGCTGTAACCAACAGCTTGGGCTGAAAAACAGATCATTTGGGAATTTAGGTTCAAGTGTAACAAGCTTATAGCTCACTCAGGTATGAATCAGTCATTTTTCTGCCTTTCTACCAAACGAGCCATTACAGGTTTAACCTCCTAGTACCTGGCGTCCACATATGTGGACATCACATTTTGGGTTATTTAGACCAAAATACTCAATTTTGCTCTACAAGGGCCTGATATCCACTTACGAGGACATTATACTGCTACTGTTCTATCAAAATTTTTAACGAATATCCTCATATGTGGCTCTTATTTTTCATAAAAACAAAGGTTTTAAAAAAATAAAAATAAAAAAAAATCTGGTAATTCTTTGTATTTACGTTCATCGGGCCCCAATATGCCCAAATATCAAAGAGAAATTAAAAATGCATGCCGTGGAAGAGTTCGGGTCTTAGGAGGTTAAGTCTGCTCTGGTGTCCTGTCAAATGTAGTTCACAAACTCAGGGTTCTGCACAAGATCTCAGTGTTCCTAATTCTTGGATTTGGAATGTACATGACCAAAACGGTAAAGGACACTTCTCCTATTTGGCAAACACATTTTGGTTCCAGTATTGGTTATATTCTCTTGAAAGCTTCTCTATGTTTCGTTTCGGTAGGTTATGCAAAATTAATATTTCACAACAAATTTGTTCTGCAAAGCAACAGAATACACGGGGCGATTGTGGCTCAAGAGTTGGGAGTTCGCCTTGTAATCGGAAGGTTGCCGGTTCGAGCCCCGGCTTGGACAGTCTCAGTTGTTGTGTCCTTGGGGAAGACACTTCACCCGTTGCCTACTGGTGGTGGTCAGAGGGCCCGGTGGCGCCAGTGTCCTGCAGCCTCGCCTCTGTCAGTGCGCCCCAGGGTGGCTGTGGCTACAGTGTAGCTTGCCATCACCAGTGTGTGAATGGGTGGATGACTGGATATGTAAAGCGCTTTGGGGTCCTTAGGGACTAGTAAAGCGCTATATAAATACAGGCCATTTTTTTTTACCATTTACATGCTTTATGCTAAACTGCATAAGCATTTATTTCTGTGTTAAAATGTCGTAGTTTACTCTTAATTGTCCCCTAAGAAAGAAAGCAAAGAAAGAAAGCAATGCTCACTGCAGTTCATTCACATTTGTAGTATAAAGACGTCTCTTCCACATTAATTTTTCTATTCTCATATTATTATTATTATTATAAAATCTCACTGGAGACGCCAGGGAAATCATTACCAGTGGTTCTGAAAGGAAAGGCGAGATCTTTGCACTGTAAATGAAAAAAGACACCTTTCTTCTGGCTCTAGTATTTAAGATGTCTTTAAGTATTTTAGCTAATGGCACATAAAAGTCAGAATTGTCCAATTACTGGTATTTGCAGTGATCCGCATCTGCTTACTTCATGTAAATACAGAAAATGAACAAAGACTTAGCCCAACTTCAGCCCGTCCCTGGTTTTTAATGAGTACGGATATAATACAGTTCATGCAGCCCTGTTGCTGAGGCTCAGAAAAAAGATCAATTTTAAGCACAAGGTGAAAAAGCAGCGCTTAACCTTAGCGTGATTGATGCGGACAGACAGCTCTTTAGAGGCGAAGCCGCCAAAAATGAGGCTGTGTGGGGCACCGATCCGTGCACAGGCCAACATGGTGAACATGGCCTGTGGCACCATGGGCATGTAGATGACAACAAGGTCTCCTTTCTGTACCCCATTCTTCACCAAGACTCCTGCTAACCTGGACACCTGGATTGCAGAGACACATGGAGACAAAGCACAGATTTTTTTCTAAGTTTCCAATCTTTTTTTCTTAAATTCCTGCATGAATTATTTTTAAATGTCTGCTCACAACAACCGTAACCAATATGCTAGCACAAAGCAGAGCTGATAACAAGGGTGGAATAGTCTTATGCATGCTGCATATGTTGTTGGATAATTAATGTAGAAAGAAATGCTTAATTTATCCATGGTCCAATTACTAATTAGCTTCAGTTGGAAACAATCTAGAAAGAAAGTCAGTATCTCTTAAATTTCATTAAATGTCATTAAGCCCTTGGGCCAAAAAGACCCCCAAATAGTTTTTTTCATTTAAAAAAAGAAAGAAAAAAAGATTGAGTTGTTTTAACAGAATAATTGGTCCAAATGTCAATCGACTCAGTCATTTTCCCTTCTTTCTTCTCTTTTGTTTGCTATCTATATGCTAATTATGGTTCAAACCAGCCGTCATGCTACAAAACTCTTGGCCAACTCTTTGATATTTAATGTCCAGAGAGCATTACAGTTTCTACTTTAACATGCTCATAATCCCATAATTTGTTTCATGCTGCAAAATAATGTCATATCATACTGCCATCTATGTCCATGTGCTGTTCAATTCTGCAAGCTCGGTTTTTATTAAAACTATTTACCTGGTCCTGAAGTTCCCTGAAAGTGATGATCTGTTTAGTTCCGGTCACCGGGCTGTCGTATATGATCGCAGGCTGCTCTGCACGGCCGCCTTCTACGTGTCGATCGACGGCATTGTAGCACATGTTTAGCTTTCCGCCGACAAACCTGACAGAGACATACACCTTCAAACAACAAGTAACGGACACATGAACAGAGACGCATGTCAATACTATAGTTAGCAAACATATTTCAGGTGACCAGTCATGTGCCAGCATCTTTACCAGCATATAATATGGGTTTTTGCCTGGTTTAGAGCTCATTTTTAAAAAAATAAAAAACCAGCCTGAGCCAAACATATGCAGCTGCTTTTGACAGTTGCACACAGTGAACCAATGTTCTTGATAAGGCAATCGTTTGAGCTCATTCTGGCACTGCGCATATGGATAAAGAGCAGCAGGCAGGTTGAGCAGATGGTGTCTGGGATCTGCTGTTTTGGAAGCCACATAGACATACAGACACGGTGGCCGTGTCCTTCATTTTCACTGCAGCACATTCAGACAGCTCTCTTTTCCTATGATCCATGGTATAGCTGACAACTCCACCCACAAAACAAAAGAAAAAAGAAAGGAATTTCAGTTTATACTATTCTCAGTGCAGGCTGCTGTGCCACATGCTGTTTTGTTTTACAGCTACATTTTGTTTTTTCTTTTTCCTGTAAGCATCCTATAATTTACTTTCACATCTTTAACTGTGGATGCAGGTATAATTACCCTTTTTTAATTTATTTATCTTTTGCACATCGTAGGAAACTAACCACATTAATCACCTCACATCCTTTGATAGTTTTAATGGTTTCCAATTTTTTGTTTGTTTAATAAATGCCCTGAACATGTCAGGCCAAACCATAACATCTGTTCTGAAAATATTACTTTTAAATATTTAACAGAAAAAATATTGCTTTTAAAATCTGGGAATTTGACACTTTGTCATATCTAATTGTTGCTAGTTGGCTGCTTGGCCAAAACTAGTGGTGCTCTGAGACAATTTTTTTTTTTCTACTAACCCTTTAAGGTGGCAGCAACCTGATGAAACGACTTGTGTTTTATTTCTTTGATAAAAAAATATATATATATTTATCCTACTTTTTGGAGCTTCGGGGGGAGGATAGTACTCAACTTTTGGAGTACTAGTGCAGTCTGGTACTCCATTACAATATCCTCTCCATGCCCCCAACATGCACACATATACAATCATCATCACCTACGTACACACAGTATTGTTTACCCAAACATATATCATACTTCTGACTCTTGACTGACCCTTGATTTCCTAATTATTCCTCAAGCCTCATCTTGGGGACCATCCTTCCTCACTGACATGCCCATTAAGTTAACTGTTCTCACTCTCACAGGGAACCGCCTTAAATGTTCAATCATATTCGTTCCCTCTGTAAAAAGGAAAGAATTGCATTTCAGTAACTCTCAAAAATGGTCCAAGGAAGACACAGTGGTGACCCAGTGACAGCATCATGAGTGGGCAAGGCTCAATGATGCACATGGGAGAAGAACGCTGTAGAATCAAATTGCCAAAAAAAATGTAATGCTAGTTCCCTTCTATGTTGTATTCTGTCACCATAGAAAAGTATCAGAATACACAGTGGATTGCCGTTTTTTTTTTTTTAATATATGGCTGCATAAAACCAGTCAGTGTCCCCATGCTTACCCCCCAACCACTGCCGAAACCAAGAAGAAGGGGGACATGAGCATCAGAACTGGACAGCTGGACAACAGACTCTGATGAGTCACAATTTCTTTTACATCATATGGATGGCTGGGTGCTGTGCATTCTTTACCTGGTGAACAGCTGGCAGCAGAATGCACTATGAAAAGAATGCAAGCCTACTGAGAGTCCATGCCTCCACATTTCTGTTTCGAAAGGGGGCTCCATAAAAAAAAAAAAAAAGGAGGCAGGTGGTCATAATTTAATACCAGACAGATATACATCCCACCAATTAATGCTTTCAAAGTGTTACCATATAGGGGTTCTCCTGGGAACTTCCCTGCTCTAAATACCTGATTCAAATAATCATCTGGGTAGTGAACTTTGCAGCTGTCTGTTAACAGCACCCAGGATAGTGCAATAAGCAAAAATGTGGTTTGTTTTCTGGGGTCAACGCGATTCCATAGACTTTCCATCAACAGCAGAGCCGTTTGAAGTCCACACAGTTCCTGAGCGTCACCCATTGGCTCTCAGCAAAACTACCAATCACAGAAGAAATAGGCGTTCCTCCAGGGATCGCTAACAACTTAATAACCAATCATAACAGAGCTGACGTTTCCCCTTCCTAAACCAACCACTCACAACAGGACAACCCTCCAGGTTATCCAGTTGTTAATCGTACAGTCACGCGCATAAAAGAGTAAAATGAGGAAGCTATGTGTGCTGGATGAAGAGAAAATAAACCACAATATCGTGGTTTCTATGTGAGTTGTCCAAAAGTTATTCATTACTAAGCAAATAACACCTTCAGGGTAATGAGATTATTGAGGGCGTGTGTCCTCTCTATGGGATATTATCATACATGAGAGAACGCGTTGAGTTCACTCATGAGAGAGGTGGCGGTCACGCACAGGTTGTTTACCACGTTTCATTCCAACTCGCCCACACAACATTTAACACCAGCTGTTCTGCAGTTCACGTGTAGTTCACACTGAAACCTACCAGTTTGGGAACACCGGATCCTCAACGTGCAGAGTTTTACTCCACGGCTCAAACCAGTTTATGTCGCGCCCCACGTCAGCCCAAAACTTTTCAGGGTTGTCCCTGGCCGCCGCGAAGACTCGGCTGTACGCAGCATCAGACGCATGCTTTCTGCAGCACTGCGTGGGGAAGTGCGACTTAAAACTCCCAGATGCTTCACCTGCATTTCGCTTTGCTGCTGCACAGAGAGTCCAAGCAAACCTCCCGAGTGTCTTCTTCCGCAGGACAGGAGCGCAGTTATTCAGGCGCTGGACTGAGTGTTTTACCCTGAGAAGCATTGTTGCTGGGGGCGTTTTTTGAACTTCCACGCTGCTTTCCCGCGTCCCTCTTGTTTTTGTGTGCAGCTTTGGAGCCCGCTTCTAGAGTTCAATGCTAAGCGACGTCATCCGGGCCCGCTTAAAGGCAGAGGACTTCTGCAGAAATTCTTAACAAGTGCCTCAGGGAAGGCTGTGAACTATGAACTGGATGTAGCTGATGCTGCAGGAGGATTTTAAAACACAGTCAGCGTGATTACACAACACATAAGCTCCACCGCAGCTTTCTTAAACCAACTATTTTGGGTGGAAAATAATCCCAAGACATTTTTCTAACTTTAAGCAAGAATTCTGCCGTGCAGTGCAAAGAAGAGAGGAACATTGTTGATAGCAACTGTACCTCCTGTCCACCGGATTTACTTATTTATTTATTTTTGTTTACTTCCAGCATCATTAAATTTTAATTGTCCTCGAGGTAATATCAATACTCCCCCTTGAGTGGAAAAATGCAAATAGCCCCACATCTGCTAAAACTGATCATGGCGTGCATTCATTTGTTTGCTTATGGGTATTAATGGGAATAATTACTCGTGTAGAGTCATTTAAAAGCCTTAAGAATATTTGCATCTTTCATTAAGCCGATTTTCCAATACAATCACAGCACATGAGCAGCGGCAGCAGCTCTTTGTCCTCTCAGATTGTGCCGCCTCATGCACTTCTTTCCCTATCACTGGTAAATACCCATAATACAGCTGACCCCTTGAAGAAGTGTGCCCCTCGTTAAATAACTCATCCATCAGATATTTCAGATCACCTGTTTATGTTTATATGTGCTGAGCAGTTGAACTGTCCAGTATAGGTGGTGCAATGATAGTTTCGTTATTGGTATCAGAACGATATCAGCATTATAAGATCGATACTTTCTTTAAATCCTGTGTGTTTAGTGTGTAGTCCACTGATGTCTTACATAGATTATTTTTGGTAATGAAAAAATATACCTCAAACGTGCGCTATGAAAAGTATCTGGACCTTCTTGTGTTGACTGTGACTTCTGTTTTATTTATAGCCTTCTACAGCACATTTAAACACAGAGAGATCCTTTAGAGACAGGAACATTTACATTGCTGTTTACATCTCAAAAAGCCCCATGGTATCAGATGGATACTAAAATTTGCACTGTGGCACAACACTACTTTCCACCAGAGGTGGTCAACTTGAGTTGGATTGCAGCTACTGGCTCTATGACACTTGTCACCATTTCAGTAAAAGTGGGGGGGGGGGGGAATAAAAAGTTAAATCTTTATCCCAGCTGGCAAAAGATATCAGTAATCAGCAACTGATTGATGCCTTCTTACACCCATCACCTGCACGTCTTATCCTCCAGGTATTTGAGCATAACAGAACTATCATTTTCTTTCTTTTTCAGTTTTAAATTAAGTATTGATTCAAATCTCATCATATTTCAACCATGCTTTCTCCTCTCATGCTATAATTTGTTTGGCCAAAAGGTCTCACTAAATCACAGCAAGGAACTGCCATATATATATATATATATATATATGTGTATGTATATATATATATATATATATGTGTATGTATATATATATATATATATATATATATATATATATATATATATAGAGTAGATGGTGTTGGCTGAATATGTATCATTCTCTCTGGCACCTTATGTGCATAGACCACTATCTATTAACCACTTTCACAGGCTAATCAGACCCTGATGTGATGAGTGCGAATGTTTTAAAGCAGAAATCAGCCGACTGCCCTTCAGAAACCGATGGAAAAATGATTCATCACTCTAGCCCGCAGTGTCAGTTTGAAAATCAAATTCGTTTGAAGATAATGATCGCTGTTTTACATTCTGAATGGGTTTTAGATGCAGTTGTCAGAAAGACTAACGAATGATTTCAGTCAATATCATTCATGGTTTTAAGTGAGTGATACTTCATAGCGGTTTATTAGAGCTGAGTGAATTTACTTTCAGCAATTGCTTCATATACAAAATACTAGAGGCACCCAGTCATTACAGGAAATAAATAAAGGTGAAAGCCATTACCCCTTGTTAATTATGCTCTTAGTGCATTCATGATAAAAGAGGAGATGAGATGAAGTTGGACTGAGGTATATTTCAAGGCTTTGACAAAGCTCAATATACATTGGGATGTATTCATGTTTTCAGTTTGCAGAAAGCATCAGGATGGAATTATGATGCCGTCACACAATCAGCCATTACTACTTGACAAAGTAAATTGGTGCTGTTTCCCTGAAGTCAGTAGTCTGTTAGAGCTTGGGTGCCAAATTTGTTTCTGTCCATGGGCCACCTACAGCTCAGTTTGAACTCTCAAGTGCACCGAGCACTTTATAATGTCCCTTCTTTCTCTTCTGTTTTCATCTTTCTGTCTCTGCAGAGCTGTCCACTGCAGTGGGCTTTTTAATGTGCAGATTATAGCTGACAGGCCATATGTTTCACACTCTGTATTAGAGGTTTAAATCCCATAGTGGTGCTGCCGAAGTGGGTCACAATCAGTGTGACAGGCTTTGTTCGATATAGTATTTGAAGGTGGGGTTCTCTGTGTGCTGGCCTGCCTGACTTCAGAAGGCCAATTACATTCACCTGCCATTTGATTAGTACACTTCATGAGTATCTGGATTCTTTCTGCCTTCAGAACTCTTGTCTTCATGGCATAGATTCAATATGAATAAACATTCATCAAAGATTTCGGTCCAGATAGCATGCCATCAGAAATTGTTTACACTATGATCATCAAGGGATGGAGATGGTCAGCAACAAAACTCAGGTAGGCTGTTATGTTAAAATGAAGCTCAGGTGGTACTAAGCAGCCCAAAGAGTGCTCAGAAAATATCCTCCACACCATCAGACGCAACCAAGAAGCTGAGCTATTGCAGGATGGATCCACGCTTTCTTGTTGTTTGCACCAAATTCTGATCCTACCATCTGAATGATGCAGCAGAAATCAAGGAAGGGGATGTAAGGGGAGAATCCCAGTAGATCAGCAGTTTCTGAAGTACTCCGACCAACGTCTGGTACAAGCTAGCGTGCCACATTTAAAGTCACTTTAAATCACCTTTCTTGTCCATGCTTAGTTTGAACCTTGTCTTAACCTTGTCTGCATGCCTAAATGCAATAAGTTGCTGCCATATGATTGGCTTATTAGATATTTGTGTTAATGAGCTGTTGAATAGATGTACCTAATAAAGTGACCATTGAGTGTAAATGTCCCACAACTGTCTTTTTTTCTTAGCAGATATTAACAATAAAGAAGAAAGATGATTTTCTGTCATATGAACGGAAGAACAGCAGATTAACAAACTCTCGGTTATTTCAAAACAAGGATCAGTTTGGTACTCTACTTCCTCCCCCCCGGTTATCCACACATCCAAAGTTTGGCCAAACTTTGAGACCCACTCACAAAAGTGCATCTTGACTTGCCTTAAAACAAAACTTTAACTGTGAGATTCATAGTTTACACAACAGCCTGGAGAAGTGCATGCGCATCTCCATCTTTCACTTGGTTGTTCATACACAGGAAATTAGTTGCATCAACTTGTCTCGTTAAGGAATAAATACAATTTTAAAGAATTATCTGTCACACGTTTTTCAAGATGATGTTTTTTTCATTATCTGCCTGGCACCGTCTGATGGAGCAATATAAGCAACCCAGCTGCTGTGGAAAAGCAGCCTGTCATCCTAACACAAAATATCCAATAAATACTTTATTTTCGAGACGTTATCGCTCAACAGGAAATTTTCATCTTTTTTTTTTCCCACTGTGGCATGCCGGATGGATCACAGTCAGTGCGGCACAAGGATTGGAGTCGATGGTTGACAAATTTAATAATGGCCTGTTTTAATAAGCAGTTGTTACCTGGAAATGAAACCCATGTTATCATTTAGTGAAATACTTGTTTCCCTCACCGTAAAACCACAGTCGGATATATTCGAGCTACTGTTTTATAAAAGCTTTACTCTCTGAGTCAACCAAACAAAATCTAACCTTTACGGATTTTATTAGCCTTTTATCAAAGCCATGTGAGTGATATTGATCTTTTTTACGAATGTGTGGCAGGAAAAGGAATAAGGTTCCAATTTTTCCCCAAATGCCCATATGACCTTACCTGTTGAATTCAATTTGAATGGGTACTGATGGGAATTGAAGATACAAATAGAACTTGCACACTGGCTAATGCGCTGAGCTTTGATCTGCTAGGCAAACAGTCCAGCCGTCTGTATTTGCCCTGTCCACATGGCCTCTTGCATCTCCTTCCGTGGAAGTGGAGGCATTTCAGAAATCAATTCACTTGCAGCTTTGCGGCTTAAAGACCAGTGCAGCATAATCCCAACCTCGTAAAAAAAAAGCAGACCTGTATTCCAGCCCATATAGATGGAAGCCTGTAATCTCGCCGTGCCCTCTTTCTGTGTGCTCTCTAAGCCCTCGCCCTCTCAAACCGTCCTTGCAGCCTACCACTCACCACTATTTTGCATCTGCACACAGCTGTGTGGGACTGTTGGTGGATTGAACTTGCTTTTACTTAAGGACTATGTGTTTGTAAGAAGCGTGCAAGTTTAGAAACTGTTTAATTCAAATGCAGAGGAAGCTGTTAAATATTTAAAAGTGCTGAGAATGGAATTTAAATGATATACAACAGGGGTACGTTAAATTTATTTAATGTTTTAGATATAGCAGCCAATTTGAAGTGAAGTGAGGTAAAGAGGTGTGGTATTTGCCTCCCAGCTGGGTGTGGGCTAAAATATTTAGTGCAATGCATGACAAGATAAATGGGATTTAAGTAAAATATCTGTATTTATGAGCCTAGGTTTTGCTCTGAACAGCTGTGCACATATTAGTATAAGTGCTAGTCATTGCCTCAGGTGTGTATTCATGTTTACAACTTGCATTTGTCATGGCGAAGTCATGTTTTGTGAGCCATGTGACACGTCATGCTGCCTTAGCATCTCTCCAACCTGGGAATCTCTTCTTATTTCTGTTGAGCATGGCTTCTGTCAGCTGTAATGTCTGCCCATATATGAGACACGCCAAAGCAGCAGGCACCATTAGGCAACAGATCTACAGTAAATGAAGAGAACCAGCGGTTTGGCACCATTCTGTGGTAGCACATAAACATGAGGATTAATTCTTAAGCCCTCCAATTTAGGTTCACTACCGTCATTCGGTCCTTATCTGGCTGTATGCAGTGCATGTACCCAGGAGAGAAGATAACAGGCGGTATGCCTCAGTGGTTCACAATGAGCCTTCACGACAAGCTTGGTTGCAATCACCTGATCTCTGAAGTGCAAGGATTATAGCTGTGTAAGTGTTCATGTGTGCACAAAACACACATGTGAGCATCATTGTGAGATTCAGCATGCAATCCAGGTCGAGCTGGTTGACTGCAATATGGTGAAACTTTTCAAATACATTACTGTGACAGATGGAATACCAATTTTGACTGTTTTTCAACATATTATTAGCTTAATGACTAAGGTCCGCCATCCCTCTTCTTTTAAAAGGTATCTTATGTGTCCCATGAGAGCACTAGTCAGGCTACCTCTTGTTTTTATGAGCCTAAACTGAGTAACACTCCTGATGTCAGAATGCAGAGCTCTCTCGATATTCAGGAATATAAAGATCGAGTCAAGTAGATAGCACTGAATAGAAAATCATCTTGTAGTAACGGTGACTAGCTGTTAGTTCCGATTCTAGGGTTGAATCATGGCAAAGGTAACGCCCTTGTATGTGGTGTTTGGTTATTCTCCCCACACCTCCGTGGCCTCCAACTGCTCCAGTTTGTCCAACAATCAAAACATGCTGGGTTAATTTTCTTGTAATTGTGCCCTTGACCAAGGCACAGACTTGAAGTGTGGAGTTGATCCCACGAGCCCACTGCCTCAAACACTAAGGATGGGATAAATGCAGAGAATTGCTTTTCCTACAGGGAAATAAAGGGTCTCTCACTCTGTGAAGGCCATGAGAGGCTCCAGCCTCCCTGCAACCCTGAATAGGATAAGTGGAAGAAGATGGCTATGATAAACTGTAAAAAATAAACATGTTCAGTAATATGTGGACTTAAATCAATTCAAAGAAGAGGTGTGCTCTGGCAGTTTTACATTGTCTGTATTCACAAAGGCAGGTTCTTTAACTCTTGGATGGTCGTCAAAATTTACACCCTTTCACGGTCGTCGGGACCCAAAATGGTCCCCATCCAAAAGGTGATATAGCAATGGATTTTATGAATTTTTTTTTTCATTTTTTTTCACATCAGATCTTTTAAACAACTTCAGACCTATCCACTGATATAAAGTTTTTCATAATTTTTTTCATATTTTGTAGGTTTTTATGGCTTTATTGTCATAAAGACCCCTGTTTATTTTCTTTGGGGGGTAAAAAACCATAATATGCAATATTTTCAAAAAATGAGTTGCAAATGGAACTACTTGGCATGAGGTTATTAGAGCCTTGGATAGGTAAAGAATTCAGAATAGAATTGATTTGGATGCATTATTATTTTTGGAGCAATAAGAGTTTTTGCAATATACTTCCATTGGTATCCCTCGGGACCCAAAATGGTCCCCATCCAAAAGGTGATATAGCAATGAATTTTATGAATTGTTTTTTCATTTTTTTTCACATCAGATCTTTTAAACAACTTCAGACCTAACCACAGATATAAAGTTTTTCATAAATTTGTAAATATTTTTTATGTTTTTATAGCTTTATTGTCATAAAGACCCCTGTTTATTTTTTATTTATTTATTTTGGGGGGGGGGAAACCCGTAATATATATTATAAATATATTCTCAATCACATTCACACCACTCTCTTATATCAGTTCCACTACATCGAGACTATTTTATGGTGGTCAGCTGTTTTATTGTCATGTATTTTGCATAATAAGATAACCATGTCCTGCATTCAAAACCACTGAAAATGTCTATGGTGGTGCTGTACCTAATATTGTGCTCATTGGATCCGAAACATATTTTTCCTTTATTTTGAAGCCTGAGGCTTAGATCCATTAGGTATTCACGAGAAAAAAATTATCACATGTCAGGATTACAGTATATCGAAAATATGTGATTATAATGGGAGTCAATGGGACCCAAAATGGTACGAGGACCACAGATGGTAACACTTATGTGAATCTCCTTTACTATACACAACACCATAGAGGGGATCAATGAATTTTAAAAATAATGCTAAAATGCAACTCCTAGCCAAGTTTCATGCAACTAGTCTTTAAAATGACTGATATATTGAGAATCAAAAATCCAAGGGGACCCAAAAGGGTCCCTATTTTGACTATGACCATCAGAGGGAAATGGCTCACCCTGTTTGGTATGCAAGAAGACAGAGTTGTGCTGACTGTAACTCTGTGCAACACTTTTGTGGTGAACTGGACTGTCTGGAAGCAGGACCAGTGCTTTTCACAAAACCTTTTGTGCCTACGTAAGAGTAGAACATTGCAATTAAGTTCCCAAACGCTGCTGAAAACCCATCAAGAAAAGGGAACTCTGATATCACAGCTGCGGCCTATATCCTGTTTTTTAAACAATATGTTCAACATTAAAACTTTGAATACAACACGGCCGCATTCTCTGTTGAACTTACCACATTACTCTTTCTCCTGAAAAGCTGGACGTCTTTTATTTATCGATTTCATTCATTGAGATAAGGTTACATTAACTCAGCTTTTCAAATTAAATGTAGCTTGCAAAACGAAATGAAATATATGATTGTCAGACTGCAACGCTATACGATCAGACTTTTTGCCCCCTGTTAGCCATTAGAAAAACTGCAGAGTATGGCAAAGTTTTCACAAGTCCATCTTTTATATACAGCGCATGATTAATCCAAAGATTGTGTATTAAAGATAAATGTAGGCACTGTGACCTCTCAGAGCCCTGTTGTAAAGCATGAAGGTGCTTTGAAACCAGATGTGAGGAATCCCAAAAGGTTGATTCTGTTCATCTGGACCTAACGTTTTCATCCAGATGAACAGAATCAACCTTTTGGGATTTACTTACCTGGATGATTGAGCATGCATCAAGACATATGTGAGGAATATGTGACACTAAGAGACGTTGCATCCTCATAGGCAAGTGATTTGTAAATCATAGTAAAACATACTATGCTTTAGTCTACCTTTTTAATCTAAATAAGTCCGTAGTTATTCAATTAAACATTATGGTGTATTCAGTGAGGCCCAAAACTAGCATTTGCGACCATAAACTAATCGGGGAAACAGTTTCCTGAGATCATAAATTAAAGCCAAGGTATTGGTGCAACCATAAGAGTCTCCCCCTGCTGGCCATTAGAAAGAGTGCACTTTTAAAGCGCTTCCAACACTTTTTTGTAGACAGTATATTTTTGATCTAATGTAAAGAATAAAAAAAAATTAATGTATTTTTTGGTTTTTATATGTTATCAAATTCCTTTTCATCTTGAAAAATTCAAATGATTTTCTATTTAAAAAAAAAAAAAAAAGCCAAATAAAACGTGAACACTATTTTTCATTAAGAGCGTAAACAACAGCGCATAAAGTGCAAAACAGCTGATAACAGCACCAGGTGACGGAGATGGATGGAGATAGTCTAATCCTCTCCCAGCCACTCCCAACCTCTCTCTCTCTCTCTCTCCCCCTGTGTTGCTGCAGCTCCTGTAGGCTCTTCAGTCTCCAGTAAACAGCAGTCATGGCGACAGTGGTCCAACCGCTCACACTGGATCGAGGTAAGGCGCTCGGAGCTTTGCAGTCTGTGCATGTCACCGGAGAGATTATTTCCCCCCCAAAACTTGAGCGAGGATTTGGTTAGATTCTGATGTTTTTTGGTGTGTGTGTCCAGCTCGGATTTCCTACACATCGTCTGCGCGAGTCGCTATTTCAAGGCAATATGAGCTCTGGCTTTTCGAAATAAAAGCCCGTCGGTTCCGTCCGTGTATTTTTCCAGACCGGAGCGCTCAGTTCTTTCGTCAAACTACCGAGGGGGTTTCTGCGAGCACGAACATCTTGAAATTAATACCCTTAAACCACTTACAAGGCGTCCCGTTTAATTTCATCTGTATTATGTAACCCCTTTGGCAACATTGTCCCGTTAAAGCTCGCTTTTTGATCTTCATCTGGCGGAGACAATAACGCTCAAATCCTAAAGCGCCTTGACACGAAAAATCTACTTTGTTAGACGGGAGATAACTTCTCAGGCTATCTGAACTGGACAGGTGCAAGACTGGCTGATTGGTTCCCTCATCAGGGTGTAGATGTTGTGTTTTGTACTTGTTGGAAGCGGTGTGCAAACAAACCGCAGTTGAGGGTTAATGTCCTGTGATGTTGCCTATAGCCTGTTTTGTTTTCATCTCAGTTAGCGTTCAGAGCTGTTAGTAATTACAGACTTTGTAACTTAGACACACATTAGTCCCCTGATCTCATTCATAAGATACAATAATAATGCATGCAGGCTGAAAAAATGTTCAGTTTCCCACCTAAAGATGCTGTACAGATATTTAAAATACACTAAGGTCTCTCGTAATATCATAGTAATTCCTCTGGGAGATTTGAGGAAGTACAAAATGTCCTGTACACTTGAGAAGATGCCCTTTACAACTCAACACTTTCATCTTAAAGGAGTCTATTTTTGAGGTCACTTTGAAAAATCCTCCCAGTCGCACATTCAGACCAAATGCAGATCCGCTGGTGAAATGTAATATTGCGCAAGCCTTGCATAGGGAATGGATACCGTCAAATATAGAGAAAGCAGACACCTTAACGCTTTACTCTGTGCCAAGTAAAGCCAGCGTCAGCTCTCCTCCCAAACCACATGAGGGAAGTATATAAATACTCTTTATTAATTATTCTGCAGGGATTAATCTGACTGATGTCACTTGTTATTGGTGATTTAAGTAATTAACCACATTAACATCTACTGCTAAAGTATACTATTTTTTCCCCTTCCGTATGTTCAATTTGTTCTTCAGTGAAATTTAATGTCTGAGGGCAGTGAAGCTTTACAGGTGCACAATCTGCTGGGAAGCTGCAGAAGTGCTGTACACGCAGAGTTAATGAAATGAGCCACAGATTGAATCCAGCAATGAGATAAACAATGCAACCTAAGCTTTTCCCACCCATGTCTCATAGTAGACTATAGATTTATTTTTAAAAAAGGAGGCTCTGCTAAGCTGATAAATAGATTTTTAAACAGCAAGGCAAGGAGCAATGTCCTGCAACTTGATAAATTGTCAGCATTCAGCCATGTCTGATCTTAGTCATTTGCTTGGGCAGTGACTCAGCTGTGACCTTCGTGTGTACACACGGGGCCTGATCCATACCCACAATCTGGAAAATGCAGCTGTAATGGCACAAACAGTAGTAATGATAGTTTCACGCAGGAGCTGTCAGAGCCAGGCAACATTATAGGCTTCCTGTCCTCGGATCCTGCCACTTTGGTGAAAACACTATAATTGCTAATGAAAAGGTGCACTCCTCTCGTTTTTGGGTGGAGGCTTTTGCTGCCGGGTTGCTGAGTTTGTCAAATGCACGCAGGGAGAAAAGGAACAGAGATGTTCATTTCGAGAGCTCCCACTTGGCTTGCAGGGTCACAGCAGGATGAAAAGATATTACATCATTGGCCTTCCTGTTATTGTCAAAGGAAATGACTGTGATAAGCAAGCACCGTAGAGAACAATGGATTTGAACTTCGCTGTATAATTTTTAAAAAAGCCTTTTATTCTCAGTAGATCTGGCATTTATGTAAGTGCAAACTGACACACACCGGAGATGAAAACCTTTCTGTATGAAACAGTGAGAGCAGAGGGCACTGTGACTGAAACTTCCAGAGATAAATTTAAACATCTATTAGGTACGGCTATGTTTCAGGACCCAAATGCAGGACCCAGAGACAATGGAATGAACTAAGTAAGGCAGCTTTATTGCTGTAGCTTGAAAGCTCAAAGAAAAAACAAGGATACAAAAAACCAGAAACTCCCACAAGGTTAAAACTAGAACCAACAGAACAGGAAACAAGGACCGCAAAGATAGCATGAGTGGACGATGCAACAACGAGCAGAGTAAGACTGAGGACTAAAATACACATAGGATAACGAGAGGATGGGCAACAGGTGGCAACATAGCTGGACCTAATGCAGACTAACGGGACAGGGGAAACGAAACTGAGTGCACTATACACTAGAGACGAGACTGTCAAAATAAAACAGGAAGTATGATAAACATGGAGATGAAGACTAATCACACAGGCTTGACTCGGGGACTGGGGAGAAACAGACGTGGGGAGATGACTGACTGAGGAGACAGAAAGGGAACATCAGACACAGAGACAAGAGAAAAACAAACATGAAAACGAGACTAAACACACGAGAAGACTAGACAATGCGGAAAAAACTCGAAAACCACACAGAACCAAAGCATACTTTATACATGACATAAATATAACTATGAACCTAAGAATCACATAGAATATTCAAAAAATAAACTGCATATTGTTCAGAAACTTAGTACCAGTACCATGACAATGCCGGCAAGCTGCATGTTTCCAGTGAAATGCTTACTCGCTGATGGCAGGATAATGCTGGCCACGTTCTCCATTTCAGTTTTGTGTGTTAATCTGTGTTACTTGTTAACTGGTTGTGTTTTTTTGTGTCATATTCATTATTTTATAATGGTCTGCCTGGTCCAGAATTCAGCTCAAAAAACATTGAACTAATAAAGCTCATTTGCTGAATTGTAGTCCTTCCTTTTAATTGCATTAAAGTCCTTCACTTTATAAAAAATGTCTGGAATGCCAGCAGGGTTGACCACTCTGTGTCTAAAACACTGCTTGTGTAGACATCTGTGAGATTACGGCCTCAGTAAACACTTTCCTGATGAGTTTCTGGACTCGGTTACTAATTTCAGGATGTATTGATTAAAACATGAAGTCAGTTTTGTACGATATTGTCATTATTACAGTCAGAGAGGGGGATTGTCTATACTCATTAGCTAATGACTTGTAATTTTAAGTTGCTATCCAGTGAGTATAAAGTGTTCTTAGTTTCACAGTAAGATCCTCTAATCACTGGTTACCTCTTGTTTTAAAACACAAAGATGGTGACGGTGACAAAGGATCCATCACCAATCCATGATGTAATGGCATCTACCGCTAACTTTCATTTAGAGTCTTTAATTGAGCAAAAAGTTGATGGAGATTTTCATCAGTTTAACCAGTGAATGATGTGCAGTAGACGCCTGGCATTATGTAGTTGGTGTTAACAATTGTAGAACAAGGAACGTGGTGTGGAAGTCTCCCCTCAAAAGCCCCCACTGTTTGCAGTTTTCTGAGCTAACAAGTTAACCCCGAACCTGTGGTTGGAAGATTAGATGTTTGTTCCTAGCTCTTCTGCACCACATGCTATGGGATGAAGACACTGATCGGTTCTTTATCCCCACCAGTCTGTTCATTTAGAAGCTGCAAAGCAATCTTTATTCGTCCCTCACTTTGCTGCCATTGTTCATTTCAACCCCAAACGAGTTGGTGATTACGCCTGGGCTTCACGCGCATTTCCACAAACCCAATTGTTGGATATTGCACTGACCATAGCTAGAAGGAAGATTTTAACTCTTTACACTCACTCTAATATCCATGCTGTATCTGTTTTAGTTAGTACAAATTCTCCATTCCCCCGAATACAAAAACATAGATGTAAAATTGTTGAATTTAGCTGCTTGTTACAGAGGTTTAGGGTGGCCGTGGATTAGAAGGTAGATTTAGAGAAGGTCATTTACCGATCAGAAGGTTAGTGGTTCGATCCATGGGTGCTCCTGCCAAAGTATCCTTGGGCAACAATCTGAACTCTGAGTCGTTCCCATTGTGAAAGTTAGATGAGACTAGATTACAAAAGTTAGATAAGATAAGTTAGATGGAAAGTGCTTAGACAGAGAAAAAAGTGTTTGTGTGAATGGGTAATGACACATGTTACACAAAGCATTCTGATTGGTCAAGCAGAGTAGAAAAAGTGCTATTTAGGAACTAGTCCATTTGCCATTTACAGGTTGAAACTGTGTTAGGGGTGAATGCATTGGTTTATCATTGTTAGAAGATTGCGGTTATGTTCCTTATACCTACAGCTGTACAGCATGTACAAGAAAGTGGTTTCTCAGCAGTGCATTTCTTCCTGCGAGGTCGTGATCAGTTCAAATGTCAACAGTAGAAGGAACCCGTTATGAATCATTTTGTTTTTCCTCACTGTGTTGCAGGGACCTTTGGAATAGAACATTTTTTTATACAGTTTATGTCTTCTTGTCTTAGCACAGTGAAATGAATAACTGCAAGATCTGAGAGATCGTTGTGAGTTCATCCATTTGCGGCTAGAACATATTTCCATCACATCCACTCATGCACATGGCTGTGTTTAAGGGATTAAGGAGGTGCTGACAAGCTGACGTCACTTATAGCTGTCTATATTTTAAATGGCCTCCTGTTAATGCAGAAATAAAGGTTCTCTCAGTAATTGTCTTGGAGGGACATTGCCCAGTAATTACCCAGGATGAAGACGACAATAAGAGTGTGATGTTTTCTGGCTCTGTTTTCGCCACAGGCTCCTGCAGGAGCCATTACCCTTCTAGGAGTGATTTATTTCTTGTGGAATCGCTGCAGTTGGACAAATTAAAGCTTATTCTCTTGGCATGAGGAGAGAACTTGGTTGTCCCATTTTTTTGTATTCAGACTGTGATTTCTTTTGTTTTTATCACTGCCTTTAGCAGCAGAGTTGCCAAGGGCACCCAGGTCAAAGTGGCAGCGGCAGATGGCAAGGGCTTTTCAGGACAACTTACTCCCAGATGCATGACATCTGGATAGCATTTCTCAGGGTACAAAGGTGCGATTCCCGTCAGAGAAAGGTCATTAGAGACTTTTTCTGCCTGTCACCCTCCGAGATGGAAAGCAGCATTTCATTTAGAGTTAGTATTTGAAAAGAGGATCGCAGGTTTAAATCTCAGCGTTGCAGTTTAATAAACGCAGACAGACGCGGACGTGTTTATTTACATTGTTGCAGTTTTGTCAAACTGACACTTTTAATACTGAAAATGGATTAGGCTAAATTTTGTAAACTGCTATAAATGACTAATTATGTCAGGAAATGGGAACAGAGCCCAGTGCAAAAACATCCCCTCAACAGTGTTGTGGAGCGTTGAAGCCTTTATTACGTGTTACTGTGGCTTTGTTCAGCTCTGTGCCTTTTCTCTAATCAACAAATGATGAGGATGACCTTTTTTAGTCACAGCCTGATGTTTTCAGGGTATAATGCCACACAGACAGTGGCAGCTATATAATCATTTTATACCGCAATATTTGTTTTAGATACTTTTTTACATTGTAAAATTTAAAATGAGAAATATTGAACTACTGTTCTAGGAAAGGGATTACATCATGTGTTCTGTTCAATATATAAGTTGCTGGTTTGTCTAGAAGCTGCATTCATCTCCAATCAATACTCCAGATACTTGCTGATTGGTGACAGCATATTGATAAAATATTTCAAGAACTTCAGTCATCCAAAATAACTAGAGCTAGCAGAATTTGCCAAAAGGTAAGACACAGTATTTGTCAGAGAATTAAATCATTCAAATGCTCCAAAAGATGCTAACAACATAGACATGGTTAAGAGGTCCAATGTACACCTCTAGAAATAGCAATGTAAACAAGCAAGCTAGTAGTTAGCTTGCTAACTATTAGCTAGCTAATAGTTAGCTAGCTAATAGCTAGCTATTAGTTAGCTATTAGCTAGCTAATAGTTAGCTCTAGTCATTTTCTAATATTAGGCTGTTAGTTTATATAACCTCAATTCCCAAAAGTTGGGGCTTTATGGATTATAAATAAATACAGAATATCATAGAGTGAAAAATTAGAATAGAATAGAATAGAATAGAATAGAATAGAATTCAACTTTATTGTCATTGCACATGCACAGGTACAGGGCAACGAAATGCAGTTTGCATCCATCCAGAAGTGCTTTAGTGATATAGATATATTACAATATATATTAGCAATAATATAGATATGTGAGTATATTACAGAAATGGGTCTATTATGGTATGTTATAATGTACACGGTATGAAGTATGTTGTGAATATTCTATAACTATAAGTATGTACAGGCTGTAGTGAGTACAAGCTATGTACAGGATATGAACAGGATATAAATATGAAAAACTATACAGAATATGAAATAAATAACTTTACAGAATCTGGGATATACAGCTATACAGAAATGGGAACTATGCAAGTTGTAAACAGTTGTAGGATTAAAGATTATCGAATGTACAGAATGATTATTTACACAGAGCTATACAGTAGTGCAGTTAAGATAAGTGAGGGTGTAGATAGTTTCTACAGAGGCTATATAAAGTGCTAGTGGTTGTGAGTGGTGGTTCAGTCCATGTTATTATTGTGTTTGAGGGTACAGTTGTCCATTGTGGGTGTGTGTATGTTCAGTCCATGAGTTTAACGTGGGTCAGATGTCAGGAGGCAGAGTTCAGGAGTCTGACAGCTGTGGGGAAGAAGCTGTTCCGGTACCTGGTGGTCTTAGTCCGGAGGCTCCTGTGGCGCCTCCCAGAGGGCAGGAGGGTGAAGAGTCCATGTGATGGGTGACTGGGGTCTTTGATGATTTTCCCAGCCCTTTTCAGACACCGCTTCCTGTAGATGTCTTTTATGGCAGGAAGTGGCATAAAAGACATCTACCTGCGTTAAACTGCGCTGGGCAGTTTTCACGACCCTCTGCAACGCCTTCCGGTCCGAGGCAGAGCAGTTCCCGTACCAGACTGTTATACAGTTGGTCAGGATGCTCTCGATGGTGCAGCGATAGAAGTTCACCAGGATGTCTGAGGACAGGTGGTTCTTCCTCAGAGTCCTCAAGAAGAAGAGGCGCTGGTGAGCCTTCTTGACCAGCTTGGAGCAGTTGGTCGTCCAGGTGAGATCCTCGGAGATGTGGACTCCCAGGAACTTGAAGCTGCTCACACGCTCCACAGCCGTCCCCTTAATGTGGATGGGTGGATGTGGGTCAGCATTCCTCCTGTAGTCCACGATGAGCTCCTTGGTCTTCTCGGTGTTAAGCAGCAGGTTGTTTCTGTCGCACCACTCAGCCAGACGATCCACCTCCTCCCTGTAGGCGGCCTCATCGTTGTCACTGATGAGGCCAATCACCGTGGTGTCATCTGCAAACTTAATGATGGTGTTGGAACCATCAGCAGGTCTGCAGTCGTGGGTGAAGAGGGAGTAGAGGAAAGGGCTCATCACACAGCCTTGTGGTACACCGGTGTTCATTGTGATGGTAGATGAGCAGCGGTTATCCAGCCGGACATGTTGGGGGCGGTTGGTCAGGAAGTCCAGTAACCATTTGCAGATGAGGGAACTGATACCCAGGTCTGTCAGTTTCCTGATGAGTTGTGAGGGGTGGATTGTATTGAATGCTGAACTGAAGTCTATAAACAGCATTCTGGTGTAGGTGTTGTTGTTGTCCAGGTGTGAGAGGACAGAGTGCATTGCGATGGAGACTGCATCCTCTGTGCTCCTGTTCCGGCGGTATGCGAATTGGTGGGGGTCCAGGGTGGGGGGGAGACAGGATTTGAAGTGTGCTAGGACCAGTCGCTCTAAGCACTTAGTGATGATGGGGGTGAGTGCTACTGGGCGGTAATCATTGAGGCAAGATGGGTTGGAGTTTTTGGGTATGGGGACGATGGAGGTGGATTTGAAGCAGGCCGGTACCACAGCGTGGGCCGAGGACAGATTGAATATGTCTGTGAGCACTCCTGCAAGCTCCCCAGAACACGCTCTGAGAACACGCCCGGGGATGCCATCAGGGCCTGCAGCCTTGTGGACATTGATCCTGCTCAGCACCGCTCCTACATCGGTGGGGGAGAGAGTCATAGGTTGGTGGTCTGGCGTCATGTCTGCTTTGGTTGTGGTTGTGGGGTTCCCTCGCTCAAAACGAGCATAAAAGTTGTTGAGCTCGTTGAGGAAGGAGACATCAGAGGATGCGGGGGAGGGTTTGGTGGTCCTGTAGTCTGTGATGGTCTGGAGTCCTTGCCACATGCGTCGGGGGTTGGAGTTGGAGAAGTGTTCTTCTACCTTCTTTTTGTAATGGTGTTTGGCTTTTTTGATGCCCTTCTTTAGATTAGCCCTGGCTGTACTGTAGGCGTGTGCATCTCCTGACCTAAAGGCAGTGTTGCGGGCCTTCAGGAGGAGACGAACATCCCGGTTCATCCAAGGCTTCTGGTTGGGGTACATGGTGATCCGTTTCTGGGTGGTGACACTGTCTGTGGTTTTGGAGATGTAATCCAGTACAGATGAGAAAAATTACTGGAAAAATTAGCAATAGAAACCAAAACTGTTCTTTGTACCAGGCGCCTCTAAATGTGTTTATTTATGTTTAAAGTTGGGCATTGTAATAGGGAGTCTGTGGAGATTGACTCACTTATAGAGTTAGCCTAAAGTGGAAGTTAGAGGAACTGCAGTTTTGGTACTTATAATTTTTTTTTCTCTTGTTTTCATCTTTGGAGTTCGGCACTTATAACACAATCTATCAACAAATCCTCAGCTGGGATCTCTTACAATGCTATAATCAGTTTCTTCCACTGATTATGTCCCTGTTCAGCAGTTTTCCTTATTCTCCTTCTCTATTTAATTTTAATTAGTTAGAAAGTCAAGAAAGATGAAGCTGAAAGAAAAAGTAATAGTGAAAGTCGATGAATTTACATGCCTGGGGTTAAATTCTCAAAGCAATGGATGGTTCACAAGAGCGGTGAAGAACAAAGTGGAGGCAGGGTGGAGTGGGTGGAGACGAGTGTCAGGGGTAATTTGTGGTAGAAGGATAGCACAAAGATTGAAAGGGAAGGTTTACAAGATGGTAGTGAGACCTGCGATGATGTGTGATTTAAAGATGGTGGCACTATCATAAAGACAGGAGGCGGAGCTGGAGGTGGCAGAGTTAAAGACGTTAAGATTATTATTGGGGGTGATGGGACGGGCAGGATTAAAAATGCATCAGAGGGACAGCTCAGGTTGAGCAGATTGGAGGGAAAGTAAGAGAGGCAAGGCTAAGATGGTGTGGACATGTAAAGAGGAGGGATAGTGGATATACTGGAAAACAGATGTTGAAGATGGAGCTGCCGGGCAGGAGGAAAAGAGAAAGACCACACAGGAGAAGAAGATGCTCAGGTGGAAGTAGATCATCTGCTGTGGTGACCCCTAAAGGGAGCAGCCTGAATAAGAAGAAAGAAAATCAAGAAAGAACAGCTAGATATGGCCAAGACTTTGTATTTGCCTTTGTAAAAAAATTAGTCATTTTCAAGTAGAACTGCTTGGCCAGGCTCAATTATATTCAACTTGATGTAACTTGAGGTAACAAGTTCAGCTACAATCAAGTTATCCATTTTTTTAAACAAATAAAAGCTTCCTTGGTACTTTTATATTATTAAAAATGTTTTTCTTTCAAATATGATTAAAAGCAGACCAAAAGTGAACATCATCACCAGTGACCCAGAGCGATAGGAAATTTCAATGTAAAGTTCAGATCTCAATTATCTCCCAGTCTCTTTGTGAATACAGCTGGCACACTTTGCTCAAAGTTTTCCGGTCACGTTCATGTAGGATCTCGCACTGAGATGTGAAAAGGAATACTACGTGAATCTCTCTGGATAGTGAAAAAGCCTTTGCCTGGGTATTTGAAGTCTGTTTGAAGCGCTAGACTCCCTTGAACTGATGATATCAGAGCATAAAAGCACAGGAAAGACTCGGTAATAAAATCTGTCTTGTGCAGTTGAAAATAATCCACATTTTAGTGGCTTTAATGCTGCAATTAATGTTGTTTTGGTGGGTTTTTTAGAGACCTTCATAAATGTTACTGCACAGAGTGAAAAAATTAGTTCTGAGAAAATTTAGTCTACTTATACTCCTGACAGCTACATAGCTAAAGAAAACTTGGGCTGGATGACTTTGGAGCCTTTGTTCAGTCAGTAACTCCTACAGCAATCAAGGTGGGGGCGAAAGTGTAAGAGAACAAATAATCCTGCCAGCCAAGAATCAAACTTGGGACTCGCTGCTCGGGGCATTTGAAGCCTACCCACTCAGCTATCAGGTCACCCAGAACTCGGCTCGTTTAATTAGTAAGTATCACTAATGAGAATGCCCTCATCCTTCGTATAGCAGAGGGAAATTAACTGCTGACGGGATCTCTCCTGGTGTCATCACTCTTTATAATATGGCAGCAGTACATTACACTGTAACTGCATCTTGATGCTCATTTACTCCGACCAATGTCACTACTCCTCATAGAGATGCTCTGTAATTACAACCCATGGTTTTCCTTTACACTTCGGGACACCTTCTTGTTTTATTTTTCTGGCAGATAATTAGAGAGAAAGATACTTTTTCTTGTGTCATTATTCATAAGAAAAAATATCCTCATTTAGATACAGCAACATCAACACCCTTTCTTCTTACTTTGGAGAAGAATCTGTCAGAGTACACAGTGAGAATGACTTAATTGCATACCATCTGTTTGCCTCAGAGATATGCAAAATTTGACAGTCTTGCACGTCTCAACGAAGTAGAATTTTCATTGAAATGAGTGTAAAAATTTTTTTTTTACAGATGTTGAACACATCTGGGCACATTGAACCCCCCCCCCCAGCATAAATTTGTGGGGTTTTTTGGTTTGTTTCTTTTTTTAACTTTGGAGTAAAAGTCAGTAAAATCCAGAGTTGAATGGTGGTGAATTGCATTTTTAGGGAAAACACTCATTTGGGCCACGATCCCCGTGAAGTGTAGCGTTAGCAGATGTCTTTAAATGAACGAGAAGGAATGCAGAAATCAAAGGCAAGGGCTCACTGTGCTGATTTAATGTACAGGTAGAAAAGGCAAAGCATGTGGACACAAAGGCGAGAAAAGAGGCATGACGAGGCCGACAGGCAGAAACTAGAAGGCTGAGAGTTGTTGAGCGTGAAGGAAAGGATTGGTTGTCTCCACCAAATGGTTTAGAAGTGGACCAGGAACATGTATGTGCATGTGGGGGGTCAGGCTGATGATGAGAGATGAGTAATAGTTATTAGTTGTTATGTTTTTTTGTTTATTCCATTTTAGTTAATGCAATAGGGAGACATCCTTCGGTCCCCTATGAATCCCAGTTCCTCCCCTTTGTCCAAAGACACTCCTGTTAGGTTAACTGGTGTCTTTAAAATGGCTATAGGTATGAATGGTTGTCTGTCTTTCTGTATTAGTCCTACAACAGACTGATAACCTGTCCAGCGTGTACCTCTCACCCTATGACAGCCGGGATAGGCTCCAGCCTCAGCGCAACCCTGAAATGGATAAACAGAAAAAAAATGAACCAGATGCTAAAGCGGTGATTTTCTGGTCATTGTTTATTTTATTTTTCTGCTATGACTTTTAGTTATTAGACAAAAAACAATTCACAAAGTTCCCACATAAAAAGTCATCGACTCACAGTTTCTATAACCATGTGTGCCAGTGCGTTTTGACTGACAAAGACTAAAGCTTGAGACATTTCATTTACTTTAGTCAGCCTTCTAAGCATAACAGATTGTTTTTTCTTAAGCTTAGTTCTGACTTGATCGATCCACTCATCCTATACCTTTGGCTCTTCAGCTGGGTAAAATACACTTATAGGTTCTAGTCATCTGTTTGCAAACAGGCTTATTGCCTATCTTGACAGCTCTATGGAGACTTTATAGTTGCAAGATTGACTGTGTATGCCTGACGTGTGCACACACACCAGCACCCCCAACTTCAAAGCCCTTCCCTCAGATGTTAGTAAAACACGTTAAATCTGGTAGTTTTCATGTGTGTTGTTATTGTATAACCGTGGTGGTTAGTCAAGGATGGAATTGCATTTCCTATACTACCTCCAGCTGAAGTTTATTCATAGACCTTGCATGTAACAGGAATGCCATGTGGGCGTTGAGCGTATACTTGGTGTTATCTTGAACTATGCTTCATTTGTTTTGTCAGCCTTTTTTGCTCAGTTGCAAGTAAAACATTTGATAATTATGGTCTTTTGCCACTGTTATGTCACTGTTATAATAGAGGTCACTAAGCTGATTTGCCCCCCTCTGTTGCACTATTAGGTAATGTAATATGTCATTTCACTGCACATCTGATTTGGGAGTGATTTCCTGGTGATGTGACGTAACTATGATCCCCTGCGGTCATCTCAGCTGCTTTGTCATGGAAAAAAAAAAATCACCCTTCAGTGCCTCCTCTCTGTGGGTTTCCTCTGATCCGTCACACAGCTCATCTAACGGGGCCCACTTTCACATTTAGCACACACAGAACAGTGCACAGTGAAGCGTGACCGTGGGACATTTGTGCTTAAATATGTGTGGTTCATTTGAATCACAGTGGCTGAACTAAAGAAATAAACAAAGCGGGCAATGCGATCTGCAGGACATAATCCATCACACTGGTCCCACTAATTCACAGCACATATCACTGGAAGCATCAAAGAGGAAACGTGCCTGTGCAGTGCGAGCAGACATTTCGTTATCTCTGGTTTGAGGCGTGTGGCTATCATTTACGTTACATTCAGATTTGTATGTCCACCTGCAATTATATCATCTTGTAATGGCAGAAGATGAAGGGCATGGCAAACATGGACTCACAGTATTTCAGTTTTTACTCTCTAGAGCTTACATTGCACAATTTAATTGCATTTAAACTGTGGCAGCTTCTCTGTTTGATGCAGAGCTTCTGAAATTTAAAATACCACCCCCGATTCGAGCTGGAAAGATTATATCAAGAAATGGGAAGGCATCACTTGTGATCAACGAGATGAAAGCACTGGCAGAAATGTCTGCAACATCAATCTTTGAAGTCAAGTTCCGAATGCCTAGTGAAAGTATTTGATGCGGATAAGGAAAATGGTGCTAATGAGCATGTGGAAGTCAATAATGGCAGAGGGGGGGATATCTGGATGGCCCTTGACCTGCATGTAATTAGAAAGAAATGCTCGTAAACCTCTGAGACCGTTGCCCTTGCTGCTTGGAAGTGTACCAAGTCATTATGAGCTATTCAGAATCAGTGTTTTGTTTTTTTTTATATTCAGGCGTACGAGTAACCTTTAGTATTCACCTTGATAAAATATATATATGTGTTAGTGCTGCATGCTTAAGAATGTATTGGCACTTTAAAAAGTGTTATATGGGTATAAACAAACTGCTTTTATACCTGTCGTTAAAGTTTTAAGGCAAAGTTTGCCGTATTTTAAGTAGTAATTCCCACTCCTGTTTTTCAAGGGAGACCTGACCATTGCAAGTTTAGCTGTAGGGAATTAAATTTTGAAAAAAGTTTCAGTGTTTGCAAAACACAAAAAAAGAATGTTTTATTCACCCCAGTGGTTTTTTTGGCAGGGTGGTTGGGCGTATTCGATAACAGGAGAGGTTAAATTGACCATGTGACGTACAAAACGATAAATCTCTCTCAGTAACACAGACTCATGCCAGCCCTGAGAGAGGACAGAAGAATTAAGAACAAAGTTTAATTAAGCGGGCGCAGGCTGGCGTCCAACCAAATCGTCGGCCAAGTACAAAAGGTCACAAACAAGCCGAAGTGTCCAAAAAAGGGCGAGAAGGGGTCCAAAAATAAACAGGGCAGGGCAGAAAACAGGCGTAAAGACCAGAATATCAATTAGAGATCGGACAGGTGACAGATTAAAGGAAAATAAACACCATCAGGTGTCTTGTTTCACCATGTGAGCACTCGGAATAACTTTGTATTGATATGCAGTGACCTTTTCGTGTAAGAGGACAGGAGGAACCTAAGCATGCCAGCACAATGTCCCTGAATGCATAACACCTCACAGCAGGAGTCAAGAATTCAGATTTTAGATAACATCCCGTTTTAAAGACCCGCAACTTCCACATCAGAGTGTTGTTTGTAACTTGGTTCCTCTTTTTTTTTTCCAACTGACTTTTATTTTTGGTTTTGAGTGACAGCCCTGTGTAACTAATGCCATAACCCGAAGTGTCACACACTGCTGCCAAAGGAAACCTTGTGCTTAACCGACACGTGCAAGAAACTTTGACAACGCTTCATTATTCCAGCAATAAGACACGTCCAACTGTTTTTAGTCCTTTTTTTTTTTTTTTTTTTTTTTTTAAAATAAAATCAGAAATATGGTGTTTGGAAACTGTGGGATCCCAACTAAAGCCCAGAGAGCTGCTAGGCTTCTAATACTGTAGCATAAACCCTCCATAAGTGTGTCGACTCAGCATGGACAACACTGAATAAGCGAAGCATTGAAGAAAGCACGAGATCCTCACTGCAGTGTATTTATTTTGCTCAACTGCTAACATGTGTCTCGTTAAATCTGTGTTTAACGCTTCTTAATTAGAGACGCTTCCGCTGTTGTTGTCATTTTATTTCTTATTATTTTCAGTTACATTTTTGTGCCGAATGAGAGAAAGAAGCTGCAGGCATAGGGGCAGTAACAGTAGGGGCTTGGTGTACAGTCCCTCTGGGGATGAGAAGCAGGTGTGAAGGTAAGTGCAGAGCTGAGGTGATTGGAACAGGCGGGAACATGCTGAAGGCTAACGGTGCTTGGACTGGGAGTGATAGAATCTTTAATGTTCGACAGACAAAACACACCAGGAAAAATAGCAAAAATGCAGCTGCTGTCTTTAAATGAAACTCTTGGTTATTAGATTAATGGCTAATTAGCACTTCCCTGAAAATTCACACCACTGTTTGCTCTAAATAAGCCCGTATTAAATGACTGGACTGTCGCTTGCATGCCTTGTTCTCGTGATGGGAACTGACCCCTGCAATTTCAAGAAAATCAATAAAATTCTCAGTGCTTTATTACAGAGTGCTTGAAATAGAAACAGGCAGAGGGGGTAGCCCTGACAGCCAATTGGCTATAGCTCATACCACATGGGCGGAAGTGCTTTGAGGAATGAGTCCCCGATTTGATTTACAGCCAGCTGGATTCTTACCATGTCTCTCCCCTGTTCTCTTTCCCCATATTTCCTGTCCGTCTAATAACAGCACAATGCCCCCAAATGACCTTTTAAAGAAATAGAAACTGTACATTTCACATTACCTTATATAGTATTCGCAGGGGTCAGAGCTCAGTACTGCTTCTTTTCTTACCTCCCGCTGGCTTGCATGCAGCAAAAGCCTTTCAGTCTGTCATCTGCTTTGCTGAATTGCTCAATATTCCCAGAATTCAATACCAGTGTGTGTGTGTGTGTGTGTGTGTGTGTGTGTGTGCTGGTATTACTCATATAGTGGGGACATAAGGAGAATCTGTTAAGTACAAGTTAAACTTGTAGGGATCTGAGTCTCCTTTGGAAGCAAAAACCAAGCCCCCTTTATATGAATCATGAAATTTTAGGTTGAAGACGGAAACTGTTTTCACATGTGAGCTCAGGAAAATGTCAGGACATTTAGGTCAGGGATGTTAAACTCATTTTACATCATAGGCCACATACAGCCCACTTTAATCTTAAGTGGGCCGGACCAGTGAAACTCCCCTTTCTGTCAGTATAAAGGAGTTTAATTATACATTTAATCCTTGAGATATCTTAATATTAGAAAAAGGGGTGCAATTTCGAATGTATGTCTCAGTTTTTTTCAATATGGTAGAGAAATGCTGCTGCGGTAAATGTCAGAAATTTGTCACCAGGACTCTGAAATTGTAAGAAATAAACGTGTCAAATTACAAAAACGTGAATCCATGTGTACAGTGGATGGATACACAGTGTATTCTGTGTATCCGTTGTAAATAATAGAAATTATAAAGGGAGAAAAAAAACTTTTCCTTGGTTTTTTATGTATTACCCAGTTACTTTGGTGTAGCGCAGGGGTGCCCAATCCCGGTCCTCGAGAGCTACTATCCTGCAGCTTTTAGATGCATCCCTACTCCAACACAGCTGAATCAAATGGTTTGATCTCTTCAGCATGCCATCATGTTTGGCAAAGGCCTGATAACAAGCCATTCATTTGATTCAGGTGTGTGGGAACAAGGATGCATCTAAAAGCTGCAGGACGGTAGCTCTCGAGGACCGGGATTGGGCACCCCTGGTGTAGTGTGTGGGAGGTCTTTGTCAGTAAAGATAAAGCTGTAAAACATTACACCTTCCAATGATGTTCAATGGGCTGGAGTCTTCATCAGGACGTGTCTGGCCCCCCGGGCCTTATCTTTGACACCTCAGGTTTAGGTTGTGATACTGTCAGACTTTTTCTTTGTCACATGTTGATACTCTGTGTGGTTTTAGACAGGGGATCTGACTAGAGCTTGCAGGAAGCAGAAAGCAGGATGATTGGGAAGCCAACAAAATGAAGATGGTTCAGTGTGCAAAGCATCATGCATTTGTCTTCTGGCATTCAACTCAATATTAAGCTTAGGGCAATAGTGCATGTGTGTAAATGGCTATGGTTTTTTTTTTTTAAGTGGTTTTTTATACCAAAGAAACCTGCATGGAGCTATAATACATAGTTGAGCCTTAAAATGAAGGGGACACAGCCTATTAAGTATAGAATAGTCTAAGTATATATTATTTACTTTACTACATATCACTGCTCAGTGGGTTATTTATGGTTCATTTATACTTAGAATTTCTGACTTTTTGCATTTTGCTAAATTATAATAGAGCACTTCACTCTCAGACTGCTCACAGACGGCTTACTTGTGATTCCTAGAGTTTTTCCTTCCTACTGTTGCCAAGCGCTCGCTTGCTGTCTCATTGTTGGGGTTTCTCTCTACACTGTATATTGTATGGCCTTTACCTCACAAAATAAAGGGTCTCGAGGTAACTGTTTTTGTGATTTAGAGCCGTATAAATAAAACTGAATTGAATTGGATTTTCTCAGTCTCTCATATCATTGTGGAGGAATTTTGGTCCCACTCTTCTTTACAGCATTGCTTCAGTTCATTGACATTCACAGGTCTATGCACAGCTCGATTAAGGGCCTGTCACGTCATTTCATTCAGGCTGAAGTCTGGACTTTGACTGGGCTGTTGCTGCACCTTGATTCTTTTCTTTTTCAGACATTCTGTTGTAGATTTGCTGCTGTGCTTGGGATCATTGTCCTGTTGCATGACCCAGTTAAAACTTTGCCTGTCAGGCAGATGGCTTCACATTTGACTGTAGAACACTTTGGTGTATAGAGGAGTTTGTGGTCGACTCAATGACTGCAAGGTGGCAACATCCTGTGGCTGCAAAACAAGCCCAAACAATCAGTCCTCCAGCACAGCGCTTGACAGTGGATATGAGGTGGCTGTGCCACAGTGCATTATGGGCAAACATCTGTCCAAAGGACATTGTTCTAGACGTGCTGTGCATTGTTCAGATGCAACTGTGTAAACCTAACCTGTCCTGCCATGTTCCTTTTAGAGAGAATAGACTTTCTCCCAGCAACCGTTCTACTGTCATGAACTTTAACATTTAACTTGCTGACTGAGGCCTGTAGAGTCTGCAGTATAGCCTTCGGGATTTTATTTTATTTTATTTTGCAGCCTCTCTAAGCATTACATGGTCTGACCTTGGGGTGATTTTGCTTGGTTCACCATTCCTGGAAAGATTGTGGCATTGGGTTATCACACACCTGAGTGCTCTTGACCAGCAAACTGCCAAAACCTCTGCTTTTATAGAGGTGCTCACACTTGCTGATACTGAATTATTCAAACGCATTTAGTTAGCAGCAGCTGGTTGCTGCTTAACTTTTTAATTGCTATGGAAGCAGTAAAGGCGTACTTATGTTTTCTATTTACATTACTTACCCTTTTTTTTTCTCTCTGTTCGTCTCTGTTACTTGTATCCATGTTTGTGAATCACTGATCTAAATTCTTGATTAATCAACAAAAATCAGCACAATTTGTTGTGTTTGATTGCATTACAGACTTCTGTGTCCCTGTTTTCCCAGTTTTCTCTCTGAACAAGCATATGTGGATACAGCAAAAAACCTAGAGAGTATATTTATGCGTCTGTGTGCTCGATCCCTGGTGGTCAGCATAGATGGAAGTGTGGCCCTGCCATATAACGTCATTAAATATGCAGCGTTTGCTTGTTGATATATCATGACCCTAAACTTGCAACTCAGCTAAACGTCTGTTGCCGCTGGTACGTTGTTTTAAATGAATAACATCAGTCGTTGATATATAATTGTAACCCACTGATAAATCAAGCGGCAGAAACATGTTGCGAGGCTCAAATCTTTTACACAGAAACACTTTTGAGCAGTGTGATATTGACGAAAACAAAGCTAATCACACTTGCTGACAAGAAATAATGTGACCCAGTTTTGAAGTTTATTCTGTAACGGGGCATATTTCAGCTCAATCTATGCTCATCTATTCAGATAAGGCTTTGGCAACTTTCTGATGTGTCCTCGAGAACAGATAAAAAAGACGCCACTCAGTCGCAGATTAAAAGAGACTAATCTCAGAGGCCGCTGGATCATTTATAGCCCTTGAGGCCTTACCAACACTGAGAGACCTACTAAACACAGTGTACACAACATCTACTCCAAGTCTGTCTAGCTGAGGAGAGGGATCCCGCTTCCTTTGTCTTCCTGAGTTTTCCTGCAGTTTAATTTTCTGTTTTTTGCATTTTAGGGATTTTTTTTTTTCTTGTCTGAATTTCCTGTCTAATGTTGGAGGATGCTGTTTGCGTCACATTTGTGATATTGAGCAATACGGTTGCATTTTAATTCGGCTCTACGTGATAAATAATTAAATGCGTCTGAAAAAAATATTTGATAGTATTTACAAAACAAACTTTTGTGGTGTTCAGAAGCTAAATGTAATAAAACATGTATTCATTACGTGCTATACTGAAATTATGAATACTTTTTATTGTTTTATCCTTCTGAAGTTTTAACATATTTTGGGGAGTTAAGAGTACTACTAGTTTAAAGATGTGACCTGATTGGCTTAAAGAATGAATTAAATAATCAGTAATTAGTAGACAATGAATATAATCGTTACTTAAATGCCTTATTATGGGGTACTTGCAAAAAATAGCCCGTGTCCCCTTTGGGTTGAAACTAGAGCAGAGGGGGAACTTGAATTGTATGAACTGAAATGTTATTGCCGTCACCCCCTCTTGTGTGGTCACAGGTCTTAGGCATGAATAAAACATGATATTGACACAACAATCTAAGTCCAGTGATTGAGTACCAAATCACCCTTTCTACCTTTGTGAGTCTATTTGGCCTGCCAGTTTCAGAGGGTAAAAAATTAATCATCCAGGCTGTGGAACTTGTTCAGCAGAAGCTAATTAAGAGAAAAGAGCTCAGAAGACCCCAGAGTCACGGCCTCTACCTTAAGGCTTACGGTTTAGTGTAAACGCTTTGTAATGCCTACTCTTTCCAGGAAGTGTTACCTTTGAACAAATGAGTCCTTGACTTGTCACCCCGCTCCTTTATTCTCATGCTCAGAGATAAGCCAATGCAAACGATCCATGGATGGGATTGCTGTTCTATCGTCCTTGCAACTGCTGGTCTTGACTGAGTCTATTTCCATTATCCTGCCCATTGATTTGCTCTAGCGCCTTTGTCACAGCAGTGCTGTTAATGTAATTGAACGGGGCTTCTTTTTTTCCTCTTCCTCTGTCCCCTTGGCATGAGTACCCACACACATATACATATTTACTCACACCCATTCTCTCTCTCTCGCTTCCCAGATGTTGCCAGGGCTATTGAGCTGCTGGAGAAGCTGCAGGAGTCAGGCGATGTTCCCGGTCACAAGCTCCAATCTCTGAAGAAAGTCCTTCAGAGTGAGTTCTGCACAGCCATCAGAGAGGTGAGTCACTGCTGCTCTGTGAACACCAACAAGAATTTAGATTGTTTTTCTTGTGTGGGGCTCCTTTGTCATGACCTTTCCCATCTGTCTTCTGTACTGGACCTTTAGTAGAATTTGTGCATAATATGTTTTTGTAATTTAAAACAAAACAATACAAAAAGATAAAATGTGGGAACAATAAGCTGAACTCAGGTGTGACTTTTGCAATGGCTTTATCCATCTAACTCCATTTCTTATTCCACAGGGCTAATGACCCATAAGAGCTTGAAGCACCAAAGACAAGCATTATGTAGCTTTTCTTGAAAGGGCACATGGGCATTGTTAGGAATACCAGCAGTGCAGAGACCCATACGAATAATCTCAACATCTAAACCACAATGAGACAGGAATGTAATTCACTTTTAGATATACATAAAGGGGATAAATAAATATATTAAAAATAGGTTGTCTGGTTATACCCCACCATCCATCATGTGTCTGTGGATGTTGGTTTCTTGGATAACGTTTTAAAAAGAGCTACCTTTAAAAAAAAAATATTCTCAATACTATTACAAAGACTGACATTCAGCCTAATAATTCAACAATTCATGTTTACGTACTGAGTAATTTTTCTATGGGTTAGGGGTATAAAGGATGTCGAATTCCTGGTTTAATTTGGCTCAAAATGAAAGCTTAGAGGACGTCTTCAGTAAAACTGTCATTTTTTTTCAAGAATGCAAAAACTTGCATACAACACCATCTATTTCTCTTTTTCAAAATTTGCGTTAAACGCAGGCACACTTGCCAGTTTATTTAATATCAATCAGTATCAAACATCTGGTATATATTTGCTGACATTTTCTGCTGTGTAACAGACAGTCAGACAGGACCACTATTGGTATTTATTGATGATTGATGATAATGAAAGTTTAAATGAAAATTTAAAAAGTAAAGAAGAGACACCATTCATATGTTTCTACTGTTGACATTGCATAGTTTGCCCACCTGAGGGCACTCCAACTTCCGTTTTGGTAAAGCACGGCCAGCTAATGTGAGCAAAGTCAGGCAGAGAGTATAAGAGTAAACAAATAACCTTACAAAACAAAAGGTTATGGAGTTTTTCTTCCAGCTTTTGCCAACAATGTTTATGTATTTTGCATTTGAAAGAAAAAGATATCGATATTGGAAAATACTGAAATATCGGATTTTGAAATCACTAAATTTCGGTAGGAGGAGTGGTCTTAGAAATTCTGTCACTTGGGCCCTAAGTAGTTCATTTAAAAGAAATGCTACTGCGATTTGTTGGCTTACTTTGAAGATTATCTTGATGTGGTTACTTATAACTTTAAGCGTATTATTATCTGTGGTGCTTGAAAGGCTTGATAGTAGCAAGAGTACTGATTCTGAGTCCTGTAAGCTCCATCAGACCCAAGGAAATAAAAACAGCAGATAGTCACCTTGTGTTTTTCAAATGAATTTGACACCTGACTTGACATCCAAATCTCTAAACAGCTTTTCGCTCAACATATTTCATATCTTGGCCGAAGGTGAGAAGTAACATTACCTGATAGTTTTATATAATGCAGTGGTGCCAAACTGTGCTGTCAGGTCACTGTAAGTGCCTTGAAACTCAAACCCAAAGCCCACAGTAAGCCTGGAGCAACAACAAGAAAATCAGAGAGTGTAACTTTAAGGCATTGCTGAGCTGCATCAATCAACAAATGACTGCAGCATAATGAAAATGTCAGAGCTTATCGCGCTGCCTTATTACAGCTAGAGCTGAACAGCAGAAGTCAGAGGCACAGTGGGTTTTTGACTGCATAACCCCCCCCCCACACACACACATTTAAATGTTCACAGGGCCAGAAAACATCATGAGCATTTCATTAAGTCTAAGGTTTGATAAGCTCGTTAAACTGAATTTTAATTAAGCGAATCCCTGTTAGGGATTGGTTTCAATCGTATTTTACGGGGATGAAGTAAAATGTGAATCGTGAAACTGAAGTTCTTGTTTTTCTCCTCTTGTTAAAATGCTTTCATTCTCATGCACGCAAAACAACCACCCACTGATCCGTCATCTTGAGATCATTCATCAAGACGGCGGGGGTAAGAAGCAAACAAGAGCGTTCGCTCTACGTGGCGCGGCTGCACAGGCTGATAACAACAGATCTTGTGTGTTTAGTGTTCTGTCTGTTGTGATATACTTTAGCACTACCCAGTGACATGGATTTGTTAAGTAAACAGCAGTTTGAAGAGCAGGGAAGCAGATGACAGAATGGCCTCTGTGCTGCAAGTTAATTGTGAACAAAGTGAACATGTAATTTGTTCTGGAATGAAAGACAATTAGCGGACTTCATCAGTATGTTGGGAAGAGCGCCGCTGTATTTTCTGAAGAGAATTGTGTTGTAAATTAAGTAGACATGCAATAAGATTTTACTGCTGCAGGGCAAAAAATAACCATAATATGTTTTGGAAAATCAGTGATATGGGGAATTGTAAGCCAGCTGCTGTAATTCGCACTTTATAAAACTTACTTTCTCAGCTTGTACTTGTTACTTAGAAGTATATATGGGGTAAACAAAATAATAAAGAAGGTCTTAAAATCTGAAGATAAATAATTGCATAAAATATTTTGTCATTTGTTTAAAAGATGAAGAAAACGATGAGTATGACACTTCTGTATTTAACAGGATCTCACCATTTCTTTTACTTTAACAGAGCATAATTAAATGCCATTTCATGCATTAACTGCCATTAGGGTACTGTGATTGATTAAAAAAAAAAAAAAAAAAAAAAGCTGGTCCGATGTATTATAACATACATAATTTATTTAATCAATTTTTTTAAATATAACATAACTTTTGTCAAAGATGCCTCATATTTTCAGACTCTTACAGTTGTCCCATCCACTTTCTGTAACCACCTGTAGGTAAAGCAGCTTTCTTCTGAATGGCTGTGCTTCGTAAGCTGAATGTTTCAGGATCACTTGGGTGGGGCTTCTGTGCTAACATCCAGAGCTGTGTGCATGAGATGACCATGATATTTAGCCTTACTGACATCATACTGATCTAAGAGTAGAAAAAACTGTCTAGATCAAAGTGGTTACAGCACTCTGATGGCTAAGTGTCTACACGTGTTGATAGAATGTACTGTGCAAACACTGTGAGACACCTACCAGTTCTTTATATTTAGCTTACAAGAACGCTGGCTTTGTTCTATTTTTTAAAACGCCCTGGAGCTATAGTTGTTCAGGCTTTCTGAAGCACTTTTAAAGTTTTTATCTACAGCAGATGAACAGTATCTGAAAGTCGTGCCTGATGCATGGCCTGAAAGATGCATCTAGCCCTTCAATTTGTCCTTCTACTGTCAGAAATGGTCTCAGCGGCTACCAGGAAAGAAGAGAAACGGGGAGAAAAGGCTGAGGTATGCCAAAGAACTGGACTGAAAAAATCAGTGTGAACGCGTTTTTTGAAATGTCTGATTCGGATTGATGTCATTATAGACAGAGGAGATCAGGACAGAGTCAGCAGTGAGTGCAACATGGTGGAGGCTCAGTCATGTTGTGGGGCTGTATTTCAGTCAGTGGTGTTGGGGATCTTGGAAAAACTGATGGAATTATGATCCCAAACACACTGCCAACGCAATAAAAACATACCTGGATAGAAAAACACACAATGGGAAACTATCAGTCATTGCCTGGCTTCCCCAGAGCCTGGACTGAACATTTTTGTAGTGTGGGATCATGTAGAAAAGACTTCCAAAGAATGTCCTTCAAGAACCCAGAGGAGCTGTTCCTGAAGATGAATTCAAGATATGACAAGAACACCTGGCTAAGACAGTTCAGGTTGTGTTGAAGACTAAAGGGAGTCATACTGAATATTGGCTCGTTAGACTTGTACAAACTTTGTATTTGCCTTACATACTGCATATCCATCTATGTTTGCACATGTTTTGATAAATCACTGCCACTTTTCCCATTTTATATAACAAAATATAAAGAAATTAGGGGAGGCTGAAGACTTTTGTACTGCACTATATGCATATATGTGTGACAGAAAATAAGGTAAAGCACGAAAGGTCCCTTTTAGATCAAGGAAACACATCAAAAAGGAGTGTCATGCAGAGTCTGTAGAGGATGATAAAATGTGATATTTGACAAGACATCCAATTTGAACGCCCTTTATAGTCGCAGTTTAATCAGTGAATGCTGGAGATCATTAATTTTTCAGCTTTTGTCTAGACAAATAGAAAAGTAGAAAGTTCGCCAACACCAGCAATGGCACCAATGATCAGAAATTAATTCTGATCAAATGTTACGTAAAACCCATGAAAACATGCAACAGAAGGGATGGGGAATAGTCTTCTGTTCTGCTCTGCTCTGGCCAGCTTGGGGAAGCCTGGCACGTCCTGGCACCAACTGCCCGTCTGGCAACCAGCTGACTGATCCCAGTGCCAGTCACTGGAGTGCAATGACAGTGATTCTCAAAAACCTCATAAAAAAAAAAGAGCGCAGCAGCAGCAGTAGTTGCTGTTTGCCAAGAGCCAAAGATGTGAAGCACTTCACCCACAAAGAGCTGGCTAAACACAGTCACCAGGGAAACCATCAGAGATGCTGTGGGATTAGTGGGCTGCAGCGAGGACGACTGTGGCATATAGTCAATGACACATTTGGAAAACCGACGCACTACAACAGCATCTCTCTGTAGTGCTGAGCCAGCTGGAGGACCATTTATAAGTGGTGGTTGTTGCATACTGTAGATTATTACCATTATTATGCGGCGCATTAAATGAGGTCATGTAGTGGAATATCACAGCTCTCAACAGCTGTGTCCTCTGATGCTCTGTTTGCATCAGGAGCAGTTAGCAGAGACAATCTTTGAGTGAAAGGGAATCTCAGTGGGAAAGTAGCAGTTAGGCTGGATTTAATGGTCTGAAATACTAACGCTTTTTTTGATATGTTTGTTTGTGACAAGAGAAAGCAGCTATAGCCACAGGGTTCATTTTTTCTGTCTGGTGATGTCTTCTTCTCACACACAGCCTGCCTTTATTTCAGTCTGTCAATAGGTATTGAAAAATGTTTTTTTTATAATTATTTGAACCGGTAGCTTGTACATAAAGGAAGAATGTAGGCCCTGTAACCCTCTGTAACAGTGCCCTGCTACTATCATGACACTTAACTCAACTGGACGAAGGATGGTGAAGATGGGGCTGCCAGGCAGGACGAGAAAAGCATGATCCCATAAATGATTCATGGATGTAGTAAAGGAAGACTGGTGTGATGTTGGTGTCATAGAAGAGGATGCGAGGGATAGGATGAGATGGAGGCAGAAGATTTGCTGTGGTTACCGAAGAACAAGAAGAAGAAGAAGAAGAGAAATGTTGCACGCAGCTGAAAAACTAGTCCTAGTCAACTGATTCCACAATTGTGAATTCCTGTACTATTACATGTATTTTGAGTGTAAGACAGCACTTGACAGTTGTCTGTATGTATGCAAGACTTTGTACATACATCACCTCTGGATGTTACTGGATGTTTATGTATAGCATGTAGCTGTCTCCAGGTTATAGGCAGCAATTTCTTAAAATTACTGCGTTACTAAAACCGTGATTTTTTTTTTTTTTTGCAAGAATGTCTCATGACAGTGACGTAAGCGAGTGCGACGTTTGTGACAACAGCTGTGTGCAGATCAACAATGGATAATATATCGAGTGCGGGAGAGAGTATGAGCGTGCAGCATTTAAAGCGTGGAAGTACTGACCTTACTTTGAGTTTGATTCCATAAAAAGTGACAAAAACATTAGTGTCCGTTGCTCACATGGGAAGAAAACTTCTTTTTACAGTGAAAAAAAACCCCCCCTAAACTTCCCAGCAAGCACCGAACCACGTAATTGGAAATTCACTGAGAAACTTGCAGATTCTTCCACTGACCGCTGCGGCACACCTGCACCAGGGTAAACCTCCACCTACCCCACTCCTGCTTTACAGGTGAAAATAGAGCAACAGGACCACTGAGTCTTTGACTTTATTTATTTCCTGCTGTGTTTTAAAATGGTAAATGGACTGGTTCTTATATAGCTCTTTTCTACTCTTCTGAGCACTCAAAGCGCTTTACACAACTTGTGCATTCACCCATTCACACCCATTCACACAAGCACATTTTTCCTAGGTGCTTTCTAACTGACATTCACACACATTCATACTCCGATGAACGCATTGGAGAGCAATTTCGGGTTAGTATCTTGCCCAAGGATATTTGGCATGTAGACTAGGGGAAGCCAGGAATCGAACCACCAACCTTCCGATCAGTAGATGACCTGCTCTACCACCTGAGCTACATCCATGTTAGTGGATGACAAGGTAACTGTCAATATGAAGAATGGACGGCAGGGAAAAGAGCCAGTTCAGCAGTGTTAGAGATAAATGACAACGAGACAGAGTTTGATGAGCTGGTTGTCTTTACTTGCATCTATTTGAAAGAGTGAGTGTAAACACAAAAAATATTTTATTTTATGTGCTGAAATGTGCAGAAAATAGGTTTAAATGTTAAACTAATTTCTTCAAGTCAGAGAATGTTGCATATAATTAAATTTTTGCTTGATGCATAAAGTTAAAAGATTAAAACTAATAAAACAAGTTTTAAAAAGAGACTTTTCCATTTGATTACATTTTGTATGATGGATTATGTAGAAAAAGTATATTTGGGCTGAAAGATCTATCGCTTTGTTACCTATTCAGGTTATAAATCGTGTTTTTAAAAAGTAACTAAGTAATGAATTACTTTTGAAAATAAGTAATCAGTAAAGTAACGGGATTACCTTTTGGGGGAAGTAATCAGTAATTAGTTACTGATTACTTTTTTCAAGTAACTTGACCAACACTGATTACCATTAACTGAAACATTAAAAGCAAACCTGAAAAAAAAATACAAAATCCCCACTGCTTTAATTTATTTGTCTATTTCTTGTCTTTCTTTGCTTCTTGATTTTTATCTCTAATATCTCAGATGTCTGAATATTACAGAGGAAGAAATAAATCAGTACTTTCAGCCACAAAATGATACCATAATGCAGACAACAAATGCTCATTGTCATGGAATACCTATCTAAAGTGATTGTGAAATCTCGGGAAGTAGCTTTTTACGCTATAATGGCAGTAATTTCAACTCACTGCTGCCTAAAAGGGAAAAAATATCTTTGTAATTCTAAGAAAAACCCACTGCTTTTTAATCCAAAGGAAAATATACTCAGAATTGGTTTTTAACTAGATCAGTTTTTCACTTTGGAGCTGTTTAAAAATTCCTCTCTGTAATCATATTCTAATTCATTTTCACTCACCATAAAACGCAGGTTAAAATAGCTCAACCCTCGCCTTGTACATTTTGATCACGCTCACCTTGTGGGATTTCATTATCACAGATTACCTTTCTTTCCAGTACAAACTTTATCCTGTAATCTATGATATGATTCCTTTTCTTACACACATATTTGAGTTGGTTCATTTCAGAGACAGGGGAGGGGACACTAATCTTGTCTATGGAGTATAAACCTGACTTCCTACTATATGTCTGCGTCAAGAGAATTTGCAAAACATGAATCAGCCTTGTTAGTGGATGACAAGGTAACTGTCAATATGAAGAATGGACGGCAGGGAAAAGAGCCAGTTCAGCAGTGTTAGAGATAAATGACAACGAGACAGAGTTTGATGAGCTGGTTGTCTTCCCCTCGCCACGTTCATCGATGGTGTGGGGGAGAGTCTTGTGTCGCAGCATTAGTTTCACTGCAACACCCTGAATGAGTTGTCCGGGTCAATCAGCCTTGCAAATGGGAAAGGAAGGACACAAGATGAGATGACTGGAAGAGCTAACCAGCTGGAAATGATGGAAGGGAGTGATGTGCGGGATATTGGGTTAGACGGAGCCACGTGACCAATACAGGAAGTGCAATAAGCAGGCTCAGAGCGGCCACGTTTTTCATCAGCTTTGAAATTGCAGTTGATTTTCCACTTCAGCAGAGATTTTCAGTCAGCATAATTGACTGGGATTTGTGTTGATTCCGTCACAATGCCTCCGACTCCCACATCACATTAAGTTAAAGGATGAAAGGTACATTAAGTCAGTCTGTTCGAGCTCTATATTTTCCCTCGGTGTCATGGTTTGCACCACTGAGACGCTAACTATAATGGTTTTCATCCTTAACAAAACTACATTAACCAGACTAAGACCTCCTTTTTCCCCACCCCCCGTCCACCCTCTCCATCTCTCACTAGACAAAACAAGAAGCCGTGTTCCTAAGAAGCACTGCATCAATATTCCCTGTAGGCATCCCTTCCGAGATGGGCTTTGTGATGCTGGTATTCTTTTAGAAAGAATGTGTTTGTGTCCACTTCACCATTAAAACCAGGAATGTGTGGCAAACTAAGCAGAAGGGAGCCATGTAGGGGAGGATGGAGTGGCTGTATTGATGTTGTTGGAAGGACAGTGAAGACATTTGGTTAAAGGAAAGGGGAATTGACAAGATGCCTGCAGGAAAGCTGGCCTTTTTAGAGCAAAGTGCACCCACCACAAGAGGAGGCTGACATTCAAAAGCACAAAGCTGTTAGTCCCATTTTTGGCTCTCTGCAGGGCACTGCAACCAATCAGGTTAAATATGAAGGGAGATATCAACTGTGGATCTTCAGAGCACTGTTATTTAAATATGACGAATAAATAAGCCAGGACATATTATATATTAATATTTTTTTATAGAAAAATCAGTGAACTTGGGAATGGGCTTATATAGTTCAAAGTCAACAAGCTTGTCTTTAGACTGGAGGAAGAAGTCTGAGTACCTGGAGGAAATCCACACAGACACAGGGAGGGCATGCAGACTCCTCATGGAAAGATATTGACCATGTAACAATTGGGCTAACCACTGCAACGCCTTGCTGCTTGTGGTATGGATATATTAGTCATTGTTTATAAGAAAATAAAACATTTAGGGTCAAGATGCCCTGCATGAGCTCTGCTGCTCAACTCGTGAAACAGCAAGGGAGGAACTAGGAAATAATCGAACCATCAGCCAGTTCAGAAGGCTTTTTTTAAATTATCTGTTCAGTCAGAGTGGACACTCAATGTTCCACTGTTCCAAAAAAGAAATTATGCAAATGGTCGTCCTTATTTAATTTAAATCTTCAGCTGATATCCATCCACTTATTTTCCCAAATTACAGCACAGGCTAAATAATTCAGCACTCTTCTTCTCTTTCCTCACACCAGAAGTGTTGTATCTGACGTTCCCAGAGTTGCAGTTACTTTGGCACACCGTATGTGGTATTGCTATGAACATTAAGCAGTAGAAGTAACAGTGAAAGATGGACATGATTTCGAGTCATATTGGATAAAACATTAAGTCCATTTTGTAAATTTTAGTTACGTAGGAGTCAGAAAAGAGGAAAAACACTTTTCGAGGCTTCAAAATGGCACCTTGGTGTCTATCTTTTATACTGTCGATAGATATTATAGGTGTTTTGCCTGTAAATGACTAGTGGGTGAGCAAAGTGACGTATTTAACTAAAACAAACTCTTAGGTTTTTCCAAAGAAAAGTGGACATTACCCTTATATTGGCCAAAAGAAAAGTTGAATCCAGTTGCTGCTCCTCATTACTTGGCTGTGTGTTTCAAACCAGTTCTTGGCATCTACGTCTGCGTATCTTTGAGCACTGGTCCGTGTTAAGTTGATTTTGACATTTTTCCAAACTAGTATTTTGCAATTGTCCTCTGAGTCAGTGTTTCCCATCCACTCTGCCGGCCCACATAGGTGTGGCGTGGAAGATTATCTGGCTCCACCTGATTAATACCCTAAGCGACCGGCGTGAGTAACGGGCAGAACAATTACATTATCCTCCCCTAGAGGGCGGTACAACTACCTGCTCTAATTAAATGGGTTGCCAACCGCCAGTAAAACAGTAGAAGACGCAGAAGAAATTACATCATAGTCATGCTGTGAGTGAGACAACGAAGCCCGTAATAGCAATGGATAAATATTTGAAAAGAAAAAGTAGTCAATCTGACCTGGGTCCTAGAAAAAATACAGACTGGGGAAAAATTATCAGTACGCTTTTTGTGACATTTTTGTTTGATGGTGTGCCGTGTGATTTTTCTAGTGTGAAATATGTGCCGTGGCTCCAAAAGGTTGGGAAACACTGCCCTGAGTAATTTAACTAAAGCTTTCACCACACCACCAGGGGGCAGGATTACCAGAGGGCGTGGCGTGCGTTTTTCCACTCTTGCCTTCTGTTTTTGATTGTTTTCTGTGATTTTATTCTTCTTTGTGTGTGCTGACATTTACCTCGTTTTCTTAAGAGGCTTTGCCTTTTGTCAGGCTACAATTCTAAGCAGAAATAGTGCTTAATGAATTACAAGGGTAAATAGTTTACTGCGTTCTCTTGTGGTATAAACTGGTATTACATGAAAGCGCAGCACAACCCTACTTCATCTTCAATCTTCATATCTTGTCAACACAATACACAGATAAATGGATCATATATTCATGGAAGCTGTTTCTTCACATTTAATTACACATAACAATTAAACTATATTACACTCATGAATTTACAATAAGCACTTTAAAAATACTTTTTAAGTGCATTATTTTAGTCAACCCTTCTGAGACTTTATCTGTGAAATAGTTCACTGTTTGTTTGTTTTTTATCCATTGTTGAGGATCAGGGGATCCAAAAGTGAGATGTTGGCCACCCTTATGCTCACCTTGGCCATTTTGATGCATCAGCGATATATACTGAGAGAAACCTGAGAGTTTTTTATTTTCTGGGTATCATTATTTTTCGGCTCACTGCTGTGCCGCCTTCTCAGAATATGCCAAGTATTTCATACGCATTGCAGTGCTATCTGTAACGTCGTGTTTGAATAGGGCCATTACTAAACATTTACATAACAGAGACCATGTTTTAAGGACCAAAATGCTTTACTTTCACAGACAGATAAAGGCCATTTTTCCTACAGACTTCTTGTCTTATAGGTGCTAAGAGAGAGCATTAGAGACTGTTATGGACTGAATAAATAGCTGTAATTAGGACTTGCTGTAGTGTTTTTCTAACAAAGGGATAAAAGAGAGAAATGAAGCTACTGTGTAGTAAGATAGAGGCAAGAAAAACCTTTTGTGGCATTTATAAAGCTGTGCTAAGCCTCAAAAAGATCAGGAAAAGGTGTCATTTGGGAGTGGTGTGTGTGTGTGTGGGGGGGGGGGGGACTGCAGGCTCCTCTTATCAAAATGCATCAGCGGCACCATGAATCTACAAAAACATGTTGCGCTCTGAAGTGCACCCTCAAAAGCTAGTCATTTGGTCTTTGAGATCCATGAGCAAACAAGCCGACAGGAGCTCAGGGATATTTTTTTCCATGCTCTTGAGATCTCTACATACAAATATCTGAAGGTTTGCATCCTATGAGTATACACCCTTTTGACGATACAGAAAAGCAAGGCCTTTGTAATGTTTTTGCAGGGATACGTCAGAGCTGCCTGCCACATTCGCCTCCAACAAGCTGCTCTGCTGCAATGAGAGATGTGACGTCATCCAGGAAGTGGAATCATTATTTTATTTCTGAGCCATAATATCCAACATAGCATACACATTCATTCCAAGTCTGCTTTGCATTGAGAAGCTGTTGTTTTTCTGCTGAGAAACATTCGTCAGTTCCATTAAAACGCAGTCACTTATTCGTTGAGTTAATTGCAGATGCCATAAATGTGAGATTAAAACAGCTAGATGATAGTTAGAGAATCTTTCCACTGAAATCAATGCTGCCATTACGGTATTTAATCGAGTCATTTGCAAAAGCAGGCCTTGTGTTACGGGGTGGCAGTCACACCTCAAGGCAATGTTTGGAAAGTGCACTGGCAAGTTGCTGCTTTCTGAAAAATATCTTACAAACAATGCACACAAACTTGACTGATGTTAAACTCCTGATTTCTCTCTGTGCAGGTAATGGGTATGTCTGGTTCAGACGTTCTCTTTAATGTAAAGAAAAAAGTAGGAGGCAGTGAGCAACATTGCAGGCAGAAAAATGGGACTGTTTGTCATCAGCCAAAAAGATTTCAGTCATTATTTTATGACCTTTATTTTGAGGTCCATATTTTTATTCATAGACTCTAGCAGGGGCAGCACAATGGTGCGCTGCTTAGATCCGAGAGAAGAAAAACTCCCTAAAATCAAGGATTTAGAGCAGACTGAAGTCTGAGCTTTACTTCAACATATCCCGATCTCATCATCATTAGAAACTATGCCCATCGTTAATATGAGCATACACAGCTGAATTAGTTTACATGTAACATATCCTTGGATTATATTTCTTATTATGTGACAGTAGCACTGGGTCAGATTTCTGACTACTCTATAGCTGCAAAACATACACAAATTAGATCAGGCTGTTTGTTTTAGTGTGTGAATTGGTACTCCTCTAGTATATCTTCAGTTACCGCATGTTACCCACGAGTCAACATTGGCCATGGTCTCCTCTTTTATAGTCTCCGAACAAGTCTGCTTGTAAGGTTTTCTTAAAAGCCACATCTAAACAGGAAAGGTCAGCTGTCTGCACTTATTCTGTCTGCTTCAGCAAATAGAAAACTTTTTTTTTACCCAGATGGACATGCTCACTAACCCGTGTTTTAGCACCGGCTCAGTCCCGGCAGAATCTGTTACTTCTTGTTCTGTTGACTTTTTATGCTGTCTGTAACACCACAATATGCCTCGTTTGTCAACATGAAAGTTTAAAGGAGACAGAGTAAGTAATCCCTGTAACCCCAAAGCTCAGGCTTTAGACAGTTTTCAGACAGAGCCTCTGTTTCAGACAGTTCTGATCTACCTTTTAGGTCAGTGAGAGGGGATATTCCTAATATGGTCATCTCAGGAAAACCGGTCTGGCCAGGTGCACAGAATTCCCACCCATTTGTTGTTCAAACTCTCTGTTAATAAGGGACAGGAAGAAAACTTGCTTAAAGAGAGGGGATTGGGAGCTAAAAGGATGGATGAACTTGGGGTTATTTTGAATCGTGAATCATGCAGACCTACTCTGGTAGAGTCCAGAGTCTCCCCTTTAATATACATTAACGAAAAAAGAACATCTGACTTTTTCTACAGTAACAGAAATTCTTCTCTGTCTGCATCAACGCAAAATTCTCTCTCCCTTATCTGTCTAGCTGCTGATAACACCAGCGTGTTTGCAGAAAGTCATCGTGCCGGATCGTAATAGGATTTTCTGTTACAAGATGTTATTAAATACAAAGGCTTGAGCGAGGCCCTATCACTTGAGGGTTACTTTGAAATACTAGGAGCAATATTACTGCTCATAGATTAGGGATCAGTCTATGCCATGTGCTTCCTGAGAGTTTGCTATTGTACACATGCAAGTGTGCACAGCCTTCTGTGGAAGGAAACCATTATTTGACTATGAAAAGAAGAGTTTGAGCTCATGTGCAAGTTGGTGGATTCAGATTTCAACCACGTGCATCTCTGTCTTCATTTCTTTCAGGTGTACCAGTATATGCACGAAACAATTACAGTGAATGGCTGTCCAGAGTATCAGGCCAGGGCCACGGCTAAGGTAAGAACTGTGTTGGAAATTTGGCTCAGCAATAAAATCATAATATATAATTACTGAAAGCTGTAACTAATGACTCGGGAGCTGTCTTTTAATCACTTTACCCAGTGATTTCATTCTCATCATTTCATTTCATTTGGCCAAAGCTGCCTGAAATCAGCAAACTACATCCTTTGATAATGGCCCTCATTAAGAGTGTGTGGGTCATCAAGCAATGACACACGAGTGCCAGTTTTCCAAGAATAAAACCAAAGCGTCGCTGTTAGTCTCATCTGCTAAAAGACTGTCTAACAGATTCACATTTATGACATTTCATTTCTTTATCTATTGAGAGAGCACACACATAAAAGGCAAACAAGTTTGTGTTTACACGGGATGGGAACAACTAACATATTTTACATCCTTTTTTTCAAACCATTTTCTTTAACTTCAAGTTTACACGTATATTTGACCACAGACAAAATGTGCAGATGGACAGGCAACTAGCTGTAGACCAGAGTTATCTCATTGATATAAATTACGAACATTTTATTAATTTGTTTGTTTGGAAAGGTCTAAGATTCTTCTTTAACCTGATATACACTGACTGGCTACTTTGTTAGGTGCTCATTAATGAAAACATCTAATCAGCCAATCATGGCAACAACTTGGTGTGCTTAGGCATGCTCTAAGCCACCTGCTGCAGTCCAAACAGAGCATCAGAATAGAGACAAAAAGTGATTTAAGTGAGTTTGAAAGTGACATGGTTGTTTTTGATCTGAGCAGTTCATGAACTGCCGAGCTACTGGGATTTTCCCACAAAATCACCCCTCAGGTTTACGGAAAACAGTCCAAAAGAGGGAACGAGAAAAATCCAGTAAGCAGCAGTTCTCTGGGACAAAATGCCTTGTTGATGCCAAAGGTCAGGGGAGAATAGCCAGACTGCTTCAAGCTGACAGGAAAGCAACAGTAACTCAAATACAACAAAAGTATTCAAGTATCTTCCCTTCTATCAATGATTCAGGCTGCTGGTGGTGGTGGAGAATGGTGTGGGGCATATTTAGCACAATTTGGGCCCTGTGGTACCAACTAAACACTGAATAAATGAGTTCATTGTACTCAAACGGCCTCCACACTCACCAGATCTCAATCCAATAGATGTGATGGATGTGACGCAATTGGAGATTCTCACCCTGGATGCGCAGCCGATAAATCTTTATCTGCAACGGCGTGATGCTATCACGTCAATATGGAACAAAATCGCTGAGCAATGTTTCCAGCACCTTGTTGAATCTTTGCAATGAAGACAAAACAGGAATTTGCATTTCAAGGTAGAGGTGTCAAAAGGTTGAAAATACTGTTGGTCAAAATGCTGTTAGTCAGTTTTTAAATTGCGATTTAAGAACTGACACTATGTTCATGTAGGAAAAAGGTATATGTTAAGGCGTTGTATATGGAGAGTGTTGGCAGTGCTCACCTCAAAAATAATTTGCAGTATAACTAGAGCTGGGTGATATGAGATTTTTTCATATCACGATATGTTTTTTTCATTTCAGGCGATAACGATATCTATCACGATATAAGCCAAATAACTATATTTGTAAGATTTAAATGTGCCGTTGCTCACAAGTAAAATGTGAAATAATCAGCAGCTTGTTTTGATTTAAATATTTATTTCTCATAATAAGTTCAACAGGGTAGATGTACTTAAGGAACATGAGACTTTTTCAGATAAATAAAGGCAAATATTGCAAACTACACAAAAGGCAGCCGCTAAAGCGTTTAAGTTTCAAAATAGAACAAACGAAACAGACTACTAAATTGTCAATTCCACTTAGAAACAAAATATTAATTCTAAAAATAAATCTTAGTTTGTTTTACAGAAGAACAGACAAAACTGACTAACTTTTGTCAATATCAAATAAACTGAGAACTAAAAGGAAATTCTCAATCTCTCCTTGTTGTATAGCTGAGCTTTTCAAACAGTTTTAACAGTTACTTTAGTCTGACAAAAGCCGAATGACGAATTAGCGCTTCCAGTCAGAGACTGAGGCTACGTCCACACGTACACGGGTATTTTTGAAAACGGAGATTTTCCGTTTTCGTTTTAAAAAAGAATCCCGTCCACACATAAAGGCAGAAATGAAGGAAAACGCTGCTATGAACATGCCAAAGCAGCAGGTGGCGCTAGATTCCTAACCGTGCAGAAATGTTGGCCAATCAGAAGTCTAGAAGCCTCGGTGGGAAAAAGTAAACAAAGCTGGGGCATAGAAGCAGACCCGAGTCGTATGTGTGGAGGGACAGTAACTGTGTGTATATGTAAGCATTTAAACACTGCAGAGTAGAATTAACAGTAACAGTATTGTAGAAATTCATTTCACCGAAACAATAACGTGGCGCACAGTGTGACGCATGCACCAGTTTATTGTATTTCCAGACTTGTTTTCGGCACAATTTACAGTGCACGCTACTCTGTTTTTTGTCAGACTTGAAATAGCCGAAATACCTTCACACTACGGAACTTCTATGGCTCTTCCGTTCGACAATCTCTCCGGCATTGGAACCATCATCTGTTTTCTCTTCGGTCACGCTCGGTTGATTTTTCTAGTCGGCACACTCATTTCCTCCATTACGCGCTGGCTCCATTACCTGCTGGCTGCTTCCCAAACAAACACACGTGTGGCTTGGCACTTGTGCTGTACGTAACAAGTCACGCGACGTGACGCTGCGGCTGTGATTGGTTCGGCTCTGCGCTACTTAATTTGGCTGACCTTTTTTTTTTTTTTTTTTTTTTTTTTTTAAGAGGACAAGAGCGGCGAGGTCTATCGCGATAGCTTAATTTCTCTATTGAGTAAAAGTTATATCGCGATACATATCGTTATCGTTCTATCGCCCAGCTCTAAGTATAATCGATCATTTCTGCGTAGGGACTGTCAGAAGGTGGTGCTGGTGTATTTAAGCGGCTGCTGTAGAGTTGTTGTTTGAGGGAAAATAGCACGACTCATAAGGTCAAACAAAGTTGGAATCAATACTGTCAGAGTACACTTTACCAGAAGAAAGACAGGCATTACAGACCAGAACGAGCTAAATGTTTATCTCAAAGGCTGAAGTAGAAGCTCTTCATCCTTGACTCAACAGTCATCAGTTACTTAATGTCTTTCATTCGAGCTGTAAATCGGTCTTTAATTATGTCTAATAGTCCTCAAGACTCTTCCAATCAGCAGCTGCTGGATTCTCTTCAACTCATTCAACTTATTTCTCTTATGGAAACACAGTTGTCTTGACTTTACCTTCTGAATGTTTGCATTCACGAGCTTTCATTTATTTACAATTCAGCACTCAGAACAAACAGAGCTTTTGATTGAGAGGTCATAAATGTCATGGATGCAAGTTAATTGTTAAAAAAAACCCATCTTTTTTATGCTTTGGTTTATCCCACCTGATTATTTAAGATGTCCAACGATTTTTTTTCTTCTGCTGGCTATTTAGAAAAGGTCCCATCCATATCACAGGTGAAAGAGGTGCACTGCGTGAGTGGAATAAGCAGATTGTGGTATTCAAAAGAGATGAGCTTGACCCGCTTGACTGAAGCAGGACGTTTCATCAGCACATCACAAGCAAGAGACACAAGCTTTCATGAAAGAAGATAAAGAGAGGGAGAGATTGCCTGATTTAAAGTGCAGAGGAGGAAGAGAAGGGTGGGATGCGATGAGGAGCACTCATAGAGCATGTCCTTCATTGGTTCAGTGTAGAGTCCACTCCTCTCATCGCCGCGAGTGGGTGGAGGACGAGAACAGAAAAGGATGACATAAACAAAGGGATACAAGTCTTTGTGTATGAACACAGAGAGGCTTCAAACGATGAGAGCTGCTTGCCAGTCCTTTTCTCATTTTGTTTGGCTCCACTAACGCTACACCTCCAGAATAGTCCTGCAGAGTTTGGTAAAATACAATTCAATATCTGTTAAAAGGAATCACTCAATATTTTAAGAATTACATCTTTTCACTGTTTTACTTTGAGTTAGATAAAGAGATCAAATCCTCATGCCTGCTGTTAACTATTGAGCTAGAGCTGGGAGGTGGTTAGCAGAGGGAAACAGCTAACTTAACATTCAGAGTTCAAAAATTCTCCTTCCAGCACCTGTCAGTCACTAATACTGTACATGTTGCATGTGTCAATCTATATAGAAAGACAGACATTTGTGGGAGGCATCTTTTAAAATGAAAGGATTATGTCTGCTATAGCTGGAATGCTCTCATGAGAGGAAAACCAGGCTATTGGGGGCCCCCAATTTTACAGTGACAGGGGTCTCCAACTTAAATGAGCTGTAGGCTACTGCTGGCACTGTCATCTCATGTGAGGGCCACTTTAGTGTTCAATGAGTACAAAACAAACATGAAAACACCCACAAATGTTTCAGAAAATGTAGTGTTGAATTTTTAATATTATATAACAAGACAAAACTGCAAATGTGAACGCAATTTTTTAACTAACTGAAGCCTTTCATTGAACTACAAACTGGTACTCACTTTCTAGCCCGACATGTGGCATCACAGTTTTGTTCGTATTTAACAAAATAAAAATGCAGACATAAGTGTGCACATTAGTTTTTGACTGCTAGCGAAAATTGTTTTTTTTTTACAAATAACTCTCACTGAACTAACACAGCCAATCCCTCAATATGTTTGTACTTTCTGCTCATATTGGCTTCGTATTAAGTCATTTTTTGCTTTTTAAAGAACTTATTTTAACATTGCACTCAACAACAAACAAATCCTCCCTAACAAAAAAGTAACTTCACGGGCCAAATTGCATTCTATTTCTTCACGTCAGTATAGCAAGTAGGGGTGACGTGGGCCGCAAGTGGCCCTGGGGCTACGAGTTTGAGACCCCTGATTTAAACAGACTTCCATAAATAGACTGTACAGAGCATTAAAGATATCCTATCATCCCCCAAGTGGAGCTAGGTGTGGCTGTAGAAGGGGTTACAAAGGGGTGCCTCTTCTAGCTGCTTCTAGTATAATCTTCTTTTGTGTTTGTGGCTCATGTAAACTGCAGGGAGACCTCAGGGAGACTAGCCATGTGACTGAAGTGGAAAGTAACTGAAATACAGTCTTTTGGTGCGGTACAGCAAAAGACACCAAACAGTTTGGTGAACAAAGTGAAATAAACTAAGGAAAAAAAGAGAAACTTCACTAGAGTAGCTATTACTGCTAAGCTATTCAGATACATTTAGGGAGTAAAGAGCGAACTTTTTCAGGTCTCTTATGTAGTCAGCAGTTGTCTGGACCGTGAATTCCTGTTCCATTCATTGGTAATTATTTTCAAATCTGTTGAATTTAAGGAAATTGAAACCAGACTGAAATTGTCAGTGTGGTTTTAACATATGCAACCCCTCTTTTATTTTCTAAAAGAAGCATTTATCAACATGCAACCAGCGCCTCCTTAAGGATGATCCTTCACTTCCGTTTATTCCATTACGGTAATAACATCCTCGATTTAGCGTCTTAACGTGCCAGAGCTGCCAGGAGTTCACAACAAATTTTCTTCCATTGCATTCAGTCTTGTGCCATTTCACTCACTTTCTCTACATGGAAGCTGTCGGTAGTGGTGCAAGGCAATAATTTCCTTTTCCAATAATTTCCTTAAATATAAAATGTGATGTTGGTTAAAATGTCTGATCCTTGAGAAAGTTCCCCATACTCCCAATAGGCCCTTTAAGGCTTTCCAGTCTAATCTTGTAGTCGTCTGACTCCATAGGTTTCTCGTCTAAATTGTGGCAAGAGTAGGTGTATTTCCCAACCTGTCAAAATATTTTTAAACAGGATGCACTAAATATGACACACTTTTAAACAAACTCTGTTCAGGATTTTATTTTTTCTTCTCTCAGAGGGAAGGATTCTCTGTCAACAAAGACAATCGTGTCATCTTCTGAAGTATCCTGAAGTTTCTCGAGTGGGTTCCATTGTCTGATCTTAAAAATAACATCTCATTAATGATTAGAAGAGATGTTATTTTTAAGTCTTTTTCTATGTCCCTTTTTTCTCTTAAGAACAAAGCATTTCAAACTCTCTCCCTCACACATTTAAAAGTTACTTCTTCTAAATCTGTAATAAAAATGCACAAATTCATTGGGCAATTAAGCACACAGCTAAGGGTTTGAAGTGGCTTAGCTGTGGGGATCTTCCCAACTGGGAACACTGGATATTTTTGAAAGTGCTTTACTCCCTGCAGAGATATCCACAAGGACCACAATTGCACATAATCAGCATCAACATATGGGGAAAGACATTCATACTGTATTGCAGTGAGAATGAACTGCAACAGTGATGAAATACATGACAGAGTTTCGGTTTATCTCGAGTGCTTTAGTTGGTGAGAGAAAAATCTGCAGACATCCAAGATTTGAGTTTCACTTGAACAACTCAATTCACTTTGATCGCATTGTTAATTTAATCAATTCAGCCTCTAATATCTGGCCCGAGGTTTTTATTACTGATCTTAAAGGAGGCGGAGATTATCAGAGCAGCCGGGGGGGGGGAAGCAAAAAAAACAGGGAGGTGATGCTAAAATGACTTTAGATACTTTAAGCCAGACTTTTACAGTGTTGTGTGTCTACCGAGTATCCTCCAGCAAGTGTTTCATTTAAAATGCCCCCCGTGCGTGAGAGGCACCGGCCATCTGCCAGATTGTTTTTCATTCACAGAAAGCCCGATAAAGTTGTGAAGGTCGATGAGCTGCGAGGCCCGGGTGGCGACGGTATGCATGCTGAGGAGCTGCTGCTTATTTTAACAGCAGGCCAGGGAGGGTGAGTGGGAGCAGCAGAAGAAGAAAGGCGAAGGACAGAGCGAGAGAAGGAAGGAGAAGGGGGGAGTTGTCATAATGCAATAAGCAGATTAATAGGCAGCGGGAGGGGAGAGAGAAATGAGGAGTAATAAATGTGGATCTGAAGATGCATATGAATATGGAAGAGATTGCAGATGCGGGGATGATGCCTGGAGGGAGCCTCAAAGACCTCCAGTTGCCAAGCTCCTCGTCTGATGCTGGGAATTTCGATTCACATCTGCAAAATCAAAACAGAACTCACCCCACCCGTACTTTCTTATCCTTCCTTTCCCCCATCTCGCACACCATAAATGATGCTGACTTGACAGCGAGGAACCTGTGGCATCGCATCTGTGGATCTTTGGGCACAGGCTCTCTGTTCACCTGCCACGAGCTTTCCCAGCTCGGCTAACAAGCTCCTCGGTGCTTTGTTCTAAATGTACAAGGAGTGTGCAGCTTGGCTTGTGATTCAAAGGAACTTCACCCAGCTGGAAGGGATACACAGGGTGGAAGTGAGATGTGTTAATCCGTGTGCTTGGAAAGACCAGAGAACTTCTCATGTGGAGTCTAAATCCCAAGCCCAGACCAAATCCTGACACGGCCGTCGTCGCTTAAATGAGAAGGTGCGTCAGAGGTTCGCGAGCAGCTTTGCAGTCTCTTTGTAATACTTCTAAAATGTGTTCTTCCTTTGATTTGATTTTCACACTACAGAAGAGAATGAGAAGCTAGTGTAAGCTGCAGAGCTTTCAAAAAGAATTGCTGATTTGATTGAAGATGTGGTTTGCAAAAGCTGCAAATCAGATTTCAGACGAATATCTTTGCGCCGTCTATAATGAGGGCACTATTTAAGAAGCTGCTGTGTGCCTCTGCCTTCTTTCTCATCTTGGTTATGTTTTTCTCTCCACTGTTTAACTAAAAGGAGAAGAAATAACTCACTTCTTGCCCTAATACTTGATTTACTCATAGAATGAGACATTTACTAAAGTTTTTTTGCATTTCTTGGGAAACTGACCTGGCACAGTTCAGGCATTCGCTCCACTTTTTTAATGTGCACTAATATCTTTAATATCATACGCATAATGCGGAACATTAGATTGTATATAAAAGGACTGGTATTACGCTGCGAATGTAATTATTCATTGTGAAATAATAATACAATAATGTGCCATCAAATCTCTTGTAGTAATTTTAGATATATCGTACTCCCCTTCAAATGGTTCACAATGGTTTGGTCCACACCTGTACTTTTCAGAGGTGAATGTAAAATAAAGGATGTGTGAGAGACCTTGTTCTTTAGAATAAAACTTATGTATGATTTCTCGTGAGTTCCCCTTAGGTGCTTCTTGGTCTCCCCCCCTCATTAAAAAATCCTGGAAACTCCTTTTGCTTTAAGGCACTTTCACATTTTAGAACCTAAGGCTACATCTATCATTTTTGTACAGTCTATGATTAACCCATGGATATTTGCATATTGCATAATATATATAATATTACTTTTTTGCACACACAAAGTTGAACCTTGTATTAAATCTTGTGTGTCAAAAAAATATACGTAGAAGTGTATTTTTGTCAGAATTCATGTCTAATTAACCGTCTAATTCATTGGAATAACTAATAAGCCCTTTACCTTTTTTTCTCTTCCTTCAGGCCACAGTTGCGGCCTTCGCAGCCAGTGAAGGTCACTCTCACCCGCGGGTGGTGGAGCTACCGAAGACGGACGAAGGGCTGGGCTTCAATGTGATGGGCGGCAAAGAGCAAAACTCACCTATCTATATCTCCCGCATCATTCCTGGAGGCGTAGCTGAGAGGCATGGCGGCTTAAAGCGAGGGGACCAGCTCCTGTCTGTGAATGGAGTGGTGGGTCTCGCCAGACTAACGTTCTGATCCAGCATGTGGGAAAAGAAGATCAATGGATTGAAAGTAGAGTGTAGATAAGCTTGTCAACCCCTGTTTAAGCTTGTTTCCAAAAATATATTTTTAGCAGCTTCCTGCCATGTATATGATTTCTAGTTTGATATGTGAGTCAACAATCACAGGAGTTATTGAGGTCGCAAGGTTGCATGTTGTGAATAAGTAGCAGAAATTTCTTCAGCTGCTGGAGAGATATGAGCATCATACACTGTAAGCTAAGCCTTCTCATTTCACTTGATCGTGAGGTAATAATAGTGGAGAAAATATTCTTTTTTTTCTTTGAAGGGTTACTATTTTTAAAAATATATATATATTAAAATCAGCCCCCTTTAATATTCTACTCTTTCCGCGGCTCTGAAACCCCTGCAGAGTGTAGAGGGAGAGCACCACGAGAAAGCGGTGGAGCTACTGAAGGCAGCCAAGGACAGCGTGAAGCTGGTGGTTCGCTACACCCCCAAAGTGCTGGAGGAGATGGAGGCCCGCTTCGAGAAGCTGCGTACGGCCCGGCGGCGTCAGCAGCAGCAGCTCCTCATGCAGCAGCAGCAACAGCAGAATCTGGCCTCTCAGCAGAACCACATGTCGTAGGTGAGGCGCTTCATTGCTTTAAGGGTGAGGGGTGGGGGGAGGTGGATGCCAACAAAGGAAAAGGAAACACTACCTCTGAGAACTTTACTTTAAAAAGTTGTGTTTATGCATGTTGATGAAGATTACGGAAGGAAATTGTCCCGCTGGAAAGAACTGAAATGTAACAGAATGAGGAGTGTTGCAGCCTAGGTTGAGGTCGAAACGCCACTAATAGCTCGTCAGGATCGCCAAGCTCATCATTCGGGCACAATGCCATCAACTTTGCTTTGAATATAAATCCACAATACAGTAGTTGGTCCACCAACTGGACTTCATTTAGAGTTAAAGTGAAAAGCTACCAAATACAATTTCAACACATAGAATAAACTGCAGATCTTTTACCTGGTTAATTTGTAATGAAATAACAAAGTAACAGGCCTCACCTGGCCATGACTCTGCATTTAAGATGCAACTGACACACCATGAAAAGGATTTTAAATCAAATAGAGGCAAAGTTATAAAAACTAAAACTAAAAAATAATAAATGTACCATTCTCTATAAACTTCTGGACCCTCTGTTGACCTGTTTCAACATATTTTTTTTTAAACTGTGGCAGAGTTTAGGATCAAAAGTATGTGCTGTTTTTTTGGACTTGCAGGCACTAAAAGAAATCAAAGGTGGGTAGGGAATGCAGATGTGCACAGAGAGTACACCTTTTATCATTTCCTGTATGAGCATAAGCAGAGCCTCAGGCTTGGGCCTCCCAGCTGTTCTTGTTTCAAGGTGACCGAGCTTTTATTGTCGCAAAATCTTTCTAGATTCATCTTTCCAGACATCATACTTTTACTCGAAATAGTTTTTACCACGATTTGCTTCATTCCTTGGTTGTTGGCTTCATTTATATATTTATTTAATGTCAAGTATATAATAAAAACTTTCTGCTGAATGTTCTGGTGCAAGAAAGTTAAAACATTTTGCAGATAAACAATAAAAGAATTGAGATGGAGAACTGAATTTTATTCACCGTACTCTGTTTTGCCCATGTAAGCACATCTTTCAGCTTGTGTGCAGGTATAGCAGACATATACATCCCAGCACAGAGTCGAAAAGCTCAGTAGTATATTTTGCAAACTGAGCAGCCAGTATCCTCTGTGCAAACATTACTGATTCTTCTTCTGTGCTGCCAGTGATTCTGTTGTAAGGGTTGTAAATTATTCAAGCTTAAACCGATTACATCTGTGGTTCATGCTCTGCAGGTACGCAGGTGCAGCCTGGAGTGTTGTTACTTGTAAGCTAAAGCTGGATGGAGGCTCTACCCCTGACTCGCTTTAGATCATTTTTTCTTACGGTGCCAAATTAGAAGAAGGCTGTGCACTGCCAAGCAAACTAAAGCTCACTCTTGCCTGCTGTAGTGAAAAACACTCAATTTAAAATCAAAAAGAAAGTGCAGACACTATTCAGACCATGAAACCAAGTCATATCATGCGGTCCCTATTTTTGCCCAAACGTCTCAAATTATTTGCCTGACGTGTTAGAGGCATGTGTCCAAGATCTCTTTGGCTTTGATGCTAAATCCCCCAAGCATATCTCTTGTCCTGGACTTGGCACACCACAGCCTGGAATGGTTCTTAGGAGCTTGTAACAGCGTGTTGTGGTGGAGCCACAGAAAGCGAACTGAGCAGGGATCATGTTATATCAATTCCAGCATGCTGACCGCAGTGATCTGCTTTGGGATCCAAGAAGCTGCTGACCAAGTGACAAGAGTGCATTATAAGCCATTCTGTCACATTTTCTGAGTTTCTCTGCTCTCTGTTAACCAGCATAAACTGTATGTAAAGGTCAGAGCCAGATGTAAGTTAAAGAGATGCATTCATAAGTGATACTGGTGCACCTCCTCATCACACACACACACACATATATATATATATATATATATATATATATATATATATATATATATTTATTAGGGGTGCAATGATATTCGTATCGATATTGAACCGTTCGATACAGTGCTTTCGGTTCGGTACGCATATGTATCGAACAATACAACATTTGTAATTTATTTTATCAATTTTCCTTCTGACGATGCTGTCTGTGTGGAGCGCTCAGTGAATCTGTGTTCGACTACTCCGCCTAGGCTGCACTGTCGAGCGCAGATCCACTGAGCGCTCCACACAGACAGCATAGTCAGAAGGAAGAGCACAGGACAAGCTAGCGAGACAGAAGTTAAGCTCTCCTTGCAACAGGCAAATTGAACCTCATTCAGATCTGGCGTTTGGAATTATTTTGGTTTTCATGTGACGTATGACCCTGAAGGTAAGCGAGTCATGGACTAAAGTAAAACAGTATGTTGGATGTGCCACGCAATGCTCAATTACATTGGTGTGAACTAGTGTGTTAGCGCAGTTAGCTCGTTAACGTGTTGGCCGTCTAGCCCCATGCACGGAGCGATCGGCGGTAGCTCGTTAACGGAGATTTGCCGTGTTGTGGCGTTAAGGTCATTTCAACGAGATTAACCTGAAAGCACTAGTGGGAACACAACGAATATGACTGCACATTTACACCGACATCATCCTAGTGCAAAGACCAAAACAACAAGCATGCTACTAACTTTAGCCGAGTCATTTAGACAGCTGTTAGCACATGATTCTCCTTATGCTGCTGAGAATATAGCCCAGAAGAAGCGGATAGTATAGCTTTTATTTTGGAAAGAGCCATTTCTCTGTAATAAACTCTCTTTTCCAAAGATGAGTGATTCCTCAATCAGATACAGGGCTTGCAATATCGCTAGCCCGACGTCCCGGAGCTAGCGATTTTTTCAGTCGGGCTACCAAAATCTTTCTCTTCCCTGCCCGTCGGGCTATTGTAGGAAAAATAAAGGTCAATGCTTTTGCATTCTTTCAGAAATGTAGCTGGGTAATTATGTCATTGGCATCGGTGAGCCACTGTCAATATGTGACATATTGAAGTCGCGTTTGAATTTGCGCTTGTTTTTTTGCTTTCACTTTGCAATCGTGCGAACTGTGTATAGAGAGCGACAGCACTGATCTGTGAGTGATGATAATTTGTGCACCAATTCCTCTGACATCGTCTTATTAATCGTTAGCTTACTATGCAAACATGACAAGTGAAATCTCCCGCAGCTTAAACATGTGAGAGGTTGATCGCGCAGAGAATCGCTGAGCTTATGTGAGTGCGTGTGTAAAAGCATTTCAGTTCTGCTGAGCCAAATAAGACAGGTCAGGGTGAAGAAGTGACAGCCAAAGAAAAGCTTACCACAAAACGGAGAAGTTATGACAAATCAGACTATAAGGCAAAAAGAAAGTGCAGCTTTATGGTTTCATGGACAAAATAATTTCTGTGGCTGCAATATGACGAGCTATATAACCAGGGCTGCACATAAGTGGTCCGCAGGTGCGCATTCGCTGTCAAAATAAAAAACGCGCACAAGGGTTAGGGTTAAATTTAAAAACTGTACTTTTGAGTTAAAATATATATTTATAATTTTAATAAATGACAAATTAAAAATGCATGAACATTTTTTTGTATCGAAAAAATATCGAACCGTGACACCAAAGTATCGAACCGAACCGAACCGTGAATTTTGTGTATCGTTGCGCGATCAACCTCTCACATGTGTAAGCTGCGGGAGATTTCACTTGTCATGTTTGCATAGTAAGCTAACGATTAATAAGACGATGTCAGAGGAATTGGTGCACAAATTATCATCACTCACAGATCAGTGCTGTCGCTCTCTATACACAGTTCGCACGATTGCAAAGTGAAAGCAAAAAAACAAGCGCAAATTCAAACGCGACTTCAATATGTCACATATTGACAGTGGCTCACCGATGCCAATGACATAATTACCCAGCTACATTTCTGAAAGAATGCAAAAGCATTGACCTTTATTTTTCCTACAATAGCCCGACGGGCAGGGAAGAGATAGATTTTGGTAGCCCGACTGAAAAAATCGCTAGCTCCGGGACGTCGGGCTAGCGATATTGCAAGCCCTGTATCTGATTGAGGAATCACTCATCTTTGGAAAAGAGAGTTTATTACAGAGAAATGGCTCTTTCCAAAATAAAAGCTATACTATCCGCTTCTTCTGGGCTATATTCTCAGCAGCATAAGGAGAATCATGTGCTAACAGCTGTCTAAATGACACGGCTAAAGTTAGTAGCATGCTTGTTGTTTTGGTCTTTGCACTAGGATGATGTCGGTGTAAATGTGCAGTCATATTCGTTGTGTTCCCACTAGTGCTTTCAGGTTAATCTCGTTGAAATGACCTTAACGCCACAACACGGCAAATCTCCGTTAACGAGCTACCGCCGATCGCTCCGTGCATGGGGCTAGACGGCCAACACGTTAACGAGCTAACTGCGCTAACACACTAGTTCACACCAATGTAATTGAGCATTGCATGGCACATCCAACATACTGTTTTACTTTAGTCCATGACTCGCTTACCTTCAGGGTCATACGTCACATGAAAACCAAAATAATTCCAAACGCCAGATCTGAATGAGGTTCAATTTGCCTGTTGCAAGGAGAGCTTAACTTCTGTCTCGCTAGCTTGTCCTGTGCTCTTCCTTCTGACTATGCTGTCTGTGTTGAGCGCTCAGTGGATCTGCGCTCGACAGTGCAGCCTAGGCGGAGTAGTCGAACACAGATTCACTGAGCGCTCCACACAGACAGCATCGTCAGAAGGAAAATTGATAAAATAAATTACAAATGTTGTATTGTTCGATACATATGCGTACCGAACCGAAAGCACTGTATCGAACGGTTCAATATCGATACGAATATCGTTGCACCCCTAATATATATATATATATAAAAGAAGTGACGGCTCTTCAACTTTTTCCTTTCAGTTAATATTTTATCTTCTCAGACTTTTTTGAGTTGTCTTATTTTGTACAGCTGAACTCTTCAACAGTTAAACAACAGTTGATCTTTTTTTTATATATATAGAGCACTCGTATATGTAGACCGGATCCCTTTCAAGAATCTAATTCAGGCTTCAATTTAATATTTAGATGTTCTCTAATAAGCATTGGTGATGAATAAGCTAGTGATGGTAAATTTGATTCTTTTTACTGAATCGAGTTTTAATGAGTCACTCACCAAAGTGAATTGTGTTTTTTTGAGTCATTTGATTCACTGAGTCAGTTGACCAGAGAGTGCAAAAAATTTACATTTTCACTTAAACTTAATTTGTTTCTCTTTTCATGTAAATCCTGCTGCTAAGATGAATGATTCTCAAAGAAAACAACTATTTTATAGAACAAAAAAGAGCAAAAACATTTCTAAAATTAAGCAATTTCCTATCAAAATTGCTTAATAAACATTTATTTTGTTTATTTTTATTTTATTAGTATTTTCCTTAAATGTGTCAAATATATATTTTCTCATCTAAATGTCCACTGAGCTGTGAGCCAGGGGGCGGTAATGCGCCTTAACATTGGTTGCCAACCAAGAAGAAGAAGAAGCTGTGAGCTAGGAGGGAGGGGTTAGTGAGTCCTGAGTGATTCGCTTACGATTCAGCACAGGAGGGAGGGGGTGAGTAGATCAAATGTACTGTTAGCATGTTAGCAGAGCGATGCTACTGTGAACCTGATGTGAGCTTCTACTCAGGGTTTTTTCTTCCAGTTCAGAGCAGAAATTTTTTTCTTAAGATACCAGATGTGTTTTTCTCCACAATTTTAATTATAAGCTAGAAATATTGCTGCTAACAGCAACAGGGATGAGTCAGTGAGTCAGTTGAGGTTGTGAATCATGATTCAGGAGTCAGTAAAGTGATTCTCGAGTATTGAATCGCGATTGATGCGCGAATCATGAACGAATCGTTCATGATTCACGCATCACTAGTCACAGCAGATGGCTGCCCCTTGCTGAGCCTGGTTCTGGTGGAGGTTGCTTCCTGTTAAAAGGGAGTTTTTTCTTCCTTCTGTCACTAAGTGCTTGCTCATTGCTAATTGCTGGGGTTTTCTCTCTATTATTGTAGGGTCTTTACCTTACAATATACTGAGGGGACTGTAGTTGTGATTTGTTGCTAAATAAATTGAACTGAAGTTAACTGAAGTGAATTGAATCTATCCTGTAACTTCAGTTAATTTTAACACAAAAAAAAAACTCATCTCCAATCTTCTCCTCACCAAAAAATATCCTCCCTCTGTGTTTTTAATTTCAGAGTGTAGATCAAAATTAAGCCCTCTGATATCATCTTTGTCACAATCCGTCTGCAATTATGAGAACATTTTGATTAAAACCCATCCTTTTGAGTTTAACATAAAAATCTGAGAGGTGTGTCTTTTGAAGAAAAAAAAAATCCCTGCTTTGTCCCTTGTCATTTTAGTCAAATGTTTGGATTGCCAAACTAGCGAGATCCCTCTATTCTGGCATGAAAAGAGCCTCGGGATACCTCCAGAACATCTTAAGGAGGTGGATGGGTAAAGGGAGGTCTGGGCATGTCTGCAAACTGGATAAGGAGCAAAAACTGGATTGACAAATGCATTGGGATGGATGGATGGATGGACCCTAAAAGTATATGGTGTCATACTGGGTTGTTTTTTTTTTTTAAGATTAAATGTTTGTCTTGTTGCTAATTTATCCTTTTACCACACCATGTGACATTTTTCAGAAAACAGAAAAAAATTAAACTCAGCATGATTTCATTTAGTGCAGCTGTGTTTCACGGCATTGCTCTCAGCCTGTTTTCCTTGTCTTTGTGATCTCCAGGCTGTTCCAAAAGAAGAAGAAGTGAAGAAGTGTGTGGATCTTTAAGGCCATCTGTTTGTGTTGAGGATCCCAAAGGCGTCTCTCCATCATGGAGCAAAACCGACCGAAAGTAGAAGACTCTTTCACTCTCTCCCTTCCAGTGTACCACCGATTACTGAGCAAAAACGAAGAGAGCGTTTGTCCTGAATTTGGTGCTTCGAAAAACAAGTATGAGGGAGGCTAACACTGAAAGTTTTGACTTTATAGTCCCTTTTCTAGGTTCTACACCCCAGTCGTGACTTGAATACTCCCTTTCTTGTGTTTGTAGTTTGGTTTATTTTATCCACTTGGTTTGCTTTCATCCATTTCGCAGTGGATCCTTCGCCATTTTTCCATAGATATCATTTGTACAGTGGTGTTTCTATTGATTCCTCTACTGGTGCTTGTGTCTCTGTATGAAAGACCATTGATTTCCTTTTTCTGTGTCCTGTTTTTGATGAACTCTTTTTTACCTTCTATATTGTAGCAAGAAAAGATTTTGTATCTCGTAGGTTTAGCAATAACACACTTTTGTTTTGTTTTTTTTGTTTTTACATTTTAAAATGAAATTCATCACCGTACATATACAGAGTTTAGGTGCAAATGTAAATCACCGTAAAGCAAATTGCATCTTATTCACTGTAAGGCAGCTCCTGAGTCCAAATCGGTCTTCGGTGCCATTTAAAGAGATTTACAGACGGCGCATAGAGTTAATGTGCAATAACTGCGATTCATAAAAAGAACTTATAAGCTACTCCCAACTGAAATTAATCTAGAAAATATATGTTACAAGGAGGTTCACTTTAATCCTCAGAAATCTTAAATGTTCCCGACAGATTACCAGAATGTCATCACTTTTGATTTTAACAGAATTAAATGAATATTATGTTTATTTTTCCAGATCTGTCTATTTTATAGTTTACGAGATCAGAGATTTAACACAAAGTTTTAATGTTCATTTAAAATATTATGTATTCTTTCTATGATGTGCAGATTGTTTAAAATCTATTCATTGCATTATGGCTAAATACTAGCACATAGTTCACGTGGATGTGTTACCTGCATTTTGTGTTATGAGTGGAGTGTTTTGGTTTGGGTTTTTTTCCCCAGTGGATCTGTGAGAGAAATCATTTTCTTTGTCACCCAAGTAGCTGAACTCCAGAGTCAAAGTGGTAATCTGCCAAATCTGTGTTTACGTTGTCTCCATCTTTGGTGAGCTTCTTGTTGTGGTTTTCTGATCCGTCGTTCCCAGAGATGACTTATTTATAAGTCTTTTTAACTCTTTTTTTTTTTTTTTTTTTTGTTTACTGTTGATTTTCTTTACATTTTCAGTAGCTGGCTTTTACTCTTTTATTTATCCCAGGCATTAAACATCACTTCCTCAATGCGAGACTCTGTAAACACCTGTATGCTGAAAGCAGCTGGCGTAAAAGCTGATGATGTTACAGAGATTTTATTTAAAACTGCAGTGAGTGATGATTTCATCGGCTTTAACCCCTAAGCCCAAATGAACAGCAGCCTACATTAATGTGTCCCACACTGCCACATTTGACTATTTCCCAAAAAAACTGTTTCCTCTAAGGTCTACTTAATGTCAAAATATTGTGATTAGGTGACCTTAATGTCCAGGTTTTATATGATTTACAACCATTTCTGACTCTCACAGTACATCTTAATAAGACAGATCCCTTTTTGTACCTTTAATTTATCGGTACTCTTTCTTAATTGACTTGCATTTTTGAAGCGAATGGTCCTGTATTTAACGTAAAGATAAAAAAAAAAAATAGATAACAAACTCTTGATATGCAATTGTTATACATACTATATTTGTATAAATAAATCTATGTGCTTGTGTACAGTGATGAACTTGTGCAGTTTTCCTTTGTATTGCATGCATGCATTTTATGGTATTCTAGCACATTGGCCCAATTCCAGTCTGGGTCCTAAAAACTTCACAATTATGGCTGTTGAAGGGTCTCTTTACTTCTGTCAGGGGTGGCCAACTCCAGGCCTCAAGGGCCGATGTCCTGCAGGTTTTAGATGTGTCCTTGATCCAACACAGCTGATTTAAATGGCTCTATTACCTCCTCAACATGTTTTGAAGTTCTCCAGAGGCCTGGTAATGAACTAATCATTTGATTCAGGTGTGCTGACCCAGGGCGATATCTAAAACCTGCAGGACAGCGGTCCTTGAGGCCTGGAGTTGGACACGCTTGACTTAAGGGGAAGAGTAGAATTTTAGCTGCAGCTTTGGGGCGACTGATTTCTTTAACAGACACGTGTACTTTTGATTTATACCACTACCAATTGATCTATTAAGATCATAAATATCACTTACATAACAATATACCTATTCAGTTTAATGTAGCAGACCCTCCACAGTGAAAGTGTGTCAGGGTTGGGTTGGGACTGGACCTCATTATTCAAGTGTCTGTGAGCACCAGAGAGAGGGTTTTTTGTTTTTGTTTTTTTTATAAAGTATTTTATAGATGTGTATCAGATATATATTTAGATTCTTTGATTAGGCTTTATGGAAGCCGTTTTTAACCTCTTCAATCATGTATTTAGGCCCTATGTGGAAATAATTTTAGCTTTGTTGCTACCCTTGTGCTATATTTGCAGTTTAAGGTGAAGCTGGTAAACTGACCCAAATGCAAACCACCACAGGGGCAGACAGGCAGGATCTAAAGTGAAAAGCAATTTCCGTGCTGCATAAGAGGTATCTTCAGTAAAGTTCAGTAAAGGATTCCATAAAACTATGAAAGAGAGACAAAAAGAAGGAGCAGGATCATGAACTCACAAACACACAGAGACAAATTGCTTTAGACACACACACAGAGGACAACCTGGGCTCAGGTGTAAACAGTTAGAGCAGGCAGATGATTAAATGTGGGAATCAAGACAAAGACGGGAAGTAAAACACACAAGATACACAAAACAAGAAATACTGTCAAAATAATACAGATCCTCCTCCCTGTGCCAAAGAGCTCAAACTCTTAACAACACCAGACACCATGACGCACCTGCTTGTGTGTTGAAAGGGGGAATTATGATGTGATGCAAAAACGTGCTTCGTTCTTTAACGTAATCATACACCAACAACCTTGTTTTTCCCCTTTCTCTGTAGATTAGGAAGAGTAATGCAAGAATGAATTTGCAAACTGATGCAAATTGTCACTGGGTAGCTCAAATACCTCCAATAGAGGTGAAAATGCACTCATGTAACTTCACAGTATTTTAGTTTGTCAAAATTGAATTGCAAAAGCATAATAGCTGAGATATTCCCATAGATGCCAGCAACAATTATTAATCAAAAGTCCAGCTTATATCACCATTGGCTGGAAGTTTATGATTCAACTTCACTTATGTATGTAGACAGAGATTTTAAAAGAGAACAGGGATAGGAGAAAAATAAAACTGTAGGATTTTCTGGTACGTCCTGAAAAAATGTTGCTGTATTGCTTGATTTCACTTATCAGTTGTACTCCTCATTATAGCTGTTAGGAGCGAGTACTTGTGAGTTGTGAAATGGCTCATAAACACTTCAGCAAGGTGAAATTTCACTTTCATTCTGTCTGAACACACCACCTGAAAGAGCTGTTTCTGCTTTACACCTTGTTGGTTTGTCAGACCAGCAAAGGCACCGCCAACCTCTTCGATTCCAAGCTAGCAACTGCTTTGCAGTCTGCAGTGGATCTATATTGTAGAGGTTTACACATTTATTAAAGAGGTAAAAGAAAATCACCTGTTCAGTCTTGGGTGGAAGCACAAATCCCTTTGGGATTGTGTAGGTCTGGTTAAAAATGTGCCAAATTAAAAAAATTACCATTACAATAGTATGAGGGAGCAAAGATGCTGTTAGAAAGATGTGATTCAGTTTAAAACAATGCTTTTTAAATAAAAGTTATTTTTCAATGCTTGAAAAATCACTGCCCAAATATGTGCCCACAGCTGTTTTAACATGTCAAAGCTTCCTTTTATAAGGACTTTGGTGTTATAAATGAAAATCCAATGCGCAAGAGCTGAATAATTAACCCAGACTCCAGTTCCCCTACTGGCAACTTGAGAGTCAATCCCCATAGACTGCCATGTTATAGTGCCAAGTTTACAGCATAATAAAGCATGTTTGCAGTCTGGTGCAAAACAGTTTTGGCCTATACTGTCCAGCTATTTTCATAAGAAAGGAGGTGAATTGTTTTATAAAGCGTCCACTAGGATAGTTGAGTCCAAATTTGATATTTGAGTCATTAAACTCTCATCACTGTGTGTGTGTGTTCCTGTCTAGCTATCTTTGTGAGGACTGAAATCTGCATTCTACAGTCACTTGTGAGGACACACTCACCGGTCCTTACAAGTTTGAAGGCCTTTTTGAGGCTCAAAATGTGGTTTTAGTGTCAGGGTTACAATTAGGTTATGGTTAGGGTCAGGGTTAGGCATTTATTTTTAATGGTTAGGGTTAGGGTAAGGGGCTAGGGAAACCATTATGTCAATGAAGGTCCTCACTAAGATAGCTGAACGGGGTTGTGTGTGTGTGTGTGTGTGTGTGTGTGTGTGTGTGTGTGTGTGTGTGTTTTTGTGTGTGTGTGTGTGTGTGTGTGTGTGTGTGTGTGTGTGTGTGTGTGTGTGTGTGTGTGTGTGTGTGTGTGTGTGTGTTTTTGTGGCGGGAATGTCTTCTTCTAATCTTATGGCTTGTTGTGCAATGCTACCATCTCAGACATTTGTGCTTCAGTTTTAGTGAGTACAGTTCTAGTGTGTTAGTAGGAATGTAAGTTGAGACAACAACAAAAAAACACCGCCACAGTCAGTCAATGTTTCCAGAACCAACAGGTGACGTCACAGTGGCCATTTCCACCTTTTATACTGCCCGGTTTGCTGGATTGAGGGTGCCCAGGAGCAACTGCATTTAAGGTTACAGACACCAAAACAGCCTGTTTGAAGCAGAATAAAAAAACAGGAATAGAAAATTTGGAGACACATTAGATAGACATAGGCCTTTGAATACTGCAGTCTTTTCAGTAACTGGTTGCTGAGTGTAACCTTTGATTTGGAGACAAAAGTTACATCAGGTGCCTACTCGATTACAGCAGCACGGGTCTGATTGCCTTTCAGTGATCGAAGTGCAGCTGCTAAAAGGTGATTACACCTTGTGTCCTGAGTTGTGCCTCTGAAGTCTCATCCAGGTCTTTAGCCTTGGAACAGTAAGTCATCAGCCTTTTGCTGGATCAATACAAAGAGCAGACTCTGAAACTAATAAAGAGACCCTTGTAAGTAGAAGGTGCTAAACTCAAACGGTGACAGCAAAAGTACAAAGCAATGTGTTGTTCATTGTGTTTCATGCAATAAACACTATGTTAGTGCCACTCTCCATCACCCATCCAGTGTTGCAGTACATGACTGAAGCCTGAAGTGATTAAACTGATGAAGGTGACATATTCCTCACCCACGTCTGCAGATGGTAAAGAGAGCTTGAATGCAACACCTTCTCAAAAGGCTCACATCTGTGGCTGTGAGACACAACAAAGATGATACAACGATCGAAAAATTCCCAGCGGTTTCTTTAGTTTTACCTTTAACTCGTGATCTCTTTTGTAAACTTCTATCAAGGCTAGACTAGGTTTACTGCACAGCTGTCGGGCATTTAGATGTATCTCTTTTAGATTTACAGTTTTTTTCAATCGCTAACAAGCGCCTACCCATACTTCAGATACTTTTTCTAAACTCTTAACACAGACTCACACCTACAAAACACAATTGGCCAAATGGATAATTTTCTTCTCAAAAATACATTTTGTCAAATATATACTAACTCTTCATTTCAAAATAGAACACATCTTTCTCTGCACACACTAACTGTACAAAAACACTATAAATCTGACTCAAAATGAAATTAGTCTGTCAAAGAATAACACTTGTTTTCACTTCACAAGGTACATGCAGTCAATCAAAGTACACCAGGTTTCAAAATACTGGCTATTATTGACATTACAAAAACTGCATAGACTTTTATGTTTCAGTTTTACAGGTATTTGCATGCGAAACATGCAATCCACCATATTGACACCAGAAATGTCTTGGTTGGTAACTGTATGTCCACATGTACAGTAATGTTCACATTCAAAAGCATTCCAGTAAAAAGCAAACAAGTTTATGTTTCTTTACTGTTTACTACAGGAGGTACAGTAGAAACACGGTATGATAGGACAGAGAAAGTTTTACAGTATTGCTTACAGTGAACAAAATATCCATGAAACACACAAGAGCATTCTGAACAAAAAAACAACAGCAAAAAGCCAAGATAAAAAGGGGGGGAGGGGGGCTAAAAAAAGGCAAAAACTTTGCATCTAATCTCTGCGATCTTCAGGGTTAGGCCACATTTTTTCATCAACATCACATCTGATGTTATCCAAGTCGATGCACCTGGGATAGAACCGCCTGGTATGTCGGATCCACCCTTGGCAATCGTCAACTGTGATGTCCCTGGAGCCAGCATCCATGGCTTCGAGGAGGGACATCTGGTCATGTGGCTGATGGTCATAAACCTTCCACCTCCATGCAGAAAAGAACTCCTCTATGGGGTTGAGGAAAGGTGAATAGGGTGGAAGGAAGAGACTCACCAGTCTTGGGTGGACCTCAAACCATGTTGTTATTGCTTGCGAGTGATGGAAAGCCACATTGTCCCAGGTAATTACAAAGGTCCTCATGTTTTCACCCTCCTGACCCTGCTCTGGAACCAGGCGCTGGTGGAGATCATTGAGAAAGGCAAGCAAGCGCTCTGTATTATAGGGTCCAACCTGACATCTGTGAAGGAGTAATCCTGCATTTGCAATTGCTTCACACATGGTAATGTTTGCCCCTCTCTGTCCTGGCACATCAACTGTGGCCCTTTTTCCAATTACATTCCGTCCACGTCGACGCCTTTTGGCCAGATTGAATCCTGCCTCATCGATGTATATGAATTTATGAGGGGCCTGGTTGGCCTCCAATTCCATAACTCTCTGAAACAAAGTTTATGTAAGTCATGTTAGTACTGTATACCATACTGTACTGTAACCTAGTATTGTGTAGGTTACCTACTTGCAAAGTGCAAAGCTTATAGAACTGGACATTGGATTGAATATACACTATACCTGGACATATTGTCGTCGTAGCTCCTTGACCCTCTCACTGTTCCTCTCAAAGGGAACAGCGTAGAGCTGCTTCATCCGCACTCTGTGTTTGGACAATGTCCGCGAAATGGTTGTGAGGCTGATTCTATCGATATTGTCGAATATCTCATGGTCCGCCACAATTCTAGTTTGAATTTCACGCAGTTTTATTGCATTATTTGCAGTAACCATTTCCACAATGGCAAGCTCCTGATCATTACTGAGGAGCTTTCCTCTTCCCCCAGAGGGTGGAAGACGTTGCATTCTTTAGAAAGACAGACAATTCAACATATGCATTACTGTATGACCATATTGACATGTCAAGTGAGAATAGAAACAATCCATGTAAAATGCAATACTTACCTGTTGGTTTGTTGAAAGATGCGTATAATGGAGGCAACCGTTGACCGCCTCAAATTGGGCTGCACTCTTTCACCAGCCTCTCTTAGTGAAAGACCATGGTTGATTACATGGTCAATGATAGTGGCACGAATTTCATCACTGACTACTGTTCTTGCAGCCCTTGGAATGCCACCACCACGCATTCTTACACCTCTACCTTGCCCTCTCCTTGGGCCTGCTCTTCTCCCTGGGCCCCTTGCTCTTACTCTTCCTCGACCAGACATTACAGTGTTTGTCTTTTTTTTGTTTCCAAAAACATCACTCCTCAAGGTCTTGCCTTATAAACCCCACTGAGTCTAAGCCAGAATGGAAGAAGCTGTCGTTGGCCCAATTTACCCAACATAAATCAGCTGTGTGTCAATTATTCAATTGTTTGTTTATTATCAGCTGATATATATTTTTGATATTGATATTGTTTTTGTACTGATATCATTGCAGAAGCAGAGGTTTTTATACTGTATCTACGGTTTGGAATATTGTTTTTGCTATTGTGGGATGTTGTGTGTTAACATTCGTAGATACTACAAAAACAGTCCATAATTTTGTTGGGAGGTATAGCTTGTCTGTTAAGAAAATGTAAGCATTGTGGAAATGTGTTCACTGACTGCATATTGGGTGAACACGACATGAAATGTAAGAATGGTATGGCCACAACAGACCGATGCTGTGCTAATTGTGTTTAGAGTTTTGCAAATGTGACAACTGTTTGGACAAACGCTTTTTAGCGACTGGAAAAAACTGTAATATAGACAGATTTTTTGTTTTACATCACCGAAGGCTCTGTGGTATTTTAACAAATAAAACCTTTCACCAAGCTTGCACACAGAGGCACATTTTGCAGTATAAACAAATTGTTTCCAAATGAAAGTGTGTCCCTATTTAAATGGAGATGAATCACCTTGATATTCTTAAACTTCCTCCAAACAAAATAATTCCTCCCAGAGAGAAAAAGAGAAAACTAAATAAAAGAAAGCAGAACTGAAGAAACTTTATTAAAGAGGAAAGAAATCAAACAATAGATATTATAAACAGTACGGAAGTGTTACGAAAGATAGGAATACCTTACCTCTCTCCTAAACACTTTTGCTACAAAGATATTTGTTATTTCATTGTTTCTTTATTTCTTTATTTATCTGTTTTAACATGCCCGTTGTTAGTCACACCTTGCTGCTGCCAGGTTAGACCCCCGTTTGCCTTTAGAACTGTGTTAATTCTTTGTGGCACACATTCAACAAGATCCTGGAAATTATTCTTGGAAATTTTGGTCCATATTGACACGATAGCACCAAGCAGTCGCTGCACATCCATGATTATAATTCCTGTTCCACCACATGCAAAAGGTGTGCTATTGAACTGAGATCTGCTGACTACAGAGGCCATTTACCTCATATTGAACATCACTAAGACAAAGGATAGTAGTAGATTCCCAAAGATTCAGGCCTCCTCTCCAGCCTCAGAAGGTTTGTGGGGTGGACATTGAGGTGATACCAAAATAGATAACAAAGTAGACGAGTTCCAGAATACAGACAGACTATTCAAAAATGGGCAGTTGCCTCTATTTGTTAAGGAAACCAAGATCTCTTGACATCTGAGTAACTTGCTGCAGATGTACTACCAGTCTGTGGTGGCAAGTGTGCTTTTCTGTGCTGCAGTGTGCTGGGGAGGCAGCATCAGAAACAAGGATGCAAGGAGACTGGACAAACTGGTGAAGAAAGATGGCTCTGTAATTGGAGCCAGACTGGACGTGTTGAGGGTGGCGGGGGAAAGATGCACACTAAAGACATCAGAAGCCATCCTGGATAACTCTGACCACCACTTTTTAAAATCTTCATGGAACAAAAAAACATCAGTACTGGAAGACTGCTCTCTATCTGTTGTAAGATGGAGAGATGCAGAAAATAATTTGGACCCAGAGAAATCAGGATTTTTAATTCTCATCCAAATAGCAGATGAACTATGTGAAACATAAATTTCCCTTTTGGATCAAAAAAGCTATTATTGGTCATAAAGGAACAGACATGCTCAGCAACAAGACTCAGGTAGGCTGTGGGGTTGAAATAATTCTCCCTTGTTAATGAGGAACCTGATGAATGCCAAGAAAGTTATTCCACCAGAAGCTTGAGGCAAAAGCCAGATTCTGACCCTGCCGGCTGAATGTTGCAGCAGAAATCTAGAGTTATCAGACCAGGGAACATTTTCAGTCAGTATGAAGTGCAGCCTCAGCTTCCTGTTCTGGGCAGACAGGAGTGTCACCCGGTGTGGTTTTCTCCTGCTGTGCCCATCTGCCTCAAAGTGCAACATGTCTTGCATTCAGAAATGCTCTTCTGCATACCATGGTGTAATAAGTGGCTATTTGGGTCACTGTTGATTTCCTATCAGTTGCAAGCAGTCCAGCCATTCTCCAGTGAGGTAGGAACCCAGAAACATAGGGATGCATCTACAGGAAAATCCTACTAACTCAACAGTCTCTGAAACATTCAGCAGAGGCCGTGCGGCCAACCATGTCATGTTCAAAGTCACTTAAATCATGTTTCGACTCTATTCTGATGCTCAAACTTCAGCAGGTCATCTTGACCATGCTTATATGCCTGTACATTTACATTACAGAGCAATTAAACAGGTGTACCTAATAAAGTGGCCAGTTAGCTTAACATCCAGGTGTGTTTTCTCCATATTCCATCCTACTCACTTCTATCTTTATCTGTTTAACAGGATGGATGGATTAGTAGTAGCAGTAGTATGATCGAAACGTCAGGTTTAAACGTTTCTTATATTGCAGCGTTGCTCACAGTTCAGAAGTGTGCTCAAATTCATCTCCTCTCCCTTTTCTGCCTTTGCAGTTCCTCACTTAGAGAGCAGCATCACAGATTTTGCCAGAGGGCAGATTGAATTCTCCAAAGACCTCCACAGTTAAAGTTTCATTATGAGATCAGAATTTCCCTCAAAGATGAGAGAATATATGAATTACCCAACAGAAACACTATCAAGAGGATCATTTAGAGACTACATAAATACAACCTGCGGCATATAAAATCTGCTCTTAAATAATGATCAATAAACTCATGAATATGGCCTCTCACGTGTTGGAGAAATACAAGAAACACCTCTCTCTTGTGGTCTTGCACAGTACTACAAGAATGACTGTGCTGGCCTCTGAGTGATGTTATTACACTTATAATAAAAACAGGTCCCTGTATAACTTACACGTTTTAAATAAAGCTCAATCCCAACAACCTTCGTGTAAACTGCTGGCACGTTGTGGTGTGGACGCCGTGTGGGGTTGGTGAGGGTGAGATTCATGAATCACAGGTAGCCACGGAAAATTACATAAGCGACATTTGCAGTGTAGGCTGCAGCTGACAGCAGAGGTTAGTGAAATACAAGCCACTGCTAGAATGTTTCATTGCATTGTAGCTGAGACAGACACACTGTTTAATAATAATAATAATAATAGATACTTTATTGATCCCCATGGGGAAATTACTTGTTTTTCTCTGCATTTGACCCATTCACTCAGTGAAGCAGTGGGCAGCCCACTAAGCAGGCGCCCGGGGAGCAGTGTGTAGGGACGGTACCTTGCTCAGGGGTACCTCAGGGTAGCCGTTAAGTGGATTCGAACCGCCGACCTTCCGATCATGGGGCGACCACTTTACCTACTGAGCTATCCCTGCCCTAACTTAACTGCTGGGATTTGCTTTTGGAGGGTGCTACACTGCAACTATCTCTTCAGTGGCAGGTGAAGAGACTTCTTGGACTGTACATCTGGATAAATACTGGTGGTACTTGGACAGTTATCATATTTCTTGTATTTCTTTTAATGCTACTTTGTTTCTTTAAAGATCATTAACACCATTGCTGCATAAAAAGTGGCTATCATAACGTTTGCTGGTATTCTAAAATGATCTAATAGACATCAGCATGAAACCATGAAACCACCAAATTGAATTACTTACATTCAAAGTATTGTTTTTAGTATGAGGAGTCCGCTATAATATTTAAGGTTAAATATGCAAATTGGATGTTATATATCTAAATATATGCTAATAAAGTCAAGTTAAAAATTCTTGTTTCATTTTGCTGACATGATAGAGGAAATACAGTCACGGAAGGGCCTTTAAATTCTCTTTAATTGCTGAATAAATTACAAAATGAAATTTTTGTGAGGAATGAAATGTTCTGTAAATGCTACTCTGGACAATGCATTAACAAACCCTTTGGCACAGGGAGGACATTTTTGAGCGTGGAGACTGCAAGAGATAATCAAGTGGAGACTTCTCGTTCAGAGTATTAGAAAAAAACAGAGAACAAAACCACACAAAACAAAAAATGAATTTTGATCATAAATATCGATTATTTATTGACAAACACAATTTATTTTCCCAAAATGTTTGCATGATGCAATTACTGAAATTTATGCATGTTAACTATTTAATCTAATCACAGCTCTAAATTAGTTTTTATAATCAAAATGCTGTAAAATCTTTAAAAAAAAAGAAGAAAAGAAAACATTGTCAACAATGGCTTGCCCTTTAAAATATGGCTACTGTCAGAAATATGTTATTATCTCTCCTAAACATATTTGACTTTCATGGATTTTCTGAGCTTTTCTTTTGTAACCTCTTGCTCACATGCAGCCTAACATTAGACCCTTATGATGATATGCAATCAGGCGATTTAAATTCTGGGTAAGAAGCCAATGCAATGTGCTATGTTAAGTGTGATAATTATTTATTTATTTATTTTTTGCTGAGACGAAATTAACATACAGATGCTTACATAAGCAGCACGTAGGTGCTCAGTGATTCCTCTTGAAATCTTGGATTCAGTAACACATGAACGTTTAGCTAAATCCTCAAACAGCATCTTCTGTTCGAGTTATCAACATGTGTCATTTCTTCTTCTCCTGCAGACCTTGGACCCAGATTGGGATGATACCTAAATTAAAAGTGTAATCAGTCATGTGGTTATGAATACTCTGCTATCTCTTGTTTTATGTTATTTCATTATGCTTGAGCCCTGTGCTCTTTTGTCTCCCTATACTTTTATACTGTTTTGTGGGTAGGGTGGTATTTTATCAATTGTCTATGTTATTGTTGTCTATGATTTTTTAATACCTGCTTTAGTGGCCTCAGGACTTTTTACATTACAGAGTATCTTGGGGTTAGTATCTTGCCAAAGGCATATAGACTGAAAGCCAGAGATCCACCTACCTTCCGAAAACCAGATGACCCGCTCTACCTCCTGAGCCACAGACATCCCAAGCCACCCATTATTTGGTTCTCCTGGCCTCGTTGGGCAGTGACCTCAAGCGTGTACTATGGTGATTTGCATCAGAGCGTGGAGAATCAGCACCTTTAAGACCATGGTCCTCGGCCGGAAAAAGGGTGAAGTGCTCACCTCTTTTCGGTGAGCGGAGAGAGGACCACAAAATTTACAGATGGATTCACACAATGTCTGCAGTGATGGAGAAGGTCCCGGGGCTGACCCGAGAGATGCCAGAGAGATTATGTCTCTCTCTGGCATCTCTCGGGTCCCAGGTTGGGAGGTCTGGGTGTCTCTACTGAAACTGCTGCTCCCTGCAACTCGAACCTGGATAAGCAGCAGTAAATGAATGTGTTGTTTAGCAAGATTAATGTAACATAACAACAACAAAAAAGAATAAAATAAAACATTTCTACAAACATCATTATAACTGATGCATTTATATGAAAGCAGCATGGTAATACTTTAGACGATCCATGTGGAGCTGTATCAGATTTGTGTGGTTTACATTAGATTCTGCTTTTTTGTGATAATATGTTTTCGAAATTCGTACCTTTCTGACAAATGCACTGACACGGTATTACAGCTTTCCAACTCATCCGTTGAAAACAAGCTTTCTTAGTGCATGATCAAAGACATGACGGAGTATAACACATATGTGACCCCCTCCCCCTCCGCCGCCTCCTCCTCTTCAGTCACACAATACATGCAATTAGAGGCCATTTGTTCTTAACTCTTGTGTTGATGGTGTAATCAAGGGTGTTAATGATGACTCACATTTGGTAGGAAGGAACAAACAGGTACACACACACACACACACACACAGAGTGCAGCTTTACACTTCACGAGTACAGAGACACAAAAATGAGTTTAGAGATGTTTTGAATTTTTTCCTTTATTTACACAGTTGTCGGTTTTTATTGAATCATTTCTGTGATCCAGGAAAGACACCACGAATTTGGCTTTTACACTGCTGTACTGACTCATCAGCAAACAGGCGACATGAATGATTATGGCAGGGTAAAAATGATAAACGATATCAGATGACCTCTATCAGTGATCTTGACACCTTGTTAGCTGAAGAAAACTCCAAGACGTCTGGGACACACCACATGTGAGGCACATAATAAATAACTTGGCCTTTTATTTTGACAGTTTTTTGGACTCCTAATCATGATTCTGCAAATGAATATAAATCTGCCATCGTAAGGAAAAATTGACCTGTTCTAGAAACAATATTTTTTTAAAATCTTCAAAAAGCCAAAGAGATCAAAAGATAAAAACTGAAATGGCAGCAGCCGCTTTCAGCATCGGTGAACTGTTCATAATTAATTAACTTTTGCTGAAAAGCTCTATTAAAGTGAGTGAGATTCATGCTAATTAGGATTTTCAACTTTTTTTTGCAGACATTTTATTTTTCGGTCTCCAAACTTTCAGCGTAGCATCTGATTAACTAGAAAAAAACTGGTTTCTAAATGCAAAAAAAGTAGAAAAAAGACCAAAGAACAAAACAGGGGATGTAACAGTGTAGCACAACACTCCTTCAATTCAGTTCACTTTTTATTCATGTATATATAGTGCCAATAAAAGCAACATTAGTCATTTCATGACACTTTACAATAAAAAAATAAAAAAGTGGGGATAAAAAAAAACTCCCTTTTAACAGGACAAAACCTGCTAAAACTCACACTCACCTGAACTGAACTGCTTAAATACCATTTCTTTTTTTGAATAATGCAACATTACATCAGCTGTTATAATTAAATATGTCTCAGTGGGGATAATAGAAAGTATAGAATAAATGGGCATTTACATTACATATTTACAATCTCATGTACAGTACAAAAGCTGGCCACCGCGCGTCCCTCAGGTTCTGCTGGGTTTTCCTCCCACTTGCCCAAAACTAGTTCTTATCGCTTTTGGTTGCAAATGCAGCTGGTGTTGGGTAAAAGCACGGCGCCCGCCTGAGGCAATATATATTCACATCAAAGCAAGGTTTGCTTCACAGGACGTGGTAGACGGGCCTGGATCCGGGGCTCTCCGGTGTGCAGGGCTGTGAGTCAGAGCTGCCGGGGGAGAAGCTGGATGTGTTTCTAAGGCCAGCCGGCCCACAGCTACTGGACTCCACCGAGGACAGGCGGTCCACGATACTGGACAGGCACTCCAGACTGGACGCTCCGGCTGCTTTATCATCCACGCTATCTGATGAAGAGGATCCCAAATTCAAATTAGCCAAATTTGGATCATACAGCTCGGCATGTTATATAAGCTGACTTTAGAGATGGAAACGTAATAAAATAAAGTCTAAATATAACATAATCTGCTGTTCAGGTATTCGTTTTTTAAAGCCTTGCAGGCAAGAATTCACATTATATTCATATCAAACTGCTGCTTAAGTTAAAAGGTCTTACTGTTCTTTGCATATGAATAGACGTTGTTGTAGTTTGCATTCAGCTGTTGCCACACTGGACTGTTGCTGTCAGCCTGAAAGGAAATGTGAAATTGAATTTACCCTTGAATTCCTTCAAATACTTGCAAACAGACAGATATGATAAGCTGCTTGTTTAAACCGCTGTGTTATACTGGATAGGAAGAAAACACCCAGTGCAGTGCCCGCCATGATATTTCGGACAGGCTAATAAATCCTGAATTCCAAAGTTATTGGCTTCTTTATTTCACATGCACCTTAAAGCCAAAGTGGTTTTTTGTGCTCTCCCCTCCCCGGCCCGACTCCGAGTGTAGCGAATCGATTGTATCAGTGGAAGCAACACCAGTTTGTGCAAGATGACACTTTCTCCTAGTAAATCTGCAGAAAATCCTGGCAGTGGTGCAGAACATGCAGTCAGGATGGAATGCAGAAAAGCGCCCAGTTTTGCCTGCCAGACTTCAGTAAGGTGGATTTAGGTTGGTTTAATGGGGCTATAAAGTGTCCGGTGGTGGGAAAGCCATTAGTCCAATCCAGCCTTATAAGTTGTTTTTGTATTATTTGATGCAAAGTCACCTTCAAACAGAGATTCAATATAACCTGTAATAATAAGCATCACAAGCAGAGGACGGAGATTCTTGTAAGACAACATAATAGATGTTTGCATTAAGGAATTATGGGAGGTGTATGTCATGCATGGAAAACCATGATAATTATGGTCTTGAGGCAAAGCAAGCTCATTTGATTAACAGGTTGCTAAAGTGGAAATCAGGGTTCTGCATTGAAATAAAAAACTTGATGAGGTAAAGAGAACTGATAGAAGTGCTCTTGTTCAACACTGATGATGACTTTAGCAGTAAACAACAATAAAGACCTTTTCCGGGATTTGCTGTGCAGTGGTTCTAATTTCTTTGCTGCCAAAGACCCTGATAAAACCAGGCATTTGCATAAAGATGAGGATCAGCGGTCTTACCATGCCATCAGAGCAGCTGGACAGCGGGCTTCCAGGCTCAGAGCTGCTCTCTCCAGGTAGGCCATAAAAGTTTTCCACCTGTTCTCGTAGCAGCTCCTGCAGGCTCTCGATGTACTGGATGGCGTTGCGCAGGATCTCCACCTTGGGCAGGCGCTGGCTGGGGTTGGCCGAAGTGCAACGCCTCAAAGCCTCAAAAGCGTGGTTCACCTTCTTCAGCCGCCGGCGCTCGCGCATGGTGGCAGCCCGTCTGCGATCCACAAAGCTCGACTTGCGCTTGCAGGCCTTACAGGCCCACTGGAGGCAATGTCCTGGCTGGTGGGGGGCTCCTGGAACCCTGACGTGCTCGTCCTCCTCGGAGCCAGCAAGCTCCATGCCTGGGCCGAAATCCAGGCTGTCTGGAGAGGAAGCACATGCTCTGTCATAGTAGACCTGTGATGGCGAGAAGACATCCATGGCTTGTTGGATGGAGAAGGAGATGGCCGCAAAGGAAGTAAGGAAGAAGGGTAGTAGAGTTTGGGTGAAAGAGAAGAGACCTCTGAGTGATATGAGGGGTCTGTTGCCCCAGGCCCCCCTTATATGCCCCGAGGCCAAAGCCCAGGGCCCACATTGGCCAGATCTAATTACCATGGCCCATTGGCCCAGCCAGAAGGCAGGCAGGAGTCGGCTCTTCTCCCTCCCTGCCACATCCCAACTCGTTGCTTCTCACCCCCCAGTACCCTGTGGAGTTTCCCACATCTGCACTTACTGGTGTTTTCCCACTCATCAACACTCTTCTCTTACAAGTCCACAATTAATACAAGGCTTAGAGATGTTTAAGGGGAGTGCAGCTTTGACCGAAGCTGGCATGTTTTAAAGCGCTAATAAGTATTGTAATGTATTATTTATGCTGCATGTATCTGTAACCAGCCTTTAGGCATCATGTCATAGCGCACAGTGAAAGTGACACGTGGCTGTGAAGACATGAACATCGCAGTGTTTTTAGTTTAGTCAAATTCTTCTGAAAAAGAGGGTGACCACTTGTTGGAGTATGCAGGGCAATTTTTACGGTGAAGACAACAGCGTTGCAGATGCAGCCCAGCTGCAAAGGAAGGTGTAGCATTTCAAGCCCTGTGAATTCACATTAGTGCAGTAAGCCGCCCCCCCTTAAACACTCAAACTCATTACTTAAGGTGCTGTGAATGAGCCGATCCCTGTTTGCCAAAGCTCATTAAAACAGTAATTATTGCACTGACACCACTGCACAACTCCCTGCAACATTGAGGGACCAAATTTTAACCGTTAAAAGTTATTGACACGACTCAAGCACACAACAGATGGCCGTGATGGTGCAGAGGCTTTCATTCAAGGGGATGACTCAGGGATTACGGAGTGAGGATGTTTACAGTGAAGATAATTCAATATTTGTCCCTGTAGTGGCTCTCCAACATCTTTTTTTTCCGGACTGATAAACATTCAAGTCCCACATCCCGCAGTTTTTAATCCATCTTTAACAATAACAGAGGATCTGAGCTGAATTTTTGAAGGCCAACACTGCAGAATCAGCAAATCACATTCATTCTTATGTCCCTTCCTTGGGGTCCTCACCCCAATGTTTGAGGCTAATTTAACAGAATTAAAGTACACAGTGAAAACGATCCAAAGCCTTTTCTCAAATTGCTTTTTCCCCATATTTTAACATCCCTGTAGTTAGAAGATAAAGTGTCTCCATTTAAGATTTGCAGAAACATCTAAAGATTCTGAAATGATGCTTTTCACAGTTTGACCCAGTCCAGCTGGTTTAGGTAATGATGTTGGTGACAGCTTACAAGGATACAATGCGGATATTTCTCACAATGTGTCAAAGCGTTTGGCACGACCCCCACTCCCTCCAGCCCCATCACCACTTCTCTGGGAACTGCGCACACCTAAGAAAACACCAGTACCTGCTGCTGCCTCTGAATTGCCGTCGGAGTTTGGATTAGGCACAGCTGAAGAAGACATCGGCTCGCCTGAGCTTGTAGCTAGCTGCGAAGATCAAAGGCTGTTTAGACTGAGAACAACTCGGACAATGAGAAAACCTGGCATCAGCTTAATTGAGCCGGGGGGTTAGATTAGTGCAGCACATGGCGTAATGATGCGGGGAGACGATATTGCGCGCAGGCTGGAGATGTGATCTGCGCACTCGTCTTGTCTCTGGGGAGCTCTCCGAGGTTGCTTTTTTGTTGTTCTCAAGGGTCAAAGACAGAGTTAAGTGAGGGGCAGGAGGTGATCTTTTTATGTTTCATCTGCCTCACGTCTGAAAACCTTATTTCTTCTAAAGTGCCTCACGCTTTGACTTTATGCTGCTTGCTTGGTGCTGCACCATCCCCCAGATAGAGAGGCAGTGCATCGCTTACATTCCTCCTCCCATTTAGCAAAATAAACGGTTTTATGGAAATCTATAAATAAATGTATTTTTATTTAATAAATCCAAACTATCCAGAGTTATAGGATTTACGGTATATACTTGTCAGAACAGTAAAAGTACTGAGTGGCCACTTTGAATACCATCAAAAGTTGTCGGGATTAGAAAGTGGTTTAGCCGGTTTTGTGTGTTTGTGTGTGTGTGTGTGTGTGTGTGTGTGTGTGGGGGGGGGGGGGGGGTATTCCTTTTTATGACAGTCCCACTGAGGATGATTCATTAGTTTGTCTATGCATGGGCATGTCTGCTTTTCGTTTGTATTGTTAATAATACAAATGTCAAAACTTTTTAAAAGGACAAAACAGAAATAACAGCAAAATATTCTCTATATGTAAAAATATGTAAAATGTAAGTTGAGTAATTAAGTACGTGATTATGACGCAGGTAACAGTGTGAAAATTAAGTCAATCTTAAAATGCAAGTTTGTGTAAATTACAAGAATCCCATTGAGATTTATTGAACCTCTCGATGTGTTCACTTGACCCAGTGGTTCTCAGACTTTACCATGCCCCACTCCAGAGGCCAAACACAGCCCATGTCCCCTTTTCTGTCTTATTGACATTTAAGTTGAATTTTATTTAAAATAAAAAGATCAAATATATATTTATTCGAGTTAGGTTAACTTCATGGCACAGAAGGAGCAAGAGGAAGTCATGGAGAGGTGGGCAGGAAGTCAGAATATCTGATCAAAATATAAAAACAACAGCAGTTTGTGCTGTTTCATGTTTGTGAACATAAATATTCCCTTAAATAAAAAAAGGTTCCTCTGCACGAATTTCCAACATTATTTTAAGTCCCTGAACACATTTGAAAATGGGAGGTGTGGTGGACTCCAAAGACCTAAGCTTAAAACATTGAGATCACAGTTGTTCACATATTTGTATGATTTTTAAATATGTTTTTAAGTAGGAATGTGTTACTTGGTGTGTTTAGAAAAAGTAATGGTTTGGGTTAGTGCAACTATTAAATATAAATATAATAAATAAATAAATAAATAAATAAATAAAGTTTAACTTTATCAGTAAAAAAAAATGCATGCTGACATGAAAATGGTATTGCTGGGTGGGAAGACCCCTTCCAATGCCCAACAGTGGGCACTTCCCTGTTAAAATATCATACTGATTAGATGTTTAAAATGTTATAATCTGAAAGAAAAACTCTATTGCTCCTAACTGGGTCCTTACCTCAGTTTGCTCTACATGGAAAGCTGTGGATGAAAGGAAAAAAGCAAACAAAAGCGATCAAATAAAATCAAAATCAAAAGAAAGAACAATGGATTTTATTTTTCAAAGCACAGTGTTTTTGGTTAAAGGCAATTTCCCACCCACATAAAATCCAAGTCCATTTTACATTCCCCACAAGAACGAATGAAAAAAAAAATGAGTGGCAACACCATTTGTGTTGGCAGCGAGCAGAAAGAGGTGCACCGCCAGCCCCGTCAGTACTGAATCCTTTGCTAGCAGGATATTCAAGGAAAGTCTGAGTAAATCAGAGCATTTCAGCCTCCAGGCTTATCCCCCCTCCTATAACAGCTCGCCTTTCATCAGCTTTAACTTTCAAAACGCTGCCTTCACAGCCAAATGACAATTATATGGTGTCATCAGTAACACCGAAATCCCCGTAAAGTCATACAAGAGAAAGTCTGGACTTGGAGAGAGCAGGGCTATTTCTGTGAGCATGCACACAGTCAGATGGTGCAAACACAAAAATAAGACAATGAGGTTCAAAATGCAGTCAATACAACTCTACTAACAGCACAGAAAGGAAATGTGCTTGTATGCACCACCACCCCCAAAAACCCACACACTCATCTGAGTTCTTTTTTTAAATGTGATTACCGGCCTCCATTGTAACAGATATTACATCCACTGCTACACATATGAGCTGCAAAGTAAGTATCACTGCTATCAGAATGAGTGAGTAGGAGCCCATTAAAATCACATTACTGTTAGCGCTATCGGATTTCTGTCTGGTTTCTACAGAAAAAAAAGGATATTTAGTATAAGATGTATGCATGCTGAATAATACCATATCATACAGAACCTTGCATTAGTGTATGTTTACCAGCTTTAATTTAGTTTGGTTCTGGAAGTGTTAACTTCATTTTGGGAATAAAAGTACACAGTACTGTGAAAGTAATATTGCACAAACTTTTACTTTGAACTTTGAAGTATTTTTTATTAATCCACACTCAAGTAGCTAAAGAAAAACCATGAGTGTTATGCTTTATCCAGAACGTGCACCTATGCATGCTCAAGTAAAAAAGATTTCCGGTATCTTTATATTAAATGTGGTAGAGGTGTTGTGTAGATAGGGAAACACACACTGCCCCAAAGCTAGAAAGACTAACGCACAAACCAACAGATCTTGTAAGAGCGCTGCAGGTTTTCTTTTGTTGGAAATTGTCGAGCCACTATATTAAAAACAAACTCAATTCAATTACCTGTTCTAGACTAGTTAATAAATAAAAGGACATGTGTACATGATGTGCCTTAATGAGAGGAAACACTGGCATAAAATATAGAATGAAAAAAGCCTCACAGCTGTGGGAAGAAAGGTCCCTCTAATTAGCTTTGTAGAGCGTATTGGCATCCTGAACCAGTCACTCAACACACTTCAGACTACTTAAAATACATAGAACACCAAACAGACGAAGGCCTCCAAACCTCTGAACTTTCTTCCTGGTTGTTTTTAATGAATTATTGAAGATACTGAAAAGGAGTCATTAAACATAGCAAAAAGTGTGTTCAAGTTAGAGGAGGAACACCTCAAATTTGATTCCAAGCACACTACTTGAGTAAAATTGTTTGTCTTTGCACCACTGCTAAATCAAAGCTTTGAGATATGCATTGTTCTCCCTTGGCTTAATATTTCATCGAGGTCTTTAACTCCTTATGAACTTGGCATGTGTGCACGAGAGACACTTTGTGTGTTCATATCTGTGTGTGCGGCTGCAGGCCTGAGAGATGAGGCAGAGTCTCAAAGGTCAACCATGGCTCTGTGTCATCTGCTAAGATCTGAAGGAGCGCAGTGCACCCCCCCCCCCCCCCCCCCCCCCCCCAACATCATCAACAAACACCCCTTTATCATGTCAATACAAGACTCGGTGGATTTCCATGTCGTTAGCATCATGTCACACGTTTAAATAGCTCGTGTGTGAACGCTTTGCCACCAGATGACGAAGCTAGCGATGATGAATTAATGGCTCAGATAACTTCATTATCCTGCTGGGCTTTGCACTTATGCCTGCAACCCAAGTTTCCACGTCCCCAACATATGATAGGAGAGGAGAGCAGAGGCACGCTGTGTTTGGAGGAGACTCGAGTTACTGTTGTGGGCTCAGGCCTGCTGGATGCCAGTTGGAACAGAGAGAGCAGCAAAATGTTTCAGGGCAGTTTAAATGGTTTATATGGACCTCTAGTAGAATGTTGAATGTTAACGGAACTGGCAGATCTTGAGCAAATAGCTTTTTTTTTAAATTGTTGTGGTTTTTTTAATGCAACCAGCAGGGGCATTTTTAAATGAGGTGGCAAAAGAGCCCGAGAACAAGACAGGGGAGGCCCACTGAAATTCATCCATTCACTTCCGCTGGAGCCTATCCCAGCTGTCTTAGGGCAAGAGACAGGGTACACCTTGGACAGATCACAGCAGGAGGAAATAAAAACAGGAAACTGAGGCTACAATTTGCCAGCAATCGCTAAAAATGGATAAGAGAAGAGTGGAAAAAGTTGCCTGGTCTGATGAGTCTTGATTTCTCCTGAGCTGTATCCAAGGTTCAGAGTGATGGTGGTGGTGTAATGGTCTGGGGGTTATTTTCTTGGCATGCTTTGGGCTGCTTAGTACCAACTGCATCTATGTCATGAAGGATTAAGGCAGTTCTGAAGGTAAAGGAGGGTTTAATAGAGTATCAGTCCTGAGTAACTAATAAGGATCAGATGTTCCATCCAAAATACAATGGATTGCAAACACCAATCTGGCATGCCCTTGCAAATAAATATACCAAGGTTTGCACAACTGCAATAGTAGAACTCAGTCATTTATTTTGTTGGTCAGCTGTGTACATTAAATAAAGAGAATTTCAGCTTCCTTAAAGCCAAGGTTAGCCTTTGGACACAAAATAAATACATCTAAACCTCATGTCAATATAAAATATGTACAAATCTTTTGCGCTTCCTGTACAAATGAAGTACTTACAAACAGAAGTCAGAATGGTTTAGTATAGCAAAAATAGTTCACAGATGATCAGAATAGATCATATTGAAAATGTCAGATAGTTTGCTAATGTTTCAGTTTTCTGAGACGTCCTCACTGACTGCTGTCGTTGGTGATGCTGTCCACGATGGAGGACAGCCGCAGGAGGCTGGAGGACGCGGAAGACTCACTGGCTCCTAAAATGAAAGGACTTATGATACCACATGATGTTTTCTCTTTTTCTCTTTTTTTAATGAATTTACACCTGACTTCAAGCAAAGGTAGTGTGCAAGGTGTGTACCTTCTCTGCGGTTCATTGCTGAAGTGGAATGGTCAGCAGAGGTTGGCCAAGCCTCAGAGGATTTCTTCCAGTGGTACTCACCGGCCACCTGTAAAAAACACACATTATCCATATTCTTTTCCACATAGCCTCATTTATCCTGTTTTCTTTCCCTCACCACGAACCAGTCACGGCAGATGAGCCAGGTTCCTTCCTCATGAAAGGGAGTTTTTCCTTCCCACAGTCACCAAGTGCATTTCCATAGGAGTTTGTTTGATTCTCTGTATTATTGTAGGGTCTTTACCTTACAATGTAAAGCACCTTTAGGTGACTGTTGTGATTTGGGGCTACATAAATAAGAGCGAATTGATTAAATATTATTGCCTGTAATATGAAGAAAAAACTTTTAAATTATTGCAGAAACAGGCTGCTATTACTGAGAAGCATTCAACATTCAATAAGAAAGTAATTAAAAGTATTCAAAGACCACGACGTGAGAAATTTGTAATTATATTATTAGTGAAAACCACACTGCTAGATTAAAAAAATCAGTGTGGCACAGAGTAATAAGCATTCACGTTATAATGTCATTAATGAGCACCACAAACACATTAAAAGTCCAAACTGGGATATTCTTGATCGGGTGGGGAATAATCTGAAATCCACAGATGCACAGATTTACACATTCATGTGAATAGTATGAGGAGTTTCCTCTTCAGGTTGGTATACTCGCTCACATTGTTTTCTTTTGCGTCACATGGAGATCCGGTTTTCTCCTGCTCGTCCAGCGTCTGCAGCAGCTCCTGCAGCCTCTCTATGTAGCTGATGGCGCTGCGTAAAATCTCCACTTTGGGTAGCCTCTGGTTGGGATTGGCTACGGTCTTCCTCTTCAGTGCGTCGAAGGCTTCGTTGATCTTCTTAAGCCTCCTCCTCTCCCTGAGGGTCGCAGCCTTACGTCTATCCGTGGGAGCCGTCTTTCTCTTGCAGATCTTACAGGCCCACATGAGGCACTGACCCTCGCAGTGCGCCCGGAGACCCGGAGGCGCGGGGACGTGCTCCTCTCCACTGCTCTCCCCACCGGACGGGACATTATCGTGACCCGCTTGGGACAGTGGGCTGTCATTGCCATTGTACAGAGGGGAAACCCCTGCCATATCCAAGTGCTGTAGTGGTCCATGATCTGCTTCCTCCAGATAGCGCAAATCATTAAAAAGATAACTGTTGGTCTCGAAAAGGTCCATCATATTGCTGCGCTCCTCACTCTGTATTCACACTGGTCTCTGGCATTTAAATAGAGCAGCAAGGACACAAGTCAACAGATTATATATAGAATGTGAAACTCTATCCAACACTTTGGCTGCCACACTGCAACAACCATCTTTTTTTTTTTTTTCAATCGGTCTTCACAACATACTGACTTTGTACAGACAGAAATGTCCCCTCAGGTTTCATAACAGGTGCATGTGCGTTATGATATTTCACAATGAAAAAGTAAATGTTACAGGATAGAGAGATTACTGTTTCTCGCTTTTATCCGTACATCACAGGGGGCTCTAATTTGTAGCAAAACACTTCATTAATAGTTATTAATAACTCATTAGTGTGTTTTTAAGTAACTGGACAAAAGCTCTGTGTTGCCAGGTTGGGTTGTAAAAAGTGTCTTTAACTGCTATGTCTGCAGCATAGTTTTAATTGTACGAATGAATGATTGAAAATGATCCTTTCCAAATAGGATTACATGGCAATCAAGGTTAGGAATCATTGCTGTAAAAATCTGATTCTTAAACCTAAAGAAAGAGAGTGTGGAGAGTTTCCATAATCTTCATTTTCCACCCTTCTTAACCACTGAGAGGGTCACAAAGTGCTGGAGGCGTCAGGCGTCAACCATGGGGCATCTTCAAACGAAATTCATTCAATTCTCAGTCTCTTTAACTGATAAGCCTTCGTAATGGTCAATACCAGCTGACATGAAGAATTATTCTCACTCTTAAACTGCCAATGAAGTCGCTAGTTAAATTTTGTTCTATGAATTTGACGACATCACAAAAAAGAAAGGGCTTTAAGTTGATTAAGAAGCCTTCACTGAGCAAGAGGCATTGAACACTGCCAACCATACAGCCCATCAAAGAGACACAGACATCCACACACACTCGAATCCACACGTAAAGACAATTGAGTTACAACTTAAAATGGCATGGCAACAGTTTTGGTCTGTGAGAGGAACCTGTGTAGACAAAAGTAGAATATGCAAACTTCTGGAAAAAAAAGGCCTCAGGCAAGTTTGAACCTACAACTGTTCTTACTGTGGCGGCAATTAATAAACAAATTTAAGGCTATTTCAGATGCCCTGGAGCTCTTTTTTTTTTTTGGAAACACCACATGAAGGAAGGAAGCTAATAAACTTCTAAACCCAAAAAAGAGAAAATCAGGTTGCATGATGGGTTGTGTATAATTTGACCAAATTGAATATTTTGCAATCTGGAAACCCAGTTGTGGTTCTTATTTATGACATGTTATTCTGTTTACTTTAAGGATCCATGACAAAAGCCAGATTTGATCAGCAAATCAGAAAACAACAATAGATATCATAATAGATTATTTCAAATAAACCATATCGCTGCTGTTTTAACTCTAGTTTGTTGTGCTCATTTTAGACAGTATGGACAACTGTAAGTTGTATGCGGTCTCAACATAAATAGATGGGAATGCGCACAGTCAAAAGAGCTTTGAGAAATGTCTCAACTCGATGATATAAATAGAAACGTGGCTCAGTCATTTCAGATTCATAAAAGAGATAAAAGCCTGTGAAGAGGTGATATATTGCCTGTTGGCATTTTTCCTCCAAACTCAAAGGGCTGTGATTGGAAACTTCACAGGCAGGAATGTGAGGGATTCCTATTTTTGAGTGACTGCATGACCTTGTCTTTTGAAATGAAATAAGATGATCTCATTAGGCTGCGGCAGCCTTTGAGACACAAAAACAAACACATCTTTCGACATGCATCCAGATAACTGTCGGCTTCTTTGCGGAGCAGAGAGACACATAAAGAGCAGGGGTGTTTTGTTTTTTTTGAATGAATGAATGAATGAATGAATGAATGAATGAATCAGATTTAAGAGCAGAAGAGGCACTGGGACCTTGGTGGTGTGTACTAAAGCATGCTGCACAGCCAGCTCACATGTGGGGGTTTTATATGACCCTGCATGTGGAAGTCCCTTCCCTTCAGCTCCCAGCTTCTGTCATGTTGTTTTTAAAGAGTCACCAGTGCCTTTCATCATTTGACAGGATGTCTGAAATACTGCCACAAGTCAACACAACATCTCTAAGTCACCTTCTACACATATACTTGAACATATTGGCTCAGTTATTCCAAAAATTGTAATTGTCAGTTTCTAAGTTCTCGCTTCAGTATATGAGTAGCTCTCAGAACTCCACAGTATCTCTAAATCCTTAAATAATTGGCCCAACAACACATATAATTAAACCCCAATAAAGACACTATTAAAGTCAATTTGAGAGCTATACTGCACTGCAGTGTTCATTTGTATAGTTTACAAACCAATAAATATATGCAAACTGAAAAAAATCAATAATATTGGCTTTGAACTGATATGATTTCTGTGATAAACAGCAGAGTAACCATAGGTTCTATAGCAATCCTTTGTATCTGGAGGAAATGTTTTAAATCTGCATTTTCTTCTAATGGCCAGCAGGGGGCAATACCTCTGGTTGTCTCTTTCCATAGACATGTATGAAAAAATGCTGCAAACCCATAGATCTATCTGGGTGCCCATGCTGAGCCCTGTCCACTGCTGAAACAACGGACACATGAGCATCAGAAATGGACCATGGAGCAATGAAAAAAGGTGGCCTGACTCAATGGAGCACGTTTTCTTTAACTTCACATGGATGGCAGGGTGCATCTCCGTTACTTACCTGGGAAACACCTGGCACTAGGATGCACTATGGTAGGAAGGCAAGCCAGCAGAGGAAGGGTGATGCTTTGAGCAATGTTCTGATTAGAAACCTTGGGTCCTGCCATCCATGTGGATGTTACTTTGACACATTCCACCTACCCAAGCATTGTTGTAGACCATGTACACCCTGAAAACCGTATTCCCTGATCGGTGTGGCCTCTACCAGCAGGATAATGCACCTGCACATAGCAGAAATGGCTCAGGCATGTTTGAGGAGCACAACAATGAGTCTGAGCTGTTAACCTGGCTTCCAAATTCTCCAGATCTCAGTTCACTTGAACATCTGTGCTGGGCAAACAATCCCAATCCACAGCAGCCCACCGTGTAACTAACAGGACTTAAAGGATCTGTTGCTAACATGTTGGTGCCAGATACCACAGCACACCTTTAGGTGTCTACTAGAGTTAATGGCTCAATGGTTCAGGGCATTGTTGTCAGCTAAGGGCAGACAAACACAATATTAGGCGGGTGGTCATACTGTTATGCCTGAGCTGTAGGCGGTTGTGTGTCCTCTAAGAGTGGGCGTGGCTTAAGGAGGAGTCAGGCAGGGACACCTTTTTGCCTCCACATGAGCCCAGCCCTCCTACTTATTCTACTTATATGATTGTTCTTCTACTCACCGGCTGCTAATACCTTTCCCTTACTTACCTGCTTTTCTGTTCCACATGCTCCTCATACTTACTATCTGACTTTTCCAGACCTGTGAATCTGCCTGACCCACTCTTACTGAGCCACTTGCTCAGCACCTTAAGAAGACTTGGGAACTCCCCTGTCTTGCGTTGCCCAAAGATACTGACCTAAATGTAACCCAAACCTTACATGACCAATATCTGAACTAGGGATGGGTATTGATAAGATTTTAACGATTCCGATTCCATTTTCGATTCTGTTTAACGATTCGATTCTTTATCGATTCTCTTATCGATTCTTATTTTTAAAAAAGGAGAACACTAAAGTCGATTAGCTTAGAACTTTGTTTTTTATCTTCTCTTTGAACAAGATAGAAATTTAGGAGTAACATGGCCTTACAAACCCAACAGTGAGATCTTAAGAGATCCACAGCCTACGGCTCTTCAATGGGGTGCCACAGGGTCCCCAGGAAAAAAAAAGTAAATGTAAAATAATAAAATAAATATTCTTCTGTAGCAATAACAAAGTATAACATAAATTATTCTGTAGCAATTACACAAGAATATCCAGAAATGTCCCTGCCTACAATTAAACACATTCACTTACCAAAGTGAAATCGGGGGCATCTGCTGTGGCAAATGGGTGCAAGCCTTTGACCACAAACTCAGTCACTGCTCGGTGACATTCGTCTATCCTGGCCTGAAAGGAGACGCTACCGGTAGACTGCAGCAAGAACTGCCAGCATCTGAGCCAGACTCTGTCTGTCTCATCACGGTCACCTAAATGCACAGTAATGGCAGGTTTTGTAATAAGGCAGCTAACATCGTATGCACTGTTAGTTGATTATTTACCTGCCGCATTAACGGGAGAGGACGTGCAAACGTTACCGCTGCTGCTGGGTTGAGATTCATGAGTCCGGAGCGAAATTAAAAACACGACATTCATTTAAGGTCATCGCGTGTTTTGTGAACAAATGCTTTTGCATATTCGTAGTGTTTCCTCCCTTAAATGAAATATCTACTTTGCAAGTATTGCAAGTTGCCCTGTTGTCATCCGTTCTCGTAAAGTATGACCAAACTTTTGAGCATTTGAGCCGCTGGCGCCGTGTTTCCTGCCGGGTAAATGACGCTCCGCAACGTGGTGACGTCATTCGGGGCGACTGGAATCGATAAGGGAATCCAAGGAATTGAAACAGTGGGAACCGGTTCTCAACAAGAACCGGTTTTCGATACCCATCCCTAATCTGAACGTTAACTGTTGTTGCACCTTCTTGTGTTCTGTCTTTGAGTCACTCAGGTTTAACCTTCACACATTTGTTTTTTAAATTACTGCCAGATAATTTGAATTCAATCTAAGTGTTTCACACTTTAGATGACAGGATACATTAAAGAAATATCTATAACATACCAACACACATTCAAACATGCTTTCACAAAGCCGCATGCCAAATATTTGTATGAGCATGACATTTGATGGCATAAATAAAATTTTGACGTTAATCACTGGAATTTTGAGAATATGTTTTTTTGTAGTCACAGGGAGAAAACAGCTCGTATCCATAAAGCCTCGTTAGAAAAGCTAAACATAATCCAGTAAAATGCTTAAATTATGCAGCTGTGTTAAAATAGAAGCTGTGTGTGTTGCTCTACATGCTATATTGCAAATGCATGAGATTTCTTTTGTGCTTTTACTTTAAAGGCGAAGTCACTTGTCAGAAACAATATAGCTTTCATTATTAGTTTTTCAAACAGCAGAGGTGACACATACGATATAGAATAGAAAGTGTGTGTGTGTGTGTGTGTGTGTGTGTGTGTGTGTGTGTGTGTGTGTGTGTGTGTGTGTGTGTGTGTGTGTGTGTGTGTGCGAGGTAGGTATTTGGTGTCTGGGTATGTTTTGTCAGCCACGGTAAATTTTTGTGTCTCTGTCACTGCTGCTTTGTCATTTTCACGCAAACACAAAGTCGTGATGAAAAAGAAAAATGATGAATAGTGATAAATGAATGACGATTATAAATAAATTGTCTCATGAACAGAATATAAATTAAAATTAGACTCATTTCAGACTTTAATTTGCCTCGATTATTGCACCGCAATGAAAAGTACTCATCCTCCAGGTGAACGGAGTCGCGTCCCTGCTGTGCCCTGATCGTGTATTCTCCCCCCAGGGGTTGGCCTACTGCGCATCCTGAACATGACCGTAAATTCCCATCAGTGTTGAGGGGTTGACGCTTCAGCTGTCAGGGAGAATCATGGGATGGGGTGGGGGGGAGGGGGGGCAGAAACTTACACTAGAAGATCAGGCCTCTAAGGGAAGACGATGCAGTCAGGATGGGTTGCACGAAGCGTAAATCTGCCTGGAATCCAAAGAGGCTCAGAGGCGTCAGCTCTGCGGTCTGAACACGTAACAGGCAAAATCTGTGTGTAAAGACACAATGGGTGTGTTTAAAATGTCTGTATGACATATTGCTTCTTGAGATTGTCTTTCAGTGGTAAATAAAAAGGTCATTGTACAGCAGTTCAGCAGTGAGACATTCCTGTTTGAAGGTACACTTTGATGTTCTTGGGGAATCCATATACTTTCTTCTTTAGCTCAATTAAAATTAAAACCACTCATGTCTGTCCACTTAATACAAAGCTACAGGCCAAAGACTGTTAGCTCATCACAGCAGAAAGAGTGAATCAGTGGCACATGGGAGAAGTTTGCCTGCAGGGCTTTCTGGCAGAAAGTTCCTTTTGTTATTTTCAGATTTCAGTAGCAGTTTAGTCAGGTTAACAAAGTCTTAGAGAGCGTGTCTGGCAGAAAGCCTTAAAGGCAGAGTTATCTCATGTGTTTAATTGTTCAACAGGCATATTTATAATGCAAACCACCAAATCGACCAAGCAGGTCTGCTGCCTAAATCTAACCAAACCGTGTCTGAAAACTGAAAACGATTTAAAGAAACCTTTCTTCCAGAATGCCCTGAAGGCAGACTTCTACCACTAAACCTTAGCTCACTAAGTTCTGTCAATAGGTAACACAGTCTGATCATCAGCACATTTAAAGATGACCAATAAACACTTCATATATATATATTGTTTGTTTAAAGAGTTCAAAAGGTAGAGCAGATGTTGTCAGGGTTAATCTGGGAGCCAGCACAGAAAAATGTTAATCACTTGTAGTGTTTGTAAGGTTCAGGTACATCTCTTGACATCAGCTGTTTTAATCACTGTTAGAGTGGGATACACTTATCTACAAGCTCCCTGAGAGCTTTGTTATACACTCACTGGACGCTTCAGTGACACGTTGCTAGGACTGGGTTGGAGCTCATTTTGCCTCCAGACTTTAATTCCTTGTAATACAGATTCAACAAGATGCTACAAACACTGTTGACACGACAGCATCACTTGTTTCACGGGATGATATGTGGAAGCAGTCATCAGAAGATGCGTGCACATGCTCAGCAACAATATTCACTCTGATGCTCAGTTTGAACTTCAACATGTCGCCTTAACCGAGTCCCAATGGCTACATTCTTTGACTTGTATCCATTTTCTTCTGTTTATCAAATTTAGGGTTGTGATTGTTCTAAAACGTATCCCTGCTGAGGCAAAAGGTTGGTGGATTTGAACCCAGTAGCACACACACACACACACACACACACACACACACTCCAGTGGATGCATCAGGGACATCCAGGGTTTAGTACCTTGCTGGGGATCAGAAAACTGACCTTGAGATTGGCAGACAACCTGCTGCACTACCTGAGGCACAGCAAAAGATTTCATGGCTTTTATCATAGGTCTAAAGATGTGGTTCTATCAGGCAAGATCAGATGTGTCAGTAAATTTCAGAACTGCTGGCAGGTTTTTCCTCTTTCTTTTTTTTTCTTCTTTTAAATCTTTTAGGTCTGGACAGAATGAGGTTAGAGGTTTCCTTTATCCTAAGTGGGGCTGCTTGTGCTGAGATGGGAAAAAATCCACATATTTCCCCAAATGTGAAATTATTCTATAAATATATTTATCAGAAAGCTTTCTACTACTTTCTTTTACAATAAGTTTAACACTGTATCAGTCTGATAGAGTCAAACATCAAAAAACTGCTTAAAATCACAGGAAGTTCAAGAAGAATAAATTTTTAATAAGGAACTTCCACACTTTGACAGCACCTCAGATATTAAGCATATTAAAGTCAGATGTAATCCCAAAGGGGACAGACAGTAGCTCCTCCAGTGGCACTTCAGAGACATTTTTTCCTTTGTGAATAATTGATCAAGCAATGGAGGAGAGGTGAAAGAGAGAAAATGAAATACACCAAGGTGCTGCTGATCTCATTTGTCTGTTTTTGTAAAGACAGAACCTGCACATTAACAGATTATCTTTGGAATAAAATAATAACAGATTGAAAGTAATATTTTGTTACAGAAATATTTCTCCCTCTCATATGTAACTCTCTTAAAAACACATGCATTCCTCTTTGCATATCACATTATCCAGTGACTCGTTTTTGCTTGATTAGGTTAATGAATGCTAAAGTTGTGTAACAGTGTATTTATCTTACTTTTCCCTCCCCGTGTTTCTTTAGGGCTTCTCTACGCGCACTGTCTAAAACTCTAACGTTCGTGCCTATCGTGTTCTGTTACAGTTCACGTAGGGTCTTGAACACACAGGTCATGTCCGTGATTTTTCTCCTTCTAGCGGGTGTTAGAAGTCGGATCCAGTTAGGACCAGTGCTGACATGAGGGTCACAAACACAACTGATAATGAACATGAACTTTAGGACCTCTTCTCTCCGAGCTTTCCACCCTTCCTCGCACGCCACCTCCCCGCACCCCCTCGGCTTAACAGCACCTCCTGACTCAGACAGAACTCATTGGGGTGCTTGAGAGGAAACGCTGAGCACCGTGACGGACACAGCGCATATAACCCAGCTCCACACCTGGGATATGAATTAGCCAATCAGAGGTTAAGTACTGTGGTCATGGGCCTGATGACAAAGCTTCACCTGGGATCACAGCTTCTCGACCTTCAGGGTCAGCCTGCAAAAAGAGGCCAGTAGACGAGTGGAAAAGAGAGCTCATGTCTCAATAAAGTTATGGTTTAAGACGACACTAAAAATGAATTTATTGTCACAGTCTGTGACAGTCATTTTGTTTTCTTTCTCATAGGTGTATAGGGGCATCCCTGACCCAGTTTCGGTCAGCACATCTGTTTACATATTGTCTCATCACCTTCTCGGATTAAAGGACCAGCTTGTCACCTTTGTGGTGGTAATCAGGCTCTCAAATTGTGAGTGATTTTTGCTTGCGTCTATTACATTGTTGTCTTGTTTCTGCTTCTAGTTAAATGCAGGTGTGAAATGACAAGGAAAACACAATTACTCACCAGTCCTCTCTTCTTTCACAGTTCTCTCTTCTTGCATCCATGCGCAGAAAACCTATTAGCTGGGTTGAACTAGCCTGTCTCCCTGCCTTTAACTCCTGTTAAAATAAAAGCACTTAAAACTTGTTTTGGTTTAAAATGGTCTGCTTTTGAGTCCACCGGTCCTGTAATACTTGAGATCACCACTGCTTATTTTGAAGAGATGTGTCTTTGTGGACTTTGGATAGCAAAGGCTTTGATAGCTAACCCGAGCTGGCTAGCAGGTAAATGAAGTAGCTAGCAGGTAAGCATGAACTGTTTTATTTAGCAGTAAATACAGCCATAACGAAGCATGCTATAAGTAAACTAGGCCAGCGTACCTGCAAATAAAAAAATAATAAACTGGATGGATTCGAATTAATCAGAATTTCTTTTGCTGGGATAATACTTTTTCATCGTGGGCCATAATATAATCCCTTCTTAACCAGTACCACTCGTGTCTCCCCATTATGCACCAGTATGGCATTATAGCTTTGGTGTTTCGGTACACCATGTACCACAGAAAGAGATTGGCCTCCAAGAGATAATGGTACCACTTTGGATTGAAGGATTATAGTTATGCAACCACGGCATTGTTTGCAGCCCGAGCAGGATGAGGGTCAGGCTGTGGAGGTAGAAGCAGGTTGGTTGAAAAGTGTTTGTCATGATGGGAAAAAAGAACAAAAAACCCCCCCATCAAATATCAAAAAGCACCATGGAAAAAACCAGGAGCAACACAAACACAATCCAGAGTAACCTGCAGACCACATTTTTGAAATTCCCCCCTGGTGAGAGTACAAAGCTACAAATTGTCCACACCAGGTTGCAAAGTTGCCACGATAGGTTTGCCAGCTAGGAACCCATGGTTGTCATTATGTTTTGCATTTTGTTATATATTTTGTTGTCATTTTTCTGACTTTTTTAAGCAATAAAAAACACTTGCCCAGCTTGTGGTCTGGGCTCAAATAACCCCTTCATGGATCGCCACACTTGTCCCAAAACCCACCTTTTTTGGGATAAATGAGCCTTGCCTGTGACTTTGATAAAAGGACAAATGAGAACAGTATGGTTGGAAACAGCTGTCCCAAAAAACTACCGTACACACAGATATATATGAGGCAACCATTAAATGGCCTAACTGAAAAAAGACCGGGTACAAACTCACTCTCACTTCATTCTTTCTGCTTATATACTTATTAAATTTTCATTACCTGACAGAAATAATTTAAAATATCAAACTACTCCACACAAATACTAATATTTTGAAGAGAGTTCTTAAAGAGAAAGACTTTACAATCAAGACTTTAAGGCTGCTTAAACATTTCAACTCCAGCTAAAAAGTTCATTTACACTTTCTTTACATGCCAGTCACACAGGACGTCATATATTCACACATTTGCAACATATATTATATTTACACCAAATGTTGGTGTAATTGATCTGCTAAACTGTTACTGTTATTTTGATAATATGGGGTAAGGAAGCTCGAGGTCATTGTGCTCTAATGCACAGTGCGTAGGCTGGAAATTCCTAAGAGCTTTTCTGCACAGTCTGGAAGAGTGCCATACGAGGCTAAAGTCTTGAACAAACAATGGCTCCTCTCCGTGAGCCAACAGGAACTCTGAGACAGTCAGCAGCAGACGGTATCACGGGCCCTGCTGCCCTCATGATAGCATCTCCCTAATCTTTTTGGCCTGGCTCTCTCCAGTGTGCAGCCTATAGATTCAACGGTGGTCAAACAAAGCAGAGAATAACGGTCTCGTCAGCTAAGCTAACAGACGGGTCCTCTCACTCGTGCCCTGAGCTGTGGGTTAGAGTAGCGTCTTGGGTTTCAAAGGCAAAAGGGGAGGGGACACTGATGGCATCTGCCCTCTCTCTGGTGGACGGTGCAGGGATTCAGTTCAAAGGCTCAGCGGCTGAAGTGCATCAATTAGCGAGGGGAAAAAGCTGGCTAACTTGCCAACTCTCTATGACCTCAGAGCATTACATTATGAGGCACACTGAGAGTGTTGCACACTGGTCAGGCAATATCAATAGCCCCTTGCAAATGGACTGGTATTGATGGACTGGCTTAAAGGGTTGTTCCTGCAAATGGATGCAAAGAATAATACAGAGCGTTTAGCATGGAGAAACGAGGAAGAAACACTAGCAAAGGGTGGGCGGCTTTTGCCAGCTGTTTGCTTGGTTGTTCCATCACTGTTTCAACAGGTCTCCATTGTAGTAAACACTAAGAATGACCCTGTGCGACTTATCACCTGACATCCAATGGCAATTTAGTTTGGAGTGATCCGAAGGCCCCTCCTGATTGATTCTGTCCTCATTCGGGGGAGTGATGGATTAGCCTTTTGCCATTTGGCCGGTGCGTGTTTGGGGCTGTATCCCCTTCTGTCTGCCAGATAGAGCCACTGATGAAGAGTTAGAGGGGGCACTGGCCTTGACCCAGCAGCAAATGATATGAAACCCCTTGTCTGGCCAGTGAGGTGAGGCGCTGACCCCACTGGCCTTAGCCTGTCTCGCCTTCAGCTCTTATTCATGTACTTTATGACTATTGCCTTGCATGAGAGAGTGGCACCATGAGAGGCATTTCTAAAAACTGGATTTTCTTGCATAAAGAATCCAAATAGAGGGTGTTTTTTTAAAGCAGTCTGAGGGATTTCTTTCTCGTCTTTTTGTCCTTCTTTTTTCCCTTTTTGCCGAGTCGCTTTGATGTTAGAGCCTGTAAACGATATGGTGGAGCATCACTATCATGAATATCACACTGCCTCTGGGAGTCGGGGATGTAGCCAGCGATAACACAAAATGAATCCAATCATCAGCAAGTGTGACTGCAGTCATGGCAACCTCAGGGACAATGATCCACCAATATTAGTTTTTTTCTGAAGTATCTCAGCCAAGAACAAAGCGTGTTTTGTTACATTGAAAATTACACTTTTGAATAACAACAACAGCAGAGTTTTCTAGGGCAGGATAAAGTGTCTGGCTCCAAGAGAAACTAATAGGATATTGATGAATGTCAGTGTTGACGAGCGGGAACAGGAGCACTGCTGCGCTGTATAATTGGTTATATGGGGTTCTATCATTAAAACAACAGATAGGAAGGGCACACGAGCTTCGGCTGGATGCAGGTAATAACACGATAGCCATAAAGTCACAGTGGGTAAAGCGCACAGCCATGTCCGGCTCAGCTGTTACGAAGAGCCTTTGTTATTTAAAACCGATGCTTTATCCTGCTGATTGAAAAATGTAGTTGATGTGATGGTTCTTCCAATGGCGTATCATCCAAAGTCAACATTATTTCACTTGAGCTTTGTGAGGCATTTTCCTCCAAACTGTCTGTGTGACTGCTTTAATCGTCAATCCAGCAACAAAGAAACACATTTTAATATCCTTTACTTCCAATTAGTAATCTTAGATTTCTTGTGGGGCTGTACGTGTTTCTTTTTTTATTTCTGATCTCCATAATGATACACTAAGAGCTTAAATATTGTTAGATATCCAAGGATGATGAAAGAAGTGTGTGTAGATAATATTAGGACTGTAGCATATCACAATCTATATCTGCTTTGCAGATATAATATGGATAATAGTGAACATTAATTAAATACATGGCTATATGCACTGCATACCAAGGCCATAATATTTTAAATACAGCATCTTTTTACATCTAGGGTTGTAAAAGTTTTTTTTAATAACACACCACATCTGCCTTAAAACAAAAACAATTTGAGTATGTAATAGTCAGTAGATCTTCAATGTTTTAGACAATAACCATTTGAAATACACACACTTGACACACGTTTTGGGGTCCAAACTTAAAAACTGTGTAAATTCTTTCATCTTTAATAAAATGATCAGTGTAGCTGCTCTACCAGGTGTAACAGTTAAGTTTGACATCCAGGCATCCATGAAAACAGGTTTTATGAAATTTAACCGAGTTAGAAGTTAGCAGGGAGTTAGCTCGATAGTTTCCACCTAAACATAATATACACTGTTTTGACTGAGGGATTTCTGAAAAAAATAAAACATACAGCTTTGCTATCACTTCCGACATAAATGAAGTCACAAAAATAAACAGCAGTGACTTTTGTGGGGTTACTGCAGCTGGGCTAGCTGGTGTATAATGATGTGCTAGGTGGCTAGCTACAGAGCTATGGTTAGCATAATATAAACACATTAGCACAATGAAGCTGAAGGATGAATGCTAACTTTTTTCCACTTTATGAAAGCTAACTTGAGGGTTCCCGATGGCTCAAATTAATGCAAATATGCCTAAACCATATTTGCATTAAGGAACAGTTGAGTACAATGAAATTTAATGAAGTGACTGGTGAGTGAAAAATTAAAAATACATGGCATATGTTAGATTAGTGTGCTCTTTCAACATTTCAAAGAGTTTTGCTTAAAAAGAAAAATCAAGATGATTAATTCTAATGTTGTAATTATGTTTTTGAGATTAGAAATCACAAAAAAATTACAAGTCAAATTCTTACCTGGTCTTAAAGTAGAAGTGAGGACAATTTTGGGGGATAATAAAAGTTGTAGCGTGGTTCTGTGCTCACTGACACTATCACGAATTAAACCAAGTGAAACCCCTTGAAGAACTCAAGTTTGTGGCTTTATTTTTCACCTTTCAGAGGTTGTTACTTTGCCTTCTCTAGGAATTACCTCAAAGATCTTGAAAAAAGAGGACAAAGATCTCAAATATTTTCCGCATAATATGATATAACCCAAATAACCACCAGCACCTTTTGACTTGAATATTTATGATTTTCTGACTTGGTTGAAAGCAATAAATTAACTGAGATTTACAATTGATCCCTACAATGTTGACAAATGGGCCCAGAAATGTGTGTGGCCCTGAAATGTAAGTGAACCCCGAGATTCTCCCTTTTGACACTCGCATGAATTATTCTCAACAGGTTGCTCTCCACACCTAAAACCCTTCAGACTAGCATTACTGTCTAAACACAAGTGAGGGTAATTGAGCACTGATAGTTCTGCTTCTGCAGCATGCCAAGTTAAGCACATGCATTGTGTGGAACGCTCCAGGCACGTCGGTGTTGTTGGTATGCGGAGCTGCCTCGCGCCACGGCAAAAGGTCTTCTTAAAGCAAACTGCCACACATGTACATGAACACACGAGTCCTACAGCATGCTTGGTGCTGTGCCTTTCACTGGCCCTGAAGGTCATCACCACCTGTTTGATTCAATAAAAAATCTAGTATTACTGTTGTGGAAGTTATTGGGTTTTGAGTTTCATTGTGTGAGTGTAATAGTAGTGCAGGTGCATGCGGGGAAATGGTCCGATGGGTGTAGTATTATTGATAGGAAAGCATCAGTCTGAACTTTCAAGCTATTTCATTTCATTGTCCCATGGTGGGGGGATAACCAGGATGGCATTTACTGAGACAGTGGTTTTGCAGAGAAACAAAAAAAGAGGTTAATGGTGAATATAATGAGTCATAATCCACTGCAAAAATTAATTGTGGATCCAAAATAAAGGTCAGGACAGGCCTGCCAGCTCACACAGAGAGAGAACATCAATTGCTGTGAGAAGAGAATATCTTTTTCCAGAGAAATTCCCTGGCTGAGGTTTTAGGGAATGGTTACCCTTAATGACTTAATCCAAGTTCAGTCTCAGTGGTTTCAGCTCTTTGTATGTGTATGTGTGTCTGTGTAATCCTCACTGTGAGATGGAAGCCCAGAGCTGACCTCATTGTTTGGTTTCACAGGGTCTCCGGGGGCCCGGGGAGGTTCTGGGGGCTGGTCCTTACAGCAGAGTGGTCTGAAATACTGACATGCAGGCCGAGGTCCGTGGGGACTGCCAGCCCCAGCTCCTGTTACCACCAGGTTAGTCACGCTCTGTGAGATTTATGTGTGGAACAGTAGTGAGGGCTTGGGTTGCACGATACCACCAAAGTGTCGCGATATTAATCCCCCCCTGCAGAAATGAACTTGTAATGCCAAAACGTCTGAGTATCATAGATTTGGGGTGACTTTTGACTAATACAATGCATCACTTTTCCTGGAGACACCAGATGGTTTAAATTATGGAAGGAAAGTATGTTTTTAATTAGGTCTCTGCACTTTAATTAAAGCAGTGTTAGCCTTTTGGCTCAAATGGCATTTAGGTGATAAAGCAAAAATAAGGCAGAGAAGAGACAGAGACACATGATTCTTCATTGGTCTGCAGATGTACCAAATATCAGAAAAAATCCCATTAAACTGCATTATTAGCAAATTCAAGAAATCGAAACCAAATATGTTCATTAAACAAAACCGTGGCCTCATATGCTTGTATTAAAACTGGTACATTTTTGCTTTAACTTGTAATTATGATATGAATGTTGATTGCACAATGTAGTGGAACAATGGCACCGTCTGTGTTTAGATTATTTGCCTGTAAAGCTTCACTTTCACCGTGCGCGTCTGTCTGCCGCTGGGTATGAAATCTCCTGGGAAAATGAAGGCTCAATTGTGAAGCCAAAACAGGAAAAGGATAACATTTTTGTTTTTACCCAGTAGCTATCAGCAGCTTTCCTCAGGTAGCAGTAATGGTGGATGCTATAACAACCAGACTAAGTGTGGAAACTCTACCCAGGGGAAGGAAAAGAGGCAAAACAGGTGAACATAGAGAGTGATTAAAGCTGAAACTAAAACAAGAGCAAACCTCAGACAGGCATTTTCTATACCGAGACAGCTCTGGGACTTGAGAAGTTCAGGTGCAACATCCACTGAGCGTTATTTCCTCTAGATCAATAAGAAGTTGGCAAGACCTGGGTTGTTTATTGCCAGTTTAAGGTGGAGACAATAATAACTACAGTGTATTACACACCCTTGGCTGATATAGCCCATAACAATGCATCATATCCCTCCTCTGTAAAGTAGCTAGTGACGTTATCTGTTGAATCGATTAAATAGAAATTGAAAGTTACTATTTATATAAAGAGCATATTAGCAAATGCACTTTGTTTCATCACATTTTTACATTAATGGGGAATATAATCACATCACATTTAAACCCAGTAAGATACAATAGAGTATTATTTGAATTTAAATGGAGGTTTATTGAATGCAAGTGTGGTACTAATGGCAAGTCCACGGTGTGCACTGCCTAAGCAATACCTCTCCATAATCCCCCCTCCACCAAACTTTACCCTTGGCACAGTGCAGTCATGGGAACTGCAAAACCCAGATTCATCCATTGGAATGCCAGACTGAGAAGCGTTATCCCACACTTTGCATTGTGCTTGGTGATATAAGGTGATAGCTTTTTTCACAACTGGACATGTTGTACAAGTGGCATCCTATCATGTGCCATGCTGGAATTAACTGGTCACCTGACAGCGACCAATTATCTCAAAAATGTTTGGAGAAGTCTGCATGTGCTTGATTTTAAACCTGGGGCCATGAAAGTGTTTGGAACACCTGAATTCAATTATTTGGATGGGTGAGTGAGTTTTTAGCAGTATAGTGCTTACTATAATAATACTTCATCTATCTGAAATTACAGTTTTAAGGACTGACTTTAAATATAATCTTTTGGTTAAAAGAGCTAACTCTAGTGTATTTATTCTCAATTAATGCACCAAATCTGTCAACTTCTACTAATTGCAGAGGTTAAAAAAAACTGGCACTGTAAATCCCTGGAATGTTCACTTTGCATTGCTACAAAAGGCATTTGAATGAATATACCTCGGATGTTGATGCTGACACATACTGAAACATCATAAATTGCAGGCATGCAGGATGCACCAAGACCACAAAATTCTTTTCAATTTGAAATTAGTTCAGCTTAAAGTTGTTACTGCTCAGCGATTCGGCCGTTGCCCAACTGAGGATTTCAGGCAGGTTATAACAACAACCCAACAAATATCTAAAAACATAACTTCATGTGGAGACCACACAGTTAGATAACTGGATTGGTGCAGGTCGTTTTTAAAGCAAGCACTTGTCCTGGATGACATTTGGACAGGCCACTAGTTAATGTGTTGTTTCACACTGTTTAGCATTGATAGGGTGGGCTCGTGGTGTGGCTCACCTCTCTGGTGGCTGACCCTGGTCCATCAGGGCATGGGGACAGGTGGAGAAGGACCTCCCATACTCAGCCACAGACCTCCAGTTGAGAGCAGTTACTCCTGTTTGTCGAGGTAGATGATTAAAATGTGTTTTGTGTTGGTGCAAACAAATTTTTAAACCTTAGCATTTCATATATTGTAAGCTAGTCTGTTCCCATTGATGAGGAATGCATTTCCTGAGTCTAAAACATATTTTGGGGGATGTTAGTTTTTTGGAAGCTGGATTTGTCAGCCGCAAGTGGCGGCTAAACAAAAGCTGTGTTATTACACCTCAGTCTTTGTGTAGGAGGTTTTAGCATCCCCATGCTACACAGCAGAGTCATAAGGGATGCACCAACACACACACATGCCTCCTGCATGGATGCAGACCACAAACAGGCAGCATAAACAATGCTGAGTCTGCCTTGTGTTTTATCTCCTTGCCACCCACAGTTTACGCCAGCAGGGAGCTGAAACCTTGCGCCGCCCGGGGTTGATCTGTAAGCCCCCCGGCTAATCACCATACCCGAGCCGATCACAGAGCATGGCTCCAGACTATTACAGCTAAACCTCTCTCTGGCTCCCAGTCAAATTATCAAAACACAAACTTGTAACTTTAAACTGCAATCGCGCATTATTTCAGTTTCCCACCAACCCAGTTCCGCTGCAGGCTGAAAACGAAGCCAGCTCTGTCTGTTCGTTTGCCCCTTTAGAGATTGTTTTAAGAGAGCGGTGCTGATGTTTGAGACCCTCGCGCTCATTTGGACATTCTTTGTGAGTGAGGAGTTCCTTTGGGGCCAGTGTTTGAGTTTTGAGTCATTTCTTCACGGCTCTCAAATGGAAAGAAGACGATCATGACGATGAACAATAGGAGGAAATGGAGTCATCTTGGACCAGTGATTCCCCTTTTTTCCCCCTCAGCTTTTCTTTGGCACCAGTCTGACCTGCTCAAGCCATTCTTAACAGTGCTTGACAAAGGAATGCAAATCCATCAGGGAAAGGTTATTAACACCCTGAATTCATCACCATAGTCATATTTTAGTCCCAAAAGGGATTATTTGCTGTTTCCAGAGCTGTTCTTGAAGTCCTGCCCACTCTTTCTGTATTGCACTGAGCCAGATGAAAGGCGTCATCAGTGGTTGTTGGTTGTGTTTGTCGGACATGTTTTCCTTGATTCCCTCTCCCCGTGTGGTCCCCACTGGCCTGCTTTCAAAAACACACTCTTGAGCCTGGGGAGAGGTAATGACTAGAAAGAAGAGGCCCGGCGTGGCAGCTGCACATGTCACAATACTGTTCTACCAAGGAGCACAACAACACCAAGAGGATACTAAAATCTTTCTTATCACTACATGTAGACATATCAATGTTGTGTAGTAAGAAGATTATGACAACACTAAATTGATTGATTTGCAAGTTATATGTAGTTATACGTTTAAAGTCACACTTTATACATTTAAAAAAATCTCTCCGTTTAGTCAGGGTTGACACAGACCGGAGGGAGCAACTACTACTCCACATCTAAAGGAGAGGGCTGATGTGGTTTGAGGGGTTTGGACATTTACGATGTCTCCTGGACACTTCTTGGGTGACGTGTTTTGGGCATGTCCAACTAAGAGAAGACCCAGGACACAATGAAGAGATTATATCTGTCAGTTGGCTTGGTAATGCCTTGGTGTTCCCTTGTAAGAGTTGGAGGAGGTTGCTGGGAAGAGGGAGTCCTTGGCGTCTCTACTTAGACTGCTGACCCTGCAAACCGGATGGAAAATACTTCTCTATAGAAAAAAAAATGTGTGCACGAAATCAGATTCACTGTAGGTATCTATACTACCACACCTCTTTATGAATCTGGATAAAGTGCCCCCAGGTGGATATAAGAAGGAATGCCGTCTTTAGACAATTCTGGATTAGCTTAACTCTTTAGACCTGAAGGTTAGTGCCATTGTTTCCATAAAGTGATCATGTCCTATCAGTTTATAGTTTCAATGATTTCCAACTTGTGTCATGCCAGGTCCCAGTACTCAGTTTCCAAATCTACATCCACCTACATAATTAACTTTACTCAGTATACCATTTTTTATAGTACAGTTACACATTTAACGTAATATAAACCAGTATGTTATTTTCCATGCTCATCTGCTCCATGTTAACTAATGCTTACATTAGCTGTGTGATAGCGATGTCCACTGAACTGACAATTGAGCAAGTGGACCAGACATGGTCCAAAATCCACGAGACAGGCTTGAAGTTTGTTATACAGCAAGTGTAGGCCAGATGTGGCCCAAATGTCACAATGACACTTGTCCCATCCATGGAGTCAACACCCTCAGTCAAGGCCAAATGTGCAGATGTGAGCCACATTTGGCAATCTCCCGTACTTGGGTTGCTATCACTCATCATGCCACAGTTTTATCATGGAACACCACAGATAACAAGCTACCAGGGAACATGTCGTTAGCATTCATATCACGTAACAGCTTCTGCTTGTTAAGGCCTTGGGTGTATACTTTTAATACGTGTTGTCTGGTTATTTTTTATCCTTCTTGTCAGCATGAGGTCCTCACTGGGCAAATTGCCACTAGATTTAGTAGAAGGAAGTAGCTGATGGTGGGTATATTGGGAGGAGCTATAGGACAACCTGGGTAAACACAACAGGGTCATCTGAGGTTCAAACCCAAGAAACTGATGGCAAGGGTTTCTCTGTTATTCTTTCTCCTCTATTTTTCAGACACATCTGAAATTACTTTGGGGCCAACATGGGTCCCAATATCATCTTTATCCTCCTGGCTTCCGACTTTTCCTCACACACACACAAACACGCAATAAAACTTTTCCATTACAGTGATACAGTACTCTGCAGAGTCAGTAAATGATGAGTGTATCTCCATTTGATATGTTTGTGCGTGCGTGTGTTACTGAAACCAGTGCACCAGGTGAGACGCTCCTGGACAGAATCCGTGGAATTTCAAAACCCATCTCCTCCTGAGACGAGTACGAAGATGATTTGCACCCATGAAGCTCCAGCTTTATATCACTGCAAAGAAGTCTTCACTTCACTTCGCTGTCCCCCCGGAGTTAAAGTTACATGATGAATGACGGGGCAATCAGATCAACTTTCCAATGCAGCGAGACACAGCCGCCCTTGAGACAGCACCGGAGGAAGAAATGTTTCACAGCGATGCCAAAGGGGCATCCAGATAAAGACGACGCAGATACAGAGTGTGCGACTCAAAAGATAACAACCAATCGGCAACAATACATTTCTTTAAGTGATCGCTTATCTCTTGGGCTTGAATCGATCTTCAAAACCTCATTATCCTGAGAGGAATATGAAGATGTGAGAGGAGGGGGGTCTAGGGGTTTGCTTTGGGGTGATGGGGTTAGAAGGGATTGGGGTGTCACTGCTCTGCTGAGCCTTCATTGAGCACTTGATAAATGCTCTGTAACCAATGGAGATAGAGTGCCCCCATAGCCAGGGCGAACATACAATCTTCTCAGCAGATTAACTCCCATTGATTTATAGAGATTTACCTCAGGGAAGAAAACAGCTGGCAAAAGGACAAATACCAGAACTGGCAAGACATAAATTCAACATAAGAAAAGCCAGCTTATTTGTTTAAAAAGATTATGCTTTTTGTCGCTGCTTGTATCCATGATCTTTGTAGCTGTAAAGCAGATGTAGGATAGAATTACTTAATAGGTGGTATTAAAAGCAGCAGGGCTATGGGACAGAAAGTCATGCATTTAATGACACTTTATTCCATGCATCGTGTTATAATTATTCCTGGCTGAACCTATTTTTCTGCTCAACATTAAAAAGGCAAACAGTTGTGCATTTATACAACTGCAGCCAAATTTACCCTCATTTGTTTCTGTCTACTTGATGGATTTAAATTCGATCTGCATTCTGCTTTTATCTCTTTGCGCCTTGGAAAAATGTCAGACTCTATAATTAGCACTTTGTTACTTTGCTAACTTTGTTTGTCTATTGCTTGTCAGTGATGCATTGTGGGTTTCTAAGAGCATTTTTCACTGAAAATATCTGCAGGTTTCGCAAAGTTTATTAGGCACAAAACCATATCGATAAAAATAAAGAACTGTTTGGTTTTATTGCCACTTTAATTACTTATTTAAAAATTTTAGCAACCATCTAGTTTTTTCATCACATGGTAACTCGGGTTGTCTCGTGAACTGAAAAATAATAGAAACTCATTTAATTAAAGGTTTTAATTATCTAAATGTTCTAAATCTAAGTAAATTTTCCTTATAATCGTATTAAATACAAAAGTTTTTTTACAGTTTAGAAAATAGCAAGATGTTAAATCTTGTTACCAAATTTATCAAGAGCTGCTACAGATGACAAACACATTAAAAACAAATTTTCCCAGAATTTTGGTTACTTTTCAAATGTTGCCTGGGGGTGAATATTTCTTCTCTGTTGGTTAGGTTTTGTGAAAATGATATCCATATCTATGAAAAATATCCCTATATTAAATGGAACTATTTATTTATAGCTAGTACATCCCTCACAATCCATCAGGTGCATTTGCTAAGGATTAAATGCAGACATGGGAGTCTTAGCAAATATGAAACATTGCTTTCTTACAGCTTAGAATAAAACATGAAGAATCTGTAGAAGTGTGTAGTATTTTGATACTGAAAAACATATATTTCTCTTAAAACACGTGATTTGCTCTTAATAAATGGTTGTCAGGTCTGCAGTTTTGGGCTACTTTTAAAATTTTGCTACTGGGTGAATTTGTCTTTGGGTTTCATGAAAATTTCAAAAAATCATATCAATATCTATGAAAAAATATCCCTGTGTTGAATGGAAATATTTAATTATCTGACAGCTTTAGGGGTTTTCATTGGCCATTTGGTTAGGTTTTGACCCCAAAACCTGGCAACCTAGGCTTAATGAATCGATGTTATAGAAGCTTTCTAGGTTGTATGAACTTGGCACATTTCTCATTAATGTGTCATAGTAATTTTACACACTTCACCTCCATCACAGAGATTTAGGGAAATGAGGAAAGCACGACTCGGGGACATTTTCATCCTCACACACTGACTTGTTACCACATTAAGGAGAAATACAGCCGGTACATAAGCTGTCATTTTTCTTTATAAATGTTTAAATAAAGATGATCCATTTGAGTTTAGATGTGGTGAACTGATATATTGTTTATATGACAAATATTGATCAGCGTGGCTTTAACTGGTACCAGTGGTTATGCTGTTATATAGAGACCACACGTTCCAATAGACTTTATTCTGATCACGTGTGAAACGGCCTTCCTGCCAAGTACTCATTTCACAAATTTATCTGGGGCATTAATAAACCTGCCAGCAGTTAGAAGTCTCTGAGAAGGCTGAATAATTCAGGCTCAGATAGGAAGCTATTAAGTATAGATTATCTGAGAAGTTGAAATCAGGAGAGAGGAGTCAAAAGGTAGCTCTTGAGAAAGAAACTTTAAGGGAATCGCTTGGAAAGAATGTAGTTTTGTTTTGTCAAGCCAAATGAGCTCCCTTTTCTCTTTCCCATAACTGCTTCTCTTCTACCACTCACTATTAACACCCCTCCATTAAAGTGAAATATCAGATGCTCCCATGACATCAGCTTCCTGTTTTGGCCAAAAAGCCTGAATCTTTGCCACAAAACGTCCACTCAGCAAATGCTTTATTTTTGCAGGCTTATTCAGACAAAAAGCATAAAAGTTAACTGCACAGGCTTAATACTGGCCCTTTAGTTACTTAGTATCATATCAATACTAAAATTTGCAGTATTGCTCAGCACTAGTGTCCAGCATGGTGCTTCTGTTTTCCCAAGCAAAGCTTCAGACATGTTTGGGCAAGTCCAGTCATGTCACATCAGGGGACGTCCACTGAGTCACCTCACGGCACACAAGCAACATCATGAATGATGAAGTCAGGTTGCATTAATGTTACATTGTGCACAGTGTTAGAATGAATTAGTCTGAACACCTGCACATGCACATTAGAGAAAATTCATCTCATTCATCTCATCTCATTAAGTCACATATATATATATATATATATATATATATATATATATATATATATATATATATATAACACAACTGCAAATGTTACATACATATATAACACAACTGCAAATGTCACATACATTTAACAAGTGCTCCAAAAAATCTGCAACATAATCAAGAATCACAGCAACTCAAAATACAAGTGGCACAGACCTCACATCACCTAGCTTTGTTTAGTGGGGTTGTACGGGGCGGCAAAGTGGGTGTGATTCATCACCGAGGATTGCTCATCTCTTGCTGCATCACTTGGGACTCACAAATCTGTCATACTGTGTTATTGAAATCTTACAGGACTACAGACAGTAAAAATACCAGACAGTAAAGCAGAAAGTTAGAATACACTGCGCAAATACACAATAGAAAAGAACTAGTGTGTATCTATCCACTAAAGTAATGGGCCACGTGCACATTACAGACTGTTTAAGGGGAGCTGCCATGAAGCTCCCAGTCTACAGTTTTTTTGGCACTTTGTGGCTGAATTGCTGTGTTTCCTAAGCATTTCCACTTTCCAATTATAGCACTTAGATTTGATGGTGGTTCTATCTCAAGGATAGAAGGACCCACTCTTTCGTAAATCTTTGTAAACCAGACTGTACGACTATGTGCTTTCTTTTAGACACCTTTGGCGCTAGGAGTAGACAAAAATTATTTCCTTCATTTTCTTGGTTTAAGAAAATGAGCATTAAGTAACAAAGTCATTTGGGTACTTGCAGCAATTTGTTTCAGCTTCTATGATCAGACCAATAATTTCTGGATCATCAGCAAATTTAATATTAAAAACATCACATGAGTTAGATCAGCATTCATTAGTGTAATGAGTAAATAAAACCAGAGGGGTAAGACTCCCCTGTGGAGCTCCGGTGCTGGTAATAATAGTAAATGGCACTGCAGCATTTACTCTAACACACTAACACGTATCAGCTTAAACAGTATTACAGTTTTTTACAGTCGCTAACAAGCGCCTACCCATACTTCAGATACTTTTTCTAAACTCTTAACACAGACCCACACCTACAAAACACAATTGGCCAAATGGATAATATCCTTCCCAAAAATACACTTTGTTAAATATATACTAACTCCTCATTTCAAAATTAGAACACATCTTTCTCTGCACACACTAACTGTACAAAAACACTATAAATCTGACTCAAAATGAAATTAGTCTGTCAAAGAATAACACTTGTTTTCACTTCACAAGGTACATGCAGTCAATCAAAGTACACCAGGTTTCAAAATACTGGCTATTATTGACATTACAAAAACTGCATAGACTTTTATGTTTCAGTTTCACAGGTATTTGCATGCGAAACATGCAATCCACCATATTGACACCAGAAATGTCTTGGTTGGTAACTGTATGTCCACATGTACAGTAATGTTCACATTCAAAAGCATTCCAGTAAAAAGCAAACAAGTTTTTGTTCCTTTACTGTTTACCACAGGAGGTACAGTAGAAACACGGTATGATAGGACAGAGAAAGTTTTACAGTATTGCTTACAGTGAACAAAATATCCATGAAACACACAAGAGCATTCTGAACAAAAAAACAACAGCAAAAAGCCAAGATAAAAAGGGGGGGAGGGGGGCTAAAAAAAGGCAAAAAAGTTGCATCTAATCTCTGCGATCTTCAGGGTTAGGCCACATGTTTTCATCAACATCACATCTGATGTCAGCCAAGTCGATGCACCTGGGATAAAACCGCCTGGTATGTCGGATCCACCCTTGGCAATCGTCAACTGTGATGTCCCTGGAGCCAGCATCCATGGCTTCAAGGAGGGACATCTGGTCATGTGGCTGATGGTCATAAACCTTCCACCGCCATGCAGAAAAGAACTCCTCTATGGGGTTGAGGAAAGGTGAATAGGGTGGAAGGAAGAGACTCACCAGTCTTGGGTGGACTTCAAACCATGTTGTTATTGCTTGCGAGTGATGGAAAGCCACATTGTCCCAGGTAATTACAAAGGTCCTCATGTTTTCACCCTCCTGACCCTGCTCTGGAACCAGGCGCTGGTGGAGATCATTGAGAAAGGCAAGCAAGCGCTCTGTATTATAGGGTCCAACCTGACATTTGTGAAGGAGTAATCCTGCATTTGCAATTGCTGCACACATGGTAATGTTTGCCCCTCTCTGTCCTGGCACATCAACTGTGGCCCTTTTTCCAATTACATTCTGTCCACGTCGACGCCTTTTGGCCAGATTGAATCCTGCCTCATCGATGTATATGAATTCATGAGGGGCCTGGTTGGCCTCCAATTCCATAACTCTCTGAAACAAAGTTTATGTAAGTCATGTTAGTACTGTATACCATACTGTACTGTAACCTAGTATTGTGTAGGTTACCTACTTGCAAAGTGCAAAGCTTATAGAACTGGACATTGGATTGAATATACACTGTACCTGGACATATTGTCGTCGTAGCTCCTTGACCCTCTCACTGTTCCTCTCAAAGGGAACAGTGTAGAGCTGCTTCATCCGCACTCTATGTTTGGACAATGTCCGCGAAATGGTTGTGAGGCTGATTCTATCGATATTGTCGAATATCTCATGGTCCGCCACAATTCTGGTTTGTATTTCACGCAGTTTTATTGCATTATTTGCAGTAACCATTTCCACAATGGCAAGCTCCTGATCATTACTGAGGAGCTTTCCTCTTCCCCCAGAGGGTGGAAGACGTTGCATTCTTTAGAAAGACAGACAATTCAACATATGCATTACTGTATGACCATATTGACATGTCAAGTGAGAATAGGAACAATCCATGTAAAATGCAATACTTACCTGTTGGTTTGTTGAAAGGTGCGTATAATGGAGGCAACCGTTGACCGCCTCAAATTGGGCTGCACTCTTTCACCAGCCTCTCTTAGTGAAAGACCATGGTTGATTACATGGTCAATGATAGTGGCACGGATTTCATCACTGACTACTGTTCTTGCAGCCCTTGGAATGCCACCACCACGCATTCTTACACCTCTACCTTGCCCTCTCCTTGGGCCTGCTCTTCTCTCTGGGCCCCTTGCTCTTACTCCTCCTCGACCAGACATTACAGTGTTTGTCTTTTTTTTGTTTCCAAAAACATCACTCCTCAAGGTCTTGCCTTATAAACCCCACTGAGTCTAAGCCAGAATGGAAGAAGCTGTGGTTGGCCCAATTTACCCAACATAAATCAGCTGTGTGTCAATTATTCAATTGTTTGTTTGTTTACAGCTGAGATATATTTTTGATATTGATATTGTTTTTGTACTGATATCATTGCAGGGGCAGAGGTTTTTATACTGTATCTACGGTTTGGAATATTGTTTTTGCTATTGTGGGATGTTGTGTGTTAACATTCGTAGATACTACAAGAACAGTCCATAGTTTTGTTGGGAGGTATAACTTGTCTGTTAAGAAAATGTAAGCATTGTGGAAATGTGTTCACTGACTGCATATTGGGTGAACACGACATGAAATGTGTGAATGGTATGGCCACAACAGACCGATCCTGTGCTAATTGTGTTTAGAGTTTTGTAAATGTGACAACTGTTTGGACAAACGCTTGTTAGCGACTGTAAAAAACTGTAAATGCAGATGTAAAATCCATAAACATGGCGTGTATATACATGAATGAGTGGGAGTTTTTAAGAACTCAGCATAATTTCACACCACATTTTCGTCATTTCAAGTCGTCCTGTGCAATGTCAGTTTTTTCACGCTAAAATACATTAAGCTCCAGATGTTTTAAAACATCAGCCAAACACACAGTGAGGGGAAAAAACACCTAAAATATAGATAGAGTCAGTTGCCTTTTGGGAAAGGCTTTTTTACAGCATGCATGCCCAGTAACAGCCTGTGTTATGATCCTCGGACTCAGATCAGACGTCTAAAGGGACCAATAAGACCTCAATATTTGCTCAATTGCAGCTCATACAGTAGTTTCCTCCTGTGAATGCAGCCTTGTATGAGATGCAGCTGGAGCTGACTTTAGGTGTGCCTCTCTTGGCCTTGTGTGTAATAATGTTACACAGCTGCCGCTTGACAGATGTGTACCTCTCTTAGTCTGACTCACATGCATACAGATGTGCACTGAGAGAAAAAGAGCAAAGTTTTGCACCCCTCCTCTCCCCCGATTATCCTTCCACACCTTGTTGATGGGACCGGAACTTTCCTGGGTTTCGTCGGGGTGGGCCCTGCTTGACTCATGGGGCTGAATGAGAGGGGTCACGACCTGTGCCGTGAACTGCTTCCTGTTTCTGTTGAAGGGGTCTTCCGAGACCTGCAGTGATCACAGAAGAGGCTGAAGGGTAGTTGGAGTGCATCCGGTTTGAGGTGATGCTGCCGCAGTAAAAAACATACATCAATGGAGCAGTAGCTGGAACAGGGGAGAAGGGAGAGTGAAATGATGTTATTTACTGCTGCGAAGGCTACAGGGAGTCATACATATGCTCATTCATACTAAGAACAATGTGGAAGAGGGGAGATAGTGTTAGACTTCTGGGCTCTGGGTAACTTGATGAGGTAAGTTTTTCCACATTGCTGCTGACCAATAAATATCAATTTTACCTTTGTAATAAGTTGCAAACACTGCTGTTCCTCAAGTGGCCACTTGAGGCAGGCTCCAAAATCAATAAATATAAATATAGTCCCACATTAAAATCTCCAGCTCTACAGCAGAAATAACTGTATTTACAGCCCTACTGAAAACAGTTTGGTGATTTATAGCTAATTCCTGCCAGTGTGGTAACTGTATCAGGGTGGATTTTTAATATAATTTACCCATTTAAATTGACTTGAGGCTCAAAGTTGAGCAGTATTATGGCGTGCTCTCACCAGAGTTATTATAGTTTTGTATTTTTTAATTAGTTTTATTTCATTTTGACTTTTTGTTTTTAAGTCATTGTATAGTTTTGGTTGTTTTCCAGAGCAGATTTGCACATTTGAGTTTAGTTTTTATTGTATGAAAATGTATAGTTTTATTTTTAGTCTTTAACAGCTTCAGTGTTGGTTGTAGTCTTTTTAATTCTGGTCAACTCAAGTCAAGTGGCTTTTATTGTCATTTCAATCCTGTACAGTGAAATGAGACACCGCTCCTCTGAGACCCTAGTGCTACATATGACATGTAATAGTAAATCAACACAGGACTTCATAAAGTGCAACGTGCATTATTATTATTGTATGGAGTGCATTTGTCAGGTAAGATTTAGGAAAATCAGCAGTTGACTTAAAATCTTACTAAACATGTTCACCAGCACTTCATCAGGTAGGTTGTGATCAAAAGAGTCTAGTTTTTCCTTTTACTTTAGTTTTAGTTAGCTAGCTATGCATAACAAAGAGGTGCCCTGATGCATATTCACATTAAAATATGTTCTGTTGGGAATCTGTATTCTCCTATAAACTTTGGCTCCTCTTCACAACACCTACAATTAACACTGGAGAACAATTGTCAGAGAAAGGTGAGCAAGATCTGACAAATGATATGGACTGCTGTGCCATTTGAGTAGAATGATCTCGTTGTAATGTTAAGGAAACCAGTTTGGCATGATGAGAGCTCTGTGACATGGTGCCCTACACTCCTGGAACAGCCATCAGAACATGGGTACACTGTGCTCAGTAAGAGAGGTACAGGCTCAGCAACAAATTAATCAGGTAGTCTGTGGTGTTTAACAATGCTCGGTTCGGTACCTAGAGGTGTAAGGTGTACCAATCACTATCCCCTACACAATTACACCACCAGCAGCTTGAACTGTTGATACAGGACAGGATGGTTCTATGCGTTCATGCTGTTTACGTCAAAGTTTGACCCTAACATCCGAATGTTGCTGCAAAAACTGACACTCACCACACCAGGTTACATTTTTTCAGTGTTCTGTCAGGTTTTGGTGAGCCAGTGTGAGCTGTTTTCCTCAGTTTCCTGTTCTGATCTAACAGATGGAGCCCCGGTGTCGTCCTCTGCTGCTAAGCCTGATTCGGCAAGTTCGATGCCCTTCTACACACCTTTGTAATGAGTGGCTACTTGATGTACTGTTGCCTTCCTATCAGCAAATCAACAACCATGCCACATTCAAAGTCACGTACATCACATTTTATTCCCATCCTGATTCTCAGTTTGACCATGTCTAAATGCCTAAATGTATTAAATTGCTGCCATGTGAATGGCTGATTAGATGTCTGGATTAACGAGCAGCTGAGCAGGTGTACCTAATAAAGTGGTCCGTGAATGTAGGTTTATTCTTTGAATAAAACATGACTCCAAACAAAAGTATTTTCATCAGGTGTGTCTCCACTGTGGTGAATTCCTCTCACAGTGAAGTGACATCGTTACATAGAAGAGGCCAAAAGTTACATGAAAAAACAGTTTTTATTATCACATTTACAGCTCAGAAAATCAATGTTAGTGTAGAAGTTTTATTAATATCATTAAGTGAATGATAGGACTGTAATTACACTGTAATTACACTCTTTTTTTTTTATATAAAGTACACATAAGCTTTATCTCCTAGCTAACAGACCCAGCTGTCCTATGCAATTTTATTTCTTTTCTTTTCTGGCCCCCTTATACTCCACCGACAACTGTCACACACTGATTTAGGATTATTTTTAAATCAGGAGCTGTCGAGGGTTGATGGGACGAGGATGGGATTTCTGTATCCCTGGAGGCCTTGTAAATCTGGACAGTTTACTACGGAGAGGGGGAGGAAATAGCCTCGCTCTCTCCTCGTACAAGCCCGTCAGTAATCCCACCACTTCCTCCTCTTCGCGGGAGGAGGCTCACGCCGTAATGCATTTTCTGTAACTAACAGCCGTTGTTTCCCGATTGTCACGCTCCCATCCCTTTCACTTGGAATGTGCGTGTATACTTGTGTGTGTAGCAGTAGGATAGGGTGTTAGGGTTTAGAGTTGGAGAAACGTAGAAAAGAAAAGAGAACGACTGCAGCGGAAGGTCTGGAAATGCAGTTAATATCAACACCAGACTCCTCCGTTAGAACCTCTTCCTCCTCCACACGGGCCTTTGCCCCATGACTGAGCCCTGCCAGCCGGGCGGGGTGCTGCAAATGTGGGCCTCCTGCTTCCGTCACGCTTGCCCCCTCTCTCTCTCTCTCTCTGTCTCAAAACACGAACACATGGGTGTCAAGTCCTCTCGTGCTGGCAGTGTCGAGCCCCTTTCAACAGCCTTTACTCCATTTAATTAGCCATGTCCCTTCATTTCTACACCGAGCACCCATTGCAGGCTGAAACACACACACACTCAGCACAGGATGGCACACTGAGCGCTTTTGGCAGCAGTCAAAGGGCAATCAATTCACAGTCATCTGTCTCAGTAACAATCTTCACAACCCTTCCTCACAGGTCTGAGTCAAGTAGCCCATGTGCTCCACAGCATTTAGAACCTGACTAGCAGCTCAAGTCCCTCACAGGAGAGCAACAGGTTTTGGGGAGCCGTGCCAGCATTAAGTGATGAGAGCATTGACTATAAAACTCACCTGCCTCTCTAATGCTGGTTTTAGCAGGACAGGCACCACTGCAGGAGAAAATAATCCATCATTTTGGAGCATCTTATAAGTCAAGCGGTTTGAGAGGGAGCTAGACCTCTTCTGGGCCCTGGTTTCAGTAAAGATCACCCATGAAGGGAGACTTTGGTCAGCCATAGGTCTTTTTAGACCACATCAGGACAGGGCTGTTTAATGGTTTAAGCAGAGCACCATTTGGGAGAACGTGGTTTAAAAATAAGGTTGAAACATCAACTTCCTCAAGAAGACAGCATCATAAATGGAGAGATTTTTTATTTCTTGGTGATTAGTCATTCATTAAGTTTTTTGCCTCTTTTTTTTTTTGGCTTATGTTATAATAGATTTTTTTTAACTTGGACTTTCTAATAAAGGAACATTTTTGCAGTGCTAGAAAAGACATTGAGACACCTAGTTCAAAAGTCATAAATGACTTTGATCGCATTGGCACAGCTGGTGATTCAACGCTGAAATGTTTAATGGGTTATATCAGCTGATATATGATAGTGATGTTCATTGAGAGATCCTTTCCCCCCCTCGTGTTCACTTCCCTCCATGCACGGAGTCATTTATTAGTCTCCTGTGCGTCTGACTGTGTGACTGGTGAGCTGCGGGTGGGATTGGGAAGAGAGACATGAGCGATAAAGGAGTAACTGGAAGCTGGTGAGTGAGCGGGTGAAGGTCAGATCTCCAAGTCAAATTGGCTGCTACTCAGTGGTGACAGAATCCATGGTCACATGACTTACGGGTAATAATTAGCTTGCTGCTTAAGACTGTTTGTGCTGACAGGAAGTGAACGAGTTGGTGAACAAATCTGAAAGAACTGTTTAGATTAAACTCTTTTCGCTGGGCCCCCCTTTGTTTTACAGAAAACAAACATGTTTTGCTCAATTGCGGTTTATTTCACACCATAAACATTTAGTAAACAATTAAGCAAATACAAGTAATCTGCAGGTAGTAATAAAATAAACTACTTACTCTTTTACACTACGTCCGCACCTACACGGGTATTTTTGAAAACGCAGCTGTGTCGTCCACACGTAAACAGCGTTTCGAATCACCAAAAACAGAGATTTTTAAAACTCATTTTTTGCGTTTAGGTGTGGACAAGGAATACAGAGTTCCTCATGCAATGTTAAAGGTATGTGCCTTTTTTCACGTCAGCTGTGCACCACGTTATTGCTTACCTGAGAAGAATTGCAGAATGGCAGATAAACAGTATTTTGTCTCTATCTTCAGGTTTTACACTCTTACATATAAACACGCAGTTACTGTCCCTCTATTTAGAAAGGCAGAGGTTCACGGTTTAATTCTTTTACACGTAGTTGTTTTTTTCCTGTGTAATAATATTCAACATTGCTAGCAATATTTTTTTTTTTTTAAATGCCTCTCTGTGCAAAATGGGTTTAAAAACATAAACAACTGTCTGTCCGTGATTTAGACAGGGGGAACAAATCGTGGCAGGATCAGCCTGATGTTATTTGTATCCCACTGCAACTTTACTGTATAAAGAGCTAACATCTCCAAAATGTCAGGAGTAGTTAGTCATTACAACAAGTGTTTGTGAACTAAAAATCAAGAATGTGGGATACTGTTTGTCTGTGATTTGAAGAGCCCAGCCCGTGCTCCCGACGAAGGAAAGACCAGTTCTGCAGGGCAGACCTACCTTGGCACTTGTGCAGGTGAAACCAAAGGGAAGATATGCTTCACCATATTTTCTGGTCTTTGGCTTAGAATGAAGTTGGTTTGGAAACATATTCAGCTATGCTTCATCTCCTGCTTTGCGTTTGTGTGGGCGCCCCGTGCTAGCAGTGTCCAAGCGTTGTTTTGTTTTTTCTCTTTTCATGCCGCGCCCCCCCTGCAATGGCTCTGCGCCCCCCCAGGGGACAGGCCCCACACTTTGGGAAGGTCTGGATTCAAGGAATCATACAAACTTTATTCAGCATCACCATCATACACGGGGGGGGGGGGGGGGGGGGGATGCTGCAGGACGAGGGCTTATCATCGTCTTAATAACAGAATCTAGCATGACTCAAAAATACAGCTTTTGCTATAAGTTATTGGTCTCATTTAAGGTGACGACATACACTTTTGTCAACTGCAAAACTTTACAATGAAACATTGGTGCAATCATTGTTTTGAATTGAATCTGGCTGTCATGCAGTAATGATAAAAATGAAAAAATAACTTCAAAATAAAGGTTGAACCGATGCTAGTTTGAGATTGTTCTTGAACACTGAAAGACTGATGTTTTCAGTTCGTTCATTTCAGTCTTTTAAACTAAATGGTGTATGACTTTACTGTTTACCGGTATATTTTGTTCCTGCAACGTCGATGTGGAGCACCCCTGATGTCGTACAATGAAACTGTAGTACTGTCTGCCAAAGCAAGACAACCAGAACACTATAAATAAATACTATATATACTGAATAAAACATACACAGTATGTGCAGAAATATATGCTCACAAGTTACTAATTAGAATAAGAGAGCCTTTTTCAGCTTTGGTTTTCAGAAGAGAATTTTTTATAGCTCACCTTTTTGAATTTTAATGAAGCTAAAAAAGATCTTTATAGCTCCACAGTCGCCTTGATTGACAGGGTGATGCCATCACATAAGACGTTGCAGCTGTTGCTTTGCTGACTGGAATTACTGAATCGTACCTCTTGACCATATTTATGTATTGAGGTAGTAAAATGTTTAGTGTTTGATGTTATTTGTTACTATCTTTTCCTTTATGCATGACAGTGAGATGCATTGCTGTTTGCTGCTAGTGCAATGCCTGTAAGCAAAGTTTTGTACAACACAGTTTGCAGATGGCCTCTAAATGCATCAAATGTAGGTAGCCATAAAGTTACTGTTCTGATAAGAAGACAGCTATAAGTGAAACACTCCTCAAACATCTGTATGTTCAAAGTGTGTGCAGAATTGGCTATACTTGATGATACAGGTCATAGGTCATTACATAATAGTTTTGAACACTGCAGTAAAAACAGCCCAGACACCCCAAAGAAAGCTTATCAACTAACTCAGCTCCTGCAATTATGTGTGATTACTAAACACGCTGTTTAACAAACACTTTTCCTTGTGCACCGCGATGAGTCATTCATCTCAAAAAGAATACACGGGTGACAATATAAAGCAAACATTTCCATCTCCACTCAGGAAAGTTTCTCTCATTTTCCTTTAATCATGACTCTAAAAGAAACAACAACAAATGCGGGGAGAATAAAAAGATAACCTCAATACTTCAAAGCTGTCTGCAATCCCATCTCCTCATAATCTCCTCACCAGTTTTGCCCAAGAGGTGATGGTTTTCAGTGTGTTTTCACTAAAATAGATCCAGGCTGACACCTGAGGAGGGGGGATCACTGCAAGTCCTCTGCAGGTTGTCGCAGGGCATCAGAGTGCCGCAGTCAGGGCTGAAGGGTAAAGGTTGAATGGTGTGAGAGGTAGCCTGTGACCCCCTGATTTGGCTCGGGTCTAACGGTCAAGCTCTCGGGGGGGAAACCCCTGCATGACCCAGCTCACCCTGTGTGCAGTGCCGCAGTGCCACCGACACACTGCCTGCACAAACACGAAGGAAGTAAAAGAGACAGAAGGCGTAAAGAGGTGAGGCAGATTTTGATGGGAGACAAAGGTTCGGCCGTGCGGGCCTACTGGGACTAATTCCGCTTTAGTTCAAGTCTAGGTTAAATGCGTTGGGAATGAGTCAATGCTGGCTGCAGAAAGTGTGACTAACAGAGCGGGTCAGTAACAGGGAGCCCTTTTCTGGCTCCTTTCTGACCAAAAAGAGGCTGAGGGGAGAAACAGATGAGATGAATCCATCATCGGCTCCATATTCTCACTCAGTCCTTAACGGTAACAAAGTGTACTTTGAGGGGATAGGCGAGTGGGGGAGCTGAGTGGAGCGTGGGATTGTGGAATAAACAAGAGATTTTAAAGATGTCATCCAGATTTATGGCAGACCTCTGAAATGGTAATTTTGAACATTTAGGTGGCTGCTCATTTGGGATAATTGTGCTTTTCCACAGGCATTTAAAAATGCATTACACAAAGTGAACCGATATACTCAGAAACGCTTTGCACACACCAAGTGCTTTTACTTGCGCTTGCAAAACTAACACTATTAACAGACAAATACTTAGCGGTGTTTCCACTCCAGCAAAGATCTTTTATAGAACTAGCAGGCAAATGACCCCAGGCACGATCTCATGTGCATGAAACCCTTGTTTGGTGTGTCAGTTACAACAAAATCACTAAAGTAACAGAGACAAATGTAACAAGCCGCCTCATGCATACAGATAAAAACACTCTTTTGTTATAGGTGGAGGAGTTTTAACACACAGAAGGACCCAGTAGAACCTGAATTGTTATTGGTCAAGCAGGCTAAACTATAAGCCTAAAGGATATGTTAGCTTTCTGTCAACAGTCACGTGGCTGCTACAGTTTATGAAGGCCCAGCTTGTGTCACAATCAGCTTGTCAGCTCACGGTTAGTGCAGCGTTCCAAAGAGATGTTCGTGTGCCCTCACTGTGAAACACTACACTACGATGCAAACACCCTTCCAGTGGACTACAAGCTGAAAAACATATAGCAGTAACAACTAGTCATCCATTCTATTTGCAGCTTTCAGCAAGTCGGTCCTTTCTGAGGGTTTGCAGACACATGATCACTAACCATGTGACATTAACTTGTCCTTCATTTTCGACATAAGACGATCTCTGTGACAATCTAGGATCAAGTGAATGTAGTGAAATCGTAAAAGCTTTTTCTTCAAAGTCAAAGTTTCCCTTTAAACATGTTGGTTGCATTGCTGAGGCACAGTTTCCCTAGCAACCGGTGGTTGTGTCACTTCCAGTGGACGTCTTGAGTAATGTGTGGATGACATATTTCCCTCTTTAAAAAAAGAGAACAAGAGATGACGTTTTATCAAACTCACGTTTCATATTTTATGAAATCGTAAAGTATTAGGAGTATGGCCATGGATTGGTGGTGGATACATATTTTTAGTTGGTTCTATAGTGTAGTGGTAATCACATCTGCTTTACACGCAGAAGGTCCTGGGTTCGATCCCCAGTGGAGCCAATGACAATTTTCATAAGTCATACTAAACTATAACCAAAAAGGATTTGCTTACTTTCCTGTCGAAGGTGCTGTAGTTTCTGAATCCCAAGTGTGAAAAGTCCAACTTATACTTGTATGTGGTGATCCACTACAAGATGCTATCCTACAGCTGTCTTCCTCTATGGAGAAATGTATAACATATATAAGAGACAACACTATTAAGGAGGTTGGCTGATTTAAATATTTGAAGAATGTTTTTGGTTGCAGGACGAGTTTCTATTGACTGATCCAAGACAGTGTTGCTAAACGTCTTTAGGGGAAACTGCATGTATAAAGTATATGCACACAGCACATCTGTTTAGTGCTGCAAGAAGTGAACTTGGTATGTGTTGTTGGCGTGTTCTGATTTTGCAGAAAGGCAAGAAGCAGATGCAATCATCACCACTTCCTTTAAAAGAAGGGAAAAGATGCAGGTTAGCCACTGTTTAAATAGAATATTAAAACACAATATGACAATATGCTCTCTCTCAATATTTTATGTATGTTGACAGTTTCTTGCATCTTTCTACACTCTGCTTAGACTGCTTTGCCTGAAGAATTGTAAAATATTATTATTTCTATAGTTGTTCTATAAATATTTACTATTACTGGTCAATGACAAATGGCAGTGGATTTTTTTAAGTGTTTTCCTTTAGTGAAAGTAGCATTACATGTCTATGTAAATGTCCTTAGGATGTACTCCAGTACATTTAACTTAAAGTGTTAAAGGTAAACATACTTAGTGTTCAATTGCTTAATATTAATGTAGATGTTTAAGGATAGTCTTATTTTAAATGTTTTATAGAATTTATTTTATCTACAGTATGAATTGCTGTAGTGAAACTGTAAAATGTGTGTCTAGCTCATTTCCTTCTTAATTAAAGGGGGGAAATGCCCTGATTCTGCTGGAGGTTTCTTCCTGTTAATAGGGAGTTTTATCTTCCCACTGTCAACAAGTGCTTGCTCATTGTTCAACAAATTGTTGGGGTTTTCTCACTATTATTAAAATGGCAAAAGCTTAGATGCTAAAAACAGGAACCGATTGGTGGTGGCCATCTTTTTATACAGTTTATGGTGCTGGCTAAGGGTGCAGACACAGAGATGGGCAGTTATAGCAAACAGCTGGTTAGCTTTGCTTATCATAAAGACTGTAAACAAGAGGACGTAGGAATCTACTGGAATTTAAAAAAAAAATCACAAATTAAGACCTCTGAATGTCATTTATTTAAATGGATGTCAAAACAACAAAATGCAAATCACTTAAATTGACATTTTTTTTACAGAAGCACAAACTATGAAATAATAAAATCTACAGGATCTATCAGGGAAGCTGGGTGACTAACTCAGCGACCATCAAAACTGGTAAACCAAAAACTGCTAATTGTTTTTTGTTTTTGCACTCTTTGAGTCACAAAGGAATAAATGGGAGTTCTTTAAAAGTTTTACGCAGCATAAAAGAAATAAAACTCAAAGCAAAAAAACAGAGAAGTTTATAGCAGAATTTAAGCTGTGGTGTTACTGAATCTTTGCCTTTACATGCACCCAAACAGAGATCGGCTCCCCTCAAGGACAATGCAGCAGATAAGCACCTAGCCCCTCATTAACACTCTCAGCCCAAACAGCAGTGTGTTGCCTGGCTGGACAGCATTTCATCTAAAATGAAGCCAACATTTGTTGCTGCCTGCCACAGTCCCTGATCTTCAGCCTCTGGAACCCTCAAACAATTGTTTATTCATTTCAGGGAAGAAGACTGGACAAGGATGTGACTGCTACAGGAAGAGAAAGGAGAGCAGTGGACGAACATCCTTCACTTTTGTTTTCCATCTTTTGGCTTGCTGTTTTGTTTTTGTTTTGTTTTGTTTTTTGCATTTCCAGAAAAAATGCCAAAAACTAGGCTTGAAGCCGATTTTCTAAGCATACATTTGGGTGCATTCATATGCTTCCATGTGTTAATTGCACTGTGTGTGTGTCTGTTCATAAAAGGCGTCACGAGGAGAGGAGGGCATAAAGTGCAAGTGATGACAAAATGCATCCTGGCCTAACACCTCAGTGTTGGTGTGATTTGGAGACCTAGCGAGGCAGAGGTGTTAACAGAGGAAAAGCAGGTGGTAGGCTCCACTGTGTGTGTGTGTGTGTGTGTGTGTGTCTGTGTGCGTCAGTGCTGGGCCATGAAGGAAGAAACCCCACACGCTCAATTACACAATTTAAAAGATTCATAAAACACTGTTGTGCAAAAATATTTCAGACGCCTGTTGTGTTCTGGATCGAATTTACTTAATTTACCATCACAGTCCTTCAGTTTTTAAATAACCGCAGAATCAGATTCACAGCAGTGTAACTGAATCAAAGCAAGAGCTTGTTAAAAAGAGGGAAAACAAACCAATACAGCTGCCAACATAGTGCACATTTGCTTTATGTGATACTTTGTGCGCTAAAAATTACAATAAAGTTCACACTGTAGGAAAATTCAATTCCTTTTCTTAATTTTCTGGAACCATGCATGGATTACTTGCCTTTACACGCACCTCTACTAAAACCATTATATACCATTTTTAAATAGATAACCGTGCACAACAAAGTCATTAGCAATCCTAAACCTTTATGAAAGGTTTGGATTCTGCACGGCTAAGCGTAGACCATATAAAAAGCCAAAGCACAATACAATAAACTCACTATGTAGAAAGCTAGTCGTCACTTGATTTATGATTTGTTGTTGTGTTCATTTTGTAAGCATTCGTCCAATTTAAAGTGAAATATGTAATGAAGCTGGGCATGTTTGACAGTCTATAAAGCTCATAATACAACTCTGTTTTTCACAAGTACATAAAGCATTAGTAAATGATTTATTCCACTTTAGTAAAGCCATTTTTGACAGATTGAAGCGTATTAATACAACAAATATATATATATATATATATATATATATATATATATATAGCCAGCAAAGAAAGCATATATTTCTTGTCAATTGTCCCACTGGGGAGTGAACCCAGGACCTTCTGCATGAAAAGCAGATGTGATTACCACTCAATATAGAACCAGTACATAGAAATATCACCACCAAGACTTTGTATGTGAAGGCCAAAAAAAAAAGGAGAAAAACAAAAGAAAGTAGTTTGGGAGTGAATCACTAAAGGTCTGAACTTAAATCTGATTTACATGCTTTGGGGATGACCTTAAACAGTCTGTTCATGCTAGGATACTCTCAAGTATACCTGAAAGTTTTGATAGCCTTTCATTCACTTATTAAATGAAATCATCATTTAAAATCTGCTTTCTTTTTGTTTTATTTACTCAGGCTATCTTTGCCTTATATTAAAGTTGGATGATGTGAAATGTCAAAGTTCAACAAAGGACAAAAAAGAAAAACATTTTGACAGTGCTGGAAGTGAAGGATTAAAATTGAGTTTGAGAAGTAAGATGAAAGGAGTCCAGATTCAGCTTCAAGTGTTACTGAGGAGTTATTAATATTATAATTTTTTATACATCCAACAGGCCTCTGTGAGAACAGCAGATAAAATAAGCTCGGGAACCACTCTCACAACTTACTGTATGAAAAGTAGTTTATGTTATGACAGTTTACTCTTCCCTTTGCAGTCTATTTAAACAGTTATGCACGGTATACACATTATTGTGGAAAAACCAGAGATGGAGACCAATTTTGCCATTAGAGAGAGAGAAATCAGGTGCAAACATTGATCCCAGCCCAGCATTTTCCTCTTCCCACCTCTGTTCCCTACAGCTTTCTGCATTAACTGCATTAGGTTAGTCTGTGTTCTCAGGCATTTCAGAAAACAGCCATTTCCACAGGTGCAGTATGTCCCTGATGTAACATTATGGCCTTCAGAGGTGAGGTTGCAGGCAGGGGCAGAAAATAAACAGTAGTAAACAACAGTAGCAGTAGGGAGTGGGCTTCCCTGCTGTGTTGATTATTGGAGGGCTATAAACAGGCCTGATCCCCTCTGGGAGCTCTCCGAGTGGGAACGACTGTTGCTGACTGCCTACAGAGAGGCCAACAACATCTGGGCCTCAGCTCAGCTCATCATGCTCCTGTTGCTGTGCAAGACTCGGGTGTGCCTGTCCATCGGCGCTGGCGGGAAGGAATAAACACAGATAGCAGTAACAAGCAGTCAACAGAACCTGAGGAAACAATGCTGCAGTTTTATGTAAAAATACCGTCCCGGACAAAAACTGGCTACAGAGAAGCAGGCACCATGTAAATTGACTGCGCAGGGTATTCTTATCACAGTAAATAAGACTGCAAAATTACAATAAAACCACCAACCAGGATAATGAAATCTGAAATTTTGGCACACAGAGCCGGGCTTCATTGTTCAGCATTCATCAAATCAGTGTTGGGACACACTGTGGGGTCGCAATATCTCATTTCTAATAACAAACCAGCATGGGCCTGGAACAATAATCAACATTTGCATGAGTATTTACTTACACAGTAGAGACAAAAGGAGAGGGGGAAAGCAAATTTAGATTAAGAAGAAATACCGGAGCCTGACAATCAGTTTTCCAAGCAAGACAACATATGTGGCATCATGCTGGCAAAAACTGGTAATGTATAATCTTCTCTATGCATTCACTGATTGCATATTATCTGAGCTATATGATGCTTTCTGACCAGCTGAACACTCTCTCGGGGCTTTTAGTGGTAGAGGGGAGAAATGTGTTACTTTTCAATGCTTTTACCATTGGTTTAGTAGATGGTGCTATAGCACCATCTACTGGTGGAATGTTGCAATTCCAATACTACAATTGGAATGTTACAATTGTAGTATAAAAATTATAAACAAAAAGAACACAAACATCTTGGAATGCAGAAATAAAAACTGGCCCTTGGTTTTTTTTTTGTATTTTATTGTCTCCTGGTGTCTTCATGCGTCTTCTGTTTTCTTAACGTTTTGACGGCTGAAGATTACACACAAAAAATTATCTTGCATCACACATTTGGTTGTTTCGCCTAATTAATAATGCTTTGTGTTGGTATTGTACTGCTTTAAATTATCAGTAAGGCCCAAAAAGGCGTTACATAAAGGTCCAGTTAGACATTTTTACACACCAAGTTAATCAATGAGAGATTTGGAAGCATTATGCTCTTTGTTAATATTTTTTGCTTATGGCTGGTTTTCTAGGAGAGTCCTGCAGCCATTGATACTGCACACCCATATAAAGGCTCAACCATGTCCATAGAATTTTAAATAGAGATGTGATATTGAATCAGATTTAAGACCACCAAGTCATCCCAAAAGAAAAGGGAAGCATTTCCCTGTTTTTGCCATTAACATCCATATAACCTATATGAAGAGTCGCCCCCTGCTGGATATTACAATACATGCCTGTTTTAGGCACATTTTCACTCACTTTCTACAAGTTGCATCTTTTACAGTCTGTGCACGTTATCACACAGCTAATCAGTGTGACTCTCAATATTATCTGGTGTCCTTTTCTTATATCAAAACATAAACATTTCTGCTGTTTAAACAGTCTGTAACCTTTCTGAAGACCTATGTAGTGAACTTAGCACTACTAAATAGTTAAGGCCAGTGGTAAATAGCAAACGACTGGGATAAATGCAATAGTTGCAGGTAATTTCTGTGACCACATTAGCAGTAAATACTGTTGGTAGCTTCAGAGAGTTACCTAATATGAGAGCCATGGTTCAGATTGAGTAACATCACAAGTACTAGAGACTGTCAGCAAAAACAAATGCAGCTGCACATAGGTAATCGTCTGTGATATTGTTTCCCACTGATTGAATGTACTTGAGCTATTGTGAATAGAAAGTGGCTGCAGGTGCCTAGCAACCAAAACAAATCAGTGGAGCAGTTGTAAGATGACAATAACCAGGGGTGATAACCGTGGAACAGAGCAAGTCAATAAATAAAATCACAAATTTGTTTTCTTTGTTCCTCCAATTTATTATGAAAATGTACACGGGGATTAACGGTAGGACTTCTGGTAGCGAGCGCGAGCTCCAGGTCCACCGAACTTCTTGGACTCGCAGCGACGTGGATCGGCAACCAGCAGGGTCCTGTCATACTGGATCAGGATGTCCTTGATCTCCTTCTTGGAGGCCTCATCCACATCTGCAGTAAAACAAATACAGATTAGTCCAGATTAAGATTCAGAGTAATATGCAGTCTAGCCAAATGTTCTTCACTGGTTCGACTGTTTGCAGATTTCCATAACTGCAGTAACTTTTTCCTTGTGCTACGTTTCAATATTTATTATGAACTTGTTAGAACTACAGAATTTCCAGCTGTTTCATATCCACAATGCAACCCTGATCTTTCCTAGTCATCAAGAGACAGTTGTACATCAATACATACAAAAATCAGATCAATAAAAACTCATTTCTACTCTCACAGCTCCTTTATAAATGTGTGTTATGTCCAACAAAACCCATATTTAAAAAGTAGTAGTTACTGCAGAATGGACGAGTACTCAAGTATCTAAAGCAGAGAAATTTGCACACACGGGGGGAATTTTATTTTTAAAAATTTACCAGATGATAGAAGTCATCTTATTTTTGATTTCCTGCCCTGCTCATGTACTCTGTGAAGTGACTTAGAATAGATGCATATTTTTAGTGAAATAGTGTGCCACTTCTAGATTGCTTCTGAAATACCTTCCTGTGAATCTCAAAAATAGTTCATGCTGACAATGACCTGCTCTAGTGAGCACAACACAGCAGTTCTATCTCACAGCTCAGCCCACTGCTTATGATCACGCAACAATTCCAATGCAAACAATTAAATAGTCAGTCTTAGTCCAGTTTTATGCAGCATAGAGCAAACACCAATAGCTCAGCAGTAGGCTAACCTACCATAGCATTCAAAAGCCTGGAGTTGTCAAATCAGAAAAGTTCTAATGTATTTAACTGTAACCAAATTTTCTGTACTGTGTTACGGTTTACGATTTTATTAAGAAGAAATGCACCATGGGATTATCAAATACTTTCCACTTCTCACCTATGTGTAGTACTCTGGAGTGACTCTAAACATGCCTATTTACAAAAGAGTGATGTTTGTACCAAAAAAAAAAAAAAAACTTCATTACTTACACTTCTGATAGTATGCAACCAGGGACTTGGAGATGGCCTGGCGGATGGCTGAGAGAGAAGAACATGTCGATATTCAGAGCCTTTTTTCAACACTAATCATAAAACATCATGAGCAAAATTATAGAGAGGAAATACTTTGCTTACCATAGATCTGTGCGACGTGTCCACCACCCTTCACTCTGACTCTGATGTCCACTCCAGCAAAACGCTCCTTACCAAGCAAGAGCACTGGCTCCAAAAGCTTACAAAAAGAATCACATATTGATGTCAAATTTATGTCATTGATGTTTCTCAAAAGGAAATCCTTTCTATCGTTTTAAAACTGAATTTTAAAATTGTTGAATTCTACATATAGTATTCTAAAATATACACATGCAACTGTAAGTACCAAAAGCAACTCCAATGCAGCTAGATTTATGCTTAAATTAAAAATAAAATAAAATCAATCCCATATGTACAATGTCCAACATCAACTGCCTGAAGAAAGAGCTTTCACGCTCTACTGTGACATCATTTGATGTGCACAAAATTAAATAACGACCACTTACATCACTCATGTTCACCTCTCTTGTTAGGACTCACCTTGTACTGGAGAGTAGCAGGCTCCACCATCTCCAGGGGTCTGCCGTTCACCTTGATCAGGCCATTCCCCCTCTTGCAGTGGGCAACTGCTGTGGCAGTTTTCTGCAACAGAAAGTTCAGATGAATACCACTGAATTTAATATATTGTACTTTTTTTGGGGGGGGGGGGGGGGGGGGGGGTTTAATTTACAAAACTAAACTAAAACAAAGTAAGTTTCTTCAGCTTTAGTCAAATCTGTAAACATCGGGAGTTGATGCACGACTTCATCGGGTGGGGACAGGCTTCACAAACTGTTGTCGCTCAATTAAAGTAAAATATAAAAAATAAAATGACACGAGAAAACCCACTGTGGAAAATTAACATGGCGAAGTAAATGAGTAAATCTATGGCACATACAAACGTGTTCAATCTGGTGATACACAATTGACGTAATGTTTAACTCTTAATTTCCGCTCATTTGTACGCATCGAGATTCAATTTAAAATCCAAGGTGACAGCAACTCCGCATTTCAAGGTGATGTGACGGATTAGCGATATTTAATGGTTTGGTTAAATACGTTCTATTTGACTGTATGAGGATAAACCTGAGCTAACTCTGTCATTCAGAACCCAAACTTAACACTAGCACCAGGGCTAGCGTGGTAAGCTAAAGAAAAGCAAAACCGTCCGGTGTGTAGCACCTACATCACATCGAACAGTAATTACAAGCTTCAATGAAAGTATTATTACTACTTAATGTTATAAATACCATATAAACTGGCTTATTTACTGCGGAATTGCAGTGTAAAATCAGAGGCCCACCACCTTTTAATATCAGCCATTACAGCTACGACTAGCAAGACAAGTTAGCCGCAACCCCACACGTGGATTAAATTGCACATTTTTACTCACTTTACGTCCAAACACCTGGACAGACTGCAGAGGGCCTTTAGCTGGCATGTTTCTGAAACACACAAAAGACAACACTTACATTAGAAACCGGTAAACAAGTATATTTTTCTATTATTTTGCCGGATCACTCTGAAGAACATACCGTCTTCAGCTAGGGTGCCGTACGAAGAGGCCGATGGGGTTTCACATGCGGAGGTTCAGGGGCTGCTGCACGACAATGCAAGCTGTTTTGAGATAGGGCTTGCGACAGTTGATCTCGCTTTACTACCATCTAATATTGAGCAGATCGGAGAGTTTCTGCTGTTGTTTCACAATGGCAGGGAACAGAATGTACATGTGTTTGGCGTTTGATCTCACGTGTTCCTGTGTTTGTAAATCTAAAAAAACAAAACAAAGGCAGTTTTAAATATTGTCGCATGGACCTCTTGTATAATGCCGGGGGAAACAGGTATTCGGGGTGATATTTACTTTTCATCTTCCTTACATTTTTGTATCTCCTTCAACACTTTTCAACTTAGAAAACCCATTCAACCACCATTAGATTCATCTTCTTTTGGACATGTGTGCTTGTATTTTTCTCATTTTTAACTTTTATATATTTTTTAAATTATTCAACTTTATTCAGCAAAAATCTATAGTGTATTTCAATGGAAGAATCTTCAGATTCTCATTCGACTTACTCCTCTTTCAACTCCAACTACTTCCACATACCTTGACCGACAGATTCCATTCAAACTTTAAAATTAAGCCAAGACATTGAACTATTCAGCTTGTATTTATCTTTTATTATCCTCTTTACTTTTACTTCAGTTCCAGTTTAAGTTTCATGCTTTTTTCATCCGTTTCAGAGTCTATAATGGGTGTGTGTGGGACGGAATGTTGGAGGTTAGAATGAGACAGTTCAACTGCTAGAGTGGAAGCAGGGGAAAAATTGATCTTAAAATCTTCTCTTTCAACTGCTGCTGTGTCCACAGCATTCGGTCTATAGCCATTATTTTACCCTCAAAACGTAGCCATCATTGCCCTCTTTCATCCAATGTTGTTATTATTGTAGTAGATGTTATGGTTCTTTTATAAATGTCACCAACGCACAGCTTCCTCCATCCAACTCTTCCACAAAGTCCAATGTTAAAACGGCTCCCAAAATTTGTCTGAAAATCACAAGTACAGGCTGTCTTTACACTGTCACCACGTCCATATAATAAATCTGACAGACATGAGAACTCCTCGGGTGGGTATGGCGGATGCCCAGTCATTGCCTGTGCCTGTTCTGGTTCCCCGGGTGAGGGCAACTGTGACCTTGCTGACTCCTGCACCCATTTCAGTTCCTCGGGTGGGAGCAGCAGAGGTCCAGCTTGCTCCTGTGCTCCCAGGGTAAAGGTAGCCAGAACCCAGCAGTTTCTTTTATTGAAAAATTGCATCTCAATTTTATACTTTACAAAATCATCTCGGGGGCCAGATTAAACCTATTTGCAGGCCTGATCCGGCCCGCGGGCCATACGTTTCATACCCCTGCTTTAGCTAGAAAAGGACTGGTTTTTCAGCAGGACTTGTAGAAACCAGAATGTAATTTAAAGGTGTAGATGGCAGCTGCAGCCAATTGACTGAATGTAAGAGCACTGGACATGAATTAGCACATTGTGGATCTCTCATCATTGCTGTGGCTTTGAAGTTGAGCAAAACTGATGGTAGAAGTTTCTTCTGAATTCTTCAATTCAGGGTTCTGAGTGCAACCCATTTGAACAAGCTACCCAGAATGCATTGCAGCGTGAGCCATGGCAGCATGTAAGTCAAATAATTAGTTTTTAAAAATACATATATAAAACAAAAACCATATGAACTATATAAAACACTGGTGCTTGTATATGTTGGTGATTGAGACTTGTATAGCGCAGAAAAAAAACTATCTGAGAACCAGTCACATGGAACACATGGAATTATCATTGATTGTGGAGATTAAAATTAATGATATATTTTTATGTGGTTCAGCCACAACTCTACTAAAACTTCAGCCAGTAATAGGTAGGCCAACTTTTGGACCGTCCAGTTGTCTGTATGACTGCCGCAGTACGTACATCACAATTGCACACTATCAGAACGTGCCAAACAGCCCTGGTGGAGTGAGGAGCTGTAAAGAGAAGCAGAGTGCTCTGTTTATATTCTAAAAGTGTTTTAAGCTTGTTTCAAAGATTCTGTACAGCAGCTTTAAATGTTTTCCAAAAGCACACATACACTTATCAGTGTTTCTCAAACTTTTTACAGTGTGATACCACCTGAGAAAATGTCAAGCTCTCCTAAGTACCACTATGAAAGCATGAAAGTCATAAATCTTACAACACAAAATTAGTATCTGCAGTAAAGATTTTTTCATACATTGTATACATTCTACCACAGGCAAAGTTGCCTCCATTTTTATATTCTTTTTTAAATATTTTGTAATAATTTATTTGTAATAATTTATTCTGTTTTGGGAGTGTTTTTTATGTATCTGTATTATATTATACATACACATTAAAAGTGAATCTCTGTCTAAAAAATGCACTCAGTTTACTTTTTACTCACTATGAGCATCATTCATTATTCTCCCCCAGTAATTAAGGTTAGGATATGTATTTTTTTTTTCCAATCCATTCTTCTTTTGCAGCATTTAAATAACCTTGATCAGATTTGATGGTTTTGTTACAGACTTTTCAAAAAAAAGTGTTTTGCTTTTCTTTCACAAATGTGGGGATTAAATTGTGGGGATTAAAAGTAAAAAAGGGAAAGGGGTTCACCTTGGCACAGAAACTCCTCAGATGAAAACTGGCTCTTGTTGGCACAATCAGGGGAAGCAACGCAAAGCTACCTACCCAGCTTGTCCAGTGTGGATGACCTAGGCAGGATGTTGGCACCTTGAGTTGTTGAAGGAAAACTAGCTGCTGGCTGCTAGCTTTTTTTCTACAATCTCCTGGATGTCTTGGAATATAATGCCTTTGTCCCATGGAAACCACTTCACAAGAGTGGGAGTCCTTTAAAATCTACAAATGAAGAGTGATCCCAGAAGAGGGGTGCATGCTGGTAACCTCAGCAGCTGCAAGATAGCTTTGTCCCCGATGCTCATCAGTCGCTTCTGCCACTGATCCCAAGATACAGTAGTCTGAATCAGAGTGTGACCCACAGCCCACCAACAAAATGAGAAAAAGGTGCAAAAGGTGCACCTTTAGGATTAGAACAGCAGCCACTTTCTCCAGCTGTGGAAGTGTGCCTACAAAGACCACGCTACTGTGGTTAGCACATCCTGCTGCTAATGAGGATGCACACACACACCGAAATACAAATTTTGCTCATCGTAGTGGTCGTTTGGTCATTAAATGGCCATTTCTGGCCACTAACACGCTATGTGTGGGAGTTTGTTTTTTTGTTTTTGTTTTTTTTATTCATCAAAAGAAGAAATAATGCCAAAAAGGCATCGTTACTGTTACTGGTGCTGACCTGCAATGATGAGTGAAAAAAATATGAATTTTTATCAATTACATGGTGAAAAAATTGGAACTTTATTGCTATTTTTCCTAAAAAGTTAGTAGTAATATGTAATTTGACTGGTATTTGAAGGCTGTAGTTTCTGAATTTGAAAAATATTTTAGTTTTCACAACAAGGACTGGTGCTAATTTAAAAAATAAAGTCGGGCAAAGTAGAAAATTTTTTGTTTTGTTTTTGCCTGTCCTGTTTGGTTCTTTAGCCATATTTGAATTTTATAACATTTTGTGAATGTAAACAACATGAACATGCTGAGAGAGTTTTTCTCTCAGCATGTTCATCATGCTGTCACTGCACAAAAATATAATATCGCATAAAAATCATGGATACTGTTCATTATTCCCATACATGTAGCTGCAATGATGGTTAAAAATAAATCAGGTTGCATGTATTATTTCGGAAAACATATTATGATTTTCTCAATTTGTGAACAAACAAACAAGCTGAAAGATAGTTTGATCTATTTTGCTTTCCCTGCACAAAAATAACAATAGAAGATGATCAATGTTGACGTTAATCAATTACATGTCCCAGACTCTTCCATTAATCCAGTAGCATTTGTCTTCCAACAAGTGCAATGTACAAACAAACTGGTGTTTTAAGGGTTAAAGACGTAAAAAGTAATGACTGACAAACTCAGATGGTTAATTAATTAATTTTTGACACATTTATTTATTTATATCAAAATGTAATTACTTATTGACACATATAATTAATTCCTTAAAGGAATGAATTTATATCCTTCAAGAAAACAGATAAATAAGATCAAATAGCAAAACCATAAAATACAAAGAAGTGACACTGAGGTAATTATTGATTGATCCAATGAATGAAAAAGTCAAAGAAAAAAAACATCAAACACCAATTCAAACTGGAGCATCCCTGCAATCTATTTAACTATGTTACATTTCCCCCTTATGTGGTAGCCAGAATCCTCCAGCAGCAAAGCAGATGTAAAAGAAACTTGAAGTTAAATGCTCCTAAACTACTGCAAAAAGGAGGTCCGAATAAGTCTCCAATAAGAAATTTAAAATGACAGCATCAAGTGGGCCTTATTTGAACTTGTTTTGGTATAATGATAGATATGCTTCTGAATATTTGACAACCAGAGTAGATTAGAGCACTCTAGAGCACTAGAAATTTCTTCCTACATCGAAAGCCTCGCCTTGTATTGAGAGAAATCCTCTTCAATATGGACAGTTCGGATGGTTTAAATAGTGTCAGATCTAGATTTGTTTCTGTCTTGCTGCTTTGTAGTGATGGGATTTCAACGGGGTGGCTGTAGCTCACGTGTTTGCCTACTGGTGGTGGTCAGAGGGCCCGGTGGCGCCAGTGTGTCCGGCAGCCTCGCCTCTGTCAGTGCGCCCCAGGGCAGCTGTGGCTGCAATGTAGCTTGCTATCGCCAGTGTGTGAATGGGTGAATGACTGAATGTAGTGTAAAGCACTTTGGGGTCCTATGGACTAGAAAAAGCGCTATACAAATGCAGGCCATTTACCATTTCCGGCTCTTTTTAGAGAACCGGCTCTTTCGGTTCGGCTCACTAAAAAGATGCGGCTCTTTCAGCTCCGAACCGGCTCTTCAGGTTGTTTTGTTGCTTTAATTAATTTATTATTAACAATAATATAAAATTATGCACAAAAGGAATTACTAATGTAAAAAAAAGTGGTTTTATTTATATATGTTTATACATAAATATATGCGGTGGCCCCTAGAGACAAGACACGTACAAACTCCAAAACACATTTCTAGCATGAACTGAACTTCCAAAACAGAGCTACCTAAATCACCTAAATTACACAATTGAAAGCATGAAAGCATATGTGTATTGTTTGTGTATTTATACACAAGCATTAATATGTAGTCAAATAATTTTTTTTTAAAAAGTTCATTTACCTGTTATTACCACATACCAAATCCAGTCGTTGGTACTTGCTGGCTTGTGTAGCCACTAGGTAACAAAAGCTCAACACTGCGCCTAGCATCCTGGAGCACTTCTGTTGTCTTTTGTACGTGTTTTGAGTTTTTACGTGCTTCTGAGTTTTTACGTGTTTTGGAGTTTGTACGTGCTTCAGAGTTTGTACGTGATTTGAAGTTTGTATGTGCTTTGTCTGTAGGGGCCACCGTAAATATACTTTTATTTACTCCACATAAAATGTAATAAATAAATCATATAATACAAAAATTAACTATTCACATTTCAACTTTTAACTATTTAGATTTTCAGCTTTTTCCTTTTACAAATTTAAAGTGAAACAACACAAAACACTACAAACCACAACACAATTAAATATAAATTATAATGTGAAAACAAAAAGAACATGCATATTCTCTGTCATATGGGCCTGCATGAATAAACTTTCTGAATCCTTTATCATCTGCAACTGAAAATAGTTGTGGATGATTACTATACCTTTCTAATGTGACGTTGTTGTCCCTGGCTCTTTCTCTCTCTCTCCCTCCTGCTCTGTTCCTGTGCTACTGAGTGTAACTACTGCCCCTCCCCCCTCTTCCCAGCGTAAAGCACAAGGCTCGCATGCGGAGTGAAGCGGGAAAAAAGTGCGAGAGAGAGGTTGAGAGAAAGAAAAGGAAAAAAAAACACGGCTCGCGATAAGGAGTCGGCTCGCGTCGTTCACGTCAAAGAACCGGCTCTAAGAGCCATTTCGTTCGCGACTGACCCATCACTAATGTTCTGAGGAGTACAGCGTCTGTCTAAACAACAAAAAGCAGAAGAAGAAGAAGCACCATTTAGCTGCCAGTTAAAAAAGAAGGATCAGGACACGGTGTCAGAAAAGAAAATACAGTACTGTTCGTTTCTTCAGACGATAAGTGATAAGCTGTACCCAGTTCATAAAGCATGCAGATTGTTCATGTTGAGTCTAAGCAAGTCTCCTGATTATCTAGTAAACTCTGCTGTTCCTAAGGAAAATTGACAGAGTTTCAAGTGTAACGTCATTGCTGGTTCAGCTGGGGGCAAGGTTGCATCATTAACCACAAGCTGAAATCAGTGCAGAGCACTAAAGCATGACAGGTTACATCCAAAAACTGAAGCTTGGTGCCGCTCCTGCTTCGCTAAAACTCATTTTAAGCCTCTGATGAGTCGAACCACTGAGATCACGTGATCCAGCTTTGCTCGGGGTCGAGGAGCTGATGGGTCAGGGTATGGGAAAAAGGAAGTGGGGATCTTTTTGGACACCAAATATCCAACTGTAGTCCTTACACTAGAGACGGCTTTTGATCTGACCACAGGCTTGGACAGTGTTGACACAACCAAACTAGACCCCGCAGTTGGGGGCAGGAAACTGCGTCCCCTCTCCACTTTCTCATGATTGAACACTGATGTTGCAAAAGCACATGAAGTCTTCAATCAGGGTAAATAACTGCACTCGGATGCCTTCTCTTGAAGCCACGACAAAGAGAGAAACTTGTCAAGACTCTCAAGTACACACACGCACACATCCTTTGGGGATGAAAGAAAAGTGTCAGCATCACGGCACAGTCTTACCCTTAAAGGAGGGAAGCAGTCGGGCCATTCCTGGGCCAGAGTAGGAGAGAAGACAGATAGCATCTTGGGAATCTGTATACAGTGATGTGAGTCATGTGTGCAGTGTGTAGTACCTACGTATGCCTAACATTTATCGCAGGGAGAGTGGTGTTTATAGTGTCGGACACAGGCGAGCAGGCACCTGGCTTCTTTTATTGTCAAAATGCGTACTCCCTTTGGGTCTGCTTGCTGATGAGCTGTTCAGGGGTGTCAAACATAAAGCGCAGGGGCCAGAATCGGTTCGGGAAAGACTCTAATCCAGCCCACTGGACAAAATAGTTTCAGTTTTTCTGCTATTTACTACAGAAAGTATCTATACCAAATAGAAAAAAGTGCGAAAAAAGCACTTTTTCTGTAATTTTACACATTTATCAAGTTTCACTGGTTCGGTCCACTTCAGACCAAAGTGGGCTGTATGCAGCCCGTGGTGTAAAATGACTTTGATGTGTCAGTTCTAGATGGATAATGAATTTGACTACTTTTAGTCTCTACTTCAGCGCTGCTGGCAGCATTCACAAATTCAGTCTACTGTGCTGCGTAGGAAGCTTCTTTATTCATGCATATTTCTACCTAATTTCACCTGCTTTGTTTGACAGCAGGGTTGTCACTATAGCCAGGTTTTTACTATGCTTGTGAGTTTTTTTTAAATGAGATATAAATACCCACTCATTCTTATATATGATAATATTGCAAATAATTGTGTAATTGCTTTTGTAAGCTTTTGTATAGTTTTAGTAACCTGGTGGTGGCTGTAGCTCAGGTGGCAGAGCAGATCAGCCACTAATCAGAAGGTCGGTGGTTCGATCCCAGGCTGCCTCCTAGCTGCATGCCACGTATCCTTAGGAAAGATAATAACCCCATGTTCGCCTACTGGTGGCGGTCAGAGGGCCCGGTGGCGCCAGTTTGTGAATGACTGAATGTAGTGTAAAGCGCTTTGGGGTCCTTAGGGACTGAGTAAAGCGCTATACAAATGCAGGCCATTTAACCACTTCCACAAACATGTATTTACTCCTTCTGTTCTGTTTGAAAGGAGACGATCTTGCCATGCAATACTACGTTAAACGAATCCGAGACCCTATCGTTGTTGTGTTTTTAGAAATCTCAGTAGAAACATAAGTGGAGAAAGTTTTGTGTGACAGATGGGTAGAATTGAATTTCCAACTGAAAGTTCAAGGCTGGAAATTAAAATATATGTTTGAAGGCTATAATTTCTAAATTAAAAAATATTTTGGTTTTCATGACAACGACTGGTGCTAGTTTAATAAATCAAGTTTGTCAATTTTATAGCCCTTTGGGAATATAAACAGGAGGTGGCCAATTTTGCCCATGAACAACCTGAGAGGGAGTTTTTCTTGTTATCTTCACTGCACAAAAATGTAATGATGCATATATAATTGTTTTGAAGGAAGGCTCAGAGGAGGTTGGAGGTTGTTACCATCATGGGTTCATCCGATCAGAATGAGAATGAACAGTCATCAATCACAGGTTTCTCCTTTTATTTGAATAATCAGTAGGGAAAGACACACATGGACTGCTGATTCACAAAGGAAACAAAGTGTGATTTAAGTCACTCTGGAACTCAAAACGTTACATGAACTCAGGAGACTCAAACAGAAACTCACCTCAGCTGCCGCCCCATGTGGGAGTGAAGAAAGAGTGAGCTATTTGCAAAAAGAAAATAGGGATTTTATGGTTTTTATCTCTTTGTAGATCATTACATTTATGTAATCTAACTGGTATTGAAAGGGTTAAAATTCTGAACTTGAATGAAATTTTGGTTTTAAGGACCAGAACTGATTCTTATTTAAAAAAATCAAGTCAATGAAAGTAGAAATATGTTTTAATATATTTGAATTTTATAGCATTTTGTGAATTTAAACAACAGGTTGGCCATTTTTGGCCACGAACAAGTCGAGTGGGAGTTTTTCTGTCACTGTGCAAAAATATATTAATGCATAAAAATCATTGATACTGTTAATTATTGATATAATTGTAGTTGCAGTGACGGTTACAAATAAATCAGGTTGCATGTATTACTTGGAAGAAAATGGGATTTTATGATTTTCTCTGTTTATGAATACTTACAAATGAACAAGCTGAGAGAAAGTTTGCTCTATTTCGCTTTCCCTGCACAAAAATAACAATAGAAAAAAAAATCACTGTTGATGTTAATTGATTACACGTCCCAGACTCTGCTATTAATAATACAAGAAAATCCAGTAGCAATGCAAATATATGAAAGTGAGTTTTGAGGTTGTCTTCCAACAAGTGCATTGTACAAACAAACTGGTGTTTCAAGGTTTAAAAATGTAAAAAAATAAAGGGTTTTTTATATTTATAAAAAGAACTGATGTTATAGTTTAAAAATGTATGCAGAAAAATAGCACAAAAACCCCACAAAAAAATTATAAAAATTACACACCTAATCTGTTGCTGGACACTTTTGGCCAAGAACAAGCTGAAAGGATAGTGATTTTGAAGAAACCCAGAGGGTTAGTTAATTAATTAAAGACACATTTATGTATTTATTTATTTATTTATTTATTTTATTTAAAATGTAATTAATTATTGACACATATAATAAATTCCTTCAAGAAATGAATTCATGTCCTTCAAGAAGACAGACAAATACAGCAAAAAAGGAAAACCGTAAAACACAAAGGAGGCCAAATATGTAAAGAAATTCAAAGAAAGAACGATGTTACACTTTTCCCCTTCAAAAACAGGTGACACTGGTTAGCAATAGAGTCTGTGTCGGCCCTCTGACTACTTCAGCTGAGGGAACAACTCAGACCAGCTCATGTTTGCCATACCAAGTTCATCATCATCATCAAGACTAGACAAGCTAATATCCAACAATATCTTGTTCAGGTTGTCGTTCAAGGTATCTGAGACGAGGCCCTCTGTGATTGAGGGACTGGCTGGTGCGCCTCCTCCCCACAAAAGCTTTCTGGAGTAACTACTTGTGAAGCATCCGGTGGGTGACTCTGCTGGTCCGGTCACTCTGGACGGAGCGGATTTGAGAAGCTCAGTTGGGGAGTTAAACAGAGGCAAGTCTTTAAAGGGAGTGCTGCTGAAGCTGAAGGTGGTGTTGTCGTGTTGTGGAGTATCTGTGGGACCACCTGGTGTATGAACAGGAAAAAACATCAAACGGTAATTGAAACTGGAGCATCCCTGCAATCTATTTAACTATGTTAAATTTCCCCCTCATGTGGTAGCCAGAACCCTCCAGCAGCAAAGCAAATGTAAAAGAAATTTGAAGCTAAAAGCTCCTAAACTACTGCAAAAAGGAGGTCTGAATAAGTCTCCAATAAGAAATTTAAAATGATAGTATCAAGTGGGCCTTATTTGAACTTGTTTTGGTATAATGATAGATATGCTTCTGAATAGTTGGGTAAAACAGACAACCAGAGTAAATTTCTAGAGCACTAGGAGCGTGATATTTCTTCCTACATCAACAGCCTCGCCTTCTGTTGAGAGAAATCCTCTTCAATATGGACAGTTCGGATGGTTTAAATAGTGTCAGATCTAAATTTGTTTCTGTCTTGCTGCTTTGGTGTGGGCCTAATCATGTAGTGTTTACACAAAGAAAAAAAAAGGAAAAAGAAACAGGTGACACTGCTTAGCCATAGAATGTGTTTCGGCCCTCTGGCTATTTCAACTGAGGGATGAACTCAGACCAGCTGATGTTCGCCATACCAAGGTCGTCATCATCCAGACCAGAGAAGCTAACATCCAACAATATCTTGCTCAGGCTGTCGTTCATGGTATCCAAGACGAGGCCCTCTGTGATTGAGCGATTGGCTGCTGTGGAACTGCCTCCCTGCAGAAGCTCTCTGGAGCAGCTACTTTTGAGGCATTCGGTGGGCGACTCTGCTGGTCCGGTCACTCTGGAGGGAGCAGATGTGAGCAGCTCTCTTGGGGAGTTAAACAGAGGCAAGTCTTTAAAGGGAGTGCTGCTGAAGCTGAAGGTGGTGTAGTCGTGTTGTGGAGTATCTGTGGGACCACCTGGTGTATGACTAGGGCTGAAGTCCAGAATATTTTGACTTCCTTTGCCCACCGGGGTCACTTTAAAAGATGCAACATAAGAAGGTGGCTTGCTGGGGGTGGATGAGGTCAAATGGCTTCTACTTTTTATCGGGGTTTTGAATGAGAACTCCCTATCTGGGCTTTCCTGCCCATGCTTGTCTTCATCCAGCTCAATATGTGGATTGTCCTGGAATGTCAAAGCATCGGAGGCTACGCCAGAGTCAAAGAAATTACTTTCGTGGCAGAGGAGAACAGGCTCTTCATTCACAGAGAGAACCAAGCGCTGTTTGCGCCGTGAGCTGCTGGCTTGTCTCTTTGGAGGAGCTTTGGGGGTCTCGCATTTAATCGGAACACATACCAGCTCCTCCTTCACTTCTACCTTAAAGTCCGTATTCTTCTGAGGAGATATCATCACAGCTGGGGAATCACTTTGTGTCACCTGTCAGACATGCAACCATTCCCATTAAAATCTTAGTGGTATGGGTGAAGTTCATACTCATCTCTATGCACATAATGTTGTCAATGTAAACTCTAGGGAGTTCCAAGAAATACTTGTTTTGAAAAGCAGTTTGCAACTTGCATAGCTTATGAAGTAAAACAACAACAACAACAACACATTTTAAAAAGCTGAAATATATGAGAAATTCATTACCTTCGGTGCTATGCGGACTCTCTTTGTTCCTCGTGAATTGTTCCCCTTCTGCTGGGAGCAGGGCGGAGGAAAAGGGGTAGAAGTGGATGGCAGGTAGACAGAAGGAGTGACGGGGAGCTGTATGGGCACCAAGTATGAATCGGTTCGAGGCAGAAGAGGTTTCATCTTTCTCTCTGAACACAGAAAACACATCAACATTGCACTACACATTTCCAAACTAAACAGCAGTTTGCCAACCTCTGACTTTTCTCAAGTCTCAAATTTATAAAACAACTCATCCATTTCTTTTAACTCACCAGAGCTAGTTGGTGTTTTTCTTGCATCTGGAAGTGTCCTCTTTTGGTGCTGTGAAAAGTAAGATGAGACAGAAATTATATCAGTTAGGAGCCTTACTGTGCTGCCACCTACCAACACTGTAACTTGGCGTTCTGTCCAAAACTTGTCCCTTGATAGCTGACCCTACATCTTTACCCTCAGGAAAGGACTAAAAGGAAGTTTTATGATTGTATGGATACCAGACATTAGGAGAAACAAGTGCTCTTAAAGCACATTAGCCTTTCAGACTGACTTCAGCCTCTCTGCTTCCCTGCTGCTCTCGTCTCCTCCTGCAACAAAAACAGGTGTAGCTACACTCTGTGGGTCTGAAAGTCTGGTGACAAATAGATTCATGAACGTTCAGATTTTTCTGAGGTTGTGACTTGAAGATGGCTCCTGAAGAACTAAAAGAAAAGAAAAAGAAAGGGGCTAAATCAGTCTTACTTGATTAGCCAGTAAAAGCATTGGCACAGGAACAGTGGCAGTCACTGGATCACAGCCCGGCTACAGAGAGAGATGTGAAGTGAGATTAGGGGGAAAATAAGATGAAAAACAACATGAGGAATCTCAAAACACTCTCAAGGTGTCAGCCATGAAAAAAACAAAACAATTGAAAAACAAGGATCCAAGAATAATCATTATATAAACACAAGGTAAAACAATAAGCATTTAACAAGCATTCTTGCAACAAAACATTCAGGCCAAGTACCACAAATGTTCCCAGATATCACCGATGTAAAAGCAACGAGTCAGCTGCACTCACCTTGTACACATGATCAAGTGTGAGGCATCGATTGGCTTCAGGTCGGATAGTCCAGAAAGACTTTTTACCATCTGGAGACGTTTCACGAATGAACAGGTCATGCACAGAGAGGTTATGGCGGATGGAATTCTGCAATTATAAATGAAAAAGTATTTGAAAACTGCTGCTTGCTGCAGAGCTGTGAACATATCACACTTTCAGCAGCTCTGAAGTACCTTCCAGCCTGGTTTGGCCACATCTCTATAGTAAGGGAAGTTGTCCTCAATCCACATGCAAATCTCTTTGAGGGTCATCCTCCTGTTCTTTCTGCTATTGATAGCAAACTGGATCATGACCATGTAGGAGTATGGTGGCCTCTCTGAAATGGGTTGCTGAGGAGCTTCTGCACTGGTATGTGTATTGTGTGCCTATATGACAAAAAACAAACAAACAACAGTCAATAAATCTGACAGTGTAACTATTTTCTGTAATCAGACTACTATTGCTGTCATTATAAATCACAGTCATGACCAATTGGTTACGAAAGGGTGTTTAGGGAACATGTAGCAACATGTCTGGGGTTAATGTTGCCTTCAGACAAGTTTGTGTCGGCACATAAAGGGCAAGGGAAAAAAAGCAGTTAACAAGAAAAAGCTCTGAACCTCAAAAGTCTGTAAAGAGTTCTGGTTCTCCTTGCTGCTGAGCTGCTTTGTAGAATTTGGCTCCAAGGCACATGTGCTCATCCTACCCAACCACTTAAGGTCGGTAAGGCTGTCGTCAAAGGGACCGCAGTTTACATCCTTATTCACTAGTAAAGTAAAAGGGGAAAAAACATTGTTGCTTAAACAGAGGAGGAGTTAAATACAGATTATCAAATCAGACAGAGAGAAAAACAAGCACTAAATTCCACACTTATACTTTAAGTATTATCCTAAACATTAATAAAAGAAATTTTTTTCCGTACATGGTTTAATTTCAGTTAGAAGTTTGTCACCTGGGAAACTGCGTGTAGTTTCAGCTTTGACTTTATGTCCTTCTGTACTCCTTGTAGCAGCCGCTTCAGCAGCAGACTGAGGATCAGCTCCATAGTCCCACTTGTTGCCACTCCCACTCAGAAGAATGAACTTGTTTGGGCCCTGGGCACCACATTCATTGCCTTTAGCTGTGAGGTCCCCAATAACGCTTTGAGCTTCTACTTTTTCGGGACTGACAACCACCTGAGTATCAGACTTGGATGGATGGTCCATGATGCGGATACCACCAGGAAAGCTCTGAACAGCAGCTGGTATTGACGGATCTTTGGAGCCTGATTCTCCAGGCTGTGAATCCGTCGCATTTTGATGAAAAGGCAGTTTTCTTCTTTTGAGAATCCGGGGTCTCGTCGGGCTCCGTCTCATGGTCAGATCATTGAAATGTGCCAAGTTGTTCAGAGGTATTCTGCACAAAAAACACAAACGAGCCTGAACAACGGAGATTAACTGTTACAACAAGAGTTAACAGTAACGGTAACGTTTAGCTGGGAGATGGAAATTATCAAGTCAGTTACTGGCGTTAGCCATCAAGTCCGTTCACAGCAATTCAGTCTAGATCAACTCGGAAAACTCACCGATTTAGCTCAAATACTGATCATAATAAAATACTAAGCATTTAACGCTAAACGGGTTAAATGTTATCTAAGTAAAACCAAGTCCGCACCTTCTTTTTATATCGTCAACTCCTCACTTTAGCGGCTAATTTCCTTCGGTTAGTGACGATTTCCAGCTTGTAGAACAAAAGACGTTAGCCAATGTTTTTAACTGTATGAAACGTTGCCAGGATTATATTTATTAGCAATCAAGATGTTCGTATATAATAGCTACGACACTAGAGAATTTTTGTCTGGATAACCATTTTGACAATTAATGAAACATTACCATATAACTTACATTAAGGTTAAGTATTTTTCCCGATGTAACAAGTCAAAATATATTCTAGTGAAAACCTCAATAGACTCAAATGACAACTTCAGACATAATTTGCGGTAAAACATACAGCATCGCTGTACATTCACTCCAGACATACTGCGCTATCCTGGGAACCACAGAACCATCCTGTGACTACATTACAAACAAATAAATGTAATTAAAATATATTGATGTCGCGGTAAAATTGACAGTTTTACTACAGATTTAAAGTAACTTTTCCACACATGAAGTCTTGATTAGGTGATGAGATTAGAAATACTTTATGTATTCTATATTTAGGGAAATATTTTTGTTACACCTGTGAAAAGACTGATGATATAATAATCATAAGAAGAAGAATATTTGGCAGATGACTCTGCCAGACAGATGTATTCTATTATAGAGAGTGAAAGCATACGATATGAAAGATTTCCTGCATGTGTGTTTATGGCAGTGGAGTGAATCAGATATCCAGTTTCTAACTAATTCCAAAGCCAGCCTTCCTAATATGTTTCTTGACGCTTTCTTGATGTCACCAGGTCTCATGCTGGCCCCCCAGCAGACCACAGCAATGCTGACAGATTGAAAATCTCCAAGTTTTTGCTGCACACATTGAAGGATCTCAGCTTTCTGCGCTTCCCCATTTTATATACACTCTCTGTGCTGGTTTTCCAGTTCAGCCAGTTGTCGATGTGGGCGCTCAGGTACCTTTTACTCCCCTACCACATCACCATACTGAAGAGACAGGCCTCCCAGACGACGCCACGAAATCATCCAGGAGTGTTTTGGACATTATTTCATACATCATAGTTATTTCAGGAGTACTTTGTTCTGTTATCTCCCATTTATATTTTGTATAATAATAAAAGTGGGACCAAATGGGACCCAGTAAAATATAGCAGTGAGTGTTTTTGGTCTATGTGCTTTCCAGGAAGTTTAATGTTCTGAGGAGTACAGCGTCTGTCTAAACAACAAAAAGCAGAAGAAGAAGAAGCACCATTTAGCTGCCAGTTAAAAAGGAAGGACCAGGACACGGTGTCAGAAAAGAAAATACAGTACTGTTCGTTTCTTCAGACGATAAGTGATAAGCTGTACCCAGTTCATAAAGCATGCAGATTGTTCATGTTGAGTCTAAGCAAGTCTCCTGATTATCTAGTAAACAACAGCACCCTCTGCTGTTCCTAAAGAAAATTGACAGAGTTTCAAGTGTAACGTCATTGCTGGTTCAGCTGGGGGCAAGGTTGCATCATTAACCACAAGCTGAAATCAGTGCAGAGCACTAAAGCATGACAGGTTACATCCAAAAACTGAAGCTTGGTGCCGCTCCTGCTTCGCTAAAACTCATTTTAAGCCTCTGATGAGTCGAACCACTGAGATCACGTGATCCAGCTTTGCTCGGGGTCGAGGAGCTGATGGGTCAGGGTATGGGAAAAAGGAAGTGGGGATCTTTTTGGACACCAAATATCCAACTGTAGTCCTTACACTAGAGACGGCTTTTGATCTGACCACAGGCTTGGACAGTGTTGACACAACCAAACTAGACCCCGCAGTTGGGGGCAGGAAACTGCGTCCCCTCTCCACTTTCTCATGATTGAACACTGATGTTGCAAAAGCACATGAAGTCTTCAATCAGGGTAAATAACTGCACTCGGATGCCTTCTCTTGAAGCCACGACAAAGAGAGAAACTTGTCAAGACTCTCAAGTACACACACGCACACATCCTTTGGGGATGAAAGAAAAGTGTCAGCATCACGGCACAGTCTTACCCTTAAAGGAGGGAAGCAGTCGGGCCATTCCTGGGCCAGAGTAGGAGAGAAGACAGATAGCATCTTGGGAATCTGTATACAGTGATGTGAGTCATGTGTGCAGTGTGTAGTACCTACGTATGCCTAACATTTATCGCAGGGAGAGTGGTGTTTATAGTGTCGGACACAGGCGAGCAGGCACCTGGCTTCTTTTATTGTCAAAATGCGTACTCCCTTTGGGTCTGCTTGCTGATGAGCTGTTCAGGGGTGTCAAACATAAAGCGCAGGGGCCAGAATCGGTTCGGGAAAGACTCTAATCCAGCCCACTGGACAAAATAGTTTCAGTTTTTCTGCTATTTACTACAGAAAGTATCTATACCAAATAGAAAAAAGTGCGAAAAAAGCACTTTTTCTGTAATTTTACACATTTATCAAGTTTCACTGGTTCGGTCCACTTCAGACCAAAGTGGGCTGTATGCAGCCCGTGGTGTAAAATGACTTTGATGTGTCAGTTCTAGATGGATAATGAATTTGACTACTTTTAGTCTCTACTTCAGCGCTGCTGGCAGCATTCACAAATTCAGTCTACTGTGCTGCGTAGGAAGCTTCTTTATTCATGCATATTTCTACCTAATTTCACCTGCTTTGTTTGACAGCAGGGTTGTCACTATAGCCAGGTTTTTACTATGCTTGTGAGTTTTTTTTAAATGAGATATAAATACCCACTCATTCTTATATATGATAATATTGCAAATAATTGTGTAATTGCTATTTTTGTAATCTTTTGTATAGTTTTAGTAAACACTTCCACAAACTTATATTTTCTCCTTTTTCTAAAACAGACACCATCAAAATTGCGACGACATTATGCTGTTGTTGCTCAAGCTTTAAAAATGACGTGATTCACAAACCAGTGGGTGGAGGGGCAGTGGCTAAATCATCAGCTTAAAACAAGCTTTAAAAATGACCCAAAAGGCACAGAAAACAAAGTTACAGTCCAGTGACAAATTAGGTGTGGCGAAGCCTTGCAGGCAGCTAGTGGTTGTAAGTGTTAGAGTGGGTACCGTCTGTCAGCTTAAACTATCTATCTCATTATAATGGATAAAGACTTAAGAATATTCTCAGTTTTTGTGGCCAAATGTAAACATGCTCTTTTTCTGCGGTAAATCTGTGCATTTTAATGTAAAAGTCTGTGGAGTGTGGGACCAGCCGCAGCACTTTTCTCTCCCTCTTAGACAACTAAACGCAGTAACCCTTCTTTCATTTTTTCTCAACCAAGATGTTTCTGCCATGTTTCAGTCCTGCTTCTCTAACAAAACGCATGAGAAATTAATGAGATTGTTCTCACAGCTACGAGGGCTAAAGATGGAAAAACCTATTTTAATTTAATGGTCATCAAACCACATTTTTATTTCTATATCTACCAAAGGGTCAAAACTCATCACTATGGGTGAAGATGTCTGTATGTGGCAAAGAGCTAAGGGGAAGATGACAGTCATGGTACTGCTGGGGATTGAACCCAGGACCTTCTGCGTGTAAAGCAGATGTGATAACCACTACACTACAGAACCAGATGGACTGCCAGCCATTGTTTTTACCTGATGAGTTGAATCCCATGCTGCTGATTCCTTATAAATATGTGGAAATATGTACATTCTGTGCTGCAGCTTGAAGGGGATGTTAAATGATCAAAAAAATAAAAATACTGTAAAATGCAACTTTAAATCCACCAGAAGTCATTTCAGAGCAGAATATTAAGAACAAAGTTATATGAAATGAATAAAGGCACACAGCAGGCGTTTGACACTTTCCCCCTAATGCTCTTGTGTTGACAAATTGAGCCTGCTTCTCTGAGGAGTCGTTATATGACAGACCTAGTCCAGAACCCAGTCTACCTTTCTATTTACCTTTCATTTTATGCGTGACAAGTCTGAAGACTTTATTAGCCAACAGATAAATCAAAGGGATGTAGCTATCGACTAGCAGTGCCAATATCTACAAAAGAGACAAACAGAGGAAACACTGAGTGGGAACCCGGAGCTGAATGACAAGCTTTCCGATATCCCTGTGTTTGTGTTATTGGTCTCAACAGCAACCCCCCATTACTGTCTGCATGCATGCTAAGACTCTTGAATTGTCCCTGATTTCCTGCTGTGTTCAGCAGTTCACGAAGGCAGACAGTCCTTCTGTGTTACTGTCAAATTCATTTTACAGTATCCAGACCACTCAACCATTTACATCCTGAGATTACTGCTTCGGGTAGAGATATTTTCAGCTTCGGCCAGAAAACTGAAAAACGTACACAATCACATCATAAGTTATTCTGTAAATACACAATAGATAAAAAAAAAAATCACATCATAGATCTGAAGAGATCCAATCTCTTAAATCCCTCATGCACTCAGGGGTTGATTGCTTTAGAAGAGGTGCAGAGCTTGCAGAAAGAGGAGATTCTGCAGTCATCCAGTTAAAAGAGCCAGTAATAAATAAAGACCACACCATATATGTGCATTTCCTCTCCGTGGACTTATGGAAACACATCACCTGGAGGAGCAACCCCTTGACCTTGTCTTGTCACAGCACTCTGAGCATGAGACAACGTTCTCAGATTTACAGGGGAGGAGATGCTGCTCCTGGCTGGCCATAGTGTTTCATTTGACCATAATAGGCCTTGTAGTGGTTGAAAAAGTGTGTGCTGGTAATCAAAGTTTCCCTGAGCAGAAAGACAAGATTGACTAAAACCAAGTAGACGGAGAGAGGACTGGAGGGGCGCACAAAGGTTTTGTAAGGTATACAGAAGTACGGTTGTCATGGTGATGACGGGAAACTCTTTTGTGCTTACGAGGCAGAAAAGTGTCTCCCCCTGGGAAACAGATGTGAGGCCAATGAATCTGCTAGTCAAAAGAAATACAGCTAACCTTTTATATCCATAAATTGTAATTTCCCTCAGTGTTACGCTTACTCCCATATCTTCAGCTTATGTTCTGTTCCTTTCTCGCATTTCTAGGTTTACACAGAAGTTTTAATGTTATCTTGTTGCCCTGTTGCCTCATTTCGTGTCAGCACTTTCATCTGCTTTTAAATTAACCCCTAATGACTAACAAAGAGATTCTGAAATTCAAAAAATATAAAAATAAAACTGGACAAATCAAGCTTTTTTGAGCTTGTGTTTCACATGAAATTTAGCATTTCAGAGCAACATGCTGTATGCAAGAATTCTAAGAGCTGGAAAACAAGACCCTCGTTTAGTTTGGTCTGCTATTTTTAACCTTTTGCATTTTTACAGTAGGCTTGCACACGCGTCAGACTTTCCAATACACAACTAACGAATGGGCAACAGCACTTGCAGTATTTCTGTCACATTCAGACCTCTACTAAGAAACAACAATCCCAAGGTGGTGCACCAACGCACCACAAAGGGGGGATTTCCTGACAGTGGCACAAAGTCGCCCCTGTACCAAAATGGCTGCCTCCTCCTCCTTTCTGCCTCTCGTCGTGCCATGGCAGCAGTAAATATTGATGTCTGGCTGACTGGATAACAGCTCACAGCACTAAAATGTAGCCTGATATTGAACCCTGGTTTGGACTTGAGCCCCTTCTATTAATTTGGCTATTTCAGCATGCATTTACCACATAGCAGTGGGTCTCGCAGCTGTCCCATGCTCTGTCAACTTCCATCTGGCTTTGGAGTTGGAGCTGCAGTATAAGTCAGAATGCAGCCCAGCACTGTAATTTCTCCTCTCAGAATGCAATTTGTCGCCCAGCAGTAATAAGACTAGACCCAACCCAGCAACTCATTCACTTATATACATAAACGTGGCCAAGATGACCTGCTAAATTTCAAACCAAGCATCAGAATCGAAATCCAATAGAACACCTTTTAGATGTTGTGGAAGAAAAGATCCATTTGTTCAAACTGTGAGCTGTTATGTTGGGGATGTGTATTTAACCACAGTTTGTGAAATATCAGCTAAATACTACCTTCTTTTTGACATGCAGAAATTCCTCTGTATTACGCAAGACCTTTGAAATTTAGCAATTAAACGTGACTACAGACGAGGCCTGAATTTTGTGCTCTTATTCTGAAAGGGTGGAAAGTAATTGGTGATATAAATCATTTAAATCAAATAGATTTGTAGTGCTCATTTGTTTATTTGTTCGGTGTTAAACTTTAATTCTAATTCTAATGCGTTCAAGTTAAAAGTTGTGACTTTTTTTCTTTCAGGAAAGGCTAAAATTTCAGAAATTTGTTGACTTCATTTAAATGAACAGCACTGTAACGTGGAATCAGATTTGGCTGATGAAAGCAAAATGTGCCCGTTCAGCTGACTCTAAAAGGCTGATCATGTATTTCAGACAGGCTTATTGTTTCCAGAGAAAGCTGAGGAGCTCACTTGAAAAGCTGAATTCACGCTGCTGATCTGGCATCAGCACGGGGACAAAACTGGCCAACATAACAACCTTTTTCATTCTCCATTTGTCTGTGCTGTCACGTAAAGCACCGGTACTTCCCCTCAATCAATCTCTCTCACTTGCACACGCTCAGTTCGCCCACACCGTCTTCACTATCACCCTCCTTCATCTCCTGCTCTTTCTCTGTGTGTGTGTGTGTTTGTGTCTGTCTGCGTGTGTGGGGGTGGACTTTGGTCAAGGTTCATGTGTGAGGCAGTGGGGTGAGAATGGGACCATGTGGGGTCTGGCTGACACTGGCAGTAATACATCCAGAGAGGGTCATCACAAGACAGCAAAGACTTCCTTATTCTACTTTTTCTTTTTCTTCTCCTCTCTGAAGTGTTTCTATCAGATGGGCTCTGAAACGCTGAAACAACGTCATGCAATACAATAATGAATATGATCACTGTCAGCAGCTGGGACCTCCTCATCCCTCTGTTTCTCGGCTCCCTCCAAAAGAACATGATAAGCGCTTGTTAGAACTCGTGCTTTCTTTCTGTCCAAAGCACATACAGCAGTTGCTTTCATTGCCATGCCACTGTCTTGTGTTTTGTGTATTTTTCCTTCACTATCTTAGTCTGTTTGTTGCAGTATTGTGCTCAGTCACTCCGTGTTCCAGGCTCCCAGGAGGGAAAGTAGACGAAGCTGGGAAGCTTTGATGGGAAAGTGGGCCAGCGCTCTCAGCCCTCCACTGGAGAGCTCCTTAAAAGGCCTGGAGAGATGATGTCGTGGACTCTTTCCTTTTCTCCCCTTGTGTTTTTTTTCCTCCCTCCTGCAGCAGCGGAGAAGCCCGGCAGCAGAGCGAAGGCTTTGGCCAAACTCATCATGCACATGAGTGAAACACACGACACTGATGACTTCACCGAGCTGAAATAAGGCTTCCATCCATCACAAGTCTGGAAAGGCTTGTTATGAAAGATAGGATTTCCCGGAGTGGGAGTTATTCTACCTTGTTGTACTCTGTTTGAACACTTTTTTGCTCTTTCTTTTTCTGTGTTACTAAATATTGTGGAAGTGCTGCAAAGTTCCCTTTATTTTCATGCAAAAGCAAAAATCGGGAGGAAATGATATACCATGAGAACAACGAGAGATGCAGAAGTAGGTTTTTGTAATTGGCTGTTGGTTAAGAATGAAACCTTATATTTAGACACTTTTTGCATACGTCGACTTGAACTGTTGCATCACACCAATCAGAATGCCCCAAAGATATTAAGCAGCAGATGTCTTGTCACGCAGCTGCCGGTCCTTATGTGTTTCAGCAAGCCACAGTAATTTTTTCCATCCTATCCTGTGCACTAGGGTTCAAGAACCACTTCGTGTACACAGTGCGTGGAAGGCAAAAAGCAGATCCCTGTGCCCCCGCTAACCCCTCACAGACCATCATCTCAGAGGCTTTTGCCAGGTGAGCTCGACTGAGACGCATCAGGCACGTGTGGGCGAGCTCTTCACCCTCTCCTCACAAGGCTTTAATCTACAAGCCATCTGCTGTTATCTGGGGAATGTTCTCCACACACTTCATGGACATATATGTACCAGCGCTTTGACGTCTTTGCTATTTTTAGCACCAGCCTGCCACTGGAGGTTGTTATGATGATGTCATGCAGGCTTTCAAAATAGATCTGATTGTTTATCTTGGGTTACACTTCCTGTCTTCTTTTCATGTCCTGTTTGTTTGTGTCTGTTTATCTGTCCAACTGCTCGTCTTGTTTTGCAGGGACTTGTTTTGCCGGTCTTGCGTCTTGAGTTTAATTGTACAGTCTTCTCAAAGCAAAGTTACTTTTTTCTTTGTTTTTTTTTTAGATCAGATCTCCCTTGTTAATGTTAATTCTGTGTAAAATCCTATCTAGACTTCCAAAGAAATTTCGTTTAACGGAGCAGTTAAACATTTAGGGAAATACTCCTATTTGCTTTGCAGTAGGGAGGTCAATGTGAGCTAAAACACAAGATGAGATCACTGATGCCCTCACATTTGTGCAGTAGATATTGCTAATACTGTCAGCACTCACTTAGCTCCTATGCTCCAGCCAGAAGGGAGTAAGTGTAAATACGTAGCTGGAGCATAGACTGTATATAAAAGACAGATACAGCCATTCTTTCCAAAGACCAGCAGAAGACAACGTTTCCAGTTAGGAAATAAGGAAGAAAGACTCTTCCTCTTACTTTTTTTTTTTTTTTTTTTTAAATTTGTGCACACATTTTGTGCTAGCTGAAAACAAAGACCTTCTAAGAAAAATTATTTGAAATGCCTTTGGGAACTTTTTTGGCAGTTATTTTACATAAATGAACATTAATTTACAGGAAATGGTCACTGTAGCATTAGCAACAGCTAATCATCTTGTATCTTTTGACGAAATATGGTCGCGATGTGTTGAATCACGGTGGCTACTTTCACCTTTTGCGTGCCTATGAGCTGAAGTTAGCCTAGACCCCAGTCACACAGGGGAAGGGAGACCAGCTGACGACCGTCTTGAGTTGCTAGGTAATCCCTTGCTCGCTATCACTCAGTGAAATCAGTTGCAAAGAGGCCAGAAACCACACTGAAATCTGTTTGGTCGCCTAGTTTCCAGCTTGTGTTGCACTCTTCATAGTTTCACTATGGCTTAGCGAGGTTTTTGTGACCAATTCGGCTAACGACAGTAAGTAACCTTCCACAACCACTCACCAACCAGTCAGGGAACACCTATTTTTTCCTAGCGACAAGTGGTTACCAGGGGAGGTGTGATTGGTTCCCCAGAGACTCCTCACAACCAGTCACAGAAAACTCATTTCTCTCCACTTCCACAGGTTGGGACCACTGACTGGTCCTTGCCTACCATAAAAACCTGTACGCCATTTATCTTCCATAAAACCAAAAGCTGACATTTTTTAATCCCAAAAAGTGAAACTATCCCTTTAATGTTCACTTCAAAGTATGGCTTAATTCAGGTGTCAGGATAAGGAGATCACCTACAGTGAACTGATAAAACCAGGTCGCACTAAAGTATGCTGATCGCATAAGGAAGTTGAATTATCCTGCTCTTTCTCCTTTGCATTTGGTGGATCCCAGTTAGGGAAAGTTACGTTGATTCTAAAAACACCACCACCATCCCCCATTTGCTCTATCCGTTCCGTGCAGTTACGACTAGATTGAGGCAGTCGAAAATACCACATGTGGTAAAAAGCATCAATCGTCACCTTGTCAGTTGCAGCACAGGCACACCTTGTGTGCGAGGCCCACGCCTAACAGATAACACAGCAGAATCGAACACTACAGAAGGTCACCACGATTGAAATGACACAGTTTCTATCAGCACAGTGCTCAGTGTATCCTGGACCTTGTACACAGCGTTCAAAATGCCTTTAATTTACATTCCTCTGGCTGCACTCTGGACTTGGGAGACTGGGACTGTGAATATTAGCACTAAAACTGCCTTAACCCAATTTATAGCTCACTCTAAATTTAAACTACATCACAGAGAGCATTTCAATCATCCGGCTCCTGCCGCTGCATCAAAAACTAAAGCCTGCCTGTATTTGCATGGTACGTAGAGGAAAACTCTCAGGGGACTTAAAATTAGATAATCTGTTCTCAAAAAAAAATGTCTGATTTCTTCTTTCGCTGCTTTATTCATGAAAAAATCTTTTTTGCTGTGTTGCTGATCACATGTGGTATTTTTTAAACTTGCCTCTTATGAGCAATAACTGATTGCACCAGCAGCTGAGCTAAAATGACAAATGCTTATCATATTTTTCTCTCCTGCAAGCTTTATTCTAGTGCCTGCAGGATGCTGCAGAACTTGGTGCTGATAATACTGTCAAATGGCTGCATAGAGGGTAATAATCATATGTGGGTGGCTTCACTGCAGCTGAGTAGCACAAGTAATACTTATCTATTTTGGGCTTCTGCTTGAGGGCTTCCTTTGTGAAGTGTGTGGATGGAGCATAAGTGAACATCATTTCTGTATTACAGGGGTGAGTTAAAAGCTAGATTTTCAGGCTGGACATATTTCTGGGCTTTAAATCATAATTATTAGATCCATTGTCTTGATTTAAAGGCCTTTACATTGTGTCTCAAGTGCAGTTTTATTCTTTGGCTGAAACATTCTGAGCAGAGGAATACCATGTTTATGTTATACTGGCCGAGTTAGATGACATTTCCAAAGTTAATTCCCTTGAAACAGCCTTTTGTCTGTGACAAATGAGACGATCTGTGACCTTTGACCTCGGAGAATGCACTCACTGGCCTTGCAAACCCTGACTGTCCACAGGGGTTGAGCTTAGTTCTCAGCGTGTAAGTGATATTTAAACCTGATAGGGCAGAGGCTTTAAAAGACTGAACGCAGCTCTCTTTTTCCGCTCATCCTGCTTCTCATCGAGGTGAATGGAAATAATGAGGGCGGTGGGTTGCTTCACAGCCTAAATCAAGAACTATACAACAGGATAACTAAAGCCCTAAAATAACTTAGTACTCCCATTGGACATAGGAACCCTGGAAGTCCTTGAAGTCATATGTAAAAGAAATAGAAACGTTAGTCTAAAGATACTTGCAAAAAAAAAAAGTTCTCTTCCTGGATTCAAACCTGCTCATCAGCCTTCCTGTTTGGAGTTTGTAGCCTTGGTTCATATGTAATTCTTATAATTATGTTGTATAATGTCTGTGAAGGTTCTCAGTCATTCAGGTCATCGTAGTCTGAGGAGCTTGAAAAGAAAAGCATCTGGACTTCTTTAAGTTGCTTGAAGACCTTTCACCTCTCATTCGAGAAGCTTCATCAGTTCTAAGGTCAAATGGTGGAGAGTCCCAGATTTAGACTGTTGCATGATCATATCATGTCGAAATGGACGAAACACAGCTTCTTAGGTCTTGGAAGATGCAGCAGGCTACTAAACAGTAAAACAGTATAAATATCTAGAATAAATACTAAAAATATATAAAAACTAAGTACTAAAATATAAATATGGATCTTAATGAATGTACAATATTGCAAAACAATGCACAACTGTCCTATGCAAGTGTATACGAACTATGACCATAGTTTTCTGTTCTTAGCTTACAGGAGCAGGACCAAGTTTTGCTGCCAAAGTCCAATTACTTCAAGGCTCAGTGTTCTGTGAATTCAGAGATGCTCTTCACCTTAGTTGTGACATGTGGTTATTTGATTTAACTTTGCCTTCCTATGTCCTATCTCTCAGAAGCCATCTGGACAGATAAGTGCCACGCACTACAAACTAGGCTGCAGCCACCCTGGTGTTCAGTGATAACTGAACATTCAAAAAAGAATGCTAGCATCTTAAGCCAGATATTTGTCTCTGAAGGTGGTAGTTGAAGACCTGTAAAGACCTGTAGCTGAAATGAGAGTCAGTTGGATACAAACACAGATGTAAATGAATGCCAGTGTTTCATATTTACAAGAAGTGTCAGTGGGCTTGGTAACTGTTTGCTGACTGTTAGCTTTCTAAAGCTGTGTCATTGTCAACTAAAGCAACTTACACAAGAAATATAACCTAACTTTAAAGACTTTTTCAGACACTAAAGAGTCTGAAATCTGTTTTAACTGCTTCATGTGACTAATTTCAACTGCTGATGTCTCACTTTAGCTTGGCACGCTGTCGAGCCTGACTCTGATCTCTTTCCTTGGAATTACTTCAGGAAAGAACCTCATCATGGCTAGATATGTGTGGGCATATGAGGGTTGTTATGAAAGACTTAGACTCCTTTAATACAGCTGTTGTTTGGCCTTTTTTTAAACCCTGCAGTTTGTTTCTTTACATCCTCCTCCAGATTCATCTGAATAAAGATGTAAAACATCTTCATCTTGCCGAACCATGATATGATATTTATTTCTGACAAGAGAAATTGATGGTCTCTTTTTTCCATGGTTTGCTTGGCTGGAATGATTCAAAGTAGCTTTTAGTACAAACCCATTACAGGCTTCACCACAGCTCCAGATTTTGGCCTATTATTAGCCTCTTTTCTCCAGGAAACAAGGTCACTCAAATAGCCTTGTCTTATTAGGCTGCCACTACTCATTTGGCCTTAAAGAGACATGCATTTCAGAATTACATGTGTATTCCTCACACACTAAATCTACTATTCATTTGCACATGTCTGACCTAATGCAGTCACCCTACGCTAGTTATCACAATCAAACACCCATTGTTATCATGCCAGTATAATGGTGTGGGACTGAAAGAGTGCAATCAAGTGATGTTCTGGCTGTATAGCCCCTGCTAAGTGAAAGCGACTGCCCTATTTCTGTCCAGGGTTAGTGCTCAGCTGTCGTCTGCGAGTAGATCACCTCATATACTCTCCCCAGCCCTGTACTACAATGCCCTGTACCGCAGTTTGGGGTCCAGGATGCATGTGGATGTTATTAGAGGCCATTGAAACTACAGGTGATAGCTCTCACAGTGCACTGGATCTGTGTGGCAAAAACTCTTAAGACGGCATAGAGAAGCTGCAACAAACTACTATGTACATTTCCATCTTGAGCCAGAATTGGAAATCATTAACCTTGAAGTGACTGAGTGAGGTCATCCATCACCCCAGCTGTATATGTTTATGCATGGAAGTGATTTTTTTTATATCATAAATTTAAAAATAAAAATAAAAAAATTATATATATATATATGTATATATATATATATATATATATATATATATATATATATATATATATATATATATATATATATATATATATATATAGAGGACAGTTACAAGTACCTGGGGATCCCGCAGGCAAATGGGAACCATGAAGAGGCCGCTAGAAAGGCTGCAACCACCAAGTACCTGCAGAGGGTCAGGCAAGTCCTGAGGAGTCAGCTGAATGGTAAGAACAAGATCCGGGCCATCAACACATACGCCCTGCCCGTGATCAGGTACCCTGCTGGGGTAATAGGCTGGCCAAAGGAGGAGATAGAAGCCACTGACATAAAGACAAGAAAGCTCCTGACCATGCATGGAGGGTTTCACCCCAAGTCCAGCACCCTGAGGCTGTACGCTAAGCGGAAGGAAGGGGGCCGGGGACTGGTGAGTGTCAGCACCACAGTCCAGGATGAGACAAGGAACATCCAAGAATACATTGGGAAGATGGCCCCAACTGACCGAGTGCTCAGTGAATACCTCAGGCAGCAGAAACCCAAGAAAGAGGAGGGAGACGAGGAACCATCATGGAAGGACAGGCCCCTGCACGGTATGTACCACCGGCAGATAGAGGAGGTGGCTGATATCCAGAAATCCTACCAGTGGCTGGACAAAGCTGGACTGAAAGACAGCACAGAGGCACTAATCATGGCAGCACAAGAACAAGCTCTGAGTACAAGATCCATAGAGGCTGGGGTCTATCACACCAGGCAAGACCCCAGGTGCAGGCTGTGTAAAGATGCCCCAGAGACAATCCAGCACATAACAGCAGGGTGCAAGATGCTAGCAGGCAAGGCATACATGGAACGCCATAACCAAGTGGCCGGCATAGTGTACAGGAACATCTGTGCCGAGTATAACCTAGAAGTCCCGAGGTCAAAATGGGAGATGCCCCCAAGGGTGGTGGAGAATGACCGAGCTAAGATCCTGTGGGACTTCCAGATACAGACGGACAAAATGGTGGTGGCTAACCAACCGGACATAGTGGTGGTAGACAAACAGAAGAAGACGGCCGTAGTGATCGATGTAGCGGTTCCGAATGACAGCAATATCAGGAAGAAGGAACACGAGAAGCTGGAGAAATACCAAGGGCTCAGAGAAGAGCTCGAGAGGATGTGGAGGGTGAAGGTAACGGTGGTCCCCGTGGTAATCGGAGCACTAGGTGCGGTGACTCCCAAGCTAGGCGAGTGGCTCCAGCAGATCCCGGGAATAACATCGGAGATCTCTGTCCAGAAGAGCGCAGTCCTGGGAACAGCTAAGATACTGCGCAGGACCCTCAAGCTCCCAGGCCTCTGGTAGAGGACCCGAGCTTGAAGGATAAACCGCCCGCAGGGGCGTGCTGGGTGTTAGTTTTTATATATATAGGTTTTAAACAATAATTTAATAAAAATGATTGAAACAAATGCATTTTGATAAGGTGTCAAAGGCACACTGTCTTACTAAATGTGAAAAAAAATGCACTAGAAAACTTTATATTATGTGTAATAGGCCAAGAAACAATGTAGAGTCATCTGAAAAAGAACATTTTCATAGACTCTAGACTTTGACTGAGCTTACAACACATTTTTGGTTTTGTTTTCTTAATTTTCAGCCATCTTGTTGGAGGTTTGCTGCTCTGTTTGCAATCCCAACGTTGCCCAAGCTAACAGATGGCCCCACATTTGACTCTAGAACTCCTCGGTGTATAATGGTACACAGAGGAGTTCATGGTCGACTACAAGGTGCCTAGTTTCTATGAGGTGTTTGTGCCGATGTGCTGTGTTCGGTCTTTGGCACGCAGGTCACTGCACTCCGGTCTCGTCTGTTCAAAAGACATTATTCCAGAAGTCTTGTGGTTTCTTTCAGATACAACTTTGTAAACGTAAGTCGTGTTGCTATTTTCATTTTAGAGAGAAGAGGCTTTCTCTTGGCAATGCATCCAAACAAGCCAAACTTGTTCAGTCTTTTTCTAATTGTAATGTCATGAACTTTTCCTGTTGAATGCTAACTGAGGTCTATAGAATGTGATATGTAGCTCTTGGATTTTTTTGTAGTTTCTTTTTGCATTGCCTGGCTTTGGGGGGGATTTGCAGGGATGTCCACTTCTGGGAATATTATGCTATTCTGATAACACACACACCTTAATGCTCCAGACTTGGCGCAAACTGTCAAAACCTCTGCTTTTATTGAGTTAGCCACGCTTGCTGATGTTCAGTTGATCAAGTGCATTTGGCTAGCAGCACCAGGCTGCTCCTCTTAATTAAGGGTATAACACAAACAAGCAGCATTGACAGCTGAGTATAAGGTCACACCATCTGACCACTGGCCAGTTACAGTCGCTGTAACAAGACAGTTACTGTCTTTATGAGAATGGTTTGAAATAATATGCACTCCCCCCCCCGCCCCCGCCCTGTGACCCCACCTGCCTGTCACTCATCTGCCTTTTCTCTCACTTCGTTTTGCTGCCAGTTGCTTTCTGTTCATCCACTTCACTGTCTGACATGACTGGCCTTGAACTGAGCATGTGATCTCATTTTGCTCTGCCTGTAAATACTCTGACAGTTGAAGCCCCCACTGTGACATTGGATGGGAAGGTGAAGTTCTCCACATAGCTGACTTGCAGTAAAGTGTAGACCTGATCATCAGGGGTGCTGGGTCAGGTCCAGTCGTTGCCTAAAAACTTTTCAAAGAAAACTATTTTTGGATTTCAATATAATCAGACCTTTCATTGTCCACTGAGCTCGGCACTCTCTCCTTATTCCACAGGTTAGGACAAGCTTTTTCATCCACCGGTGACTAATTGCATCTGAAGAGCTGAGCAAGCACTATCAGTCTTCCTCAACATCATATTTTAGGCGTCTTAGGATAACATCAAAGCATGACTGTTTCTATCTACTCGGTAAAGCTGCTGTCTTCCCACAAGTTGGGAAAGGAGATGAGTGTGTTAGTATTGCAGGCGCCAACAACATGCTCTGGGTGACATACGAGCATAGGAGCATTATGTCTGGCTTTTCTCAGATGGGGCTGAGATGTCCGCACTTCACCAGACACCACTCAGTGAGTGCTGCTTGTCTAGGTCACTTGCACTGACATGCTGGTAGATATGACTGGTTACAGTTACTCTATGTGCAATAAAAAGAAACAGGATTTTCCATGTCTAATCTCATTAACTTATTCATTTATCAGTCACTTCTAGTCTGAACTGACACCAGTGACAAGTGGTCTTATTTTAAGTTTCTTATTACAGTTCAGTTTCCAGAAAACAATTTACTGCCACCAGCTCATTTAAAATATCTGGGACTGTGAGGAATCCTCTCTTTTGTTAGCAACACTTTGCAAGCCGTTGGAAACCGAGGCAACCAAATGATGTAAGTAGCGTTAAAAGTAAAATGTTTTCCTTTTCTTCCTTGAAGTAAGAGTTGTGGGCCGTCTCCATCATATTTTTCACTTCATAATGTGCTAAATGTTTTCAGTTAGTAACAGGTTAGAGCACCGGGCGGGTCACTTTAGCACCCAGAATCTGATTATGGCACCTGACTGTTGTAAGGCATGCAGGATGTGGTTAGGCATTGTTTTGCTAGGTGTGGCCTTTTCTGAGAAAGAAGTCTGAATACTGATCAAAAATCTTTCAGTATTAATGAGGTCTTCACAGATGTACTATGCATGCTAATGTATCTTCACATGCTATCATGGATGCTTGCACTAAAGTGAGCATATATTTAAAAAGAAAAGAAAAAAAAAGAAAAGAAACATTTGGCCTGAAATGTAAACACAAAATATCAAATAGAAGTTCACCAGAGAAGAACAAGTTTAGTTTAAGGAATAGATAGCATTGTGCTTTCTTACTAACTGTATCATAGCTTTCTGCTACAGCTAGCAGCAGATTAGCTTTAGCATAAAAAAAAATTCATCAGACATCGTGGGAACTAGGGACTAGGACACATAACAAATAACACATATTACATTTTCTTGCAAGCACCTCTAAGGCCTGATAGAGGCAGAGCTACTGCTGGTTGTTTCTTTGTTTTCTTTCTGTCTTTATGTTAAGCTAAGCCAACGAGGTGCTGGCTAACCTGGAATATACTCCATTACAGACACACACAGATAGCAAAAGACCTGATGGTCAAGCAGTCATTCCTGTTATACTTATTTGAAATCCACTTATGCGGCTTCATAATGTTTGATCTTGGACTGAGACACAAATCAGTCAGGAAGTGTATCTGGTATAAAAATCTGCCAAATCAAAACATGCAGACCTATTTGCCCTAGCAACCCCTTGTGAATAAGGGAGCAGCCAAAGTCCACTTGAAGTCTGCTGCCTGGGGCACAAGCATAGCTGGTGCATTGTAATGTAAATTCTTGCACAGTTATAAAAAAACAGACAGGCAGGCAGGCATCCGTACATAATCTTGCAACAATTATTTCTTTGGTTGTGAATTCTTCCTAAACCATCAGGAGTTGAACTACCTTAGCTGTATCAGATATTATGACACAATCACATTGGCTAGAAGTCAACAAGCATTTACGCACCCCAGTGCATAAATTTTCATTTTAATTTCACAGCCAGCAGCAAAAACAGGACAAACAATTATGTAGCATGAGCGTATATTTGTACATGTAAATTTAGCAGCCTGAGAGAAAGACTCAAATCAATCTTCTCCATAAATCTTTGTGTTTGTGTGTTTATATGAGCATGTTGCTCTAGTGTACACGGGAATTATTATAGGAACTGTAGGAACCTTTAGAATACCGTATGGCTGACATCAGGCTGGATAACATCCAACGCAGCCTGTCCAGTAACATATAAATACATACACACTTAAAGAGGCACACGCTCAGGTAAACAACCCTCGTCAACCTCTCCAGCTGTCTTTCCAGGACACTTGACTTGCACACCTCATCTGTTTCCACAAACCACAAACGGTTCACAGCGGAAATACTCAGTTAAAGCGGTAAACAAGCGCTTCCTCTCAGGGATAAGTCATAGATGCAGAGGGCCCTGACGCTGGTGTCGTGATGCTTGGAACACGCCTACACTGACACAACTTTGAGGTCCGTCGCCGGGTTTTAATCATGCACGTCTCAGTGGCCAGAGACAAACAGTGAGAGTGCACCATTGTAATTTTGTGGCATCAATACACTTGAATCACTCCCAGACAGTTTTATCCCCTCAAGGAGCAGAAACAGAAGCAAACAGTCATAGGAGATCAAAGTGAAGAGTAATGAAAGACAAGAGTTTGCCTGGCAAATATACAATGTGACAGCCCTCTTAGTCACATCTGCATGTGAAAGGTAATGCTGACAAATGATTTTTGTCTCAATAAAGGATTTACGACTCCTCTCACATCCCATTAATTATGATCAGCCGACACTGTGGCAAAAGTCATTTTACTGTTAGTCAATAAGCGCTCTGTGTCACTGGCATTACTGACATAAATACAGCTGCTGGGAGGGAGGGGGTATAGTAGGATACATAAACAGGATGCATTCAAGATATTTAGTGGTGTTAAGTGAAGGATGTGGATATACATTGAACAGTTTCCAGGCCTTCAGCGCGACATGGGGCCCCCTAACAGTGTAGCTGACGCTGTAGACTTTAAGTAGACTGTAAAAAAAAGAGACTAATGGCAAGAACATCCCTGAACGACCGACACTGGCTACAACGAAGAGCTAGCAAAGCAGCACAAAAGAGGAATCCTATTATTATTTCATCAGTTTCACACATTACATACACATTTTCAGTTCACAACACTCATTAAATACATTTCCCTACATTGAAAAAAGAAAAAAAAAAGTAGACTGTAGCAGGCAGATGCATGGCACTTATAAGAAGTTCAAATCAATTGATGCTTTTCCATTGTTTTGGTTTCAATACAAATTTAAACATGTTTGGCAAGACAAGCACAACCAAACCTACATCCATTTTGGACGTAGTAGTAAGTAGTAGCTGGAACCTAGCCCAGCTGTCATAGATTGCCAGTCTATCACAGGGCTAACATAGACACAGGATGCCATCCACACCTATGACCAACTTAGAAATGCCAGTTAAGCTAACATGTATGTTTCTGACTGTGGGGGAACCTGGAGAACATGCGGACTCCACCCCGTCACATATTCAGAGCCTGGTGTTCATATGTTGACAGGGACTGGAAAAATTAATCTTACGAAACAATCTTTTCAAGCAACTGAACCAAAACCTCCAAGTAAGCACATTTTTTTGCTGTTTGTGCTGTCTGGAGCTCATAAACTCGCTGATGTATCACACAGATACACAAACACCTACACACAAGACTCTTATTACATCCAGAGCTGGAAGTGACCCACAGCGCTCGCCTTGTTCTGTCAGTCACTGTGAGGTCGGCTTTCCCTGCCAAACAGCAGCTTGCACATCACTTTCCCTGCAACCCTCCTGGTATCAGCAGACTGAAGCCAGTGGCCAGCAACTTCCTGACGCTGACGCTGTTGGTGTTCCATATCGCTCTGACTCATTAGAACCGTGCAGATTTCCCATGACATTTGTGTAACAGCTGAGCTGAGTGTCTTCTAAGTCCGGTTTACTGTGCTTTTAGGCAGTAAATGCTTCTGAAATGAAATAATATTGGGTTTACGTGTACACACTCCACACAATGGCTCACGGTGGCAGTTGTATAAATGTTTTGGTTCATGATTTTGCTTGAACAGATTGTTATTCAGGATGTCAACTTCAAGTTCAGTTGGAGGGGGGCACCTAATTACGCACAGAGATTATCTTTCTCATTTTTAATGTCTTTAAACAAAAAAAAAAACATCATTAAGTGACACCTTGCTGTAAAGAAAACAAGAGCGACTGCATGCTTCATACCTACAACTTGATGGCAACACCGCACCCCCTGCTGAGTACACATGAATGTCTGCCAATAATAACACATGAGGGTGCCAAAAAAAACAAAACAAAATAAAAATCACATGCACTTTATGTACCACCCTGTTTTCACTCCAGATTGAACTGGACCACCCTGGTGCTTAAGTCTACTAACACTTCAAGTGTTCCCCATCAAATCATTGCAGGTACTCTGTAATAAGACGGCTTCCATTTCCCTTTGGGGAGCGATGTCTTTTTTATGACATGGAAACTAAACGCGTTACATCGTTGGAAAAGCCGTTTCGCGAATCTGGGTGGAAGAAAGGGGGAAATACCGCCAAATGAGAGTTTGTTTAGTTAGCATGTCAAAATTCCTTCCACTTCCTGAAATGAAAATAGCCACGTCTGTAAAAGTTCATTTGAACCACAACGTTAATAATGAAGCATTAAAAAAAAAGATCTTTGTACACAAATACATAAACTGAAGAGAGTCACAGTGTGACAGAAAGAAAAAAGTAATTAAAACTGTTTTTAAAACAGGGTAAAGGTCTTTGGCAGAGGGAAATACATATGAAGATGGAAAATGTTGTAAATCGATCCATTAAAAAATAAAGTGCAGAAGCATATGGGGAGCTGGATGGAGCACAGGAAAAACTCTGAGTCGGTGTAGGTAGCAGATTTACAGGGTGGCATATAGTGGGACATATAAGTGAGTGAGTGCATCTAAATGCATGCATTTGCCTTTGTAGGCTGCCTTGATTCAACAACATGATTTTCCTGTGTTTTTCCTTACTTTCCCAATTTCAAAATGTCTTTCAAAAATACGAGAATAAAGTACCTTTATTGTACCACTTATACGCTAAAGGGCACAAATGCTTTCCACTGGGACACTACTCTCTGTTCCAGTTATATAATACTAAGGCAAGTTCCTTATCCAGCAGGGTAATTGCTGGGAGTATGTTACATTTTTTTCCTTATGTTATTATTATTAGTAGTAGTAAGCTGCTAATATATTAATATTATACTGTAATATTATAGATAAGGCTTCCCAGCAGTATATAATTACCAGCTATCAAGAGATTTTGTGTCAGCCAAATGTTATTACCACAGTTGCACAAAGAGGTAATAAATGAATGAACTGACTATATCAGTATACATACAGAAGTGATGATATTTTACATGATGTACAGATAACTGCAGATAAGAAAAGTGTGCCTTAAATCTTTCCACGCCCCTGGGATGGCTTTGGCACCAAATGTTTTGAAAGAACCACCCAGAAGAAAGGGGAAACACCTCCACCGAGACAGTCTGTTTAATTAGAACAATAAAATCATTTTACTTCCTGAAATAAAAAAAAAAAAACATGACTTTGTACAATTGATGGTTCGTTTGAGTTACCGCTGATTGTAAGACAACATAAAAAGACTCAATCAACACTAATTCAGCACAAATACAGGACAAAAATAAATAACAGACCCAAGACTCTGCTATAACTTCATAGTGATGCTACTAGAATACAATGTATTTATGATATTCTTTAATTTTCATGCAACAGTCTCCATTAGGTCCGGGTATTTTGTAGCCACAGGGCAATGTCGTTACATTGTCACCGATTGGCAATGTTAAAAATGACAACTAAAATGCCATTTGCCCTCTCCATTATTGATAGATTTTGGGGGTTCAGGCCTGCCTAAAAATGTGAATTGAGCCCTCTGAGCTGATACACTTCTGCAACCATTATTTAAATCAAGTCAGAAAGTTCGGTAACGAAAAAGTAAACACCCATGATGCCATAAAGCCGCAATGTAAGTTATTGCAGCACAAGCTGAAGTTAATCATTTGGCTAGCTGTAGTTTAGCGCTTCTGCAGCAATAGCAGTAACCAGCAGTAATGGAGAAGGGCACTGACGTTGGAACACATGGCTCTGTGGAGGTTACAGTTTGGAAAGTACCTTGTATGTCTTTTTGGAGCTAAAAAGAGGTCATTTATCTGGTTGTGCAACTACTCTATATGGACACATGTACTGGGCCACACCTCTTTTGAATTCAGATGCGCTCAGTCCCATTGCCACAGGTGTATAAAGCAATTCTGACTGCTTTTACGACATTTGTGCAAGAACAGGTCATTGCAAAGATTTACTGAATTTTGTGTGATCAAGTATAAGTCATATCAGTGAAAAGTTACAACTGCAGTGGCGCATAGTGCAGAGTTGCATACCTCCTGTGGCATTAATGTTAGCACAATGTGCACCAAGAAATTCATGGTATTCATAGGTTTCCAAGGATAGGCAGTTCCTGAAAGTGTAATGTGTAGGTGGCCAAGAACTTTTGCTTTCTTGTGTGGCAAAAACTAAAACTAATTAAATTCATCTGACATTAAATATTTAAATATATATTATGTATTTAAAGGAGAACTGATGGTATTTCAGATGAGATACGTGCTCTTTCCTGAGTATGAGAAGACAGGTGTGCCTGAAAGTTTTGGCTCACCTTCTGAAGTACCTTTAGTACAAAATGCTTTAAAAGAACCATCCACAAGAAGTGGAAAACATCTGCAAAGAGTATGTTTGTTTAGATAGCATAATAAAATCCTTCCTGCTTCCTCAAATGAAAAGAAAGGGTGACGTCTGTAAATCACAAGTTAATTGATATGATTGCTAGTTATAATACAACATTAAAAAAGACAGGACACACTGGAGAGATTATGTCTTATGTCTATGATGTATTGACAAAAGCAAGATGTTGTGGGTGCATGTGCCACCCCACTGAAAGAATCCTGGAAACGTCCCTGTTTCAGACCTCCTTTTCCTTTCCTTCACCAATGGCACGAAGAAGGTGGGAAGATTTGGTAGTTCTTACAGATAACACTGTTTTCTGCTGCAGGTACATTCACTGACATATGGTTTTAAGTTACTTCTGTGTTCCCAGCTATATCACAGCAAACAATAGCCTAGAGGTGGTCAAAAAATATTAGCTACTACACCTTAGAGAGCCTCTCTTTGAAACTTCTTGACACCCCGCAAAAGGTTATGCAATATTTTAAAGTAATTTTGTCTTATTTGGTGTGCACAGTCTATAAGGATTACCCTGCTTGCTCGCTCACTCACTCTGTTTTATAATCTGCTGATGATGACGTTATGCTGCAGTTCCTGGGCTTCAGTTCTCGCGAGGTTACGGGAATCCAGACGCTCTCTCTCTCTCTCTCTCTCTCAGTTCCCCCTCCTCCCCAGCCCTCCCTTCCCACGCCCCACTGCGCTGTGGGATAGTGGCACTATAAAGTATATCCTCTCTCGGCGAAAGATAAGAAGCCCGAGACAGGAGGGGGATGAAGATGGCGGACGCCAAGCAGAAGCGGAATGAACAGTTAAAGCGATGGCTTGGCTCGGAAACGGACCAGGAGCCTCCTGTTTTGAAAAAGAAAAAGACGAAGGTGAAGTTCGATGATGGCGCCGTGTTTCTGGCCGCCTGTTCGAGCGGCGATACCGAGGAGGTGCTCCGAATGCTTGACCGGGGCGCTGACATCAACTACGCCAATGTAGACGGTCTCACCGCCCTCCACCAGGTTTGTGTTAGCTTGCCGTGTGGGTTTATGTCAGCAGCCGGTACCATTAGACATAAATATCGACTGGCTGCTAGCAAAAGCTTACCCTGGTACACCTGTCAAATGGAAGCCATTCTCATCCCGTTGTTTACCTACCTAGCATACTCGTCCTTCTCGACGCAGAGAAGGGATGAATCTGTTGGCTTCCTCCTGAGGCTGTTTAACTGGTAAACCGCGCTAACTATGCATACACTTGTCTGAGTATAAGTGGCAAGAAGCAGCAGAGTCAAACACCTAATTTACAGGGCTAATTCTACTTTATGCCTCCATAAACTAGCCTGAGTCTGTAGGTGCAGTCTAATTGCAGTACTGCTGCATTTTTCGATTTGAAACATTGGCTCGGTTTTATGTTGTAAATACAATCAAGCCAGACAAGTGTCTGTGTGGTCAATTTATTATTGTCGGATCCTATTTAGTGTGTTTGGAGCTTAATATAAATGGTGTTCGTGCAGAATGAACCCAGCAATAGATGGCTGCTACCTGGTTAGCAGTAAAAGTCGTTTTGTTGATAAACCCTCCTCCTTGACTGTGGCTACTCTCTGGAGAGGAAGCAGAAGCTACCTTGCTAACTAGCTTTAGATACAACGTCATTCAGATACAGGCTAATGTTACGATTGCGAAACAATGTTTGCTTGTCACTCTGACTTAAAAAATGCAGTCCCTCATTAATAGTGGGCATATTAGTTTAATTGCCAGGAAAGAATGAATGGTAACAGCGCAGTATTAGCCCAGCGGAGTGTCTGCTAACGTACTTTAGCATGCTAAGATAAATGTCGTTAGCTGTGTGGGGCTTTAGCTGAAGTTAATTCATTCATTAACTGACCTGAGAAACGGCGTCAGTGGTAAATTATGGGCCTCATAATTTTATGCTGTTTTGTGTATAGTTAATCGGAAACGCCTGTGTCGTTAGCGCTTTTGCTACACCGGGATGTTAACCGTGCCAAGCTAGTCATTTGCCCGCTAACTGGGGTAGCTACTTTCACTAGCATCTGTACTTCCACAGCCGATAAACTGAAAATGGCACCTCATCTTGATGGGTTTTAGGCTGTGTGAGGTAGTTTTAGTCCAAATGGGGTTTAAAGCCTGATTTAAAAGCTTTATAAACCACCATGGATCCAGTGATGGAAGTAGGTTGCTTGTTGGTGCAGTAAGCTTACTGAAAGTTGTGACCAGGTTAAGTCCAGTGAGGTGTGCAAAAGCTAGACTAGAATTAAAACGTAAATAACAAAGAACCTGGTCGTGTAATTTATGAATTTGTTTCTGTTGCTTCAGAGGTAGCTTTTACCATTAAAGAAGTACATTTATTTTAATATCGTTTTTCAGTTTGTGCTTATTGGATCAAGTGATTACGGGTATACTGTTAGCTTTTACAGTGACACTTTTATAAAGATATCTTGCTTATTTTGTACCAAGAACATTGTAGTTAAGTGTTTTACTTTTTGGTGGAAATAAGCAGGGTGAACGGTTTGGGGGATTTCCCCCTTCTGACTGCATGTTTCTGCCTCTGATAAATAATTTTTCATTCCCACTGGAAAATAAACTTTTATCCCCCCCTTCCAGGATTTTTGCAGTGTCTTGAAACAGTCAACAGTGCAAACATCAGTCCAATCAGAAACTGATCTCACTTTCAGTGCTTGTGAGGCTGCTGGGGTGAGATGATCAGGATCTGTTCCATTCCAGCTTTTCATTAAGCCAAACTGTAACGCTGGATATCTGGATCCAGAGAGTTGCAGAAAACATCAGAAATATTGTGTGCCAACCAGTTGGCTCTGTGTTGACATCAGAGTTCTCTCCAAAGGTGATTTGTGCAGCTTCTTCTTTCTTCTTGTTGAGTTGCGGCTCTGCACCAGGACTGTTCTCTGCAACATCCTGCAGTCGTTTGTCGCCTTTTGCGTGATGGCGCAACTGCTGTGATAGGCTGATGGAGAGGGGCAGAAGTATTTGGTTTAAAAAGATCAACCTTAACCTGACCTTCGTTCACAAGTTAGAACATGCTGTCGAACATATTACAGAGTCAGATAATTTCCACATGTTTATTAACACTCAAACTGGAAAGTCTGCTGCTGATCTCAGAAAATGAAGTCTCCTTCTTCCCTTTACAGAGACTTTATAGATTCAGGTAAAAGAGGGTGATGTGTTTTACATGATGAGCCACAGGGAAGCAGAAAAACTGTCATCAAAGCAGACCATTTCTCTTTGATTTGTAATGTACCATAGTGGAGTTTTTATTTATCCAATTTATTTTTTTTAATTGACAGCATTTTGTGCTGTTTACATTTCGGGTTATTTCATATTAAACATTGAAGCTAACATCCTCTGAAGAGGGAAACTGTGGTTGCCCCTCTATATTTTTTATTATTTTTCTCTCCCTACGTATTGCATCCTGGAGTATTTTAATTTGAAGAAATAAAGGATAATGCTAGTGGAAATGAGTATTTGTTTATCTTGTTTGCACTAGCATGGATAGTGTTTACATGATGTAAGGATTTACAAAAATATTCACATTAAATGTTTTATACTTGCATAGATCTCCTGTGATGTCACTTCATTACTCATGTCCACATGTCTCGTCTTAGTAATTATGAGCACTGCTTTATGCACCACCTTGCTCCCATGGTGTGTTTGTTCTCCAAGACTTAGGCCACTGCACAGATTAAAAGTTTTAAAAGCAGGTTTTAAGGCATGGGTCATCAGCTTTATCTGTATGTGATTCATGCACGTTTTTGGGTTTTTGTTTTTTTTGTTGTTGTGTGTTGTGTGTGTTTTTTTTTTTTTTTTTTTTTTTTTTTTTACATTAATTAATCCTGCTGGTAAATTGACCTTTCTTCAAGATCGTAGTCTGCTTTAATGAAATCTGGAATTAGCATGAACCCCTCAATACAAACTCATTGGGTGGAAATGTTGCCTTTTTTTGGGCTGATGTCCAGAGATTAACTTGAGTGAGGAAAGAATTTGAAGTGCGGCTCTCCAGACATAACCATCTCTGGAGACGAGGTGTGTGTGTGTGTGTGTGTGTGTGTGTGTGTGTGTGTGTTAAAGGCCATGTGATCTCTAGGTTTGGTGTTTTACCAAGGAGCTGAGGAGGGGTGATGGAGGGTTAAACTGCTGTTAAGTTTCTTAAAGATGAGCTGAACAGTCAGTCGCCTCTTGTCTTAATGTCTTTGTGTGGCTTTTCTTGTTACATTTTAGATGGACCAAAAGAAAAAAATCCCTCCAGATAATAGCTATCCTCGTGAATGAGTGACCTCTCTCTTTGTTATGAAATGTGCCATGTTGCTGCATGAGGACTTGATCACTGGTGACCGGTGCAGGTTTATAAATACCACCACAGCCAACACAAGTTCTCCTAACTGGGTTTCAGTAGATGATACTAAGTTTGGGTATGACTCAGTCTGTAGCTTTGCTTTGTAGTTCAGCTCTAGTATAATCTCACATTTAGGCAAGAGGTTGTCTCTGTGAGTCATGAACCTTGTGTTTCTTTAAAAATGACCTGTTGCTGATGAACCTGTAAACACATCAATGTCTTTTTGCAGACTTCTTAAGGTGATGCTTGAGCAGTGATGATGATGATCAATGATGTCACTATGACTGTGTACAAGCAAGAGCATCAAGGTGAAAAGTCACACTGTTGCCAGGCTCAGTCCAAAGGACTTTGAAGTTCAGTTGCAACACAAACATAAGGACCAACGTCACATATTTTCTTCTCACAAACCTCAAATATGCACATTTTGCAAGATTTAAAAATATTTACGCAACTCTTATTGCGATTACCATGCCGGACAAAGCGATATACCACCTCATGCAGATGTAAACAAATGGAGACTTTGTTGCAACAGCTTGCTGGGGTGTTGGCAATGCTTTGCACTGCAAAACAAAACAAAAATAAGAAGCTTGACTGAATCTGAGAAAATGGTTGGTGAGACAAGACCAGCATGGGTTGTTGTTCTTCAGTGAGAACTCGGTAGTATTTCTAACTACTAGTGTTCTAGATAATATTAGCCTTAAGGGCTAGAGTGTCAGTGATACTTGCTGTGGGACTTGAAGTGTATAGGCATTAACTTCATTTGAGGTTCATTCATTCATTCACTCTTCCTGAAGACACAATTGTAAATGTAAATATCAGACATGTTTGATATTATTTGGGTAAATCTTCTGAGTCTTTGAGCCATTCCAGAGATTTAAGACTGGTTCTTCAATTTATCACATTGTCAATATTTTTGTCCTGTTTCACCTCAAGGACCTTGGTGGGTACTGATATTTGGCACTCCTCTAGTCTATTAGAGAAACATTAGTGTTTCGATAGCTGATTTGAATTTGTAACGTGATTTACTGAGACAGATTGGTTCACCCAAAACACAGACTGCACGGATGCAGGTTGAGGGTAGAGAGGGGATGTTCCAGTGAACTAGGAATCCCTTAGACAAGCTGAGATTCCAGATCACATTGGCTAAATTCGTCCCAGAGCTGTCGCATTCCAAGTCCTGTCGTTCTAGCCCGTGCATTCCTCACATGACGGCCGCTGGAAACCATAGCAAAGAGGGAGCAGAGAAGACATTCCTCAGCTGTCACCTAAACCCCTCCCCTTCAGTCATTCCCTCTCTGGCTTGACTTTCCCTATACAATGCCAAAGCCCAGCTGACTGGTGCTCACTGAGCTCCACTGAAGCAATTAGAGTGGAGGGGCTTGTTGCTTCACACAACAAAATCTACCCGCTGACCTACACCTGAACTTTTTCTTTAGCGCTCAGGATCTCTGACACCCCCCCCCCCCCCAGACCAAGGTGACAGGATTCAGCTTAGCTTAACATGTCAGAGCTGGACATTACAATGCCCATGCTCTGTTGACATTACACACCCTCATTATTGCCCTAAAGTCTATGAACATTATCTTGCCTCGTCTCCATGACGACTCGAGGGTTGCTAGTCACTTGTGTTGGTGGATTTGCATGAACAGAGTGGGAGTTGCATAACAGACTGAACAGAGAGAGACTCTCTGGCGGTGCTTAGCAATTTGAAATACTCAGGCTCATGGATCTGTAATGGAACAGTTTCAGACTATGTAGTGGAAGATGATGATAATGTGAGGTGGCTGCGTTTCTTTTCATCCAGAGCAGCATCAGTCATTTTAACACATTACATAATTGCTGTGGATCTCACTGCAGTCCCAAACATGAGATTCTCAGCTGTGCCTGATGCTTGCAGTTGGCCACTGAGAGGAGGGCAAAAATGCCTTTGACACATTGCTGTCCTCCTGATAAGCACAGCATGTTATTCTGCTATAGAACCTAGGCCTTCTGTCTTTTTGGAAGAAGAAGGGACACCCCGTCATCTCATTTGGAGAGGTCTAGGATGGCTGCAATCTAAATACAGTGGGGCAAAAAAGTATTTAGTCAGCCACCGATTGTGCAAGTTCCCCCACCTAAAATGATGACAGAGGTCAGTAATTTGCACCAGAGGTACACTTCAACTGTGAGAGACAGAATGTTAAAAAAAAATCCATGAAGCCACATGGTAGGATTTGTAAAGAATTTATTCGTAAATCAGGGTGGAAAATAAGTATTTGGTCAATAATAAAAATACAACTCAATACTTTGTAACATAACCTTTGTTGGCAATAACAGAGGTCAAACGTTTACTATAGGTCTCTACCAGGATTGCACACACAGTAGCTGGTATTTTGGCCCATTCCTCCATGCAGATCTTCTCGAGAGCAGTGATGTTTTGGGGCTGTCGCCGAGCAACACGGACTTTCAACTCCCGCCACAGATTTTCTATGGGGTTGAGGTCTGGAGACTGGCTAGGCCACTCCAGGACTTTCAAATGCTTCTTACGGAGCCAATCCTTTGTTGCCCGGGCGGTGTGTTTTGGATCATTGTCATGTTGGAAGACCCAGCCTCGTTTCATCTTCAAAGTTCTCACTGATGGAAGGAGGTTTTGGCTCAAAATCTCACGATACATGGCCCCATTCATTCTGTCCTTAACACGGATCAGTCGTCCTGTCCCCTTGGCAGAAAAACAGCCCCATAGCATGATGTTTCCACCCCCATGCTTCACAGTAGGTATGGTGTTCTTGGGATGCAACTCAGTATTCTTCTTCCTCCAAACACGACGAGTTGAGTTTATACCAAAAAGTTCTACTTTGGTTTCATCTGACCACATGACATTCTCCCAATCCTCTGCTGTATCATCCATGTGCTCTCTGGCAAACTTCAGACGGGCCTGGACATGCACTGGCTTCAGCAGCGGAACACGTCTGGCACTGCGGGATTTGATTCCCTGCCGTTGTAGTGTGTTACTGATGGTGACCTTTGTTACTTTGGTCCCAGCTCTCTGCAGGTCATTCACCAGGTCCCCCCGTGTGGTTCTGGGATCTTTGCTCACCGTTCTCATGATCATTTTGACCCCACGGGATGAGATCTTGCGTGGAGCCCCAGATCGAGGGAGATTATCAGTGGTCTTGTATGTCTTCCATTTTCTGATGATTGCTCCCACAGTTGATTTTTTTTCACATCAAGCTGCTTGCCTATTGTAGATTCACTCTTCCCAGTCTGGTGCAGGTCTACAATACTTTTCCTGGTGTCCTTCGAAAGCTCTTTGGTCTTGGCCATGGCGGAGTTTGGAGTCTGACTGTTTGAGGCTGTGGACAGGTGTCTTTTATACAGATGATGAGTTCAAACAGGTGCCATTCATACAGGTAACGAGTGGGGGACAGAAAAGCTTCTTACAGAAGACGTTACAGGTCTGAGAGCCAGAGATTTTCCTTGTTTGAGGTGACCAAATACTTATTTCCCACCCTGATTTACGAATAAATTCTTTACAAATCCTACCATGTGAATTCATGGATTTTTTTTTTTTTTTTTTTTCACATTCTGTCTCTCACAGTTGAAGTGTACCTCTGGTGCAAATTACTGACCTCTGTCATCATTTTAGGTGGGGGAACTTGCACAATCGGTGGCTGACTAAATACTTTTTTGCCCCACTGTATCTGGTCCCACATTTGACTTGTTTTTCTGTAGACTGTTTTCGATTCAAATTTATTTTAAAATGTGCTGATTTGGCTCTGATGCCGTCCCCATTCTGTGGTCTCATGTCCTACCTGCATAACTTTGCACATCACAACTGAAAGCTTATCTGCATCAAGCACAGAGCAACACATTCAGTCTCAAGCACCTATCGTGAGCTAGTGGAGCTATGCTGCTATTGATAAAGGTGCAATAAACATCATCTCTTGTTGAACTTCCATATCTAAGACAGTAGCTTCATTTCTGACAAGCATGCATAGTTTACCTGTTACACAAAAATGCCCAAATAATGCACTTTTTAAAGTGAAATCTATATTGATTATTAGTCTACTTAATTCCCGATTGTGTATCAGGCCTGTAGAAACCTTAAATGTCGATTTCTGCATTAAAGATCTTCCCTTTTCTGGTAGTCCACACGATAAAGGTCCAGGCTAGTGACTTACTAAGAGGCTCCTAATCCTCAAATACGCCCAGCTAGATGATCTGCCTGCATAATAACCTCTAGATCTGATGGCTGTTAGATAAAGACTATCTAGGATTACATATTTTGGTGATAAGCTGGAATGCACAGTGCTGTGAGTACTTCAACATATTGTGAGGTTTTGGAGGGGCTTTATAGCATGTTGTCTAAAAGCGTTAGAAAAATAAGCACAGATGACAAAGCAAAACCTTTGCATGTAATTTTAAGTAGAAGTGTGTTAAGATTTGGTACAGTATGTGAAGCGATTTTAAATGCATTGACATATACCTGACCATCAAAAGCAACACAATTGGGGTCCCTTTGAGTGCTAGGGATATCGTTTGCTGTTAGGTAGCTTTAGTGTATTATTATTATTATTATTATTATTATTATTATTATTATTATTATTATTATTATTATTTTTTTTTTTTTTTTTCTTGACTGGTTAAAAACTTAGCCTTCAGTGTGATTTGAATATTAAAGACAACAATCAAAATTACTTTAAAGTCCAACTGTTTGATATTTAATTCATTAATTTGTTGTGTACGACAGATGGCCTTGGGATATACAGGAAGCAGGATCTTGTGAGTGCAAACTTTGCGTGTAACACGTAACAATACATGGCACAAAGGGACTTTGATGTGTATAGGGGATGCTTGTTTGCTTAAACTCATTCACAAAACTAGTTCTAGCTAAAGAGTTACTGGGGGAATGAGAATATCATAAATAAACCCCATTCTAGAATGTTAGCTTAATTTAAACGTGTGTGTGTGTGCGTGCGTGCGTGCATGCGTGCGTGCGCGCGCGCGCCACAGTATTTAGGCTGAAACAGGTTCTTCCTACCCAGCAGTTGCAGCCCATTTTACAAGTCTGCTTTCAGGTCACTTTTCTTGTAAAAGGTTGCACAGGGCTTTGACGTTCTTTGTTATGGTTTCAGGGCAGACTTACAGGAGCTGCATAATCACTCATGCATTTCTAACATAATGCTGAATACATTAATTTAATAATTCATGGACATGAATGTAGACAGTCTAGTGTTTTTTTTTTTTTTTTTTTTATTGTTCTTTGTTCAGCCCAAACAGTCTTCAGACTGTCGTTTTTGAATGTTTGACTGTGTCTTGTTGTTCCTAATCTTCATTCCTAATTGCTGCTCACTATAAGAGTTATATTTGTGTATAATTTCTAATTATACATCGCTGTTTAATATTTCAGAACATGGTCTAAAATCAAACAAGTAAACTGTACAGACCACATGAAAGACTGTATATTCTTATTTAGCCTCTGATTGCCATTTTTCGTAAATTTGATAAATGATTGTCTTCTCTGACAGCATTGCAGTCTTAGAAAGCCGACGAAATATAATTTCCTCATGAAGTTATTAACTACGTGAAGCAAAACGGGGACCGTGAGAGTAAACTGTAGCCACCCTTTGAGTCAAAGAGCTGACAAGAATTAGTGTGGTGCCTGACTACAATGAAAGGTGTTGAACTTGACACAGCAGGAACCAGCGCTTCATAACACTGTATGTTCGCGCGTGAGATAAATCTAAATTTAACCTTTGACATAGAACTGCAAGTATAAAGCTGAATTCCAGTCTGGAATGAATCACTGCAGCACCATTGTAACGAGAGCCTACTTGATTACTGAGTGTATATTGGAGTCCCGCAACATATTTTACTTGCGTATAATTGGCAGGTCTCTCCTTGTCAAGCTGGCCCTCCTTGCTGTTTCATTCAGCTTTTTTACCAACCCCATAATCATCAGCAGGAAGTCCCTGTGGTGTTTGCGCGCCAACACTTTGCAACACACCAGGTCATCTGCTGATTGTGACATGTCTATGATACTTTCATGTACACTGTATTGAGATAACATGTCTGGCTTAAAACTAAATGCCATGAATTGACATGAAAAGCATTTGTAGTTAGTAAATATATCAGGTCAGTGTATATGTTTAATTGTAATTGGTCATGTAGGGTTGCTCGAGTATGGCAAAAACTTTTGTCAATCTTTATACATTTGTTAAACTTGTCTTTTTGCAGGGGATAAATAAGGGGGTAATGGAGGGAGGCAGGGGGGTTGTCAAGTAGGGAGTTGGGCCTAGACTAGCTGGTGCTTTTTACCATAAAGCTCACTTGCAAAGACAACCGGCGACTCTAGGAGATGAAAAGCAGCTGCCAGCAACTGTTAATGATCCTTCCACAGGTTCATGTATGGAAAGCTTTTATGACTTTTATTTCCACATGGATTTTCTTGACCACGGATGGATTGATCTTCTTGACGATCTTTCCATTTGGACTTTCAGTACAGTGGCGAAGCATCTCGTTGTAAAGAGAAGAGGTGTGCTTTCTTTAAAACACAAGACAAAATGAGAGCTTTGTAGCAAAAATGAAGGCTAAAAAGTAAGTTTTATCCTGGTTATCTTGTTTTCATGATCGTTAAAGACCAACATTGTAACCTAAATGAAAATCTAATAAGGCATTACCTCACTGAGTTTGCATGAAACTGTTTGCCCTTTATAAGAACTGTAGGGCAGATGATTTATTTATTTATTTATTTGTATGCGTGTGCGGCTCTGACACTGCTGGGATGAGATGCCAGAGACCTCCCCGCCATAGGACCTGAAACAGAGAGACTTTGCTGAAGTAGTTTCGTTGAGCATCGCTGCAGGTTGCAACTGGTTCACCTGGGGTCGTAACTCAGCTGGATCGAATTCCTCAGCAGAGTAAACCTGCTGCCATGTTTGAGGATTGCTGCTTCGACCTTGCCCAAAAGTGCATTTCGTGTCAAACAAAATGTCTTATGTCACACATAAGTTTTTAGCCAGTTGTAATTATTGCATTGCTGAAAGCTGGCAGCACTGCTTTATAACAATGTAGGAAAATGAGACACTGATCTCAAACCAGAGGCTGCTATTTTTACCCATTTGCTTTTTCTAAGTGTTTTGATGAGGTCAGTGTTGCACTTTCTTTGATGGTTATTTAGCACCCTTAAAATTAGACCACATCTCCTTCACTGTATCATGAAAACATTTGAGAGGTTGATGATAAATAAAATGCAAGCTCGACTGCAGAACTGGTAAAGGATTTCGTCAGGTGCTTTAACAGATTAATGACCGCCACTTGCTTTTCTGTCTGCCCCCACTTTTTCAAACTGTGTATAGTATTTAGCTGCTGTGAAATGTTTTTGAGATGACTTCAGCTTGTGGTGTTTTTTTTTTTTTTTTGTTTTTTTTTTTTTTTTTGTTCCCACCCTGTGGCATATAGTGCTCGTTTTCTACTTAAGCCAGGTGGTCTTGGAGTGATCCCGCTGTTGTTTGCTTGGCGGCAGGCACACGTCTCATGCTGAGTGTTTTTTATGAGCTGTTGTTGAAGTGAAAACACCTGGACTCAGACACTATGAATTCCTCATTGTCTTACAGAACAGCGAGTACAATTAAGGCAGAGGCTGCATGTCCATTTGTTGTCTGTAAGGGTGAGGTTACATTCTTTCCATTTAGTCTCAAAATGGCTGCATCTTCAGCTAACAAAGGGAAAGCGGCCATTGGCCCATTAGACATCACCTGACTTTGACATGTCACCCTTGTTCTTTTATTTGGCACAATTATTACTCATTGTTGTTTTCAGGTATTACATAAAAACCTATTTCATGCCCACTAAATAGTCAAAGTTGCTGCCTTCACTTGTCTGCACCAGAAATGCTACTAGTTGTAATTGATTCATATTTTATTGATGTATGACAGCAGCTGTTTAGCATCGAGAAAGCAGCAACCTCCCTGTTTTCTGATTGGAAGGTGTAAACAAACATGTTGGGAAGTAAGACAGGTTATAGTCGAACTAATAGGCGTGCTTTTGCCTTAGTTGTAAAGAGTTGCGTGTCTGCTGTGTCAGCTGGCATATAACCACTCCATTGGAGAAATGACTACATCCTGCACCCACGCTCATCATGTAACTTCAGTGCTATATGTGCGTTAGTTCACCTGCATTAAATATACAATATGATTATTGATGAATGTGTTTTAATGGATTCAAAAATTGACAACACACACAAAGTTGAACTGACAGTCTTAAATGTAACTCCATTAAGACTCCAACTCCATTGGGCTAAATTTTGGATGCTTTTTAATAAGACGGCTATTCTCAAACTTAAGAATCTGCGGACGGGCTCAAGAGCTCCTTTAATCATAACACTGATCACAAAACTTTTTTTTTTTCTCTTTTGCGTTTTCACTCATCTTAAACTCTGGAACTCACTGGACCTTAGAAATAGGTTATCAGAAATTAAACTTGGAGAATATATCGATTAAGTGTAACTGTACTCCTTTTTACTTGGGTGGCATTGATTTTTCTTGTTAATGCTGATCCATGTGGCCATGAGATTGACTGAACCTGCTGTTTGCTGTGTTCTTGTGAATCAGCCCATGCAGGCCATATTTTCCCTGCAGCTAAATGTCAGTGACAGTAAATGGGCCTGGACCTTGAGAGTCTAAGTGCTTTGGCTAGTAATTTAAGTGATTCAAGATACGAGTATAGCCCCTGTGTATGCTCAGAGCTCATGCTTTGTTTTGGCATATTTCTTTCGTGTTCTTGTTTTGTCCCCCTGAAAACAAGAATTAATAGTGTGCCTGGTAAAGAAAAATGAATTGACTTTTACTGATGCAAAATACTAAATGTTGGTAAACGTGTAGCAGGATGAAATGTAATCTCTCCCTTTTGTTTTAAACTCCTTTTATTAAAGTATTTGTTTAAAATCAATTTCAGTTGATGGTGATGCAAGTGAGGGTGATACGTTGAAGTCACAAAAGTCATGCTAGCTTAACAAAAAGCCTGATTATAAAATAAGATTAGGTAAAACTTAATTAGTGCCTTCGAACTCAATTTTATTTCCTTGTTTTATGGAGCATAAATGTGAGGTCACTAAGTCCAATCAAGCTGCGATGTTAATAGACTGTAAAATTAATAATTAATGACCCAAAACCACTCAAGCTGCTGTATAGGGAACCAACAATTTATTACATTTTGGCACTACGAGCCAATAATTTCATGATCCTCTGTATAAAGATCCTGGGTCTTTTTAAGAGATCATATTCATTTGAAAAAATGTATTGCCTTTTATTTTGATGGTAAAGACCTAAGCAGTTATTTTAAATGCTCACATGTTGCGTGATGAATGTTTTCTGTTTTTAGTGAACGTGTGTAGTGTTGTCACACGTTTATCAGCTGCATGGGATGCATGTTTTTAAGAAAACTTCTCACTAACTATTAATCATTAATATGGCGACATTTAAATTAAAATTAGCATTCCTGTCCTGTTGATCTTTTTGTGTTTGAAAGAGAGTAAAAATGGATGCATCCGTTCTCTTAGAGGTGGTGATGGTCAGAGGGATCTGGGTGTTGGAGATTTCAGGCCAGAGAGGAACAGGAAGTGGCTGTTTATTTTTCTCATTTCCTCTTTGAGGCTCCGCTAGTGAGCTTGCTCCTTCCACTCCCTGTGCTTTTATCACTGACACCAGCCCATAACAGACATATGTGCGAACATGTACACTGCTACATGCACCATCGTGGTTCACAATTTCCCTTACAACAGGTTCTCAAATGGTTTCCTAGATGACTGAGGGCTTTGTTGGATCTGTGTATTAGTTTGTAATTTGGGACTCACTTGAGCAGAGATTATATAAGGAGAATGCACCGAAAGAATCTTCAGTAGAAATCAATGTCTTAGTAGAGCCAACAGGGAAACACATTAGCCCCTGTTGCACTGTGCATGTGCATAGTAGAGCTGGGCGATATGAGATTTTTTCATATCACGATATGTTTTTTTTCATTTCAGGCGATAACGATATCTATCACGATATAAGCCAAATAACTATATTTGTAAGATTTAAATGTGCCGTTGCTCACAAGTAAAATGTGAAATAATCAGCAGCTTGTTTTTATTTAAATATTTATTTCCCATAATAAGTTCAACAGGGTAGATGTACTTAAGGAACATGAGACTTTTTCAGATAAATAAAGGCAAATATTGCAAACTACACAAAAGGCAGCCGCTAAAGCGTTTAAGTTTCAAAATAGAACAAACAAAACAGACTAAATTGTCAATTCCACTTAGAAACAAAATATTAATTCTAAAAATAAATCTTAGTTTGTTTTACAGAAGAACAGACAAAACTGACTAACTTTTGTCAATATCAAATAAACTGAGAACTAAAAGGAAATTCTCAATCTCTCCTTGTTGTATAGCTGAGCCTTTCAAACACTTTTAACAGTTACTTTAGTCTGACAAAAGCCGAATGACGAATTAGCGCTTCCAGTCAGAGACTGAGGCTACGTCCACACGTACACGGGTATTTTTGAAAACGGAGATTTTCCGTTTTAGTTTTAAAAAATAATCCCGTCCACACATAAAGGCAGAAATGAAGGAAAACGCTGCTATGAACATGCCAAAGCAGCAGGTGGAGCTAGATTCCTAACCGTGCAGAAATGTTGGCCAATCAGAAGTCTAGAAGCCTCGGTGGGAAAAAGTAAACAAAGCTGGGGCACAGAAGCAGAACCGAGTCGTATGTGTGGAGGGACACACAGGGACACGCTCGGTTGATTTTTCTAGTCGGCACACTCATTTCCTCCATTACGCGCTGGCTCCATTACCCGCTGGCTGCTTCCCAAACAAACACACGTGCGGCGTGGCACTTGTGCTGTACGTAACAAGTCACGCGACGTGACGCTGCGGCTGTGATTGGTTCGGCTCTGCGCTACTTAATTTGGATTGGCTGACCTTTTTTTTTTTTTTTTTTTTTTTGAGGACAAGAGCGGCGAAGTCTATCGCGATAGCTTAATTTCTCTATCGAGTAAAAGTTATATCGCGATACATATCGTTATCGTTCTATCGCCCAGCTCTAGTGCATAGTAGAGGTTTCCTGGAGTTTCAGCTTTGCAGTGGTGGATGTTTCTCTCTATTCATTGTCATAAAAAGATATTTGGATTTTTTTTTTAATTTTATTTCCTGGCTTGTATCCATAATGTGACTAGCATGACTTTTGCTCAGTGCTCCTGTGGGACAAGCAGAAATGCTGTTTGTGATCCCTGTAAGACCTTTTTTGTAAGGGTGCTTGCCAAAACCTTTCAAGCAGTTTTTAAATCAGATTTCATTGGAGAGACTATACGTGTACTTATTATGCGAGTTATCATTGAATTACTGATTCATTTTAAAATGGCCTTCAAAATAACTGCCTGGATCTCTTTTCAAGGTGGTTACTGGGGTGCAAGAGTTGCTTCTAGAAGGGCTTTGCCCCTTTATGAAATTTTTCTTGTGTACCTCAGTTCACCTTTTTTGTATCTTCAATAATCAAAAATGAAACTACCCACATAATATTTAGCTCATTTTGAGCCACTCCACTATAAATTTAGCCTTGCTATGTGGGATTGTGTAGTAGCTATTTTCTTTTTATTGCTACTCTGGTGATCCATATTTATACAAGTAGATTAGATGCATACCAGGCAGATGTACCCTTTCCATTTAACCTCTTAGGTTTGGAGCTTGGTGGTGTGAAGGATGACAAAGGACTGTTACATGGAAGGATGGTAATGTGGTTCAGTGCCTCTTCAGTCAACTGAGCAGTCTGTAGAGAAGCATCTACATAAAGGCTCTATTATATGGAAATATCAACAGAGGTCGCATCTCTCCATGGCTATCTGACCTCTACCTCTCCTCTCCCGTTGCCCGCTCTCGCCTTTAGACCCCTGACATGGAAACAAACTTGGCTCTCAAGTGAGGCTATTGTTGAAGCTTCTGAGCAAAAGCCCAGGCGATGCATACAGTTAGAATCTTGCAGGCATTTTTCCCCCTCTTCCACAATCCTGGTCTCTTTCCATGGGAATCCTGGGGCCATATATGGTTGTCCTCAGTAGCAGCAGCAGTTAGAGCACTGAAGGTGTGTGTGTGTGTGTGTGTGTGTGTGTGTGCATGTGTAGTTACAGCTCCCGACAGAGCTCATGTAGTGTAGGGACCCAGCTGGTCGCCCTGCGGTGCTTCATCCCTCCCCTTTGAACTCTCTGGCCTCCTGAACCCTGCCAATAGCACAGGAGCTGAAAGCTCTTTGTCTCAGACGTAAATACACACTGACATAAACACACACTTTCACATGTATACCGCTGTATTAAATAAAATGTCCTACTCCAATTTTCCCTAAAAATGCATATAATCTTTCTTTGCTCTCCGGTATATTTAATTTTTAATATTCATCCCAACTCTTTGTCTGGGTTGATGCATGTTACTCTCTCACTCTCTCTTTCTCTCACACATGCAAATGCAGACACATGGGGCTCTCATACTTACATGCAGGCGGTAAGAAGGAATTCCTTTTGTGGAAGTGGATGTGTGCCTCTGAGCCGGTGACGTAGCCCATGAGGAGTGGCCAGAGTGCTGATGCCTGAACCCTCAAGGCTAGGAGTATTACTTATCTGGGAATTTCTCCACTGGTATGTTAGTCCAGGGCCTTGCTGCGTACTGGCTAGGTGGTAGCAGAGAGAAGTTGTGCTGTTCAAGGGGGAGGGAGACGAGTAAAGGAAGGAAGGCCAGCTTTGAGCTCCAGCTGAAGCCACTTTACTGTACATAGTGTTGCTTTATATAGGAGAAAGCTGATCTTTCCCTAATCAAGAAAGGAATTATATATTATTAAGCTTTTATTTTTTCCATGACTAACACAAATTTTTGAAAGCTATCAGGGCTCTTTCTCACCTGATTCATTTTATTTTGTATTTTTGTTTTTTAAAGCGTGTAGTGAGTGACTGAAGCCTTTTGTGGACTAAACCTTTTACACAGTTACCCAACCATCAGCGTAATAATCTTCTGTTTTACTGCTGTTGCAGTTCTTATTAACAGGGAAAAAGCAAATAGGGAAAAGTCCCTATGAAAACTGGCTGCAAGGTGTGTGACTTATCCTGAGCAATCTGGACATTGTTCCTAAACAGATATGCCACTGTTGCGTTGTGAAACACAATGCCATCGGCAAATAAAGGAATAGTTCTCCCTTATATGCATTGGCTAGATCAGTGTTTGATTATAGTAAAATGATCCCTTCATGGGTCATATGTATTCATATTAAATTACAAATTATGCTCATGGCAACATTATTTCATATGTTAACTGAGTGTGGATATCAGGTAATAGAGGCCTTACATTATGTCCTTAAGTGCTAATTACATGATAATACTCCTATAACAAGCAACCAAACAGCTAAGCAGTAATGTACAGTCATGCCAAGTGAATGTTATTGTTTGCATATTAACATCTACTGCCAATGTGTTTAATTATCACCCTGTAACTCATCTATAAAGATGTGGCAGGACTATATAGTCAGTAGTACAAGTGAATCAGATGTGCTGCAAGAAAACTTGCAGTATTTGGGACTTGCATTCTGTGCATTGCATGCAGCAGTCCATAAGCACTGTGAGATTAGGTGATACCAACATATGTTAAATGGCTGATGACATTTTTGTATTACTTCTACACATTTCAAATGCTGGCTAATGTTGCATCAACTGTGGAGCAGTTTTAGTGTTTTATACAGGGATGCTTTTCTTTTAATGGGTTAATTTTGTATTTGTCATACTGTGTTGTTATTTTAAGCATGACAGATATTCAAAAAGTGTTTAACTATGATTTTCAATCATTTGTTTGCAAAAAGGAATTTTGGTATCTGTTCCACCAGATATTTATGCTGTACTTGGCTGTGGGGTTGTGTGTGGGGTTGTTTTTTTTTTTTTTTTTTTTTTTTTTTTTTTTTTTTTTTAACCTGCCTTTAAAAGCTACCAACTGAACACACAAATCAGTACCTGGGAGAGAGTATTTGGGTAAGTGGTTGTTCACATTTGAAAACCCGTGTATTTCCAGATATCTCTAAGTCTTTGAGGTCTGTTAGTGTGGAAGTGGACAATTACAATAAAATCAAAGCATGTAATGTTGAAGCATATGTGTTTATGTCACATTATTCATTGCACTTGCCGCACTAATAGACCACTTTCTGTGAAAAACTATCAAAAGTTAAAGGAGAAATTGATAAAAATGTTTCCTAACCATTTATAACTTATGATTTAAAAATGCACAGTGGGGTGTTTGTTTGTTTGTAAGTATATATGCCAGTTTGCTCAAGTTGAAATGATACTCTATAGGTATTATGGTTATTTGAATTCTTCAAGTTCTCCTGTTGTAGACGTCATCTGTCTTACCACTTGATGGCTTTTCTTAACACACAGACACATCACTGTCAGTCAGAGGTCCTACCGTGGGTGTGCACCATTGACACTGTCATTCAGTATAGAATAACTGCCAACATAATAGCCTGGTAGTCTGTGCCAGTGACTTCCCTGGCACTCCAAGCAGTAAATTGTGCAGAAGGCACAACAGCAGCTTTCTGCAGGGTGCTCGAGTCGCTCATCTGAGGGTGCTACTAAAGGAAGTCAAGAAGGGGAGGGGTCTTGAAGTGTCCCCTTGATGTGGAGTGCTGCTAAATTGAGCTTGGAGCTCTCTGTAAGATGTCCCACTGGATAATGGACCTACCCTTTTTATAGATGAGCAGTGGCTATACCCTGTACCCTTTCACTGTATCAGGCCGTATACTGTTCCTTATAAAGTGTCACTATGACACTTGTCAGATGGTGAGTTTAATTAAAAATGTAAATGTGTGATCTATGAAAGGAAATGAGTTTAGGTTTGCAATTAATAAAAAATGACAGTGGACACATTTGAAATAAACCATAAGAGTACAAAAGGTTTAATCTGCACAGGTTCCTCCACTGTATTGCAAAGCAGGCAGGCCAGAGGACCTCTGACTCCACGTTGGCCAGGAATTGTAATTTAGATACTTACACAACAAAAACCAAGGTGTGTGTGTTTTTCTTTTTTCTTTTCTTTTTTTAAATAAATCTTAGTAGCCTTTCTCTTCATGCTGATAATAAGAAATTAAGTCCTGCCGCTTTCTTGCTTTTCCTGTGCGCAGATGTGCATAGTCCTGCATTTCTGTCTGAGTCACTGTATTGTTAGCAATTAGCGTTACAGCAGAACATCAGATTGTACTGAAGTACTCCTGCCAAGCCAGGTCTAACAACGCTTATAGTGAAAACTAGTCAGTTTCACAGAAACTCCTGAAAAAGAGAAACCAAGGACCAACTTTAATATCCATGCACAACACAATAGGGTTCTGGGTGAATGACTTCATATCACCACACCAAGTCTTTCGAGCACGATTATTGGCAGTAGGACCTGCACATATGCGTTGTTCATCCCAGAGTGTTGGGAGTCCTTTGTTACATAGTTAAAAATCAAGTTAAGCACAACAAATGCGTAATGAATAGCTTAAGCAAGAACATGTATCTCAAAATTGAATACAGTATGTCTTTAAATAGTTGAGGTAAAAAAAAAAAAAAAAAATTAATAAATTAAAATAACTATAAGTAAAAATATAAATTGTTGTAATATACAACAAATTTGAACGTGTTAAAAGAAGTACTAAATGTCGTAAAAACAAAGGCATAATTGCACAACAAGCTTTTCTTGACCATAAAAGGTCCTGAGAGTTGCTTCAATAACAGTTAAGTCCTGCCTGCAAGAGGTTAAAAAAGAAGAAGGATGGCACCACAGATGCTCCTTTCAGCGTTAGTTTTTTGAGGTCTCTCTCAGCGGTTTGCTGCAAGTGCTGCCTTGAAGGGTTATCCAACTAACCCCCGCGTGCTTTAAAATGAAGTCTTTTCTCTATTTATTTATGTTTCTTACAAAAGCCCGGCAAGGCCTGAACCCACGTTCTCTCTTTGGCTTTTTTGTCATGGCAACACACCGGCCTCCTTTCTTCAATACACGTCATGGGTGCATTTTTGGCTTTTCCCATCTTGTATGCAGCACTTGTACAGAGTATGGTTTGATTCCTCCATATTATCTCAGGATTAGGCTGACACATGCAGTATTGTTGTCTCTGTCCTGATCTGCTCCATATTTATCTCTGCTGGCTCGGAATGGTTTGGTAATTTAATCTCACAACTGTACTTTTAAAAAGCCCTCCATGGTGTGGTAATTTATAAATATGGAAAGGAAAGACATGCACATTGGCAGCTACTCTTTTTTTTTGAAAGTTTGTCTTAAAAAAAGCAAGTCAACAATGAAAGCAATGCTTGTATTGAGCATTTTTGATGACTCTGTTTAAGATGATAAAACCTGATGACATGTTCATGAGCTGTATCAATATCTTACTGTGGTTGAGTAAGGAGATGGGTTTAATTTTGCTGTTGCACAAACTGCCACTTGAAGTGGCAAATGCAGGCATATAACACAGGCATCTTGTGATTTAGAGCAAATTAGATGTCAAGCCGTCTGTTATGACTGATGGGTTAAAATAGGTTTGCACTGGCCTTAAAAACCATTATAGCACTGTGCATTTCAACAATATGTACATGTGCCGGTGTATAAATTACTATGAATAGCTTTATTTACTGTAGTATAATTGGAATGTTTCTGTCAAATGGTGAGAAATCACAGAAAAATTGATAGGGTTTTTTAAAAAAAAAATTGTATAGCACACTCTTTGCCTTTGCAGTATGTGGAAAAGATGCATACTGCAAAGGCAGGTCTATTCTCAGCCAGGAAAAACCCCTGGTCACCACCACAGAAATATGAAAGGAGCATAGATGATTGTCAAACTCGTTCGTTGTTTCTGATTATTTTAAAATTGCAGCAGGGTTTTCTTGGAGAACTGCACTCTCTTCGACATTTCACTGAGAGTTCTTGCTGAGCCACATCCCACAAAACCTAATGGATTAACAGAGCTGTTTTCAGAAGCTAGCCACATAATGTACATTAACGACCAGTCAAATGGAGCATCCTGCATCCATTGATTAGTTCTTGATGTATGTGTATGTGTGTACATATATTTGTTTTTCCTTCCCAGAAGTGTCATGTTCTCTTACGGAGAACCTTTTTAGTCTTAAAGAGAAGAAAGAACTCAGCCCTGACGGGATGAATCATATGTTTAATGACGTATGGCAGCTCAGCCTTCAGTGAGTTATGACTTTGTCTCAAAGGTCAATCTAGGATTTCATTTACTTCAAGGATTAATTGGAGAACATAATTCACATTGTTTTAGCTAAAATGTTTTTGGTTTTTTACCACCTTTATTTTTATGCTTCAGCACACCTTTATTTTACCTGCCTATCCAATAACTTCAGACTTCACAAGGCCTTCTTTTCTCCTCTCCTCACACTGGCCAAACAGGTTTAATTGGCTACGTGTCTGCTTCAGAGTGAGTCACTCCATGTCTGAAAGCACACTACAGCACCTATATGTTGCTCGGGGGCTGATTGAATTGTATAAACAGGATTAAGCTCAGCCGGAGTATGCCATCTCCCTTACATCAGCATTATAACCAAAGGTGCATGAATAGGCCTTTAGATTCTATGATGTGCTAGACAAGGATGTCATGGTACTTGTCTCATTCCTCCTTTTCTTTCCCTTGGGTGTGGGTTCTTTTAGCGTCATTAAGATTGGAGATGATAAAATGATTTCAGTAATTAAGTTTGTTTGAAATTGCACTCTGTAGCCCTGCATTTCTGCATGATGCAAAACAGAAACCAATGAATTTAACCTGTTCCACTTTGTATATCTGAATGACTGTCGTAAAGCAGAACAGAGCTGTCGGATCAAAGGGGAAATGGTACCATTGCTTTCCTCTTTGCATAGTTCCTGAATGGTGACGTAGATTAAAATGAGAGAGCACATGGGTATCTTCTTATTTGAATATGCTGTAATAAATCTGAGGCCTTTCATATGAAAATGTCCAGTTTTAGATTACCAACTTTGGGAATGTGTACTTCCAACTAATAATTTTAAAAAAAAATAACAGAACATACCTGAACTTAACTGTAAGCCTGTTAAGAAATAACCAGCAATTATTCATTATACTTGGCTATAATTACTCTAAATCCATTTGAAGACTAACTTAAGGTTCATGTACTATATACTGTATATAGAACAGTGCAACTTGTACTTTGCACTTTGTTGTAGATTTAATGCACTATAAACCAACTCTAGAATAGTGCTATACCCCTCACTATACCTTGCCATGGACCGCGAATGTAACTACAGTTCAATTGTGATGGTCTCTGCAGTACTACTATACAGTGTAAATGGTCTGTTGATTGGCACATGGCTGATATCTCTACCCTATTTCCTGTGATTCAATGACGGTAACTGTTAGTTGAGCTTTATCAGCTCTTAAGTCCAGCATGAGTTCATTTTCAGTTTTGATGCCAGACAATGCAGACAACTAAAATGCAAAGTGGCTGCACTTTGGTAGTACATGCATAGCAGCATTATCTAGTATAATTTAATAGGCCTGGGTCAAAGATGAGCCTAGCACTGGTGCAACATCCTATTTTCTTACAAATAGAAAATTAAAAAAATGACTTACGAGTTTATTAAACTCTTATATCCACTAATTTAAGCCCATTCTTGGGGCTCCTATTCTAGCATACTTTTGATTCAGGCTGTTAGTATGGCACCTGTCAACCACAGAAAATTACAGCTATTAAGGGATTACCTTTGTTGGGCTCCTGGTGGGAGCCTGTGAAGGAAGGCTGGTGACGCACTGAAGAGGGAGGTCGCAGCCACCAGTGCATTCACCTTAAGGGGCTTGTTTCCATTCTTGGACAAAGACTTTGAAGAGATAATAAGTGTGGGGGATGACTGAGGGGAGAGGATTTAGATGAAAGTATGGGGGACAGTTTTCAGATGAGCAGCAGAAAGCTGTAAAGATGGCCGCCAAGTACATGCACATTTTGCAGCTGTGAGCGAGGAAATGAAAAGCACTAATCTATATTGGGTGGTTTATTTTTGCAATACAGATTAAAATGTCAGATTAATAAAAGGAGACTAGCAGTTGTCTGTGCTTTACATGTCTGTTATCACTCGTGGTGTTTTGCATGTGGAAGGAAAACTTGATTGGCTACTTCAATTTGAAGTACAGTCTATTGGACAGCTGACTTTACTTCCTGGCTTCCTCTAGTTGAGGAATGCAGGAACACTCAGTCAGCTGTCTGTAAGGACCACTTATCTTTATTTCCAATCCTGCAAAGCAATAGACTCCTTTATGAATCTCTGGAGGATACGCAGAGCAAAATGGCCACAGCAAGGACGGTGATTGGAAGTGACAAATTACAGCTGGTCCTCCTTATAGGGGAAAAATATGGGAGCAGTGTCTATTTGCTTTCTGTCTGTGCTGATTAGTATTATTGCGTGCATATACAAAACTGTGACACTGAGGTTTTCTGCCTTCCCCAAAAGTAAGATCACAAGATTTTGATAGAAATGCTTATCCTTTTTCTTTTTCTAATCTTATTTTTCTTTTCATTTTTTTAAAGCAGGGTTTAATTTACTTTTACTTAATATCTTTTAATCGTGTCAATAAAACAGTAAAATGCGTAAATTTCAATAACTTTAGGTAATACAGACCAATCAGTAGTTGCGAGCAGTTGTTTTTTTGTTTTGTGTTTTGTGTTTTTTTTTTTTTTTTTTTTGTAAAAACATTTTTTGATAGTGAAGTAGTTTGCGCAGCCAGAGGTTAGCTTAGCTCACGTTTTATGGATGAGTAAAGAAGGGCTGACTGCTGTTAAAGGTATTCACTTTTTGGGTGCTGCAGCTACTTCTCTCGGGAGAGAACAAACCCAAACAAAAGTTAAGACTGAGTCACTTACAGAGGTGCAGCTAAGATGTTGTTACTTCGAGTAAAGCTTGTTGAGGAATTAATTCCTAATTGTCTTCTCTCCTCCCCCACTGGTCTGTTTTCTAAATGTCAACACTAGCTCCTGTGTGTGCTTTTGTGCCTTGGGTCATGACTCAACAGTGTTTCTCCAGTTTGAGGCTCTGTAGCTGTGTAAAAGCATGTGTCATCAATGCTTTATATCAGACATCATTCAGACTAGTTAAGGAAAATGGTCTATTTAATGTTTACCTTAATAAGGAATTGTTACGGTTAAGTTAATTTTGACTGGTAGCATTATTTGTACAATTTTTATTATAGATGTTGCACTACTGATGTGAATTCTTTGAGTCCTTTTTTTAGTGGTGGCTATGGCAAAGGAAGTCAGTGGTTCAATCAGTGGATCAAGTGTACCTATCCATTTACCATTTGCCTCAGTATGTGTAGTGGACACCTTGTTTCATATCAGCCTTAATGCATGCATTAGCTACCTTATTGATTATAGCTTAGTTCGTTAAAAATAAAGAAAAACTGCACATGCTTTGGTCTATTAGGGAGTAAATTGTTTCCTGGAATAACAAAACAATTTGTGGTATTACCCATTCTGTATAACCTAAACTAAATGAAGGATATTTATGTTGAGATGTATTTACCTATACAAGCAGTATGTCGTTGAAATGAACAGGATATGGTATATGTGGTTTTGATTTTTTTAAATTATTTTTTTATGTTTATGTTTTTTGATCAGTTTTGCCAGTGCAGCTCCTGCGTAGGGACCACACAGTGCTTTGTGTTGACACAGAGGGGCACATAATTCTCCCATGATGATGGCATCAAACTAATAAACCTGTTGTACTAATGATGGGAGTTACAGCCTTGGTTGTTGTTGATCTCTTTAAATCAAAGTCCATTTGCAGCTTCAGGGACTCGGTGGGGCATTAAACCCTACGACATCATCATACACAAACGCTCATTCACACGGTCAGTAAGCTCAGGGAGGCCTCTGCAGGCACTCTGTAGCTCTGGTGCTGTAAACGGCCCAAATTTGGACAAGGATTCCAGCCAGATAGCAGTTTGCCCTGAACGTGAGGACGCCGTGTGTTCATGTGTCTGTTTCCCCTGTCCACACATTTGTTGCCATAGCAACTACAGGAGATGGCCTGGCTGTGTTCAAATATGAGTTTGAGGTTTGTTTGTTTTTTGTTTGTTTTTTTTAATATATAAATTTCTTTAATATATTGCGCAAGTAGTAATTGTGGATTTCAAGTGTTTATCTCAAGTATTTACTACAATCATTTAACAGTTGAGCATTTTGTTAGGAAATCTACAGCTACATTTTTTTATTTTTACTTTTTTGCACTCCAACTTCATGACTTTATTTATGACCCCTGCTTTACATGTCACCTCATGTTTGATGTGAGACATTATTTAACCTCAGGCCCTTTGTGTGCACTGAATGAAAAGTGCACTTTATACTCTTTTCTTCTGCTTTTATTAACTTCCTGATTTGGATTTCGACAGCTTCTTTTTCCTCTCTCAGCCTTTTGATAAATGAATTGTACACAATTTATAATATTTAGGTTATGGCCTAAAAAATCTATTATTTTGGTACTTAAACATGCCGAGAGAGCAAAAAAAGCAAAACAACTCCTTGGACCATACTTAAATGAGTTTGAAAAGGGGGAAACTTGAATGAATATACACAGCGACAGTAATAATTCAGTTAATATGTGTGTGTAACTGATGTTACTGTAAATGGGCAATAAGGAGGCAATAGTTTGAAATTTTCAGTTCCAGCTCTTAAGGATCTCAGATGTAAGGAAGAGATGCAAAATGAAGGAAGCAAGGAAGATGCATTAGCATAATGAAAATTACATGTGGTTGTGGATTTAAACACTCATGCTTCTAGCATGCACCCCTGGAAGGGCAGTGAACAAATGCGAGTTCTGAAATTCACAAGAAAACAAACAAAATGAGCAGTATTTTACTGCTTAGAAAACTCGTGAAAGCTATCATGGATGCAGAATAAAATTGGCAGGCCTTAAACAGTAGTTTCCCTTCTAATGAAAAGGAAATTCGGCTTTCAGAAATGTAAATTTCCTTTTCTACATAAAATGAGTACTTGACTAACAAATAGAAAATGCAAATTTGTTCCTATCATGGTGCAAGTTTGCCTTCATAATCTAAGCAAAGTCACTACACCTCCCACTTCATGAGTCAGAGGATCTTAAATTAATCTCCTCTGTGTTACTTTCATTTTAATTGTGTCATTTGGGTGGTTTAGTTTGGTGGGGCCTTCCAGAGAGAGGTTCAATATTATCACTGCTGTAGAAGCATCATACTGGTCTATGATGAACACTAACTGCAAAGCCGCTCATATAAATTCTAAAGCAGTCTTTGTGCTCCTGATCTTGTTTAGGGACACTCTGTAATATGTTCTTTGTCCTCCTATTTTAGTGGGTGGTCTCCTTGTGTGCTGCACAGTAATATGCTTCATTTGGAGTGTTTGTGGTCTTTTGATGTTCAGAGTCAAACTATATTTAGGATGGGTTTGTGCACAGTCTCCCTCTGGTATCTTCACCCAGCCTAGAAAGTCTGTTCTAAGCTCGGCCTCTGAGCGGAACAGAGTTCTTTTAATGTGAAATCCTTCTGGTTTTACTTGTTGGGTTCTCCAATTTCCCCTCACCCCAACTTGCATACCTGTTAAGGACATCCTCCCTCCTGTCTGTAAACAAGAAACAGGCATCCTGTCTGTCACCAGCACTAAAGAATGGCAAAACCCTAATGATTGGATTGAGTGCTGGCAATTAGAGGCATTAAATTTTCTTTCCACACAGATGTTGATTTGAAGAATTCTTCATCTTCTTAGTATTACAAACCCCTCATCATCAGTGGCACGCCAGTGGAGAGAGTGGACAGTTTCCGATACCTGGGTGTCCACATCACTCAGGACCTGTCATGGTCCTGTCACATCAACACCCTGGTTAAGAAAGCCCGTCAGCGTCTCTTCTTCCTCAGAAGACTTAGACTTCCATCTGCCACTGAAGGTGCTCAAGAACTTCTACTCCTGCACCATCGAGAGCGTCCTGACGTCAAACATCTGCACCTGGTTTGGGAACAGCACCAAGCAGGACAGACGAGATCTGCAAAGGGTGGTGCGCTCGGCAGAACGCATCATTCAATCAGAGCTCCCTGACCTGCTGTCCATCTACACCAAGCGGTGCAAGTCCAAAGCTAGGAAGATTATGATGGACCTCTCCCATCCCAACAATGGACTCTTCTCACTGTTGAGGTTTGGGAAGCGCTTCCGCTCCCTTAAGGCCAAAACAGAGAGAATGAGGAGGAGCTTCTTCCCCCAGGCTATTCGGGCCCTGAACCAGGTGTAGGACTGGACTCTCCCAAACACGTCACTATAAGACTGGACTCTCACACACGTCACCACACGCACCACCACACATTTCCTATAATCCTATAATTCCTATAATTTATAATCCTTATCTTTATAATCTCTTCTGCTATTTGCACATTCTTTACTGTAAATTCCTAAGTTAATTTGTAAATTTTTGTAGTAAATTGTAAATATTGTAAAACTTTTCTTCTGTCATTTAATGGTTGGGCATTGTACAGCTACAAGCATTTCACCCGTGTGTGTGTGTGTGTGTGTGTGTGTGTGTGTGTGTGTGTGTGTGTGTGTGTGTGTGTGTGTGTGTGTGTGTGTGTGTGTGTGTGTGTGTGTGTGTGTGTGTGTGTCAAATAAAATTTGAATTTGAGTATGAAGAGAATGTACTTTGTGTTTGTGCATGTGTAGTTTTTGTGGTTTTAATTACTGAGACTTACTGATTTGTCACAATACTAAACTTTCTAACTTTAGACGCTGCAAAAACAGGGCTTTCAAAAAATTAAATGAATGCCTTTTTATTTTTTTTCTCAAGGCCCTGTTTATTTGTCATAAAAACAAGACTGACATGAAGGTGGTGATAGCACTGTAAGTGGGAGGAGGTGGGAATATGTGGGCACTGCAGTTTGTCAAGTTGAGGTTTAGAGCAACAAAGCACAGCTGGTGTCTCTGTATTATTACTGCAAATAATGATAATTAAATAGTTTATGCATTCAAAATCCAATTTTTTTTTATTTATTTATTTTTTGACAGCTCTGTACTTGAAGATGTATAGCACAGCTAACCTTTTTTTCAGGTTTTGCATTTCTACACTATATAACTCTCAGGATAAAGTAGCAGCAAATGTATGCACAGCACCCCAGTGCCTCTGTCAGCAGTACTATGCTATGTGGTATTTCTAGCACCCCTGCTATGTGCGAATGTTTTGAGAATGCTTCAGCTGCCAAAATCTCCCAGCAATGCACATGGCAACCAATCGGGGGTGTAATGCCCTTTCCATGAGAGATGCAACTAGAGCACAGGCCACCCCACTGACATAAGCACTCAAGCATGTGTGCATGTACCCAAGTGCACTTAGTTCAACACAGTCAAGAAGTTGTGGCCTTACTCGTTTTCTCCCCTGTCTCAGGCATGCATAGATGACAATGTCGACATGGTGACTTTCCTGGTGGAGCATGGAGCCTGCATCAACCAGCCTGATAACGAGGGCTGGATCCCACTCCACGCTGCAGCTTCCTGTGGATACCTAGACATAGCAGAGTGAGTATCAAGAGGCCCTTTTGGCGCTAGTATCTATTTCATCAGGTTTGATTTCTGCCGACTCATCCTCACTTCCTGTTTTGTTTTGTGCTGCAGATATTTTGTAACTGCTAAACTCCTCCCTGAACCTTTTGTGCAAAGTTTTCGTTAACATTTCTGGACTGTGAGGCACAAAGTGACTTTAGGGCTGGCCTAGCAGTTTTCTTATCATGCATCGTCTCTGTACAGCTGGATACAGCATGAGATAATATAAGTGATATCTGATTACGTTAACACCAAGAGCAAAAAAATTCCCTGACAGTGTTTAGAGCAGTCTGAAACCAGAGCTTTTAGTTTGCATGATATACTTGTGCACATCCTCATCTCGTTACTGGAAACTGTGACAAGGTTTAATATGAGCATCAAATATTGTCCCAGAGTGTATATGTGACAGACGTTAAGGAAACTCAAAATGGGTTCACTTAACATTGCATGTGTGCCTTTCTGTTGTTATATCTGACACTGTGTTGACTAATATTTGGCAGTCCTTTAAGCTGATGGAGAGTTTTCTTTATCTGAGCTGCACCTGCAGACAAAGGGTATCATTTGCTGTACAGATTCAGGGGTTTTCCTCACTCAGGGGTTGAATACACCCATAAGCACATTGCATGTCAGTTGTTTGACTGAAACCTCTAAAGTGAACCAAAAATAAAATCATCTTTATTACAATGATTGTCATTTATTTATATTTTTTTTAGTATTATTATTATTATTATTTTTGGCTCTGGTTAAAATCTCCTTGGGGGGTTGTTGACCCATGATGCCATTTCATAAGGTGTGCCAGAATCAAAATGCCAAGAACCAATCATAGCCTGTACAACAATTCTCATCACATTTGGACAGCAGCGGCAGCCCATCTGATAACTTGCACATTGTTATGAGTGTACATCTGTGATGTAATCAAATATGGAGAGATCAGGGTCACCTGCTGTATCTGGAATCAAGCTCTGAAGTTTCACTCAAGCATTTTCTTGCTCATAGTGTTTTTTTTCAACTGAGAAGACTGCCCATAGGGCAGAGATGTTATCATAGGATATTTAAACTAGCTAAAGGGGGCTGATGGAGCTCAGTCGTGCTCATTGTTCAGCTTATTGAGAGAGTGCTATGACCTGCTTTATTTGTGTTGCATTACAGGAACCTGGCTAAGAATGTATTCCTCACTGCTGGTGTTTTCCCAAAGTTTACAAACAGCCATCAGAGGAAAAACATCTTACATTAGCCATTTAACTGAACTGCCCAAATGGTCTTCTCAGAGCAGCAAAATCTGCATTCAGCTGGCCTGAACTTGACATCAGCACAGAAAACAAGAAGCTTTCTGTTGTCGCATTTTGAAGCAAAAGGTCAAGTGCCGATCCTCATACTGGTGACTAATGGAGACATCATGTCACGGAGAGAAACTCGACAACCTGATGTGGGCGGTGAGCTCTCAGTAGACCCATTTTAATCCCAGGATCTTCATTGACAACAGCGGGAACTGCAAAGCAGGGCTGGATCTGTCCCTAGAAGTGATCACAGCCTTCTAATTGTAGGCTTGGTTCAAAAGCTCCAGACCGCAAAGCCAGGAAAACTAGTAAAGCCAAGCTAAAATAGGCAGAATAGAAAGTGCAATCAAAAAGAGATAAAAACCTTGAAATGTAACTGTGTAGTAAGTCAGTAGTTGCTATTTCAGGGGGGTGGGAATTGGATTGTGCGTGTTTAAAGTCTAATGAGAAGGCCTTGAATTGTGCCGCAGTTTTAATTTGAGGCAGCTGAACTCAAGATGTAGACTGGTTAACATATTTTGAGTGACTATTGAGAGGTAGTATTTAAAATGTAACAAAGTAGACATGAATGCAGTGTTAAATTGTGTTCTTTATAGAAGGTTTCATGGCCCAAACCTTGATCTTCCTGGAGAAACATATCTGCTTGAAGCGTGTCCTTTGAGATGATACTAGAGCTCAGAGATGCTGCTTATGTTGGGAGAAAGAAGAGGGAGGCGTACGGCCCAAAGAACACAGTCCCATCAGTGAAAAATGATGGTGGCAGTATTATACTGTGGGGATGCTTCAGTGCATCTCCAACTGGGAATCTTGTCGAGGTGTCTTCCAGCAGATCCGTTGCTCCTGGTGAAGAACTGCCTTCTCAGAATGGAAATGCTTCGTCATCATTGACCAGTTATTTTGCAGATTTAATTGTTACTACACATGGACTGGGGTTTTGCCACTCCTCGCCATCACTACTTTCTTAGCTTCTTAGGTGTGGTATGTTCAGTGTTTACATAGCCGGAAGAGGACCCAATACAGTTTAAACACACCATGATGTGAAGGTCATGACTGTCTAAACTGGAGACACAGGTTGTGGTGTAGCTATTGGCTAATGTTGGCACAGAACCAAGAAAAACATTGCACGTCTCATTTTGAACAGTTTACTCATTTGTTCAAGGAGGGCACTTTTGCCTTTAGCCTATTTTCAAACCCTTGAGAGCTAAAGTTGACCGCAACCTTTAATACAGCTGATACTTGCAGTTTAAAGATTGCTCTGAAAAATATTCTGTTGCCACTAGTTTAACTCTTTTTGTGGTGTTTTTTTGTTTGTTTTTGTGATGTTTTGTTTTGTAGGTATCTCATCAGCCAGGGTGCCAGTGTAGGAGTTGTAAACAGTGAGGGCGAGACGCCTCTGGACATTGCCGAAGAGGAGGCAATGGAGGAGCTCCTGCAGAATGAGATCAACCGGCAAGGTACAGTATTACAGTAATGTTGAACTTTGCTCTCCTAGTTTGTAGTAATATTATTTATGCAGAAGTGAACCCTTTTATATAGGTTTACAATAAGTCCTTTTGTTTTCGGTCTACAGTAGCTCTAATCTTACTATCCCACACCCCACGTAAATAAAACAAAAGCAAACAACCAAAACTGGATAATCTGCTTTTAGTGTCTCTTGGCAAATATTAATTATCTGGCACAGAGCTATAGAGATTAATTTAGCCCTTAGCAGGCCACTTGATAAGGCCTGAACAACTCTGTAGTCAATCTTTTGGGTTAGAGGACAAGGCTTTGCACCTCCTTTCACCACTGTTTTTAAGCAAAGTCAACATATGGTTTGTTAATAATAATGTCCATCAAAATTTGTGGCAGACTTTACACAGATGAGTTTTGTCTCCAGGTAAAAACTCCACCAGAATACCTGCACCTCCAGTCTCCAGCCATGACAAATAAATCAGCCAACAGTTTGTAGTGTTTCCGTGATTGTAGTGATTGATGGTGCAGCGCAGGACCCAAATGTGAAAGAAAGAAAGAAAGAAATGGAGACAGATGGGTGTTGAGCTTTTGGTTGCTGTAGTTTAGTGTCTGCACACTGTAAGTGCCTCATATTTGAGCACTGTTGTTTGTTCCAACTTAATCATGTGACATGCTGAAGGTAACATAGCAGCCAGGGGCCCCATTTGTATTCATGCATGTATGAGTATGTTTTCAAATAGGATCTGAATTCTCACTGGGTGTCAGTCGCCCGCTGTTTTCCACTTGCCTGTTTGACTGAAAAACTTACATAATATAGAATTGTGATCCACTTGTGTTATGAGCACTCGTGATGATTCAAAAGCAAAACGTCAGGTGTTACTATTTTTGGTCGGGGCGCTCTTGATGAAAGGCCCTTCCCTGTGGTGAGGGGCCATGCACAGACGTGCTAACTGGCCTGAAGCCAGAGGGGGGTGCTCCTCGGCTTCACTAATAAAGCCTGGCTAGCTTGCTGTTCTCTTAGGTACACATTGTGGTTAAGGTGCATGAATATTATGTATTTTTATATTTTACTAAAGGTGGTGCTTGATCCAACTTAGAAAGGACTAACCTTTAAAGTTATTAAAGGAAGGTTTAGCATACATGTTAATAATACTGGTGGGTGTATTCTCAAGAAAATGTCTAAAATAAATCTGCCTATATACACCCTTCTTGATCCAGGGACTGAACTCATGCATGCTGTGGAGTAAATTTTTAGTCTTGGAGGACGTATGTAGTCTTGGACCACTTTAGTTAATAGTTTGCACTGAGGTTCAAAGTTGAAACCTTACACAGGTAGTCAGATTCTGCAAGTGCATAGAATTGCACAAATTTCAGGTGTTAAGTTGCCCCTATAACAGTCTGTTGATAAAAGGCTTTCTGAGCTGTCAATCTCTGTTCTCTTTAATTCAGGATTCAAATATTTGAGAGCTTGTTGCATCCAGTGATAATTGAACCTAGAGCACTGTTTGCGCCATATTATGTAATGTCAGGGGAGTTTGCGCCCACACAGTCCTCAGGTGTCTTGGCCAGTGGCTGCTGTCAGTTTTGATTTGCCCGATGGATGATGGATGCATTGCCTGGTTCATCCTCACACTGCTTCCCCCACAATCATTGCACATTTCAGTCTTTTTTTCTTCCTTTTTTTTTTTTTTTTAAAACCAGATTACTGAATACATTTTCAGTATGTGGATATTATGAATTTAATTATAAACACTGTCTTGCATAAAGTGCTTGCAAGATTAAAACTCAGCTGCAAAGTGAATTTGCAAAGCTGAAGGCAGCTGCAGACAATCCACAGCTCAGCCCTTTATGCTAGAGGTAGGGCGGGCAGCATTATGCAACCAGCTGTTGTGTAACGCTTCTGTATGTTTGTAATGTGATTTTTCTCCTCGCAAAGAGATGCCAGTCATGAGGTTAAACTTGTTAGCGATTGACCGTAGTTTCGCCTTTACAGGGACAACCCTTCCATGCTCTCCTTGACCCTGATTGGGCCAATGATTTACGTGCGCTGCCATCTTCCTTGTGTTCTCCATCAGCCACAGCAAGCAAGCTGCTGCCTGTCCTTGTAATGGACTGAAAGTGGACAGCCTCACAATTGATTGAAGGTCCTGTTAGCATAAGAAGGGAGGAATGTGGATTTAGCTGGCAGCAGCTTTTCTTCAGATGAAAATGTAGCCTGATTTCTTTTGACTTGTCTTTACTTGTTTACTTGTTGGGTTTTTGGTTGCTTCGGTGTGGGCTTCTGTAAAGTTTTTCTTTTTGGGTTCACCACACAAACTCTTGGTCAAGTGGTAACGGGGCAAAGTGGGACACGATGCCTTTTTTGGTGTAGTGGACTTTCTCTTTATCTTTTTGCTCAGGTAGAAGATGTGCTGTTCCCTTGTAAAAACTCAAAGTTGAACTGCTGCCAACTCTTCCACTCGCCTCTTGTTCTGTAGTCCTACTTGGCCATTTTACTCCCTGCTTTTTATAGACACAGTGCCGGCTCCTTCCCTGGAGATTATGGGTGGTTGCTTCGCCTGACCTGTCCCAATTCCCAAGATTAACACAGTGGTTTTTGGACCTTTTTTTCTTTTCAGAAGGAATTTTTTTTTTTTTCAATCACTAATTAATAACTCCTGTTTTCTTCGTTTTCCATAAATAAGTCATACTTAATCAACTTGATTGAACTTCCCTGGTAGGCCATAGGACCACCATCAGTTCCCAAGCCTCAGTTGGTTCACCTCTTCATTGACCAAACCAACCTACTGAGGTTTAGATTTGTTCCAAACACTGGAAAAAGCAAAGTCTGATTAATGTTACCTTCTTGGTTCAGGACACTTCCAGGTAGATATTAAACGCACTCATAAAATTGCCTGGAAAGTTATGCACTGTTGTAGTGCGTTTTTCTTTTGACAATCAATGTTAAAGGGCTGATATTTATTTAAAGAGTAAAAACCGTGACAGCATTTTATTAGAACTGTCAGGTCAGAGAAGGACACAACGACAGTGAGTCAACAGGCCCAGTCTTTGTCCCAAAGCTGCTCTCTTTGACATAAAACTTTGAAATCCACTTTCTTCCTGTTTAGTTTCACTTTCTTAGAATTTAGCTTACTAATCCTCTCAATGTGCAACATAATTATCTGTGCCATGGTGGTTTTCTGTGGTACATTTAAGATTACTGAAAAAGATACGGACAGATTTGCATGCACATTTTAGCTGCGTCTACAAGGTAAGCAATCCACAATGACTTTGTGGCCAAAGATCATAGAAAGTTACTGACATGAAGTTAGGCCAGAAAGAAAAGCACTGACAATGTAGAGTGAGCAGATCCCGTGATAAACTTTGCGGTGAGAGATTGAAGGGACTATCAATGAGAGTGCACGATACTGGTGATTGACACATCACAGATTAGAAAACACATTAGAGTGTAACCTAGACAACCGGGGCCTTAAATGTCCACCAGCGACCAGCCATCGTTTTCAAAGCGATGCAGGGTGAGCAACTTGCTCAATGTGTCATTAACCACTTGGATTTTTGGAATAATTCTTTCCCAGGTGCAAGATTTATTGGGCATTTTGTCTCATACCTTTACAAAATCTTAGGAAATTAAAATGCAAAAAAATGTTGCTCTTAATAATCCAGATGTGGGAGGGTTGTTAGAACTTCTGCAGAATGTGATTTACATTAAGTCTTTGTCAGTATGGTAAAATTTGTCAACACATTTGGCACGAGGAGATGTTTGTGCATATATGTAGTCTGAGCCTCTGATGTCGACATAAATGAGTCAGTTGCCTTTCCAAAGTGTGTGTTTGCAACAAATATTATAATCCAAAGACCCCATATGTTGTAATTATGGAAAATATGAAATTTATACTAAAAATAGTTTTTATTGTTCTCAATGTTCCTGTTTAAGTTTCATTTTTATTAGCGTGAAACGAGCAGTTGTACTCAGGGAAACGACATTAAACCACTAACAATGAGCTTTAAATATCTCGGAGATTCACATGTCCAGTATTGTGTGAAGTAAATATTCAGCCTTAGGCTTGGAAACACGCAGTCTTGGACCGCTCTTGTTTCAGCTTGTGTTGAGTGTAGGTTAATTTCTTTTCTTTCTTTCTTTTTCTTTTTTTTCTATGATATTTAATACTCATTGACCCATTATCAGAAACCTGAAAGAGTGGAAACCAATTCACTGTCTGTGTCTAGGAAACAAATGTCCTTCTCATGCTCCTCTCCAGCTAGCTGAAGCTAAACCTCTGGGTAAACGTAGACTTTTCCTCTGACTGCCCTTTCCTCATGGCAGATTTGCAGACACAGATGTCCTTTCATTGCTTTAAAAAGCTTGAGGTCTTAAATCATTCTACGCTGTCAGGAAATGAGTGGTGATGTTTCCCTGAGTGCAGAACAAAATCCTAGAAGACCAGCTGAAGTTTTGGCTTCTGCCCCAGACCCTTTTTTGGATCATTGTTTATACAGTTCATTGTACTTATCTCTCTCAGATCGTGCAGCAGAGCATTTCAGACAGTCTTGCACTCCAACCAGGTGTCATCAAGACAGTACAGGCGTGTCAATACAGGCTGCTCTGCATGGAGCATATAGCTTCAACATATTGAGCCACTTACCGGCTGGAGTGTTCGCAGCCGCCGTTGTATTGTTACATTGACAGATTATTGGCACAAAGCTGTTCCCTAGAGCAGATGAAATGGCTGACACCAGAGCATGGCAGAACCATGTTGTGTCTAGTTCCCTCCATAGAAAGTTTCTAACAATGAAATGCAACAGTGCCTGGCTTGATAAAAGTGCAGTTTGAAAATACCTAAAAATTCATCTCATTCATCAGAGCTGAAATATTTTGTTTTGTCTTGGCTGTAATCTAGAGCAGTGCTGGCAAACTTGGTGAAAAGTTCATTCAGGCCAAGCCATTCAGATATTACATTAGGTCCTCAAAAGGACAAACCAATACAAGAGATTTAAGTGTCTGCATAGGTACATTTGTTTCTATATTGTTCTAAAATGTTTTCAATATAAAAGCAACCGGGCGGACTTCATACCTTAACTTTTTCAGCTGATATTTGTCGCTTATGTTCATCAGTTAGAGTAGGCTAATCTGAGAAATGTGAAAGCTGCACCTTTGCTACACAGCTGTGGTCCCTTTGACGCACAGTATTTGCTATTGTGAATTACACTGGCTACATTATCCCTATTAAGGGGCGCGGAATTGAACAAATATTCAACATTTGCATTCTGCGCAGCTTGCGAGAGAGACAGCTGCTATTACTAATGGTCCCGTCCCCTCCAACAGAATATGAATAGGTCACTAATGCAACCTGTTCCAAACATTTGCATACCTTACTCTGGATGTAAACAAGTAGAAGTCATAAATATCTTGATCTAATTGGGTCTTGTTCTCTCTCTAGGTTCATTGCTGCAGCGGGCAGCTTGTTCCTAAGTAGCAGGTAATCCCTGGGTGTCTGTCTGTACACTATCATGCTTCTCCATTTCTCCAGGGGTTGATATCGAGGCAGCCCGGAAAGAGGAGGAGCGCATCATGCTGAGGGATGCCCGGCAGTGGCTCAACAGCGGCCAGATCCAAGACGTGCGGCATACGAAATCTGGAGGAACGGCGCTCCATGTAGCCGCCGCGAAGGGATACGTCGAGGTTTTAAAGTAAGCAGTAGCCCTCAGAGACGGTAAAACAGTTGGAGCACACTTTGGTACATAAAGTGTCTCCTGTATGTTACTTTATTTGAACACTATTTATAGTAAAGACGGTGGTGATGCCTAGCCTCATCGGTAATACAAGACATATCTCGGTCTCTGCATCTTGTCATCTTGCCTCGTTCTGACATTGTCACTGTGGGTTGTTAATACAGTTGCACTGCTCAAGGATAGAAACCGCAACGGCCTGTCCATCTGGTCTGGGAAGCCAGCCAGCACACTCTGCTGCCATAGATAGCTCTAAGATCTCTGATGTTTAGCACAACTACCGTACACGGGACAGAGATCCAAATGTTTCCCCCGTCGTGGCAGATTTATTGGCTGAAATATTTGCTAGCCTCACCGAGCTTTGCTAAGGGATGACTAAGATTTTCAGATTACGTCTCTGTTTTTTCGGGGAATCTGTATCTCATAAAAGTGACCTGGGGTTACAATACTGACGCACAACAGAGCTCGAAGCCTAGCAACACTTTGAAAAATCAGTTTACAGAATGAAATCAGTCATTCACTCCACACATTCACCCTCCCTGTGTCTTCCTTGTAGGCTTTTAATCCAAGCAGGGTATGATGTAAATATTAAGGACTATGATGGCTGGACTCCTCTACATGCAGCAGCACACTGGGGCAAAGAGGAGGCCTGTAGGATACTGGTTGAGAATCTATGTGACATGGACATCATAAATAAAATGGTGAGGAACTAGAACTAGAAGCAGTCATTAGGTTAAGTGCAGTCTTTAACTCTTACGTGTTTCCCTTCAGGGTCAGACTGCTTTTGATGTAGCAGATGAAGATGTTCTGGGATACTTAGAAGAACTACAGAAGAAACAAAATCTGGTGAGTCACTTTGGCATCTGAACAAAATTCTTGAAAGATTCCAAGAAACCTTCTCATGATGGGAAAACATGTCTTAATTTTTATAGTATAATTTCATTTCCTGTGCTGGACTCATGAGTGTCTTGTTATCATCTTAATTCCAGCTGAGAAGTGAGAAGAAAGATGTTAAGAAATCTCCTCTGATTGAAACAACCACCACTGGGGACAACAATCAATCACTGAAGCCAATCAAGAGGTAACTTTCTAATGAGAAGTAATGAATGGAAATGGTTAACTGAATCAAAAAAGCTAAGGTACGACGATATCTTTAGGAGAACAATCTCACTTTGTCAAGTGTTCTCTCTAAAGTTTTTTTTTTTCTTTCTTTCTTGCTTTCATGTATGAGAGTAGCGTCTTATTCTTCCTGCAATTGGCCAGAAAGTCAAACTGTCTAAAGCCAAGGGGTGAAGGAAAATGTCTTCAGTTTACCAAACTCAAAACTCTAAAAATCTAGTTCACGTTGCTTATCTGTGAGCCCTACTCTCTACTGATGCTGCAGTACTATACTAACAGTGTTACATTTGTGTTTTTTAGCAAAGAAACGCTGCTTCTGGAGCCCGAGAAGAGCGCTCCTCGCATCGAGACCTTAGAGCCAGAGAAAGTGGACGAAGAAGAGGAGGGTAAGAAGGATGAATCAAGCTGCTCTAGTGAAGAAGAGGAGGAAGAAGATTCAGAATCAGAGACTGAAGCAGGTACTGTATGATTTTTATGTTAGACTTGTGGTGTTTTGGCTCAAGTCTTGAGCCAAAACTTTAATTATGAAGTACCAATTTTATTCTGTATTTTCTGGGCCTTTTATACTTATTCTGCATGTCAAGAATATGTCAAGAAACCATATTGTGACTATTCTCGTCTGCTTTTTTTTTTTTTTTTTTTTTTGGGAACCTCAGCAGAAAAGAGCAAGCCCTCAGCAGCAGTGAGCAACAGCACAACACCAACCAGCGTCACGGTGTCTTCTCCAACTAGCCCAACTAACCAGGTGACGACCCCCACTTCACCAGTTAAAAAGGTACGACCGGGGAACTCTTTGCCGTCCTGCCCTGTCTGGAGAAAGGGGATGGGGATTACTTATTCTCCCTTTGCAACAAAAACCTGATTTTGCAGTCAGGTGTTTGCATATACAGTTCTATAGTTTAAATTAATGAGTAATATAAATTAATAACTCTGTCTGGCTTGAATGAGAACATAAATGTAAGTAGCTTTTAACAAACATGGCAACAGGATAGGGACGGTTGGAAAATTCTGCAGTATAGTTGTAGGTTGTTCTAAAGGTTGGAGCAAAGTGTACAGACAAATGCATTTGGGTGGTAAAAGTAAAAGTAGGCCTTGAATTACAGTCATGTTCCACTTTTGAAACTGCTACCCTCTGCTGGCAGAATAATGCCAAGCATTTTTTCTAAAGTGAACCCTCTGAGTTTCCCCAAGGGCAGGTTTTCCTCTTTGATTTAATTGAACGCATTTAAAATATTGTGAAATATAATATTTGGTGTTTACAAAAATATGTAATGTAATCATAAACTTTGTTTGTTTGTTTTTTTGTTTTTTTGTCATTAGTGCTTCATGTTCTTTGTTCTAGGTTAAAAAAATTAGAACAGAAAAGCAAAAGTTGTAAAAACACAAGCAAGCAAACGATAAGGAAGCAAGATCGAAGTGTGAAACAAACATGTTGCACATGTAGGGGACGTTCTTAAAATTTAAATTTGAGGCACCCAAGTCTGTGATATGTGATGCCACCTCCAAACCTGACTTTAGCCCTTGAATGAACCTGAAAAAAAGGGAGGTTGTCTCACCACCAGACACCCATCTAGAGCCTTTTTGGTTTCTTTTTTCTGCTTCTTCTCTTGAGATAAACTTCTTGTTCCTGTCCTTATTTGAAGCCTGATTCTCACTCAAACCACAATGTCCTCTGTCTAATAAGTTAGCAAAGTCCAAATTCCAGTGTTTGCATCTGTCACTTATTTTGAGAACATTAATGTCAGTGAGCATTGTGTGGTGTGACTAGGCTTTAAAATGCCTGTCTTTACTCATAAAGTGTGTTTCTTTTGCTGCTGCTTCTCTTATTCTGTCTCAACCTCTGTTCCTCCATGCCCTCCCTCCCTCTGTCATTCTCTCTCTGCATCATTCTCACCCTGGGCTCTTGTCTTGGTTGGCTTTAGTTTGAATGTATTACTCCCCTCATGCCTGTGGCGGAGCCAGGCTGTCCTGCATTGTGGCGTCAAGGTTTGCGCAAAACTGGCATTTCTCTAGTGCCCAAAAAACTTATGGTGAGGCCTTGGTGTGCACCAGAGTTGTTCTGTAATCCTACATGCACCTGTGCACTGATAAAGCACTAAACACCCCTAACCATTCTGACCTGATCCAGGCGATATAGGGTTTTTCCACTAGTTTAACGGCATAAACTGAACATTTCATGCTTCACATTAAAAAATTTCCACTGGTGATTGAACAGGATGCTTTTATTGTGAAGAAATAAAATGTAGGAAATGCATTTAAACCACAGAACAAACAGAGGTTAACTAGCAAATTAGCAATTTACCTGCACTAAGGATTCATCCTCATATTTTGATTACATAATTAGTATCACAATAAGTACAAAGAGGCAGTTATTGTGATTTCTTGTTAAGAAGTTGTTTAAAATTTTCCAAAATTAACAAAGTTGTGGTGAAATAACAGCTGTGGTTTAGTTTCCAAACATCGTTATATTATCAGCTGAAGATCGAGTAGGGCTCGTCCGTGCAGTAAGCTACACAGGTGACAGTGCTGCAGCGTATGAGCCTCTGCCCCTCATACACAGGCTGATAAAATGTGCAGCAATAACAAACAGGAATAGTTTTGGTACCTGTCCCCTCCTCTGTGGTGCAATGGGGGGAAAACAGTTACCTAACCGTGGACGTTCATGGCATGACAAACCACGCGCAGTGGAAAAACCAAAATCGCGATTGATTGCTGCCAATAGCTGCTTTTCACCTATCCCCCTAGCATGGTGTTTCCACTTGTAATCACCAAATGCACTGTCTTGATCATGCTTTCATTTCACGTCTGTGTAACTTCTGCTGCTTGTAAACTTTGTTTTCAGACAAAACCTCCACAGGCTGTAAGAGTTATTGAAGTCATCATATTTTGAAAATGGCATATAACCAGGAGTGTATTTTACAGAGTATTGAAGTCAGGAAGAGGCATTCTGGTCATGTGTCACATCTGACATGTTTTTAAAAATAATAAAGTTTCCACCTGAAATAAAAAAAATCTAAAATTTGCAGCCCTTATGGATTAATCCGACTTGTTTTTAACCTGTTTGACTTTTGCGTTACTTACCACGATAACTAAAAACCTCTAAACATCTTTGTCCTTCTAAATGGTCAACGAGGACTTAATTAGACTGCTGTCCTTTCCTCACTCAGGTCACTCAGCCTGCTGGAAAGGTCTCAACTAAAGTGGAGGAGGAGAGGAAGGATGAGTCTCCAGCGTCCTGGCGTTTGGGTTTGAGGAAGACGGGCAGCTATGGAGCGCTGGCCGAGATCACTGCCACCAAGGAGGCACAGAGGGAGAAGGATACCACTGGGGTTATGCGTTCGGCCTCGAGCCCTCGCCTTTCCACATCTCTGGACAACAAAGACAAGGAGAAGGTCAGAAGGGATTGAAGCAGTTTTGGTTTGGTTTTTTTAGTAGGCGGGGTTGCGTAGATGATTCTTAATTAAAAGGTTTTGTGTTTTTTATTGTGGTAACAGAGCTTTCTTGTAGCAATACTACACAGCTCCTTTACAGCTATGTCCTGCTTGTTGTGCTGCCTGCAGGAAAAGGATAAAGGAACCCGGCTTGCCTATGTGGCTCCAACCATTCCCAGGAGACTGGCCAGTACTTCGGACATTGACGAGAAGGAAAACAGGTGAATCCCTGGAGACGCGTGGCCCTGTGCAAACATGCATTGGATTGTGTGGCTCCTGTTGCTAACTGCTGGGTGCCCCAATGCTGTGCATGGTGTGGCCTTAAGCAGCTGCTTTTTTTTTTTTTTTTTTTTTTTTTTAAATGTACAGTGATAGATTTAGTAATCAAGAAACACATTAAGGACGATTTTTAAAAATGGGAGACCTATTCCTTTAGTATACATGTTACTGTGGAAACGTGGGGTACGATTCTAGCTTGTGGTTTCCCAGGGACTCCACTGCTCTGATACGTAGCGGCTCCTACACCCGGCGACGCTGGGATGACGACCTGAAGAACAGTGAAGGAAGTGCCTCCACCATCCGAACCCCCAGCTACCAGCGCAGGTTAGCCTCGGCTGTAGTACAAACCTCTGCCACAACTTTCCACCCCAATCTCGTCGTGTCCATCATACGGGTGCCTTTCATAGCTTTGAAACCAAATTAACTGTGTAGATCATCAATAGTGAATTTATCAGTCACCTGAAGGGAAATTTGCTTTTAGTGATGTCATCAGAGATGTGTATGTACATGCTTGCATTTGCAGCAGCTGCTCTGAAAGCCATGCAAATGAGCCCAGCGCCTCTCTGTCACCGCCAAAGAGTCTTTTGCATGACTCTACTTGTCCTGTCAGGTTGCTGTGCCACTGAGATATTTTACAAGCCTCAAACAATCTAATAAATCAATTAAATAAGAAATTCTCAGGGTTGTTTGTGGCACAGAACTTGGACATGGACTTGTGCTGCATTTATATCGTATGGGAGAAATGCTGGCTGTGAGCCACTAATGAACTCAAGTTTCAAGTTGTAAAAGCTGCTTTGGAACTTGTTGTTTCTTGCGTTTCTGAGTTTCGATGTTTCCAACCAAGACATCCTCAAATCTAATTCTGAAAAGGGGGGGAAATGGTGAAGATCTCCCAACAATTGGATGATTTTAGATGTATCTCATCCTTCTTTAACTCTTTAAATACAGCAAAGTATCATCCTTCTCCCAAATGAGATGAATGCACAAACAGTGTGTCAAAGCTTTAGAGTCTTAAATATGTATGTTTCTTTGTTCTCTGCGTATATATGTCTGTATGTGTGCGCCTTCACCGCTAACATGCCTCTCTCGCCCACTTGCCTGCCAACACGCTAGCACTTCCCATACGCTAGCGCTAGGGCGGAGCGGCAGCACGCGGGACGTGCCAGCCAAGTCTTCGTCAACCTCCAACTTGGACCCTAACACCTGTAATACTAAACCTTGGCAGCCACCCACCTCCCACTACCCGTCTTACAGCATTTACCGCAGGTACACCAGCCTCACCGAGGCACCACCTGTCCTCTCTCACTTTCTGCATCTCTGCTCGGCTGGAGTGACCACCTTGTGTTTTGGGTTCCCTGTTATATTAAATGTTGGAAGGCTTTTTATTTATCTGCTGGTTACAACTTTCAGTACAGTTAGAATTGTGGTTTAAAACATGATTAATGGTAATCGACTACATTTACCACCCTATAGTTGTGCATTACTCCAGTACAAGGAGAAGAACGTATTAGCATCTTCAAGTGAGTAACTGTTTGTTGTTGGGATCAGTGGCATCCCGCGTGTATGTAAATGGTCACTGAAGTTTCTCCAGACATTCATATGAAGTGTGAATGTCCCAGGAACTGTTTAAAAACACTCGTGTAAGAGGGGATTTTATTTATTTAATTAAATAGAAACATAGAAGTCATATAAAACAAATTTGTTTGGATGTAGCGCCATCACTGCAACTAAAAATGCCATGGTGAGACATCATCTGTCCCTTCTTAACAACAATCACTGCTCCCACCTAATGTGCCTTCACCATCAATGCAGTGTAGTAAACTAGTTGGACACTAGTTGTTATACAGTGCAATGAAAAAGGAAAAAAACCAAAATTGATAAACTCATGTCTTCCATCCTAATTATTAAAGTAAAAGTGGAAACCACGATTGGCCACAATCAAACAGCTCTACTTGCATCTCATTCCATCTTGCCGATGATTCTTTATTCCACAGCGGCTCATTCGGCAGACGACACGAGGACTTGGGCTCCTCGACCACTTCCTCCGCCACGACCACCTCCACCTCCTCATCTGTTACCTCGCCCACGGGCCATCGTGGCCTGTACTCAAGCCTGGGCTCCTCCTCCACTCGCACTGGCTCCACCAGTCTCACCAGCAGGTACAATTTATTTCTTTTCAGGTTGAGAAATTCAGCTGCAGCTGAATGAATGAATGAATCTATACAGTTATCATTTGAGGTCATGCACTCTTTCTTTAAACAAGCTAGAAGGCAGCGGTAATACTGGTCAGTTTCACCACATATTCATGTATTATATTTGTATAATAGTTTGTCTTCTAATTTAGTTGATAGCCATGTCCATGATGATAAATTTACCAATTTCCAGAAGTTCCTCAAAGTTTGAACAGTTTGCCTTTATTCTCTTTATTTTCTGTATTATTACTGTAGTGGAAATTTAAACACTTTATCATGTTACTAGGTTTTGTTTATTTTGTTAAAATTCAGCAGCATAAGTGGTGGATACCAAAAGCCAGAGAGTAGTGCTTAAAAAAAAGATGGTGAGCTAACTCTCGAAGTGGTTTTATAACAAACGGTCTGACACGATCATCTGGCAGGCAAGAAAATGTATAGTAATTGGCCCTGAATTGTATATACAGGCTTAGGATTGTTGCATTTGTATTACAGCAGCTGAAAGGGAATCTGTTTAAAATGTGTGTATAAACAGGTACTGGTCAGAGGAGAGTGCAGAGAGGGAGAAGGAGTCGGCTGCTGTCGTCCCCACTATAAACACTGGCTCTACTACGACCACCACGTCTACCACCACTACCACTGGCACTGGCACCGAAAGACGCAGGTAAACCAAACACCTACTCAAACATCGATTTCATTAGTTTTTATTAGCTCTTTAAACTTTGTGAATTTTTTTTATCGCAATCACATCTGTCCACCAAATTTATGGTGCTGTTTAAATGTAAGGAGACTTTCAGCATTTCCATAGACTTATTTCATGAAGAAAAGCTACCATCATTTCCATTTCTGTAGGTTTGTGTTCACTCTTAGACTCTGTGCAGACATTCTGGGGAGGGAGTGAGAAAGCAGAGAGCTTGTGCTTGCATGTGTATGTTTGAGTGGGGGTCCAGTGCATGTCCTCCTGTAGCAACGCTGAAATAAGCCACCTGTCACGGTGGGAGTGGGGCCGGGCTGCTTCAGAGCCTGAACTGCTCCAGCGACTTCTCCTTATAAGGAACGTGGGCAGAAGAAGCACATTTTCCTCAAGGCCAAGACCCCATTCTGGGCTGAATGAGTTCATACTTTTGTGTGGCCAATAGAAGCGTGTTTCAGCCTGAGACGAGCGATTACTGTTTTATTTCCCAAATTGTGTTGCCTTTTGGGCATGAAGCTCGCGTACCGGAACGTTTAAACCTAAAGGTTTATCTCATTTTACAAATATAACACACGAGGAGGACATTATTTTTAAAATCCTGGCTTAGAGGGAAAATGACCAAGATTTTTTTTTTCCCTCTTTCTCATATCTGTTCTTTGTTGCTATATTACAAATATATATCTAGCAGACAGCAGTGATTTTTACAATAGCTGTTTTTAATTTCCCCTGTGAAAGTGAAGCATGGATGTCCTTTACTCCAGCCAAGCTACACTGCAGCTGACTGCTTCCTCAGTTAATATTAACATTTTTAATAAACTACCAGAGAAAAGAAATGTACCATTAGGTAAAAACACAAGTACAGCAATATTGTGGAGGTAAACGGATGTGTAAGGAGGATTAATGGGTTCCAGTCTTGACACTGAACAAGCCCATAGTAAAAAGAGAACCTGCTACTTTAAGTTGATACAAAGTATTAAATTGTCTTTAACACTTCACTCTAGCACTTCCCAGCGCACAGTGACAGTCTTACCTCCATCTTTATATTTAGATTTTGTGATGTGACTGCGTCTTTGAAGGTTAGCAGGATCACATTAACAGGTTGACCTGTGTCACATGCATGATGATTTAGTCCAGTGTAGTCTAAATAAGAGCTGAAAACACGTCAGATGAAAGCAACGCCTGGCTCTTTACATGTAGTTTAACCGCATTTCCATTGCAAGCTTGTTTTTAAGGTGGAAATAAAACACTGCTAAAGTCTTGTTTACACCTGTAAATGCCCCATGTATTTGTGTGAGCAGGTGTGTTAATACTTTATCAGCAAATCTGTACATTTGGATTAGGGCTGAACGATTATGGAAAATCTAATTGCGATTTTTTTTTGCCCCAAGATTGCGATGCGATATGCGATTATTTTTTAAGGTCTTTGTCTTCTGTATTATTAAACAAAGACAAGCAATACATCATATAGTATGGCCAATACTATATTACATTAATTTTAAACTGTTCTTTCCTGGAAGACAGACCTCTGTTATGATGACATGAGGTGATGCATGAATTGATGACTGACATTTTTATTTAACTTCTTCAATCACAACAGTATATTTGAACATACACAATAGTTTATTTTTAGCTTACAAACATCTGAGCATAAAGTGCTGACAAGGAACCCTGGTGTAAACATTAAAATGAAAGTCAGTACAATGTGCAGATTGCAGAAATATACATAAAAAAAATCAGTGGCTTTACCACACTCAGTTTTTCGACATCTGTGAACTACTAGACAGTCATTCAATTAAAAAATAATATTAAATAAATAAAACTAATAAATAAAAAATACACACACCTTACTGATCTCTGCAGTCAGTAACATTACACATAAAGTGCAAACATAATAGCAATTGTATAAACACACACATAAACACGCCTTTAAAATTTAAAGGCGTGAAATTGGACGGTCTAGTTCTGATTAGCGTCACCGCTGTCTCGGTGGAGTTTAATAAACTCGGCCGTCTGCTTCTTGCTATCTAAAATATAACCAGACACTGGTGTAAATTCTCGACTGTCTCATACTTCTGTTTAATAAGTTTTCTGTTTGACGTTTAGTCAGCTGTGTGAAAACCAAGGAGGAACCCACCGGGGGATTAATAAAGTTTTGTTTTATCTAATCTAATAACTTTAATCTCAGCCAAACCGATTTACTCACGAACAAACAAAACACTGAAAAAAGCCCAACAATAACATTTTTAGGTTGTCTAAGTGACTTATATATTACGTTTAACCCGAGCAGCGAAACTCCGCGGTGATCTGAAAATGATGTGCCGGGAGTTGTGCCGTTCTCGGCCGCATCAGTAACACTCGAGCTCCCGGCTAGCTGTCGAGCTGGTGGGTAGCAGACTCCTCTGAAAACGTCGAAGCACTTTTGCAAATATGGGATATCTTGATAAACCGAGCAGATATTTGATGTTTACACAACTACTTTCTCGCCTGAAAATATGTTAAGTTTATTTTGTGACCCAGAAAGATTAGTATGAGTAATTTTAAAACTTAGTAGCGGCCGCCATTGTTGGAAACTGGAGTTTGGCTGGGCCGCGCTATGAATTCTGGGATATGGTAGTAATTTGGACAGCCTTCGGCGCGTCGCTGTGACGTAATCGGTCTACAAATGCGGCCTCAGGAGGATGCAGCCCATGAATTTGGACATGTCCAGAGTATAATCGCAGCCTTTGCGGTTAGAAAATTGCACTTGATCATGTCGCGATATTATCGCAAATGCGATATATCGTTCAGCCCTAATTTGGATGCAATTTCTGCTGATTAGAGAGCCTATTTAGTAACCCCTGTTTCTTTAATGAATGGTAAAGCTCAATATCATGAGGGCAAGTACGAAGCATATTTAAGTAGATTCACAACTTCCCCATTCAGGTGGGGGGTTTTTTTTCTTCTTTTTTTCATTTTCTTTTCTTTTTTTTTTTTTTTTTTACACTTCCTCTAAATATTTAACCTCTGTGTGTCTGTGTTTGTGTATTTTGCTTGTCTCTTTCAGGTCATACTTGACTCCAAAGCGAGATGAGGAGTCGGAGTCTCAGAGGAAAGCTCGCTCCAGACAGGCTCGACAGTCAAGGAGGTCCACCCAGGTTAGTTAAACCACATCACCTTAAATATGCTGAGTCCTCATCTCTTATGTTTGCAAAGGTGTATGTTCCTTTTAATGACCCTTAACCCTGTGAGCCAAAATGTCAGGCTCAACTGTGTTTTTACTGCTCCTTGGCTCTGTATGATGTCAGTAAGAGCAGATATCCTAATATGGCCATCTCAAAAAGCTCTGTTTGTGAACTCAACCCACCTGCTGTTCTAGCCTTGTGCTTACAAGGGCTAGCCAACCAGAAGAAAGTTGGTTTACCAGCAGGGGGAAGGGAGCAAAAATGCAGTGATATAACTGCACTAAGACCCAGTAAATGAGTATAACATGCTGCCTTTAAACCATTCTTTTATAATGTTATCTGTAGGAAGGGTAAATAAAATGGGAATTTGGTATTCATAGGAACATGTTTAATTTAACCTACAACTAGAGCCTCAACCAAACCACAAAAACATAACTTATGTCTCTAATCTGACCTTTTTTTTTTTTTTTTTTTAATCCCCATCAGTTTTTGTTCTTAAATGTTGGTCTGAGTCTTCAGTTGTAGGAAACCTGCTTTAACATGATCAGAATAGTCACTACTGCTCAAACGGCTAATAAGCCAAATAAAGGTGGATTCCCACATCAAAACAAACTGTTAACAAATGATGACCTCTGCATGTTCCTGGTTTGTATTGTATTTCTATGGCCACAGACTGTTCAAATAAGACTTGTTATTCTTGTTGAGACAGCCCAGACTTTTATTTTTTGTTTGTGTACACAGGGCAGCTCTTGTACCAAGAGCTCATTTTACAGAATGTGAGCTTTGTCCCTGTTTTAAAAAGAAAACTTTGCTTGGATCAGTCGACCAGTTTTTTGTTTTTTTGAACTAATTAATTACCAATTTTGCAGTATGTATAGAATCTGCAAATATAAGACTTAATTTTAAAAAATCATCCAAGAAAGAAATTTAAAAAAGACTTTCCTTCTTTCAGGGTGTGACTCTGACTGATTTACAAGAGGCTGAGAAAACAATCGGCAGGAGTCGTACCACAAAGACTCGGGAGGAGGAGAAGGAGGAGAAAGAGAAGCAGGACAAGGAAAAGCAAGAGGAGAAGAAGGAGACTGAGACGAAGGACGATGATTACCGATACAAGTACCGCACCTACGATGAGGTACATATTTTAAATGTTTATATTGTTATAATGTATTACTGAAACGACACAATATTTTATAATAATAATTTAAATATTATAGCTAGCCTGACCTCTTCATCTTACCCTCTCTCCCAGCGGTCAAGGCCTTCATCTTCTTCCACCTCCACCATTTCCTCAGTCAGCACTGCCTCCACCCCTTCCTACTCTAGCACCACGTCCTCCAGTTCTAGCTCCCTCAACAGGCCTAACAGTCTGACGGGGATAACCTCCTCCTATAGCCGTTCCTCCAGAGATACAGAAAAGGGTGAGTGTTTTTCATACCCGATACAGGTATTGAGAAGTTTTTTAAGTTGTGGTTGTGTTTGATGAGGAAAAGTCTTCAAATTTAAACTGAATGCACATAAAAGCATGGCTGTATGTGTGTGGCAGCACTACACATGTCTTCAGATCTTAAACAGTCATTGCACTCTGTCAGATTTGAATTGCTCTGTAGTAAACTGGGCAAATGGATGTTTATTAATGTTGCCTCAAGGGGATTGCTAATCCCTCCTGTTTAAAACTGTGCCATCTTTGGTGAGGTGTGCTCTCACATAAAGCCATATAGGCACAGCCCGTACGTGCCTGCCGCTGTAACTGTCTCCACTGTTTTCACATGGGCCATATGCCAAATGTTGATTTAGACCATTGACACAGGAGGGGTTTGGGTTGTCTTTTAAATTAAGTACCTCTTCAATTAAACAAACCAATGCATGAAGTGTCCTTGGAAAATTGAAAGCAGCTGAAGGAAACTGTGACAGACTTGTGACCAAGCTTTTCCCCAAAATAGCAGGATGCCTTCTCAACAGAAAGGCCAGAGCTAGCTGATTAAGGACTGAGCTTTCAAAATAAGAGAAGACTGCAAACTTGCAGGGTGGCAGGGTAACAGTTTCACCTCACAGCATTAAAGTCCTTGTTTTGTATGCAGGCTAGGGCATGTTTTCACACACAGATGCACACAGTTCAAAAACATGCATCCAGTTATTTATTTATTTATTTTTTTTAATATGTTTGCAAGAGAAGAGATGAAATCCTCCATGGATGTAATTCTCTAGTTTTCTTTATGTGACACAATCATCATCTGTCCGATAATTGTTGACTTTCTTCTCAATGAAAGCAGAAGCAGACAAGAAGGAGGAGGAAAAGGAGGGAGAGGACAAGTCTCAGCCCCGCTCCATACGGGATCGCAGGCGGCCCCGCGAAAAGAGACGTTCCACTGGGGTGTCCTTCTGGAGTCAGGATGTAAGAGATTTGCACACTGTGCAAAGCTTTCTCTTTAGAGCTCAGTTTTTGAAGTGGTCATCGCACTCTTTGTGAAGTGCACGTTTCTTTGATCATCTGGATGGCCCAAAGCAGCACCTAACCTTCATATCTTTTTAAATTCCAGGGTGATGAAAATGACCCCGATCAACAGTCGGACTCGGAGGAGGGCAACGCCAAGGGAGAGCCACAGGTAACTCGGGTCATAGGAGAGAAAGTAGATTAAACTGACTAAAGGAGAAGCCCTCCAGCCTCCATCCCTCTTCTCCTTGTATCCCGTGACGTCTATTTCATCTTTTGCATTTATTTACTATTCTGGTCCTTCCTCGCCTCATCTCATGTAGTTAAGGCCAAGGAAGTGGACTAGTCTTTGATATTCATTACTCTGTGCTGTACAGCTATGATTTCCTCTCCTACCGCTTATCTTTTCTTTTTCTTTTTTTGGACTCCTGCCTTTGAATTTCTTATTGTCCTCCCCCTTTCCACCTTCCGGTGATTGTTTGGTGTATGAGGGTGACCTTGCAAACCAAAGGCTCACTCGGCAACAGATCAGTGGGCTTTTTAAAACATGTAGAAGCACAAAAGGAAGGAAATGCAGGTCTTTTATAGGCAGAACACACACTTAAATGACATGCTGAGGTTTCCCAAGTTTAAATTTGAGCCCTTCCCCCCCCCCCCCCCACAAATGAAGTCAGAATTTCAGCTTAAAACAAACAAGAAATAACATGTAAGAATTTTCCTAAAGGCTTCTGGTGACATAAACATAAAAAAGCAGTGGAATCCAGTGCATTCATACTGTCTTTAGAAGCCACAGAGAGGGCAGCTTTGTGAAAATATTGTTGGCTGGGTGCACTTCCTGTTTGGATGGGAGTGTCTTTTGAAGCATAATGGAGAACACACAGTTTTCCTTTGAGTACAGAGATCCTGGGGATGAGAGAGAGAGACAACAGCTATTTACCATCACTTCCTGTAGGACAGTAAACAGGGTGGACCAAATCGGAAAGGAGCCCTTATCCAGAAATGTACAGGAAAAACTCTTTCATTCCAGCTCGTCTCTCTTGATTACAGGCATAAAAATGTATTTTTGAGCTGAGTTTGCAAATATTTTTTAAGTTTAAGCTCATCTAAGGTCATCCTGATAAATGTTGGTACTGAAACAAAATGCTTGGTTGATTCCTAATCAGTAGATAAGACGCTAAAGACATCATTTAAAAACAAAAAACAGCCAATTTGATTCCAGAGTCTGTCTTCAAAGTCTTTCTCCAGTTGCTCCTTGAATAATGTTGAGCTAGCTCTACAGCTTTTATCTCACACCACCACCACCACCACCAGAAGCACTCTCAGGAAAACCCAGAGTGTAGCATTGTTGTGTCACCACACTCTCTCTGCCTCCAGAAGGAGACTGCAATTTTTAAAATAGCTGGAAGACCAACCCCTCAACCTGACCTTCCCATCTGATGTCTGGCTCCATTCTCATGGCTGTGGCACTACACAAGCACAGCAGACCTAGAGGCACAGTGCAGGCACCTCAAGGCTGTAGCTGGCCTGTCAGCTGTTGGTTGTTACTGTGTCTGTATGTGCATGCAGAGCAGCTGGGAGTGAAAGTCGGGTGCTGTAGTCTAAATAACTGGTTCCATCCTACTGTTTAGTGTTTTCGTTTTTCTTTTTCTTCTTTTCTTTTGAAACCCTCTATCAGAGTTGAATCTTCTAGTATTTTAGCATTTTTTCCAAGTGTAGCGACTGAAAACATCATATGGCAGAATAAACTGCTTTCTAACTTTTTGTTTTGTTTTTCTTTCTTACAGAGTGACCGATTGTTCAGGTAGGTTTTCCCCTCCAACATGTTATGTTCCTTTTTTGTGTTTGTGTGTTTGTGTTTTAAACAAATGCCTGTCATTACTGTTGCAGGAATGAGAGCACTTCATCCTTAGAGCGTAATGACACTCTTTTTACCCGTAGCTACGGTGAAAGTCGAAGGCCGTATTCTAGCCGACTGGATAAAGATGACGCCACTGACTACAAGAAGGTATTTATTTTCAAAAGAACTCAAACTCGTAAACAAAGTATTGTACAAAAGTCTTGAGACATCCTTCATTTCTTTACATTTTGCTTCCAAGGAGTGAGGCCTAATAGTAATAATAATAATCTTAAGACTTTAGCACAGTACTGTTAAATAAATAATAAAAAATATCTATAGCACCTTTCTAGACAGAATCACAAAGTGCTGCACATAAGATGACAAATACTAAAAAAGTAAAACGGACAATATAAAACAGGCAAAAAATTAACCAAAAACAGTTTTAAAAAGGTGAGTTTTGAGTTGTTTTTTTAAAAACAACTACAGAGTCCAGGGTTCTTAATTTATGAGGGAGAGCGTTCCAGAGTCTCGGGGCCACAGTGGCAAAAGCTCTTTCACCCTTAGTTCTCAGTCTGTTTTATAGCAAGTAAGCCCTGATCAGATAACCTCAGGGACCTGCTAGGGGCATAGGGCTGTAGTAGATCAGAGATGTAGGATGGTGCCGGTCTATGCAAGGCTTTGGATGTCAAGACCAGGATCTTAAAATGTACTCTAAATTCAACAGGAAGCCAGTGTACTGAATACTTGGCGCATTTTGTCAACAGCCTAGCTGCAGCATTTTGCACAACCTGCAGACGATCCAGAGAACCTTTGCTTAGACACATAAACAACGAGTTACAATAGTCCAAACATGAGGAAATAAATGCATGTATAGCAATCTCCAGTTCACAGCGAGATAAAATGGGGCTTAACTTAGCCACATTTCTTAAATTATAAAAACAAGACAGAACCAGAGATTTCACATGCCCATCCAATGTAAGACTTGAGTCAAAAGTGATACCTAAATTCCCAATAGAGGATTTAAGATTCACTGAGAGAGGACCAAGGCTTTCACTATCTGGGATAAAAATATGTCCGGAGTGCATATGCGGACTTCAGTTTTACCAATGTTCCAACATTTGATGGAATCTAAGCAGTCATTCAGAAGCTAAAGCTTAGATAAATCCTGGGGTTTAAAAGAGATGTACAACGGAATATCATCAGCATAACGGTGATAAGGAATGTCCTCAAAAGAGCCCATTATATGCTGGGAAGAAGATGTATTAAGAACAATAAAGGCCCCAAAACCGAACCCTGAGGGACACCACAAGTGAGGGAGGTTGAGGATGACCTAAAATCGGAGACCACCACAGAAAAATATCGGTGATGTAGATATGAGGAGAATCACTCTAAGGCAGTTCCAGATACACCAACCCAGTGTTTAAGCCTTTCAAGGAGGATGTGGTGGTCAACAGTGTCAAAAACCGATGTTAGGTCCAACATAAGTAGGACCGAGCATTGTTGTCTTGTGCAAGTATTGTAAAGTATCAATGGCACTGCACATGCACCAATTAACAAAACATAGGCTTCCTTTTTAATTTGTAATTGCCTAAACCGGCAGATGGTAGAGTAATAAAACCTTGCCTCAAGCCCAAATTTATTCTAATTAAAAGTAAAATGAATTATGTAAAAATGCATTTTAGTTAACTGACTAAACAAGAATAAAAATAAATGTAACACAGGTTTTTGCTTTGGAAACACAAAGGAATATTTTTAACACAGTGAGCTTTAGCAGGGTCTTTGTGCATATTTGAGTCTGGGATGTCTGCGCGTCTCTGAGGTTTGGTTTTGTAAACAAAAACTTTTTTTAAAAGCTTAAAACTAAACAGAAAAACAAGCTAAAAATGCAAACCAAAGCTTATGTATGTGCCCCATTTCTCAGTGGGTAGGCCAGTCTCAACAAATCTTTGATTATAAATAGTTTGACTGCTGCACTTTCTGACTGTTGGATCTGATTGGTCCTCTCTTCAGCTCTACGAGCAAACATTAGCTGACAACGAGAAGTTGAAGGCTCAGTTACGTGACACAGACCTGGAGCTGGCAGACTTGAAGTTACAACTAGAGAAGGCCACACAGGTATAGAGAAGCACTTCATGGGATGGCTAAACATCCTGATGGGATTGTAAAGGTTTCTGACACAGTTTTGTTTCCCATTGCAGAGGCAGGAACGCTACGCTGACCGATCACAGCTTGAGATGGAGAAAAGGGTAATGAGCTAGTGTAATAACCCACTTCTGTTGCAAATGTCCCTTTTTTATTTTATTTTAAATTAACACATTTACTAAAAACATGTATAACTTGTGTGTCTCAGACTAAATATAGTTTATTTCAGTTACTTTGGTTAAACATCCCAGTAACACTGCCCCAATGGGTTTATGTCTGAAGGTAACAAGCAGGCCCCAATATCATCTGGGTGGTGGTATGATCTTACCCTGAGTTTTTGTGTTAGTCTCCTCTTTGCTGCTGGCTGTCGTCTCTCACGTAGCTGAGGGTCAAAGGGAAGCCCGCCCTCCTTCCACGCCACCCAGAACACTGCAACCTTCTTTATTCACCTGTTTATTGAACCTCAGAGGCAGCGTGTGGTCACCACTTCTCAAGACTGCTTATTTTTGTTTTTCCAGTGTGTGAAAGTGTGTGAAATTACCTCAGTTTCTGTAGAAAGTTGAATAATTGCAGGCTGTTAAATTGCTGTTATATAAAAACGTGTGCATGTGTGTTTTCACCCTTTCTGTAATGGCTTTGGCATCTTCAGCTGCAGCTCCTGTAGCCACATCATCCATTATTTTTAAGCCCATGCTTTAATCTAAGCAACATTTTGTCATCATACAAGTCATTCTTTCCTTGTCGCCTTTTACATTATAGGATTGTCTTTTGGGTTTAAAGACATTTGACATCCTTGCCCATGAATCATTTCATTAGCTATAACCATCAAACACAACCTCTAAACATCTTCATCCCTGTTTCTCGACTCATTCCAGTCTTTAGACGGCTTTAAATGAATTGAATGTATAAGTTTGAACTGGCTGCCGCTTGCAGATGCCTCACTAGATAAGCTTGTGTTCAAGCGTGCCCTGTCACCACTACATCCCGACCATCTCCTACACCTCTCCTTCCATGCCTGCACTGGAGTGTTTATTTTGTGTCGTGGTTCAGATTTAATCTGCTTTCCTCCACCCAACAGGAAAGAAGAGCTCTAGAAAGGAAGATTTCTGAGATGGAGGAGGAACTTAAGGTACCCAGCACACACATACTGAATTAAAAAATTGTAAATGGCATATTATATACCTAATCAGATAATTTTGACAGACAGTAACACTGCTACACTTGCCGCTCAGAGTATTTGGGTCCAGGTACCCCTCACACAGGGGAGGTAATCTTACTCTTTTAACTAGTTTAGACTTAGCATCACTTGACAAGTAGCTAAACATTACCAAATGTGTCAGAGGACTCTTTGGTGAAGCCTTTGAGAACCACTGTAAGCTAATAGAAGTCATGAATCGAAATTGACAATTCTTTCTTGAATATATGGCAGGTAATTAAAAAAAAAAAAAAAAAAAAAGTGTAACTTGGAGTCACTAGCTTTGTTTATCATATATAGGGATGATAAATGATGACAGACTTTGAAATAGGATACTTATTTTTTATTTCTATTTTTTATTTTTGCATAAGATTTTTTTTTTGTATCCCTGGAAATAAAACAGGGAAAATATCAAAGTCAAACTAGACTGTTAGCTGTTACTTTAAACATTAGTCGCAGTGCATCCCTCTTTGTGTAGCTTCTTAGTCTCGCTCATACTAAAACACCTCACTCTTGGCATATTAAATGAATAATTAAAAATATATATTAATCTTAGGCACAGTTGTGTTTAGGTTTTTATATTTGGACCGGCACAGTTAACCACCTCTGTCTCCATTTGTACACCTGCTAATCTCACCTTCTGCTCTTCAGGGCACATCTGAGGTCAGCTGCTGTAATATTTGTCCACTGTTAACATTTAAGGATGATTAATTAAGTATTTCTTTTTGGGAAAATGTTTTTTAGCTAAGAAAAGAGGAAATCTATTAAACCGTAGCAAGCATGTGTTCTCCATCACTGTGATAACAAAGTGTTTATTTTTAGGGCTTAGCCAGCTGGCCGATCTTATCAGTGTCACTTTTCCATTCTGTCGACAAGCATCAAGCTGAACCTCTTAATCATTCCTTCAATTTCCAAAATCTGTCCCCATTTTCTAACAGTCTTCCTTTTCTGTTTTCCCCCTTTGTCCTTCTCTCGGCCCCTCTTCTCTATTAATTTATATTGTCCTGTCTTTCATTAATCCTTTCTCTCTTGATTTCTGTCTCCTCAAACATGTTTCCTCTCCTGCCACTCTCGCCCCGTCCCTCCTCCTCTTTCTTTGTTCTTTCTGTGTTGTGTTTGGTTTTTTCTTTTCTTTTTTCCCTCCTGCAGAACCTCCCCCAGGTAAAGCAGGTTCAGGCCCTACGCCAGGTTAAGGAGCGGCTGCAGGCTGAGAACCGGGCCCTGGCCCGTGTGGTGGCAAAGCTCTCGCAGTCGGCCTGCAGCCAGCTGCCCACCGTCGACCTCTAAGCCACGTCCGTCTGTCCACCACCATCTCCTGCTTCTTCTTCTCTCTTTTTCCTCTTCTGCTTCTTCTTCTCCTCCTTGTCCCCTCCCCCCTTGCAACCCCATTCTTCTCATGCTCCATTCGTGCTCTGCCCCGCACCCATAGACAGGCAGGTGTCCAGCCGTCCAGCAATCACTGGTTTTGAAAAACAACCCTTTCTGCCCCCCTCTGCCTCCCCAGAGCTTTTTGTTTTCAGAGTGGGGAGGGTGTCTTTCTTTGGTTTTCACAGCAGGACACTATCCTTTTGCAGTACACGCCTGTCAGGTGGTTTCCACACCTCTAAAACGCATTAAAACATTATCCTAAATATTTCAAATAACATCTGAATGATAACTGAATAAAGCAAAGCTCAGGTAAGTGTTTGCGGGTTGACAGGTCTGACTGTACTGTGAAGGAAAGTGTCCTCTTTGAAGTTTCTACTTGTGGTAATTACTTCAGGGGGAGCTCAGTAGTTCTGTTTGGCTTGTTTTGGCTTCTTTGCATGAAGTGGCTTCCTATGGCATCAACTCTTTGGACCCAAACCTTCAGAGACCAAACCCACCTTATCCTCCCCTCCTTTTCTGTTGAGTTTACCAAATGACATCAACAAATATTTAAGATTAATGCATACACGTATGGTTTTACCTTGGACTTGTACACAATATAGTGTGTTCAGTGTCATGAGTTAAACAAGCAGTCAGTCCTTATATGAAATCAAGCAGGTCTCTGGGGCAGTCTCCTCTAAACACTGTAGAACATGTCTTACGCCCTTGTACGAATATTTTTAAGTCATTTATTTAATAAGCTAATCATATTGAAAGCATGCTGCTGTCCAAATAGGAACTTTTCAAGTCTTTATTGTGCTTTTATGGGAGATATTTAAACTTTACATCTGACAGCCAGTTCCAGGATTTTATAAATTATGGGGCAAGAGAAAGTCTGGCTTACTTACTACAGCTCATTCAGCTCTGTGATCACAAAGTTTTGCATCTCTGCCTGTTGCAAATTTAAAACTTTACCTGATTTAAATTTGGCACATCCTCCTCTTCAGGGTCATCTCGTTGTGCAGCCCTGCACCGCTTGTGGAGCAGCTGCTTTTTAGATCGCTCTCTAAAAATCTCATTCTGACCACTTGCGTGTGTGTGTTCGTGGCAATGTGGAAGTTGCATTGCATTTTGAAGAAGAGTTAAAAAAAAAAAAGAGCCAGGCCACCAAGCTGAGTGAGCGGTGTTGGAAGATTAGCACGCGATGACACGTTCCACAGTTCAGGCTGTTTGCCAGCATGCTACAGTAGAGCTGGGCGATATGAGATTTTTTCATATCACGATATGTTTTTTCATTTCAGTCGATAACGATATCTATCACGATATAAGCCAAATAACTATATTTGTAAGATTTAAATGTGCCGTTGCTCACAAGTAAAATGTGAAATAATCAGCAGCTTGTTTTTATTTAAATATTTATTTCCCATAATAAGTTCAACAGGGTAGATGTACTTAAGGAACATGAGACTTTTTCAGATAAATAAAGGCAAATATTGCAAACTACACAAAAGGCAGCCGCTAAAGCGTTTAAGTTTCAAAATAGAACAAACGAAACAGACTAAATTGTCAAATCCACTTAGAAACAAAATATTAATTCTAAAAATAAATCTTAGTTTGTTTTACAGAAGAACAGACAAAACTGACTAACTTTTGTCAATATCAAATAAACTGAGAACTAAAAGGAAATTCTCAATCTCTCCTTGTTGTATAGCTGAGCTTTTCAAACAGTTTTAACAGTTACTTTAGTCTGACAAAAGCCGAATGACGAATTAGCGCTTCCAGTCAGAGACTGAGGCTACGTCCACACGTACACGGGTATTTTTGAAAACGGAGATTTTCCGTTTTCGTTTTAAAAATAATCCCGTCCACACATAAAGGCAGAAATGAAGGAAAACGCTGCTATGAACATGCCAAAGCAGCAGGTGGCGCTAGATTCCTAACCGTGCAGAAATGTTGGCCAATCAGAAGTCTAGAAGCCTCGGTGGGAAAAAGTAAACAAAGCTGCGGCATAGAAGCAGAACCGAGTCGTATGTGTGGAGGGACAGTAACTGTGTATATGTAAGCATTTAAACACTGCAGAGAGTAGAATTAACAGTATTGTAGAAATTCATTTCACCGAAACAATAACGTGGCGCACAGTGTGACGCATGCACCAGTTTATTGTATTTCCAGACTTGCTTTCGGCACAATTTACAGTGCACGCTACTCTGTTTTTTGTCAGACTTGAAATAGCCGAAATACCTTCACACTACGGAACTTCTATGGCTCTTCCGTTCGACAATCTCTCCGGCATTGCAACCATCATCTGTTTTCTCTTCGGTCACGCTCGGTTGATTTTTCTAGTCGGCACACTCATTTCCTCCATTACCCGCTGGCTCCATTACCCGCTGGCTGCTTCCCAAACAAACACACGTGTGGCTTGGCACTTGTGCTGTACGTAACAAGTCACGCGACGTGACGCTGCGGCTGTGATTGGTTCGGCTCTGCGCTACTTAATTTGGATTGGATGACTTTTTTTTTTTTTTTTTTTTTTTTTTTTTTGAGGACAAGAGCGGCGAAGTCTATCGCGATAGCTTAATTTCTCTATCGAGTAAAAGTTATATCGCGATACATATCGTTATCGTTCTATCGCCCAGCTCTATGCTACAGTTAGAACCCATATTAAAAGTTAGACAGTGTCACAAAGAAGTAGCATCTTCAGTCGATGCAAGAAGCCCCAGCAGCTTTAACTGCCAGTGATGATCCTCTCTGTGAAAGTTTGAGACAGAAATCAGTGTTTTCTGCACAACTTTGGGGTAAAAATCTCAATAAAATCTGAGGCGTACGTTGTCAGAACAGGATCTTCATGAAGCGGTCTTAAACTGGCTGCCGTGCTGGAGATGAGGCAGAGGTGCACAAGTAGACAGCTTTGAAGGCGAGATCAGCTGGAATCTGTGCGTTTAAAGAGTGTTTTTCGACTCGCGTGTTCTTAATGCAGCCGTTCACACAGACTGCAATTTTTAAACAGATCTGACCAATCAGATCACTGCATTTGGCAACAAGTCTGCATGATTCTGAGCTAGGGAATAATTTTCTGCAGACGATGAGCATGTGTATAATGGCCTTAAGTCAGGAACATTAACGTTAAACATTTTAACAGATTTGCACTTGATCAGATGTGACTTTTTTCCCCTCTGCTGTGTGTATTTTTGAGGCTGCCTGCAGCAGCCACTTAGATTCTGCATGGCTTTCCCAGAATCTTTGGCCTGTTGTGTGCCCGCTTTTACTTTTGACTTGGAACAAAGATGTTGGGTTTTGTTTTTACCTCTTTAATCAAAGTCGGACAGCCAAAAGTTAGATGCTGTGTGTGACTCCTGAGATTGCTTTACACAGTCTGCAGTTAACAGTTTGTTTAAAAAAAAAAAAAAAGAGCGCCGTGGCTGGTTTTTAACTTGTTTACGTGGCGAGACTTGTCTAAGCCTTGTCTCTCTCTCTCTCTCTCGCTCTCTCTCTCTCTCTCTCTCACTCTCTCGCTCTCTCTCGCTCCTGTTTCCCTTTATCACCTTTCAGATGCTCCCAGACTTGAAAGCAGACAACCAGAGACTAAAGGACGAGAACGGAGCGCTCATTCGAGTCATTAGCAAGCTTTCCAAGTAGAACAGACCCCACCCGCCCCATCTTCTGCACCCCCCTAGTCCCCCATGGCAGTGACTAATGGAATTGCACATTTAGATATTAATTGCAACAGACATCGGAGGCAAGACTCCCTTTTTTTTTTTTTTTTTTTTTTTTTTGGGTTTTTTTTTGGGGTTTTTTTCCCCTCTCCCATTGTTTTTCTCCCGACTCTTAATCGCCCTTTTGCTCCTTCACCACTGCAGCATCCACCCATCATGTTCATCCATCCCTCCCCTCCCCATGCACCTCCTCGAATTGAACCCACTAGATTGTGTGGCTGCTGTCCTGATAGAACCACTGAGTTTACAGAGCAAAAGGAAGGTGTGTGTGTGTGTGTGCGCGCGCGCGTGTGTGAGATCAGCATGTAAAAGCATTGTGGGCGGGGAAGCCTGAAAACTATTTAACCAGTAAGCCTTAGTTGTACATAAAGAGAAAAAGAAACACACTTGCATCGGTCTCTTCTGTCTCGCTCCTCCGCCCACTCCGGGCTATCTCTGAAGAACAGATATTATCCACCACCTGATTTTATTTGTGCCACAATCTCTTATTTGATGTAACATTTCTTCCCGTGTACGTGTTGTGTGCTGTGCAGTCCCTCCACTTCCCCTCGAAACCCTCAAAGTGCCACTTCTGCCTAATATCAGCTCCTTGTGGCCCCATCATTTTTTTTTTTTCTTTATTTACCACCCCCCTTCTCCCCTTTCCACCCACAGATCACTAATGCACACACAGTTCTCCCACCCCCTCCAAAATTTTTTTTTTTTTTTTTTTCTTTTTTTGTACCTCTGCGTGTCTTCCTCCAAGAGGGAAATTTTGGATTCTCGCTTTAGCGACATGAGGCGGACCTGGTGGAATTTAAGCTTTCACTGTATGTGCAATATGCATTTTTTTCATTTTTTTTTTAAATGCTTTAATGATGACGAGTCCATCACAAGTAGGATTTTTCACTCTTCCACCACTCCCATCGCTCACCTTCTCCCCCTCCCCTCCCCTCTTTTTTTTTTTTATTTTTATTTTTTAAGGTTTGTAGTGTAGTCAGTTTATACTCTGTATTTCTCACTTTGTTTTAGCAGGTACTGAGTGATGCTGTATATACCTGTATGTATTTGTTTGAGACCAGCACATGGCATGCATTTATGGTTCCCGTCTGTTACTATTAAAAATTCCAGAGGACAAACAGGTGTGTTTTAATTATTATTATTATTATTATAATTATTTTTTTTCCTTTATAGACTAAAGACATTGGATACAATACAGTAGAGCCTCTCTTGTTCACGGGACGGCTGGCAGTGTTCAGTGCTTTTGTTTTCCGGTTTTAAAATAAGTGTTCGCACAATTGTAAAAGTTGAAAAAAAAGAAAAAAAAAAAGAGAAATAATCGCTTCACTACATTTCACTTTCTTTGTATTCAGTTTCTTGGAAGAGTGCTGTTAATTTTGTTTCCATTTTTTTTTTTTTAAGCTCTAGTATTATAGCCAAGGTGTTGTCACTTAAAAAAGGAAAAAAAAGTATCTTAGGTATTGCTAACCCAGTCCTTTCTACAATGTCTACATGCACTGTCAATGCCATGTGAGGAGTCTTGATGTCAGGTTGAAGCAAAATTGCCACCATCAAATATTCCATTCATCTGAGAACATTTTATGCATTTCAGTGGCCTTTTAAGGATATTTTAGTCAAAGAATTTAAGACAAAGTCACTGCAGATGGACTGACCATCAACTTTTTTTTTTCCTTTGTTTTGGGGTTTTTTGTTTTTTGATTTTTTCTTTTTTTTTTCTCCCATCATCTTGTAAAATAGGTGTGTGGCTTAATACATGCAAGTTGTGCTGTGACTACCAACCACTGAAGAGTTCATTAAAAATAAACTTGTACATTGTAAAGTTCCCACGTCTCTTTATTTTCCCGTGGTGTTTTTTTTTTTTTTTTTTTTTTTCTCTCTCTCTCTTCATTTTAAAGGTGTTTCAGCAGATGGGACACCCTTTTATTTACAGTGTTTCTGTTCATAAGCTACAGAGGTTGTAGCTTATAAATTTGCTCATTTGTAATTGTCTGTTTTTGTCACTCTTAACAAAATGAGTACTTTATGGTTTCAATTGCCTGGTTTTTAGCCAACGGTGGGACTGGTAAACTGTGTGCCGAATTGAAATGTACGCCTCATATTTGGTTCAATTTACTGCATTCTTAAGCCAGTGGTCTCAGAATACAGATATGCAAAAGTGCATACAAAACATTGTCGTCAGAAGTCTGCTGAGGCCAGGCTATTGGCATGCTTGATCCGATTGTTCCTGGTGGAAATCTGACTGGACAGGGGTACCAAGATGAACTGCTCCGATCTCCAGGACAGTAGCTGTTCATGCACTGCCTGAGTACTGCAGGCCTTTCTGGACCAGGAGTCTGTACAAATACTTCCTTAGCCAGCATTTAGTCTTGATAGGTTTCCATTATAGCATGTTCCAAAAATTATACCCCTTTTTGCAGTTTCTATACTTCGCAGCACCATGCAGTAAACCAGATCGGTTCTGTTACTACCAGTAGATGGTGCTCAAGTTTGCAGTCTATCATGTGAACTATGTACCATTTAATTATTCCAAGGCAGTCTGAGCCACTCAGTTCCAGTTCTGATCAGTCTTTCTTTATATTTTGCTTCAAAGATGTAAACGTACACAGCTCACACACTCGTGACATGTAGCTCGTGTTGTGCTCAGTTTCCTTCCTGAGCTTAAAATCCCTGCAGTAGTATTCACACTCCTCAGCCTACACTGCTTCGCTGCTTTTAATGGAAACCCAGAGGATGATACTGGGTTCTGAATAAAGTGAAGAATCAGAAAACACGCATGCACATTAAGTAACTGACCTTCCACTACATACCACTGACATTTTTTGTAAAGACCATGTGAGGAAACACCTTTGCAGCAAGCCTTTTCCCTGTTTCGTCAGTAGCTGTCTGCGTCTGTGATGATTTCCAATCCTTAGATAAAGCTTTGCGATTAAGCTGTGGTATATGTTGTAATTGCCTAAAGTCATGCAAAAGTGTCTTGCTGTTCTATTTTCCATTGCCTCAGCATGTGGTTAAGAAGTGTGGTCTGCATCTTGACTGTGATATGGACATGCTTCCTCGAGCGTCTCGAGCAAAATGTCTTCATGAGGATTTTGACAGATGATTGGAAAAGAAGATTCCTGGCCTTGAGTGTGACTCCATGTAGTTATAGGGAAAAAATGGTTTGAATTAATGCTCCCTGTCTTTGATGTTTGTTTCAAACTGGAAGAAAACACCAGGACTCAGTGTATACAGGCAAGAGTTTAACCTGGAGTTATAGGAAATTTTAGACTTCGTGTGTGTTGGTGGGATGCTTTAGGAACCATGATTATCATCACTAAAACTGGGTAATTTGTAAGATGGTTTAATTGAATTCAAAAATACTTTAACCAATGTACTTCAGATTTTTAGCCTAATTAGAGTTCATCATCTGGTGACTAAATGTAGAAAATTAAATGATAATCTGTCCAATAATTACTGAGATGTTTTGGGCCAATCATCAGGGTCAATAATGGGACCATGCAAAGTGGCAATCTTCCAGGCTGGAGTACCACAACTTGCAGTTCCCCCACTGGCCACTTGGGGCGCGCTCCCCCAAAAGTCATTGACTCTAGTGATGGGATTTCCGGCTCTTTTTAGAGAACCGGCTCTTTCGGTTCAGCTCACTAAAAAGCGCTCTTTCAGCTCTGAACCGACTCTTCAGGTTGTTTTGTTGCTTTAATTAATTTATTATTAACAATAATATAAAATTATGCACAAAAGGAATTACTAATGTAAAAAAAGTGGTTTTATTTATAAATGTTTATACATAAATATATGCGGTGGCCCCTAGAGACAAGACACGTACAAACTCCAAAACACATTTCTAGCATGAACTGAACTTCCAAAACAGAGCTACCTAGATCACCTAAATTACACAATTGAAAGCATGAAAGCATATGTGTATTGTTTGTGTATTTATACACAAGCATTAAAATGTAGTCAAATAATTTTTAAAAAAAAAGTTCATTTACCTGTTATTACCACACACCAAATCCAGTCGTTGGTACTTGCTGGCTTGTGTAGCCACTAGGTAACAAAAGCTCAACACTGCCCCTAGCATCCTGGAGCACTTCTGTTGTCTTTTGTACGTGTTTTGAGTTTTTACGTATTTTGAAGTTTGTATGTGCTTTGTCTGTAGGGGCCACCGTAAATATACTTTTATTTACTCCACATAAAATGTAATAAATAAATCATATAATACAAAAATTAACTATTCACATTTCAACTTTTAACTATTTAAATTTTCAGCTTTTTCCTTTTACAAATTTAAAGTGAAACAACACAAAACACTACAAACCACAACACAATTAAATATAAATTATAATATGAAAACAAAAAGAACATGCATATCAAATCAAATCACTTTTATTGTCACATCACATGTGCAGGTACATTGGTACAGTACATATGAGTGAAATTCTTGTGTGCGAGCTTCACAAGCAACAGAGTTGTGCAAAATACAATAACGTAAACAAGCAGAATACAAGAATGGCTACATCTGAAACTAATATATGTACAATATACAATAGTATATGCATTTCTGGAAGTGTATACTAAATATTTTTCTGTGTGTGTGTGTGTATACACATATTTTACAAATTAGAGTAAACAATAAAATAAAATATATAAAAATATGCAGAGTTGAGATATTCTCTGTCATATGGGCCTGTATGAATAAACTTTCTGAATCCTTTATCATCTGCAACTGAAAATAGTTGTGGATGATTACTATACCTTTCTAATGTGACGTTGTTGTCCCTGGCTCTTTCTCTCTCTCTCTCTCCCTCCTGCTCTGTTCCTGTGCTACTGAGTGTAACTACCGCCCCTCCCCCCTCTTCCCAGCGTAAAGCACAAGGCTCGCATGCGGAGTGAAGCGGGAAAAAAGTGCGAGAGAGAGGTTGAGAGAAAGAAAAGGAAAAAAAAAACACTGCTCGCGATAAGGAGTCGGCTCTAAGAGCCATTTCGTTCGCGACCGACCCATCACTAATTGACTCAAGGTTGAGTCAGTAAGTTTTTAAGGTTATTTAATAGAAAAACCCACCGATTAGTGTCTACTTACATCTTTCAACAGCTTGATGAATTCTGCTATCATCTATCACAGCGGTCCCCAATCCCCGGGCCTCGGACCGGTACCAGTCCGTGAGTCGTTTGGTACCGGGCCGCGAGAGTTGAGGCTCAGGTGTGAAATGTATGGTTTTCAGGGTTCTTATCGGTTTTCAGCGTTATTTTGTTATCGTTTTTATCGTTAACTCTGTTTTCCTGGGTCTTTTCACGTGAGTTATGAATAAATCTTCTTTTTTTCGGTACCGGTACTAGTTTTATTTTGTTGTATTTATCCGTGACACCTTAAAGGCCGGTCCGTGAAAATATTTTCGGGCATAAACCGGTCCGTGACGCAAAAAAGTTTGGGGACCGCTGATCTATCATCTAAAAAAGGTCCCCTCTACCAAGTAAGCAAAAATGTGACAGAAGAAAGACAGAAAGAAACAACAAACATCTGGATAAAACGTCATCGTCTTCCTATTCACCTCAAGTCTGAACTGAAGTCAGGGTTCTGAGCTATGAAAATGTGTATAAAAGTACTTTTTAAAATTCATCATACTATCGTTTTATTCTCTTTAAAAAAAGTTTAAAGAGCTTAGGCTAGCAGCAGCTAATATTTAGCTGCTAGCTAGTTCAGGATATTCTCAACCACTTGTTTTCTATTGGACAGAAACAAACACTGACTCATCAACCCGTATCAGAGAGCGGAGTGACTTATTACATATGAACGCCAGGTACCGTTGTTTGTCATACAGTGGCTACTGTATCTAGAATTATAAGAAAACAGAATTCCGTTTTCAGCTACTGACATCTAGTGGTGAGATTTTCAGAATCAGAAAGGGTTTTATTGCCAAATGTTGAGCGGGTTTACAACATTAGGAAATTGCTGCGGTAACTACAAGCTGTAACTGCTACAAATTATGTTGTTATGTTGTTTTTAATTTTCCTCTTTATGATAACCATGTAGGAGTAAATGCCTATGTAACTCAACTGTTTTATATTTTATTAAGACTTAAAGTCAAAAATGTATGTTTCTGAAAAAGATGCTTTTTCAAGTCACTGAACTGAACTGGACTTCTCAATTGTGTTTGTGTTGGTGACTAATGTTAAAACTCCATAAAGCGCAAGAAATCTCAGCAGACCTAAATGGTCACGTCATGTCATCTCCACCATGACGTGACTTGCTCTGCTTTTCAAGGTTAGGAACCATCCACAACGATGGTTAAGTGAGATGCTCTCACTCATTTTTGTTACTATGATGGTCTAATCTCCCTGTATTTTCCCAACTCCATCGTTACAGTGCCTCAAACAAACCTCCTCCCAGTTTTAATTTTAAACTCCCAAGCATAATCTTAGGTTCTGAGAGATGAGCAAAACCCTCGGCTCACTCTGTGGACAAACAGCAGGGTTTTGCTAGATGACAAACGATGACTAATCGAGGTGCACGGGTGACGTGACAGCTCAAGTCTGCCACACAAACAAAGATGAACACGATCAGTTAAGAAAAATTGGATTCAAGGCGGGTTGGATTGCGATGGGTGAATCTCGAAAAGAGGAGAAAAAGATGTCGGCTGGATTTACAGGAAACTAAACATCCTGCTCTGTCAAGGGAACACTGAAGAACCTATAGATGAGTGTAGTTTTGACTAGATTAATCAAGAAAAAATTGGCTTTGGTAAGTCACAGATGAAGCTGAGACTGATTCTAGCTTCATTACACTTTTGTTACAGTTTGAGGATATCAGCATGGGTTCATTTTCACACAGACTAAACAACTGTCTAGTTTAGTCAGTGGAAATGTTAAGGAAAAATATTAAACTAGAGAGTGGATTGCTAAATTATTAGCTAAAGCTAGCAAGCTTGGTTAGCAAGCTGGTAGCATTAGCTAATAATCAGCTTATTTGGTTAGCAAGCTGTTAGCATTACCTAATAACAAGCTTATTTGTTATATATCATCAACCTATACAGTTATTGTAAAATATACTCCAAATATTTTTTCCGTACCAGGCTGTAAATCTGTTATTTTCATGGCGATGATTAGCATCATCGAGTGGCCATTCCAGAAGCTGCAGGTTTATTAGAATATCTTACTATTACTGGGTTGAACCACCATTTATCTCTATTACCTCCTTAATTTTTTGAGTTATAGATTTAACAAGGCGCTGGAGACATTCCCCAGAAATTCTGGAGTTGCTGTAGATTTGTCAGATGCACCTCTATCTGGTCTGTTGTGGTGAAGAGAGAGTGAAAACAAAGCGGTCGATTTACCGGTTGATCTACATTCCTACCCTCACCTGTGGCCACGAGCTCTGGGTAGTGACCAAAAGAATGATATCACAAATACAATGGGTGGAAAAAATTAATACTCTTAAAAGAGGGACTTATCATTTGGTCTTGAATAACCTGCTGTTTCTTGTTTTAAACTTCCTACTTGCTATAATTTGTGCCTTGCATTCAAACCGTTTCATTAGAGGGCCAAAATGAATGGATCAGCAAATGGATCACTGCTGCATTTCTTCGGTATCTTATAGGAAGTGTGTCACCTACTACCATCTGCTTTCCGTCCGGTTAACTTCCTTCCTGCTGTTGTAGCTCAGTGCTGAGCTCTGCTGACTCACAGTCCTGGACATGATGGAGGATTAAACTACAACAGGACTGTAACAGGAAGCTCAGCAGCATAAATCCAGGATCAACTTTGGGGAAAAAGAAAAAAGAAGTATTCTTTCCGGGTTTTACAAAAAGCTCTCCACCAAGAAACTTGAATCTATACGTCCTCACATTCTTGGCCTCATTTACCAGGCTCACATAGCCTGTATTTTATATTCAGTGATTCAGTAGTTTTATTAATATATGCCCTCCTGTATTCATTTATGTGATATTGAAGTTTGGTTTAGCTTTTGAGACATTGCAATAATCAAGCTTCAGACTCTTAGATTAGCCAAGCCTCTATTATCATCGTGAGGTAATGCAGCGCTGACCTTTGAGAACAGCGTTAACATTTTAAAATAATTTATCTTGAAAAACCTTTCAGCAAACAAAAATGAGATATATCCAGTTTGATAAGAATTCCATCAATTGTCTTTTTAAATACATTTCTAGAGAAAGCAGTGTCAGTTTCTGAATAACACTTCCTAATGTTTGATCATGATAAGATTGGCGCACCCTTTATGTCTACATAAAATGACGCTGTTGCTTCTGCATAGGTTGACCTCAAACATCCCTTTCCCTGGGCAGCCAAAGAGCTTTGTGCAAATAGACACCAATACAGCATATTTCAAGCTATATGACAGCAAGTGACTGATCATGAAACAAGCTCTTCTTGAACTCTTGAAGCTACAGAATGAGCTGATGCCCATATTAAAATACCCAACTTGACAGAGTTGAAGAGTGTGTTTACAGTCTGGCTTCTCTAGCTAATTTCCCCCCTATTTTTAAAAACATACATTCTGTGCTGAGTGATTGGTGGGTGCTCTTTAGTCTGATTTAACAATTGTTTGTCCTAAAAGATACTCAATGTTAGCCCTGTTAGCATCTCTATTAATAACGAGTCACAGATGAGCCTCGCTAATCAAGTGTGCTCGCCAGTGCTAGCATGAACTTACAACTCCAGAGCGCTAGCCTACTATTCAAATATGGCAATACTCAACTTAAACACACAAACAGTATTAATTTATGTATTAATGCTACACTTTTTTGCCTTCATACATGCTTTAATTCTTCTGTTAGTTTGTTGGGAGCAGCCATGAGAAGATGAGTACACTGTGGGCATAAAGGAATGGACATGGTCATGTAGGCTGTAGTGTTTCAGTTGGTACTGAGGGGCCCAAAAGTGTGTCAAGAAAATCCCTCACGCCATTACAACAACACCGCCAGCCCAAACCGCTAATACCGGGCATGCTTTCATGTTATTTATTCCAAATTCTGACCCTTCGATCCAAATGACATAGTAGAAATCGAGACTCGCGAGACCAGACAGCGTTTTTTCAATCTTCTATTGTCCAATTTAGGTGAGCCCGTGTAATTTGTAGCCTCGTAATCCTGTTCTTAGCTGACAGGTGACCACACCTGGTGTGGTCTTTAGCTGCTGTCTGCTTCAATGTGTTGTCCTCTTCAGGTTGTAACAAGCAGTTATTTGAGTTATTGCTGCCTTCCTATAATCTTGTAGCAATCTTGCCATTCTCCTCTAACCCTTGACATCAACAAAGTATTTTTACCCAGAGCTGCTCAGTTGATTTTTCTGTCAGACCATTCTCTGTAAAACTTAGAGTTGGCTGTGTGGGGAAAATCCCAGTAGATCAGCAGTTTCTGAAATACTCCAGCCTGGCTGGTACCATCAACCTGCATTCAAAGCCCCTAAAATTACCTTTCGTCCCCATTCTGATGCTCAGTTTGAACTTCACCAGATCTTTTTGACTGCGTCTTTATACCATGTCATGATCTGATGAACAGGTGTGCCAAATAAGGAAGTGGATTCATCACAGGAACACCTGATTTGTGACTCTTTTCTTCTATGAAACAACAACACATCACAATCACCAGATTCTCATTTAAAAATCAAAAAAATATTTCCAAGGCTTTCTCTTGTGAAAATCCCCTGTTCTGTGGACTCCTGGCCCACTCGACATCTGTGTGCAAACATCTGGTAGGCTTGGGAGAAACACTTCTTGAATACTTCCTTAGATTGGACAAACAATTTCATGGGGGAGCGAGCTCGGCTTGAGTCTGCTCGCTACAGAATTACCCACCTAATAGCTCCTGACTGCAGCATTACTGTCAAATAAATGAAAATGTGTGAATGCAAGAGTGGCTATTACACACTGTTATGTATAATATATTTTTACGTGCACTGCTCATTTTACAGCCTAGCGAGCGCTGCATTTTATTCCTCTTTACCATAAATGTGTTATGGGTTACAAAATGCATGATAGGGCCACTTATTAAAGCTCTCAGAGTCTTCTTGGGTACTTTGAATACAAATTTAGTGTTCATTATATACAGAGCCTAAGCTTGGCTATTTCAGTAATGCATTACTGGAATGCTATTGGGCATTTAAGTTGCACAGCAGCGTTTGTGTTGGCATGAAAGGAAACACTTAGCAGCAGCCTTTAAGCACCCCCGTTCCTCATTCTTTTTTTTCTCCCCCTCCTCAAAAGCAGACAGAAATATGCTAAATATGCAGCAGAGTGACCCGAGTCCATAGATCAAGGTTTATTTTTAGGAGAGGCACCTCACTCCCATGCTCCACCCAGGTTTTCTCATTATCTGTACCAGGGTTAGCACATGCAGAGATAATGGCTGAATGCCTGGCCTCCCACTCACTCCTGAGACACGTGGATAGGTCACATTTTTTGCTCTTTATGGCAGAAAAACACCAAACTAATAACATGTAAGCCAATCTATTTCAGATATGTACATTTGAGTATCCATGGTAAACTTCCCTTAAAGTCAGTGCACCCTTGTGAGCAAGCTGGCCGCACACAAATCAAACACCAATAGGCTCATATCCTTCAGCACAGGTGAGTTATGGGGCTATTAACATAGCATGAAATTAGGTTCCTGACAGTAAGCACCTATAGCAGCTTTAAATCACTGCACGCAGAGAAACCTGTGCTTGTACAGTTGGGTAATGGCATGAACGTGGCTGGAATATCACTGGAATGCAATGCAGGGTAATGAAAACGGAGCTTTGCAACAGTCAACAGTTTGCTGCAAGGACTCGCATGATGTTGTATTAATTATACTTCCTCTAACTTCGGCTCATTATGCAGGAGAACTCCAGAACAGGTTTGAAATGATAATGTCTTTGGGACTTGTTTTTAGAAACAAAGTTATACATAGACTCGACTGAAAGCTGCAAAACCTGCTGTATTTTAATGAGCTGGTAGCTGTTGTGCGGCTTCCCATCATATTAACTCCTTGTTTTGAGTTTGTGCTTGAGCTTGAAAACAGTTTTGTCATTTGCTGACTCCCTCATAAAACTGTCACTGTGCTTCTTGTCCTCGAAGAGAGCTTCTCTGGCATTTTCTTTGTGCACTAATAGTAGAAGTAAACTGGATTTGTGAAGCATCTTTCTTGAAAGCAATGATCAGACCTCAGGATGTTTCATAAAGAAGTCCCAAGGCCTGTTTCTGTGAAGTCAGGCAGCCGTGGCTCAGGAGACAGCGTAGGTCATCCACTAATGGGAAGATCGGTGGCTTTGATTCCCAGCTCCTTCAGTATGTGTCCTAAAGTGTCATCGGGCAAGACAGTGAACACCAACAATATGTGAATATGTTACCTCACAGCAAGAAGGTCCTGAGTTCAATTCCACCATCAGGCCGGGGTCTTTCTGTGTGGAGTTTGCATGTTCTCCCCTTGTTTGCGTGGGTTCTCCCCGGTTACTCCGGCTTCCTCCCACCGTCCAAAGACTTGCAGTTTGTGGGGATAGGTTAATTGGAAACACTAGATTGTCCATAGGTGTGAATGGGGGAGTGAATGTGAGTGTGAATGGTTGTCTTTGTCTATGTGTTAGCCCTGCGACAGACTGGCAACCTGTCCAGGGAGTACCCCACCTCTCACCCTAAGACAGCTGGGATAGGCTCTAGCCCCCCCACGACCCTGAAAAGGATAAGCGGAAGCGAATGGATGGATTTTAATTGCTTTTTCACGTAAACACAGAGATAAAGTCATCATAGCAACACAGACTGATGTGTCACAGCTCATTGCGGCAATTTAAGTAACTGTAATTATGTTATTTCCAATGAATAATGGACTGGTGCTTATATAGTGCCTTTCTACTCTATTTGATCTCTCATAGCACTTTCTTACTGCAAACCTTATTCACCCATTTGTGTTGTTTTGTTTGTTTTTCTACTATAACATTCATACACGCACTAATGCATTTGGGACAACATGCAGACCAGAGGAGCTGGGGATCAAACCACTGACCTTCTGATTAGGAAGCAACCTGCTCCACAGCCACAGCCACTCTACAATACAGACCCAGTTCAGCTTACTCACCTGAAACCAATCTTTACTCTTTGGGACTCATCTTGTTTTTTGTTTGAAACGGCTGTAATCGCATAAAAATATCCGCATCATTTACAAAAAGTGACAAACACAAATGAAGATTGCTTGTGGCTTACCTTTTCTCTCAGGTTACAAACATCTGCATTTTGCTATCTTAGAAATATTGTCCACGTATCAGGAAATTATCAGAGGGAATGGAAAACCAGCGAGCTGTCAGTAATATCATCTGCAGGACTTTTTTATGCTGTGACTGTGGATTTTTTTATTGGTCGAGCAACTACAAGATGAATATTGTCTTATTGATTTTACCCTGCCTCTAAGGGGTGTATAATCACAAACCTGTCACCTCACAAGCCCAGTTCTCGGGAGAAAAGGGAAAACAAGATGCTGCTCTCACTTGGAATGTAAGTTCAGAAGAAAATTTGAGACTCTGAGACATACTCACTTTAGTATTTAGATGAAAATCTGCTGAAGCCACATATGCAGTGTGTAACTGAAATCTTGCTCTCTTTTTTTGTAAACTAAGCTGAAATTGAATTTCTTGAGTTAGTTTGTGATGTTTAAGAAATTGCAAACAATCCTGAGACTTATTTGGGCCCAGAAATCATCAACGCAGTTTTTATGATCATAAAAAGTGTAGTTAATTTGGACACTGCATCAAAACAACTCCCTAAATACACTCACCGGCCACTTTATTAGGTGCGTGTTGCCGTTACCTTTTTTCTTTTTTTTTTTTGCCTTAATTCGTTATGGAATCGATTCAACAAAACTGAGGAAGCATTCCTCAGAGATTGTTGATGGGAAAATCCTATGAAAACAGCTGCTTCTGAAATACTCAGACCAACAACAACGTGCTGCATTCAAAGTCAGCGAAATCATCTTTCTTCCCCACTCTGATGCTCGGTTTGAATTTCAGCATGTCATCGTGACCATGTGTACAGGTCTAAATGCATAGAGCTGCAGTTATGTGATTGGCTGAGTAGATATTTCTGTTAGCAAGCAGTTGAACAGTTTGTACCTAACAAAGTGGCCGTGTAAGTGCCTGAAGGCTTTTCGCTATGCTGAGGTGAAAGAATTCCTTCTAGAAGGACTGTTCCTGTCTAAGAAACACACTGAAAGTGTTCACACTAACATTTCGTTATGCCTTGTTCTCCCAAGACAAATCCCCTTAAGGCACTGTCAAATGAAACAGAACATCTTTTCACCAAATCTAAACAGAAAGGAGATGATATCCCTGTTTAAAGGCTCTTTCTGAGATCTCAGATTGAAATTTTTTGCTCTTTTTTAATGTAATGGAGGTTTATTATTGTTATCAAACATGTGTTCTGTCTGTTGAACGCATGATTCAGTACTTTGAGGACTCGGATATTTCAGAGCAACAACTGAGTACAGATATAATTGCATGTCGATTTTTAAAGTGGAGTTTCCCGCTGTCGACGAAGTTTCAACTTTGAGTAGCGCACATTTTTTGTAAACTGTCAAGTCATAACAAAAATAAGATGAAATGAACTGCTCAGTCATCGAAAGTTGCCCTCACCCTACCCAGGGATCAAGTTTCCCTGAAAGCAGGTTTTTCATCTGATCAGAGCTGGTTGGGTGAGTTATCGGGTGCCTAAGGGACTCTGTGGGACCTGCGTGAGAGAAGTTGTTGAGAAATGCCCTTGTGCCGAAGTGTTGCACTGTGACTGTGCAAATATCAAAGGGCCACTGAAGACGTGAAATCAGCGACACTGTTGCTGTTGACACAAGTCAGAGCTGCAGAGGTGTACAGGGACTTTAACAATCACATTTTCAAAGTCTCAAACTTCCACTCAACTCTCAAAGCAAAATACAAAGTTTTCAGTGAATTACAGAAAGCTCTTAAAGCAAGGAGTGGATGGATTTTCAAGGACAGGTCTGGACCCACCAGAGGGTCCAATTTGACCAACTGATGGCTAAAAAAAGTATGAAAACAGCAATGAAATTGTAAAAAATGAATTTTGATTGCTGAGTGGTGATGCAAAGCCAGCATAACTACACAGGGGTGAACAGAATTCTAGACCTAGAGACAGTGTTCAGATCATAAAGAAGTAAAATACGAATGTTTATTACAAAAGAAACTGTACATGTGAAGAGTTGTTGCTTTTGCACTGTTAAATATGCATGCACATGTTATGACAGCAGACCTTGCCCTTATTCTTGCGAAGCAGTTAATCATGCTTTTGTAACTGGGTGGCTCATCAAAGGGGAAAATGCTTCTTCTTTACACTTTTTCTTCTTACGGCAAGGTAATAAAAAGGCCCCAAAGCTAATCTAAAGAGCATAAATGCAGATCTTATACAAATGAAAATGTTTATCAAATTTCTATTCGACAATGGAACCGATCCTTTCCTTTCTTTACACTTATTAAAGAAAGGTAAGGAGGGCTTTGCAGTCATTTTACTGGTCTTGGCTAGTTTTTTGTAAAATAGATAGATAAATACTTTTCAAAATTATAGAAAATTATTGTCATATTCACAGTGAAGAAATATGTTCCCCTGTGCAATGACAACAAATGGCAAACAGAAAATATATATGTATCCACATACAAAATTAGATAAATTAGATAAATAAACCAGCTAATGATTTAAAAACAACAGAAACAATTGTAAAAAAAAAAAAAAATAATAATAATAATATGATAATTAAAACTGAAAAAAGATATAAATATATACAAGCAGAATAAAAGAATCTGAGCTGCTTGAAACTTTGTACACTTTACACAACTTACATATAAGGAAGCATGAAAATACAGAAATGTTATGATAAAAATAATTAACTATATTAACCTTTATCTTTATGGAAATATCGCCGATAAGTATTGTAAAAGCTTTAACAAATGACCTTAAACCCGAAAGCACCTGTGGGAACAGTAAAGAGTTATTACACAGCGCCCCTCCTCTGCTTCGGCTTTAGTCGGAAGTGTTCGCCCACTTTCGGGATTCAAGCCGGTGTTTTCAGAGGGGCAGAGCGAGCGCCGCGGGTCCCAGCTCCGCAGACTACAGCAGTTCATGTGAGAGCAGCTCGGGCACACCTGGTTGGACCGTGAAGAGCAGTTCAGCGACCGAGACAGCTCCACTCAGGTGGGTTTCTACCTGAATTTATACCTTTGTTGTTCTCTCGTCAACTTCTCCACACTCTGACTTTCTTCTTTCGGGCGGAAAGTTACCTTAGAGATAAACGGACTTTGTAAACTTTCTTTTTAAACAAAACCCGTCCTGCACGCTGAGTATCGCGAGGTGGAGGTGAAAACACCTCCATAATGAACAGCTAAGTTTACTTGTCCTGACTTTTTATTTTCATTCTACCTTTCAGCAGCTCCCGAGTTAATCGCTTGAGGAATGTGGTGCAATTAGGACAGCGACCGAGAGCTGAAAATTCATATCAACTTCAACTTTTAAGTTACTTTTTTTTTTTCCTCCCTTCGACTTTGAACTTATCAGAAAAAAGGGATCATGGCCACAGGCGGATTCAAGTCAAGCGCCGCGACGGACTTTTTGGAGGAGTGGAAGGCAAAACGGGAGAAAATGAGAGCCAAAATGCTGGGGGACATTGCCGCAGCCACTGGTACTCCCTTGGGTGCCAGTAATACAAACAGCAGCCGCAACGCCGTTCCTCCTCCATCTCCTCCTCCTCTTCCTTCGGCCACCGAGTTCACCAACAACGGCAACCCGGACCGAAGCTCCTCCGCTGGGAACTGCCACCCCTCCTCCTACGCGGTTGCTCGGTCCTCCTCTGGCACTTCTCTAAAGAGGCCCGAGGAGGAAATGCACCACCCCGTGACACCCTCAGCCACGCCGGGAAGCAACCTGAAGAAGGCCCTGCCTCAGCCGGAGAAGACTCAGGACTCTACTCCCATGGCTTGCAACGACAGTGACAAGGAAAGCCCGTCACCCAGCAGCAAGGGCAAGGAGAAGAAGAGCACCGGGCCCAGCGCCAGGAAGGGAAAAGGACAGATCGAGAAGAGGAAGTTAAGGGAAAAGAGGAGATCCACAGGTGTCGTGAACATACCATCCAATGAGGTGAGTCGGGGGAAAAAGAGGGCAGCGATTCACCTTAGCATCAGAATGGGTATAATTTGGAGGCCCATTTTGGGATTGGTCATGTTTTTTCTCTATTGGGAATAAAAGTATTCCCAAAAAAGTATTAGTGAAAGTTAGCCTCTTGTATGTGGAAATAGGTGGATGCTTAATGCTTGTGCATTTTTATTTTTTGTAAGGAAATAGTGGCTTCTGTGTGTTGCACTTGAACACCACTTGCCTTCCTACACTCCAAATTCCTCCCATACATGTGTCTGGTTTAATCGAGCCTCTGCTGGAGAGAAATGAAAGCAGTTCTCAGATGGTGGGAGAGGGTGGAGGTGTACAGTATGTGTGCTGCACATTCATTGTTATTGGATTTAAATCATCTCGCACTCCTGGCCGATTCCTGTGGTTCAGACACATGCAGGAACTCTGATATGAAGCTTGGCCAACACTGAAAAAACACTCAAATTACACAGAAATTCTCGGAATAGATGCCCACCCTTTTGTTTTTTGTTGGTTTCTTTTTTGGTAAGGGGATGGTATTCTGACCACCTTTCATTCTCCTATTTGATAGCCACCCAGAACAATATGCCCCTGGGGCAGCACAACTTGGAGTTTGACCAGCCTGTCAGTTGGAGCCTCACATCCTGTTATTAGGTGCTCAGCAGTGCCGAGCAAAGCCGTTTGAAAACTGGTCACAAGCCAGGCTGTAATGCTGGGCTTCAGCACTCTGGGCTGCGCCAGATATGCTAGATTGAGCCCATAGGCAGCTCATTATGTAGTAAAGTGGGCGAACCGTCTATTATTGGGGGAGGTAGGAGGTGATCTGATGAGGTGGTGAGCTGATTTGTGTGAGTGGGGAAGAGGGAGAAAGAAGTGGAAGTGCTGTGGTCTGAGAAAGTTTGTAGAACTTCCTGAGGCAGGTCCTTATCCCGAAAAGTATAGTGAGTATGAGTATAAAAGATGGACGTACCTGCTGGTTTTGAATTCAGCTTTAAGTGTCCAATGAAAGAAACTGCAGGTTTTCTGTGCACTAGACTTGGGTGCTATGGTGATGCTGATGTTCTTGCAGTCCAACACTGTGCCCAGTGTGCTTGTAAACTATTTACATAACCTAATTCCTGTTAATGTTTTTTTAATTGTTATTTAAAAGTTAATTATGAACAGCTGAAGGCAGATCACTACATTTGTTAAATAAAATGACAAATACTATGCAGGTTTAAAAAAAGGTTCATTGCTGAAAGCATTTGTATTCATCTGACTCCACAACTCTGATTGGTAGGTTGTGATCATCATACTTTGTCAAGCGTCGTCACCTGGAGTTGGATAACAGTGATTAAACTGGTCCGCTTATCTTCCGTTAGCGGTGATCAAATGGAGACCTAAAGCCCAGGTGACTGCAGGCAGCCAAAGATCAATCTTTGACTTTTGTCTTCAGCTGCTGAAGTACCTCTGCTGGTAAATATAATGTGACAGATTTCCTGAATGGGAAGCCAAACTTTTCCTCAAGTCGGGCAATCAGAAACCTGCGTAACATGAGATTAATGCACGTGTTTCGCGTTATAGTTATGCCGGTGATTTCGAAGGAGCATCCCCGGGGACATTTTGACACTTGTCTGATGCTTTCGCAAACCCGTGCCAGTTATTCAGAAGGTCAGCAGGGTCAGACGGTTACCAGCTTAGACGATCGTATCTGTTTGGCAGCTATGTCAGTTATGTAAATGCATTTGTTGCAGTTAAAGAAAAGCGCTCGTGCACAGATCAGATGACGCCATGATTCTTTGTACTTTGAGGCTTTTTTGTTTATTTCTGGGTACAGTGCTCTCATCTGCCTTCATGTATTTATCACATTTCAGTCATACTGCACGGAGCAGCTCGTCTTAAGGAAGTGCAATCAAACCAGATGATTACCGCGCCTGAGTTCAGTGAACCATTCCCAATCTCATCTGTTTTAGTGGGCTGAACCGAGCACGATGAAGCATAAACGCTCATTACTGAACTGGACTTTGGTTTGAGCACACTTGCCTGGTTTGAGTTCACCATTAAAGGGTGTACTCCTATAATCAACCTCCAGCATCTTAAATTTGTCTTGAGTATTTTCAGACTTCCTAAAGTTGCAGTTTGAAGTCATTTCCTGCACTGCCTCTGGTGCAGTAACCCCTTCAGGAAAAAGTAAAGATTTTCAATTACTGTATACCTCATTCACTCAAATATAACACTCAGATTCTACAAAAAATATAAAATTAAAGTTTTTTGATGTTGTATTGTTCTGTTTATTGATGAATTAGTGACGCTAGCTCCTACTTTTTTATCTGTATTGAAAAAAAAAAAAGTAGTGCTTTTGTTGTTTTAGTTTAATATTCTTCTTAATATTCTAAGTTTTTTGGCATTGTGTCACCATTTAAAAGTAATGTTTACCCAACTGTAAGTTTTATAATCCAGCTTTAATTATGGAAGCTTTATCTCATGGTTTGAGATCCTGTGAGCTTTGCACACAGATGGAAACACAAAAATCCAGAAACCGGTTGCCCGGCAGATGGACTCCTTTTGTGAAAAGTTTTCTCTTTTCTCCTCCTGTTGGATTTGGGGGGGGGGGGGACACACCAAACTATGCAAATGAAGACTTGCTCACACAAGCTGCCTTTGTGATGTGAATATTAGTGGACAGGTGTGAATAGAGATGCCTGGGATTATCTCCCCGCTCGTTCTGTGCAGCATAATAGCTGCTGAGCGGGATTTCATAGCATCCTGGGAACCCAATCTTCTGCCTGTTGAGGCCATAATGGCCCGATAAAAGCTCCCAGCTCTGCATTGCATCAGTCAGTACCTCGTCCAGCGAGCCGGGACGGTATCTCCTTTCTCTCACCCTGCTCACTCCTGCGGGTCCGAGGGCATTGTTGCCGATGCTGACCTTTGACCTGCACAGCACATTGTATGTGTCTGAGGAATGCGAAAACAAGAGTTTAGATTCAGTGAGTTCTCTCATCTTAAAATGTTTTGGGTTGTGATGTAAGCACGTTTCCCATCAGGTCACGCTGCCTGCAGTCTTGTGGTGATGAGTCATGTCGCTCATTGTGCCGTTGCTTTTTAAAAAAAATGCATGACCTCTGAGAGTTATGAGGTTGTGGTCTGCCGCTCCAGCCAGTGAACTTTGTGTTTCATGTACATGACTGAGTCTGCTCCACAAACACTGCTGGGGAGCGTGGAGCTATCCGGCCCCTCGCAGCTATTTGTCTGCAGCGTCATTGAAAAGGAGGTCAACAGGTTTAAGGTGCAATGCTGGACCGAGTGCTCACGCAGTTAACACTCTGGCGATGGGATGATACAGGAGACAAGAGGGCTCCCTGTTTAACTTAGTTATTTGTGACACCACAGAGTTGTTAATACACTTTAGGCTTCGTACAAACTCATGTTAACCTGTTAACACATGAACCAGACATGACTAATTAAAATTAAACTAAACTAGGTTGTAGGAAAAATGTGTTTTCAACTGAAAATGGCTCAAAAGAACCAATTACAATGATATTATGCACTTGCAACTAGTCTTTCGATTTAATCCTAGTCAGTTTGGCCAAATTCACCTGTGCAACAATGATGAAATGATAAGGGAAGCATCTGCTTATTAAGATTGAGATTTCTTAACTCTTCCTTCACTGAAGCTAATAAATGCTAAACTAAAGATTTCTAAAGAAAGCAACTCTTCCAAACAAGCCATACTTGTTCCGTCTTTTTCTTGGCTGTCACGAAGATTAATGTTTTACATGCTGAGGCGCGTAGAGTCTGCGATGATGATGATTATTATTATTATTATTATTATTTTCTCCAGGTATTGCACAGTCTGGGTGTGACCTAGGTGTGAATTTGTGGGGACGCCCACTCCTGGGAAAGTTGTGACATCATGTTCGTTCACACCTGAATGTTCCAGCTCTACAAACTGCCAAAATTTTTGCTTTTATAGAGGTGCTCACGCTTCCAGGTGATCGGTTAATTCAGGACAGTTGACTAGTAGCACCTGGTTGCTACTTAATATCTTGATTTCTATGGCAGCAGTAAGGGTGTACTTAGGTTTCCTGCACTACCAGTCAGGAGCAACTTGTGAAATGGCACCTGCAGCAAATGCAGGTTTAGCAACAGACCTGTTGTGAATATGTGGAAAAACACAGAGATATTTTGTGTTTGCATCACATGACACATTACTGAGAACTAAAAATGGTGCAGACAAAAGGACACACCTCAAACTGAGCTAATCAGCACATCAGTCACAGGCATCCAGAGCTGCACAGAGTTCACGGAGAGCGAGCTGTAGTCTATTCAAACACTTCATCTGAATTCCTTCCACATGGAAATTTCACCAAAAATCCATGTGCGTGTCAGGATACACAATAAAACTGTTTCAGGATAAAGTGTATATCTGCTCTCACAGATACAGTCTGCACTGACATTAATCAGCAAATACCTTAAATTCAAACACCCCTGCCTTGTTTGTTCCCAAATTAGTTTCTGCTCCATTTTGTTCTTTGGTGAAGTTCATTGAAGGGTGAAAGTTTGGAGAAGGGCCATGCTGAGGGCAGACGTTTGGTTCCTTCCAACCCAAATCCAGATGCAGAGAAAATGTTTAAAATTGGTTTCACAGAATGGATGAAGATCAGCAGATTTTTTTTTCTTTTAACATATTTGAGGAAAAACTGAAAATAGAGCATGTGACCTTATAAAACATTACAAGGAAAATAGGCAGTTTTTGCTCAGCACAACATCGCCATCATCACCATCACCATGGTGATCAAGCCATAATTTTTATGCTAGAAAATGACATTTAACAGATTTAAAATTTCATAAAAATCAGTTAACGGATCAAGATGAGAATTGTGACAAAATATCTATAAAGTTTCTTTCCTCTGTAGAATCAATGCATATAAAACTTTTCACTGCACGCTTCACTGCCGGACAATTTCCTTGCTCTTATTTTGAAAGTTAAAGTGACTTGGCTAGCTTTGGTCCTTATGTTTCCTTCCTTACAAGGTGGGCAGTTTACTAATGTGCCAGTCTTAAGTATTATTTAGCTGCCTCTCCAGTGAGTTGGGCAAACTCCAGGTCTATGTTCTTGTCCATGTTCTGTTTTTAAAAAACGGTTAAGAAAATAGGTTTATAATTGCTATGCAAGTTATCTGGTCATTGCCGGCTGCAGTCCAAGACCGTTGAGTTAACTTTCATCTGCATAACAAATGGAGTCACAGTTGGGAAAGTTGCTGATATTTCTCTTTGAATAAAGTTTTGGTTGTTTTGTGGAAATGAATGCAAACTGCCACAAACAGAATTTAAACTTTAAATTTAAAAGAATCTTTGACTTTTGGCTCTTCAAGCTCGTTATAGTTGAAGTGACCTAAAATGTGCAGTTCAGTAAATGCAAGGCACAAAAAAGTTGGCTAAAGTTTAAAGCTGCAATAAACTGACAGTAGAAATTAAAGTCTGCAGTAGTTTGCTTATTAAAGGCTCTCAGTTCACAGCTGGACAAAAGCATGCAAGAATGTAAATTTGCATGGGGTGGAGTGTGCTTCACTTGGTGTTTAAAACCTTCTCCAAACAAGGTCACATCATCACAGTAAATACCACAGGGATTTTATCATAGGCTTAGGTAAGCATTGGGCTATTTGGGCCGGGTGTTTTGTTTCCTCCTTTTCATTTGTTGGTTGAACAGCAGGAATGCTAACCTGTTTAATTAAAGCACGTGTTCGTAAAAGTGAAGTTCCTCCAAGCGAGAAGCACCAGTTTCCAAGGAGAGCATTTTGAATTGTTTACAAAAGCCCTTGTCTGTGGCCTCAGCAAAGGAAGGAAGGAGCTGATCTGCTTCCACGATGAAGTCTTTACCAACCCACCAGGCACCTATCAACACCACATAAAGCACACAGCACCCTTGTAATGGGCTGTGACACATGGGTTAGCTCAGTTTGTAAGACTGTTACATAAATGCTTGCTCCCATTAAAGTGACCTCTGACCAGGTGAGCAGCCATTATGCTGTCAGAAGGCATCAGATCAGTGTTAAACAGGCTGTGAGATGGAAATGTTACTGTGTGTGTGTGTGTGTGTGTGTGTGTGTGTGTGTGTGTACATTTATAACTTGGTCTTTGGTCAGAGAATTTATGACTGTTTGTACAGTTAAAATCATTGATAAATCATTAAAAGAAACCAAAAGGATTTTAAACAGAATGTTTAAAGTCCTGAAAGTAGAATGAGTGTATAAATTTGTGTACTTTCAAACAGACGGCAGTAACACTTTGCTACTGATTCATATCTGCTTACATTTAGGAGATGGGTGTAAAGAAACCACATGTACTTTCTCGTACAACTGGCCATCAACAAATCTTCCAAATAGATTTTTTGTTTTTGTCCCCCCCCCCCCCCGCCTTAGTTTGCTTAGAGCGGCGGTGTCAAACATAAGGCCCGGGGGCCAGAATTGAGGGCCATTCTGGCCCACTGGCTCAACCTGGATTTGAAAAACGTGAAAGAGGACATTCATTTTACACTTTAAACTGCGTTTTCTTAAGTTTTATAGCCTTTTCTACTGATAAAGATAAACACTTTTAAAATGGATAAACCATTAAATAACAAGGTTCCTGTTTTCCCACTGTCTGCTATAGAAATGTTTGATTTTTAACAGCAGGTTCACAAAAAACAGAGCTAAAAATGTCTTTGCAATTAGTAAAAAAACTATAGATTTTTAATTTCAGAACGGTGAGCTCAATGAGCTAACAGAAGTATTCTGTAAATTTACATATGTCTTAAAATTTAGGGCCAAAGCAGCATTTCTTTATCATGTGGAAAAACTGAGATGTTTTAAATTGCACTTCTTTTAATATACATATATTAAAATATCTCAGATTGATTCCATGAGATATTTTCACTGGTCCAGCCCACTTGGGATCAAAGTGGGCTGTATGTGGCCAACGATGTAAAATGAGTTTGGCGCCCCTGGTTTGGAGGGTGTAACACTCTTGTTTACCACAGGTCTGATTGCTTTATCTTGATTAGATCATTAACAAAAAGTAAACTCTGTTATTTTGGTACGTTCAGCTCAGCCGTTAACTGAATGTAAACTCTTACCAGAGAGTACATTGTGGACATTTGTTATGAGACTTTGGGCTTGGTTTCAAAAATGGGATAAAACTTCAAACTCTCTTGGCGGAATTACTTGTTGTGAGAACAAATAAAACAAAAACAAACAAATTGAGGGGAAAAAAGGTCACAAAGCAAGTAAAATTACAACCTTATATGAAACCATCCATCTATCATTACTGGTAGGAGAGCCATATTGGATTATCAAGCACTGTACGACTGCAAATTCTGCCATATATAATTACATAAATGACCATACATGACAGTTTCACTCTGCTTGAGAGGGACAAAACACAAGAATTGTGACTGACTTAAAACTGCAAGATGTCACTAAAAATTGGACCATCCCGTTAGTAGTCTGTTCATTTCAGACATTAAAAGATCACTTGCCTTTTCAGTTTGACATTTACTTTTGGAGTTTTGCTGCAATCTGCACACAAAGTTCAAACTATCTTTTATCTAGGTCACTGCTCTTTAGTTATGTGGGTTCAGGGACTTTGTAGATTATTACTGAAGAACGACATACCCCCTGCGCAGCGTGCACAGGAATGCACGGTCATGCAGAATCAGTCTAAATCTTGTGAGGTGAAAGCCACCCTGCATGTTTGCCTGGAGGCCGGCTCGGCTATAAGTCGAGACCTCACTGAACTTTCTCACAAATGTGATCAGATGTAGGTGATACAATCAGCCTGAGCACTGATGTCCATTGATGCAGATTTGTTTTTACACACAGTGAAACGTGTTGATTCTGCTTGAGAGTCTTCTGCCATCTTTCTGGCTAATCTTTAACTCTTGAGTGTGCGCATATCCAGGATGGAGAAGTTTGCGATCAATTGACGTATTGTTGTATTCGTGTCAGCCTGGAATTTCAAAACAAGCTGCTGAATAGAGCAGAAAATGATCAATGGTGTGGCGTTTGTACTGGTCAAATGTGGTAAAGGCCGTTTAACTGAGTACCCACCATCCATAAGCCATGCAAGTGTTTAACAGAATCCATCCTGACTGTTTTCTCTGCAGGCACAAAATGATGTCAGAGTGAATAGCCTCGTCCTCATCTGACCTTCGGTTCGGGACATTGTTTTGGCTTTAAAGTTCACGTCTCTCTCTTTACTCAGTAATTTTGCACCTTTTTGTTTGACATTTATATCAGCGTATTGCAGAGCCTATGTCATAATTCATTTCCTTTATTTTTGTCTTCATTACCAGCATTTAAGCTGAGAAAACAAACAAGATCTGGTGTGTGTTACAGTAACTGGCATGCAGTTTATAAAAGTGCACTTTGTTTTTGTGTGCGTGGAGGCACGCACAGATAAACGATAATCGGTTTCATGCTTCCGCTTCTTAGAAACAAGCCTCCCTCCGTTGTGTAGTTGTTGGGGATCACTCTGTACTTTGCTGCAGGGGATCTCGCTGGTTTGACCACATGCGGACACACATACAGCGCTAACCTAGCAGGGGGTGTTAAGAAACAAAATTGGGGACCAAACGAGGAGGCGAATGTTGTGACTTGGTGCGTCTGCAGTGTGTAACCTACTTGTCGGACATTCCTGTGTGTTTGCTGACGACTGTGGGGAATTTGTGAGTCAGCCCTAATCAGGCCGCTCTGTGTAGGCATTTGGGAGCTCGTCTGTTTGTATTCATTAAAGTAGAATTACTTGGAGACCCCAGCCTCCCTTTCCCACTCTCTTCTATTTTAGAGTCTGGGTCACATTTTGTAGCTTCTGAATCCTTTGGTCTGTGCTCTACATTGACAAGATATTTCAGACTACCTTTTTCCTGTATGGTATTTGGTATTTGGTATTTATTTATTTATTGTCATTGTCAAGAACAATGAAATTGCGTTTGGGGCTTCCATACAACCCAAAAAAAAGAAGAAAATAATAAATACCCCTTAAAACCCAAGTGTACATATTTAACCCAGTGTGACTCCAATGCAATAAGACAATCCTTAGCAATAATGTTCGTAGAAATTCAGACAAAGACCTGAGAAACATGACAAAATACAACAATGCAACCCATTCAATATTATTGTACTGTGAGATATGATATCAGATATGATAGTTATCTATTTAAGAAAGGGGGGGGGGGGGGGCAGGAGGGGGAAGAGAATAAAGATATGATGCACCAATGCAGACCAGTTCATTGCTATTAAGAAGTTGGATATGGTTATTGTCCGTGAGAGGGGGGCAGAGAGTTCAGGAGCCTCACAGCCTGTGGATACAGGCTGTTGGCCAGTCTGGATGTTCTGGCCTGTATAGACCTGTACCTTCTCCCTGAGGGCAGCAGATGGAAAAGGTGGCGCGCAGGGTGATGTTGGTCCCGCAGGATACTGTGCACCCTCCTCAGACAGCGAGTGGGGAAGATATTACTGATCTCTGGCAGACTTGTTCCAATAATTCTGCCAGCTTCTTTCACCACCCGCTGGAGTGCTTGCTGATCGGCCTTGGTGCAGCTGGGGAACCACACTAGAAATCCATACGTCAGAACGCTGCTGATGGCACAGTTGTAGAAGTTCAACATCAGAGATCTGGGAATGTGTGCGCTCCGCAGTCTCCTCAGGTAGTAGAGGCGCTGTTGGGCCTTCCGTACAACTGAGGTGATATGGTTGCCCCAGGACAGGTCCTCGGTCACAGTTACCCCCAAGAATTTAAAACTGCTCACCCTCTCCACCGCCTCACTGCCAATGAAGAGAGGCAGATGGTTGTTATGACCCCTCTTCCGGAAATCTACAATGATCTCCTTGGTCTTTTTGGTGTTTAAGACCAAGTTATTGTCGTGGCACCATGACTCTAGTTGTTGCACCTCTGTCCTAGTTTGTCTCATCATTGTTGGATATAAGTCCGAGCACTGTAGTGTCATCTGCAAACTTAACAATGAGATTGGACGCGCAGGAGGAAATACAGTCATGGGTGAAGAGTATTGCACGGTTTAATGTTGCCTTAAAGTTAGGAGAGATGCAGTGTCTCTTTTTAAATGGACAGATTTTACATTTCCTCAGTTCAGTTGTGCAGCGTTGTTTGGTCTTTTTGATATTAGGTTAAAGTAGCTAGCATGATGTTTAATCACGCCATACAAACTGATGCAAGCTCCAACTGAAGTAGCAATGGAAAAATGTAAACAGGCATGTGCTATAATACTGATTGCATAATTATTTGTGCTGTTTCTTATGTACGTTAGAGAATTCAGAAAAGGCTCAGTCACAGTACAGCATCTTTGGAAAAGAGAGTTTATTACAGAGAAATGTCTCTTTCCAAAATAAAAGCTATACTATCCGCTTCTTCTGGGCTATATTCTCAGCAGCATATTAAACATATCAGGTCCCCATAAGGAGAATCATGTGCTAACGGCTGTCTAAATGACTCGGGTAAAGTTTGTAGCATGCCTGCTTGTTGTTTTTGTCTGCTTCCACTTGTCTTTGCACTAGGATGATGTCGGTGTAAATGTGCAGTCATATTTGTTGTGTTCCCACTAGTGCTGTCAGCGTAAATCTCGTTGAAATGACGTTAACGCCACAACACGGCAAATCTCCGTTAACGAGCTACCGCCGATCGCCCCGTGCGTGGGGCTGGACGGCTAACACACTAGCTCCCACCCATGTAATTGAGCATTGCGTGGCACATCCAACATACAGTTTTACTTTAGTCCATGACGCGCTTACCTTCAGGGTCATACGTCACATGAAAACCAAAATAATTCCAAACGCCAGATCTGAATGAGGGTGGGGGAGGTTCAATTTGCCATGTTGCAAGGAGAGCTTAACTTCTGTCTGGCTAGCTTGCCCTGCGCTCAGTGAATCTGCGTTCGACTACTCCGCCTAGGCTGCACTGTCGAGCGCAGATCCACTGAGCGCTCAACACAGACAGCATCGTCCGAAGGAAAGTTGATAAAATAAATTACAAATGTTGTATTGTTCGATACATATGCGTACCGAACCGAAAGCACTGTATCGAACGGTTCAATATCGATACGAGTATCTGTGCACCCCTACTTATTAGTGTAGCTAGGTATTTACAGAAAATGCCTAAACAGCACAGACTCCGACATAAAAGCAGAGAGGAAATACTGCACATAGTTTCTAAAAGTTCAGCTCAATCTTCAACAAACTTTCCGGTTTTTTATAGTTTGAGAAAAGTCCAATCAAGTTCATGTTTTCAAAACTTCCCAGAACAGAACAGTTCTTGGATGTTAAAAGCACTTCCAGGATTGTTAGCAGCTTTGCTGTGAATGTGGAAGTAAGGAAGCAGTGGATCTCAAAGTTAAAGATTTAACTGCAAGTGTAAAGTTGCACCTCTGTTAGTTTTCAGATGCCAAAGACTCAACTAGTAATGTATCCTTTCAGCAGGTTTTGTTATCATCTCATCACTTAAGTCTCAAAAGTATTTAAAATTTAAAATATCAAAGTACACTTTGGCTGAAATGAGCCCAGCCTCATTCATGATTCGACCAGAGACAGCCATAGCTCTGCTCACGCTGTGGTTTTATTGCATTGGGGACAATAAGCCTCAGTTATATTTGCATGAGTGAATGCACACTAACAGGCAGATTTTTGTCTGCAGTCTAACAGGTTTCACGCACTGCCTCTGGGTTATGTCACCACGGGACTCACTGAAACTGCTCTGTGAACATCGCTGCTATCAGAGGAGCTGGTTTAACACGTGTGGCCGAACCTCCACTCGACAAATGATGGACAAACATGATTACGGTTTGCAGAGCTTAAGAGGGAAAGTTGAGGAGTTAGACGGGGAAATGCTGCTGAACAGGATGATGTTTTCAAGTCTTACCAGTGCTTTGTTTGGCAGGTTTTCTCGTCTTTTCTCACCGCAAAGAGGACAAACTTAATTTTCATAAACAGAACTGCAAAAATGCATATTTTAATATGAAACTTCAGTGGTGCTCTTGGCACATGGGTTGCCCTTGAATGAAAACAAATAATATTTATTAGAACAAGTTGTGTGAGGATTTATGTGGTAATTTTGGCTGCAGTAGAAATACCAACGGATTGAATTAATTTTCAACTTTCTACTGAAAGTCAGATAGCTGCGAAGGATATTCTCCCGACGCATGGCTGTTTGAAAAGATGCACACGGGCCACAGAAAGTCACACTTCAAAAGGACACAGTATTGAAAACATGGCTCAGTGAAAGGGGCAAGGAATGCACGCAGTTGAACCCTTGAAATTGAACAAATATGTGGCTCTAAACTGCCAAACGCATGAAGCCTTGATCTTTAAGCTTTCCTCCACAAGAGAGAAGCCAGAAACTGGCTTCAGTTGAAAGAAGGCCTTACCTGCTCTCATGCATCTGCCTTGAAGCTCGAGTGTCTTTGTGTGTCAACATCCTCTTGAACGTGTGTGTACAGTTGTGTTTACCAAGGCAGTGTGCCACTTTGGGACACAATGCTACTTACAAAAGGCTCTCCTCTTGTTGACTTGGAAAATATACATTTGAGGGTCTGTTGTGTAGTGCAGACGTGGAGTGTGCATTCTTTTTCTTCATTTTGAGCCCTCAGAGTTAAAGTATGCGGTGCAGTTTGTAAGACCAGCCAGTTAATAGCTGTATGCATTGCTTTAGTGAGTAATGAGCAAATATTTTCAAGATTTTCACCACAGTGAACTTGAGCACAGCTCGGCCACCAAAGTGTTCTGCTACCATCGTAAAAAACTAATAAACTTTTATGAACTGAAGGGGACTATTGTGCATTTGTTTTTACACAGTAGAATGCCTCATATTTAACAGCCTAAGCTGCAGTATAGGCATTTATCCAGTTAACAAAATTATCATAAAATGAGAAGCATAATCAGGAAGACTGGAGAGTTTCCAGATGGAGGAAACGCTCTGCCACACAATTTATAAAATGCATATTTTGTTAGAGCAATAAATACATTAGTTTTAAAGGTAGTAAAAGTAAAGAAGGGGTTATGACTATTCCAATTATATATTGATCAACTTCCATACAGTGGAGTGACATGCAAACAAACATTTGCATTTTCAACTACAGTTTCTGGAATAAAGCATCATGACTTCTTAGCAATACTTTGACAAATGCATCTGGACTGGCCGACATGAATGCAGGTCCACTAACCAAAAAGAAAGACTGATCAGAGGTCGGTCTTTGCCTAACAGAAGAGAGAAATCCTCTCGATCCTTTTCAGTTTACATACAGCACTCTTTAATTGATTGTGAAGTCGTTTGACCAACAAGCAGAGGATTCATGTGTTTTATGAGATGACTTAGCCATAATTGGCTTAATGACATTTTCCTACTGCCGACGTGTCATCTTTTGTTGCCAATGTTCTGACCCAGCCTGCCTCACCCACCATCACCAGAAGAGGTTGAAGCATCTTGCTACTGTTTCTAGATGAGTAATGATTCAGCAGCTGTTTCGGTGTGACTTTTTTCAGCTGTCTTTGGTTTTAGGTGGATAAACGCTTGGTGGAAACTTGTGCTGTACTTTCGGTAATGTAGCAAGATGTAGAACCCAAGTGTCCACTCTGAGACATGCAGAATAACTCAGAGGACTATCAGCAGCACACAGCAGAGAGACTCACAGTTACACCATGGACAGGCTAACAGTCAAACTGATGCTAAAGCTAATTTAGAGCTGCCAGTTAACCTAACATACATGTCTTTGGACTGTGGGAAGAAGCTGGATTACCTATAGAGACTCCATGCAGCATGATTTGAACCCAGGATCTCCTTGCTGTGAGACGGCTGTGCTGACCTCGTCACCTTTGGTTTCTTGGTAGAGTGCAGAGGTCCGATTCTGTGGCGTTGGCAATATTTGGTGGGAAAAACAGATTTTTGTCATATCCATTCTCCTTGTGTTTTGAACTTTGGACTTGGGATGAGACTCGCTCTTTTTTTTTTATTTTTTATTTTTTTTAGTAGAACCAACACGTTGTCAGACGCGCTCAACAACTGTTTAAAAAGGAGGAAAAAGATTTGCGTCACTTCTTGGCCTTTCTGCTCTCTTTTAAACATAATGTCAGCATGAATCATCAGAGCTATGTCGGATTCATATCGACCCTTGCTGTGTTTTTCTTTGACGTTGCTCAAGCTGTTTTGTCCGAGGTGCTTTTAACCCTGCCTCGATAACTACGTCATCTGTGCTTATTGGGCAAGATTCTCCTTGATGTTGATTTTGTAACCTGTTTTCAAGTCAGACTGATCATAAATATTTTTTCTGTTTGTCTGTTTCCCCGCTTTCTATGACAAACAGGCTTCATATTGCAGCTGAAACATCTGTTTGCCACTGTTAAATTGTGTCTGTGTTATACAAACGTACTCTCTGAATTCACACATAAAGCATGTCGGGTAAATTCATTTAAGATGCCTGTCATTATCGGACAGGAAGGTCACGGCACAGAGTGGGATGTAGACGCCGTGATTTGTTCTCTGATCTCCGATCTTCACAGACCGGGACCAATCATCTTTCTCTTTTCTCGTCTAATCAGGCTGATGAGTTGTCACGATGCTTTAAAGCATAAAGTGAATATTTTAAAAATATGAAAACAAAATTTAAAACCTTTTTAAGGTGATACTTTCAAAAAAGTATCAACAAATCGGGGCTTTTCACTCTATTCCCAGTAACTGAGGACGGCTGGCAAACATGATTTGCAATGCACTAGAAGACAACCACTTGTTATGAGACACTCAGTAAAGTGCAGACAGACCATGTAATTTCTTCCATGTTATTTTCCTCAGGGGTCTGTGCGCTCACCCCTTTAATTTTGCATCACCAGGCTCGGTGATGTAAACTATGAGCCAAGCCGATTCCAGCAGTGGAATAATTGAGACCGCTATGTTTGTTCTTTAAAAGCTATATCTTTATTTATCTTTATTGATTTAAAAAGTGTAGCTTTATTTGGTGGTTTCTACTTGTTGGCGTCTGGTCGTAACACCTCTGAGTGAAAGTTGAATGGACGGCTGCAGACGCGTTTCAGTCGTTCTTTTAGTTGAAGCCTGTCAGAGTGGCAGATTTTAGCATCGAGGTGTCTTCGAGGCTTCTCTCCTTCTCTAGGTATTAACCTTTGCCTGTGGCGCTGATGGAGTCCTAAAAGATTCATAGCCAATGAAACTTCTCATCAGTGTGACAGATTGGATTTTCATCACAAGCCATCCGGGTTGATTGTATGCTTTTGCTTTTTACAGCCAATCCCGCTTTTCCACCAGCAGCTCCTTGTTTTGCTTTCTGTCTGGTCCTTTTCTTTTCTGCATTTCATTTTTCTTCTGGTATTTGGTCTCTGTACCCTTTAGGTTTATTTTCCTATTTCTGTTTGCTCTCGCTTCTTCTCCAGTTCTAATAAAAACCCCACTGTCCTCTGCTATCTCCTCAAACAGCTCATTAGCAAATCAGTCCTCGAGCCTGCATGGATGCACCGCCATTTGTTTGCGTCTAACGATTTCAGGCTTCAAGCTCATAAGTAAACATGAGGTATAACTGTGTGTGTGGCCCATGTGCCCTCTCTTTCTCCTCATCTTTATTTTTTCGCTCTCCCTCCCCGTTTTTTACCGCTGGTCCAGTAGCTAAATGTGGAGCTGTCCGGGACACGATGAATGGGTCTGTGTTACCAGCGCTCTCTGTCCACAGGGCTGGATTTATCTTCCTCGTGTCAGCCTCAAAGGTCACCCAATCAAGTGCAAACAGTTGCCTCAATATTATCCAGAGAGAGAGGGAGAGAGAGCCTGGCATGTTCTCTTGGAAATTATTTGAGAAATTCCTGAATGTAAACTCAGCGTTTTGTGTAGGAGCTTCATGATTCTCACAATAGGCATGATGTTTGCATCCAAGTGCACCTGCCTTATCACAAAATTGAGCTGTAGGCAGGAACGTCACATTTTTAGGCGAATGCAGATTGGAGCTGTAAGGTATCCTGGAGTATTTTAGTGACCTTTGTGGTTCAAAGTAACAGAATTAAAGCAGCTTTTACCAAACAAAAAAATGGAAAGAAAATACTGGGTAGGTGTAGGTGTTTTTGGTGGTGTTTTGTTAGCTACAAAGTTGAGCATAGTTATATATCCAAAAGGCTGTAAATGTAACATAAGTGCCTCTAACAATGCAGAAGTGAAGACGTCAAAACTTAATAGATCTATATTTCTTGCATTAAAAGACACAGACACATGTGATTCCCATAGTGACGCAAGTCTTGAGCCTGTTTAACTTGCTACACGTGTTTCCTGTTTTTTGTTTTTAAGTCTTAGGTTAGGTATGCTTAACACTAGCTAAGAAACATACATTTACAGTAATATAGTGAGTTCAAATTCTCTAGTTCAGCACTGAATTATATTGAGTGAGCTCAGTGTTGGTCCTCCCTTTTAACGTTCCCCCAATAAAGATTACATTTGATGACCTCCCCTCCACCGATCATGATGAATTTTGTCACCTCACTATATTTCAATAAATTTAGCTGTTTTGCCAAGGGTAGATGCATAAGTAGAGACCACACTCACTAACCTCTCGTGCAAACCCAGTAATTTTGTTCTGGGAGCAAGTCCGAAAAATGACACAAGCCCCTCTTTTTAGAAAAGAGCTTCAAGGGTTACCACTAGTGGGCCTTTAAGGGGTAAAGAGTTAAAGTGAGGTTTCTGAGAATCTGAGAAGAATTGTTCCCCATCCCTGCTCCAAAAGAACAGGAGGTGATATTAATGTAAAAAACACCTAACCTTAAAATTCAATCATGTCTGCGGGCTTGAAGTGGGAACCCATCTCATGTAGCTGATGTAGCTAGCTTGACATGTGAAATTGAATTTCTTTTTCTTCTTTTTTTCTTTTTTAGTCTTAGAGGTTTTTTTGTTTTGTTTTCCCTCTTCACAGTGGCATGATCTCATCGCGGACCACTTTTCAACAAACTGCAGTCTATTGTCCTAACAGCCAGTTTTTAATTTCCAGGCTCATGTACTTCTTCTGTCTTGGTAGTCAGGTGTAAAGGTGAACCAAGCTTGAATTTTGAGCTGATTTAAAGTCTGTGTGGTGAACGAGCCATAACCTTTCCCAGCCTGCGCTTTTAGCTGCTGGTGGGGAGTTCAGACTTTGCTTAGCATGACTCACGGTCTGGTGTGGTGTCTGCCAGCAGACAAACACAATGGCCCCTGTACACAATGGTCCTGCCTCGCTTCTGCTGGAATGCAAAACATGCCTTAACGGTTTCCAATACTGTATATCTGAGGATTATGTTACCCGGCAAGCAAGCAAGGTGCACTCAACAATATGCCCCCGGCCTAGAAATGCACTTAATTATCATGACTTTGCTGCTGTTTGTGATCCAAAGGGAAAAACCCTGTATATGCTGTCTGTCTGTGTTGGAAATGTATGACTCTGTAAAAGAAAGGATGATTAGCGTGCACAGTTATCGGCTACAATTTTCTATTTTTTTTTTATTTATATTTTTCCTACAAAGTAAAATCTTTCTTAAAACTACTTTTGAATAGGAAGGAAATGTTCTTTTAAACAGGAAGTTTTGACGTGAGAAAATATGGCTTCTGATGTCAGTGCTTGGAAGTTGAGCTCCACCGGGACCTGTGGCAAATCCAAGAACATTAGTGTGATGATTGTGGCGACGTAGCCTCGAGAAATTCACCATTTCAGCCGTTCACATACCGGCTGTCAGGCTTACGCTTGTGTGTTCCAAACTATTTTTTAATTTTAATTTTTAATTTTTTTTATTTTTCTTTCTTTCCTTTTTTTACTCACTGGGAAAAGGGGGGGGGGGAACTGGAACTGCCGCTGTTTCTGAGACTTGAGATCCAAATTACACAACAAGTAACAAACTTGCCTCTCGTTTTGCCAGCCAGCTTTATCGGTCATTCGCTCTCCTTCCACTGTTGAGATGTTAACCGTCCACTTTGAGGCGCTCTGTTTAAGTAGGGGTCTGCCATGTGCGTGCATGCGTGCAGAAAGGAGGAGGTTAAACTGTGGTCATGCAGCTGCATGTGTCTTTCTTGTGTATCCGTCTCTGAACTCCTACCATGAAAATCCTGGTGAGTCTTGAGCGCCTTCAGAGGAAAGTGATTTATAATGGTGATTGATGTCCCTCTGGAGATCCCTTACATAATATTACATCGCTTGTGCTGTTATGCAACCTTGCACAGAAGCCATCGTGACACCTCCGGCAGTGTTTGATCAGAAAGACTATTTTGGATGTGTGGAAAAGGCTCATTTTCAAGGCTCTGGCTGTCCAATTTTATGTTTGATTTATAACTTCCAGCAGGACTCACAGACATTAATGGGCAAGTCTCGAGAGTTAGTTCGGGACTCGCCGTGTGCTGTCTGGACCGACGTGCTTTCCATTAATCTGGCTGTGTTTTCTAGCCGCTTTCTTCATTTGCATGCAAAGCCCTGCCACTCTCATTCTCTTTAAGCATTAGAACTGCCCTTCTCTCCTCAAGTGACACTTCAAAGAGCAGATAAGGAGCTCTAGCCTTGAAAAATTAAGAGGTTTCAATCAGTTGTCTGTGCTTGTGTTTTTAATGTGGCAGGCGCTGAAACTGAATACCTAAGCTGTATAAAGTACTGGATTCGCCTTTTAAAAACTTGGATGAATGTTTTGTGCGACAGGGTTAAAATATGTAATCATGCTGACATTAAATGCAGATAAACAAGTAATTATTTTAAATCTGTTTGTGTAGTTACATTTAGCCTCTCTGAGCTTGGGTTTGGCTTCAGGGCATGCCTGAATGCACTTACCCCGCTCCCCCCTCCCCAAACCGATGAGCAGTTGGGTTTATTCCAAGGATATCTATTATTGAAAATACTGAACTAATTCACCCGCTCGCTGTCCTTCGCCCTTCTCGTCCTCTTCCTCCTCGTGCACGCACCAAATCCAGCCCTCTTTTCTCTTTACTCTGCTGAACAAGATAAGCCTCATCAGGGCGCAGGGTCGTGGAAGAACTGCCGACGGACATCGCCCGTTTCTGTCATGCGCCGGAGAGGACCAGTTCATTTGTCCGAGCACACAGTATAATTTTCCCAGAGCCTCACGAGCAGAGCCAGCATTCTCATGAATAACAAACAGGGCTCGGCTCAGGGGAGTGAGTTCACACCAGGCTCTCGCTCCCTCTCTTTCTCAACTCAGACCTCCAGGCTGCTGCTGAAAGCCCCGCAGACTTTATTGCAAATTTCTTGGGTGATCCTCTCCACGGGCAAAGGCTTGAGCTGAAAAAGAAGCAGGGTGAGAATGTAGTAAATCTACCTGCTACCGTGGAGGAAGAACAGGACACAAGATCAGGTCTCGTTGCCTGAGGGCCAGTGTAGTATAGAGCCCTAATTAATGCTTCTCAGCAGAGGAAGTTGACAAGCCAGCGTGGAATGCACATACCGTTATTTAAAAGACTGTTATCCCCCTTCTGTCAATACACGCCTGTGTATTCTCTAAGGCACTGTTGCTAGCTGATATCTGCAGTCTTCAGTCACGTTTGTTATTCATATCCCCCTTTGTGTTGCCTTATCCAGGTTAAGGGAGGTTCCACAGCTCTAATAGCCCTCGGCGAATTGAGTGGCTTTTCTAATCTGACATCCCTGCAGGTTTTTAAGGAAAAGAAGGGGAAAGAAAACTGGCAAGTAACCACAAACACGCAGGCACACGGAGAGGAGGGCAGCGATAACTATCAACATCCTCTCTCTTATTTGTATGTAAATATGGGGATGCAGTGACGCATTGAATCAGCCTTGTAGAGACAGCTAGCAGGGAACGGAGAAGAGAAATTTTACTGTCGCCCAGAACTCGTCAGCGTGCTGCGCCTGTGCCATCGCATTGCACCGGGTGGGGTGGAGTAGTGAGGAATGTGGTAATCATGCTCTTGCCCTGCCCTGCTCTGCCTTTTTGTCTGCACTTTGAAACTGAAACAAAAACTACAAAGGCTTCAGCTATTTGTCTTTCTCTGAACGGCACGCTGTGACATAAAGATCTCAAATAGTGGAAAGTGTTTGTCTCGTTCTTCCAGAACAAGCTCAGCCCCCCTAAATCTTCTCTCTTATTCCTGCTATGACGGGAATGTGGTGACACAATTGGTAATCTGGGTTGAATCGTACCACACAGAACAATAAGCTGTGTTCAGTGTCTTCTCTCAGCCTTCACACGTCACAGACGTCTTCAGATTTCAAGACTCTTCATAATATTTTGGCTCGGGTTTGATGTATGGCTTTCCTTTTGCAGTACGTACACAGAAGCTGTGTGTTTCGTAAGTCCTTGGTGTTTACATTAAAAAAAAAAAAAAACTATTTACGAGACAAAGTCCAACTAAGCGCAGCCAAAAACTGTCTGCATGCTTTGCATAGCAAGATTTATTCTGAGCTGAAGCATAAAACTTATTGTTTCCTGGAGCATGTTGTGCTCCACTTCGCTGTTGTAAAACTATACCACTGCTCTGGTCTTGTGATGTAATGTTGTAACCAATCACATTTGTACAAAAATAAATGTCAGGCTCCGCACGCTTTGACGTTTGGCCTCCAGCACCAGTGCATTTTTCATTAAGCTTACCTTTATTTCCCTTCAGTGAATTTTTCCGATTATTTTCTATTTTGGGAATGAACGATTGGCAGAGCGTTTGAAGCACCTGAAATTTCAGAATTTCTTGCTTAAGGCATTGTCATCAAATCGAATTATTACTTTTTTTTGTATTAAGTTAATTATATTTGGTTTGTTTTGCATATTTATTTTTTCTTGACAAAGTGACTCATCCGCTGATGGATTTTACTTCATTCTTATCAGTTGAAATATTATTATTGCATATGCATTTGCCTTCCCTTCTGATTTTCCTGCGAGTTTGCAGCACATGAAAAGTTTAATATGATTAAACATTAAAGGCGCAATTTGTCCTCCATCTGCTATCCGAAGTGCTGCCTTCGCTAAGATTTGGAAACCCGCTGTCACTCAAAGTTTGACTGACTGCTGAAAATGAAGTTGCAGATGATATACTGACTAACACGGAGCGGAAAACGAAATTTCACATTCAAGTTTTTTTTTTTTGTTTTTTCATGCCTTTAAATTATTGTTGACACCACATTGTGTGATAACACATGAAAATAATTGGACATTGTTTCCCATTTAGAGACGGCAAGTGGTTTTCTCACTCATCAGCACCTGATTATGGCTGATCCGGCTGCTTGTTTCTAATTTTGTTATTGTGCAAAAAGTTCTACAAAAGGGGGGAAAAAGTGAGGAAGTACAAATATAATCCTACTGCTGTTGTATTAGGATCTTGAAATGTTTTGCACCATTTCAGTTCCACGATGCTTTAATATTAACCCTAATCCATATTTGAGTTGGTAACTGTTAACCTCTTAAATCTGTGGGTGTACCCTGGACTGGTGACCTGTCCAGGGTGTACCCTGGCTCTCGCCCTAAGACTACTGGGATAGCCCCCCACGCAACCCTGAAAAGGATAAGCCGAAGCGAATGGATCAATGCTTATTTTGTATGTGACACAGTCGTCTTGGGTTTTCAGTCCTTGGGTCAGATCCGTGTTGTCCTTGCATCTCCATGGTTATGTCTAGGAACTTCATGGTTGTGTCTTCCTGTGTGAACCCTGCAATAGACTAGTGACCTGTTATGCTTGTACCCCTCCAATCATTGAAGGGGCTGAATTGGATAAGGATGGGTGGATGCTGTCATTAAAAATCAGTGCTGTTTTTGCACAAAAACTTGTGACAATTTCAGGATAATATTTTAAAAAAGCTGTGCTTTTCTCACATGTAGCGCAAGGGGAAGCAAGCCGCCTATAGAGAGAGCAGATTGTCCGACTATTACAGGTACTTTTCACACATTGGTACAATCTGAAATCACACATGCTTTACATCAGGGAGCTGGCAGGTTAGAGACCATTAATATCCCACAGCACTGGAGCATTTTTGTTCCCAGATATCGGGAATATCTAAGAAAGTTCAGAGCTGCAGTGAGTGTGTAAAAACAGCCTGATAAACTCCTCCTCCTGTCATGGCTTGTATCTAAAGTAACCTTTGCCTCTGAAACCACTCAGTGTGTTAAATGGATAAGGAGATGTCAAGGTTGGCGGTGCCAACAGTCAAAACATAAAAGCTGTGGGATTGTTTTAAATGTCAAAGCAAACTGACGGCCTCTGAGCTGCTCGTACGATGATCAAAGCTCCGTCTGTCACATGCTGCACCGGGTCCAGTTCACTCTTCTCCTTTGAACAGATTGTTATCAAGACGTATTAGATTACCGCTGGAACAGTGTCGGGTAACTGAGAATTCACTCCGGCCTGGACCCAGATTGAAGACGCTGAGGGGATTAAAAATTCTGCTGCTCTTAGAAATACATTTCTGAAGTGAAACTGCAAAACGAATGCACCAAAAGGTTTGATTTTCTAAAAAAAAGGACACTGTTTCAATTTAACTTTTCTCTTTTTCGCTGACCAACAACAAAACGAGCAGTAGTCATCCACAGACCGGTTGTACCACATAATTTGGTCACTGTCCCCATCTGGCAACACATCCTCTCGGCAGGTAGACGGGCAGCTAAACATGCCTCCCTACGGTATGCCGATGCTCCTAATGATGGTGCTACTGCCATTACGTCTGTACCACCACCTCCACAACTACGTCTGAAACAAAGGCCTCCATTCACTCAAGTTAAATTGAATGGCGGGCTCATATAACTCCTGATTATCCAGAGATGAATTTAATTATTTGTCGTTTTAGAGTTCAGAGAACATTTAAACTGGCTGCGGCTTGCTATCACTTTCAAATTACGTATCGCAGGGTTTTAACCAGCACCTTGGTTTCAGGCTTCAAATCAAAGCACTTCTCTTAATTTTGGGTTAATGCGAGTTAATTGGTTTGTGCTGCTGGAGCACAACATGCAGGAAGACTATAATGATGGTGTCAAATTCAGAGAGATCTCCCTCCGAACATTTGCAGTGGTTGATGACCAACCAGTGTCATGTACAGAGGCACAAACAAGTTTCACTTCTTTTAACTTTGAGTAAAAAGGGTGAGAGTGATGGTCCTCGCTCACAAATCTGCTAGGTGTGTCGAAATATTCTCACTCTTTTGGACCACCCGATTCACGATAAAGGAAACCGGTTTCTTTTTACCACAGTATGCATGTTGGTGGATGAATCGACAGGTGGATCATGCTGTTGAGTAATCGAATGGCAGCTTTAACTAAATAACGTGAGCAGAACAGGGCTTTTCAGTCGCCATCGAGCACAGGTAGAAGTCGGATCATAAAATCTGCAACTTTTGTAAGTATTGTGATCTCAGCATGGACCAGAATAATTGTGGTAATGGTCAAGTGGTGCTAATGCAGCCTGCACAGATTCATGAGTATGAAATTTTTGAATGGAGCCAATCTGATTAACTGGAATGTAGTTCCTGGAAAAGCATGTTAATCAACTTTTTCTCCTCACAGTATCACATTGATGACAAAGATTTATTCATGTGGAACTTTTCCAAAACAAAGTGCTTTCAGATAAGCCTTAAAACACAAAATATGCAAGAGCAATGAAGATAAATGCAGCACAAGTTCATGACCAAAACCAGACTTCTTTTTCACACAGTGCCCAAAATTTCTTTTGGTATTTAAGAGTTGAAGTGGCAGAAGAGACACAAGAAAAGACTGTGAATAGGGGGGAGGCTCCACTCCCAGAGACGAGGAAGGCCAGTACGATTGTTTGTCTTTCTGCTTTGCTGAGGAGCTCGCGATCGCCTCCTGTTACAAGGGCAAATTAATTTATTTTTTTACAGCCTTTATAAATGTGGCTAAACACAGCATGTCATTATGTAATCCAAAACACAACCGCATTAAACACATGAAAGCAGGATACACTGCCCTAACCAAAACTTGCCCTAGCTATTGCAGTGCCACATGTTTTTATTTCCTGAATGTGCACACGCCCCACAGAAACACAAAAAACCTGGTCAGAGAACAATGCAGCAGAGTTTAAGGTATTTATTTATCTTGAAAGTCTCTCTCAGATCTGTTGGAGATCTGTGAGAGTGAAACAGTGTAAGAATCGTGCATTGACTGAGTATTAGCTGCTAAAAGCTCATAAATGTCAAGGCCAGTTTCCTATTTAAGAGTGCCTATATGCACTTGATGACGTCAGCATGATTCTGGGAAAGTGCTGATTGTTTGCTTTCATTACATGCTTTGCTACATGTAAGCACCCGTCAGAGCACTTTGTTTGTAACCCGTTTAGTTGGAAGTACTCATTAGTAAGTAATTATTTTGAAACCATTGTAATTTGTGCGGCTGAATCAACTTTTCCCCCTGTTTATAGATTAATTTGCTGCTTGTTTTAGCACCAAGAGTAGAGGTGGGTGTAGTCAGTTATAATGCTTGTTTCAGTTTGCCGGTCCAAATTCCAGATTGTCCACAGGGAAATCCATTTAACCACTGTTTTATGGTGGAAATTGCAGCGTTGATTGCTCCGGAGAGTTGAGGAGAGCAGATGGCAGTATATAGTTTACTCTGTGTGTTTTGGCACTTGAGGGTTAGAGAAGGGAGGGCATCTGTGAAGTTGGCCTGCTTGGAAGAAAACTGAGCCGTGCCCCCAAAAAGATAAGGGTCCCGTCTCGACCCCATTAGTGGTGGAAAGGATGTAATCGCTAAGAAAAGGGCTGCTGGTGTACAACTGTAAGAGGCAAGCAATTGTAACCTCCAGTGAGCTACGTAACCTAATAATCAGTCTGCTGCATAATTCTTCTTCTTTTCCTGCCTTTATCAAACCCCCCCCCCCCCCCCCCCCCCACTTTCTGTGGAAGAGCTTCCAGTAATTCTGTGCCATGTGTTTATTTTGGGTATAAAGCTTTTGCAGTGCCCTATTTTCAGACCGGAGACCAAAATTTAGGCACCGTTTGGGTCCACAAACGTAAATTTGAAGAAGCAAGCCCACTAAAGTAACTAAATGTTTATTTTTTTGGAGAATAAAATAAAATTATAGTTATATTCAAAAAGCCGTGCCTTGAAACAACAGGCTATCCTGCATTTATCCTGCATCATTTTGATTATTAAACTGAAAATCCTTTAGTGACTGTGTTTGCAGAACCTTCAATATAGACTGTACATAAAAGATGAATGCATACACTGAGCCTTGTTTTGGAAATGAACGATGAACGAGATCATTACCTCATCAGGAAAACACTTCCTGATGTAAATAAAATCTTTAGGGTCTTTTACTTGCAGATGTTTGTGCAATCAGATTTCAGTCTGTGATCAACAGAGACTCCCCCTGGTGGCCATTATGAAGATGCATGTGAAATATGGCTTTGAGTCTGCATCCATCTTTTTTTTTTTTTCTTGTTTTTTTTTTTTTTGCCCTACTTACATTTACTTAAAAAAAAAAAAAGTTTTTCTTTATTCTTTTTTTGCCCAGATAAAAAGATGAGATCTTTTTATATTTTTATGTATCACTTTTTTCATTATTTTAGTGTTAAATTTAATACAGAACTGATGTGTCGGTGCAAACAAAATTGAAATCTTGGAAATTTCTTTAATGTGGTGCGCTCCTTTGTTTTAAAAGTAGGAAACACTCAGGAGGCTGACATCTGCCCTGAAAATAGTGATGAATCATATGAAGTTTTTCTTTTAAGTAAATTTAAAATAAATAACAGCAGGAAATTAACTTTTTTTGGATTTACACAGCAATGCTATTGGCTAAATAAAATAAAAATATTGAAGAAGAGAGACCGCTGGTATGAGCTGGACTGCAAAAGCACCGATGCCTGGAAAGAAGGCAGACTACACAAATCCACAAGAGGCCCACAGAGAGAATAGATGAGAGCAGCTAAGAGAGGATAAGAGAGATGTTATCAACTTAATGCAAAAAATAAATAAATATGAAGCCAAAGCTTTCTGGAATCCAGTCTTGAAAAACAAGTCAGTTTTTAGTGTGTAGTTTGGAATTTAGACACCCTTTTAACCCATCTGCACCACCTACCACAGAGCATCAAAACACAGCATGCAGACAAGAGAAGAAGAGGAGGTAGCATCTTTGTTGTGTGCTTATATCTGAAGTTGGTTAAATGCCAATCTTTGCAAAAAACATCCTCTTGTTTGTCCTCTGCCTGAGGGTATAGCATGCAGAGGAAGCCCACCGATGCACAAGCTGAGTAACTCACTTTCATCTTCTCTGCTGTATCTTTGTTGTCTCGTGTTTTGATATGTGTCTGTAGAAGTCAGATAAGACCGTACCTGCCAGTGAAATGAGACAGTCTGTTTATTGTTTAGCCTCAGATAATATCTGCTCACTTATTGAACACTGGTTCTATTCAGGCAGCCTGTCTTGTCATATTAATCTCACACCGTGCGTTCTTCTCAGTGGAGAGTCAACAATATCTCCAAAGTTTGGATCTATGCTTCGGCCTGGAAGAATCACTGTTCTATTTTTTTCTCCATTCACATGGACCTCTGCAATGAGATGGCAGGTCTGGTTCGACCGAAGTGGTCATTGACCACACAGGTTTACTCATTCCGCCAGATGTAATTTTCATGTTCAGCAGCTGCAGAAGGGGGGGGAATCCCTTTTTTATAAGTGTCTGCTTCTCTTCTCTGCTGGTGAGAAGAGTCGAGTCTGGAGAGAGTGTGGTGTAACCTGCCAAAGCAAACCCGCAGAAACCCGATGAGTGTCCCACTGCCGTCGCTCTGGGGATCAACTCGCAGTTCATTGAAATTCCTCTGATACACCTGGCTCGCCGCTCACTGTTAAGTCTGATTACTCTTTGGTTCAAAATGAGAGACTCTCAGGCCTGAGCGCTAAACCCTGACAGACTAAACTGACGTCACCTGCAAGTGATTGAGTGCAAGAGTGTTTAACGTCACGATGTAAGGTAATTCCCTCGGGCAAAGTCTGGAGAAATGCAGACTTACGGAGAGTGGGCAGAAAGGGCTCAGAATGTCTGTGAAGGAGCCCTTGCGCGATTGACGATTTGACAGCGGGACAGCCGTAAGCCCCTGTGGTCTTAGCAGAACAGAACTATAAAGTCTGCGAGTGTGAAGTCTGGGATTGGGCAGCACACTCATTGCTACTGTGGTGCTTAATTTTCATATTGAAAAACTAAACTTCTGCTTTTTTTTTTTTTTTGTTGAACTCTTATTTCTTTATTTTAGCTTTTCCTCTCCAGACAATTATTCCCAGCTGACAGAATCCTGTCACAGTCCTGTTGCTCTTAGTGTTGGTTATTGAACTGTCACGGTTTATTCAGCTGCTTCACTTAGACATGGGGGGGGGGGGGTCTTTATCAGATAAGGGGGGTAGACACATGCAAAATGTGATTTCTTACCCTGTTGGAGCATAACTGGGCCTGTAACAAAGTTTTTATGAGAGCTCATAAACATGTAAAAGGTGATGAGGGAAATAGCAGTGAAGTAAGTATCCAGAAAGCTGCATCTGAATGATTTAATAAAGCAGAAGTGAGATGTATTGCAAGCAAAATGTGGTAGTGATGTGTCTCAGGTATTAAAGGCATTTGTAATGAGAATTTGACCTTATGAGTATGTGTCTAAAAATGACTATAAAACTGAGAGATGGTATCGCTGTGGTTGCAATACAGGGTATTTGATACGGAAATGTAACACAGCGCATGTTAAAGGAAACAAAAGTAAAGATTTGTATAATGCATGCATTTAAAGTAATATAAGCAAGTGTGTACAGTTGAGGGTAGTGGGGAAGTTAAGTTGTTTACTTGACCGCAGTGATAGTCAAATAATGGTTGTCAGACTGATGGGAGCTTGTTAGAAAAGCTTAGTCTTGTTGGAGCGGTACTGTACATCATTTGCTTATGTTTTTATTTAAAGATCAGCAACTTGGCCAGGACTCCCTTGCAAAAGAGGTTTTTAATCTCAATGGGACTTTTCCTGGTTAAATAAAGGTTAATAATAAAAACATCTCATCTAATTGTTGCACATCTGTTGAATTAAGCCCATTATTCTTCCAAATTCCCAAATGGCTCGTGTCACACGTCACCTGCCTCTAGCTCATGCTTACACCTCTTTTACAAGCAGAGTAAATTAGTCAAATCTTTGTTAACAGCCTGTAATTGTCTTGGTTTACAAAGAGAGGAGAGAAACGCACAAAGGCCTACAGAAAACACACGTTCATCTTAAATGGCACCAAATGGTTTAGGCGTTTGTTTCTGAAGTGACGTCATTGCCTGTCGTGCCTCACAACAAGACATCTTGGTTCATTTTTTTTAAACATTGATGCCGACAGACGCATCCCTCTAAAGCCTCTTATTTCGCCACTCCATTATTTTCACCGTTTGTGAATGTGAACTCTGAGGGTATCGCCTCACTTTTTATTTTGATTATAAATAATTTTTTTGGTGTATCCGCCAGCCAGCTTCCCATCTCTTTCACCTGGAATGGTCCATCTCTCAACAGGAGTCATCATGAATAGAAATGAAAATGGGGAATGGTATTGCATGGAGAACAGGTTGGCAGATGTAGGCTTTAAATAGAAGTGTTTTCTCTGTGTTCCACTCATTGTTTTTCTTCCTAAGCCATGTCAATCACAGCTACCAGAGTCCCAGAGGCCCCCGTCCTGCTGTGCTGCGCGGTAGGTAGGTAGATGGTACTACGTTTGCTGTTTGTTGGGGGAAAAGCTGCTCCTATAGGCTATAACTTGTGAATTCCACCCATGAATTCAACCACGGAGGTTGGCAAGCAATGAGTCACGAATGACAGCTGAAGACCGATTAATAACATGCACTTCATTAGTCTTTCACTGAACCCTTTTCATTGCCATTTATTATAGATTTGATGTGTTTTGAGGGGTTATTGCACTCCCAAATCAACCTGTGTCATTCTAGTGATGAGCTAAAGCTGACAAAAAACATGAAACATGACGCAGCAGAAGCCTGAAGGTAGGGCCAGTAATGCTCTGCACTACTTTAGAACCTAAACAGGATATTTCTATTGTTAGCCTACCTGTTGTCATAACAAAATATCAAGTTACAGTCTACCTGAGTATTGCTGCTGACCCATAATCCTTTTACGGTCCAGCAGGCTAACATCACGAAGCAGTAATCCTCTCAAACTGGTTTCTTGAACATGTCAATGAGTTCACATAAATGGCCTCCATAGTCACCAGATCTCAATCAAACACCTTGACATGCGGTGGAACCGGAGCATGCAACTGAGAAGTTTGCAGCAGCTGTGTGATGCTTTGTGTCAATATGGACTAAAATCTTTGAGGAATGATTTCAGCACATTGTTCAATCTGTGCTGTGAAGATTTAAGGCAAGTCTGAAGGTAAAACTAGCAAACTTTAAAAAAAAAAATGGTCTGAGTGTATATACAGTCTGTCAACATGTAGGGTTCTCATGACGTAGACGGGCCCAATTCTTCCATCTTGGACTATAGCTGGTGAAGATGTTCCCATAAGCCTCTACAGCCTGAACGAGCTTCTGCATAGCCGTGTCAGCTTTCCCCCTGCTTCTGGTTCTTTTTAGCATGGCTCCTCAGCTTGCAGTAGACCTCCAGAGCAAGAACATCCAGAATCTTGGACTGATGCAGTCCAAGATTTTAAAGCTGGAAGGCCCAGAGCCTGAGCTGAACTTTTAAAAATAATAGTGCTAGGATTTTTCAGTACTAAATTAGTCATGTTGTGGATCATATGGATGGAAAAATGGAAGTACATTTCATAAATATACTTTGGCAGGCATCAATATAACAAGATCCCCTGCCTGTCCAAGTAAGCCGTATATCTGGGAAACTGTAACTATTCAGCGTAAATCATCTGTGCTTTTGCATTTCATCAACAAACATTGAAGAATGTGAAATTGCTCAATATGGATGGAATTACGTTCGGTATTGATATAGCTACACACACAGCCAATAATCCATAGAAATGCCATATCTGTGAATGCTTAAATTTTGTCTTGTGATAATTTCCCAACACAATAAAGGGCTCTAATAACAACAAACAAAACGAGGGGAACAAAATGAGTTGAAACAGATGGATACAGTTGTATGGTACACTGGGACCTCACAATGGGTCCCAGGGTTGTTTACCAGATGGTAGCCTTGTGTAGACTACTGTGCATGTGAGTGTGAGATATTGTGTGAGTCTGATGGTGTTTCAGCAAAAATGATTCCATGAAGAAAAATATGAGCCTTTTTATTTATTTATTTATTTTGAAAAGCAGCCAGACGTGGTGAAAAATGCAGAATGATCCGGAGCTAACAAGACAAAGAAGGCAATTTATTTTCTGTAAAGCAGCCTAATCCCACTGCTAAATTTGATTTTTAAGAGACAGCAAGATGCTCTGTCTAAAATAATTGAATTGTGACCTGCTCTGAAGCTGCAGGGTGCGCTGGTTGCCAGAGGTACTTGTTATTTTTTTTTTCTACGAGACATTATCTCCTTAATTAGGCTGTGATTTAGACTCAAATTCCTCTTCGACGAGCCAAACCTTTTAAAATGCCAAAAAGCGGACATTCTCAGGAGGAAATCTTTGCTTTCCAGACCATTCTTCACTAATGACAAGATCAAGACTCTAAGCAAATACCCCAGCCTCTCTGGCATCTTTTGGGGGGGACCACAGTTTTTGTGTGGTGCTTGATTGAATGCTAATTTATTCCTTTGTTTTGTAAGTGAAAGAATTTCCCTGTGGCGCAAGTATGAACTTTTTTTTTCACTAAAGAATTTTAAATTTTCTCTTTATCTGAAAGTGAAATGAGCATGGACGGTGCTAATCTTACTTTTTAATCTAATAAATGTAGTTTTGGATTACTTTGGGGATAATTTTGGGTTTGGTTTTTGCATGATAACAGCACTCTAGGGCAGATGGACGCTGCCAAGAGACATTGTGGCAGCAAATGTACTTTTCAGCTGATCTTCTAGTGCATTCTTTTGAGAAGAAGTGCATATAAATAGTTAGTTTCGGTGCTTTCTATCACAAGAAACCCAGGAAATACCTACAAAGTGTCTACTGAGGTTGTTTTTTCTAATTTCCCAATCGTCAAAACCAAAAATAGACTGGGGGAAAGCAACAGAACTCACCCAGATACTCAGAGATAAATTTAGCTCAACATAACAACTGCACACACCTACTGACTGTTCAGCTTTTTCAGGACTGTGTTTTGGTCTTTCGCCTCTGTGACTCCATGACAGCAACAGCTGTGTTTGCCCAGAGATGTGACACAACCACAAACCTTTCTATAGCCAGGTGTGTTGTTCAGGTGTCGGTCGGGAAACCGGATGGTTAAGCACTGCCATCAGGTGCCCTCGGGCTGCTACTGCTCTCCAGCTGCCCAGCAGACACTCGGCAAACTGAGGGCTCAGGTGACTTGCTGCTTCTTCTCTTACTCTTCATAATCACTTGGCAAGCGCAGGCCATTTCAGGTGCAGTCTTCTGCACTGTGCAAGAACAGTTTCACAAAATATATTTACTACCTTACAGTACTTCTCCCTGAATATTGTTCCCACGCTGACTTTTTACTTGTTTCTCTGAAGTTTCAATAAAAACAGAGGGCGGCAGAAAGCAGGGCAGATGAGCATTGTGCTGTGAAGTTAAAACATCCATGTCAAACTGGTTTGCATGATACACTTTCTGTGTAAGAGTACTTGAGCAGTCTTTGCACACTAAAGACTGTATATGAAAGATGGTTGTTGGCATTTGCTTTTGAAGTCTCAAATTCACCAATTATGCTGTCACCATCTTGGTTTTCTTGGAGGTAGAAGTGTACAAGATTGTGAAGAGCTAAAGTAAAATTCATTTGTGCATGCATGTTTAGCCCAGAGCAGGTGACTACATACTATGCTTTTCTGTTGTTGTTGTTGAAGTTGAAACCACAAGATTAGGAAATGCATTCAGCATATTTGTTATGATAAGCTAGGGTAATGGAAATTCAGTGTGATCTTAGGTATAGCCTGCTCCCTGTTTATGCTAGATCAATCCCCACCTTTCTCATTATTGGATTAAATCAGAATAGATGCCAAATTTGAATGAAAAGTAATTTGAAATCAAGCCAAAGAAACAAGAACGTGTACTGCAGTAGTCTGCAGCAGGATATGAAACCACCTTACTCTGGAATGCAAATACAGAAAATCAGGAAGCAATTATTCAGCCTGTTGTAATTTTACCCTGTTAAGACATTAACGTGCAAAAGTGCAATCCAAATTTAGCCGTGTGGAATTACTCTAATTTTGTTTTGCTGTGCTTGTAAAGATGAGTCACGTGGTTAATAAGGAAATTCATTTTATACAAATCTGTTTGAGTCTCAAAACAAAGGCAAATGTTTGAAATTGTACATATAATTGCTTGTTAAGCCTTCTGAAACACGCTGCATAATTAGAGCTTTTTTTGGCTCATATAAAATAGACTTAGAAGTTGTTATTATTATAATGTTGAACTCTGAAAATGACTGTATTGTATATATGCTTGTGAAAAATGACTTTCTGCTATAGTGTCATCAATCTGGCAGTGTGTGTGTGGAAAGCTGTATGCTCTTCAGTTGCTGCTAGCACTTCTGCAGCTTCCTGGATGTAGTGGATCTGGCTTAACTCCTGCACAGAATATCTGTGGTTCTTTTTGATAGGTCTATGAAACCTGGATAGTCCCAGAGTCGTTAGAGCTCTGAATAAGCCTGAGCCCTGAGCCAAGAAAACACCGTAGCGGTGGCCAAGAAACACGATGGCCGAGCAGAAAGGCAGCAAGGACTGAATGGCACTTGGCTCTCTGACTGCTTCGGTCATTACATAAACCCTGTGAACAGAGAGGCAGGAAAGATTTCTGCTCTTCAAGTGTCAGTGCTCCACACCGGCACAGTGCATCCCTTTTCTTTGTGAGAAGTCCATCACGAGAAGGGTCTGCTGACACAAAACCGCTCTGTCTGAAAGCGCCACTTGTTTATCTTCTGCCAAATGGATGAGCTCAATCTACGGCAGGTTGCAAAACATACCAATGTCTAGCTACTCGGGAGGCTTTATTGGTAAAACAGAATGGCCAGGGATAGCAGATGTTAAGCAAACCATTTGGCATTGTGTTACCTGCAATAGTAGAGATGCTGTACATGTGAGGAGATAGCAGACATTCCACGGAGCACGTTGGTGGAGAATAAGAGGCTTTCAACTGCAGCTTGGGGTCAGGGGGTCACATTGTAGTCTTCTGATATAATGTCCACAAGATAAGCGGCTGTAAACTCTTAGCTCTGTACAAGATATCCTTCCTATCTATCTATATCACAGGCAGAATGTCATATACACAGTATATTCTCACCACGGAAAGCTAACTGTGTTTTCCGTATTTCTTAAAAGAGGTAAAATGGACTTTTATGCTTTCATATATACTCTTGCACATTTTTTTTCTATTTATACTATCAAATAATGAGCTTAGTGTATGTGCAAGAAATGCCTGAGGGCTAGCAGGTGGGCTAAGCCCCGCCCACCTGCTGGTAGAATCTTTTGTTTGCAAAGTTCAGTTCGATTTTATTTATACAGCTCCTAATCAAAACAACAGAAGCCTTAATGTGATTTATATTGTAAAGAGTCCACAGGATGAACTGAGGGTCTGCACCATCGCCAAGTATGAACTAAATGAGGATAATGCTGAACTGCCAATCATGCAAAGCTACTCTACTAGATCCAAGAAGAAAAGCATAGAGCTTGCAGTCACTGTAATGGGTCCCCTTAAAATCAGCATGCAACAGAGCCCCCGGCTGTAACTAATCCAGAGAAGTCGCAGCCTCTGGTGAGCACGTTATCCTGTTCTGTTGTAATATTTAAAGAGAAACTAAAAATCCACAGGCTGTGGAAGAACAAAATCCAGCTTGTTGGGTAAAAGGCTTAACTGCGCAATCAGAAAGCTGCAGGATGTTTGATGCTGTCTCAGTGCTCTCTTGTCCTCTGGCTCCTCTCTTCTTCCTTTGTATGTTTTTCAGCAGCTTGTGTGGTTTTCCAGATCCCGCTTGTATTTGGACAACGGGACGTAAGATGGAAAACAACAGGGTAACGCTGAGGTTCTGCTCAACTATAAACGGTGAACGTGTTGGAACACAATTATCATGATTCAGCTTGGTACAAGTTTGCTGTGAAATTTCAAAAAAAAAAAAAAAAATTCAGGACAGGAAGGAAGGCCCACAGATGCCAGCACTGGGGCGAAAACAAGATTAGGGGTTAGACAAAACACAGGATCACTTCCCCCCGCTGTTTCGGCACTTCGAGCAGAAGGTACCCCATTATTACTGCTGGCCTGCAGGAACGGGATTCATTACTGGGAAACGGGACTCAGGAGAGGCTGCTGGGATAAACGCTGTAGCAGCCCTCACCACCAGCCTGCCCCCGCCGTCTCTATCTGGCTTTTGTAACAAGCATCTCAGTCTGCGGTTGGGACATGCAGATGTTTAAACTATCTTACTGCACTTCAAGAAAAGCAGTTATTACTCAAAATCATGTATTGGGAGGATGAGTGTCTGTATGGGCTTGTCAGGATGGCTGAGTATTTGTTAGTCTGCGGGTTCTAAATAAAAGTGCTTATTTCATTAAACATTGTAGACTTAAAGCTTTAGATGAACTGGCTCTTAAGACCAGTTTGACAGTTGCATCACTGCTGTACACTACGATAGATTCATTTGAGACACTTAAAATTTGTTTGAGCTGCATCATTCAGTACACTACGTTATGTGTTTTCATTTTTCTCTTGCCGGCTTGGTAATGCAGTTTAACTGCAGATCACTTTAAAAAGTCCCTACTCTGACAAAGTGAATGTAGGCTACAAGTTCACTGTGATGGATTACATAATTAAAGATTTAGCTTTCGGTGACTAGATGAAATAAAAACCACTTTACGGCTAAACTACAGAGCAAGTCAGCACAATTTTGCTAACATATGAGACCTGCTATGACGCATGTTTAATGTGGAGATATTTGCAAAGAATGGAAAAGAGCCGCCTCGTTATTCAAGAAGACCACAGCGAAAATGAATGATGAATACCTAATTTATGTACCGCTATTTTATTTTGGCGTACTGCGAGAATCCAGTCTTTATACTTTTCCTCTAATGTGGTGCTGGTCCTGAGAAAGGTCTGCTTTTGAAAACCAGCTGACATTTAATCAGGTTTGAGTACTGATCATTACTTAACATTAATAGCAGATGTTTGGGAAATATTGTGGAAGAAAGTCATGATGGATGAAAGCTGAGGGCTCCATCTTCTAGTCACTGGTGAAATCTTTGCGGTTCCGACTTCGACCTAGCAATTTTGTGATGTTCTTTGTGTAGTTAGGGTAACTAGTCATTGGCACCACATTGATGGAAAGGGGGCAACAATCTCTGCATATGCTGGCCTAAATAACTGCAAAGAGAACCAGTTGAACACACACATACTGCTGACCTGGCTCCTGAGCAGAGGTTCTGATTATATTCTGGATACCACGCAGTGTTTGTCCTTCATATCAGCATTTTCAAGCACAGTCTGTCTGCCTGAAGGCCACGTGCATAACTGTGGGGCGTTCGAGTGTATTGGAAGATGCACAGACATCCGCATGTTTGTGTGTTCACCTTTGACTAAATGAATAGACCCTCATGTATTTGATTGTGGAAAGTATAGCATTCAGCCTGCTGCAGGTTTTTCATCAGGGTTGGTGTTTCCACTGTACACCATCCACTCCCACAGAGCAGTTAACCTAGCAGAAAGACTGTAACCTTGATTAAAGCTCAAAAAGTGCACTTCTTTCAGCGCCTTCCTTTAGGGGTCACCACAGCAAATCATCCACCTCAATCATGTGCAGAAGAGGGCAGAGTTTATATATATAGCATGTTTTAAACGACCTCTGTTGACCAAAGTAATTTTGGACAAAAAAGAAAATAATTTTTATTTAAAACTTCTGAGCCGAGATGTGGATCATCAATATGTTTGATACTAGAGAAAACCAAAAGAGCTGATTTGCTGAAGGTGCTCTTACTTTAAGAAGCATCTCCTTCCCTCTGATCCGGGTCAGCGTTGTTAATGAGGCAGAGGGCCTGTCTGTGCTCTAGTTTCCTGAGATAACAATGTTTATGCCTGGGAAGAAACAAAGAACAGATATTGGTTAGGTTTCAGAATAATAATAAAAACAAACAAAAATAATAAATGCATGTAGCATGGACGCATGAAGTGGATTAGGTGCTTTAGAATATGATTGATACAGGAGTGAGAATTTTTAATTTTCTCTAATTGAGCAAATCTAATTAAATGTAAACAAAATTCAACTTTGGATCAATGGATCCAAAGAACAACTGTAATTACACAATTTCATGGCATTTGACAAGACTGGTTAATGTCAGCCATTAGCAAGACCAAATAGTTTTGCACAGCCTGTCATACAATTTGTATTCCATTGACACAGAATGTCACTTGCTTCATATAACTCCTAATTTCACCTTGATGTCATGCTTAGAATGAGCAGTTTAGAACTCATCCACAGCTGGATCTGAATTGATAATAACTGTTTTGTGCCAGAGTTTGACAGGTGAAACACGTCTGTTTTTCTCATTGATGCAGTGAGTCAGCTGGACTGATATTCAGCTGAGGAGGCTCATGTTGATAAAATCCGGCTAATCTGCTGTGCAGCTACTGTTAAAGCCTTCCGAGTTTTGCATGCAGAGGGGTTACTGTCGCAAACATTTTATGGTCAGCTGAGGGTCAGAGATGCAGCGTGAGAGTCGAGTAAGCCTACTTAAACCAGGGGAAAACAAGTTATCTGTAGTCTTCCCTTGACCTCCCATGTGCTTCTCTCAATCCACGTTGAAGAGCTGCCTTTGAAGGCATCGTGCATTACGATAGGTTGTTACTTATGTAATGTAATGGGGAAAAATGTCTTACTAAAACATGTGGCACTGTGCGTAACATGCACACACACTATATCAACTTTACAGACTGGGGCTGAAATGATCAGCGTTAGCACCAGCAGCCTTCTTTTCCATCAGAAAGCAGTTAGACATCGTTCCAGCCGAGTGATTATAAACCTTAAAGCCTTAAACCTTTTACTTTGTGCACCAGAGTACTGCAGAACTGAGCTTGTTAGTGCAGCTGTCGTGACGGGGCTACAGCGCTGACGTAACAGCCTAGAACCAGCAGTTAACTGGCGCTGTCTATTGTTTCAAATGGTAATAAGTAGTGTAACAAACTAGTATTTTGGGGTGTCAAATAGCAAATGGGATAATGTTTAATTGTCTGGTGGACTAGTCATGAACATAACTAAGGAAAAAATGTGAATCCAAATAGATTTGGACCAGGAATCTGTTTTTTTTTTTTTTTTTTTTTTTTTTTTCCCCCCAAGAGATTCTACAGAAAATTGTAAATTCAGATGCAAACTTATTGTCATGATGGGATTTAGCTTCACTTTTTTCCTTTTTTTAATAGAGTGCGAGGTTTTAGGGAAGTAAAAAATTGTACTGCTTCCTCATTAATTTTGCTGTAAATTACCAGTAATTGCTTACTTTGGTAAAAGCAGTTCTCTCTTTGGCTGCTGTTACTGTTAGTGGCCGAGCACATGATTAGATTGTCTAACACTCTTTTACGTGCCTCCAGTCCAGTCTAGTCCGGCGGGGTCCACTGTAACTCGCTCTGTAACAGCAGTTGCACAGCAGTAGTCTTCTGTTTGATAAACTCCAATTATTTGTTCTCTCAGTTGTACAGTTCCATGGTTTTGTGTTGCCCACCAAGGATGGAAAAAAAATACAATTCCTTTGGGGAACTGATGTGAACAGGTGAACTCTATATATGAAAACTTTTAACTCCCCATAATAAACCTGGTTTTAGTCTAACTGATGCTATTTTTAGGGCCAATAATAATATCAGGGCTCAAGATTAATGAAAATTAGAACCAGACTCTGCAATACAATTCTTTGGGACTAACATTTTAAATATTTATGCAAATGTATCCAATTTGACTTTGTGGCTTCTCTCTGCATGTCTACCACATGCATGGAGACACGGACATCTCTGCAATCGTGTTGTCTCTGGTTTCAGACTTCTCACTGAGTACCACATCACTGAGCCGAGGGCTGAGCAGGGGCCATGTGGTTGTTGGTGGAGGTCTGCGGTGTTGGAGTTTAACGTGCCATTTAAACAGTGACCCTCCTCCCCAAAACTGTAAATATTCCTCTATCCTCTCAACCCTGCCAGCGCATACTTAAAACGGACACGCGGCCAGTCTGTTTACAAGCCCGGTCGAAGTCGGTGCTCTGTTCCAACCTACTGTGGAGGTTATAGACAGGAGAACAACAAGTTTGGCAAACTTAAAAGCATGAATAGAGTTGTTTCCCACACATGTATTAAAGCTTTTGCAGACTGTCAGAGATCTTTGCCCAGACCTGCTGAGCCCAACTGGCCTGCCCTCAGGCCTTCATCCCAGGCTAACGCATCCCGAGGAAGCTGATGCTGCTCTCTCTCTCTCAGTAATAACAGCCGTGCCCCTGTTTGTTTGCAGAAAGTATTTTTTCTCTCTCTTTCTTTCGTCTTCCTCTCCAGAACCCCCCGTGTAGAGGGAACTCATTTTGAGGTCTGGCGAAGTGCTGATTAAAATATTATATTCTCACTTGGAGTGAAAATGAGGGTCAAGACTCAGAATTCAAAGCTGAAGAGTGAAAGATTTTGCTCGATAAACAGACTGTTTTAAAGAAAGCAGCCCGGGGCTTTGAGGCCAATGAAAGCTTTTGATTCTTGGGAAAGTCATGTACGCTGTTTGACTCGACTCTGTCCCTAAACAACCCTATCTTTAAAAAAAAGGCCCTCTTGTACAGTTTTGAGACTTGAACCAAATGCAAAGGCATCTGATTTTGGAAAGGATAGATATAGCGGGACTGGGTTTGTGAACTGTGATAAATCATAAATGAAGTGGTGGTAGACCTTTTTTAAAATATACAGCTTTAGTGTTTTGAGAAGTGGTGCTTTTATGTGCCTTTTATGTCCTTTCCTCTGTATAAATGTTGGTTATGTGTCGGCATGTGGAAATATAACAAACCACAGAAGCAGAGCACCCAAATGCAATCCACCAAAAGAAACCAGGAGAGCAGCAAAAATCTGAAAAATAAACAAGACTTAATACACAAGAAAATACAAGGAAAAAATAAAATCAAGGAACATAGGCGATGGATGGAAAGGTAAGATTCTGGAAGAGCAAAGGTGATCTGGCCACTTGTGGTGGTACACTGGAAGCTGATTGGCTACTTGGACATGAGTGAGACAATTGGTATGGGCAGAAAGTAGTAAACACAATAGACGTAAGAAACAAGAAAAGGATATCAGATCATAACCCTAATAACAACTCAGCAAATACTTAAGAAACCAAAATCATGATTCATTTGATCTTGGACATATTCAAGCTTCAGTTGCTTGAGTTCTGGACGCACACATTCACCCTGTTTTCACACTAAAACCCCCACATTGGTTATCTAGTGTCTTCTACTTCTCAGCCTTTTTTCAGACATACCAGTAGCTGAATAAAGAAAACATTATTTTTTTGGTTGGAGGCCACAGGCAGCAATAGAAAATATTTTCTTTGGAGAATTAAATGTAATATTTTTCCTGGCGATGATCCAGTCGTATTTTGGGGGGGATGTCAAATGATGTCTCACTCTTGCTCAGAGTTGGCATACCTCTGCCGCACCTAACGGCGACCTTGGCAAGTCGGTGGTGTCACATTAATCAGCCTGCAGCTCCGGGGCGGATGTCCTCTCTTTGATCTCTGCCATACCTGAGCGCAGTGCTGTACCTGTCTGTGCCCGTTACCTGAGCTTGACTGGCAGTCTTGATTAAAAGACAGTGGGCATCGGTGTGCCAGTTTACCTCTTCCCTAATAGATCATCTTAATGAAGTCACTGTGCTGTGGCGAGTGGCAGGTGATTAATACACAGAAGTCATTAAGTCTGCTGTATACGAGCGTGCCTTTGTTGGAGCTGCCCTTTGCTTGTTTGGAGGTAAATCTGAGGACTAAGTGGTCGAGCTGTTGGCAGTTTGACAGAATGTATGTTTAGACTGGATCTGCACAGAGTATGAGAAAGTGGAAGTAAAAGGGACAGGCTATCTCGTGCCAAAACAAAACGGTTAAAAGGTGAACATGCAGTGAAGCCAAAACGTGTAAAGGGGTCATCCTGGGACCCTCCTATCCAGGCCCTCCTGCAGCTCAGACATTTTGTGGTGCAGTCTCCAAAAGTTGATTCTGTTCATCCGGACGTAGCGTTTTGTGCTACGTCTGGATGAACAGTTTGTTTCAGATCAAACTAATTTAAATATTAGACAAAGATAAGTAAAAACACAAAGTGAAGTTTCTTATTGAAGGTGTTTATTACTAAAGGGGAAAAAATCCAAACCAACATTGCCCTTTGTGGACTAGTGATTGAACCCAAACCTGATAACTGGTTGGTCCACCCTTTTAGCAGCAACAACTCCAATCAAGTGTTTGTGATAACTCGCAAAAAGTCTCATTACGGCACTGTGGAGAAATTGTGGTTCACTCATCTTTGTAGACCTGTTGTAATTCAGCCACATTGGAAGGTTTTCGAGCATGAACCACCCTTTTAAGGTCATGCCACAGCATCTCAATTGGATTCAGGTCAGGAATTTGACTAATCCACATATCTATCTTTTCTTCCTCAATCAATGAAATCATCATTTAAAAACTGCTTTTTTTTTTTTTAAATTTTCTTGGGTTATCTTTGTCTCAAGGTGTTTTTTATTGTAAAATAAAGACCCTACAATGCTACAGAGAACCCCCAACAATCAAACAACCCCCTTTATGAAGTTTGCGACAGTGGGAAGGGAGAACTCCCTTTTAACAGGATGAAACCTCCAGCAGAACCAGGCTCAGGGAAGAACAGCCATGGGGGGCTAAGGGGAGGAAGACGGGACGAGTGACACACTGTACACATTTCTCCCTTGAATACAGATTGTGAGTTTGTACAGATTGTTTGCCATGGAAGTCACTGCAGCTGTAGCTACCTCTGCTGAGCTGTTGCTGAGCAGCTTTTTGTGGACACTTGGTTTGAAACTTGAATCATGTGTTCAACCAACTAAAATGATCTCAGTTTGAGGCTTTATTTTTTGTGCATTTTAAAATAAGACATTTATCTTAATATGTCTTAAGTAGATTAAGCAGGCTTCTGCTACTTCTGTTAGATTAAGCTCTCTCTTACTCTCAAGATCATGATGTGTTCACCCTATTTGGCATGTGAAAATTCAGTGTATAATAATAATGATTATAGACTTTAGCATACTATAGTTAAAATGTTTTTTTTTTTAATTTTTTTATTGTCTTTCATGTGGATGATTTGAAAGTAGCCACTTTAGTTTGGGAACCCATCACCTCTCCCATCACACAGCATCCCTTTGACCAACATTTAAAAGCTAAAGAGCAGGGAAGTAAAGCACACAGCCTGCTGTTCTGCAGACAAAGACTGTAGCCTTTGCATTGTTGCTGCCAGAGATGGAGTTTCAGAATAGATGAGTGATCATTTTCCTCCCTGCGGAGAAACTTTCCAACCACAACACACATTCCAGTAGACCGTGAAGCTCTGCTCCAGATGTAGCTTCTTTTATTCTTCATGTGGAGAGTGACGGTCAGAGGCCTGGAGGCTGAAGCGGAGCAGGATATGTGCTTTTCTTAAGTAAACACGCCCTGACACTTGGTCCTGTTGTAAACAGGAAGCAGAGAGGATTCTGGAGAGATGTCCTCTAACACTGAAGTTTGTAATGATCTTTTTAATATCATCAGTACACAAACTGATACCTCTGTTTACTGTATGTGCCTTGACTTTTGGTACATTTAAATTTTGGCTCAACATTTAATGATCTTAGAACATTCAGTGTATTTGTAATTAATCTTAATTAGGGTTTAGTATTGTGTAAAAAGTGCTTCTCCCGCAGATAATCGGTCCCAGCTGGGCAGCATTCACTCGACTCTCCAAAACTGTTTGGGGGAGGACACGTGTCTTTGCTCTTCACTTCTTAATTTCTTAACTTATTTAGATTATGTTATAAATGAACTTTAGCCTCAGTGAAGTGTGCACAAAATTGTCTGCAAAATGGTAAATGCACGCCAGATTATATCATTTGTATACAGAGAAATATAAAGTGTTTTTAAAATATGCAAAGAATAGGCCAACAGTGGCTGCTATAAGTGTGTCCTTGTATGTACAAACTTGTGGAGAGTGATGCGTTTCAGAGGGGGACTCTCGAGGCCCCTACAGTGGTGCTACAGAACATTGCATTACTTCTGTGACACTATTTGGGCTGAAGAAATTATGTGTAATGTTGAAATGCAAATACATTGCTCAAGGCATTCAGTCAATGCCCTGGACGCTCATCCTTCAGCACTTTCAGTGCTTTGCCCAGCTGGCCCAAGGTAAGAAACTGGCCAGAAAAATAAACACTATGATGATGTCAGGAGCAGAAACACCCCTTATATGGACTCGCACAGATACCCTTTTCCTTTAGCTGAAATAAAAAGAAGCACAGCAATTTGGAATACTAGAGAGCAAAGTGGGCTCCATCTCTTTCCAAAACAAACTTTGAGATTCCCAACTCCACATTTTAGGAAAGTTTGTGCATAGCAGAGTGGTTAGTCATTGCGCAATCCACTCTGCGTTGACACAGACAGAACTCTGTTTTATGGCATTTTCCATATATCATTGCTCTTAATCTCCTAATTATGCCCCATCGTGGGATACCTCCATAGGTGTCTGTGTGGGAGATGATGAGAGCACCGGTGAGGTGGAGGAGAGTGCTAGCATTAAGCTCTGAGTGAGACTCAAAAGGAACTGGCATTTCCCCCAAGGACAACTGATAAACAGTTTGGCAGGAAAAGCCTTGCAAATGACTGCATTCCTCTTTAACCTTGTAAGGCTATTTTTACCGATGAAGGGTCTGCTGGGCAGCCATCTTTTGTTCACCCTGCGGTGTAAAACAGGAAAGCCTGGTTTGCATTGTCCCCTCTGGGAGTTTGGCCCCCGTTCTGTCTCGTGTCACGATCCGGCCGTCAGTGTTGAGATGTGTTTGTGCAATGCATCTCCGCCGCTCCTGACAGATGAACCCAGTAACTCTGTCGTACTCCATCTCAGTGTGAAGTTTGGGCTGTGCAGATATTTTAAGATAAAAATAAAAAATTAAGATTATCAGAAGTAAAGTTGGTTTTCCGAGACTATTCGAAAGCTCTCTGCTTTGATTATGAAAGCTGCTAGCCTCTGTCAAAGGGATGTTTGCACTCCGTATGTTTATATTGTGTCTTTTATTGTGTTTTCAAGGGACATTCCAGTGGTCAAAAATCCCCCCTGACTTGTCCTCAAGAGGTGAAAGGTCGAGTGCAGACTGTTTTCCTGTTGCCGTACTAGAGTCCATCTGGCATTAGGGTAGTGTTTGAGCTGTAGCTCCTGGGGGATTCCTGGAAGTGAATGTGACCATGTCTGAAGAGGATTAAGAGGAGACCCTGGTTGTGTTGAGCCAGAGGTCAATATTGCTGTTACTGTGGGAATGACCTTGCTTGTCACCACGCATCTGTCAGTGCACTCAAATGCAATAAAATGAGGAAGTTACTGTTGGATTTGTCTGGGGGACTGACTCTAGCAACCCGTTAAGCACTGGAGGGTGGGGTTGGTTTGATTGTACACTTATCTTGAAGAGTAAACAAAGTTTCAGATGAGAATAAAGAATTCATAGAAGCAGATTGTATAAAAAGTAACAAGCTGAGCATATTTTTATACAAAATAATAAAAAGTCAGACAGAATCTGTCCCAAAGCCTTTTTCACAGAGGAATTCTTGACATTATTGTGATAATTAGGTCAGTCATTTTCTGAACTTTTCAGTTTGCACATGCTGCACACAGCTGGAAATGGTTCACTTCAAACTACTGGATTAATGTGAGGGAGCTTCTGTTGTGCAACAAACAGAGGCAGGACAAAAGACGCCCACCTGCTACTAGTGAATGCACCAGGGATGCACCAGTTGTGAAGTTCTGGTCTGATACCTACACCTGTGGCTAACAGTTGATGCTGACACCAATAATTGACTCTCTGCTTATGTTTGTCCCCAATTTTGCTTCAGAAAAAACAAGTAAACCTGTAAATGCCATTTTATTTGCTGACACACAGCAAATAATGTGAGTCGACAAGGCCAACATCAGGAGGCTGTCCTGCGGTGTGTCACTCAGCATTTTGTTTTTGGACAAGTTAAGGCCTGATTTGGCTTTATAGGAGATTTGTTCTCACATGCATCTCTCTTGGGTGAATATTTAGAGTGTGGTGAACACTTGAAGCTGTTGTTTTTGTCTCTCACTGTTAAGATGCTTAGATAAAACAATATATTTATCATCTGTATACAGTAAAAAAAAAAAAAAAAACATACCTTGGCTTAGAGAAGAGGTTTGGCTGCTGACAAGCTGCCTGTTGAAAACACAAATGCACAAATGATTCCTCATTCCTCAACCCTCGTGCGATATACGGTTATGCAACCAACAAGGAAGTTGTTTATATGATGCAAATTTGGTAAAATGGGACCAATGTTAGATCTGTGTGCATGAAGTTTTCTTTAATTTACCAACCTTGACACAGATGGCGCATGTAAACATAGTTTGTGTCCACTTCACTTCCTAATTTCATCTGTCATCACCTTATCACAGAGCCTGGATGAGCTGGATGATGATGATGGCGGAGAGAAGGACAGGAGGGAGGAGGAGGAGCTGGTTCAGGCCAACACGTTTCAGAATGAGTCGATGACAGCTGACCCTGCCACTGGCTACTTACTGGTAAGAAGTGACATGACATAAAAAGGAGTTTTGTTTTTTTATTTTGCAAATCAGCCTCAGCACAGGATGTCCACAGAGTACAGCCAGCATTTTTTCCACTTGTTATGTCTTTGAGCAGAGTATCTTACATATTGTAACATCAGTGCGGCCAAACGGAGACACTCAGAGCTCAGGGAGGCACGGGGAATGCTTAGTTTGTGCAAAAAAGCTGCAAAACACAAAGGTGTCATGGTGTTTCATCATCAATGGAAAAAGAGGTTAAAGGCAAAATGTAACAAACAAAGCAGCTGGTGCAACAGTTCCTCATAAGTCTGGGTTTTTTAGTGGTCTAATTAACTTCTTTTTTTCTTTTTCTTTTCTTTTTTCTTCTTTTTTTTTTTTTTTAAACACTTGAGATGCAAGGTGTAATCAGAAAGTTCTTTTTTTTGGAAATCAGTCCCCTCTTTATTGTGCTCCTGCTGTTTTCTCTGGAAGTCCTGTTCAGACCAGTTGCACTTGGACTTTAGAGAGACAAACATCTTCTGTGTCAAACCAGCCTGACTTTCAGGTCAGGGAGCACTGTAATGAGAACTGGGCCTCCCAGAAAATCAATGAATTTTCAGCAGAAGAGCTCACAGTCCTGCTGTTAACACCCTGCAACACTAGAGGAAGGAAGAACTGGCACAAACAGTTTAGACCACAGTCTTTGCTTAAAACTTGCTCTTCCCAGTAGCTGTGCCTCCCTGACGGTTTGTTTTCCTCTGAAATAAGTTAGAGGCATTGGATTGAAACACCGGAGCAGATCCAGCACACATCACTGAACTTCAAGTGGTTAAAAGTGTACCACCCAGGAAGTGGTACAGCGCTGACCAAGAGGATGACTTACATGGCCAAGTTAAATCTGTGAGATTTTTGGTTAGTATGGCTGGAATCCTTCCTAATCGTGCACCTTTTTACTTTTCCATTTGCGCAAAATTAAATATCTTTGAGTGTCCAGGGAAAAAATAGCAGTGTATAGACTTTATCTTGGCCTGTGAATACTTGTAGAGCGCTATTTTATAGACTAAACAAAAATAAAAGATAACTGATAATGATTAGCTTTTGTCCTGAACGTGAGTGGAAACGCAACAGGATCATCACATCCCGCCACCGCTTAGCGTTAGCACAGTGGAGCTCGGGCCAACAAAGTGAAGGGCCACATTCATCAAATTTCAGAATCTGGTTTGTGTAGAAGGCGTCTGGTTCTTGAGAGTGTGAACCTGACACTGTTGATGTCTACAAACTGAATCTTTTAATCTTGGCAAGTGAATCTGTGTTTATTTAATAGAAGTGAGCTCTTGCAGAGGCCGTCTGGTCTTTGTCTGAGTCCAGCAGGTGTTCTGTACAATGAGGATGTAAATGAACGAGTAAAAACAGAGCCTTAATAAATAATGGCACATTGGTAATTTGACTTCTGTCTTTCACCAGAACAGTAGTTCATATTCCAGTGTATGTAATTTCAAACTCTCTTCTAATGGACATGCATTGATTTTCAATATAACCTCGAGTGCAGAGAGGATATGAAAGCATCCAGCTGTGTACCGACGACTCAGACATCCTGTACGAAAATCATCTGACTGACATGATAATCGGCTTTTGAACGAAATAAAAAATAAATAGGAATATCTAATGGCTCTGCCGCTGTGTGACAGCTCGTGTGGATGTAGCGAGGAGACGCATTCCAGATGGATTGGCTGTTATGCATCAGCAGGCTTATTTTGTTTTGGGCTGGAACTGTCTGAGGCTATTTACGCGAAGCAAAGGCTTGTGCATGAAATATGTACACAAACAACCACACTAACAGGAAGACTGTGACAGCACCTGCTGAGATGTGGCCTCAATAAAAAAAATAATAATAAAAAGGATTCGACTGTTTACATAAAGTGTTCTACATGTAAACAAACAGCAGGGAGTTCAGTAGAATCAGCTCTTTGCCACGCATCCAGTTTTGTAGAGGGGAGGACCCTCGGTTTATAATTTGGAGCAGAATATGCCCGATCATGCGTGGGCTGAATCTAATCTCACCATCTCCGTATTAGCTCTAACTCAGAGCAGATGTGGCTATGCAGGAACTAACCATTAGATGTCTCACTGTCACTCATCTAAAATTGATATTTCTATTCTCATGGGGCTCCGGTGCCAGCTTGTTCAGAAGAAGTCAGACTTGGAGGAAAAACAACAGGAGGGATACAATTCGATCAGCAGATTTATAGCAGAGCTGTCATTTAGACATCTGCAAAGATGGAGCATGTTTAAAAAAAATAAATAAAAATAGTGCCGTTCCCCTTGGGCGCCATTGATCAAATTCTGTGTCAGTTCCATGATGATATACAACATCAGGCCAGGCCTCTTAGCTTGTTTCAAGATATGTGGACAAAAAGCTTTGAAAAGAAGCTCCGTTCACCTTCTGTTCAGAGCTGTTTTGCTGCTAACTGCCTTCCCAGGTCTCAGAGCATTTTCCAACCAAAACAAGCTGTATTTCTTTGCTGCTCGAGATGCTCAGATGTTTCAAATTCAGCAATGCCTCTGTTTATAAAAGGGACCCATGATGCATTTAAATTAGTCTGAGATGTATTCACTGTGTGTGCATTAGAGCTCAGACCCACACGGTTCTTCTCCTGCACATGTATCTGATAAGTATGATAATCAGAGAGACCCAGTGCAGGCAAGTGCTCCTTGTTATCAGGGCTTACCTCCCTCTGGTATGCAGGTCCTACAAGGAAACCTGTTCTAGTGATCTAGCAGCCCAGAACCACGTGGAACATTCCTCTGGATCCTCTGCTTTTATTAAGGAGCCAGGTTCACGGCAGACAAGTTCAGCTCTCTCTCACTTTCTCTCTCTCTCTTTTACCTGGAGAAAGCATATCCCCGGCAATCTCCATCCAGCACTCTTTAAGGACCACATTTGCATTTTTCATTATCACCTTTCAACACCAAGAAGCAGTGCTGATGCAGAGCATCATGTCTGAGCAGCAGGGAAGTGTTCACAACCCGTCACATGGCGTTTCCAGCAGGAGCTGTGTTGGCAGCAAAGTGCAATTCACTGTAGAGCCTAAAATAGTATTTGATAACATTCACACCTTTGTTTGTTCAAGATTATGGCTATATGGGCCAACCACCAGTGCTTATCTCTGACAGGCAAGCTCCCAGCAACAACTATGGGGGAGTTAAATTTGAAAGATCCTTAAATTTAACTTCTAATTCAGGCACTTTAGGGGGTAAGAAAAGGTCTTTTAGGAATCTGAAAGGGAGGACAAGAGGTTAACATGACTTTCTGCTACTGTTTACAGCGCTGCTTATAGGTTAGCCTTGTTTTCATCTCCAGCCTTCAATTTATGTTCCAGGTTGGCATTTTGACATCTATTTCTTCAGCTGGCATCAAAGACCCAGACAGCCAGGTGTGGTTAGCATCTTAATAAAATGTGTGAGAGGACTGCAAAACAGCTTGAGTATAACAATAGAGCGGTAAGATAAAAAATGTTAGCTTGTAATTGCAGCCAGAACCTGCAAATATCTCAACACATTGAGTACTTGCTGCTGTTTACTCAGGATCCCTTAAAATGCCAATCATGCATCTTATTTGAGCATCTCTCTCCCTCTCTCTCTCTGTCAGATTTATTGAATGCCCCAAGTAAAATTGTGATTTTTATCAGCTTTGTGCAGAGAAACCGACTGAGCCCTGCGCTGTTTGGCGACTGGCTGGAATGCCAGAGATCAGCTTTTCATGGGCAGAGATGCTGATCCTTGAGAAATGTTCTCATTTTCTTTTTTCTTTTTTCTTTTGAATTTAATGAGCTGCCAAAACATAAATCTGTGACCACAGCAGCTCATAAATGTCCAAACCAAGACTTTTGAATGCGTTTCATCACAAATTCCAACTGGTGTTGAGTGTTGTGGAGAAGGAGCAGGTTATAAAAGCACAGAAATAAGTAGAGTGCTCGATTCTAGTGATAAAATGCTCATTTCTACTGTAGATGTTTGTCTCGGTGTATTCTTGGTAAGCGTTGCGATGTGGGTTGTAGGAGCTGACGCTGGTGCTTGAACATTCTAAATAAAGTTACACAGGCTTGTGTTGTGCGCAGTGAAGTAGTTGTACATTTACACTGTCTTGCAGACTCGTATCCCAAGCAGGTGGTTCACAATGCTCGGTGTGGTTGCGGTAAAGTCAAAGACAAATACTGCATCAGTGCAGAAATACTATACATGATTAAAGTTTAATTTTAAAAGCAACCCTTTATTCCAACATCACAGAGTAAAACTTACCAACAGTATTAAAGGTCCTGGAGTCGTGTTATTGTAATGTACTGTTATTTTAATCTGATCATCTCCCGCACTGCTGTGATTACTCATTAAATATTCATATTCTTGCAGATAATTAATGGTGACATTTAAATTGAATATGTTTACCAAACTTGTTGATCATCCACCAAAAAGACGGAAGATATTTATTTATTTTCTACTATAGCAGGCATAAAGAAGAATATTGGTAGAAATAAATAACTTGTTCCCTCTGTGTTACTGACTAAAGCTGTCTGGAGTACTTAGACTGTGGTGCAGGATCGCGAAGCAGTGCAAGGTTCTGACAAAAGAGCAAATGATTTAAAAAAAAAAAAAAAAAAAAAAAAAAGCAACAAGCAAAACAGTTTAATATATTTATAACCTATAGCTCTCTGCAAAAAATGAAATTCAAACCTCATATTCATACTGATAAGGCTTGCAGGGTCTCACTAAAAGTGTCGTCATTCCTGGGTTCATCTTCTTGTACACGCCTAAACTTGTGAATGGGATAACTTGAGAAGGAGGCCACGTAGGAGCCTTAAATTGATACCATAGACGTATCTACTAAAAAACATTTGGACGAGTTCGACTCTCACTGACCTTAACCTTGAGGTCAGAGGTCACATTTCCTGAAGTTTTGTGAGTGCGATAACAAGGTGACGTAGGATTTTGAAACCGATGCCATAGGTGTGTCTGAGGAGTCTGAGCGATACCATTGGCAGCTGCCACAATTTCTTTTATTTTTTCTTTACTCGGGCCATTCAATAAGGTGTCGCTTTGGCATGCTTTGCATTAATCACTACAAAGTTACAGAGGGTGTCACCTGCATCGAGTTTTGAAAAGCCACACCTGAGACTGCATTACCCTGTGTGTTTGCTGCTCTTCAACAAACTGCAGGAGTGATGTCACATGGTCTCGCTTTTTCTCTAACCCAGATGTGCCCTGGTACAGTGTAGAGTTTATTTGTACGCCAGCGGACCTGATGTATGAAACTCGTGCCGCATCGCCGGATCGGATGAGCTGAATTTCTAGGAAAATGGAAAAGAAAATGTTCTTTACTAAAATCAACATTCGTTGGACACCATCAAACTGTTTCTAGGAGGGTTGCATATTGTGGACATCTAGAGTTTGGAAGTCAGAGTGTAAACTCACATTTACGTGTGTGTGTGTGTGTGTGTGTGTGTGTGTGTGTGTGTGTGTGTGTGTGTGTGTGTGTGTGTGTGTGTGTGTGTGCTTGGCTGACAGAAAAATAAATGGTTTTTCCAGAGTTGAAGTAAAGAATAATGGCGATTATAGCTCCATAAACAGCGATGGATAATTTGTCTTCTGACCATATTCAGATCAAACAGAAGTATAAAAAATGAAGTTAAACTAAACTTTCTATAACACTGTTTTCTGAGGCTTGTGTATTATAGTTAGAAGGTACAGCAGTAGAATAGCATCTGTCTGCCTTAGAGTCAACTATTAATGAAGAAGGAAGAAGATCAAACAGCTACTGTAGACTTGGCCTTTTAGGAGCAGCTGTGGCTGCTGTTGGCTTACACACAATCCTACAAAAAGACAACCTCCTATTTTAATTTGCTCTTAATTCCAGGTGCCACTTCAACCAGACCTCATGCTAAGATGTGCTTTTATTTAGTTAAAGGCCGATTGTTGCTACATTTTGCCCTCTTACTCTTTTCTATCTTTGTAAATCGATCCAGGGAAGAGATAAGTTGAGGGATTTCATCCACAGGTAATGGATGATTTGTCAGTGAGGCACAGAGGCTGCTGTATGCTGAGAGTCAGACAAAAGCCGAGCTCTGACTGATAGATTGCAGCAAAGCCAAGGCTCCTCAATCAAATACGGGACCCTTCACTGCACAGGACCTTAGGAAAGAGGAGATGTGTATTCATCTCACACACACTTCATTTTTTCCAGGGAATCGCTTCTTTACCAAAAGCGTTTTTTATGGGGAGCATCACTGCTGCAAAGATCTAAACAACCTTTAGATCACACAATAATTGAAGCAATAAGATAAATATACGACTACATGTTCCAAAAATGAGATTGCCTTCCACCTCTTGGGGCTATGGGGCTCCTCCTGAACTATTAAATGCAACAAAGCCTATCTATATATCAGCTCTGCAGTTGCAATTCACAAAGGTTCACAGACAACCTAAAGGCTTTCTATAAATGCCGCCCCTGATAAATTTCTCTCATCCTGTAGATGCCTTTTTTTCTTTTGGTGAACCAATACAACCCAAAGGCAGATGAACAAAGCATAATGATGACACCAAAATCACCCAGATGTCTTGCCGTTTCTCTCTGAAATCATTATTACTGTAGAAAAGTCAACTTCTTTTCTTAAAGCAACTCTTGAGTTATAGTTTTTGGACTAGCAGCATTTATCTTTCCTTTGTTTGTTTGTTTCAGGAGACTCCAAGATCTGGAAGCGGCCGCTACAAGAGGTGAGGCTCATATTTTCTAACCCCGACTGAGAGTGGAGTTTATCTGCCATAACATCACTAGTGATATGTCAAGGGAAGCACCAAAGGCCAGGATGAGAAAGAGCAGTTTGAGTAATTAATTACGAGAGCAGATTTCCTCCGAAATAGTCCGAGGGCCTTTTTCCTCATGTGTCACTGTTGTTGTTGTTTGTTTGTTTTTCCTGCTCTTCAGTGCTGCTACTGTCTTGCTATTATGGTTCAAGAAAGATGATGCGTTTGAACTCTGGTTGACAGGACACCATCTGGACCCTGGACACTTTGTCCGGGCCATCACTTCCCTGCTGTGGCTGGCAGGGAGTGCTCAGAGTAAATGATTTGCTTTGAAAGGTTTTGGTTCTAAAATGAGAGGTGCTGTTTGGTCAAGTTTGCTTTGGCATTTGATAAATGGCTTTCAACCTTTCCTTCTCAAACAGCCTAAAAAAACTCTTTCAGTTTCAGTTTGGACTGAAACCTCCTGGGAATAGCTCTACTTTGAGTTTTCATTCATCTTACTGGTTTTTGATGTTCTTTCTAAACAGGTCATCAAAATTAGTATTCTTTTAAGGGAGGGGCTCTTGAAACGATGCATTTTCCCTTCATTTTCCATGATAATGAAGTACATCACAGAAAATTGTATCATTTAGAGTTGACGTCCCTCAGCGTGAGTCCGCCATGCATTTATTTTTCATTATTTGCAACTAAAGTGAGCGGTTGTGGCCAACCCTGACAGTCAGGTTCACCAGCTGACATTCAATCTGGCCATGTAATTATGGCTGCTGCTCTCATCAGCTGGGTTAGCCTCACTTGGACACTCAGCTGTTCCGCTACGGATAACCCACCAGGTGGGCTGGGCAACACAAGATGGCTGAATGAACAATTTAAAAACACATGTGGCGCTCTGATTTACTTCCCTCTCAGACCATTTGGTTTTTTCTTTTTAAAAACTCATAGTAACATGACACTAAATTTAAATCTGATTTGCAATCCAATTAGCTGCATCTCATTTATCATATTAATTTGCCTACTAAGATAAACAATATAACAAAAAATGCACGTCAGAGCATTCTAACCTACCATGCATCTACATTTTAAATGTAATGATTTTACCTTTTACTGTCTAAAATCCAAAAACTAGCATTATCTTTCCTCGTCAGTGTTTTTGGAGCTTCCAGATGCTTCTTCCGAATTTGAATCAGAGCCCTTTTGCAGCTGACACACATCTATGAAAATAATGTGAGAAACAGCCACCAGGTCAAGGCTGTGTTTGCTAAAATTAACTTGTGGAGTGACACAAATGCCTCCCTCTGGTATGCACCCACCTGCTGAGAAGTCGGAGAGAAACACAGAGCAGTCTGAATGCACCAGGGGTTTTATTTTATTTGGGTGCAACTAAAAGAAAAATGGAAATGTGTTTACATTTAAGCATAAAAGAGAAAAACTAAGTAACTTTTTTTGAGTTGCAAAACTAAAACACTATCAGTCACTAAGAGTTTTCAGTGGAAAAATCTCCACAGAAGACGATGATTCAGGTCAGTTGGGACCATGCTTTTGACTTGTGTTTCATAAACTGACAAAAATCCTGTCTGGCAGGGCAGGTCTGCTCCAGGTGCTGTGTGTTATGAATGAAGGGCAGTACTCTGGTGGTGACAAATCTTCACTGTCTAAAGTGCTGTCTTTCCAAAGGGGGGAAAAGAATGAAACTACATAAGCAGGGGACCTGAAAGATTGAAGATTTAGAAACCAAAGCACAACCAAGCTGCCTCTGCCTGTAAACCCAGCAGCCACTGAGATGACTGAGGAGTGACTGCATCTGTAAACTAGCAGCTCAAAGCAGCTCTGCATGGAAGCTGGCTTTATACTGTCTTGCTTTAAAGCAGGGGTGCCCAATCCCAGTCCTCGAGAGCTACTATCCTGCAGCTTTTAGATGCATCCCTACTCCAACACAGCTGAATCAAATGAATGGCTTGTTATCAGGCCTTTGCCAAACATGATGGCATGCTGAAGAGGTAATCAAACCATTTGATTCAGCTGTGTTGGAGTAGGGATGCATCTAAAAGCTGCAGGATAGTAGCTCTCGAGGACTGGGATTGGGCAGCCCTGCTTTAAAGTAATGAGAGCATTAAACAGACGACTGAATCCAGTGTGCTGTTGCCTCCAGTGAAGTTTTGACTCATTCCACACATTGACACTTTTGTTTGTGGGGAGATGTTATTATACCTGTGACTGTTGCTGTTATTGGTGCTCTTGTCTGTGCTTTCTCCTTCCCACCTGCTGAGGCTCACAAGAATGTGCGATTGGCTTAGCCTCTCTCTCTAACTCCCCCAGACCTCAGCCTGTGGGGTGCTAAAGTGCCACGGTGTGATATTTAGTGAAGAGGCTTTGGATGTTTAGGCTTGGATTCAACACCCACTGTGCATCTTGGGGAGTCCGTGTATTTGCGATGATTGTGTGTGACTCTCGTGGATCTTTTTTCCGGGACATCATAGCAAAGGCACGAATTGCACAATATCCGCGCCTGTGTGCTCGTGTGCACTCACGCTGATAAAGTTGCCTTGAAGAGCCACAATGAGAGAGACAAATGAAGTCACCTTTATCTTGCAGACGAGCGTCAGCAAGAGCATTTCAAGGACTCCTCTTGATCAAAAGCGCTGGCCGCTGCAATGTTGGCTCTGGGAGAATGAAGGAAAATAAGATGCTTGTTCTGTAAATGTCAAGGTACACAAAAATACTGCCTGTGCGTGTGTATGAGAAATGGCACTGCTGCTTCAATAGAGGAAAGAAGAATTTATATGTATGAGCAGGATTTTAAGCCATTTATGTCATGAGACCTGTTTTTGTTGTACCTTTATTCAGTTCCAGTTCATGCCAAAATAATCTTTGATCTATCTAGAGGAAGTAAAACCCTCAAGGACTTCTTTGTGAACTGGGAGAGGATTATGTAGGGTAGACTTTGGTTTATTTGGTCCATATCTCTTTTGCTTACACCGTGGCTACTTTGGAGATCTCCCGAGGAAATCAGTTCAACTGCTCCCTGGACTTCACTTCACACCAGTCTGCAAAATGCAGCCTGGTAGCAATGGAGGCAGGTCAGCAGTTGCCCTTGCAAGAAAGGCTTTGCAGTCAGAAACATCTGCTACCCTTGTAGCAGATGTTGTGTCACCCTCTTTTTATTTTTTTTCATTTAGATGGAACTATATCAACTCCCGGCCCCAGCACAAGAACTATTTAAAGAAAATGCTAAAAAGCCTCATATCCTGAGAAATCTCCCAATATCATCCAGCAATATCATGTTGCTGGATGCACTGGTACCTATGAAACAATTGGACCAAACATAGTGGAATTATTCTGATATGTTTAGACTCAAAAACAAGAACATTGTAGGAAAAGTTGGGAGGACATCCTTATGCAGAAAACTCAAGACTGCTGTTTTTAGACCTGCCAGCCAGTGAGCGCTGAGACTACAGCCTTATTACTTTCAGATATGTACTAAACATGCCAAAAGGAAAAACAAAAACAAGAAAGCCGATCTTGTCTGGTTACTATTACCTTTTTTTTTTTTTTTTTAAATATTGGCATTCCATGAAACTGAGCACTGGAGAAAAATAAACAAATTTAACAGTTTATACTCAGTTTCCACTGCTGCTTCTACGATTTCAGAGTTAAAAGTACTTGTTAAAGTTGTCTAATCATGCGGACTTCATATCTGGCGGGTCTTAAAGAGTACAGATGGTACAAAGGAGGTATTGGTCCTGTGTCTTGCCAGCAGCTTTCCTGTCTGTTTCAGCTGTAGAAATCTGCCAACCAGCCCCTTCAGACAACACACTGAATCCTACAATCTAAGTTTTTTTATTTCCAGGGAGATTATATAAACCTGTCATAGTCTCTTGCTACTGGGGAGTGGGAGTAGTTGTAGTTATGAGGTATAGAGCCAGCATTTCATTCCCAGTTTCCACTTCAATAATTATTGGATTAAGGTCAGTAAGGAAATTGACTGCACATGAATATTCTATTCCCAGCCGCCCCAGACTCTGTCTCTAAGCACTGAAAAAATGAAAACGAGATAAGTTTAATGTTCTGTTTGAGCTGCATACAAAACTTCAACCCCCCACCCCCCCACCAGCTTAACAGCAGGGACGCACAACTTGCCACTGCCATTCCTGAGCCTATTTGAAGTTGTAATATATAAATTGTTTCTTAATCAGAATCCTTTTTATACCAAAGTTGCACATCCTTGATGGCCTTCTCCATTAAAGGAATAAAAAGGGAGAGGGGCTTTAATAGTGCATGCCTAATTGAAAGAGCAAACACGCAGAAGGTATTCCCCACCTGCTCTTTTGATGATGGCTGTGTCATCCCTATTGAAGTTTTACAATGTGGGTATGATTCATACCTTCAAACGGCCTCAGTGTGAATACACTACTGGACACTTTGAAAAGTAGAAATCAAGCACAAATGGTACTCTTTTTCTAACTTTCCTTTTCTTTTGAAGTGTGGCCATGTATAATGTGAAGTATAAAATATTTCGATGCATTCACAGGGCTCTAGAGTGCGACCAATTTGGTCGCAAATGCGACCAAATTTTTCAGTGGTGCGACTAAAAATAAATATTTGGTCGCACAGGTGCGACCAACTGTTCCGGTAACAAAAAAAAAATCTCTGTAACTCTCCGTGTGGTCAACAACAGACACACATTATGCCCCTATCGTGGACTAAACCAATCAGAGATAGTCAGGGGCGGGACCTCTCTGATTGGCCGTGGTCCAGTTGAAAGTGCAGGTGGAAGAGAGAGGTGAGTAGCTTGAATAAAGCGATATCAATTCATTAACGGATTCCACACAAAGACCTAAACACAGAGCGGACCCAACACATCAGAATCAGCTTCGTCTTTCTCGGCTTTCTCACCCGACGGCCTGAACACGGACACGCTGTCGGAGCTTAGCGATTCTTCGGGTCCGCGCTGTGTTTACGTCTTTTTGCGCTGATTCTGAGCTGCAGGTTTTGCCTCTCTCCAACCAAAATTCACCGAGCCTGCAGCAAAAGAAGCAGCAAACTGCGCTTCACATTTGATCAATGTCGTCATGAATTCCCTCTGACTTTTGCTGTTTTGCTTCCACCACGATAAAAATCACACTTCCTGCACAGCTCTCTGTGTACTTCAGGAACAGTTTCCCGTCTCAAATCTGTTTTCTGCATTATTCATTCGCTTATTACCCACCAGTCTAGCGTTGTTTACAGCGCTTTTTCTTTTTTCACTTAAATGACCTCGGACAAGAAAGCCTAATTTCTGCTGTTCAATACTGAAGAAATTTAAATTTCTTAAAATTATGCAAAATTGCAGAATATTTTTAAGGTTATCTGCTATAAAAAGCCAGACCAGGAAAATCTCCTTCATGTTTTCCTGTGTTTTATTCTCAGTTACTTTCACACAAAGGCATCTGTTGTGATTTTCACAATTCTGATGAAGTCTCATGTGTATCAGTACTGATAAATGATCAGAATTATAATATTTCTGACTGTCTGAGGCTAAATTGAATCAAATCAGGACTTTGAGAACCGGAATTGAATGGATTATAGAAATCAGTGATGATACTCAGCCCTAGTGAGCAGCCTAGGCCTGAGAGAAGTGGATGTAGCTGTGGGTAATAAGAAAAGATGAAAAGAACTATTGATAACTTTTTTGTTAAGTTAAGGCCTGATCTGTCTGAAATTCATAGCCAGTGCTCTGACACGGTGCCATCAATATTTGAATGCTGAAAAAGCACAGTGTATCCAGAAAACACATTATATGCTGCAGTAAATGCACTGCCCAAGTGTCCCCTCTCCCCACGGCCTTTCAGCAGCAGACAGCAGCAAACAGGTTGTCAGAGGAGGCCAAGATGATGATTAAGTTTTTAACATTTTCTACAATATTGACAAAGCACTTTAAGCACAAGTTTGTTAGTTAATAATTTAGAAATTAATATTGTCTGTATGGACTTCCCCCCCCCAAAGAAAGTGCACATGTAAAACTGCGGTGTTAAGCGATGCGGTTGAAAAATTTGAGTGCGCCTAACTTTTGTGCCGGTACGCCTAAATTTTTAAAGTTAGGCGTACCGGTGCGCCCATGTCAAAAAGTTAGTCTAGAGCCCTGATTCAACTTACAGGCTCAGCAATATTGTGTTTGTTACTAACAGCTTTCCACAAATGGGGTTGGAGGAGGACACCGGCGGTAACAGCCGACAGCGACACAACCGCCACGGCCGAGATGGAGGAGCTTCAGCACCTGGAAGTCTGGAGAAAAGGATAGAAGACCTGGAGAGGGTAAATAGACTGACCTTTTAACAAGTCATATTACTAGTCGAACCTCGTCCACATAAACATAACCCAAATAATATTATCATTTAATTAAATGCTGCATTTCTTGATTTATTGGAGTTGACTTTAGAAAAAAAAAGTTAACATTTGCTTTAAAACTTAGATGTTTTTATTTCTTAAAGACACAAAAGTGAGTAAATGTAAGCGTCTGCTCTGATTCAGATGAGTCAGAATACATGTGTTGGCAGATTTTATAGCTTCCCTGCAGTGATAAGGTCAACACCTGTTGTTCTTGGCAGTCCTTACCTATCAAATGAGCTTAATATTTACTGACAATCTGCTGATTTTTTTTGCTGTGGATTACTAGAGTTGATCTAATTCTTGAGTATTTAAAAAAACATTTTTTTAAATTAGTTTTAGTTAGTTTTTTCAGTCCTTCAATTTATTTCTTCTTATTGTAGATGGGGGGGGGGAGGAGTAAACTTGCTTGTGGTCATGGTTGGTTGCCAGGTGGTTATTGACCAATCTTTAGGCTTACATGGCTAGGGCTTTACCAGATGGTTGCCAAGTAGTTTCAAAGCCTGAAGATGGCATATCTGCCACAAGGCTAGGAAGCCTAAGTGCGATGTCCGAATTATATTTGGAAATGCAGCTGTTTAAAGCTTGATTGGTCTAACACAAAAGTTGATGCACAGGTTAGATGCATTACAACAGGACTTGTAATTGTTTGTTTAAAAAAAAAAGAAAAGATCAAAGATCAGCGATTGAGAGTAAAGCTGAGCTTCTAGACTTTTCTGGGTGTTACTAAAACTACGTTCATCCCCACAGAACACCATGGAGATCTAAAATTGCTGAGGTAATATCAGTTATTGACATCTATCAAAATTCTATAGCGTCTCAGTGAACCGTGAGTCAAGGCTGTATCTTTTGGCCAACTTGAAAGCCTCTATCAGTAGCACTTTGTTAAGATGAAATTCCACTTTGAGTCCTTTGTGCAGCTGCCCAGGTTCTACATTTTCTGGCTGGAAACTGTGGCTCTGCACTTACAGAAATTCTCCTCAGTGTTGTTGAATAGATGACCTTTCTCAGTACAGATATGTCTTTTCTTCCTGCACAGCTCCCATCAGCCACTCAGCCTCTCTCTGCTCCCACTGTAGAAACTCAACTTGGAATCAAATGTCACTTGGGTGGCCTTATGAAAAGTCATACCTTCTGTGACTTCAGCATGAAGTGGTTTTGTCAAATGTCCAGAAATCATATTTCACACATATTTTTGTCATTGTTGTTTATCTCACTTTTCATTCCAGATGCAGGTCTGCTCATATAAGACAGCTGCACCTAAATCTCAGACTTCACTGAGACTTCAAGCTCTCAGTGGGTAGCTGCGGGTGAACTGTGGGGCTGTGGGGGCAGGGCACGCAGACACTTACCCCACAAAGGGCCTACAGCTGTTTTGCCCTTTAGGGCCCAAAATGAGTATTCAGTGAACCATTCCACAGTGGGTTTACTCACAGAAATCCCATGCGGGCACTATTTAGGCTTGTTATAATAATAATAATGATAATAATAATAATAATGGATACTTTATTGATCCCCATGGGGAAATTACTTGTTTTTCTCTGCATTTGACCCATTCACTCTGTGAAGCAGTGGGCAGCCCACTAAGCAGGCGCCCGGGGAGCAGTGTGTAGGGACGGTACCTTGCTCAGGGGTACCTCAGGGTAGCCGTTAAGTGGATTCGAACCGCCGACCTTCCGATCATGGGGCGACCACTTTACCTACTGAGCTATCCCTGCCCCTATTATTGTGGAACCCATAGCAATTTTGCCTTTTTGGCTCAGTGTGGGTACCCACTGTAGGTAGCCCACTGAAAACCCATGTGGGGCCCATTTGGGGTCACCATAAAAATTTTCTTTGGGCAACTAGTGTGTGTACCTGCTGTGGTAGCTTTTTGGTCTAAGTAGCTCTTTTTTGTTTTGTTTTTGTTGATCTTTGAAGAACATTCTGGTCAACGCTTCCTACCAGTTGGTGGCAGTAATGTACCATGGGGCACATGTGGGCCCTGGATGGGGCACCACTAGGGCAGCCAAAGCCTAGAGTGTTGATATACAGTGGGCCTAAAGTAGGGGCCTCCTTTTACGGCCCCTCTCTGCTTAGTCTGGACAGCCCACAGTCAGCTCACACTATGGACTGCCCCACAGTCCGGGGCCCAGATGTGCCACATTTTACTCTGGTGCAAGGCCCACTGTAGGCCATGTGGGTCTGCCCACAGTGGCTGCAAACAGGCCCTAAAGGGGTTGGTCATTAGATCGCAGGTCCTTGCTTAAAAATAAGAGATGTTTGTTAAAGACTGTATATATCTTTTCACAGAAAAGTTAGAACTTTGATGATTAAGGACAACCAATCTCACTGACGTCTTTCAGAGCATTTTAGGATTATTTATATATGCTGTCCTAGAAAATAGAAAAAACATTGTCCACTTTAAATAATTCACTGAATGATTCTTACATAAAAATGAGCAACTTAGAAAGCAGAACCAACATCATCCTTTTTGGTCCCCATAATGCTTTGAGCAGATGTAATATTAGTAAGCAAGAAACATCCTGGGGAAGTGAAAATACAATGAAAATTCCATATTCAACCCATATTTACAGATTTTTTTTGATACCCATACTTTACAATGTTCTGGGGCACAGTGTATTTTGTGCATTATGGTTTTTTAATGTTTGCACAATGGACAGTATTCCCAAACGCTGTTATTGTCAGATGACAGACATTCAGAATAAAAGAAAAGGAATTTCAGCTGGTATTGTTGTATTTTATGAAAGAAATAAGACAAATGTTTGTTCAGGTGTCTTTGAGAGGAGATACAATGCTGCACTTATCTATGGTAGCTTTAAAAGTCATATTATGCCAGCTTTGACTATTGCCATCTACTGAAGCTGCATAATACATTTTTTTTATTTAAGCAATTTCATGATTATCTGGAAGAGCCAGAAAGTGAAACTACAAAGTCCTGGTTTAATCTTCATTTCCATGATAAAATAGCAGCAGTTTGAAAATGTGTGCACATTAACTTTCGGTTTATGATGTGCATACAATCGTCTCTCTCAGGAAGGCACAATATCCATTATTTCACTGTGGCTGTTAGAGGAGGCGGACAAGAACACACTGGCTTTTAAGTACAATTTGAAAATAACACAAAAGTACTATATAAAAGAAACTATTAATGCATTGTTCACTGACAGTCTGCGTGGATTTATTATTGTGGGTTTTTGAAGAGTCTGTGGAAGTGGGAAATAGAAAATTACATACATTATTGGAAAAATGTCATCTTACAAAAAGTCAATGCAGTTGACTGTTCTTGACGCCTTTTTAATACCAAATGTTTCTGCTAGTAAAAATATGGTTTGAATAAAGTAATCTCTTTCAGTAGACCAGTGCAGAGGCTCGTTTCGTTTCCTTTTTTTATAACTGGTAAATGTAGCTGCTTCACTTTTACTTTTACTCTACACTTTTGCCTTTGTAAGATCCAAATAAAAAGCAGTCGCATGTTTTTCAGAAACTGATTTTAAAAATACAATTTAAAAAAAAAAAAAGAGAAAAAAAAAAAAGCTGAGAGTTGTGCAACATCTGGCAACAAATAAAGTTAATTAGTAATGTGATTAGGTATAAAAGGAGCATCCCTGGGAGTTTTTCATGAGTGGAAGGAATTCAGTTTTATGAGTGGCTCTGATGAAATAGTTCATCAACTTTAAAAAAAAATCCACCCCTCTGTTTTATTCTTTGCCCATGCAGTTCAGGATTGCAGGTGTGCTGGAGCCCGATCCAAGCTGTATGACAGGGCAAGAGGCATGGTGCAATCTGGCTGGTAGCCAGAGCTGACAGAGAGACAATCATTCGTACTCTCATTCGCTCCCGACACCCAATTTAGAATCACTAATTAACCTAACAAGTATACCTTTGGAGTGTGAGGGTAAGCTTGAATACCCAGAGAGAACTCACCCAGGCGCAGGGAGAACATGCAAAGGGTGCTAAGAGAGTTTCATAATATCATTAAAGTCTGAGTCTAAGAATCCAGAGTAATCTCTGTATGCATTGGCCATAAACTGTGAGTCCGCAGGTGCTGCTGCTTTAAAAATAGCCATGCAAAATCGCTGCATGGGCTCAGAATCACCTATGAAAACCTATGTTAGTGAACCTAGGTCCCCACTGCACCAAAAGAAAGCAGTTTCATTTTAGCAACCCTTAGTTTTCCAGCCTTTTGGTGCCCCTGTCCTAACTTTTTTTTTTTTTTTTAAAGATCATTTTCATCATCAAAATGAACTAATATATTTCTGGAAACACTAAAATGTCTCGTTTTTAATCACTTCAGAATCAGAATCAGAATCAGAATACTTTATTGATCCCTGGGGGAAATTATTTTTTGTTACAGTGCTCCATTTTAAACCAACATTAAGACAAGACAGACAATACACTAACTAAGAATAGTACAATATATACATATATATACATACATACATACATACATACATACATACATAAGTCACTTATAAATAAATATTTGGAAAAGAAACGTGTAGTTGTAGCAGCAAACAGTGTGTTAAGTGGATGCGTTGTACAGGGAGATGGCCACAGGCAGGAATGATTTCCTGTGTCGTTCAGTGGTGCTTTTCGGTAATCTCAGTCTCTCACTGAACGAGCTCCTGTGACTGACCAACATGTCATGGAGTGGGTGGGAGGTGTTATCCAACATTGTCTTTATCTTGGACAGCATCCGCCTCTCCGACACCACCTTGAGGGAGTCCAGCTCCATCCCCACAACATTGCTGGCCTTACGGATCAGTTTATTAAGTCTGTTGGCATCTGCGACCCTCAGCCTGCTCCCCCAGCATGCAACAGCATAGAGGATCGCACTGGCCACAACAGACTCATAGAAAATCCTCAGCATTTTCTGGCAGATGTTGAAGGACCTCAGTCGCCTCAAAAAATAGAGACGACTCTGGCCCTTCCTGTAAAGTGCATGGTGTTTTTAGCCCAGTCCAGTTTATTGTCAATGTGTACTCCAAGGTATTTATAGTCCTCCACAATGTCAACACTGACCCCCTGGATTGAAACAGGGGTCAAGTGTTTCCTGGTCTTCCTGAAGTCCACGATCAGTTCCTTGGTCTTTGCCACGTTGAGCTGCAGATGATTCTGCTCACACCACGTGACAAAGGAGTCGACCACAGCCCGGTACTCTGTCTCATCATCCCTGCTGATGCATCCAACCACCGCAGAGTCATCAGAAAACTTCTGAAGATGGCAGGTCTCTGTGCAGTGGCTGAAGTCTGTGGTGTAGAGGGTGAAGAGGAAGGGGGAGAGGACAGTCCCCTGTGGTGCCCTTGATATGTTTTCTATGTTCTACTGTGAATAAATATGAGTTTAGAGATTTGCATCATTGCAATCTTTCCCAATTTACTGGATTCGGGTTGTATTTATCTTGATTAACTTCATTTTGTTTTCCCCTTCAGACAGCAATGCTCCAGGGCAACTGTTTCGATGTATGAAATTCCAAATCTTGTGTAGCTAAACTAATTACAGGGCAGATTTCCTGGTACACCTTAATGCAGATTCCACGCACTGTTTCTTTGTGAAAATATTTGCCTTTCATGTAACTATGTGTGCAATCTGTGTGCATTTTCAGGAGCTGGCCAGAGAGCGTCAGGAGAACGCCAGGTTGCTGAAAGCCTACCAGGACAAAGATGATCTCATTGGGAAGCTGAAGGAGGAAATCGACTTGCTGAACCAAGTGAGCACAGCCTACATAATTTTCTGCTCTGATGTCTGATATTTTGAGTGTTCCTTTGTGTTTGCATGCGTGGGCGTCTTGTGGGGGCTGTAATCATCATCTGGCATTTTACTGGCCTTGCGTGTAATAGCTGTGTTTTTCTACACTGATTATTCTTGCAGTCTGTCAGAAGCTGGACATAAACATACTTTTTTAGTTTTGAATTTATATAACTTGAAACACAATGGGGGGAACTTACTGTAATTTGCAATTTAAACACTCTGAAACACAAGTAGTTGAAAGTATTAAAATTTGTTGCTCCGTGTGGCAGGTAGGTTCATATGTAACTGATTCGTCAATCATGGTGTCACCACTGAGCTGTTTTTTTTTGTCAGCCTAAATTTGAGTTGTCTTGGATGAACAGTGAAGGATAAGCAGTCCTCTTTGGCTTCTTTCATTCGGTTTATGCAAGTAGTTTTTGTTGAATACAGCAAAAAAGAAAGAAATGATGAAGTCCACTGAAAATTACTTTTAACAGCTGTGTTCACGCTCTTTATCTGCATCATGGGTTTTTTTTGGACCTTTCTGGAGAACGAGTCTGAACTGGGCCTTTGCAGTTCAAACCCCTTTGAATTGAAACTTCCAAAGTGATTTTTTTTTACTGTGTCATTTAACAGTCAAATCAAAACAGTAAAATGCAGCCATGGGCCAAACTAGATGAACAGTAAATTACAACCTAGCCAATTTCAGCCAATCACTGTGGTATTACAATCAGCAACCATTTATTATAAAGTGACTTTCACAGTTGGGCTCCACATTCAAAAATGAAATTGAAGTTCACCTTACACCTCTGGGTTAACTTTGTTGATTACAGATTTATCTTAATTATTGAGTTGCTTTTCATGTTGCTTGATAACCAGTCTACTACATAGACACCACACAGGAATGTATAAGGCTTAATTATGTTTGGATAACAGTCCATTGGTTGATAATATAATTAATATTATGGCATGCTGTTTAGTTGTTTGGAACAATCTTTCCAAATACACTTCTAGTATTTTATTTCACTCTTACTTTGACCTTATTAGTAGGTGTATGTCTGTGTTTTGCATCTAGGCAGTTTACAAAGGTAGCTTGCTAACTAAGCTCACTAACTTTAGTAACCTTAGGCAATCCACAGCTTCTCATCTCATTAAGGTAACATCTGGCTCTAAAAAATAAACAGCATAGCAGTGACTGTCTATTAACTTTGAGAGTTCATAAGAATAAGACCCAGTGGGTGATCTTACTATATCCAATGTACACTCTGGAATCACTCTTCTTTAGCTGCAACACTGTGTGACGAGCAAAGCAGAAGAAATAATAATGACTACTACTTTCACTCCCAACTTTTCAGATTTGGAAGCTTGGTCTTCCTTCATGGAGCATTTTGATGTCACATGTTAACAAACTCTGAAATGGTCTTATGTTTTGTGAGAATATTTGCTTACGGAGACTAATATTGCTGTAGCGTACGTGTGTGTCATGGTGTCATTGCCAAGATGCATTATGGTTACATCAGAAATCCCAGTAGCATTGACAAAGTGGTAGTATTTGAATGACTATGAATGAGAATGGGTTTAGTTAAAAGAATTTCATTGTAACTTCATAAACTAAGGCCCATTTCGAAATAACAATGAAGAGATGCATGCTGTTTTTGGTAAAATCTTCATGGCAAAAATAATCAAAGTCAATAAAATATGAACTCTTATATAGGCTGAACGGTTATTAAGAGGAGATTCAAATCGGGTTAAAACACATTTGTAGATGAGGTGATAATATTGAGTGTTTACAAAGACAAAAAACACCCATTTCTCACTGAAAAAAGGAACTAAACAGTTCTCCCTCAGGAAGATCAGTTAAGACATGAGAATGGCAAGACGAGCGATAATAAGTGCTGCTGCTGCAATTATCGTGAGAAGAGCTTTTGACAGATCTCATAACTATAACAGTCTGATCATTTCACACTAAAGTGAACCCAATAGCAGGGGTCCGGTGTGCTTTCACATTTGGCTTGATGGGTTGGAGTGTGTTTTTTGTTTTTTCTCTCTCCCCCTTCTTTCACCTCATGCTGCACGCAGGGTGAGAAACATGTTGGCTGATGGCTTTATATCCGTAGTGAAACCTCTCCAAACCTTCTGTACTTGCAGCTTTTTACTGTGTTTTCTGGATCACGAGTCTGGTGGGTGGAAAATGGTGTACATTTTTCTTGCTTGCTTATTATCTAAATGCTTTTGTCATTATCAAACACACTGCAAACCCCAAAAAGAGCACAATATACAGGAAGCATCATACTGATAGCATCACATATAGGAGAGGTTGGCCATAAGAGAAGTGATTTATCCAAGGATGGTTAATGCAGGCAGCGAGCCATCAGAAACGTCCCTGAGAGAGGCTCCTGCAGGGCCTGATGTTATAGCAGGAGATAAGAGTTGATCCAGTCGGCGTCTCTGCAGAGTAAAATTGAACCCTCAGTCACTGTAGAAGTTTATTTGGGAGAGAAAGAAAAGATAAAGCTCAACTGCTGGACGTCTTTCTCCCCACTGATATGGTTTGAAAAGAGAGTCTTGCAGAGTGTTCGGTGAAAGCTTACACAGTAAATACTGATGGGCTCATCTAATGAGAAAGCAAAAGAGCTTTTATATTTCCTAAAGGTTAAATCTGCAATAATTGTCCTTTTTTTCTTTTTCTAAGTTGATACAATATTCTTAGCAAACAGCTTTTTACTTGCTTATCACTATTACTCAGTATAGAGTTGTTACTTAATGCAGCACTAGATTCTTTAGGTGATTGTAGTGTCTACATTAAACTTTTGAAGATTTTTCTCTGGAAGCAGCTATGTGTTACAGGCATCTGACAGACAGGTGACAGCTATCATGTTTTTGAGTCTTTAAAGTCTTCAAATGTCTTAAATTTGCTAATAAAATTGAAATCAACTGTATCTATGTGACGCCAATTCACAACAACAGTCACCCCTCCCACCCCGTTTGTGAGCGGCAGATCAAGTTATCTGCATCTTGGTGCAAAAGAAGGGAACCAAACCCCACCTCTCTCTTGTTAGTGTCTCACCTTACGTTAGTCTTTACGTCCCTTTTTTGCCGCAGAGACAGCAAGCTGTGTTGTAAACCTGTGACCTGCTTAATTTGACTTTTTAAGTCCCTCCAAGTGTTGTTCAGCTCATTCCCAACAGTCATGCAATCATGGCCGGTGATGGAAGAAACCGAAAATGAGGAGTGTCACTTTGATGAGACAGCGCTGTGGCAACTTAGAGCTTCTCTCATTTGCAACTAATTGAAGCTGTTAATGTCTAATTTGTTGCTATCAAGGCAGCCCAAATGGAAGGGGAGGGGAGGGGGGGACCTGGCAGCAAGCAATGCTCATTTTAACTCTCAGACGAACACTCCACAACCTGATCAGGCCTCTCAGCGGTATAGAGGCAGGGTCTTGAATATTTATGTGGTTAAATGGGTCCTGATGGAACTAAACAGAAAGATATGTGTGTTGTGCCCTTTTCACAGGACCTGGATGACATCGAAGATGAGAACGAGCAACTCAAACAAGAGAACAAGACTCTGCTGAAAGTGGTAGGCCAGCTGACGAGGTAGAACCAGATCCGGCACAACAGCCCAGCAACTCTGTCGTCTCCCCTCTCCAAACCAGCCTCCTGCTCTGGGTCAAGTCCAGCAGGGTCACCTTTTATGTGTTTGAATCTGTGTTTTTTGTCTGTTAGAGTGAGACTGTAAATCAGCTGTCATCTGAGGCGCACAGCCTTAAAATGCATCCCTCCTATCTGAGGAGGATTATTCCAATTGTTGTGAAAGCTGAACTGAGTGGTGGGGATTTTCGGTTATCCTATACATATTATATGTAAATGTATTGTATATAGGCCATTTAGATTGTTAATTTTTTTTCATTTCTGATAAGGACATTAAAAAAAAAAAAGATGCTAAAATACATTGAATGTATGTGCTACAAAAACAAGCGCACACAAAGTCTTTTCAAACATCTCCACAAACTACACCCAATACTCACACAGGTAAACTGAAAAAGATTTCCATTGTTGCAATGTTTGAATTGTGTCTGAAGCCAGTGCAGTGCTGCTGTTTAGGACCAAATCCAATATAATTAGTGCTACAGTATCAGTAGCCAAAGTGGGCATAGTGCCTTGCAATGCATGTGAGATTTTTTTTTTTTTTTAAATGGTTAAAGCCTGGTGCTTTATTAATGGACACTGGTGCCAGATTTACTTTCTTCCAATAACTTTTTGGTACATCTTAATCCCACAAGTGCTAATCTGCAAAAAATTTGCATTTTGAATATATCCCATTTAAACAATCAGTTTAAAAATAATATCAATAAAATGCTTTACTCATTTCAGTGTCGACATCTTGAGTATTATAGCTGACACTTATGAAACGTCTTTGGGTAAAATCCTTGTCTATCATATATGTGGATTCATTTTCTTAAAAAATATTTTGCTCTTGTTTACAAGTTCAGCCTTTGTGATATTTAATAGATGTTTAGTACTGAGTGTTCTGGGCCTTTAATATGCAGTTTAAACAGAATTAATTGGCAGTTTTGAAAATTGTGAGAGCAAAACTGAAGACACTGTGATCAAAATGTTTTCTTGCAAGAAAAACGTCTTTGTAAATCCAACGTTTTTGGAAATCTAAAAGTTGTTTATGAATTCAAAAGTTTTGCTTATTCAAAAGTTTCATAGCAAAGATGCTACATCTGACCTGTTCCATGTAGACTGCTGTTTTATAATGAGCTGTATGAATTGGCAGCAATTGATATTGAATGCTAAGATTGAAGTACTGAAGTTGAGACGATACAAATGTTCACTGATTTTCTATTTTTTGGAAAACAGAGTATCAGTGCTCTTTACCAGGGATGTTCCCGGCATCTAATTTTACTCGCCACTTAAATATGAGGGGGAAAAATCAGAATAATAAAGTATTTGAAGATGCATTTGAAAATCTTTATATTCTCCAGCAATCTGACTATATTTTAAAAATGTGCTAAATGTAACACTTTCTGGCTTGACTTCAACATATTAGATCAGTTAGCTGAGTGTGGCTAAAGCTAGCACCAGCAATCGTTTCTCCTTTAAAGTCCACAAACCTGTCTAAATGAATATAGCCATGTAATGTTCTGGCTATGTGTCACTTTCATCTGATAGAGTGGATGTAAAACCATTAATTTTCTAGGTCCAAGTACTGCGTGATTAATGCAGTGAGATCGAGATCTTATTTTCCACCTTACTCTTCACAACTTCCTGTCATAGAGACGAAGAGGGTTGCTGCTATATGTGAATGCTGACCGGGTGTGTAACCTTTTTAGACGCAACGATTGGCTGGCACTGTACATTAATAAAATGTGGAAAAAATAGGCTCTCATATATTTTGGTTGCCACTTAGTAGGGCAGCATTATTTAGGCCCCAGTCACACAGGCCTAGAGACCAGTCGATGAACGGCTAGTAACTAGAGAAAAATTGGTATTTCCTGACTGGTTGGCAAGTGGTTGTGGGAGGTTGCCTGTTAGGTCTTGTGAAATTTGTCACAAGGAATTATGTTGCTACACTAAAAAAAAAAACCTTGCAATTGCTTCGGTCACTAGCAGAATTCTGTAGTTCCCTGTAGTTTGCTTGGAAGAGGAGTTATCTGCAAATATTTGCTAGCTACTCGCAGAGCGGTTGTGAAACAAACTGGAAATGGAGACCGTTTGCCTTAGAATAAAAGTTAAGCCTTTTGAAACATGTCGATTTCGGCAATAAGGCACAACCGTCTGTCGGAGATCGACAGACGGATTGGGGCTGCAGCTGCAGTAATGCGGACGCTGCACCGGTCCGTCGTGGTGAAGAGGGAGCTGAGTGTAAAAGCGAAGCTCTCAATTTACCGGTCGATCTACGTCCCTACCCTCACCTATGGCCACGAGCTGTGGGTAGTGACCGAAAGAACGAGATCGCGGATACAAGCGGCAGAAATGAGCTTCCTCCGAAGGGTGGCTGGCCTCTCCCTTAGAGATAGGGTGAGAAGTTCGGCCATCCGGGAGGGGCTCAGAGTAGAGCAGCTGCTGCTCCACATCGAAAGGAGCCAGCTGAGGTGGTTCGGGCATCTGACAAGGATGCCCCCTGGGCGCCTCCTGGGTGAGGTGTTCCAGGTATGTCCCACCGGGAGGAGGCCCCGGGGCAGACCCAGGACACCCTGGAGAGATTATATCTCTCGGCTGGCCTGGGAACGCCTTGGTATTCCCCCGGATAAGCTGGAGGAGGTGGCTGGGGAGAGGGAGGTCTGGGCCTCTTTGCTTAGGCTGCTGCCCCCGCGACCCGGCCCCGGACAAAGCGGATGAAAATGGATGGATGGATGGATGGATGGCACAACTTTTACTTTGAAAGTGTCTTGCATATTTCTTTGTAGCTCAGACCCGTGAGATTCAGGTCAACGGTAAGCAAAGCTTCTGCTTTTGTAAACAGTACATTTGGAATAATATTTTAAATGATAAATTTTACTTGCACCTAAACTATTTTAGGTCTAATATTTACAGTTTCTTTATTGTAAACCTGCTGTTTAATAACACAGAAGTAACTCCATATTTTACTTCTGTTTTTCTGCCTTCTAGAACGCATGGAGTGAGTTATAGTGCATTTTCTTTTTGTATGATAACCAAATGAACTGAAGGAGCATACTGTTTGAAATGCATCTCTTTTGTTTACTCAAGGGAACAGGCTTTGATGGTAGCATAATTTTACTTTATTATTTTATTTAGCCGCTCCTCTCCCAGCGAGGAGGTGCACGGTGATCTCATGCGCTGTGGCAAATGATCTTTAGGCTCACTGCTTCCACATACATTCACATGTTTTGGGGTAAAGATCATCCCCACGTAGACAGACACCACAGACCCATCTCTCTTTCCACTGCATTATGCATGTACAGAAGATTAAGTCATTTAATAAAAGTTTGATTATCTCTCTCCTCAGTCGACTCGCTTGTGTTCATTAAGACTAATTTGATGTGATGATACCGTGCCACTGAGTCGGTAATGCAATGTGACGGTGGCGGGGAGTTCAGTTCCTCTGCTTTTAGTACACACACACACACACACACACACACACACACACACAGGGCTGATGATGATTCAACATGCCAATCATCAACCTAGATGTGGCTGGAACACGAAAACCGCCATCAACCACACACAACTTATTATACTGTTGAAACGCTGTTACCGTTGAAATTCCCTCACCTACTGACAGTTTAAGAGGGAAAAAAATCTATACAGGAACCATATTAGGACTAATGTCAACTAAATTTCCAGATAATAGCCTCTTTCAGCTGACGGAAAGTACTGGAGGCTCTCTTTATAATCCATATTAGCATTTTTATGGAAACTTTTAGGGTTTGTCGTTTGGAATAGTCACAGAGGGCACAGACAATTCATAACTGCCTTTGGTTTGTCACAATAAGCTTTTAGTCTGCTCTCAGCAGTACTGTCAGACCTCCACTAGAGTTCAGACAGCATCAGAATTCTTTCTGTCTTATTGTCACTCAGTAAATTACACTGTTGGGGGGGGGGGGGGAATGGCTTGTCAGCAGGTCTTTGTATAGATCTTGTTTTTTGTTTTGGAGTTTTGCAAGGAAATGTTGTTACGTCAGCAACATTTGGAGAAAGGCAATGTGGCTATCTTGTAGAATGGCTAAAAATGAATAAATGCCTGGGATGTTGCCATTATACAAACCTACTGTAGTAACCAGGTAACTCTAGGTGTTAAATTGTGGCCATATTGCTTTCCTGGTATTAAAGAAGGTAAATAACAGTATATTCAAAACAACATTTAAAGACTTATCAAAATGCGCTCCAGCTTTTGCCTTCATCACTTAATAGTGCCTGAGGTATGAGAAAATCAGTGATGTTAGAGCAACAGCTCACTTCAGCCTACTGAAAAAATACAGTGCACATTTTAAGGGAAACACTGCTTTTTAATTGCATTGAATCCTATCCAGGTGTCTCCTTTTCTATAACACGGGGAATAAGTTGAGCATAGCAAAAACTCTGTAGTACACTTCTGCAACCTGCTGAACTGAGTCTTTAAGAACAAAAGTGGATACAGACAATAATGCATGAGCTAGTATAGCATCTGCAAGATGCTATTACTGCACTTTTGGTCACCATTTAAAAAAAAAAAAAAGGTCTAGCCTATAACTGATATTTGAATATGGAAGTTAGCTAAAACAGACACCAAAAAATATAGTGTTTATATTGGCTATATGTCAACGCTGTATTGTTTTAAATGCCTTACCTCACTACAGTAGCTTGCTAACGCATAGCTAACAATCAAGCTAGCTAAACATGGCGTTCTCTGACATAGAAGCCATGCTCAAAACGAATAGCGTTAGTGTTTCAGCCCTCAGTTTTCTCCTCTGGTTGGTGCAGTTTTTAAAAGTATGATGGCCTGCGCTACTTCTTTATGTGATTCCACATAAGTTCTTGTTCTGTGGCCAGGGTGTAGCATTTCATACAACCTACAAGCATGACAAGGAAAGATGAAGAAGATATAAAGAGTTTATATCATTCAAATAGAGAAACGCATTATCAGTTTTGACTCTAATGTCCAGAAATGACCATTGCCAGCTTTCTAAATCCACCCATGGTCATAGAAACTATGGGAACCCCAGCTCTATTGGTAATGGAACATGTTCTTCATTCCAGTGCAGTATATACTGCCATTTGGTCAGATGCTGCATGACTCACACTGTTAAGCAAAATGTATCTGCTGCAACACTAGCCACAAAAGGTACCACTTTTATTTTAAAGATGCATAAAGTCATTTTCAGGTCATTGGAATGGTAGCACTGACATAAGTTACAGGTTAATCAACCAAAAGACAATGATTCACATTGATTCACATTGTTGAAATGACAGCTGGCTTGAATTGTGTATGTTTTTAGATTCACAACTTTAGATGCAACTTTCCATGTATCATGTTAATAATCATACGTTCATGTGCTTGTATTGTATGTACGGCTTTAAATAGGCACATCCTCTTCCACGGATCGCATTAGATCTTGAGAGGCTGATAGCGGGGACAGAGATGAGAAGCAGGCCTTATCTTGTTCTTGAAGAAACCCAGCCATATTTCATTATCAGTTGGTTTCATGCTCTGGGTTCTCTGGCCAATCTCCTCAATCTCCAGGGTCCACAGTGTAAGGAAGCACTCATCCGCACAGAGGATGGCAGGGGTCAGGATGCCAGAAAAAAGTGAGAACGGACAGATAAAATGATACAGGACATATTTTTGCAATTTCCTCTTGCTATTCCTCCTAGTCCGCTTTATCACAGCAACCCATTTTCTCAACCAGCAGCCTGAAAGTGACTTGTGCCTACCCATGCACCTTTTACACCTCATTATCTCCAAACTAAGTGATGTCTGATGTGACACCTTAAAGCCAGTATTCAAATTGAAGTGTCCTTGTTGAAATTATTGCATCCAGACTGTCCGTCCAAATCTAACGTCAGTCTGCACTTCCAGCTGAAGGCACAGTCTCTCACTGCCCCTTTCAAGCCGGTTTCACCATCACGCCTCTGTGAAAGCGCGTCTTTGAAGTCACGCGGCACGGCAAATAGCAGGAAAACTGCAAGAACTAAAATTCAGACGTCTCGCATGCACGTCTCCTAATACCTGGAGTGCATGTGGAGATGCCCTTTGTTGAAATCCCCTGTAAAAAGTCAATGAGATACAAACACAGTTCACAAATGCAAAGAAATCAACTAATGACAGTCCAAAGGCATGACATTTACCAAATGGCATAATTTAGCTCATCAGGCCTTGAAAAATTACATTACTTTGGATGTTTTATTTTAGTCTTTAATTATCTGAGGAAATGTTGTCCTAGTAGAGGACAAATTAGATTTTTTTTTCTGTCGATGAGTCACCATAATAGATTTTTATCAACCAATAGAGTGGGCCCAGCTGAATAATGTGGGGCAATTAGAGTAATCAGAAATTAAGAAAATGATTATGTTATTAGCGTGAAATAATTATATAACACTATTATGATAATGCAATATATTATCAGCTATATTACTATTGAATAGCTATATTCTATATTCAGGTCGTTGTATTAAATTTTGACAAATTATTTTTACTTTTTCCGGCACCAATTACATTATCAGCTGCTATAAAGCCAATCCGTGCGGCCTATTTTTATCACTGCAGCCATCTAAATCAGTCTCTTACCAAAATGACTTCTGTCTACCCCTCGAAGCCCATTATCCTAAAAACAGATGTCTTTTTGAGATGGCACTACAAACCCATATTCTGCCCTGTCCTTTGCTCTCTCAGCTTACATTTCAGTTGGTTTGCCTTCTATAATTTTGTCTCATCTTCTGTCCTACACTTCTCTCCTTATACAAAGCTGTTCAGTTGGCTTTAACGTTGGTATTTCTTCCTGAACTACTGTCTTTACGGAACAAAGTAATCTGAATATAGTTAACTACAACTTACTTGTTATCGAATATCTGATATCAGTTGACCTGCCACGATGATTGGTGTATGTATCATCCATCTTTCTTTTAGTCCACAGCTACTAACCATGGATACATTAGCAAAGCCCCAAGCGATTAAATGTAAGTTCTGATTAACAGAGTAGTAATTTATATGTATACTTCTTATAGTACATACTTCTGGTCACTGATGTTGTGTGGATAGTCATGATACATAACTTATGTAAGATTCATTTTAGACTTTTTGACGTTATTTGGTAGTTGAGTGAAGCAGTGAAGGGTAGGAAGGAAAGAGGGGAAGACACACAGCAAACAACCACAGATCAGACTGGCATTTTGGCATATAGTTGCCTGGTCAACCAGTGAGATAAACTTGCACCCAGGCAGCCTGTTTTGTAGCGAATACTTTAAAGTAAGCATGGGTGAACCTCAGGAGAAATTTTCCCCATCCATATATGAGGCATTTCATTCATTGTCCATCTGTTAGTAGCAGACAGCTAGTTGCTCTGGTTGTGCAGCAACCGTCTTCTATGTTTCCTAGAGATAGAAAGCTCACATTCCCATGCTTACAGACTACAGGACCACCAAACCCTCCCCCGCATCCTCTGATGTCTCCTTCCTCAACGAGCTCAACAACTTTTATGCTCGTTTTGAGCGAGAGAACCCCACAACCACAACCAAAGCAGACATGACGCCAGACCACCAACCTCTGACTCTCTCCCCCACCGATGTAGGAGCGGTGCTGAGCAGGATCAATGTCCACAAGGCTGCAGGCCCTGATGGCATCCCCGGGCGTGTTCTCAGAGCGTGTTCTGGGGAGCTTGCAGGAGTGCTCACAGACATATTCAATCTGTCCTTGGCCCACGCTGTGGTACCGGCCTGCTTCAAATCCACCTCCATCGTCCCGATACCCAAAAACTCCAACCCATCTTGCCTCAATGATTACCGCCCAGTAGCACTCACCCCCATCATCACTAAGTGCTTAGAGCAGCTGGTCCTAGCACACTTCAAATCCTGTCTCCCCCCCACCCTGGACCCCCACCAATTCGCATACCGCCAGAACAGGAGCACAGAGGATGCAGTCTCCATCGCACTGCACTCTGTCCTCTCACACCTGGACAACAACAACACCTACGCCAGAATGCTGTTTATAGACTTCAGTTCAGCATTCAATACAATCCACCCCTCACAACTCATCAGGAAACTGACAGACCTGGGTATCAATTCCCTCATCTGCAAATGGTTACTGGACTTCCTGACCAACCGCCCCCAACATGTCCGGCTGGATAACCGCTGCTCATCTACCATCACAATGAACACCGGTGTACCACAAGGCTGTGTGATGAGCCCTTTCCTCTACTCCCTCTTCACCCACGACTGCAGACCTGCTGATGGTTCCAACACCATCATTAAGTTTGCAGATGACACCACGGTGATTGGCCTCATCAGTGACAACGATGAGGCCGCCTACAGGGAGGAGGTGGATCGTCTGGCTGAGTGGTGCGACACAAACAACCTGCTGCTTAACACCGAGAAGACCAAGGAGCTCATCGTGGACTACAGGAGGAATGCTGACCCACATCCACCCATCCACATTAAGGGGACGGCTGTGGAGCGTGTGAGCAGCTTCAAGTTCCTGGGAGTCCACATCTCCGAGGATCTCACCTGGATGACCAACTGCTCCAAGCTGGTCAAGAAGGCTCACCAGCGCCTCTTCTTCTTGAGGACTCTGAGGAAGAACCACCTGTCCTCAGACATCCTGGTGAACTTCTATCGCTGCACCATCGAGAGCATCCTGACCAACTGTATAACAGTCTGGTACGGGAACTGCTCTGCCTCGGACCGGAAGGCGTTGCAGAGGGTCGTGAAAACTGCCCAGCGCATCGCCGGAGCACCACTTCCTGCCATAAAAGACATCTACAGGAAGCGGTGTCTGAAAAGGGCTGGGAAAATCATCAAAGACCCCAGTCACCCATCACATGGACTCTTCACCCTCCTGCCCTCTGGGAGGCGCCACAGGAGCCTCCGGACTAAGACCACCAGGTACCGGAACAGCTTCTTCCCCACAGCTGTCAGACTCCTGAACTCTGCCTCCTGACATCTGACCCACGTTAACACATGGACTGAACATACACACACCCACAATGGACAACTGTACCCTCAAACACAATAATAACATGGACTGAACCACCACTCACAACCACTAGCACTTTATATAGCCTCTGTAGAAACGATCTACACCCTCACTTATCTTAACTGCACTACTGTATAGCTCTGTGTAAATAATCATTCTGTACATTCGATAATCTTTAATCCTACAACTGTTTACAACTTGCATAGTTCCCATTTCTGTATAGCTGTATATCTCAAATTCTGTAAAGTTATTTATTTCATATTCTGTATAGTTTTTCATATTTATATCCTGTTCATAGCCTGTACATAGCTTGTACTCACTACAGCCTGTACATACTTATAGTTATAGAATATTCACAACATACTTCATACCGTGTACATTATAACATACCATAATAGACCCATTTCTGTAATATACTCACATATCTATATTATTGCTAATATATATTGTAATATATCTATATCACTAAAGCACTTCTGGATGGATGCAAACTGTACCTGTGCATGTGCAATGACAATAAAGTTGAATTCTATTCTATTCTATTCTATTCTATTCTATTCTAAAGGTAATTTAACAGGGGTTTACACATGTGAGGAGGATGGATAGTGGATATATTGATGTAGCGAAGGGGAACATGCAGATGATTAGTCTGACAGAAGAGGATGCTAGGTATAGGCTGAGATGGAGACAGAGGCTGAGATGAAACCTTAAGGTTGAAATTAGTTTAAAGTCCATTTGAAAGCAAGCCTCACTACTTGGCAGCTCTCTTGGTAATTTATCTGGGCACTTATTTTGAAGCCCATGTCCAAAGCAATGCTAATTAATTGGTGACTTAAAAACGTCATGTATGGAGTTATCTGCCTAGTCTTATGGAAAAATGCTAAAAAAGTTAACTGACTTTGCCCCAGAATCAGGTTTTTATAAAGCCGGGATATACTTTTACTACTAATTTGACTGTTGCTGAATTCTTTCATAGATGCCAGTTAAGAATTCCTTCAGTCCCATATCTTTGTCTCATAAAGTCTCTGGTTTAACTAAAGTCTGCTTTGTCAGCTCCTGTGACTATTGCAAGCTGCCACATTTCGTTGACACATGGTCTCTGGTTGTCACATTGAAAGTTTCTTTTTATGTGTGTCAGCATAAAGAGAGTGATGTTATTGCGTTTTACATATTTGAACTTTCCAAATTATGTGACCTGCTGAACTAAAAGCTGTTGGTAATTGTACTGGCTTTTAAACGATGGAACATATCCACAGGCTAAACAGTTTCCATCCATGTGTGCTGCAATCAGAAGTAAAAGAGTGAACAATTTACATAAAGAACACCAAATTCTTTTTTCCTTGGTCCGAGGGGAAATAAATCACATTATCACCTTGAGCCTTCAGCACATAGAGGCAGAGAAAATAGAAAAAAGAGAGAAAATTTAGTTTCCCAGATATCAAGCTGATTAGCACGGGCACCTTCCAAGCAGATGCATAAACACTTACCAACACGTGAAGTGACGAGACCGCTCTGAGCAGAGGCTGAGAATGACTTGAGTGGCTTATTTCTCCTTTGGGAATTAAGTCATCGGCTTCAGGGATATCTTCCTGGCCACGGGGGTTGCCATAGCAACGGGATATGACATGTTATTGCCTATTCAAGTTTTTTTTCTTTCTTTTCCATTTCCTTTTTTTTTTTTTTTGTGGTTGTCACAACCTTCTTAAAGAAATCCTGTGAAGATCTCTGTCTCTCTTTGACCCACAAGCACACCTCCTGGACCTGAAAACTAACATCCACATAGAAATAACATAAACCATCACACTGAGCACAAAATGCCAATGTAGTAACTTCCAGATAAATTACTATATTAAGTGCTGCTCTACATTTGCCACCCACACGCTCCTTAATGGTTCCTAGAACCATTATCAACGCTTTATTATTTGAATGCATCTTTTATATGAACTACACAATAAAAAAACAACCTCCTGAAGCCAAATCAGCCATCCAGAAGATAGTCTTCCATCATGCCTCACTTCTTGTTCTCCTCCAGTGGGTGGCAGTGTTCCCAGCCAGTGTGTGATACAGGAAGGCAGCCTATCATGGCTGTCTTGTGTGCTTTTCTAAAGGCTTATGTGTTCAGTGATCCTTGGTGACTGGCCCTTCTGGTGGAACACCTTTTGAATATATTGGCTTGGAAGAGGTTAGTGTGGGAATCCTGCACCGAACCCTTAAGCTGGAAAAGTGTAATTTCAGTCTCCACCTTTGAGACTATGAGTTCCTTCCCAATAAATAATAACAGAAATGTAATTGAAGTTACACAGCAGCCTGATAATGTATGTAAATACTGCTGGATAACTGGCAGAGCTTAACATCCTTTAATCTCAAATGTGCTACCATCTCATTTTTGACAGATCTTTGTTTTGGTAGACTTGTTTTTGGTCATCGGGTAGCACAACTTTAAACTGCCATTAGTTTAGTTGTTGCCATTTCCATCATTTTCCCCATTTGCTCATCCATTTTAATAAGCCCAAACCTCCAGAGAGACGGAGAGCATGTGAATTTGAATGTTGCTGATGACTCACAAAGTCCGTGCCAAGCAGAATAGGAGGCGGCTCTGGGGAGCATCAACAGCCTCTGAAGGTCACTCTACGCTGTTACCATGACAGCACTGGCCTCCCTCTGAGAAGTTCTGCTCGTGTTGGTTGCGTGATTTAAGGGGAGGGGGACCCGCCTTGGGATGCGTGCAAAAACAACAGCGCACGCACAAACATGCTCGTCCCCTCGTCTCCCCTCTCCCCCCTCATAATCAGCACTACCAAGTCAGCAGGGGAGAGGCAGAGGTGCATGTTCAGCCCTGAGCAGAGTCTCTTTCTGAGCTCTCCCCAGGGAAAGACACACAAACACGCACACGAGTGTCATTAACTGAGTTGTCTGAGAATCAAAAAGAATCTTTCCAATCACTGCGTAGAAGCCAAAGTAACCGGAGTTTCACCTCCGTGCCATCTTGCAATATGTAAACAGAGAATGAATTGACTCTGTGCAGATGGATTAGACAGACACATACACTAATCACCCATCTGTCATCTACACTTACTCTCAACCATTAAAATGTAGCCATCCTGTTTGTCCTTCCATTCACCCATAAGCTATCACTGCCCACAGCTTGATATATATATATATATGGAATACGTGCAGAGACAGACAGCTCACAGGTGGTGTATCTCTGAGTAGGAGGAGTGCAAGGTTCATACAGTATGCATGACCATTCCCATGGCAGCTCACTAGGGAGGCGACTTCACAGGAAGCCTTAACAAGGCAATTATCTAAGTTAGGTTTCATTTGTCTCTAGCAAAAGGTACTCTGTGCTGGAGCGTTTAAACCTTCTGTGCCTACAAACATTCCCAGATGACTTGTTGCTCAAAGATTTGTCTTCATTTCGAACACGTTTCTTTTAGTTCAACTACCCCAAACTAAACATGACTGCTTTTCAATTTGAAGGTTTTCTGTATCAGGACATTAAAAACCATAAAAGTCATTTGATTGTTATTAGGTTCTAAAATTGTCTTGAATGCAGTCTATAACAGGACATATTACACTGTGCACCAATCTACATGGATAGATATACAGTAGCATTACAAAATGTACCGTATTTTTCAGACCATAAGACGCACCACATTATAAGGCGCATTAGGAGAAACAAAACAGTCAGATAAGTCAAACTTTACTCAACTCATTCTTCTTGCTTCCTCCACTTCTGTACCATTGATTCATTAATGTTGAATTCTTTTGCAGCTGCTCTATTCCTGTGTTGTTGCAGTATATTAATGACTAACCTCGTATTGTGGATGGATTATCTCAGTTGTTCTCCTGACCTAAGTATGATCCGTTTACAGCAACCTTGTCCCTAACCATCGCGAACCCTTCCATTAACTTTCATCGAGTGGTAAAAAGTTAGCGTTCATCCTCCACTGTGTTTATGTTATGCTAACCATAGCTGTGTCGGTAGCAATCACGTAGCACAACATCATATACCAGTAGGGTTGCCAACTCCCTGAAAAATAAATAAGGGACACCTCGTGGCCAGGGCCGGGCAACCCAGTTCACCCTTCCCAGTGTGGTGAATTTTGTAGTTTTTTTTTTTTTGTGTGTGAAATTATTTTTTAACCATTTGACTTGAATTTGATTTAAGCAGATGCATATTCTTTGTGATATGACCATATAGGAAACAAATGATCATTTAGCCATTTATTTTTAGCTCAAAATGACAACATTAACACAGTAAAACAGGTCTCTTTCTTAAACAGAAGCCTGTCATGCTTAACTTTTGAGAATATAAGTAAATCTTTCTTTAAAAGAACTCTGTCCTGCTTAACTTAAAATTATATAAATTAATAGAAAACAATAGAAAAATATTCTTGTAACAGTGCACATATAGTGCATTTAGTACAACTGGCTTCAGTTGAGGTATTATTTCAGCTTTTCTAATGCTAATCAGCTGCTCCTGTTTGTAAACCCGCTTGTTCCCATGATTACGCATCATAACTCATCATCATTATTCATCTATGTATTACTTTTATGTATTAGTGATCTATTTGTTGCAATCATCTATCCTTGCAGTTGTTTATTACACAAAATAAATTTATATTATCACACTTCTGGCCACATAGCGCTGATATTCACTGCACATGTCCACACCGGTGTGTGAATGTGTGCGTGAATGGGTGGATGACTGGCTATGTAAAGCGCTTTGGGGTCCTTAGGGACTAGTAAAGCGCTATATAAATACAGGCCAATACAGGCCATATTAACCTTAACCAGAGGGTTTAAAAAAAACAACCAGTGTTTACATACCATATCTGCTTCTGCCGTGGCCTGGTGGACAAAAAATTGGTTAAGGGTTCCCCGAGCTTTCACGCCCCTCATGTTCTTCATGTGCCCACCATTAGAAGCATGCCTATGGAAAAAGTGCGCCGGCACACAGTGCAGTGCGCTTTATAGATGTTACCATGCATTTTCCCAGCCAGGTGTTTTCCTTTTCCCATTCCTCCCAGTACTTTTGCAGCCTTTTTTTCTTTCTCTGAAGGGAACAAACATTGCTGCTCTAATGCTGGGCTTACACTGTGCAATTTTTGGCCCATTTTGAGACGATTTTTGAGTCGTGCGACCGATTTGGTGATCGGCCCGATTTTGGCCTTCATCGTGCATCGTTTAGTATACGTGGGGTAATGAGAAGCGGCTGTGGTGACACAGCCGCTCACACTGCTCACGCGCAAACACGTAAACGTCGGTGAAAAAGATGGAGCAGCACGGCTGTGCAGCGTGTGATCTGGACACAAGCGATGGAGGCACAACTTGTAGAACTTTGGAAAGCTCATCCGAGCCTTTTCGATGTGGCCTCACAAAATTATCACGACCACAACAACCGTGAAAATAGTTGGATTTACACTGCTGCTCAATCACAGCTGCCTGATCAATGTTTTTCATTAGCAATTTAGCAAAGTTGATGGTGGTGGTGGTGTGTCTGTGTGAGTGAAAGACAGAGAGAGGGAGCGACAGATTTTCTGTTATAACCTTCATTTTATGGAGGCACAGTGTGAGCACTCAGGTCGCATCAGAGCATCGGGCGGTATAGTGTGAGACCTGCATCGTGACCTATGAACGTCTAACCCCTGTGAGTCAATCGTGCAGTTTGAGCAGGAGCTGAATAACGTGACTGAAAAAATCGCACAGTGTCTGCCCAGCTTTAGGTGTACTGTCGTCCGAGACTTGCACCGCAGTGTCGGCGTTTGTTTCCCTGTTGGCCATGCTTCTTGTTGTGGTCATCTGTTGTCTTCCGGTATTTTCTCCGTAAGCGACCTTTCCTCGACCAATGAGATGAGCGGTAATCTGAATTGTCATACTCGAATTGTCATAAGTGTGCTGTCAGCTCATTGGTCACAAAGCAGGAGAGGGGCTGGGAATTATGTTTTCAAACAAAGCGTTAATTCCATTAAAAGTTATAGACTACTTTTGATTCTCACTGTATTACGGGACAAAGTGCGTCCCTTATTAGCTCAATACGGGACGTGTACTTTTGTTTCTAAATACGGGACGATTCCGTATTTTAAGGGACGGTTGGCAACCCTATATACCAGGTAGCCCAACTTCAGTAACCCTACAAAAGTCACTGCTGTTTAGCTTTCTGTCTTCATTTATGTTGGAAGTGACAGCAGAGCTGTATGTTTTAAATTTTTTTTTAGAAATCTCTCAGTCAGAACATGGTATATCATGTTTAGGTGGCAACTAGCGAGCTAACTTCCTGCTAACTTCTATCTCCGTTAAATTTAATAAATTCTGTAAACTTAATTGTTACACCTGGTAAAGCAGCAAAGCTGATCATTTTATTAAAGATGAAAGAATTTAGATATTTTTAACCCTCATTGATGCCGCAGTGTTCGTTTGACTTTGGGACCTAAAAGGGACGGAGTTTTGGACCCAGATTACTCCCGAGGCTCCTGACTACGGTAGCCGTAATGCTCTGACAATCCATGAGCGGTGTGGCTTCGTAGCTTACCAAAGTCGTACTAAAATGTTTTTTGAGAGATTTTTGAGCGCCGTGTACCACATAAGATCGGGTCAGTAAACACAACCAGAATTCATACATAAGGCGCACTGTCGATTTTTGAGAAAATGGAAGGATTTTAAGTGCACCATATAGTGCGGAAAATATAGTAATCAAATGTACGTTTGATTTTGAGGTAAACTGTTCCTTGTATTTATGGAAATGTATATAAAGAAATACAAAATTTATTATTTTGATTCCACCCTCACATAACTGAGAAATGATGCTTCTTCCATGACTCAAAGTGATATTAATATAAGCTCAAAAATGCTCTATCATTTGATAAACAAACACTGTGCAGCTTGTTGATGTCATGTGTTACGGCTGCTGAAGCTTTTCACAACTCTTGCTTCCATTCAGTGCTGCCAACTCTTTCCTTACACAGCTTCAATGCCAACTGTTTAAATGCCTTCTTTAACCACCTGCCAACGTCCAACGAACAAAATATTCAAACGTGTATCTCAGACTGTGTGCGTGAGTGCATGAGTCTGATGTTTTGCTATGATCCCTATTCCATTTTTCCTGCATTTTCTGAGCTCTAGTTGCTTCAACGGAGCATTACGACACTGACATTCAGGCACGCTATGCTGAGAGGGCCACCGAAAGCATCACGGTCAGGTGACACATGGCTGAAAAGGTCATTCTCCACGTGGAGTTACCCATGATGGTACAATGGCAGGAATCATCCACTTGGAGCACGATGGTATAAATGCGGGAAAGGCTATAACTGGCTGGTGGGAAGTGACCCTCAGGAAAGCCTGAAGTATTGACCTTTAATTCACAAAGAAACACGACAGTCCGCTCAGTAATTTTGCCAATGTTATCATCTCGCTGCTGCCTGTTTTATTGTGTGACGGTTTGGGCATTAACATTGAGGGTTTTTTTTTTCAGATATTGGGGTGTCACCTTGACAGACTCTTGATGTTTTCTGAATAACCTGGAAATCTGGCTGTCACATCAGATGTTAATATCTCTGCCAGTCCACAAGAGATGACTGTAACGTTGGCATCCATCACCAGAAAAAAAGGTCATCTTGACTGTGGCAACTGTGACATATGGAAAGTAAGGCTCAGAGACGGCGCAAGAATGGACGGGAATAGCATATTTTGTGTTTTAATTTACATAATGGCCGGCAGTAAGGGAGATACTGTGGGACACATTGTGAAACAGCAGTGCTGATGGTTTTGAAACTCCTCTCCAAAGCCATTAGTGATTAGATAAAGAGTGTAGATGGACTTGTAATGATGCTCTCCCGCATGTTCTCTCTCTTTATATCTCGCCTCTGCCAGATAAAAGACAGCGAGAGCCCCACAAGGCCTTTGTTGTGGACATTATTTTGTTGTAACACGCACTACATCACCACTCAACCACTTCACCACCTGCATTGCACCTGTTGGCTTTGATCAGTGGTTATTGGTAAGAAATGTGAAGTTGAATAATACGTGCTGGGATGGTGTGAGGTCTGAGCTCAGTTCAGGGACTTGTAGCATTTCCAGATCTGACTGACCAGAAAATTGCTAATCAGAGCTTTAGACGTGCCTCTGGTCTCATATAATTAGTCAAAATCCAATGCCGACCCTTTTAGATAAAATTAAAGTATAGGAGCAGATATAAGATTTAACAAGGCTTTCATCACAGAGATAATAATAATTTGAGAAAGAGAAAATGTCTCTGGCAGGCCGTAACAAACTTAAGCATGATTTCATTGTCTTTTATATCAGTTGTGTCAATTAAAGAACTTATTGCACTGTCAGTTGCAGTAATTGGAAAATATATATATTTTTGTTGGTGGAGATCTGCCAAATAATGAACTACACCTGTTTTTTTTCTTTTGTTAAAAATCACTGCAAATACCTTGTAAACACTTGGCTAGGAACGGACCCCGTTTTGCCTTAATTATTTGTGGCAGAGAGTCAGCAAGGTGCAGGAAACATTTCTCAGAGATTTTGTCCATATTGGCATGGCAGCATCGCAAAGTTGCTGCAGATTTGTTGGCTACACATGGATGATGTGAATCTCTCATTCCACTCCATCCCGAAGGTGCCCTATTGGACTGATTGGCGACTGTGGAGGCTAGTTGAATACAGTGGAAATTATTGTTGTGTTCAAGAAACCAGTCTGAGATAATCTGAGCTTCGGCACATATCCTGCTAGAGGCAGGCAACAAAACTTGGGTACTCTGTTGTCATAAAGGGATTGATGTGATCAGCAACCATACTCAAGAAGGCTCTGGTCTTTAAGCAATGCTCAGTTGATAATAAAGGCCCCAACTTTTTCAAGAAAATATCCACTACACCCTTTTGCCATCACTAGCAGCCTGAACTATTGATTCAAGGCAGGATGAATTGATGGTTTCATGTTGTTTATAGCAAATTCAGAATATACCATCCATATGTTGCAAGAGAAATCAAGACTCAGCTGAATAGGAAAGATTTCAGTCTTCTGTTATCTTGTTTTGGTGTCCTGCGCTAACTGTAGTGTCTTAGTCTACAGAAGTGACATCTAGTGAGGTCTTCTGTTGAGGAAGTCGGTCTACTTCAAAAGTTGATACTTTGCGTGTTAAGAGATGCTGTTGTGCATATCTTGCTTGTAAGTGAGTGCTCTTTTTTGTTTGGGTTTTTGGAATTACTGTTACTTTCCTATCAGCTCAAAGATTCTCACCCATTCCCACCCAGAAAACTGCTGCTCATTGGACATTTTCTTTTCTCTCTTTCTTTTTTCTTTGTGAATTCTAGAGTGGGTTGTGCAGGAAAATCCCAGCAATAACCATGCAACTTAGTCACTTAAATAACCTCTCTTTCCCATTCTGGCACTACTCAGCCTACTAGGTATTATTAACTGTATGCGGCATTTAGCTAGCATGTTTGCCTATGAATGTTACTTTGACGTGGCTTCATGAAAAATAAGAATGTATTTGCTGTTTTTTTTTTTGTTGCTGCTAAGGACTAGCTTAACAAAATTAGCTTAACCCAAGGACTAGCTAGTGGAGGTATGATTTTATTACTGAAAGTTTTCTGCTGCAGCTAAAATCAGAAACTAAGATAACAAAACAATATGCTAATTACCTAACAAGCTAATAAGTTAGCTCGGGAATTCAGGCCCAGAGCTGGTAAAAGATTTGCTGCTTCTCCCCACTGAGGTAAGAATTTGCTGCTTTTGCTCATTCTATTAATTTGCATACGATGAGTTTATTTAAATCTGACATTCTGGGCTTGGTCGATATTTAAAAGCTATGAGGTTACCTAACTTACCTAGCTGTTTTTTTACTGGTCATTAATTAAATACAGTAACATAACATTTTTTTTCTGGTTGATGCTTCTTTATGCTCCTTTGGTGAATGATGAAATTCTAACTTATTGCACAGAGAACATCTCCAGCCTCCAAATGCAGACTTTGTTGCTCGCTGAAAAGGCTGTCTGTCTGCATTAACTAATGGTGTGCAACACTGCAATATTTGCAATACAATGCCAAGTAAATACAGGACCAGTATTGCCAGTCTTGATATCAATACTTTTCATCAAAGAGTAACGTGCCATAATTTATGAGATGAATCCTCATCAAGTTGCTAAAGTCTGAGCACTTCTCAGAATCTTTTTATGTATTTTCAAACTGTTTTTTTTTTTTTTTGGAGACCTTAAATTATCATATTTTTCATCATAAGCCAACCCATAGCCACTAGCGTCAGTATTTCCAGCAGTGCCATAAAAATCAACAGAAAAAGATCAGTGCTGGTGCTAGCTTTTTGGTGGTAGCTTTTAGTCACTTTCAAACAGCGAACCAAAATTGGCATGTATTGGTGACGGGAAAAAAAACCAAGAGGCAAAAGTGCTCCCAGTAAGCGCCTTTCCTGTTACACAATGCATTAGACCCACTACACATTCACAGGTACTCCTCTCATCCTCAGAGCAGATGAAACATACATTTGTAATGCTATGAGTACATAGTTGATGCTGATGCCTGCTCAGTTCTAGCTTTTCTTTTCTTACAGGGAGTGCAGACTTATTAGGCAAATGAGTATTTTGTCCACATCATCCTCTTCATGCATGTTGTCTTACTCCAAGCTGTATAGGCTCGAAAGCCTACTACCAATTAAGCATATTAGGTGATGTGCATCTCTGTAATGAGAAGGGGTGTGGTCTAATGACATCAACACCCTATATCAGATGTGCATAATTATTAGGCAACGTCCTTTCCTTTGGCAAAATGGGTCAAAAGAAGGACTTGACAGGCTCAGAAAAGTCAAAAATAGTGAGATATCTTGCAGAGGGATGCAGCAGTCTCAAAATTGCAAAGCTTCTGAAGCGTGATCATCGAACAATCAAGCGTTTCATTCAAAATAGTCTACAGGGTCGCAAGAAGCATGTGGAAAAACCAAGGCGCAAAATAACTGCCCATGAACTGAGAAAAGTCAAGCGTGCAGCTGCCAAGATGCCACTTGCCACCAGTTTGGCCATATTTCAGAGCTGCAACATCACTGGAGTGCCCAAAAGCACAAGGTGTGCAATACTCAGAGACATGGCCAAGGTAAGAAAGGCTGAAAGACGACCACCACTGAACAAGACACACAAGCTGAAACGTCAAGACTGGGCCAAGAAATATCTCAAGACTGGTTTTTCTAAGGTTTTATGGACTGATGAAATGAGAGTGAGTCTTGATGGGCCAGATGGATGGGCCCGTGGCTGGATTGGTAAAGGGCAGAGAGCTCCAGTCCGACTCAGACGCCAGCAAGGTGGAGGTGGAGTACTGGTTTGGGCTGGTATCATCAAAGATGAGCTTGTGGGGCCTTTTCGGGTTGAGGATGGAGTCAAGCTCAACTCCCAGTCCTACTGCCAGTTTCTGGAAGACACCTTCTTCAAGCAGTGGTACAGGAAGAAGTCTGCATCCTTCAAGAAAAACATGATTTTCATGCAGGACAATGCTCCATCACACACGTCCAAGTACTCCACAGCGTGGCTGGCAAGAAAGGGTATAAAAGAAGAAAAACTAATGACATGGCCACCTTGTTCACCTGATCTGAACCCCATTGAGAACCTGTGGTCCATCATCAAATGTGAGATTTACAAGGAGGGAAAACAATACACCTCTCTGAACAGTGTCTGGGAGGCTGTGGTTGCTGCTGCACGCAATGTTGATGGTGAACAGATCAAAACACTGACAGAATCCATGGATGGCAGGCTTTTGAGTGTCCTTGCAAAGAAAGGTGGCTACATTGGTCGCTGATTTGTTTTGGTTTTGTTTTTGAATGTCAGAAATGTATATTTGTGAATGTGGAGATGTTATATTGGTTTCACTGGTAAAAATAAATAATTGAAATGGGTATATATTTGTTTTTTGTTAAGTTGCCTAATAATTATGCACAGTAATAGTCACCTGCACACACAGATATCCCCCTAAAATAGCTAAAACTAAAAACAAACTAAAAACTGCTTCCAAAAACATTCAGCTTTGATATTAATGAGTTTTTTGGGTTCATTGAGAACATGGTTGTTGTTCAATAATTAAATTATTCCTCAAAAATACAACTTGCCTAATAATTCTGCACTCCCTGTAGTATTCTGTGTGCCCCTACTCTACCCCAGGGGTTCTGTTTATTGTCACATCAGTGTTGCTCAGAGCTTGGTGTTTGCCTGGTGTCATTTCTACATATACATCTACATATTCTCAAAGCATGAGTGAGCCTCGCTGAAGCCTCCTGGTAGGCTAAGGCTTTTCTGTAAATGTATGTGTGATTCTGTGTTCTCCCTGTTCTTGCCTGGGTTTCCTCCCACAACATAAAGACATGCTTGTTTTTAAGGTTAAGTGGTGATTCTAAATTGACCATAGGTAGAAATGTGAGTACGTGTCTCTGTGTGTTAGCGCTGTGAGGAACTCCAGTCCTTCCACAACCTGAAATAGCCAGAAAAAGAATGGATTTTCTAGTTTTGCTTTAAATAATCCGTGTCTCTGTTGTTTGCCAGTCTATAACCTTCTGGGTGTGAATTGTAACAATCTAACTGTGCTTCGCTTTTCGCTTTCTTTCTTAACTTTCTTTCAATAGCTTTAAAAAAAAAAATAATAATAATGCACACAAACACAGATGACCTCATATCATCTGTGTGCTTTCGCTTTCTTTCCTTCTATTTTCTCTCTCAGTTTAGGTTTAACATTCCCCAAAGTACGTCTCACCAATTGCTTCTCACCAGACTCGCAAACACTGTCATTTTCAAAATCGCTGCTTCAGAAGTGCCTTTAAAATGATACAGACTCGCGTGGGAGGCAGTCTGCTTGAGCTGGTTTTTATTTAGCCAGCAAGGCAAGCAATGAAAAGAACTAGGAAACATTTGGAACTGATGTGCATCTGTGCCTTCTCAAAACAAATTTACTGTCCCCTAATTAAAACGCTCGTAATTGAGAGACATAATGTGATATTTGCTAGTAACATGGCGCTTTATTTGCATCTGGAGTAATTGATGTGTGGAAATTATATTCCAGCTCTTGGTTAACTGCTGGTTAAGAACTGGCGTGGGGGGTGGGGGTGTGTGAATGTGGAACAAAGCTTGTGAAATTTTAAACCCACGCCGGGTCTAACGACGCTTATCATCTTTAAAATGTAAATAGAATAGCGTTCTTTGAAAGCTTTTTCATGTTACTAATAAATGCCAGTTCTCTGAATTTATTCCCACCTTTACAGCTAGTCTAGTCACAAACAGGATATTCATTTAACTCAGTACTCAGAGAAAAAGTATTTACCTGGAGTAGAGCGCCTTTTTTACTGTAGATTTAATTGAGAGACTACTTTGAGCAGTCAGAGGATTGTAGAGGATGCTGAAAGATGCATCTGTAGTGTTCTCAGACATGAAATCTGTATGATAAGCTCATCTCCAGGATAGCAGGATAGAAGGGGATGTGATGCGCCACAGTGGGTCCTCACAGATCACATTTGCCTCAGCTGCTGTTTAAATGAGAAGCCTCTCTTAGCTTCTCTCCCCACATCTGAATGGAGGATATAAACAGAGGGAGATGTGCTGAACAATCCACCTTTTCTCATCTATTCTACAACTTAACTGATCTCAAGGCTAAAACAACAGCCGTTTGATTTGCAGTCAAGTGAGGAAAATGTGGCAGCGGGGAAAGCCACTCGACCATTTGCTCTGTTCAGGCTGCGCTTCCAGCTGACAGGCTGATGAGCTGCAATCAGCCCTCCTACTCCAACTGGGCCATACTGTGGCAATGATTGGTGATTTATGTCGGAGGAATAGTCAGACTAGGCTACTTAAAGCTAAAACTGAGAATGTCAATTTTTCTCTTGGTTTTAAAACACTTGTTTGGATTTTGTTGGCAACTGTCTATGTGAATGTATTTAGGTGAAAAGCACAGAGAATTGTTGCACACTTGTTCCTGACATTTGATGTAAACCATTATAATAGTTTCAACCTCAAAGCTGTAAAAATGTCTTAATAGGAGTCAGTTAGAATTTGCTTGTTTACATAATGCGAGGATGCGAGTTATTATAATAAAAGTAAAACCACTTGCTTTATTTGAACTTAGAGGCACCTTAAAACCGTAATTCCGCAACTTTTATAATACATAAACTTTGAATGGCCAAAACCACCCGTTTTGTTATCATTTGACCAACAACTGAGGAAAAGAACCAGGAGTCTTAGACTTATTGGTTTGCACAGTTCTCAGCCAAATAAACAGGAAATGAATCACACAACTACAAGAATCAGTCTCTAAAAACAACGTGTCATTTATTTAATAAGGATATAAACACAAATTCCCATGAATTTCTAATTGTTCTATCTTTAGAAATAAATAGGCACTAATTATTGCATTCAACTGATACATACAACACCTTGGCCACCAGGTGTGGTGCAGGGGAATAAGAATGGGGCGGGACTGTCAAAACTTCCCACATGCCACTGCTCCTACCTGTGTGGGCAAAAATGCTTATAGCTAGATATAAGTAAGAAAAATTGAAAAATATGCATAAATTTAATAAAAAGCTTCAGTTTAAATGAAGTAAGGACACCAACATTAGCTGTTGCTGTTAGCAATGTAAGGCAGTGACACATGATGTCTTTCTCCTAGCCTCTCCATTTAATGATTGTTCACCAACGGATTTAATAGTTTAATTTAAATCTAACATAATGTTTAAGGGTGGCCCCCAGATGGTTTTGTCTTCTTTGTGCGAATAAGAATTAAACATGCTTGCTCGGCACCACTTGAAGGCTGTAATTTCCACCTTTTTAAATGGTTGTCTAAATAACACATCCTTGTTTCCTTAAGTAAAGACATTTCGTAACCTGAGAGCTTCAGAGTTCACTTTACAGCAATTTCCCATTCACCTTGTGGCTTTGCTAAACTCTAATTTTCCTTTTTGTATGACTGTAATTTTAATTAATGGTTCAGGGTCTATCCATTGAAAATTGACTAAAATGCGATGTGTTTTATTTCAGTAGTAAATGAGTTGGAGAGCTGAGGCTGTTCTCCAAAAAGCCTAACACATAATGTCTGAAATGAAAAAGGTCTGGTAATGTCCCTTCCCATCTAAAGCATGAGGAGAAATTGTTTCCTAATAGAAAACTGAGTTTAATCGTGCATGTTGTTAATGTAGGCTTTTGCATGTCATGGGTTTTAAGAATAGAGCACTATCCTATGCACCACATTAGACTTATGTGTTGTAAAGAAGACAAAGTGACAAATGCATTTTACAATAGATTTTACACACAGCCCTAAAGACCTGTGAGTGACCCCCTGGCAGACTCAAGTCCTGGAATACACACTTTTCCCCAGTGACCGTCTATTGCCAGGGAGTCATTGGCTGATATTTAGGCCTGTTTCACTGACAGTGACAGCCACTTGTAACTGCTCAAGGAATAAAAATTTTCCTATACATTTTTTTCCCCGATGGTTGCCCAGCAGTCCCTAGGCCATAGTGGGTGTAAAGCAAAACAAAACCAAACAAAAAACCCAAAACACAAGTTGTATCTTGCCACTGGAGCAGACGGCAATCAAACCACCAACCTGTCGATTGGTAGGTGACCTGCTCTGCCTCCTGAGCCACAGCTACCCCTGCAAATGGTTTTGGTTTGTATAGTTAATTTCCCCCCTCAGAGCTATGCTATGGTGAAGTTTTATATAAGTCACCTGCTTAAACTGAATTAAGGTTGCAAATTATGTAACAGTGTCGATGTTATTGACGGGCTTCGGGGGTCCAGGCAAACCCAACAAAGTCAGTGTGCCCCCTCAGCTGAATTCTACTGATATACTTCAGCTATAAGTTACACAAATTCATATAATTTGATGTAAACATCTACATTGTTTGTTGTTATTGGAGTGCAAGCTTAGTTTCTGTTCCCAGTAGTTTAGTTCTGCAGCAGGCGTGGTAACCAGCATAACTGGTCAAGAGTCAGTTTTGTGCAGCTATAGTTTTAAAGCAAGACCCTTATTGAAAATTGCAAAAGTAATGGAAATATGTTGAGCATATTCTGAGCTCACAGTCAACTATTCTGCTGTGTGGTGAGTTTATTGCTCCAGTTCTGGATTTGAGGACAATGTCTCTCCTGTTTGTCTCATGCTTTGACTCTGCATTATAAGACGGGTATTTGTACACTTTTATAACAGCGGCTACAATTCTCTCTGCGTGTACCACGTATATAAAGTTGTAAATATGCACATTGTAAATATCCACATATCACAGTGACATCGATATCTTATGCACTGTTTATGATGTTAAGCTGTTCACTCATGTATTTGTGTTTAGTGTAGCAGAAAATTATTCTAGTACCTGCACATCTGGCAAACTCTCGTGGACGCTTTGAGTCGTCAGTTAATATACTAGAAAGAATGTGTCATTAAACTTGATGAACGCATTCTGCTTCTACTAATACATTATATAATGTTTTTCATTGTGTTTCTCTGTTTATGTTTTTCACTCCTTCACAGTTTCTTTGCCACCGCCCTGGCAAGACAGTCCTATTTTGGTAATAACTTTAGTAAACGTGAGCATAAGAGAGAGGAAGAACCAGTGATAGCTGAGACTTCCACTCAGTCAATTAATCAATTAAAACTGATTATTATGGATTTCAGTATCTCATTAGGTTTTAATATTTACCTATTTTTAGTGGCCCCCTTTTGGCCATCCCTATGAAACCTTCTTGAGGCACCCCTGCTGCCAGGAGACATCAGAAATACCACAACACTACCAGAACTCCCAGAGCAATCTCACCAACTTCCCTTACACTAACCTCAGAGTCTTCAGACCTGCAGTTGAACCAGCCAGTCTGTCACAGCTAATTTTGTCATGATGGCAGCCTGCAATTTGTGCTGAAGTTTCTAAGAAAGTCAGGTACTGTAGCTTCTGTTGTGGTTGAATTAATGCCAATAATTGGGTAAGACTGCAGAAAACAGAGCTATAAAAATGACAAAAGGAGCGTGCAGCTGTCTGAAATTGGTGGGGTAGATATATCTGCCAAATATTTGCATCGATATCAGTCTTAAGTGTCTTATATCGGTGAGCATCCAGTCATAAGTGACCATATATAAAAGAAATAGGCCAAAAAAATACGTTACAAAAGACTTGTGTTTCACACCATGTTTGTTTGTTGAGTTAAATTCTTACAATTATGTTGTGTGAGAAAAATGCAAAGGCTGTGACTTTTATGAGTAAATCATATAAAACAAGCATTTGCTATATAATTTTTTGTAATAAAGAAGTCAGTGCCAATCAGTATACCCTTGCAGTAGTTGACCACTCGTAGCTGTGCACCATTTCCATTTACTGACATTTACTCTGGCTATGAAGGGGAGAACGGGCTTTTAAGAAATATTTGCATAAACATCTGAGTACATCGACTACAGCATTTATTGAAGCTTGATTCTCACAACACCAGACCTCCTATTTGTTTGCACCTGGCTGCTGTTGTTGTATTTTGCCAGAAAACTTTTTCTAAAAGTTTTTGATTACAGCCTTTCAGCTGGATGATGACTCTTTCTCTAAGCCTAGCCCGTGTTTGCGTGTCTACCTCTTTTCATTCACTGCAGCTCTCTGAAATATTGAGCCAGACTATTTTCTCTGAGGTGTGGGAGTTAGGATGAGCGATCTCTGTTGACCAAGACTGATAACTGTTGACGATCAGAGAAGAAAATTACAGTGCAGAAGCACCAGCTGTATCAAGTGTGAATGCATGACAAACCTTCCTTTACTTCAGAAAGTGGCAGAAAATGTGGCTAAATGAGTACGTCTCAGTGATGATAGAAGTCTCTTTGTTATGTAATGAGCTAAATTATAGATAATACGGTTCTAGAAAATCACAGGGTGTCAGTCTCTCCTGTCATTTCTTCTTACCCATCCTGTGATTAATTGTTCTGGGCTTGAGATCAACTCTGACCCCTACTGGTGTGGATGGAGCTGCTTTGTAATAAAGCTCTCTAATCTTTATGTGAACTATGACATTACATGTAGACTGATACTTGATAATAACATGACAACAAACAGCTACTCTTTTTTAAAGTTTCTCAGTAAAATGAAGTATACTCAGGATAATTGTTGATCAGGCCAAAGTATTTTGTTTCAGTGCACTTTTCACCTGCTACTCTACTATTGCATACATTTGGTGCTTAAATGGCAGTATGAATGAATGAATTATTCAACCACCTTCAAGTGATCTACAAGCTTACAGACTGTGCTAATTCATAATTTACAGAAGGGCTTATAGTTCTGAACCAGAAGGTTTCCTCTTACTTTTGAAGAATCTGTAATTACATTAACCTTTTTTTCTTTGCGGTTATTTCACAATGACTCTCAAGCAAGCGTGTGGGTTGTTCCACAATTACAGTTACTGAGCACAGCGAGGTCTGTGGACTGTATGGCTGCATAATATTGTGACTGACTACTGTGGGTTTTCTTTTTTCAATATAATCTACAACATAACATAACATAAGCATACTGCCCATTCTTTGTGCCATAGATTCAACAAAATGCTGGAAACATTCTTCAGAGATTTTGGACGATATTTACACGATATCGTCACGTAGTTGCAGATGACTATAGCAGCCCTTTGAAATGATACCATGTTCAAGGGACCACTTTAAAATGATTTGAACTTTATCATTATCCTGCTGGGAACAGTGATCGGAAGATGAGTACACCCTGATCATAAAGCGATGTAATGGTTAGCAACAATACTCAGGAAGGCGGTGTTGTTTAAATGATGCTCAAATGCTAAGAATATATCCCGTACTCCAATAACACCAGCACACTAAAGTGTTGTTTCAAGGCAGGCTGGATACATGCTTTCATTTTATTTTTGACAAATTCTGACACATAAGAGAGGGTACATTACATCTACTTGTTATTATGTATATGATATTTGCTTACAATAAGCACAAGGTTAAACTGTGTCTAATATTTTGGCATTCAGGTTATCTGGAAAATAAATAATATCAAATGTAAAACTCAGGCATTGTTTGAATGCATTTTAAAAAACAGTTTTTTTTTCCGCTGAAGTCATGACTATACAGCCTCTTTGTTTTTTCTTCAGAGCAACATTAAAGTTAACATTAATATTAAAACTTCTTGAGATCCACAGGATGGGATTCATTTGTTCCAAGCAGGGATCTGTGGATGCATAGCATGTTGTACCAGTAGCCTACAGCTGTGAGACTCCACTTGCACTCACATCATGTGACTGCCTTGCTAAAAATAACCCTCTCTCCACGCGTGATGTGGATGATACCCAGACTAAGAATAGGCCTACTGGAGAGAAACGACATGATAGTAAATCACCAGTGAAGCAATAGCTGCAGTGCAACAGAGAGGAGGATTTAATAACTTGGCCTTGAAACTACGCAATATCAGTGAAGCTCCTGACAGTATAATTTGCTCAGCACAGCCACTGCTTGGTATCTGTCAGGTATGCATGGCTCTGCATCCGCTCCTACTGGCAGACTTCTCTGCTAATTGACTTGGGAAAGGACAGATAGAAGACAAAAGCAGTAAACAGACTTTTAAGTCCTGCTTTCATTGGCTAAAAAAAACCCCAAAAAATGACTTAACCGACCATTTGACGAACAAAAACATGTTTAAGTTAAAAGATATCTGCATGAAAAAGTAATGACAGATTTATTTCTTTTTTAGCAGTTTAAGCAAGCAGGTGTTGGAAATGCAAATATTTATAATAACTGTTTTGAGAACTTAAAAACTGAAAAAACAAAAAAAAACAAAAAACAATTTCTACAAAATCTGATCCCGAAGCAGACTGCCTGTAGCTCACCTAATCAACTGGCTTTAGAAAGGATTGCTCGTAGATTTGAGGATTCAGAGGTGTAGGGGAGCCTGGTTCACTCTGCAGCTAGATGAAGTCGAGTCGAGCAGAGTACATTTAAGATATTTTTTGATAGGGTAGCAGGAGGGAGACAGATGCTCGGATAAGAGCAGGACCTTGACCTGGAGGTAAAGAGCTGTTTGTCTCTTTGTAGAGTTGGATGCATGCAACCATGTTGTGAATTCACCAGGACAGTGTGGTGCACTGACCTGGAAGAATGAAGGGAGGTTCAAGAGTTGGTCACCTGAATATTGCATTATGTGGAGAAGCGACGGTGTAATGTGGCCTGAGGTTGAGCAAATAAACATGAAATCTCTGCAGTAATAAGGGATCTGGGACTGGCACAGTGGTGCTTGTCTGTATTCTGTATTTTGCAGTATTTTTGCTTTCCCAGTCCTTTGCTTGGATAATATAGGCGTTGGTAGTAAATTTGTGGGCACAGCTGGTGGGCAGTGTGTCTTCTGAAATTTGCAGAAATATGCACTGACCCTTTGTGATTCCAAATTTTGTTTTCTGCAAAAATATATTTTTTTGTTTTTTAAGTTGCGTATGCTTAGGAGTTAGTTATGCATTCTCAGTGGGGAAAAAATGGGAAAGAAAAGCTTGAATTTCATGGAAACTGACGATTAAGTGTAATCAGATAGAACTGGACTGAGGGCGGTATTTAATTCTAAGTTCATGAAGGTAATTTTAACCTTTTTGTTATTACAGTTCTAACAACACCCCTCAATTAACAATAAGTAAAGCAAAATAGATTATTACATAAAAATATGTTTTATTGTCTAGACTCTGCATCTGTTTTTACACTGAGCAATATCTAAGATTGATCTATCAACTTCCTTTCATGCTTTACCAAAGGATCATGTGCAGTGTAGATCTTGATCACCTTGTGTATCACAGATATACCACAAATTGCTGTAGTTTGAACAGTGTTAGCTATGCAACATGCGTAACATGCAGCTCTTGGGTGTGCAAAGATGCATGAAGAGTCACTTCACATGGGACTGAACCTTAGCACAGCACAGCATTGCAGTGTAACAGTCATTTTATACATTACCTTTAGGCGCCATATGGCTGGCTGCCCTCTCACAAGGAGGTAGGCACGCAGCCATCTCGGTTGCTACAAGAAGACTCCGTGCTCTCAGGCAGGCATGTATCATTTATCAAACACCTTAAAATGACCGAGCTGACAGACTGCTTGATGTATGATCGTGCAATCACAGGTGTTATCATATGTTGCCGTGGAGTTGTTGATGCATGACTGGCTTAAGCATCTTTAGGGCAAGTTGGGTGATAACACTGGTTGGAGGCCTGGGTGCACTGATAAAAGGAGGAAGCTCACCTAACTCCAGAGACGATCAAAGTTGCTGCAGTGAAGGATGAAATGAAATAGCTGTATACAATTAACTGATTTCACCGATAAACATTTTTATATTTAAAACTTGGAAGACTATCTTTTAAAACTAGTTAGAATATGCTTGTGACAGAGCGTATGCACGGCTGTGCCATAGAATATAGTGTCTTGTAAGGATATTTGCTGCTCTGTGTTTACGTGACAGCCTAGATCCTATCACTGCTTTCCATTTAGTCACTGATGTGCTCATTGTATTTGGAGAATTGCCTCACCATGTCTCCGCTTCAAGCTTGTCGAACAGAACTCAATTTTACCACAACAATAGAAAGCGATAGGAGATTCAGAGGTGGGAAACACTGTAGGATTGTCACGGTTCTGGGTCCGTCGGACCCAGTAGTTTGAGTTTTATTATGTTTTGGTTTTAGTTTGCATCAGGGATTGTTTTCTTGTTTTCTTGTAGTGTTGATTATGATGATGTTTATTATTTGAGTTTCATGTTTCTGTGGTGTTTAGGATTTGTTCTTCAGTTGTGTCTGCTTAGTATTTGTCTAGCTCCATGTGCCATTTTCTGTCTGTCTCTCTATGTCGAGTTTGTGTCTTAGTGTGATGGTTGCTTGTTCCTGTTTTATTGTGATGGTCTGCGTCTCATGTGAGTGTGTTCAGTTTTACCTTTGTCTCGTCTTGTTGATTATTCCCAGCTGTGTCCACCACCTGTGTGTAATTCCCCTGTGATTCTCTGTGTATTTAAGTCATGTCTGCCGTCATTGTAGTTGCTGGTCCGTCTGTGTATTCCACCCTGCGTCATCTGTGTGTTTCCCTGCTGTCAACCGCCAAGTGTTTCTGCTCATGTTCAGGTTCGTGTTCTGTAGTTAGTTTGTTCCCAGTCTAGTTAGTCATAGCTCCCTTTGCCGTTTGTATTTACTTTCATGCTCAATAAACCACCTTCACACCTTCACGACTGCCTGCGTTTGGATCCTCCTTCATTGCCTCCACACGGCTCACCTCACTCGCCGTGACAAGGATTGTTTGTTGATTATTGAGTAACAAAAGTGCTGTTGTAGTTGTAAGACAACAAAGGATATCTTCGCTACTCAAATAGTGTATAGTACTATACATGTCTAGAACCACCCCTCGTTTCTTTATGTTTGATTTCCAAGGAGACAAGTGAACTCGACTAACAACTCATTAAACTTTCTGAATGTCTTTTAAAGTCTTTTTTCTTTAGACATTAGCTGCTTTGGCAGTCATTGTAGTCAGTTTTCAGAGGAATGTTTTCTTAAGCCACTTAGCACTGACCCATGAATCATTCAAATATAAAACAGGCAGACCAGTGTTGTGTCTACACAGCTTGTTGCCGAAGGGAGTGGTGGCAAGCCTAAACAAATTCCTGACAGGCTTCTTGACAAGCTGAGTGGTTGTCAAGAAGCCTGTCATAATGAATTGAGGTATGCCAAACAGCATAGCGTAAATAAAAGAGAACGGTTGTTGAGGAACAAATCAAAATTAGAAATTTTTGGTTCAAATTGTTATCAACATATGTGGGGAAGGTCAGGGTAGAGGCACAACAGTCAGTGTCTACAGCCATCTGTAAAACACGGTGGAGGCTTAGTCATGGTTTGCGTTTCAGCCAGTGGTGTTGGAGATCTTGTCAAAATGCAGAAAATTACCATCACATTTTGAGCCACCTTGCAGTTTCAGTGACAGTGATCCCAAACACACTGCACAGTGCAGTAAAAGCATGCCTGGATAGAAGAAAACACAATGGAAAACAATCACTCTGAGATTGGATTTACCAGAGCTTAGATCTCAACATTACTCACGCAGTGTGAGATCATCTTAACAGAGAATCAAACAAAGGCAGCCAACATCCAAAGAAGAGGAAGAATGTCCTTCAAGAAGCCATATTAAATATTGACTTTCAAACTCAGTAGAATTTTACAAACTCTATTTTGCTTTATATTCTGTATTTCCATGTATTTTTGCAGATGTTTAAATAAATCACAGCATCTATTTCCCATTTTCCTCTTGATAGCTTGAGATTTTTTTCTCAGTAGTCTTAGCTATCAGCAGGACAAAAAGACCCTTGATCCACAACACTCACCAAAGACTTCCCTGATGAGATTATAGTCTCAGCAGCTACTTTGTAGTGTCACTGAATAAAACTTGATGTCAGTTTTGTAAACTTTTGTTTCGGTCAGATTAAAAATGTGGATAAACCTGGTGTGCTCAATGTATTCTGTAATATTCTTTGGTTTCACAGTCAAATCCACATCATGCTCATTACATCTAGTGAATGCAAGTGTCTTTAATTATTAATAAAGTCTACTCAGCTAAGAAATACTTGATGTGAATCATGCCCCGGCGACAACTTCTACATGACTTTAACAGCACCTGTTGGTTTTATGTTTCCTCAAATAACAAATCAAACCTCCAGCATCCTTTCATGTGTGTCTCCAAAATGCAAAATTCTGAAAGTAAACGTCAGTATAGCTGGTTCCACACCATGGAGAAAACTGTGGCAGTGATTGAGAATCATTGAAGGCGTGATTGAAAGCCTTACTTTGAAAATAATGGTGTTTTCCCGTATTGAACATGAGTAAATGGTCCTCTAATTGCCACAGTTTCTCTCAATATAAGGTTTGAGGTTTTAAGTGATGGAAGGGTAGATAAAAATATAAACAGGATTAGTTCAACCAACAGCATACAAAACATCACTTAAAGCTGTTTATTTGCTTTACAGATCTGAGAAATTGGCAGTCGTGTCTGAGAGTTTAATTTATTTGAATTTCAACAGGCTTATTACGCTGCCTGTCTTCTCCGAAAGTATATTAAGTCCAGTTAAGTCCAAATTATTCAATAGCAAGTAAAATTCTAATTAAATATTGAACATAACACTGTTAAGAAACATCTTAATTAGTTTGTTTATTCAAGTGTTCTCAGTGGTCTCTTTATTTTTTAGGCAAAGATTATCCTGCAATCATCTTGGTATTTAGTGGCTTATTATGCTTCAGCAATTGGTGAGTCGATGACCATTATTCGTCAGGGCTTGGATTTCAGATTTCACAGCCTACGATGTACTGCTACTAACTGAAATGAACTGTCATTCTCCCACAAATGCAAAATTGCTGTAATTTCTGCTCTTCTTCTTTTAGTGCCATTGCTTTCACTTCTTTTCCTTTCCACTTTGCTCTTTTCCTGACTGTTTTCACATCGACATCAGGATTCTGTGTTTTACAAACTGCACTGTAAGTTTGAGCCCAACAATGCTGTATATTCTGAGCCTGTGTTTTGGACTATTGCTTTGCCAGTCTAGGGAGCTTTTGGCTATCAGGTTCCTCTCCTATGGGACCAGCTCCCAGATTGGATCAGCTGACCCTGAAACATCCCTAAGTTAAGCTGCAATAGACTCAGGCTGCTGGGGATCCTCCCGTGATGCACTTTTCTTCTTCACTCACCTTTTTTTTTTTTTTTTTAACTGTTAGTGTGTTTATACACCACTTTTGCATTTAATCGTTAGTAATTGTTAGTAATTGCTCCCATGGCTGTCCATCCCTGATCCTAGTTCCGCACGAGGCTTCTTCCTGTTACAAAGGAGTTCTTTCCTTCCCACTATTGCCACTGTTGCTTGCTCATAGTCGTTTGTCTGATTGTTGGGGGCTTTGTTTGAACTTCTCTGTGCATGCTAGCAAGACTTTATGAAGCCTTGCAGAAAAGACGAAGAGAGAACATAGCAAGGGTTTTCTTTAGGTCGGATGATGTTGGAAATGCTTATGGCCCATCATTCTGGGCTGCTGAAACTTGGGATGAATGTGATTAGATTGCTGTAATTGCGTGCAGGAATTTCCCACATCATGAGGGCTAGATCTAAAGGAATCGGTTAAAATATGTACAGTATCTGCTAGGGCTGTGCGATATGACCAAAATTTCATATCCCGATATAAAACATCTATCATCCCGATAACGATAGAAATCACAAAAATTTAACATTTTCTGGGCGCCGTGTACCTGGAGTCGAGTGTTTTAACCGATGCATGAAATGATACATTTTTAGACATAAGAATTTATTACACAGCGTGCTGCGGGAAAAGCCTGTTCTAACGTTTGAGTCTAAGGTTTATTTTTTAGCATCTGACGGCTCTTTTTTGCTTCTCATCCATAAATACTCTGCATACTTTTTCACGTGATTCAGTTTATTTTGAAAAGTCTCAACAGGATCTTGAACTTTATTGTGAAAGGTTTATGTGGAACATAAACAAGCGGACACGCAATGGTGTTACCGTCGTTGTTGCTAACCACAACGCATAAAAACAGGCGCTTGTCCGTCCTTAGTGTGGTTATATTAAATATAAGGGAAAGAGAGAACTTTAAGAAATGAATATAGCCACTACAGTGACCATCAAAACGATGAAAAAAATATTGCCGTAAACAGTTTATTTTGCGACACCACGAAACAAACGATAGCGTAAAAAGAAACAATAGATGTTTTTATATCGTCATCCGATATATATCGTTATATCGAACAGCCCTAGTACCTGCAATGCCACACTTGAAAATCAGCTTTATTGTCTCTGAATAGCAACTCAACCTTTCTTTTTTTCTTTCTTTTTTTTTTTTTTTTGGAAGGAGATTTTGAGATGTAATTTCTGGAGGAGCTTTCTCATTTCTATGCAGATTCATTGGGTGCCCTTGTGTCCTGTCACCTCTGCTTGTCACCCATTTCATCTGGCCTCTCTATTCCCAAGCATTGTCATTTGCAGTGGATCTATCCCTGTCATGTGGCTGTTAACAATCAGGCAACCTGACAGCCGCCCACTATTTACCCATCATGCCCCTCTCTGCATGGTTTGGTGGAAAAGGTGCAACTTTAATCTCGATCTGCATGCATTAACAAATGCACTCCTCTATCCTCGCCTCTGGTAGGCGAGTGTGAGTGGAGAGTGGGTGGAGAGTGCAGGGATGACACAGTGGCGCATGAGTGTCTCCTCATCCATCAGTCTGTCACAGGCTGTCGTCCGGCTTCTCCCAGAGATGCTGTCGATCTGTAAACAAGAGAAACACCAGGCTTCCTGGGGCGCCATGCTAGCATGCAGACAGACGGGGCAGGGCAAGCCTCTCCTATATGAATCACACACTGATAGAGAGCTGATTTGACCATAGCAGGGTTTTGATCAACACAGCCAGGTGTGGATGACTAATGCCTCTGAAGACTACTGCATATCAACAACCGGCCGTGTCGGGAGAATGAAAACAATCACTAGCGTTGTCACATTTTTTTTAATAAGGGAATAAGATGGACTGGGAGAAACTGACAACAGGACTTTTTCTGCTTCAGTGTTTTTTGGCACTTAATAATAAGCATGGGTATCTCCAGACATTTTTTTTAGTATTTTACTGAGGAGCACTGACACTTAAAAATGTTAATTAAATAACCCCTTTTGAAGTGTGTTAACAGTTTCTACAAGTTAGAGAGAAGATAAAGTAAGGCTAAGGATGTGTTTCGAGACACCTGTGTTGTAATTGTTGATAAATGTCAGATTTCTGTAAAGTAATTAGCTCCTAATGACCACATTACAAAATGCATCCTGTACCCCCTTCAACACTCACTGAGCCAAGCGTTAATGACTTATCTGCTGTATGTTGGGACATGGGGGAAAGGACTAACTCAGTCCTTTATAGCCCCTCTAATTATTTTCCGCATCACATGATTAATATTGTCACTTTGATTTTGCTCTGAGCCCATTAGATGAAACGCTTTGTGACAGAGGACACTGCTTGTAGAGCAAAGAGTCGGAAATGTTTGCTGCCCTCTTGTTTCCGGGCCTCAGAGACACCTCTGTCCTCTAGAATAGGAAGACTCTGAGCCACACTGCTGGAGCGGGGCCTGCCGCCTGTCTGGTGGGGGCTGTTGGCTGGTACAAGGCCAGGGCTACAACTGGGGCCAGGCTATTTCTGAACAGGACCAGGGAGGATGCAGCTGGTGTTCCTGCTCTTGACAATGTAAGTGTGCCAGTAGAGCCCCCCCAGAACCAACAAGCTCCTTCATTTCAAGACAAACTGCCATTAAAACCAGTAATCACAGCACATCTCACGGCCAGAGCCTTGTCTAGGAAAATACAAGGACAGGAGACTTTACCGGTTGGGGTGGGGATGGGGGTGTAAGACTAAAGAACCACATATTCCTATCACTAAAAAGCTCTTAATTGCTCATAACATGAATTTGTTCCCCTGGAGAAATCATTCACCAGACAATTTTAGTAGTATTAGTAATAATAGATAAAGATAAAGATACAAATAAAATAAAAAAATTGGAATAAAAAAGACTCTACCAAGTCTGACAAACTTTCACTAAAACATTTAGCAAGATAAAATGTTTGAGTGATAACATTGAATTATCAGTCTGTGAGCACTGTGAGATCATAGTGCCCTGCTAAAGAAACAAACAACCTTTTGGCCATAACTTTGGAGCACAGAACAACTTTGTGATCATGTTACATTCAGACACAGAATTAATGCTGTTTGACTGATATATATCCAAAATTATTCATTTGATTGTCAAGCATGTCAAAGAAAAACATAAAATAACCACTGCCGCTGTCACCTTCTTATGAGCTTGAAGTAGTCATCTAACAAAGTGGTCGTGCTTTGCATTTGTCTTTTGCATAATTTTATGTCTTTGAGAACAGTTACATCAGATGAAAATCAATCGTAGATTTAGCGTTAATTTGCTATGTGTTAATATGATCATGATCATATATGACAGGACTGTCATAGCAGTTTCAAATACACAGATTAAGTAGTTAAACTAAGTGAACTCATGCTTTGTAATTTGTTTTTTTCCACTGCTGGACTGACATCTTGCTCATTTTAAATTCTATTTTTAGAAAATCATTTTCTCTTCCATCCATCCATGCATCCTTTATCTGTATTGACTTATCCTTTGTAGTCTATCTAAGCTGATATCCGGCGAGGGTGTGGAATAATCTGGGTCAGGTCACCTGCTATGTAAAGCCCTGTGAGGAGCTGACAATCTGTTTCAGTCATCGTTGCGCCTTCGGTACGAGGACTTCAGATGAACTTGCGTTTAGTACTTGAAGAATCATGCAGCCACCTGAACAACTTAAACACTCACACATATAAAAACAATTTCCAGGAAATTGAACCTGTGCAATCAGAGTATATCACAAAGGTCCCAGCTGATGACAGCTTAATTCACGTCTGAGATGTTTTTACAATATGCTATGTACATAAGAGCACTTATAGCTCTACCTAAGCACCACCTTTGGACTGGTTTTATATTTCTACTGGAAACCATAAGACAGAGAGCTCTATTCATTCTGCAGCATCAGTTTCTGTCTAACCTTTGAGTGCAGGTGGACACTGCTTTTATTCAAGGCTTGCATCTGATGGAAAACCTCATTTTCTGCCTGAGGCAGCCAAAAATGTTGTTATCAGCCCCTTTCCATAGTCATGATTTATTTTGCTAGTATGTCACGACACATGCATTTTCCCTTTTGAATTTGAAGCTTTTATGAAGCGCTTAGTGTTGAATGACTGTTTATTTTAATATTAATAGTTGCAAGATTTCTAATTTAAATTTGGTAACACTTAAAAAAAACAACAGTTATTGAAAAATGGTAAATTAATACTTAATTAAACATAGGTAAATAGTTATTTTTCGATTGACTGTTAAATTTCTGTTTGTCAATAGTCCATCTATTAAAAATTGCACACATTTAATGAATTTTATAAAATGTATTATGTAGATACATACTTACATGATATTTTGACTATACTGGTACACATAAAATTTGTAATTATGTGTTTGTTAATAATCCACATAATAAATTGTGATTTTGAAACTGATGTTCCATTATGGTTCAGTCACAGTAAAAGTAGGTCAGCAGCCTCTTTGTGACTAGTAAGAAATTGGTTGCTGGCTGGTGAATTTTTTTTTTTATGCGTGACTGATTGCAAGTAGGTTTAGTGATTATCTAGTCATCAAGAGGTTGAGCATGCAACACTCTGTGGTTGACCACTTTTCCATCGCAAGACGATTGCAAAGTTTGCCTCATGGAAGGCAACCCCATCCAAACAATCGCAGTTCCCTTATAATAAGTAAGTATTAGAAGGTAATAAGTTATCTCCTTTGTTCCGTCTTCCTTCTTTGACCTCCAGTTGCAATAAATGGCTGCCTCTCACTCAGCCTGGTTCTTCTGGAGGTTGCTTGATGTTAAAAGGGAGTTTTCCCTTCCCACTGTTGCCAACTGCTTGCTCATAGGGGGTTGTTTGATTGTTGTTGTTTTTTCCTGTATTATCTTTACCTTACACTATGAAGCACCTTGAGGCAGCTGTTGTTGTGGTTTGGTGCTATATAAATACAACTGAGTTGAACTGAATAGTTAATGTGAATTTCTGTGTATATAGAGTATATATGGAACTGATTTGTGAATCTGACAAATTTATCACGGTTAATCGCTATATTATCACAACAATATTGCATATAATTGCCAGTTTTCCCCATATTGAATCACCAACCATTAGGACACTGATAGCAGACTGAATCCACCATACTGTCGTTTTGTTGTTGAATTGGCAGATCGAAGTCGCTTAGAAAACAGAAACCGACTGCAAGTGATCATTGTCTAACCTGCTTTATAACAGCCATCCAAATAATTGTTGTAGATTAGCATTTATTTTTGAAGTTTAAAAACAATCTGATGCACGTTTACATTTACAATTTTGAAAATAGACAATTTATACATCACATTAATAATATATTAAATTTATTATTGGTAAACAACACAAAGTTTAATTACCTGTAACAATGAGAAAAAAATACATCATGATGTAACTTGTTGTCAGGTTAAAAGATCGGTCTAATCTTACCTCTTCATTGCTTTTGAGGTTGGATTGACAACATGTTCAATCACTCTAATGAAAGATTGTCCTTGCAGGTGTTTGTGTGGCTCTTCTCCTGAAAGGCTCAGCCTTCCTCTGGGGAAATCATCCTCCTTTCAAGTTCTTGTTGGATGTGTGTATTTGTGTGTGCGTTTGCTCATGTGCAAGGGCAGGTCATGACTTACTGTGTACTGACAAACACACGCATACACATAGTCTCCCAACATTCCCAAGATCCTAGGGGAGTCTTTTTCTTTTCTTTTCTTTCTTTTTTTTAAGTGACCTTGGAGGTGACATATGCCCCGAATGGTGAAAAACACAGACAAGACATGTTAATATGTGTTGAAAGGGTCAGCTAAGGTTACGCAGCATTGCCCACCATACTTGACGTCTTCCCAACACCCAACCAATCACAGTCAAGGACTCAGTGATGCAGTGTCCTTCTTACTGGAGGGATTCCTAGGAACCACCGTGTGATGATGCTGGCTTAAACAGCCCAGAGTCTCTCCTGTCTTCTCACACCTCCTCCCACCCTCCGCTCTCTGCCCCAGGCTTTTTCTCCAAGCCGTGAATTAAGTGCATCTGCCTGTTGTGTTTGAACAGAAGACATTCTAGCGCCATCCACACTGCTCCCACAAGACTGGCTATGTAGACGGCAGACGGAGTCATCATCCAGCCCTCTTTCTCTCCTCTCAGCTAGGCTCCACCTCTCACTTTCCCTCTCTCCCTCTTCCTCTCTTCCAGCATCACACTCACACAAACACACACACAGCACACACACTTTTTCTTCAAGACCTCCTACTCCTACTACAGATGAGCGCCTCCTCGACAGGGCGAGCAGATTTGGAGCTGAAGGTGTGTTGTTGTTGCCAGGTAAGAGAGCACGTTTCTGCTTTGGGCTACCTCAGAAGTTGCAAAGAATCGGGGCGTCTCTTGTTTGTTTTGTAGTGTCTTCTCATAGTGGGGTGGATGTGTGTGATGTATCTGTTTCTAGGTGACATAATCAGGAAGGGTGGGTGTTTTAAGGGTGTCACAGGGGAAGTACACTTCACTCCCAAGCCTTCTTATTAACACAGTTTTTGGCGCGTCTTTCGTTGCCATGTGCACTGAAAGGCTTTTTGTGCTTGCTCGGAAACTGCTGTAGGTGCAGGGTGGAGTGCAGCTAGTGATAGCAACATATAGAACACGTCTTTTGTTGCGAGGGGAGACCACAGCGTGGATGTGTGGGCAGATGGAGAGGAGAGGAAAGGAGGGGAGGGGAATGGAGACGGAAGATGAGCAGCTGCTTTCATCCCATGGAAGCTAATCCCTCCGTTTGTTCACCTCGCTCCATCAGATAAAATAGGCAGGCTGCAGCCCTGGTGCCCTATCATTAATTTTTTTTACTTCACTATTCTCCATCTTTGAGTCATGATAGATTTATTTTGAGCAGAAATAAAGACAGGCAGGGTATTGATTCAGAAATGAGCTGTAATGCCATTTGAATATGGAACAAGACAAGCGCTTCAACTTGACTTTTCGAATACTTCGATTTGGTCCTGACTACACTTCCTGCTGATAATTTATCCTATAAACTTGTGGCAATAAATAGCTGTTTAAAGTTGCAGTCTTTTTAGCTTAAGAGTCTATTTAGTGAACAGATACAATTTGAAAATGTCGTTCCAGTTCCTCGCCGATATTGTCCTTATCTGGTATCATTATTAGTGGGAACCCCCGTTGCTGTAAAGAAGGCTTATCACCTCCCACGGGTTTACTGATAGAGTGCCGATTGGCTACCGCACAGTGCACATGTAATGGACGGCTGCTGTCGCTCAGCAAACATGTCAACCATATCCATGGTGATTGTTAGCGCGCCTTCGCTGACAAGTCATTAAAAAAGAAGTGGCCTGTCACCTCTTGCCTGCTCCCAGATTACCTAATATCTCAGGGGGCATAATCAGCCAGAGGCATGGGAGAGGAAGAAGAGGGAGAGAGAAGAGGGGTTGCTCAGCTGTTGCTGTTTAGCTGTACTGGTTTGGACATATACACTAGGTAGCTCCCGTGTGTCAAACTGTTACCTGGTGACGGGAAAAGCGAGAGTGAAACAGCACTCTTTGCTTTTCTCACCTAAATCTAAATGACCTCTGATCTAATTCCCCAAGGCAGAGCCTATGTTTACATACTCTCAGGGAGCTTCTGCAGATGCTCCATTTCATAATTACTAACTGAATCAGACAGGCTGAAGCCATGCACTAATGGATGCTGTGTGGACTGATAGCTCAGGGTAGCTTTTTTTGCAAAACCTTGGCCTTTAAGAATCTGGAGCCAAAACTTTTTGGAAGCGCTGCCATATGAATCACAACCAGGGTATAGTCATGAATTCTTCTCCTTTTGGCTTTAAATACTTTGTCTGTCTTCCAATCACGTATACAGCAAGAAAGAGAGGGCAGGGGCAGATATTGACTCAGAATCTAATCAAGTGGCCAGTTATCTGTTGCCTGAGGCGTTGTCATGTTTTATCAGGCTTGTTAAGGGGCTATTAATGAGAAGTACAGACCCAAAGTCCCAAGCCTGATGTCCAAGCAGCTCTAACCTTTTGTCTTGGCTGAGTTATCTGGAGTGAACTTTTCAAAAGCCAGAAACTGTCAGGATGGAAGGGCATCTGCCAGCATTACTTTGCACGTGGACAGTGGCTCTCACTCATAAGGTTATTAGAAGTGGTATGGAAAGGAAGTAGAGCCACGAGGACAGTACGGTGAAGCTATTTGTTTGTTTATGTTTGGAACAACACAAAATGGAAAATATCACTTAGGATTTGACCTTGTGTGGCCATTTGGTTTGGGTGCCTATGAACTGGGATGTGCACAGAACAGTAACAGTGTCACCACAGAGACTGAGTCATGCTGGTGGATGCCTCATAAGTAGTGTTCCCACTCTCCAAGGACATCCCTATAATCATCCTTTGATCACATTCATCACCATCACTGATACCAGATATCTTAGGGGAAAAAAGTCTGGTAATGTATTGCACTTTTTTTACATTCTTTGGAGCTGATTATTGATTGACTATTCATCGCAATCTAGTCCCATCTCCTTTACAGTGCCCCTGCTACAAAACTGATAAAACAGTTGTATATTGGTTCTTATTTAAGATGATGGATAATGACGTTCAACAGTTCTTAGCATATTCAGCCTGAGAGAAATCAGTCTACGAATTTTAACAAAGTTCACCCTACTTCTGCCATCAGTATAAAACCCAACAAACACACAGTTTTCTGCAGCATTTGTTCTCTTCGTGAAACTAAAGTGCAAAGCACCACCTGTTAGTATCACAGTGTGGCATCACTGTTCAAAATATTTTTTTTCTCTGTTGCTTTGCAAATTAACCATGTTTTCAGTTCATGCATATTAATGGTAACTTCCTGCTTCAAATTTATGGAAGCCTGTTTCTTCAACAGATTGTCAGGCAGGTTGGTTGTTATTTGATTTTTGTGCTGTAGACAAGAGATAGGACTTTATGGTATAGAGCAGCGGTGAGCAGTTAAATTGAGAAACTGGGACTGTTGTGGATGGCCACAACAATAAGATGATAAACACTGAGCAGAACTGAATCCATCACACCTGCTAAGAGACTTCCTTTGTGCCATCATGCATACGTTACTCGAGTGTTTTCCACTATATTGGACGTGATGCAACCACTAATTGTGAGGGAAAAACATGTATTTCCTGAATAGTTGAGGAATGTTTCCTGGAGGTTTCTGAATTTGGTTGCAGAGAGGATGCTAGACCAAAACCTTCCTTCTTCCTTGTTTTGGTTGCTATAGCAGATTGGCGCAGTCGTCTGTAGTTTGAATGGAAGGTGCCGACTTATCTCAAAGTTAAAGTCAAAGATGTGCCACAGCATTGCAACCAACATGTTTTTAAGTGCAACTTTTACTTTGAAGGCAACAGGTCTTTGTGTCCATTTTGTTTCCTACTTTTCAGTTTCACTAGCAATAGGAATTTGCAGACGAATTGGTATGTTCTTTTCAAACTATGCAACAATCTGCTAGTGACCAAAGCTATCATGGATGTTTTTGCCAACCAATCTGTGAAAACACATTTTTCTCTAGCGGCCTGTGGTTGCCAGGGGGTCACAGACCAGTCTCTAGACCTGTGTGACTGTGCAGTTGATCAACTTTACAGCGACTGCCATCAATCTGTTGTAACCACTATCCTGTGTGACTGTGGAGTGCTTGCTCATTTATTTGATCCTGGTTTGTCAGATATCCCAAATGGCGTAGAAGTTAAATCCACCTGGTTAGAGGTCAAGTGCCCACAAAACCACAATGTGTGAGCAGTGCAGCATCACCCCCACAAGATGGACTGAGGCAGACTTAGACTGCTTTCGTCTCTTCAGCGACAAAGTGACTTTACAAAACAGTGTGTAGATTGAAGTATTGTGACCTTGCAACACTATACATAGGTGTTTGCTGCTATTTCACCACAATCTGCTGATAATTTTAGGTACCTGCTGGTGTAAAAGTCTGTTAAAATGATAATTTATTGCACATTTAGCAGTTCATGACAAAGCAATGCTTTTCAATGGTTTTCTTTTTTGCTGCATTTTTCAGCACCAATATTTCCCTGCAGGCGTTCAAGCCAAAACAAGTCGGATTTAAATCAAAGCGGTAAAGCAGTGTTTTAGTTTGAGTGAACCTGATGGAGACAAATCAGGACGTCACATCTAAGTGTTAAACGCTTGAGTTATCCTGTAAGTTCATCAACATCAGCTCCCTGAGTTTGTCACTTTACAAGATGTTTTTCGAATACAACCCTGAATTGTGTTGTGTGTAAAGTAATGAGAGACGAAAGGTCATTGTCATAGTTTCTCTTGCTTGCCTAACTGGTATCAGCATCGCTGTAAAGACCTGACACTAATAGGCTAATTAGCTTGGTCTTAAGTCCTCATTTGAAGCTCTGTGTTTGACAGAGTGTAGAGGACTCAGGACTGCTTGATCTCTGTGGACCCACCGAGATAAGACTCAGATTACAGGATCAATCCACACACGGTCTCACAAACACACACATACTCATACACATTTTATTGACAGAGCTAAACAGACTCATATGTATGCTTAAAAACACAATCCAGTTACAATCCGTAGCATCAACATTGTGCTTAAAAAGCACACACAGACTTAACTACATGATGTTTCAAGCTGTACTATATGAGAATCTTTTGGCTCTTTTGAGTTGTGCCAATTTTAGCCATCACAATTTTAAGCCCTGCGTCATCATGACCATCAGCCACCAGCTCTAATTTATGTGTCTGCTGTCCATGTGAACCCTCACAGCTAGGTGCTTCCTAAATACTGGAACTTTGTTTTGTGCTACAATGACACACTTAAACAAGAATCACAAGAGATCTTCTTCTCTCTGTCATAAAGTAGATTTTTTTATAACTTGTTGCTGATTTGACAGTGTATGTCACATGGTGTAAAGCTGCTAAATTACCTACCATAAATGAATACCTACTTTCCTTCCAAAAGAAAGCTAGTAAAGCTCTTCTCACTTGTGCGTAATCTAGAGCAATGCCTCCAATCTTCTATCCAGCTGTATTTGGCATTTAAATTTATAATAATCAACTGCAACACAGTCAAGACAATTGGAACTGAATTGCAGTAAATCAGAAAGGATGAACACCACAGCCTGAATAGTGTCTAATGAAGCCAGTTTGAAAAAAAGGTCTGTTTTGGATATTGCTGCCTCAGTTTGCAGAATGCGCTTAATTAAATACACTAAGTGAATGACTTCGGGGGAAGCTGAAATGCACTGTCACAATGACTTCATTCAGTTTTGTTTCACCAAGGAAAACCTTGGGTAAATACAATAAATTAAACTAATTTAAAAAAATTACAGGATCTCTGTCAGGTTTGTTTGCGCCAGAGTGTGACGAGGCTCACTGGGTCTTTGACTATGATTTGCATTGTTTCACATTTCTGTTTTTATAACAGAGACTTTCACATATATTCACAGTTGTATTTGCTATAAAACAAAGGTTATAAACTGAGATACACTATAGGAAGCCTATTTAATTGACATTAAAGATGGTACCGCAAGAAGCAGTTCCATATATAGTCTCAAAAAGCCGTTACACTACCCTTGAAGATAATATAACAAATTCAAGGACACTTAAAATTTCTTTTTGCAATATTTCACTGAGCTCATGTTTTAAAACTACAGCTGCATAAGTTCATGAAAGACCGCTTTTCAGCTGTAAGTCAGTATATGGTTTGACTTGCATGTCCATCCACTTAAGAAACATCAGGATAAATGCCAGTCTCTAAAAAATCAAGTTCTGAGCCAGATATCAAAAAAGCTGGAGCAAAGTTTCACAAACTAGCAAGGTGAACATTGGGAGAAACAATAGAAGATCTGACAAATGTTACAAAGAAGACAACACTTTTTACACATAAGAACAAGGGCAGGGAACTGGGTAAAGGGGGATACACTGAGGCGACTAAAGGGATTTTAATATTATAGCTATTAATTAGAATTAAATCACAACCAGGAGGCTCTGGAAAATTAGCAAATTAAAACATATGGAATAAGCAAGCAGTCATCGTGGCTAACAGAGCACCTGAAAAATAAGCAAGAGTAAAGCTTCTTTGGGTTGCTCTCTGATTCACAAGTGGTCACCACATTTGGCAGGTGTAACACATTTACACCAGATGTAACCTTTCCGGAGATTTGTGTGTCGTTTTCAGATTTTAAGGGAAAGTATTAACCACAACACAATGGCGTTACCTTCTGAAAATAAGCAAACATCCAAAAATGCAAAGCGAGCTTAGACAGAAACCCAAACGTAGAAATCTACTAGAATCTAAAATTCTACCATGGAGCGTAAAAAGTCACTTCTATTGCTAAAGATGCTGTTAGCCAAATCATTAGCTTGAGCTTGTGTGTTACTGACTTTTATCTCAATCATTAGCAAAATTCATGACTTTATGTCAGTAACTCATCCGATGGGGCATGGTGACGTCACTGCCCATAATGCCGGGACTGCTCATGTACATCACAGCCAGTCGTGCCCTTGAATTAACAACCGTGCATTTATGAAGGCTGTATTTCATGGCTTTGTCATGACTGTCTGTTAGAAAGCTATTCATTGACAGACGTTATCTTTGGTGCACATGTGTGGCGATGGTGATGGAGGGGAGGGGCAAGAAAAAGAGAATGATTTGGTGGTAGGACTTACCTCCAGTCTCAGCGCTGTAATTTTAAAATCCCCTTTAGGAGGAAATTGCTTTTGCCCTCCTACAACTTTTTAATATCCTGATTCATACTTAGCGCTGGTGAAACGCATCATCTTCCCGTAGCATTTCTGCCACTGCCCGAAGGCGCTGTGTGGGGAAGTTATTAGAGATTAATACCATGTGGGTGTGTGGGACTGCTGAGGGACACGAGCCTTGCCCTGTGTGCTCCATGTCAGTCCTCCTGAGCCCCTGTACATAGTAGACGAAACATCCCCTGTGCCCGGTGAAAGCATATTTGAATTATTACTGAAGGGCATGCGGCATAAAAAGAGGCCCTGGAGCACATGTTGAATGTTGCATAAATGTAATAAGGCATTCTTTTAAAAACCAATCTGTCCTGTGCTTACATGCACATTCACACCAAACCCTAAAGAAGGAAGTGCTACCCCACCTCAAGGTTTATGTCAGCAATAACCAAACCAGCTGAGCTGTTCCAGTTATCTCTTGGGATGATTTAGCCACTCTCTATCAAGAGTTACCCATCAACGGAGAGACGAGCCTAGAATTCAAATTACCAGTGTCCATTCTTCAGTCCATCTTCCATTCATGAGTTTACAGCAGTAAAACAGCTGCTTTTTTCAGGGAGGGAAATTAAGTAACGTGAACTGAGTATTACAAAGGCAAATGCATCAATTTGAGCAAAATGACACATTTACAAATCAGGCATCAACACAAACTGAGTCTTGTATAAGGCAGAAAAGGTTAATTGTGTTTTTACAGCTTGTACAAGCTCGCAATTCTCCAGCCTCTGTCGGTGTCCTCGGAATATGTCAGATAGACGAGGGGAAGCAGATCAAATTATATCCCAGTAAGTTGCCTCCTGCCTCTGCTACAGTTAACTCGCTGCTTCTGGGCGCCCTTGGAGGATGCATTAGTCATAAAGCAATACGACACCCAACAGTGTGTGTAAAACACAGTGGCGTGATGGGATAAAGCAAGCAAGCAATTAAAATCAGTGTCACCCCGCACCGCCTTGCCTGTGACACAAATGACCTTGGTGGGTTTAAAATGTGTCACAATAATTTCAACATCTGTTGGGAAGTATGCGTAGTTGTCACTCATATTCAACTTATTACCTCTTCCATCGCTCTGTGAGCTGAGTGTATATTTGCACTCCAGAGCAGCCCGCTGGAGTGAGTCACATTGCTGTATTGTTTTGCTACCAATCAAGGTCATTGCATGCTCATTAAATTCACCGTGGATGGATTAAACCGAATAAATGCACAGGCACATAATCAACATTACAGCCTTAATTTTGTCAAGTGACCCAGCTGTGAAGATGATTTCATTCGTCTCTCTAACACAGCAATGCAGTGGATGTCATTAGCTGTTGAACCGGTGACTCCCTGGTTCTCCGTTAGAGAGGGACCCCCCTCCTGCAGTGTGGATGTGCATGTGTGTGTGGATCAGACCTGCTGTGGAAAAGAAATTGCGAGGGAACACCAAGTGATAAGGAAAAGGCAGTCCTCCCTTTCACCCCACCTTTTCTCATCCCTGGCCCCGATGATTCTCCATTACTGTTAGTCGAATGGTATGTGTGCCCTCCGCTGCTGACTGCTGAGATTTGCCTCTGATGCAAACATCCTTGTTTGTCACCATGGCAACCAAGTCTCCTGCCTGCTGTAGATTGTCATGCCAGCCGCCTCCCCCGTGCTCTTCCTCTTCGATTAGCACCGTACTGTAGCTGACATGTGCGAGAGTCGTACATTGTTCTGCGATCCGTCTTATCGTCATAAGCTGCTCTCGTCTGCACCGCTGCCCCTGCTCCAGGGTGAAGTGGCCCCCTTTTTAGCAACTCTTCAAAAATCATATCGCATACAATTTAACCCTCAACTACAGGAATGGTTTTGCTTGAGTTTGCCACAAACAGGCACAGCTAGAGTCAGCTGGCAGAATAATAACACCACCAGCAAAAGACTAGTGCAAAAGATTGAGAGATATAACAGTAAATGGTTTCAATTTCAACCCCCCCCCCTTGTTTACCCTACCAGCTACCAATCCCCTCATCCTTGAAAAATGGAGCAGTCTAGCATGTTTGGAGATCCCATGAAGGATGAGGCACTGTAGAGGCCTATAGGTCCGTTCTGTGCAGAGTTCACTGTCGGAGCCAAGTGTCTCGGGGCAAGACGAAGGCCTTTCTTCCAAACATGTCCACCCAGTCAGACGAAAAAACACTCATTAACACAGCACCATGGGGCCAGTCCGGCCCACTTGGGGATAATAACTAGGCATCTAGTTAAATCTGATATAATGTTGTTGTACTGGGTAGTCTGGGGTCTGTGATAGTAGCTGAAAAGATTGTATTCTCTCTTAAGCTGTTTGACTCCCGTACTTTGCTGCTTAAATGGAGGCATTTAAAAATAGGGATGGCTGATTGGGTTAATATATCAGCTATCAGTGATTGGCAGAGTCCATTGCTGGTTGTTTATTTTGCTAATTTAATGGGCTGCCTACTTGAGAATTCATGAATATTTAACCAGCAAAGCATTCAACATGTGCACTTTTGTTGTAGTATATTATACGTTGTTGCTCAGTGTGTTTTCATTCAGTTTGTAAGTTTGCTTACTTACAAATAAATGAACAGTCTAAAATTTTTAGGGTTCATTTTTGTAGAGAGACACAAAATATCAACCAATAATCCAGAAAAAAACACATACATAAAAGTTATAAATAGATTTGCATATCATTGAGAGACATAAGGCTGTTTTTATGCTTACAGCGTCGCTTGTATCCTGGGTGTCTGATGACAGTTTTTAATTTTCAAGCCAGTCACCCTTGGTATTGAGCTCCAATTAAGATCTTGCCTCTGCAACCTGACGCGAATGATAATAAGAAAGGGGGCAAATTGAGCTCGCAGCACCCACAAGGGCCCCCTGCACATGTACATGTGTGTCTTGTGTTTGCTAGTGAACATCTAAAGGATTCAAAGAAGGCTTAGGAGAAAGTTCTGTGGTCAGATGAAACCAAACTCAACCTTTGACAATTTGACCCGCGGTGTTTGGAGGAAGAGAAATGCTGAATATGACCCAAAGAACACCATCCCCATATTTCAGAGATTACATTTGCTGTTCCTTATCTCCTAAATTAACTCATTACCTTGACATCCTGCTTTCCCTCCCTAGGAACAGATTGGCCTTGAATTTATAATGAAACATGGCTGTCCCATCATGTTCCATATGCATAGTGAGAGATTCAGCGCAAACCTTTACCTTTCAGTTATATTCTTGCCACTGGTTTTGACCCTAGAGCTAGATTAATAATGTTGAGGAGGGTGGTAAAAAAGGGAGAGGGAAAACAGAAGGCTTCCTCTTTCTGTCTGTCTACGCCTCCACTTAAAATTCTATCAAGCTGGCAGAAGGATTTTATTTTGTTTTTTAGCAGTGCATTAAACCTTCAAAGCTGTCCTAAAAACAGGCATACAACTGAAGCACAACTTAAGGTAAAATAGTGAATGTACTCTGTCTCTTGGACACCGTTGTTACAAAAAGGTCCAAGTTGTAATGCTTTCAAACTCCACTGCAACCTTTCATCTGCTGTAGTATCTTAAAATGGCCAGGGAGACACAACGGTGCAAAACAGGGGACCATGGTTACTCTTGAAATTGGGTTCAATCAGATCAACTAGGCAAAACATTGCCGTGCTGTCAATTACATCCTTTCCTTGAAGCTTACGCTAATTGCATATGCAAATTGCCTGAGATTATGAGTTTGCACCCGCTGTAGGGTTTGGTGATTGCGAGTTGCGATAATGATGGATTTCCTCACATTCATTTCTTAAACGTTGTTAATGAAGAGGCAGCCACTTCCAAATGTGGATTATGCATGCATTGTGCATTGCAAAACAAACTGTGCAAGACTGCCACCATTAACAACAAGTATTCCAGTTAGAAGCCCAATCAGTGGAGGTATTTTTCTCAAGGCGGATGTGGGATAGATCATGGACATGTGCCCCAGCTTAATATTTTCAGCCTAAATGTTGCTTAATTACAAAAAATAGATCAGTAGAAATAAAATAATAGATGTATTGAGGTTTTAAATCATATTATTGAAAACATGCTAATTAATCGTTTGCATTAAACAGCAAAACTGTCATTTGTTTCACCTTCATTGCGTTGAATCAGAGAAAGTTAAGGATTTTTTTTCAGTGATGGTTCAGCTGACATGTGGCTCAGACTTGAGAGAATTGTGAGATGGCTTTCAGACTGACATGGTGTTGTCAGTTGATATGATGGTTAAAGAGGTGAGCATTCAAGTGATAAAGCTGAAAATAAGGCAAGAATATCCAGACTGAAAAACGTAAATCAAGTACGTACAACAGGCCTAGGGGATATTTCCTATAATTATGTTTACATTTTCTTCTATATATTCAATATTGGACATCATCTTTAGAGAAGACTGAAAAAAAGGAAAACTTATGACCCAAAGCATACCAGCTCATCTGTCATGGGGTTCTTATGGGTTTGGCATGTCTACTGTTTTTGAGCGATTCGTGCATAATAGTGACTGTGTGCTAAACTCTATGCGCTTTTACAGTGTGGGCGACCTACAGTGTAATACTGTGTCTGAACACATCCTGTGTAGACACAGATGGAGTGCTGGAGCAACTGAGGCTCTGCAAACACGCTGCCCGCTCTGTGTGGACACGGTGTTATGGACTGGACTGTATACTTGATGCCAGTAGGAATGCAAAAGATTAAAGAGACGCCTGCTGTAACCCAAGAAAATCAAAAACACCATTAGAGAAAAGGCATCATTTGCAGGATAGTCGTAAGAATTTTGGCTGAAAGAAAAAAATAGCGCAATGGTCTTTTAACAAGCTCAGCATGCTGACTTTCTTTGAGAAGATCGGATAACATACAAGCACTGAGTAGCAAAAAGACTGAATTGGAAAAGGAAAAGCTTGAAAATTAATGTGGAATTTGTAAAAAAAACAACAACAATTTAGCTCCATTTCTATCTGTAGAAAGATCAAGTGTTTTTACTTGTAGTGCTGTTTTCAGCCACGCTGGTCAATACTGTGGACTATTTTTAAGACATACGTTACTACTGTGTGAATGTGTGCGTGAATGGGTGGATGACTGGATATGTAAAGCGCTTTGGGGTCCTTAGGGACTAGTAAAAAGCGCTATATAAATACAGGCCATTTTTACTTTTGGAATACTTGCACAAATGATTATTTTTTGAACCATTATGAGCTGTTTTAGTAATGTAATGGTTTCTCTGAAAAGGTGCCAAACCCACTCGGTGGCAGCAGGAAGGGCAAATTCAATGTCAGACTCGGAGCATCACTGACATCCTTGCCGAGCTCAGCGCTGCAGAAACTCTGGACCTGTTCACAGATTATGAGAAGCTTCAATCAATAACACCAGAGCCCATCCTCCTCCTCTGCCTGACCAGCCCTTCTAAGAGCCTCTGTGGGGCTTGAGCACCAGACAAGAATGGGCATATTTTCCTGCACAGGCAGTGTGCCTGTTGTTTCCATGTGTGCTCGCTTTCAATCAATAGAAAACTTAGTTTCATGGAACCATAAACACTACTGCCTGAATAAGCTGGAGCTGCTAAGGCCATTGTGATCAACCGACTGTTTGCTATTCAGATTTGGGAGTAACAAGTGCAATGAGGCGTCACAGCCACTAGATACTGCTGTAACCTGAAGTCTGGCCGTCCCTCTGGAGAATCAGACATGATGTTGAGTGACCACCGAGCGCCAAGTCAGTGTTGCGTAACAGTCTCACAACAATGCTTTCATCTGTTCATCTGTAAATGCCCAAGAACCAGATAAACAACAAGTGAGAAAATTCTGAAACATGCTCATGAACCCTGACCTCCCTCACTGTCCTATTACTGAAAGTTTAAGCATTGATTAACTATCTCACAAGTAAAACCTGCACTGCAGTTGGTGCATTTATCTCTAAAGACCTCATAACAGGAGGACAAAGGAGGGGGGAACAACTAAGCTGTAGTGCCTCTGCACCTCACTGTGCAATACCTTGTGCAATACTTTTGTAAATAGTCAACAGTGCAATAGACTCAATACTTGAAATGTGCAATTCACTTGTATTTTTATTTTTTATTCCTATTTATTCTATTTATCCCCTTTGTATATTTTATTTATATTTGTCTCTGTATTTATATATATGTGTGTGTGTGTGTGTGTGTGTGTGTGTGTGTGTATATATATATATATATATAACAGTTCTGTAACTGTAACTTCGGTCGTTGCTGTGCTTTTTTTGGAAGTCGAATTTCCCAGAGGAACCCACCCGAGGGATTAATAAAGTTCTATCTTATCTTATCTTAATATCTCTTAATTGGACTCAGTTCCACACTGGTGCGCTTGGATTTCAATTTCGCTAACACAAATTGTGTTCTAATTTAAAAAAAAAAAAAAGATAAATCAAGATACTGCACTTTGATTAGCAAATCACTCCTGGCTAGTCAAGCAGTTAAAAATTAATTGGAAATGGCACCGATCACATTTGAGGAAGCTTAAAATCCAAGAATTGCATCCTGTCAAGCTGGCTGTTAAGTTACTGATTGGCTTAATTGCCTGCACACCATCGTGTCCTCTCAGCAGTGCACTGTGATCAAAGCTGTTTGCTGTACTCCCAGAAAAATATGTCCCTCTTTAGATATCCTCTTTTTTCTGTCCTCCTTACTGGAAATCAGCAGCTTCTGATGGACTCCGTCTCCCAAGTGTGCCAGTAAATAATGCTGTCCCACTGTGTTGTCTCATTGTCTCTCTTTGTGTACGGTAAACAGTCTGTGACTCACGACTCCATCTCAAGCTTTAGGGTCACTACACACTGACTGCCTCACTGTTTACCCTCTGTTCACCTCCTATCTTCCTATCGTCTCCGTGTTACCTCTTCCTCTGCCCATCAGTCTCTCTCTCTCTGTGTAATCCTTTCTCTAGAGGCGTACACAAAGAGTTTTTTTGGATCATCTTCCCCCAAAGCATGCGTTTATTCATTTAACATCATTTTAAAATTCTTCCACAGAGGCTGAACTGTTCTCTGCACTGACCTGCTTTAATCAACAATCATTTCCCCTTCATTTAATAGTTTGCGAGCTTGATGCCATGCCTAACGAGCACCGAAGACTTTCTTTAATGACAGAAACTAAAGAAGTTGGATCAACTCTGGTTCTGCCTGATTACGCATGAGATTTGAATCCCGATAATGCTTTTCCAACGCTTGTTTCAAATCCTTCACACTTCTCTTGTGATGGTATTTTTTTAAAAAAAAGGATTTGTTGCTGTTCAGAGGCTTAAAGGGGCAGCGGCTCTCGTAATCTGATACAGCCAGTAAACTAGTCTTTTAAATGTTCAGTCGATACGTAGCTAAACACTCTTGGTCTTTGGTGCTGTGCCAGCATGTGGATCAAAATGGCTGCTTGACTGTTGATAAAAATATCTGGATGCTTAGGGCATCTGTGTGTAGTTGTTTGTTGTTCCGTTTGAGCCTTTTAGGAAACACGCCGGTTTCTCACCTCCTACGAGGCTGACCTCCGCAAGTCCAGAAATTGTATCTGTCACTAAGAGGAAGTGCGTGTCACAAGTATGTGGTTTGCTGCTCGTTAATGACATGGTGGGATGATGCTATCGGCGATATAGAGCCATGCTTCAAAATTACATGATTGAGCTCCCGCCTCCCAGCATTCATTTATCATCTGTGAGTGAAAGAGGAAGGTGATGATAAAATGCTTTAGAAGTTTTAGAAATCTCTAAAGAAATCACTTGCTACAGTCTCTCACACCCTTTGCCTTGAGTCTCCAGATTGTGCTCAGGTGCATCCTGTCTGCTTTAATTATCAACGAGATGTATCCAGAGCTTGATTGGAGGCCACCTGTGGCAAATTGAATTGGTTAGACATGGTAAAGAAAGGTGCACATCTGTGCGTGTCAAGATGAACTGCAAGCAATGAAGTGAAATTGCAGGCCTTCACATTAAAACTGTGCAAAGGTTTGTATTGGGGCATGGTTGAAAAATAACCTTACACTTCAAGTTCTCCCATTAACACATTTTGAGTCATTTTGAATTGAAGGGAGTGTGGAGCTGTCTTCTGTGACTGCAGTGATTGTCTGAGTTGTTGTTACAGTAACAAAATTTTCTACAGAAATAGACTTTTCCAGAAGAACGACCACTTCAGAAGCACTCAGCACACTTTTATGATAGTGACTGGATGGAAGCCACACTAGTGTAAGGGGCAAATGTCGAGTTCTACACCGCGGACGTTATATGAGTAGACATGGGAAACAAAGGAATTCTGAATAGAAATCTGAGAGAATTATGAATTCTAGTCGGGTATCTGCACAATGCTGAAAAAGTAATGTAAGAAGGCAATGTCCATCACGGCCACAGCCTGGTTACTCTACAGGAGTATCTGCTATCATATCACCAGACTTTGCTTTTTCCTTGGAATTACTCAGATGCCTGAATTCACACTGAATGACCAGATTAATTCTTGTATGATTTTTGTGTTAAATAGGTCTCAGCTCGCTTAGAGTATGCCAAAAAAAAACCCTTAAAGACTCTTATCTGTAGAGTGGACCTAAAGCTGGGGCTGTCGGGTCATCTTCAGTACAGCGATGACCTAATCTATAGCGCAATTACCTGGATGCCTTCAGGACAAGTGTCTGATTGTCCTCAAGTGGACCATCCAAAAACTGAAATCCACTGAACATCGGGGGGAAATTTAGATGCTTCCAAGAACTTTTTTCAACAAACCTGTGCTTAAACTCATTCTTTAATATTACCTGTTAAAGAATTGTACTTTATATGTTTAGGTGCCTGTGTCACATTTCTGGCCCTAGGCAAACAAGACACTTTCCTGCTCATCTAGTGTGCATTGCTGTGTTATAAATATCTGATTCTCCTGCAGAATCAGCCAGATTCAGTGCCACATCCTACAGGACAGCTCCCACCCTCAGCTGGAGTAGCAGTTAAGCCTTTTCCTTGTCTCAACAGCCAACTTCACAGAAACTTGCTTGTTAACTTGTGTAACGAGTTGAGTGCGTAGGTGCGGTAAGTCCCAGACCTTTCCGTCCCCAGGGTAGCTCCTTCTGTCCCACCATCAGTCAGGGAGTCAGTGTGTCAGATGTTTTATTCAGCACAGCTGTGTGTATTTTTGGCACCTGGCTGCTTCATCAGAAAGGAGGTGGGAGGGGACGGCGACTGTGTTGTGGGTCTCCAGAATGGGGTCATGATTGCTTCATGTTTCCAAACCTGCTGGACCACCGCAGGCTAACATCAAACAGCCAGAACACCTGTTTCCAGACAGCGTTCCTCGTTCAGGCTCTGCTCAGATGAAAGGACCAGAAAGTTTTAGACCAGGGGGAAATTGCACCAAGATCAAAGACATGGCGTTGTTTAAATGGCGGAACAGAATGATTTGAAATTGATGAGTGTTTTGGGGTCTGTGTGTGTAATGCAAAGTTTATTCAAAAGTCACACAGCTTGGTCTGTGAGATGAGGGACATCGTGAGATATATCTGAAATTGAAGCCCACTTTGTGGTTTATTGTAATAAAATACAATGTAATGCCTGCAGTGTGTGGGGAAACAAAAGGGATAAGAATAATACAGCTACTAAGGTTGATATTCCAAAGCTGATGCAGCCTCATCACCCAGAGCTGGTATGACTTGCTCGCTAATTATAGCTTTGAACAAGCTACAAATAAGTCCCAACTCTTTAATAATTATCTCTGCATCATATATGTTGAATTGTAGTTCTTATTGACTTTGACTTTGAGACCTCTAGAACCATTTCTCCTCATAGCAGCAGCAGAGGAATAAAGAAGGACAAGTGGATGATTGATGCTACAGTGCGTTGCCCATTGTAAAATGAAAAATGATTCATATACATATGCATAAGGTAAGGTTATTTAAAAATTCAGCTAACGTTATTACAGACCACCCAAACCTTTCTCACAGAAATCTTACAAAAATGGACACCAGAGTACCTGAAACTAGGATTTTTTTTCCCTCCATACTCTTAGAAATAAATTCAGTAAACCAGACTTTTAATTTCATTAGTTTCTGTAGCAAACTGTTATCAGTGGCATTAAACCAGAAAGCCTCAATCCTGTGATTTAAAACGGTTGATTTTTCTGGAGAAAATGAGTAATTATCCTAAAAATCTGCCTACACTATCTATGCTAGAGGAACATGAGGACATGCTTTTTGACAAATTTCATGCACAGCTTGTGTATCTTGCCTTCTATCTTTTACTTGCTTCATTTATTCACTTTTTATGCCTTTGCTTAGTATTTTTGATATCCACACGAAGAACTAGCCTCTAAAACAAGCCTTAGACCTAAAGCAACCTCAGCAGTATAAATCCTATAAATCCAAATCTAACTAATATACCAGTTGTGGCTGTGGATATTCTACAGCTGGCATTTTTAAAATATAGTCATATTTTGTTAAAAATATCTTTATAATGTTCTTCTAATTCTTTGAAGAGGTGGCAAATATAAAGATCAATTCCCCTTCATAGAGGATGTGTCTCAAAGGCCCCGTAGCTTAATGCTGAATTCTGAGGGCTCAGAAATGTCAAAATTTCCATGTTGTCACACACAGACGGACAGACACTGGCAGAATTTCATGGCATGTGTTTGAAGTGTATCCCCCCAGAGAAAGACAACCCTGTCACTATCTGTTCACTGCCTTTTTCACTTATTGAAGATCTCAGCAGAGTGAAGGAAGCCGATGAAGCAAAAACAATAAACATATTGGACTGTTCCACCACAAGTAGATATCTTCAGCTTTCATTCATGAATGAATGTCAAAAGGTCTCCTAAATTTTGCAGGACTAGCATCTGGATGGTAGTCTGTGGATATGAGGCCCCCCATGTTTGCCACAAATAAGCAGGTTGTGCTCACAGAGGGGATTTAGGCAGCCAGTATATGTAGATTAGTGTGACTTGATCTAACCACAAAGGACGAATTACACCTTTCAATGAAATGACACTGCTGTTTGAAAATTAATTAAATTTCCACCACAGAATACAGTGTAGAGACCAAAGAAAGCGCTGCTTAGTTAAAAACCTCTTTTTTCCATAAAGTAATTGTATTTCTATAACAGGCCTGCAGATAAAAGTTTGAAAATCCAAGAGATGGTCCTGACAAAAGATCAAAAGCTTCCGCTGCAGTGATGAGTTCTTTTGGAGGGCGTCGGAGGATTTGAAAATTGAGCAAAGACAACACACCATGAAATGCCATCGCATCAGGCAAGCACTCTGCTATGGCCAAAACATAAAGTGTCCCGTCTTCCTTTAATTCGCCATAAAATGATTTTCCTCCCCCCCTTTATTGAGTCTACTCATGGGTTAGCAGCCATGGTTCCGCAAATATTCATTAGGCGTAAATACAAAATCAGAGTGACTCACTGGCATCAGCCACCTTTTGCCCTATCAATTTGAATGCGTGGCATATTCGTAATTCATTCAGTTGCAGTAATAGGCTCTCGCCACTCTTGTAGTGGCAACCTTCAATAAAGGCAACTGCAATAATGGACTGGACCCTTTTATCCTCAGCATGCACTGCACTTACATCAATAGTAATGATTTCTTTTTCATCAAAATGTAAAAATAGTGTTGCGCCTTGTTCTTTGGAATTCTTGCCTCTAACATATTTCTCAGTATTAGCAAGGCTTTATGTGTTGCATGCATCCAGACAGTGAGATTGTACAGTTCACCTGGTACATACGAGAACAAGAGCAGTCTAAGGATGAATTGAGTGCATGGATCCAAGGTATATGGGTCCAGATTAGTTTGTAGAAACTAGTAGCATCTGACAGAACAGCAGGGGTTTAGCAAACTTTGGCTTAGCAAATGTTACTTAAGGGCATTTCTGAATTCTGTCGCAATTCCATAATAAAAAAAAGTTTTATAGATATCATCTAACTTAAAACCAACCCATTCTCATTGACAGGACATGAAACACTGTCATTTAGTCAAAGCTGCTAAAAATACTAAGACAGGCCTTTGGTTCCTTCTTACAATCACATTTAACCTAACTGGGTAGGCATCATTTGCCAACATGCAGGGTTAATATTGTCAAGCAAAAGGCAAGTGAAAACAAAGAAACTAAAGGTTCAAAGCACAGTTTTCAAACAGAATTTCTATGGCGGTCTTCTAGCTTGACGGACTTCTGATTTACTCTGTGAACTCTCCCGTCTACCAACATGGCGTTCAAAGCTCCTGAAAACGGGACCAGTAGTGCTAGGTGTACAATATTGCCACGGTGAGTGCATCAAAGGACAGTTTTTGAAAAATTAGAAGACATGTGAAAGAGTGGTAGTATTTAACACCTTTAGATGGGGTTGGGTTTCTCAAACATCTCTGCCATAATTAATAGTTTAATCAGTTAGTTGATAAACAGGAATATAACCATCAGCAGGGGGTTTGCTCTTGGTTAGATGAAATCAGCAGTACACGTTTGGTTTTTCATACATAGTTCATACATAGGTTAAAATACCTCTAAATAACTTGAGCTAATAACTTAAAAATAATAATAATTGATTTTTGTGTGATACAGAGCTTTGAAAAGGTCTTTAATTTCTTGGATTAATTTGCGGGGACTGGTTAGCACCAACTGATCTTTCAAAATAACTTTCAAGTTCTTTTCTTGGATGGTCAAAACAATATAAAGGAATCATAAAACAGATTGAGGCATTCATCATTACATCTGGACATCCATATACTGACTTATAATCAACCTTTATTCGACCTTTTAGTTATCACAAATGCTTTAGATCTCCTGATGTAAACTTCATTTCAAAGTTGAATTTATTATAGGCTTTTTTAAGGATTGTGCGCAAAGATGTATAGCAGGTATTAGAAAAAGACAAATTTGGCAGATTGTTGACAGACTCACTGAAGTGGGACAGCAGCTCACGAGGGAGTGAACGATTTTTATCGTGTCTCTGTGCAGCTCCTCCTCATTTAGAGACAGCAGCTCTCTGAAAATGGGCCTAACGATGGCGTTCAGTTGAAAATAGTGAAAACACAAGGAATGGGAATTGCTATTATTTAATTGATTATAAATTTTACTACATGTGGCAGTCAAGAACTGCAAATCCAACATCTTTTGACATTAAAATACTATATGGATTTCAATATCTTAATGGGGCCAATAACTTTTTAGAGATAAACTTGATTTGTTGGCCTGTCACCACCATTAGGCCTCACTTGTCAGAGAAATGGAGGTGCTGCCAAAAGGGACAAAGGGAAGGAATGGAAGATGGAGTGTTTATGAACAGCCAGTGATAAATTACATGGTGGAGGGTTTGATTAGCTTTTTATCTGCTCACGGGACTCTCGGGGATGAACAGAGACTGATGGGCTGCAGAGAGCTGACGTGCTGTTGTTTATTTGGATGGTGCATACTTGGCTGGAGTGTGGTGTGCCACAGAAAGATGAGCAGCAAAGGCTACTGTCTCAACATGAATTTAACAGCATTCTCCTCTCCCTGGTAGTGTCACTTGTCCCTTGAATCAGAAGTTATTTTAAGGTAGCTGCTCGGCACAAAATGCTATCACAGCAGGTACATTTTGCTTTGGTGAAATGAAATTTCTCCCTTTTGAATATCGTCTTTGAGTGGAAAGTTGAGTCTGGAGCCAGTTTGCTAACCTGGAGTGAGTGTGCGAGATTCTTGGGAGTTTAGAGTCATGATGTGATAATAATCCCAAAATAAATACAATAAGATATCATTAATCTCTTACATTCAGTCCTTTCATGTTCATGAAGGGAAGCACTCAACCCACGCTGCACATGTTCAAGGTCACCTTAAAAAAAAGAGCCTCTCATATGTAAAGAGATGGCGACTTCAAGCAGGTTAGAGTATACGTTGCTGGAAACAGAAGCATATTGAGGGGAGAAGATCTGCGTATTTACACTGTGCCAGAAATAGCTGAAAGGTAATCGCACATGAATAACAAACTAAGGAAGAGAATTGTTGCAAAGAAGTCCCTGTGGATTCAAAACTTAATAATGGATCATTCCTGTATTATCCTCATAGAAGGCCTTAACTCTCTAGTGTCTTAGACAGAGCATGACTTGGCCAAAGCACATAACTTACTACTTGAAAACAGTGGTCTTTTAAAAGGTGATAAGAAAAAACATGAAAAATAATAGTTTCCATCCATCATCCATCCTTAGACTTTAACTTGCAGATTTCATATAAAAGATTGTGATATCTCCCACTGGCTGGTGTAGCTAGATGTGATGATCAAAGTGGTGGAAATAAGGAGAAATGAGGGACACTGCCCACTCATGCCAGTCATACATTAAATGCACTTAAGCCTTCTTTTTGAATGTAATTGGGGCCGTAATTTACAAAATCATGAGGAAATTGTTTTCTTAGTTCACAGTTCAAGAGTTTGTGGGCTGTTTTCTCCTGGCTGTTCTTCATATCCAAAGATCTTTTTGTAACCATGGTGCCCGAATTAGGAACAATACATATTTAAAACACTTCCACATTAGCTTCCAGGTCTTAAAAGTGAAGGAGTATATTTCCTGGGTTTCCAACATTGTGGCTGTGCTTTTAATACCTCCAAACAAAGGTGCACTTGATGCGTTCTGACCGACCTTTGAAAAAATACTTTCACTTTTAAAGAAACTTCAACATAAACATGACTTTGTTAACTTACCAGAAAAATCCTCAGTGCATTTTCAGCTTAAAATACTTTTTTTGTAAACGAAAATTCACTGAAATGCCAATTCAGTCAAAAACACGTCTAACCCCCTAATGACTGTTTTATACATGGTGATTATGTTCACAATCTCAGAGTTTTTATAAGATTTGTCATATTTTGCAAACTTACATCTCTCAACATCTAACAAAAGTGAAGCTTAACTTTAGTTTGGTCTGTTCAGTGTATTTACAATCACACTGAACTGTGCAGTAAAGGGGTTTGCTTGCTTTTGCTGTAGGTGATAACCAACTATTTGTGTGTTTTGCTCCTTGTTTGTGTTACTCTAAAGAGCTGAAATCACAAAGGATAGCGAAACAGTGTGGTTTTGGAAATGTATCAATATGGCAGAACAACACTCCACCCTGTGTGTGTGCAGTCTGTCAGCATCCATTTCCTTCACTTAGAGCTAATACCCTGTATTGAGCAACAAGCAGGCGTGCTCGCAAACAGAAGCCAGGGCTAAATAACCATGCCTAATATAGCTTAGTATTCCTAGAATGGGAACCAGTACATCCAGAGTGTCTGAAACTGTTGGGCTAATCGGCCTTGATGAAAGTCAATGTGCAGACCTCATCTCCTCTCATCAATATATGGGATGGGAAACCAGAGGGCTTATATGCTGCTAAAATGGATATGGATTGATACTATTTACAAAGCTTGAAGCCCAGACACATATGTGAAGGGAGCATTAACCTCCTATTATTTTAATAACAACAGACATTTAAAGCAAGTCAACGGCAGATTGAAAGAGATCAGGATATTTGCAAGACATGAATCTGTTAATGTGCGTCTGTTTTAAAAAAACGGGGGCCATAATCGTAATTTCAAGAACCTCTCCGGCCAAACAGGCAATGTTTTTTGAACAGCGATCATTGCAGGGAGCTTTTAAACTACATTCAAGTGTTTACTCCAACTAAACTGGCAGCTACATTACTATCCACTCCATTGTCTGTGGCCTTTAAGCAAAGCTTAACATTTAGTGAAACAGTGACAGACTCGCATCAATATGGGTTCATCCCACCAATCATTTATGGGGTTTTTTCTTCTATTGTGGCTTTTACTCATCCTGATAACGCCTGTAGTTTCATCACAGATTAGGTTCTGGTGCTGAAAGTCACCTATCAGCCTGTCTAATGGATGTGCAAAGTAGTAATGCTGCCAACTCAAAAGTCTGCTATTGAACTGGATAAAGCATCAGATTTGGGCTTATCTGCCTCATTAAACTTTGCAACCAGAGCATGTATGATTGTACGAGTCAGTGCACACTGACCACATACAGCTAGAGCATTTGCTAGCCTACCAACAGCTCCACAAAAACTGTCCTGAAACTCTTTTATAGCAGTACCTGATGCTTCCTTGTATTTATAAGGTATGCAAATAATGTTTAGATGTGTGTCTGCTAGTTTTAAAATACCTCATAGTTCGTAATGTACTCTTCATAACTTTGCTATATAATGGATTGCTTTTTGGCTTCCAGCCTCCTTATAACAAGATGCCTTCACTGTTCATAGGCTTTCATTATGTTGAAAGCTTCACAAAATTCAGAAATTTGTGCTTTATTATTGGTGTAAAATTCTATTAAAAGGCTTCAGCGCAGACTTCACTACCTAGCTAATTTGTCTAAATGTATTCCCAATTTTACTCAGACAGTCCTTGGACAAGAAAACTATGCAGTCGCTTAACTCGGGCTTTTAGCAGAAAAGATGAAAACATAATTCTTCCAGTGTTCAAGTCTATTTGAGTGTTTCAAAAACCTTAATGAGCACCAAAGACAGTCATGCTTTCATCTTTGTAACCCTCTTTGAGTTTGCAGCCGTAGTTTTTATAGCAGAATACTAGAAAATATGTGAGGTTTTAGACTTTAATAGAACATAAACACTTAAAATGCTGCAATTCCTAAGTGGTGGGATTAGATATTTAACACAACCCATTTTCATATCTAACTGGCAAAAGCTGCAGTCGTGGTTTGTTTATTGTGTTATAACTAGACCCCTTGACACATAATATAATATTCACCAGACGGCATACCGCTGACAAACTCATGGATATCCAGACTATTAATAATTGAAAAGGGCACAGGTGTCAATGCAAATATGAGGGCAGGCTTAGATGCATTATAATAATTAATAAACAGATGGGACATAGAAAGAAATTTGACATGTTTTGTGAGGAACAGAAAAAGTCATGTCAACATTTAGTCAGTGACATCTGAAAACTTCTGTGCTGGACCCCAAAGGAGATACTTTGAGTACAACAAATCTCAGTGTCTGAAAGTTGCCAGCAGATATGACTGTTATTAACTTCTGGGAAGTCAAAACTGTAAACACAGAGTAAGTTATAGCTGTATAACAATGACATTTTGCTAGTTGTATTACTTAACCGATTCTAAAATTGATCAACTGGATGTCCTCCCAGTTTAATGGAATGGCAGTGAAGCACAATAAATGTTAAATACATTTTGCTTATACTAGACAGCTATTTATGTGAATGTACCATGACTGATACAGTCTAGCCTTCAGTGGCAACTATATTGGATATTTGCTGATAAATTAAAATTTAAAAAGTAAGAGACATGAGAAACACCCTTCTTCAACTATAATGTGAGTGTTTGTTACCTCTAGATCCCCTGTTGGCAACACATGTTTGAATCGCAATGAACACAACAAGCCAATCTGAAAGTCGGGCAGAGCTCGAATGATTAAATCGAAAACGAAAAGTAAGAAGTACAGCAGTCCCTCGTTTATCGCAGGAGTTACGTTCTAAAAATAACCCACGATAGGTGAAATCTGCGAAGTAGCCAACTTTATTTTTTACAATTATTATAGATATTTTAAGGCTGTAAAGCCCCTCACTACACACTTTGGATGAACATTTTCACACTTTTCTCTCTTGTTTAAACATTCTCAAAGTTCAAATCTTTGTAGAAAAATAAGTCCGGTATTACAGAATGAAACCAAAGATCAAACCCTGTTTTCAGGTCCAGAACGTGGGAATAGAGCAGCTGCGAGAGAATTCAACATTAATGACTCAATGGCACGGAAGTGGAGGAAGCAAGAAGAATGCCGCATAACGTTTCGTCGACATTGTTGTGTTTGTTGGGGAGAAAACTTACAAGCATACAGTACTCCCTCTTCAGCACAGATGATATTCAGTTACATATCTCTTTTAAGTCCCAAGATGTTTCCAAACTACACATTTTACAAAGGTGCATGGATTCCATTAGAGGTTGGATGGCTGATAACTTTCAACTAAATGAGGAGAAAACTGAAGTCCTCATTTGTGCTCCTAAAAAAATGGTACCTGTGGTTATGGAAAACGTAGGCCCTCTCGCTACATTTGCCAAATCTTCTTTTAGGAACCTTGGTGTAACTTTTGACTCAGCTCTGACTTTGGACGCTCATGTTAAATCACTGGTTCGCTCCTGTTTTTATCATTTAAAAAATATTGCTGAGTCCCGTTGTATCATGCTCAGAAATGGTCATCCATGCATTTGTCTCATCTCGTTTGGATTATTGTAATTCTTTGTTCATTTGCCTCTGTGGATCATCTGCAAGTTGTTCAAAATGCTGCTGCAAAGCTTCTGACCAAGTCGTCTTAATCCTCTCACGTTACTCCTCTGCTGATGCAGTTGCACTGGCTCCCCATAAAATTCAGAATAGATTTTGACTCTGACATTCAGGGCTCTGCATGGACAAGCACCAACCTATATCAGAGATCTTTTACATCCTTACATCCCCAGCAGGTCCCCGAGGTCATGTGATCAGGGCTTCTTGGTTGTCTATCATACGAGGCTGAAATTGAAAGAGCGTTTGTAACTGTAGCCCCCAGACTGTGGAACTCCCTTCCTTTGACCCTGAGATCTGTGGACTCAGTGGTTTCATTTAAAAAACAGCTAAAAACTCATCTTTTTAAACTTGCTTTTGGTTGAATTCTGTTTTTATGTTTTAGCTTTTCTGTGAAGCGTGTTGTGATTTTTATCTTGAAAGGTGCTATACAAATAAAATTTTACTTACTTACGACAACACTGCTTCAGCTGAATTCTGTACTATACAGGAGACACAGCGTGGAGGAGATTGATTGACAGTGGTCTACAGCCGATCAGGACGCAGAACACAATGTGCTGTAAAAAAACCAACCAAAAAACCCACATGTAAAATTGCATACAAAAGAAATCCTCGAAACAGCGAGGTCGCGAAAAGTGAAGGACCACGTTATAGCGAGGGACCACTGTAGTACAGTTATTTGACAGTTATCTATCGATCATTTGCCTCTAGCACTTGCAGGGGTACACCAAGTTGTTCCCAGGCCAGCAAGAGACATTCTCTCTTCAGTGTATCCCGGGATTCCTCTTGGTGGGACATGCATCACCTAGTAGCTCACTTAGCAGATGGCCAGGAGCTCTGGTCTGGTGCCCACACCACCTCAACTGAGATATTTCAATGTGGAGGGGAGTAGCAGCTCCTCTCTGAGCCCCTCCTTGTTGGCTGATGTCCTCACTCACCCTTCGTAGCAAACTAATTTCCGCCGCTTGTATCTGTGATCTTATTCTTTTGCTCACTACCCAAAGCTCACGACCATAGGTGAGGGTAGGAACATAGATCGAAGGGTAGATTGACAGTTTCACTTTTCACACCGAGCTCTCTTTGCACCACAACAGACCAGTGTCTGCATCAGTGCTGATGCCGCCCAAGACGATGCGCTCCAGTTTTAATGAGTGAAGTTCTACAATTTTATTCCATTTTTACTTGTTAATTGATACTTATCAGTATCTGTGTCTGTGAGATGCACTCATTACACCCTAATACTGATTCCTTAGTATCTTCCACCTCTTGTCAAAACGGTCTTATTGTCTGGTTGCAAAAAACCCCAAAATGTCGATGCCAAAATGCTAAACTAAAGGCTATGCCAGGTCCCAGCACAGGGACTTTCGTAATGGGGACGGTTGAGTAGTCACTAGTAATTGTCACGTTGGCTGTCCAGACCTGTCAGCATCTTATAACCCTTGCAGTGTTCTGTGACGTCTGTATGACTCCTGTGAGAAAGAGGGGATGTTTGGCACAGGGGGTGGAGATGACACAGCTCTGAAGTGTTTCCAGTTCACTACAGGCAAGAGCTTCCTCCACCCAGCCCCCTGCCCCTCTTTTGGCTCCAGAAACAAGCAGTAAAAGGTCAAAGAAACCTATGCTGCCTGACATATTACCTGTTTATCTTCTCCCAAAAAATCCCCATTGACCTCCAGTCACGTTCTCTACCTCCTGAACTCAGCAGAACTTATTCAAATTAAACGTATATTTTAAATATATCTATGGATTGATCACTACCTTAGAATTATATGGGACACCCAGGCTTCATTTATTAGTTTTCTGTTTGAAACAGCTACTACATCCCTCTGGGTGAATATACACTATTATAGGACCACAGAAAACAGATGAATTACCTCTGACGTGATTGTCTAACAGTGCCCTGTTTTCATTAGCACTCACCCTGTTCTCTTTAGGCTCTATCTCAATGTGATGCTCGTATCTACTGTATGTTGTGAAAATCCAGTGGGTCAGTTATTTAGACCTAGAATCAGGAGCATTGTTATTTAGTTAAGGAGAACGTCTGTTTGCTTTAAAAAATTCAGAATCATCAAATTTGTTGATGCTTTTATTATCCCTAAATAGAATGAACTGTAAAAAATATAATCACATACATCTAATAAGAAACTATAGCTGATGCTGATGACACACATCAGCAGATTTTGCAGTGCAGATAGGCTGTTTTGGTACTGATGGTTGCAAACTCCCCTTGAGTTTTTGGAGAAAAACACCATATCTACCATCCTTGCCTATGCAGTTAATTAGAGTCCTTAATCTTCACCCATAATTGTAGCTCAATATGTGTTAAATGACGACAAAGATACTGTAGCCCCCCCTGCTGTACAGGAGCATACAATGTCCAAGCAATGTTTAAGATAACGAGCGAGAGGCAGGAGAGAGAGAGAGCGCACCATGGCTTAATATTTTTAGGCTGCTTGCTTCTGCTCCGCTGCTTTGTAATTATGCATGCAACTGGCACACGGCAAGTTATTTATACTGTGGAATGTGTTGCCCAACTGCCATGAATCTTCTGATTGGTGCAATTGCTTTTCTAGGTCAGACAGTGGATCGCATGCGCACACTCACACAGACAAATATTCCCTTTCTCGCTCCCACACAGCCAAATGCTTGCACCGGGGAAGGTGATGTGCATTATTCGCCTGGTTGCTCCTCTTCCTCCCCAATCTAAATATAAACGTGACTCATAGCAAGCCATGGCACTTACACTGACTCAAGATGGCGGCATACCTTCAGTGGTTCTTTACTAAGTGTGACAGGTCCTCTTTCCTCCATTGGCATAGTTTTCTGTTTCCACCCTGTTCCTTACTGTAACAGTGTTACAGTATTCTACCACCTGTCAGTGGATGGATGATAATTCCTGTTGCCTAGGATTAATGTATAGGTAATAAACGTGGCAGTGCCAGCTGTTACGAGTTGCTCGGTGACCCCCCCAGGAGTGGTGATCAGGTGGGTGCTCATCTGGCGGCTGCAAAGGCAGGATGAATCTTGGCTCTGCCCCATCGCCTCTCTCCTTCTCTCTCTCTTCCTCGCTTTCTCTTTGTACTGGTCTCTTTCTCTTTCTGCCTGTCTACGGTGTCCCCTGAGCTTGGTGCGTCTGTGGCCTCTGACAACAAGTGTTGTAAAGGCACCAAAGGAGAAATATATCATTTTAATCATTTTGCACCTCACGTGTGGTTTCAAGGTTAGCAGAGGTGTGGATGAAAGTCTGCATCAGCAACTGTGAAAGGTAATATAAGTCTACATATAAGCCCTAGTTGTGAATAAAAAACAATTAGTAGATTTTAAAAAGAAGGTTTTATGATAGTTGTTGTTTGGCACACTGTACATAAACCATCGCTTGATTTAGCAGTGTGCAAGGCAACCAGCTGATCAGAGTCTCTAAAAGAAATCATGATCAAACCATGCTACCAAGCTCAAACTTTGAAGTGGAATTTAAGCTTGTTAGCAACCCTGAAGTAAGCCTTTATCGTACATATATTTTGTTGTTAATCACTATATCAGATTAACTTGCAAACAGTCTCTGACCCTTTTCTCTTCTTACCTTGCAATCCATCTGTTCAAGCCAACTGCACTAAAAAAAAAAGAAAGGTTCCCTTATGAGGCTGCTTTGAAGCCAGTGCATTGACAGTCTGAAAGGAAACCTATGAAACATTGTCAGTTACTACTCCAGTCCAGCTAGTTATGTGAATGAAGGTAGCATCCAGGCATGCTAAGATGAATGCTGACTGTTTGTCGCAGAGTCTCTATTCTCATATGACTGTTGTTGGAAATAGATCTTAGGGGCTGGAGTACAGGCTTCTCCTGTGTGATTGGTTCGACAGAAGCCCATGACAACACTCTTTTGAACGTATTTCAGTCTAGCCTGTTGGCCTGACTTCCAGCTTTGTCACAGTATCGATCATCTCAATTCCACCAGCAATGCCTCAATGGTCATTGTTTCAACCTTGGACATTTTTTAAAATTTTCTGCTCTTTTGTTGTCACCATTTATCACACTTCAGTACAACACGCCCCTCCCCTTCATGTCGAAAAGTAGGATAATGGAAAAGATAGTTTTGATAAGATTTACTTCATTTTGTTAGATTATTATCAGAATACAAATGGAAATCTGGCTCCTTTATTGTTGTTGTTGTATAATTGAGTTCTTGACTGCCTTGTACTCTGTGGTTGAGGTCTTTTTTTCACCACAATACAGGCAGACTGGGCTACATTTCAAAATACTGACCACAAACTTGACACCTGGAAAAAGTTTTGTTAAATAAGAAGTGCAGCAACTTTTTTATTAAAACCTAACCTAGGAGTGGCCTATGTGACCAAACAGACCATTTCACAAAAAGCCAGACTGAAAAGTTAACTGTGTTCACTTCAGTACAACGTCATAATACACGTGATATCTTTATTGTTGTTCTTTCGTGCGGTCAAACAGACAAAACAGCCCCTCGGCCGCCACCTGAGCAATGAATCAGATTTGGGCCATGAAGTTTGCAGTGTGAACGCAGCCTGTTCTCTTAAGGACGGGACACACAGAACAGAGAGGCTTGGAGTGCAACACACATCCAGGGAGTGTGACTTCACTTTCATCTGATGACTCAGTCTTTGAACAGCAAAGAGTTTTGTTTTTTTGAACGTTAAAACGTTATTGTTATACATCTTGTAGAATCTTTAAATCCTTTACTTGCTTTTTAGATTATGAAAGCTAAGCAGCCGCCTCTGGACTGATCCTGTTTGGTTGGTTTTTCTAAGGCTTATTTTGTGCTTGGTCAGATTTGTCCTTTCGTTGCATCTAATCAATTAGTCCAGGGTCAAACTGGACTAATTGTTAACTGTTAACAGGCAGTAACAGGAAACAAAATGTGTGTTCAAAAACCATTTTCAGGTATAAGTTTGGCATGTGTAAGTCTACGCTGACTGTAGCACCTAAACAGCCATTAAAAAAAGTTTAATTACTTTATAAATGCATGCAACTGCAGGTGTAATTTAAATTTATGTCCAAGATGAAGTATTTTGTGGCATTTTTGCACACGTCATGTATATAGCATTTAGCATATAGCATGCATAGTACATAAAAATTGTGATTTGTGATTTTCCACAAAGTTTCCAGAATAAACTGATGAATATTAATCTGGGCACATGCTGCTCCTTTGCAGTCATCTCCTCACATCCACCACCTTCCGTACCCCTTCACACTGGTGTAATAGCGCAATCTTGAGTAGCAAATATCCTGGGAGGTTGGTGCGAACTTGATGTGGCCAACATAAATTGGATTTGCATGCGATTTGAAGGGGAACACTAGCTCAGTAGGAGCTTCCATGCAGGGGTAGCAGGTCCTCTCTTGACTCAAAATGCTTCTCAGGAGGGCTTCCTCTGAGTTTTTTTTTTTTTTTTTTTTAATCCTCATTCATTTAATGTTGCCTTGTTTGGACTTGAATTACCACAGAGATTAATGTTATTTTATTTGTTTACCTATCAGATCCATTTTATCGTGAAGCACATCCAGCTACAACAAATGGAACAATCCTGCTGTAAATTATAACCAAATTATTTGAACTCAATGGAAATTTTAATGGGTGTATTTGTTCTTTTAGGGTTTTGTTTGTGTTTTGTTTGTTTTTTTTTTTAAAGAAAAAAGTTACAATATTAGTGTAATAAATATACATAATATACTGTGTGTTGCTGTGTGTAGGTGTGTGCGTATAATTAATTTCAATCAGAAAATATGAGATGCAGCCTGTAATCGAATTGCCTAAATGGAGCATAATTCCCTGGGAGAATGTGTTTCAGAGAAATGCTTTCAGACAGCAGAGATTTATGTAAAATATGTGTGTCAACATCAGGAAAATCGCCCTTATATGTCTTATACAGTCCCCTTCTTCCCCTCGCTTCCCCCCCTTCCTGACACCATGACACCCCCCTCCTCCAATCCCTCTCTCAGCAGCAAGACATCTCCCCCCCTCCCCTCTTCCCAAACATCTCCCAGTGTCACAGTGGATCAGGTCAGGAGACAACTGAGGAAGCTTCGCCCCAGAAAGGCAGCAGGCCCAGACAAGGTGTGTCCTAGGATGCTAAAGGCGTGTGCTGCTGAACTTGGGGAGCCGCTACAACGAGTCTTCAACCTCAGTCTGCGACTGGGGAGAGTGCCCGCCCTATGGAAGACATCCTGCATCGTCCCGGTCCCCAAAAAGAACCGGCCCAATGAGCTGAATGACTTCCGACCGGTGGCACTGACGTCACATCTTATGAAGACTCTAGAGCGGCTCTTCCTCAACCTCCTCCGACCACAGGTACAACATGCCCAGGACCCACTACAGTTTGCATACAAGGTGGGTGTCGGAGTGGAGGATGCCATCCTGTACCTCCTACACAGAGCCCACTCACACCTGGATGGGGGAAAAGGCACGGTCAGGATCCTGTTTCTTGACTTTTCTAGTGCCTTTAATACCATCCGGCCCTGTATGCTTCAAGAAAAACTGAACAGGATGGAGGTGGACCCCTGCCTGGTGGCTTGGATCTCCGACTACCTCACCGACAGACCACAGTACGTCAGGCTGAAGGACATCACGTCTGACACAGTGGTCAGCAGCACAGGAGCACCACAGGGAACTGTGCTGTCCCCTCTTCTCTTCACCCTGTACACCTCTGACTTCTGCTACAACTCTGAATTATGCCACATTCAGAAGTTTGCAGACGACACAGCCATCATGGGGTGTATCTGGGATGATCAGGAAGAGGAGTACAGAAGTCTGGTGAGGAACTTTGTCGCATGGAGTCACACAAACCACCTGCAACTCAACACCTCAAAGACTAAGGAACTGGTTGTGGACTTCGGGAGGTCTAGAGCAGGTCCACTGCCGGTTCAGATAGAGGGGGAGGAGGTGGAGGTGGTCAACAAGTACAAGTACCTCGGGCTGTGGGTGGACAATAAACTGGACTGGTCATGCAACACAGAGTACCTGTATAAAAAAGCCCAAAGCCGACTGTACTTCCTCAGGAGGCTGAGGTCTTTTAACATCTGCAGGAAGCTCCTGAGGATGTTTTACCAGTCGGTGGTTGCTGGAGTACTTTTCTATGCTGTGGTGTGCTGGGGGAGCAGCACAGCAAAGAAGGACTCATCCAGGCTGGAGAAACTGATCAGGAGGGCTAGCTCTGTGGTCGGCATGAAGCTGGACACTCTGGTGACAGTGGCAGAGAAAAGGACATTAAAGAAACTGATGGACATTATGGACAATGCCAGGCATCCTCTGCACACGGCCATTAACAACCAGAAGAGTCTGTTCAGTGACAGGTTGCTTCTCCCAAAGACAAGAACTAACAGACTTAAAAACTCCTTTGTCCCACACGCCATCAAACTGTTTAACTCCTCTCTGGAGGGGAGAGGGAGGGGAAACAGGAGGACAAAGGAGGGAACAACTAAGCTGTAGTGCCTCTTCACCTCACTGTGCAATACCTTTTGTGCAATACTTTTGTAAATAGTCAACGGTGCAATAGACTCAATACTTGAAATGTGCAATTCACTTGTATTTTTATTTTTATTCCTATTTATTCTATTTATCCCCTTCGTATACTTTATTTATATTGTCTCTGTATTTATATATATGTGTGTGTGTATAACTCTGTAACTTCTGTCGGTGCTGTGCTTTTTTGGAAATCGAATTTCCCAGAGGAACCCACCCGAGGGATTAATAAAGTTCTATCTTATCTCTTATCTTATCTTAGTCTCTATGAATGCCACCCTTTTATGGTCTGGCAGCAGTTCTGTCCAGCACAGACTTGTTCACATGATGCAACAGCCCACCTTATATAACACTCATCTCCCCTGGAACTGGAGCAGAAAACCACCAGAGCCAATCGTAAGCGCTCCCCTTCCCATTCCCAGAGAGTTTACCACCTTTCAAAATAAGATTGTCTAAATACATATGCAGAACACATAATCAGAACAGTAATTTAACTTCCTGAACAATGGCTGGTTGCATTTTCATTAGGCACTAATTAGTAATCAATACATAATTTTACGAGAGAGGGCTGTTATAGTGTTGGTAATTGCTTCTCATAATATGCTGAAATGCAAATAGAATAGGATCAGTTCTCAAGTTGTGGGCTGAGGCTGAGCATGGCAACAATGGAAGGCTTTGTTTACCAAGCACTGATAATGAATGTAGTGTGGCGCTAGGAAATTACAGTCCTCATTTTGGCATTTCCTTTGGACATTATTTTTTAATTAAAAGGAGAAAATGGACATCCAGGAATAAAATATTGACTGACATTCATTATATGCACGACAAAAGCTAAAGTTGAACCTACAAAAATGAAAGCAATGTTGATTTAAAAATGAAGATGTATATATTTATCCACGAAAATCTTCTTATATAGACTTTCGGTTGGCCAACTCAATTTAAATGTATATGGTCTCTATTAAAGACTGCATTTGTCTGCATAAATATGATACTGTGGTATATTTATTACAGTTATCATTGAAAACTATATATTCTGAGAACATTGAAAGAAATGTCTGTGTTAACAAACCAAGAAGTAAAGATTTACTTTATACCCTTTGTTATGTGAGTGAACTGTTACTATCACGGTGTTCCTGAGGAGACTCGGTACCTCATACAGTATCACTGGACTAAACTCTGGACTCAAAGGCACAAAGGAGGAGAAATCAAAGGTGGCTGCAAAGACCACGGCAGCCAAGAGTTTTACAGAACAAGATTAGCCTTAGCACTCCAGATAGAGATGTACTAGACAGATTAGTGACTGACTTTAATTTTTAAAATGTCGCATTATGAATTTAAACCTGCATATGATCAAATAGATTAGAAATTGATTAGATGATCTTACTGACCACACACACGATCTTAGAAGTCCTGCATTTGTATCAACATCATTAAAAAGGCAGTTGCTGGATTTTTGAGAACTTTTTTAACCAAACTAGGTTAATGTTGTCTCAGAACTGACAACAGAAGGTTCTTACTGGTTAAAACAAACACAGAAGGAAAATTGTGTATAGTGTCCCGATTGTGTCCTCTGAGGCAAGTACTTTGGGAATTTGTAACAAGCAAATATTAGTGTGACTGCATAAAAAGTAATGAATGAAATGTAAAATTACTACAGAGGAAAAAAATGACACAAAGCTAGTACCTAAAGAAAAAAGCTTGCACAGCTTCTATCATGTGTTCAGTTTCCTACTGTGAAATAATGCAGGAGCCATAGACAGCCTGTGCCTGATAAAGGTGTGGAAGTTAGAAGGTAGTGGAGCTTTTTGCAGAGATAGAAGTGTAGGTGTTATGATCATCTGCACACATTTTTCTGCTGCTTTCTGGGTTCAGGATTAGGGGGCAGCAGTCTAAGCAAAGAGGCCCAGACCCCTCTCTCTCCCCCGCTACGTTCTCCAGCTCATCAGGGAGAACACTAAGGCGTTTCCAACCCAGCTGAGAGAGATAATCCTTCTGTCGTCTCCTGGTTTTGCCCCAGAGTACATGCTACCTTCTTATCTTACAGGAATCTGAGAAGCATCCTAAGCAGATGTCCGAACCATCTCATCAATGTGGAGTTCTACACTAAACTCCTCCATTTCCTCCAGTAAGAATCCAGTCACCTTTTAGAAGAAGCTCATTTCCACCACAGTCTTATTCTTTTAGTCATTATCAGTCTAAATGGTCTTTTCTGTCATCTGGAATGGCTTCAAGGCTTATTTCTGCAGATATGTGTACAGGTGTGGCTTTAAATTCTGACTTGTGGCAGACTGTGGCAGAAGCATGATACATTAATGATAAAGTGATAGAGGGAGTGATGCAAATGTTTTTTTTCCTCTCTCCACTTCACAGTTCTTGGTATGCATCTTTCCCCCAAAACACATTTTTCACCTGCAGTAATGTGAATAGACATGATAGCAATTCAATCATGGATTCAGGCTTGTGTAGACCTCTACTATGAATGTGCAGAATACACAAAGATGACATGAATCTACTCATCTCTCTCTGTAAGAACTGCTGGAGTATTCCTCTAAAGCAATCACTTACACTCAGTGTCCCTCTTGAAAAATAGATTCTACACTGCCCTAGCTTGCTGCAACTTGAAGCTCAAATTCATATCGAAGCCTGAAACCCTTTGTGAGTTTATAATGAAAAACAGTTCAGCTCTTCCAGAGTCCACACCCCTGAGTGAAGCATATTCAAGCTGTTAAAGCTTGCAGGAACCACACAGCTGATTTGATGTCTCCGAATGTCACTATCCACAATAAGACTATTGATGTTTAGCAAAACTATCGACTCAGTAGCTAATTAGTGTGCCATCAGAGGTTGAACTTAACTGTGCTGGATACGCTCCTCTTTATTTTACTGGTTTGATTATTTGCAATGTTGTTTTGCAAAGTTCAGAATGTGTTGCATTCAGAGGCACTGCGACAATACATTCTTGATCAAATCTATAGGTCAAATTAGCATTTAATTTGTAGCAAAAGCAGCATGTGGCTCATAATTCACAGCCCTCATAAATGTCGATGCTTAAAAAAATCTAAAGGTTTGTTACTTAATACGTATTCAAGTCTGCTCAAATTAAAACAGAGAAGCTGCACTAATGTAGCCTCTCTGTCTCATCTGCAGCCCTCTTCTCTGCTAATTATGGATAATGGACACAAGCAGGGGAGGTACAGTCCCTTCTGCCAGAATAAAAACAACTGATTAGGAAGACCCGAGCTGCGTCATAGAGAGACGAAGAGGGCTTCGGTCATCAGACGTACTGCACCTTTCTCTTTACTTTGTTATTTTGGTGCGTCAGATGATTGATTGTTCCGGCTGTAACTACACACTAGTATCTGGAAAGGTCCTTATGATATAACATGAAATTGAGCAGAAGTTTTCTAAAGCACAATTAGTGAAAAATTTAATAATTAATCATAGGTCTTTTATGAATTGGCAAATCCAAGTAGGTGGATATAAGCCTGCATTCAGAAATACCCTTCTCAGGAAAAAAGCATTCTTGTGCTGAGAAATGAGGGGTATTTACAGGAATTTTCTAAAAGAAAATGGGAAAAAACTTTCACTTTTAGAGAGTAGTTAGTATATGTGCACATGCTTGTAGGAAAGCCTTCATTTCTTTGAGCAAACGTAGAGAGAGGTCTCTGTAGAAATGTTGTTTTATATCAGCTCAAATCAATGGGGACTGATGCTCAAGACAGTCAGCTAGCCAAATGTGTTTCCTCTCCTACCATTAATATTACCTGTCCATCCCCCTGGCATAGTAATGTTTGTCCTGTTTGTGCTGTTGAAAAGTGATGAAATGCAATGCTTTTATATGATGTTGTAGGTCCATACATACTACAAACAGGCCCTTTTTGGCTGGTGCTAGGTGGTAGCTAGGCAACCTGACGGTGTCTTGATACAGTACATCATGCATACTGTAACTGAAGTTTTGTGGATATAAATTAGACATTATAGCCATTAAAACAGGTCATTTTAGCTCATTGCTACATGATTACTGAGCAGCATAATGACATCATAATGTGTAGTATCAGCATATCTGAAGCTAAGTACCAGTGTGCCAAGCGCCTTGTTCAAGTTCGGTTGCGTAGGAGGTTTCAATATAAGAAACATCCACATAGTCAGAGATATTTGTATAATTCCAAATTTTTAAAAACGAATAAAATCACTTTTCTTTTAAAAGCATGAACAATTCAGAGTGACACTACTTAAGCAGTAGTGTACATATATACATTGAATTTTTTGTGGGAGTGTGCCATTTTCATCAGCTCGAGAAAGGCTGGTGACTAGAGATGGACCGATCCGATATTACGTATCGGTCCGATACTGACCCAAATTACTGGATGGAATATCGGTGAGAAATAAAAAATGTAATCCATCCATTAAATATCAAAAAAGCCCCTCACAAAACTTGCTACACGGCGTAACTCGGCTCATAACCGTAGCACGTCGCAGCAGTATGCATCACGTGATAGAGCGGCTGTGTGTATTTGTAGCCTCGCTACCAAACCAGCATTTCATCTCGGAGGAAGTTTTCCCAGAGAGAAGTAAAGCAAGTGTGTAAGTTCATCTGAATGTTTGTAAAGCATTCCCACGTTAAGCTTAACAACAGATATATGGAGCGACTGCCTCTCTCTCTCTCTCTCCTGCTGCTACTTCAATCGTGAAACTGATCAATGATCAGCTGATCGGCTTTTCTGTCGCGAGTCCGTCTCTCTTTTTAGTTTTTGGCCCACTTCTCACCAGAAAGAGGAAACCAGCGGCTGAACAACAGCAGCACGTTTAAGCTTGATAAGCTGTTGTTAGAATTTATTTCATATTACGTTCTAGACCAGGATCTTTTTCTACGTAGCTGACGGCTGGTAACTGTGCAGGGGCGGATCTAGCAAAGTTTAGCCAGGGGGGCCGATAGGGCATGAACAGGGAAAAGGGGGCACAAAGACATACTTTTCTTTCTTATTCTCATTTAAAATGTCCAGCTTTTAATAAAAAATTATCCGAATCTTACACCCAAAGTTTTAATCTGATGTAAAATATATAGAAGTCCATTACTGTATATATTAACTATTAAGTCTAATATACCCTAGTAAGCTATAGTACTTTTTCCTTTGGGAAGATACCATCTGTGCAGTCTGCAATTCTGTTGAAGAAAGATGTTGAATCTATTTAATTATTCTTGAAAAATAATTTATTTCTGTGCATTTTTCCCCCTGCATCAAATTAAATTTGATTACATCGATTAAGCATCATGAGGTGGAGGGTGGTTCCCTATTTTTTTTTTGCTGGGAGTTTGCAACCCTATTAGTTAGGTTGCTTATAATGTCTGCTAAGTACTCTTTAAAATACCAGAATAGGGAGGATGGAGTAGGTTTAAGTTTATTAGATTGATCAGTGTTGCTGAACTATGAAATATTTTGGGCGCAGTGTATTTTTTACATACAGGTATAACAGAATAGCTTTAGTGTTGTTATTTATTTAAACTTGAGTATAAACTTATACAAAATGGAGCAAGATATTAAAAAAATGTTTTATTGATTAAAAAACACACTATATCGGATTCATATCGGTATCGGCAGATATCCAAATTTATGATATCGGTATCAGTATCGGACATAAAAAAGTGGTATCGTGCCATCTCTACTGGTGACCTGCAAGCTCACAGAACTGACCTTTTAAAACTTCTAAAACTATGCTGTGCTAACTGTGATTGTGTCCCATTAAACTGTAACTGTATTTGCGTGACCATTTTTATCTTTCTTTAAAAAAAAAAGTGTATGGATGAAGCTGTCAGGAACCCTTACCGTTTTGTCCATTTTGATCTGCCCAGCAATTGTGCTCTGGTTCTTGACGAAACATAAAAGGTCATAAAAGGTCCAAATAGCTTGACTCACAGAATACTGAGTTTGCCTTTGTGATGGTCCACAGCCAGAATCTGAATGCACCCCGCTGGTTTCACCCGGATCTCCATATGGAAAAGGAAATAGGTTTGTCACATTTAACTGCTATTACGCTTGAAGAAATACTACACAAAAGTCTAAAATATGGTCATAGTGTGGCGAGTGTTTGCCCTTTTCATCATTTCAATGTCCCTGCTGTGAAAATAAGAATCGCTTATGTTGTCTTTACTATAGTCTTCACCCAAGAAATAATCCCAGCCAGTCTGTATGCTTTCTTGCAGACATCTAGCCCTTTGTTTTTAGGTGATGGTGAAAACTGTGTTTTATAACATATGCAGTAATGCAGTGAAACGGTTATGCAGTCGTTAGGGCAAATGCAAACTGATTTACATTGATTTACAGGTTGGATGGCGCTCGGAATGACTTGGGTGAGCTGGAGATGGTAATCAGTGTAACTGCCAGGCAGCACCAAATCATTTTCTGTCTCTCTCTCTTTTTTACTCTAAATTATATAAGGACAACCTCTTACGATAATTTTTATGTGTATATGTACACTGACAGGTGATTTTATTTTGAAAAGTCCCATATTTTGCTCACAACAGTAAACTTTAATCTCCATCTACAATGCTCAGGATGGAAAATGGTCAGTGCTTTCTGAGGAACAAATCTCTGCAGAGGTTTACTGTATTGTCTACAGCGAGACTAATTCAATTCTCCCGTCCTTTGCTGCCAGCTTTATGTCCCAGTCAAAGCATGCTCTCATCAAACAAACTTGATTAAAAAAAAAAAAGATCTATGTGGCTGCTGGATGATGAAGTTTATGTGCGTGTGTGTGGCTGTGTGGTTTTGTCCCAATGTCCTGACATACAAAAGGACCTTTGTTTATCCATTTAAATTCTGACAGAGGGCCAAAAAAGCATGTAGGTTACTCAGGGCCACAGAGATCGACCTCAGTGACAATAAGCCTGCAGTCTGTGACTCGGAAAACATGTTGCTGTTTTAGTATGAAAAGCTCAACAGTCTGTTTTGCATTATTCACTTTCAAGTGTTCAGTTAATCAACTTTAGCGGGAGGAAAGAGTGGATTTGATACGCTTGACATCAAGACAATATGGCATTGATGGAAAATGCATATAAAATATGGAGTGCATATTTCTTTGTGTGTGTTATTTTTTTAGTTAAAGGAAGAAAAGTTCTACTGAGCAGATTTCAACAGCTTTTCAGGCATGTGCATGATGGAGAGGTGAGATCAATGTTGAGGCATATTGTCTGGTGTGGAAACAAAGTTCATGGAAGCTCATTAGATGCCCCACCTCAAAGATTCCTAAAGAAAGAATTGGTGAGAAGGTCCAGCACAAAATTGGATTTCTTCTACTCTCTTAACTGCAGAATACCTACCACTCAATGTGAAACTAATGAACTGGCCCTGGATATGTGTCTGAGATCAAACACATGCACCCACAGTAGCAAGGGCAATCATACGCTTTAAGGATTATTGGCTATTTTCTTCCCTCTGCTCTCAAAATGAAAGAATATCTAAGCATCACTGCAAGTGTATTATATTTAAATAAGATCTAGTGCATGCGTGTTAGTCTATTTTGAGTGAGAATGAGTTGTGCTTATCACAAACTCCCAGTTGGTGGTTTCTTTTTGTTGGTAATGAAATGGCTCTGAAGGAGTAAAGTAGCAGTAGTTGTTATCTAAAGACAAAAACACCAGTTTATGGCCCAATAAAGCAATTTTAGTGCATGCTAATTCCATAGTTTTTTATGTAACTTTTTTTTCCCTCTTAGTGATCTTATCTGGATCCATTTATCTGGATCTTTTATATTGTTCGTTATCATTTTGATATTGCCCGTCTCAGATAGCATCAAGGCATTTTGAACAGCTACAAGAGTGTGAAGGCAGAAAAATCTTTAAGCAATCTGAAACCTCGGAACGAAAAATCCAGGTTTTGGTGTCAATGGTGTGAAGCCTTGTTTTTTTCTAACTCTGGGATTTTCTTTGACTGTCAGCATTTAAAGCACAGGCAAAGATTTTACTTCTAACTTCTAACCTGCTGATTCTGTGAAGCTCCTGTTCCCTTTCTGAACTTAATGCAGAGGAGGTCTACAGTTATCAGGGCACTGGCAACGCTTATGCACTATGCACTTCATCACTCAGCGACCCTGCTCTGTAACGTCACTCGTCTGCCACGAGTTGATGTGACTCTACTGCAATAATACCGCTTACATGTAATATCTGCAGGGGAAGAAATTTCGCAAACTAACTTGTTGTAATAGTGGAATCCTATTGAAGTACCACACAATGGGATACTGCAATGGGACTGAAAATACCCAAATTAAAAGATTAACAGGTGTGACCAAGTAATTTTGTTCATATATTTTGTGTTAGCTTAGCAAAGCTGTGACACCATGGGTGCAGTGGGTAGCTGCATTTCCATTGATGCTCTCTTTAAATAAGGATTGTTACATTTCGACCAATTGTTACAAATCTTCCTAATTTTTTGATTTATCGTGAGTCAATGGTCATCTTAGTATAGTTTTAAAGCAAAGATGGGGGGGGGCATCAGGATGATACTTAATAACACGACTGCTTATATCTGGCAGAGGTAATTAGAAATAAAAACATGGCCATAATAAAGGGCTGCTTTAGATAAAAGACTCTTGTAGCTGAGATTAAATTATGACTTAAAATGTTTTAATATGACTTAAACAGAATATACATGCACTATAAAAAGTGTATGTAGTGCATATAATATCATATTACATCAGCATGATTGCTGCATTAAACATCTGATCTAAAGTTTGTGTTATCAGTGTTTTATGTCAGCCTTTCGCATTCATTTCTACGCTGTGCCTGAAGAGAGATAATTGCCTCTTAGCTAAAGTCTAACTTTGAGTTCATACGTCCCGTCCCTCTCTTCGACTCCATCAGTCGAGCACGTTAATGAGTGTTTCCTAGCAACAGTTAAAACAGGGCTAGTAAAGTCAGCATTGGCAAAAAGACTGCTACTCGCTGAGATCTTTTTCTTTTCTTCTCAACAAGCTATTCATGTGCCATCTGCATGCACGAACAATACCCGTTTTCACATTAACATCAGAAAGCTTGTTCTCCTCTGCCAAGATTTAATTATGTTGCATTCTAAATTAGCCACCATCTTGAAGCCCCAGTGCCATGTCTTTGATGCAGTAACATGGATGATGGGAAGAACTCATGCTGGACATGAAGCTGACAATATACACACATACCTATACATGCATAACACCTCACCCCACGTGTCTTTGCCTGCAACAACAACACGCTGATATAAATATATCCTGGACAGAACTGTGTTTTTTTTCACCCTGTAATGACTGTGCATGTGCACTCACACCAGGTGATGGTGTCCTGAGGGGTGGACATAATAGTTGGTTGTATGTATTTATAATTAAAATATGTGACACTGGTATTCTTCCCAGAATTGTAATGACTGAAATTATACCTTGTATTATCCCTTTTAACAAAGATTGAAAAGTGAAGGAGACCCTATCATCATGATCGCCACAGAGATCTGTGAGATGAGCCAAATGTGACTCAAATTAGCCTTATTGGCAAATAATCCACATTTGCTTCACACCTGTATGTGTTAGTCCCCATAGGGAAATAGTTCCTCTGCATTTAACCCATTCACCCAGTGAAGCAGTGGGCAGCCACTAATGCAGCGCCCGGGGAGCAGTGTGTAGGGACGGTACCTTGCTCAGGGGTACCTCAGGGTAGCCGTTCAGTGGAGTCGAACCCCCGACCTTCCGATCATGGGGCCACCACTCTACCTACTGAGCTATCCCTGCCCTTCACCTGTAGAAGCCAGATAATGCAGTTTGATTGTAGTATCATCCAGAGTGCAGACGGAGTGCTGTCATTCAGTGTGTTACATGAGAGGATTGAGTCCTGATCAACTGTAAGCAGACAGGAGGGGGATTTCAAAGAGAGTCTGATTTACTTTCTAGATTGGCTCGTTTTCTGTGAACCTATAAAACTGTGCGTTGGCAAACCGGTTTGTCTCTTAAGATTGTGTATCTCAGACAGTAATGCATCTTTCTAATGCACAAAGACAGGTCGTCTCTTACAGAATTTTGTTATTCATCTAGGTTTAATCCTAAGAGCATTGCCTCGAACGGCTTGGCCGAAGAGGTTCTGCTCCAAATACAACAGCGTTTGATGGATGTGTGCCTCAAACTGGGTCCATTCTTAGAAGAGAGGTTACCAGTGAGGCTGGCAGCATGCCACAAAATGGTCATGGTTGTCTCCTCTAATAACACATCAACTTATGCAAAGTCTGCTTACCTCTCAACTCATTTCAACTCGTGTACTGGGAAATAGTCACGTGTATCAGGTGGCTGAACCCCCATCCCTTTATATAATGTGGAAAAACATAATGCAAATGCAAAGGGTAAGGACTTAATCATTCAAGGGCAAAGCACAGGAGACGCAGGGATTGCAAGTGCTGTGTCATCATCATGCAGGGAGACCATCTGAATGTTATTATGCTGTCTGATTTGAGTGCCAGCTTCAAGGGCATTTTCTGCCCAGGTACTGAAGTTCTTTGTGGCACTCAACCAGACTATCATTTCATTAATGCAAGACAAAAATATTTCCCTTTATTTACCCAGTCCTTAATAAGTGTACTTCTGAGTGCTCACATTTTAACAATGTCCAGTCCGGAGGCTGTCTGTTGGCTCCAAGGTTACAGCTGTTTGCTGGCTCTGATGTCTTGGGGGAAACTTTTTATATATAATAGTGCTGCTAAGTAAGTGTGTTTTGTTTTACTGATCAAACAGGATCAAATAGCACTTGAGGTTTGGCTACTTGGAGATTTAGACTTTTCTATATTGACAGTGTTCCACCTACACCTACAACTGAGCATTAACAAGCCTGTAGTGGTTCAAAGTGTAAACATATGTTTAATTTATTTCTATAATCAAAGCAGCAAGTCTTGTTTCATCAGCTTATGTTCTCCTTTTAACACAATCACACCAGAGCCACAGATGGGCTACACTAGGCACGCCTGTTGCATATATAATCCAATCACATATTCATGTTTTTCTAGCATACAGACTGTACTTTTAGTTTAGTTTTCACTGTTATTTTTTCTTTGTTGTTTTTTTTCCAGCTTTGTAAATTGGCAAAAATGCAATACCATTGTTAGATGTCATGCGATTTAGCGTGATGACAAAGAGAAATCTCAGGCAGTGTAATTAGCAGGCAAGGCATACCAGGTTATTTAAATTTTTTTTATACTCCTCTCTGGCATCTGTAGCAGCATGATTATCAAATGTTTTCATGTCAAGAGAGAGAAATGTTGACTGACAGGCCCGGCCTGGCTGGAGCACCAGATCATACAATAACTGACAGCAGAGACCCATCCTTTCTCCTTTACACAAAAAAGGAAAGAAAACAAAGCAAACAAAACATTTAATTATTCTTCCACAGCATCAACAGACACAGGCGGAGTAGAATGGATGTGCGGCAGTCAGCCTGACGGGGCCATTTTTGAGTGTCAAAAGAGACGAAACATAAACACTAACACCACAGAGTGAAAAAAGCCTTGATAGGAATGCAAAGATTAATTGAATATGCTAATTTGCTTTTTAGATACCTGTTTATGAAAATCCATTAAAATCATACACATAATAATATCCAGCAGCAGCTGAGTGCAGTGACCTTCACTGCTCGAGATATCTGTTTTCAGCCTTAATTGATAAATACTTTAGTGAGAGCTACAATTGTGTGTCTGTTCATTAACACTAAAAAATCCTGTTTTTTTTAATTTATTTCACAGTAACCTCCATTCTACTTGTAAAAGGCACCAAAAGCCTGGATTATCCTATAATACAGGATAATCTATGGCCGTTGTAGATATCTTTGCGTACCCACATTTCATGTTGGCAAAATTGTGCTTTTTACCTCACTATCCATAACAAGAACATCACCACAAACAAAAACATTGTGTCCTAGTTTGCATAATTAATCTTACTGGAGAAGAGAGAGGAGGTGTAAACTCCAGATGCCACTCTAAACAGAAAACAAGGCATCAGTATGCAAACAGCTGAAAAAAACGGGGTGTACCAGACAGAGTCATACGGCGGTCCCATTACATCCCATAAAAATACAAGTGCCCCTGTGCAAAGGGTTTGGCAAGATAGAAGTGTATTCTTTTCACTGCTTGCTAACAGCCTCATTGCTGCACGTCTGCCAGATTCTTTGAGCCAAATTCAAGTGGGCCTCGAAGCTGGTTGTTCTCAAGGCTGCCAGTCTAGTGGGAAGGAAACGACCAACTTCAGAGAAACAATCGAACCTGCTCCATCCATCCTTCAAACTGCACAGAGAGCTTGATTTGGAGAATGGCAAAGCCTCCTGTTTCTCAGGAGTAATATCTCCATACAGGATATTGGCTTTGTGTCCCTTCAGCTAAACAAAGAAGTAGGCATTGTTCCTTAAGCATTTGTCCGTCCGGTTTCTTATTAAATAGATGTTCAGATCTAAACACTAATATGAGCCTAGATTTAATATGGTGTGATTGTGTGTGTGTGTTTTTATGAGACTGCTGCTCCTATTGCATAGGGGTATTGAAGTATTCTCTTGTGTTGCACTGAGAAATATTTAATGTGTTGTCCAGAGTAACCAGATAAATGTGCAGTGGGATGGCCAGCTCTTGATCTCAACTACAGAGGTTTGAATCTCAGAAGACCTGGATGTAGTAGTCATGCAAAATAATTCGGTGATTATGCCTCTTGCCTGGCATTGTACTGTACTTTGAACTCCCCTACTATATTGACACCAGATAGTCTTAACTGTTAATAATGAAAGCCATGTGTATGTTTTACCAAGAAAAATGTTGTTTCCCTTTAAATAGATTAATTGCCCTTCTTAACAAATCCATAATGACTAAGTGAAAATGAGGCTTTACAAAGATCTGCAAATATATTTAAATGGAAAAAGTCCTCATTTGTGGAAGTATTTACCTCTTTTGCAGTGGGTTTCCTAGTTATAATCATGTGCGCTGCACTGTGTGTGCTTTAATTAGCCTTAATGTTTCTGGAACCTGTGCCAAATTTCATGGAATGTGCACATAAGAGCAGGTAGATAGAAGCCACTTTTGAGTAAAAGGCTTATTAAAGCCTACTTTGATTTTGTCAAATTACTTTTAAGGGACTCTGGTCAATCATCTGAAGAGACAAAGATGTAATTCTCTGGACAGAACTCCAAGCTCTGTGTCTAGCCTACATCAGGCACTGTTCATCTGGCTAATACCATCCCTGCTGGGAAGCATAAGTGTGGAAGACAACTAGGAAGGATCACTGCAGTCAAAATAGAAACACCCTTGAAGAAAAGGCCAGACTTATCCACAGTGTGTAAAGTCTTAGCTTAGGGCAAGATGCCTTTCTTCTCAACAATGTAGCTGGAAGACAAGTCTCTGTCCTTGAGTAGCCCCATAAAAAGCCCAGAGTTAAACCCCACAGGACATCTGTGGAGAGGCCTGAAGAATCGCAGTTGACATACGGTTTATATCCAATCTGATGGAGCTTGAGAGGGTCTGCTGGGAAGAATTCGAGAAAGTTCCTCTGAGCTGTAATTGCTGCCAGGGAAGAAACGAGGCTCAAAGGTCTGAATGTTTGAAGTTTTACATTATTAACAGAATAATTATTTTTCGTGTGTAAATTTCAACATTTTTAATACGTCTTGAAAAATGTAAGGCGGCATATTTTCATTTGGCCATTGTAGTTATCAAGTCTACACTGGCAAAAATGATGAAAATATATATTGACATTTTTAAATGGAACACACTGACCACAGTTTAGCAGAAAGTGGAGTACTCAGAATACTTTATGAATCAAATGCATTGTTGTATGGGTTGGTAGTGTTGGTAGGTATGAAGGCTTGAAAAGATTCATTCTATTTCTGCAAAAAAAAAAAATGCAGGTTTCCTAAATTGAGGAACACAAGAAACACATTTTAATTCCAATATTCATCTGTGCGGTTAGACTAGTCCTAAAAGTTTCTGGTTGGTTTATGTATTTATTTTAGTAGCTATGAAAACTAGCTTACATCCAGTGGGCCTGTATTGCTCGCTCACTTTGAGGAATAGCATTGTTAAATTACTCGAGTTAGATTAAAGGTATTTAACTTAAGAGGTCTGTCTCTTTATTTAGGATATTTGGATGGTTTCAGGTCATCCTTGGTTCAGTTTTACATTATTCTGTGGTCTAGAATACACTCGTAAATATACACTCATCACCCAATTCATTAAAACCAGGTCAGACTCCGGCTTGACATCAAAACTGCTTTACTTTTTGGTGCTTAAATTCAACTAGGTCCTGGAAACTATGCTTAGTGATTCTGGTCCATATAGATATGATAGCATCATACAGTTGTTGCGGATTTACATCCATGGTACAGATCTGTGGAAGCCATTTACCTACACTGAACTCATTGTCATGTTCAAGAAACCATGTTGATATTATTTGAGTTTAGTGACATGGTTTGTTATCAAGCAGGAAACAACCATCAGGAAATGGTTATACAGTGGTCATCAAGGGATAGACATGGTCCACCATTACACATATCAATCAGTTGATTGGTGGTGTGATGGTGTGGAGCCATGCTTTCATGTTGTTTCTAACAAAGTATGAACCTACCATCCGAATGTTGCAATAAAAAAAAAAGCTGTCAGGGGCTGGGTCTGTAACGCAGCATTTTGGGCTTGTTTTGTATTTTGTATTGTCTTATGTTAGAAGTTCTTGTGGTATTATTTAGTTACGGTTTAGTTGAGTTTTATTCTAGGTTTTGTCTCATCCATGTCTCTGTGATTTATGAGTCTTTTCCTGTCCTCTGTATAGTCTGTCTTGTCCTCTGTGTTTTACTTTCTGTTATGCCAGTGCTTTAGTCTCTACATGTGTTCCATGTCTCCTCAGGTATTTCATGTCTCTATGTCAAGCTTGTGTTGTCATGTCTACGTTCAATGCCGTTTCCTGTTTTATTGTGAAAGGCCCTGTCCTGTGTGCAGTGGGTCTCGTTTTGCTTCCCCTTGTCTTGTTAGGTCTGATTTTTCCCAGCTGTATTCCCACCTGTTCCCCATCCTCTCATTAGCCTTCTGTGTATTTAAGTCCTTTATTCGGTGTTGGTTTGTCTGGTTGCATGTTTCTGTGAGTTTTGGCTCTCCTCAAGCGCCTGTTCACGTTCATTTTCTGTGTATGTCATGTTTTAGTTTTGGCCAGTTTAGGTTTCAGGTTAGTTTTTCTTCAGTTTGCCTTGCCTTATTTTTTTGTTTTGACATCAGCTCAAATAAACGGCTCACTTTCTGTTATACTTTGTTTTTCTCCCGTGTCTGCATTTTTGGTCCACACCTCAAACACACCAGCGATCCCCACCGTGACAAAAGCCTCAATTTCAGCTGACAGAAGTGGCACCCAATGTGGTCTTCTGCTGCTGTAGACTATCTGTTTCAAAGTCCAGGATGTTGTGCTTTGAGAGATCGTCTTCTGCATACCTTGGCTTGCTCATTTGAGCTGCTTTTGCTCTCTTATCAGCTTCCTATGTAGTCTCCATCAGTCTAGTCATGGATCAACAAGGCATTTTCACCCAGAGAAATGTGCGCCCACTGGATATTTTCCTGTTTTTCTGTAAACTCCAGATCCAGCTGTGTGGGGAAAACCCCAGGAAATTAGCATAAATTTGCTTGAAAATGTTAGCACTGGTCTCCAGTTCTAATAACACTGATGTTTACTGAAACTGACACCAACATGAGCAATTTCTGAAGAATACCATCGATATACTCTAAATAGGCTTCTACACTCTTCGGACAGCATTGTTTTTTGCCAATGTTGAGGACATACGTAACATCAAGACACTGACACTTTGACACAAGGCTTTGGCCCACAGACAAGCAGTGAAACTGCCATGATAAAAATGTTTGAACTCCCCTCCCGCAGACTCCCAGGATGGGTGTTTGCTGTGGATATTAGTGTGGCGGCAGGACAACATGAGATGGGTCCTTTGAATAGAGAGCACAGAGTGAAAGTTGGGATAGCTGCATGGTGCAATAGCTTTGAAAGCTGTGAAATAGACTAAAACTGTCACGGTCCTGGGTCTCCTGACCCAGCGTTTTTAGTTCTTTGTGATTTTCATATTATTGTACTTGTGTGTGACTTATTCTATGGCTTCTAGTTTTGATCCCTTGCCCTTCATGTCTCCCTGTGTGCCCCTCTGTGTATCTGTGAGCCCTCGTCTCTCCTTATGTTTTATTCCATGCTTCCCCTGCCCATTATGTCTAAGTTCTCCCCGTGCTCTCTTCCCCCTGTGTGCCCTCTATGTATTTATGAGCCCTCGTCCCCTTTCGTGTTTATTCCATGTCTCCCCTGCCTGTTACGTTGGTGTTCTACTCGTGCTCTCTCTCCTCCTGTACTTCCTGTTTCACCTCTCCCGTCAGTGTTCAGTTCACCCCGCCCTGTCTCGTTATGATTATCAGTGTCACCTGTGTTCCCCGTGTGTTCCCACTTCCCTCGTTAACCCTCTGTGTATTTCTGTCTGCGTCTCCCTCTGTTCAGTGTGACGTCGTCCCTCATGCCGTGTGTGGATCTCCCTGTGTCTCTCTGTGAATTCTTAGTTTGTGGTTTCCCAGTTTAGTTTAGTTTGTATATTTGTTCCGCCAGCGAATAAAGCTGAGTTTTGAGTTCATTCCCTCGTGCCTGTGAGTCCTGCATTTTGGGTCCTACTCCTGCCTGCCGCACGGCGATTCATGACAGTACGACGTCACCAGATATGGACCCAGCAGACTTACCCGGGGAGAGCGATCTGATACGTGTCCAACGCCTAGTCGAGTGGATAACTCACACTTCCAATACAAGGGCCAAGATTGTGGGGATAAATGCTATCGAAGCAATCCTCAAAGGAAATTCTCATCTCCGCCAGGTCAGTGGATGTTTGGACCTATTGGCCAATTTGAATAACGCCCGGGAGGCGGCGCGAACTCGGGAAATATCAGACTTGGCCCAGCAGCAACAGACAACAGCCACCCTGGAGCAGCCGCGTCAGTTTCACCGGCCGGATGTGGTTTTTCCCGGCCCTTTGGAGCCATCTGCGGGGAAAAAGAAACGGCATTCACGCCGCCGACGCGCCACCCCACAGCCGGACATTCAGCCTTCTAATTCACCTGTTGTGCTACCAGAAGCTCAGTCGGCTCCCTCGCAGCCCGTCCCAGCTCAGTTAGCTCCCTCGCAGCCCGTCCCAGCTCAGTTAGCTCCCTCGCAGCCCGTCCCAGCTCAGCCAGCTCCCTCGCAGCCCGTCCCAGCTCAGCCAGCTCCCTCGCAGCCCGTCCCAGCTCAGCCAGCTCCCTCGCAGCCCGTCCCAGCTCAGCCAGCTCCCTCGCAGCCCGTCCCAGCTCAGCCAGCTCCCTCGCAGCCCGTCACAGCTCCGTTAGCTCTCTCGCAGCCCTTCACAGCTCCGTTAGCTCCCTCGCAGCCCTTCACAGCTCCGTTAGCTCCCTCGCAGCCCTTCACAGCTCCGTTAGCTCCCTCGCAGCCCTTCACAGCTCCGTTAGCTCCCTCGCAGCCCTTCACAGCTCCGTTAGCTCCCTCGCAGCCCTTCACAGCTCCGTTAGCTCCCTCGCAGCCCTTCACAGCTCCGTTAGCTCCCTCGCAGCCACCCTCAGTTCAGTCTCCTGTGTCCCCGTTAGCTCAGCCATTAACTCCACCACAAGCTCCATTTTCACCTCTACCATCGCTTCAGTCATCAGTTCGGTCTGCCACTCAGTCGCCCTTAGCTCCATCATCCACACTGCCACCTGTTTCTCTTCCACCACAACCGTCACTACACCCAGCCACTCAGGCTGCTACTCAGCCAGTCATTCAACCCATAGCCCTGCCGTTGCCATACCCTGTAGCTGAGCCACTAGCCGTCCGACCCACAGCCACTTCAGCCACTCCTTCACCCGTTACACCTCCACTACAACCCCCAGTGCAGTCTCCAGTGTCCCCAGTGCAGTCTCCGGTGTCCCCAGTGCAGTCTCCGGTGTCCCCAGTGCAGCCTCCTTTAGCACAGTCACCCACTCAACCACCAGCACCACAACCGTCACTACCTCTAGTTCATTCCCCTGTGAAGTCATTAACTCCACCACCTACTCCACCCTCACCACCACCGTTACTACAGACATCAGTTCAGTCCCCTGTGCAGTCATTTGCTTCTCCACCGTTAGCAGCTCAGGTCCCCGTGTGTCCAGCAGCTCAGGTCCCCGTGTGTCCAGCAGCTCAGGTCCCCGTGTGTCCAGCAGCTCAGGTCCCCGTGTGTCCAGCAGCTCAGGTCCCCGTGTGTCCAGCAGCTCAGGTCCCCGTGTGTCCAGCAGCTCAGCTCGCACCTGAACCTTTGGCCCAGTTCCCCGTAGCAGTGCGGTTTTCTAGCCAGCTTAACATTGAGCCCGGGGTCCCAATCCTCTCTGGCTCTACTTCAGCTCCTGCTGGAAGCTCGGATGAGCTCATCCAGGACTCCGCGGCTCCCACGCCGCCATCTACCTCGTCCGCTGGGGGTTCCAGTGAGCCCGGCCAGCACCTCCCTGTCTCCGCTGGAGGGTCCGAGAGGCCCGTTCAGCCTCCCGTCTCCGCTGGAGGGTCCGAGGGGCCCGTTCAGCCTCCCGTCTCCGCTGGAGGGTCCGAGGGGCCCGTTCAGCCTCCCGTCTCCGCTGGAGGGTCCGAGGGGCCCGTTCAGCCTCCCGTCTCCGCTGGAGGGTCCGAGGGGCCCGTTCAGCCTCCCGTCTCCGCTGGAGGGTCCGAGGGGCCCGTTCAGCCTCCTGTCTCCGCTGGAGGGTCCGAGGGGCCCGTTCAGCCTCCTGTCTCCGCTGGAGGGTCCGAGGGGCCCGTTCAGCCTCACGCCGCATCAGCTGGAGGGCCCGAGGAGCCTGTCCAGCCGCCATCTGCGACCGCCTCGTCATCACCTGGCCCGGCTACATCCGCCTGTGCTTCTGCTACGCCTGGCCCGGCCTCAGCCTCTGCAACCTCGCCTGGCCCGGCCTCAGCCTCTGCAACCTCGCCTGGCCCGGCCTCAGCCTCTGCAACCTCGCCTGGCCCGGCCTCAGCCTCTGCAACCTCGCCTGGCCCGGCCTCAGCCTCTGCAACCTCGCCTGGCCCGGCCTCAGCCTCTGCAACCTCGCCTGGCCCGGCCTCCTCTTCAGAGCCTTCGTCTGCCGCAGCCTCCTCTTCAGAGCCTTCGTCTGCCGCAGCCTCCTCTTCAGAGCCTTCGTCTGCCGCAGCCTCCTCTTCAGAGCCTTCGTCTGCCGCAGCCTCCTCTTCAGAGCCTTCGTCTGCCGCAGCCTCCTCTTCAGAGCCTTCGTCTGCCGCAGCCTCCTCTTCAGAGCCTTCGTCTGCCGCAGCCTCCTCTTCAGAGCCTTCGTCTGCCGCAGCCTCCTCTTCAGAGCCTTCGTCTGCCGCAGCCTCCTCTTCAGAGCCTTCGTCTGCCGCAGCCTCCTCTTCAGAGCCTTCGTCTGCCGCAGCCTCCTCTTCAGAGCCTTCGTCTGCCGCAGCCTCCTCTTCAGAGCCTTCGTCTGCCGCAGCCTCCTCTTCAGAGCCTTCGTCTGCCGCAGCCTCCTCTTCAGAGCCTTCGTCTGCCGCAGCCTCCTCTTCAGAGCCTTCGTCTGCCGCAGCCTCCTCTTCAGAGCCTTCGTCTGCCGCAGCCTCCTCTTCAGAGCCTTCGTCTGCCGCAGCCTCCTCATCAGCTGCCTCGTCTGGTCCAGCCTCCTCATCAGCTGCCTCGTCTGGTCCAGCATCCTCATCAGCTGCCTCGTCTGGTCCAGCATCCTCATCAGCTGCCTCGTCTGGTCCAGCATCCTCATCAGCTGCCTCGTCTGGCCTTGCGCCCACCGGGCCATGGCCGGCACGCCTGGGACTGGAGGGCCGCCGCTGCCTTCCGCGCGGTCGGCCTCCTGAACTGCTCCGTCGTCTCCTTCGCCGCCGCCGCTGCCTTCCGCGCGGTCGGCCTCCTGAACTGCTCCGTCGTCTCCTTCGCCGCCGCCGCTGCCTTCCGCGCGGTCGGCCTCCTGAACTGCTCCGTCGTCTCCTTCGCCGCCGCCGCTGCCTTCCGCGCGGTCGGCCTCCTGAACTGCTCCGTCGTCTCCTTCGCCGCCGCCGCTGCCTTCCGCGCGGTCGGCCTCCTGAACTGCTCCGTCGTCTCCTTCGCCGCCGCCGTTGCCTTGCGCACGGCCGGCCTCCTGAACTGTTTCCGCGTCGCCGCCGTTGCCTTGCGCACGGTCGGCCTCCTGAACTGTTTCCGCGTCTCCGCCGTTGCCTTCCGCACGGTCGGCCCCCTGAACTGCTCTGTGTTTTGGGTTGTTTTCTTGGGCTCCGGTGTTTTCTGTGCTCTTTGTTTTCTGTTCCGAGCCCTCCGTCCTGGGCCCCCGCCGCCCGCCCTGGGTTGTTTTCTGTTTGGTTTTGTTTTTCTGTGTTTGGGCTGTCTGGAGCCAGCCCTTGAGGGGGGGGTACTGTCACGGTCCTGGGTCTCCTGACCCAGCGTTTTTAGTTCTTTGTGATTTTCATATTATTGTACTTGTGTGTGACTTATTCTATGGCTTCTAGTTTTGATCCCTTGCCCTTCATGTCTCCCTGTGTGCCCCTCTGTGTATCTGTGAGCCCTCGTCTCTCCTTATGTTTTATTCCATGCTTCCCCTGCCCATTATGTCTAAGTTCTCCCCGTGCTCTCTTCCCCCTGTGTGCCCTCTATGTATTTATGAGCCCTCGTCCCCTTTCGTGTTTATTCCATGTCTCCCCTGCCTGTTACGTTGGTGTTCTACTCGTGCTCTCTCTCCTCCTGTACTTCCTGTTTCACCTCTCCCGTCAGTGTTCAGTTCACCCCGCCCTGTCTCGTTATGATTATCAGTGTCACCTGTGTTCCCCGTGTGTTCCCACTTCCCTCGTTAACCCTCTGTGTATTTCTGTCTGCGTCTCCCTCTGTTCAGTGTGACGTCGTCCCTCATGCCGTGTGTGGATCTCCCTGTGTCTCTCTGTGAATTCTTAGTTTGTGGTTTCCCAGTTTAGTTTAGTTTGTATATTTGTTCCGCCAGCGAATAAAGCTGAGTTTTGAGTTCATTCCCTCGTGCCTGTGAGTCCTGCATTTTGGGTCCTACTCCTGCCTGCCGCACGGCGATTCATGACAAAAACACACAGATCTGAAGTTTAGGATTTTTTTTCCCTTTAGGATAATGAAACATGAAAGGTCCCATCATGCCAAATTTGTTTTAGCTTCAAGAGGGCTGCCATTACTCGCTGTACTTTAGAAACTCGGCCAATCATTTTGGTGACGTGTATCAAGTCTTCTTGAGTCATAGCTTGTCTGCTACATTTGTTTACTTCTGTTGTATCAGTTTCTTTTGTGGTAATGATTATAACTGCAGTTGTCTATGTTGATTATTAGGACATTGACTTGATAGGATATGATTTAAGTGATATTAATTACGCATTCTTTGTTAACATTTGGCAGCAGAACCCTCAGGCACATTACTCACTGTAAAAGGCCTATTCTTGACCTCTCCACTATAAAAAATAGACATTTCTTTAGGCCCTCTCCACTTAGATTACTGGATGCTAATGCCAGTGAGGCTGACTGGTTTCCCCAGGCATTTGAAGTCTATTTTGGGACCAAGTATCCCAGTGGGTACATGGTGAGGTGTTTTTCAAGCCCACATGTCTGTTACACATTCATGAAACACCTTTTCAGTAAAAGCACAGAGTTGGCTTTCAAAGCCCTCCTGCTGTCTACTGGTAAATATCAGCTGCTAATTAGTGGCTGATATGTACCAGTTACTTAACTCGGATATATTTGGCAGCTTGTTTTACATTCACAAAGCTTACTTCATTACATTCAACATAATCTCTCACAAGTTTCTGGAGGTGATAATATTCAACCTGTAGATTTGCTTTATTGGACATGTCTATTTCCAAATTGAAAAAAAAAAAAAGCCAAAGGAAGAAAATGCAAGAAATGCTGAAGGTGCTTCCACATTTTGCCACCAGACCAGGCTGTTATTTTTTTCTACCAGTCCTGTTAATGGCATGGAGTTTTTACACCTTTGGATATGGTGCAATATTGCCACCCTTGTACAAAACGAATGTTTCCTTTAGGCAATGCTTCAACTTTCTTAAGGGTCGCTGCTCCCTGACTGAAAAAAAAAACAATCCCCAAGTTTCTCTTTAATAGCACCATCCTTGCAGGGCCAGTTAAGAAGCACTATGACGCCAGCGTACAGTACAGCTTTGATCTTGTACATTCTGGGCTTGTGGGGGTTCTGGAAAATGAAATTAAAAGGATTAAATTGAGACCACCTACATAACCAAGTGGCTGCATATCACATGGAAGTACCTCCTACAATCTCAAGTTATCCTCTTGTTTGACATACCGTGTTGGTTTTGCATGTTTGGCTGGATCAAACACAAGCACCTGTTGTATAAACATGTTCCTCTCATCTCTTTTTATTATGAGCCTCAAAGATCCAGTGACGAGTATCCAGTGTAGTCAGACTCTCATTTTTGAGAACTGTAGAGAAAGGTATGAATAGTTATGGTTTCTTTTTGTTACGATTTCTATTGCTTGTTTGTCCTTTGAACCTATTTAAGGGTACCAGCATGTGTTGTTTGCTACTGCTGCACTGCTACACAATGTGCCATCTGCTTCCTGTAAATGAGACCACCGATGCCTGTCACCAATTATTGTAAGATGTATTAACATTTTAAAACAGAGGTTTGAAGTTAAGATACAAATCAGTTTCACAACATTTGAAAAAAAAAAAATGATTGAAACCCAAGCTAATTGAGTTCAAAATTAGGGTAAACCCAATTATTTCTTATGGAACTGAAGGACAAAATGAGAATTGGGATGAAAAAAAAATACATTTATTTTAGAATGGAAACTGCTGTAGGAGGAAATTAGAGGTATTATAATAATAATTTAAAAGCATCGTATTCAGGATACGCTCTGGTCTAATCTGCTAAAAATGAAAGTTTACAAGCCATGTTTACTAAATTTTGTTGAGTCATCTGCAGCTGTTATGTCTTTCTGTTAATTTAAATATAAATACTGTTTGACAAAAATGTGTGTATGTTATGTTTATACATATATTACATTTAGTGAAAGAGGAAAAAGCTTGTCTTTGTCCTACAGTGTGGTTAGGATGGATTTGAAAGCATGTATTTTAATTTCCTCGTATTGCCTGACATAACATACCACCTCTAAGCTTATTCACTGAAGTTAATAGTGGACACTGAAAGATTTAACAGTATGAACTACATTAATTAGCGGCTACTAGCAATTAACCACCATAAAACCTCCGCCTTCGGGCACAAGTAGTATTTATTTAAAACTATCTAATAGTCTGTGGCTAATACTGGACATCTTTATTAAAAAAATCCTGCAGTGACCCACTAATTTAATTTTCAGGGAAGCCTCAGTTGTATGCCTTCATTTGGCCCATTTCATTACATTTAAAAAAATACTGGTGGGATTACCCAAGCCATTTAAAAAACATTGGTTTTACTCTTACCCTGTATTTGTCAGCACAGATTACATATCTCCTGTTAGTGCAGATTTTTGTTTTATAATGACACTGTGAAATTTGTTTTTCAGTGAGCTGGAAGTGGAAGACAGGAAGGAACGTCTTTGACTGAAGATACTGTAAGTGTCAGGCCAATAGGCTTTTCATCAGATCTGTCATTTCACCTGTATGGAAAATGGACAGGGCCTTTAGTGTACGCCCTTTACCCCATGCTATACACTCCCAAATTCCAATTTTCCACCAATTGTGTAGTTTATAAAAATGCCTTAATTATATTTACCAAAAATGACATCTTGCCCTCTGTTATTCTCTGATGCACGCACACAGTATCAATCAAATCAGTAAATCCAACAGGGAGCCAGAATGCTTGATGGCCTCTGGTCTCGTTTGAGATGCAGACATTGTCCTGTTGCCTCCTTTAATGAGATCTGGAGGCGTGCAATCTAATATTCACCAGTGAGGCTCCAACATGGCCCCTGAGCCTGTAGCCCAGAAAGCTGTGTGTTAATTCAATGAAGTGAAGTCAGCTGTGATCAGAAGGACCGGCGTGGCCATCCAGTCAGGTGGATGAGCGCCACTGGCTTTTGTGTTTTCTGTTTATTCGTTATTTAGTAGGCCGGACTTTTACTTGAATGTTTGGATAAATATTTCAAGCAATTCAATCAAGCAGAACTGCTTTGGGATTGAATCTTAGAAACCGACATACTGGGGTCAACAAAGGTACATAAAGCCTGTCTATGAATAGCAAACATGAACAGTGCAGAGAGAATTGCTTATTGCACTTAAAATAACAACATAGTCTCCCAACAGTTTGAAAATAGTCACGACTTGTAATCGACTGGTTTGTGCCTCCAGACACTAGATTTTCAAGTGCTATTTTTTGCGGAGTGAATAGTTTTGCTGCTCCCAAGTTCAAGTCCTAAACATCACACATTTGTATTGTTTTTCAATATGTCAATAACTAAAAAAATACTTTACTTGGTGACATTTAAAATGACCTAGTTATGATTAGAATATAGAAACTCATTTGTTAGGTTTAAACAGAAAATACTTTTTTAGGTTTAGGCAATAACACTTTTGTGTCTCTCTGCTCGGTCTGTACTGAATATCTGCTGCAGACCTGAAATGTGCTTTCTTATGAAATACACTACTTCAAAAGTTGTGGTGCCAAATTATCTCTATAAACACAAAGAAATAGTGAGGTTTTTTTGTAACTACTTCATGTTGCTATGACAGCAGGCCAAAAACTGAAGTTTATCTTCCCTTCAGGCAGTGAGATTAATTACACAAATGCCAACATACTATATGGATACCATATGGAAAAAAGTATTGGGTCACACCTTTTAATCTCTCAGTTTCAGTTTTTTCAGCCACCTTACCTCAGGTGTGTAAAATCAAGCAGATAGCCTTGCAGTGTGTCTTTACACATATCTGTGAAAGAATGGGTCACTTTAAAGAGTACATCAGGTGACTGGGTGACATTTCTTCCAATCTAATGATATTTCCTCTGTTTTTATTTTGTTAGTTTTCCAAGTTGGCAAAATCATTGTACCGTATTTATGGGACCATAAGGCACACGGTATTATAAGGCGCACTGTCGACAAACGGGTCTGTGTTCATACATAAGGCGCACCGCATTATAAAGCGCATTTAACGAAACAAATCAGTCAGAAAAGTCAAACTTTACTCAACTCATTCCGCTTGCTTCCTCCACTTCCATACCATTAATTCATTAATGTTGAATTCTCTGGTAGCTGCTCTATAAACGCAGGAACAACAGTATATGTTATTCCAGTGTTTTTCTACTTTTTGCTATGTAACTTTGCACTGTCCACTTTCTGCTGTAACAAATTTCCCACGTGTGAGACTAATAAAGGTTATCTTATCTTACATTAATGACTAACCTCATATTGTGGCTGGACTATCTCAGTTGTTCTCTCCTACTGAAGTTTGGTCCGTTTACAGCAATTTTCCGGGCGATTGCATTTGTCAAAAAAAGTGGAAAAAGGTTAGCGTTCATTCTCCAGGTTCAGTTTTATGCTTTGGTATGCTAACATAGCGGTGTCACTAGCGATCACTAGCACAGCATTATTTACCATCTAGCCCAACTTCAGTAAACCTACAAACATCACTATTGTGTAGCTTTCTCTCTACATTCATGTTGGAAGTGATAGCAGAGCTGTACGTTTTGTTTTTTTCCAGAAATCTCTCAGTCAGAACATGATATACCATGTTAAGGTAACTAGCAAAACCAGCGAGCTAACTATCTACTAACTTCCTGCTAACTTCTAACTCCGTTTAATTTAATAAATTCTGTTTTCATGGATGCCTGGATGTTTAACTTAATTGATACACCTGGTAAAGCAGCAACACTGATCATTTTATTAAAGATGAAAGAATTTACACAGTGTTTGTTTGGGACCTGACGTGGACGGAGTTTTGGACCCAGATTACTATGAGCCGCAAGGCTCCTGACTACGGTAGCCGTAACGCTCAGACAATTCATCAAGCGGTGCAGCTTCGTAGCTTAGCAAAGTCCTACTAAAACATTTTTTGACAGATTTTTTGAGCGCTGTGTACCACATAAAATCATCTCGAGGTCAGTGTAGCAATGGGAATTGCATTTACCTGTGTGTTCCGCCCGGAGTCTTGAGAGTGTAACACCGGAAGGTGAGAAGCAGAGACTCCGGGCGGAACACACAGGTAAATGCAATTCCCATTGCTACAGTCAGTAAACACAGCCAGAATTCATAGATAAGGTGCACCAGATTATAAGACGCACTGCCGATTTTTGAGAAAATTAAAGGATGTTAAGTGCGCCTTATAGTGCGGAAAATACGGTAGTTAAGAGTTCATTTGTTTTTATTTTAGTAAACTTCAATGTTTTTTCTCATCCAGTTTTAGTTTGTAGTTTAATTTTCCTCAACTGTAATAAGCCTGGTGTAAAACTCAGTAGCTGTGAAATTCCAAACATCAGCACAAAAACTGTGTGCTGGGAGCTTCATGGCTTGGGCTTCTATGGCAGCTCCTGTAGGTTTGATGTGTAGGTAGCCCAGTACACACTGTGTATGCCTCCAATTAGGAAAAGGCATGTGGTAATCTGTTCTAGTTCAAATTGTGTGGCTTTCATGAAGTGGAGGCTGGTCTCCTACTGAGGCTGGAATAATCTGAATATAGTCAAGGATAGGGCTGTTCGATATAACAATATATATCAGATGACGATATAAAAACGTCTATCGTTTGTTTCGTGGTGTTGCAAAATAAACTGTTTACAGCAATATTTTTTCATCGTTTTGATGGTCACTGTAGTGGCTATATTAATTTCTTAAAGTTCTATGTTTCTCTTATATTTAATATAACCACACTACAGACGGACAAGCGCCTGTTTTTATGCGTTGTGGTTAGCAACAACGACGGTAACAATCACCATCGCGTGTCCGCTTGTTTATGTACCACATAAACCTTTCACAATAAAGCTCAAGATCCTGTTGAGACTTTTCAAAATAAACAGAATCACGTGAAAGAGCAGATTATTTACGGATGAGAAGTAAAATAGAGCCGCCAGATGCTAAAAAATAAACTTTAGACTCAAACGTTAGAACAGGCTTTTTCCCGCAGCACGCCGTGTAACAAATACTCACAAAGAAAACGGCGGCCGTTACAACTTATGTCTAAAAATGTATAGTTTCATGCATCGGTTAAAACACTCAACTCCAGGTACATGACGCACAGCTGGAAACACTTCACGCAAGTCAAGCTGCCCGAGATTCACAGAATTTACAGAAAATGTTACAGTTTTGTGATTTATATCGTTATCGGGACGATAGAATTCTTATATCGGGATATGAGATTTTGGTCATATCGCACAGCCCTAATCAAGGACATTCATAATTTGAGTGGTGAGGGTTTATTACTTTTTCTGCTATCTTCTCATACCTGTTAGTTGAGGACAGTAAACCTTGAGAGAGTACTACTGTATATTAATAGATAGTCCTGACTACTGTCTCTGATTTTGGCTTTTTGGTTTGAAGTCGGTCATCATTCCTGCTTTGTTGCTAGTAGCCACTCAAGATGTTACATTACCTCCACTATGAAAGCATCAGTTCTAACTGTAGCAAATTAAAAGGAGTGCTGTGCTCAGTATTGAGCTCAAAAGAAGTGTAAAACAGTTTATTTGGACTTGCTAAACATTAGTTAATACAGAATAATTCAGAATAATTCTCTTGAGTTTCTCTATACATAAGTGTACATTTGCAGATAGCACTAATTAGCACTGTGATTTGAAGCAGTGTAGCACCCACTCCTATCTGATGATGATGATAGTTCCTGCGTCTGTCCCAGCTGTCAACCATGATTGATGGACTGTGCACTTCCCACCTCCAGTTGCCGGTGTTCACTGCTGTTTACCTGATCTCATATCCAGAGATGTTTAAGCCGCCTCACATTAGCAAGCATATTAATCATCCTTCATGCCATATGATTGGGTTAAATCCTAGTCTACCCAGGCTCTACGTTTTGCCGGAGGGTAACAGAAGGATGAGCGCACTTATTCCCCTTTTAAACTCATTTATTGTTCGTCAGCCACTGAAAAAAAAGAGTACGGCTAACACACAGGTTCAGTGTGCTTCAAAATAAAAACAACATGACCAGAAATGTGTTCGACAAATTACCCATATGACGAAAGACGAGCCTTAATGGCTTCCAAAGATAAAGTGTAGTGTTTCAGAGGTGATTCATTGTTTCTTCACTTAAAGTGAACATCTTTGGGATTGTTAAAAAAAAGTAATTTGGTGGTGTTTTCAGAGCAGTTTTTGTTGGTGTAGTATTTTGCAGATATTTTATAGTGTTTGACCGAGAAGGCTGTATAACCTCCTGGCATTTTCAGTGTGCAGAAAGCAGAGAACAGTGTGCTGAGCCATTTTAAATTTCACATTACTTTAACAACTAATAAGTGGCTGATGTGTTCACCTCCCCTCATCTAACTGCTAAAAGTGCGATGTTTTGGAAAATAGCAGAAGCACTTTGTAGATGCACGGTAATCATGTAAGCCAAAGACGAGTCACATTTATGTAATTTGCAGTTGTTTTTATTTACAGTTTGCGGATGCACTTACAGTACTGTGCAAAAGTCTTGAGTCACCACTCAACTCTTTATATTTTACTAGGAAAATATAAAATGGGTGCAATGATTTACTGATTTACATACACGTAAATACAATAGAATTCTAACAAGCTTAAAAGTTTATATGTGACAAAACACAACCTGAACTTTCTCAGTTAAGTCTTGATGCATGCTCAATCATCCATTTAGGGAAATCTCAAAAAGCTGATTCTGTTGATCTGGATGGAGCGCGGAGTAAAGGAGGCCATTTACGTGAAAAGGGAACGACCATCTCTGAATCGAGGAGGGGGCCTAAGGGTACATCTTTCAGGATCTTACAATGCTGTGATTGCAGCCATTCCCCAACTATGAATGGTGCCATTGATCAGTGGACTTTGGTCAATGGTCATGACAATTTGAATGTTGATGATCAAAAAACTGACCTCGCCGCCCATCGTTATCCAGTGGTGTTAGTTTCAGTCATGAAACTGTACCGTTTATAAAGTCGGGGAAACCTGCAGTCAGCTGAGACTGAAGAAGTCACTTGGATTAGTGACGAAATGTTTCTCCACTGAAAACGCTATGTCCAGTTAAGTTCTGCATATTTTACTGGGGTTTGAGTTGGTTTGTTTTCAGGATCAATAGACAATCTATTTTGACTGGCTGTTGTCTAACTTTTTGAACTATTTGTTCAAAAAGTCAGATAAGTCTGTAAATTAATTGCTTGGAATGTCCCTACTAAGGACATATTTATATTGTAGTAAACTAAATGCAACTTAAAGCTCGAGTAGTCAGCATGTTTATGATATTGCTGGACAAAACATTCATCTTCCTTTCAGCAATTTATTTCAAGCAATCTCTGAACTAGCGTTGGCAAGTGTATTAAAATCAGTACACCAAAGAAACAAGAGGTATCCCAAGTCAGCTGATCATTCTTCTCTTTGATTTAGTTGATGTTGAATATTTACCTCAAGGAGGTAAACTACTGACATTTGCAAATTACAACTACAAAAATTATGCAATTGAAAAGGTGACAATCGACATAGACTAGTTCAGTTGTCCAGTCTCAGTGAAAATGAATTCAATTCTTCTTCTTCTGTGCACTTTAGAAAGTCTAACCTGTGATAATAGACTGACCAATCCAATCACAGGTCTCTGACTGCATCAGTTAAGGTGTATGAAGTAGCACGAAGAGGGGGACAAAAGTCTTTACAATTAGTTAAGCAGAGGATTTTGATTTTGGAGAGTGGTGATTGAGTACTGTGTGAAATCTGAAGTCGGCAACTATGGCTACGTTCACACTGCAGGTCTTAATGCTCAATTCAGATTTTTTGATCAAATCCAATTTTTCTTGTCTGCTTGTTCACACTACAAATAAAATGTGACAGCAAACGCGCTCTAGCGTGAACCCTCAAAGCGGCCCGCATGCACAAAAGAAGACGTCACACACAACGCGCTCTGTTTAGACTCAGACCAAACAGTATTGTTTGACTGATGGCTGTTAATATAAAGACTTGTTTCGGAGTTTACGTTCCCCAATTTTGCTTTAAGTTATAAAGTTATTTTGTTATTTACATATGGCCTAATAATTATCCTTATTGCTGTTTTAGAGAGGAGCGCTGCTTCAAAGGATAGTTGCAGATTTCTGTCAGAATCTGCAGATTATACAGTACGAATAAAATGTTCACGTTTCTTCAACGTTGTCTTCCCAACAGTTTCACTGACATCTACACTGGATGGCCAGGAAGCGTTCACGATGTCTTCTCCGGCGCTGATAATTGGCGTCTGTCTTGTGTCAGTGACGTAAAAAACGGATTTAATGCGACATGACCGTTCAAACAGCAGTCGCTTTCTAAAACATCAGATATGTATTGGATTCAGTACCACATACGAAAGTGACCCAGATTGGATTTGAAAATATCGGATTTGTGCCGTTCACACTGTCATACCATCATTGGATTTAGGTCGCATAGGGTCAAAAAAGTCGGATTTGATGCGCTTTCGCCGGCAGTGTGAACGTAGCCTTAAATATTTAAAAAAATATGTGAAGTGCGTTCATATGCCAAGACTTTTGTAGATAATGGCCTACTGCAGATTTAATCAAATCCACTGGAGACACATCTACCACATTTTCAAATTGGTAAGAAAGCGCTGTTAGGTTTTTTTTTTTTTGGGGGGGGGGGAAATGTTATGACATTTCCTTGACCCCAGTTGTTATTTTTTGTTTTTAACTAGTAAGTATAGTGAGCACAGTAAATATAGTACTTCATAAATATCAGCAAATATCAGTTGTGAGCTAGTTAACATGCTGAAGAGAGCATTTAGCTCAAAGCAGCACTTAGAACTGCTAGCATGGTTGCAGACACTATTACTCCTGTTACTGAGATTAAAATGGAATCTTAATAACACAACAGGCTGACATAATTGCTTTTTGCATATCCCACCATATTAAAGTGATGTGCATGGTACTGGCTTGATTATAAAGATGGTGATAAAGATAATGGTAATCTCTTGGGAAATCTCATTTAGGTTTAACCTTATTTGTTAAAAAAAGATCCAAAGATAAGCTGGCAGATAGGTTGCTCATTAAAAATGTGAAGCATCATTGAAAACTAATCCTTTTTTGGTAGCGACATGATTTTTTAAAACTTACACTATAGGTCAAACCAAGTACAAACAAATGAGGAACAATTGGGATGATATTGAACTTAAAGGGAAAAAGAGTTGAAGCTTGTCTCAATAACAATTTATAACTATTGCTAGCTTTGTAAGTGTGTGATATTTCCCAGACTAAACCTCTATCAGTCACATTCTCATTCACTTTTTAAACTTGTCATTGCCGGCACAAAATTCAATCCTTCTTCTCCACTGTCAAGCTTAGTATTCAGCAGTGTTTTCTTTTCAGAGGGGCAGACAGCAAGTCCTTGTTCTCCATTTTAATCTTGCTGCTATTTCATTTCCTGCCTTGCTCATTGAATCAAATTTGAGTCGGCATCGTTATCAAATAGCTGAGTGTCAGGTAACATCCAGAACTGGGAATATTCAACACAACAAAGCCGTAGTTTTGTAACTGATGCTATGTGTAATAACTGTTGTTAAAAGAGGTGCATTAAAGAGCACAACACCCACTAACAACATTTAACATTGCCATAAATTGCAGCATAATCTTTTCGATACAGGAAAAAGAAAAGAACCAGGCTGTATGTTATTAATGTGATCGTCTCGGGCACACAGCTCTACCTCTGAGTGCACAGCCCCACCCACCTGTTGTTTAGACCTTCTGTTTTCTAGTGTCAGCCAATCAGAAGACAGTTGATATTGCTCAGTCACACTAAAGTGAAAATAGATGGGCAACCTTTTTGTTTTTGTGATTGCATGAAATTTTTTTCTCATTTCACAATCAGCTGGTTGCTCAGAGGATGAGCCTTCATCACCGTCAACCTCCGGACCTTTTACAGCAAGGTGAATGTGTAGCATTTGCCTTGCTGCAGGTTGCTTCCTCCCTCGTGGGAGGCAAACTGCCTACTCTATAAAGTCCAAGAATAGAAATATGGAGCTGAAAATTAGTATAGCATGTCCCCTTTCATATATTTAAACTATATTTTCACATGGCCCATAAAGATTACATATATTCTTTAAAGAAATGTGCTTTTTGTGTTCTTCAGTGGCTTGAGGGTGCCACATAGTGTTTTTAGTAACCATCAGATAGGATGGCTTGTCAATGCAGCTCTATGATCCTTATTTGGGGAGAGAGGGGGGGACAAATCCCCCTTGGATAAGCTTAAGAGAAGACAGCACATGTGGAAAGATGGCCTGGCATGTTCAAAATGGCCACAGGGAAGCCATTTCCCACAATGCTCCCATTCCCCTGGCTCCTTGGTGTCGATCTGTCCTTTGTGAGCCAAAGCGTTTGAGACACATTGCGGTCACCATGGGCTGGAGGAGATATGACAAATACAAAAGACCGACCCTGCTTCCTCTTCTCCCCCTTGAGAGAGGAACGTGTGGCTCATTGATAGTGTGAGCTGAGCTGTTGAAGGCACTTCTGGTTTCTTTGGATGGCTGTCAAATTCATTAGTTAAGTTTCAGAAAATTTGCATACATGTTTAGCAGTAAGAAGCCCAGCTGCACTCTAATAAAACTGGATGAATTTCAGTTGCTCACAGGCCTTGCAGTGCAGCAAGTCTTTGCTTTGATAATGGGAACCACTAAAATAGGAAAAATGTGATAATAAGACAGTTAACTGCTGTGCTGACTTAACTGAACAGGAGGGTAAAATGCTTTTCGTAATTGAATTAAATTATGTCATTTAAAATCGAATATATTTAACGGGGAACATTTGATTGGATTAATTTGGTTAATTTTTAAGCCAAATTGATTGAAGTACTTAGATAAAGTACAGATAATGTATAAATAATCCACTACTGAAACTGACATCTAGCTTTGGTGACGCTAACATAGTGGGCATATCACCGGTTGGACGACAGATTGAGTCTACCACCCCCGGTTTGCACAGGTGTGTTGGAAAACTTCAACTTCTAAATTTTCTCCTCAAGTCTGTACAGGAATAGAAATGCAACAGTGTGAAAGGGCACCGCCAACTCCCAGTGTGTGCGAAATTGAAGGAAGGTTTTCTTACGCCTTGAGTTTGTCTCATGAAAGATAGCTTCGTGGTGTCAGATAACTCGCAGGGACCAAATATAGGAAGGCTAACACACACAGTGACACACCACTGCCATCACATTCACATTGTTTTTGATTTGAACTTGTGTTCAAGAAATCTGTGTCTGTGCTCCAGATCACAACAGGTACACTGATGACATAAACATACCTCTTTATCTTCACCAAAGTCTGTCCGCCTGTCCGTCCAGCCATTTTCTACGGTTCGGGTCGCTAGGGCGGCAGTCTGACCAGAGAATCCCAGCATTCCCTTGGCCCAGCCATCTCTTCCAACTCATCTGGGGGGACAAGGGAGGTTCCCAAGGCAGGCAAGAGATATACAGTACTTTCTCCAGGTTGTCCTGGGTCTGTCCTGGGGGTTCCTCCTATCAGGAGATATCTGGAATATCTCACCCAGAAGGTGTCCTAGTCAGAGGCCTGAACTACCTCAACGGTTAATTTTGATGAATAGGAGCAGCGGTTCTACTAAGACTCCTTGAATGATCAAGCTCCTCACCCTATCTCTAAGGGAGGCCAGCTAAACTATAAACAAAACTCATTTCCACCACTTGATGTCTGTGACCTCGTTTTTTTGGTTACAAACCGACCTGTCTGTCAGTCTTCTCTCTCCCCTCACTTGTGAACAAGACTCTGAGATAATTAAAATTCTCCACCTCGAAAAGTAACTTGTCCCTGACTCATAGTAGGCACTCCAACCTTTTCCGGACGAGAATCATTGTCTCGGACTTGGAGGAGACTTTTTTCTTTAGGTCACGAGCAGTTGTCTAAGCATTTCACTGAATATCATACTGTGTATGACTGTGTATGTGACAAATAAAATTTGAATTTGAATTTGAGGTGCTGATTCTTATGCTACATGCTCGGCTGAGAAGCGCTGGGAAAGCTGGATGTCACCGCCTGATGAAGCCAACAGAATAACATCATCTGCAACAAGCAAAGATGAAAAAGTGCTTGGGCCCACTTCTGTGCTTCCATGCCCAGATTTTTAAGTAAAGTTCAAAGTTGCTTTGAAGACAGTAACTGAGTGGAGGAAGTCGCAGACCTGGTCCTCATCTTTGAAGTGACCATTTCAAAGTCATGCCATCGACTCCAAACACTGTTTTGCCAAGAGTGACTGTAGCACAAAAGCTACAGCTAAAGAATGTTTAGTGATGATGAGGATGAAAGATGAATGAAAAGCAACAAGTTAAGCTAGAAGTTGTGCGGCAGAACAAAATGAAAAATGGGCAGAAATCTTTAATCACTGCCCCACACACACCCAAATACCCAAAAAACAGTGCTTGTTTTCAGCTTTTTCTCTGTGGTGTCTTTTTCTTTAACTGGCTCTTTGAATCCAAACACTGTGGGACAACAAGCTAACAAGCGGCTCGTAAGTTGTTTACAAGCCCTAAATGGCTCATATGGAACAAAATGCAAAAGTTTGACAGAGTAAACCCTCCTGCTATGACAAACTGTTGATAGTTTCTAAAGTAAATGTTCTGCACTTGCAAAAACACCAAACCTAGCTATGAATACGATTTTATTACTTGATGATTGAAACTGTGAAGAAACAAAGAGAGAAGGAATGAGACAGAAGGAGCCATTGTCCCGGCCCAGTCCACTGATTGCTGGCAGGAAGAGGGAAATTGACTCCAGCACTAAAAGTGGCAGAAACCACGGCGAGCATCATATTAACAAGATCAAAGCTGCTGCATTCGAATTTGTTCCTCAGATATGTGAAATATCTAGGGCAGGTAAGCTTCTCAAACTGCTCTGAGATCAGCTTCTGGTGACTCATCACGATGCCTGAGCCCGAGGCACTTCCAAACTGAGTGGATGTCAATATTAAGCAACATTTGTTTTTGTGTTAACACCACAGGGACGCCGAAACATCTGAAACTGGGGGAAACTTAAAACAGATTGAGTGGGCCGGTGTAGGTGTGAGGTACGGTCTGTGGGTTTAATCCATCACTCCACTCCTTGGGGAGTGTGGGTAGAGCTGCTTTTCAGCTCAGGGATTAAGCTACTGCTTGGTAGATATTCAAAGAGTAGCAAAATGCGGTTCCTGCTGCACATTTGTAACAAACGAGCACAAATGAAGCCATTAAACATGGTGTGGTTTCCAATTTGTTTTTCAATGAGGTGCAACTCCATGAAAGGCTGGAGTCTTTCCCAACCCATATGAAATCAGACAGAATACACGGGAGATACAGCATAATGCAAATAGATTTCCTCACAGTTCATTCTCACTGAGTTTTCTTATATGTACTAAAATGCATCAGACTTTCAGTAAAGTTCATTCAGATTCTCCCACTCACAACTGTTTCCCTGAGAAACAAACACTTATAGTACGTTTTCCCACCTGCTACTCTGTGCTGCAATCGCATCAGTGTAATATAAGTTGGAAGAGTGAACCTAATCCAACATATGAGGAAATGTGCCAGTTTCAGGTTTAAAATGGTAACAAAACCCAAGATAAATGCATATTGTTTTTCTTTTTTGTTTGTTGTGGTGTTCCTGATCTAATTGTCATTTTTATGCATCTTTTCATTTGCTTACTTGGTGTTTGTTTTTTACTTTTAAGTTTGCTCTCTGTTCTTTCACTCTGCTCAGTTTAAGCCAAAGGAGTGCATCTGGACTTTAAGCAAAGCAGACATTTGGCCTTCTCAGTTGGTCTGCCTGCAGGCTTCTTTGAATTGAACATCCAGTGGATTGATAGCCTGACTCAGGAGCAATTTAGTAGCCTCTCAGTGCCACTGTGGCCCATGCCCATCCCTGTGCCTCACCTCCAATAATGACATACGCAGAGGCTAACGTAATTGTGTTTACTTTAGCAAACTTAATCTGGCAGGGAAATATTTAAACAGACCACAGGGGTGAACTCAATCACACTGATGATGCCTGTTCAGCTCGTGACTTTGCTTATTAGAGCCTGTGGCCACAAACTCTCAGATGGATTAGTAAGACTAGTGACAATCAATGTTTGCAGCATGTTTGCCTTAGACATGGATTTGTAATTTTGGCTGACACTTTTTCATATTCTCCATGTTCTCTGCAAACCACATGGTCTGACTTAAGTTCCTTCACTTTCTTACAGTATCATAAGGAGTATCAGATAGGGTGCAAATTAATTTGGTAGTTTGGTCCTGCTGGATGGCATTTTTTTTTAAATTAATTTCACCCTAAAGTACAGATTCTCTTTGATGATGCTATTCAAACATTAATTACTGGCAATAAATTCAAAATAAAGAATAAAAATCCTATAAAAACACATATTTTTCCATGCAGAATATTTTCTGATCATCAGCCATGTATGTATTACCCAATCCCTTATTTCATTTGGTTAGACGAGAGGTGGCACTAAAACCTTAGCACTCAGCTAAATCTTAAGACTCTTTCTGGCCACACAAACACTCCAAACCACATGAAAAGGCTTTCAGCTGACACTTGAGTCTAAATAGGTTTGAGCTTGAATGTATGCTCACCAGTTTTACTAGGTGCACTTTGCTAGTACTGGGTTGGTACCCTTTACCTTCGGAACTGCTGAAACCTTTTATCCAAATTCAACGAGGTGCTGGAAATTGGTGGTGCAGATTCATCGGCTGCACATCTATGATCAGATTCTCCCTTTCAGCTTTCATCTAGAGTTGCTCTGTTTACTTGTGGTGACTGTGGAGTGTGTTGGAGTACAAAATCAATCAGAATCAGAATACTTTATTGATCCCTGGGGGAAATTATTTTTTGTTACAGTGCTCCATTTTAAACCAACATTAAGACAAGACAGACAATACGCTAACTAAGAATAGTACAATATATACATATATATACATACATACATACATAAGTCACTTATAAATAAATATTTGGAAAAGAAACGTGTAGTTGTAGCAGCAAACAGTGTGTTAAGTGGATGCGTTGTACAGGGAGATGGCCACAGGCAGGAATGATTTCCTGTGTCGTTCAGTGGTGCTTTTCGGTAATCTCAGTCTCTCACTGAACGAGCTCCTGTGACTGACCAACATGTCATGGAGTGGGTGGGAGGTGTTATCCAACATTGTCTTTATCTTGGACAGCATCCGCCTCTCCGACACCACCTTGAGGGAGTCCAGCTCCATCCCCACAACATTGCTGGCCTTACGGATCAGTTTATTAAGTCTGTTGGCATCTGCGACCCTCAGCCTGCTCCCCCAGCATGCAACAGCATAGAGGATCGCACTGTAGATCCTCTATGCTGTTGCATGTAGATCAGCAGTTTCTAAAATAGTCAGACCAACCCATCTGGCATCAACAACCATGCCGCATTAGAAGTCACACAAATCACCTAAACAACTGTACCAAAGTAAGTGTAAATTTCCCATGAGTCTTTGCACTCTCCACAATCCAAGCAACCTTTTATTCAGGTTGATGAGGCCTGTTCTTACTGCTGGAGTAGGAGAACCTGAAAACCCCCCCAGCACATTAGAACTATTAGAACACAATTAAACTTTACTTATTTTTCCTTTTCACATTCGATGAGGTGGCCTCAGATGTGGTTGCATTTCTCTGCTGAGCCTCGCAAAGGAAGAGGGATTTCTCCGCCTAGCCCACGGCAGCATGAGCCAAAACAACCAGATGCTTGTTTAATGCTGCGCTGGCTCACAGTCGACTATAAATTGAACATTGGAGTATAATTCTGGGTGTCTGTTTGTTGTGTTCAAACAGCGGTGAACCTTCTGCCTGCATGACTTCATTAACACTTCCACAGAGAGGATTGTTAATTCCTCCCTCCCATGTTTCAGGGAGGGGAACAAGCGGTACCTTAGGCGATTGTTCTTCCCATCGAAGACGAAACGGACACCTTTTTTTTCTCCATTAAAGTTGTGTTGCTCTGTCCTCGGCTGCGAGTCTGTTGGTAGTACGTTTCAAATTCTGTTTAATGTGTAACTTAATCATTAACGCTGCGTCAAAGTAGGTTTGCAGTCACGTTGCTAGGTAACAAAACGCCTCCTAACACTGCAGTTATTTCTGAAAACTACGTCAGGTTTTTCACACCTCCAAGAATAAGCGCTTTGCCTCACAAGCTGCTTTGTTAGACAAATAAGCTGAGGAATTTTGTAACTCTAAACCCAAACATACATTATGTTATTATTTGAAAAACTGAAGAAGTTTTATTAAATCTCAAATATCACGTAGATTATGTTTGCAAACCACAGAAATGTCAGAAAAGAATGAAAGTGCACCCAGAAATTGCATTTCAGTAAATGCAGTAGTTCAAAAAAATTGTGACAGATGCACCGTAATTGTTGTACAGACAGGTTCAAAATGATGTAAACCTTACACATGATGTGAACATCTTAGGAAGAAGCAAAACAAATTCCAGAGAGCTTTTAAGTCCACAGCATAAAAGCGCCACAGCATCCATGTGTCCCATTGGAGTAATTGTCACAGCAGGGGTCAGCTCGATGCTGTATTCTTTCCCTTTCAGGCTGGTGCGCTCTCTGGATCACCAAACTTTTTTTTTTCTTTACCCCACTGAACCGTTCCTGTTTTCAAATGGCCTCAAAAATAAGGAAAAATACAGCATTTATAATTTTTTCAGCTTTTTGTGCACACCTAGGCCACTTGCATTTACAGATGAAAAAGCAGCAGGCGTGTTTCAGGGCATCTGTTCTTAGTAAATAGCCGTGAGCTGGCAGTACCAAATGAAAGGGCAGTTGGGTTCTTAACGGCAAGGGAGTAGTGCTGAAGTCAATGGTTGCATCTGCCCTTGGAATCAAGCTTTTTAAAGACCTGGACAAGCTTTGATCATGTACTAGAAAGCCCATGCTGGAGAGATGCATTAAAGAAACTATGGTGGCAAGCTTTTTATGATGCCATGCATTAGGCATCATTTTGTGGCCAGGAATGAATACATGAATGTAATCCGAATCCACCAGAAAGGCACCATTATAACCTCTTAAGGATATACTTTGACTATCGGTCTGTTCTCATTTGCAGTGATTCAAAGACGGCCTTATGTACAAGGTACCCTCTCTGGGTTATGGCAGTGTGCTTCACATGTCACATTTAAATGCACCCAAACCATGATCTCCCACTAAACCTCCCCAAGGACTGAAGAATAGAAATAAAGTGCAGTGGTGAGTTTAGTCTTTTATGTCCTATGAATGAGCTAATTCATTGGAAAATGAGCTTTTTTTTTATATTTAAGAAACAAAACACATGGGATCTTTAGTTCTTCTACTAAAATAGCTCCAGTCACTGAGATTTTTTTTTCTTCCAAGGACCATCTCCCAAGATCATTCTCACTTATAAAGAAGGTCATCCAGCTGTTTGTATAATTTGATATGATTACAAGCGGAGCAAACATATCAAATATAATGATAATAACTACCCACACAGAAAATGAGAGATGCTCTGTAATAGTGGTGTGCTTTCTTTTCCTATTCTGAAGGTGGTTTTTAGAAATAAGGCAAAGATTACCACCTTTTACACATTTTGAAAGAAAAAATGTCAGGAAAGGACGACGAATGAACACAGCATTTTTGTAATATATGCTCAAATGAATTTAACCATTCGTTTTCTCATAACACTGCAAAAACCCTGCTAGTAGCTGGCATTACACAGGTGCATGTAGCGCCACTGCTGCTGTTGTCACCATGGAGACGACCCCCCTCTGGCCTAGTTTAGCTTGCCTGCCCTCCCTGGCACATAAACATGAACACAGTTCATACAGTGAGCACCTGCTCACACGTTAGGATTTACATTCTGCTATGACAGACCTAAAGAGAATTAGATTAGACATGGTTTGGACCATGTTACTTCCATTTAGGGACATTTATTAGGATCAAATAAGAAATGATCATCACATCTACAGTACATTTAATCCACTGGCACTAGAATACATATATAAGGGCAGCAAACAATAGATTTTTAGATATCACAGGCCTAGTATTCCTATTTTAATCATTTTGAAAGCCCAGATAGAATAAATATGTGTAATGTAATCACCCCAGTCACCTGTCGGCCAGTTGAAATTTAACCAGTTCAAGGGGGTGGAATATATATATTTTTAAAAAATGTCAAGCATGTAAACAATTCATTCTGATTGTTTTGTAGGTGCACGCCCTCTCTGCTCTGCATTCTGTCTGCACATGTCCTCAATTTCCTCCTAAGAATTGTAACCATAGACTGGATATAAAAGATGGTTGTAGCCACAACGGCATCACCTGTTGGTTTGTGTTTGAACCTTAAACATATGCCTTTTGACTGCCAACATGTTTTCTTTTAAGCCAGAAATGACCATAATTTGATGCCATCAGTTAACACTAGCAAGCTGATGCTGCTACTTAGGACTAAGTAGCACTTCTTGGATAGTCTGCTAATGCAATTAACGGCACTACAGTTAATTAGATGTTTAAAATAATTCCAGTGAAAAACACCAAGGCCACAAAAAAGGTTAGAGATAGTGATCCGTGCCAGACTGGGTGTAACCTAGACCTAACATGAGGTGCCACTCTTCACTCCTAAAACACACTGCTGCAGACAAGGCAGTGGTATGTGTATGTGTTTGAGAGGAAAATCACTGTGCAGGCATATTAAAAACCAAAAAGCTATCACTGAGACATGAATCTGAAAGAATATAACCAAATATTTTATTAAATAATGATTAAAAGACAGTTTCATTGTTGTTCTTTCAGCTTGCTGTGTTTATTTGTCTGAGAGTAAAGAATATATGTAAAAACAGTTCAACAGTTCGCTTACTCTACATGGAAATTTGGTATAAAGTTTATGAGCACAACAGTTCATCTTACGATCATATATTAAGGCATATATAATGAAATCTGAAAAATTATTAGCAGCCAACAGGAAAAACCATAAAATCAAGAAAAAAGTAGCATATAAGAAGCTATATTAAATACTGGTGCTCATTAGAGCAGCGGTCCCCAACCTTTTTTGCGCCACGGACCGGTTTATGCCCGACAATATTTTCACGGACCGGCCTTTAAGGTGTCTTGGATAAATACAACAAAATAAAACTAGTACCAGTATTGAAAAAAAATAAGATTTATTCATAACACGTGTGAAAAGACCCAGGAAAACCGAGTTAACAATAAAAACGATAACAAAATAACGCTGAAAGCCGAAAAAAACCCATACATTTCAGACCTGAGCCTCAACTCTCGCGGCCGGTACCAAACGAGGCCCGGGGGTTGGGGACCGCTGCATTAGAGAACACATTAAAAAAACTTCAGACCCTCCTACTACTGACACTATTTTCCAGAAAGCTGGTTGGTGATTTCCTACCTGTTGGTCTCTAATATTGAGCATAACCTGCTCTGGAGAAGTTAGTTTCACAGCAGAAGTTACCATGGCAATATAACCCAGTAAGAGGTGATCCTGATCTAGCTCTTTGGGGGCGAGGTGGCTGTCAGCTGGAGGTTAACAGGCTGCTATCCATCCAGTCTGCACACTTCTTCAAACCAGCCAATCAGCAGTTCCCCACATGCACACACACATGCACACGCACACACACACCTCAGAGGAGAGAGAGCTGCACACACCCATGTATAACAAACAACATATATGATTATGGATCATAACAACTGGTTAGAGAATTAGAGGCGGGGCACAGCAGACAGCTACTACCTAGGTAGGTAGATGTCTGAGTTTGCATCTACCTATCAAAGCAGACCGTGACTTAAAGCATGATAGTTTTTTTTAAAAACAGTTTAAATAAAATATGTTAAAACAGTTTTACTTTCTTATTTTTAAGAGAAATCCATTAGTTGAGACAGTGAGCTTCACAGGGCAACACGTTTCACCTTTGATGGCTCACAGCTGGGTCTTCTTATAAGGGCATGCCTTTATCTCTTGATGGGTCATGAGGAGTTTTCTCTACCCCTGCAAAGCCGGTGCATATCTTGAGTGAAGTGGCACAAGTCTTGTTTATCCCGAATCTCCGTGTCTGTCCACAGTACGGAAGATACAGAAGATCACATAAAACCTGAGGCACTGTGTGATACCCTCAGTATCCGTGTGAGTAACAGTCATCTCAGCTAAGCTAGTTATAAGAGCATTGCCTCCAGTAGCTGGATAAAGGAAGGTGGGGAATGACAGAGAATGAGATAGGAATCTTTCCATCCTTTTTCATCCTTTTTAGATGGAGCCTACTCCCAAATGGCAGCCAAGTGCGCAACTATATCTGTTGCTCTAGCAATTACACAACAGACTAGACACATGTCAACAACCATCACGATCACGTGTGACCTGAACTAGTCTAGTCCATAAGCAGTGTCTATACAGGGTGATTAGTAGAACTGTAGTGACACAATAAACATTGCTTCATCAAGCATAGTTTGATGCTAACACATGGGAATATTCACTGGGTTGAGAAAAAACATTGGTGAATGACACTGCAGTATTAAATAAAAGCAACTCGACTTGAACCTTTGACTTGATTGCGTGGAGGAGCAGCAGAACGTCTTTGTTTGACATGTGGCTCTATTGCTGCTAATTATCCAATTAAATATTAGATTTCGCCACCACCATCATCAACAGACCAAATGAGGGAACATCCTTCAAATGGCTAGAGTTCCACACATTAAAAATCAAGCTGCTCTCGGGTGAACGGTGTCCGAACACGTTAATAAGAAAATGTATGTTGTTTTTGTTCTTTAATTTGCCCCCTGCAATTTGTCACCTATGCAATTAAAAAAACAAGCCCAAGCCTGAAAGCACTTATTTCTCTTTGCAAATGACACACAGATAAGCTGCTACATTATTAAAGTCATCATGTCGCACAGGGTTATGTATTAATCCATGCTGCGAAAGGGTACCTGGAAACCACTGTTTCCTCACATTTTAATAATGTTTGCTTGAAAGTACAGTTCCCAGCTGGGTTATGGTGTTATTTTAAAAAAAGAGACACTAAAGATTTGTGACTACCAAAACACTATTACATATTTTCAGTGGAAACCCAGTGCTTGAGTTTACCAGACCGGGTACAGAAAAGTATTCAATTGCCACTCAAGGAAAAATATTGTTGGTTTTAGTGTTTACTGCTAAGAAAGGATCTATTATGCTCATTTTCAGCTCTGTATTTTTTAGACCATACTACAGTGACTTTGTGTGACTCACAGTTCCAAAAATAATCCTTATTTATCTTACACTGGAGCTTGGTGCAGCCCTTCCATTCACTCGCTGTCTTAAAGCAAGCTTTTTTTGTCTTCCTCTTTCTTTAAGCAAGCTTTCTTCTAATTGGCTGCCCCTTGTAAACAGAAGGTTTGAACAGCTGTGCTTATAGATGTTCACTACAGAAAAGCATAATGTAACATATAAAGAAAGTTAGCCCTTTCCCTGTAGTTATTCCCAACCATCTACCCTGAACTCCTCCTTGTGACTTTTATTGGTACCACTTCAAGGTTCAAGGTTCTTTATTTGTCACATGCATAGTTATACAAGTATAACACACAGTGAAATGTAGCCTGACACGCTCCTCGACATGTGCAAAAAAAGACAATAGAAATTATAAAAGTAATGTTATAACTACATCTGCATTTGTAGGATACAGGAAAGATATAGACTTTCACTGAACGACATCTTCATGGACTGCATATGGCCAACTGATTCAGGTCTTTTAAAGTCAGTGATTTGGAGATAATAATACACATATAACATTACAGATGACAAAAGAACAGAGAGTTCTTAATAACTTTTTGTCACCCCCCCTCAACCCGCCACCGCTTCACAGGAACCTGAGAAGCAGTGATTATTTGAGAGCTGAGTTTACAGAATCAGAGTGTTCTTCTGTTCACATCAGACACTTGAGAGCTACATATCATCTTCAAACTTCCTTCTCCTAACTGACAGAGTCACCCTGAAAGTACCTTGACACAAGGAGTAAACAAGCCTGCCTCTGTTCATCAAGGAAATGTTGTTTGCTTAGAGGGCAGTGTCTGTGCTGGACAGCACACTGCCACGGGGATAAAGGCCCGTGCCGGAGATATTGTGATCATGCTTCCACGTCTTTTAAAGGAGGCAGGTTGGAGGGGGCCTTGCAGCTGGCCATGTGTGCACACAGAATCTGTGTGATGCTGCTGGAGATGAAAGGTGACCCACAAAGCTGCATCACAAAAACTGTGGGAGAATCTGAAAACACAAATGCAAAAAATCCCCCCAACAAATAAACAAAACATCTAATTATTTTTGAATATGTGTTAAAAAATGTTTAATCACTTGCTCTGTGGCAGCTGGCACAGGCTCTAGCCCTCCATAGCTCTCAATTGGATAAGTGGAAGAAATGGATGAATGGATTTAAAGTGACCTTTAGCCTGATGATGTTTAAACAGAAGTGTACTCTTACTACTTACCTGTCTGTAAAAACTACCTTCTGACTGTTTTAAAATGATTGCCTCCACATGAGACGAGTTTACCATTCAATGTGATCTCTGTGGTTCATAATTACTCTCCCAGTGAGCTGCCATCAAAAGCAGGAGAGAACTGCATTTGTGTCACAACACAGTACCTCATCCAACAATAGCACAGCTGCAAGTAGGCATTTCACTCAAATGCAGTATGTCTCCACCCAAGACTTGATTGAAACTCTTTGGTGTGATGAACGCTGGGTGATGTGTTATGATAGCAGGTAGGGGGTAAGAGTTTTGTGGGAATAGAAGCAGTGTTTTGTTTTTGTTTTGTTTTTTGTTTTGTTTGTTTGTTTGTGGCGGGGGAGTGGAACTGCAAAAATAGTAATAGAAAACAAAACATAGACACATACAGATTAGTCCTAAGCTTCCACTTTGTCCTTTTTTTCTCATTTGTTCCACTGTTGGTTTCAGTCTCTACACCTCGTAAGATTTAAAGTTCACTGTCACTCAATATTTTTCATCAAACCGAGAGCATCGCAGACTAAAACCTTATTACGGACAGCAGAACAATGCTTCTGGGTGACAGCAAAGGGTGAAAGACCACATGTGGCAAAGAGACAGCACAAGGATCTCAAGAAATGAAAATAAAATGGAACAGCACGCAGAGGCTTGAAATCATATAAGTGTCAGACACTGTATTTCACAACAGTCTATTCCTCACAACCTGCAAAAACTCCTCTGAAAAGATTTGGCCTTCAGAAATATTTTGTTATATCATTGCTAAAATTTCATGTGCAGTAAAAGCAGCTTTTCAACACTTTGAGACATATTATACATTAGCTGTGAAATTTGACCAGCGCCTTTTAGAGCAGATGGTGAGCCTGGTGGAGACCCATGCACATAGAGAATTGCCTTATGTACTGTAGATGTAATGCACAGTGGAGAAGGGTTGCTGTGAGACATGTTAGGGAATCGCTGCCAAGACCTTCATTTTGAAGGAGTAAACAACTCCCTCATTCAGTCAAAGAAAGTCATTCTAATTTTGAAGATATTTCAATATCTCATACATGTACAGTTTTGTGGTACATGTATTCATGTATTCTGTTCTAGTCTAGTGAGAATGACTGATTTCAGGCACATTAATGAGACATAAAATACTATGAATTATACATGCTTCAAGGTCAGTTCTCTGTACGCTACGTCAATGTTGCTCTTGCGGCTAGCATGTTTATGTGGTCCCAGTCCTCTCATATTTGAGGCTTAAGTCCAGCAGCAATGGCAGTCCAAGTCTGCATCCAGTGTAATCAGAGTCGAGATGGTTTGTTTAAAGACCCTGTTTTTATATTTTGCTAGACAAGCACTGCTAGCCTTGCTTGCCCTGACGTGATCCCACTAATGGTATGTATGGTAATGAAATTTACTTGTTATTGATGGTTCTCAGTATCCAATAAAAAATAAACTCTTTTTATGAACAAGACATTTTGAGTTGACTGAGCAGGGAAAGCCCAGCACTCTGCCTCAATTCTGATACATCCTCAAGTACACCACACTGCACTTGAATAGGGTAGCATCTGACCATGTGCCTTTTACCAATTTCTTTTACATTAAAGAAGATCATTGTGAGATGAATGGACTCCACACAGCCTCAGGTAGCAGTTTTGTCGTGTTTCATTTGCACGGTACGTCATTTCTATTTCTTTACGTTGGATGGTCAGCCTTTCAGTTGCTTCTCCACTCCACACTCAGCTTCTCTCTTGAGCCACTATGTCACTGAAATAGGGAGAGTTTGATTACTGAGTGGCAGCAGCTGCCCTGTCAGCCACCCTTGCATTGCCCTCGAGCCCGCTGCACCACCCCTCCACTGCAGGGGAGCCAGAGACCACACCCCTGCCATACACCCCCACTGCCCAACTGAGGCCGGGGCCACAATCATTTACCGCCCAGAATCATCAAGCAATGTTGCAACCCATGTACCAATATTACTAAAAAAAACTGTTACTGGCATTGTCATTGGTGAAGTTGATGTATCCTCTTCCATCTGGCAATGGTCCCTCCTCTTCCACTATGTACCCAAATGGCAACAATTGATGAATAATTGTATACCTTTAAAAAAACATTCTTTCCTGTGCATTAAGGTGCATGAGTTGATGTAAAAGGATGTTTGAGAATAGCAGGTTTATGTACAAAGGCATATGATTTAAGAGACAGCATAGGTTTTCAGTTATGGCTCTATTCCGCTTCCTATACTTGTGCTTTGTTGACACTAAATGCTACTGAGCCATCATCAGTAAAGTGAAAGTAAGCAAAAGTATATTCATATTGCACATTTCACAGACAGATGTCACAACAATAAGTTCAGTCTGTGCTTTCAACTCTACCTACTTGAGTCCTTAACTTTTCTCTTAAACATTGTTTTTGATGAGCGCTTATTTCTGCTCTGACTTTTGCCCAAGTACCTCTAAAACTAAAGCAACAAATCCATCTGCTTCAGTTGTGTTTAGTGCTACAGGTATATGTAAAAAAAAAGGTGGCAGCACTTCCCCCAGTGTTTTAAATCACACCAAGTTCAGTCAGAAAAGTGGCGCACAATCTTTTTTTGTCTCCACATCATTTATACATCTGGGCCCAGCTGACATATCTGGGTCTTTGCTTTTCTGCCTCACTGCCTGTCAGAGAGGAGAAACACTCTTTTGATTGGCAGGTTAACCTCTTCAAGGTCAGCTTGCTCTACAGCTCACCCTCTCAGTGTAGATTACTGTGGTAATATCTCTCCTGTCGAGTATCTCCTATCCCCCCTTGACTGGTTCTCAGTCTACTCAGATCTGAAGATTCTGTCTTTGCCTTCTCATCATATTGTTACATAAACTACTGCACAGGATGTTAAGCATTGAGATTTTACTGTTGCTACTGTATATATGCTGTGAGAGAAGAAAATGACGTTTTTGTTGACGATATCCGTTGCTTATTTGGGAAAGTGTTATAGGACGTGGCTGCATACTTACTTGTTGGTCTTCCCTATGTATGGTTCTTTTCAAGTACACAAAGGCAATGAATGAAAATTGTGAAATATGTCTGATTTATGTGCGGAAGATGGCGATGAGAGCTATAGTCACATATAGGTAAACATCTCCTCATTTCGTATTATGAATCCCAGAATTTAGTACTAAATTATTTTTAAAAAAACAAACAAAAAAACTGATGAGCAGAAGGATTGGAGGAGAAAATGTGAAAACCCAGCAGGAACTGGGAGCTGTGCTCTACGACGCTTCACAAAAGAACTTGTGCAGATGGCTGCTGAAAGGCACAAAGGCAAATACTCAGTTTCTAGCAGCTAATATCATCATGACATGCTCATTGTGTTCTGATAGTGCTATTTGTTATCCATGCATATTTAGCGGTGCATTTCAAGTGATGACGCATCACTGACTCGTGCACATGACTGTAATAACACTTGCTCTCACCACAGCCTGCTCGCTCTGTATGTGTTTTACATGTGAGAACAGCTGGAAAGCGTGTGAGAGCGCCACAACTAACAGATCAGGAAAAATGAAACGAGCTGACGCATGTTAACGCGGGCACAAAAAACAAGCTGGCTGGTGAATTAAAATTCAGTGACATGAGAATTCTTTTAAAAATTCCCTTCACATTGCTGACAATTTGTTTTATTGCAGTAGCCATTCTTGTATTTTGCTTGTTTACATTATTGTATTTTGCACAACTCTGTTGCTTGTGAAGCTCGCACACAAGAATTTCACTCACATGTACTGTACCAATGTACCTGTCGCACAGGGTTATGTATTAATCCATGCTGCGAAAGGGTACCTGGAAACCACTGTTTCCTCACATTTTAATAATGTTTGCTTGAAAGTACAGTTCCCAGCTGGGTTATGGTGTTATTTTAAAAAAAGAGACACTAAAGATTTGTGACTACCAAAACACTATTACATATTTTCAGTGGAAACCCAGTGCTTGAGTTTACCAGACCGGGTACAGAAAAGTATTCAATTGCCACTCAAGGAAAAATATTGTTGGTTTTAGTGTTTACTGCTAAGAAAGGATCTATTATGCTCATTTTCAGCTCTGTATTTTTTAGACCATACTACAGTGACTTTGTGTGACTCACAGTTCCAAAAATAATCCTTATTTATCTTACACTGGAGCTTGGTGCAGCCCTTCCATTCACTCGCTGTCTTAAAGCAAGCTTTTTTTGTCTTCCTCTTTCTTTAAGCAAGCTTTCTTCTAATTGGCTGCCCCTTGTAAACAGAAGGTTTGAACAGCTGTGCTTATAGATGTTCACTACAGAAAAGCATAATGTAACATATAAAGAAAGTTAGCCCTTTCCCTGTAGTTATTCCCAACCATCTACCCTGAACTCCTCCTTGTGACTTTTATTGGTACCACTTCAAGGTTCAAGGTTCTTTATTTGTCACATGCATAGTTATACAAGTATAACACACAGTGAAATGTAGCCTGACACGCTCCTCGACATGTGCAAAAAAAGACAATAGAAATTATAAAAGTAGCCATTCTTGTATTTTGCTTGTTTACATTATTGTATTTTGCACAACTCTGTTGCTTGTGAAGCTCGCACACAAGAATTTCACTCACATGTACTGTACCAATGTACCTGCACATGTGATGTGACAATAAAAGTGACTTGATTTGATTTGAACCTTCCTGAGCAGCTCTTATTAACATCGAAATATAGTCTAATCTGTTATGAACTTTTACCACACTCTTGTATAATTAGAATATCTTTTATATGCAAAACAGGATTTATTTACCTTTTTACTTTAGTCATATTGCATTCAGATGAGGCCTGACAGGTGCATTGAAATGTGAATGAATCCAGGTCCCCTAAAATACCTTTCCTTTATACTTTCGCCAAGTAGAGGTAATGGCTTTTAATCTGTGCATCAGTTGGCGGGTAAACACACTTTTCACAGTATGAGAGGGAGAATGAATGGCAATCATCAGCAGTCATACCACATTCACACAACTACAGTACAGAGTGATGCTGTTAGTCTCATCTCCTCCTGTGCTCAATGAATATTTTTCCTGCTAGTTTTCTGGCTTTAGAACATGGATGCTGATTGATTTCCCCGGCCACATCTGGATTACATGTGGAATCTTAGCTTGGTTTGGAATTTAACCATGACACCAAATTTGAGATACGAATCACTATATTATCATTTAACTGTCCCGTTATGTTACCTCTTTGTTAATTAACCATCTGATTGGACTGTTTCTAGGTCCAAGCTTCTGCCTCTCATCATTTTAATGTGCTGCAGTGCTGATATCCTTACCTAAATAAGCATGAGTCATAAAAAATAATTTGGTTATCATTCTGTCCCTCTGCAGCTCTTTAGTAGCACTGATGATGTATCTTTTATCTAAGCTCTTAAAACTTGGACACTCAGAAAAGGCGAGCCACTGTTTGGCCGGCTAGGATTTCAGTAATTTTTGGTAACGGGATATTAATTATTATAAATTATTATATTTTTGGTACCCTTTCAGACACTGTCATGACTGTATGTTTGTCAGTTTTCTGTGTCTTCTTCCTGTCATGTGATGGGACTCAGCTCACCTCAGTGAATGCATCCTTTGATTGAGAACAAATTAACCCCATTGAATACATTTCAGAGCTTCAGTTTTTATATTTGACCACCAATAGTTCTGTAACTAAGGGTTACTTTATCACGATACACGAAAAAGCCCAGCTTCAGTTTCCCTGGAGCAGTGTAATGGGAGTGGCTGCTTCCTGTTCCAGCTGCAACTACTGAAGTCTCAGAAATAACTGTCCATTCTCTAGTTTTTTATAAAAGCAGGATCAAGCTGGACAGAAGTCATATCAGGTCCATTTTCAAAATTAAACACCCTGTCCAGACTAAATGCCCCATTTATGAAATGATCACGATATGATTTAAGGCTGTCCAAAGGCTGAAAACTGCATTGGATGCACAATGTCAAAGAGATACAATAGGTGCAGTCCCAGTATCCATCCATTTTCTTCCACTTATCCAATTCAGGGTTACAGTTGGGCTAGAGCCTATCCCAGCTGTCACAGGCAGGGTACACCGTGGACAGGTCCCCAGTCTATTACAGGGCTAACACAAACACAAACAACCATCCTCACTTACATTCACACCTGTCAATTTACAGTCTACAGTTGCCTTACATGGAAGTCTTTGGACTGTGGGAGAGAGCCAGAGAGAACCCACTCAGACAAGGGAAGAATATGCAAACTCCACCCAGAAAGCCCCCAGCGAGACGGTGGATTTAAACCCAGGACCTTCTAGTTGTAAATCTGTGATCCAGATTATTATTTCAAAACACTTTAGATGGAACAAGGCATGTAATCTTTAGATGTCAGCAACCCAGCCAGCTTACTGCTTACTTACTCACAAATCCTCTTTTTCATGGCTGCGTAGACGCTGCACCTGATTTTAACACTTGTTAAAATGTGTGTAGTGATGACTGTGTTGAGGATGAAATCATGTGGACTGTATTTTAACCCTCAGTGGTGACTCAGCGGTTGTTTGCTTGAAGAAACATTCAAATCTGTTCATTCCTGATATATCAGATAAAGGGATAAATCAGCTAATTCGATCCAGTTATGGACTTAATATGTCAATCTGTCTGTTTATTCTTTGATTTTCTTTTTACTATATGACATCAAAGTAGTTCACTGAATAAATGTATCAAATGAGTATTTATTGTAGTACTGAAATGGGTTAAATGTATCGCATTTAAAAGATTGTGTTTTTAGCTTCCCAAGACAAAAGTACAACAGTGAGTGTAGATGACATTCTGACCTCGACATTATCCCCCTCCAGGGCTGTATTGGAAATCTTCCCACACCTCTGCAACAGGCAGCATCTGCTGGGAGGAGATCCCCAGCTGCTCTCTGTACTGGTTATCCAACACATCGCTCGTCCCCACTGGCCATTCGCTGAATACGGCCAATTGTGTGTGAAAACGGTCTGTCGATAACGAATAGCTGTCACCTCAACATCCGTGTGCACAGATGACTCAGCTGGATAAACAATAAACAAAGGCAGACGAAAGACTTATTTATCTGCATGTAGTTTCAGGATACGCCTCACTGAGCTCATTGTCAAGTTGGATTATTGCAAGTTTTCAATGCAAAGCAGGTGCGTTGTGTTTGTCTTGGTACCTGCAGTTTATTTTTCTCAGCAATTGTTTTAGAAGAGAGCGGTTTCATTTTTTCCAAAGGTACCAACATGGCTAACTAACAGGACTTATTAAAGTTTTTACATTTTATCGCCTCATGTAGCCTATCAAACAACAAGCTACACAATCCGGTTGTTAAGTCTGATGTCACTAGCCGTGTCTGGGCCTAAACTCCACTGCATGTCCATATATCAAACGATCACTATGGCATTACTGTCTAAAGTCTTTCATCTTTAATAAAATGATCAGCGTTCTGCTCTACCAGGTGTAACAATTGTGTTTAACATCCAGGCATCCACGAAAACGGAATTTATGACATTTAACGGAGTTAGAAGTTAGCAGGAAGTTAGCTCGCTAGCTTCTATCTAAATACAATATAGCATGTCCTGACTGCGGGGTTTTGGAGACAAATTAAAACGTACAGCTCTGCTATCACTTCCAGCATAAATGAAGACAGAAAACTAAACAGCAGTGACGTTTGTAGGGTTACTGAAGTTTGGCTAGCTGGTATATAATGAGGTGCTACGTGACCGTGACTGTAGTTACATCCTAAGGTTTTAAAAACTGAGCTTAAATAAATGATTAGCGGTAATAAAAGCCGAGGGAGGTCAACAGTGATCACTGACTGTTTTAGGAGCTTTTTGAGATTAAATAGAAGAAAATACAAAACATTAAACATGTTAACAACACAAAAGCCATATTAAACGCAGACTACTTTAGACCCGGAAGTAGGATTCATCACGTCATCACTTAACGACCGGACAGCCAATGATGAAGCCAAACAACAAATTATGATTGAAGATATCTGTTCAGTGGGTTTCCTGGAAGTGCTGTAGTGGGAGCTTGGGCTAACTGTTAGCACCACAGTACAAATATAAATACATAATACTGTTTTGCAGTCGTTTTTCCAAACCAGGTCTTTCTTTTGAGTTTCTTTAAAGTGTGAAGGAATTTAAAGAAACTCTCTACCAGACTTTGTTGAGCTTTTGGGAAATGCACTGCTGTCCTCATTATTGCTTCTTAATGTTTTGTTCTTCTACCTACCATTGCCTAGCGCCTTTATTTTTTTTCTACCACTCAGCAGTGTTTCAGTCATTACTGAAAATATATAAAAAATATCAAAAATGATGTATATGTGTTACACATGACGAGTGTTGTGTGTAAACTTAACATTCTTTAGTAATGCAGTGATGTAATGAGCTACTCTGATAAATTCAGTAATCACATTTGCAGTTACAGTCATTTACGTCACATAGTAAGAGCTCCACGCCGCACAGTAAACAAAAATACTGCGTTGCCTTTTTCTCCCTGGAAACTTGCACTGCAGTCAGTTGATTTTGATTCATGTGTATGAGGTGGACAATGGTGCAGTGGTCTACAGCTTTTGAGAGGTGGCGATGGGAACATTACGTTTATTTTTATTGCACAAAGGGAAACGCACACAATGGTAAAGTGCAGATTGTATCCAGAACAGACTGACACAACACTGGCTCTTTGCTCAGACTGTCACGGACCTCAGATGTGATTTGGGGGTTTTGTGTTATTTGCTATCGGTTGCTTTTCTTATGATTATATTTTGGGATTCTCGTGTTACTGCTTCTTCTGTAACCTTGTTTCTGTTTGTGAATAGAGTTTTATGTTTTAAGTGTCTGTATTTGTGTTGTCATTAGGCATTCTTTGTTAATGCCTCGTGTATATTGTCCAGGATCCTTTGTCATGTGTGTTTGTTGTCTTCAAGTTGTTATAACAACTTGGTTAAGCTTTTCTAGTTCCCCAGCATCCTTTAATTTCCTGTGTCTTGTCAAGTCCTCGTGTCTGTTTAAGTCTGTTAGCGTTCTGTTTTATTTTGATAGCCATCAGTCTTGTGTGCCTTATATTTACTTCCTTGTCTCATTTTCTTGGTTAGTTCAGCCATGCTTTGTACCTCAGCTGTGTCTCATTCCCTTGATTTGTCCTCATTGTGTCTGTGAGAATGTGCAGAGTTATAGCCTCTGTTACCCTTTGTCCTTTGTGAGAGTGTCTGTTACCTTCCTTCATGTGCTTCATGTGTTTTCTTTGGGGTTCATAGACGTCTTCCCTGCTTGTTTTTCAATGTAGTTTTGCTCTTTCCCTGTAAGCTTTACACTTTGTTTGGACTGCAAACCGGTCGAATAAAAAGTTGTGTTTTGTTTAGTAAGTCTCTATTTAGGTTCACACTCTCCAACGCATGACTCATATAGCATGCTAACACAAGACTAGCAAAGACCCCAGAGTTCTTTTAAAGTTGAGTATCAACTGTGTCTGTTTTACTATTTAGGTATGAACACTAAAAAAAGGTGATATGTGCATCCCCAGGTTTATATTGCTTATTGATAATTGTATTGGATGATATTTAGTTGACAGAAATAGTCTCTCTCTGACTGGTTCTTGATCCCCCACAGGTTACCACAATTTTCAAAAATCCTGGAAACGCACCTCTGTGATTTTGCCACTTTTCATCTGATTTCATATTTATGAATTTAACATGTCAGTCTTCCCCGCAGTAGCCATTTAACATAGATTTGAACCTGCTTTATTGTTGTGTTATTGCTCTGGGGATGGTGAATATTATGTTGCTCATGTTTTACATGTCATTAAGTAGATTTAATGAACCATAAAATGTATCGGCCCCTGGGGAATATCATTCTTTTCCTTAGAGTCATTAACATGTTTGCTACACTGCCTTACAACCTTAAATTTTATTAGGTGGGCTCTAAATACAAAGCAATTGAAATGACAGCTTAATGGGAAATTGTGAATATTAGAATAAATATAATTACATGTATGCTTCAGATGGTAGGCATGGTGATGGAAAACGATGTGTCAACACAATCTGCTCGGATAAAAAGAAAACAGCTTGTGTTTGGAAAGTTATTTACAAATACGGTCGCTTAAGCCGCTTAGTTACCTGTAATAGCAACTCGATTCAAACTTATATGACTGGAACATTCCCAAAACAGAAAGTATAGTGTAAAGTAAAAAAAAAAAAAGGCTGTGAATATATGAATATAAATATGACCTTGGATGACACTCTGCTGCATGCAGGACTAATTTATAGATGCACCCACTGTTTTGATGCTGTGAAGGAAGAACCAGCGAGCTGTCACTTATGCAGATTTTTCTCTGCCAAGCGTAGACGTCCACATATCTTCACACTGCAACAATGCATTATTTATGGGTCTAGTACGTATGGGCAGAATACGTCGTATTGATTGCAGAGGGGTGTGTGATCACAAATGGACAACAATATACATCCACCTGTCACTGTACGAGCCACATCCTCAAAAGAAATAATGATTCATTCTTTCTCGTCGTTGTGCATACATGAGAAAAATGTGAGACTTTGTTGTTCCACATAAACACAGACCCACTTCATCATTCATATGAAAATGTGTTAAAGCCACATGCTTGGATTGTTCAGTTTTTTCATTTTTCAATAAAATGTAATTGAATTCCTCATTAGTGTGTGATTTTAAAGGCACAGCGAGGTGTTTTAAGAGAAGCTCTGCACTTAAAAGAAATCCTGAACTGAGGGAAAATTCTGCAACAACAAAGACGCTTGTCGAAGTACAACTTCCAGGAGGAAAAATGGGGTTTTTTTATCCTTATTTAAATTTTCTTATCTTATGCATGCGTTTTCTGGTTAACACTCAAATTTATGTTAATTCGGATAATGTTTCAAAATGACTGCCCAGCAACTGCAGGGATTTCAAGAATTTCAGTACTTTCTTCCAGATGACTTCAGTAACGTCTCCAACCTAATTCAGCATTTTGTTTTCAGAATGCGGTTTAATCCTAAATAGAGCTGAAAGATTAGCTTTGGACTAATCTTTTTATTTAATAACAAGATGTGGCTGCTTGTATCTTCTTTTTAGCATTTGCGTGTATGTAAAAATAAATAAACTAATAAATACAGACTGAATTAACAGCACAAGCATCCATGCTCTAGGTTCTGCCTTCCCGTATGTGAAATACTATCACTGTGTCTGACCTGCCTCCAGCGCTGTTCAGCTCTCAATATGATATTATTAGAAATGAAAGGACCGTCAAATCTTTTGTAAAAGTTAAGTACAGCAACCGAGTGTATGAATGTAAACGCAGACAAACGGGGAGGATTATGTGGAAGCCGCGGCTGGTAAACACGGGGATCCCTTCGTTGCTGTTGCTAACTGCGTGGACACTATTGATATATTAGCCAAAGCCAAGCTTTGTCATCAAATTACAATACAGACCATGTTTTGTGTTGGTGTTAACAGCTGGTGTGTAAATATAGGATGAATAATATTAGTTGGGCATTATGTTATGATGTGCTAATTAGCCATGTGTGCATGTCCCTCATGCTAGCTAGCCACCTGGAACTGTTAATGACTATTTCAAGCATGCTGATCTGGGGACAGTTTTAATGTTTAAAATCATTAAGGTGAAGCGTTAACCAGAAAAATGGCACCAATATTTTGGACTGTCCATCAGACAATGCAGGACATTTCAGTATGGATTATAGATATTATGAATTATATTGATGTAAGCATGCATTCACAATCCACTGTTTCTTTAAGTATACCTGTTTAAAAGCAAGCCAGCCAATCTTATGTCAGCAACTATGTGTTTTTAGGCTTGTATACGTGGTTAAGATGCCATGCTGAATTGTAAAGTGAGTATCCGAATGGGAAACAGAGGTTATTTAAGCAATTTTGAATGTGGCATGGTTGTTGTTGGTGTGAATATAGCAGAAACTGCTGATCTCCTGGGCTCTTCCTACACAACCATCTCCAGAGTTTTTAGATTTTGGTCTGAAAAATTAGAAAATATCCAGTGCGCAACAGTTTTCTGGGTGAAAATGCTTTGCATGGTGCCAGAGGTCATAGGTGAAGTCGCTGAACTCATAGGAAGGAGACAGTAAGTCAAATAATTAATCGTTACAACCAAGGCATGCAGAATAGCATCTCTAAATACACAACAGGTCAAACTGTGAAGCAGATGAGCTACAGGAGCAGAAGCCCACTCCGTGTCACTCGTGGCTAATAACAGGAAACTGAAGCTACAGTTCTAAAGGTAAAAGGGGCTCTAACCCAGTGTTTGCCAGGCATACCAGATATTTCAGGTTTATTTGACTCATTTGTAAGTAAAGAACTTTTTCCATCAATAAACAGTCTGAATAATAGATTTTTGGCAATCAGAATTGATATAGCGAGCAGTGTGGAAACTAACGAAAAACGTTTCCACACAAATTGGTAATGAGTCCATATCAGCACAGAAAATAATCCCCTCATTTGCCTGACACAAATTTTAACCACGCGTTTTTAATTACAAATTGCTTTGAATCAGTAATTTAAATTTCTGGGGTTTTTACAATTATTAAGCGATTCTATTTTAGTGTGTATAATTTTGCAGTCCTGTTTTTGTTCTAACATAAATGGCTAAGTGATTATTGTCCAGAGTGAAATAAAAAGTTGGAGTACAAAATAAAGAGATGGATTTTAATTGAAATGTGTGTTGAAAGAGAACAGAAAAGAACTATCATTCCCTAATGGAAGAACCATTAGGGAAAAGCAGACTTGACTCATGCTGACTTTGGTGGATGATTTTTGATAAAACCTGTTACATTTGTATTTTATGGTGGATTCAAAGCACCGCTCTACTCTGTTTACTGTCAAGCTCTATCCACCTACTCCACACTTCTATGTTAAAGTCTGTATTCAGCTGCAAGTGATGGTTCAGGTAGGGTTCAGTGGCTATTTACTGAGGTATTGTGAGTGATTCTGGCCTTGTTAAATCCTATTTTGTTTTGGGAGCGTGGAGCTCAGCCTCCTCCAGGCATGTGAAGGTGGAAGGATGGAGCCTGCATGCCGGCCGCGGACCCAAAGAGCGGTCCAATTTTTCATCCTTATTGCCCATGACATATCCAAAGTGGCAGAGAGCAGTCCATGGAGAGATAAAGGAAGAACGAGAGGGAGAAAAAGTGAGAAGCATGTAGTTCAGATGGACTGAAAGGGGTGCTTCTCCACTCTCTCTTTTTGTGATTCTAAGCAGGGCCTCAATTTTCATTGCTAAAACAATACAATTCACCAGCGTCCATTAGGGCAGATTAGGGTTAAAGTGAAAGTCCCAGTGTTCTGCCTCCAGGCTTGTCATTTAGCCAGAGAATAAATACGGATCTGAAGCTAACAGAGAATAGAGTGAAACACACTAAATGTTACAGTATGCACCTTCCTTTTCTTCCATCTTTCACTATTGTTTTTTTCAGAAACCAGCTTTCACTGCACAGGTCTAATTTCTCCACTGATGTCCAGTGATTTGTCATATTTGTTGAAACCATCTGTCATCGTAATCACTCGAGAACCCCTTGTCTGTACAGCATGTGCGTAATTTGTCAAATAATTCCAGTGCAAATTGTCTACTGTGTTTTGATTAAGAAAGATCGGTGTTGATGAAAAATTGTGCCAATCAAGGGTAGTAATTTCAGACGGATTTTACTTTTTGGTGTGATTAGTTTTGTTTTTCCTCTCTCTTAATTTTACTGCTCTAATTCACACAGCAGCAGAATAGTGATTTATGGGGTCCTATAAAATATTAGTTATATTAGTCCTGTGTGAAAAATATTGCAGTCAAAAGGGAATAGTTATTCTCAGATATTATACTGATTTAGTCAGATAGTATGGCATTAAATTGGATACAGCATAAAAGGAGGAGCTAGGTTGGGGGTGGGTTGCAATGTGGATTGCAGATGTGCAGCAGTTGTGGGAAAGGTACATGTCTGAATGTATATTTTAGGAAACAGCCCCACAGTCATAAGATCATGAACTGACAGTGTTGGGGAGTAACGGAATCAATGTACCGCCGTTACGTATTTAAAATACAAAATATGAGTAACTGTATTCCGTTACAGTTACCATTTAATAAGGTGGTATTCAGGATACAGTTACTTTGTTGAAATAAATGGATTACACGACGGTCATTTCCTGTTTCATATGTTCGGCTATGCCCTCTCTATTTTTGATAATTCCACGCTGGTGGAAACGCAAACAAACGCATTAAGAGGCTCTAATGCCTGTGTCTCAATCTCGCGGCCCATGTCACCTCTACTTGCGACCGCATAATGACGTGAAGAAATATTTTTAAAAATTATTATTCAAAAAATGACCGACCAGAAACGGGAGCTGGAAGCAAGTAAATATAATAATAACCACTGCAGCTAAAAAGAGTGCCTGACGAGCCCAGTTGTAAGTAAGCTATTAAGACTCGACTGTACACTGTGTTCGTGTTTTCCTCTGAAACAATAAGTTCCGTTGGAGCAGCCTTTCAACGCCTCTCTCTGTCTCTCGCTAGCAAAGTTGACCCAAAAACAAAGTAAAGCTAGTTTTCGGCTACGAGCCCGTCAGGGAACCCGGCGTATTAGTGAGAGATCCCTTTACTGCGGTTCGGAGCTGCGGACATGTTTTATATACGCGTGGAATAGTTTTCTAAACGAGATCGCTGCAAAAAGTGAAGCCTTACCTAATGTCTACCCTACTGTTACTCATTTTATATTAAGATTTAAACATCTAGTTGCTATTGGTATGGCGAGTAGCCTTCTTTAATAGTAATAAATCACACAGCAATAGTACATTCATGTAGTTGTAAAAAGCACGACAATATATTAAGTAATCCAAAGTATTCAGAATATGTTACTCACATTGAGTAATGTAACGGAATATGTTACAAAATACATTTTGGAGCATGTATTCTGTAATCTGTAACTTTCCCAACACTGTGAACTGAATAATCAGAACTGCTAGTTCTGCACTGTAAATACATGCAATGTACCGAGGGCTGTGAAGGGCGCTGTCAAGGTGACTGCTGTAGGTGGGATCACTGGCAGGGGGTTGTGACTCCACAGGGCCTATGCCAGTGGGCAATTTTCATCACAGATGAACACACACACACCCATTTTTTTTCTCCTTTCATTCACAAGGTTGAGATTAAGATCTCTTGTTGTAATTATTGCCTTGTGAGGCGGTCTAATTCTGCCAAGTTGATAGCATCACACCCATCAGTAGCTATACAGGGTATCTGGCACCAGCTGTCCTTTACATGGTAAATGGTAAATGGCCTGTATTTATATAGCGCTTTACTAGTCCCTAAGGACCCCAAAGCGCTTTACATATCCAGTCATCCACCCATTCACACACACATTCACACACTGGTGATGGCAAGCTACATTGTAGCCACAGCCACCCTGGGGCGCACTGACAGAGGCAAGCTGCAGTGGAAGGTAACGGTACTGTTATGTGACACGAGTGTTGATCGACTGGTTTCTGAAGAGCTGCCAATACCCACATTTCCCCTTGCTTTCCCCCCGCAACTGTGGGAACTAGTACATAAAAAAAGAGAGAGAGAGAGAAATCCTCCTGTCATGTCTAGGATTATGAATGTCTAATGTACAATATCTTCTGCAGTCCCAGCAGACATATGGCAGGCTGCATTTTCATCCCAAACACAGGTGCTTGACAGACAGATTCAATTCTGATTAATGAGCAGTTGTTATGCCAGGTATTATACTATCTATTGTGCAGAACAAGGCACGGATGTAACCAGACTGCTTTTATCTGCATGAAGGCAGAACAGACATGTACTCTAATAACTTTTGCCAGTATAGTAGGCATTGCATGACACCCAGTAAGCATATAAGGAGTGAGAGAGGTTATACAAAGCAGTCGTACTCAGTTGAAGGTTTTGTTTGTGCAAATGTAACCCTAGCAGAACTGCATTTTTCATTATTTCAGACCTCAAAGTGTAATCAAAAATTTATTCTAAGCCATTAACCACATCAGGTATTAACGTCTAAACATCCCCGTGGAGATAATAAGTGATGACTTTGAAGGCGCCGAACTTTCTTCTCGCTCGTCGCTAATGTTATTTTAATATGTCAGTAATTGGAAAACAGTGTCGTCGCAATGATGATCTGTTGAAGTTTGTTTAAAAGTGTTTGGTGTCATCGAAAGGACAGTTACCACAAGGTAAGCGTGAGCAGTTCAAGAACGCGTACCGTTGTGGAGTGCTGGGACAGTTCAGTATTTAGTTGACAAGACGTAACACAAAGAGTGGCTGTGTCCTCCAAAAGAGGATGAGGGCATCTTGGCATCCTTTACCATACCTCCTTTCATCACTTCCTAAAGGCCAGTTTGTCACAACTGTAGCCCTTTCGGTTCCACCTCCTGCTAATAGCCAAATGATTGGTTCTTATCAAATTGATTGGGGCCAAATGATGTGAATATAAAATGACAGCATTTTATATTTATTTAACATCTTAAACAATAATCTAACAAAAAGTCTTCTTATTGAAAACAATCCATCAGTGATTAGTTTTTGTGCACGCTTTGTTTAATGTGTTTGATGTACCTGAGAATAAACCAGCTCAGCTCCTCAAAGCAATTTATTTTCACAGAAGCTTTTGTCTGAGTCACTGAATTAGTTCAGTCACTTTGATCTATCGCCTTCACTTGGCGATGGAGTCGGATCATTATTTTGGTTTACCAATACAATGGTGGGTGTTTAGATAAGGGTCGGTCCATCATAAAGCTTGAAGGTGCAGAAGAAAGCTATTACAGAACATGCAGTCGCATTTTCAATACAGAGAATCAAAGTTTCCTGTTGGGAAAGTCAGGTAATGAGTTACATTTCAGTGATTTTTCCCGTTCCTTTTGATGAATGTAGGTCTGTGTTTGATGTGTACATGTTGCTTGCATGTGCTTGAGTACACATTCATACACAAATGCTTATGCAGCAAGTGTGGGCTGGAGGTTTAGGTCGTTATCATGCGCCTGCAGCTTTTTGGATCTATAGAAGCCATAAAGAAGGAGCTTTATGGCCCATGCATTGAGCACATTTTGAAATAAAATACTGAAGTAAAAGTCAGCAGCAAGCCCTAAGCTTCATGTGCTGATGTAAATTGAATCCAGAGCATATATAGTGCTTCTGAATATTAGAGTCATGGGCATGTATGTGGAGGGAGATTGCATTTCTGCTCAGGAGTTGTTGCTGGCGTTTGTATGTCACTTTGAGACGAGCGAGTGTTGCTCAGTGATGGATCGTGCCTGCGTGGGAGATGCTGCTACTCCCACGCATTCCTCTCTCCCTTCTCTCCTTCTCTTCCTCTCTTTTGTCTCACTCCAAATCCACTGCTCTTTAACCTCAGCTCATTTCTCACTTAACCGCTAATCTACTCGATGTCACAACTATCTGTAGAAGTTAACCATGTAATTGCTTCTTGATGGAAGTTTCAGGTTTGAAAAGCTTACGTTCAACCGTGCATCACACCACTTGAATGCTGTAGTGCTTTCAAATTGCTATGGCTGTGGTTAATCATAATAACAGTATGCCTTCTCTCCAAGCACACAAACACACACAGCTCAGCCACTGCCTATTTACACAATAGGAATCTCACACTGAAAAAAGAGCATAATGAATTCTGATGAACATTAGTTTCTATTTGCATGTTTGATGTATATGTGAAAACCATTTATTAGTTCATGAGTGTGAGGGCCTTTATTTGTAGTGAGTCGGTCTATTTGGGAAGTCGTGGAAGGGAAGGTTCAGGCTCGGTGGAGCCTTTTTGTAGAGTGATGACCTGACTGTCTTCTGTTTGGCATTTTCTGTTTTGCTTCTGCAGAGGCTTAAAGGACAGCCCAGCTGCTTGTTGGCTATTTGGGGGAGAGTGTAGCATTTTGCTGTGTTCCTTTATCTAAAGGGGAGAATAGACACAGACATAGGAGAGGGTACAAAAAAGTTTCCTGTGTGAGGTTAAACTCAGAAGTGAGTCACCGTACTTGCTGTAATATGTGCGCTCATCTCTCTTCTCCTAGAAGCACCAAGTGTTTTTATAATAAATGCATATTTTATGCTTTACAGCTGAGGTCCCTGAAATAGTATTTCTACATAGAGAAAACCAGGTTCCATAACAATTACTAGCTGTAGTTCTTAACAGCAGATGATTTTGCGATGACAATACAAAGTAAATTTTGCATATTGTAAAATTTCATTCGCTCTGACCTTGGAGGTTCTGTGTGGCTGGGCAGTACCAGGGTTGCTAAGGTAATTTAATTACCAAACCCTCAGTGGGCAAGGGTAATTACTGCTCTCTAAATCCCCACTAATCCCCCTTCTGAGTCCCCTACACAGACTTGGCCCGGGGCACTCTAACAGGCAGTGCTGACTCCTCAATCCCGTCCCAGACAGGGACCCTCCCCAAAAAATACCCAACACACCGTTCCCGTCGGCACACAGATGCTCCTTAGTGTCCTTATTTATGCAAGATGTACTACGTTCACTGGTGTGTCTGTCTGTCTCGTGTGTCTTCAGTCTAAAGTCTGTTAGTCATAAGTCCTGGTGAATTCTTCTCACGATGCTCTTCTCCTCACGTGTGTGTCAAGGGGACTCGCAGGTCAAAAGGGCCACTCATCTCTCCATAAGAATGTCGTAATTATTACTGCTGGGAGGAATCGGATGTGACCTCCGTGAGCAGCAGCGCCTGGTGACTGGAGTTAGCAGAGAAACAGAGGAGATAAAGGCTACTGAGCATGCTAGCAGGGCTTTCTGGAGAAAGAAGGTGGATTTATAGACAGAGACTCCACAGGCTTTTTGAAAAAAAGCAGACAATGAAGTCATTAATAGCATGCTCCTTACTGCAGTGGTTCAAGTGCATCATGCTCTTTGTTAAGACCAAAGAAAAGATATTAATACTGTTACCGCTACGCTCAGAATCAAAGGGGTGAAGAAATAAAGACCATTTTGTACACGTTATCTACCTTTACAGTATGATGCATAAAGATCAAAGCAATCCACTTCAGAGAAACATGGATATACCATTAACGAGGCTTACTACTTGAGGGCAATAAAAGCAGCTGTAATCAAAACACTACAAGAGGCAAATACTGTCGATCATTTTGAGAATAAGGTGGAAATTTCAAGATTAAAATTGTAATCGTATTTCAAGAAAAAAGCCAAAACACGGTTGCTTAATCCTCCAAGTTAGTGAAATCATACTTCAGAACTGGTTTTAGTAGCAAAGAAGGAATTGATTTCTCTTTTAGCACATACACACAGTGATGATCAGTATAAGGATGTTGAAAGGATGGTGCAGAAAGTGCTGTCACCTTACTGTATCTCAGTTGCTGTATTTATGGCAAAGTACCCCTTATTTGTTTATGTGAAATGCGAGCAGCTCTAAATGGGACCAGGCTGCCTGTTGACTGTGAAGACATTTCACTTTTAATCCAAGAGGCCTCTTCAGTGATGAAGGTATTTAACTCCAGGTAATCAAGTAAGTCGTTGAGGGTCACATGAACCAAGGTACGAATAAAGCCATTGGTCAATACACAACACAAAACAGCCAGCTCATTGTGACAAGACTCGTGATGAGCTCGTGCTCATGGTACATCTGGACCTGAAGGAGGGAAACTCTTTTAAGGATGTTAATGTTGACTAAGACGGCAGATGGTCTGAGAGGGGATTAAAGGAGACTGTCTATGTGGACTGTGAACTACGAGCCTTGAACAGAGATTGTGGCTTATGACGCCAACTATTAGCCACCTATAGTGAAGTCTAGAGATTTCTTCCCAAGCAATTCAACCCCCCCAGTGCACCTTGACCCATGTGACCTTTTGCCGAGGTAGGGCAGTGTATAACGGAGGTTTCACACCTTGTCCAACATCCTCGGAAGTTGAATGTCGGAATTCCTCCTAATTTGAGAGAAATGTCATTCCCGATTTGAGTGCATGCCAGTAGTAAATTTGTAAAAGTAAGGAATGCCAGGATTTGTTTCACTTAATCACTGCTACACAACACTTCTGGTTTTGCGCTTAATGTTTTCCGAATGGCTTATTCAGCCAGATACACAATGGTGGCTGTACAGATTAGAGATGGCACGATACCACTTTTTTATGTCCGATACCGATACCGATATCATAAATTTGGATATCTGCCGATACCGATATGAATCCGATATAGTGTTTTTTAATCAACAAAACTGTTTTTGAAAATATCTTGCTGCATTTTGCAAGTCTGCAAGTTCATACTCAAGTTTAAAACAACAACTACACTAAAGCTATTCTGCTATACCTGTATACAAAAAAAATATTTCATAGTTCAGCAATACTGATCAATCTAATAAACTTAGACCTACACCATCCTCCCTATTCTGGTATTTTAAAGAGTACTTAGCGTAAATATTAAGCAACCTAACTAATAGGGTTCCAACTCCCAGCAACAACAAAAATAAATAAATAAAAAATAGGGAACCACCCCTCACGCTCCACCTCATGATGCTTAATCAACGTAATCAACCTTAATTTGATGCAGTGTGAAAAAAAATGCACAGAAATCAATTATTTTTCAAGAAATATTAAATAGATTCAACATCTTTCTTCAACAGAATTGCAGACTGCACAGATGGTACCTTCCCAAAGGAAAATGTACTATAGCTTACTAGGGTATATATATTAGACTTAATAGTCACTATATACAGTAATTGACTTCTATTCATTTTACATCAAATTAAAACTTTGGGTGTCAGATAATTATTTATTAAAAGCTCGACATTTTAAATGAGAATAAGAAAGAAAAGTATGTCTTTGTGCCCCCTTTTCCCAGTTAATGCCCTATCGGCCCCCCTGGCTAAACTTTGCTAGATCCGCCCCTGCACAGTTACCAGCCGTCAGCTACGTAGAAAAAGATCCTGGTGTAGAAAGTAATATTAAATAAATTGTAACAACAGCTTATCAAGCTTAAACGTGCTGCTGTTGTTCAGCCGCTGGTTTGCTCTTTCTGGCGCAAAGTGGACCAAAAACAAACAAGAGAGACTCACGACAGAAAAGCCGATCAGCTGATCATTAGCAGTTTCACGATTGAAGTAGCAGCCGGAGAGCGAGAGGCAGTCGCTCGTTAAGCTTAACGTGGGAATGCTTTACAAACATTCAGAGATGGACTTACACACTTGCTTTACTTCTCTCGGGGATAACTTTGTCGGAGATGAAATGCCGGGTTGCTAGCGAAGCTCCAAATGCTATCCAGACCACCGACAGGTCCCGCATGCCACAGCTGCTCTATCACGTGATGCATACTGCTCCGACGTTCTGAGGCGAGTTACGGCGTGTTGCAAGTTTTGTGAGGTGCTTTCGTGATATTTAATGGATCGGATTACATTTTTTATTTTTCTCCGATATCCGATCCAGTAATTTAGGTCAGTATCGGACCGATACCGATACGTAATATCGGATCGGTCCATCTCTAGTACAGATTACATACTTTCATGGATTGTAAAGTCAAGATCGGTCGGGCACTCTGACTTTGTCTGGCTTAAGGGGGCATTCCAGTTCAAAATCTCAGGTGGGGAACAGGAAGTTCTGACTTCAGATGGAATGCACCATTGGCGCTTGTGACATTAATCCCTTGATTAACACCTTGGATCATGTAACCCTCAATGAGTTGTGTGATTACCGGGTTGGTCAATAACTCTAAGCCAATTCCAAAGACAGTCAATACGTGGGACTCTCCATTAGTTTCTAGAACTGAACAAGAAAGGTGAAATGTCTTTACAAACCAGAAAAGAAGTCCAGTTCCCTTCAAGTGCAACACTTCAGTGGATGCTGAGACTCTGGTTCGGTGTCTAACAAGTCAAGATAAACTTCTGGCTCTTCACCCACTAAATGTTTACTGTTGCGTCGCTAAAAGCTACAGTGGGTTCACCCTCTGGTTTTTGAAAAATAGCCGGATCATGAATCTGGAAACAAAGCTGGCGAGACCCAAAAAACTAGCGTGTAAACCATTAGCGGAGAATGCTAAAATTCTCGCTGAAGATGCACAGAATTAATAGAAACTGCATTAATTCCCGCTTCCCGCTCCACCACAACCACCCACACATGCAGGGCCTTGGAGTAGGGGTATGTCACCAGGGTGCAGAGGAGGCTACCCCCCCTCTGTCCCCTTCTGGCTGCCTCTGCCTCAATTTTATCCCACAACTTAGACATTCACATTACTCACACTCTCATTACACATACATATAGGATCTTGGGGGTGGGCCCTAACACACATGCATCAACACTACAATGAGCGGGTGGAGGGAGGTTTGGAGTCTTCTCTCACCCCCGTTCTCTGCGGCCTGCTGGAGCGGGGGGGGGCTAGGAGGAGTTGGCCGTCCGACTGCGGTCTGGAGTGTGGGGCCTCCCTGCTGCTGCAGAGTCGGGGCGGTCTGCCTCTCCCCACCGCAGGGAAAAGGTAACACCACCTGGGTCTGGGTGCAGTTCCCCCCTCCAGGGGCAAGGGCACCTAGACCCGGTTCGTAGAGTACGCTTGGGGAGTGTGATCGTGTGTACAGCGTCTCTTTATGTCTGTCTCCACGTTGGTTGAGTGTGGAGTAAGTACATATGAGAGCATGAGGGTGGGAATGGATGTTTGTGTCTGTGTGTGCCTGTATGTCTGTGTCTATATGTCAGGTTGGGTGTCAGACGCCACCTCTCTGGGGACATCTCAGGCCCTCCAAGGTTTGGAGGCCTATCTCTCCACACCACCACTTCCCCTGCCAGTGGCGGACTCCCTCAGGTGTCGGTGCGTTGGTGGTTCTTTGTGTCCGGGTATGGGCGTCCGGGTACACACCGGCTCACTCCTTGGCGGCCGCTTATCGGGGCCTGGAGCCTGGGGCTCGCTCGGGCCACTTCGGAGGTGGGGTGCCCCCGGCCTCTCGGCCTGGGGCTCGGTCACTCAGGCACAGCTGGCGGCCGGCGGAGCTCACGGGCGCGTCACTGCAACTCCCCCTGGCTTCTGCTCCGCAGCTGCTGAGTGAGCCCTCATCTGGGACTCTCCTCAGCTCTTACTGGGACAGTGGCGCGGCTGCCCCTCTGTTGGTCTTCCTTGGTCTCTTGTGTTCTGGGGGCCTCTGGATGTCTGGAGTTTTGATCTCCTCCATACCTGCTTCATACCCTGGAGGACGGGGCTGTGGCTCCCCACACTCCCTAGCAGATCGTTACATGGAGAAACCTTTGGAATGCAAGCATGCTGATCCACACAGGTATGCACACAGGTGTACACACGGGTATTCACAGACGCGGACTACAGCTTTCTTGGCTGCTGCCTCAAAGCACATTGTGCGCTGTCTATCTTGCGTGCTGCACAATATCGTTTATTATTTAGTATCTACTGATATCTACTGCTAGCTAGTTTATTGTGATGGTGCCGTTTTTTTTATTATGTTGCTCTTTGTTGTTTGCTTTCTCTTCTGTTTTTTTTCTCCATACAGGTGACCCAGGTGTTTTGTTTTTTTGTTTGTTTGTTTTTTCTTTCTTCCCCCCCCCCCCTTCTCACCGTCTCTTCTCCCCTTTGGTTTTCTTTCTCCCCCTCTCTTTCTTTCATTCTTTCTCCCTGTCCTATCCCCCAGTCATGTCTGTCCCGTTTGTAGCAACTGAAAATAAAATAAATTCATAATTATAATAAAGGTCAATCAAATGGACCAATATGGCAAGGCCATGATGATCCACTTGGTAAAATAAATCCGCTTGGCATCTTTCTTGGCCTTAAGACAACAATTCTGATGGCTACAGATCCAAACGGGACAAAAAAAAAAAAAAAGAAAAAAAAGAAAAGAAACTGCATTAATTAGGGACAGTTCTCTTTCACTTTAAATCCCGATTTTTGCAGCTTTAATGTCTACTACTAGTTAATACTGCAATATTTCTTAGTAGAATTTTAAACATATTGCAGTTTTCATTTGTATGAAAACTTTATATTTTGCCAGTTACTTGAATATTGAAAATGTTTTGAACATTTTACATTGTAATTTAGTCTCCATGCGTAAGATTTGTTTGTTTGGATTGCGATTGACTTTCCAATAACAGGATGCAGGGAGTTTTGACAGATACTCTGAGTTCCTGTTTTCAGAGAAGGCTTTTAGACACCGGAGAGATGTTCCAATACGTCAAATTCACACCATCACAATTTAACTTGACAGGATAATAACTAGAAATGTAATAAGAAGACGAGCAAAAACAAACTTTCTTAACCCCAAATAAATGGACAGTACAGAAGTGTTGGCCTAAAAAGTTGTAAACAAATCAAGAGTCCTTCATATGCTGCTCTGAACGGCAGTTAATGGAATAAGTATACAGTGGGGCAAAAAAGTATTTAGTCAGCCACCGATTGTGCAAGTTCCCCCACCTAAAATGATGACAGAGGTCAGTAATTTGCACCAGAGGTACACTTCAACTGTGAGAGACAGAATGTGGGAAAAAAATCCATGAATCCACATGGTAGGATTTGTAAAGAATTTATTCGTAAATCAGGGTGGAAAATAAGTATTTGGTCACCTCAAACAAGGAAAATCTCTGGCTCTCACAGACCTGTAACATCTGTTTGAACTCATCATCTGTATAAAAGACACCTGTCCACAGCCTCAAACAGTCAGACTCCAAACTCCGCCATGGCCAAGACCAAAGAGCTTTCGAAGGACACCAGGAAAAGTATTGTAGACCTGCACCAGACTGGGAAGAGTGAATCTACAATAGACAAGCAGCTTGGTGTGAAAAAATCAACTGTGGGAGCAATCATCAGAAAATGGAAGACATACAAGACCACTGATAATCTCCCTCGATCTGGGGCTCCACGCAAGATCTCATCCCGTGGGGTCAAAATGATCATGAGAACGGTGAGCAAAGATCCCAGAACCACACGGGGGGACCTGGTGAATGACCTGCAGAGAGCTGGGACCAAAGTAACAAAGGTCACCATCAGTAACACACTACAACGGCAGGGAATCAAATCCCGCAGTGCCAGACGTGTTCCGCTGCTGAAGCCAGTGTATGTCCAGGCCCGTCTGAAGTTTGCCAGAGAGCACATGGATGATACAGCAGAGGATTGGGAGAATGTCATGTGGTCAGATGAAACCAAAGTAGAACTTTTTGGTATAAACTCAACTCGTCGTGTTTGGAGGAAGAAGAATACTGAGTTGCATCCCAAGAACACCATACCTACTGTGAAGCATGGGGGTGGAAACATCATGCTATGGGGCTGTTTTTCTGCCAAGGGGACAGGACGACTGATCCGTGTTAAGGACAGAATGAATGGGGCCATGTATCGTGAGATTTTGAGCCAAAACCTCCTTCCATCAGTGAGAACTTTGAAGATGAAACGAGGCTGGGTCTTCCAACATGACAATGATCCAAAACACACCGCCCGGGCAACAAAGGAGTGGCTCCGTAAGAAGCATTTGAAAGTCCTGGAGTGGCCTAGCCAGTCTCCAGACCTCAACCCCATAGAAAATCTGTGGCGGGAGTTGAAAGTCCGTGTTGCTCGGCGACAGCCCCAAAACATCACTGCTCTCGAGAAGATCTGCATGGAGGAATGGGCCAAAATACCAGCTACTGTGTGTGCAATCCTGGTAAAGACCTATAGTAAACGTTTGACCTCTGTTATTGCCAACAAAGGTTATGTTACAAAGTATTGAGTTGTATTTTTGTTACTGACCAAATACTTATTTTCCACCCTGATTTACGAATAAATTCTTTACAAATCCTACCATGTGGATTCATGGATTTTTTTTTCACATTCTGTCTCTCACAGTTGAAGTGTACCTCTGGTGCAAATTACTGACCTCTGTCATCATTTTAGGTGGGGGAACTTGCACAATCGGTGGCTGACTAAATACTTTTTTGCCCCACTGTATATAATTGGTGGCTAATTATTGCAAACATAAGAAGATGGCTCCTTTAACATTAAGACTCACTGCAGTAGTTGACATTTAAAAATAGAAAATTTGTAGATAACAGCAGTTTGTCATTTTTCCTCTGGACCTCTTGTACCTTCAAATGGCAGCCAAACATCTGCGTGGCCTCAGTGACACTGGCATGTGCTCCTGACCCTAGCAGGTGCTCTGTGTGTAATGTTGTGCCCTGTATGTTTGCATGAGTACATCTGTGTGTAGGTGGGAGTTTGTGTACAGTATCTGACGCACGCATGTGAGCGAGAGAAGCCGGGTGGTGTTGAAAGGAAGCACCTGTGTGTACTGAAAGGAATTTTCTGAATAGCTTCATATTTGAACAGCCACTTATCCGACGATAAAGCTGTAAGTGATTCGTGGCAGCTTCCTGCCTGCGGTGGAGAGAGATGGGCGGAGGGAGAGAATCCGAGAAAGACAGAGAAAGAGAGAGAGATTAAATGAGCGCATCAGCTGTAATTAGGGCTACTTTACTCCATTTGGAAATGCATGCCTCAGTAGCAGAGAGAATTAGCACTGGATAGTCTGGGTGGGTCAAAGCAGTACAACTTGAATGCGTTAAAGGGGGAAAAAAATATGATTGTGCCAGTTCCTCAGAATGAGTCTAATATCTGCAGAGGTCGGTGTCATTGTTAGTCACTGGTGCCATTTTTGTGATTGAAGGTGCAGAACAGAAATCGTGACTGTGGGAAACGTTAAGCATTTCTTAGCATAATGGACCACGTATGCATGAAAATGAGATTAGATATGAAAAAATTTGTTATCAGTGGCCTTCAGATCCTTTACCACAGATCTTTTTTAGGCTACACTTCAATAAATCCATGCTAGTACCAAATTACATTCAATGATTATTTCAAGAAGAAAATCATTTGTTGATTCTTTTTTTTGGATTCTTGATGACATCTGCCTTTTGTTCTTATCAAATTTCACTCACTTGGGCAAAGCGAAATCTGATTTCTGGGGAATTTAAACCCCGTCTAAATGGTTATGAACCAAACCATTTGCATGCAGTTCCAGTAAAGCAGTGCAGAGCCAGTGCAGGTGGGCCATCAAAGGCCAGACAAGCATGAGTTTGCTAATCCGTTGATGCTAATCTTTATTTGACCAAAAATTCAACTTTGAATAAAAAAATATGGATGCAAGAAAACAGCCGCGATGACTTGATGTGTTAAGAGTGTTTTTTGGCACAAATTGCTTGAGCAGTGTGGCTGAGGCTGGTTTAGCTCTCTTTAGGGGATCCTCTGCCTGTATCCTGAATCCTCTGGTGTTTGGGGCGGAGGAGGTGGGTGATTGTTAAATCAGTAAGATGGACAATTAAGAAAAGTAGTCCTTTTGAATGTGACGAGACACATAAGTGCGTGCAGTGATTGGATGAATTAGGATTAACTGGAGCCGATAGACCAGAGAGGAATGATCAGTTCATAAAGTTCAGAAATGCAAGTTTCCTGTGATGAAACTTTAAATTGGGAGTTGGAAGAAGCACCATATGCTGCCAAGGGCAGACAATGATGATTTTTAAATTGAATTCATGGCTGTGGGCAAGCAGAAAGTCCAGCGGTCACCTTGTTTTTCATCCAAAATGTAAAAGCATGATTCCTATCATGGCAATGTACCAATGCCTCTATGCATCCACAAACATGTATCACAAATACACAGATATACCTACATGCATTTAATTTATTCCAAAGATACTGAGCTAACTGAAACAATAACCTGGGGATCACAATTCACCCAAAAACTAGAGTTACTAGACAACTAGAGTTGCAGTTGTTTGGTGGGAGAACAATTTTTCTAATTATATCAATCAAAAATGTGAAACATGAAGAATTACTGAATAATTTTTTATGGTATTCACTTTTAATCATCACATTGTTGTTCCGTTGCAATTAAATTTGAGGGCAGCTATGTGGAAGAGAGAACAAATTATTAGTGATTAAGGTTTGTATAGATGAGTTACAAAAGCTACTTCTAACTGCTTCACATCCAGCGCTGTGTCCAAAGGTGACCATTCAAATGCCCGTGACATTTAGGAAATTGTCCTTTTTGTTCACCCATCTCCTTTTATTTCACCGCCTTTTTCTTCTAAATGCCATTTCGCCCTTCTTCTTCCTCTTTCACACTGTTGATCTCTGTTCCTCGCTTTTCCTTTCTTGTTCAATCTCGGTTGAACTGACGGGTTCCTGGGCTGAAAGATTTTCACTCTTAGTTTTCCTCTTCATATTCCCTGCCCGTTTCTTTTGAAATGTTGAAGTGGGTGACTTCCATCAACCTGTGCAAAACCAGAGGTAATGAAAGTTTCCTTCGAGAGCGGAGGACACAATGTTTGTTTTAGACTGGGCTTGGAGGGAGTTGACCTTTTTTATAATAATAATGGATTGGATTTATATAGCGCTTTTCAAGGCACCCAAAGCGCTTTACAATACCACTATTCATTCACACACTGGTGGAGGCAAGCTACAGTTGTAGCCACAGCTGCCCTGGGGCAGACTGACAGAAGCGAGGCTGCCATATCGCGCCATCGGCCCCTCTGGCCAACACCAGTAGGCAAGTAGGGTAAAGTGTCTTGCCCAAGGACACCAGGACAGAGAGCCCAGGGATCGAACCGGCGACCTTCCGGTTACAGATGCGATTCCCAACCCCCTGAGCCACGGTGGCCTCTAAATAAAATCTAAATTATAAAATCTCAATGTGAATGGCTAGCACTGATCCTGACTTTTTTGTTTTATTTCATTTTTAATATTGTGTATGAACATGGTGCAGAAACTGTGTAGGGCTTGCATGTGATTTGAAAACCTACATGTACGAGTTTTGAGTCTGGATTCTGACTGGCCGTTTGGAGCCAGTTCTTGGCTCCACTGCCATTTTGTCCTGAGATAAACACATTGTGTCCTTTGGCGTCAGTGCCGCGGTGCAGCGGGTCATGGAAATATTGAAATAGGTTTCTCGCTCCTAAGCACTTACATATGGACGCTTGTAAAGGCCCCTTGGCATCACATTTAAACCCAATGGGTAAGCATAAATTTTCAGCATGCAGGGTTACTGTTTTCAGGGGGTATAATTTAGTCCCAGCCACAATACTTTCAGAAACCAAAGCCTGTTTTTGATTCTTAAATATACCTGGCAAGTGAAGGCTGAAGTGAAAATGCAGCAAAACAAAATGTAAAAAAACTGAAATCCAAATTGGACATGAATCACGGTCTCCTGAATCACAAAATTGTTAGTTACTCCACCTTGCCAACCTCATATTCTGAAAAAAACAGGCTCAAGGTTGGCGTCTGACGCTGTTAAACCCAATCAACCAGCTCTCCCAGCTCACAGCTGTACATGCAAGACCAGTGCCAGCAAAACTAAATAAGGAGGGAACTTAGTGGATTTTGAATAGAAGCCTCCCCCATTACTTGTAAAGTTTCAGTAAAATTCAGTAGAGGAAATATTTTTCCTTTCCTGCAGAATATGATGTGCAGACATTACAAATCAAAGTTTTTTTTGGTCTTTCAGTGTCTGGGTGGTTCTTGCTGTACCTTTGGGGCTCAGTGACATTAACAGAGGGCCTTAATCTGGACCCGGACTCTCAGTTAAGCTGCAGTGATTTGACAGCTGCCTGCATTTTTCCCGTTTAGGGCATTTTTAATCTTAAAACAACTCATTATACTGCATACACATTATATAAACTTACCCAAATGTTTATTCTCTGTCTCAGGGAAATTATTTGGCCAAAACTATTATCTTACTTCCAGCCAGTTTACGTTCGCAAGGAGATAAGCATAGACGTGTTTCAGGTTTACAATTTCCAGCCCCTAGCTGCGATAGTGAGTGGCCTCTGAAGTGCTGGCCTGTGTGTTTAGGACACTAGGTTGAGCTACACAACAGATATTCTCCATAGAGGATGGCCTGCACAGCTCAGCATGAATGTACTTCCCTTTCTTCTCATTAGGGTCGAACCATAAGACTGCTGAGCTGCAAATCTGCGATGGCCACATCACCTTACCCAGTAATCGATCCCCCCACAGCTACACAATACAAGAAACGCACACAGAACGCACAGAACCAGTGAACCAAAGCTTATGTACAGAGAAGCTGTGCCTGAGTCCAGGCAGGGTGCTAGCTGGTAATCATTAACACATACTCCCTGTTTGCTTTGCCTCTGTCCCTCCTATATGTCTGTTAGCTCTCATGCGTGTGTGTGTGTGTGTGTGTGTGTGTGTGTGTGTGTGTGTGTGTGTGTGTGTGTGTGTGTGGGCTGCTGTCAGCAGTGCCATGTGTCTCATTGTGCTTTATCAGCCTGTGCACTTTATTCACACACTGGGTCTCTCCATAGACATATGCAGACACACACAGACACACTTGCACACACATGTAACATCTGTTCAAGCCTGCAGAAACATACTGTATCTCACAGAGTTACAGTTTGCTGCAGACTTCCTTTGCTCTCCCAGCTCATGTAGCAGATCTGTTGCAGAGAAGAAAATGGATACTGTTCACGTGTGTTATTATTAATCTGTAGACAAAACAAGGAAACACTAAAGGGATTCAAGGATTTCATTGAGTGAGGATGATTGGATGACACATGACCCGTTAAGAAGAGGAGCGCCTGGCTGATTATCGATGGAAGTGCAGATGAACATAACAGGGAGGCGTGGAACTCTTAGTCACTGATTCCACATGTGAACACATGAAAAGGAGGTTTTTATGTCTGGGTTGTAATGTTACTTGTACAGTAATGCAGTGTCACAAGCCAGTGTACTCTTAGTTCCAGTCCAAAGCACCAGGGGGAGGGTTGCATCAGGAAGGAAACCCAGCAAAAGCATGGAGGTCATTAGTAAGATTTCCATATCAGATTGGTCAGAGGGTGCTGGTGGAAAGTGTGCTAGTCTGAAGACACAGGAAGAGGAGAGGAGGAAGACAGTAAGAGAGAAGGGAGGGATATACTGGGCTAAAGATGTTTAATGCTGCTGGGCAGAAGGAAAAGAGCCAAAGAGAAGGTTAATGAATGTAGTGAAGGAGGACATGCAGAGGGCTGGTGTGACAGGATGTATGGCATATGATGAAATAGAGGGATCACAGACTTGAGATGGCTGCTCCATTTATGGGCCACTTTTGTGTAGAAGCAAAAGAAAAAGATGACAAAACTGTAGACATCATGCCATAACAGCCCAAATCACTGGATGTGGCCAAGTATCATGACTGAAAAAATATGTTATAACTAAAATTAAGGGTAGTCAAATTGCCTGCCATGCTAGCTGGTTTACACCCCACTCTTTTCAGTTCTTGCTCTGTTTTGTGTATGGGGTAAGTCAGTCAGTTTTCTACTGTTAATATGTACATGGAAGAATGGGGCACCCCAGAACATACTGCCAAATACTGAGTAAGGATTTAGGATTTTTCAGGGGCACGCATTTCTCAATTCAATAAAATGTACTGGCACAGTTTGTCTGATATAACATGTCCCAGGATCACTTCAACTAACATTATCCACCATAATACTGACACCTTTGACAAAGAGGCAGGGCAGTGAATGTAGCATAGCTTGTACATGTGTAATTTTGACAAGCTACTTAGTAAACAATGAATTATTAATGACCATAAAAGTGGAAATGGATAAAGCATTTAACACGTAACATTTTAGTATCATATATTATATTAATCAGAAATATTATCAGATATTTCAGTCAGTGTAGGGCTCTTTTCTATCTTATTTTGCCCTCAAACTAAAGCTGGAAGTCAGCCTAGGTTCTCGTATATTTCAGAGTATCAGTTCAGGTGCCGTCGGCCTCAATGTGTCCACTGAAGCGAGGTCACGACTGCTGAGAAGATTGCTGTTGCTGGCTCTCCTTTGCCTTTGCATCTGCTGCCCTCTCCTTGGAAGAGCCATGTGCCACATCTGGTCCGGCTGAGTGTCGAAGGGACACGAGGCAGCTCCTCGAGGCAGAGCATTTGCATACACTTACTCTGGGAATGCCCTTGACTAGCTGTCTGCAGAATGGGACGTGAGCAGCATCGGATACACTAGTGAGACCTGAAGAGAGAAAGGGATAGATGGAGTGAGACAGCAAGATGGGGAACGAGTGTTGAGAGGGGGGGAATTAAGGGATGGCTCTCAGTGGGGACTCTAAATCGTATACAGTATGAACGCCTCATTAGCATTATTCATTAATCCCACCATCTGATGTTATTAGCCTTTCATGACTGGCTTTGTCTTATTCCGAGAGAAAATATCTTTTGAAATGGTTCATCAAACAAGAATAAGTTTGTAGATGGCATGTGGAAATGCACATCTAATAGTACCTCCGACTGATATTTGTTTTCACGGAGCAGAGCGTGTGAGCGGGTGAGGGGAAATGTAAAAAAAAAAAATAGTGAGCTGAGAGAATAAGGGGATGTGTGCATTTTGTCTGACAGAGGAAGAGCAAGTGAGGAGACCGATGGAAAAAGAGAGAAGCTGGGGGAGGGGGCTGGAGTAGGTGGGCGGGAAGAGAGGAGGCTAGTGTCAGGGACAGAGAACAGAGAAAGAGAAAGGGAGGGAGAGGGAGGGAAGGAACAGTGAGCTGCTCGCCTGCCGGAGCTGTCAACTGGGTGTTCAAGTGTATGATCGTGAGTGCTTCTTGAGCCGTCGTGTGTGAAAGAATAAAGGGGGACATTGCTTTTTAGCCACTTATTTTGGTTTTCCTTTTTTTCCCCCTTCTTTTCAAAGTGTCACATCGAGCTCGCGCTGCAAACTTGAACCCCTTCCTGGGATTGTGAAGAGGACCCAGGGTAGACAGCGTGCTGCCAGGTAAGAGATGTCTTTTATTTTGTTTTCTCCCCTCACAAAAAGGTAACAGTGGAGAATCGCAGCGTGGAGATGGAGACGGCATGTTTTTACAGTCAAAAAGGCACGGGAGCTCCGCTTTGCTGTGCTGCTTTAAAAAATACCGCATGCCCGCTTGAAATCCAGAGAACACGCTGCCTGTGATGTGTGCGTGTGTGTGAGCTTGAGCGTGTCAGCAAACATGGCTCTGAGGACTCCGTACTGTAATAGTGATTGGAAGAGTCAGGTCGTATAGAGGAAGAGAAGAGGAGGAGGAAGGGTAGGAGGTGCCGTTTCTTTTTGACAAGGGCTTATCCAGGGTGACAGATGGATGACAGGACGTCAGATTTACATTGACAGGATTTACTAAAAAGGGAAACAAAAAAAAACAAAACATATTTCCAAGATTAGACTAATATTGGAGAAAGTGCTTGTGGTTCTAATAGTGGGTCGGTAAATACTTTCTACACGTGGAATCAGTTTTTCTTGTGGTACTGCTCAAAATGTTTGTTCGGTGTGCTTCAACATTTTTAAGTTGTGACGGTGGTGGGGTGGGGTGGAGTGGGGTGGGGTGAGGGGGAGTAAGCAGACTCCCACACAGGGTTAGCCCGAGCTCCAGATCAACGGCTGTCTCAGGGTGGCAGCGGTACAGTCAGAGGAAACCATTACTGCCCTACAGCCAAGAGAACAAACATGCTGCTCTTAGCAGGTGTATCCACTATGTATTTAGTATTGTGGCTTCCTGACCCAGGGCTGGCTTTCTATGTCGTTTAATGAGAAGTTGTGCTGTAATCGAATCAACGTGCTGCCTACCCCACCGTTTGTCATTTCCCCTTTGTCGTGCCTTATCTCTTCCTCTCTCTCTCGCGCTCTCTCTGGCCTCATTATCCCAGATTCCAGTGAAATGAACTAGTCGATCTCTCTTCCTTCGAATTCTTCCCTCCACCCATCCATCCACGCGAGCTGAGGTACAGTAGACATGAAAGAGGTGAAAGTTGGCAGATTGTGGGGGTTCAAACAGTGCCCGTCTGTCAGTCTTGCGCTAGAACAAGGCAGCACAAAGCTCCAGTCTTTTCAGGCTCAAAACCAATACATTTGGGTTTTACTAAATTTTCCCATCACCTTCCAAATCCTTTATTCTCCTACAAGGTCCAATAAATTCTTTTCACATCCGCAGCGCCTTTGTGGCTCATTGGAAAATGGATTTGTACGTCCAGTAGAGGACATGAAAAACCTGCTCATCTCTCATATTCATTCCATTGTTATCATTTGATTTATGTGTAAGATCATGAGTAATTTATGGAAGCTATTTAATAAGATTAATTCACTTTGAGAATAATTTAATCATTTTTTTGGGAAAATATTACACCCGCTGGCATTGTCATGTGATTTCACAACTGTGTGTGTTGCACGTAGGTGTCTGTGCTGTGTGCTACGTATCTGACTGCGAGAGCTCCCTTCGCATCAATAGTTAATGAGCGTCTCAGGCACTCGTTCACATGGCCTATTCACTGTGTTTTTGTTTATTTAAACAGCCGTTTAGCCTTGAATGTCAGGTACCGTGCTATAGTATTGCAAAGCTTTAACACATCTCGGCCTGAGTTGTGGAAGTAAGCAATATGCTGACCTTCACACAACCTTGCAACGTTACAGTGGGCGCTTTGTGAGTTATTGAGGGCTGGTAATATCTGAGAGTAATAAACTCTCTCATAAATCTCATAAAAGAGAGAGCAAGAGTCATAAACTATGGTAAGGAAGAGGGAAATTTTTTACTTTTTACATTAAATTAATTGAAACTTAGAGAAAAAAATCCCAATCTATCTGTAAATCACATGTATCTCCTGTACGTTTGTGTGTGTTGGAGACCTGAGCGCTCCATCCATGGACGTTACCGCTTTTGCTGCCCAGAGCGCCAGACAGCTCCTTTCGGTCCACTGGATGCGGTCTGCTCTCTCCGTGACTCATTGCCTCGTCCTCTCTGATTGGCTGGCTTTTCTACTCCAGGGAAAGACAGGATGGAGTGGGGTTGGCCTCTCATGACCAGGGATCAGCCGTTCTTTTCACACAACGTCCCACTGGAATTGCATCCTCAATGTGTCGGCCTGAATTTTAAAACACAGGCAGGATGTAAAAAACCCCAAACAAAACAGAAAAGGCTTTTGATCATCGAAAAAGTGCAACTGCTGTCTTTCTTTTGTGTCACACATTCAGCTGGGTTTTTTTTTTAGGATATTCTACTGAGGCAGGCAATGTCCGACCTAGCTCTAGCCACAATCGTTCTTTCTGTCTATCTAAGGGATGTATTCAGACCTCCAGCTCCCCATCTCTTTGTAGATGACGCTGTCACATGTGACAGCTCTGAAGCAAACAGGGCGTGGAGCTCCCTGCCTGCTGAGACTCTGGCTTGTTTGCCACTTACAGACAGTCCCAGCTGAGACAAAGTCCAAGCTGCTCCATCCGTTCATCCAGCCAGCAAAATTCTTATTTTTTTTCTCTCTGTGGGAGCCTGTGCCTCTGCGCTCAGGCCGTGCAGTGCTGATTCAGAACCATGGACAGTGGTCCTGTGCGCAGGGTGAAATTTCAGCACCACCTCCTGTGGACAGATCCCATAGTCAGAGAAAAATGGAGCTTTCGGAGTGATGGCCAAAAACGGGATGTGCTGCAAGCTGACAATGTGAGAGCAGGGAAATTATGCAGGACGTTGCCTTGTTTGTAAAGATTATTCATGTGGTGATTAGATAATATAGTGCGAGGAATGACAGATTCAGTGTTTTGGTTGCAGGGGAACAGTCGGCGAGGCGCAGACACAACAGTGTTTGAGTATTTACTAGACTTAATTTGTGTTAACGAACTAGTACCGACTGTCGCTGAAGTCCATCAACATCAGTACGTAGCACTTAACCAGGTAGTTTGGCTGAACGATTACAAGTCCTGCAACACTGGCAAAGCTTACAAATGGGGTGTTGGATTCTTTGCCACACTGACTATAAATCACAGAAGTATCAAGTCGCTGTTTGCTTGGAGTCGAGGATACTTTGCTTTTTCCTATAGCTTCAACGTCTTCAGGATCTTGTAGTGTAAATGGCAGACTACTGATTGGTCAGGTTCTAGACACACCTTTTAACTTTAACTCTTCCAGGGTTTTCACCTAGAAGAGTAGGGTTCAAATCCAGTGCAAATCCAGAAGTTGCTACACTGGCTTTGAGGAGCTGCAGGTGGTGGGCTGTTTATCCTCATGAAAGCATGGCAGTTATACAATATTAAACACGTTATTTATTATCACATTCGCTATTTTTAACAAATATTTACAGATTCATTAAATATTAACCATTGATATTTTATATCCTTGCACTCCCAGATCACTCTTTTAAAGAGAAAGAAGTTGTCTTAAAGTAGAAATTTATGTTAAAGTGGGGAAAAAGTGTATATTGTGCTAAATTTGACAGAAAGCTACATTTGAATCAGCTGGATTATGTTGCTAATTTCTCTGCTGGATCTCCTTTAAATGATTACAATGATCTTCCTGGCTAACACCTAGTGTAAAATACACAGGAAAAATACCCTCTCCCACTGCAAAATGCTTCATTTCACTTTATAAAACACTGTGATTTGATTAATCTGCTTCGGCTGTAATAAAAGTGATATATGAGTCAGTCAGGGTTTCATCGATCCGTTTTATTGATTTTTAATGCATGGTTTTACACACCTGCATGCAAAGCACTTTAAAAACACAGCTTCTCGAGTTAGATTTATTGTGTAATCTAAAATTAATTACATTAATTGATAATAATATTTTGAATATAACCAGCGCTGCATATTCTGCCGCTGCAAAATGCAAATCACACAGTTTCGTGAATTAATTAAACGTGTTTTACATCTTCTGTGTGATAACAGTGAACACAGCGAGAGGGTGTGAAATCAGACATGAAAATGAGTTATTTCTGTTAGATGGGATCTTAGTGCACTCAATCGTCTGATCCACAGAGGCCGGTGGACTTAGCCTATCAGAGGGCGTGCATTTTGCTCCCACATGTGCTCACGCCCACACCGATACATGTACACTGGCTCAGCATGACATTGATTATGTGCACTGCTGCATGTCCTCCAAGAACAGACGATAGCCAGCACCCATCACCAACACTCCCCCTGAGAGAAACAATAAAAGCCTCCCAGTCTTTGACCTAAGGGTGTTTTTATCACCAGTGGACAGCAAAGCACCGGCCACTCCACTCCCACCCTGTCTTCTGAACCATCATTGTCATGTTCACTAATTGGGAAAGCTAATAATAAACCCAGGCATTTTAAACTAATCATCCAAATGAAGCCAAATGTGGAGCAAAAATCTTTTTATCTTGTTTTCATAATCAACTGCCAAAATCGTGACTTGAAAATCAAGCATAGTGTCATTTCACTTGATACACCTCTAAACCCTCTATTAGCAAAGTGACAAACGGGGCATTCAGTTTAAGCTGATGCATATTTGCTACATCCTGCAAGCCACTTGGGAACCCAGTTCCTCCTTTTCATGCTGTATTTAATGCATCTTACATTTGTTTTCGCCCCCCCCCCTCTCTTCTGCGCTTGGGTCATTATGCTGCTCTCCCGTTAATCTCACCGTTAACCTGGAAACAGTGGTGTCGAGCAACAGAAACACCAATGACAGGAAGTGGGCGATATAAATACAGAGCTGATGTGAACTGGGGTTAAAGTGAAGAAAGGGAAAGAGGAAGGGTTGTGATGTGAAAGGAGCGGAGATATATTTTCCATCTCGGAACACGGCAGCAGCTGTCGTCCTTGTCACTGCACTATGTAAATCAGCATGCTGTCTGCTACGAGCTGAGTGGAAAAAAGGAGCCGCTTTTTATCACTAGATCTCTGACTCCGCAGAAGGCTCCATATTTGCCACAGACCTGCATTTACAGAGAGGAAAGGGCCAAGCCTGACAGCACAAAGAAAGTGCAGTTTTCTTTTTCTTTTTTTCAGCGCTCAGAGTACAGGTTAGTGAAAGGTAAAGGGAGAGTAGCACCTCGAACATATTTAAGTGTTGCATAGCAACAATCCACTGGTTTTCAGTAGTTAAAGCACTAAGCATGAGCTTGTTTTGTGTTTGACAGAATGTGAAATGAGGGAAAACATTTTTTTTCTTCGCTGTGTTAATCATCACTATCTTTGTGTCATAGTCGGGAAGCTTTTTGAGCAACGTTGTGCGAGCGTGTACAGCCATGAGTTCTATGACCATCGCTCACACAGAAAAATTACATGTCTGTATTTTCACTGTTACTTTTAGTAAATAGAAGAAAACGGAAAGTTTTTACATGTAACATGTGGTTTTATATGAACTCGAATCAGTGATGGAAACTTTTAAAAGCCTGAATTAATGGATTAGAAATAGGGCATAGACTGAGTAAATCTTACATCTGTGGTCAGATGTGAAGGATTTATAGATTATTTTGAATTATAAATAAACAGCCCAAGCCCAAAGGATGAACATGTACATAGAAAGTCTTTGTAAATCCTGCGGTCTTTTGCACATTTGTGAAATTTTGGGCCGCCGCTGATACTGATGCATGAAATATTAATTTGACCGAAAGGCAGTGCTGATACAGATCTTTTTTTTTTCTGTCTGTGTTGTTTTTTTTGTGTTTAGTTAACCTCCTTTCATGGCAAGGAAACGAAGACAACTGTTATAAATAAACAGTGTTGGGAAGGTTACTTTTAAAATGTATTCCATTAAGTTATTCAATGTGAGTAACATATTCTGAATACTTTGATTTACTTAATATATTGTCGTGCTTTTTACAACTACATGAATGTACTGTTGCTGTGTGATTGATTACTATTACTTAAGGCTACTCGCCACCGAGCTAACATTGTTAGCTGGCATTAGCTGAGGTTAGTTCATAGACTACGTTCAGAACTGCACATGATTATTTGCAGTTAGCAGGTTGTTAATTCTATCCATCAAGTCTAACAGTCTGCTGTCTATGAACTATAACCTTCGGTAATAGTAATAAATCACACAGCTATACTACATCGAAGATAATGAAGTGGCACATAACCCTGGTAGCTACCACAACTAAAACAAGGTAGTTGCGGTAGGCTAACGTTAGCTTTTAAAAAGGAATTTACTTCCAGATGTTTCTTTAGGTTGGAGGTTGAGTCTTTTGACACTGAGAGCAGCTTGGTCGCTGGCAAACATTTGGATTGAAGGTCAGATTTTGCGCAAATGAAGTGGTGTCGGAATTTCTAAGTAAGAAATGCATTCCTGCCTGTGCAGTGCTGGCTCTGTTGTGCTGGCTTCCGGTCCATTGTGTAACTGAAGCCACCAACATTAACAGGACACTTACATTAGAGCGTCTTATTGCATGTTTTGTTTGGGTTTCTGGCAATTTCAACAAAGTAACTGTATTCTAATTATCACCTTTCTAAACAGTAACTGTAACGGAATACGGTTACTTATATTTTGTATGCTAAATACTTAACGCCAGTACATGTATTCCGTTACTCCCCAACACTGTACATAAATAACTGAAGAGCTTTAAAGTCTTTCAGCTCCTCATCAGCCTTACTTTGAAAGGATTATCAAGCACAGTAGCTAACATCGACTGATATCAGTCAAAAAAGGTGATGTTAGTCGCTGCATCAGCGTATCCCGATAGTCTATGTATTTAACATATATGTATTTTAGTCAGTAAAGCAACATATAGCATGTCTGACTCTGTAATGTGATTAAGAAATGATTTTTGTATAAAAACGGCACAGTTTAATATTAAGTTATATTAAATTCTGCATGCAGTTGATTCTGTGACATATTTGTATTGCATCTACTTTTATGCATTGTGTTCATGTTTATTCTTGCACTGCTTTTAACTTAATAGCTCTTATTTCTGTATTTATTTTATTTCTACTTTTTTGTATTTCTTTATTTTCAGTTTTTGCATCATTTTTAATTTAGATTTCGCTGCATATTGGCTGTATATTGCTTTGTTACTCTATAAGAAGTATTACACCGTGCACTGCAGACCGTGACTTCCCTATCATGTCTGTAAAAATGAGCTTCCTTCCTGGTGAATATGAAGAAAGGGAAGAAGAGTTTGCTTATGTTGATTAGTTTTGATCCAAGTCTTAACCTGCAAGCCAGTGAAAATAGAATGACAAAACCGAGCCTGTATGTATGTAGTATCCATCCATCCATCCATCCATCCATCCATCCATCCGTCAGCAGTGTCACCTTCTCTCTTTGACCTTCCAGTCAATCCTGTTTTTCAGAAATTAGTGGATCTATCATGTTAAAAGGCTGTCACAGAAAGAGAAAAGCCAGGAGGGGGTTATCTGCACATCTGGCATTTCCTCCCGACTCTGTCCTTTAATGCATCGGGGCTGAAGGAGAGCAGGCTGTGGTAAATGGAGGGTCATCATTGATCTTAGATAGCCGCCTGGAAATGTACTATCAGCTGGCCCATCGAGGAGGCCCACTATGGAGGAAACAGATCCCATTACAGATGTGTCTTGCAGTGCTTGCAGTTGCAGCGCACTGGCATGAATACACACCGCCGCAAATGAACACTGTATTCATGCGCACAATTTTGACTCATGCGGTCATGATTGCGAGGCCGAGGGAGGGATAAAAGCAGCTTGCAGATGCATTTCAAAGCTTTCAGAGGTTTTTTTTCCTCCTCTCCTTTTCTGTGGCAGGGAGAAGTACAGAAGTGGCTCACTGTGCGAGTATAAATTCACATTTTCTTGCATTTGTTTGATGAGGAGTGGCAGAAAAGGCAGCTAAATGCAATCAGTGGCTTTGCACTTCCTCTGAAGAGCTACCGCACCCTCCACCATCACACACACACGCAGTTCACATCATTACGAATTTCTGGGATCAGAGAAACACAAGTGAAATGTTTAACTTAGACAAGAATACTTTCACACATATCACCTGCTCTCAGATGAGTTGAGAAGGTAGAGGTGACATGGCAATGTGTGATCGCGGTCATTAACTACAGTGCAATGAGCCTATGCATTATTCATCTGTCATCACTTTCACCTGCTGCCAACAGTCATGACTGAATTTTTGGGAGGAACATGTGCTTGCAAACATCTTAAGCCAGATCAACAAAATCCACCGCTCCACACTAAAGTCTGTTACCTGAAACCACCTGGGACCGAATAGCAGTCAAACAGATTATATATATATTTTTTATCATCACTGAAACACACATTTAAAAAGTATCCTAATGATTGTGTAACCCGAGCCTTTCTCTCTCCAACAAACGCAGACATCCCTCTCCATCTCTCTCTGTGTCATAACTGTCAGTATAAATAACCACTCTGGCTCTTGATATGATCAACCCCCAAGAGGAGAAAAAAAATTACCCAGAATGCACAGTGAGAGCGTAGTTCATGCAGAGAATGAGCTGTTGGATTATGGTGGCCTTAGTGTGACATTCAGTCAATACTCCTCGCTAATTTACTGTCCCATCAATAGTCACGGCATAGTCAGAGTTCACCCTCAGGACCAAGATGTCTTTAGGGAGTGAGTGCAGGGGCTAAGATAGCGTGTTTTACTTGGGTAAAGCATATTAATAATTTGGTAACTGTCTGTCGCCGCAAACTGTGTTTTGCATTTTCAGGTATTTTGCATTTTGTTGCATCATCCCACAGCATGCTATTTAAAGCATTTCTATTCAGCTTTATGTGGGTTATTGTATATATTTGGAGACATGGATCTTGACCATTCAGTCATGTTATTTAAAATCACTGGGATTTCATTTAGTGCTAAAAAAATATGTTTATTTCTTTCTTTTTATAATTCGATGCAGTGGTGCACCGTTTCCATTTCAGTTTACTTACATGTATTGAATATCTGTAATATCAGTCAGAGGCTGACATGGGGCAGTGAGCAGCATGTACCAGTGATGTTTATCTGTGCTTTCAACATAATTCTGCTGGCTAATGTGCAGCAGGAGTAGTGGGGTATAGATCCTAAAAATGGAGATGTTAACTCATGCATTACTTATAAAATATTTGCATTTGTATTAAAGAAAAAAATTATTCACACACTAAAAATCCTCCCAGCAAGGTTGAAGTTTCTGGTTTGTGGTCATGTGGCAGAAATGGCTTCTTTTACCCTTGATATTTGGTCTTGTTTAAACCTTTTCGGGGGGAAAAGGACAGTTAGCTCTAAAACACCAACATCAATGTCAGTACAGGCTCAAATATATGTATATAATTCTACAGACATACATGTCAGGGCCACAAGTTTAAACCTGAAGTTTTTTATATGCGTGAATCAAATGCACATATGTTTATATTGTACAGTTTCTCTGTATGTTTTTGTCCGAAAACTGTTTCTCCTTCATTATCGAACATAGAGTGGTAAACTAGTGGTTTATTTAGTGGAATCCAAGGTATTTCTGCCAGGTATTAATAGCGTAACCGGTATGTAACAGGTTTAAATATTAATTTTCTTCTGTCACAGTAACACAAATTGTGATTGTGTTTACTGTCCAAAGGTGTCAGTCCACTAAATGGAAATTGCTAAATTGTAGCTACATTGCTACAATTTATTTAAATTCTTTAAATTTATTTAAAGAATTTAAATAAATTTTAATTCTTTAAAATTATTTTGAAAATGTGATACAGTCAAAAAGTAATACAACAGAGACACTGGCAACTTAAGAAAAAGTGGAGGTCAATGTTTACAATGGCTTTGTCATTGGAGACCAAATGCAATGTCAGTCCCGTTATTCTTAATACGTTTGCCCTGACTGGACTGGGGCTGGAAAACGCTGGAGATGAAGTTTTAAGAGCTTTTAGTGAGCTGAATTACGCCCTCCAGGCACTTTTTTCTTGGATGCACCAGTCAGATCTGTGACAGTGTCTGACCTCGGGTTTTCTCCTGCACGCTCTCTTTGCCTTTTCCCCTTTAGTCCGTCAATCAATCCAGCCCCCATCACGCTCTAGTAAGCTTGACTGGCACTAAGGAGGGAATCTAGCCTTGCAGTGCTGTGAGTGGTCCTGGCGAATTCATATGCATATATATGTATATCCACACATTTCAGCTTTCCTTCATCTGTCCTCCCATGAAACGTTGCTCAGAAATGGAAGTAAACTGCTCAGCACCGAAGTGAAACACTGCAGAGGATAGCAGCTCTGTGAATGTAAGAGAGGCCCGTCACTTCTTCTGGTCAAGGACCTTCCTTGTTAGGTCATCTGGCTTTTAAACTGTCTAGCTCCTCTTTGCTTTTAATGCTCAGTACGCACCACTTTATTGATCCCCGCATTGATCCCTTTTAACGGCGCTGTCTTCTTGTCCCCGAGCACCCAGAAAATATCCTATCATGTCTGTCTACACATTATTACACCCCTCGCACAGCATCTGAGCTGCATCCTCTTTTGTCTCGGCGTGATTAGTGGTGACAGCGCTCGGAGTCATGTCTTTTGTTGTGTGTTGCGGGTGTATTGTGGCTTGTTGTTGTGTTTACCCGAGAGTGTGTCGGGAACTGTTTGTGACCCCAAAGCAGAGATGCGGGGGCGGTCGGCGGGGTTGAGAGTTCAGGGTTGCGGTCGTGCGCCACACGACACCACTCAGCGCCGCACTGTAACGATGACCCGGACATTCTCAGTCGCTCATCATGTTGTGATTTTTCTGCCTTACTGCTGATGGGTGGCTGCATGCATAATTGATTTTTTTTTAACCAAAGTCATAATTAAAACCTCTGATGGCACAGTGTGGAAATCCAAACTAGATCATTTCCAGGCAAAGGCTGTTAATTTCAATTTATGAACCAGGAATGTCTTGAGAGGGTAATGAACAGGACTGCCATCTGCATTTATGAACTAGTGTAAATTAAAGCTATGACAGGATCTAATTAAGTCTCAAGCCACACTGGATTATTATTACACTGTTTTGTCACAGAAATGCAGAAGGCAAGGACATGAAAAGTGGAAGACAAAGAGAGAGACAGAGACAGAGAGAGGTGGTGGTGGGGGGGAGAAGTTTTCACTGTTCAGGAGAGGTGGTAATAAGATAAGCTTTTTTTGCAGCATGAGCTCACAGATGGCTGTCCTCTCCTGACGTGGCCAAGCCACTCCAGCTTCATTTATCTCCTCCTCACAGCATTGTCTCCATCTTTTTGGATGCCTCTCCATCCACCTGCGCTCCCCCTCCTCCTCCTCCCTCCCTCTTTATGATGTCCCTCACAAAAAACAAAAAAAGAAAAAGATTTCAGCCTTCATCTGCCTCATCCGGCATAATGAAAATGTCAGACTTTCCAGGCCTTATCTACTTAACCAATGTCCACTGATTGAATTATGGCAGAATGCTTCTTTCTGCTTTTGCTGCTGATTCAATTTTGAGTCTCTCAGAGCTTTTGATGTTTGAAAAGTTTTTAAAAACTGACATTTGGACTAAATATGTCAGGCTCCGGCCTTTATGGGTTACAATTAATAGCACACAAAAACTCCAAGGTCATCTGAGTAGTGAGACAAATTTATTTTATATGTTTGCTTATCTTTAGGTCACTGCCTTGCTTCATCTTTGCTCTCTCTCTCTCTCCTGGGAGGTTCAATACATAACCACTACTTCTCTGGGGCTCCCCCAAAAATTGGAGACAAAGATAGGCAAGAGAGGGAAGGCTGAGATGGTTTGGGGCATGGAAGAGTGGATATACTGGACAGAGGATGCTGAATTTGGAGCTTCTAGGGAGGAGGAAACAAGGGAGACCACAGAAAAGATTCAAGGGTGTAATGAAAGAAGATTAACAGGACACTTACATTAGAGCCTCTTATTGCTTGTTTTGTTTGGGTTTCTGGCAATTTCAACGAAGTAACTGTATGAATGAATCCAGAGGATTGGCGTGGCAATGTAGGATGCTAAGTATGGGGGTGATGGAGGCAGATGACCAGGAGAACAAAAAGCAGATAAAGATTATTTTTTTTAGTAGCTATTGTTTCTCCAGGTTTCTGGAACAACTGACACAACTGTTGAAACTCTTATGTGGCTTAAGAGAGTCTGATTGAGGGAAATAACAGGGCGTGAGTGAAAACAAGGCCTTAGACAGGCCTTATTTTGATAGAAAAAGCTTGAGTTTGTTCAAAATCAAGCACCAGGTCAGCAAGTTTCAATGTCTCAGCGTCTCATTTCAAATGGTTTTAATTGCACTGTCAAGTCTGTCAGGTGGTTACCTGAAAATTAAGAGCATATAACCTGTATCAGCACTTTATCCGCAACACATTTGAAGCCAATTTAAAGTTTACACATGCTGCTCTGACATTTCATGCTTTGTTTAATTGAATGCATAAATCGTGGCGACGTACGGTGGCAGAGGAATGCCTCCAGACAGTGCACATTGTGCTCCTACCACACATGGAGCCTATAAACACAAATAAAATGCTAAGCTGCCGGAGAATGCGCTTATTATTATGAAAGACAGAATTTGTCACATCTTTTATTTTAAGGGAGCTGAATTTTCACACTAATTCCCAGTGTTCTCGGATGTGTAAGGGACGGCTTAACACCGTGCACCATCCTTGGTTTCCATGACGACCGTGATCCCTGTATGATAATCGGATTCCCACTATAGCTGTGAAAACACTCATTCCAAGCAAATTATTACACGAAAACCGCGCCGAGGAATTCGACTGTTTGGACATAAACACGCGGCGTGAAGAAACGCTCTGTACCTGAGCCAGCCTGCAGGGTCAGATGGATCTATTCATAACTACAGCAGCGGAGTAGATCATAAAGCCATTAGAAGCAGTGCCTGAACTACCCATTTTGTTTCTAACTCGTGCACTTGTAAAAAGGACAGTGTTATCGACTCGTCTGCCTTTCACTTTTCAAAGTGGAGGATGTGGAAGGAGATGAAGCACATTTGTCGCGTGCTTTGTGTGGACAGCATGTACTCGACCACATATCCCATCACTAAAACAAGATGAAGCAGGACGAGTACACCCGGAGGTGCAACACGCACCATTTTAACATAAAGCTTGGTGTCTTGCACAGCACGATTCTTTTTTTGTGTGGGACATTCCTGCTAGTGAGAGGAGACGCACACACTAACACTTCCTGCACGATCACAGCAAACCTTGTTCACATATGGCAGGGAATCGTTTTTCTTATTTATTATTTTATAAACTTTTTTAGCAGTTTATACAGAATAGATTTTCATGGAAGAATCAGTGTTTATAGTCAATAAATAGTAGTTAAAATGCAACACATTAAGAGCAAAAGGTGGATCTGCTGCCTGGATGCTCTCATATTAGCAAACTGTCAGTAATGAAGGAGCCACACTGTAAAGCACACCCTGATTTATTGTATGTTCTACTTTTATTTTACTTAAACCTAGCAAAGTGCATAGTGGGTTTATACATTTTGTAGTTTTTGTAGGTGTTAACCTTTCTGAAGTTAGATATCTTTGATAAAATCCAGTCATACTGAAAAGAGCTTGTAAATCAGGTAATGGTTCTTTAGAGCGTACTTTGCTTCCCTCCCCTTCCCAGTCTTCTACTGGCCTGCGTTCACACTGTACTTAACAATCTGGGCCTAGGCATGGGTCACTTTATCTCACCATCTAACTTCCTCGCTCATGCTTGGCTGTCTCTCTCTAGCTTTTGAAAAGCTCTCTTGCAGAGCACAGTGACATTAATTATCTTGTGGATTTTGTGCGCAAATTGGGGAAGCAGTTGAGCTGGCCTTTAGGAGTCAAATGCACTCTATGGATTGCCTAGTGTGAGTGTGTATACGCCCTTAGTGATGACCAATAGGTTCGTTTTGAAACTACCCTAAAATGTGCCTCATTTTTTAAGAAGGAGACGAAGAAAAACCAGCATCATAATGGCATCATGACAGCAAATACAAAACAGACAATGTGAAGAGGGCATGATGACACAATACACAAAAGAACGTGGACTTTATATTTGATTATAATTTAGAATAGGAAAATCGAAAAAGATTTGTATTGTTATTAACGTGATTAATAAGTAAGTGAATGAAAGACATCCAGTGTGGTTTTAATTGCATCCTTTCTTATTTCCAGTCACTGAGTTGTTTCTTCTTTTTTTCATCTCGCGCTGTTAGTGAGAGAACAAAGGGCTTACTGCATGAATTCTTTTCACAGGCACAGAATTAGCCCTTTCACATTTATCTCCAGCTCAGGGTATGACAACTATAGATCCTCTGTCCTTTGCACAAGACAAATGACCTTATTACCACAGCGGACCATTCAAAATAGGATCATGTCAGGCATGGCAAAACGCTTCTGAGAAAATACACACCCGCTCTGCGAGCCGTGCACTGTTTCTCAGGGAAACCATCAAAAGCACATTTTACAGACCAAATGAGTTTTAGAGCTTGTCTGGGCTTTCAACACACATCAAGGGTCTCATCCAGAACCACTGGTGGACTAAGCAGCATTGTCCGTTTTTTGTATAATTCAATCCGGCCCAGACCTTTGTGAAAGAGAAGAGATTTGCTGCTGAGGGTACATTTGTTTCACCGTAATGAAGTTTTTCTGTGTACTGACTGAGAGATGCCTGGAGGGCAACAGTCCTTCTCTGGTGTACTGTGCGTCGCTGTAGGTGTGTGTGGGCTTTTCCTCTTGTGTTGTCATATCTCTAAGGGGGCAGGAGAGAGAGGCCAGGCACACAATGTTCCCCCTTGAGGAAAATCAGCATCTGCATGCATAATTACACGATAGACTAGGATGCCCAGGATTCATTGTCTTTGGTAATGTACATAAAGCCCTGAAGCTCTCTACATTATCTACAGGTCACTATAGCTTGCCTTGTTAAATAATTCATGCTTGCAGCTGTGTGAGTAAGCAGTGAAAGTGTGTAAGGATCCAAACTGTTTAATAACAGGTAAACTCGCCTTTCTCTGTTAATAATCGATTGCGAGCGATTTAAGGGGAAGTTGGGATCACACTGACCCCCAAAGGTCACATCAGTCGTAGACTTTTTAGAGAGCAGAGTTCATTGATTTGGATCTGTGCAGATCTGCTGGGGACAGTAAAATCTAATGAGCCCAACATGCATTTGTGTCCAATCACAAACTATCAAGCCTGATTCATAATGGCAGACCTTAATAGCATGACTGATGGGGTAATAGACCAATCATATTTGTGTCAATCATCTCAAATAGGCTTTCTCTTTACAGGGGATACAATTGATTTACATCAAAATGGATGGAAGGAAGGTCAAAGTTTTCACAGTGTTACAAAGGGAAGTTTTTCTATGGAAAGTACACATATTATAGACTGAATGTTAACTACTTTAAGAAACGTTGAGGCACCACCTAATATGAGGAGTCCCAAGGTGATAAACAAGCATATTCAAATAAAATAGGTGGATTAAGCACACAGGATGGGCTTTTTGTAGTGGGTTGACTGTGCACATTTGCACCACTGGACCGCGTGTATAAAAACTAATTTGTGTTACCTTATTTGACAGAAGTGGCTCCATAGTGTAATTGTTTAGACATTTTTTTAACAAGCAAAAGATCCCTGCCTCCATTGTGGGAGGAGACACAAATCATTTTGGGGTTGTGTCAGGAAGTGCATCTCAGCCAAGTGCCTGCTTTGAGCACCCCTTTTGAATTAGTAAGCAGCCAAGTAGCTACCTAATCTTTTGACTTTTTTTTCCACTTTCTTGTTACATCCAGGGTCAATTTTTACAGCAAATTTGTATTTACTTTCAGTCATATCCCTTTGACTAAAACAACTCAAGTTTAAGCATCTAAATTCTTTTATTTTTAATCTAGTTTTAGTTGATTGAATATCATCATGTTTATCATCACGGCGGATTAAATGTAAAGTTAATTCAGCTGACTTAAATATAAATTGTAACATTTTGTTTTGTGTTTATTGGTTCAAGCTGCAAATAGCTACAAAGCATCTTATTTTCCTTGACATCAAACACAAATACAGGGGTCCAAGATTACTGTTACCCAGGGACGGATCAAATGTGTACATCTAACCTTACTGCACCAGGCGAATACTTCTGATTGGATCACTTCGAAACTCATCTCGTCGATGGAAAACAACTGACAATAATGATAGATCAGTGAAATAAACAGTGGTTATATCAGTGATGTCGATTTTCCTTTGGTGCTTTGTTTTAATGAGTTAGAAGCACAGAAAGTTGTGAAAAACCTTGAAGCCATGAAGTCAAGTTAAGCCAGTAGACTTGATTTTAATATCGTCCTCTATCAGCTGATGATTGTTCTTACTTCTGCAAGCTGCTTTGCAACCTGTCTCTGCCCCAGTTCCTCCTCTTGATATTGTGTCTGATTTGATCAATGTCATGTTTGTTGTAGCATGGTCTGCCTCAGGCTTTGCATGCATGCACATGGAAGGATGGAGAAATATCCAAGATGTGCTGCCAAATATCCTTAAGATTAATGCAGATGGAAGAAACCCACCAGATAGCTTTAAATGTATATTACAGGTGGCATAACACAAAACTAGACCTCACAAATGTTTTATAAGCTACAGGAGTAGTTTAGTGTATTTTGAAGCCATAAGAATATCTAGCCCCACCCACAGCACTACCCATCACTTCTATCTCATTGGTGGAACCACTGTGGACGTACACTTCCTGCTTCATAGGGCAGATTTAGCCTAAGTGAACTTGTTTTCATTTGAGTGACTCGTCAGATCATTCATCCTGGCTTTTGCCCCTCAGGTGAGCCACGCTCCTCACTCGATGTTTATGCAGGTTGTCAACACCTGACAGCAGCCCAAACAGGGCTGGCAGTTGGTTTTCTCTTTGCATGATCGGTCTGGACTGTTGGCCCACAGCTGAAGGTCAGAGTAGGGCAAACACCCACTCACACATCCTCATTCGCATGAAAAATCTGGACAATTTAGAAGGAGATTTATGGAGGAGCCGTGAGACATCTGGAAGACTGGAGGATGCTGAACGAGGTCCAATTAGACAGAAATTCAGGAAATCAGGTCTTGCAATCCAGTGACCAAGATATCTGAATATGTACACTGTTTCTAAAAGAATCCCTGCTTATAATATTCAGATGTTTGTTTCATTAACTTAGGATATTCATTAAAACATCCACATTTTCACTATTGTTTCCTGAAGTTTGATTTTAGCGTCACGTAAAAACAAATGAAGCCACTCTGTCTGTCTTTTCATTCTAGTGTCACTTCCCTAAACTGAAAGACTCTGTAGCAGCGAGTTATGGCAACAAATTTTCACCTTGACAAGTGGTGCACTCAAGTGCCACCTCCTTTGTGTTTTCAAAGCATCGTATGAGAGCTAAACAAAACTCTGTCTCGACTAAGCTCTTTAACGGAGACAAAGCGGTTGTCATTTTTCCTAACACCACCTAATTCCCCTAAATGTCACAGGAATGCGTCGGGCTGGTGCTGAACGGCGGCGGCAGCGACAAACGTGGTAGTGCCGTTTCCCTCTTGGGTGTTCTCTCTCTTTTTTCTTTCTTTTTTTAATCGATGACTTAGCTTAGCGCTCGCACTGTATATTTTCTCCACAGGATAGAGTCAGGCAGGTAAGATTTAGCTCAGATTGTAAGTTTACCGTTGTTTTTCTGTGCCTTAAATGTCACCGCCAGGAAAACAAAGTGAATGCGAGAAATAGTGCCTTGGGATCCTTGTCACCGCATAAGCTGTTTCTACATCTAATTAAAAGAAATAAAGACATCATGTCTGGAATCTGAGCAGGTTTTTGACTTTCACCCTCTTATCCCGTGCAGTTTTGTAGATCGCCTGCAGTACTGGCTTCTTACAGGAAAGTCATTTCTAAACAAGTGTGGCTATTTCTCCACACTCCCTCGTGGGATAACTAACAGCTTGTTCAGTCAAGGGTTATCAGCTGCAGATGGCTGAATACAATAAACATGATCAAACATGGGGGTGGGTATTTTGAGACTGTTCGCCTTAAGCCAAGTCATAAGATGATGAAATCCCACCAAACTTGCAAGATTTCCTCATTTTCTCTTTGAATTATTTTAAGCGTTTTGCGTCAGTTTGACCTTTTTATATCAAGTGTACCTTATGATTGAATATCTTCTTTCATAGCAGTGAAGGCACAGCTTCTTTACCAGCTATAAACAATCTAACTTGTGTAATGAGATGTGTGGGCTGCCCCTCACTATTAATGGCTCCTATAAATCACCTATTTATCTAAGCTCACGACTAATGCTGAGTCTCAGCCTTTCTGTCTCCCTACAGCGAGCCACCTTCAAGCTATCCTGTCCAGTAATCTTGATTAATTCTGTTTACCTCGGAGCAGTCATTATAGAGAATGGCCCCTATAATTTTAGTAGACAACTTCTCAAAGTTAGGGCTTTGACCTCAATCCTGCACTGTTCTTTCTGCTCAAGGTTACTGTCTTTAAGCAGTTTGAAACTGGAAAGTATTTATTAGTCTCGCCCTTCCTGTTGTGGTTTTTGGTTAATACAACTTTTCTCCTACTGCAGCATGAACTGTCATCCACATATATTTCAATAATTCAAGGGAGAGCGTTTCAAAGATGATTACACAGCAGCAAAGATAATATAGCATGCCATTTTTCTTCTAAATCTGTACAATGAAGAGAAGTAAACCTGCCTGCTCTCCAACCCTGCATCTCTATTTGCCTAATGATCATGCAGGAGAGGGTCCCACTCCAGCGACAATGCTGCCTGATTATATGGTCCTCAGCATTAACGGAGATAGCTTGTGCCGAGCCTTGCTTATGTCTCATCAGTTAAAAGTCTTTTGTGCATAGATAATGCTTTAAAGTCTGCATTTATTTGTATAAAACCATTCTGCAACTAATCCTGCTTCACCCTATCCACTCACACATCACTGATGGAAAACAGCGGACATGAATCGGTCCACTTATGTGCCATTTTGTTCACTTAGATAGAGGTCGATTGACGTCTCTGATTTGCTATTATGACAGTCTCTCTGTTGAGGTTCAGCGAGTGGAAAGAAGTTTTAAAAAAGTGCTAGATCAGTGCTCTTCTACACCAGCTGCAGTGTTTATGAGGTGATAACAAATTGTATTTTAGCTCAGCATAGGAGGTGATCCATCTCTATAATCATGGTTAGGTAGGAACTGAATGTAATGTCTGCTACAGTGTCGTATATTCAATTTGAACTAATAAGAAACCATTCACGTTTCCACTTAACTTGTTGAAATGAATAGCCATACAGCTGATTGGTGATTTTGTTCTACACGGTCGAAAGGGACAATCTTGAAGTTCTTAAAGAGGCTGTAATAACAAGGATGTGATGCTGGCTCATCCAGAAGTTAAAGTTATTTTTCCCGTCAGAACTACTTACAGTCAAAAACTATTTGATGGCGGCAAGATCAAACCATAGAACAGAGGGGTTTGCAGCTGTGCAGCAGCTGTGTGCTTGATAAAGAAGTTTAAATAGGGTGCCATATATGAGATTTGCCAAATAGATGTGTAGAAAGAAGCTGAAGTGGGATGGCCCTGAGACTGTGATTGATTTCTCTACCTTTATAGCTGGAAACGTTTCTTTTTTACTTTTACTTTATACCTGGAGATCACAGTATTTCCTGTAGCCTATATTGCCCAAAATGTCAGACAACAAAGAGGAGAGACAGAAGAAAGCCAAAAGAGAAAACCCTGAGCGCTTGGCCCTGCCACTCCCTCCTACATTGATTTCAAATGGAGCGGTGTAATAGACCAATTTCAGCTGTGCCTGGAGCAAACCAGTCCCTTTATTCGTGTACTCTGGTTTCTTCCTCTTAGGCCAAATTGCACAGGGAGTGATTCCCCCTCCCTGGCAGAATAAAATGAAAGAAGATGGTAGAGCTCTAAGGTTTTGGATAGGCACAGCAGAGAGCCCACATTATAAATGATAATGGAATGTTTGTATGCTCGGCTCCCGCCCCGCCTCATATTGTTCATTCTGCGGGCTCCCTGGGAGCTGCACCTCACTCCAAGGTCACACTGGCTTAGCTGGGGCCCACGCTTACAGTATCTGGGTCCCTCTGGTGGAGTAGGGTAGGTCTAATCACAGAGACAGCTGAGGTAATAAGCTCTGCTTCATCCGGCTGCACACAGAGAGGAGGAGAAGGACAGAAGAGGATTGGGATTCAGACCATGGCAGGGGGGCTGTTTCCTTGATTTTCTTTTCCTCATTTTTGAGAAATACTACAAATAGTGTAAAATAGATGTTCACCCAGGCTCTAATAACAAGTGTGCTTCTCGGGAGCATAATAGTGCTCTTTATTCTTATTGTTACGATTCACTGATTTCATGAACCTCCAGCATGGTTTTGGTGCAGTTAAAGGTAGTTTCAGTGTACTTATAGAGTTTTTAATGGTTAGAGTGGACCTTTTTTTGGAGGCGGGGGGTTTAAGCACCATCGGTTACCAACAAATTAGTAACCTCATATTTATACTAAGCATGTATGAGGGTGTTAATCATGGTGTAAATGAAACAACTATGAATGATAATATACAAGTTATTTCTAGTTGTCGGGGTTGGAAAGAAAGAGATTGGAGTAATTAAGCAGTCCATGGGAAGAGTGTGGCAGTGGCCCTATGATGCTGGATCCTCTGTGGATTCAGTGCTGGTTGAAAATCTCCAGCACTGATGGAAGTAGGTCAGCAATGATCTTGCAATGACCGTGTGGCATCGTGTACAGTAAGTGAGAACTCCTTCAGCCTCTGGAGGGGGTGGAGCTGCTGTTGGACTCCTGCCCCCATGTTCAGCAGATGGTGGTGCTCCTTTGACCACATTCAGGAAGAGTTTGCTTTTTGCACCATGCTGCTAGCTGCTTTACCTCCCTCTTATGATTCGCTTTGGCTGATGAGACCCACAACAGTCTGCAGGATGGAGAGCAAGAGACTCAGAAAGCAAAGTAAATCTTTGCTCAGTGGGATTGGGCAGGAATTGTGGCTGCCTGCACCGACTGGCATCAGGAAGTCTAGGATGCAGTTATGGGTGCAAATATTCACTTCCAGGAAACTCATCTTCACAACCATTTGATTTGGTCAGTGGAGCTGGGAAGACCCAGAGTGCCTTAGCACCATGATTTGTTTAGTGTTGGCTTGATTGTTGGCTTTACAGTGATAGTCCCTCAGGCTGGATCGTGTTATTCAAAACAGAGCCATGTCTCAGTAAACACATAGATGCAACAGTCTCTTAGGTTATGCAGTAAAGCTCCTGAAATCGACAACATCGGGTACTCCTTGGGAGCTGTCAAGTGGAGCAGACCCAATGCAATAATATCTCCCTGCCAGCTTTTGGCATCATAAACATTTATCAGGCCATGAATGCATTTCCCCTTCTTAGACTAATGCCACATGAAAATATACACAATGGAAAACTGAACTCTTGTTGCTAGGAGAGGCAAACAGTTGGCAGCCTACTGTGAGCCTCAGTACTGATGAGAAATATAGGGCTCATCTGGGTACCACACTGTGGGGTGCCCACAGAATTCCCTCTTTAAGGCCCAAAAGAGGAAAATTGCAATGAGCTAGTGTATATGGGTCACACACCGGTTTTTAAAAACCCATATAGGGCCCCAAAGGGCAAAACTGCTGTGAGTGTGGATTAAGTGTGGGGTTTCACCCACAGCTACCCACTATGGGCCTGCACAGGCATGTTTGCTGGGCAAAACCATCTGCCATGTTAATAATAATAATGTATACTTTATTGATCGCCGTGGGGAATTTACTTTATCTGCATTTGACCCATTCACTCAGTGAAGCAGTGGGCAGCCACTAAGCAGGCGTCTGGGGAGCAGTGTGTAGGGACAGTACCTTGCTCAGGGTACCTCAGGGGAGCCGTTCAGTGGATTTGAACCCTTGACCTTCCAATCATGGGGCAACCACTCTACCTACTGAGCTATCCCTGCACCAAAACACTATTAAACGCTATTGTCTGACTGCTCTCCACTACTGAGGCAGTATCAGCACCAATTAGGAACATTTTATATAATTTTCTCAAAACTGATCTTTAAGAAAATTGAACTGTGGCCTTATTTTCAAAACAAACCCCAGCAGCGTTAGAGCCGGTACGCTGCACTCAAGACATCAAACACACCACGCTGCTGGGGTTTATAGATTGCTGAAGTACATTTTTACATTAAGTATATTGCATTTAATATAGTTCATTTTTTTAAAGCAAGGCCACACTTTTGAATGTTCTGACTTATCTAATGATGAATAAGCAGCAGCATCTTCATCGCTAATAGAGAGTGGTTAGGAGTTTGTTGAGTAGGTTCGAGAGAATTAATGCACAAATACCGTTGACAGCACTAGTTGCTTGTTTGAATTTGTGTAATCTGGAACCTGAAACTGTTTAATACTGATTCTCAGTAACCATCCGTAAACATAATACATATTCATTAGTTTTGGCACAGAAAATTTGGATCAGTTATTTTCTTCCTCTGATGTTGCTCCTGAGTGAATCCAAACAAGCGTGGTAGATTTAGAGCACAGTAAACCTCAAAGGGTTTTAGATAACACAAGCCAGTAGAAGCATATCTGCTGTATGAGATAAGAGATAATGCACAAGGAAAGTGATGCCATCGCTTGTGTAACAAAGAAACTAAGGCAAGGTGAGATGGACATTTTTAAAGCACACACTGCAGTAGTGTTGTATATAAAATAGTCTATAAGCAGCAGGATTGTACACTTAGAACACCTACATGGCACATGAAGGTCTCTTGAGATAGATTTTCTTCATCAAACCTGATGATCGCCTGACTTGACTGCAGTTTTCAAAAGTCTAGTCCTGTAGTAGTGCTTTCTTCCAAGTGTTTAACATGAAGAATAGACTCTGGGGATATTTAAATAAACTCTGGGGACTTTCATATGTGTGTTATTATGAAGAAGTTCTCACTGTATTCATTTAATGACTTGATTGGATTCAGAGTCCCTGCAAATGTCCAGGTCTGGTATAACTTTAATAATTACCAGACCTAGAAAATTGGATCGTGTTACCTTTGGAAAAGAACCTCTCTATTCTCAGCTGTGCAAACTGGCAGCTGGTGTTACTTCATAATTCATATATATGCCAGTGGATTCTGAACAAGACAAAAAGAAAAAAGAGAGTAGCTCCCCAAATGTCACATTTCTATGTGAGTATTCTTATGATTTATTCATAGTGGTCTGTGTTTATAAGATCTTTTTAAAACGCCGGCTCTTCTCAGCCCCTTGTGTAGCAGCATTAGTGCTGTCAGATGGGGAACAGCAGTGAGGATTTGGACAGCCTGCTTTTGTGTGCTTTGACCTCAACTGGACTAGAGAGTTTGGCTCTGTGTGGCGGCAGTCGGTCGGCCTCTTCTCTGCCTGATCGGATTGGGCCGCAATTGAATGACACAACTGTTTGCCGGCGCCGGGTGGAGGCCGACTGGCATTCTGTTCGTGCCAAACTGGCTCTCTCCTGAGACGTCTCGCTGGGAACGTGTCCCTCCAATCCAGCTCCACCTCTCAAATCTCCTGCTGTTTACCAAAAATAAGAATTATCACAGCAGCTCTGTCTGGGCACAGGTTGTCACTTCTCTTTACTTAAATTACCAAATGGCACTCATGCATAGCTAATTTAAGTATCCAAAAAAAAATCTAGATTTTTTAATAAGACAGGGCATAACAGAGAGGGTGGTACACAGCTAAAGAGGGCCTGTGATGCTGATTTCTGGCTCTGTATTTTTATTCTTGGAGTGTGCCGGAGTAACTTTGCAAGATACATACACACACACTGCAAAATAATCCTTACTTAGTTATATATGTATTATCTTGGTTCTCAATTTAAATAGATAAGCTCCAGTCCCCCTTCCTTTAGGCTTACTCTCCTCTAATTGGCAGCCCTTCACAAACAAAAAACTCAAACAGCAGGTGAGTGGTGGTCGAGCTCTTACAGGCCAAGCTTTGCACCTGAAAATGACTACATGAAACACATCTACTCCAAATAACATAATACAGAGCCAAGAGTAAAAAGAACTTTTTGAAACTCAGTGTATAAGGCAGAGGTGGGACCAAGTCATTGTTTTGCAAGTCTCAAGTAAGTCTCAAGTCTTTATCCTCAAGTCTCAAGTCAAGTCTCAAGTAATGTCAGGCAAGTCAGAGTCGAGTCTCAAGTCACTGGTGTAAAAGTCCGAGTCAAGTCACAAGTCTGAAACTTTGAATTTCAAGTCCTTTCGAGTCTTTAAAAAAAAAAAAAAAAAAACGAAAAAATAATGTTGCAGTTATATGCTAAATGTAAATATTAGACCATGTAATTTTAAAATCTGTGTTTTTCTCAACACATGACAAAATAGTGAACTTAGAAAATATACACAAATTGTGAAATTGCACCTCTTTAAAATGCAGCTCAATTAAACCTAGCTCCAAGAATAATTTTCACCGACAGTTCTGAGATAAGCTGCATGTTATTCTTGGATGCGGTTGTAGGACCAGCTTTAAAATCGCATGACAAAAATATCATACACATTAAAAAAAACTGCATCACCAACGTAGCCTGGACAACATTTGCTAGTTAGATGAAGTCAGCTATCTCATCGTAGCATATTTATATGCATATTTATAATCATACGGTTCTTGGAGTGAGTGCATACACTCATGAAGTTTAGTAACTTCAGGTCACTGCAACAAGCCCAGGTACAGTTTACCGACGGATGGGTGCAGGACCTTGAAACGCACCGTGTAGAACGAAAGACCATCGTACGTATCATAAGTTTACCAGTCTCACAAATCGTCGTCATAAATACACATTCGTTAACCGTTTATTAATATAACCTTTGAGCTCAACGGTAATTAATCAGTAGTGGAAATAATTTCTGGTACGCGTTACAGAAATGTAGCAGTGACAATAATACTGTATGCTGTAATCGTACTGGGCAATTAGTGATACAAAAAACCTGTTTTATCCTGTGAATAAAAGTATGTTTTTGTCAATGTACCATAATAACAGAAGCGAAACGCAATATTGTGTCAGGACAATTCACTATTTATGCACAATAAACAAAGGAGCATAGCGCGACAATTTCTGTTCAGTGCCAGACTTGCTTGTAACCTATATCATCAATTATGTTATGAAAATGACGCATTAACTACAACAGAAGACTGACCTTTGTGGAAATGCTTGGAGCAGACTAACCTGTGAGCTGGAGTGTTCTGGGACGTTATATTTGACCTTTGAATGGCTGCGATCCAGGCCATCCGTCGCGTCTTTGTTACTTCGGAAACATGGCTCGAACAATTTCTCTTCAACGTCGTAATCCAATAACAACCGATCTCTTTACCCGTCGGCTTCCCGTGGCTGTCATGCGACCGGCTATTGCAGTTAATAATACAACAGCTTCTTGACATTTTTGTGTTTCTTTTTATCGCTGTGTCTGATTTTAATTGAAAGCCTGCGTGCGCTACTACCGCTTGCCACGAGTTCCCAGAATCCTTTGCGGTTCTACCCGTGAATGACGTCACATTTTCAATCTCTATATAATATGTATGTTAAATTTTATATTTGGGGTAAAATATCAAGTCTTTTCAAGTAAACCGGTTCAAGTCCAATTCAAGTCCCAAGTCATTGGTGTAAAAGTCCAAGTCAAGTCACAAGTCTTACAACATTTTTTCAAGTCAAGTCTAAAGTCATAAAATTAATGACTCGAGTCTGACTCGAGTCCAAGTCATGTGACTCGAGTCCACACCTCTGGTATAAGGATTATAATATTAGCCCCTTTAAAGTTTTTTTGTTCCTTACATTTTAGATTAGCATCCCTCTAAACCCCTTCATCATGAAGTTGTTGAGTTCATCCAATTGGCTCGCTGAGGCGCTCTGCTTTCTAGCCAGAATAGGGCAAGTGAAAGGCATCACAACGGGTTACTGCTGGGGAGGGATGTCAGAAAAGATTCCACGCTAGTGCTGGCAAGCATTGACATTCCATCCTCCATAAGAAGAAAGTAATTGGCCTCCTAATTGCTCTCAGAGGCATGTTTCACTGACCGAGCCACTTCCCGGTACTGCCCTCTGCCTCAGAACAAGTCCAGTGTCAGCCTTGTGTGATCTGACCTGAACACAGGAGAGAAAAAGCGGTGCTGGCTTCCTCCTTCCTTAGGTTTTCATTACCCTCCCTCAGTCGTGCCATTCTCTGTCTGCAGCTCTGTTTTTATCCCTCAGGGGGCACTCTCTGCTCCAGCCCAACATCCTCATCACTGAACTGTTAAATCGCCCTCGGATCAATAGGAATTACATTTCTAGAGTCTTACAGCCGTCACGGGAGACACACCTTCATGATCTTGTTTTATCTTGCTTTTCATCCATTTTTTCCTCTTTAAGTTTACAACTAAATGAAGTAATATTGACAGAACTTTTTTTCCCCTCCTGCCTGCCAAAGGTGAAATCCAAGAGAAAGAAGAAAAGAAAACGTAATACTGCTTACTCTTTCCAAAATGCAGAGCAGAGTAATTGTTATATTATTCCTACAACCTTGCGAAAGATGTTTCTGGCTTAAATCTCTTGTGATTTGTGGGTAAAAGGTTGAGAGAGAAAAGGAAACGCACTTTCAGAATGAGCATATATGAAATACATTTCATGTTTACAGAACATCTGATTTCAGGAATCCATAAGTGATGATATTTTAGGACTTTTGGTCTAACCAGCTGATATCATGACTCCAGTTGCATCACAGTCATTGTTTAAGAACATGCAGTATAAACACATAAACAAGCTGTATAGTAACCAATTGTGCCATTGTGGTATTTCTGGGAAAATTGGTTATTATATACACCAGTAAGTTAAACATCTAAACATATTGCAGGTCTACTGTGGTTCCTCGAGTCCCTCCCAGTTCTCTGTTGTTTTTTCTTTCCCCTCACCCCTCCTGAATGGTCACAGCAGATGGCTGCCCCTCCCTGCTTCTGTTTCTACCTGTTAAAAGGGAGTTTTTCCTTCACGCTGTTGCTAAATACCTACTCATGTGAGATCACCTCATTGCTGGAGTTTTCTGTTGTAGCGTCTTTGCTTTACAATATGAAGCAACTCAAAGTGACTGCTGTTGTAATTTTGGTTTCCTGGTGAATTAGGTTGTATTTGTAGCTGCAGCTGACCAAAAGTAACTTGATTACACCACATTTCTATCTAATTATATTACACGAGTACAATGTAAAATGTTATATTTACTGGATTCTAGTCAATGAAAGTCACTTGAGTGGTATGCATTCAGTTTACTGAGTAAGGGGGAGGGCAGCATGCCTGTGCACATTCCCGGGTTTTGCTTTTATTTAACATAAATTACTTGATAGTACATACTTATACAGTCTCCAGCTCTGCTATATAGAACTGCAGGCTTTATGACCAGCTCAGCTGTGTGTGCATGCTCTGCTTAAAGTGGTCACCAGCTTGCAGTGGATTTCTAGAGAAGGGGAACAGCAACTGGTCCGTGTGTAGGAAGCTCCGATGTAGGCACAGTTTTGTTCCGAGAGCTAAAGCACATGGGAAAAGCATTTTGTCACCATCGTTCCTGTTAAATTCTGCACACACTAATAATCGTGTGCTAAAAATTTTATTCTTATTTCCCCGTTTTAATCAAAACATGTTGACTTTTGCAGTGTGGCTGCTAGTTCTGCTGTGAATATGAAAAGGTAGACAAAAGGCTCAAGTGTTCGCAGCATCTGTTAGTCATCTCACGGCTTTAGTCATCCGTGAAAGCTTTTGCTCTGCATCTGAATGAGCAAACATCACATTTGAATCCATGTGGTGTCTTTTCGCTTGTTTTTTTGTTTTTCTTTTTTTTGTTGTTGTAAAAAAAAAAAGAAAAAAGTGTTGACGGAGTGGCTATAATTGGGGCGGGGATCGTTGAAGCCAGAAGACTCAGTGACTCATAAGAAGCCATGACAGAGAGGTTTATATAGGGGGAGATTTCAGCGACCCACTTGGAATTAAGACTTGGAGTGAAACTGGATGTGTATGGGGTGTCGGGTCTGTGCTTGATCCGCTCTGACAGAGTGGTGTGTCAGATGCAGTTCTCTGAAAAGTACACAGATTGGAGATTACTTCCTCTGAGGCCGAAATTATCTCAAGTGTCACGTAACGGAGCTGGTGGGAGCCAAGAAGTGAAAGACAGCTGCATGAAATGTGAATGATAAAAATGAAGCTCAGAATTCAAGTGAAAGTAACAAGTACTGGCTGTGTTTTAGCAGAGAAGATACCATGTTTTAATTAAAGTCAAATCAAGTCTATATAATCACAATCACAATCCAATTAATTTAATTGTGCATTTATTTTTAATTGTTTTTCTTTCATCATTTCTTATTTGCGTTCATTGTTAGTTCATTTTAATGCTTTGTTTTGAAGAACTTTCTTCAAAACAAAATACACCTCAGGGGGTTTACACTGGCTAATTTGAATGTGCTGTATAAGGAGACCTGAGCTACATATACTGAGTGCTGTAGATGATTTGGTTAAGTACTCAAAAGCATTGCAGTCAGCCATCGAAAATGGTCTTGAATAGTTAGAACCAAATAGTTGCTTCACAAAGAAAGCAGTCTGGGGGTCAATAACAGAATAATACAGTTATTATTACCTGTTAAATCCAGGCCAACAACTGTTGATGAAATCTTACAATTCCCATCCCTTAATCCCATTTTTCTGTTTTGATTCGAGCGGCAGGTTCATTTTCACCTCTGTCTCACTGTTGAAGCTTCTGCCGGATGTACCTGCCATCCTAAAACCAATCTCAGACCAAACATATTGAAATATGTCGGTTCAGATATGTTAGCTTTCTTAACGCTTAAAAGCTATAAGCATTAACACTGGGAGAATATGCAGAAATAGACACCGTAGCTTGCTGTCTGTGGATGGTGTCCTGTTGTTTGCCTTGAAATTCTTGCATAGGTTTGCACTGGAAATTTTGGGAAGCCGATTTAATAAACCCCTACGCCTGATGTAAATCAGTCAGATAAATGGAAACTTTAAATAAAGTGGATCTGTCCAATGTTATGAAAACATGGAGGCGTTTTTCATAGGTAATCACCCCCGCTCACATACAAAAAAGAAAAATTCCTTGAAGGCCTTCGAAGTGGAGTTTTTCTCCTTATGACAGCAACGGCAACCTTGCTCTGAGAATGTGGCCGGATTCAAGCGTGTCGATCAAGCAGGCGACCACTCGACCCCCAAACTAGCCCTGATACTGATAATGGAAACAAGCAATGTAAAGAGAGATGGACTTTCAAAGCTTCTCAGGGACCCTTGGCAGTATGTATGGTAGATGAATCATCTTATAAAATGGGAAAAAGGTAAAAGAAGTTGAGTCATATGAGCAAAAATGTAGTCTTTTACATATATCAGACCATTCCTCTTCTGCATCTAAGACTGCTGCTTTTATGATGTTATTTTTTGTGTTGGTACTTCTTAGAAAGTTTATTTTAACTTTAAGTTGTTTTATTAAATATTGAATAAGTATTGAATGGATATTTTATTAAGAGTTTACTAATGAGAAACTAGCTAACTCATAAAGGACCCTGTAGGTGTTGGAAAACTCTACCATTGTCGTCTTGATTTAGACATTGCAGAATAATTTTTTGAGCAAATGACGTAACATCTGATTGCTCAGTACTTGAATCATTTAATCAGAAAATGTATATTAGAGCCTTTAACAGAACTTCAGTGAGTTATAACCCTAACCTTGTGCATAAAAAAAAGGAATAAAATCAAATAATAATTCCAACTTGTGTTCTGTGTTTGGTTAAACCGAGCCATAGAGATTGTGTCTCCTGAGCGACTTTTCTGCTCGTGTAACCAAAACCATTATTTGGGTGAAGTACTGCGTGCCTCTTCAGCACCAGGGAGAGCTCCCAGGACGGCAAGAACAAGAGTTTACACGGATCAGCGCAAATTATAACCAAATTTATAATAGACATGCTTGTTTTCAAATAACACACAATCCCCATAGACCTCATTTATTTTAATCACAGGACCACGGTGTTCCCAAAATCTACTGAAGCGTTACTTGGACGTGGCAGTATGAATGGTGGGGAGATGGGGTGCACTGGCTTGGCCAGAGCCAGCAGTGATAATTATCTTGTGGGCTGTGGGAGGTGGAGGGGTTTTCTGTTGTTGCCTGGAGGTACCATTGCAACAGCTGTTTTGGTTCGGAGCCCTGCCTGCCAACGCTGGGCTCATCGTGGTCATGAATCTGTCTCCAAGTGTCAAGAACGGTAAGATGGTTGTTGCTGAGCTGAGAGTTTGAAGTGCTGCCAGTTATGCTACCTAGAGATGAGAAGAAGCTTTCAGAGAATTTATTTTACATTTACAAATTATTTAAAACCTCTGCTCAGTGGATCAGACGTGTTTTTTTTTTTAAACACATTGTGCGTGCATGCTGCAAAAGTCGTTTGCAACACACACGTGTGTAAGCTTGGAAGCAACGAACATGATATCCTAACTTTACCCATCATATACCATCTTTCTATCTCTGCATTGCACTATCATGGCTGTAGTCTTTATTATTCAGGAGCGATTTCAACCCGGTTCCTTGACATGACTGCATCTGATCCCAATCTACAGGTGTGATGCTCACAGGTGTAGCAATCTTAACAAAAGTAACCGGCTTATTTGCCAAGTCTGTGACATGTGTAGGTTTCTGCTGGTTAAACCCAATAGAAGCTGTGCTTTACCACAATTGAGCTATGATTAGATATAAAGCAGCAGACAGAAATACATCTGTCTCTCCTCGCTTCCTTCCTCCTGGCCTCTTACTCTGTCCCAATTGAGTGGCACGGTGATAACTGCATATTTGCAAATGAGAGAGCTTCTCCCATATGAGGAAATCAAAACCTGTGCTTGTCAGAGACAGCTGACGGCACGAACGATAAGCTGAAAGAGTGTTGGTCACAAGTCCTGTTTATTTCAGTGTCACCCTCACAGTGTAATCTGTCAAGGTGCCACCACTGTCAGTGAGTTCAGTCTCACTTTTCAATCCAACCTGGCACTGTGGAGTATGATTTAACGGGGCTGTTGTGTTAAATGATAACATCAGTGAGATCTGACAGCTCACTCCAGTACAATGGAAGAAATCACGGAAAACTATAGCATCTTTTATTTTTGAGGCCTTCTAGCTAACCCTTAAAGAGGGTTTGCTCGGTGTTCATTGGGTGACAGAGCTTAATTATAATTTTCTGACAATTATTGAGCTAGTTAGACATTGGAAAGTGTGCTGTTTTTCAAACAAAGTGTGTGGGTGGAAATGTTGTGAGAGGCTGTAGGCGTATGAAAGGATGCCCAGTGGGGGGAAAAGGCTTTCTAATGGGCAGAAAGGGAGAGAAAAGATAAGAATGCATGGAAAACGACACCATGAGGAGATACATAAATTAAGGGAAGAGTAAAAACGCTCCTGTGAATGCTAGGAAATGAAGCACGGTATCGTAATCATCCGAATCACTTTTTATTCTCCTCCAGTGTGCTGCTGTGATCGGCTCACATCTGTTTGAGTTGGTAGATCGGTGACACTTGGGCTGTTATTTCTGAAGTTGAAGTATTTGTCACCTTCTAATCACACTCTCACATCACTCTGTGACACCTTTATCAGATTAGGAACCTGTCACTTTTTGTAAGTGCGCGCGTGATTGTGTGTGTATTTACAAGCAGGGGGGGTTTAGACATCCTGTGACTCAAACGTGGAATCAGACCACCAATCTGTCGAAAGTGTCAACTAGATTCAAGACGTGGGTGCATGTGAAGAAGACGGCCTGATTTATTCCATCAATCAACAGAATTCTGATATTTGGCGACCCGGAATTCACCCGCTTCACGGAGCACGCACTGGACTTAGATAGTGTGTAATTTAGCCTGTTGGCTCAAAATGTCAAAGTTGAAAGTGGCACATGAGATCCGTTTTCATCAAAGCACCAGATAAGATAAGGCAGTTCAGATTTTTATTTTCCCTGAAGATGTCAGAGCAAATTAAAAAAGAAAAATCCTGGCGCTGAGGGAAAACTTTGAGTCTACCAGCTTCCCTTTAACACACAATTTAGCTGAAATACCTCCTCATTCTCATTTGAATTTGATCTTTTTTTTCCCCCCAAGTGACAAATCAGATGAGACAGCTCCTGTTCACCTCTTACTCACCGGCTGCTTCACCATTTCTTGTTTCAGCTAATCCACAGCTCTGTCATCAGTAAGCCGCACTCCAAACAGAATTTAAAAGGTCAGTTTGGAAAGAACCCTTCAAGGGATGTCTGTTTGAGAACAACAGTAACACCTTTGGAAAGGTGCCTTTTATGACATGGAAAAAGGCAGCAGTGACAAATAAGGAAGCGCAGCAGCTCTATTGGCTATCTGTAACCACAGAAACTACTAAGAAGCCATGATGTATGGAAATCAAGACTGCTGCGATGAACATTATTTAAAATGTGGGGACTTAAAGTGATAACTCTCAGCACTGACATGATTTTTTGGGTGACTTCATGTCATAGCCCCCTGATTATTTTCCTGTCATTTGTTGTATGTGTGACTGAGCCCTGAGGATAGGCAAGGTGTTAAAGGCATGAAAGAGAGCAAAAGGAAGAAGAAAAAAATGAAGCTGGAGGGTGGAAGCTAAGTAAAGTCAAGGCTAGGGAGCATTTGTTGTGAGTCGTTCCTACTCTGAGCTAAGAGCTGAGCAGTCTAATCTGTCTAATAACAAAAATGAAGATGTCAAAAACGGGGAAATTTGGGATCAAAATAAAACGAGAACTAGCACAAAAGATCGGTGGGGGATAAAAAATAGTCGTTCCCTCGTGTGAGGTGTAATTGATACACTGAAGCATGCAGTTTTCCAGTGTATCTGGTAGTGACTCTTAACAGTGTCACTTGATGACATCTCAAATGAGTGAGGGAAGAATAAACAGAAGTTAATTAACTCTATTAAATTAATTGCTCCTTAATGACAAACCTCCTGCTTTTTCCCATTTTCTTGTATTGTGATGTGATCTTCTTGTGGTTTAATGATTATATTGTTACTCTAGGTTCTTCATAGCATGTTTAACTACAGCCTTCCTTCACCCGATCACATGAATTCATATACATGCGTAGAACCTCGTCTAAGATTCGCACACACAAACACACTCAAACTTAGGGTTCAGGATCTTGTCCAAAGATACTTCAGCTTGCAGACTCGGGGAGCCAGCAATCAATCCACCAACCTTTGTTCCAGTAAACAACTTTAAATTCTCTGTATTTGTTTTTTAAAAACCTGTTTAGATAGGAAAATGGTTTGAAATGAAGGTTCATGATTTATATGTTATAGTTTACTGATTTTGAATAGCATGGATAGCATTTAAAAATCTCCAGGATCATAATGCCACTAGCACAGATCTCCTTTGAGCATTCTGCATTTAAAATGGTGTGTTTACTGAGAGTTGAATGAGGAAATGTCTTAAACATACATGTCAAAAGCTCATGTCCATTCCCCATTACAACTGGTTAAGCAACCAGTTACTCAGTGACACCACATCATTTGGTTGTTAGCATATTTGCCTCACGGCAGGAGGGTTCAAGGCTTGTCAAGGTTGCCCTGTTCCACTGGGAGCTGTTTTCCTACCAATAATTCTCCATATTGCCCTTGACCAAAGCACTGATTTTGGTCAAGGGCAAGATTTTTTTTTTCCTTAGTAAATACCCACTGCTGCAAATATTAAAGATGGGTTAAACTGTGAGAATGAATTTCACTGCATAGTTAATAAAGCATTTCTTCTTCTAGTGGAAGGCCAAAGACTCACTGACTCCTGAGTCTTATGTTTCTTATATTAACCAGTTTTCATGTGTGGTCATAGTCTATGCACATCTTAACACCAATCTACATAAATAAACATATTTAAAAAACACTTAACCATTAGGAGATTAGGTGTACAACCCCACCTTACACACAATAAGCCAAGCCACACAGACACATTTTTCTTTTTACCGGTAATCCAGAGAGATCCATCTGTATCCTTTTAATAATGTGAAGAGTGGCTATTATAAGGACATATATTGTAGTTTCATTAGACAGCAGTATAACATAGAATACCCAATACTCTCTCTCTAACCCTTTGGAGCAAATCTTTGCTGTTCTTCGAAGTCCAGTCTGGCTTCTTAAAACTCTGAATTCCTGCCTCTCCCAGCCTGTCACACAGCTAGTGGTTGCCGGGCAGATTTCCCTGTAGTGTAACCCTGGAGGTAGGCAGCAGCTGAGCAAATGGCCTTCCCTTTATCCGTATGACTCACCTACCAGTAGTCGCACCGTGGCCCCTGGCCTAGCTTCCTACATCAAACTGATTCCAACAGACATAACTCCCCAGGCACCTCTGTATTAGCCCCGGTCCTCAACCACCTCCGTGCTCCCTCCTCCAGACTTGGAGCCAACGAAGCACGCAACCGGGGCTAAGGGTTGCTAAATGTAGGAAGGGGGTTTTCAAGCTCCTTCAAACCGTGTCTGTCATTGTGATTTAAACCCCCACATGTGATCCCTCTAGTTTGTTTAGTAAATGCGGGGGCAGTGACAGAGTGGACCAGCAAAAATCCCCAACAGTACAAGAGTAACTTTTGAGCAATGACCATGTGCTCCACAAACGGAGGCTAGGTGTTGAAATAAAACTTCAACACGTATACAAGAGTGTATACAAGCTCTTCCAGTCAGTTACTCAGTGGACGTGGTTGTTCGAGTTTATCAAACCTTTTAGCAGCCCAGCAGATTGGAGTTAATCAAGTACTGTCTTGTAACTGAAAGTTAAAGCAAATTAAAAAGTTCATGTAATCACATTGTGTCTCCATAGCATTCGCCTATAATTCCAACGTGTTGCAGGTAAAAGCAGCAGATCTTTGCAGGTGAAGGACATTTAACCACAACAGACATTTTTTTTAAATCTGAAAAGAACTATCCACTATTAATGGGCACCATAATCTCTTTGATTAGTTTGAAGGCTTTTGTAAAATGGCTGTTTGCATTTTTAATTGGCTGAGCCTTGATTTAAATCAATGGACCATAATTCTAGTCTGGTATCAGGACCTAAATCCAACATCCCTCTGAGTTTTACAACCCGTTACTCTGCTCTTAAGTCCCAGGCCTCTCATTTACCCCCTGGCTGGCAGACCCATTTACCAGGAGTGTACCTCGTTGCAATGTTTGTCATATAAGTAGACCGAACATATCGTCCAACAACTCAGGGAGTGTGCCGTACATACACAGCATAAAGAACAAGAGCAAATGATAAGAGCTGCTCAGATCTGGGACCCTGGAGTCCTTCTCTTTTGCAGACAACAAGGCTGCTTTTTCTAACTTTCCTTAGCGCTTTGGAGGCAGTAATTGAAAATGGGGGAATCTTTGTGCACTGGCTTAATAGAGCTGTCCAACCCTGGCTGCAAAGCAGGGTTAATAACTTTTTCCAGTTCCATTACCCCCTGAGATTGGCTTCAGGTGAGTAAAGAGGGTGCTCTGGACAAGGGGATGTGGCCACCGGGCCTTCTCAACCTCATCTTATCTCTGCTCACTGCAGGCAGCTCACCCGACAATCATTTACATGACCGATTATATACAGAAAAGACCCCTCCCACCCAGTGTGTATATGTGTGACTGTCTGGAAATACTATCCTATAATAAATGAGCACCTAGCAGATGGTAGTGGATACTTGACTGACAGCCAGTAATTAACGTGCCAGTTCACTAACTTATCCACTTTACCAATGTTGAGGTGGGCTGCTAGGTTTTTGTACATGCAAATATCAGTGTGGTGCTGCTTCTTAAGTTTTAATTTTTAAGTTCTTGGTTGTTTATTGGCTGAAGTACTTTGATATTTGACGTGTTATTGCCACTCCATAAAACTGAGGGATTTTTTTTGTTCTTGTGAAACAGTAATGACACTTTTTCTTTTACAGCCCTTGATTTTTCTTTGTGATTTTCTTTGATGGAGAGTGAATATAGACTGAGAGAAATAGACAGCACAGTGGGAGTTTGAGTTCTGCTGACTTTGAAATTGTATGCATGAAATGTTCATTTTCTACTGGAATGAATAGACTGAGTAGAAACATTTATATGCACAAAGCAAGCCAGCTCCTGGTTATAATGTCCCGAAGGTCTTTCTTCCTTAACTGTGAATTGAACTGGCTGGTTGTCAATAAGGAACCGCTTAAGAAATACCGACCAAATATACTGACCAGGCAGCAGCAGATATAAGCAGAAGAGCTGATCCCTATTTTAAGTAAAAAGAGTTACAATTCCAGTATTTCTACAGTGGCCAATAGTAACTACACAAGTCTCTAGCAAGCTAATGTAATAAGAGAACTGAGAAGAAGTGGTATGAAGGCTGTCACAGGAAAAGACGGGATTATTGTTAATTTATTTCTAGCTTTCAGTCTGCTGTGTTATGACTTGGACTAACTGCAGTAACTCTCAGACAGATTGGAGAAGGTTTGCACAAATAATTGCTGATGAATTTATAAACACAAACAGATTGCTGACACTTTGCAAAATATCTGAGCCACCTGGTTATATCCTGGTTATATTCTGCATCAAAGCAAGGTTGCCGAACACCTATGTGATTTTGCAGTAAACCACTTTCCTGGATTAATTTCTGTTTCAAAAGTTACAAGGTTCTGGATATTCTCTGATGTAAGTTGTTTATCCAAATTTCTGTTTAATGTGAATCTGCGTGTACAGCAACTTATTTATAATTTTGACCAATTTGATGATAAACAACTTGTTAATTGTGCTGAACTGAAGAAAATGTAGTGACGCATTTCTGAATTGCACCGAGTCTCATTTTAGTCATTATGCCTGTTAAATAAAAACAAATAAAAATCAAGATTTCATTTTGCCACGTGTTGGACATCATCGATATATCGATTTTAGAAACAAAGTTTCAGACTTTAATAAACAAAATATCTCTTATATGACTGAAGAAACTTTAAAAGTAAAGTGTAGCACTTTCTTTTTGCTTTTAAGAAATTATTGATATATTTTTATGAAAAGTAGTTTGTCTTCGCCCTGAGCAAGGTTACTTAAGTAACCAAGGTAAAGTTTTAGCTATTCTTTAAAAATACTTTCAAGCCTTACTGCCATTTACCAACATGGCATTGATGACTAATTCGAGACCTTGCATTGCTAAATGCTATATAATACTGATGTCAAGAGAAAAAAATTAATTCATTCAATAATGAGTCATAACAGCAGGATCATAAAATTTCATCTTTAAAGCAAGGCTGTACGGATCCGTTTGCCGACATTCTCCATGTTCTTCTTGTTGCTACAGTCCTATTGACACAAGAAGACCTTCACTAGTGGCACTAATGGCTTTCCTTTCCCATCAGTTTTACATCCTTCTATCTGCAATTCAAACTTGTATGACTAAATCCATGTCCATTTGAAATGTGCTGAAGGCCTAAATGAACCACAAAACTAAGTGAAACAACCATCAGTATCGCCACTGGCAAAATTCATTTAACCATTGTTATCAACCTTACAATTTCACAATCATGCATCCCTACTTTAAAGCTTTGAATTGCTTAAAAACTTAATTTGCTAAATATCTCCCCAGCTCAAAATAATGGTCTTAATTGGTTGATGCAGCAATTTATTATGCATGCAAACACAAGCTTTAATTAGATTTTTTTTTCCTGTGTCATTTATTGTAATTGCACAGTTAGCACTCCCTTTGGATCAAAACAAGTGTCCTTGCTATGATTATTAGTTTATTCAGATCTGTAAAGCAGTCACTGAGTGTCGTCCTGAGGATTGCTTTGAACAGCAGGAATTCCCATGCTTTAATCAAATCTGTGACTGGTTTGAAACCTCCAAGCAACCGTTCACTGGTAAATGACTAAGTCTGCCACGCTTAGTGAAGACATATAATATGATTTCATTAACATTGTTATAAAATAAATCCAAATTAAAAGTTGTGCAGTCTTCTTTGATTCAGAGCCGATTACAGTGTTTAAAATAATGATTATGCAAACAGTTTGTTTATGTTGTTTTTCTGTTATTATATTTATACCTCCATTTGTACCAAGAAACTAAAGAAATATAATATATGATTATGAAAAGGAAGGTATTTTTCAAAAAGCTTTTCAAATCTTCATCATAAAGGCTTCGAGTACGTATTTAGCTGGTGGAAAATTTATGTTAAATAAGAGCAAATTTTTGGCTACAAACTACAAAAATGTTCTCCTAATAGAAAATGTTAATGCCTTGCTGTAGTGTTGTGAACCCTTTGGTAGCTAGCAGATTGCTGTGGTCGCCTGTAGTTTGCCTGAAGATGCCAACTTGTGTGCAAATACTTACCAACACAAGTGAAACTTGAGAAAGTGTCTGCAGTCAAAGTAAAGGCTGTCTTATTGCTACAACCAACACACGACAAAAGGTGGGGCTTTTACTTTGAAGGCGAATGATCTCCATTTCCAGTTTGGGTTACACATTTTCTGCTTGGTGAGGATTCAGCAAGTGCTTACAAAGAACATAGCACTTCTAACTAACTGATCAAAGCAATCGCAAGGAGGACACTCACATGCCTCTTTGCAACTGATATTACCTAGCGACAAAGAACATTTGCCGACCAACAATACACATTTTTCCCTGGCTTGCGGGGGTTGATCACAAACCTCAAGGCCTGTGTGACCCATTCTTTAGTTTACAAAACATTCAGATTGAGATGTGAGGCTTGTTAATTCTGTATTATAAGGTACATAATGCACATATTGTATTTATCAAGACAACAGCGATCATTTCTGCACTCATGTATTAAATTTATATAAATTATGCTGTCATAGAGCAACAGGCACATCAATATCTGCCAATTCTCAGACAATTTACTTTGAGGACTGAATCATAATATCGACAAAAAGACTGTGCGCCGTGCTCTCCGTACTGTTCTGTACTTTCCTGTGTGAACTGTGAATAATATCGAATCTGATGGCACCATTAGACCTGAGTTTGGCTGGTTTTTCACTTCCCTTAAACAGCATGAGCTGTAACACCCAGCACAGTGAGGAAACCTGCCAAAGCTAGACCCAGTGGGGAGCAGACCATTCCACATGACACCAACATGCTGTCCAAATCTTCTGAAGAAGGGCTCGCAAACATCTCTGTAGTCACTGTGTTTAGTAGTAATCCGTTCCATCATCTTCATTTTGCCTTTGATCTTTTTTTTATGTTATGTTATGTTAAATGCTTATTATAATCCATCTTAAGGAGGCAGGAATCCATTAGCGCAGGCTTTAAGAGAGGAAGGAGAACATGAAAGCATGATGAAGAAGCTCGCAGGGCTGATAGAGGGAGTTGGGGAGCAAGGGAGCTGACCCAGTTAGCAAAGGAGAGAGAGAGAGAGGTGATAGGAGGGAGCAGTGTGCCAGCATCACAACTGTGGTTGGGGACCTGCTGGGCCATCTGGCGGCCCTGTAATTGGGTTGGGGTTTTACACCTGAGCGGTACACCTCTAAAGAGATGGCTGAGTCAAAAAAGAAGAAGAAAAAAAAAAACAAGCAGCATATTGTGTCCTGGTGGGAGTGACAGATAAAGTTGAGAAAAGGTTAGAGCAATTGCTACAGTAGTATCTTCTAAGTGTTTCTTTTTTCTCTCCTTGAATTTGAATTAGCTCTTTCGGCTTGCTTTCACCACAGCTTACAAGATGGAAAGATTTACACGTCATCACTGGGTTGGAAAGGACAAGCTGCAGTGTGACTGTAAAAGGAAAGTACAGCTATTTTGTTCAAAAACAAGAACATTATTTAATGCTGTTTACCGAGCGAGATGTAATAGCGACGGGACGGACATCAACTTTGCGTTGAAATGGAGCTACAGTTTGATTACATCGCGATGACAGCCCTCTGAGAAGGAAAAAGGTCAACACTCTCTGGTTCTCTGTAAAGATAAATAAGCTCGTTTCCACTCTAAATGAGACTGGGTTTCGCTGGGACCTCCTGCTGTGAAGATAGTACGGAAGTTGTCATCTTATGCTTGAATGGGCAGGAAGTCATTAAGACACTAATATGAGCTGAATTAATGTTTCACTTTTGCTCGCGATGTGATGGCTGATGTGAGAGGCATAACAGACGCCATGGGTGGTCCTCCACACGCACTGCTCGTATTTGGTCAACTTTTCATGTGACATTTTGGACTGAGAAGCATCGCTCTCACAAGAGCCGACAGAAAATTGTGTAAAATCAAAGCTCGGAGCGTTATTTCATTCGGATGCGTGTCTCTTTCTGGATATTTGAAAGGTTTCTAATTAATTATAATGGCATCATTTACATAAAAATCTGCACCTACTGTCTGCCAAATACCTCAGGGTAATTATTATTACCTAAGAAAAAGACCCTGTCAGGCGTGCACCTCTTTTCATTAATCTGATGACATTTGAACGTTCAGCTTCATGTCTGAATGAGCACTCTTGCTACTTCTCCCTAAAATTTGCAGCAGTGCTCCTGCTAGGTTGGACTTCACAGGAATTACTTACTAGATGTGCCAAATATCATCTATTTAGAATGATTTTTGTTATAAATGCTGAAGAATCTAGACAAAAAGATCAGATTATGAAGGGGTTTTTTTTAATCCTCAGGTGGGAATAATATTTCAAAATAAATGATGTAGGACTGTGGTGGTGTTGAAGAAGAGCTAGCAAGAGATTTGACACCGAAATGGAGATTTCCTCCGGTGTACTCAGCGCTGAGATACAATGTCAGGTCTCTGAGGAACTGCCACTCACAAGCAATGGGTCTCTTGGGTTTCTGTGTGCAGCTCTTAAATCTAGCTCAACACAACAAAAAGGGGGGAAAACACCACTTTGTGGAGCTACTGGGCAATTATGTTTTACAAGTCATTTATTTATTGAGTTGAATACTTACTTAGGCTAGAATTTTTAAAATGGAGTGGGGAAAAGGGGGACCCAGAGGGCGGTACGTGAAAAATCAGAAATCAATACCAAACAAAACTGTCTTTGACCAAAAAGTTTGGAAACTCGGCAAGTTCAAAGGGTTTTAATTATGGCAGACCTCCTGCCTTTATACTCAGAAGCTTAAAGCCTCGTCCACACAAGAAGAGATTTGCTCATCTTGCATTGATTTGTCGCTGACAGTTGGTCGCTAGGTATCCCGCTAATGTCTTTAATACCCAGTCATATGTCAATCAACAATACCCCAAACTTATCACTGGTAGTCGTCTAAATCAATCTTCTTTGAGTTGAAAAAATTTAACTCAGGATCTGCCAACTTTGCATGCCAACAGTATTTCACCCATTGATTTACTGAAGTTCACCTTTGCAAAGTAAAAGAAATCAAGAATATTATATTATTTAACTCATCTATATTGACAATGATGCACTGAGGAGGGTACTCCCTCCACTCTACCCAAGCCTTCCCCTTAATTTCCTCCTGTTGTTGCAATAAATTAGCAACACCATAAAATTTGTCAAAATAAAAAGTCAAAAACACCCCTCAGAAAGACGTCTGCTTATTCGATCTACAGATAACAAAATTACGAATGTCTCATGTAGTTCACAGAGAAACAGGATTGTTTAGAATCCCCCTTTTCCTAATTATCTTTCTTTTCAAAACTGTGTTGCCTTTTCACTTTTTCAAATCCAGAGATTTCATTGGAAGTTGCAGTAGACGGAGGCTAACTAAACTAAAACTTCAGTAGCGTAGTTACTCTTTACCAGAATCAGTGCTAACGATTCCTGTTGGCTGCAGTGCAACAAATATATTTTGAGTTATGTCAAAGGCTGATGCCTGAAATGGCTCTCTCTGACACTGTAGCGGGGATCTCTGAAGGTTACGGTAAAAGTGATCTACGTGGCACTTTTACAGCTTTTTATGGTTATTATATATTCCACCGCTGACAAGGACTAAAGTAAATCTCCCTGAATTACACATCCCTGTGCAATCATGGTGATACATCATGCATGTTTTGCTGTCTCACACATGAGCCATAGAGCTCACTTAGAAACACTGAGTGGAAGCCTATGTTCTTCTCAGGCCATGGTCAGGTCTTTTTCGATAGATGCCTCCCACACGCACTCGTCATTGTTCTCCCTAAAAGTCCTCGCCTGCGTTGAAGTATCTGTGTCATTGCCAAGCAGGCATCTCAGCGGATCAGCCCCCACATTCACCTTGCAACATTTCAAAGAGAGACCAAAGGGAGGCTGAGCGAACATGGACATGTGTAGGCGGCCGTGTAACCAAGGAGGACGTTGAGAGGGCGGACGTAACCAATGGCTGTTTTTTTGTTTTGTTTTGAGGGTCTTTTTAAGGCTCATTGTCGCATTTTACTGAAATTAAAAGATCTGATATGAATCTTGTTCTTGCTTTGATTGCAGATTATCTTTTACTAGTCACTCTATTTTTTGTTTTTTTCTGCAGCAGCTGGCCTCATGACACCTCTCAAAAATATCTGATGATAGAGAAAGATGCTGTTAAAGACGTGTTAGTCAAGTGTTAAAAACAGAGCTGGAGAGTGCAGCGATATCATGCTTTTTGCAGTATGTTGGGAACCAGCAGCTGGCAAACATGTAGTGATTGTGAACGCAACACCGCGCTAACAAAGTACAGGTGCTTTTTATTCATATTTATTGAGAACAAAGGGGGTTTGAGCTTAATTAAACCAACCAGACCCCATTAAAGGTGTGTTAGCCTTGCAGCCATTGCTCTTATGCCACCTGTTGACAGAGTTGTCAGCATCGCGTTTGAAGATTAAACCCTAAAAGATCCACTTGATGACTCTGAAATACAACTGAAGCAAATTCAAGTACCTGCTGTTTTATCAAAGAAGACGAGGTGAAGATAAATAGCAACCATCTCTAGCTATTACTTAAATGTAGAGCAGAGGTGTTGAACTCATTTTACTTCATGGGCACATACCTAATTTGATCTCAAGTGGGCCAGACGAGAATATGAATAATTTGATCTGAATTTCTTCCTTTTTAATGAACCATCTACTCAGAAAACAAAAGATGATCAGCCTGAGATTTTTTACCTCACTCTCCGTTTCAAATATCGTTACACACACACTAAAATCCATGTTCCCATTGGCCTTCTTCAGATTCTTACACTATTCAGAGTACTTTAACAATCTCACCAACCCAGATCTCCTCCAGTGCGTCGGTGACCTTCACTTCAGTTCCTAAGATTGCCCCGCTCTCTCTCAAACAAAGTAAAGGTAACACTTACTAATCACGGCTTCTTGCCGATGCCTTCTTTGGGGTTCTTTCTAGCCTGGACGCTGCTTGTTGATCCCCACTTTCCTCTTTACTTACTCCATCCACCCTTATCCTTCAATAAAGGTTGTTTAATTTAATTGAGGATGTGGACCCTGCTGGTGGAAAAGGCCACACAATTCAAACTTCAGGGACTGATGAAAAGAACAGTTCAGTGAAGGAATTGTAAAGGAATTAACTTGGTGTTAATTCCTTTACAAGCACATCTACATGTTTAAACCTTCAAATAACCCATGCAATGTACGCAGGACTTCTAGCCACAGCTATTTTGAAGACTTTAAAGTATAAAAATCCAATACAAACATGCAGGCTATCAATTTAAAACCCCTGACAAACAATCACTGCAGATGGGATGTGACAAACAGTGGCTGTTAGCTTACAAGCTCAATATAAGTTTATTTTTTAAAATAAACAACAGAACATTTATTATCGATGTTCAGTTAGCAGCCAAAAAACTTTCTGTTATCAGCCACTCACTCCTGTTAGCGTATCTACCTAACCACTGTTATCAGCAGCACTCACCCCATTATAAACAAAACAAAAAAAATCTATTATATAATTGGTCAGAGATACTTTATGCAATCAGATGCCCTGTTATTTCACTATATAACAGTTGTATTTCAGGACAGAGCCCTGTAATCAGTGACACTTGCCCTGTTTTATCCCCCAAAAGGCAGACCTTCTTTGCTTTTCCCTCATATCTCTCCTTACTTTGAACAGCAACCCATCCCAATGCTTCTGGCAAGCTAGCCCCATAATAAGATCCCTCATTGGCTACTTTTGGTGAACACCACCAGCTGTAATCCTGGGTGAGCCCAAAGCACTGTAGTAGTCAGCAGGTATTTTTTCCCCTAGTTTATTTTTCCAAGAATGTTTAAAACACCCCGTCGTCTCACTCACAGACTCTACCTCTGTGCCGAACCAGCGGCGTATTGGGTTCTTACTACCAATCAGCTCAGCCTGCTGAGTGACGGTTGCTCTGATGTTAATTGTCCCAGCTGGTTGCGGAGCTACTGGCCAAACTAGCTGGCCACCATGGGGCTTGCCGCTGCCTGAGCTTTCATTGTTCTCTGCTTCATTTCCTTAGTGGCAGATTTAGTGGTTTTAAAATAAAAGTAGATTTTAGTCTTAGGGCCCTTGCAGGCATACTGTGTAAGGCTCTGCCTTACTGCTCTCTCTCCCTGACTCAGGTGCTACCCTCCTTTTCTCCTTAGGAGCCAACTCCAATCACTCATCAGCACTGGAGTTCAGAAGCTGGGGAACAGTGCTATTTGGACCGTCTGGCAGTGTGTGTTAGCTGCTAGTGAGTAGTCATTTACTCTGACTAATTCCTTATACAGTTTCTTATTTTTGATGATGTGTTTTTGTTCTTGTCAGAAATAGGAGCGTAGCCTTCTGATTTTTTATTCTCTCACACCTACTGTGTAACCCCGTTTGAAAGCAGTATGCTGGTTTAATGAGAGGTCATTGTTCGGGTCATTGTTGACTTGTTGGCTGCTTTCAGTCAGATTTCTGCCAACTGACTGGTTTGTATTAGATATATACATCTTCTAATAAAGAAAAACAAATTGCATTCCACTCTCATAAAATCCAGAGCGACTTTTTGTGCTCATTTCCAGTTCTACGGTTTTATTCTTGGACTAACATCACTTTGCATCTCAGTTCAGGATAATCTTTGTTTACTTTATACCGGCCATATATATATATATATATATATATATATATATATATATATATATATATATATATATATATATATATATATATATATATATATATGCATATATATACCACTTCTGTCTCTGCCTGTAAATAGCAGTTTCCAGTTCACTCCTTCACGCAGTCTGTGCCATTTCGTATTCGGTTTAATGTGAATGTATCATAGAAGTGCTTAAACATAGTCTTTATCCTCTTGAAACATCAGACAGGTTAAATGTATTTAGAGTCAACACTCACTTTATTAGTTACACCTCACACCGAACTGCCTTGCTTCTTTGCGGCTTAGGTTCAGCAAGCTTTTGCTTCTGTATTTGATGATAGCATTTGACGGTTGCTGTGGATTTGTGGGAAACGTCTTCCTGTTGCAAACCTTTTCTACAACATCCCAAAGGATTGTGATCTAGTGACTGCGGAGGCAACTTGAGCATTATGAACTAATAACTATGTTATGTTTAAGAAACTAATCTGAGCTTTCTGACATGAGTTGTCATTGCTAGACAATGGTGCACAACGATCAAAAGGAGAAAGACATAGTGTTGGGCTGTGGCAGCTGGTACAAATGGATTTAAAGCAGCTTTGATTGCTGGCTCGATCAATTTGTGAATTTTTTGATGTTAATCAGAACCTGCGCTTTCCTTTTACCCTGTTCTGGCAGAAAGCAAGATTTAAGACAACAGCTTGGATATTTCACGTCTCCTGACATCTAATTTTGGTGAGCCTGTGCATACTGTAGCCCCAGTTTCCTATTTTTAGGTGACTGGACAGACACCCAGTGTCGTCTTACTGCGGTAGGCCATCTGTTTCATCTGTGTTGTGTGTTCAGAGTTGCTTTTCCTGTGGTCCATGCTTGTAGCAAGTGGTTATGTGAGCTACCGTTTCCTTTCAATCAGCTCAAACTAGCCTGGTCGTTCTTTACTGACCTCTGCCACGAACATGGTGTTTCTGCCACCCACTAGATGTTTTCTTTTTTCCCTTTTTTCTTTAGGGCCATTCTCTGCAACCCCCTGGGATGATTGTGTGTGTGAAAAGCCTGTCTTGCTTGGTTTGGATGTCTGCAGGACCCCAAAGTTAAATGCTTTGGGTTTCTCCCACACAATTGACCGATAAGATATTTGATTCAACTTGCAGTTTAACAGAGTGAGACACTCAAAATGAAGACTCAGCTTCAGTTAAAAAACTTGTCTAACGGCACTGAGAATTTTATTAAAAGAAAAGAAAAGAAAAGTACATTTGATAGCTTTTGGACAGAAATGAGAGCTCCACTGTTTGCAAACTGAGATAAAATATTCACCCACATTTAAAGCCTCATTGCCTCTTGGTTCCAGTTGTCAGGCAACAGATTGCATCTTAACTGCAAGTTATTTATTCCACAAGAATGATACTTGGTGTATTTGATGGCTGGATGATTTTGTTTAGATGACTGTACTTTATTACCAAAAAAAAAGGTGGTTGTCACTACTGTCAGTCTCAATAGTAGCAGTAGGAAAGTAGATTTTAAAACAGTGAAGCCAGACTTGTGAAAACTCCAAAAACACAGAGTTGGAAATAATCAATCCTGCCCTTCCAACTACACTCAGAGTTAAGAAAAAGAAGAGAATCAGTAGATAATAGGTTTCTCTTATCAGGATGTGATAGCGAAGCAGATCAACTGCTTAAATAATCCCAAAGTGATGAAACAGGTTCCTTTCTTCTTACTCACACCCAAATGAAGCTTGAAGTGGCAACATTTAGTTACTCCCTCAGAAAATGACAAATACTTAGAAGACACTTTGCATCCGTAATTTAATTGAAGTGCAAACGTCCTACCTGCCTTTATAAACCAAATTTTATACATTTGTAAAAATAATAACTTGGAAATCACTTTGCTAAAGCTTTCTTTCTGTCGTGGTTGTAAATATTGCATTAGGGTGAATTGGCACCAAGTTCTGTTTTCAGCTCTTTCAGTTTAAGAGATGAATATCATTAAAGGCAATACTGAATGCTTACACTGAAATTTTTTCAGTTACCTCGAAACCTTTAACAGCCTGTCTGTCAGAACCAGTGCAGTGCCCTCATATGAAACAGCACTGTAAATGGAAAATGTGAGCATAATAAGCAGTGACTGTGGCAAAGAACGAAAATACGGCCATCAGTCTTTTCTGTGGAGTGGTTTTCTTTAGTATGCCATTATCCTCATGGAGTGCTTTGGCGACAGTGCCAAATTACAACCTGCACTGTGGGAGCAGACAATAAATAGTTCCCATCAGGATACAACACATCACCAGAAAAACAAAGATGTGCACACATACTAACAATCACTTATGTAGTAAAACGAACATTCCTGTTTGAGATTATGCCTATCAAACCAGTTTTTTATTCAGGGATCCAGTAATTGTGAAATTCTTGGTTGTTAATTGGCAGATACCACTTTTTTCTGTTTATCTATTTTGCTTTATTCGGGTTTCTTTTCCCTTTGTTTCAGAAAATTCAGTAATCCTGATTATCAAAAGGAACACTTTTGAAATATTTCATTTGTTTATCACAGCAACTTTGAACATTACTTTTTGTAGTGTTAAATCAGCTTTGCACAAACTCTGCCCATTCAGTTTTGTCAAATATACCAATATATAAGTCTGATGTTGTCTGAGAAAGATGTTCAGCAGATTAGTGGTACAACTCAAATAAAGTGGACAAAAAAGCCATGTTAAACAAACAAGACACATTTCATTACTTTTCTTACACATTTTATTATTCATCCTAAATGACACCAGTATGGTGAAGAGCCATTATTCCTAAGTAAAACAAAGTTTGACAAAGCATACAGCTGACTTTGGATCAGGTGGCCATGAGCCATCCCTTAGTTGTGCTGCAGTCAGCCTTGACTTCCCATAATGAATGTTTCTACTGCACTCGCTCAGTCCGTTGTTCTGCCCCCATCCCCTCACCCCCAAGATGAAGTTTGGCGGGAAGTTTCTTTCTATTAAAAGGGAGTTTTGTCTTCCCACTGTCGCCAAGTGCTTGATCAATGGGAGTTGTCTGATTGTTGGGGTTTTTACCTTACAACATAAAGTACTTTGATGTAACTATTGCTTTGATTTGGGGCTATATAGATAAAACTGAGCTGTTCCCATTCAAGCTGATACATCAGTGCATGCTTAGTTAAAACATTTTTATTAAGGCTAAAAAAAAGAAATCTAGAATTCAAGTCTCTGCTTTAGTGCTTGGTGGTTACAGTGTCCCGGCTTTTGACAGCACTGGTAATGAACATGAACGTGAAATCCTTTGCAGTAAGATTGAAACCTAAACCATCATAAAGAATATGATGAGGAAGGTGTTGGGTCTGTGTTTCCACAAGCCCCGCTAATTTAACTTATTCGTCACGAAGAAAACAAGACAGTCGATCGATCGATTATTTGCACAAGGGAGGCCTCGTCTGTGTCCACCACGGAAATGACCCCCAGATCTGACCTCCTCCTGCTACTTTTTATTGAGAGACAGTTCACACAAAACACGTCAGAACAAAGCCACGCCCCCTCGGTTCTAAGACAAAGCATTGTATGTATATGTGTGAACTTCTGTAAGAATGTGTGTGTGTGTGTGTGTGTGTGTGTGTGTGTGTGTGTGTGTGTGTGTGTGTGTGTGTGTCTGACTCAGACCTCTTGCTGACCAAAGGGTCGTAAACGCAGGAAGCTTACATCAAAAGAAGCAGATCTTCCAGATAGGATGTATCTGCAATAAAACATTACAGCCCCCCACCAGAACCTCGAGGATCTGGGGGGAAGGACAGTGGAATTTTTTTCATCAGAGTTGGCAAGCATAGAAATGACAACATTTAACAATTCACTCTAATAGAAGGCATGTTTGTTTTATTGTTGTTGTGTGTCTTTGTAAATTATGTGCAGTTGAATTTTTACAACTCCCATTTTAAATGTTATTTAGACGAGCAAAAAGAGTGGCAGGCTCAGCACTTCGATGTTATAATTGTGGTATTTATAATATCGTAGAGTTTTTAGTGTCTTATTAATACATGTGCCAGCTGTTGTTCTTCGGCGGTGAGTGAGGTGATGATTAACATGTTCAGAAGTTACACAGTACATGTGCAAGTACATGGATTTGCACACACACACAAAGCTGCAGTTAACCTTAGAGACACAGCGCTGCCTTCTGTCCGTTCACAAAACACCTGTGTGTAAAGTAAATACACCTGTTGTGTACAAAGAGCTTGGTGTAAGATTGAAGTCGTAGCACATTTTCAGTTTTCCTGTGAAAGCACAGTTTCTGATGGAGCCAGCAGAGCTGAGATTCACAGTCTTTACCGCGTGAGAGTAATAAATAATAATTTTATCTTCGCTCTGAGATGTTAATCTGGGGTTTAAGCAGTGACTGAGTGGCTTTGTTCTGAATTCAGACTGCTGGCCAATTCATCCTGGACCCCAGCTGATGTTTACTCAGGCTGAGCCAGCAGCTGCTCACACGATCTGCGTCAACTCAGTCATCTGACAAGGCGTGCACGCTGCCTCTGACATGCATCTGTCACAGCAGCAAAAGAAAAAAAAATCTAACTGATTCTGCTTCCTCTTTCCTTTTCTCCTCGTTTCCAGCATCTGCCTGGCTGCCCAGCATCGCCACAATGAATGAAAGTCGAAGGGAAGCACTGGCGGCGGCCGCCCCCGCGCCCACCACCGCCTCCTCCTCCACGGCTGGCTCCAACACCACCAACATGGCCGGCCCGGGCACAGGCGAGAAGGATGAAGCCTTCTCCAAGCTGAAGGACAAGTTCATGAATGAGCTGAACAAAATTCCATGTGAGTGTGTCTTTCTTTTCTCCAATCTGGCAGTGGGACAACTTGAGAGCTAAAGCATCAAGTGTATTTTATTTAATATATCTCTGGTTTCTGGTGTTAATTATACAGAATTACCCATTTTAAAACAGTCTTAGCCCTTATAAGATGCTTTTATAAGGTGTTATTGTTGATAACTGCTAAATTTCTTGGGGTTTCTTGGAACCTTTCTGATGTCATTTTAATACAAACCTCAAACTTCTGATTATGTATGAGGGGTTTGCAGACATGCAAAGGCGCCATTTGTGTCATATAATAATAAATATAAACTTTATTTATATAGCAACTTTCAAAATCAGAGTTACAGTGTTTCTCAACATTAAAAAGAGATTAAAATTAAATAAAATGAGCTATAGGAACACCGGAGATTAAAGTGAGGAATGTTTGAAATTTAAAATGGAAAACAACTTTATTAAAAGCAAATATATATTTAACTTAAATAAAAATGATCACGAAAAAAATGATAACATAGAAATAACTCAAAGTAGGGGACAGAAAAGGACTAATTGTAAAAATATGTAAATAGTATTTGCATAGCAATTTTTTTACTCAAGTTAAACACTCAAAGCCTCATTCACTAATTTACACATATTCATATAAGTGTTTTTTCCCCTTTTCAACCTAATATTCATTGACTCACACTGTGATGGACGCATCAGGGTTAAGCATCTTCCTCAAGGACACTTCAACATGTAGTATGGAGGAGCCAGTCGTCGAACTCGCAACCTTTCAGTTGATAAACAGCCCACTCTACCCTCTTGAGCCACAACCGTCCCCATGTCTTTAAGATGGACTTGAAAGATGACAGCAAGCTCACCAAAATATACATGCATATATCTTAAAAAGAGGTAAATGTTCTTTCGTATAAAATTATGAATCAAAGTCTCCAAGATTGAGCAACTGAATTGACCTGCTTATTCAGGCTGAAGTCGTTATCACAAATGATGCTGAGTTTTCTTTTGTTTTTTTAAATATTGACCCAACATTAAAGATGAGGACCTCGGGTCTGTTGTAGTGAGTCTGATAAATGCATCAAGCCACATAATGATTATGGTCATCTTATCCACATTTATCTGCAGGAAATTCTGTGGCACCAACCATTTAAAATCTTGGATTCAGTCGTTCAGTGCATTAAGTTCAGGACTGTCAAAGAGATACTTTCTGTCGTCCACATACAAGTGAAAACTCACAGTATGACTGTGGATGTCATGCTTCAGGGCTAACAGGTACAAACAGAACAGAAGAGGTCTAAGGACAGACCCCTAAGGTACTCCAGAGGTCATCCTCATAGATTACTATTACGTGCCAGTGACATCACTAAAGCACCTACCTGTAAGTAAGAATAAACCTTAACTAGAAAAGCCTGAAAGCCCACCACTAAAACAAGTGTAAGGTTGCAAGTACAACCTTACCTTAGTTTGCATTTTGTACAGCATGGTAGATCATTTCAGCAGTTCTGTTGTAACTAATAAAAGGATGTCCAAAAACAAAACAAAAAAAAGAAATGTTGTAAACAGGCTTCCACCTGTTGGAAATTCCAGCAGATGTTCATTAAGGACATCAAGCAGATGGTCGCACCTCATGACGTTGCAAACGTCAGTGAAAGTTTTCTTTTTGGAAATATTTTTCAACCATAACACAAGATTTTAAATGGGCAATTAAACAACCGTCAATCAGTGAAAAACGAAGTTCTGTGTTGTGACACTAAATGTATCTTCTTAAAGCACTGGGTTTAATGGATAGATTACTCAAATACTCCTACTGTTAGAATTACTGACTCCTACATGCGATGCGCAATTTCTGTCAGAAATGACAGATGCCATAAGAAGTAACAAATTGTCCTAACGGCAATCTGTATCGATAAAATAGTATAAAAAGTTTTTTGTAAAAAACACAATAAGTAAAATTCTGTTTTCGCAGTTAGTACCTATAATGACTTTTATTGTTTAAAATACAAACATCTGAGTGCATTCAGTAAGACTGTGCTGTAAGCATGACTAAAAAATGATTCAGCAGTGGTTGTGAGTGAGCATTTGCTGGTGACGCACAAAAAGCAGCCAGTGTCACCGATGACCTTGACGACAACTTCAAGTGAACCAGGCGGCCTGATTGTTTACTTATTCATTTGTTTTTGTGGCGCTTCTGAGTCAAAGTACTAACAACAGCATTTAACATTTAACACTGAATTGCCCAAAAAGGAGAAAGGCATAATCAAATTTGAAGAGTGGAATAAACATCTGGCAACAATAATTCAAGCGTTTGACACGATGCATCACCAAATTATGCGTAGCAGCCTTTATTATTTGCGGTTAGAGTTTCTGCTTTTCTGCCTCAGTAGAAAATTCATTCAGAACTCTATTTCTTTCTACGTAATACCTCCTTCTCTTCTTCTTTTATCACCAAACCTCTTCTTTCACATTTAAATGTGTTTTCTTTTTCTTTTTTTCCTGGAAAATTTTGGAGCATAAAGTTTTAGGGAAACAGTTATCATTGTGTTTCATTTTCTGATCGTGTTTGCATTCAGAAGAAATCTATATATAGACATATCCACGGGCTCACGTGGAAGTAATATCCTCTTCTTTGGAAGAGAAGCCCTGCTTCATCACCACCGACACAAACGGGAGTAGTCATATTCCCACATTGCAGAGATTTAATAGTGCATGAAAAATGTCACCTTCTACGGAGGAACATTTATTTGTTAAAGGCAGCATATTTGTGTGAAAAAATAATAAAAGCTATAATTTATATTCAAATATTTCTCATGGCTAAAACTACAGAGGATTTAGCTCCATGTGGGCTTAAATGAGACGCTGATGCAAAATGAAAACACATTTGTGGTGCGGTGGGTGAATGATTGGGATCAACGCTATTCAGTGTTGCGATTGGCTGAGGTTTATATCTCCCCTGGCTCGGCTTTAAACGTCTGTCACCGAAACCCACTGCAGTTCCAACACAACTGAAGCCTGACAGCTTCCTCATGTCTCATTAGGTTGTGGAGCAGATAACTCGTATTCATATCATTTTTAAATTTTGTACTTTGAAGAAGTAAATTATACCAACTTTGGTTTACCTCAGGCAAAATGAAAAGTTCACCAAAATCAGACCAGGGTCTTACTGCTGTTTTTTCTCACCTCCAGTCAAAAGCAGTGAGGATATTTTTCTCTCTCTGTGGAATATCGATACTGTCTGGAGAAAGCCAGCTTGCTGCGTGCTCAGCACAGCCTCAGTGCTGTGGCTTCAGAAGATCTTCTTTGGGGATTATAGCCCAGTGTAAGACCTGCATGCTTTTAATAAAGGTGGTCACGTGGTAATAATGGTCTCACTGGCCGAACATGTTGAATTCTCTGTGGAAACAATATTGTCTTGGCCCATCTCTTTAAGCAAAATCTTTGTAAATGTTTGTGAATTTAAGCAATTTAAGATATTTACAGCATGTTTTAAGATAATATTGTTTCAGTGTATTTATTATTACTCAATTAATCTGCTAACTCAGTAGTCTGTCTTCAGATTGGTTGTTTTGTTTGATCAGAAGAAGAAGAAGCAATAAAATAAAATGTAAAACCAAGAAAAGATTCAAATCCTGCCACAACCTTTATTTTTCCTGGATAAACATACTAAATACCATGACAAATGAATAATAAAGTAGAGTGGCAAACATCTGATTAAACTTTACCTGCTGCTGGTATATTTTTTAGAATCAAGTAGCTTAAACACTTTTTCATCTTTTTTTATTATTAGCTGTTCATTTTACACTTAAATTCAATAAATGAAGAAGACATATGTATTGTTTATCAATGCCTTTTTCAACCCCTATTGACAAGCCCGCCCCCTTTCCCTTTCATCCAGACTGATGTGCAAGTGTACCCATTCGTCAGGCCGCCACCACCACACAATTGGCCTTTGTGTTAAGGCACAGTGACAGCGTTATCCTGGATAAACCTCCGCCATGGCATTACTTGAGTAAATACATGACGCTGAGTCGTTCAAAAATAATGTTGTTACTCGTGAGCAATCCAGGCCTAGGGTAAATACACTCTCTGTTCTAAAGACGTCAGACACAAATCTAAGAACACACATGAATGTGAGGGTGTTAAAACTGACCGTGATAGCCCAGAGGGAGATTCTTATGTTGAGGACAGGCTTAAAAATCTTGGAAATACACTTGTGAAACATATTTTGGTATATTAATGCATCAGAAAATTGGAACTAGTGGAGGTAAACTGAATGTTTAAAATGTCAATTAGTTTTAAATATTGATTATTGCTCTTTTTTAACAAACATTTGAAAAAGTTGGTATGTGCTTTTTCTTAATAATGGTAGAATTTAATGTATTTGTACATTAAATTCTACCATTTGTTAACAAATTGCTGGTTTTTGCAGAGTTGCACAGTTCAGACAGATGTTGATTTATTATAGCAGCAGAATACAGAGTTGTGTCTCTGGGCTTTAAACATATCATTCCTGCAAATATCTGACATATAAATTGAGAAGTGGTAACCAGACATGGGCAGTAACGCGTTACTGTAATCCGATTACTTTTTTCAAGTAACGAGTAAAGTAAGGGATTACTATTGCAAAAACGGTAATTAGATTACCGTTACTTTCCCGTAGGAACGCTGCGTTACTGCGTTACTAAAACCGTGATTTCTTTTTGCGAGAATGTCTCATGACAATGACGTAAGCGAGTGTGATGTTCCTGACAACAGCTGTGTGCAGATCAACAATGGATAATATATCGAGTGCGTGGAAGCGTGGAAGTACTGACCTTACTTGACAAAAACATAGGTGTCCGTTGTGCGTAGGAAGAAAACGTCTTTTTACAGCGAAAAAAAACCCTTAACTTCTAAGCAAGCACAGAGTGCGCTACGACGTAATGGGAAATTCACAGAGAAACTCGTGGATTCTTCAACTGACTGCTGCGGCACACCTGCACCAGGGTAAACCTCCGCCTACCCTACTCCTGCTTTACAGGTGAAAATAGAGCAACAGGACCGCTGAGTCTTTGACTTTATTTATTTTCTGCTGTGTTTCACTTGCATCTATTTGAAAGAGTGAGTGTAAACACACACAAAAAATTATTTTATGTGCTGGAATGTGCAGAAAAAAGGTTTAAATGTTAAACTAATTTATTCAAGTCAGAGAATGTTGCATATAATTAAATTTTTGCTTGATACATAAAGTTAAAAGATTAAAACTGATAAAACAAGTTTAAAAAAAGAGACTTTTTCATTTGATTATATTTTGTATGACAGATTATGCAGAAAAAGTAGAATTGGGCTGAAAGATCTATCACTTTATCACCTATTCAGGTTGTAAATCGTGTTTTTAAAAAGTAACTAAGTAACTAAGTAATTAATTACTTTTGAAAATAAGTAATCCGTAAAGTAACAGGATTACTTTTTAGGGGAAGTAATCAGTAATTAAATACTGATTACTTTTTTCAAGTAACTTGACCAACACTGGTGGTAACTAAGTATTTCCCTGGAGCTTACCGGTGGATGGTGGGGGCATTGAAACACACACAGCAATGCTGGACAGAAGCAGCACTGACATGTCGTATGAGACGTTAACGATTTTAAAAAATCACAGTGATGATGTAGAAATCTGGGGGGAAAAAACTCGCGTTTTAAATATGATACACTTGGTATTACAGGGTTAAATGGACTGCCAACTTAAGAAGGGATTTACATGTTTAGTTATTAGGATTCTATTATTAGAGTTTGATATTATTATTATTGTTCATGGCTGAACTGTTTCCAAAGGCCAAGTGTAACTTTCACCTAAACAGTGCTCATGAACAGCAGAGGACTTCCCATTACTTATCATTCGCAGTAACCCAGAATTGCTGTTTATGCATATTCAAAACACTAGCATCCATTAGAACTACCCTGGCTGCTTGTGCTACACAAGATGATGTTTTTTGTAGATGTTTTCAGCAGCACATGATCAAATAATTGGGCAGTACTCCAGATGTGACAGAGCAATCAGCTCACAACATCAATCAGGACAAAATGGGAACATGCAGGGCATTTTCTGGAAAGAGAAAATTGTTTTAGCCATTTTGGAGGCATGTAATCAGCATGGTCAGACCAATGAGTCAAAGCTACCACACAGTAATTTAATTTTACTAACCTCCTCAGTTTAAATCTTATATGTCTAGGTGCAGTGCAGCAGTATTAACCAGAACACGTGTATTGCCAATTGAAGGTACTTTGAGTAGCTTTAAGAAAACTAGAATCCGTTGAGTAGCTTTGCTGTAGTTTAACTTCCTCCAGTGCAAATAACTCATAGATTGCAAAGCTTTCCTTTCTTTCCCCAGTCCTTTTGCAAAAATACCCATCTGAGCTACAGTTTTTCCAAATGATCAAGCCTTCACATCCTCATAAATATGAGCACACACGTCCAAACACACATTAAACCACACTCCAACTTCTGATTGAACACAGCAGCTGCCTCCAAGGAACCCAGTGCATTGAATTTCTTTGTAGGTTTTCTAAACACCCAAGCCTCTACTTCCTGATAACAATTAACCTCTGAACACAGAGGCTGTTTGATCCATGGCTGCTGGCTCCACCAAGCTATTAGTCCAAATAACACAGACAAGCGACTGACATTTCAGGAAAATTAATAATAAAGATCATATTTTTTCTTTTCTTTTATTCTCCTTTTAGACAGTCTTAATTTCATCTAAAAAACACTTACATTGTTAGCAGGTACAAAAAATCAAGATGTCTTATTTAACATTTCCCTGGTTACCATAAGAATAATATAATATTTTAGTGTCTTTATTTTTCAGTAAAAAGTAACTTAAGGTGACTGATGCTGTAAATAGGCGCTCTGTAAATACAACTGTGTTGAACTGAAGAGCTTGTGCACTCTCTTGAGCTGACTCTTTGACTAAAAGCCTTCTGTGATAGCACAACTTTGTCTCTATGTTTGAGCCTAATAGAGAAAAGTGTCATAAAGCTCATGGCTGCAGCTAAAAGACTACAAGACTGAAATACATCATGCTGTAATCTGATAGGAGGCTAAAGAAAATGTTTTAAACTGTCTCAACTTCTTTGACTCCGTGGCAGCTCACATTCAACAGACAGCAGAGTTTATTAAAGGGGATTACGGTGGAGGATCAGCGGAGCTATTCATCTCTGCCTCCCTACTGCTCTGGCAACAATCCTCGCTGCCTACTCTCTGCCCTCGCTTTACAAAAGTTTGCCCATCAGGGCTGGTCCAACCACAGCCTGATCAGTGCTCAACCACCAGCAGCCTCTTTCTCTGAGAACATCAGCTCTCTGGGAAACAGATCCTCTGTATTCTCACATATGCACATATCTGAGAAAGTTTCTGGATCATTACCCCGAGAGATCAAGGTAGTGATGAGGGCGACATTTAGAGCTCAAATGTATTTTATGAGTCTCTGTGCTGAAGCTTTGTTGCTATGAAAGGCAATTAAACATTCACAAACCCTCACTCAAATGGTGATTTTTTTTATTTTAGTAGCATTCAGTAACCACAGCTCCAATGCCATTTTGATGAGAATATAATGCTGAATTAATAGCATTGGACATGTTCTCAAAGTTACTGAATCCTAACAAAATCTGAACTGATCAGGTGTCACATCAAGACCACCTGCCTAATATTGTGTTGGTCTTTCTTTTGCTGCCAAAGCAGTCCTGACCCGTAAAGGCTCCACTAGACATTTGAAGTTGTGCTGTGGTACCTAGCATCAAGATGTTAGCAACAGATGCGTTAAGTCCTGTAAGTTGTGAGGTGAGGCCTCCATAGACCAAACGTGTTTGTCCAGCTCATCCCACAGATGCTTGATTGGATTGAGATCTTTGGTGCCCAAGTCAACACCTCAAACTCCTTAATAATAACCTTTCCATGAAAGGGTGTCCGTGGTCTGTGAAATGGCTTAGGTAGGTGGTACACATCAAAGTAACATCCATGTGGATGGAAGGACCCAAGGTTTCCCAGAAAAATATTGCCCAAAGTGCCATACCGCCTCTGCTGGCTTGACGTCTTCCCATAGTGCATCCTGGTGCCAGGTGTTCACCAGGAAAACAGGGCACATGCACCCTGCAATCCATTGGATGTTAAAGAAAATGTGATTCATCACCACCTTCATCACATCAAAAGCAGCTAGCATGTCTTCCCTCTTGTTCTGATTGTTCCTGATTTCATCTGTTCTTCCCTCAAATGGTGAAACAGGTTTGTTGTTTCAGCTGTTTTCTTACCTGTTTAGCAAAGTAGCTCCTGTTTCATTATGTAAGCTGATATGCAACTCTCACTCTCAGACATGCCTCGGCTTATCTTGTTATTGTGTGTGCTGGCAAATGCTATATCTTTGATATCAGGATATGTGCTGATAATATGACAGCCTTCAAAAATAGTTTCATAAGATACCTGAGGGACCAATCCTGCCAACTGGTGGGGTTCAGCTTGTTCTGGGGTTTGGCAGAAATAAGGAAAGCCAAAGACATCTAGAGTCATCAAATAATTCTGAAGAGTAAACAATGATAGTCTGGCACCCATCAATGCTTGTTTTATGTTAGTGGATCAGAATTTTCTTGTAGAAAACTGAATAAAAGGCAGGAAAGAAAAGCATTTCCTAATTTGACCAAATTACAAAGATGTAGACTTGCTGATTTTAAATTAAATCGCATGTAAAGGTACTCTGAGTGCAGGGTTCATTTTAATCAGCTTCCACCTATTGCATAGGTAGTCATTGTTGCAGAACGCTGGATGATGCTCCCTACTGCAGATGTATTGTTTCCTTAAACGAGCCACAGCGGGGAAAAGGGCATGGACTCGTAGGCATAACAAGATATAATACCAAGGTTAATTGACCAACAGGGTCCTGTCTTATTGGATTAGTGTGGCTATAACACAGATGCAATATAAAACTTGCATACACACCCCACCCTTTTAAATCTATCGCTCCAGCTCTGTCCATTTGTGAAGCTTCTCTCTCTAATGTAAAGTGCTTTGTATTTCCAAGGAGCAAAGAGACGAATTCAACAGAAGCCCTTTTAATTATAGAATGAGTCAGAACAGAGACATCATAGCATCTTTATCTTTACTACAGCAAAGGAAATGTGAGGCATCTATAAATGGCATCTATAATTTAAAAAACAAAACAAGTTGTAATAAATAATAATTCTTAATAATTTTTTAAATATTCTCAAACTTTCATGGTCAGTGTCTATAGTTTCTGTTCCTGTGTTTCTGATGTTTTTTCTTTGTCTTCTGTGCACCGCTGTGTCTCCTTCCTTGTATTTCTGTCTTCCAGTCTCATATCAGTCTCTAGTCACTTCCTATTTTATTTTGCTAATTAATTTTTTGTATGACATTGGGTGCTTTGTTTCTCAATGGAGAATCCACTGGATTAGTAACATTACTGGATTTTAACGTATCTCTGATGAGGTTTTGTTCCCCCCTTTAGTTTAGTCTTCACAATATTATTTTGGAAATTGACTGGATGCTCCGTAATTTAACTGATTTAACGTAATATAACTTCCCATCATTCTCATCTGCTCTGTGGACCTTGATGTGGACTCTAAAAATATTGCATATTTTTAGGTGATGTGGAGCACTTCTGGTGTAATCACAAGCACTGACTAGAGTGTGTACTTCGGCCTAATGGTTTCAGCCTATACTTTGCCTCCTTACAGTTCCTCATACATACAAATAGCCCATAGTCTATGGACCCTACTTCCATAACCTGTGGGGTTCTGCAAGGTTTAGTCCTAGGTCCTGTATTATTTTCTTTCTACATTCTTCCTTCACTTGGTAGCACTTGATCTTTTAATAACATTTCTTATCATTTTTATGCATCATTTTTTAGACCTCACCATCTGTCCAACCTAGATGACTGTTTATCCCAAATTATTAACAGTCTCTCCAATAATTATCTTGCGTTAAATTCCAACAAGACTGAGGTGACGATTATAGCTCCTCCTGAACTAGATCCAAATATCAGCTAAACGTTTGCTTCCTTCTGTTCATCTGTTATATAAAGCATTCATAATCTTGGTGTAATATTTGATTCTTTTCTTAGCTTTGACTCTCATCAAAAATATATTTTACATTACTGTTTCTTTTTAACGAAGCTTTTGTTGAGATTTGTGATGATAGTTTTGTATTGCTATTGACTGCATTTTAATTTTATATTGTTTTGTTGTGATTACTGCTCATTTTTATTTTGATTGTGCAGTGGTTTGAAACTACACATCTGTGAAAAGTGCTTTTCAAATACTGATTTGTTATTTGTCTGCCTTTGTTTCTCTCCCCTGTTTTTTCTCGTTGTTTTGTTTTGTTTTTTATTTTTTTTATTTTGAACAACTTCTTTAGTTTGATGTGCTTTTGTGTCACTTTCAAAACGTACATGTACTTTTTGTAGCCATGGCTCTGATAGGACTAGCATTATTGCAACACAACATTAAAGAAGATCCTGTGCCTTGAATGCACAGGCAGCATAGAAAAAAATGATTCACAAATCAGTCCATTAACCTTTAATTGTCTTTATTTGTAGACTGACTACAATGGTTTTCCATGATTCAAAATCACACACTGGACGGCACAGTTCCTCAGTTCATATGCAGACTGCTTCTTCTGCTCCTTTTAGTCACTTTTCTTCTAATTGGCTCTCCTTCATAAGCAACAGGTTTGAACAGAAGGTGGGTGTGGCTTCTGTGCCAGTGTGACCAAACTGGGGACATTCATTTTAACTGATATCATACAGACAGACAGAGCCTGTCTGGAAGTTTTGACTTACAGGAATTACTTGTGCATATGCTGACATTTACATTTGAAACTGTGGCTATGTTTACAGTATTAGATTAGATTAGATTAGATTAGATAGAACTTTATTAATCCCTCGGGTGGGTTCCTCTGGGAAATTCGATTTCCAAAAAAGCACAGCACCGACAGAAGTTACAGAGTTACAGAATATTATATATATATATATATATATATATATATATAATACACACACACACACACACACACACACACACACACACACACACACACACACACACACACACACACACACATATATATATATATATAAATACAGAGACAATATAAATAAAATATACGAAGGGGATAAATAGAATAAATAGGAATAAAAATAAAAATACAAGTGAATTGCACATTTCAAGTATTGAGTCTATTGCACCGTTGACTATTTACAAAAGTATTGCACAAAAGGTATTGCACAGTGAGGTGAAGAGGCACTACAGCTTAGTTGTTCCCCCCTCCTTTGTCCTCCTGTTTCCCCTCCCTCTCCCCTCCAGGGAGGAGTTAAACAGTCTGATGGCGTGTGGGACAAAGGAGTTTTTAAGTCTGTTAGTTCTTGTCTTTGGAAGAAGCAACCTGTCACTGAACAGACTCTTCTGGTTGTTAATGGCCGTGTGCAGAGGATGTCTGGCATTGTCCATAATGTCCATCAGTTTCTTTAATGTCCTTTTCTCTGCCACTGTCACCAGAGTGTCCAGCTTCATGCCGACCACAGAGCTATATGCAAATGCATATGAAAGAAAATAAGAAAAAGCACTTAAGCCCTAAAACATACAGTTAGAATGCATTAGCTAAAGGCATTTACAGAAAGTTGATATGCATTTTTCTTTTCTCATGAGGCTCTATTGATGCTATTCACTGTAGCAAACCACCACATACTGTCAGAATGACTCACAGTCCTGCAGTAGTTTATACTCCTTTCTATGGAGTCGGTTTTAGAACACCTACAGTGTGTGTAAATGTCAGCCAGTGAAGCATGAGTTTTTCCTTTTATGTTGATGTTATTGCTCTTTGACTGCGAAAAAATGATCTCTAATAATATCTTCTTAAAACCCAGCATGGTAATGTGTCAGAGAAATCATCAGAATATTTTGAGCTCAAGTTTTGTACCAGATTGTGTTTCACTATTCTAGCAGGATGTAGATCTGTCACTCAGAGCCCTTTGATATGATTAAACAAATCTCAAAAATGTAACAAAATTTACAATCTGCACATCTTCATTTTCATCTTGTTAATGATTAGAGATGTGAAGGCAGATGTACAAAGATGAACTACATGACTCAGTGTCTAAAGGACTTTGAAGGTGTCTCACTGTTTAGGGCTCTGCTTTACTGGCATGCTGTTCTGTTGACGGAGCTGAAAAGTGATTTCAGCCTTCAGGAACAGCAAACATGGATCTCATCATGCGCAACCCACCCATTAGAGAAACTCCATTTTCCATGCCATGTTGCATGGCGGAACGAGAGATAAGTGTTGGGAGTTGAAGTGTTGAAGTGCGTGTGCTGGCAACACTCCCTCTTGCTCTCTCCCTTTCACTTTCTCGCTCTATTTCTCTCTTGAGAAAAGACACTCACACAATGTAGTTAATTAGGAAATGCTTTTATTGCTTTCTGGGACTCAGGTTCCTTTAATTAAGGAACACAGAAGTGCCTTTCACTGGAGGACGCATGCTTGATGAATAAGATAAGGGCTGGTTCCATGCGTTGATTGGACTGTTAGCGCCTAAATGACATTCCATCAGGCATTTTGAGTGTCGATGAAATGCCAGAATGACAGTAAGCATTTGGAATTGGGGGGGGGGAAAGGTTTTACTCTGTATATATTCAGTCTTGCTTCCGTTTGGGGGAAAATCCACATTTTTAGTTTTAGTTATTGTTATCGTTGTGATCTGCCAGCTTGTAATACAGACTTGTCACGTCTCTGACACTTCCATTACAATACTGTCTCCTTAGCTTACTTCCTGTTTGCATTTACACATGTAAGCTAGAAGTACCTGTTCAGATGCTAAAAAATACCACTATATATTCTAATAAGCTTCTAGCAAACTATAGAGCAGGGGTGGGAAACTCCAGGCCTCAAGGGTCGGTGTCCTGCAGGTTTTAGATATCACCCTGGGTCAACACACCTGAATCAAATGATTAGTTCATTACCAAACTTCTGGAGAACGTCGAGAAATGTTGAGGTGGTAATTTAGCCATTTAAATGAGCTGTGTTGGATCAAGGACACATCTAAAACCTGCAGGACACCGGGCCATGAGGCCTGGAGTTCCCACGGTCCTGCTATAAAGGTACAACTTGCAAAAGATGTTTAATTTCTTTATATTTTGCTTAAAAAAGGGGGAAATAGGTGCAGTGATTTATTGAAACATCTGCAAGCATACATAGAAATACAGTATATAAGGCAAACGGTGAGTTTGTACTATTCTAACCAGTTTGAAAGTCAATATTTGGCATGATCACATTATGAATGCTTCTCAAAAGACATTCAAAGCTCTTCTTGGGTTGTTGGATGTCTTTTTTGTCCATTCTCTATTAAGATGATCTCACACTGCTTGGATAGCGTTGTTCCAGGGTCCGGGGAGACCAGTCCATGACTGATGGTGATGATGTTTTATTGCTCACTGATTATAGTTTGAAGCAGCAATCAAGCAGCAATTTATCTGGATCTGTTGCCACTTTTTTTCAGCCCAGTTCCATTAATTTGGCAAACCTTCTTCCAGTTTCTTGTCTGTGTCTGTTACATGTAGACACAACACTGGTTCATCCCTTTAGTTAGGTGGCTTTTTTAAGCTTAACAATGATCTATGAATCATTTAAGGGTCTTAACAACCAAACAAAACACAAAAACCTTTCTTCTGACAAAGGTAAAGTACAAGAAACTGAATGAAAACAAGAAATTCAGTCTGAACTTAAGAAAGCGTGGAGAACTATTCCTCAAGACCACTTTTAAAAATTACAGGAAAGTCTGGCTCCTTGGAGGCAAAGTATTGCTCAAAACCATTGCACTGTACTGTATTTCTCTTGAGATTTAATCATGCAGCATATCATGAAACATAAATGCCGCTGGTCCAGCTTTTCCAATTAGGCAGTCATTACAAAGGTGTGTTTTGGCATAAATGTAATATGAATGTTAAATTTTTAGGGGTAAACAAATCATTTATTCAGGTGTAATTGGAGAATTATTAAACAGCGCTCACTAGATTAAAAATGCTACAATGTGCACTTTTTACCATTGAGTAGTGCCAAATGGCTTAAGTTACTTACACTTTAAGCCCTTAATATAGTACAGTTAAGAGAAAAGTGAACGCAGGATGATTGCTGTGTGATTGGTATATACATACAAATGCTATGATCAATATACTAAGAAGATAAAGTAATCCCCTGATATGGTTAGGGTAAAGATAAAGGCTTAAGGGGTCGATTCAAACAATAATTGGGGCTGGGCTATTAGTCACATTTTTGTAAATTACACTAATAATATTATAAGAAAGAGGAAAGTACCCTTAACTGTGCATAAGCAATGCAAAAAAGATAAATTGTTGGGATATTACAGTGGGGCAAAAAAGTATTTAGTCAGCCGCCGATTGTGCAAGTTCCCCCACCTAAAATGATGACAGAGGTCAGTAATTTGCACCAGAGGTACACTTCAACTGTGAGAGACAGAATGTGAAAAAAAAATCCATGAATCCACATGGTAGGATTTGTAAAGAATTTATTCGTAAATCAGGGTGGAAAATAAGTATTTGGTCACCTCAAACAAGGAAAATCTCTGGCTCTCACAGACCTGTAACGTCTTCTGTAAGACGCTTTTCTGTCCCCCACTCGTTACCTGTATGAATGGCACCTGTTTGAACTCATCATCTGTATAAAAGACACCTGTCCACAGCCTCAAACAGTCAGACTCCAAACTCCGCCATGGCCAAGACCAAAGAGCTTTCGAAGGACACCAGGAAAAGTATTGTAGACCTGCACCAGACTGGGAAGAGTGAATCTACAATAGGCAAGCAGCTTGGTGTGAAAAAATCAACTGTGGGAGCAATCATCAGAAAATGGAAGACATACAAGACCACTGATAATCTCCCTCGATCTGGGGCTCCACGCAAGATCTCATCCCGTGGGGTCAAAATGATCATGAGAACGGTGAGCAAAGATCCCAGAACCACACGGGGGGACCTGGTGAATGACCTGCAGAGAGCTGGGACCAAAGTAACAAAGGTCACCATCAGTAACACACTACAACGGCAGGGAATCAAATCCCGCAGTGCCAGACGTGTTCCGCTGCTGAAGCCAGTGCATGTCCAAGCCCGTCTGAAGTTTGCCAGAGAGCACATGGATGATACAGCAGAGGATTGGGAGAATGTCATGTGGTCAGATGAAACCAAAGTAGAACTTTTTGGTATAAACTCAACTCGTCGTGTTTGGAGGAAGAAGAATACTGAGTTGCATCCCAAGAACACCATACCTACTGTGAAGCATGGGGGTGGAAACATCATGCTATGGGGCTGTTTTTCTGCCAAGGGGACAGGACGACTGATCCGTGTTAAGGACAGAATGAATGGGGCCATGTATCGTGAGATTTTGAGCCAAAACCTCCTTCCATCAGTGAGAACTTTGAAGATGAAACGAGGCTGGGTCTTCCAACATGACAATGATCCAAAACACACCGCCCGGGCAACAAAGGAGTGGCTCCGTAAGAAGCATTTGAAAGTCCTGGAGTGGCCTAGCCAGTCTCCAGACCTCAACCCCATAGAAAATCTGTGGCGGGAGTTGAAAGTCCGTGTTGCTCGGCGACAGCCCCAAAACATCACTGCTCTCGAGAAGATCTGCATGGAGGAATGGGCCAAAATACCAGCTACTGTGTGTGCAAACCTGGTAAAGACCTATAGTAAACGTTTAACCTTTGTTATTGCCAACAAAGGTTATGTTACAAAGTATTGAGTTGTATTTTTGTTATTGACCAAATACTTAATACCACCCTGATTTACGAATAAATTCTTTACAAATACAATACACCAGTCATTGCACATACACATATATAAAGAGAGAGGAGCAATAGAAATAAACTAGACTTTTTAAACAGTGACTAAGATACAGCGAGTTCACACTTACCAGCCAGAAAACTTCATGCACACGTTCACGAAAGCAGTCATGAGCTGCAAGAATGTGGAAGAGCCAAACAGTGTTTTAGCTCCTATTTTAGACTAACTCGTAACTTGCACTAATTTTCATTCTCTCCCTCCCGCTTTCATCATTTCTTTTTATCTTATCAACGTCTCTATTTCCTGCTTCCCGTTACTTTCCTTACAGAGAGGGAGAGATGTCTTTAGCATGTGCACTTGTGTGGAGACCACAGTGAGAGGACACAGTCTGTGGCCAAGTGAGCTGCGCGTGATGCGTGGATTTCTTTGCGATCCATTGATTCTTCACAGCGTGCCACAATGCTACCCCCCAGGTCACGGGGAAGTATCCCACTTCTCCCAGTCGGCCAGCTCAGCCATGGTTACTGCCCATAGTTGGGTATTGTGGGCCTCTCAACTGGGTGTGGTTTTCAGAGTATGCTCTCTTCACGAGTGATGTGTAATTAATTCCTTTGAATCTTCTTGCTTCATAAATATAACAAGACTGACAAACTCCCAATAAAAATCAGCCTTGTGTGTCTAAGGAGTGAGAAAGCGAACACTTCCCGGCTCAAGAGTTTATTCTGTGCACGGTGTCAAGTTTGTAAAGGAAATACTCCTGGTTTTATTTGGCTCATTGTAAACGAGGCCTATCCAGTTTCACCTCCATTACCACGCTGCTCCAAGGCAAGGCCAAAGCTGTAGATCCCGAAGTTATTTTAGAGCATCACTCACTGTTTTTCCTTGGAGGAGAGTGCTTATTGATTTTGTCAAAAGAATCGATTTCTTTTCCTCCTCTCTCCCTTTCTCCCCCCTCCCCCTTGGACCTCAGCAAAGGAACTGCAGCTGAATGTTGGTGAGCAAAACCCCAGAGAGAGTTTGTAATAGGGTTTTCCATTTTGATGGGTCATTCTGGAGTTTTTCCAGATAAAGTCTTCAAAGGGCTGACTGATGTTTTCTATTATTTTGTAGGATTTAAGAGAATGGCAAGTATTATATCTGTCTGGTGCCCCCCCCCAAATTCCTTTCTTATATTCGGTTGTATGGATGGGTTTTGTGACCTCTTGGTGGTGTTGAACGCTTAAGGTGTGGAGAACAGCAGCAAGAACAGAACGGGCATCAGTGACAACAGATATGACTTAGGTCAGAGGTTAAGTGGGAGTGGGTTGCAAAGCAGCTTACAGATGTGTAGCAACTGTATTTGTTGTAAAGATGAGCCCATCTGCCCTGATTGCAGCTGAGCTTGGCTTTGTGGCCGGCCTGAATTAACACAGAAAATTTGCTCCTTAAACAGTTTGTTATTGCTCAGTGTTAAAATGAGGAGTGGGCTGCCAGGTGTTTGGTATCTGCTGAGTAGAGTCAAGGAGCAGTGATTGTGACAGCTGAACAGGGAAGTCTGTTGTGAGGCTTCTCATTATTTTCATTGCATCTGGGCTGCTGTCCCTCCGGTGCTTAAAAACCGCCCACTTCTCCTTCAATTGTTATGTTTGTGTGGTGTACACTGTATCCCTGTGTGTCCGCACCAGGCAGCGCCAGCTGACTGCTGGCTATAGTTGAGATAGGTGTCAACGTGTTTGCAGTTGGCTGTCACTGTGCTGTTGAGCCGAGCGTCTGACAGTGTGACAGTGTTGATTGCTGCTTGTCCAATTTCTCCAGTCAGGCTTATAGTGCAGGCCAGTAGCATATGGTGGAGTGAAAAGTAACGACTCGTATGTCACCTCAGTGAAAGTGCATTTTGTTTTGTTTTTTGTCCTGTTAGGAACCGTTTTAATCATAACTGAACAACAGTAGCTGCACGTGTGCTGTGAAGAAATCACTTTTTCAAAGGGAGTTTTAAGGGACAAACTCAAAACTCTCGATTCCAAACTTTTAACTTGCATAAAGATCATTAGGTGATACTAAATTAATTAAGTTTCTGTTGTTGCTCCTGCTGGTTTTCTTTTGTTATTTTACTCTAATTCTGCTGCCATAATCAGATCTAGGCGATATGTAATCACTAATTAGTGATTAAACTAGTAACTGCCAAGAAGTGCTCACGGAAGTGTGACGTAAAAGTATTATTTTAAATACTTTGCCCAACATGAAACTTTCAAAATAGTCTTGATGAACCATCCAGAAGCACCACTGAGGATCAGAGCTGCTCAAGTGGTGGAAACAGACTCATAAACAACGTCAAATCTCAGTGATTAGATACAAAAAATAGCATTTTTTTGGTCTTTTGTCTTTCTTCTCCAAAACAGTGTTTTTACTTCACTACTTTTTTTATGATGCATGTAATATTATCATGCTGTTTTTGTTTTTGTCTAGTGTTAACATTTGATCTGAACAGAACAGTGGTGGTTGCTGACTCAAAAACGTGGAAAATCATCGTGTTTTTTACACTAATTGGCTACTTTTTGTTATGTTTTTGTATTTTCACACTAACAAGATGCGAAGCAGCATCAACTATATAAAAAATAGGAAAAACAAAAGCAGCAAAATTGAGAATTATTCCTATTCAATGTGTTATTTCTATAGGGACATTTTAGGTAGCACGTTTACATAAACAGATGTTACAGTAGAGGTTACATGTGGGAGGATGAACATCTGCTTTAACTTTATGGATCAGCTTCTGGTTTAAAGTTAATTTACTTTAAAATAATTAACACTAACACTGAGCTGTTATTGTTTTATTTAATTCAGCACAGATGCAGTAAATAAGATGTTCCTCTGGTGTGTCGTCAGCCCTGTTCGTGTCTCTAAATTACAATTAAGAATTTGATTCGGATAAACTAATCTAATATCAGGATAAAAATCCCAAATTATGCAAAAAAGAATCAAACAAGCAATGGCACATGTAATAAAATAAACTTTATTATTCCTGCTGGTACAAACATTAGGGTCAATGGAACCATTGATGGACTATTATACTGTTTTCACAGTGGGATAGACTAATAATAATAATGATAATAATGATAATAATAATAATATAGCATTTTTCTTTCTTTCTTTTTCTTTTGAAAAGGTCAAAATTAGTCCATTGTAAATTTGACTTGCAGGTGAAAAAACAATAACAACTTTAAACTAAAAAGGAAGACAGCCTGGTCCAAAAAGTTATTCTCCAGCTTTTTATCTTAAAAATGTTCAGGTTTAATGTAACCACTGAGATTAGGCTCAGCAGGTTTCCCTCGGAGGAAAGTTTCTGTCTAAACCTGCAGTGTTTCTGGGGAAAATTTAAAAGGAAACCCAAAGCCTTAAATCCAAACACAAAAGATCAATTAAATTTTTTAAAGGTAATATGAAAGCTTAGAGCATGAGAACAATGTGAAAGCAAACCCCTCGCCACCCCGTGAACCCGTTTGGTTTTACTGCATCAGTGGATTGTCATGGTCACACCTCTGCTAATGCCTCTCCGGCACACCCTGCCAATTCACCACAGCTCTCGCTCCAAAGCAAGTTCTGTGTTGCCGGTGATTACCGTGAAAGTGTCAGCTGTCTGAGAATCTTTTGTTTAAATGGCAAGTGGAAAATGCCAACATCTGTTACTTCCACTAAATTGGCTGAAGCCGTTCAGTCAGGTCCGATCTTTAGGAGTCTTGACACTTTTTGATGGACTTAGTGCTGATCTGTTGTACCAACTCTGTAGTCACACACGCTTTTCCTGCTTTTATCTCACCTGTAATTTGGTACAATCTCTACTTTTCAGGTCTTTGGTTCAGAGTGTTCACTGAAATGTTTTTCACTTGCCTCCAAGATTCACTCCTACTTCTGAACATCTCTTTGTTGTTTGTCCTTCTCACAGTGCCATCGTGGGCCATCGTCTCGATTGCCTTTGTGGCCATCATCCTGGTGTTAGCTTGCTGCTTCTGTGTCTGCAAAAAATGGATATTCAAGAAGAAAAACAAAAAGAAGGGCAAAGACAAGGGCAAAAATGCCATCAACATGAAGGACGTCATAGATGGGGCCAAAACCGAGGTAACGACTTTTTTAACTTTTGTTATTAAAATTCTGAAAAATTACCATCCCCACAATCCTAATTGAATAGGAAGCTTAATGCCAAAATATTTGATGCTGTGTTTGAAATATATATTTTTTTTTTTCTTACAATTTTAGGAAATCTGATTCTGTATGATTACAAATTAGTTCACCAAATTGATTTGTTAAGAGAACATTTTCAACTATATACACAGTTTCCACGTAACATCATAGTATCATAGTAGCGCCCACCTGGATGGCAAAACCAGACTTTTTTCCCTGCTGTCTTCTAGCTGTTTCCACCCAAATATAAGTTTGGTTTTTTTTATTGGATCCAGGAGTGACTCAGTTTGTTTACAGGGGCTAGAAAAGCTAACAGTACAACACGGATTCCAACCACATTCAATCCTTCTTGTCCAGCAGGTTGTGCCTTTTAAACATAGTACGCTAAATTTCCAGTGATATATTTTAATCTTGAGCTCTACTGCCATAGCTTGGCATGATTTACATTTAAGAATAATCCTTCTTTAACCAACGTTCACAGTTCGGGATGTGTTCCTGACATCCCCTTCCTGTCTTTAGTCACTATACAGAGCTAAGAGTAGAAGAAAACTGTCTGAAACGGAGGCCATAGGGATTACGTGTATATATTATGACCTGGTTTAGTAACACTCACTATAGTTTTGCCAATGAAGCAATAAATTCTATTCTATTCTTTCAATAATAATAATAATAATGACAACATCGGAGAGCTCACGGTGCTTTATATCGTGAGGTAAAGACTCTACAATGACACAGTGATTTTCACCTCTCAAGCAATTTTTTTTACGTCCAGCAAGTCCACCAGGGCCCTGTTACATAAATTTTGTGTGAATTTACCTGAGAAGTATTTAACAGCTACACCTGTGCCTAATTAAACAGCCTTTAAGCTGACTCGAAAGAAGTAAAACAGAGAGTGTTCGCAACTGAGAATAAACCAGCCTTCGAACAGCAGAACAGTTTGCCCCTCTACATCAAAAATCTAAACACGGCAGTCTAAGGAGAAGGACTCTCCTTACGATAGATTTAAACCATTGCCACTGTTTTTAGCAACTATTTGTGGCTTGAAACTGATGGAATATCGACATTTTATGCTGCAATTTTTTGGATTTTCATGTGTTTTGCCATCCAGGACTGTGCAGCAGTTACGTGACTAATAACAGTGAATAGCTCTCAATAAGTTGCATTTTTTGGTGCAAGAGCTGCTACTGTACCACATATATTTTCTGTGTGTTATGTGTTTATTGCAGCCAAAGAGTTGCATTCAGCCTTTTTTTTTTACTAAAGGAAATTAAAGTCACTTAAGGTGGCTTCAGATTTAAGAGAACCTTTTAGTCTCTTTTGTTTCTCCTGCTTATAATTTTTGTGCTTTTCATTCATTCTTTGAATATTTTTTATGGTTTTGGTCATATGAGGACCTGCTCACTTGTTGAAGAGTGTGAGTAACGTTTGCTGTGTAATGAAGTGGTATCCACCCAGAGAAATGACGTCACCAAATGATACACAAATGGCGAAACTCTTACTTTTCAACTGCACAGAACGAGGAAACGGTGACACGCTAACACTTGATATGGAGTTAGCACACTAATTGCACCAGCAGAGCGTCGTTTCACTCGGTGGAATCGTGCACACAGTGTGTTTAATTTGCTGCAACACCCTTGCTGTCGGACCCACGTAGACGGAAACCACTGACATTGTTTTCTTAGTTCATTTGACTGACTTCTTTTTTGAAAAAGAGCTAATTATAACTTAAATGTTAAGAAGTCTTTTATTTTCTTAGATAATAGTGAAGTGCGGAAAACTTTATTAACCACCAAGGTCATTCAATCCGACGCAGCGCTGCAGCATGTTAGATTACAAGAGTTTTCATTAATGTCCAATAGTCTTCCCGTCTTTGCACCATCCAGCTTTTAAAATTATAACTAAAGAGGCTTTAATCAAAATAAAAGACATCAGTTACTGGACACCCTAATAGCTAATCTCTGAGATTGGTGAATCTGCCACTTTCGAGGCAGGCGGTCATTTCTCCTGGTGTGCCCAGACTCTGGTGTGTTAACTCCTGTGTGTGGTTGTTTTAATTTGTGTTTCTTCCTTCTATGTCCTCCTTATCTGTGTTGTGTCTGATGACTGTTCGGGATGGTCACTGGCGGTAGGTTCCTAATTGCTGTTGGATCTTCTTAAGCCTGCTGCTCTGACGTTTTTTTTGTAGCCTCTTGAAAACAACTACTACTCCCATAGAACCAAATATATGTAACTATGCATACAGTACATGTATATCGACTGCATATATGTGTGTACAAGCTGCATATGCACATATATATGTATGAAAGAAACACTGGGTGCGCATTGATAAGGTTGAACCACACTGATCCTCGTGCCAAGCTAAAGTCTCCTGCCTTTTGAATCTTTCATTTGCATTTCAAACGAGTGGTGGCAAGCAAACTAGAATGATTGAGAGGCTCTACAAGTAAAAGCTCTTTTGAAGCTTAGTGATGAAAAGGAAGCTTCACAGCATCTGCAACCACATCTGTCAACCCAGGTGTAGCAAAGTCGCACACAAGTTGGTTTAAAGGAAACACTTTCGTTAAATTAGGGAATATTATTTCCTCAATCATTTTACCCGCTTCTCTTTTTCTGTCTTTAAAAAAAGAAAGAAAAAAAAAAAAGGCCCCAACTGGATTTGCTCACCAAAGACAGAGACCAGGTGGCTCAGTGGCAAATTTTAAAACCAATCAGTGTTGTTCAGCCTTTTGCTTTCACAACTTGACAAACTGGAGCAGGGAGGTACATTACAACCCCTTTAACCAACATCTACCCACCCACCGCTGGCATGATGCTTCTAGCTACCATCGGCGTAGGGGGTAACATTCAACCTTTAGGGCTATGATGACAATGCGACTGTATGTTTGAGGATGTAACCAAACTTTGGGAATGGGGACTCACATAAGAGCACTGTTTTGTACAACAGAGAATGCTCTGCATGCCTAGTGAAAGAGACTTCTTGGAAGGCAACTTTTGATGCTGAATGAATGACCTTGAGACCTAGTCTTTGCCTCTTCAATCGCATGTTGTTCTTATAACAAACTCCTCCACCCCCCACACCCCCTTCACTATCACCAGAGCCACCACCTGCTGTCCTCACCTCAGTGTCAGTCTAGGAAAGGGCAACTTCACTTCTCACTCTCTGCCACTTCGGACAGTTCCCAGTTGATATGTGTTTTTGCCAGAGACTTGATCTGCCTGAAATAACATCAAGGGAATTGTCTTACTATGATCTTTTCTAGAGGCATCTCTTTCTTTCTCTCTGTCTGCCTCTTTTTATCATCTCTCTCTAATTTCTCTCCACCCTCCACCCTTCTTCTTCCACTAATGCCTGCCCATTCTCATTTCTGGCGCCATCATTTGATCTTTCCCCCCCTTCAGACTGAAAAACCCAGAGATTGATAGAAAAGCACCATCGGGGGACCAGGCCCGGGGTTTTAGTGCATCACACAGCATGTCCTGGTGTTAACTGCTATGGTGTTTTAGTGCTTGCTCCCCCCCCCCTCCCCTCTCCCTTGTATACCATAAAACAAGTGGGAGCTTTTACAGGAGTAGGTCCGGTGGCAGGACCTGGGCGGGGAATGGCTGGCAGGGTGCTAGCACCAGCGGCAAACAGGCGACACTGACTCTTGGTGGGTGTCTCCTTCAGGCCTTGAAGGATGAGGAGGATGCGGAGACAGGGCTGACTGAAACGGAGAAAGAGGCAGAGCCCAAGGAGGACCAGAAACTGGGCAAATTACAGTACTCCCTGGATTACAATTTCACAGAGAATACGGTAAGGATCTGTTCTCCAAATCTCCCTCAGTGTGTGTCGTTGTTGAGAAAGATCCTTCATTGTAAGTATGGCCACACCCAGCCTCTGAGGTCCAAGTTTGCATCTCTCCAGAGAATAAACAGGACCCAAACCAGGTTTTGCACAACATTTTCCTCTCATAGTTGCTTGATCATTGAAGCTTGAGAGCAATCTCACAGGGATATATCATGGTGGTCGAGTTTGTGCATTTGCCATGGAGCCTGGTAAAGATACAGTATACTATTGGGATTTAGTTTGTCTCTGTATTTGTTTCTTTCTTTCTACTTGATTGAATACAGCCCCTGCAGATATCCATCTGCTTTATTTTTTCCCAGCGACTGAGTTTTAAAAAGCAGAATGAGGAAGCACATCAACTTCCTGGTGCCAGATGTTGTGTGACAGATAATAGATGCGGTGCATGAACACACTGTCCCTCACTAGGCTAGCTAACTCCCCATTTTAAGCAGAACTGACAGCCAGAGATTAGCTGGTAACACACAATGCTCCTCTACACGCCAGTGTTGGAACCTCTACCTTTTTCACAAAAAATGCTCGCCCAGATCTTACGTGTCTCTCTGGTTTGTATTCAACAATTGTTTGTGTTAAAATTGTGAAATATTCATCAATTCACAGATTACAAAAGACAGTAATGGTGCTAATATAATTATGTTGTGCAGATGCTATTTGTGTTCAGTCAACCAGCCCCTTATTTCTGTTAGAGAAGCAGTCATTTCATAAAAGAGGGATATTATGTGGACAATATTGCTTTTCACAGAGTTGATCTGTCATGTAGCGGGAGGCGCTGACAGGTCTCTATGAGGTTCTTGATTACACAGGTAATAAGCTCCACAGTGGAGCTCAAGCGTAATGAATGGATGACAGTTTTTACATTTTGTGACGGTGACCTGAGAAAAGCCGGGCTCGACTCACTGCCGGTGAAACTCACAACAGGCAGAGCTAAAAACCTGAGGGGAGGCGGCAGTTTATCTGACCCACTTTTAGCCCCACGAGGGACACAGTGCAGAGGCACAGTGGCCTTCAGGATTTTGTATTATTTATTTTTTTTGCCAGGCAATCAACATGAGTACCAAAAAACTGCCCTGGGAGAACTGGTACGGGTGATTGGCTAAATGCTGTGTGTGAAATTCCTGTTATTACTGGCATATTGCTTTTAGATTAGATTAGATTAGATAGAACTTTATTAATCCCTCGGGTGGGTTCCTCTGGGAAATTCGATTTCCAAAAAAGCACAGCACCGACAGAAGTTACAGAGTTACAGAATATTATATATATATAAATATATAATACACACACACACACACACACACACACACATATATATATATATAAATACAGAGACAATATAAATAAAATATACGAAGGGGATAAATAGAATAAATAGGAATAAAAATAAAAATACAAGTGAATTGCACATTTCAAGTATTGAGTCTATTGCACCGTTGACTATTTACAAAAGTATTGCACAAAAGGTATTGCACAGTGAGGTGAAGAGGCACTACAGCTTAGTTGTTCCCTCCTTTGTCCTCCTGTTTCCCCTCCCTCTCCCCTCCAGGGAGGAGTTAAACAGTCTGATGGCGTGTGGGACAAAGGAGTTTTTAAGTCTGTTAGTTCTTGTCTTTGGGAGAAGCAACCTGTCACTGAACAGACTCTTCTGGTTGTTTATGGCCGTGTGCAGAGGATGTCTGGCATTGTCCATAATGTCCATCAGTTTCTTTAATGTCCTTTTCTCTGCCACTGTCACCAGAGTGTCCAGCTTCATGCCGACCACAGAGCTAGCCCTCCTGATCAGTTTCTCCAGCCTGGATGAGTCCTTCTTTGCTGTGCTGCTCCCCCAGCACACCACAGCATAGAAAAGTACTCCAGCAACCACCGACTGGTAAAACATCCTCAGGAGCTTCCTGCAGATGTTAAAAGACCTCAGCCTCCTGAGGAAGTACAGTCGGCTTTGGGCTTTTTTATACAGGTGCTCTGTGTTGCATGACCAGTCCAGTTTATTGTCCACCCACAGCCCGAGGTACTTGTACTTGTTGACCACCTCCACCTCCTCCCCCTCTATCTGAACCGGCAGTGGACCTGCTCTAGACCTCCCGAAGTCCACAACCAGTTCCTTAGTCTTTGAGGTGTTGAGTTGCAGGTGGTTTGTGTGACTCCATGCGACAAAGTTCCTCACCAGACTTCTGTACTCCTCTTCCTGATCATCCCAGATACACCCCATGATGGCTGTGTCGTCTGCAAACTTCTGAATGTGGCATAATTCAGAGTTGTAGCAGAAGTCAGAGGTGTACAGGGTGAAGAGAAGAGGGGACAGCACAGTTCCCTGTGGTGCTCCTGTGCTGCTGACCACTGTGTCAGACGTGATGTCCTTCAGCCTGACGTACTGTGGTCTGTCGGTGAGGTAGTCGGAGATCCAAGCCACCAGAAGGGGTCCACCTCCATCCTGTTCAGTTTTTCTTGAAGCATACAGGGCCGGATGGTATTAAAGGCACTGGAAAAGTCAAGAAACAGGATCCTGACCGTGCCTTTTCCCCCATCCAGGTGTGAGTGGGCTCTGTGTAGGAGGTACAGGATGGCATCCTCCACTCCGACACCCGCCTTGTATGCAAACTGTAGTGGGTCCTGGGCATGTTGTACCTGTGGTCGGAGGAGGTTGAGGAAGAGCCGCTCTAGAGTCTTCATAAGATGTGACGTCAGTGCCACCGGTCGGAAGTCATTCAGCTCATTGGGCCGGTTCTTTTTGGGGACTGGGATGATGCAGGATGTCTTCCATAGGGCGGGCACTCTCCCCAGTCGCAGACTGAGGTTGAAGACTCGTTGTAGCGGCTCCCCAAGTTCAGCAGCACACGCCTTTAGCATCCTAGGACACACCTTGTCTGGGCCTGCTGCCTTTCTGGGGCGAAGCTTCCTCAGTTGTCTCCTGACCTGATCCACTGTGACACTGGGAGATGTTTGGGAGGAGGGGAGGGGGGGAGATGTCTTGCTGCTGAGAGAGGGATTGGAGGAGGGGGGTGTCATGGTGTCAGGAAGGGGGGGAAGCGAGGGAGGTAGGAGAGTGGGGATTGGACTCTGTAGTGAAGGTGAGGGTGGGGGGGTTGTGGGCTGGTCAAACCTGTTGAAGAAGTTGTTAAGTTCGTTTGCCTTCTCCACAGAGAAGGCAAACACAAGAAGCATCTAGTTTTGGGATAGTTTGTAGTTACGCAGGCAGCAGTTTCATTTGATATGTGGGTGGTGGGGGTTCAAAAAGTAAAATCAAAATTACCGTCTGAAGAGGCTGAAAGCAGGGATTTTAAAAGGTAACCTTGCCATAGAAAGATGGGTTCACCTACCTACAAGCCACCACCACCATCTTTCTCTTCACAGTGGGGACAAAATCATGCAAATTAACACACAAATACCCTTAAATGTGCAAAATAAATAAATAAACACAATTTACAGAAAACAGTTATTGCACAGAGTTCAGATAAAACAGGGAACAAGAACAAAAGTGGTGATCCTCAGGGGGTTTCAATCAAGAGATACATCAATTTTCTAATGTATAGATTGTTTTTAGAGTCTTATCATAAGAATACATTTCACTGTATCTATGTACGCATACGTACATAGAGAAATGGGAAGTTACAGATTCTTAAAAGTGCATCTATTTGTGCAGAAATGACAAAAAAACAAGACAAAAAAACGCTCTTTTATTACTTTAAGATCACTGAATACAAAATTTATTACGTAAAATTTTAGAAAAAATGAAAACTGCTCTCAGTGAATTTGTTCCTATTGGGCCTGCATGAATTGTAATAGCATAAAAAAATCTATTTGTTGTCTTTTGAAGTCTGTTAAATTTCAGGGGCCCTTAGAGTGGGAAAAAAAAACAGTCAACACAACACAAAAAGACTTCATAATGTCTGCACTGAACTGAGTGGACAGGAATAATTGAAAATTGGATCGCTTATTAGAAAATGTAGAACAATGGTGTAAAGTGAAGGTGGGGCAATCCCCACCCCAAACGCATCTGGCAGTCTTGGTTAGAAATAAGTATGAAGGTAGTAATTGTCACCTCCAATGTCACATATGGAAAAAACACAGTTTGCATCATATGGATTGATGCTATATTTTTAAGCCATTATCATTTTGTCGCTATATCTTCCAGGCAGGAGGAAAAGAAGAAAACCGCAGAGGAGGGTCATGGATGTAGTGAAGGAGGGCATGCAGAGGGCTGGTGTGGTGGCGATATCTGTGGCAATATGTTAAAACTGAAGTTTTATATACTCGAGCATAATTTCTCGTAACACTTATGGAGTTAGTGAAAGAACAGGGTCCTTTCTGCAGGAGAAAATCTTTCAGGAGATACATATGAAAATTAGAAATATAAGTACAGTTGTTATGGAGGTAAGTAAAAATTCAGCACACTTCTAACAGCAGGCAACAGCAATCCTCCTATCATGAGTTTGCTTTATACACCCCCTGCATGGATAAGTGAACAGGGGGGATATCTACACTAGCTGCCAAGCTACCCATGAAGTATGTAGGTTTTCCTTGAGGCCTTTGCACCTTAGTCCAGTATCAACCTTTTGTGTGGCAAAAGGCTTTAAATAGTGAATGATATTCACTTTGTTTTTTAGGTTCACAGTCAGATTTGTATTCTGCTGGATCCTTGGGTATAACGAGTCAAATATGTGCAGCAGGGATGTCAAACCACATACAGCCTACTATCATCTTAAGTAGGAGCAGTTAAAGTCTAATTTCTGTCCATGTAGAGACATTTGACCACACATTTAATCCTGAGATATCCCAACTTAAGGAAATAAGTCTAATTTCAGCAGTATGTCATCTGCATAATAAGGAAATGCGTCGGTAGGAAATGAAGTAAATCTTAGAGCACAAATATTTGGGATTAATTTGAAAGGGTGTTTTTTGTCGATTCACAGAAAAGTCTGTAGAGAAAAAGAATTTCACAGTAAGTTTCTATATTAGATATTTTTTAAAAAGACAACTTTTATTTCATTTAATTAAATAAATTGTTAAAGTAGGAAAAGCATAAAAACATAAAAATACAAATTTTTACAAATAAATAATGTATGCCCTTAAAATTTTCCAACAATTGTTCCAGTGGCCCCTGGGCCTTATGTTTGGGGGGAAGCACACTACTACTACTACCAGCCAGTCAGTTTATTGGATTGTGAGTAATGCTGTTGCTATGTTTACGAACCCCAAATGTCCTGTGCTAGTGGAGTTGTTTGCCTCCGGAAACAAAATGTCATCAGTAAGCTTCACAGACAACTCTGACTAATTTGTCACAGATATTCAAAAATCTGCTTCTCCTTTAAGATACCGCCGTAAGCGCTAATAACTAATTAATTGTATGTGTTTCAAATGTTCCCCAGTGACCTAAAACTCTGTCAGTAAATGTTCCACCCTGCCAAGAAAAAGAAGGAATCACTGGTGTGTCTGTGTATACAAAACCGAGGCAAGGAGATCAGGCTGAGTGGGATAAGACTTGCAGATTAATGTCAAGTCCTCGTGGCAAAAAGAATCTCAGCTTTGTTTCTGTCTGTTAACCACCACAAATGGCTGCTGCCCCTGGTGTTGATGACACTGGGTTTATACACTAATGAGACGAAAGGTTTTGTAAAAGATCCAAATCATTTATGGAGAGGCGGCACGGCTACATGAGGCAAATACACAGCAAATGAACCACAAAGAGCCCTCTAAGCACAGCAGGGAGAGAATGTCATTCCTACTTTCAACATCATTACCATATTCATTGCTCTTCTTTGCAGGTCAAGAGCAGGCATACGGCATTGTGTCCAGTTAGGAAATCGTTCATATTATTGGGTTTTTATTATTTATTTCAGAATACCCCCCAATCAGTTCATTTCCAAAATAACACACAAAGCCACTGCACATTGGCGGACTATTTTTCAGGACGGCAAATCCGTCTCAGGCTTCTTTGGAAGTGTGTGCATGTGTGTGGAGTCCCAGCACAGGCATTATGCACTGGGACAAAACCCTCCGAAGATCAGGTGCCAAGAGCTGAATCACCATCCTGTGCCCATTCTGGTCATCTGCTCACTGGACTGAAGAGTAACATATAAACAAAAGGGGGTTAATACCAGCAGCCGTTTGCTGTGAGAGGGCTAGAGTCCCATAGTTAAATAGAAAAGCCCACACAGATGTGCAAACACATAGCCACTGTTATTTTGCTTTATCGCAGAGGTGTAATGGTTAGTCAGATGTTTAAATTTTGGCTGTCATCAGGCTGGTGTTTTGGAGCCATAATTCTTAGCAGGCTGTTTTTAAAAACTTTATTGGAACAATGCACAGAGGTAACTGCTAAATTATTTTTAGATAATGCTCCAAAAGGCACCACTAACCAAAAAACCAAATGTATAATGTAATGATTTAAATTATTGTAGGTAAGGTTTAACAGCAATTCGCTACTGTGCATAGTAACGTGGGTTGTATTGAGAGGAGGCGGCAGAAACACTTAGCAGGACAGTCACAAACAACGACCACACTGGTACTGGGAATTCTATAGTGCTTGTACTTTAATACACACTCTCTTCACCAACCTTACAAGGCCTGGGTGAACGGCTGCTGTCTTATCATAAATGAACTGCAGTGTTTCTACAACCCGTAACTCTACCTTGAGTTATTGAGGTGAAATTTTAAGGTCCATCTCAGGCCACGTGTTCACATGCAAGCACGCTTCTCCCATACTCTAACAGAGGGCAGTGGTGCATCCTTGTGAAATCACTAACCCTTAATTTAGGTTGTCTTGAAGAGACACCACACAATTGTGACTGTTACAGCATCCGAAGAGGCAGTCAAAGCAGTCAATCAAAAAGGCGACAACTCAAAGCTTTAAGCCTTACACCTGTTGTACAGTTGTTATGAAGGGAGAAACTATCCATACACACCTCAGCTGTTGTTGTACTGGGCTGTAAACATGTTTTTTTATTGCTGTTAAGTTTGCTTCTTTAACCTGAGAGTCTATAATGATGGGTTTGACTTGCTATTGGTGCTAGCCTGAAGTAGCGACTCAGTTAGCTGTATTTGTCCATGTGATCTAAATGTCAAGTTTGAGAGAAGTGCAGCAAGTTGGTGGATGGTAAACAAAGAGAGAACAGAATTGTTATGCTACAGTGAAGCTAGGGAAAACAACCATATGCAATGAATTTGACAGGGCCTGCAGCCACTCACAGTCAGCTGCTGTTTTCAAAGCAACTTTGGGGCATCAAGAAGGTGATAAAACGGCAATGAGATTTAGTGACACGAGTCTGCTATCAGTTTGGTGGTCAATTTGGGAATCATACTAATACGCCATTAATTGTGATATATTGGGAAAAATTGAAAATCAGCTGCCGTCTATTAACTTCTGAAATTTCTCCATAAATTCAATTCAATTCAATTTTATTTATACAGCACCAAATCACAACAATAGTCGCCTCAATGAGCTTAATATTGTAAGGTAGACCCTACAATAATACATAAAGAGAAAAACCCAACAATCATATGACCCCTATGAGCAAGCACTTTGGCGACAGTGGGAAGGAAAAACTCCCTTTTAGCAGGAAGAAACCTCCTGTAATAACATGCTAATGACATGCATCTATGTTTCTTGAAAGCCACAAGGAAAATAACATTGTTTATTAATGATTCACTTTTTATTTACCCTTTTAAAACTAGAACACTAACTGTAGTATGCATACATGATTACAGACACGAAAGAGATAATGCAAGATTTTCAGCTTTTCTATATTTAAAGTGCTTTTTCCATTAATTCTACCTTGTTAGTTGGGGAAAACAAATATTTAAAGACATCACCTTCAACGCCAGAGTAGCTGTCTTCGAGGTGTGGTTTTAAACAGTGGGATTTTTAATGAGCTTTGAAAAAAAACAACTCTTGTCAGTCTGTTCTGTAGACATGGAGTGTCATACAGGATTGGAAAAGGTACAATTAGCAGAAGCAGCAAAGCGCCCATCAACATTTCCAGCCACGTCCCGCTCGTATCTCTTCTCAAGCGTCGGTGCCTCTCCCAGTAAAGATGGTGTGACATGCTGTGTCTCCCACTGACTGTGCTGATGGATGGGTGGAAATCAGCAGGACAGCGCGGGAGGATAAATTGCTACACTTAAAATCCAAGTGCCGCTTCACAGCACTACAGTGCACAACATGGTTCCATTTAGGTTAAGGTAAATGACGCCAAGTCACAGTAATAACTGGTGTGTTTTTGGAAATGTCATGAAAATGTTGTGCATAACCTGGTGAACAGCAATCAAAGCAGTCCCAAACTTTCCACTGTGTATTTGTTTAATGTTTGCTGCTGTCATGTAAAATGTCTGTTAATGTGAGTATTTGTGCTTTAACCTTTTTGACTCTTACTACTGTCCTTATGCAAATATGGAGCAAGTAATGGTACAGATGTCATTCTGACCTAAACCTGTGCAATAATCATGTTTTATTGAATTATCAATGAATAAATATTGTATCTAGAACATTAAATACAAATAAGTGTGAAGCTTTTTAGCTCATTGTACTGTTGGGTATGTAAACATTTTGTAGAGTAAAAGCTGTTTTTAAGGGAGAAATATTCTCATTAGTTATAGTTAGTTAATTCTCATCAAGTTATACATACATAATGTGTGGAGGCAAGCAGACAGTTTTTAAAGCTAAAGTATATTTTGCATCTGTGACATACATTAGACCTGCACATCCTCACTTGATGTATGAGCCGGCCCATTTATGTTCTGAGAAAAGTGAAAAGTCTGTGACTGTCTGCATACACGGAGATTCATTTTAACTGCTTGCATTCAGAGTCTAGCCAGAACTTTATGGATTTGAAAAACAAATTCAGAAATAGTGGCGTAGTTGTCACAGGACTGCAATGTAACTGCACAGAGGCGTTCAGCTTCTTTTTACATAGAAATATAATCAGAATACAACCAATTAGCAACCAGTTGAGTCAAGTCCCCTATTGCAAAAAGACATGTCACAGACAAGCTAATCTGGATTAATTGCAGAGCTGTAATTAGTCTCATATATAAATAAGACGTCAGTTATCTGTTAATCTTCGCCAGTCTGTTTGAGTCTGATTGTTGGGAGACAGGTTAACTCCCAACAGGCAACCTGTGCGGTCGTTTTATGATGGTGTTACACGCTCAACCTCTGGGTGACGAGTTGGTGACTGTAACTTCTTGCAATCTGTCTCCAACAGCAATGAAAAATGTTTTTAAAATCAATCACTGGTTACCCAGTGATTTTTCCAAGATACAAGGAGGTTGCTATTGTATTCTTACCCCAGTGTGACTGAGCCATTAAAGTGACTGAGAAATGAGCTTTTCTAACTTGAAATGTGAGTTCTGCATTGGAGGAGAGCATCAGAGGTGTAGGACATTCAAAACACTTTGTTGTTACAGCTGTTAGAAAAGTGTTTCAGAGCTGCTAAACTTTTCCAAATCTTTTAAACAATTCAAAAGTGAACAAATTTCAGTATTATGCTATGTAATGTAGCTGATTCAAGCCCAAGAAGACATCAATCTGTGGCTCAGGAAGGAAAATCAAAGGGGTGTGCACTTCTGGAAACAGGTCTTCAAAATCAGTTAATCATTTATCAAAGCCTATCTATATTTCACCTTTGATGGAAGTTCATGCTTGACTAAATACGTGTGATTACATAAAATCTAGATGGAAGGTTTGATGAAACAAAAAGACAAAAGAGCATCTATCTATCTATCTGTATATAAAAAATGTGTAAAATGTGCAACTTATGTAATTAAGTTATTAAAGTTATTAAATAAGTATAACATTTAGCCACAAACCCAGTTTTTAAGTTTATATTTAAAGATTTAAAAGTGCTTCTTTCCAGGATGTATTTAGATTTGAAGGAATTCCTTCATTTTTGTCCATCTCAATGTCTCCACACATGTAAATATAACTCAGCTTTTGCTCTGAGTCTGCTGTCAGAAATCGTATAGCATATTATATATAAAACAAAAAAACAAAAACGAAATCATGCTGGTGGTTAATGCTGATTGGGCTGGAGGTCACTGTTTATTTGCCACTGCGTCAGTGGTAGCACCACATAGTACACCGATGCGGCTCCTGACAGCTGTAGAGCTCCATGGCTGAGTGCCCTGGTCGGCTTCCAGATTGCCGCTTGATGGGTGCCTGATACGAAGTTGATTGACTGACTAGCTGGGCCTCTGGAGAGGCCTTTGAGTAGAGGCTCTGACTGGCAGGTCAATCAGCCTCCCAGGCCCCCCATTGTGGTTATCAATTATCAGCCGTATGTGAAGAAAAACAGTCCGCTTATTCCAAGTCTGACACTTGCTGACCTTTAACAACTCTTCAGATTTGAGTCATCTTCAGGACACCATTATAAAGCAATGAATGCTGGTGATATTAAAAGATAAGGATGGAAAATCACATTTTCTTTAGATCTTAGAGCAATGAACAGGCAATTTAACCAAGATATGATTTCTTTATAAGGGTGTTGGTGGGAAGACAGGGGAAGTAATGATGATTTGGATCTATGAGCACTGAAAGGTCTTTGCTCACGATTCTGCTTGTCCCCTTTTCCTTCTCAGCTCATGGTGGGGATCATTCAGGCGGCCGAGCTGCCTGCTATGGACATGGGTGGCACATCTGACCCATACGTAAAGGTCTACCTGCTGCCTGACAAGAAGAAGAAATTTGAGACCAAGGTCCACAGGAAGACCCTCAACCCCGTCTTCAATGAGCAGTTCACCTTCAAGGTGCACCTTACAATAAAAGCAACATTTAATCTGCTTCCACTGAATTTTAAGAAACATCTGCGCATCACAAACTCTTTTTTTTTTTTTTTGCTGGAGATCTTTTGCTTCCACTGACAATCCAATTTGCATGCAGCCTTGAATGCTGGGAAGGTGTGGAGACAGCAACCAGCTGGCACATTAACAAGCTCCTGACAGAATATCTGTCACACGCACAGTTACACTCACACACACACAAACACACACTGAGGCTCGATGTGATTGGGATTAACACAGGCAGATGCACCGCCACACCCTGGCCTTGCCTCGGCTGTAATGGATGTGTGGCCCCTGCTCAGTAGTGGGGAAAGTTTTGTTATTCAACCAAGAGCGGAGAGCGCAGGTGTTTGGTGTAAGTTAAGCATAATGTGATGTGATATCTATGCAGAATTTATTTGTGTGTTTTTTTGTAGTGCTTAAATCAGAATCTCTGATGCATCGTGGGGGGAAACAAACAGGAAATGGGATTATAAGAAGTGGTGATGTCGTCAAAAAGATGAGATGTTTATGGGAGATAAGGTCAAGGACAGTCTTATTAAAAGATACTCCTCTCGCTATCCAGTCATATGTCAGTTGTTTTTCATATAATTCAGAGATTTATCAGGATATAGTTAGATGTTTTTCATTTTTTATTTGGTTAACAATAAAGATTCAAAGATTTTTTAAATGTCATAGATTGCATATAAACAAAGACAAACTGGTGACTGTTTTGAAGCATTGAGAAGAACATTTTAACTGTCACCCTCTTCTTCTTTTAGACCAGGCTTGACCATATTTGCAGTGTGTTTGCTGTCTTGGTTAGACAGGTGTCTCTGTTATGTCATTAGCATGCTAGTTTTGGTTTAAGTGAAATGTAAAACTGAAGAGCCGACTTCAGCTGATAGCTGCACAATGAAGAAACAACATACCGAAAACTGTAGCAAATTAATGTGAAGCTCAATTTTTAGCCTTTTTTTCCCTAAATTTGGCTATAATAAAAAAAATGTTCACGTTCCATTGAATTTGACTTAAAATTAGTGACTGATGCCATAAAGTTACAAGGAAAGCGTTTAATAGGGTCAAAAATGAAGTGAGGAGTTCTAATTTCTTCACAAATTCCTTTATTTTAAAACCAGAAGAGTCGCCCCCTGCTGGCCAAGAGAATTAAAGCAACAACTTTAACATTGGACTCGAGAGTCATGACAGTCATCCCCTTATGCTCATGCTAAACTGCTTTGTCACTATATTCACTCTGTTCTCTGCCCTGCCTTTAAATAACTTTTATTGCAAATTCAAACAGGCTCAAAAAGACTGCATACCTGAATGCTCTGGTCACTAGTGGGCAGCCTCTATAGTTTGGTTCTTGTAACTTTTTCCTTTCATTAGATATAAATCTACCCACAATGAAAGCACATCCACTGCCTATTACTCATGTGTGCATTGAGTTTGTCAACATCGGGGTTATACAGACGGGTTTGCCCCATTACTGCCCCCCATTTGCAGGAAGAACGAATCAATTGAAAAGATTTGAGCACATGAGCTTGTGACAACATACCAATGATCTAAAAATTAAACTTCATACAAGATCATGACAAGGTTTTTTTTTCTTTTTCTTCTAGTGGTCACATTGGTTTGAAAAAGAGTCGTCTGAGCAACTTGTAGGCTACAAAAAAAGAAAGAAAAATAAATTTCTGCTAAAATTAGTCAAATATAAGCTTAAGAATTGTATAATCCTGAAATAATGTCAGGTTCTGGGCTTTTTACATTGTTAAATAGATATAATCAACCTCACCTGGGTGAGCCATAAATGCTTTGCCTCTTTCTACTTCAGGTCCCGTATGTAGAGCTTGGCGGGAAGACACTGGTGATGACGGTGTACGATTTTGACCGCTTCTCCAAGCATGATGCCATTGGCGACATCAAGGTGCCCATGAACAAGGTGGACTTCAGCCACATAACAGAGGAGTGGCGGGATCTGCAGAGCGCTGAGAAGGAGGAGGTAAGACGTCTGCCAAAATTTGCAATTACACCTCATAAAATGAGAAATACCCATATGGAAAAGAAATAGTAAAAACTTGTATGTGATTACTCATGAAAGTGGCCACTTTCATGAGTAAATCATATAAGGCTTACATGATTTACTCATGAAAGTGGCCACTTTCTCATTACTTTCATACATTGTTTTAGTAAGTATCCAAAACATACAAGTTTCATTATATAATTTTTCAAGGGATCTTATATCTGTTTTCACTCTTATATGCTTTTCATACAAGTTTCACACAAGACAGATACAAACTTTATAAGATTTATGTATATCTTTTCCATATGGGTAAACTCAATTTGAAATCACTTTGTGACACCTGTCTCATGCCGAGGCACAGATTTGTACATCTAGCAGCTGCAGTTTTAATGAAAAGGGCATAAGTGATATCAGAAGCATTATTTTATTTTGCTCAGCAAACTTGTACTGCAAATGCGGTGCGGTCGACGATGTAATCCATCTCCTCTGGAAATGTCACTTAATCATATGTCCGCACTTCCCCTTCAATTAACAGACGTGTAACTTCCCAGCCACCAATCCAGGAGATTCAATTTTCATGGTAAATGTCATGGCATATAGCATGTGTTGCCAACCTTATTTTTAGCATTACGGCAGGTTGATTTAAAGGTTAATTATAACGGTGCAGAATAGGTTGGTGGTGTTTTTCAAACTGAAGGGCATCACGTTACTTTCTTTTGTGAGCTTGTGCGCAGCTTTACCTGACAGGCTTATACACTGAAGTGATGCTTGGTATTCCTTATTCTTAGTTAAACATTGATTAATGAATCATTGTAAGACAGACCCCGGGTGACTTTATTCTTTATGGCACAGATTCAACAAGGTGCTCGAAACATTCCTCACACATTTTGAACCATATTGGCTTGATCGCATCACGCAGTTGCTGCAGATTTGAGATCTGGTGACTATGAAGGCCATTTGAGTACACCGAACTTACCAGCATGTTCAAGAAGCATATGTACACTTTGGTGTGCACTGTGGCCATAAAGGGATTGGTGGTGCAGTAATAATTGTGTAGGCTTCGGTGTTTTGGTGTTCAAACAATGCTCAGTTGGTACCAAAAGGTCCAAAGTATGACAAGAAACTATTACACCTGACCCACTGATATAAGGATAGAGGAATCCATGTTTTCGTTGACCCCACATTCTAACCCAAACATGAAAATGTTGCATCAGAAATTGAGACACATCAGACCAGGCGATGTATTTCCAATCTTTTAGTCTCTGAGTTTGGTGAGCCTGTGTGCATTGTAGCATGAGTTTCCTGTAGCTGATGGGTGTGTTTCTTCTGCTGCTGTAGCCCATCTGCTTTGAGCTTAGATGTCCTGTGCATTCAGAGATGTTCTTCTACATACCTTGGTTGTAAGAAGTAGTTAATTTCACTTACTGTTCCCTTCAGTTTGAAGCAATCTAGGCATTCTCTTCTACATTTTGTCCCAGAGAACTACCGCTCGTGGATGTTTTTCTGACCATTCTCTGTAAGCTGGAGTTCCCAGTAGATCCGAAGTTTCTGAAATACTCAGCCTAGTCTATGTGGTACCATCTACATGCCTGTTACGGCCCTAGCAGGGCCTCCTCCTGAAGGTGCCTGTGTGGGCGTGTCCCACCACCTCTTCTGCCTGAGGTGCCACCTTTCCCTGTTACACAGCTGACTCACATCAGTAATTAAAAGTATTTAAGCCCAGGGAAAGGTGAGCTCTGGGCCAGAGTGCCATGAGTGTGTTTGTGAGTGGTTACAGCTAGTGAGCTGTGTTATTGTGGTTTGCAGCTAGTGAGCTGCTCTCTTTCTTTTTGGCTTACGTTTTACTTTATTGACCACGCCTGAGTTTTGTTTGTTTTCTTAAATGGTGATAGCGGCTTGTCTGTCTTTTTTAGTTGAGCTACTTTAATAAAACTCTTTGATTTAACCCTTTTGCCTCCTTGACTCCTTTTTCTAACCCGGTCACTTTTTGTTACTCCCCCCTCACCGCCTAGACCCCTCAGGGGAACGTAACAATGCCCAAATGTAGGCCTAAGGCTGATTAGTAGGGGTGCAACGATACACAAAATTCACGGTTCGGTTCGATACTTTGAGGTCACGGTTCGATATTTTTTCGATACAAAAAAATGTTCATGCGTTTTTAAATAGTCATTTATTAAAATTATAAATATATATTTTAACTCAAAAGTACAGTTTTTAAATTTAATGTTGCTTAAACAACAAAGTAATAAAAAAATAAATCTATCTGATCGAGAAATCACTCATCTTTGGAAAAGAGAGTTTATTACAGAGAAATGGCTCTTTCAAAAATAAAAGCTATACTATATGCTTCTTCTGGGCTATATTCTCAGCAGCATATTAAACATATCAGGTCCCCATGAGGAGAATCATGTGCTAACAGCTGTCTAAATGACTCGGGTAAAGTTTGTAGCATGCATGCTTGTTGTTTTTGTCTGCCTGCACTTGTCTTTGCACGAGGATGATGTCGGCGTAAATGTGCAGTCATATTCGTTGTGTTCCCACTAGTGCTGTCAGCGTTAATCTGAAATGACGTTAACGCCACAACACGGCAAATCTCCGTTAACGAGCTACCGCGGATCGCCCCGTGCGTGGGGCTGGACGGCGTCAACACGTTAACGAGCTAACTGCGCTAACACACTAGTTCCCACCAATATAATTGAGCATTGCGTGGCACATCCGACATACTGTTTTACTTTTGTCCATGACGCGCTTACCTTTAGGGTCATACTTGACACACATGAAGACCAAAATAGTTCCAAAGGCCAGATCTGAATGAGGGTGGGGGAGGTTCAATTTGTCATGTTGCAATGAGCTTAGCTTCTGTCTTGCTAGCTTGTGCTGCGCTCAGTGAATCTGTGCTCGACAGTGTAGCCTAGGCGGAGTAGTCGAACGCAGATCCACTGAGCTCTCAACACAAACAGCATCGTCAGAAGAAAAGTTGATAAAATAAATTTAAAAATTTTGTATTGTTCAATACATATGCGTACCGAACCGAAAGCACTATATCAAACGGTTCAATATCGATACGAGTATCGTTGCATCCCTACTGATTAGATAGTTCTGTGAATGAACTGTTGAAGAGGTGTACCTAGCGAAGTGATTGGTGACAAAAAAGGGGAAAATATAATAAGTCTCATTTAAGTATCTGTAATGCAAAGAAGGCACTGAAAGCATATTCAAAAAAGAGAGAAAAGAAAGCTGCTTTCAGGTAAAAATCTTCTTCTTCACCTATACACAAGTAGCACAATCCTCTTTATTTTTAAGGTCAAATATGAAGTATCGGAGTCCCTAAAATGCCCTTTCCATTGAAGAAGCAGCGGCTGACCTTTTACAGTTCAAAGAAAATATTAAAGAGCTCGGTCACTGCTCTTGACAGCCATAATTAACTGTCACTGCTTCTTTTACTAGCCTCAAGAGGAGAATGCATTTGCGTTCATTAAAATGCGACTCCCATCATCAAAGTTGGCGATCGTGGCTCAAGAGTTGGGAGTTCGCCTTGTAATCGGAAGGTTGCCGGTTCGAGCCCCGGCTCGGACAGTCTCGGTCGTTGTGTCCTTGGGCAAGACACTTCACCCGTTGCCTACTGGTGGTGGTCAGAGGGCCCGGTGGCGCCAGTGTCCGGCAGCCTCGCCTCTGTCAGTGCGCCCCAGGGTGGCTGTGGCTACAATGTAGCTTGCCATCACCAGTGTGTGAATGGGTGGATGACTGGATATGTAAAGTGCTTTGGGGTCCTTAGGGACTAGTAAAGCGCTATATAAATACAGGCCATTTACCAAAGTAAGACTATTTAGTCTGTGGTTTTTAAAGCAGCTACAAGTCAGGGGAGCAGATGACAAATGAAATGCAGGGGAGGGTCCATTACAATATAAAACACACTGCAGCCATTTTCAGCACTCCTATTCTACATGAGGAAATAGACCTTGATTGGAAGTTGATGGAAGATGAAGAGTCAATATTCGGATCTGGATTGCCTTTGATTTATAACCTCTTTTCGAAATGACCAGATGTAAAACAGGTGCGACCTAAGCGGGAGTTATTGGCTGTGTCTGCTTCAGGTGTTGATAAAGGATATGGAGAGAATATGAACCGATCTCTTTTCAGTCTCAGATAATGAGCCTGTGTCGTGATGGTGCTTTGCTTGAAGCAGTGAAGTGCAGTGCAGGGCTTTTCCTGCAAACAAGGAATCAAATCCATGGCAGACGATTGAAAACCTTCAGGACGCTTGTTGTACAATTGATTGCTTTGACTCTGAAGCTGTGACTCAGAGATACACTTTGATCTGAAACATTACATTTGACATGCTGCATTTCTGTTTGCCACCTAGCAAAAAAAAACAATTTTCGATTTAATTTGTGTGCTTTGTAACTTAAATGCATCCTCCTCTTCTTTTCACACTTTCTTGGTTTTTTTTATTCCAACTATTTTGACTTTCATTAAAGAAATCAAGTTCAAGTATAACACTGCGACAGCTGAGTTTCTCTGTTTAGACAAATTACACTGTAATCGAAGAGTGTTTTTGTCCTAATTTTTCTTTCCTGTATTTTGAAATTATTTATCAGGGCAGCAGACAGCTGGCTCACATAATGATTACATTGTTAACAGCTTGTCTTGATCAGTGGAGTACAATACACTGGAAAATGCTCCACTTATTAAGGCAAATTTGTCTGAAAAACTAGTATCTCCACATTTTGTTAATTTTGGGTTTTTTTATTGTGATCTCCATATGTTCTGCACAGTTGTATCCTGTAAATATGAATGCTTAAAATGTGCCCTGCTTCATTAGCAGTAATTTTTCAGTAGATTGTGCCAGCTTGTAGATTTAGCACTACTAATATTCTCCACCTTGTGTTTTTCAGATCAGAAACTCTAATTACACTGATGCAGACGGACACTGCTCTGTGTTAGGATTTCTGATAATGGATCAGTTTCACACTGATCACAGAGTCTTCTGTGCCAGCCCTCCTAGATTTAGTCTACAATGCTTCCAATCTGTGCACTTAAAGCAAATATCTTTCTCCATCATGATTTAGACTGTAATTACTATAACCAGCTTTATGACTCAGTGTGTCAGCATCCTGTACATTAACCTTTAATACCATTAGACTTTTAGCACAGACACCCTGCTACTTGCAGCTTTGCATGTTAAAAGCTTCCCTTTCTGCTCGTGGAGAGCAGAATCAAGTAAACATGTTTATGAGCAACTTTCTCTCTGATGTATCCTCATATGGTGTGAACATGTGATGGAGTAAATTTGCATCAAGTAGCTGTTTTTCTCACCTCTGCAATGTCTCTGTTTTTCCAACAGCAAGAAAAACTGGGTGATATCTGCTTCTCTCTGCGATATGTCCCCACTGCTGGCAAGCTGACCGTGGTCATCCTTGAGGCCAAAAACCTCAAGAAAATGGATGTTGGAGGCTTGTCAGGTGAGGAGAATTGAAAGGGTGTGCACATATGCCAACTGGTTTTTCCTCTGACAGGGCCTTTGTCTGTAATGACACACAAACTGCAGCACTCACTTCACCTCTCCTACAACATCGCAAGCTTTTCTTCCTCTTTTCAGCACCCAGACAGATACCTGATTGTGAAAAAGATCTTTTGAATGTCTCTAAATATCCCTGAGAAACTGCTTATATTGTAACAAAAGAAACGCAGTTAATGGCACCCATGATGATGCTGTCATCTTTCTATAGCTCACATAACTCACAGTGCAATGACAACAGAGTTGACTTGGATCCCACAAAGATATCAATGCTAGAAGCATGTGTAGCTAATCGTATAGCTATTGCCATGCGTTAGCTATAAATATAGAAATCAAATATTCATTACACGTCTTTGCATTGTGCCATTATATGATTTACTGATGGTTAAATCAGTCCTGTCTGACTTTATGCACAACTCAGTATCATGGATTACATCAGCCAGCTAGCATTTCTACTGAGATTGATTTTGCTAGTGATAACATTAGCAAACAAGATATGATTAGCCAGCTAACTGTAATGAGGGATAGCTTATAAGGAAGAGACATGGCACTGACATGATTCAGTAGACAAATCCAAAGAAAAATGCTAAAAATGGCTGTTATCTCACCCCTAAAGAGTAAGTAGCTGCAGCTGATTAGCTAATCATGTTGTGAAACTGTGCTAGCGTGCCGTAGGAGAATAACATTTTAGTAAAATCTTATTTTGAGTGTTTTATATTTGATTTGGCTTGTGAGTCTACTGTAGTAGCTTTAAATGACCCAGGGATCACCGATATTAAAGTTATGGCTCCATCATTTAGACGGGATCTTTAAAGAACGATCCAGATTTGATCCAGTGTGTGAGACTTGCGTCCAGAAGGACTTATTCTGGCAATGCTAACATTAGCTGATAAACTCATATGAAAATGACCAATTTAGTTTCTAGATTAGCCCGAAGAGGGTTGGATTTGATGCCACAAATTAAACAATCGCTCCATGAATTTAATGTCCTTGTAATGCTAATGTTCTGCAATATTAACAGTTCCTCTAACATTTTATGGATTATCTCTCAAAATTCAGTCCAAGTGTTTCACCTATTGTCAGTGTTACTCATCATGCTGTTAGAGGCAACTGAGGGAGTCATGGATGGTCTCAGTTTTCAAGTTATGCTACAATCTCTTCAGACATTTGCCATGAAAAATGATTGCCATTGTTGTAAAATTGATCGCTATGACTCAGAGATGCACTTTGATCTGTCACATTGTATTTGACATGCTGCAGCTCTGTTTACTACGTAGTAAAAGGCATGACTTGATTTGCACACTTGCTCCTTTGGTTTTGAATGTTTTTATTAATATATTACCAATATTCAAGTGTAATCCTGCAACTGTAGGTTCGCAAAATATGTTTAAGTTTAAAAAAAAAGTTGTCTAGCACACATTGAAGAACACATACAGTAATACAGTAATGAGTGTAACACACTCATAAAGACAGTGCCTTCCCTCTTAATGAATGCATGGAATAAAAGAGTATGTATGAAAAAAATTCGACAGCTTGAAAGAATGAAAGAATTGTCCTGCTGTGGTATAGCTCCAACTCTACAGGATTAAGATCAATAGTTGACATTTATCACAATACAGTCAAGTCTGAATAGAGGATCTGATGTCATGGTAACTGAATGAGAGGGATGGAAGTCCTCCACCCACAGCTGACTGGAACATAAACAAACGGCACAAAAACAGACAGACTTGTTTTGTGTCTCTTTCAGCCAGAGAGGACAGATGTTTCATCTAGGGACTAAAAAAACATGACTGAACTTTAATAGAGTCCCATGACACTGAAATCCACTGTGCTTTTGGACATAAAGACCAATATTAAAGTTTTAATGTCTTTCTCACTATGAAGTGGAACAACACAATCTCATTTTGTAAAACTATATATTTCCTTTGGGGGCAATTTAGCAATGTGGGCAGAGTTGCATAGCAGAGGCATCTGCTTTCACATTTCAGCTCTGAAACCAGACATGCCATGCTGCAAATGGTAAAGATAAGACTTTAAAGTGCAGGAGAAGAGCTGCACAATAAAGTCATGGACAGGTTTTATTAATCAGTTAACTTGATGTAACATGCCATAAATGTGACCATCTTTTGCCTTTAAAATAATACCAGTTTTTCAAGGTAGCTGGCAGGAAGTTTGAATGATTGCTGAACGATCTAGAAGAACTTAACACCGTTCTTCTGTAAGTTTAGGCTTCCAGAATAACTGTGGTTCACATAATGGGTGGAAGTTTAGAAACATCCACACTGGAATCAATTTGCTAGTTACACATCACTTTGCAGCTGACGGTTGGTCCATAGCAGATTGTCTGTTGCTCGGGTAATCCTCAAATGTGTTTACTATCCAGTCTTACGTCAGTCGACGATATTCTTCCCTTTTATCTGGAGACTCTTCAATTGCTTGTCTCTGAGCTTTGAAAAGTTCAACTCCCGTCCACTTTGTGTCACCAGTGGTTATTTTGCCTGTCATCACTTGAAGTCGTTGAATGTCATTGACTCTGTGTGGTTTCTGGCTGCCAGGTTGCTGCGAATCCTGTGTGGATGTTGATTTAGTCTTTGGCTACTTTTTACTAAGACCATCAGAACTCCATGTTATTCCAAAGATAATTCTTCATGACTCTCACTGGGTTTGATTGAGTGTTTTAGAAAGAAGATGTCTTGACTAAAACCTGTACTGTGTGATGGATAAACATAGATAGTGCCTAAACCACATGCAGCAGTGTACTTTCATTGATGTATGGGTACCAGTGTGCAACAATGAATAAATAAAATTGCTTTGCTTTGCAATTTTGGGGTTCCTTTTAAAAATGTTATTAGCAAGTTATTATTTTTCAGGGTGCAGTTAAGTATTATTTGTAACATTTTATGATCAGGGTACACTTCTCAACTAAACGTAAATCTGAAACTACTGTTAATTAATTATTATTACAGTAACCGGGATTCAACACACACTCACTGGCATTACTGGTCTTTTTTCTATGAACTACAGACTTGAATGAAATAGGGGACTCTGCATAAATATGGTTTTATTTGGTTTAAGTGCTATAGTTTTATTGACCCCCTTGAATTAAAGCCTAAAGTCTGCACCACAATCACATCACAATTATTTGATTTAATATCAACTTTGGCAGTGAACAGAAAAAGAATGGTGTCCAAATACTTGTGTACCTGACTGTACTTCCAACCTGAGATGGCTTTTTTCACTGTGCGATCAGTTACAGATAAAAGTTGACATTTGTGAGGAAAACATGCTCGAAACAGAGAAACTATGAAATGCAGTGTGTTCTGTACTCTTCTGTAATATGATCAAAGCTCAGTAAAAGCATGAATAATTTAAAAAGATTGATGGTTGATGTAGATAGAACAATATCAAAGTCCCATTTAGAGCTTTGTTGAGCAAAGATAGGCTTCATCAGAATTCAGCACATTCCCACAGCATCACCAGCTTCACCATCTACAGTCATCAGACTATAATTTAAGCTATTTATAACTGATATAGTGCAGTCTGACATTATCAGACCCATTTGTGTTATGCAACCTAGTGTTTTTATGACATACATGACAACTTAACTAATATCCACCAATATAAGGAGCATTTTAATAATGACGGAAGGTTTTCATGGATCCATTCCCCGATGCAGTAAACAAACACAGTTTCATTATTCTGGACCTGGTGCTATCTATTTTTTTGATCATATCAGTCGTCATACAGACACCATAAAATAAGAAATCACACAATAAGCTGAATCTTTCCCTCCTGCTTTTCCTCTGACTTTCTTCAGTGGCTTCTTTTTACATTTTTAAATAGCTGCTCCGACTCTTTCAGCAGCCATCACCAACACCCGGGTCCACTTGCTTTCTGTTTGTCTATCCAGTCTATCCATATAACCCCAAACATCCTGCGGTACAGTAAGAGTGTGCACATTAATGGCTCCGAGCTCCCTTTCATCTGTCAGACCAGTGCGAGGAGCCATTTGGCTGGTAAAAAACAAAAAACAAAACACCCCCGCTGCAATTTTCTGATATTGGCATTAGCACTCACCTGTGCCCATTTGCATCGTGGGATTGTCAGCATTTTGAGCCATCAGCCACACGGACCAGCCAGTATTAGAATGGTGTGAAATCTTTCCAATTTGAAGGCCAGGTTTCCTCTTACAGTGAAGGGAAATGCCAGGAAAGCCAGACAGTTTGACACCATATACCATATGTCATGTTTAATTGGAGCATGTTTCATCTGTGTGCACTCATCTGTGGGTTTCAGGGTGAATTATTAGCATACTGTAATGGCACAGTGCATGTTTGTAATTACATACAACCAGAATATACTCTAAATTGCAGTTTGGGCTTTGTTTTTTGTTAGTAGTGTCTACTTTTCTGCTCCCAGAATGGACTTAAATGTGCAGCAGATGGATGAAATAATAAGCAGGTCTCTAATAACAATAATTAGCCTCCATCCACAGAGTGGCTCAGCCAGAACTTAAGGAGGAGGACAAGTAATTGATGGCCTGGGATCAGCCTTCTTTTCTATTGTCATCCTGTTTACCATGCCTAATTATGGCTCACAGAGGAAGATGTGGGAATTATCATTAACCAATGTATAATCAGAAATAATTCTTTTGATTTGCTCCTCATGAAGCATGCCCCAAATCTACCACCGTGCTGCATTTCTTAGGAAAACAAACTTTGGAAGTAATAGTTTTAAAAGTACACTTGACTTCTGGCGCCTCTCAGAATTGCTCCTGCTTAACATGCAGCGAGGCACCATGTTCTTTAGCTGTCGTCTCAAAATAATCCTCGTCACAGACAGGTTACTCCTCTTTCCACTTTAGCCGACCCCACAATGTATAGTTACAATAGATCCGTTACGTTTAGTTGCAGGCAGTCAGGATTTAAAAAACTCTGAAACTTGTGATGCATTTTAAAGTTTTGAAAGCTTCTAACTGAATCACCAACATCTCTTTTGACCTCCTGCACATATCATTTTATTTTGTGAAAATTACTCTGTTTAAATCTTAAAATACAGCTTTTCACGTTACTGTAGTGTCTCCAAGGGAAATGAAAGGTGAGTCAGACTCGGAGGTGGGGAACACAAAGGCTAAGTGTTTGGAAGCAACTCAGTATAAGTACCGGCGGGCTTATAGAAGTAGTGGCAGTTAAAATGTTTCGTCCTCTCTCTTTGTATCTTCAAAGACATCCCAGGCGGCTGTGAGGTGGCATATAACCAGGTAATGGCCAGCAGTGGGGGAGGTTATCAAAGCACACAGGCACCATGTCAGCGGTAATGAAGCCGCACTGCCCCAACCTGGTGCTCCAGCGCACTATCAAGCCTCTCGGGTTGGAGAGGTTTATTTGTTTTGCTCCTCTGGCTGGTCAGACTAAGGTTCCCGTCATCTCAGCAAGGTAGTGGGCATGAGGGATCATTAGGATGATGTACGAGGCCTGAGAGAAGAAGGCAATTTGAAAGGGATTAGAGAAGGCAGAATTTATTATGTTTTGCGTCTATAGATGTAAGAAATAATAACTAGAAAAGTTACAGTGTATTTCCAAGCTTTTACATTATGAATTTTGCCATTTCCAAAATAAAAAAAGGAAAAGTAAGAAGTAAATCGGACAGTGATATGGCATTAAAGGCATTAAAAAGGCTTAATATAAATGCAGGTCTAATATCTAATTCACTTTTATCTGTGTTTTGTTACTTAAAAAACCATTTCCTGACTGCTGAGCGGCTTCGGTCTTACAACAGCCCCAAAGTAGACCAGTTATACACTTTGAATGACGACCCCCTCATTTGCATTAAGTGGATAAATAATATTTAAAAATACAAAAAAAAAGTTGTGCGGAAAAGTAAAGATTGGGATAATGAAAAGGAAAAAAGGGTTGAACTTCCACCTCATTTCTTTATATTTTTTATCTAGTAAGTCAGAGTTTCGTGTAAATTTTCAAAGTAGTCTTAAGCAACAGATCTGCAGGCTTTCTGAAGTTTTTTGGGGGGCGCTGGCTGCTTTTTTGCTCATTGTCAGTCCAGTGTGTGTACCTGACCATTTTCAGTCACTTAAAATTGACCTATGAATCTTTCAACCATAAAAAGATGAAAACTTGGCATATCTGCAGTTTGTCCTTAAAGAAAATGGGAAAGTAGAGGACAACAGAAGAAATGGCAATCCAAAATAACTGTCTACACCAGATGAGCAGTACCTGAAAATCATCTCCTTAAGAAACAGCAATGACCTGACACAGGATCCCTTCAGTTGATCCATCTACTGTTCACTGAAGCCTCATCAGAAACGGTCTCAGTGGAAGGGGTGGCTGTCAAGAAGCCATTCTTAAGGAAGGGAAGCAGGGAGAAAAGGCCAAGGCATGCCAAATTATACAAGAACTAGAACAGTTATGGATTGGCTTCACCAAAGCTTACACTTTAACATTATAGAAGTAGCGTGGGTCTTTGATGGAGACTGGTCCTACACAATAAATGTCTACTGCAGTTTTTCCACAGCACCATAAATCTAAAACTAAAAATAAGTAAATTAATAAACAGAATTAAATAGAAAATGAAATGTGAAGTAAATAAATAAAAATAATAAATCCAAAGGTCAACAAATGAAACAGCAGGTTCATCATTTGTTACATTTTATGCTATAATTAAAGCCTACCTTTTTATTGTAATTCTAATGCATTCAATTACAGTTATTATATTTTTTTTTTGGCACTTTTGAGCCTCCGTAGAGAGTAGAATACAAAATAACATCGTAAAAAGACTTCCATCAGATTTCATGGAGGTGGTTTTACGTGGGCCTGCGCCCCAGAGAGCAGTTTCACTGTAAACACTTGTGTATGCGTGAAACGTGTGTGATTCACCGCTGAGCTGAGTGTGTAAAACTAAACCGACAGTCACCCCTGGGTGCACCCACCATGGAAAATCCAAAATGATGGGAGGAAAGCTAAGATGACAGCCAGGCTATATTTAACCCTGCTTGTATTGGTGTTCATTTGGCACAACTCTGCCAGAACCCTTAGCAGCCAAACCCAAAGATAAAGGAAACGTCCGAGCGAATTGTGCGTTTTATATCTCTGCACTGTAGCTTCAGGTTTGATGACTAGAATATTCAAAATGAGTCACAGATGGTAATTATTCACAGCTTGAAATCCTATGTGTAAGTAACCACTTTTAAAATAAGACCTCTTTAGTAGCTCTACTTAACTCTAAAGCTGATGTGACTCAGAGCTCCCTGCCTATCCATAAACCTGCATCTTGCCTCCTGTGGGAAATGTACGGACGGCTGATAGCGCATCGCCTCATAAAACTGTGGCCAAGATCCAGGACTCCAATGAGTAACCCCTAAGGGTAGCAAAGACGAGCCGCTGTGCTGTACACACATGTGAGTAACCGCTCTTGCATCACAAGCACTGTCATTCATCCATAAAATGGGAGAGATTACATCCGTCCAGGAGGAGGTGGTAAAATGGGCTTGATAGAAGGTACAGCGAGCGTCCCAAAACTCAATAATGCCAAACTCTCATCTGCTGGCTGGAGATATAAGTGCACCTAGATTGCAGAGGCACCACAGGTGTTTTCTTTTTTGAGAAAGGGTTATCTTGCATAATCCCATTCAGCTGTGGTGTGGTGTCTTTTCAGCCACAGTTACCAATATAAGAGTTACACGCAGCCACTGTAGTACCATTATTTTAATATACACAGCTGTATGCAATATTAGATAGTATTATTGACTGTTCGCTAATCCCCTCCCGTATATAGTGAAAGTCTAGGGATATATTCTTTGTATATTTAACATTAAATATACAAAGAATTAAAAACCATTGTCTTCACTTGAAGTGTGAGAAATGGATCATGGAGTGTTTTGGTCTGTTTTATCATAAGTTGCAAGTATTAGCATGTTTAACTGCTTACAACCCGCTTACAACGTATTACATTAAATTGCTACATACAATATTACATGAGGTTACAGGATATAAATGTCTTATTTAAGATTACCTCATCCCTGCTGTGTGGAATGACTTTAGAGGCATTAGCTTTGAACTTGGCATATCTCGGCACTAATGTGCCAAGTGTCCTTAAAAACATTTGAGAAAACTGGACAAGTGGAGGACAAAAGAAGAAGTGACAGGTTCAAAAACTCCATACAGCAGATGACCAGTCTCTGTAAGTCATATTCTTAAGAAATCTAGACAACATCTAACACAGGATCTGAACGATACACCAGTCAAGAAGCTATTCTTGAGAAAAGAAAATAGGAAGGAACATTTGCGGTATGCACAAATAGTGGATTGAAAATCAGTGGCAGCAGGTCTTGTGGAGTGAGTCTCTGTAATTCATGGTGGAAGCTCTGGGACAAAACACAGCAAAAAATAGCTTTGAAATGTCCTTCAAGAAGCCGAGAGAACTATAGCCTGAAGAGTACTTACAGACATTACAAGGTGGTCATACTAAAAACTGACTTTTAGGAGATGAAAACTAAGCTCTGTTTTTGTCTTACATTCTGTGCTTCCATGCATGTTTGCAGATGCTGCACACACTTTCCATTTTATTCATGAAAAAATTAGGGGTGGCTCAAGACATTTGCACTGCACAGTGCTTTTTTTCATGGCCAGCAGGGGGCAACTCCCCTGGTTGCAAAAGGATGTCCAGTTACACAGAAGTCTATCTTAAAATGACTCTACTTCTCACTTGGTTTATGACTTTAGTGAACTCTTTCTCAATGAATATGTCGTCTGAGTTGTCAGTTTCAGGTCTTAGTAAATGCAACATGGTGTTCACGTTGTAAATTATGGATGTAATTAGAATAGTATGAGCCATAAAGCAGGTTGTGCTACATAAGAAGAACTCTAGGCATAAAACAGTAGTTAATGTCACAGTGATCAAATGGAGCTGTCATTATATGAAATAGCATCGTCAATCTTTCTCTGACAAAAACAATAGGTTTTTGTTTGTGCTTATAACACTTATTCTACCAAGACTTTCTGTTTCCTGCAATATAAGAACGATGATCAGCTTTGGAAGAAAGTGGCTTTTGGCTCGGGTAGGTGAGCACAGTGTATATAGCAATCAAGTCCATATATATAAGACCCATTTTAGAAGGTTATTATGAGTGAGCTGTAAAGATCGAAAAGTCAGCTAGAGATGGATTTTGAACTCTGGAATCTGACATCTCACTTATATTCATTCTACACTGTCTATGCCATTACTAAGCTTTTATCTTTGACCTTCTTTGGACCTGTGAACTTAATAACAGAGGAGTCTGTACTGAAGCTGAGTTGGGGGAAGAAAAGGGAGAAAAAGGAACTTCCACGGAAAATCTAAAGGGATCAAAATGGCCATTCCTTCCAAGTTACTTGTAGCAACTTGAAGCTTTGTTGTGTTAGTTCTGTTAGTGAAGCTCTGATTTCATTCATAAGAATATTCAAAGGGACATATACTGCTGTTTGAGATATACGGAGGCTGTGTATCCTCTTTATGAGATACGTTGGAAGCAGTATTTATTTCCTACGCACAGCCCTCCCTCGCTGTTTTTCTCATCCCGGCACTCCAGCTCTTCTCAGCAGGGGAGTAATAATGGACACCCACTCCATTAGAAGCCTGTTACCATTTCACTCATGTCTCTGCCATCTATTTATTCTGCTGCTTTTCTCCCTCTCACTCTGTTTGCGCTGTTTTCTCTCTATATTCATGTCAGCTGCCATGGACAGTCAGATCCTCATTCCCCTAAATTGGATAAAAGATTAAGAGAGCTAAGCTTGTTCAGTTTGTGCTACTGTGAAAAATCATAAAGTTTGAACTTTTTTTTTTTCTTTTAATTTTGCTTTTTTCAGAGCTGCTCGCTCATGAGAAATCCTAAAGCATTATAAAGACTTTGTGCATATGGGACCCAGAGATGAATCCAGATTATCAGATCAAGTGGTGTTTCAACAACTAATTATAGGCTCCAGTTCAGGCTCTTACTACTTATTCATGCCAATGCACAGCTCTAGGGTTCAGTAGCTGGAGGATGATGTTGTTATCCTCAGGCAAAAGCCTGCCTCATTTGCATCTAGGAGATTATCGTGCTTATTTGTTTTTCATGTGTTTTTCAAGGAGCCTGTTGTCTTAAGTGATAAATGACTCTAAGTGGTCTTTTTTTTTCCCTCCTCGTGCGCCGAGATCGGAGAACATTTAACGTCATTAAGCCGCCTTCCCATGTGTAACCACAATTTTCAACAATCTGCTCTACATTTTTCACGCCGCGAACAGTAGCAGTAAGTTTATTAATACACAAATCTAACCTTTTCACTGTAATTCATCTGTAGCTGCAAGAAAAAGTTTGAGATTTGTTGAAGTTTTGCATAAATGTTTAAAACATCATGAGAATTTCACTAAAATCCTAAAGCATGAAGTCCATTCAGTTAAAAGACAAATGAAAATAAAGGAATAGTTATTGATTTCTTAAGGAAAATGATAAAAACTATCTCTATAAAGGAAGAAGTATAAAAATCTTTGATTTCAGTATCTCATGTGACCCCTCCCCCATTTGCTGCACTAACAGCAACTTGGCATTCTAGGCGATACAGCTCAAGATATTAATTTAGGTGAGTTTAGTGGCATAATCGTGTAACTTCAGGAGTGAATTTGTGATTAACACAAACTGTGAAAGGTTTACCTGACATTTCCATGTTAATTAATGCTGCATTGCCAAACTGCTCCTTGCAGTTTGTTTTCAGGATACCCAACAGAAAAATTGTCTCACAGTGTGTGTAAGCAACACATCAATTTAATGATAAGAACTACAGATGTAATTAGATGCTTTTCTGGACATCACCCACTACTCATTGATGTTTGTGTTGTACAGCCTCCAATGAGCAACTGATTGACACAGCGCTCTTAGAGGATATCAAACGGGTCAGTTTACAAAGTAGACCCAGTCTGAAGAACAATAAAATGTACATTTAACTTCAAGTTGTATTCAATAAGATTTGAAACATGAGACTGAGAGCATTTACAAAGGTCATGAAGAAAAGCAGAAGATTTCAGTGAGTTTCTTCGCCAGCGTTTAGTAGACACCCCTCAGCAAAACTTATCAGTTTCAAAAGGCTGTAAAAGAAAAAGAAAAAAAAGAGGCTTTGGAGATGAAAGTCGGAGTACTTTCAGAGTTTATTCCTTCAAAAAAGAATAAACCCAAATGTTTGCTTGCAGCGACTGCTTTTGAAAAAGTTTATACCAGCTTTTTTTTTTTATTCCCATAGTCTGCCTTCTTAATAACAACAACAAAAAATCACCTCACAGGTTCCTTGGAAACAACTGGGTGTCAAATTTCCCATTACAGAAGATGCCAGCAACTTTTTATTGGTGTCATGAGCTTGTTTTAAGGCTTTCGTAAAACCTATTCGTGGAGCGGTGGGAATGAGGATCAGCACCTCCAAATCTTAGGCCATGGTCTTCAGCCGGAAAAGCGTGGAGTGCCCACTCCGGGTCAGGGACGAGTTCCTGCCCCAAGTGGAGGAGTTTAAGTATCTCAGGGTTTTGTTCGCGAGTGACTAGGAGAAGGGAGCAGGAGATCGGCAGACGGATTGGTGCAGCGGCCACAGCGATGCGGACGCTGTACCGCTCTGTTGTGGTGAAGAGAGAGCTGAGTGTAAAAGCGAAGCTCTCAATTTACCGGTCGATCTACATCCCTACGCTAACCTATGGTCACGAGCTTTGGGTAGTGACCGAAAGAACAAGATCGCAGATACAAGCGGCGGAAATGCCATTCGGGAGGGGCTCAGAGTAAAGCTGCTGCTCCTCCACATCGAAAGGAGCCAGTTGAGGTGGTTCGGGCATCTGACAAGGATGCCCCCTGGGCGCCTCCTGGGTGAGGTGTTCCGGGCATGTCCCACCAGGAGGAGGCCCCGGGGCAGACCCAGGACACGCTAGAGAGATTATATCTCTCGGCTGGCCTGGGAACGCCTTGGTGTTCCCCCGGACAATCTGGAGGAGGTGGCTGGGGAGAGGGAGGTCTGCTAAAAATTACAATGGAGGTGATTGCAGTCTTTGGCTGCTCGTAGTTTGGGCTCATGAAGCTCTTAAATGTTGAATTCAGGAGCCTCATTCTGTCCTTTTAATCAGTCAGTTAAACCAAAAAACTCTGATACTTATCTGACTATTCAAAAGGCTTCCTGCCATCGTGTCAGTTGCAGGTTATGCCCAAAGAAAGATACAAACTCTCCTCTTTTCCAGTTTGGTCTTAATAGCTATGTGGAGAACATAAACAAATTAGGACGAGTGGCATCACATCATAAATGGAAGCGGTGGGTGGTTTGATATTTTCAGACACACACTCCACCTGATTGCCAGATGAGGACGGGCAAAGCAGACCATTTGGGTGCCACTTGAGGTGGCATTTGGACAGATGACAATGGGGCTCTTGAAAGGGGAAGGTTAACTGAGTGATATAAACACACTGGACTCTGATGGTGAACTATATCAGTATTTTTGTATTCTCAATGGATCAAATGACTAGATTTATTTTAAAGGGATGTCTCATAATAACAAGCACACAAACAATGATCACCCTGAGCTCTGCAGGGCATTTTGCTGTCTTTTAACTTTTTTGTTGTTTTTAAGCCCTCCGGCTACAGTGTACGCGAACAGCCTATGGGCTCATGGTGTCCTGGATGTCACAAAGATTAAAGCTTTACAAAAGAATCACTCTCGGTCTGACGAAGATTCAGTGTGGACATTAAGTCTACAATAAAAAAATGTTTCATAGCTGCCAATAAGACCATTTATTAAGAATTTTCCCATGCCAACATGTCTACATTAGATTTACCATAGCTCATTAGCTAGCTACAAGATAGCAGATCATTATGGGCCAACTAGCTCAACTTTATCAGTGCTCCAAATGTCATTGTTTATTTTTTAGTTTCCTGTTTATGATTCCAAAGTTATACAATGCTGTATGTGTTTTTTTTCTATAAATAAGTCAGAACAGCATGCATAGTTAGATATAAACAATCAAACCTTTGATGATCTCCAACTTTGCTAAAGTTTGCTGAGGTTGTTAACAGCTGGGAGAATAGTTACACTGATTGTTTTATTGAAGCTGAGATAAATTGGATTCCTTTTCACTGTCAGTGGTGCCTCAGCATGTGTTCATTCTTGTGAACCAAAGGAGCATTTGGACCTGGAAATCATGAATAAAATCAGATGTAACAAGAAGATAGAATGGGCTAAACATTATGTAAGAGTTCTCTAAGTTTGCGAAATCCAGTCCAGCTCACTGGACCCAAACTCAAAAGCTGTGCTGCTTTATAAAGACCGAAGCAATTAGTTTATTTCACAATTTAAGCACAAAACATAGGACATTTTGATGAAATTGGCTTTAAAATGTGCATTTCGAACATCAGTAAATCAGTTTGTGCACGTGATTTAGTTCCCACCACCTGAGTTCCCATCTCTCAATGTAGTCTTGCCACTGAGAGCACCTTTTTTTTTTACGCTAAAACCCAGTTTCTGCTGGTACAATGCATTTGTGAATGTGGCCCATGGAGCGAACAGGTGGCTATAAAGCAAGAATCCATGTAGCCACTGCAAGCTGCTTTGCAACCCACTTCTGTTTCAGATTTAATCAATGTCAAGTCTGTTGGCATTGTTGCCTTCTCCCTTCTATGTTGTTCTCTAAAACTTGGACTTTTTGTGCACATGGAAGGATGGGGAAGTCCCAGAACTGAGTCGCATTGCCAAATATAAATTGCTGCAGAAGAAATAACAATGTTCTTTGACTGAAGCGATCATGATTGGATTCTAATCTTGAGAACAATTTGTAACATAACTTTTTCCTTTTTTTAGACCCATATGTGAAAATCCACCTGATGCAAAATGGTAAGAGGCTGAAGAAGAAGAAGACGACAATCAAGAAGAACACCCTCAACCCTTACTATAACGAGTCCTTTAGCTTTGAAGTCCCATTTGAACAAATCCAGGTACATTTTTCATCTGTTTGCAAAACATTCGTAAAACTCTGAAATCATGTTTTCTACGGGGCAGAGTGCTATATCATTGGGTAAAACTGAACTATAAAAACCAGCAGCAAACATTTGGTTGCATATAAGCCATTGTTAAGTGGGAGCTCATTTACCAAATGATCAGTTTAGAGGCTTTTCATCATAACAGAATAATGAGAGGCGCTTCACTTAAAATCAGCTGGGTTTTGCAATTTGACAAGCCAATTGCTCTACGGATGTGATTGTCTGCACTTTGTTCTTGCCCGTAGCATGGATCTTGGTGCTGTTTGTAGCATATATCACAATGATTAGCATTCATCAGCATCATTATTTACATTTAACCAAGTATGCTGCAATAATTAGAGCAATAGAAAAATAGATGCTGTAGCTGTGATTCGAGAAGAAAAGGAAGCACAGATGCTTTTCCAGGACATTATGGGGGAAAAAAGGATAAAGGATACATAACCTGTGCCAGAAAGGGATAGCAACAAACAAGATTATCTCTTCAGGCAATACAGTAATTAAGTCAAATTGATTAAGGCTGCCACATTTCAAAAATCACAGGTTTGGTACAGCGTGCCTCAGATTTAATTTAATCCCAATCAACCCCATCCAAACATGGCCTTATTTAGTGTTGCTCATGCCAGTATGTTGGCTAAATTTACATTTCTCATCTCATCAACAAGAACCAGGTTGATTATTAAATAATTGGTCAAATGCAAAAATTGTCATTGATTAGATTTATTGAGCAGTAAAAGCAATACGAGAATTAAACACACTTAAAAGACTTAATTCGATCGTAGAAAAACAGTTAAAGTCCAGCTACCTAAGAGCTAAATGCTAAATTAAAGAAGCCTGTCATCACTGACAGCTCTTTAGGCCTCTGGCTGTATTGCATCTGATTTGAAATGAAGACACTCAGAACTGGGAAGACTCTTAATTAGACACGTTCTGTTTCCACCAGTACAGTTTAATTTGCTAATCAAGTTCTCAAGCACAATTCTTAAATTACACAGACATATAGAAGTCTGCAGAGGCAAAGCGTTGGCTTTGACGCCAACCTGACCCAGGGACTTTCTAAGTAAATAATCGAAAGATTTTAATTGTCTCAGAGATTGCGTGGGAATTACAAGCAGTGCTTTAATTGGACTATCTTGTAACAAAAACAGAAGGTTAGTTATTGACTCGTGTTATTTCGCAGTGTCCTTAGCCCACACGCAATTAGCTGTGCAGACACCATTTGAGATGTACACATGCTCTCCTTATAGTCCGTGAGCCCATTTGACATCAAACTCTAGCTTGTTTGCAAATTAAGTGCAGTTTTTTTAACCTTTCTATATTTGACTTGAGCATAGAACTGAACAAATAGGGGAAAAAACAGTCACTTATGTGCTTGTGTTAAACTGAAAAAAAAAACGTATAAAAATATATTTCAAATTCTGGCCTCTGAACAGCTGGAGATGGTAAAGTGAATTAAAAGACAAATACATGTTATAAATGTTCATGACATTATTTTTTTTCTTGTATTTAATCTTCATATTTCATTCCATGAAAGCTATTAAGCTTGTTTCGAAAACTGCTGAGCTGTTGTTTAAATGGTGTCACTAATATGATTATTATTGGCAAATCAGTCACAGCAAGAAAAAACAGTACTTGCTGGTCAGTGATGAATAACACGAAGGTCTGCTAATTTTCCTTTAAAGAAAGCCGTGTTTGAATGACCAATTTAAAGCTGAAGTGTCCCTTTAAAAACCCACTAACCCCAACTGGCCATCTGGGAGCCTTATTCAGTATTTCATTACATGGCGTATTAGGCATGCTCTTTTAGAACAGCGACTCAGAGCTCATGCAGGTGGCGGTAGTTCCATCTCAGTCTGCCAGTGGATCGAAACTTAATCAGGACGCTTTGTGCACTAATTCATATTCTCTGCCAGAGATTGACGCCCGGGTCACTCCTCTTTGCAGCGTCCCTTTGAATAAACACACAGTGAAGCTGAGTCTCAGACCTCTGAGTAATCACACATTTTGCTGTGCTTGGCGCTGAATATAAGCCAAGCTTGATCGGGAGTGTTTGTTACTGTTAATCAACACTAATGTCTCAAGGAGCACCTCATTCCCTGCACTATACCATTTAGAGAAATAATGAGGAACTGTTGGCGCTTAATACTCTAATACGTGCATTACATATCCACCCTACCACAAAGAACAAGAAACACCTACTGTATCAGAAGTCCAATATGTAAAGTACTGCTCAAAAACACAAATCACAAGAGAAAACCTCACAGAGATGATCATGTAAGTAAAGAAGCATCAAAACCTTTGTCTCTGATCATAACACATTATATGACATGTAATTGTCTTTCTTCAGATTGTATTGGGTGTTTTTGAAGCTAGGACTAGAGCTAAAAGTTATTAGAAAATGAATGTGAATCAATTTTTGAAACAAATAAAAAGCACAGAATTAAAAACTGACCTTTAAATCGTGTTTGCCTAACAAGACTCGGGCCTTTCAATTCTACAACAAAACCATAGACTGTATATGAAAAATGGCAGCAGCACTCCACAACAGCTACTAAAGCCCCACCTTCTTTTAATGACCTGTTGTTATCCTCTTTTAAGAATCACTTAATCACTAAATTAGACTTAGACATAACAACTAGGGATGGGTATTGATAAGATTTTCACGATTCCGATTCCATTTTCGATTCTGTTTAATGATTCGATTCTTTATCAATTCTCTTATAGATTCTTTTTAAAAAAGGAGAACACACAGGTCGATTAGCTTAGAACTTCGTTTTATATCTTCTCTTTGAGCAAGATAGAAATTTAGGAGTAACATGGCCTTACAAACCCAGCAGTGAGATCTTAAGAGATCCAGCCTATGGCTCTTCAATGGGGTGTCACAGGGTCCCCGGGGAAAAAAATTGTAAATGTAAAATTATAAAATAAATATTCTTCTGTAGCAATAACAAAGTATAACATAAATTATTCTGTAGCAATTACACAAGAATATCCAGTAATGTCCCTGCCTACAATTAAACACATTCACTTACCAAAGTGAAATCGGGGGCATCTGCTGTGGCAAATGGGTGCAAGCCTTTGACCACAAACTCAGTCACTGCTCGGTGACATTCGTCTATCCTGGCCTGAAAGGAGACGCTACCGGTAGACTGCAGCGAGAACTGCCAGCATCTGAGCCAGCCAGACTCTGTCTGTCTCATCATGATCACCTAAATGCACAGTAATGGCAGGTTTTGTAATAAGGCAGATCGCGCTAACATCATATGCACTGTTAGTTGATTATTTACCTGCTGCATTAACGGGAGAGGACGTGCAAACGTTACCGCTGCTGCTGGGTTGAGATTCATGAGTCCGGAGCGAAATTAAAAACACGACATTCATTTAAGGTCATCGCGTGTTTTGTGAGCAAATGCTTTTGCATATTCGTAGTGTTTCCTCCCTTAAATGAAATCTCTACTTTGCAAGTATTGCAAGTTGCCCTGTTGTCATCCGTTCTCGTAAAGTCTAATCAAACTTTTGAGCGTTTGAGCCGCCATGTTTCCTGCCAGGTAAATGACGCTCCGCAACGTGGTGACATCATTCGGGGCGACTGGAATCGATAAGGGAATCGTTTGCAAAAATGGCAAACAATTCCAAGGAATTGAAACAGTGGGAACCGGTTCTCAACAAGAACTGTTTTTTGTTACCCATCCCTAATAGCAACTGAGTCCAGGATAGAAATCATGCATAGAAGACAGAATGATGAGAAGGTAAAACTGGAGGGTTGCTGGTCAGTGATAATGACTCATTAGCTTGTTTAACAAGGTATAGATCTAATGAATGTTAATTTTGGCTAACAAAAACAGACTTTAAAAAAAGACATTAATTGAAGTAAACATTAGTAGATGGAGTTTACACTCTTTTTTTGTCTCCTTCTTTCCTCCTCTCTTTCCCCCTCTACAGAAAGTGCAAGTTGTTATAACTGTTCTGGACTATGACAAGATCGGCAAGAACGATGCCATCGGCAAGGTCTTTGTGGGCCTCAACAGCTCGGGGACGGAGCTGCGCCACTGGTCCGACATGCTGGCCAACCCCAGGAGACCCATCGCCCAGTGGCACGTGCTGAAGCCTGAGGAGGAGGTGGATGCTCAGCTCTCCGTCAAGAAATAGGCAGGGCTCTTTCAGTACCTGCCTTGTAGTACTCTTTAGCCAGTATGTGTAAATACCTCAGTGATATATGGGTCCATCCATGTAACTCCCTGTCCCACTTTACCCCCTCCCCCACCCGTCGACCTCTCCCAGATTCATCACTCCTAAGTTCACACACAGTCCTAATTGTTGAAGTGTCCTGCAACATCTGTTCTCTGCTTTTTTCTATCAGGTTCTCGCTTTGATTCAGCAGTTTTTGATTTCCATCTCCAAGCCCTTAACCGCCCAGACCAAATGCCCCCTTCTTTTAAGCAATATGATCTGTATAGATAGCGCATGACTGAAAGAATTTATTGTACCACAGTTGTATATATAAGTATGCAGACATAAATGATTTCTAGTTTATGTGTTTGTATGTTGTTACCCGTTTCCTAATCTGTGTATATCTTGATGTTTTTAATAAGATGTTCTATTTTAAATTATGTAAATGCAGATATAGAGGAAAGCCAATATTATATATCCCAGGATTTAAAAATTCTACCTTATTACCTTATTGCATTCCAGAAAAAAAAGAATTCCAACCTGCAAGACGCTAGTGGAAATATATTCACATTGTAAAGGACTTTAAGTTCAGCAAAGGATCGTTACAGAAAAGACAAACGGATGAATATATCCACACAAAACTCCAAAATACAAGGCCATTAACTACTATGGTTCTGTAGGATAAATTATGCTGCTGGAAATTATACAAGCACATGATTTCTTATGACTTTTTGTACCTATTTCTCAATCCGAGGACCTACATGTTTTAGCTTGAGGCACACTTGTTACCACTTAGCATTTCATTTTTTCCTTGTTTGGCAGTTCCATCTGAAATAGGTCCTCAAGTTAAAGGTTAGTTTTCTTTTCCAACAATGGAAGTGATTGCCTCCAAGAAACACCCCTTTAGAAACAACCCCCATGTGGAAAAAGCACCAAGCTGTAGCCATTGTGTCCTTAAACTCGTTCTAACAATATTTTGTTAACTGCTTACTTTAAACAGCCTTGTCGTTGCTGGAGGTGTATCGCGTTTAGGCTGGGGTCCGGCATTTGTGAGGGAGTTTAAAAGAAAAAAGGGGGGGTGGGTGGGGGTTGCACTCTGGGCTCTGGTTTTAAGAGGACTATTTTTTAGATTAATTCAGCGTCTTGACTATTTTTAGTAAAGTGCATGTTTTTTTTTACAATCTTTACTAAACGCTGGGACGGGAGGGAGGGGGGATCTACTGACACCAGGGGAGACTCTTCTGATAGGATCCCCTTGCCTTCAATCAGAGGAGAGAACAAAAAAAAGAAATCAAGAGTAATGTTTAAACTTTGTGTCAATGTCACATTGACAGAGGTGAAGCGAGTTTAGTCTAAACACTGCCATTTACGGGGAGGTGACTTTCTGTAGAGACCCTCTCTTCATGCACACTCCCACTTGCTAGTGGTTGTAGCGTTGGTTTATTGGGAACAATGTCTTTGGCTGCAGTGGTGCCCTGAATCGCAGTCTTTGCTTTGCGTTGCCTTCTCACAGTGACAATAGAGCTAGCCATGTTTTACTGCCAATTTTAACTTTTATGTGGCTGCTATTTTGCACTGGATGAACTAGCTTGTTGACTTCTTTAGAAACCATTTTTGGATGATTGTTGGCCGGCTTTATTTCAGGACACCTACAGGAGGGGAGGGGCAGGGGGCGGAGCCAGAGAGCCTCCTGCTTGATTGGATTAATTAAATCCAAAAAACAACAACAAGAAAAAAAAAAACAGGAAAAAAAGAAAGAAAGCAATGATGACAAATCACATTTCAGCCAACAGCAATTACATCAGTTTTGTTTTCTTGTTGGCACAGGACTACACCAGGGGAGCACGAAATAACCGTAAAAGTTAATGGTCTGCGTAGGCTATTAGTTCATTATGTCCTTTACTACGGGTCCAATTAGGAAAGGAGTAAGTTGTAATCCATGAAAACCATGAAGTCTCTTATCTTGGAGGAACCTCTTGCATATACTCGATACACAGCTTCAGGAGGACTTTCTAAATGTTTTCAATGTTATTGTGTAGTTGATAGCACTATTATGAAAAAGCTACTTGTCATTCCATAGGAGTCTTCTGAGGACTGCTTTGTGTATCACTGTGACTGCCGTGTGTGCTTAGAGATGTAGACTTATCAGTAGGTAGCGAATCCAGTCTGTTCTGTAGTGATGTCGTAGCGTTTAATGCCATTTTTTCCTTCTACACGCAAAGAGAGGACGAGAGAGAGAGAGAGAGCGTGACTGCACGCAGCCAAAAAAAAAAGAAAAAAAAAAGGAGGAGGCTTTTATCCGAGCGAGAGCGGGTTGCTTCACACAGCATTTTGTTGAGCACTGTGCAATACTTGTATGTTCATCCCATAGTGTTAACGTGGGTGGCGTTGCCCGAGAAAAGAGATTATAACCCTTCGAGGATGAATCCAGTCCAGAGAGATGTTTTCTCCTTTCCAGTGAAATGGTTAGGACACAGCACACTTAGATTCAGCTTATAGTTTGGAGCTTGACACCTGCTGACCTCTGTTTAGGGTTCCCTCCCTTTTCCGCAGGTTCATTTTCTCTTCTTGCACACAGTTCCAGCATCAGAAGTTTCAGGGAGTCTTCGTTAAATACCAAACAAGATTCTGCATTTAGATACCCCCTTAAAAATGCCATGTATATATTTACATAATCGTGTCAAAGAAAATGTATATCTAGAATAAATATAAAGTGACCTGAATGATTATTCAGCTGCAAAATATCGCTCTTTTATCCAGATGCTATATCTCATCATCGTTAATCCATTTTCATTAGAGTTATTTTATTTATGTATTTTTATTTATTTATTTATTTATCTCCCCTGTTGATTCAAAACCCCTTTTCTATTTGAGATGAAAACTCTGAATGTACAGTGAGGACCGTGTTGGTGTAGATTACTTTAATTAATTAGATGTACCTTGCACTTGTTGTTGTTTAAAAGAACATATTTTTAATATTTTTTCAGCTATTATGGATTCATTTCATAATCCTATGGGGTAAAAACAATCAAACAACCTCCCCTGTGATAGCATTCCAATATCACTGAGCATACTTTAATACAGCTGTATTCCCAATCCCTCTTCAGCTGGGGGAACTTTTATTTGACATGTTTTCCATATATAGATCCATGAATTCCAGTACAGCTTCAGATTTAAATAACAGAAAAATATATTAAAGTAAAAGGTGCACTCTTTGCAAAAATGGCCCAAGCAATTTGACATGAATACTAATGCAGAGAGGTTGCACCAAAGGAATTATCCAATCAAAGCTGAGAGTAAATCAAACCGAATTATATGAAAATATCACAAGTGCACGAACGTATCAGGGAATTCAGTAAATGGGCAGCATTGCAAAACCCATCGGATTGTGAGGCGTGTGGAGGAAACTACAAAGCAAAAGCCATTACCTGCGCTGCAGCGCAATGCTCCTGTTACTGCGATTCCCCACCAAAAAAAAGTGCGCACGCGTAATCACCCCCCACACCCTAAATTCAAGCTCTCTTCTGTATGACAAGGAACTGAAGAATCTCTCCAGTGACACCGACAAAAAGCCACACTGACCTTTCAAAAACAAAGCTGTGTAAAGTATTAGAATCTGATGCTGTAGAAAGATCCTAGTTGCCTTTGTGTATATCAACTGCCTGCTTGAGTATTTTGTGTGTGGAAATTTTCTCTGTAATCTTGTAGAACTGTTCGGGGTGTTTTTTTCCTGCCATATCGCTCGCAGTGACGGCGAGCCTGCTGACGGTTATATTTGCTGTGTATACCTTCATTTTTTGATGAGGTGTTTTCCAGTTTTGTTTCACTTTGTGTAGTGATTCACTCTGTGGAGTTTTCTGACTGTTGTTATATAACTTCATATACACAAATGATCAATAAAAATGTTTTATTTCCTGTTGATACAGAAGCCTTTCATGTCGTGTTTTCGTTCGGGATGCATGCAACGGAGCAAAACTGTCACGGTATTGATTGCCACGAGTGTGACTCACTGCTCATGCAAGAAACTGTTCACTTCAGAAAGAAAGGCGTCTGCATGCTTGACGTGCATGACAAATTCCTATTTTAATGATGGCACTTTGAATCAGACACAGCAGCCTGTTAAAAAGGTCACTACTGCCATCTGAAGGACACGCAGGGGAACACCACTGTGTACCAGATGTAAAAAAAACTAATAAGAAAAGATTCTTTCTTTCTTTCTTTCTTTCTTTCTTTCTTTCTTTCTTTCTTTCTTTCATTTTGCCTCAGGTACAGATCAATTTCTATTAGTGAATATTTACTTATGTGCAGCAGAGCCACATAATGGGGACAAGAGTTTGTCCTCCACTAAAATATGATGTCACATTGATGTGATGCTCGGATGGTAATGAATGCTGGGGAGCGGAGATTTATAGATCTCAGGCTACTGCTGATGCTGTAAAATAAAGCTCATTTGGATGTTGAGAGTAAAACATGTCCCATGAAATTTTTACTGTAGCACGGTGCTGTCATTTTAAATTGAATTCTTTTAACCTGCCTTTTAAGTCACTGAAATATGTGACTGCAATAATCTGCATCATCTGGCAGATTATTGCAGCTTTTTATTGAAACCGTGTCACACTGAGTGAAATAGTCAAGCCCAAACACTCTCACTAGTTTTGGGGTTGTATTATTCGATTAAATATATTATTACCTTTAATTTTCCTCCCTGTGTGTAAAAGCAATTGCTCCCTAACCCTAAAAACTAGTTGCACCATCCTTGGCAGAAAGAACTGCAATCAAGTGTTTGTGATAACTGGCAATGAGTCTTTCAGATCACTGAGGAGGAATTTTGGTCCACTCTTCTCTGCAGAATTGTTTTAATTCAATCACGGATGGTTTTCCAGCCTCTGAGACATTCAGAGGTCGACTTGCTGGTGTTTTCCAAATTGTTGTCCTGCTGCATAACCAAAGTGTGTTTCAGCTTGAGGACACAAACTGATGGTCGGAAATTCTCCTTCAGGATTTTCTGGTAGAGATCAAAATTCATGGTTTCATCAATTACAGCATCGAAGCAGCCCCAGACCATCACACTACCACCGCCATGTCTGACTGTTGCTGTGATGTTCTTCTGTGTTAGTTTTAGAGCAGATGTAACAGGACTCAGACCTTTCAAAAAGTTCAGTTTTCTCATCAGTCCACAGAATATTTTTCCAAAAGTCTCCCAGATCATCAAGATGTTTTTTTTTTTTGGCAACTATGAGATGAGCCTTTATGTACCGTTTGATCAGCAGTGGTTTTCATCTTGGAACTCTCCCATGGATGCCATTTTTTTCTGTTTTATTGTTGAATCATGGACTCCGACCTTAACTGAGACAAGTGAGACCTGCAGTTCTGTAATGTTGTTCTGGGGTCTTTTGTGAGCTCTTGGAGTAATTTGGGGAAGGTTCACCACTGTTCTGAGTTTTGCTTTTTGTCTATAACAGCTCTCACTGTGGTTCACTGGAGTCCCAAAACCTTAGAAATGTCTTTGTTTCTCAACTGTTTTTAGATTGTGACAGGATGTGTTTTGGTGTCATGTAGTCTGTTTCACTTTTTCACACAGGTTTTATTTAAAATATTTGTTGATTCAACAGGTCTGGCAGTAATCAGGCCTGAGTGTGGCTAGTGAAATTAAATTCAGTTTTCCAAAAGCTGTGGATAATCACAGTCTCTTCATGATTCAACAAGAGGGGCAATTACTTTTTCACACAGGGCCAGGTAGGTTTAGAAGCTTTGTTTCCCTCAATAAATGAAATAAAAAATTACATTTTGTATTCCCTCTGGGTATCTTTCTCTAACATAAAAAAATTGGTTAATGATTTCAAACATATAAGAATTACAAATATGCAAAAAAAAGGGGGGTGGGGGGTAATAGAAAATTCCTTTTTCACAGCACTGTAAAGCTTGTTATGCTTGTAAATAATGCTTAAGCGTAACATTATTCATGTTCATGGCTCTACTTAAAATCAGTTAGTTAAAATCATCATCAACCATCATCATATCTGCAATTTTACTGCATCATATAGAAATTTCTTAATCCATCCTAATATTGGCTGATTTTTGTGTGCCTGAAGTGGGGCAACACATGGAAAGATTAGTGTTTGTAGGATGCATGTTTGACCTCAAAGCAGCAGCTCACTATAAGATTAAGTCAAGTGTGACGGCTACAGAAGGAAATAAACAGATGCACAATACAGATAAGCACCTGATATAACTGTATTACATGAAACGTGAACAACAGAAAAAGAGGAAGTGAGATCTACATAGCAGAGTTATGAAAGTTTTGTATTCTGCTTTCGGTTTTTTTTATTTATTTAGTTAAGTTTAACCAGTTTCACTAGGTTTGGGTTAATATCCATTTTGCATACATAAACTAGGATAATAATAAAGTCGTCATTTGTGTTTCTGTGTTTAACTAATCAATTTAGTTAAACTCATTTTGCTGCCGTATGACCAAAAGCCACACTTTTTAATTCTGATTAGTCTCCTTCGGATGCTATTATCTTGTTTTGTGTTTTGTTTTGTTCTCTTCTAGCTTCTCTTTTTATGGAAGCCCGTTTCCGCCACTAAAAAAAAAAAAAAAAAGCTAGTATCCATAACTCGAAATTTCGAGTTATTTTCTCGAAATTTCGAGTTATTATCTCGAAATTTCGAGAAATATAACTCGAAATTTCGAGTTACTTTTCTCAAAATTTCGAGTTAGCTCTGCCAATCAAAAATATACGTGAATGAGGTCGCTTTCTTGTTACCCGGAAGCATATGGCGCAGGACCGCGCACTCAAAAACGGATCCCAACAAATTAAAGTATGTTTGCTGATAGTAACACCATGTGATTCAGCTAATAACACAGGGATTTCATCATTTGTGAAGCCAGGCTGAAAACACTCAGCAATCTGTGCATTCACGACTGGATGTAATACCGGTAGCTTAGCTGTAGCATTTGTAGCTGAGGGCTTCAGCTTCCGGGTAACATGGAAATGACGTCTTCACGTAGATTACTGATTGGCAGCGCTAACTCGTTATGGATCCTTTTTTTTTTTTTTTTAGTGGCGGAAACGGGCTTCCATATCTTTTTGCTTAGAAAAATTGTGCGCAGTTTAATGCTTTATCATTATTATCGTTTCAGCGTTTTATTGTGAAAATACATGTCTTTCACGTGGAAGTGACGTTTGAGGTTCGGCTTTGATAAGTTAGTGAACGTTAGCCCGTTGTATTACCGGAAGCTGAGTGTTTACATGCTTACTGTACGTTTATTCAGTCCAAATCTCGACGAAATTGACATAAAACAGCTTCAAATACACATAGAAGCGCACCAAAATATTAATATCCACCATTCATTTTATAATTAGCCTACTGGGTTTAATTTTCATATAAACGGAATTTTGTTTTTGAAAACTAAAACCGGATGTATTTATCCTTCCTGGCTGACTCGACAGCCTTACATGACGGCTTGGACCTCCGTCACAATTAGTTGCCTTGAACTCGTTTGGGGTGTGCGCGCTATACTGACAAAGTATTTTGCATTTGTCCTCCCGGCCTGAAAATGCTCTCCTACATCATTGGCGTGAGTATACATCAATGGAAAATTATCAGGGTGCTTTTACGCCAGCTAATTTGCATGCATTAGCTCGGTTAATATTCGCTAACATTCAGTTTTTCCCCAGCTAAGTTATCCTGAGCGCTGTTTCGGGCCTGCCCACAGGAATCTTCATGACTCACTTCTCCCTAGGGTTGCCAACCGTCCCTTAAAATACGGAATCGTCCTGTATTTCGAAACAAAAGTACACGTCCCGTATTGAGCTAATAAGGGACGCACTTTGTTCCGTAATACAGTGAGAATCAAAAGTAGTCTATAAATGTTTATGGAATTAACGCTTTGTTTGAAAACATAATTCCCAGACCCTCTCCTGCTTTGTGACCAATGAGCTGACAGCACACTTATGACAATTCGAGTATGACAATTCAGATTACCGCTCATCTCATTGGTCGAGGAAAGGTCGCTTGCGGAGAAAATACCGGAAGACAACAGATGACCACAACAAGAAGCATGGCCAACAGGGAAACAAACGCCGTCACTGCGGTGCAAGTCTCGGACGACAGTACACCTAAAGCTGGACAGACACTGTGCGATTTTCAAACTGCACGATTGACTCGCAGGGGTTAGAAGTTGGTAGGTCACGATGCAGGGTCTCACACTATACCGCCCGATGCTCTGATGAGACCTGAGTGCTCACACTGTGCCTCCATAAAATGAAGGTTATAACAGAAAATCTGTCGCTCTCTCTCCCTCTCTGTCTTTCACTCACACAGACACACCACCACCACCATCAACTTTGCTAAATTGCTAATGAAAAACATTGATCAGGCAGCTGTGATTGAACAGCAATGTAAATCCAACTATTTTCACGGTTGTTGTGGTCGTGATAATTTTGTGATGCCACATCGAAAAGGCTCGGATGAGCTTTCCAAAGTTCTACAAGTTGTGCCTCCATCGCTTGTGTCCAGATCACACGCCGCACAGCCGTGCTGCTCAGTCTTTTTCACCGACGTTTACGTGTTTGCGAGTGAGCAGTGTGAGCGGCTGCGGTGACACGTCACGAGCGATTGATGATCGGGAGCTGGTCGTGAGGTGTTAATCGCTTCTCGTTACCCCACGTATACTACACGATGCACGATGAAGGCCAAAATCGGGCCGATCACCAAATCAGTCGCACGACTCAAAAATCGTCTCAAAATGGGCCTAAAACCGCACAGTGTGAGCCCAGCATTAGAGCAGCAATGTTTGTTCCCCTCAGAGAAAGGGAAGAATGGGAAAAGGAAAACACCTGGCTGGAAAAAGTTAATATGGGCATGTGCAGTGAAAATCAGCGCTATGTGGCCAGAAGTGTGATAATATAACTTATTTTGTGTAATAAACAACTGCAAGGATAGATGATTACAACAAATAGATGACTAATACATAAAAGTAATACATAGATGAATAATGATGATGAGTTAAGATGCTTAATCATGGGAACAAGCGGGTTTACAAACAGGAGCAGCTGATTAGCATTAGAAAAGCTGAAATAATACCTCAACTGAAGCCAATTGTACTAAATGCACTAAATGTGCACTGTTACAAGAATATTTTTTGTTCTATTGCTTTCTATTAATTTATATAATTTTAAGTTAAGCAGGACAGAGTTCTTTTAAAGAAAGATTTACTTATATTCTCAAAAGTTAAGCATGACAGGCTTCTGTTCAAGAAAGAGACCTGTTTTATTGTGTTAATGTTGTCATTTTGAGCTAAAAATAAATGGCTAAATGATCATTTGTTTCACATGTGTTCATATCACAAAGAATAGGATATGCATCTACTTAAATCAACTTCAAGTCAAATGGTTAAAAAAATAATTTCACACACAAAAAAAGAGCTAGAAAATTCACCACACTGGGAAGGGTGAAGACAACTGGGTCGCCCGGCCCTGGCCACGAGGTGTCCCTTATTTATTTTTCAGGGAGTTGGCAACCCTACTTCTCCCTGTTGCTGTCTGTGTTAAACAAAAAAAACAAAAACCCGACTTAATCCAGGCAACGCCCCGCAGGGTACTCAGACAGCTGGTAGCTAATGCTAGGAGTTGGTGGTCTGAGTCATTCTCCCACGTTTGACCTTTTATCGCAGTTGATCCGAGGTGGCTTTGACAGCATCATCAACCTCATCTTCAGGCTGCTCTTCCAAAAGAAGAGACCTGCCATCACCTTAGAGGACCCCAACATTAAGTATGCACTGCGCCTGATAGATAAAGAGGTAACCGCTCAAACGCTGCACACTTGAGTGCTTGCAGAATGAAACTTGTCTGCAAACGCAGCAGATGCGTTCACGCTCACTGCTCTGTCTGTTTCTTGTTTTTTTTTTTTTAAAGATTGTCAGCCATGACACAAGAAAGTTCCGCTTTGCACTGCCATCCCCTGAACACGTCCTTGGTCTCCCTATTGGTAAGTGTGCGCACTCACGCATATCATCACTGCCGGAGGTTTGACTGCATATCTCAAAATCTGTTCTAGCTCCTTTCCTTCTCTGTTTAAGCTAGTTTTCTTCTGATTGGCCACCCCTGGTTAACAGACGGTTTAAACAGCTGATGTAGTGCCTATTTGGAGATAGGGAATGGCAATGCATTCTGCGTAGTTCATGCCAAACCGAAACGAAGTTAGATGCCAGCAGATGATAAGGAGGAAGACACCTAAACCTGTGATACAAACTGAATGTAAACGAAAAGGCAAAGCAGTGTTATTAGGAGGGGCTGATATGTGAGCACAAACTGTCACTTTATTTTTAGGAGGTACAGTTTCTCAAGTTGCCTAGTGTTTTGTTAAAAAAGCTGTTTGTGGTGAGCGCCTAAACCTCAGACAACTTAAGAATTGTGCATGGCTTCAAGCTCACATTCAGACTTGTTAGACTCGGCCATGCTCTCTCAGCTGCTGAGCCATGGCTCTGTGACACATGCATCACTTACCCTTAACCTTCTTAACCTGGCATCCAATTATGTGGACATCACATTTTGGGTTGTCTAGACCAAAATACTAAATTTTCCTCTACAAGGGCCTGATTTCCACTTACGAGGACATTATACTGCCTCTGTTTATCAAAATTTAAAACGAATGTCTTTATATGTGGCTCTCAATTTTCTTAGAAACAAAAATAGGGTAAAAAAATTTTTTTTAAAATCCGGTGATTCTTTGTTTGTACATTCATCGGGTCCCAATATTCCCAAATATCAAAGCGAAATTAGGAATGCATGCCATGGAAGAGTTCAGGTCTTAGGAGGTTAAAGACACTCTATACAATTGATTTGAGTTCATATTTAATACTTTTCTGTAATATTTTCTCTTTTTCAACGTTGTGTTGAACACATTTATAAAGCACACCTTTTTATTTGACATTTATAATTGCGCTGTAATGACAACCCTGCATGCTTTGTTTTGTAGCTGGACTAAACTGTGATGAGAATGTTAAAAATAAGTCGTTCAGATGTGAAGCAGTTTCATGTCTTTTATTACTGCTCAATGTTTTGTTACAGCACTTCATGTTATAGTGCTGCAGCAGGTGCAGGAGCTTGTAGTGCCTTTGTTCTGCATCGATGTCGGTCAGAGGTATCCACGGTGACTACTGTGTGTCTGAGGTGTTACGCTGTTGCTGCTTCCATATATTTCATCATCAACTTGGAGTTGCATGAACCTCAGTCCCATAATGGGGCGATCGTGGCTCAGGAGTTGGTAGTTCGTCTTGTAATCAGAAGGTTGCCGGTGTGAGCCCTGGCTCCGACAGTCTCTGTCATTGTGTCCTTGAGCAAGATACTTCACCCGTTGCCTACTGGTGGTCAGAGGGCCTGTGTCTGGCAGCCTCGCCCCAGGGCAGCTGTGGCTAAAATGTGGCTTGCAAGTGTGTGTGAATGTGTGAATGACTGATAACTTAGCTCAAAGAGTTGGCAGTTCGTCTCGTAACCAGAAGGTTGCCGGTTCGACCCAAGTTGTGTCCTTGGGCAAGACACTTCACCTACTGCCTACTGGTGATGGCCAGATGGCAGCCTCGCTTCTGTCTGTCAGTCTGTGGCTACAACTGTAGCTGCCTCCACCAGTGTGTGAATGTGAGAGTGAATGAATAGTGGAATTGTACAGCCCCGAAAAGCGCTATATAAATGCAATCCATTATTATTGAGTGTGTGTAAAGCGCTTTGGGGTCCTTAGGGACTAGTAAAGCGCTATACAAATACAGGCCATTTACCATAATGCATTGCATTGGTGACGTCACAATCCTGAGGTCTATTAGAGATATCCCCTCTCACAGTTACAGAGCCTTTAAAGCAGGAAATACTTGCTGTAATGGTGAATTATCATTGTTTGAGTCACATAGTATGAAATGGGTGACGTTGATGGTAAGTACGTGTTTGTTTTCGTCTTCAGGGCAGCACATCTATCTCTCGGCAAAGATAGACGGGAAGCTTGTCGTCCGTCCGTACACACCAGTGTCCAGCGATGACGACAAAGGTTTTGTGGACCTGGTGGTGAAGGTAAAGATTTAAGGAAGGTTGTTTTCATGTGCATTTTAGTTTTTATATATGAAGGTGTTGATTGTTTCACATGAATTCCTCCATTTGTTTCAGATTTACTTTAAAGACATTAATCCAAAATTCCCAGAGGGCGGGAAGATGAGTCAGTACTTGGAGAGCCTCAGGATCAACGACACAATTGACTTCAGAGGACCCAGCGGCTTACTCGTTTACAAGGGCAAAGGTGAGCAGCATAACTGAACACAGTAGGTGAATCAGCTTTATCAGCTTGGTTTAATACTCTCACTTTGCATCTGCAGGTGTTTTTGCCATTCAGCCTGATAAAAAGTCCCCAGCTGAGATGAAGACTGCCAAGCATTTGGGCATGATCGCTGGAGGCACAGGTGAGGGAGCTGTTCAGTGTCAGGACCGAGGGTGGTTTTTTTCATTTGTTTGACTCAGGTGGTGTTTGTTTTTAGGGCTGATGCTGCTTATTAGTAATAAAGGTGTTTATCATTAGTTGAAGATGGAGTCTTGATGTCTAAATTTTTACAAAACTCCAACACAAATCATTCAACAAAGTGTTATTTGGACATGTGGACAGTTTCTGTAGATATTATAAGTTGAGTAGGTGTTACTCATGCAACCAGATACTATAGAGTGGTCAGAGCATTGACCACCACAGAGAGAGCGAGGCAGCTGCATTGGAGCCACAGTAATGAAATAATAACTGTTAAGGTAATTGGGGGAGTATGAATGTCAGATCTGATAAGTGTTTGAGCCAAAGTTTCCACTGCATCAGTGAAGTCATAACCCGATGTTGGGTAAAGTGGTCTGGCTCACTGCTCACCTCTGTGCCAACAGTGCTCGGCTGAAAAAATGGCATTTGTATGGATTGAATTTGGTGCCACAGAAATCTCTTAAGATATTAATTTAGCGTTCTTTGGTCTGCTCCCTTACTGCCACATCAGACAGTTCCACATATTTAGTTATTGTTTTATTTTTCCGCCTATTTTTTTTTATTTTTTTTTTTATGCAACCCAGAATAGATTTGTCTTCTGCTAGTCTCCAACCAGAGACATGTTAGACTAATGTGCAAACACTGACCTGGGAGATGCTGACATGTAATGTAGCATTAAAGGTTATAAAAGCCATTTTTACAACCTTTTCTAAATACGATGACATTTTTTCCCCTTCCTCTGTGCTCTATTTGTTCCAAAGTTTATTTGGGCTGTTTGCTCATCATCCACACAGGCGTTACACACTGTAGGGTCTTTACTTTAAAGTACGAAGTGCCTTTTAAGTATCTTTTGTTCTTTAAGTTGATAAAAACGCCTGAATTGAATTGCGTTGGAGAGGTTTAGGTTTGGTAAATTTGTATAAATTCTAACTAAAGTTATGCTTTTAGAAACATTTCATTTAATCGAACTTGGAGGTCCGACTGTGACCAAAGCACACATACAGCCCTGTATTTAAAGGAGCTCTGTTAATGTAACCTGAGCCTGTGCTGGGTGTTATTACAGGCATCACTCCCATGCTGCAGCTCGTCACAGCAATAATGAAAGATCCTGATGACAAAACGGTGTGTCACCTGCTGTTTGCCAACCAGGTGAGTTTTATGAACCACAATCTAATGTTTGCAGTCAGGAGGATATTTACTATGTGATAACATTTGACCTGGACTGGAGTATAAATTTGTGTTCACGCAGTAGTTTAAAAATATCGTCTCTTCCCGTGTTCAGACTGAGAAAGACATCCTTCTGCGACCGGAGCTGGAAGATATTCAGGTCAGCCACCCGGACCGGTTCAAGCTGTGGTTCACCGTCGACAGAGCACCTGAAAGTGAGTCCTCCAACAGCAACCACCTTCACATGTGAACTTTAACTATTTCAGACAGGAACTATTTCCAGTTTTTGTACACATCTTCTCATTACCCCGGTTTATTAGCTGCAGTAATCGCCCACTAGCACAGTCCATGATATTACATGGATGTTTGTATTTGTATTGGCAGGTTGAAGACAGACTGTTTACCTGACAGGTGTAAGAAAGAATGTAATCTTAGAAAGTTAATTGCATATGAAAATGACTATTATGTCTTGTAATGTGAGAGCATCTATGAAGTATTAGTACTCTTGCACGTTCTCAAAATGTGACGCAGCAGGCTAAAGTCAAATTTTAAACTTTTTATGTACTTTGTATGCATCCTACATTTCAAAACTTCTACATTAATGTGCAAAAACAGATTGAATTTTTCTGTGTTCTTTGAATTTTTGCGGTCTAGTTTTTAACTTCTGATATAAAAACTCAATCGATCACAGTTCATACACAGTTATCACCGCAGGCTAAATACGGAAAAAGGTCACCAGCATCACTGAGGGCAAATTTCAATGGGTGAGTGGCCACAACGAGGCCGAGAGGTTTGCTGGTTCATTTGTGGTTATGCATGAGAAATTGTTCAATGTTCTTTGGTCGCAGTGAAGGATCACGTATTTGTTGTCACCAGGAAGTTGTATATCATTGCTGGATAAGAATCATTTTTAGTTAACAACAACAAAAAAATGTCCAGTACGTGGTTTTAATGTGAGAAATGATCAAGCTAGTAGTTTTGTTCAGCAGAGTCAAACATCAGAACTGAAAACAAGCAAGCAAGCATGCTACCTGTGAATGTGTTAACCACTAATCTATAGATTGAAACATGATTATACAAATATTGATTCGTTTTATAATCAGTGATGTTATTAATTGAATTTTCTGGGTTAAGGAAAATCTCAGGCTTACAGGAAGGTTTTTTTTAAAATCTTGGATAATTATTGCTGATTTTGCACCAAAAAGATTACATTTTTAATATCCTGGTAAAATATAGGTTAGTTAGTTAGTTAGTTAGTAGTGAAAAGAGTTGAGGTGAAGAACCACATGATGCTCAGTGCAGTGCAGCAGCGTAACTAAGGGAAGGTTAAGGGTCACCTGATCCAGCTGTAACTATAAGCTTGATCGAAGTTTTAAGACTAATCTTAAAAGTAGAGTGTGTGAAGAGTTTTAGAAACTGTAAGCCTGTAGTCTGAGAGCAGCTCTGTTAGGATTAATAAGGTTCTATCAGGCTTCAGGACCTTGTATGTGAGGAGAAGGATTTTAAATCTTAAATTAAACAGGGAGCTGTCCTTCTACTCCCAGCTAGTACTCACTGCATCCAGCTTTTCATCTTTAAAAAAAACCCCTGATTATAATGAATTACAATAGTCCAGCCTTTTTTTTTTTTTCTTTCCTTAATTACTCTGAGACGATGTTTTTAATTGTAGTAATATTGCACATATGAATTAAGGCAGTCCCTTATATATGTTTAATGTGCATGCTGAAGGACCTAACCTGATCAAAAATGACTTAAACTCCTCATGGTGTTACTGGAGGCCAGCGTAATGCCATCTAAGGCTACGTTCACACTGCAGGCGAAAGCGCATCAAATCCGATTTTTTTGGACCCTATGCGACCCATATCCGATCATGGTATGACAGTGTGAACGGCACAAATCCGATCTGGGTCACTTTCGTATGTGGTACTGAATCCGATACATATCCGATGTTTTAGAAAGCGACTGCTGTGTGAACGGTCATGTCGCATTAAATCCGTCTTTTACGTCACTGACACAAGACAGACGCCAATTATCAGCTCCGGAGAAGACATCGCGAACGCTTCCTGGCCATCCGGTATAGATGTCAGTGAAACTGTTGGGAAGACAACGTTGGAGAAACGTGAACATTTTATTTGTACTGTATAATCTGCAACTATCCTTTGAAGCACCGCTCCTCTAAAACAGCAATGAGCATAATTATTAGGTTATTTACATTATTATGTATCTGTAACCGGAAGGTCGCCGGTTCGATCCCTGGGCTCTCTGTCCTGGTCGTTGTGTCCTTGGGCAAGACACTTTACCCTACTTGCCTACTGGTGTTGGCCAGAGGGGCCGATGGCGCGATATGGCAGCCTCGCTTCTGTCAGTCTGCCCCAGGGCAGCTGTGGCTACAACTGTAGCTGCCTCCACCAGTGTGTGAATGTGAGAGTGAATGAATAGTGGCATTGTAAAGCGCTTTGGGTGCCTTGAAAAGCGCTATATAAATCCAATCCATTATTATTATTAAGGGCCATCAGTCAAACAATATTGTTTGGTCTGAGTCTAAACAGAGTGTGTTGTGTGTGACGTCTTCTTTTGCGCATGCAGGCCGCTTTGAGCGTTCACACTAGAGCGTGTTTGCTGTCACATTTTATTTGTAGTGTGAACAAGCAGACAAAATCAGATTTGATCAAAAAATCGGAATTGAGCATTAAGACCTGCAGTGTGAACGTAGCCTAAGGTAAATATCTGCTTAGACACTGGTTATGTTTGACTTTTAAGAACCAAGCACAATAACCACAGTTGTTACTGTATCTGAATGTATGCCTGAGTGGTGGCTTGTACAGGCTGTAATGATATGACAGATAAAGTTGCTCTTATAGATGGTCACCAGTAGGTGTCGCTGCTGAACACTGAAAATGCCCCACTTTGCACCCTTTAATTCTGAGCAGCATTTTAACCTCAGGCTTTTCTGTCTTTCAGACTGGGAGTACAGCAAAGGCTTCATCAGTGAAGACATGGTGAGGGAACACCTGCCGCCTCCCAGCAACGAGACCCTCATCCTGATGTGCGGACCTCCACCGATGATCCAGTTTGCCTGCAACCCTAACCTGGATAAAGTCGGCCATGCCGACAGCCGCAGGTTCACATTTTAGACATCGTCCATCCAGTTGTCTTTTTTTTTTTTTCCTTACCCTGAAAGCATTAAAGCTGTCATATCTACAGTGGGTATTGCACTATATTTAAATATGACATATTTATCATGCAAGAGAATCACAGCTTGGACCAATTCTTGTATGTTTGGTAGGAGGTTGTGAATGTGTAGGGGGAAATGGGATGTGAAATAAGGATTTTATGATAGGATATGAAGTTTCCGGATGTTTGGCTTGAAAATGACTTCACTTTGGTTTTACTAGAAGACTCGAGGTTTACTGGCTGTTTTTTCTGAGTGCCTTAAACACCTGCAAAGATTTTATTGAATGCACGCCACAAGAATTGTGATCACTCACTTCAATACAGAATAATAGATTATTCCGTTATGGGTGTTGGGAACGTGTTACAAATCTATACCTGTTGCTTATCTGTTGTCACGCAAGACGTGTCAGTATTTGCTCCGTTGTGATTTGTCAAACACAGCGTGGTTACTGATTTGTTTTCTGAAAGTGTGGAAAAAGTGGCTGCTTGTGTTTATGGATCATAAAGCAACAATGCTGTTGAACTATTGGTGTTTTGATCATCGTTTCTGAATCATGTTGGTCACAAGTGGATTTTAGCTTCTACCATGATTAAGTGAAGACACTTTCTGCAGGGAAAAAGAAATGCATTTATTAACAAAACATTTTAAAAACAGAATAAAACCACAAATGGTATGTGTGAGCAGAGATTTGTCCATTTTCTTTTAAGGAAAGATTGACTGCAGTCTGCATTGAGGCAGGGATCGGATGTTAATAGAGTTGAATATCCAGCCTTCCTGCAGGCTGCATTAAACTGTATCTGAAACAGAAGAGCTGGACACTTCAGGGAAACACACTCGTGTGTGTACGGTTAATGTGACACTCCAGTCAGCCAGGCGCTGATTAGCTTAGACTGTAAACAAGAGGAAGCAGATGGCTCCCCAACTCACATGACCTTTATTTAAACTGTGCGAAAACAAAAATAAGCAGTAATTTTTATTTTTTTAAAAAGAATGTCCTTCTTTACTAAGCTAGTAGGCATGGGCATACACTGGCTAAAATATATTGGTCTCCAGGAACTATTCGAGTAGTCTTTGATGCTTACTCACTTTATCTAAAGTCATCTTTGGCTTTCTAAATTTCTCCCATTTGACAGTAACATCTAATCTCTCAGTCATTAATGTTTTTAGGTGTGCTTCTTCCGCTGGGAAAATATATATTAAGACTGAGAAGACCATTTGATATTAATGGGTTTTGTTTGTTTTTTTAAAAGACCATCCCTACTAGTTTAGTGGTGAACAGTGATTTCCTTGAGCCAGGTGTGCCTGTTCCCCCATTCCCAGTCTATATATCACACGTTGTAGCATAACAGTGCCCTCACGGTTCTAACTGATAGTGTAAGCACATAGCTTAACATCCATAGATACTAGTAGCTTGATCTGTTATGAGGTGGTGGTGCTCACAGTAAAATGTTAACCCCAAAAAATAGCCACAGCACTTCGTCCAGCATTGGTGCCCCAGAGAGCCTGGATACAAATCAGGATTTGAAGAAAGTAATTTTTCAAAAAGCCTTCAGCTTGCACAACGCTCAACTGGGTCAAAATGCAATTCTGTGAGCACCACACACAAAAATGCTGCTCGCCCTGCCTCACTCGATTTCTGTGAGGCATCAATTTTAACATGTGTTCAAATAAAATCATAACCTTGAATGTAAGCACTTCTCACAAACAGAATCAGTGAACACAACTGAAGACAAGCCCTTTCAAATACGGGCTGAAACACACAAAGTTTAAAATCACCGAATACTGAAAAACAAAGGCATGAGTGACAAAATTCATAAAGAGGTATGTTAATTTGAGAACACTTTGCATTTTCAGTTCACATGTTACATTTTGGACAGCTTCAATAAATATAGATGTGTACATGTGAAAGATGGAAATATTGTTAGTCTGACATGTTCTCTTACAAAAGCTGATCAGCGGTAGAGAGAGATAGACCACAGGATGAAGTTTGCACAGTTCGTTCTTTTTCCATGAAGCTTGCGGAGCTCTGATATCAGATGTTTGAGTTACTGTGCATTTCTGAGGGATCATACTCTGGAGGGCACGCCGACACTTCCCGGAAAAACACGTCATCCTTCAGCATGCTCTGAAACACAGGAGCACAGAAAAGCGTTCAGTGTAGTCGATGGACAGCGTGTTCTGTGTGATCACACCGGAGCAGGTCAGCTTCTCACCGTCAGATTGTTGATTCCCTCAGAAAAGGCTCCTATCTGTCTGACGGTTCCTTCAGAGTCCTCCATCTGTGAAAAGTGACAGAATCAACTTAAATTCACTTAAAAACAAAACTAATTTATTGTGTTACAAATAAGTGTAACTGGGAAAGTGTGTACCTGTTCCAGGTGCTCAAGGTTATCCTCGTAGATCTGGGCGCTAGTCTGGAAGCTGCTGTTTTTTGGCATTTCCACATTCATGGGGCACACGTACTCCTCACCGTCGTCCTGACGTTTCTTCCTCAGAGTGCCAAAACCTCCAAACGACAAGCGCCTCGGCTGAAGGAGGATAAAGGACACAATTAGCAGATGGCCAGCTCGTAACATGAGCGTTTGCTGTATTTACTACAAGCCTCATTCACCCACACATCACATTTAACATTCACACTCCAATAAATGCATCAGGGAGAACTCAGGGTTCAGCATCTTGCCCAAGTATACTTCAGGCTAGAGGAGCTGGGGATTGAACTGCCGACCTTCCAAGTAGCAGACAAGCTCATTCATGTCCTGAGAAACAGCTACTTTATTTAAAAGTATTATTAGTGTTGGGAAACTCTACTGGGCTTAACGCTTTGATATTTATGGGAACAGAGCTTATTTACTTTCTCATTTAGATGCTTCTCTTTTAAAAGGTTTGCCGACCGTATGCAGGAGATTAATATAAAAGAGACTCTGGGAAAATGAAAGTACTGCTTATTTGATTTATGATCATGCTCTTAATTGCAAGTTTCACATCTTATATGAACATAAAAAAGACAAAGCATGTTATGCTTTAGGGCGTGGCTACTCTATGATTGACAAGAGGCTACTAAGTGTGGAATAGCTTCAGTTTCACCATCCATGCTTTAAATACAGCCTGCTGTCCAAAGAGGTGAAAAAACACAGAAGTTCAGATCTGTAAGAATTGAGAGGCTTTTTTTTTTTGCTAGGTTTACTTTTTTACTTTTGGTTTGCCAGTTTTGGTACCGCTGATCTGTTTAGAGTCTGCAATAATGATAAGTTCCTCTCTGTAGCAGGGAGGGTTTGTTGTGAAACAGCGTGCAGTTACCTTGACCTTGGCCGTTGCTGTGAGGACAATGTAGTCTGGGTTTTCCAGACAGTCCTGTTTGAGCCGCTGCGCTTCGGAGCCAATGAGCAGGTGGAAATGGGTGGCCAGGTGGCGTCTCAGCAGGGTTTTGTTGGGAGGAATGTTGAGCAGAAGGGCGAGAGCTTCCACATTGAATCGAGGCTCCAACACCTTCAGAACAGGCAGATGAAACATCGCGGTGCAAGGTCAAAAAAATAAAAATGTATGTATGAATGACGCAGAGCAGCAGAGGGGACTTAATCATTATTATTTGTTAAAAGACAGAAGCTTAAAGTCAGAAATGTAGGCAGTTCACCGTGTGCTCTTTGCTAGTGAAGTAATAAACAGACAGCCTGACATGTAAATGATTGCAGTTGCTTTAAAGACAGTTCACCTCAATTATGTCCCAGTCGTGAAGTCTTTCCCTTTGCTTTGAGTAGTCTTGTATAGGAATTATTTTCCGATGCAGTTATGCAAAGTATATCACAAGAAAGAATCAATTCTCCTGCGATGAAATGCACAAACTAATGAGACTGAAGGCATCTAAACATTTATGACATCCCTCTCAGCTGAGCTGTAAGCGTTTCCTTTTAGTTTGTCGGTTCTTAGATACTAGAAAGAAAATAGTTCCTGCATGAAACTGCTCATATTTAGGTTTGTGGGTTCTTTTCCCCAGTAACCTTTTAATAACGGCTGCCAAGTTTCTTTGAATGCATTTTCTGCACACTGAGCACCAAAGCAGGCTCCATTTAGTGTGATTATATAAAAGAAATATGCAGCACCAGTGACTTGAGGAAAAATGATCTTAGGTGGAACAGCTTATTCAAACCTGATGAAGGCACTGCTTTTTCAGCTCTTTACAGCCTCTGTTACACATTTCGTGACCTCTAATTTGCAGTTTCCACAGTTTATTCTGTCTCCTGTGTTTATTTTTGTGTATATAATGCTCACCATCAGCCCTCCGTGAACACCACTCCCCCTCAGGTTGGGGGCATATTCCGCCAGGTCCACGGAGCGGAGCCACTCCATCACTCTGTGGTTGGTCCACTGCGAGATCTCTGCTGGTGTGACGTTGCTCTGGACGACGAGGGAAAGAAATTAATAATTAAATTTTAAAAATGACGGGTTTAAAGCAAAAGAGAAGGTTGGGTTGGGACTTCTGCGTGATACCTCATCAGAGGGACGGCGTCTGAGACAGTTGGGGTCGTAAGAGTTGAGGCGGAGGACCTGGATGGCCCTCTTGATGCTGAGGTGATGGAGAACACTGCCAACCTTCAGAGACAGCAGGTCCTCCTGGGATAACAACAAAGAGTTACCACCTACACACGTCACCTGTCGAATGACTTATTCACACAAAAATCAGAAAGAATATTAAAGAACAGCTATTTTTGAACTTTCTAATAAGAGTAAATCTAAAAGCTCTGACGGAGCTCACCACTGTCATGTAGTGCAGCGTGCGTCCATCAATTCGAGCCTCATCAAAGTGACTTTTGTACTGCGGGAGACCGATGTCATCCAGCCATCCTGAAAACAAACAGCCTGTTTGAATCAAAGCTAATGGAGATGATACGTGCAGGCCGTGAGACGACGACACTCACTCGTCACCCAGTTGTGGTCTAGTTTGCCCTTCAGATCTTCTTCTGATCCGACAGCCTGCAGGGCCAGCTGCAGCTTCTTCCTGTGCAGAGGGTGCTTCACGCCCAGCTCCTGAAACATAGTGTGACGTTTATTCTGCCTGTTTTAGTAGAAACTTAGCAAATCGTGTAATTCACATGAAGTGGCATAATTAGACTTGTTTCTTCATTTATTCTTTAAAATATATATATATATATATATATATATAGGTTTATAAGCACTAAAAGTATAAAGATAAAAAAAGAAGATATGAAGATGTATACATCAGAGGTGTGGACTCGAGTCACATGACTTGGACTCGAGTCAGACTCAAGTCATTAATTTTATGACTTTAAACTTGACTTGAAAAAATGTTGTAAGACTTGTGACTTGACTTGGACTTTTACACCAATGACCTGGGACTTGAATTGGACTTGAACCGGTTTACTTGAAAAGACTTGATATTTCACCCCAAATATAAAATTTAACATACATATTATATAGAGATTGAAAATGTGACGTCATTCAGGGGTAAAACCGCAAAGGATTCTGGGAACTCGTGGCAAGAAGTACTAGCGCACGCAGGCTTTCAATTGAAATCAGTCACACAGCGATAAAAAGAAACACAAAAATGGCAAGAAGCTGTTGTATTATTAACTGCAATAGCCGGTCACATGACAGCCACGGGAAGCCGACGGGTAAAGAGATCGGTTGTTATCGGATTACGTCGTTGAAGAGAAATTGTTCGAGCCATGTTTCCGAAGTAACAAAGAGGCGACGGGTGGCCTGGATCGCAGCCATTCAAAGACCAAATATAACGTCCCAGAACACTCCAGCTCACAGGTTAGTCTGCTCCAAGCATTTACACGAAGGTCAGTCTTCTGTTGTAGTTAATGCGTCATTTTCATAACATAATTGGTGATATAGGTTACAAGCAAGTCTGACGCTGAACAGAAATTGTCGCGCTATGCTCCTTTATTTATTGTGCATAAATAGTGAATTGTCCTGACACAATATTGCGTTTCGCTTCTGTTATTATGGTACATTGACAAAAACATACTTTTATTCACAGGATAAAACAGTTGTTTTGTATCACTAATTGCCCAGTACGATTACAGCATACAGTATTATTGTCACTGCTACATTTCTGTAACGCGTACCAGAAATTATTTCCACTACTAATTAATTACCGTTGAGCTCAAAGGTTATATTAATAAACGGTTAACGAATGTGTATTTATGACGACGATTTGTGAGACTGGTAAACTTATGATACGTACGATGGTCTTTCGTTCTACACGGTGCATTTCAAGGTCCTGCACCCATCCGGCGGTAAACTGTACCTGGGCTTGTTGCAGTGACCTGAAGTTACTAAACTTCATGAGTGTGTGCACTCACTCCAAGAACCGTATAATTATAAATATGCATATAAATATGCTACGATGAGATAGCTGACTTCATCTAACTAGCAAATGTTGTCCAGGCTACGTTGGTGATGCAGTTTTTTTTAATGTGTATGATATTTTTGTCATGCGATTTTAAAGCCGGTCCTACAACCGCATCCAAGAATAACATGCAGCTTATCTCAGAACTGTCGGTGAAAATTATTCTTGGAGCTAGGTTTAATTGAGCTGCATTTTAAAGAGGTGCAATTTCACAATTTGTGTATATTTTCTAAGTTCACTATTTTGTCATGTGTTGAGAAAAACACAGAATTAAAAATTACATGGTCTAATATTTACATTTAGCATAACTGCAACATTATTTTTTCGTTGTTTTCTTTTTTTTTTTTTTTTTAAAGACTCGAAAGGACTTGAAATTCAAAATTTCAGACTTGTGACTTTACTCGAACTTTTACACCAGTGACTTGAGACTCGACTCTGACTTGCCTGACATTACTTGAGACTTGACTTGAGGATAAAGACTTGAGACTTACTTGAGACTTGCAAAACAATGACTTGGTCCCACCTCTGGTATACATAGACAACATGTTTCTACTGCTGTCACCGTTACCTTCTCTAAGTCATGGTGTGATGCTTGCAGTAATGTTTGTCCTGATTTGATCCAGCTCTGACCCTGCGTGACATAAAACCCGAGGCCCTGCTCATGAAGCCACGCACAAACTTCCTCTTTGCTCCACCGTGAGAAAGGAAGATCAACAGCACTGAGAGGAGAGAGGACGAACATCAGTAAACAGCATTCTTAAAACCCTCAAATGGGAAAAACACTTTGTAGTTTTGCCCTTATATGCAGCAGTTAATAATTAATACAATAACGGTTTACTTATTTTATAATTAAGATGTTCTAAAATGGTTTTTGAACGCCTACATTTGTTTGGTGTCGCGTGACCAGCCGAGTCTGGGGCCGGCTGTAGCTCTGACTCCACCCCTTCTGAACTCCATCTCGGCTGCATCGTCAAGGTTGAAGGAGGTAGAGTGGCTCCTCTTTAACCTGCATCGCAATTACGTTAGAAATGATCAAAGATACATTTCCTCCAGCTCAAACACCGACGACGCGTCGCTGAGTTTTACCTGCCAAAGAATCTCTTGAACCCTTTGGACTTCTTTTTGGTTTCGGGCGAGGACGTTGGAGGCGATTTATCGTGGGATTTCCGTGGAGGAGCACCGGCCAAGTCGAGGTGCTCTGTGCCTTTGTGCGCCGTCTCAGCTGTGAAAGTCAATTACACATGTGAGACTATACAAGCTGGAGCAAGCATGGATGACCCACCACCATGAGCACAGAGATTCCAGAGATCTCTGGATTCAAACAGGACGAAATCAACACAAACTGGAGAAGCATCACACATGCAAACATCTACTCATTTACAAAGTAGTAATGCAAAAGAAATGTAACCTGGAAAAACACTAAAAACGGCATAATTGCAGATGGTTTAATGTCGTGGATAAAAGACAACTGGATATTTTTGTGATAACTTTGATAGAAACACGTCAGAGTAAGCTGCAAGCAAATGGTTGAGAGAAGAAAAAAAGAAATCCCAATAAAGAATAGCCTTTAGTGGTTTCCAACTTTTCTTGCAACTCAGTCTGGTTTTATCTCTTCAGATCTTTGAGATATAAATATTGAAACAGTGAAAGAGAAAACAATTATATTTATAAACTCATAAACATAAGATGTCATGAACAACAGCAACAAAAAAGTTGGGAAACACTCATTTTTCAGGAGAGTGTTTCTATGAAAGACCAGCATGACAAGGATTCATGTAAGATAAATGTTTACATTGTCGTGTCAGTGCTGGCTTCAGTGCATCCAGCTGTCTCACCCACAGCTGCCATGCTGCAGGCCAAAAAGCCACTGCTTCACTGTACCTAACACAGGTGCACTGGCACTCCGGTTGCGATCTTCACAATTTACAGAGCCATGAAGGAAACATGAACATAAGTAATAAAATAAAAACACACACATAAACAAATACAGGGGAAAAAAAAATCAAATGCCTTCTACAAGATGGCAAAGCTCACCGAGGTTCGGGGCGCTGCCCGTCTGCTTGCCTCCACGTAGTTTGAAGAAGCCCCGGCCAAATGAAGCGCGGGCTTTCTTGGTACCAAAATTCCCCTCGCTTGTGGCGTTTCCTTTAGTTGGAGAAGAAGAACTACGTCCTGTTTTATTTAGGCCCTATGAGAAGGGGAAAAAAACATGTAGAGACAGAAGCATTAAAGCACAAATCACAGGAAAAAAGCACCACTAGGTGTCAGAGGAGGACAAGCTTACACAGAGGACCCTGTGACTGGTCCTAATCATTCATAACAAGGAGGATCTACTCTACTACTTAGTACAAAATGTTAAAAAAAAAAGAAATAGTAATGAGTATTTTTGATATAACAATAGAATATATTATTATAGAAATAATAAGTATAACAGTATAATCAGCCAGAGCACATCAGAGATAGCCTTGTCTTACTTGATCAGTGCTGCTGGTTCCAGCTGAGCTGCTTGGTTCTGGGATGTCTAAGGTACTGAAATCACAACAATGAGAATTCAGGCCTCAAGCACAGGCTAAAAAATGGTTTAATAATCTAGAAATGTTCTTAACATCAAGTAGAAGTAATATTACATAATTAAAATTAAAGTGTTAAAAAAAAATCAACCAAAAGAAGGGAAAAAATGAAATTTGTGCAGTACAATGCATTAAATTACTATTCTGCTAACCAGCAATTAGCAGCAATTGTTTCACAGAGTCATTTAAATGCGATGTACCTAAAAATTGTTCTGCTTAAAGCCTTTGCTCACTCAAAGTACACCCACACAGGCGTTTTCACATCGGTCCCTTATGTCGGCACAAATCTTCGACTCTACTCAGTCCTGTTGTTAATGCTGTGCAGTACAAATTTCACCTTTATTCTTGTTACTGGTAGGGAAACCTGTGTAGCCTCAGATTCCCAACACAGCCATAATAACCTTTACTAACCTCAAAAGTCTAATCACACCGAGGTCTAACGCAGGGATGAAAGAAATTAACTCAAACGACTGAATAATTTCAGCGACAACAGCAAACACTTAACTTTTACACTTTGATGCTGCGTCCCTAAAAGCAAACAGCATCGCCAACACACCACCTTTAGACAATCTAAATTTATTCAAGCTGATGTTTCGCTGATTAGAGAAAGGTTAAAGTTCCCAGACATCACCTAGAAGTAGACTGATATTTGTGCACAAAATGTAAATTACTTCATTTGACCCGTGAAACTAAATAAAGCAGAAAAAGAACGATGTCTTTTAATTACAGCAATCACATGTGGAAGCTTGAGTTTTACCTTCCGGCTGCCTGAAGCTGTCGCTCTCTGTCCAGTTCGTTCATTTCAGAGAGCACCGCTATGCATGGAACAGACTGAGACAACAGATAAAAGCATAATGAAGCAAAAACACTTTCCTAAAGCAGAGCATGCACCGACATCAACAAACAGAACAGCAAGAACCAAAGCTCTGAATTCCTGGCAGAAACAATTTCAGAGTGGGAGGCCAAAACTGAGTTTTTATAAAGGAAGTCCACAGTCTGGGGTTCATCCTGTGTCAGAACTGTTTTGATAGAGGTTGTGTTTACCTCGCCCAAGCCCCTTCCTGCCTCCCCCTCCAACTCCACAGTGACCTGATCAACCTCCATGGCTGCAGAGACCGAGGGATCATCTGGGATATCGTGGTAGTCATCTTCATTCAGCTTCTCTGAGAGAGCAGTGAGGGCAGTCAGCGGGGACACCATAAAGCACAAACCCACCAACATCAGTCTTACCTTTTCAAAGTTCATTGGCAGTGTTAAAAGCATTCCAACATTGTGGATAAAAGTACAAGAAAACAGGGCTTTTGACAGTCAAACGGGCGGTTTTGGGGTGTATTTTGCACTTGAGTTACACATACTTTGACAGTGAGAGAAAATGTATTTTTAACGGCAACACAAAGTCCTGCAGCTCTATGAAAATAATCATGGATAGAAACCGAAAGGAAGCTTTGTGAAGTACACCAGAGTTTTTTAGCAATTATTATTCAAAAGAGAAGATGCCTTTTTCTATCGCCAGCAGGTTTTGGGGGTCAAAAACTGTCTCTCTTAAAATGGAGAATTAGGTGTTTTACATGTTTATTTTGAACACTTTAAGAACCAAAAGGAGCTAAAAATATGTTTTAAATCCAGCTTTGACTCAGTGCAGAAGTAGTTTTAACAACAAAACTGTAAATATCAATGTGAGTAAATTTGAAATTTACGAGGTTAGATTTTCTGACCTCTGACCAGCTCCTGCACCTTTTTGCACTTTTTAAGGGACTCCTCCAGCTCTTTAATCCTTCGTTCCTGGAGACAGACACACATTATGTCATTGCAATGATGACTCGAAGTGAGTTAAAGCTGCTGCTGACGCACTGCACACTACCTTCTCATCGTTCTCTGACGTCAGCGACTCTAAAACCCTCTTCATCTTCAACATTTCAGTATCTGGAGAAAGGAGAAGAAAAAAGATGCTTTATACTTGTGAACATTTAAACATCAGCTCCTGCGGGCTCTGAAAGCAGCCAACAGAAACCAGAAATAACGAAGCCACTGGGGCACAGCGTACTGGTCAGAAGGGCTCTTGTTTCAGCTTGCAATGATCTCTTGATTTAGTTATCGCTACAGATTAACACAGGGTCTGTGTCTGTTTTTTCAAGCAACACCACACAATTAAATGTGCCCCCCCCCAGCCACTTGATAACGTAATCCAAACCTAATGAACTCCTAAAAAATGTGCACAGGCTGATATGTTGTATAATTTCTTGCATTCTTCACCACCAGCAGCCACACCAGCGTAGTGCGGCTGCTGACCCACAGACATAAAGAACAGCAAAACAGGCAGATCTAGCAGCTGAAGAGCAGGATTATTCCCTCGGGCGAGGTTGTGTCAGATTTGGTTTGGAGGGCAAATGTTGGGCTGGCCAGAGGCACCACTTAAAATTACAGTATGTGAGACTTCTAGCCTGTGCTGGGCAAACAAACAATTTAAAACACCATTAATAACTTTTTAGGGTGAAACTCTGGCGTCTTCACTCTTTGTCCTACTGTTCTGAAGAGTTCAAGCTCTGTGTGTGAGCATCATTTACTCCACTTAAATGTCTCAACTTAAGAAAAGCCTGTTGCTCATCAAATCACCTTCGCCTCGAATCTTGTGCCAGCGAAGTCAGCAGCATGCACATTTACTCTCTGCAAGTTTCCCAATTGCACGTTAACCGAGTTCCTCATTTATTGTTTTAGTCTGCTTCATTTCTAACTTCTGATGGATTTGTTGTGCCTCTATGCTGAGATGGCTGAAGACAAAACAAAAGCCTTCCTGTCTTTAGATTTTACTGCACAGAACATGTTTACAGGCAGGCCAGCATGACAGAAGCACAACATTCCTCCATCAGAGTGGATAAGATAAGGTCAATTGTGGGGGTGGAAGGAGTAAGATAGTGATGTGTTTGGTATGGATCATACAGACGGACAGACAGGGAGTTAAAAAACTAAAATCAGGTTCAAATTACCTCAGACTGTCTGTGAAATGTAAGATACTTAAAAAAAAAGAAGAAATGGAGAAATCCAGACAAAAGCTGTGTGATATTTGTCTGGTAAGGCTTCGGAAGGTGGATATAGTGTTGCTGGAATGGAAAATGTCTATTTTTCTAATCCTCAAGCCAATTTTGGAACTGAAGTGCATGAAATAGAACATGACAGTTATTAAAAACAGCTCCCACCTCTTTCTGCCCCCTCAGCTCTGTTGTGGCTCTCCACCTTCAGTCTGCCCTCATCCTTCAACTTCTGCAGCTCCAACTCTCGCTCCTCCAGCTGCCTCTGCAGAAGCTGCAGCTCCTCCTATAATGAGGGTTGACAAAGCCATAATTTATCTGCAGCATTTAATACTAGGAAGCAGAGAAAAGCATCTAATGCATTAAACAATCTGGAAAGAAAGGTATGCTTAAGTTAAATTATCAGAGGCACAGCAACTTTAGGGTGACTCTTAAGCAACAAATTGTTTCAAAAATGATGCCTGAGAGCTGCATGCAATTAAAATGTGATTTAGCTTGCTATAGAGTTATTAGGAGTGCATTCACTTTGATTAACAGGTGGGTGCCACTGGCTGTCTGCATAACATCGCTTCCAACAATACGAATCGCTGCTAGATTGGTTAGCAAGATTATTGTCTAACTAGTCTTTAGAAAATATAGCGCCTCTGCATTGGTCCTGTGCACACCCTACAGATAGCTTCACAGATCATCGTCTACATGCTGTATCCGTTTCCCATCACCAGGGGGCAGTGTCACAAATACATAATCCATGGCCTACTCTTGCTTGTGCTACTGTTGGTCTTGCCAGCCACAAAGAAAAGAAAAGCTATAACATACGAGGAGCTGTAGAAGAAGAATGTTAAACAAGTAAAGTTTTCTCTGCAGCCACTTTATTCTGTATGCTTTTTTACCTTAGCGGGAGACTGTTTTAAGGTTGTCCCGTTTGTGGTGAACTGCGCTGTGACTTACCATATACAGCAGTGGTCCCCAACCCCCGGGCCTCGGACCGGTACCGGTCCGTGAGTCGTTTGGTACCGGGCCACGAGAGTTGAGGCTCAGGTGTGAAATGTATAGTTTTCAGGGTTTTTAATCGGTTTTCAGCGTTATTTTGTTATCGTTTACTCGGTTTTCCTGGGTCTTTTCACGTGTGTTATGAATAAACCTTTTTTTCCCCCGTACCGGTACTAGTTTTATTTTGTTGTATTTATCCGTGACACCTTAAAGGCCGGTCCATGAAAACATTGTCGGGCATAAACCGGTCCGTGGCGCAAAAAAGGTTGGAGACCGCTGATATACAGCATCATCCACATGAAGCTACATACTACTGGGTTATTTGAGGACTGCACAAAGCGTGTGTAGATAGTTTGCAAATCTCTTTGCGCAGGCAAATAACTCTGCAGAGACAACGACTGCACCAGAAATTTGCATTTAGCCGATTACCTTAAACCTAATGTTCTCATCCAAGTGGGCTCCCATCTGGCTTCCAAAAACAAGGTCAGTCAGGTTGCTGACCTTGGTCTTCAAAAACCGTAGCTTACTGACCCGTTGAGTGAGGTCAGAGCGGCAAGTCCACCCTTTATCTACAGTCTATGTATAGACTAGACTAAAGTACTAATGAAGCCCCTTGAAAATACGTGTACAAATTAATGTCATATGACTTGAGACCGTCTTGTTTTTCAACTATTGCCTCTATCAGATGAATATTTACATAAGTTCAATGATTTGAAAAACGACAACTAAATACCTGCAAAATAAATGAAACTGACGTTTCTCCATAGAAACGTGTCCAAATTCACATGCTCAGGTAAACTAAATGTTATATGTAGAATAAGTGGAGAGCTGCGTTACCAAAACACTGCAAACACACTGTGGCACAAGTGATGTGATTCAGCGCAAACTCAAGCTAATCAACAAATTGCATAACAGTCAGCATGCAGACTAGTATCTCACACAAAAACTACTAATTAAAAACTCAACTACTTTAATATAGAAAATTTACAAGATGTGCAGATTTATAAATGGAGAAATACCACCCTCCTACTCAAAAGAAAAAAAACAAAACAAAAAACAACACTTGCTGATTAGCAATGCTTCGGTCAACATTATTTTGCTCTACAGGTGTAGAGAACAAAAAGTTCCATCCATCCATCCATTCGCTTCCGCTTATCCTTTTTCAGGGTCGCGGGGGGCGCTGGAGCCTATCCCAGCTGTCATAGGGCGAGAGGCGGGGTACACCCGGGACAGGTCGCCAGTCTGTCGCAGGGCCAACATACAGGGACAGACAACCATTCGCACTCACTTCCATTCACACATTCACACCTAGTGACAATTTGGGTTATCCAATTAACCTATCCCAGTGGGGATAGAACAAAAAGTTAATACAGGATTTTAGTACTGGTGGGAGCACTTACAGCAAGTGTGGTGAAAGTCAGGAAATCAGTGCGCAGCAGTGAAGGAGGAGAGCAGGCTTAGAGGATCTTAAGGGCCAGAAAGGAGAAAAAAGAAAAAAAAGGGGGGGGGGGGCTGGAGATTAAACCTTCACCTCAAGTCCAGTGAACCGACCAGTGTTCCACTTTGGACGCTTGACAGATTAACATGTTGCAGTAAGATGTTAACATAACAGAAGAAATAAAAAGCGGAAGCCAAATAGAGGGGTGGAAAAGAAGAATAAACAGAGAAAAATGTCACGGGGAAAATCAGAAGGATTTAAACATGTAATGATGCATTTCAAAAGATTAAAACATATTCAGATTATGGTTATGGTCAATTACAAAGCCGTTTGCTGACTGGATGTGAACTACAGACACTCACTTTGGTAGCTTTGAGTTTCTTCTCACACTGCACTCTTTGATTCTCTATATCAGTAACCCTGAACCGCAGGTCCGTCACTTCCTGGTACAAGCCCTGGGGAGGAAAACAGAACTCCCATTAACCGCTAAACTCTGATACAAACCTGAACTGGAGAGCTTCGTGGAGACTGTGCGTGGGAGAGATGTCTGTTTTTTTTTTCTCCCCTTCTTCAGCAGAAGGAACATTCTTGCCAAAGGCATCAACATTATTTTCAGACTGATGTCTCTCAGGAGGGAATATGAGGAGCTCAGTCTACACATGGAGACAAATCCTAGACTTAAGGGAAGGGTCACGGTTAATTAATGTGAAACTCCTTTTATCCCAATCAGCAACAGTGTAGGAGGCCTGGGAAACTGACTTTAAATGCAATGGGTATTTACTTTTTTTGTGATTGTAAACCATTCTTCAAGGAGGACTGTTGTTGGTACACAGAAAATATTTGATTACTTCTTGTTTATATCATCTTCATTTGTATTGAGAACAGGGTTTGGGATTTCAGAGAAAATGTGACTTTAAAACCGTCTCACTCAGCTAATATCATGAAAAGTATAACAGCGCAAAGCCTGTTCGGACCAAGTAGAACCAAGTTTATTTTGTTGTACCCACAATTTACAGATGCCCCCTAAACAAGATTTGGTACTTGTCTGTGACTGTTAAACTTAAGGAATCCATTAATGTCATGAACTTCCTTTGAAAGACCTGAAACTGACAAACCGAAACACGCTGCTGCACTTCTTCAAGTCTCCACCAATGCACCTCCCAAATTTAAAGTGGATGCGATGAACAGCAGGGTGAGAGAGAAGAACATACAAATATAGTGATTTCTGTATTTGTGTCACAACTTCAAACGGTAAGATATTCTACATTTTGTGTGGCTATTGTTTTAGCATTTTCATCATGTTGATGTACAAGAAGGTTATTGGTTTTGGTAGCATTTGCGCGCATACGTGTCATCATTCTGTTTGTAAACATGTTAGCTTGAAGTTTGAATGAATTGAAGGTCTTCTTCTCAAACTGCACACTAATACACATTATACATTACCTGCTGCTGCATAATGTTAGTGTAGTCAAAGCAAACATCTGTCATGCTACCCTTGTCTGATTTTTACTGTACTACAAACTTCTTAAAGTAGGCTCAAATGAATATATACAAAATACAATACCATTGCCTTAAAAGCAGAAACTGCCCAGACAGTGAATTTTCTTGGGGGAGGTTTGCACACTCTCAGCACTTGTTTGGAGTATGTGTTGCTGTACTGTTCTGTTATTCTTGGCATATAGCGTCTGAAAGAATTAGCTGCTATTGGTTGCAGTTTACACTGTAACAAAAGGAGTGCACAGAAAATTAACTGGACTCATTTTGATTCTGGATATTTATAAGGAAAATAGGCCCAGCAAATACTGACTAATAGTGTTACAGAATATATCAATATAAATCTAAATTTTTACTAATCATTTACACTCGCCTGGTGTTACGGAGCCCAAAGAAAAAGAAAAGGAGTTCCCCTTTAGATATGTTTTAATCAAATCATCATAATGCTTGACACAAACTTTTCTCGTTAGAAAGAATAGGTTTGTTTGGTTTGATAATATGAAGTGAGATTTTGAATGTGTCAAAAAGCTGCTCAAGGTAACATTATAAGGTCATGAAAACTAGGACAGACAAGACGGCCAATCAGGGTTTTCATTTAAAGCTAAACGGCACCAAAAACGGGGGGAAAAAATTTATATCCTTTTACTGCGTGGAAAGTACACATAATATATCCCAGCTTCCGAGAACAGTGTATGGAAAGCTTTTTAGCCTGTGAGAGTGGAGAAAGGGAGTATGGGTGGGTGGGGGTTATTTTGGCAGGAAACAGCTGCTGGAGCACAAGGACTGTTTAAATATCTTCTGTAACCCTTAAAGAAGTTCACGTTGCACCACATGACAGATCTCAGTCCAGCCGAGTGAGGCCGACCTTTGTGACTTTAAAACAATAAGTCGGTGGCTGCCAGGATTCAGAGTCGCACGGCACATTAGACGAGGTGCAGGTGCATCTGACAATTAGAATGCGTGCTTCTTTTTACAGCCTACATTTCGAGGAAGGTGCTCTACCTCATTGCCTCTGTGATCTCTCTCCACAGTAGATAGCTTCAGCTTCAGGCTGGACACCTCGGTCATAAGCTCCAGCTTCTGGGTCTCCAGTGCTGTCCGGTTCAAAAGCTCCTGTGGAGCAACATTCACATGCAGTAAAGTCTGCACTATTACCAGGAAAGAAGAAAGTTTCAAAATGGGTGGTCTCGGCTATCTCAAACCACCGTTAACTGGCATTCAATGCAAGTATAGAAAGAGCCCTTACCTGCTGAAGAAGCTGCTCAGTAGCATTGAGTTTCTCGTGATGTTGCTCAAGACAGCTGTCTAGATCTCGAATCTTTTCACCTTGCACCTCCACCTGGTCTGTTAAAACGCTTACCTAGACAATAGTGAAACATGTTTTATGACCTTTAAAGCACAGAGACATTAGTTTGACATTTTGGGGGAATATGCTTATGTACTTTCTTGCAGAGAGTCAGTGTGGTGGTCAACACTATTCTCATGTGTCTCTGTGTGGAAAATATGTAACTACATCCAGCAGGCAGAGAGTTTCGCTCAACACCGAGGCTGGAAATTGGGGGAGGAACAGCTGGCTCTGTCTAAAAGGTAACCAAATCTGACTACTAACTGATAAATCACACAAAAAAACAAAAGAAAACTATTTGTTTAATGAACTTGGCAACTTCTTTGACTCATAACTATCTGTCTGGCCAAGAAAAAGCTCTGAAATGTAATCAGCTCTAATATCAAATATTATCCATGGATGGATTTCAAGTGAGTCACAATCATGAGCACTTGATTAAGGCGTTTTCAATTTAACACTTTCTGCCAAAGTAGCCTGTTGAACATTCATGTCACATATTCAATCTTGATTTTGTTCTATGAACATCCCTCAAAGACACAGTGTCATTTTATTTGAGACCTCCTCTAGCATTAATGTAGTTGCCACAAAGTGTATTTTATGTAAACAGTCTCAAATGCCTGCACAGATTTGCCTAACAGTTAAAATAAAGGTTACAACTATTGGAGGAAAAAATAGACATATTTGGGCCTGTACTAACAGAACCGAGCACATGAATTCATAAAAGAAGCAATTTTTAGTGCACATGCAGCGACACTGTGGCTTAAAATAAGAATGGAGAAATAATAATTTGTTCCCTTCCACCAGATTTCTTCCAAATCTATTGTTTAATTTTGGCAACATGCTGCAAGCTTACAAAAAGAACTGAAAGCGTGCCTTTGATCCCACTAATAACACAAGTGCTAATAGCCACAATAACACTTAATTGCACATTCAAGACAAATTGCTCGGCTGTTTTGCAGCCGTGACAGAGAGCTTTGCTCACGCACCTGAAGAATGAGACACTCTTTGTCACTCTCAAGTCGTGACAGACGCTCTTGGGCGACTGCTTCGGAGCTGTGGACGTTGGTCTGAAATAAGAGATGATACAAGGGGATCTGTATTGTTTGAGCAAACAGCTGCATTTGCAATGCAAGATAAATAAGGCTTTAAGTTAATGTTTCTTGAAATATAAGAGCTCATAAAATCGAGAGATGGTATATAAATTATGTTGAAATGTAGATCTGCCTGGGAAAAGCAAACTAAAATACACAGCTCTGAGCTACATGGATATCCTAATGGATAAACTACACACTGTTTTCTTGTATAAACATAACTCACAGTCACATGGTTTTCCCTTGAAGGAATGAATTGATACGTGTTTAAAGACTTTCAGGAAAATGTGACGGTCATCAGTGTTCTCACATGAAAGTGATTTCAGAATTGAATGAAAAGCAAACTTTTTCTCAAATATCACAAATGGAGAGACGAGGGAGCGAAGGAAGAAAAACATGAGCCTCACACAGAGTCAGCATGAGTTTTTATGATGGAAACTATTTGCAGGGAGGCTCCTATAGAAACTCCATCATTCACACACCCTGTCAAAACATTACTTCTAGTATAAACAAAGTCACAGTAAAGGCAAAGGAGCACAATCAAGAGATGAAAAGCATAGAGGATAATTCACCCCAGGCTAAATCTGCGCTGTGCAAAGATACGAACCATGCACAAAGTGACGGGTTTTTCTCATTTCTGCACACAAAATAAATAAATAAATCAAAAATATCAAACGACGGCCTTTAGGTTTGCAGCAACTCTCTCTGCTCAGGAAAGCAAGAAAAGAAGAGCAGATTTTCATTTCCTCATACTTATCGACATGTAATCCTCAGGTGAATCAACTGCATTTGATGCAAAACTAGGAGCAAATGGATCCAACAAGAAAGCAATAAACTCAAAATGACCTCAACAGGTTAAGATGCAATTGAGACAGATGATGAAAAAGTCTCTTCAAGGGGCATATATAACCTTTATTACTCCCAAATGTAACTGCAAGGCGTGACCAAAGATGTATGCCACCTCTCTAAAAGGCTGGGTTTAAATTGAGCTCATTTCCACATCAAAGTAGACTCCTTCTTGATCACTTTCAGCACGGATGCAATCTTTTAAAACTCCTAATCTGAGCACTTGTATATCCAGTGACGCAAGCTGGAACTTCAGAGATCAGGACAAAGTCACAGGAAGACAAACCTGGCTAGTAGGGCTTGTAGCAAACAAGAGATTGTAGTGGCCAAAAAAGGGAGTGACCTCCCTTAGACTTACAGCAGAACTCTATACGTTAAAAAAATAAAATAAAATTATAAAGCATGCCTTTGACCTGAGTCACGCCCTCTGATCTTTGACAGAGATACGGCTTCCATCACCTCAATCTATGACATAACTTCATAAACCTCATGGAGCAGCAAGGGGTCCACTCACTGATCTAAAAACTAGGGATATTCGTATCGATATTGAACCGTTCGATACAGTGCTTTCGGTTCGGTACGCATATGTATCGAACAATACAAAGTTTTTTATTTATTTTATCAACTTTCCTTCTGACGACGCTGTCTGTGTTGAGCGCTCAGTGAATCTGCGTTCGACTACTCCGCCTAGGCTCGACAGTGCAGCCTAGGCGGAGTAGTCGAACGCAGATCCACTGAGCGCTCAACACAGACAGCGTCGTCAGAAGGAAGAGCGCAGGGCAAGCTAGCGAGACAGAAGTTAAGCTCTCCTTGCAACATGGACCTCCCCCACCCTCATTCAGATCTGGCATTTGGAATTATTTTGGTTTTCATGTGACGTATGACCCTGAAGGTAAGCGAGTCATGCACTAAAGTAAAACAGTATGTTGGATGTGCCATGCAATGCTCAATTACATGGGTGGGAACTAGTGTGTTAGCGCAGTTAGTTCGTTAACGTGTTGGCCGTCTAGCCCCATGCACGGGGCAATCGGCGGTAGCTCGTTAACGGAGATTTGCCGTGTTGTGGCGTTAAGGTCATTTCAACGAGATTAACCTGAAAGCACTAGTGGGAACACAACGAATATGACTGCACATTTACGCCGACATCATCCTAGTGCAAAGACAAGTGGAAGCAGAAAAAAAACAAGCAAGGATGCTACTAACTTTAGCCGAGTCATTTAGACTGCCGTTAGCACATGATTCTCCTCATGCTGCTGAGAATATAGCCCAGAAGAAGCGGATAGTATAGCTTTTATTTTGGAAAGAGACATTTCTCTGTAATAAACTCTCTTTTCCAAAGATGAGTGATTCCTCAATCAGATACAGGGCTTGCAATATCGCTAGCCCGACGTCCCGGAGCTAGCGATTTTTTTCAGTCGGGCTACCAAAATCTATCTCTGCCCTGCCTGTCGGGCTATTGTAGGAAGGAAAAATATATGTCAATGCTTTTGCATTCTTTCAGAAATGTAGCTGGGTAATTATGTCATTGGCATCGGTGAGCCACTGTCAATATGTGACATATTGAAATCGCGTTTGAATTTGCGCTTGTTTTTTTGCTTTCACTTTGCAATGACAGCACTGATCTGTGAGTGATGATAATTTGTGCACCAATTCCTCTGACATCGTCTTATTAATTGGTAGCTTACTATGCAAACATGACAAGTGAAATCTCCCGCAGCAAGCTTAAACATGTGAGAGGTTGATCGCGCAGAGAATCGCTGAGCTTATGTGAGTGCGGCAGGATATATATTTCACTACGATGACCTGGATGACTGAGAACCTTCACAGACAGATATATATTTTAGTTCTGCTGAGCCAAATAAGACAGGTCAGGGTGAAGAAGTGACAGCCAAAGAAAAGCTTACCACAAAACGGAGAAGTTATGACAAATCAGACTATAAGGCAAAAAGAAAGTGCAGCTTTATGGTTTCATGGACAAAAGAATTTCTGTGGCTGCAATATGACGAGCTAAATAACCAGGGCTGCACATAAGTGGTCCGCAGGTGCACATTCGCTGTCAAAATAAAAAACACGCACAAGGGTTAGGGTTAAATTTAAAAACTGTACTTTTGAGTTAAAATATATATTTATAATTTTAATAAATGACAAATTAAAAATGCATGAACATTTTTTTTGTATCGAAAAAACATCGAACCGTGACACCAAAGTATCGAACCGAACCGAACCGTGAATTTTGTGTATCGTTGCACCCCTACTAAAAACAGCAATCACACTGACAGGGGTCCAGAGGTGTGCAAGGAGAAGTCTTCATTAGAAATTCACGCCACTTTTCGATCACACTTCAACCTAAAAGACCAGACAAAGAAATCTAGAGAGAACCCTACACGGGGTCTTTTTACCATTCGTCCGTGCAGCCACTCCACCAGACCCTCTGCAGTGGAATCAGGAATCTGACACCGCAGGTTGTCCCTCTCATCATTATCCATCAGCTCCAGGGCTGCCCGCAAATCCTCCAGCAAGTGAAGGACCCGAAGGCCACCGAGGAAAGGCGATGTGGGAGACTGGCAGTCAAACAGCCCGTTGGAGTAGTCCATGGCCTTGGAGCCTGGCGAAGTGCAGGGGGAGGATTTAGATACATATAGAGGTTGTTATGAAATCTACATTTGTCTTTGATCTGCAGGAGTGGTGGAATCATGATGAATAGCTTGTGAACTCATACTTTCATACAGCTGCATATTCCAATTTTTTTTTCTTTTCAATCATTAAAAACTACTATTGCCTTTGTTACTGCATTGATGCCTTTAAACAGTCACCAACATATCAGTCTGTAAACACCAAATACATCAAACTAGATTACAGCATTTATATAGCTTGTTTTGGGGTTGATAATCTTTGTTACAGTATGTACAGTGCAAAATATTATTTAATATGAGTTATGGACTTTGCGTTTTGTTGCATTCACTAAATGGCAAGAACTCCAGGTCAGCGGTAAAAAGAATATAAATAAGATTTAACTTGTGGTGCATAAACAAACTAAAGCTCCTTTTAACTGCTTTAAATTAACTGCTGCACAGCTGTGCACATTTCTAATGTATCAGTTCTTTTTCTATGATGTAACAAGATTAAACAAAACGTCTATAATGAATTTTCACAAGAGCATATGTACAGAACAGGGGTATTCGATTATGCTAACGATTATTTTGTCATTAAGAATATGATTTGGAAAAAAATTATTTATTAAAGTTCAAGAAAAAAATCCTTGTCTTTTCATTAATTCCATGAAATTGAATTATTTAAAAAAAAAAAAAAAAGATAAAAGAAAAAAAAAAGTTTAGTGAGGTGACTGGCACGGAGTGAATTAGAGGCGTGAAGTGTGCTAAAAGGTCAAACATAGGAGCAGTTTTAGAAAACAATTAAGTAAATGATTCATTTTTCATCTCAATTAACTTCTTATCTTGCCAAAATTTTAACAGAATTTAAAATTTGATTAACTGCACAACCCCAACACAGAGACACCATTTTTAATGACAGTTAAAAATGGTTGTTGCAGCTCAGAGCTGTTACAGTTGCAGCTCTTCACATCCTTCATAGAACATTTTAATTGGGGTTTCCATCAAATTCTCAAAGACCATTACGTTCGTTTAAATAGCTCACATGGTTTTCCCTCTGAAGCCATTTTCCTCCTACTCAAGTAAACATTTCAGCAAATTAAAGCGTCATAATAACTTTTAGGTACTTTCGTGGATACTTTAATGCCGACGTGGCGAGAATACCACAATCATGCAAACATACTGAGCAAACAATATTTGTATGGTGTCCATCAGACAAAATATAAGATAACAAAGACAATTAAATCTCTGCATAAGTGGCAACTGCATTTTATTTGGAAGCAAATGCGGCAGCATCCCAACTGATTTCAAGTGCATGATGTTCCCACCAAGCATGGCTTCCCCCACAGTAGCAGGGCATGAGGGCTTGATGATGCCTGTGGTTTCTGCGGAAACAGTGGGGACGGGGTGATATCATGTGATCAGCCGTCTCGTTCCCATTGGAAAGGTCAGTGCTATAATTACACACATCAGTGGAAAAAGTAGGGACTCAAAAACTGAAGTCTGGTCTGCTCATCTGCAGCAGCACAAATATACAGAGTGCAGCCAAAAGCTCACAAGCAAGAGGTTTATATTCCAAACTCACAGAGCTTGAATAATCATTAGTTTCCATCACGGCAGGGACAATGGAAACTTACTTTAATTCTTCATGCAGTGGAGGCAGACCACTAAAAGCATGGTTTTAGCTGTATTTCAGACTCATGTATATTCAGAAGGATTACATTAAACTGCAGGTAAAAGTGGTAAAGTTATTGTCCGCTAGACTCTGTATTTGCAATTTAATGATTTCCAGATGTGAGTAGACCCTCATAGCTTACCATGCCCACTTGAAAAAGTGCTATTCCCAGGTCTTAGAGTCCAAATGTTCACTGTGGTTACCTGCTATGATCCCATCCATTTGCTCCAAGGCTGCTGCCAACATCTCGCTAGCGTCAGACATCATCTTGTGTTCAATTGTTCTGAAAGAGAAGACAAGCATAAGAAAAAAGGGAAACTCCATAAAGGATCTTGGCCGGAACTAAAAGGCATTAAAATATACTTCAAAATCAAATCACTGCCAAATATGGTGTCTGCAGCTATGCCTGCAGTAGTCTTTTTTATGTTATCAGTTCACAAACAGACTTTGATCGTTGTAAGACAGAAAAGATTGAAAAGTGGCCATCCCCCAAACTGCTGGAGTATTGCACATGAGGTAAAAGTATTGCCATTACTGCGTAAAAGCTCTTCAACTTTTCATCAAAGCAACTATTCAAACTGGATCTGGCTAAATAGATGTTTAACAGCACTCAACTACAACTTCTAAATACACCGTGTGATGAGATGGTGTTTCATGCCCACATGAAACCACATATCACATCATCAACAGCCACTAAGACAACAGCACCGACAGCTTCTCTTCACAGAATTCAGAAATTTAATGACACTAGTGCAGTGTTTATTTGGATAATGTTACAAATTTTCTGGAGCTACAGTTTACAAATGTTCCCTGAAAGCATCAGGGTTGGCCTTATGTCAGTGTTTAGAAAAACGCTTAGGTGTAAGCACACACTCATTGAATGTGTGTGCAATTGTGCTTGTTCAAAAAGTGATTGTGTGATGGGCAGACTTAACTCCAGCTCTTGAGAGCTACTCTTCCAAAAGAAATTTTAAATGAAGGACTGGTTTGTCACAGTAAACCAAAGACTGAACAGATTAAACATCTGAAGTCATCTTTGTTGGAAACAGTTTGTTTTTAAAAACAATCTAAATGATTAAAAGTGATTACACTGGCAAACTTGTAACCTTGGTTTTAGAGTTAAAGTGAGAATCAGAATCAGGCTAACAAGGGTATGGATGAATGTCTAGCATTTGTTTGGCTACTTTGATGGCTAAAAATGAGGTTACAAAGCAAGTCCCCCTCCCCCCCCAAAAAAAAAAAAAAAAAAAAAAAAAAAAAGGATGGCTAAATGTTGTTAATCGGTAAAAGATTTAGACTGCAGGCAGGTGAGTTCGACCCAATTCTCTCAAGTGCTCTTTTTATACAGACAATATGTTACTGACCCATTGCCAATTAACTTAATTAGCGCCAAAAGGTTCCTCCAGCTGTTTCTCTTTAGTACTACTTACTCTTCCAGCCGTTTGCTGTCCCTGCCCCAAGTTTTGTGTTTTAATATGTTGCTGCATTCAAATGATAATGAGAATTTTTTTTTTTTCATGAAAGAGTAAAATGCCTCAGTTTAAACAACCAGTGTTTTAAAATGCTGTATTTGGGATAAAATATGGATTTGTAGGCATTCCATACGTTTTTATATAATAGTCCACATTATGATATGTCGTGTCATTTGTTTGACATTGCATTAAAAACAGTATGGGCATACACTGGCCCTTTTCTTGTGCAACCATCACTCCTAATGTTACCCAGTAACAGTTTTTAAAATATAGCAGATGTAACACGCTGGACATGTTTTCAACCAAGAATGTCAGTATTCCCTAAAATGCCAGGTCTCAAAGTCTACTGTGGTGAAAACACTGGAACTTGGTGGGAGGGATGTTTTGATCCAAAACAGGACTGGAGAGCCACTTCCTAAGAGTAGGCAGACAAATTTGCAAACTGTTCATGCCACGTCTAAACAACTAAAATTAACATGTCCAGTAAAGAAAAGCAAGACAACAACAGTAAACTGCCATTTCTGGTGAATCAGGCAATTCCCTAAAGAGTCCTTTACATATATTTTTGATGCCACCCTTGTCCCTGTTGTAGTTACTGGTAAGGAAATTGCACTGTTGATGCACAATAGCCTGTTTTGAACCAGAAAGCCTGCCTGTATGCATGCATTTACATTTCCACTTGAAAAAGAAATTATTAAGTTATCACTAATCTTGTTACAGTAAAAGGTCTCATTCTTCCTTTTCAAATGACTGCTGCATCAAATTACCCTTGCAGTCGGCGACACAAAAAAACGAAAAGAAAAAAAAACAAAAAAAAACTGGCTGCCTCAGAGACAAAAAACAAAGTGATTTCCAGGACTTATTATCCAGAAGCCCTTATTTCCGGCGAGTGGGCAGTCACGAGCGCTCATGGCCAGGCTCCTCTCTAAAATAATGGCACTATTCTCCCAGGGGTCTCAGGCCTTGTAGCTCCGGCATGCTCGGCATTTCAAACTTCCATAACAAAGTTGGACAATATACCCATGACCAGTGGATTCAAACACTTATCACATGTCTCTCTTTTACTTGCACTGGCCACTTATCGCTTCAAACAAAATCTGATTTAGAGGAACTGAAACAGTAAACAATATGGCACAGAGAGCCCAGCTGTCCGACATAAAAACAGTAACCCCACTTGTTCAGACATCGCATAGTAAAAAAGGGAGGGGGGGGGGGGGGGGGGGACTAGTGGCTTTGCCTCATTTCCTCCCTCTGTGGGGTCACAGTGTCATACCCAGTAGGTTAAGAAATTGGCATTAAGGGCTTAATTAAGACCAATGACCTCAATATGTGAGCTGGGTTTGCTACAGTCTGCTGTTAAAACAAGGAGCCTTAAGTGCTTTGGCGCCTGGTTTAACTGCAGAGAAGTGGGTGTAGGTTTGTTCCAAAATGTCATACAAAGTGCTGTATTTGTAGTACAACATCAACATATCATTACGCTTGAATCTAAACAGAACCCTGGTTATGCAGACACATGCATCTGAAGATATAACAACCTGCTTTCCATATAAACTGTAAAGTTTCCAAGTGGAATGAGGTTGGAGGCACACCACCGATGCACTTCTTACTACGACTGCTACTACTATGCTTTACTCTGTGATTTGATGGAAACAGGATGCTTTTTGAATAAACTCTGGAGGAAATATATAGCTCAAGAGTCATATTTGTTGCTGGAAACACTTTTGAAATTTAAAAACAAACAAATAAACATGTAAATAATGAAATCCTTCACAAGACACCCTAACTCATGCTCTGTTCAGCTGTCCTTAATGGTCCCATTTTTTTGTCCCTTGAGGAGATATGAAATAGAATGAGTTGTCATGTGATAAAAGCCACATCGAAACTGGAATGAGTTTCATGTGAAATCCCATTTAGTAACAATTCCCATGAAAGTCAAAATGCCAGGTCAATTTATCTCTGGAAAAGAGTCAAAACAGGAATTAAATGAGCACATGAAAATAAAAGTCAATTTTGTGCTGGCCATGCAGCAAATAGATGGCACTGAAACCTTCCGTAAAAACTGGTTTGGTCGCTCTTTAGACTCAAAGCCTTTAAAATGTCAGGGATTTTCCACTTTTACTCACATCAGTGATGAACAGGTCAACCATTTAAAAAATAAATTATATATATATAAAATATGGCTAAACCTAAAGATGAGAGTCCATCTGTGGCCTTGTGAAGGAGGGTCCATATGAAATTATATTGTCTGATGCCTGAAGCGTAGGAGTGATGACTGCATGCATTCCTAAGCAAGCCAGTTCTCCCACAAACTAAACACTAATACCAGGCAGTGACATTCCTGCTGACCTTTTTGACCCTCTTTCCCTCACACTAAATCCCCCCAAGGACTGTATTATGTCAAAGCCCAAGACATTTAAACTGATCCATGAAGGGAAAAGATAAAATGCCAACAAGAAACAACAAACAAAAGCTGGCGTGTCATATACATGGAGGCAACTCAAATGGATTCAGATATTTTACCCCAAGCAAAAAAAAAAAAAAAAAAACCCACGCAGAAAAGAACTGAACCTACAAACAAGTATTGTCTATCTGCTAGAGCCAGAAATATCCTATTCCTCTGTGCCATGGAGCTCCATTGTTGACCACAGCAGTTTGTTTTGACATCACACATGATCCATCCTGTGCCCAAAGTCTATTCTTCCCTGATGAAAGTTGAAACACATGCAAACATTCAGTCCTGCTGAAGTAATTTTTCCTCAAAAAAAAGATAGTGTCCAGCTGTTTAAGGAAATTGCTTAACCCTTACTTTTTTTCTTTTTTTATTGTCTTAAGTAGGAAGGAAGAGGCTTGGTCCCGACTATCATAGATATCTTTTCAGACACACCAGGAAAACACTGATCAGAAGGAAAACACGTCCACATTACATACTTTTGCAAAAACTTAACCACAATTGGCCTCCAGTTTGTTTTAAAATATACCATCAAGACCACAAATATCTTTGTGGGACTGAGCATCATTGTTATCCCACATATTGAGATGATGTGATGATACTGAGACGATGCAGAGCCAGCTTCAAGTGGTTGTAGCTTTTCCTTAGGCCAACGTCTTTGCTCTGTACACCCAGCTGGTTGTTGCATAATTTTTGATCGTCAGTGTCAGGAGAAACAACATTGGGAAACAAAAACAGTAGACACAACCTCTAACTTGATTTCACAAGAATCGCCCTTTATATTTTAAGTTAAAGACCATACAATATTAGAAAGAAAACCCCATCGGTTGACTGTGATCAGATGACCCTCTATGAGCAAGCATTTGTTGATGGTGGTGAGGAAATACTCCTCTTTTACAGGAAGAGACCTCTGCCTGAACCAGGCTTAGGGAGGGGTACGTATCTGCTGGGACCAGTCAGAGGGTAAACTTCTATGAAAGAGGTGGACATTTCACTCCAAGCCTATTCAACAATGCTCTTTTGATACACTTTTACAAAGCAAATATCCACTTATAGCCATCATGAATAAATTGCTCACAAACCTTAGTTCACTCTAAACTAAAGTTTTTATTTTAAAAAGGGCAACAATTGCAAAAGCAATGGATAAAAAGCATATGTTCAGAGGCCTAAAAACAGCTTTTTTGTGGAGGTCTGAGAGGCCATCTAACACTATAAAAACCACACTATAAAACCGCATTAATGACATCATTCACTTATTGTTCTGCTCTTGCCATTTGAATAAATGTTTCCACCCCCCAAAAAAGGAATCAATGCTACTGATCTAAATCCATCTGACAGAAGAATTTTTCAATTTTAAAGAAAGAAATCAGTAAGAGAATCAAACTCTACTTTTCTGGGGCTAAGAGGTGGTTTTAACGTCAACCAGATGGATTTGGAGTGATACAGAATGAGGAGGGGGGAGGGATGAAGCATCTGAAAATAGGCTGGGATTACTTGACCATACGTTGAATGGTCGGTCTCTGTAACACACACACGCCTCTACCGGTGCCTCGTGCTCCTATAACTTACCTCCAGCTGTGGTACAGATGTGCATTTCAGAATGTAGCATAAGAAGCTGCATAAGGTGAAGTACTACAACCCAGTTTGTCGTAGGAAGTTTAGACCTGCTCATAATCAGCTGTACGATACTTTTGCTCATGGTTTGTAAATCTGTGTGACACTTTAGGTCAAAGGTCTGAGAACAAGTTTAAAATAACTTGCTACCATAAGTTCATGACTACTTCTTCTTTAAAAGTAATCTAATCAATACATTCGCTTCTCCTTCAGCACCATCACCCTTGACTAAAATAAACTGCAAATATAACCAGATCTGAAACTATAACTGAATACAGACCGTCTCCAATACACCTACATTGCTGCCATTCCTTTTAAAACATTTGTTTTAGTCGGATTTGAACCCTCCTGAGCTGAACTGACAGCTAATAACAATGACAAAAGTTACTAAGACATTAATCAACTTATAAAAACTTATTCAGTACAAGAATCATCTGCAGGCTTTTGTGCACTGGAGCACAGGGCTGCACCTAATGTTTTTCCACACCAGTTGTCATCACTGCATTTTATGATTGAATATTCTGGCCCACCTGCCTTGCTCTTGGTCTTCCTGTGCCACCCAATTTAAGAAAAAGCCCCATCAAAAACTCCAGTAAAACACCCTCCTTTTGTTTACCCTTCCCCCTGAGAGATGGTGCATAGAACTTTCAGTCTGGGCTACTGTGAGGTCAGGTTGTTTCATAGTAACGTCAGACACTAAACCAGCGCTGGGTTTCTCACTGCAGCACCGGCTGCCGCAACACGCTACACAAACAAGTCTTTGTCTTTTAGAGCCTCACATGGTAGCACCACGACTCTGATCCCAAGTTATTGCAGTTTTTCCACGTGGCCCAAACTACATCACAGGCAGAATTCAAACTAGAGAGGAAAAATAAATTGTCAAAATAAAGAAAAGCTCTGGAGGAAATGAGTAAGAGATCTCAGCAAGCCAAGAAAAACTACAGTTTGTTGCCTTTGTTATCACTAACGTAACTCAGAAGTCCTAGTATTACTCACACCATTATAAGCGCTTCCAATAAACAGGATTGAAACAGAGGCATCCTTACGCTCAGGAAGACCTTCACTCAGTCCTGTCAGGAAGTGCTTCCTGGCAAATTCTGGGGAAATGTCTTCCTCTTGCAAAGACACTGCAATTTTCCTGCAATCCCTTCACACACTGCAATAAAAGCTGAAAGTCCAGGAGCTCCTATATTACTTCTGTCACATCATAATGGAGCCTTTAGCATCAATTTTACTGAATTTAGAGAGGAACGAGCCTTTAAATCTGTTCCTGTGAGACAAATGTTTTAGATTAAGACGTTATAATTAATTTCAGAAGAATGTAAACATCCCAGTATGTCATGTGGCTTCAACATGACACCTCCCTTCTTTCAAAATACACTACCACAAGATAACTGCACCAAGAATGCAAGGAATGCAAATATCATGGAGAGAAAAAAAAAAAAAAAAAAAAAAAAAGGTGCCTGAGATAGAAAGGCCCCCGTAGAATTTTTGGACACGTGGCTTTAAGAAAAACAAAATCTAAATCTAGAAAACTTTGGGGAGTGTGCCATGTAAATCTTATTGCAAGGCAAGTTTACTGCCATGGGCCAATAATGGACTTTGTCCTGACTGACTGACTGACACACACACACACACACACACACGCACACGCCTGCTGCCTGAGGAAACATGCTTCCAGGAGATTAGACTTATTTATTTGTGTCTCTTAAACAATCACTAAGCAGTTTGTTTTACTATGCTCCTGTAACATCAGATATGGCTGTGCAAGCAAGTGTGCATCAGCATGGGTTTTCTGAGACATGAATCATTGGCTGAATGAGTGAGGTGAGAATACAAATGTGGTTATTGACAGAGAGGGAAATAAAATCCTTTGTTAAGTTTTAGGTTATCTGCCTGCAGGCCAAGACGTCACCAGAGGGAGATCGGGAGAGTAGAGCACTGCCAGGGGGTCATGTGCCTCAGGAGTGGGGGTTTTCCTGAATAAAAAAAACTACACTGCAGACTTTTACCCACACAAAGGCTGCATAAGTCTCAGGCTGATGATGAAAAAAGCCGACACTGGACCTGAATCAGCTATAAAGTGCTGGCTCCTACATCATTTTCTAAATGATGCTGGGCGCCAAACTGAGTCTGACTGGAGGTTCACGACAGTGATTCATAAGTTGGCCTGCACATTTATGGATACATAAATAAAATGTGATGCAATAAGGGTCCTCACATACAAAGCTAGCACAATTAAAAGCACTAAAAGAAACTGCAATGCTTTGAAAAAAAATGTACTGTCTCCAATAACTTTATCACTTCTATGGATTATTAGTATCTACATGTGTTTTTTGTTAACATGGAATTTAAACACATGTGTGGTGCATGGGCTGGTGATTTAACCCCAAATAACATTTTAAAACTGCAGTGAAATATCACAGTAAGACCCGGGGAGATTTTCTATATAAGTGTTCACCGATGGTGTAGAAATAGAGGAAAATACAAATTATAATATCACAATAAATTCTAAATACCTCAACACAATTATGGCTATTTAACTTTAGGCTGCCATATGTGCAGTATAATCTTAAATAGCCATTAACATAGGGAATACATTCAATATTCAAATGAATACGCAAAAGTTAGGGGAAAAAGCTCACCTCTGGGTTAATACGTTAGCTAACACGTCCACATCGTTTTTAGCTTCAAGTCCAATTAAACAGAAAACAAGATGACTTTAGCGTTTTTAACACCGTAAAAGTCAAGTAAGCACTTTAGTAAAGACTGGAAAAGTCAACAGTTAACAGTAACTCTGTTTTTAAAACTGCAAAAAACTTAATTGAAACTTCGGAAAACTTACAGTTTTCGACCAAAGAAAAAGTTTTAACGACGGGGTCCTGCAGTCTCCAGTTAGCTTACTCCAAACTCTTTGGCCGCCTTTCAACGGAGCTTCATGGTCGCCGTTCACCTTCTCATTGAATTTGTCTGCGAAATGAAGTTTTCATCCAGCTAAAAAAGGCGATAGAGTGCGGCGTCAAGTTAAAGCCACACAGGAAGAAACTTCAGGAAGTCATGACTTCAGAATAAAAGCATAAAATCCGTTAGCAGAGGAAGAATCGCTTTTGCCCTTCACAATAAAACTCATGTCCTCTGATGTTAGACTAAGACATGACATTTCTTGTATCTTTCTCACTGCTGCCACAAAGCAACACTTTGAATTCAGTAATTTTCATATTTTTTCCAACCTTCATGATAATAAAATGATTAAAAAAAACATCTTCTGCTCCTAGTGTTAAGAAAGTATTCTATATGAGCTTTGTCATCCCATTGTAGGCTAATATAATGTTGTATGTTATTCTTAACTTATTATTATATGAGGGACAGCAGATGCTGAGCGAAGTAAGACAGAGAAGGTTGAGATGATTCTGACATACAGAGGAGGGATAGTGGATATAGTGGAGATGAATGCTCAGCGTGGTTTTCCTCTTCTCCTCTTATTTAGCAGCTCCACTGATATATCAATGGAGGACATAGAGGGTTAGTGTGACGGAGGAAGCTGAGACAGACAATCCACTGTAGTGACCTCTAAGTGATGATAATGATTTCATTTAGACTTTTACCTTTAATTGTGCTGTATTCAACTTTTTACAAAGAATTTATTCAAATTCAAATTCAAATTTTTATTTGTCACGTGCAGTCATACACAGTATGATATGCAGTGAAATGCTTAGACAACTGCTCGTGACCTAAAGAAAAAAAAAAGGAAAAGGCTATGAATAAGACAGGAAATAAATATGAAAAATTAAAAAGTGTAAATTTAACTAGGAAGGAATAAAATATAGAAAATTAAGGTTAAAAATGAAATAACTGTACAACACAAATTAGAATGAAGGGTAAATTTAACTGGGAAAGAATAAGATAAAATATATAAATTAAAGTTGAAAATAAAATAACTGTACAACAAAATACACAATACACAGTATAGAACTATATAAGAATGTATGAAGAAATATAAATAAATAAATATATATATACACACAATAACAGCAGCTGTACAAGTATTAACTGGATTCTTTGTATCTATTATCTTTGTAAAATAGAAATTATTATTAAGAGTTTCTATTTATCATATGTCATTTATTGTTTTTTACTTTTCCCCCTTCATTTAGTTATTTCCGTTTGTGCAATTTTTTAACATTTATTTTGCCATTTTGTTTTGTCACATGGTATTTTACTTAATATTTAAGATTTCTGTCTATTTTAATAGTGTTTCTTGGTTTGAGTTTTTGGAGAGGTTTGTAGCAATCCAGCGCAGAGTTTTTGACATTTATATTCAGATGTGTTTCTTGTTCACATATGATGTACATGCTGCATATATACATATATACTCACCAGCTTCTTTGTTATGTACATCTTGTACCTTCAGAGCTGCCTTAATTCTTCATGACATAGAAAGGAAGTGCTGGAAACATTCCTCAGAGAATTTGGTCCATATTGAGATAATAGCGTCATAGACTTCCTGCAGATTCATTGCATGTACATCCCTGATGAAAATTTCCATTCCACCACATCCCACGGTGTTCTGATGACGTGGAGGTCATTTGAGTGAACTCATTGTCCTGTTTAAAAAACCATTCTGAGAGCAGCCATCAGAAGATGGGTGCACTATGTTTATAAAGGTGTCCAAAGTGTGCCAGTGAAATATTCCTTGCACGTTACACCACCAGATCCATGTTTTCATGCTGTTTATGGCAAATTATGATACTACCATCCAAACGTTGCAGCAGAAATCAAGACTCCCCAGACCAGCCCATGTTTGAGGTTCTAGTTGTGGTGATCCTGTGTGAACTGTAGCCTCAGTTTCCTGCTCATTGCTGACAGGAGTGGCACCCAGTGTGGTCTTCTGCTGTCCATTCTGAGATATTTTTGGTACAGATAACAGATACTTTGGTGATAACGAGTGGCTATTTCAGTTACTGCTGCCTTCCTGTGAGCTTGAAGCAGTCTGCCCATTCTCCTCTGACCTCTGGTATCAACAAGTTTTTTTTAGCCATAGAGCTGATCGCTGAATATTTTCTCTTATTCAGACCATTTCCTGCACAAACTCCAGAAAAGACTGTGCAGGAAAATCCCAGTAGATCAGCAGTTTCTAAAATATCCAACAATGCTGTGTTCAAAATCTATTCACTCAGTCTACGTGTCTAAATGTACTAAGTTGCAATCGTGTGAATGGATGATTAGATATTTGTGCTTGAAAAGTACCTAATAAATTGGCCAATTAATCAATATAATGTGTAAACTAGTGGTTCTCTGTCTTTTTTCTGATTTGCCTCACTTCAGTTGCCAAAAGAAGTTCATGCCCCCCTGCACCAAAATTTCTTTAATCAGTCATAAACTATTAAAAATATCGAAGCTAAATTTTAGTCAAATGCCCAACTTGCAGTGGCTTTATGCGCCTCAAATGGGACCTGCCCCATGGTTTGAGAACCATGTGTGTCAATATAAAACTGTTATTTTATTTAGAATTATTTTGTTTGTGTTTTAATTGTTTTTTGTGATTCATTTACTCTGTTTCATTGCATAATGCTTAATATTGTGAAACATAACACACTGACTGAATTATTTTGGACGTCACTATAATGCAGAAGCCAGCATGTGTGATGGTGAGCTGTGTGGGAGAAAACTGAGAACAAATAAAATTAGCATCACACTGAGTGCAAATTAAAAGCTTTAAAGGTCACATTAATTTTTATTCCATTTTAGAATATTCACATGTTGCTTTAAAAAAAAGAAAAAGAAATACACGCTGCAAGTCTCCTGGTAAACATTTTCAGACACATCTACCAGTAGGTGGAGTCAGAGGTGTTCTCATGATGCTGGGAGCATGCTCAAGGACACCCTCGGTTTCAGACACAAAGGAGCCTTGATTTTATTTTATAAGACATCGAGTGTGTACTATAGACATGATGTAACACACTTGCCTTGGAGCACATAAAGGACATTTTTGTTTCTGTCTGAAGTGAGGAGAAAATAGAGACATGGTGCATTGTGTGTTTAATGGCAGAATAGACTTAAACAGCACTGACTGAATTCCTGAGAAACAAGCAGCGTAATGAATGTGCTAACATGAACTCTCAGACCCTCCTGTATAATATCATGGCACATGTCTGCACACATTCTGCGAGTGTTTACGCTTTAGTTTGAAGTGGCATTCTCCTTTCTAATATCACTACGAAGAACTGTGAGCTAGTATTACTCTGTAAGTGAACATCTTCAAGTCAAGTCAAGTCAAGTCAAGTTGGCTTTATTGTCACTTCAACCATATACAGTTTAACAGTACACAGTGAGGCGAAACAACGTTCCTCCAGGAACCGAGGTGCTACATGCAACATAAATTTACAACATAAATTAACAGAAAACTCTAAACTAGCTAACTAAGAGGCCTAGTTAGCTGGCTAGCAGGGACAAGACAGACTGACCTAACATAAATTACAACATAAATTAACAAAAAACTATCTAACTATCTAAGGAAGACTTTTTTTTTTGTTATCAGACAGCAGACAACAAAGTGCACGTGCAAATGTGCAAACAAGAGCAGCAAGTGACAGTGTGACAAAAAAAAAAACACAACGTAACATACTAATAAGGTTTTGTGATGATGAGTTGAGGTAGTGGAGGAACAGTAAACATTCCTTAGTGTAGCAGCAAAAATTAGGAAGTGCAGAAGTTAGTGCAGAAAGTCCAGTAATAATATTGTGCAAAAGAACATTTACAGGTTGGTGTGTACGATGGTTTGGTGGTGTAGGTCAGTGTGTTTGCGCTTGTGTTGATTAGTCAGTCCAGTCTCAATGTTTTGAGGTAGTTGAGTTAAGCTGAGTGATAATGTGTGTGTGTGTGTGTGTGTGTGTGTGTGTGTGTGTGTGTGTGTGTGTGTGTGTGTGTGTGTGTGTGTGTGTGTGTGTGTGGAGACGGATGGCTTGTGGAAAAAAGCTGTTGCACAGAGTGGATGTGTGTGCCCGAATGTTTCGGTACCTTTTTCCGGATGGCAGGAGTGTGAAGAGTGTGTGAGAGGGGTGTGTCCGATCAGCGACAATGCTGGTGGCTTTGCGAATGCATCGTGTGGTGTAGATGTCCTCAATGGCACAGTTCCCAAACCAGACAGTGATGCAGCCGCTCAGAATGCTCTCGATAGTTCCTCTATAGAAGGTGGTCAGGATCGGTGGTGGAAGCTGGGCCTTTCTCAGTCTTCTCAGAAAGAAGAGACGCTGTTGGGCTTTCTTGTGCAGGGAGCTGGTGTTGAGGGACCAGCCGAGGTCCTTCTCCAGGTGGACGCCCAGGAATTTGGTGCTGTCGACGATCTCCACAGAGGAGCCGTTGATGCTCAGCGGTGAGTGGTCGCCTCGTGTCCTCCTAAAGTCAACAACCATCTCTTTTGTCTTGTCAACATTCAGAGACAGGTTGTTGTCTTTACACCAGTCCGTTAGCCTCTGCACTTCCTCTCTGTACGCTGACTCGTCGTTCTTGCTAATGAGACCCACCACGGTCGTGTCATCAGCGAACTTAATGATGTGATTTGAACTGTGTGTTGCTACACAGTCATGAGTCAGCAGTGTGAACAGCAGAGGACTGAGCACACAGCCTTGTGGGGCCCCAGTGCTCAGTGTGGTGGTGCTGGAGGTGCAGTTCCCGATCCGTACTGACTGAGGCCTTCCGGTCAGAAAGTCCAGGATCCAGTTGCAGAGGGAGGTGTTCAGGCCCAACAGGCTCAGCTTTCCGATCAGTTGTTGGGGGATGATCGTGTTGAATGCTGAGCTGAAATCTATGTACAGCATTCGAACGTGTGAGTCCTTCTTCTCCAAGTGTGTCAGGGCAAGATGGAGTGCAGTGGAGATGGCGTCGTCCATTGAGTTATGGCGGTATGCAAATTGCTAGTGGGTCCAGTGAGGGGGGCAGCAGGGTCTTGATGTGTCTCATGACGAGCTGTTCGAAGCACTTCATGATGGTGGGTGTAAGTGCAACAGGACGGTAGTCGTTGAGACAGGACACAGAAGACTTCTTGGGCACGGGGACGATGGTGGTGGCCTTGAGGCACGTGGGAACGACGGCACTGCTCAGAGAGATGTTGAAGATGTCGGTGAGAACATCTGCCAGCTGATCAGCACATTCTCTGAGCACTCTGCCTGGGATGTTGTCTGGTCCAGCAGCTTTACGTGGATTGACTCTGCGTAGAGTTTTCCTCACCTCAGCTGTAGTGAGACACAGGACCTGGTCGTTCGGAGGAGGGGTGGTCTTCCTCGCCACCAGTGAAAAGCATCAGAATATAGTTGTAAGAAAGGCAAAGAGCGAGGATTAGTCAGGGTTCTCCCCCCCATTACGTCTTACCAAATCACCTTTAGCCTTAGGGCTCCACTTATCTAACCTTTTCTCCTGGTACGTCTATCTGAATGTATGGAATCTACCAGCGTTCTTTTTCCCCATTTTCAGATTTTTGTTAAACTAAAATTGATTTCTTTAGTGATAAGGGAAACTTGGTATTTTACACTGTCAGAGAATCTGTTCTTATTGGGCTGTTTGCATCTAGCCATACCTGGTTCCCTCCAGGTTGATGCTGCCATTAAATACCTTCTCCAGGAACAAAAGGCAGTACACAGCTGTTTCACACCTTATGGTTCACACTCCCTTGCTACCTACCAGAGTCCTCAAAGAGACAAAAGATTCTTCCTGTGGAGTTGTCTGCTTCCCCCAACTTCCTTACTAGACCCCCATTTGTCTTACTGTATGAGTGTGAGACATGTTAAAATCCAGTGGCACCAAGGTATCATACAATAAAACAACGTGATTAATACATAAGTAAAAGAAATTCCTGTACATGCCCCTTCCTGATTTCTTATGTTTTAACATGTTTGTTACACTTACATGTTTCCAATTTCAAATGTTAACACAGATGTTCAGAGTAAATACAGATTGTAGTTTTTTAAATGATGATTTCATTTAGTTTGGGGAAACAGCTCTCCAACTTTACCTCATGTAGAAAAAGTCATTTCCTTCTAAACCTAATAAGTGGTTTTGTCATCTAGCAAGAACTGCAATCAAGCATTTGCAATAACTAATAAAAAAATCACTTGGGACAATTGTGTTGGTGACAGCTTTTGTTATAATATCAATAATATTTATATGAATATGGGATACTGTTACATGTTTGCATAGACTTTTGTGAAATATGGAGACACTCTTGGCATTATATGAGCAAAGTGAGACTCATTTTTTAGGGTTCGTGGAGATGAGTGTGAAGATCCAAACAATCCCTGTCAGTGATGGAGAAGCTTTGATGAAAATATTTGGTAAAAAGTTCACCAGCATGAAGGAAATGAAGTTTCAAACTTTCCTTAGGAGGACCCCAGCACGCCTGCTTAAAGAAAAGTAAGTGTGGCGATGTGGATGCTTGCAGCGACTGCTGTATAGAGGCCATCCTGCTACACATGAAACGCATCAGAGTCATAATTGTTATTTTAGTCACGTGTTTGTTTATTATCCTTATTGTTTTATCTGGGACTGTTTGCAGACATCTCAGAGAGAGGAGACACCAGCATCTGAACAGAGACTCAAACCAGCAACCTGCAGCTCCCTGCTTGGCTGCTCCAGTTTTCTCCTCACTCATGTTGCCCACCAGTGATTTCTAGCTGCCCACCCACACAGCAGGCTAGAATATATGCTGAGCCTCAGCACCCAATACTTGGACATGTTTTCTTTATTAAACAATGAACCAGACCCCAAAAAGTAAACAGCTGTTATTGCTAGGCAACGGGAGCAGCATTTGGTGATGCAGCACCTGACATTCCTGACCATGTGGGCGGAGCATGCATGAAATGGAATGTTCAGTAGAACTGTGCAACACAAGCACTTAGTTACAGCATGTTTCATTGTATCCAGACACAGCTAGAGACACATCTACAGCAGCATCTCTGTGCAGGACAAACGACAGTTGACGAAAAAAACTTCGAAAATTTCACTTCACTCCTCTACAATACGTTGGTTCCTTTGTTTAAAAGGCCAAAATGAATCAGGGGAGAACGAGAAGAGGATCGGTGAGTGCTTCACCATACAATACAGTACAGCTGATTAACCTGCAAGAAGAATTTCAAATGATACAGACTGAAAATGTCAAATTAAAAGAAGAGGCAGAAAAATCAAGAGGAGAAGCTAAAAATTCAAAGTTTGAAACTGAAGTAATATTGCAGGAATTACTGCATGTGGGTCTCAAAGTTAAAGGAGAGAAAATGGGAAAACAACAGGCAGAAAACGAGAATGAAAATATGAAGAAAGAACTGTTGGAAGCTCAAAAAGCATTGGAGGAAGAGAAAAGCACAGCACAAGAAGCCAAAAATAAATATCAAACTGCAAAGAAGGAGGCAGGAAATGTGATGCAGGAATTACAGGAGGTGCAGGAAGCTTTTGAAGAGGAAAAAAGGAAAATGCAGTTGGCAACACAAGAAGCTGCAAATGTAATGACTGAAGCTGAAATACTGAGGAAGGAATTACTGCGTGTAAAGCAACAACTTGAAGAGGAGAAAAAACGTAAACATGAGGCAGAAAATGAGATTGAAAATTTGAAGAAAGAATTGTTGGAAGCTCAAAAAGTGTTGGAGGAAGAGAAAATTAAGATACAGGAAGCAAAGAAAGAAATGGAAGATACAAAGAGTTACACTCAAAACATGAAGAAGGAACTGATGAAAGTGCAAGAAGAACTTGCAGAAGAGAAAATTGAGGTGAAGGCATTCAAGAAAGAAATGACCAGGAAAGACTGCAAAGACTCACTTAAAGAAATACGAAAGCACAAAAAGGAAGCTAAAGAGCTCCTCAAACAGAAAGTGAAACTGGCCAAACAGCAGCTGAAAGAACAATTTAAAGATGCCGAGGAGCAGCTCAACAAAACCTTAAAAGAACTGAAGGCAAAAGAAAAGCAAGCCGAGGACAGGAGGGGATTCTGGAGCAGACTGCTGAGAAAGAACTGACCCAGCAGCATCAAGTTTGATCAATAGTTTCTTCCTCCTTCCCCCTCTCTCCACCTTTCTTTCACCCCATCCTTCTTCTTGGGACGTTTGTTTGTTTTTTAAAAACTGAAATACAAAAATAAAATTGCCATAACTTGAAGTCATGTTGCCTGCTTCTTTTCTTGTGTGTCTGTGGATGTAAAACAGTAACACACTTTCTGCTCTGTGTCTTTAATTGTAAATAAATGCTATTGTTTTCATTTTAAAATGCAGTGCAAAAAACTTCTGCTCTAAATCTTTTTTTAAATTTTTTTAGCAAAAACCTTTTTTTTTGCCTGTTGTGGAAGTTTTCCATTTAAATAAAGCCTGCAGACGAGCGGTGAGTGGTAGCTAACATTCTTTAAATATGTAGCCAGTCGACAGTCTGGCTTCATAAAGTGTTTTGCCTATCACAAACAATCTCTGGAGACAATGCCTAAAAGTATCAGCATGGTGATTTTAGTGGCTATGGAAACGTTGTTGCTTGGAAGTACCATAACACCCTGTAACAATTTTTAATTTCCTCGCATGGTGAGGGAGCCAAAAGTGAGTGCAAAAAATGTCTAAATTGATGTCAAGTTGTTCTGGGTTAAACTGAAGAGTGAGGTTCCACTCTGAGGTCAAGTGTGCCTGTTGGTGCAAATTAATAGAAAGAGTCAGGACACTGAATATCTGGCAGTGCAGCTAGAAATCGTAATTCATGTATGAATTATCTGCTAGTACTAAAAGCGCCAGATTGTTTTGCATTTGAAGAAGTTTCTGAATCACAGACTGAAAAAAAAACAACTACTGTGCATTAATAGACAGTCAAAATACAGCAAAAAGGAAAAAAAATCACTTCTGGTTATTTTTCTGAGGATATATTGTTGAATAAATGTCAGCTTCACAGGTAAACAGACAATATGAGAAGCACATCAAGATGAGGTTCATGGAGAACATTTGGAGAGAGCAAATTTGTATTTGACCCTTTGCTGCTGTTATTATTAGAAAGTCTAATAACTGCAGAAGCTCAATGAAGGCTCAGGCCTGAGAAGGACGCATGAGGACATGTAATGTAAATACAGATTTCACAGTCTGCATAAAGATTTTTATTCCTCTTTGTTGTCAGACATGGCAGCAGTTCTCTCTTCTCTTATTTGATGGCTTTCATATTATTTATACTGAACCGCATAAGCTGTCTGTTCTCCTTGGAGAAGAATGAAAGAAATGACAAGCACAACCATGTCATGCAACGTAGCAGACAACAAGCAGTCTAAATTCACTTTATGGCCCAAACAATCCCACGCTTGGAACGCCAGTGATTCATTCTTAGTAGTTCATGACTGTTTGCTAAGAATCTTTTAACCCCCAGTTAACAGTTTCAGCTCTTATGCAACGCTGTGTTGGCTGGAGAAACATATACACTCAAACTGGCAAAACAAGCCAGTTTACGGAACAGTAAGACATTTTTGAAAAATAAGATGGAAAAAAACAGAAAAACCTTCCGTTACAATTTGAAGGGTGTTAAGGTGAGTCAGACTTCCTGTTTTATTTCAGTAGCTTGTTGTCTTTGGTGTCTTATTCCTGGTTTTACTTTCCCTGGCTCATTGTCCTTGATTTTTTGCAGCTGTGTCTTGTTACGCTTATATTTCCACTCTTCCTGATTACCTTTAATACCATAAGTATTATAAGTATTTAGTCACACATTCAAATCATTGGATGCAGGCGTTCCAATCACCTCCACGACCACTGGTGTGTAAAATCAAGCACCTGTGGCCATGGAGGTTTAGATATGTGAATTCCACCCTGGTACCATGGTAGAATGTAGGAAAGTTTCCTTACTACCATATATTTCACAGTCAACTGTTAGTGGTATTAAAACAAAAAGGAAGTGACTGGGAACAACAGCAACTCAGTGGCAAATGCTCAGGTGCATAATATCCATAGGTCGCCAACTTTCTGAGTCACTTGCCTCCAAACTTAATGAGAGCTTCATGGAATGGGTTACCGGGGCAAGCATCTGCATTCAATCCTTACATCACCAAGTGCAATGCAAAGTGTGGGATATAGTGATGTAAAGCATGCTGCCGCTGAACTCTACAGTAGTGGAGATGGGTTCTCTGGAATGACAAATCCCACTTCTCCATCTGGTAATCCAATGGGTGAGTCTGGGTTTGGCGGTTGCCAGGACAACAGTACTTGTCTGACTGCATTGTCCCAAGTATCCGGTCTTTAAGTGATGACATGATGAATCCTGCTTCTGGGCCCAAAGTAGTCTGTATTTAATAAGGCTGTTGTGTTTTTAACATGTTTTAATAGTTTGTATCTTGTTCTATTTAATCTCAAAAAGCCCCTAAAAACAGTCAGCGATCACTGTCAGCGTCTCTCGGGTTTTATTACCGCTATTCATTTTAAAGCTCAGTTTTTAAACCTGTACATGTAACTACAGCCCAGCCCATGCAGCAGTATATGAATGACTAACCTCGTATTGCGGATGGATTATCTCAGTTGTTCTCCTGGCTGACGTTTGGTCCGTTTACAGTATCCTGCCATGCGATTGCATTTGCCTCTAACCATTGGGAACCCTCACATTAACTTTTAATTTGTGGAAAAAAGTCCTCCGTTCGTTAGCGTTCATCCTCCAGCTTCACTATTTATATTATGCTAACATAGCTGTGTTGCTAGCGGTCACGTAGCACATCATTATATACCAGCTAGCCCAACTTCAGTAACCCTACAAACGTCACTGCTGTTTAGTTTCCTGTCTTCATTTATGTTGGAAGTTATAGCAGAGCTGTACGTTTTAATTTGTTTCAGTAATCCCTCAGTCAGAACATGGTATATTATATTTAGATGGAAACTAGCGAGCTAAATCCCTGCTAACTTCTAACTCTGTTAAATTTCATAAATTCTACTTTCATGGATGTCTGGATGTTAAACTTAATGGTTACACCTGGTAGAGGAGCCACACTGATCATTTCAGTACAGATGAAAGATTTTAGACAGTTTTTTAACTCTCAGTGATGCTGCAGTGATTGTTTGACTTAAGGACCTGTGGCGGAGTTTGGGCCCAGACATGGCTAATGACGTCAGACTTAAAGACCAGACAGAGTTTTGTGGAGGAAAGATTATGGTGAGGCCTTGTTTTTTGGGTTCTTTCCACTGAAAGGAACTCTTATAGCTTCAGGATGCCAAGACATTTTAGACAACTTCATGCTCCCAATTTTTTATATATATATATGTGTATATATAGAACGGGGAAATTGTAAAATTATGATATTATTTTATGCCATGTTATACCCCTAATTAAAGATTGTGAATTATTATGTAGTTTTAGTTTGCATTATTCTCCTGAATTAGAAGAAGCTGATAACTATTGCATTAGTTAAACTGATTTGCATTACATTAAATTGCTGACTTGTTGTGAATGAATGATATTGTTTTATGATGCATTATATTGCTGAGTTATAAGAAATACTGTTCGCAGAAGGTTATTGTCTAATTTGTCTGAGTAGAAGAGAACAGAGTGTGCTGGAGTTTTCTGCCCCATTTCAGCAGGAGCAGATAAACAGGGAGCCAAGGTCGTAGCTTAGGCGCTGTGTGAGAGAGACCATGTGAATGTTTAGGCTTTTTATGATAAGGTGGAGGCACCAGAGGTTATAAAAGTTTGAGCAATGCTCCACCATTTTGAGATTTTGAGGCTGTCTGCATCAGTGTCCATCTCCCACGTGTGTGATCATTAAATCATCGTTTGACTCAACCCGGCCGGACCAGTGTTGTTATTGTGGTTTTTTCTCTTGTCTCCATCCCCAATATTTTGAACCTTAACACTAGCGAGCTAAATCCCTGCTAACTTCTAACTCTGTTAAATTTCATAAATTCTACTTTCATGGATGTCTGGATGTTAAACTTAATGGTTACACCTGGTAGAGGAGCCACACTGATCATTTCAGTACAGATGAAAGATTTTAGACAGTTTTTTAACTCTCAGTGATGCTGCAGTGATTGTTTGACTTAAGGACCTGTGGTGGAGTTTGGGCCCAGACATGGCTAATGACGTCAGACTTAAAGACCAGACAGAGTTTTGTGGAGGAAAGATTATGGTGAGGCCTTGTTTTTTGGGTTCTTTCCACTGAAAGGAACTCTTATAGCTTCAGGATGCCAAGACATTTTAGACAACTTCATGCTCCCAATTTTTTATATATATATATGTGTATATATAAAACACCCAGCACGCCCCTGCGGGCGGTTTATCCTTCAAGCTCGGGTCCTCTACCAGAGGCCTGGGAGCTTGAGGGTCCTGCGCAGTATCTTAGCTGTTCCCAGGACTGCGCTCTTCTGGACAGAGATCTCCGATGTTGTTCCCGGGATCTGCTGGAGCCACTCGCCTAGCTTGGGAGTCACCGCACCTAGTGCTCCGATTACCACGGGGACCACCGTTACCTTCACCCTCCACATCCTCTCGAGCTCTTCTCTGAGCCCTTGGTATTTCTCCAGCTTCTCATGTTCCTTCTTCCTGATATTGCTGTCATTCGGAACCGCTACATCGATCACTTGTAGATCGATGTAGATATATATATATATATATATATATATATATATACTAGGTGCGGTGACTCCCAAGCTAGGCGAGTGGCTCCAGCAGATCCCAGGAACAACATCGGAGATCTCTGTCCAGAAGAGCGCAGTCCTGGGAACAGCTAAGATACTGCGCAGGACCCTCAAGCTCCCAGGCCTCTGGTAGAGGACCCGAGCTTGAAGGATAAACCGCCCGCAGGGGCGTGCTGGGTGTGTTATATATATATATATATATATATGACCGAGTGCTCAGTGAATACCTCAGGCAGCAGAAACCCAAGAAAGAGGAGGGAGACGAGGAACCAACCGGTATGTACCACCGGCAGATAGAGGAGGTGGCTGATATCCAGAAATCCTAGGCATACATGGAACGCCATAACCAAGTGGCCGGCATAGTGTACAGGAACATCTGTGCCGAGTATAACCTGGAAGTCCCGAGGTCAAAATGGGAGATGCCCCCAAGGTTGGTGGAGAATGACCGAGCTAAGATCCTGTGGGACTTCCAGATACAGACGGACAAAATGGTGGTGGCTAACCAACCGGACATAGTGGTGGTAGACAAACAGAAGAAGACGGCCGTAGTGATCGATGTAGCGGTTCCGAATGACAGCAATATCAGGAAGAAGGAACACGAGAAGCTGGAGAAATACCAAGGGCTCAGAGAAGAGCTCGAGAGGATGTGGAGGGTGAAGGTAACGGTGGTCCCCGTGGTAATCGGAGCACTAGGTGCGGTGACTCCCAAGCTAGGCAAGTGGCTCCAGCAGATCCCGGGAACAACATCGGAGATCTCTGTCCAGAAGAGCGCAGTCCTGGGAACAGCTAAGATACTGCGCAGGACCCTCAAGCTCCCAGGCCTCTGGTAGAGGACCCGAGCTTGAAGGATAAACCGCCCGCAGGGGCGTGCTGGGTGTTTTTTTTATATATATATATATATATATATATATATATATATATATATATATATATATATATATATATATATATATATAAATGATTAGTAGATTCAATTTGCAAGCTAACATTACTCAGTCCTATTACAGTACTGCTCACTGTTTGAGCTACAGGTGAGTAATAGAGGGGTATAAATGTGACATCTGTTGGATTTTCCTGGAAACTACTTCTCAAGTTTAAAAAATCACTCAAAATAACAACAACAACAAAAAGAAAAGCAAAGATAAATGACTGTTAGAGGCCACAAAGATAGCTTTTTTTAGTTAATAAAGCGTGTATTGCAATAACAATTATGTGTTACAAGCTGAAACGCTGAAATTTTGCTTTGCGTATGGAAACGAAATGTGACTAATGGATTAGTCAGCTTTAGAGAGCCTGGTAAGTGAGTTTTGTTATATTCTAACAGAACTAAGCAAACTCATTTCAATCAATTCTTTTGGGTTTTTATGATCAGTATTTTGTTAGGTCCTATGTGTGTGGGCCACACACACAATTCCATGCTTACACTATTTCATTGATTAACTAAACAAAACACACTAAGGCCTCACAAGCCAGTAAACACCAGAAATATTTTTTTATCATGTATATTTAAAGGATATTCAGTATGTTTATCAGACCTCTAGAGTGCACAGTGGTGATCAGAAGGAGTCACAGAAATCAAGTTCAAAGAAGACAACTCCAAAGGGCCTTTTATGCTGGTTTAACATGCAAAAATGTGGTAATTAGTATTAAACACAAAGTACTCAGGCACATGGAATGTTATGATTATTGCAGGCATTTGCATTGGAAATTTAGTATCCCATTATGAGTCAGAAATTTTATAGTAAGGCTAATAGATCCTACCCCTTGCACTTGCATGATTTGCTGATAGATATTGATGTTTCATGGGTTAAAAAGAGGATAACGACATGATTTCCATTCTGCTCAGAATCTCTGCCCAAAAGAGCTTTGTTCATTCTGAACAGAAGTGGAAAAATAAAGCGACTGTGCAGGAGGTAAAGCACAGCTGGAGAGTCAAGATTCAAACCCTCTGAAAGATCAGTTTTGAAAGGATCAGTTATCCCTTCATTATGCTCTGAGGGACGAGACACTGAGGCAGGTTTTATTTCATCATTTGACTCCTGTTCTTTTATTTCTTATATATCACACCTGACAGGGTAATAATTAATGGGATGAGAGCTCAGATGGCAGGGTCCCTGAGGGTCCTGAGAACCTCCCCTCAGTGGTAGCTTCAACTCTAAGGTTTAATGTATTCCTGCTTGGTAAAGTGACATTCATTTTGACATATGAAGGCCATTATTTTTCTCACCTAGTTGCAGATTGTCAAACTAATCATTATCATTATTCAAACTTATATATTCAACAATTAAGGCATTTGATTGGTGACAGCTTCTGTCTTTGTGCATTTACCATTCACCTAGCATTAATTACATGTCGTCTAGCTACCCAAAGAGCACGCAGAATTTAAACTGCTTATCTCATGTGACATCTGATTTACATATCGTGACAAGACATTAGCAGGCATCACTGCTGGCTGCAGGCACTGAACACTGCATTTCTGTTCCTAGGTAGTGAAGAAGAATCATTTGGCCCTGCATGTCGCACCGTTTCTTCTGCCTCCTAAATGCAAGCTGTACTAACAAAGACAGGAACACAACAGGAATAGCTTTGTCCATCAGCCATGTAGACCCTTCTGACATCCTATAATTATTCCCTGCTCGTCAAGTGGCTAATAATAAAGCAGAGTCTGCCCTGTGGACAGCAAATTGAAATACTGCACTCAGATGTAAAGTGGAGCCACAGCAACATGAAGTGGCCCAGGAGACATGGACCGCAAATGAGCGGCAAGGTAAGAGTGACTTTCTGTTTCAGGTGAGAAAACAAAGTTAAGGATTAAATGAGACCAGTGAAACAGAAGAAGCCATGACTTACATTCATAAACTGTATACATACATGATATTGCCAGAAGTATTTGCTTGTTCATGCCTTCCCACGCATGAACTTAAGTGACATCCCATTCTTAATTCATATGGTTTAACATGACATGAGCCCACCCTTTGCAGTGTGCTTATGATAATTTTTGACCATTCTTCCAGAAGCACATTCAGGTCAGACCCTGATGTTGGACGAGAAGCCCTGGCTCACAGTCTCCACTCTAATTCATCCCAAAGGTGTTCTGTCTGTTGAAGTCAGGACTCCGTGCAGGCCGGTCAAGTTCTTGCTATGTGCACTGGTGCAGAGTCATGTTGAAACCGGAAGGGGCTATTGATGTGATGAGAAGGGGTGGGTGTGGCTGTGAAATCACTTGCTCATTGGCTAGAGACTGGTGATTGATAAGTTGTAAGCCACTGAGCGAAAAAAAAATACCATGAATAAGCCTCACTTTTGAAACACGGTATGACCAAGACTTATAAAATACATCAAAGTTTTTATTTAGTAAGACTGGAAGACAATTGCATTTAATCAAAAAGCACACAGACAAATGATTCATCTGGTAAACTGTGTCCTTTTGTGCTTGAACTAAATATGCAACGTGGAAAGCGTCAGCGTCTTTGTTTGCTTTTTCTCTGAAGCTTTTATCACTCTGTCCCTTGTTTAAAAAAAGAAAAACGTTACCTGGAGTTAGATAAAGGATGTTGTTTGGCTATTTCTTTCCTTTTGCTTTTGAACTCCTACAGGACCTGTGTAATACCCAAAGCTTGGTCATGACTAGGAGGGAGATGAGTGGATGACGGCCTTCATCAGCCCCCTTGGGCACTGACTAATACACCCGCTGTGTTTCAGGCTTTGGTAAATGATGTGCTGGCTGAACAGATTTGTCTTCACCTCACTGGGTGACACCACGATTTTCTCTTGTAACCTCGAAGAGCATGGATACCACTCTCACCAGGTACTACAACAACGTCTGGAAAAAACAACTTTTGCGCAAGATAAGGACATTTAAATTTCATGTGCCTTTTGTGAGCTTCTATATTATTGAATTAAAAATCTTCTCCTCACACACAAGAACCAGAATAATCAGGATAATAATCTTATCTTAAAGACTCCATAGTACCATATCACCCCATTAGAGCACTTCGCTCTCAGACTGCAGACTTACTTGTGGTTCCAGAGTGTTTAAAAGTAGAATGGGAGGCAGAGCTTTTAGCTTTCAGGTTCTTCTTCTGTGGAACTAGCTCCCAGTTTGGATTTAGGGGGACAGACACCCTCTCTGCTTTTAAGATTAGGCTTAAACCTTTCCTAGTTGATAAAGCATATAGTTAGGTCTGGATCAGGCAGATGGCTGCCCCTCCCTGAGCCTGATTCTGGTTTCAGTTTCTTCCTCTTGAAAGGAATTTTTTTCTTCCTACTGTGTGAATGCTCACAGGGGGTGATCTGATGGTTGGTGATGGGTTTTCTCTGTATTATTGCAGCATCTTTAACTTCCAGTATAAAGTGCCTTGGAGTGATTGTTGTTGTGATTTGGCGCTACATAATTAAAACTGAACTGAAGGGATTTAACAGAGGGCAGGTGAGGGAGACACATGCCCAGTAAATACAGATGCAGAATACAGATACATCTTACCTGCAATTCCACCTGTGAAAGTAAGCACAACCAGTATGTGCCTGTCTGTTCTACCACCCTATTGGGCACGTGTCATACCACCCTTCAGTAGCTGGACTTGAACCTACGAAAAGAAAGAAACTTAAAAGCCACAGTTTGAATATCAAGTATAATTATATTCTGAAAAGCTGTAAATTCTTACCTGTTGTGAATTCAAAAGCGTTAATTAAAGTCTTTGAGGCTTTTAAGGCTTTTGCACTAATTGTGACATCCATAGCTAATAATCTTGTTAGAACATGAAGCACTAAACATTAATAGAAGTCAAATTTTAAAAAGAAAATCTGTTTTTTAAAATTTGACAGAACACGATGACCACGTTTATATGTATACCTGCTGCACTCACTGTCTAATTGGATACTTTCCTGAGACAAAAGCGTCTGCTTAGTTTATGTTCTGCCAGGTAGAGCGCAGAGAAACCTAGCAACAGGCTGCAGCAGAGCGAGCTTGTCTCTGCTCACAGATTATTAAGGTACAGATGAGAAACCACACACTCACAAACACTTTACCATGTGAACAAACACGCATCACTTGCTACTCTCAACTGGTTAGACAGAACACAAAGTGCCTTGGGAAGCACATTATAGTACACCACACTGATCTGAATACATACCACCCAGTTGATCCTGTTGATTCCAGCACAAAAACCCAGATGCTCATTTTAGCAAACGCGGAGGCTTCTAAATTGATCCAAATTTCTTTGACAGTGTGTGGGTTAAAGAAACCTGGAAGATAATTGCATTTAATCAAAAAGCACACAGACAAATGATTAATCCGGCAAACTGTGTCCTTTTGTGCTTGAACTAAATATGCAACGTGGAAAGCGTCTTTGTTTGCTTTTTCTCTGAAGCTTTTATCGCTCTGTCCCTTGTTTAAAAAAAGGAAAAAACGTTACATGGAGTTAGATAAAGGATGTTGTTTGGCTATTTCTTTCCTTTTGCAAGCACGCCCCTCTAAGATCTGAGATTTTCCAGCAGGTCAACAGTAATTGTTTTTATATATATGAAAAAAAAATTGGTAAATAAAAAAAGATGTTTTCTGATGTTCTTTGCTGCCAAATGCTTTTCATTTACTGAAATAAGGACAAAATATTGTTGCAAAGGTGCACTCACCATCTGGTAACATCACTTCAACCCACATTACCATTTGTTGTGTCCATAATCTATTTGGATAGATTACACAGTATTTTAAAATGGAGAGGATATGACCTCCAGATCCCAAAAATGATAATAATGATGTCATCTTTATATTAAGCATAGATTAAATTTTATTTAAAAGGGACTCTTAGGTGAAATGTTCCATAATGCAATGTTTTTTTAACTGAAGGGAGACACCAAAGGGGATATTATACAATAGTTTCACAGTTCACTGCTTCATGTGTGACTCATGATAGTTACAAATAAGTCCATGCTTAAAATGCATGGTGTCTCTTTAAAATGTGCATATGTGCGTTATGTGTTGTAAAGGCAGCCATGGATGACGTTGTTGTTTTGGTTTTAATGCAAGAACAGACGTGAATTACTACTCAACTGGAGCATTAAACAGTAAACTGAAGGTGAAACAAAGTTGTTTTTTAAGCTTTTATTTGACCAGGATAAGATCATTTGGCCAAGGTAAAAAGCAGTACAATCAATGGGAGTTTAACGGCCCAGTAACGCACATGCTAATACACACATGGAAAACAAAATAAATATACCGATGTACAAGTGATAAAGAGTAAAATAGAGGAATAATCAAAACCTGTGAACTTCAGTGCTAAAGATAATGAGCTTAATTTTTTGTGTCAGGATGCTGCCTGAAATAACTGGTATAAGCTGAAATAAACAGATTTATGCTACTAAAAAACCAATGGCATCCATAGGTCAAAATTTCAGACTCATTGACTCAAATTAATGAGTTTTGAGTCTGAAATTTTGACATAGTAACTTTTTTTTCTGAATGAAACTTCCATAAACTCCATGTAGTTCCAGTTGCAGCTGATTCCAGCATGAGGGAGCTTGGGGATGCCTACTGGAGGAGATGGAAAGGAATGTCTGGGTGTCTCTGCTTAAACAGCTGGATAGGATCTTTATCTCAAGTTAATGATGATGACCATATCTAATACACTGAAACTTACCAGCCTCAGAAGAACACCACATTTCACATTTCCATACTTCACCTGCCATTCCTGTTTCTCTGTTTGTCATCCTATCTTATGAAGCCTTCCACAAACTGCAGCCCCTGGCTGATCTATTTCCTCCTCATGTCTCATGTCTCTGTGCAATTTATGTGCAACATTGTAAAAGATAAATATTAAAGGATAGTATTTCCAGCCAATAGGAAGGCAACAGTGAATAAAATCAAAGACATAGTTAGAAATACTTTCCCCTTACAGAATGATGAACTGTATGTTCAGCTGTTCCTGTTTTTCCTCATGTTTGCTCAATATGTGTACTGTTAAATACAGCAGTATTAAAAACAAACAGACATTGCAATAAAGACTGAAGGGAAGACAGGACTTATACACAAGGGGGAATCATATAAGTGAAGCAAGTGGAGCAAACTAGACACAGGTGTAGACAATCAAGACAAAGAAACAGGGAGGAAGTGCTTAGGGCACAGGCGATAACTCCCTACCAAAATAAAACAGTAACTAATTTAAAGGGTTGAGACAAAGTGTCATTTATTGGCTGTGCAAGAGGTCGATTATGGACACAAATACAGGACTATCACGGGCTAAAAATGATGTATCTAATTGTATACTGTTGATTTCTCTCATGTCTTGATTCAGTACTCAGTCCTATAGTTGTGGATACATCATCCACACAGCTTCTTCCAGCTTCTCTGATGTGTGTCTTGCCTTCTGTAGTCGTGCTGTATTGGCTTTCATGTGAAGGCTTGTCTTAAACTCAGTCTGACCACTTTGTCTTGACTCGATGTCTAATAAAACTGTCTTTTCAAACAAGTAGGATGTTTCTAATCTCACCTTAAAGGACTACATGAAGCAAATCCCTCTGAGTAAACCAAAAGGTACATGCAGTACATACATTAAGCACCCTTTTCCCACATGCTGTGCTATTTCTGCTTGATTACAGTCAGTGTACTCATACCAGTATAGTACCACCCACACCTTACTGTGTAAATAATAGAGTTGGACCAGAATCAGGAATCTGAACATTCGATGTTGTCATGGATGGTGCAAGAAGGGTGTGGGATTTGGTAAAGTGTGAACATTAATCACAAACAAGGAGTCAATCAACTGTTATTAATCATCCCGATTATGAAACTAATGCTCATTTTAGAAAAGAGAAATAAAAAAAATATACAACACTGTAAAAGGCATGAAGGATAAATATTACAGATCTGTGTCTTCAGCATGCCTGCAGGTCGAGATATCTCAGATTTACACAAGTACAAAGAGGACAAAATTCTCAAAATGAGAATCAGATGTGTGAAGGATGTGATTACAGATGAGTGGACGATGTGGAGAGTAGACTCTTGGTGTGCTTTAAGTCTTATCCAATTCAATCAATTAGCTGCAGTCTAATATACTAAGTGGGTGAAGTGATATCCCCACTCCACTCCCTGAACGGGCGACAAAATGGATCAACCCGGCACCCTCTCTCCTCCGCTGACTGATGAGATGTGGCGTGTTTCTGTCATAAATGTAATTATGTTTATATTGTGCCTCCACTCTGCCGACTGTCCGACTGCAGGAGATCGCATTACCGCCTCAACTTGAAATTGCCCTTCTTCAAACAAGAGACACTACATTTTTCTCTGCATGAGAAAAATGTAATTGCACTTTACCACACATGTGGTAAAGTGCACTACATTTTGTTCTTCTTCTTTTTTAAATCAAGCACCATATAATTATGCTGTAGCAATGCTTGATAGATATTGCAGTGTTAGACAACAATTTTTAAGCATTTAGAGATTCATTATTGATGGGTGAAACAAGGAAGTATGAGGATAAGATAATTTACAGCACTTATCATCATTATTTTACCCTCAAAGGGGCGGGGGCTAATACTGCTTATCCTCGTTTTCTGCATTCATATGCTGTTACAGTGGTGGATGCTTATATTAAACACATATTAACAGTGTTGGGAAGGTTACTTTTAAAATGTATTCCACTACATACCAACTAGATTTTTAAATCTTAATATAAAATGAGCTACTGTAGGTTGACATTTGGTAAGGCATTAGAGCCTCTTAATGTGCGCTTTGTTTAGGTTTCCTCCGGTGTGGAATTACTAAAAATAGAGAGAGCATAGCCTTATGTATGAAACAGGAAAAGACCGCCGTGTAATCCATTTGTTTCAACAAAGTAACTGTATTCTGAATACCACCCTTTTCAACGGTAACTGTAACAGAATACAGTTACTCATATTTTGTATTTTAAATACTTCACGGTGGTACATGTATTCCGTTACTCCCCAACACTGCATATTAAACACTCAGGACAGGTCTAAATGCTAAGTCTTATTCAACAGTTTTTTCTACTCTAGTCTTTGTGTTATGTTACAGATCCACACCCACTCACCTTATTTGTGGAGGAACCTCTGAATTTCTGTTTCAGATCTATGAGGTTCTGGTTTGAAAGTAGTCCTGCTTAATGTTAAGTTAATTGCCAGTAGTATGCAACTATTCCATTCAGTTGGAAATTGACAATTGACCCAGTCAAAGTTTTGCTATCCTGACATGCCAAAATCCCCTTGAAGGTGGCTTCTACCTATGATTAGTCACTCATCTGGTTCCTATCTTCAAAGTAACCATTTCAAAATTGATGAAAGTGCACATTCATTGCAGACTTTTGCAGTAATTTTGATCAAGGCATTGTTTTCTGTAGTGTAAATGTAACATTAAATAGCACATGAAGTTATGTCTAATGTAAACCCCCAGATAAACTCTAACTACCAACCATACATTACCAACTGCTTTGTTTTGAGAGTGAAGATGAGTGGACCCAAAGGCAGCTACCCAGAGAGGCAGAGTTCCAAGCTGTTTATTAAGTCTAATTAAGCTCAAAGAGTAACAAAAACTAAGTAAGGCATGAACACTACAAACATTAGGTAATAAAAAGTGCACTGTGGGAATAAACAGGTAACAAACACGCACAGCATGATACAACAGAGTATAGACACACAGGTGGTAATTAAGGAAATTGAAACAGGAAGGGGACTAAACACAGCTGAAACAAATCCAGGATGAAACAGGAAGTTACATAACAAAGGAACACCAATCAAAGAGAAACTTAACAAGATTCAAGGGGACTGACGGGAGGCAGGATGATGTGAAAACTCAAGGAATTATATATAAATGATACCTAGCCACATGCAGAAACTAAAGTGGAAAATCAATGAACACATAAACTAGCAAACAATTTGTAGGTCTAACTAAAAGGCATTTTAAACCCCATTTTAAATGTCATTAGATCTTTGAATAGCTGTTATAAGTTGTAATTTCATTTTGCCATGAGGTTACTTTCTCTTCCTGTTTGAAGATAATTACTACTTCATTATTCACTGGTGGCCATTTTAGGCTGAAGTGGTAAATTAGGCTATAATTAGCTTTGTTTTTAGCCGACTACATCAAAAACAGGAAGTTGGAGGTATGGTCAAGACCTGTTTCACTCAACTCACAAGTCTGTGTTTTAGTCTTTTTGAAAATTCTGACATTTGTTTGGATATTTCTATAACAAATGGTTTGTTACATAAAACAACAACAACCTCGGCCTTAAACACTGAGGCGATCATTTGGTGTGTGTTTGGTTAAATTCTGACCAATACTATAGGAGTTGAAGCAATTCTTGTATATTTGCTAACTTAATCCGGTTGTTCAGTGATGACGCGACGAATCCTACTTCCGGGTCTAAAGTAGTCTGCGTTTAATATGGCTTTTGTGTTGTTAACATGTTTAATGTTATGTATTTTCTTCTATTTGATCTCAAAAAGCTCCTAAAACAGTCAGTGATCCCTGTTGACCTCCCTCGGCTTTTATTACCGCTAATCATTTATTTAAGCTCAGTTTTTAAAACCTTAGGATGTAACTACAGCCCAGCCCATGCAGCAGTATATGAATGACTAACCTTGTATTGTGGATGGATTATCTCAGTTGTTCTCCTGGCTGAAGTTTGGTCCTTTTACAGCATCCTGCCATGCGATTACATTTGTTCCTGACCACCGAGAACACTCACGGTAACTTTTATCGAGTGGAAAAAAAAGTTAGCTTGTTTATATTATGCTAACATAGCTGTTTCGCTAGCGGTCACGTAGCACATCATTATATACCAGCTAGCCCAACTTCGGTAACCCTACAAACGTCACTGCAGTTTAGTTTTCTGTCTTCATTTATGCTGGAAGTGATAGCAGAGCTGTACGTTTTAATTTGTTTCCAAAACCCCGCAGTCAGGACATGCTATATTGTATTTAGATAGAAGCTAGCGAGCTAACTCCCTGCTAACTTCTAACTCCGTTAAATGTCATAAATTCCGTTTTCATGGATGCCTTGATGCCAAACTCAATTGTTACACCTGGTAGAGCAGAACGCTGATCATTTTATTAAAGATGAAAGACTTTAGACAGTTTTTCAACTCTCAGTAATGCCATAGTGATCGTTTGATATATGGACCTGCAGCGGAGTTTAGACCCAGACACGGCTAGTGACGTCAGACTGAACAACCGGATACTTTAACCACAACAGATTTTATGAGACACTCTACATTGCTTGGCTTGTATATGGATGCAGTGCATGACAAATGTTTTTGAGCCTGGTAGATGGTAAAGGATGGTGCCTGGTGCTCAGCGAATGGAACCAAGTGCATGCAAAGAAGACAAAGAAAAAAGGGAAAAGAACGAGATACAGCATTAGCGAGTAACTGCATTGCTCCCTGGGCTATTTATTGATTTATTTTGAAAGGTCCAGTTGAAATTCAGTCTCCAAATTCAGTCAGTGAGTGTTCCACAATCGTAACATAATGAACAACCTTGGGCTCTATGGATAAAAGACACTCAAGAGAATTTTGAAACATAATTAGTGTCCTTGCCCCCACAGCCAGGTCAGAGTGACATTTGAAAAACTCAGGCAAAACCTGGTCCTTCAGCAGGCAACTTGTTCAAAAATGGTTTATTACAGGAGCAAAATACAGAGTATTGTTTGAGTTCGGTGCCTAGTTTCTTAGATAATCGCTCTCTGTGCAAACGTGTTACATAAGAAAAATAGGAAGTGATGTGTAAATATCCCTCTGGAGCTTACAGGTGGATGCAAGGGTGTTGGACAGGTTGAAACAACAAGTATGACAGACATGTCAGAGTGAGAGAGAGAAATTCTGCAGCTTAATTAGAGGAGGGTGTGTTCAGTACATGATGTGAAATGAGTGGGTGTGTATGGAGCTGTGCAGGTTGAGTTAACTAGATGAACTAGCTCACAGGCTTTGCTCCATTACTTAAACAACAAAGCAGAGGCTTACACCAGTACACCAGTAAAAATCAATGCACTGCTCAAGCAGCTTTTCCAGACATTGTCAGCTGCCGCTCTACCAAAATGAAGCAAATCATTGCTTTGTCTATTTAATTCATACTAGTGCAGCAGGTGGTCTTTTCATTCAATATTTCAGACTAACAAAAAAATGTGCTGGGTTATATTTTAATTAGAGAGCAGCCTTATTTGGACCATCATTGTGTGGGAAGTGATTGATGGCAAAAGACACAACTCGTCATCTCTTAAGCTGATATTGCAAAACGAATCAGTGCTTCTTTACACAGATGCAAGAGCTGGCAGCATTAGCATTTGTTTGTGGTGATGGTTTCACTCCCAGAATATGTTTACCTTCTTTTATCATAAAAAAAAAAGAAGCACAAAAAAGGACAACAAATAGCTCCATCAATATCCTAGGAAACCCCCAAGTTTTTCTTTGTTTGGTTTTCATTTCTTGAGAAAATTACTTCTCCCTTTTTACTCTCTATGTTAGTCAATTGTTCACTGAATAGCAGAAATATAAAGACAAATAGTTATCCTATCGGATCGGCTTTGAAATATAGCAGTGCAGTGGTTAGTGCTTGATCTCCCTGTGGTAGTATGGATTGTCTCTGGTTATACTGGTATTCTTCCCCAGTCCAAAGAGACAAACTGAGGTTAGGTTAACTGGTGATTCTAAATTGGGCATATATGAACAGTTGTCTCTGTCTGTGTGTTAGCCCTGGACTAGTCACCACTCTGGACAGCTGGGATGGATGGATGGATGGATGGATGAACTACTGTAGGGAATACCAAATCCACCACCTTTGCTTTCTGCCTCATCCACATTGTACCCCTCCAGTTGGCCCATGTGACTCCTTTAGGCCAAGTTTGGCTGGGTCCCATAGGCTAAGGCCAGTCCACTGGACAGTTGTGAGTCAGGCTCCAGTAACCCTGATTTGTGTGGAGTTTCCTCCAACTGGGACAGGCCAGAATACCCTAGATAGATTATGTGCTGTGGTAGGGTTGGGAAGACTTGGCGTCACACATGCCTGTAACAAGGAACAGGATAAGTGGCAGAAAATGGACGGATGTATTTTACAAGGTTTAATAATACAAACAACTGTATATAGCATTAAAACATCCTATTTTAAATAACTAATCCCTTGAAGTCATTGTTATAAAAAATCTCTGCCATTACATATCCTCCAGTTGAAATGCAAATGTACATACTGTGCTTCTTTTGATGTTTTTTTCCATGTCTCATAGGTGGGAAGACAGAACAAAACGACCTACAAGGGTTCAGTTTGAATACAAAATGTTCGTAGTTGTTAAAAAAAATCCCCAGATTAAAACAGCTGGGCAAGCGTGGGTGTTCTCCTGGGCCCCTGCTGTAGTAATCCTGTTATAAAGCTCCTGCGGGGTGAGCTCTCTCAGAATGTCTGAGGGATAAACCTATGTGTACAGTAAACACCACCTCTGCCTTTCGTTGTGATATCATTACATAACTTCACTAGGGGATAAATGGCTAATATTAGCTTTGACAGTATGAATTATGCTCCTTCTTAAACAGAATCGCCAGCAATGCAAAAACATGGAAGCAGATTCTTAGACTGGCCTGTCAACTGGATCTTCACTGCTTTAATTAAAAAAAAGAAAAAGAATCAATATTTAAAATTCACTATATCCATCCATGCAATTCTACTGCATCTCCGATTCAGTGTCGCAGGGAGCTGGAGCGTATCACAGCTGCCATAGAGAGACAGACAACCATTTGCACTCACTTTCACACCTATGGGAAATTTTTGTTTTAATAATTAACTAATTAGGAACTCAGGCAAACACGGGGAGGTGTTTAGACCATGAAAAGGTGCATTTTAACCCAAACCAACTTGGATACACTAACCCAGGGGTAGGCAACTCCAGGCCTCGAGTGCCGGTATCCTGCAGGTTTTAGATCGCACCCTGGGTTAACACACCTGCATCAAATGATTAGTTCATTACCAGGCCTCTGGAGAACTTCAAGAAATGCTGAGGAGTCATTTAGCCCTTTAAATTAGCTGTGATGGATCATGGACACATCTAAAACCTCCAGGACACCGGCACTCGAGGCCTGGAGTTGCCTACCCCTGCACTAACCCTAACCCAGGACCTGCTTGCTGTCTGCAACAGTGCTAACCAGCATGCCACACCAAAAAATCATTATATATTTCTGTTCTTTACAACATAAGAAGAGGAGATGCTGCAGGAAGCTTCTTATTTTAGCTTCTACAATATGAAATAACCTAAGACCAATTTTTTATGGGTTTTTTTTCCACATCTGAAAATAAACAAGACACAGCTAGCATCATAATTCAATTACTCCAACTTTCCACTTTAGAAATTATATTTCTTTTAAATCAAATGACTCTCAATTTGAAGTTTCTCTTGATATTTTAGTATAGTCAGTATTAAAGATGGACGTAGCCATTGTGACATTGCCCATTGTTTTAGACTCAGCACTTTTGGAACCAGAATTTACCTTGTATGGATGAGAGCATGGAGTGCTAATTTCTAAACCATTAAAGCCCCAAGAAGGCTCCAGTGACCCAAGTACAGTGAACACATCCATTTAATGAGTCAAAGTAATGGATGAGCCTTTGTAGACTCGGTCGGCTACAAGGCTGCCTGCCTGTCAATCAACTTGGCCTCAGCGCTAACTCAATTATCTACATAGATGAGTTATAAAAATAATTTATCCCTACTCAGAATTTTTATGTGCAGTGAAACCATCCATAGAAGTTAAAGAAATCAAACCAGAGTACACAGGGGCAGCTCAGGTTGAGCAGCTTGGAGACATATTAGAGAGACAAGGCTGCAATGGTTTGGACTTGTGCAGAGGATGGGACATGGATATATTGGACAAGGGATGCTGAAGATGGAGCTGGCAGGCAAGTGGAAGAGAGGATGACCTCAAAGAAGACTCAGAGGATATACAGAGAGTTGGTGTGACAGAAAAGGGTGCTGAGAATAGGGTGAAAAAACAGTCTTAATTGGACTCATCTAGAAGAACTGCAGCTGATGCCACTTCTGTGTTCAGCTCTGGAGCGTTCCCCTTGTATTTTAATTACGATTGATTTGAAAACCTCACACGATTTCTGCTGGTGAAAGATTGTGGAAGCATGTTAACACAGTCTCGAATGTTTCAGAGCAACATACTACCAAAACGTTTGTTTTTAGAGGGGAGGCCGAACTTGCTGATGATCAATTGCAGAAATGATTAGCAGCACCTGGCTGTTCCTCTTTGACTGCATAGAGTAATGTGAAAACTTGATTTTTTTGTATGACTTCATGTTTCTTTCAGCATTGGTACGATCATGCATTTGGAAATAGTGAGGCAGGTACTTCATTTCCAACCCATCACGTACAGACATTCGTAAAGGATCTTGTGGTGTCACATTTCATCTCCTACCCCACCGTTCACCCTATTACAGCTGGGATTGGCTCTTGCCCCATTGTAACCATGGATTGATTATGCAGTTAAAGATATGGAAAATAGATGGTTAAGCATAATTTTCATGTGTGCTGCTTCAGGGTTGTGAACACGTGTGTTTAAAACATTGTTTTTAAAAAAATCAAAATTTGCTATGAATTTATTTGTGCCTAAGAAAAGAAGCTATTTTCTGTAGATATAGTTTTGGGACACAGGGAAGCTTTAAAAAACATTTCCTGAGGATTTACTAATAAAGCAGGGTTTAATCATGATGGAAAACCAAAATTAGTATGTTATAAGATTTAGGTTACATGAGACAACAGAGCATTAAGTTGCCAAGATCATTTGTGGCCAAACTGCAGGTGCAGCCATCAAAAACTGGGGAATTATCTCACCCCGATGGGAAAGGTCCAGCCTGGAAGATCAAGCCAAATACAGACAAGCTGTATCAACAAAGAGGAGCTGTGGCCACAAGCTACAACTGCCAAATGAAGATGTACTATATTAGAAATATTTAGTTTAACACATGTGGCTGCTTTAAGCCCTCTTTAATGAACATCCTGCACATCACGCATTGTTTTTCATACTTTTAACATGCCAGCATTTCTGCATTGTATTTGCTGTCTGTTTTCTGCCCTTCGTCTGCTCTTTTATCGTCACTGCTGCTTTCTTGTTGTGCCCTACAGTTATGTGATTTCCTCTCTGGATCTCGTCCAAATGTTGCATTAAATCTCTGACTGTTTCTTTTGTTTGTCGGTTGATGACAGGATGCGAGAACAGCCTGGACTCCTCAGGAAAACTCGCCAGGTGATGCTGGAATGGAGCCAGGATGAGACCAACTGTGAACTTTTGAAACGCCACATCGGAGGTGTCTGACGCTAACACAGCAAGACAAAAAAAAAGAAAGAAAAAACATCCTAAATTCCTGTTTCACTTGACAAACAGAGACATGCACTGAAGCAAAGTTCAGAAAGATTGTCTATCTGCAAGCAGAATTATGATGGATCGTATCAAAGGATTTGATATTTTGGGGTGATGTCAATCTTTTCTCAGTTCACTGAACACCCTCATCAAACAACTATGATGCAATAAATTATTAATTAGGTGAATTTAACAAAAAGTTCGGAAAACAAAAGGGAAAGTGTCAAAAAACACGATAAAATATGCCTGCCCTGTGCATATTGACCGTTTGTTTCACGCAAAATAATGAGTCTGCATTTAGAAGGCATGATGTTGTTTATGAGCACACAAAGGTCAAGGTTTGCAAGCAGTCTACGTTATGGAAACATTATCAAAAAGCCTTGAAATCCAGTGAAACACTGGTCGCATCAGAAAGGTCAACCATCGTCTAGACGGCAGTGGATGCTGTGTAAAAGAAATGCTGCACGATTCCTGCTGTTATCTTTCTGTAAGCTATGAGATTTTAAAAGTTATCGCTCCTTCTCTTCTATTTCCCTCCAGTGAGCTGTTTCGTTTCTTTTTCCTGGCAAGGCGGGGAGCCTTCTTTTTTTAAAGAAGAAAAAGGATCCAAGAGTCAACCTGTGAAGGGAAAAGAGTCACTAGAATTGGATTTTTAAAGATGTTAATGGCCACCTGTTACACTGAGAGTTCTTTTAAGAAGAGGCAGCAAAACTCCTTAGTGGAGTCTTGTGAGGACAGTGTAATAGGTCATTATGTGTGTTGCTTATACAACGCTGTTTTTTCAGTCGTGTGTCAGTGACAAGAGTAACCTTTTGGATGAATAACCCCTTTTTACCACCAAAGATTGACCCATTTACCGAGTTATAATAGGGACACCTACAGTTTGCGCCTGCTTTTTTAGTGCTCATGAGCACTGTCCTAACTGTGATGTTCAAGGGAAGCTTTCAGGTATGTTATATACAATTAATTTCCTCCCGTTGCTCCTTTTCATTCCACCTTACAAAATGAAGTGGATGAGATGAAAGCTCGGCTGACTTTCCAAATGTGTTTATTTTAAGCCCAACTGAAATCTTTTTGGTGTCTTAACCTGATAGGAAAACAAAACCTATTTTGGTCCTCAGAGTCCAGAGCTCCTCCTCTCTTTTCTCTCTCGTTCTCTTGCACTCTCTGTCTTTTTCCATCCTCTTCTCCTACATGTAGGCACTGGGTGTTGGCTGGAGATTCCAGGAGTCTTGCTTCCTTAAGGACCAGTTTCTCCTCTCCTTCACTGGATTGTTCAGCTAGTTTAAGTGGTAATGTAAGACTTGGTTTATCATCGTGCCTTGTTTAGGTTTCAGATACTTCTTGTCTGCTTTTGTCCCCTCTCCCAGGAAAACCCTTGATGTGTTGCTCTTGTGCTTGCTGTCCCCTTGGATCTCTCCTGCCTGGACTCAGCTGAAATTGGACAATAATAATTCTTAGTTAACTCAACTCAGTCTGACATTACCACTTAAACTGTTGCTCAGAAAATATCTTGTTCACTGACTGCAGGGTTTTGGTTGTTCGGTGGCAGATTTATCATGACAAAAACACCTAAATGTCAAACTCTAATGTGGATAATATCTACACTACTCGCTAAATTTCGTTGGAGACAGAATACACATTTCCCTCCAAATGTGACACAGAATACGGTTTAATTGTATGAGAATGTAACTTTAGTAATCAGCTGATCAACTCTGGATTCAGCTTGACTTTGTGGCCTGCCTGCATTAACACCATGCTTCATTTGTGCTTATTCAATGGGTAAAATATTCCACTTAATAAGGAGGATCTCTCCAGACCTTAATGGAAGGTTATATTTTTCCTCTAGATTATAGTCAAGAGGCCAATGAGTCATGTCAGAACAAAGGAAAAGCTATCCCAATCATAAAATTGCCAGTGTGTGACTACATTTAAATGCAAGGGTTTTTTTTTTTATTATCATAAAGTAAAAGACTGAACAGTTCATTATTGTACTCGTCCTGCACTTTTACATTACCTGGCTGTATAAAAAAATTAAACATCTGATCCATCTGACTCTGGAGAAAAACAGTGAGCTAATGGTTAGAATAAAAAACAACAACACTGTTTAACACAACATTTAGCAAAAAAACAATGTTTGCTCTGTAGAAGTGCATGGTTCCTGATTCCTAATTGTATCTTGCGATGTATAGCTATTTATGGGTGAAAGTTGAGCCAGCGATTCATCTTATCTCTCCATTATGTATTAATAGCTGGTACCCGCAGATGTAGAGACGGGGTCAGAGGCACTTTCACTCAGTAAAGCTTTAAAGAATCAGCCTCCGGTTTACTGTGTCAGCTCAGTGGCAGTCTGCTGAAGTTCCCTTTGGCTTTTCCCTTTATAGCAGCTTAGTACAGAGACAGGAAATACATCAGAGTGAAGACTGCTTACACATTTTATGCGTGACATGTCAACCAGCCTCTACAGTCATATTTTAGTTATAGTTTTTTTTTAAAATAATTATTTGTCTTACATACCATACATATGTGTTTTTGATAGCATTATTTCACGTTAAATCCAAGGCCTCTAAGCTGGACTGTGACACAGCAACACACACCAAACCAAAGCATTAGAGAACCTCTGCTATAAGGTTACAGGCAGGCGAACACAGCTGAAAGTCTTTGTTAACAAATGGGAGATGCTGATGCCTGATTCAGAGAAGTGCAGCAACAGGTGTGAATGTGCAAACCCAGGAAGGGCAGCTCCACCCAAGGATGGAACACAGACCAGTCTAGCTCTCCACCCAAAAAAGCAGAAAACACAGAGAAACCTCACAGTTGCCTCACAGATTCAACAAGCTGCTGGGAACATTCCTCAGAGATTTTGGTGCATATTAACATGACAGCATCACACAGCTGCTGCAGACTTGTTGGCTGCACATTCATGATGCAACTCCCCCGTTCCATCTTCGGGATCTGGTCACTGTGGAGGCCATTTGAGTGCAGTGAACTCACTGTCGTGTTGAGAAAGCAGTTTGACATGATTTGAGCTTCGTGACATGGAGGATTATCCTGCTGAAAGCAGCCATCAGCTGGACATACTGTGTTTATAAAGGGATGGACATACTCAGAAAAAATACTCAAGTGGTTTGCTGGCATTAACAAAGGATTTTCTCCCAACATTGTGACTGCTGTGACAATATGGGGCTACAGATTGTGTAAAGATTAACAAGGGCCTAAATTCAGATGATGCAGGAGAACAGGAACTAGTTAACATAAAGTGAGCTGTTTACTAAGGTAAACAAGGAAAACCAAACGGAGAACCTGAACTGGAGATTTAAAAAAAAAAAAACACCCACAAAAGAGAGACACAAGGGACTCTACCCAGAGACTTGGACGAGGGACAAGAGGAGACTGAGACAATATATACAGTGGCTTGCAAAAGTATTCAGCCCCTTGAACTTTTCCACATTTTGTCACATTACAGCCACAAACATGAATCAATTTTATTGGAATTCCATGTGAAAGACCAATACAAAGTGGTGTACACGTGAGAATTGGAACGAAAATCATACATGATTCCAAACATTTTTTACAGAGTGGGGTGTGCGTAATTATTCAGCCCCCTTTGGTCTGAGTGCAGTCAGTTGCCCATAGACATTGCCTGATGAGTGCCAATGACTAAATCGAGTGCACCTGTGTGTAATCTAATGTCAGTACAAATACAGCTGCTCTGTGACAGCCTCAGAGGTTGTCTAAGAGAATATTGGGAGCAACAACACCATGAAGTCCAAAGAACACACCAGACAGGTCAGGGATAAAGTTATTGAGACATTTAAAGCAGGCTTAGGCTACAAAAAGATTTCCCAAGCCTTGAACATCCCACGGAGCACTGTTCAAGCGATCATTCAGAAATGGAAGGAGTATGGCACAACTGTAAACCTACCAAGACAAGGCCGTCCACCTAAACTCACAGGCCGAACAAGGAGAGCGCTGATCAGAAATGCAGCCAAGAGGCCCATGGTGACTCTGGACGAGCTGCAGAGATCTACAGCTCAGGTGGGGGAATCTGTCCATAGGACAAGTATTAGTCGTGCACTGCACAAAGTTGGCCTTTATGGAAGAGCGGCAAGAAGAAAGCCATTGTTAATAGAAAATCATAAGAAGTCCCGTTTGCAGTTTGCAACAAGCCATGTGGGGGACACGGCAAACATGTGGAAGAAGGTGCTCTGGTCAGATGAGACCAAAATGGAACTTTTTGGCCAAAATGCAAAACGCTATGTGTGGCAGAAAACTAACACTGCACATCACTCTGAACACACCATCCCCACTGTCAAATATGGTGGTGGCAGCATCATGCTCTGGGGGTGCTTCTCTTCAACAGGGACAAGGAAGCTGGTCAGAGTTGATGGGAAGATGGATGGAGCCAAATACAGGGCAGTCTTGGAAGAAAACCTCTTGAAATCTGCAAAAGACTTGAGACTGGGGCGGAGGTTCACCTTCCAGCAGGACAACGACCCTAAACATAAAGCAAGGGCAACAATGGAATGGTTTAAAACAAAACATATCCATGTGTTAGGATGGCCCAGTCAAAGTCCAGATCTAAATCCAATCGAGAATCTGTGGCAAGATCTGAAAACTGCTGTTCACAAACGCTGCCCATCTGACTGAGCTGGAGCTGTTTTGCAAAGAAGAATGGGCAAGAATTTCAGTCTCTAGATGTGCAAAGCTGATAGAGACATACCCTAAAAGACTGGCAGCTGTAATTGCAGCAAAAGGTGGTTCTACAAAGTATTGAATCAGGGGGCTGAATAATTACGCACACCCCACTTTTCAGTTATTTATTTGTAAAAAAATGTTTGGAATCATGTATGATTTTCGTTCCAATTCTCACGTGTACACCACTTTGTATTGGTCTTTCACGTGGAATTCCAATAAAATTGATTCATGTTTGTGGCTGTAATGTGACAAAATGTGTAAAAGTTCAAGGGGGCCGAATACTTTTGCAAGCCACTGTAAACAAGGGGAAGATTAGAGGAGTCGAGACAGCTGGGAACCACAGCAGGAACAAAAAAGACGTAACGGGGTAAGGGACGCAAACTGAACGTAATACACACGAGACAATGGACTATCAAAATAAAACAAACCCGACAGATGCATACAAAACTCAAAACAATTAATAATTTACAAAAATTTAACACTTCAAACATAAAAACAGTGGGTCAAGACTAAGACCATGACAACTCCCACTCACTGGATATTTTCTCTTTTTCAGACCATTCAGAAAAATCCTGTAAATCCCAGAGATGGATGTGTGGGAAAATCCCAGCAGGCAAGCAGTGTCTGAAATAATCAGAACAGCCCATCTGACCATTGTTTCCCCCCTCACATTCGGATAATTGGTTTAAACTTCAGCAGGTTGTCTTGACCATATCTACATGTCGATATCCACTGAGTTGTGTGTGATTTGCTGTTTAGATATTTGCGTTAACAGTCAGTTGAACAGGAATACCTAATAAAGTGGCTGGTGACTGTATGTCTAGCCCCTGATGTGATCTTGTTTCCAGTATGACCATTAATGAAACAGTTTGTCACCCTTAAATCACTGAGTGATTTGTCCTGTACTTATACTGCCTGAAAAGTGAACGTGTTTGTTGTCACCCAGAGACTGTTATTACAACTGTAGTCATGAAAGCACATCAAAAAGCATTTTCACGTTTTCTTTCTGCCTGCTTTGTGCACACATTGTTACGCTTGTTCGCGAGCATGCAGGGGGTGATCATCACACCCCCGTCCCTCTGGTTTCTCTCTTTCTGTCTACGCCTGTGTGTGTGTTCGCATGAGACAACGGGGTTCTGACTGAAAAGGAACAACCTCTGCTCTGATTCCAGGGACACACAGCAGACACCTTTAAAGTTCAGATGGCCAGTCTGCCACCCCCATGTTGTCTGGTCTCTGTGGGTCCCGTCAATACAGCTCCTCCTCTCCGCCCCAGTAGCCCAGGGGATACTGAGCCGCTGGCGCCATGCCTGGGTTTGGAGCTTGATGTCCCCTTGTCTGGCCCACTCTGCCTCGAAAAGTTCCCTGTGCCTGGGGTGATGATGGATAAGCTGTTTCTGGTAGCCATGGCGTAGGACAATTACGAGCCCAATGTCCTCGTCCTCCACACCTTCGGCATACATTCGGGTCCAGCATAGGTCCCCCCAGACCACGGCCCCTTGGTCCACCTCCCCTTTGGGATCCACCACGTCCCCTCAGCGACCTAGTAGCCCCCCAATTCCCCGCGGGTCTTCCTTGCCTTGGGAATTCATTGGCGGGCCATCGGTCATCAGGGTACAGAACCGGATTCAAATCTGGCCAATCAGGCCCCGGATTGCCCGGTGGCTGCGCCACCAGCATCTTCTTAGGTCCATCTTTGGTTTCCTTTTTCTTTTCATTTAGTTTTTCTCTCGCCTCTGCCAATTTCAATTTCACTAACTGCCCTTGCGCCTCCTCCAGCTCCTGTTTTTTCTTGTTCACCTCGTCTTTCTCCAGCTCAAGTCGATGTATAATGTGCCTCTCCCATTTTGCTGAATCCGCCACCGCAAAATCAGGATTCTTTTGTAAATCTGTTCTTACTCGTTCTGGGAGACCTGCTAATACTGCAGATCGGAACCACGCCCTTGGTTCACCATTCTGCCCAGGATGTTCACCAGTTTGAAGAATCCACTGTTCTTTTGCATGCTCCATAAACTCTCTAGGGGACTGTTCTGGGGTCCAAACAATCCTAGGTGTAGTGCCCATGTTATGAGTCGGATACTTCTCACGCACTGCGTCAGAGAGAGCATTTCGCACCCTTGCATAGGGGACGTCGTTTGGTTGGCATACAGTTCTTGCTATCTCTTCTACATCTGCGAGGCCTCCTCCTCTGAAGGTCCTCCCACCGATAGCTCGGAAATCTCCCAGAGCCAATTCCTCTCCTTCTGTAAGACTTCCTAGTCTCCTCAACCAAGCGGCTCCTCCCTCCGTAATTGGGGGCAGCTGCTTCACCAGAGCCTCAAGATCTCTGATGTTGTAGGGGTGGTAGACTGGTTCACCCCTTCCTCCCTTCAATAAAGGCATTGTGAGGGATAATTCCTCCTCTGTGTCACCCTGCCCTTCTTCAGTTGGCAATGCAACAGTCTTCCTCTGGTTCTTCTCAAAGATGGACGGTCTTTTATCTCTTGGTTCCTCCAGAACCCTCCCAGAGCGAAGGGTCGTCCTTCCTGTGGGAGTCTGAAACTTTGGGGCAAATCCTCCCCTTTGCAGGTTTGACACTTCTCTGGATTTTCGTGTGTTGCTTTCTACTGAGGCCGCCAAATCCTTTTCCAAGGCATAAAGTGTTTGTGCTACGCTACGTGGTGTTGCTACGCCTTCCTCCTCCAATTTTCTCAAGAGGCGTTCCAACTGTATCACGGCTTCCCGATTGTCAGATTCTTTTCCAAAAACGTGGCCTTGCCACTGTTCCTTCTCAGAATCATCAACCGTTGACCTCTGATTAGTTTTTCGGGTCGCCTTTGATGGCGCCTTCTGATACTGCATTGAAGGTGAGTCTTCCTCTGAAGTCCAGGCCTCCTGGGATGGATTTTCCTGGCTGGGCTGTTGCAATGTCACCTGTCCGGTACTTGTAGACGCCACAGGTTGAGCTTCTTCTGTAGCTCTATCTGGGCTAAAAAGAGAGGGAGGAATCAAGATCAACCCCCGTGTAGTAATTCCTTGTGATGTCCCAGCAACTGGGTGCGGCTGACTTACCTCTGATGCAGCTGCGGCTGATTGAGACTGCATTGCTTTCTGTGCAGGTGCCCCTGATTGTGGCTGCACTACTCCTGTGTCTGCCTCCACTGTGGCTGGAGCAGATGTCGATGGTGGAGGATTCTCCTGTAAGTTGACAATTCCACCTGTCACTTTTCCTGTTTTTCCTTCGGGCCCCCACATAGTACCACCCTCCAGGGCCACCACTGGACAAATATAAGGTGGGGGTGGGCCACTCAGGAAGTCCTTCAGGCTGGGATATAGCTTTCCCTCAGCCTCAGCTTCCTTTTTTAAGGCTGGCTGGATGTCGTTCACTTCCTCTTGCATCCAGTGGGAAACACCTTGGGAGATAATCATAAGCTTACAATACTTACTTTGTTTTTCCATCATAAGTTTCTTTTCAGCCTTTATTTTTCTCCCCTGGAAACGTCCTAAAGATTCCTCTTCAAGCTCCTTGATTCTCTCTTCACATTTCTCCCCTTGTCGTTGAAAGAGGGAGTGCAGAGGGATTCTGTCCTCCAATGTCTTCTGTTGATTTTCACATAATTCCTTCACTTCTTTTTCTAAATCCTGACACTGACGAGCAATCTCTTTTGAAGACGTCCCTTCAGTCATTTTAATGGCTTTCTTCAATTCCTGTATTTGCTCCTTCAGTGGCTTGTATCTCTTTCCCCCTCCAGGGGTCGCCTTTTCCTCTTCAGCCATTTTGCTTTTTGACCTCACTTACCTTACCAAAATGGCCGGTCTTAGGCTCCTCCCTTAGGGGTTGCCTCGTTGTATTTTCCTTTCGGCAGTCAGAATCTCACAAGCTGGTCAAGCCGAACTTCCGCTAGGCTCCAGCCTGAGAGAGAGAGACCGCCCACAGACACACACACACACACACACCCTCTAATCCTCCTTTCAAGCTCAAAGCTTGACAAACGTCTAATATAACAGTTTTAAGCACGCAAAGCCAGCGAAAATTCACTCTCACATTCACTTCCCTAACAACTACAAAGTTTTCACATACAAGAATAATCCAAACAATCTACCATGCACCGTTTTCCCTCCTTATACGAGAGACTCAACCAACTTTTAAAAGCTTTATTTACACAACATCAAATAGAGCACAGATCTCTGCCTTTTCCAGGTAGAGAAAGAAATACGACCCAACTAAAAATCTCCCAACAATCACACAAAGTTCTCAAATCTTGTCAAGATATTTATCCCCGCACTCCTACCTTACTGGAGTTTTACACAAGGGATCATTACTCATGGAATTCTATTAAACCATAATCACATTAGGAAATCACCAACACAAGACTACAAGGTTTAGTTTATTTAATATACTGAAATCTTTCAACCATACTTCTGAGACCCCCCTTCACCTAACGAAAAGAAGCTCAGAAGGACAGAAAGGGAGAAATAGGGCCGCAACTGTACACACACACACACCGCTCGTACTCGCGCGCGTGTGCCCGCTACTGCGCAGCACCACACACCCCTCCCCTCTCCTTAAGGAGAGATACACACACACACTCTCTGTTCCCTGAGAGTGAGAGAAGAGAAAGGCGTTTTCGTTTTTTCACACACTCTGAATCCACACAGAAAAAGTTCAACAACACAAGACAGTTTATACAATTTACACTTTTAAATGCACAGACACACGAGTAATTTATATACAGTATACACACGGGCCCCATAGACGTCATATACCAGAAGAGGTTACTCCTAACTTTTTGACTAATTTAAAAGCACCTATAGCCCAGGCCTCGCCTTGCTGGTCAATACACACCTCGGGAACGCCCTCCCGATAGTGCTCAAATTCCTAAGAAAACACCATATGCCAGAACAACTTTATCTCACTTCTCTATTTCTCTGCTGGTGTTGCTAAATTTTTGACTAATTTAAAAGCATCTTTCAGCCCAGAGCCTCGCTCTTGCTGATCAATTACCCGTCTCAAGTACGCCGCCTTGAAAACGGCCTCATTACTAAGTTCTAGTACTTTAAAACTGCTTCCCCGCCCGGACACCCGGATCTCCACCAGCGGCGTGAAATATCCCAGATCACGCTTTTGGCTTTACTTAAAGTTCACAAGCTCCTGACGTTTAAATAGGAGGCAGCCGGTCCGCGACTCTACCTGCCAATTAATGCAGTATAAGACACTCACTCCTAGAATGCCTGGCCATTAAGGGCGTCCCAAGTGCCCGCGGTAGGCCAACCGAGCTTAAACATACCAACGCGTCCGTTGCATGTGGCGTCTGCCAAAACGCTGAACAGCCTGCATTCCTAGGGGCCGCGCCCCAGTCCTAATCAAATTTACTTATTTTAAAAGCCTCACTGTGGGTACCCTGCCCTCCAGTTTAATTACCTGAGACCCAAAACCGCGTTTTTGCTACCCAATCAAAACCAAATTATCCCTACACTACCGATTGACTGGCTGGCATTCCCAGTCAACCCACATTTAACCTCTTAAACCGTATTTATTTGTTTCCACACACCTTAAACCGTATTAACTTAAACACATAACTTCTTAACTCAAAATTCACCCCAAAATGAACAGCAATGAATTTAGTCAGACTACTATGCCCTATTTTAAAACTAATTAGTCAAGATCACTATGGACCAACGCCAGAAGCCCAGACTGAGTGAATATTATTTAATTAAATTTAGTTTTAACTTCCAATATAGCGCCTTTGGATAAAAATCAACAGGTGGCACTCACTTTTTCTTATGTCGCCTGGCGTCACTCAGATAGGCTGCTGGCCTTCGCCCCCTTTGTCACCTTCCACGACGAGCTGCAGGTTGCAACTCCTCCCCACCCGGAGTTTCGGCACCAGGAATTGTTAAGGTTCGTTCGAGTTAGGGAAGAGAAGAAAGCAAGCCCAAGTCGAAGTAGGTGTCAAAAATAGTGATCTTTATTACACACTTTGTGCACTGAGTGTGGGAAAAGACAATTTGCAATCGAATCCTCTCGTCAACTGAAGCATCAGTCTCCTTATATTGCCTTTATGACATCACAGTTGGATCTTTACTGGAAATGATCTCAAATGATAACAATTCCCCGCCTATCCCAAAGTTTTCCCTTATATAGACATCAACTGCTACTCTTAAAAGAAAAACAAGTGTGTATTACATTGTGCATTTTGTGAAAGTGTATTTATCAGAAAAACTGTCCTCAGATGACCCTCCTATTATTACTAAGTGTGTAGGTGAACGTGCGTGTGTGTTACATAAGTGCGTGCATGTAGTTACAGGCCGGCGTACGTGCAGAACCACACGCAGGCCTGCCAGGCCCAACAGGACTGGTGGGTCTAAATGGTGTGACTGCTCTAACGTGCAACAACTTTATATAAACAGTCAGTGTGCATTAATATTTGCTCAAAGTAACACAGATGTAATTAAAAGATTATACTGTCAACAGATTCAACAATGGTAAATGATTAATCAATGATAACTGATTGTGAGAATACAAAATAAAATATCTCCTGATCACACTCCTCCTCTTTGGCCTTTTGAAAAAAGGCCAACATTTAGAGATATTGTGTCACTCCTCCGTCCAGGCGGCTTCTCGCAACGGCATCATATGTTCCGGACCAGCTGACCCAGCTGAACCAGAAGCTATGGCCCTGCTCACCAGATTACCCAACACCTGCCTCACCAGAGGAATGAGACAACACCCGATCAGCAACAAACCTAGAAAAACTAGAAGAGAAAACATGGCAGACATAAACAATCCCTTATATTGCCCAAAAACAGATGTGAACCAATCTCCCAGCCTCGAGTTCACGCCTGATTGCTCATGCATGGTTCTAGATAACGCTTTCAAATTCTCCAACGCCCGCGTGACCGTTCCGTCCGGAGCTGTATTGTTGGGAATAAAGGTGCAACATAAATCTCCGAACATCGCGCAAACGCCTCCCTTCTCGGCCAATAACATGTCCAGCGCCATGCGATTTTGGATTCCCATTAACGACGTCGGACCTAATTGTTCTGCAAGACCTTCCACCGCGTCCCTGGTGAGATTAGAGAGTCTCAACACATTATAATGAACATAATTAATGCGATCAACATTTTTATTTGGAGTCACCCACAGAAACACACTTTCAAACCCGGCCGCTATCTGATCAACTAACTTATACTCATCTGGAACTCCTCGGGGAACTCCTATTGAGTCTATCCAGGTTGGCGAGTCCCGTCTTGGATCATACTTGTGGATAGCTCCTGTGGCTCTCCTCCGTCTGGCTGTAGACACATCCGCACCTTGCTGTGGAACTGTCTCTAGCCTACTGCCTATGAGCATCAACGGTGCAGCTAGGCGCACCAGAGCACACGTTCCCACACTCCCCAAGGGAACTTGCACCACAAGGGTGTACTCCCCACAATAATAATATAGCCCACCTCTCGCCCAGGTGCCTATAATTGTGCTTGGGTCACTTACATCATTGGTAGTCCTACCTGTGATTGTCCTCTGGCACCAGCTTGGATTAATCCTTCCTAGCCTAAATCTCACTCTGTCTGTAGAAAACTCAAAACATGTATAATTATCTCGTTTTGGTGTGAATGAACCTGGTTGTGTGCGTTTATCAATTGGCGGATATAAACCTGACAAAGTGGTGCAGTTACCTGTGTCCACCGCCTCTCTAGTTAATCTCAACATGCAATTATATCCCCACTCATCCTCTGGATACAGAGGAGCGGGTTCAGTAAACAAATGTGGTCGAGCGGTAGCACAAGCAACACAATCAACCACTTTCTGCTCCTTAGCATTTTGAGCCACCCAATCTAACCAAAGATTCCTATCTCCAAAACCTGTGGCACGCTCTATCAACTCCTGAGGTCTTAACCTAGTATAATCAGTGGCAACAAACCATTTTTGTTCTGGATCCTTGTAAGTAACTGTCTCTACGGGATCTGTTTGCACCGTGAGATTCAGTGCTGAGTCATTTCCCAGCGGTTTAAACCTGGGATTAAATAAATTCACCCGAATTAACCCGAATGGATCTGTCCCTACTTTATCTACCCCTACTACTAAATAAAACGCACCTCCATCAAACCCAGGTTCAGGGAGTTCACTCCATGGTCCTAGGGAAAGAGTAATAGGGTTATTTGTAACAGAATAATCTCTCTGAATAGCTATTCCTTCAAGGGCCGGTGGCACCGTTGGCTGCCATCCTACTCCTGTCCACGCGACCACATCCTGCCAAGAACACCACTGATCCGTTACATAGGTGTAGGTGTCACTATCCCATGATGGGCCCCACACCGACTTAGGGTAACACATCATTGGATGATAACAAACCCACACATTATATGTTCTCCAGCTATTCCCGTCACCCGAGCATTTAATTACCTGACACAAATCGAATGTGAACGCTGTTGTAGATCCATTAACATACCCAAACTCGACTCCGCCACTGGCTTTGAGACACCCATCATCCCCACCTGAACCAACCGCACGCTTGACTTTTTTCGACGATTTGATCGGTTCGGGCTCAGGAGCGGATAGACCTCTGTGTCTGGGCAATTCACCTGTCTGCCAAAAAACAAAGAAACACGTTATAACACTTATTAACCCCAACACCCCCGTTATTTTCCAATTCTCCCACAATTTCATGATGACTGTTCCCAGGCTCATTTACTTTTACTCTATACTAAAAAGATAAAGTTACAAAAAGAGTATAAGGTTATGAGTATAAAAATATGCGAGTAACATACAAAACTATTACGATTCCTTCAAACTATCAAATACTTTAGACTAGAGCCCTAGCCTATTTAAGAGCCTGTAATGGATTCCTCCTTGGCGCGTGACGCTCCTCTTCTTTCTTCGCCTCACTCAGGTAGACTACTGAGGAGGACCGTGGCACAGGTGGAACGAGTATTATTCTGGCTCTATGTTCCCTCCTGCGTCGATTGGGTGGAAGCTAGCTCCAACAAACTCTCGTCCGCGACTGCACACTGAGACCAATGGAACCAGGTCTCCCCTTTTCCCTTTAGACGGACAGCACTGGTGGTTCGGGCAATTACTTCGAAAGGTCCGGTCCACCTTGGGTCTCTCCACTTTCGCTTAATGACCTTCAGCCACACCGCCTTGGCATCGGGGATGGACCTGTCCTCCGCTTTCACCCCTTCTCCAACCTGTTGTGTGAAACTAGACACAAGAGCTTTTAATTCTTTCCAACATTCAATATGTTTTCTATTACTTTTTACACTTTCTTCCGCCGGAACTGTTGTCCAAGGACCTGGAAACTGTCGTCCTGTCAACAGCTCATATGGTGTGAAACCTGTGGATTGATTAACACAACATCTTATTATCATCAATGCAACTGGCAGGGCTGCTACCCAATTTAGCCCCGTGTGAGCTGAAATCTTAGCAATTTTATTCTTCAGATTTAGATTCATTCTTTCTACCTTTCCCTGCGACTGGGGGTGATATACTGTGCCAAATCTATGTTGTAACCCCAGCTTCTGTTCTACCTCTGCCAAATCTTTGTTTTTGAAATGAGTCCCATTGTCGGACCTAATCCGCTTAGGGAAACCATGCCGGGGGATGTAATGATTGATTAAACACTTAATCACACTTTTTGCATCCTCCCTCTTGGTAGGCCATGCCTCAGGCCAACCCGTCAAAGCATCTACACTTACCAGTAGATATCGAACTCCTCCTGGACCTGGATCAATCATGTCAGTGAAGTCAATGACAATCTCTTCACCTGGTCTTTCTGGAATGGGGAACTTACCTGCCTCTGGTTTAATCACTGGCTTCGGATTGTGCTTCCCACAGATCAGACACGTCCTAGCCTTTTCCTTGATCATATCCTTCAAAAAGGGATGCCACCAATGGCACAGATGTCTCCCCATCTGGGCGACACCTACATGTCCAAGGCCGTGCGCTTCGGCAATCTTCTGTTTTGCCAAGTTGGCTGTCAACACTGGTCGACCGTCAGGTCCTCGCCAGAGACCTCCTTCTTCCCAGGCTCCTCGACTCTTCCAGATCCCCTTCTCTTCTGGGGCAGCCTCCCCTTGGGCCTTCCTGGCCTCCTCTAGCATGTTAACTCCTGATTCTTCTTCCACCGTTATTTGTACCATCTGTCGTGATGCTTTATAACCCGCTGCCTCTTTTGCAGCTCGATCAGCTTCCTGATTTCCTCTGGCCATCAGGCCGGTCCCTGAGGAGTGGCCTTTGCATTTTATGATGCTCACCTCCTCTGGATCTCCCAAGGCTTGCTCAAGTTCCTCCATTTCCTTTTTGTGGCAGATTGGTGCGTTATCTGCTGTCCTGAATCCTGCTCTTCTCCATTGGGCTAGCTCCACATGAGCTGCTCCAAAAGCATAAGCTGAGTCCGTGTAAATGTTGACTCTTTTTCCTTTTGCAAGTCTCAAAGCTCGACTTAGAGCAATTACTTCCGCTCTTTGGGCTGACTGCTGCCCTTCAAGTCTTCCAGCCTCCTTCACTTCAAATGCAGCCCCTTTTCTGCAAACTACCGCGTAGCCTGCTTTTAATCCTTCATTGTCCCTGTAGCAGCATCCATCAGTGAACCAATCTTCAGCTCCTGTCAGAGGTTCTGCTTTCAAGTCTTCTCTTATCTTCTCGTCCACTTCAGCTCTCTTTGCGCAGTCATGAGGTTCTCCTCCTGACTCCATTAAATCTGCCATGTTTATTCCTTCATGTGTGAAGGTCAAGTTAGGAGCGTCTAAAACTCTACACACTCTCTGTTGTGTAAGAGGTGTCATGGTGAAGGCTTGTGAGTTAACATATGCCACCACACTGTGGGTGGTCAGCACCTTCAACGGATGGTCCCTCACTATATGTGCTGTCTTTTGTATAATTTTTGACACCCCAATGGCATGCTGAGTGCATCTCGGGTGCCTTGTCTCTAATGAATTCAGCCTGATGCTGACGTACATAAGTACATCTCTTCCTCCCCCTTTTTTCTGAAACAACACCCCATTAGCTATCCCGTGTGTTTCAGAAACATCAAGATAGAAGGGTTGTTCATAATTAGGGATAGCAAGATCAGCCGATCTAGATAAGTCCTGTTTTAATGCAATAAATGCCGACTCAGTGGCCGATGTCCATGGCAGTTCAGCCTTAAGATTTCTGACACCTGCCGTTTTTACCAAATCCCTCAACAGGGCTGTTTTGCCTGCATAATTTGGAATGAAGTGCCGGCTGTATCCCGTTAACCCCAAGAATGAGAGCAACTCCTTAACCGTACGCGGTCTTGGATGTGTCAAAATCTGATCACGATGAGTGTTTAGCAGACCCACTGATTTGTGAGCAATGACACGGCCCAGAAATGTTACTTCTGGTCGGACCAACTGCAACTTTTCTTTACTGACCTTGAAACCGCACTCAGCGAGTCTCTTCAGTATGGTAAGTGAAGCTGCCGTGCATGCCGAAGCAGACGGAGCTGCAATGAGCAAATCATCAACATATTGCACTAGTGAACACCCCTCTGGGAGATGGCATGGCGATAAAGCTTCTTTCAACACTTGGTTGAAAATGCCAGGGGAAAGTGCAAACCCTTGTGGCAACCTTGTGTATCTGTACTGTTGTCCCCCATATGTGAATGAAAAAATGTCCCTCAGAGACTCATGCAATGGGAGACAGAAAAATGCATTCGCTAAATCAATACATGTAAACCACTTCTGATCTGGTGTTAATGCCGTCAAGGCTGTGTATGGGTTTGGGACTGGCACCGTGTCCGTACGTAGAATGGCATTGATGGCTCTTAAGTCATGTGCCATTCTGTACTTTCCTGTCCCATGCTTCTCTACTGGCAAAATAGGAGTATTCCAGTAGGATTGAGAGGGCTCAAGCACCCCTACTTTCAATAGCCCCTCAATAGTTTCTGCAATTCCCTCCTCAGCTTCTCTCTTTTGCCTATACTGTGGTTTCCAAATTGGCGTTTCAGACTTCAGCTGGAACAAAACGGGCGAACACGTGGCCTGGCCCACGTCCGTAGGCCCTGCTGACCACAAAGTGTCAGGAAGAGTCGCAAGTGCGGCAACTGCATCCGCATGGTCTGTTCTTTCTCTCCCATGAATTCTTGAGATTTGTTGATGCTCCAACATCACTGTGTCCTCTGATTGACAAGTGATACGATAAATTTTGCATTTTGGCGAGTACCAAACGTCTGGAATCTGAGTAGCTTGCCAGCCAGGTTCCTCGAGGGCTCTTTTGACCATCGTCCCCAGCTCCTTCGCCTGATGACTCTCATGGACCGCCAATGTTATATGGGGCACTGAATCAGGTCCCATTTTGAACCAAGGCCGTTGTTCGTCGGTTAATTTTACTGCTGCCGCGACACCCTCCGGACCGACATAGATGTTTTGAGAACACACATTCCAAGTCTGGCCTTCAAGGTCAGACTGGAACAGGTCCCTGTAAATTTCATCATCATTTCTATCATAATAGAGGGTGACATGGAACGGATCCCTGGGGGGAGAGAAGACTGCCAAGGCCATAATCCAAGGTTTCCACAACTGATATTGTCTTAGTATGCCTTCTTCCACCACACGACCCCAATAGATGTCAGCGGTCGTTTGTTCACAGTCTTTCAGCAAGTACTGGTTCTTTGCAAATGTCCCCAGGCACGGAAACTCTTTTCCTCCTGGAAGTGTCACTGTTAGTCCATCAGCTGAACACATGATGGTGGCCCCCAGTTTAATGAGCAGATCCCTGCCCATCAAGTTCACAGGCGCATGGGGAGACACCACATAGCTGTGCTTCAATGTCTGTTTTCCCAGCACCGTCAGGGCTGGATTGGTTGTTGGCAGCGTCATTGGTACCCCAGAAAACCCAACAACACTGACCACATGGTTGGAAAGTGTGGCACTGTTTGGTTTTTGTTTCAGTGTTGAATAGGTAGCCCCAGTGTCCACAAGGAAGGTCATTTCATCTCCTTCCACACTCATTGACAACACCAGCCATTTCCCAATGTCTAAGTTATACCCACACACACGCACAGACTCACAAAGTTACACATGAAAGGGAAGAAACTTCCTGTCTAGAAAGATTCGATCTGCAGAACTCTGCTGGATTCTGTTTTACACTCGATTGAGTCTGTGTGCCACCCGAGGATATCTGTGCATTGTTTTCAGCTGTTTTTGCTATATTTGTCTCTTTTTTGCGTTTTGAGATTCCCACCTTATCACCATCATTATCACTGTGCACAACCCACCTGATTAAACAGCAAAGTCCCTTTGGATGTGGCTTTAACGGTGTATCACCGAATGCTCATTTTCAGGTTATCATGCCAGCTTTTCTGTTAGAAACCAGCAGTGTCTCAAAAGTGCAGACAAGGTATCCTTTGACATCAGTGGCTTGCTGAATGAATACTGGATGCTGAGGGTGTTTCACTCGGTGGTTAGTTTTAACTTTTTTAGACAGGAAACATTAGGAAACATTGGTTTGGTCTGGGGATTTGACAAAATGGCACTACCTGACATGCTTGTGATGAGAAACGGCTCGAGCAGTTGTGGTTTGGATTTTCACTGCTTTACAACCAACATTCACTGACAGCTCAGTGACAAATCCCTCCCACAGATGCCATGACCCAGTGTGTCAGGGGACAGACACTGCAGGACACATTGGATACAAATGAGCTACGCCATGCTTTGATAAGAATTTCAACTGCAATATTCATCAACATCAGAGATTCCTGATCTGTTTGCAAGAAAGGTTTGTCAGCAACTTTCCGATCACCTTTTTTTTGTAACTTTAGTCAACTGTAGTGCATGCTGATCCAGACCGCTCTCACTCCCGAGGTGTAACCAGACGTGTTGGCTGATCACATACTGGTTAAAATGATTTACCATTAGAGCAAAAATCCCCAGTTTGATGTTGCTTGCAGGGAGGGTTCATGCAGGGAGGATGTCAGGGTGGAAGGATAAATCGCCAAAACATTGGACAGTCTGTATTTTCTTTTTAATCATGGCCACAATCAATAGTTTTGTTATGTAACAAAATCTATTTGTTATTCAACTGTCCTTTTAAAAAGCAAAGACACATGATGCCGTGGAGGTGATAAAAGCATCGGGTAAGAAAACCCTTCTGTAATAATTGTGACATATTATGTCATTTATTTCAAAATATACTAGTAGAGCGTCTAAATTTCTGCTGAAATCTGGACGAAATATCTTATCGTGAAGGCTGTGTAAAGATCAAAAGCTCCAGAATATGTTCACTGGATTAAATTGATTGTTCTGTCAGTTAAATCAATTTGGCTCAGCTTAAGGAAGATTGTGATCACAGTTAAAAGAAAGCAGTGTTGTTTAGAAGGCAGGATGTGAACACTGGTATTCAATATGATTATATTTAGACCCAACCAAACACCCAAACTTCAATAAGAATTTCTTTCTAAATTATAACATTATCTGTCTGTCTGTCCATCCATCCATCCACTTTCTTCAGCAGAAAATGGTGAGCAGTTGAGGTACAGCAAAATTTATTAGTGTGGATGCTGTTTAAGTAATCTTTATTATTATTTTTCTGTTTTATTATGTATTCTGTACGTTTTTTTGACTCTGACTATTTCAACACCGTTCAACTTAGAAAAACCCTTCAACCACCGTTAGATTCCTCTTCTTTAGGACATGTGTGCTTTTATTTTTCTCATTTTTAACATTTATATTTTTTAAATATTCAACTTTATTCAACAAAGATTTATAATGTATTTCAATGGGGAGACCCTTCAAATCCTCATTCAACTTACTCCTCTTTCCACTCTAACTAGCCTAGAGCCACCATTCAAACTTTAAAACGAGCCTCCCTTGGTATGTTTGTTTTATGGCATTACTGATGTTGGTTTTCTTGTTTCTAAACAGAAATTCCTTCTACGTCTCAAAAGAGGTAAAGAAATGTGTGACTCTTTAATGCTGCTGGAGATATTTATAGCAGTGGTTTAGTGTGAGCTCTTTTATTTCCCCTTTATTGTTATTTTTCTTCCGCCTTGTGTGTTTATATCATTTTTACAGCTTCTAGTTTTGTCTATTATTTATATCGATTCAGAGATTAGTTGAAAATATAGAGTGTAAATGTACAAAATACATGATTTTGTTCATTTTGGTATTCAATAACAGTTATTAATTTTTCTTTGCAATATCCAGGATGTACTCCTTGTTAAAAATTTCCACTTTGAAAAATAACATTTACACTTTTGTCCTCATCAGCGTCCTGGAGGCTTCTGTTGCTGCCACACCACCTAACTATGAAAATGGCACCACTACTTGTCTCCCGAATCCCTGGAACTGGGTCCGTGACACTACTAGAGATAGTCCTTTTCAGGACCAGTGTTTGGCTTGCTCTCTGGGAACAACAAAAAATTAAACAAATAAATTAATAATAAAATAAAATGAAGAAATCATTTATTTAATTTGTCCGGAGGCTTCTGTTGCTGCCACACCACCTAACCATGAAAATGGTAAAAAGAAAAGGAAGAAGAGAAAATGGAGACACTTCTTCTGCTGTTTCTCGGTTTGCTTTTACAGAAAACACGTGAAATGCATATTCTCCTTAAAATGTACTTGTTCATTTTAAGTGACTTTACTTTTTTAATAACATTATGTTTGTTTGTTCTCTACAGGAAACTGACAGCGATACAGAGGCAGAGACCAACACTGTAAAGCCACAAAAAAAGTCTCGCTGGTCTATTTTCAAATTCTGGAAGGTTTGTTTTATGGAAAGAGTCACTGTCATCAAGCATTTACTCATCACAATAAAATGGGAGAAATTAAGAGCAATGAAGCACACAGCTATGTCCTGTCTTTTGGTTTCTTTCTACAGAGAAAAAGGCAGGTTGCTCCTGAAACAACATTGGAACCTGATAAAATCAGTGACAAGTGAGGGAAACTTTAATCTTCTCACTTTAAAGCAAAATTCTTTTGGGATCCTCTGGTTGCAGATTTGATACTTGACATCCTTTTGTATATTTTTGCAGATTAAAGAACATGCAGCATGACTGTACACCTGCCGAGGCAGCACCACCTCAAGAAGACTGCCTGGAAACAGAAGGCCGAGAACTGGAAGTCCAGCCTCCACCGAACAGTTCAGAGGACCCAGTACAGGTCATTTGCCCCCGAGCAGGACAACCAGAATGCCCCGAGGACAAAACTACAGACATTCCCAGGTAAGTGCTTTTAATATTTTGGCAGAGTGCTTATCAAAATAAACATTAGATGGTTGAATGCTGTTCTCCAGAGAGACAATGTTTGTTTGTTGTCTTGTTGTGCTTGCTATGCATCCCTGACTCCTTTCTTCATCCAGCAGCACCCATAAGGAAGGTGGTGAAAGTTCCCACCAGGTTAAAAACACCACTGAAAACGGTGAGCCATCAGACCTGAGTTGGGACACTTTGATTATGGAGTTTCTGGAACAAGAGCATGTATGGGAGCAGGTGGTTGACATGTAAGAGAAAAACGTCAAAATGTTTAAGCTTCAAAGCTCATGCATACATGCACATACACTGCTTAGCGTCTTGACATCTTTCCTAATTGTGTGTTCGTGTTTTTACCTTTTTGCAATAGTGTAGCGAAACATTTGAACGATGGAAAAATAACGGAAAATAAAATTCAGACTGTGGACCACTTCGGGTGAGTACACGTGGTGCACGAGGACCAAAGCTCACTTTGTCAAAATGGAGAAAATGAACTATTTTACACTGATACTGTAAACTTTGTGTATGTGTGGCAGGTTTCCAAACACTGCAAACACCTGCTACATGAACTCCTGCCTGCAGAGCCTGCTCAACACTGACGAGTTCATTAGAGACATCAGCCATCAGGAGACTTTGTGGAGAGCAGTCCCAGAAGCTCAGCTCTTAAGGTGTGCGACGTCAACCTTCTACTTTCTTCAAAAAGCTGAAGAGCAAAGATATCTAACACCAGAAATGTCTGTTTACCCTTTCCTTTTTACAGAAGGCTCATTGACATCAGGGACTGTCATAATTCAAGAGATTATGGCCTTAAAAAACATCGCCTAAAATCTTTTAAGGAGGCATTCAGCAAACATGCTCCTGAATACAAAGGCAGTGCACAGAAAGTATGTCAGCTATTTGGACATTTTGTTTTTTTTCCTTTACTTTCTAATGTTTATGTTCTGTTTTAAATCTCCTCTGTGTTTTTCTTTCAGGATGCTCATGAATTCCTAACCTTGTTCCTCAATGAGATCAAAAGCCTTTCACCTCACCTGAAGAGGAAAGCAGCTCTCCTGGGCCGAAGTTATACCTGCCCAGTAGAAGACCATCATGTTTTCAAAATGGAAAACATGAGGACATGCAAGAGGTAAGCCCGTCATTCAGAAACACAGGGCTGATTGCAACGTTTTCATATACCTCTTTTCCTCCTACCTGATCATTACTTTAACTATGTTACTCCTTAAATGTGTAGCTGCGGTCACCAATCATCACACCAAGAGGAATTCACCAGCTTGTCTCTTGACCTGGTTCCAGAGGGGTCTGTTAAAAACATGTTAGAGACATACTTGAAGGTAAGATCAGAAATTCCAGTAGAGATATAGTATCACTGATCTTAACACACCTTTTTTGTTAGTGTTTGTGTGCATATGTTGTGATTTTTTTTCTACCATAAAGCCTGTTTTCTCTGTGCTGTTGTTCAGGAACAAAAAATAGAATTTCTCTGTGATTGTGGAGGGACGACCTCGGAAGTGAAGCCGTCTTTTCATACACTGCCAAGGTGAGTAAGGTCACATCAGAATTGATCGACTGACCTGGTTTCCAAACTGTGGTGCAAAAAACAGAGTTTTTAAGACAACACTTGAGCAGTCATTTTGTCCCATCTTTGGTTTGTGTTTGTCACTCATTCTTCTTGTTTTGTACCTTGGGTTTTTTTTTCTTTTCTGTCAGAGTTCTCATTTTGCACCTGAAGAGGTTTGGCTTTATAAAAACCTGCAAGCTTCAGAAGGTGAATGACCCCGTCAGGCTGCAGAGGGACTTGGTGGTGTCATCCAAACAGGTAAAAACAGACTGCAGAACATCTCAGAGATTCAGCTTAATTATCACACTGATGTGAGACTTTATGAAACTAACACTCTTTGGATTTGTTCCTTCTCAGGGTGATGGTTGTTACAGTCTTATAAGCATCATTAGTCACTATGGAGGAACAGAATCAGGTAAAACAACTGACTTGTTACAAACAGAAAATGATTTAACAGAGCTTGCTACTTTTCAGTGAAGGACTCACACACAAATGCTTTTGATGTTCTAAGAAGCACTAAGTACAAATCATGAATCAGTTGACTTTTAGAAGTTGGATTCATTTGTCTTAATGTGATCTCAGGACACTACATCTGTAATTCCGTGCATCCTGATGCGAGCCCGCAGGTTACATCAGATCCTTGGCTCACCTATAATGATGCACAGGTGCTCCACACAACCGGATGTGCAGTTTTTGAGGAACAGCAGCACTCAGCCTACATCCTGTTTTACAAGAGAAACGTAAGAAGCTCATCCTGAAGTGAGATAATTTTTAAATGTCCTATTACCTTGTTCATCAGTTTTGTCTTCATTCTAAAACAGGATGTGGAAGCAAGTTACAGCCATCATCATGCTGAAAAGGAAGGAGCAACAGTCGTCTCAGACAAATTTTAGGTAAGTATTGCCCTTAGGAGGAAGGGTCCTCCCAGAGAGCCTGGCTCCTCCTAAGATTTCTTCCTCCAGGAGGGAGTTTTTTCTTGCCACCGTCGCCTCACATTAACTGGTCTCATCGTCAGAGACATTGTTAACCTCCTAAGGCCTGAACTCTTTCAGTTCACGCATTTTTAATTTCTCTGTGCCATTTGGGTTGATTGGGACCTGATGAATGGTCTAGACAACCCAAAATGTGATATATGGACGCCAGGTCCTAGGAGGTTAAACTAAAATCTACTAGAGATAGTCCTTTTCAGGACCAGTGTTTGGCTTGCTCTCTGGGAACAACAAAAAATTAAACAAATAAATTAATAACAAAATAAAATAAAGAAATAATTTATTTAATTTTATTAAAATTAACATAACAACAAAAACATCTAATAAAAAATAATAAAAGTATTCAACTGTGTTTTGTGAAATTTGTAATGAGTCTCAGTTAAGTTGATGTCACAGAAGTTTCTGAATCAACCATTTAGATTGTTCAACAAACAGATTTACTCAGGTAAAGATGGTAAGCTGGAGCACTGTTACTCTTCTAGTTCAGTTTAAGTTTTTAGACAAATATTCCCTCATTCAGTTGCAGCTTTTAAATAAATTATTTAGCTGCAGGTAGCAAAGTCCAAAAGTGACAACATTTCCACTGCACTCCCTCCAGAAATAGCATATAGAACTTTTGATCGAATTATTCATTTATCATTGGATCATTGACAACCATGTAGGGTGAAAATCTTTAATTGTCCTTTTATAACATTTTAACAAGTTAATGTCCCCTGCTGCATGTTTCTTGTTTTGGCTGAACTTCATCAGCTCAAAAAACACACCGTGCTGTGGTTTACTAAAAGAACTCATGTACAGGACACACTGAAAGCACGTTTACAACGTTTAATTAATAACTAAGTCAAGATCAGTTAACAACAGCTGAATGAAAGATTTACTTTTTCTCATTGGTAAAATGGTCCAATGAGGTCCATGCGACTCACTAAAAAGATCCGGATCTTTCAGCTCCCAACCAGCTCTTCAGGTTGTTTTGTTGCTTTAATTAATTTATTATTAACAACAATATAAAATTATGCACAAAAGGAATTAGTAATGTACAAAAAAAAAAACAACCTGTGGTTTTATTTATATATACACACTGTTTATATACACACTGTTTACTGCTACAACTACACGTTTCTTTTTCAGGTATTTATTAATAATTGACTTTATGTATATGTATATATTGTACTATTCTTAGTTAGCGTATTGTCTGTCTTGTTAATGTTTGTTTATAATGGAGCACTGTAACAAAAAAATAATTTCCCCCAGGGATCAATAAAGTATTCTGATTCTGATATATGTTTATTATTTTATTTTATTTTTTCTACAATTAAATTCCGGTATTTTCAACTTCTTCATATTAGTTTATCATTTTATTCTTATAGCAGATTTTAAATTGAGAAACATTTGTACAACACTTAAGATGATCATTGAGACAATTCCAGTTTCTTATGCCTATGACTGTTGGACACATTTTCCTTTGTGTGGTTCGAGCAAACCGATGCTTAAAATAAAACTTCCTTCTGCCGTCTCCATTTTCTGAACACAATACAAATAAACTTTGTAACTTAAGAGGTAGTGTTTTATTTTTTGCCCTAAACATAATAATTCAACCCGTTCTCACTCCCAAAGCGTAACATTTTATGCTAGGTGACAAATTGTCACCATATTACGTTTTCGGCTACCCACCATGTTCCTAAATGACGACCTCGGAAAAAAGAGGAAATATGAGAACCGTCTGGACTGAATCTACACGTTTGCTCTTTTTCTTCAAATCGCTTAGAAACACGCTATTCAACATCATTAAAGTCCTGGTTAAGGTCAGGAATAAGGTTATGGTCAGGGCTAGGGATAAGGTTAGGTTTAGGGCTGGAATACAGGGCTGGAACGTCTATTACCGCAGGAGCGTCATTGCACTGGATTCCAGCCATAACCCGCCGCGTACCATAAGAACGCCGAAGGTCTCCTTTCGCGTTCCTCAGGAACGCCGCGGGACGTGACAAAACGTCGACATGTTACGCCTCGGGAGTGAGAACGCTCTGAATAATTAATGTCTGTAATTTCACTATATCTTCTAGTTTTTAATAAGTTTGATTTTATAAACAAACTATTAATGTGTTCTCTATATTTAACATTATGCATTATTTAACGCGCTCTCTTCTGTAACAAATGTAATGGTTTCATATTAGTCACACATGTATTCCCCCATACTTCAACACAATAACTCAGATAGGGTAGAAACAATGAAAAATATAATATTCTTATTGTCTTGTAATCTAATATATATCTTACATTACCCAGGATATAAATACTTTTAGCCAACTTTTTTTTAACATGTTCAATATGAGATTTCCATGTTAACTTTCCATGTCATTCACTATTACACTCAGAAAACAGAATTCTGTCACTCTTTCAATTAATACTCCCTCTATAGAGAATACTATCTCTTCCTCCCTTGCACGGTTTCCGAATATTATAAACTTTGTTTTTTCCAAATTTAGCGATAACTTATTTACATTTTAAAAATTTTTTCATTTCAATAACCATAATTTTAGCCAATTCTTTCAAGTTTTCTCCGGAACAATAAAAATTTGTATTGTCTGCAAACAAAACAAAATTTAACATTTTTGACACATCACAAATGTCGTTTATATATAAATTAAAAAGTTTTGGTCCTAAAACAGAACCTTGAGGGACCCCACCTTCTATTTTCATTCTATCAGATGAATTGCCTAAACACTGTACATACTGAAACCTATTATCTAAATAACTGCTTAACCAGTTCAATACTATTCCTCTCGCACCATAAGTACTTAAATTAGAAATCAAGATGGAGTGTTGCAGAGTGTCAAAAGCTTTTTTTTTTAAATCAATGAATACCCTATAGTATATTTATTATGTGTTGCTGATGAAATGCCTTCAATAGTAGTCATTAATGCTATTGCTGTTGATCTGTTCCATCGAAATCCGTAATGACTTTCACTTAACAGTTGATGTTTTTCAATGAAACTATCAAATCTTTGTGCAAAGAGTTTTTCAAGCACTTTAGAAAACTGTGATAGCAATGATACTGGTCTATAATTATTAAAACTATGTCTGTCTCCTGATTTATAAAGGGGGATAACTTTTGCCACTGTCATTCAGTCAGGAAATACACCCGTATAAAATGAGAGATTAAAAATATAACAGAGAGGTTTGATTATACAATCCAAGATCTTTTTTACAATGACCATGTCTAACCCATCACAGTCAGTGGATGCCTTGTTTTTAGATTTTGCTACAATAGCTATGATTTCTTTTTCAGTGATTTCCCCTAAAAACATACTGTACTACTCTTCTTTCTCCTTTCCATTCGTCATTCCATTCTGAATCATCCTGTTTTCTAATTAAGTTTGCCAGGTTAGGCCAAATATTTACAAAAAAAGAATTAAATGCATTTACCACTTAATTCATATCACTTATGACCTTATTTTTCTTATTAAAGTAAGTAGGTAAATTTAAGGGTGTATATTTATTACCCAATATTTTTTCAAGATATTCCATGTACCCTTAATATTTTTGTTGTTGTTGTAAAATGATGTATTATAATATTCTTTCTTAGCCTTTCTGATAATTAATACTAACTTATTTTATAAACTTTATATTTCATTTTAGCAGGCTTTGTTCTAAGTTTTATATAATCTCTATACAGTTTATTTTTCTTTTTACATGCATTTTCTAGTCCTTTTGTTATCCATGGTTTACCAGTATTTTTCTTTTGCTTATATAATACCAGTGGACAGTGATTTTCATACAAAACCAAAATAAGTACTTAAGAATGCCTCATATGCAGCACTGACGTTATTTACATGAACCTCATTCCAATCTTTCATAAGATCTTGCCTGAACTTATTTATTTCATGATCATTTCTAATTCTTATATATCTGTCCACACACACGTCCTCCTTTCGTGTCCTTTTATAATCTAAAGTAACAAAAACAGGTAAATGATCACTTATGTCATTTATGACAAGACCACTTATAATGTTGCTTTCCAAGCAATTAATGAAAATATGATCAATTAAAATAGCTGACTTTTCAGTTATTCTACTAGGTTTAGTAATCAGAGGGTAAAACCCTCTTCCAAAAAATAACTAAAAAAAACTGATGATGCCTTATGATTGGACATTTTAAAAAAATCAATATTATGATCACCACAAATACAGAATGTCTTATTTCCCTTTACCTTGCTCAATAAATCTTCTACTACATCTGTGAATGTTTCTATCAGTGTCCCAGGACTCCTATACATACAACTAACAATTATATTACTCTTTCTACCGTCACACACTCCATTAAATCATCAATAGCCACAGACATGTATTCAACCTGTTTACATTTCAAATCACTATCAACAAACTATATATAAATATATACGGTGGCCCCTAGAGACAAAGCACGTACAAATTCCAAAAAGCATGTACAAACTCCAAAACACATTTCTAGTGTTCACTGAACTTCCAAAACAGAGCTACCTAGATCACTTAAATTACACAATTGAAAGCATATGTGTATTGTTTGTCTATTTAAACACAGGCATTCATATATATTCAAATAATTTAAAAAAAAAAAGTTCATTTACGTGTTACTACCACACACCAAATCCGTCGTGTTTTGGAGTCTGTACGTGCTTCGGAGTTTGTACGTGCTATGGAGTTTTTACGTGTTTTGGAGTTTTTACTTGATTTGGAGATTGTACTCGTTTTGGAGTTTGTATGTGCTTTGGAGTTTTTACGTGATTTGGAGATTGTACTCGTTTTGGAGTTTGTACGTGCTATGGAGTTTGTACGTGTTTTCGAGTTATTACGTGTTTTGGAGTTTGTACGTGCTTTGGGGTTTGTACGTGCTATGGAGTTTTTACGTGTTTTGGAGTTTTTACGTGATTTGGAGTTTGTACGTGCTTTGTCTCTAGGGGCCACCGTAAATATACTTTTATTTATTCACTCCACATAAAACATAATAAATAAATCATATAAAACAAAAAACAACTATTTACATTTCAACTCTTTAACTATTTAAATTTTCAGTTTTTCCTTTTAAACAAATTTAAAGTGAAACAACACAAAACACTGCAAACCACAATACAATTAATTATAAATATGAAAACAAAAAGAAGATGCTCATTCTCTGTCATATGGGCCTGCAGGAATAAACTTTCTGAATCCTTTTATCATCCGCAACTGAAAATAGTTGTGGATAATCACTAAACCTTTCTAATCTGACGTTGTTGTCCCTGGCTCTCTTTCCCTCCCGCTCTGTTCCTGTGCTACTGTGAGTGTAACTACCGCCCCTCCCCCCTCTGCCCAGCGCAAAGCACAAGGCTCCTGTGCGGAGTGAAGCGGGAAAAAAGTGCGAGAGTGGCTGTATCCCAATTCAGGTTCTGCAGCCTTAAAGTACGCAGCCTCAACGGTCCTCAAGGGCTGCGTACTCAAATATCGCTAAGGCAGAAAGTGCTAGGCTTGTAGGCTTGTGAAATGGGACGTCTAGCCTCCGGTGCGCTGCCCAGGTTGCCTAGCAACCATGATACTAACAGCTGGAAACGTTTCATACAGCTTTGATTGACAGAAATGAAGGAGAATATATTTTGTTCATTTGTTTCTACATGAGCTCTGTGTAATTGGTATCTGAGGCTGAGACCACAGGACTGTAAAACATGATTGTTGGGCTTCATTTCTGTACTGAACAGTCATTTTAAGGTTAGCTAGTAAATAACAATTAGCTAATGTTGTTCATGAGACTAAAATCATCTCACTTTGGTAATGTAACTATAATATGGCCAATATTATAGTTACTATATTAATCATTAGTTATTACAGCAGTGAGTTTGAACTCCGTGTCAAATACTGAGCTTCAGTAAAGATTCAAGTTGCATTTATTTATATGTCCTATCACCTTAAATCGTCACTCAAAGACAAGTTTCTTTGACAGTGTATATATAGATGTATCATATATCAGAGACAGTATGTTGGCATTACTAAATTTGGCTCAATGCTTACATATATGTGCAAAAAGAAAATGTACAAGCTGTGATAAGTTTCTGATAAAATGAAGAGTAGACTGATATATGAAATATTCCTTTATTGGGTGAGATGTCATAACTGCTTTAACCCTTTGACTGCCTCACCAAGAAAAATACAATGAAAAAATTATTTGTTCATATTTTCTATTCCTTTAGGTCAATAATGATCACAATCAAAAAAAAAATTTATACGCACCTTATAGTTTTTTAAATATTACCCTCTACCAAACGGTTGAGATGTCTCTCTATGGTACAACTACATAAAGTTCTACAGACATAACTAGTAGAAAAAAGTAAAGGTTATACTCCTTTTGCAAAACAATAACTACCCAATTTTGTGTTTGACCCACTTTATTGTGGTAGTAAAACATCAAACATTGTTGGATTCCATTTCAACAGTGGGCGTTATAATAACAGACCACAAAATGTATAAAACACAAAAATATTGTAAATTTGATCAAAAACTTGATCTGCAATTACCGAAAATTCATAAACATACAAATTCACTTTTGACCTGTTAACATAAACTTTTCACTGTAGTGTTGGAACAGCACTAACATTTTTTATTTTATTTTCCAGAAAATTCTGGTGGTATATTATATACCATTGCCATTTTGCATTGAAAAATTTGGGAACACACTGAAACAGTTCTGGCTCTTTTCTTTTGCCGTTCATGCAACTTCACCAATAACCCTTGATGATTAGATCTTCTGGTGGTACACTGCAAAGCATTCCTGACTGGCATTCAAGCACAAGAAAACATTGCATTTTTGGCATTTCCATCTTGAGACGCCCTTTGGACAGTAATTGCATCGGCCTCGCTTGTCACAGTGAAGTGGCCAATGCCCAAAGCAGTCATATCGCACATCTGGCTGTGGTTGTGAGGGTCTTGGGGTGTATCGTTTCTTTGGTGGTGGTGGAGAGCTGGATGATGGTCGGCCAACTTTGGATCCTGGCTTGTTGACTTGTTTCAAGCTATGCGCAACTGCCAGGCGGAATCTTTTGAGTGTGATTGGTTTCTGGTTTAGTTGTCCACATTCCCTCTTGTAGACCAGCCAGGAATTTGCAATGGACAGATCAAGCATGTAACGAAAGAGTGGCAGGTACCATCTTGTAGACTTGGCTGGGGTCTTGTACAGGTGTACCAGCATGTCAGAGAGATCTATCCCTCCCATATGCTCATTGTATCCAGGGATGAGTGATGGGCATGGGATCATAACTTTCGCCTTGGACTCTTTGCTCCAGCATTTGACAGTTGAAAAGTGGCATGATCCCAGAAGCATTACTTAGCAATCCATCTAATAAACATTAAAAAAAAAAAAAAAAAAAATTTGTAGAAATATAGTTGGTTTGATTTCCATGTGTCATTTAAAACTGTACTTTAAAAAATAATCACAGAAAGTGAGTAAATCTTTAAACATTAGAACATTTTGTAACATACAGTATTTGTCATGGAAAAATTTAAACATGTCATATTTACATGTATAGATCATTAAATTATTTATATTCAATAGTAAATAGTAGGGCTGCCACAAACGATTATTTTGATAGTCGACTAGTTACAGATTATTCTTGCGATTAGTCGACTAATCAGATTATGCATCCATTGGACGTAAAACGTACAGATTATTGCAGCAGCATGCATCTGCTCTTATACAACTATCATTAGCTTACAGCTTTAAGTGTTTAAGGTATGTGAAACTAAAAATAAAGACAAGATGATAGTTTATTAAACTTTTAATGAAATTTCAAGTTTGAAGCCACCCGAAAACAAATATAACAAAATAGCATTTTGTGCTCAGTCCTCACAACTATATTGAACTTTGGGACTATATAGTCAGTATAGCAATCTACACGAGATTATTGTTCATAGCCAGGAAAGTTAGCTTTTCTACATGTTCTGCAGAAAGGCTTGCTCTCTTTTGAGAGCAGATGTTCCCTGCTGTGGAGAAGATCCGCTCCGATGGGTGGAGGTTGCAGGAATGCACAGAAAAGATTTAGCTAGCTTTGATAGTGTGGGGAAACGTCCCTCATTTTCGCTCCACCATTTAAGAGGATCATCCTTTTTAGAAACTGTGGCTTCTTTAAAGTACAGCTGAACTTCACTTCTCACAACTTGGACATCTTGGTCCTCCTTAGATGCTTCTTCCTCATTGTCACCCTGACTGTCTGTGTCAGACTCAAGGAGGTTGTCCAGAGCAGTCTTTTCAGTTCTACCTGAACCATTGGCTGTCTGCACTTTTGCATGCTCATGTGTCCCAGCATTTGCTTCTTTGACAGCAAGCACTTCAACAGTCCCTTGCACTCTGATGACATCTTCAGGAGCCAAAAACTTCAACTTTCTGTATCTGGGGTCCAAGGCAGCTGCGAGAATAAGAGAGTTTTCTTTGTCTGCTGAGAAAGTACATATACTCCCCCATCTCTGTGTTATGCCTTTTTCTGCACTGGCAATGAAAGATTTTCCTGAGCTCGTCTCCAGTTGGCTTTGGTGTACAGCCCGTGTCAGCCCTTTGACCACCTGTGGAAGACCTGAAACCGTTGTGTACTTCTGTCCACTAAGGTAAACAGTAGCAGTCTCAAAAGGTGCCAAACCTTGCTTCAGTTCTTCAAGCAGCACCCACTGCTCTGGCTTCAAGTCGAAGTAGTGTTTCCCCCTTGGCATTACCTCGGGATCTGAAAGAGTGGCAGTGAGAGGCCAGCGCTGTTCGAGGAGTCTTTCTATCATGTGGAATGTACTATTCCATCTTGTACTGACATCTTGGATCAGTGTATTTTTCTTCACATTCATTTGCTCCTGTTTCATTTTTAGTCTTGTACTAGCCAGCTCGCTTCTCTTAAAGTGCTCCACTAGCTGCCTAGCAGCACCTAGTGCTCTGCTGATGGTGGTTTCTTTGAGAGCAGTATTGACTATGAGCTGGAGTGTGTGTCCAGCACAGCGGATAGAGGCCCATCCATGTTTTTCTTCAAGAAGTCGCATTGCTGCCACCATATTGGAACCACTGTCATGTACTACTGCTTTTATTTTGGCAGGCAAGATGTCAAACTTTGTTAGCACCTCTTCCATCCATGTCATTATATTGGCACCAGTATGCCTCTCCTCAAGAGGCATGGTATCAAGGATGAAGCTCTTCATCTTCCAATCTTCACTCAGGAAATGGCAAGACACACCAAGGTAGGCCTCTGTTGCACGACTGGTCCAGACATCAGCAGTCAGGGTGAAGAAACCTTTGACACCACCAAGGTCCTAAAGATATGAGATGATTTGGAACAATAGTAAGCATTAGGGAAATATATTACAGTATATTTTTTCATTATTAATAATGCTTGTCAGTTTATGCATTAAGATTTGAATTTACCAATTGAATAATTCAGTTACATCAAATACACTTACGTATGTTAAACATTCAACATATCAGTAAAAAAAACAAAACAACAACAACTTTCCATTACATGCTTTAACCAAGATTAATTTATTGGTTCCTCAGTCAGTAAGCTCTATATTATTTCATCATGAAATGTATTAAATTCTAATACAAATTGCTATTTTGTGTTTGTGGTGTGAGAGAGTGGAGAGAAAGAGAGACCAACCTTCTCAAAGGTAGCATCATATTTCTTTTCCATCAATTTGGTGAAGTGGGATCGGCCTGGTAGGTAGTTATCATGGTAATGTGGGTTGAACTGCTTGATCATCTCTTTGAAACCTTGATCATCAACCATAGACAGGGGTCTCATGTCCGTCACCAACATGTTCAAGATTGATTCAGTCAGGACATCTGCTTGCCGAGGTGTACATGTTGTTGGCTTGGTGACAAAGTCGTCCATTGAAGACGAACGTATTTTTTTTAGCAGTCCTGTAATGTTAACAGCTATTAATATAAGCAATAATAAGTAGTGCTCTCAGCGTTAATCTCGTCAATACGATGTTAACGCGGCAAATCCCCGTTAGCGCGAGAACGCGGTGCGAGGGCTGCATGGCACTGACTAACGGGGATTTGCCGCGTTAATGCGGTTATGGCGTTAACATCATACTAACGAGATTAACACTGACAGCACAAATAATTAGCAGCTTGCTGTTTACAATAATGTTAGCAGCTAACTAGCCAATTAGCTTACCGAGACGACTGTACCACTTCGTCGTCGGATGCCACGACGTGCTTCCTTTTTAGATGCTCGTGCATCGCTGTTGTACTGCCATGGAAGGCAAGTTCCATTTTGCAGATTTTGCATTGGACCTTCTTTTCTTTTGTTTGGTCGAGTTCCGTTGCTGAGTAGCCATGATAACGGAGACTGCTGCTTCTTCTTCATCTTTGGCGTTTAACGGTATCCTTGTAGGTGCATTTCCGCCATCTTCTGTTTCAGTCCGTTATTACACTCTTAAATCCTACTGTTATTCCTGCACCTTTCAGGATTTTACGGCATTTAAACGATGTGTCGACTATTAAATTAGGCGTCGACGATTTTGATAGTCGACGTAATCGTGACTAGTCGACTAATCGTGGCAGCCCTAGTAAATAGTCAATTTCATATGTTAAAACAACAGTTCTAAACATTAGCTAAGTTTTGCTACTCTTACCATCAATTGACAAATCAACCGTTTGGTTGAGCATGTTTTTAAAAAAATATTATGGATTTATTACAGCTATTTTCTGGTATCAAATGACATAATCATGTTCAGTAAAGACTCTGACATGTTTATACTGCAGAAAAATGTACTTACCTTTAAAATTTTTAGCCAAAACAGTCCATGTGTCCAGAGTGATTTTTTGCTTTCTGATTTCCTGGTTGGAAGGTGGCAGATGAGGCCTGCCATATCCTGACCAGAGATGGGCACGTTACTGTAATCTGATTACTTTTTCCAAGTAACGAGTAAAGTAAGGGATTACTATTGCAAAAACGGTAAATAGATTACCGTTACTTTCCCATAGAAACGCTGCATTACTAAAACCGTGATTTTTTGCGAGAATGTCTCACGACAGTGACGTAAGCGAGTGCGTGTTAGTGACAACAGCTGTGTGCAGATCAACAATGGATCACATATCGATTGTGGGAGAGAGTATGAGCGTGCAGTGTTTAAAGCGTGGAAGTACTGACCTGTTAGGTGCGGCTGTGTGCAGACAGGAAAAGGACCCAAGGTGCAGACTCCAGAGACAGATGTAAACTCAAAAACCGTTTTAATGTTAAACTCAAATATAACATAACTGGAAACGATCAAAAAATAAACTAATACCGGAGGACAGACAGAACACACAGCTTGGTAAACGGTAGATCGCAACACAGACACAGAGAAACACTGGGCTTAAATACACAGAGGGAGCAATCAGGGAATGAGTAACAGGAGGGAAACACAGCTGGGGCAAATCAGAACTGACGAGACCAAAGAAGCGTAAACTGAACACACTGAGAAAAGACGGAGACCTTCAAAGTAAAACAGGAAACACATAACACAGACTGAACAAAGACACAGACTCACATGCAGGCACTACAAAGGGAACAGAGACGTGGGAACAGGGTAGACACAAACACTGACTGAACACGGGGATATAGGAACTTAAGATACACATAGACGCGAACTAGACAAGGGGATGCAGGTGATAGGGGAGACAGAGCAACTAAAGAAGACAGAGACCTAAGCCATAAGACAGAACTCAAAGAAACCAAAAACTAGACAGTATAAATAATATCATAAACTCAAAAACCCTGGGTCGACGACCCAGGCATCCTAACACTGACCTTACTTTGAATATAATTCCATAAAAAGTGACAAAAACATTAGCGTCCATCGTGCGTGGGAAGAAAACTTCTTTTTACAGTGAAAAAAACCCCTAAACTTCCAAGCAAGCAACGACGTAATGGGAAATTCACAGAGAAACTTGCGGATTCTTCAACTGACCGCGGCACACCTGCACCAGGGTAAACCTCCGCCTACCCTGCTCCTGCTTTACAGGTGAGTCTTTGACTTTATTTATTTTCTGCTGTGTTTTACTTGCATCTGTTTGAAAGAGTGAGTGTAAACACAAAAAATATTTTATTTTATGTGCTGGAATGTGTAGAAAAAAGGTTTAAATGTTAAACTAATTTATTCAAGTCAGAGAATGTTGCATATAATTAAATTTTTTGCTTGATGCATAAAGTTAAAAGATTAAAACTGATAAAAACAAGTTAAAAAAAGAGACTTTTCCATTTGATTACATTTTGTATGATGGATTATGCAGAAAAAGTAGAATTGGGCTGAAAGATCTATCACTTTATCACCTCTTCAGGTTGTAAATCGTGTTTTTAAAAAGAAACGAAGTAATTAATTACTTTTGAAAATAAGTAATCAGTAAAGTAACGGGATTACTTTTTTGGGGAAGTAATCAGTAATTAGTTACTGATTACTTTTTTCAAGTAACTTGACCAACACTGATCCTGACACAGTGCCATCTAGTGTTTTTTTTTAGGATAACATAACTCAACCAAGTGGTAGAGATGGCTCAGTAAGGTTGAGTTAAGCTAAGTACTCCAGTTCATTATATATAGTCTCTCAAAATATGCTAAACCAAATGGTTGAGCAGGCAGTCAAAGGGTTAAGTTATACAGAATAGATATCAGAGTCGTAAACAGGCTGACTTCTGCTAAATGGGTCAAAATAGGAAGAAAGTATACGAACACATAACATCCTTATAGAATATGATGTAACACTATAGATCAACTTACCTCGAAATATCTAAAGCTCATAAACAATTACAGCAATATGATGCAACAAACACAGCAGAACTACTAAAATACTCAAAGCTTCATAGAAATGAAACAAATATGGACATTTATTTTTAGGTCCATTCTGCTGCTGATACACACTTTAGGTTTCTGAATATTAAACTTGTTACTGCCTTTCATAGTGTGTAACTTGAAGGCCCTGAGTACTTTCTCCCACACTGAAAATACTGGAATGATATAATTATTTGAACATTACCTAATAAGACTGATTCAGGACAGACAATTAGTTATTCTAAACTTTTCTAGCAGTCCTTCACAAACAGGGAACAGTCTGTCTATTCTCTCCATCTGTCAGCTGCTGCTGGCTCTTCCTTGTTCTCTTCCTCACATACTGCTGTGTTTGTCCTGGTGGTGGATCATCAGGGCTGCAAAGCCTCACAGATGATGTGCAGCAGTGGGTCCTTCATTCTGTCCTCACTCTGGACACTTGCAGTTGTCACACATGGAAATCAAATGTGTGATGAGCTGCAAGATTCAAACACAAGTGTAACTTATAAACACATGTTCATACTTTTATTACACAATCAGAAAGAAAGAAAAAGAGAGAGAGTGGGCAGTAAGTGTTTTCTGTTTGTCTCGTAGTTGTTGCAAAGATTCCTGTACAGAGAATGCAGCTGACTCTTCTTTTTCCATCTTTTGTTCCGTGGTGTCTTGTTTTTTTCAGAGGCTCCTGCAGAGACATTGCAGTTGGTGGCAGCGAGTCCTCTTTTTCTAATCATTTCTATTTGTGCTTCTGCCATTGTAGATGCTTCAGTGTTTGCGTCTGCGTTTCTCTGCGTCTGCCTTGTCTTTGTTTTAACAATCAGGTTGTTTTGTGTTTCTGACATCCGAGATCCACTAAAGTTGGTTGAATTTGTCCCCCATTGCCAGTAGAATGTGTACTTTGACATCACGGGCTGTTCATTTTTAAGTGCTGTTCCTTTGAAGTTCCATGATTGGAACAATTTAAAATAAACCTACTGTAAAGGAAAGGTATTTATTTTGTAGCACATACTGAATTAACACATTAAAAGCTGCTCTACAGGAATTGCAGTAAAAAAGAAAACAAAAGCAAAACAGTGTTAAAAAAAAACCTCACCAAAGTAGAAGACGACTGTTTAGTAGAAAAGTACAAGGCTCGTATGCGGAGTAGTGATGTGCGATACCACTGATTTTCTTTCCAATCTGATACCAAGTAATATTCAGGGTGGTATCGACGATACTGAAAGGACTCCGTGAGAGACGTCTGTCTCGCCCTAGCAGCACCTGTCCTTCTCCTCCTCTTCAGTTCGCCTCAAAATACGCTCATCATATTCTGTGATATGATTTACTCTGAGGTTTTTGACAAGGTTAGTGATTTGCCACAACCATACATACCAACCCTCCCGATTTTTCAAGAAGACCCATATGGAAAAGATATATATAAATCTTGTAAAGTTTGTATCTGTCTTGTGTGAAACTTGTATGAAAAGCATATAAGAGTGAAAACAGATATAAGATCCCTTGAAATTTTTTATAATGAAACTTGTATGTTTTGGACACTTACTAAAACAATGTATGAAAGTAATGAGAAAGTGGCCACTTTCATGAGTAAATCATATAAGTTTTTACTATTTCTTTTCCATATGGGGAATACCGAATGATAAACTACAAATTTACTCTGACTAAAATATCGATATTTTAATGTGAGAATCGATTCTAGAACATAAATGATTGGTATCGGAGGAATCGATATTTCAGGATCGATCCGCACATCACTAATGCGGAGTGAAGCGGAAAAAAGGTGCGAGAGAGAGAGGGTGAGAGAAAGGAAGAAAAAAAAAAACCACGGCTCGCGATAAGGAGCCGGCTCGCATCGTTCACGTCAAAGATCCGTCTCTAAGAGCCGTTCCGTTCACGACCGACACATCACTAATTTGTATACTCAAAGAAAAAAATTCAAGGCCCTCTTTAAGCTGAAACATTTTTTTTCATCTCACTCAACGTAAATGTAGGACTCCAGCATTACTGCAATTATTATTCGTCTGGTGAACCTAAATTATTTTCTCTCAAAATGGTCTTTGTTACAAGAACACAAAGTTATTGAGTTAAACAACGGTCCGTCCTCTTCGAAAATTTTGCGCCCTTTCAGGGTCACCTGAATGAATGCAGCTGCTGTTGGCCTCTCTGTACTTTTTGGATAAAACTACACCTTCAGGTAAGGTAACATATTCATTTTTCATATAACCAATTGTGTATTTCTCTATTAGCTGAATTAGAGCTGGGCGATATGAGATTTTTTCATATCACGATATGTTTTTTTTTCATTTCAGGCGATAACGATATCTATCACTATATAAGCCAAATAACTATATTTGTAAGATTTAAATGTGCCGTTGCTCACAAGTAAAATGTGAAATAATCAGCAGCTTGTTTTGATTTAAATATTTATTTCCCATAATAAGTTCAACAGGGTAGATGTACTTAAGAAACATGAGACTTTTTCAGATAAATAAAGGCAAATATTGCAAACTACACAAAAGGCAGCCGCTAAAGCGTTTAAGTTTCAAAATAGAACAAACGAAACAGACTAAATTGTCAATTCCAGTTAGAAACAAAATTTTAATTCTAAAAATAAATCTTAGTTTGTTTTACAGAAGAACAGACAAAACTGACTAACTTTTGTCAATATCAAATAAACTGAGAACTAAAAGGAAATTCTCAATCTCTCCTTGTTGTATAGCTTATGTCACGGGTTGCTCTGAGGATCCACTCGCAGGACTCCGGAGTGTGTTGTAACAGAGACAGTTTATTCACAAAAATCTTCACCAAGTGTATTTACAGGCAGTGCGAGGACAGTGCTATATACAAGATGTGCGAGGACGGGTTCCAGGGCTCCAGGGAAAACAAGGGAATCACACACACGCTCACGCCAACCTCTCTCCGCTAGTGACCAGCCACCTCTTACACGCTCCACACGGGGAAACACGGGGACGGGTCCGGGGAATCTAGAACAGAGAGACAAATGTTACTTTCTGAGGCGGAAGTGTGGGAAACTAGACGTGTACTGACAGGAGTCTTCACAACAATCCAGCGTTGAACAGCTGATCTCCTCCTTCTGATATACCAGCTGGTCTGATGAGGCCCAGGTGTGCATGATCCGGGAGGGCGTGGGCCGAGGGCGTGAACCCGCCATGAGTTCCGCCCTGGCAAAACAGGGGAGGGGGAGAGAGATTGCTGATCAGTGCCTTGCCAACCCTGCAGGTCGTGACAGCTTAGCTTTTCAAACAGTTTTAACAGTTACTTTAGTCTGACAAAAGCCGAATTAGCGCTTCCAGTCAGAGATTGAGCATGCACCGGTTTATTGGATTTCCAGACTTGCTTTCGGCACAATTTACAGTGAGCGCTACTCTGTTTTTTGTCAGACTTGAAATAGCCGAAATACCTTCACACTACGGAACTTCTGTGGCTCTTCCGTTCGACAACCTCTCCGGCATTGGAACCATCATCGGTTTTCTCTTCGGTAACCTTCGGTCACGCTCTCGGTTGATTTTTCTCTAGTCGGCACACTCATTTCCTCCATTACCCGGGCGGCACGGCGGCTGGCTGCTTCCCAAAACAAATACACATGTGCAACTTGGCACTTGTGCTGTACGTAACAAGTCACGTGACGTGACGCTGCGGCTGTGATTGGTTCGGCTCTGCACTACTTAATTTGGATTGGCTGTTCTTTTCTTTTTTTTAAGAGGACAAGAGCGGCGAGGCCTATCTCAATAGTTTAATTTTTCTATCGAGAAAAAGTTATTTCGCAATACATATCGTTATCGTTCTATCGCCCAGCTCTAAGCTGAATGTAGAGCACTGCTATTTATCCTAGAAGCTTGTAACAGTTGTTTTTTGAACTTTTGGTGGTGCTACCATTCTCTTCTCTGCTGGAATACTAGTGTTTTGAAAATATAGACATGACTTGTTTTAGAGGACAAATTATGTAGCCACCAACTTTTAAGTACTCTGTGCTTGTGCTAGCTTAACAGCAGCTAGCCAATTATTCAACTTTATTCAACAAATATTTATAATGTATTTCAATGGGGAGATCCTTTGAATCCTCATTCAACTTACTCCTCTTTGACCTGTATCTACTTTCACATACGTTGACCTAGAGCCACCATTCAAACTTAAAAACGAAGCCAAGACATTCAACTATTCAACTTGTATTTATCTTCTCAATAGCTATTATACTTTTTCTTCAGCTCCAGTTTAAAATTCATGCTTTTCACCTGTTTCAGAGTTTATAATGGGTGTGTATGGGACGGAATGTTGGAGGTTAGAGTGAGACAGCTTAGCTGCTAGAGTAGGATCAAGGGAAATTTTTATCTTAAAATCTTCTCTTTAAACTGCTGCTGTGTCCACAGTGTTCAGTCGACAGTCATCATTTTACCCTCAAAATGTAGCCATCGTTGCCCTCTTTCATCCAATGTCATGGTTATTGTAGTATATGTCATGGTTCTTTCAACTCTTCCATAGAGTCCAGTGTTAAAATGGCTCCTCAAAACATTCAGCTATCAGCATCCACACTGCAGTTTCTTCAGAAAATGCATTTTCTAGTTCACAATTATTATTAATCTTTATATTCATATAGCATTTTGTAAAAGAGACGGTCAAAGAGCCATGGGCTTCAGACCCTTGGTTTGAGCTTTTCAGCTAGAAGAAGAACGCTCTCAAAGCAAGTCAGAAAAAAAACAAAACATAATTGAATCATCTAATCATTAAAATGCAGTTCATTTGAGGGAAAACTCATTTGAAAGTTTTTATTGTTAGTGGCAGCTTTGAAAAATGTATAAGTACTGTGTTACAAGTCAGCGCAGCTCAGATCATTTCTCAGATCAGCTGCAGGTTCTCACATTGTTTCCTCTGCTGTTAATGTCTTCATTCACTTTATTTTCTTGCAGATACGTGCAGAAAACTGCAGGACTAAAATATGGCATCATATCACACCTAAGCTAAGCTAAGCTGTCTCAGACTTGTCAACAGGGAAACGTATGCTTCACTTTAATGGGATTCTGCCCAAGTGGTGCAAGTAATCTGTCATATTTTCACATGCTTGCAATTACCCCCTAACCTCAATCATGTAATTGCTTACTAAGTTTCCCAGACAACAAGTAATCTCTAAAACTTCTTCATTAGCAATTACACATGGCTGGGAAATTGTGAAGATATTTCTGGAAACAGACCCTAATGTTTGCTGACATTGATGTGCGCAAGAAGGGCAGAGGGATTGCAGTGTGCAGCATTAGCTGTGGGTCACAGGCTGGACTTGGCTCATTATTTGGTCTTTGACACCATGCAGAGCAGCGCACCTCGCAGAGACTTTCACCGGCTGTGTGTCCATCAAAATGTGCTGGCATCTGACGAAAGGTTCGGGTGGTGGAAGCTGTAATGGAGTTGGAAGGACACAAAGGGAAAGTAAACGGACATCCAGTAATTGTACTGGCAGTCTGCTCAGACCTGATGGAAGCAGTCAATAATTTGTTTAACAGCTACCAGGAGACACGAGGGGAAAAGCTGCAAACTTTCTGTCACTTTATGTCTAGATTGAAAATAAAGTTTTACTATTTCATGCAGATGGAGAGTTGTGGGGAAGAAAAACCCTCAAATAAGTGAAATAAAGTAAAACTTTGATGCACACCGCAGCGTTGCAAACACCTGAATGCTCCAAAGCAAACTGCCAGAACAGCTGCTTTAACAGAGGTGCTCGCGCTTACTGATGATCAGTTAATCAAGTGCATTTGAATAGCCGCACCTGGCTGCTATTTACCCTCTTAATTCTAGCGGAAGCAGTAAGGGTGTAGACACCTTTTTCACATGCCTGTATATAAGTGATGGGTATAACTACTGTACACTGCAGGACCCTGCAAAATGTCTATTTCAAGGTAAGTCTGTCCTAAAACCCTCTCTCTTCTGTTCTTATTTGTTTTCAGGCTTAAATTTAGTGACCCAAACTACCCTTGTGCTCTTAAAGGGTATTAAAAGGTCAGCAATAAAGCCAGGGGCTTGACAAAACGCTGACGTAATAGAAAACACGCACATAGTCATCTTAATAAAGGAAAATAAGGGTGAAAAATAACAGTTTACATTTCTTCAGTAAAACATTTACAATGACGTCAGGAAAGTTTTGGTTTCAGTTTGTCAGAAATCTACATGCCATCTTATTTTAATCCTCTTAAAATATACACTTACCAGCCACTTTGCTGAATACACCTACGACTTTGGGCATTAGTTCTCTGTGGCATCAAATCAACGAGGTGCTGGAAACACTCCTCAGAGATTTTGATCCATATTAACACTATAGCATCACACAGTTGCTGCAGATTTGTCATCTGCACATACGTGATGGGAATCCCCACATTTGAATTTTGTGACGTGGCTCGTTATCGTGCTGACAGCAGCTGTCACAATCTGATCGTCACAGAAGAAATCAAGACTGATCAAGCTTTTCCCCAATCTTCTATGTCTAATTTTGGTGAGCCCTGTTTTTAGTAGTCCACCTGTTTCAGGGTTTAAAGTGATGTGTAATCATAGAATCTCTTCTCAAAAGCTTAAGCTTTCACCCAGAGAACTGCTGCTCACTGGATATTCTTCCTTTTTCTGATAATTCTCTGTAAACCCTGGAGATGATTATATGGGAAAATGTCATATTTGGTCTAAAGTACCACTCTGGAGTCAGTCTCAGCATGCCAAAGAAAGTTTTTAATAGATTTATTGAAAGGCAACCAGTTTCTAATATTGAGTAAACGTGACACTTGAGACTTTGGTTTAGCAGCAACGACACAAATAGGAGCTCTGTGGATGAGGACAAGAAAAGGAACTCTGAGTTTTGCAATAAAAGGTGGAAGTTTAACAGTCTTACTTGGTGGGGTGAGCGACTGAGGCTCAGGTTGGGGCTTTTGGTGGAAAGTCTAGTTTCTAGAAAGGTGAGGGGTGTAGTGGTGGAGAATGGGCATGTTTCAGGTAAGTCTTCCCTCTAACAGGTACACAGCAAAAACTGTAGTGTTGAATCAACTCCCACAGAGTTGATTTTAACATTTTTTCAGGGTTTATATAGCTCCACACTCTACAGAGTTGAATTAACATTTTCAAAATAGTTAATTATTTAACACTTTGTCAGAGTTCCTTCTTTAACTCTTAAAACTGGGTTAAATTAACACTGAGCAAATTATTATTAACACCATGTCTGAGTTAATTTTTAACTCTTAAAACCGGGTTAAATTAACACTGAGCAAATTATTATTAACACCATGTCTGAGTTAATTTTTAACTCACCAAACTGGGTTAAATTAACACTACACAGATTGAAAAATAACACTACTTTAACTCTTTAATCTTTTATTAAGGTAGTTTTAATCCCTAAAAGAACTATTTATGTAATAGATTAACATAACTTTTTAACGACAACAAGTACAATCATGAGAATAATTTCAAGAAAACTGTACATTGTCCAAAAACATTTATTATCATGCTTCTTTTTCCCAGAAAGTGAATCAAAACATAATAAATGAAGATATAATGTACAAACTTTCATCTGCAGCACTGTATGAGTTTTGAATATCAAATGGTCTGTGACATTTGAGTTCAGTTATTTTTATGACACACCGTTCTTCAGTTTGTACTACTTTGATGAACATCACCATGCATTCAAAGTTTTCAGTAAAGAGTTTGTGTGTCAACAAAAAAAATGTCATTTTCAACCATAAGTGTATCAATTATTTGACAAAAGACTGGCATGTCTTCCTCCATTGTACTGCAAACAACGAGTCCAGCTTTGTACTCTACACCATCAATTTTAACCCAACTTGTTGAGAAAACATCTTTTGATAATAGCATTTCACTATTGACCACACTTTCACCTCTTAAAGAAAATGATTTAATTGGCCCAAACTCCTTCTGTTTAAGAGAAAAGGTTTCCCAGTGATAAGCAATGGCCATCTGATGCCGTTTAGCAAGCGATTTGGTGAAATTTTTGAAATAATCTTTGAACAACTTGTGCTTAGCTTCAAACCTCATACTCCACATATACAGTAAAGGGCCAATTTTTCGAATACAGGATGGGTAATTAATCATAAAATGATGCTTAGGAATCAAGTTTCTGTGTGGATACGTGTGCTTAAATAGTTTGTGGTGGTCAATAATCAAATTCTTCAAATATATAGTCATTCCCAGAGTGAGACAAGGTGAAAAAACAATGTTCATTATTTGAAGTAACAACAATAACAAATTCCAGTGTCTGTTCCCTGCAGGAATAATGTCACCAAACAAAAGTGGGATGTTTTTCACAAGACAGAATGTCTGGATAGAGTTCAAACCAATGCTATTGCCAGCACTGTCCAATATGATTTTAGTGGGCCAGTTTTTTCTTTCTAAAAATCCATAGTCAAAACCATAAATCCTAGAAAGCAAGTTCTGTTCTGATATGAAGTGTTGCGTAAGATACTCAAAAAGCAATTTGACCTCATACTGAGCCACACCTTCAAGAAGGTCATGCATTATATCAAATGAGTAGTTATTGCAAATATGGTAATACTGCAATGAATTGAGTGCAGAATTTCTTTTCAACCCATACAGTGACTTCAATTTAGGATCTTCCCGAAGAGACTGGCAATGTATGTCAAACAAATCTTTCCCACGAAGAATAATTTTAGGATCATCCTCACTGTACACCATTTGACAATCATTCTTCTCAATCAAACAAAGGCGACAGAAATGACGGCTACTGAACGACTCATTAAAACCAAGAATTGAGTGCATCCCTAGGTTATCTCCAGTGATCTGTGATATTGTGCCATATACCTGCTCATCAGAAAATGGAAGACTTAGCCCTTGGCTTTCCAGTTTTTTGACATCATTTATCAGTGGTTCCAGTATAACATCAAAACCATACTTTTGCAGATCTGGTGTGTGGAAAAGTGACACTAAATGAATGTTCATCAAAATGGAATTAAATTTTGGGGGCAAGTTTCTTATAACAAAATAAATACAGCCAATTTTGTGAATTCCGCATTTAGAGCCAAGAGGATTGGCTGTTTCAAAGTCATCATAGTATAGCTGAATTTGTAATGCATGCCTTTTGGCTGAAAACAAAGGGTGAGTTTTAAAGTAACTTCCATCACAAAAGTCATGATAAGCATCAGGCTCTGAGCTACACTCTCTCTGCAGGAAAACACAAATCTCTGGATTTCTAAACATGAACTTCAAAGACTCCAAAATAGGTACATATATAAAAGTATCCTTCACAGGTACTTGATCATAAGTACCAAACTTCTGATTTCGCCTGATGTCATACCTCACTCCAAGTGTTATATCTCTAGGTTCTACAACTCCCCATTTTAGATTGAAGTATTTATTTCGTTTCCATTCTGTGTTCAGATTGGTGAAAGGGTTTTCAAAATTTTCAAAACATTCATTTATTAAAGATATGCTGGAGTCCTTTGTGGGTAACGCAGAAAGAATGGCCTGCTTTGCTTCTGAGCGAAGCTCACTTGTTAATTCCTCCAAATCGCCTACAAGTGAGGATACTAAACTGTTAGAAAGGCCACTACCCTGCAGTTTGGCCACAGTGGATGCACAGATTTCTTTGGATGAATCCCTTGTAAGTACTGAATCAATGCTCACTGGAACACTGGAAGAACTAGACTCTGGAAGAACACTGGGAGAACTGTGAGGAAGATAAGAGGAATTAAACTGGTCCTCCAAAGCAGGTGAAACTGTGTCATTAGAAAAAGAAGCAATGGCTGAAGTTCGATCATTGTGGTCAACATTGCTGTGAAAACTGAGGTGCTTCCTAAAGCCTGCATAAGTTTGGAACTGAAGCCTGCAGCCTGGCTGCCAACAACATAACTTAAACTTAGGTCCAGGATAATAACCATGTTCACCTCTTAAATGTGAAATCAGCTGCTGACTGCTGAGATAAGCTCTCTTACACAAAAAACATGTCAGCATTTTAATGATTTTTACTTAGGTTGTGAGAAGAATTTCCTGGTTAAGGATTTTGGCTCTCAAGTCACGCACTCTTGGGGACTCCTTCATTTTCCCCATATCAATATTGTATACTGTTGTCTGCAGAAATGTGTAGAAATTCACAAGTGCAGCATCATAAGACACATTGAACACAAAATGAGCTTTAAGAAGCTCATCAAATGCCCCAAGGGAGCGGCTGGCCTGGCAGGGGATGAGACGCTTGTCTATGGCAACATAGAAGCTGTCGACCTTCCTCTTCTGGCGCCCAACAGCCAGGAGGTATGGCTGCTGACTCTGCTGATTCTGGAGATGCTCTTCCAAACTGCAGCAAGACTGGAGTTGAGACAAAGATACTGAGCATTAGACACAGGAGCAAGTCAGAGATAATAGCATCACAGAAATGAGTATGTAAACCTCCTTTGTAAGCTCAACTGTAATTTGTTTCATTCACCTCTTAACCAGTGACATGACAACTTATGACAAAAACTATAAATATTAAATTACCTTATGAAAGACTACAAGTCTCTCAACAGCATCAGAGGCGCTGATTTTTTGATACTTTGGTCCTCCTGGGGGTGGCGGAAGTAGATGTAACAGTAACAACAGGGAGGCCATGTCTTGGTCAAAGGCTGCGTCCAAAGAGTCACAAGAATCAATTGACAGCAAATCTTTCAAATGCAATTTTTAAGGAGAACTAGAAACACTTCCTAAGAAAGTTGAAATGTGCTGTCATAAACATTAAACTAACAGCTAAAGAAAACTGATGAAGCAAAGCTAACAGGTGAATGAATTGGTATTTATTAATAGAATCCTGATGCTATTGAACTTTAACTGCTTATAGAAAATCATATTTAACAAACTCACTTGCTGCCTCATCAAGATCACTTCCTGGTGGACTCTCTGCTGACTGCACCAATTGACGCAACTCTACTGTTGAGGTGAGCTGCTTGGCCTCTTTGATGATTTGATACCTAAAGATTGGATCCCATTTCTGAAGCAGCCTGGTAGATATCTCATCATCAAACAGGAGAGTGAAGTCTTGATTCACCTTTAAGAAAGAAAATCTACTACTGCCACATTCATCTTGAAATTTAAAGTGATATTAAAAATTCCACTGAATATTCTCACCAATCCTCTTGTATCCAAGAATCTTGGGAAGATAGACAGGATATCAAGACTTTTGTCAGGATCATTGATGACCTTCTGACGATGCTGAAAGGTCTCTCTCATCTTCTGGAAAATCAAGGAAGTGTCGGATGTATGTTTCAGCAAAGAGATGGCCTCCTGGCAAGCATCTCCATCAAGCTGCATGTCGACATTAATGGGCCTTTGGTAATTTGGGCCCCCTGAAGAAAAACACACAAACATAAAAGCATAGGTGCTGATCAGATAGGTAAATGAAAACAAAATAGTATCTAATGTAAATGAGCACATTATCTAGTTTGTGGACACTTAATTTCTTACCTCCTTGAGTAAAGCCAGTGGAGCTACTTGGTGGTGCAGATCCTCTTCTAGTCTTTCTCTGTATCGTTTTCAAACGCCAAGAAATGTATCCAGTGCTGCTTGCAGCATCATAGAAGTGTTCCTAAAATGTAAATACATTCAAAAATAATGTGTTGTCAATCTGAAAATTTTTAGAACTTAAATGTCAAGACACACAAATCCCAATGATGCACAGCATGAAAATTATGTAAACAAAGTGCAATAGTAGTGACTATACATAGCCTTTCTTGGAGTATGGGTCTTTCAGGGATGGGAACAATGTCACTACCCCTAGCGCGTACTGTTCTCTAACAGCTTTGGTGGGGAGGTGCCTGAAAAACGATTTTAAATTAACATGCTTAAGTAATGGCAAAATAGTAACTTGTATTTAAAAAAAAAAAAGATGCACAAATAGAACACACATACCCATGGCAATCAATCATGTGAGCCACTATTATATTGACCATTTTTCTTCTGGTAGCATCTGTTAGAGTTTGTGTTGTGTGATATTCCTGGAGAACCTCTTCACCACCTGAATTGGTTCCAAGTACACCTTCAATTAACTTGAGAAAAAAAAAGATGCAAAAAGTGAGGAATAGCTTTTCTACATATTAAGAATAATGAAGTAGAAAAAATACTATGAGAACTGAGTTTTGTCACAACCTTTTTAGCAGATGCTGCATCAACAGTACCCTCAACTCTTGTTTTCTTCCTGGGACCCTCATCTAGAAGTATAGTTGATGTACTTGCATTTGAGCTGAAGCTTGAGTCAGAACAATCAGATGCAGAAGACAAGGAGTAATCAGAAAATTCTAAAAGGAAAAAACAACATTATTCTGTAAGGTGTAGAAAAACAAATCTGGCTGCAGATTTTTAACTAACAAGGCAACATCACACTGCAGACCTGACTTATTTAAATTAACTGATCTCAATGTTCAAACAGCTGATTGGTCAAATTGTGTGCTCCTGATTATTTGGAACAACCAGCAGCCACGCAGCCACACAGCCCTTCCCCATGTCTGGTGTTGAGCTTGCCCCTTTAAATTTCTCACCATCACTTGAGAAAACTGTTAGGACCACAGTGCCTTGGCTGATAAGATCACTGAAAATCACTTCATCAACTTCTGTCCCTGTTGCATCTTTGTACACTACTTTTGCATCAGGTGGCAGGCAAAATCTCTCGATGACTGGAAAAGATAAGATATATCTGAGTGCACCTTTTAAGTAAACTGTTCTTGCCTCACATTCACTAAAGTGATACACCACTGTATGATTCAAGAGACTTGGCGAAACGCCCTACAAAAAATTCTGTCCCCCCAACTAAAATTAGGTAAGATATAAACAAACCTTTTTCATGAAACTGCATAAACTCAAAACGCCCATCAACCTCTTCCAACTTCACATACTTCTGCTGTTGGCAGTATCGAACCTGGACCAGCATTTTACTGGGATAAAATAATAACAAAGATGGCATAGTATTTGACATTTAGAGCAATTCAAGCACAAATGATTAAAACACTGACATATACCGTACATGGTGATTAATACTGACCATGCGTTTGAATTTCACTGCAATAACATTTAATGTTATCAAATAAACCTGTGTCTGTCCATGCAGGAGTCCAATTGATACATAACACAATACAAAATACACGTTAATCTATGGTGTAGTTTACACCAGACACGGAGTGCTACGAAGCGATTGTTTCGGTATCTGGTCTATTTTTTGCGTGGGCCACGCATGTTCCGCAGGAAGTTACACCAAGACACACAAGACAATCCAGGCAATTTTGAAGATAAAAGCTATTCTCCAAAATAAAATACTGCGATTGACAAATGCGATCAGATTTGTGTATGAAAAGAGACAATAGAGATGAAAATGAACACATAGCAAAGGAGGGGACAGCCTAACTGACTATGTTTGGGGCGGGTGTCTCAAAGGGAGAAGAGAGTGAGACAGAGAGAGAGACAGATTAGAGACAAGTCAGCGATGAACGATGTCAAAGTAAAAGCAGGAGTGACTAAAACAAGCTCTCTTCAATTATTTTTGGGATGTTATTTACTTATCAATTGTGAAAAAATTACTCTGAATAAACAGAGAAGCAAAAACGCTCATGAACTGGCGTGGAGAAAGACGTGTCTGTGTGAACAGGGGAAAAGCTGAACGTGGCGCGGCGCTTCCACGTGCGGTGTCTACCGTCACTTACGAGTAAAAAGACTGCAACATTAACATTAGCATTGGAGGCTAAATAGAATTTTCGACACATCTCCTCCTCTATTAAAGCTCGTTTTCAGCAACCGAACACCAAGAAACATCAAGAAAACCTCACTGCGCCGATAGAATACCGTGAATTTTATATAAGTTTGAATAACTTACCGTTTGTGTAAAATACTCCAAGCAGCACGGCAGGCATCCACCACGGTGTAACCAGCAGAAGCACTGTCAGCAAGTTTGCAAATTATATTATGTTTCAAACATTTGCTTTTTATTAGGAGGAGAGTCTAAGGACGGGGGACGCCCTGGGTTCATTGTTAATTGTTAAATTGGACTTTATATTGACTGTGTTCAAATGACTGATACTGGTTGAACTCTATTGCCAGTAATATTCATGTAGCCCTTTGAGGCGACTGTTGTTGTGATTTTGGGCTATACAAAAATAAATTGATTTGATTTGATATTAATAGTACAAATTGATTTTTTTTTTTTTTTACATAGCAGACATTTTGACTACACAAGTAGATTTAGATGTCATCTTGATTTACCATTTTAAGATACTCCAACAGCATTTTATTTTCTGTTGTATCATCAGGAAAGGAAGTTGATGTGAACTTAGAGGAGTTGGTGGATATAGATGAGGGAGAAGGAGGAAATTATGCTGATATGGGGCAACAGACTGATAAGCAGCCAGAGGAAGGAGAGGAAGATGAAGGAGAGGAAAAGAAAGGGGAAGGAGAGGAAGATGAAGGAGAAGAAAAGGAAGGGGAAGGAGAGGAAAAGGAAGGAGAAGGAGAGGAAGATGAAGGAGAGGAAAAGAAAGGGGAAGGAGACGAAGATGAAGGAGAAGAAAAGGAAGGGGAAGGAGAGGAAAAGGAAGGAGAAGGAGAGGAAGATGAAGGAGAGGAAAAGAAAGGGGAAGGAGACGAAGATGAAGGGGAGGAAGAGGAAGGAGGGGAGGTGGAAGCAGAGGAAGAGGAAGCCAGTCCAACCCCCAGCACTTCTGCTGTTCGTCACAAGCGTCCACTGCCCCATACGTGGAAGAAAAATGTCATCAAAGAAAAGCGTCTGAAGGGAGAGAATTACAAGAATACAATGGGACAGGAGAGACCACCAAAGGCCATGGGCCCACCATGCACATCACAGCACTGCTTCAAGTCAACGAAAAGAAGTTGTGAGCTACTGACTGAAGTTGAGAGAAGAGGAATCTTCAACAATTTCTGGTCCATGCCTTCCTGGGAGACACGCAAGGTGTATATCCAGACTGTTGTTGAAAATGTGCCCATAAAACAGAAGAAAGGTGGTGTTGATTCAAGGAGAACAACATCTCTGCTATACCACCTGCAACTCTCAGATAGATGCAAAATACCTGTGTGCAAAAATCTTTTCTGTTCCACACTTGGTATTGCCCTGAGAACCATTGGATCATGGTTAACTGCAGGCATGAAACCCAACACTCATACCCAGCCCAACCCCAAGATCAACAAGACTGGTCCTCATATGCCAATATCAGATGGAGACCAGGCCTTCCTGAAAGAGTGGCTCTCTGGAATACCTACAGTCCCATCCCATTACTGCCGCCAGGTTCCCTCTTATCAGAACAAGAAGTTCCTGGAGCCAGGAACAGTTTTGAGAGAGCTTCACAAGGAATACCAGAATGCTGCCAATGAGAATGGAAAGCGTGCTGTGAGTGAGACATACTTTCGGAAGGTTTTTGGAGAGCAGGATTACTCTGTGTTCATTCCAAAAAAAGACCAATGTGACATCTGTGTAAGCGCCAAGGTAGGAAATACAGTGACTTACAGTCAATGAAAAATGTACTACCAAGAGTGGCCCACAAGTACTATGATGATCTTCCTCATCAGTAGTATACATAGCCTACCAAATAGTACACACACACACACGCACGCACACACACACACACACACACACACGCACACACACACACCCGCACACGAAGAGAAAGAGAGAGAAGAGAGAGACAAACACACACAGACAGATACAAACACACATAGACACACGCACACCTCTTTTATGAGCCTACAGGCCTCCTCTGCAAATTAATGGGTGGGTGAGGTGAAGTGAGTAAGTCTCCTTACTCTAGCTGCCATTTTGTGATTAAAATTGAAAAGTTACAGTGTGTTATGGTTACATTATAGTATGTCATGTTCATTTTATAGTTTGAAGAAAAACTGCCTAAGTCATAGGCATAATCTGCCTAAGTCACTTTTATTAGACAAAAGAAATGATGTTGGGTTTTGTTCTTTTTCCATACTTTTCCTCACATATACTTAAATGTTCTGTGAAAATATCAATTAAAAATATGCATGTGATATTTAGAAAATTAGTTTTTTCTTGTTTTCCGAAAACACAAAAAAATGACTTAGGCAATTATGCTATCAAGCTAACGACATGGAAAATCAGCCCGGCAGAGCAAACTATTAATTGATCCACGGGTTTACCTGGGCAGAAGCCCAGGGGCCTACCAAGTTAAATAACTCTCTTCAGAGTTCATTTGCTTGGACTTGAATAACACTGTTTAATAACTCCAACACTGAACACTATTTGAATCAGAATGTGTTAAAATGACACTTTGAGAGTGGAAATCAACTCTAACATCTTTAACCCTGAAATTTTAACACTCCAGTTTTTGCTGTGTAGGATGACAGATTTCTTTGAACCTGCAGGAGCAAAAATTCTGAAATAGACTAGGCTGTTTGAGACCAACATCCATGCCACGTTCAGTCATAAATCACCTTTCTTCCCCATTCTGGTGCTAGATTTTCTTAAGCAGGTCATCTCAACCATATCTACCTGTCAAAATTCACTAAGTTGCTGCCATGTGATCAGCCGATTAGACACTGAACAGGCTGTTGAACAAGTGTGCATTAAAAAGTGGTGAATGTAAGTTTAATTTCCAAAATGAACAGTTATGCAAACCACCTCCTTTTAGCTAGACATGAAAATTTAAAAAAAAAAAGGGTAATTAACGTATCATAGCAGCTATGATGATTTTTGAGGTTTTTCCTGATTTTTACTAATTTTTTTAATGATTTCCTGCAGATTTAAAGATGCAAGTAAAAAAGTAACAAAACGCACTAAACAGTCATTTCCAGGACCAAAGACGAATTAAAAAGAGCAAACTGCACATGGCTACAATAAGGGTTTGTCTGCCCAGTGAGCAATTTCGATTATGAGTAGAAAGAAGCCTTCCCCGTCTTCATTGCCAGCTCTGTCACAGTTAAATGGTTTGCAAACATGGAACATTTCTGACATGGAAACAGACACATTCAAATTAGAAAGACACATTTCTGTTTTCCTTTCGGACTCTTGAGCCAGTCAGTTTTCAACAAAAAACGTTAAATTGAGAGTGCTTCCAACTCGCTGAAAGCTTCGAGCTCACCTACGGTTTTGAACTTGTGATCTCGCTACGCTAACAAGTCCCGAGCTGTGATCACAAGAACCACGTGGGCTTAAAACGCTCTAATGTGTGCTGTGAAAATGGTGATAAATGGGAGTGACAAGAGTCATTAAAACATGCCCACTGCTTCTTTGTTAAACTGTTACGCTTCCCTAAGTGCCCTCGAGCTAAAAGGCCCAAATGTGTTTCAACTAGTTTTGACTGAATAAGGGCAGCGAGTTGACCTTTGCACAAAGTAGAGGTATTTAATTATTGCACGATCACTATGTGGGTTAAAAGTAAATGTCATAAGCCAGTCTTTTTCTGGCAGATCCTCCACAGAAGTACACGCTTCACATTCTATGTTTTTATTTTTTTCATCAATCATTAACAAGAAAAAGGATCCAAGGTGATGTATATTTAAATAGAGATTAGAACCAGCCTCATCCAAAATCTCAGTTTACATTAATTTATTTTAACTGCTCTGATCTATCGTTTTCATTAACACCTACTCCTACTGTCAAAAAATAATGTATACTACTGTGGAGTCACTGGGAGACTACTTTTAAAAGCAAGAGAAATGTTTATTGTGAAATAAACTCAGAACTGATGGCTGACCAGAGGGTGTAGTACAAAGAGAGATTAATGGCTTAGCAAGCTATGTTGAGCTTAAGTGAGAGTTTCAGTCTAAAATTGGCTGGAAGCACTACATTTTCATTGATTACAGACAATATACTTTCCTTCCTGCTACAATACATTGTGTATGAGCAGCTTGTTAAGCCGTACCTTACTAACGCCACCAAAAGAAGCTGTAAAGAAGCAGTTGTAAAGATAAAGTGCCAACTGTGCATTGCATTGTCATCCCTTATAGATGTGTTTGTACTTGCTTCTAATCTGCCGCTAACCTCGCTTTACGCTGCTGAAATTGCAGCTGTGTTCCCCATATTGCTCTATATTTGTTGGTGCTGAGCAGGTAAAATGGTAAATGATGTGCACTTATATGTAATTGCTTTAATGTCATAAAATATAGATCCTTTTAAACGTAACAGCTGATGGCGAGTGAGGACTGTCCCTGACAAAGTTAACTGTAGCATTTATCAGCTACAGAGTCACATGCTTTTCCTCAAAGGTCAGTGGAGGCCAGATAAGAGATAAGAGGGGAGTGAATATTGGCCATGATGGTCAGGTTGTCAACATACTGTGTATAATTTGGTTAACTTAGATATTTTCTCATGACATTTACAATCTACATCGTAATCTACTATTACAAGTGAATACCTTTGTTTTAGAATTTCTGCACTTATTTTGTGAAATAGGTTCAATAAAATTCATGTCTTTTACTTTGGGGCTTAAAATACAAAGCAATTGGAAAATAAAGCAGGCTGTATGGTTTATTTTCTTTTAGCAAACACTGCAGTAACGTAACAAGACTGCCCACTCTACCTGAACCAAAGCTGCCCTGCGTATTGCACGGATGTAATGAATTTGTTGGCCAAGAGCCCCAAATTGGAGAATTTAAATCCGCTTCAACACCACAACATTTTTAAAGAACCAAAATGAGAGCTTTTCCAGTGGAGCACTCTTTTTAATTATGTTTCACCTTAATGTTTTCAGACAGTTTGCACAGGATTTGAAGCAAAACATGACGCTAATTTCAAATAACAAATTTAATTAAATTTTTTTTTAAAGAAATTAAAAATATGAGCTGAAATATCCTGAGAAGAAGAGTACAAAGAATATTGCTGTGTGGGTTTTCTACTGCAAACAACCAATTTCAGATTGAATTACTCCACTGTAAGCATCAAACTATTCAGAGATCCATCGTTAAGGTTGGGGTAAAGTCTAACATGGTTAACATTTGCCATTTCAGCTAAATGACTCAGTCTGTGCAGGAGTACCAGAAGCTTTTTAAAGGAGTTAAAGCTGCAATTTGTGAAAACGTTCTTCTTTTCTGAGATTTCTCACTTTTTCATCACCATGTAAACCCTTTACTTCCTGCTCGGCCTCTGAGTATATTCAGGCTTACTTAATACCCAGACAGAACAGCCGATCACATGGTTGTTCAAAACCAGAAAAAAAAAAACATCAAAGACTAATAACATCATTTAAGAGGTGTGCTGACGAATTAGTGTCTGCTGTCTGACTTCGAGTCTGCTCTGTAGTAGTTAATGCTCCCAGCCTGACAATAGGCAAAAATTAGTCTGCCAGATGGATTATTCTGGCTCTATTAGCATGACGTTTAGAAAGTGCAGAGCTAAGAATCTAATCAACGATGCCATCAAGAGGGACAGTCCAGGCCACTCTGCCGCTAACAAATGGGATTCTGGCTGTGATGAAATGAACAGTGCATTATTCTTATCAGAGCAGATGGTGCTTACAGGATGCAGTCCTCACACAGCCGTACAACGAGCTCAACAAATCATGGTACAAAACTTTATGGATTTATGCAGTAGGTTTGTTTTTCTTATTTTGATACACAGCGGTGTGAAAAAGTGTTTGCCTGCTTCCTAATTTACTATTTTTTGGATGTTTGTCAAATGTAAATGTTTCAGATCATCAAATAAATTTAAATATTAGAAAAAAAGATAACACAAGGAAACAGAAAATGCAGTTTCTAAATGAAGGTGTTTTTTATCAAGTGGAAAAAATCCAAACCTACATATTCCTGTGTGGAAAAAAACGATTGCCCCATAAACCTAATAACTGGTTGGTCCACCCTCAGCAGCAGCAACTTGTACAGTGCAGTGGAGGAATTTTGGCCCACTCGTGTTTGCAGAAATGTTATAATTCAGCCACATTGGAGGGTAAATTGAATCAAGAAGCTGTTTTTTCCCCCTAAAAAACATAATTAGTGAAAATCAGTGAGGCACAGTATTATAACACTCTATAACCAAAGTTAGTATCTAACAGGATACGAAGTGAAGTTTTTAGCATCTCAAAGTCTCATCTTTTTCATGTTTTACTTGATTTTATGGCTGATAAATTTCTTTTAAAATACACCAAGTGGTCTTCACTGATATATAGACTCATGGGAGACTTCATTGAGTACAACTATCCAGTTGCTTGGTAATGCTAGTATCTAATCAGCCAATCACATGCCAGGCACTAAATGCATTTAAACACATAAACATGGTCAATTAAATCTGAAAGTTCAAACAGCCGATTGGGGAAGAAAGGTGACTTCAAATTTGGGACTTCAAATTTGCCAGTGGTTTGGATGGTCAGGTAGGTTAATCTGAGTATTTCAGAAACTGCTGAGCTGTTGGGATTTTTCAACAAAGTTATTATTTACAGAAAATGGTCCAAAAAAGACAAAACATCTAGGAAGTGTTCTCTGGGTGAAAGTACCTTGTTGATGCCAGAGGTCAGAGAAGAATTGACCAAAAGCTTTGAGCTGATAGGAAAACAAAAGCAATTCAATCAACCAGTTGTTGCAACCAAGGTTTGCAGAAGAGCATGTGTGAACTCACCACACGTTACACCCTGAAGCAGATGGAAAACCACACAGTCCACTAAGAGCAGGAAACTGAGGCTACAGTCAGTTTTATTTATATGGCACAAAATCACAACAGCAGATGCCGATTATTAATTCATACAGGTTCACCAGAACTATAACAATAAAAGATTGTAAAAACGTTGCCTGGGGTCCATTCTTCGTACCTCGCTTACTACATCCAAGATCAAATGACACATCCAAGATCAAATCATCGCGCCAACTTTGAGCTCGCTATTCCGGTTCTCCGAACACACCTGTTGTTGACGATTAGTACAGCTGGATGAAGTAATGTGAGATCACTGGGTGGCTTAACAGGGGCTATGCATCGATAGTAGAAACATTGATCGGCAACCCTTTGATTGGTCGGCGAAAATGTCGAAGGAGCGCGCTCGGTATTTTTCAGCAGCAGAGCAAGAACTCTTGAGTGAGGGATTTCAGGAGTTTCAGAGTTTAATTAAAACGCAAGGGAACACTGCAAAGTCTGCAAAAGCAAGGAGAGAGGGCTGGCAGAAAGTTGCTGACAAATTAAACTCGTAAGTAATTTAATAATAATAATAATAATGGATTGGATTTATATAGCGCTTTTCAAGGCACCCAAAGCGCTTTACAATGCCACTATTCATTCACTCTCACATTCACACACTGGTGGAGGCAGCTACAGTTGTAGCCACAGCTGCCCTGGGGCAGACTGACAGAAGCGAGGCTGCCATATCGCGCCATCGGCCCCTCTGGCCAACACCAGTAGGCGGTAGGGTAAATTTATTATATTATATTACATTATATCATATTACATTATATTATATTATATTATATCATATTATATTATATTACATTATATCCTCTTTCACATTAGAGCCACAACAGGACCCACTAGAACATGGGAACAAGTAAAAGTGAAATATAAGAATATTCTACAGACTGGTAATATTTATCACTTATATTGCTTTTAGTCTCTTGAAAAGAGACCCTGAAATAATCTGTTTGTTTATAACAGCAACCAAGAAAAGGGCAGAGCAAAAAAAGACAGGTGGTGGTCCTGCACCCCCTCGTCAACAAGTTGGTTAGGTAAATAATACCCTCACGGGAAAATCGATATCTCTCTATGAACACACTGTCGCGCTGAGCTAAAGGATCCTGTCTATCCCGCAATATACGCTGAATTCTGAAAACTCTCCTTATCAATCTTGCACCTTCCGCAATGGGTGGCTCGCGTATACGGACAGGACATGGCTGCGACAGACTTCCCAAATCCACCTTCGCTTTTATAGCCGTGGTCTCTCATCTTGATTACACGAAGTAATTTACTATTACAACTCTAAAATATGAATTACAGTGGGGCAAAACAGTATTTAGTCAGCCACCGATTGTGCAAGTTCCCCCACCTAAAATGATGACAGAGGTCAGTAATTTGCACCAGAGGTACACTTCAACTGTGAGAGACAGAATGTGAAAAAAAAATCCATGAATCCACATGGTAGGATTTGTAAAGAATTTATTCGTAAATCAGGGTGGAAAATAAGTATTTGGTCAATAACAAAAATAAAACTCAATACTTTCTAACATAACCTTTGTTGGCAATAACAGAGGTCAAACGTTTACTATAGGTCTTTACCAGGTTTGCACACACAGTAGCTGGTATTTTGGCCCATTCCTCCATGCAGATCTTCTCGAGAGCAGTGATGTTTTGGGGCTGTCGCCGAGCAACACGGACTTTCAACTCCCGCCACAGATTTTCTATGGGGTTGAGGTCTGGAGACTGGCTAGGCCACTCCAGGACTTTCAAATGCTTCTTACGGAGCCACTCCTTTGTTGCCCGGGCGGTGTGTTTTGGATCATTGTCATGTTGGAAGACCCAGCCTCGTTTCATCTTCAAAGTTCTCACTGATGGAAGGAGGTTTTGGCTCAAAATCTCACGATACATGGCCCCATTCATTCTGTCCTTAACACGGATCAGTTGTCCTGTCCCCTTGGCAGAAAAACAGCCCCATAGCATGATGTTTCCACCCCCATGCTTCACAGTAGGTATGGTGTTCTTGGGATGCAACTCAGTATTCTTCTTCCTCCAAACACGAGTTGAGTTTATACCAAAAAGTTCTACTTTGGTTTCATCTGACCACATGACATTCTCCCAATCCTCTGCTGTATCATCCATGTGCTCTCTGGCAAACTTCAGACGGGCCTGGACATGCACTGGCTTCAGCAGCGGAACACGTCTGGCACTGCGGGATTTGATTCCCTGCCGTTGTAGTGTGTTACTGATGGGGACCTTTGTTACTTTGGTCCCAGCTCTCTGCAGGTCATTCACCAGGTCCCCCCGTGTGGTTCTGGGATCTTTGCTCACCGTTCTCATGATCATTTTGACCCCACGGGATGAGATCTTGCGTGGAGCCCCAGATCGAGGGAGATTATCAGTGGTCTTGTATGTCTTCCATTTTCTGATGATTGCTCCCACAGTTGATTTTTTCACACCAAGCTGCTTGCCTATTGTAGATTCACTCTTCCCAGTCTGGTGCAGGTCTACAATACTTTTCCTGGTGTCCTTCGAAAGCTCTTTGGTCTTGGCCATGGCGGAGTTTGGAGTCTGACTGTTTGAGGCTGTGGACAGGTGTCTTTTATACAGATGATGAGTTCAAACAGGTGCCATTCATACAGGTAACGAGTGGGGGACAGAAAAGCTTCTTACAGAAGACGTTACAGGTCTGTGAGAGCCAGAGATTTTCCTTGTTTGAGGTGACCAAATACTTATTTTCCACCCTGATTTACGAATAAATTCTTTACAAATCCTACCATGTGGATTCATGGATTTTTTTTTCACATTCTGTCTCTCACAGTTGAAGTGTACCTCTGGTGCAAATTACTGACCTCTGTCATCATTTTAAGTGGGGGACTCTTTATGAGTTTTATTTACCTTAGCAAAGGGTCAAACAACAGTACATACAAGAAGACAGCAGTAAGCCTAAAATATTTACAGAGACAAGTTATCTTCTGTGGTCACAGAAAACAATTGGAACAATTTTTGTAAAGAAAGGCTTTTATACACACATTTACAGTTACAGGGTGGCACGTCACAATAACCAGGTCTTAAAAAGGACAACTAACTATTCATGTCAGGATTAATATTAATAATTTAACCTCAGCAGGTACAATTTTTAACTTTGTGTAAACAAAAACAACCCCACCTGCCTAAGCTGTGTTTTCAGTGCTATTTTGGATGCTAGCAGGGTGCAATGGAGAAAAGTGACGTCCAAGCCACAGAGGCGTCTGTGGATTTAGAGGACTTTCCAGCTCCGCTAAATCCCCTGAAGTGGACATCAGTGTGCTGGAGGACAATAATGATCCCTAGGCAATGCAACAGGAATCAGCTGAATTGAAGAACTGTCCAGCCAGCTCCAGCCGTTGTTGAGCCAGATGATGGTCTGAAGGGGAAAGAAAAGTCTTGGTTGTGATCAAACCACTAAGTAGTTTTAGCCAAAATGACACACTCATGGATATAATGAGGATTCATTGGGATTTAAAATTTTTTTTATCTTCATTTCATTGATTCCCAACTCACTGTTTTGGTCCTGGGGAGGCCCAACAAGGTGTGTTGTCAGTGCTACACCCATACCAACTTCGGCTGTTTCATAAGTTGCATGTTGAAATGTCATTGAGCTTCTAAGTACTGAGGTGTGTGCATGATGGGTAAAAAGCACTAAAGGCATGAATGTGTGTGTCAATGGGCGAATGTGGGCTGCACTCTGAATGCTTTCAGAGAAAAGCACTGCACAAGTCAGTCCATTTACCTTTTATCTCTGACTAGAGGACGCTAACAAGCATTTAATCTACACCCTCATATCGATAAATCGCAGGTAGTTGAGTCAGTGTGAGAACAGGCCTTGTAAGTTTCAACATTGTTTAAGTCTTGAAATGTGAAACTGTAGATACCTGGTGGCAAAGCCAACATTAACACCAGCATCTCGGTTTCATCAGAGTTTACATCTAGTCCGCAGTACCTTTTTCAACGGGAAAATCACTAAATTATAAATGAGGAACAATTTGAAAGGCCAACATATGGAGATATAAATGAATTTAATGTGTATTTTTGTGTCTCACTGCAAACAATCCAATGAAATGTGAGCAGATACACCTCAGAGAATGCCGAGTTTTCGTGGTTACTTTCCAGTGCAAAATTCCCCCTGGTATCTAATGGCCGCCCCACGCCACCGACTCTGTCACTACTGATTGCTTGCATTTGCAATTATGCCTTGTTTACTTCTATCACTCCCTTTAGCTGTGGCAAGACGCTTATGTAACACAGCGTACGATGCACGATCATCTGCACTGCTGTCTCCCTGAGAGAAATCCATTTAGCCCAATAGTTCTCATCTGGCCTTTTCTATTCTGCACTCGCGTTGCTTTCTTCTCTTTCTGCTGTGTGTTCTCTCTGTTTCCTGCTTGTATGGGCAAACAGTGGGAGTCCTTTCATGATTACTAATATGTTTGGCACATAGTGGCCTGAGTTTGAAGCTTATTCTTTATGAAATATGGCACTCAAAGACAAAATATACTAAAGTGGCTGGAGAGAGTTTTGGGGTTTGGGGTATTTTGCACAGTATTTGAGGATTTCAGTGGATTTGAGAGTCTTTGTTCGTGCAAAGTATTGCAAAATGAACACAATCCTCTCAAACGATTGGAGAGGAAAAGAATTACATGTCAAATTTGGAAAAGGGCACGGTCAAATTCCTGTCAGCATACTTCCACTGTATGTCTCACATGCACAAATTTGGTATGCATGCAACCTGATCGTGTCCTCCCATCCTGCTGCACTTCACTGCACAAGGGGGTCAGGAAATCTATTAACCTTTCAGGCAGCAGGAGAACTACCCAGCTAGCCAGGAGGGGAGCAAATGCATCTGTATTTAAAGGTTAGGGGAGATGTGGAGTAATGAAGCACAGGCAAAGAAGAGTGAAAGGAGGGGTTGGGTGGATTTGATATCTAGGAACATAAATACACAAGTCACTGCTCAGGTTCACTGAAGTATCTGTATGTAGGGGTGGGTTCTTATAATCGATTCATCGATTAAAATCGATTCTGGCTTGGATAACGTAAAATCGATTCATTAAAATCCTGAATCGATTTTTTAATATAAATTTATTTTGCCCAAAATGCCAGAATCTCAGGTGAAATCTCACAAAATTTCAAGAACCACCAAACAGTTAAGACAGTAAATGAGAGCAGGAACACAGATTCTGCACAAAGACTTAAACACACAGCGGGACCCGCGGATCAGAATCAGTTAGATGTCGCTTTTCTCACAGTCGGGGCTGAAAGCCGACAGCTCGCTGACTCTGATCTGTCGGCGGGTCTGCGCTTTGTGTGCACGCCCTTTATGCGCCGATTCTAAAGCTGTTAGTTTGATCTCTCTCCAAACAATATTGACCGAACCAGCAGCAAAAGAAGATCCAAACGCTTCACATAAACATCGTCATGAATTCACTCAGACTTTTACTGTTTTGCTTCCACTGCGATGCACAGCTCTCTCTCTGTACTTCAAGAACAGTTTCCCTTTCTTCATTATTCGCTTGCTTGTTACGCACAAGTCTACTGTTGTTTACAGGCTGTCGGCCGCTGTTTTTTCCCTTTTACATTCTTCCGAAAAGAAAACCTCATTTCTGCTGTTCAATACTGAACAAATTTAAACTTTTTAAAATTATTCAAAATGCAAAACGCTGTGTCTGTAATAAAACCGCTGTAACTTCAGAGGTGATGTTCATATGTTGATTAATGGTTTTCTTTCGTTTTTGATGTACTGCAGAATATTTTTATAAAATCCCAGGCCAGGAAAATCACCTTCATGTTTTTCTGTGTTTTATCCTCAGCTACTTTGACACAAAGGCCTCTGCTGTGATGCTCACACCTGTGATAAAGTCTTGCGTGTGTCAGCTTCCTTTTTATTGATACAAAAATATGTAAATGTACTGATCTGAATTATAATATTTCTGACTGTCAAAATTTCCCAGATTTAAATCGAATCGAATTAAATCGAATCGTGGATCGAATCGATTCGGGGCCTTGTGAATCGGAATTGAATCGATTCTAGAAATCAGTGACGATACCCAGCCCTATCTGTATGTATCCTCAGCAGGCACGCTCGAAGCTGTTTATTTCAGCTCTAGTGGAAAAGAAGAGTTCCCCAGTGCTTTGTGCTTTCACCTTCACATTTAGCTCTAGTAACATTTTTCAGAAATTAAAGCTGAACATTAGAGAGTCTGAGTGCAAAAAAAGACGAAATGCCATTTAGGGGTGAGATAAAAGCTTTGGTATATTTCTCCAGTCTAAAGAAATCACAGGTTAATATTACAGTTTTTCTCGATTGCTAAAACACATTTCTTGAAACTACGCCTCATATTCTCACAACAGTAAACACAAATCCATAACATCTCACTCAATTTCCCAAACATCCTATTTCCAGGTCAAAATGAAGCTCTACACTCAAAACTATTCACTCTTGCTGAAAAACCAAACTTTGCCCTCAGACATCAAACACAAGCCCTCAAAAACACACACACTACAACAGAGTTTTGCACACTGGTACAATTAATTCAAAACAATAGTTCCAAAACAATTAGGTTGCTTATGGTTCTCCCCTTCAAAAACCTTTTCACATGATAAACACAAAAGACGCAACCAATGTATGTACAGTGGCACATTTTTATTCATGTACTATACAGTACAACACACACCAAAAAACATTATTCCACCTCAGCATCTTGTCTTTGGTCTGGGTCAGGCCAGAGAATCTCATCCACATCACAGGCTATATTGGCCCTAGCCAGGCAGCGGGGGTAAAATCCTCTTGCATGCCTGATCCACCCCTGGCATGCATCTACTGATATGTCTAGGCAGGCTTCTTCCATGGCCTGAAGGAGGTGAACACGGACATAAGGTTCTCGGTCATACACTTTCCACCGCCATGCCGAAAATAACTCCTCTATCGGGTTTAGAAAGGGAGAGTATGCAGGCAGAAAGATATTAGAAAACCTTGGGTTATTGGTAAACCAGTCACGAACCAGAGCAGCGCGATGGAAGCTGACGTTATCCCACACAACAACGTAGTGAGGCTGCTCTGGCTGTGCTGGTTCCCTGTAGTCCAGCTGGAACATATGTTGTCTTAAACCATCAAGAAAAGCAAGGAGAAGCATAGTGTTATAGGGTCCTAGTACGGCATGGCGGTGGAGTACCCCTCGTTGGCTGATGGCTGTGCACATAGTGACATTCCCCCCACGCTGACCAGGGACATTTACAATAGCCCGATGGCCAATTATGTTCCTCCCCCTTTTCCTTCTTTTGGTCAGGTTAAAACCTGCCTCATCCACAAAGATTATTTCATGGGGAACAGGCCGTCCTTCAATCTCAAAGATTCTCTGCAAAACACATAACACAGTAGAGTCAATCGGTACCCTGAACCACAGTTCAAGAGTGCTGAAATGGCAGCATAAACTGCCATGCTGTGATGGTACACAATACTTTATACAATATCCAAACTCATACCTGAACATATTCCACACGTTGGTTTTTCACTCTGTCAGAGTTTCGTTCGAAAGGGACTCGGTATGCCTGTTTCATCCGGAATTGATTCTTTCGGAGGATGCGGTCAATTGTGGAGAGGCTGATGGCATTTATGCCTCGAAAAAGATGATCATCCTCAATCACTCTCCTTTGAATCTCTTGCAGGCGGATTACATTATTTGCAATTACCATGTTTACAAGTTCCCTCTCTTGCCCCTCCGACAAAAGCCTTAACCTGCCTCCACCAGGTGGTCGTCTCTGTGTCCTACAAAAATAGAAGCACTCATTACTGTAACTGTCACACATTCGAAGGTTCTGATTGGTGTGTGATAAATTTTGACTCCTAGTGTTTCCACCTGGTTAATTGTGTGCTAATTGAGCTCAAGCTATGCTGACTTAAGTTAACATTATTGAATGCTAGTGCTTTCTAAATGACTACATGGTGTAAGCACTGAAAAATGTAGGGATTTGTGTGTAGAGTTTTGCAGTAACAGTTCACCAAATTTGACTCATGTGTCAAAGCAGGGAATAGTGTTTATAGTTCAGGGAAATGGGTGAGCTTTTTGAAAAATAGCATTACGGTTTTGAAATTTTAGTTTAAAAGCCTGGTTATAGTGTTTAAGCAATCGAGAAAAACTGTAATAACATTGCACTTAAGGGTTGAGTTGCTGCAACTGTGCCTTTCAGCATTTCTTCACTTTCTTGAAATACAATTAGAATCCCAAAATAAAATAAAAACCAAATAGTAATTATTTCTTTCTTTCTTTTTTAAGCTAAATTAAGATCTTTTAGAGGAAACTGGCAGTGACATGACATCAAACACCAAGGACAACCTGTGGCCATCATGTAAATATTTTGATAATGATAGAAGTGATTAACACTTCACCTATTGGTTAATTTTCTAGGAGGAATTTTTTTTCGAAATTTCTGATTTCTGAGACAATTTGCTGCAGCCGCTGAGGACATATGGACCGGCTAAAAAAAAAGCTCCAGTTCAGTTGGTGGGACTTCTTTTGAAAGCATGACATGACATTTTTTGGTTTGAGCTGGTTAAATAAGCATCTGTGTGTCTTGTAATGCACTTATTTAAAAAAAGAAAAAAAGACATTGGGGAGCTTCTTGCCTATTACTTGGCAGTATTTATTTTTTCTTTCAGCTGCTCCCTTTAGGGGTCATCACAGTGGATCATCTGCCTCCATCTCACCCTATCCCTGGGCATCCCTTTCTGTAACTCCAACCCACTGCATGTCCTCCTTTACTACATCCACTTTCTCTGTGGTATTTCTCTTTTCCACCAGCCTGGCAGCTCCATGTTGAACACCACTTATCAAATATTTCCACTATTCCTGACAGTATCTGACATTTAAAATAATCACTACAGTTCCATTTGTATGTATTGCCAATGTAGTTACCAGTGAAAATACATTTCTTCTGTTATGAAATGGATTTTTAGATATGCGGTGTGATGGATTGTCTAGAAAAAAAAAGTCCAAATGTATTCTTTTTACATCTTTTTTTAAAAAACTTTTATGTTTCCTGCAATGTGAAAACCTCTAGACAAACAAGTAAAAAATCTATACATGTGTTTTTGTTTTTCTGATTCTTTTTGTAACTTGAAAATGTCAAACTGTGTCCATTCTTGTGGTTTAAATATTAATTTGTAACATGTTTGTAAATAATTAAACTTCTGATAAAAACTCCACCAGGTTTACGAGAAACCATCAGTTGATCACAGTCCACATGGCCTCATCACCACAGACTATCCTGAGTTTTCCCCAGATGAGAATTTGGGTTAAAATGTTGTGTTGTTTAGATACAGTTTATGCATAAGGAACTGATTGATAAAATACACTATGTTCCGACATAGTTTTAAGAGAAAAGACAGTGAAGTTGAAATGAAAATGGCTTAAACTGAAAATATCAGAAGGTCCAGTTATTCTGGATTGCATTCTCTCTCTCTCTCTCTCTCTCTCTCTCTCTCTCTCTCTCTCTCTCTCTGACTGTTTTTTTTAAGTACTGCATTACATTCATTGAGTTGGTTCAATGGTTTTTTTTTTTTTCAACACGCTGCAATAGTGGCATTCCATCAGGGCAAGAAAGGCAAGTAGTCCATGTTTAGAGTAATATAAAACAGACTCAATTGAAAAATCCATTCATCCATGGTCTTCTGGTTATCTAATTCAGGGTGGCAGAGAGGCTGGTGATTAATTGAGCTGCCATAGGGTGAGACGTGGGGTACACCCCGGACAGGTCTCCAGACTGAAAGTGTACCAATTAAAGGGCTTTCATCCCTTTGATATGTTACATGTCAAATAGTGTTATATTAAAAAGCATTTTAACCGTTTGCATCCATCCTTTAAAGTACTGCCCTCTTGTGGCCCTAGTTGGCTAGTTTTTCTGGAAGCAGGATTAACTCTGCTTGACTTACAGTTTTTTCTGATTGCTTAAGCACATTTTTTGTAACTATTGGCTAATTTTGCAAAACTCTTCACACAAATAAGAAAACCTGTCACCCAATCATCAAAACATTGTAGTTCTCTTGCAAAAGCAAACACAGCTAGATTAACTCTTCACACCTTCGTAAAAATGGTGTTTCCGTATCAAACAGTACACACAAGCCATCATCTACTAAGCACACAATGCGCCAACTGCACATTGATGGTATGAATACAAAACACATCTGGCTTTTGCTTTCTCTGTGCACAAGGTAGGCTATGTCAGTTTGAGCTCATACTTCTGTCATAGGTCTGTAAACATGGAGGGATCCAAACTTCAAGTACTGGTGTTTATTCAAACACATCAAAACAAACACAAGTGTTTATTTCCAAGTATAGGATTATTTGCAACCGCCATAATGACTATATGGGTTACTTGGTCTGCAGTGAACATGCTTCCTCTGCCCCCAGCATCTGGTCATCTAGCAATTCTGTAAAGTAACAATTTCAGTATTTTTACATCAATGGTATTGGTGTGTTTCTCATTGGCATATGGCAGTGCTACAAATCTTTGTGCGAAGTGACTGTACTGACCGATTCTCATTTCAAGATGTCCTTATGGTACTTGCTCCAGTGTAGCGGCTCGAGTTAGGCTGGACCCGTTGGCCAGCTACCCTCAGGGTCATTCCACGGTTGATGACATGGTCCACTATTGTAGCTCTGATGTCATCAGCAATTCTATTTCTTACTCTTCCTACCCTTCCTCTCCCCCCTCCTCATCTTCCTCTCCCCCCTCCTCATCTTCCTCTCCCCCCTCCTCGTCCTCCTCTTGCTCCTCCTTGTCCTTGTCGTCCTCTTCGTCCTACTTCTTCACCTCCACGTCCTCTTCCTCGGCCTCCTCTACTTCTCACTCTTCCTGCTCCCTCCATTGTACTCCGCACACACAGCTTACCTGTATTATAGTGCTTAGGCTGATTGCAAAGTGAACTAATTATCTAAAAAAGTTTTCACATGTGAAAGTGTGCCAGACAGTTGGCAAATTAGTGTTAATGATAGCCATACATGTGTATACTTTTGCTAGGAGTGTGTTGGAAATTTGGTAATTGAGTGTTGTGCAGTGAATTGTGCCTACAGTTTTGCAAAGTGTGTGTTACAAAATTGCAAACTGAGTGCAAAGCAGTTTTTGTGCTTTTAGTTTTGCAAACTCAGTGAGTGGTTTTGCTATAAGTCTGAATAGTTTTAGAGATTGTGCTACAGGAATCACAGTTAGGGTTTAAGCATTCAGAAAAAACTGTAATGGAGTCAGTCTTTTGAGGGTGTGCCCATGTCCCATTAACAAATGCTGCGGCTTTTTCTGGTTGTTTGTGCATGTGGTTTGTGGATAAAACTCTTTCATGGGAAACGGATTGGAGACCAACATGCTAGGCAAGCTGCCACTGGCTGTGCTTTCACTGCTCTGAGATCAGTAGACTGTTTTGGAACTCAGAGACTCTCAGACCCATGGCTATTGTCAATCCATTCATCATGCTGTGTATATATATATATTTAATATTGTAACCTCTATAGCATTTTTCATGGTGCTTATACACTTACTTACTCGCTTAGTTATTGCAATAATGCATCAAACTGGGTCTGGGTGCAGTTCCCCCCTCCAGGGGCAAGGGTACCTAGACCCGGTTCGTAGAGTACGCTTGGGGAGTGTGATCGTGTGTACAGCATCTCTTTATGTCTGTCTCCACGTTGGTTGAGTGTGGAGTAAGTGCATATGAGAGCATGAGGGTGGGAATGGATGTTTGTATATGTGTGTGCCTATATGTCTGTGTCTATATGTCAGGTTGGGTGTCAGACGCCACCTCTCTGGGGACATCTCAGGCCCTCCAAGGTTTGGAGGCCTATCTCCCCCTACCACCACTTCCCCTGCCAGTGGCGGACTCCCTCAGACATCGGTGCGTTGGTGGTTCTTTGTGTCTGGGGATGGGGATGGGCGTCCAGGTACACACCGGCTCACTCCTCGGCGGCCGCTTATCGGGGCCTAGAGCCTGGGGCTCGCTCGGGCCACTTCGGAGGTGGGGTGCCCCCGGCCTCTCGGCCTGGGGCTCGGTCACTCAGGCACGGCTGGCTGCCGGCGGAGCTCACGGCCGCGTCACTGCAACCCCCCCTGGCTTCTGCTCCGCGGCTGCTGAGTGAGCCCTCATCTGGGACTCTCCTCAGCTCTTTCTGGGACAGTGGCGCGGCTGCCCCTCTGTTGGTCTTCCTTGGTCTCTTGTGTTCTGGGGGCCTCTGGATGTCTGGAGTTTTGATCTCCTCCATACCTGCTTCATGCCCTGGAGGACGGGGCTGTGGCCCCCCCACACCCTCTAGCAGATCATTACAGATCATTACATGAAGGAACCTTTTAAAAAAAAAACAAGCGCGTCCATGCTCACAGGTGTACACACGGGTGATCCCACCCACAAACTACACCCTTTTTGGCTCCTACCTCAAAGCACACTGTGTTCTGTTGATCTTATGTGCTGCACAATAATGTTTAATATTTAGTATTTACTGTCATATTCCCATATATCATTGTGATGTTGTTTATTCTATTACTCTTGTTCTCTTCTGCTTGTTTTCTTTTTTCTTTCTCAGCAGGTGACCCAGGGGATTGATATATGCATTTTTTTTTCTTTTTCTTTTCTGCTCATTCTGTTGGTTTTTGTCTTTTGCCCTTCTCCCCCGTCCCTCTTCTCAGCTGTTTCTCTTTCCCTCTTTCTTTCTCCCCTTCTTTCCCCCAGTCAAGTCTGTCCCATATTCAGTAAGTGAAAATAAAATAAACAATAAAAAGTGAATCAAATGGACCATTACGGCAAGGCTGGGATGGTCAATTTGGTAAAGTAAATCCGTTGGGCATCTTTCTTTGCCTTCAGACAACAATTCTGATGGCAAAAGAGCCAAACGGGACAGGCAAAAAAAAAATAAAAAAAAATAAAAAATGCATCAAACGTGAATTAATTTGCAGGTTTGACTGCATGAATCAGGTAAAATCTGCTTTCATATCCTACATAATGTATATAAATCTTTAAACCCTGAAATTTGAAACAGGAGCAAATGTAAAATTTTGCAGTTTCTCTCTTCAATTTTGTCCGAGTTTACCATCAGCCAAAGGACAGCTGGTGCATACACGATAAAGCAATAGCCCTTGAGTTATACTCAGTTAATTGGCAGAACTACAGCTGTTTATCATATGCACAACAGCGTGCAACATATAATTTGCATATAAGACGAAAATAAAACATACGTTGACACTTGCAGGTACACAACCGACAACAGCTAATAGAACCTGCAAGTGTGATCCACCTGTCCTGCCAAAATTACAGTGAGCAACTGAAAACAAATCATCAGTTCAGGACAAACAATGTAAAGCTACTCTAACATGTCAGAGTGTAAACAAACAAATGCTCCACTGTAATGTGACATAGAAGACTTCTCTCAATATTCACAAAAGAAAATGAAAGACTATCAGAACATAAAAAGACAAATACACACACACACACAGCACCCTTTCCCTTTGACACCGCAGCCAGAATAGCAGTGGGCTAATCCACCTGTGTGTGGAAGCAGAGTAACACAACAGCGTAATTAAATTTATCAGAGTCATTATAAGGAAATGAAAACAGGAACTGGAGAAGACAGGTGCCAATTTTTAGATTTAGTTGCCTCTTGCAGATGGCAGAACTTCTGTAAATTTGAGTTGGTTAATACAAGTTGCTTCAAAATAAGAAAAACAAAAAATAACAACTAAAGGAAAGGAAAATTTTATATAGTGTGCTGTCCATTTAAGTAGGAAGAAGGTTATTTCTGAATCCAACTGTGGAGGTCAGAAAGCAAAGGCAGAGTCATTTTGAATGGTTAATGAATGAAGTACATGCCTTGATCTTAAGTGGATCCCATGCCCAGGGACATATTCAGACAGTTAATGAGGTAGTTAATGGATATCTCAAGCAAACTGGGGTCCGAATAGCAATTATATGTCCTCATATGTCTTTTTAAAGGCATGTAAACCTACACGCATTACCCAGGGGATGGTGGAGAAAACATTAGAAAGACCATTGTGAATCCATCATTTTATTAATACCACTCAGAAATGCCTGAGAGGTTTTGAGCAGAGCACTTTTCATTCAAATTCAAAGGAAGCATTCAGATGGAGTGACAGCTGTATTCATGCTCAGTCAGACAGAATGATCAGAGCTCAAACACTTGAGCTGAAGACAAACCCTTTTGCTTTCCAAGTCAATTTAATATTTGACTTGAGGAGAATGGCGTGAGAGATACAACAATCCCAGAATGCATAAAATGTAATTTGAAAACAATGCAGATTACTGCTTAGTTAATTAAAAAGGCTGACTTAATAGAAATAATTGCAAGATGAATACAAAATTAATAATCAGCCAATCAATCCAACTGTCAGTAGACTTAATTACTTTGCTCCATCCACTGCAGTGGAGTTTGGAGTGTTTTGTTCAGACTGCCTCTTTTCACCCACATGCATTACTACTGTAACAGAAAATCTTCCAAATGCTCATCTCTACGGGAGGCTCAGAGGAGCCATGACTGTCATTAATCCATTAACAAACTCCCAGAAAGCTGCCAAATGGATTTCTTTTATGTTCGCAGTTAGAATATCCTGTTAATAAAGTACAATCTGTCATGATGTTCTAAGAGAAAAATAAAGATGCATAACGAGACTCTTTGCTCATGTAAAAGGGTTGCAAGGGGCCGACGTGGCACTGCGAGTGGAGCTACTGCTTCCACCACCTCCTGCTCTGCTGGAGGATACCGAAGCGTAAGTAAGCCAGCTAAGAGGCATCATCTCTGGAGGTTCCCCTTGGCCTGCCCTGGGGTCTTGCTCTGGTTTCACATAGCCAAAACGTGTAGGTGCTATCCAACAGATGTCTGTACCATCTCTAATGCTTGACATTAGCTGTTAGAGATACTCTAAGAAATTTTATTGAACTCTTAAAAGGTGATCACACTTAAAGGCTTGTTGGCTGAAGTGAAATATCAAAGCCTGCAATTTGCACTGATAACGGAGGTGGCCAAGATCTTAATGCATCTTTCTTTTTCATCTGCATCTTTTTATTTCGAGTATGAAATTACATATGTGAAAGCCAGATTACGATGAATTACTTGCTGTTGCACAGGATGTGACAAACTGAATGGAACTGAGGTGTAAGTCAAGTCAATTCAGTTTACACGACAGCGTTTTTACCATAGGTCAAAGAATCTACACTGTTATACAAAATCCAAATAAGGCAAGCATTCTCATGGTGAGACTGGGGAAGAACCACTCTTGACTGTCAATACTTATTTTTTTATCAAAAATGAAGGTTTAAAGGCTCATCCTAAAAGTAAAGATGGGGTTTATCTCCTAAACCTAAACTAAGAGCTGGCCTTACTGTGGGAGCATCTAGTTGAGTTCAAAATAAGTGCCAAGTCGAAAGATGAGTTTACACATGTTTAGGGACTACGCTGGGATGTTAACTGCTATGATCCCATCACAAGAAGACCACTAGTTGTTGGCATGTTACCGCCAACAAGCATGAGTGTTGTAAAGAAAAGCAAAAGAAGAAAACACAAAGTGGTAAACAGTGGAAAGGCCTTTTTCTTTTCAGTTTATTATTGCAAACTACCCTCAGTTTTAGATGTATGGACAGTCTCCCAAAACCTGAGAAGATTAAAACACACACACGCACGCGCAAGAACCTGTTTCTCTGACAGCGCTGGTGCTTTTTGTTTCCATCTTGGCTATTTCTGTTTCCTCAAACTGCCTCCTAAAAGTGTGAAAGTGAAATAAAGAGCCTGACAGCCCAAATTGGTGGCTTTTACATCCCTGCCCAAACCATTCCCCCAGGTCTGATGATCCAGTCCGATAAAGGGAAGCTAGACCAAGACGAAAGTTGTGTTTCTGTTAGCTGTGATTACACAACACTGTTATCCCTTCCTCCTGCTTTTGCTCTTTGTTCCAGGTGATGTGCTGATGAGCTGCTTCTCCCTATAGGCACACTATCTGTTTGGCTAACACACACAGATGGTGCAGACAGTGAGATAGCATCATTGCCTCCCTGCAAGAGAGCCAAGCCAGAGGCAAGACAGGGTGTCAGTTTGATCTACTATGCCCTTTGTCATGCTGTTTCACAGACTCTTGGTTTTCTGAAGACAGGAAGAATCAACAGGTGATGCTAAAATATATGGAGCATGAGGATATTCATTGTCTACCCAAAGCAAATTCTAATTAGCATCATGTAAAGGGGGTTTGCAAATTTAAAAAAATCCCATTTTAGTACTGCTTGCTTTTAAAATATGATTTTGTTTTTTATCCTTAACTGAGCAGAAGGATATCATTTATCTTTATTTTTATTGTTTTATGCCAATTTTCTCAAACATTACCCTATTAATGGCCTACCACCATTATCTAAGTTCATGAAATCTTGATATTTTCCTCTGAGTTGCTTTCAGTTATCACCATTTGCTTAAAGTAATGAACTCTGCGTCTCGCTTATCAGACTGCAGCATGCGCTGCCTTACTGCTGGAGGTTGCTTGAGGTTAGGAAATGTCCCAATCTCTATTTTTGGTTTTGAAAACTATTTAAATCAATCATGCTGCTGTGGTGGAAGAACGACCAAGATTTCTTTTGTTATTTTGCTAGAATGAAGACTGAGTTTGCTGCAGTAGAAACAGGCGTTACTCTCACCTTTTCCAGGCTTTACAAAAGAGGCTATGTAATATCTAGAGGCGGAAGAAACATAATAATTCACCTTGCAACAGGATGTTAACACATTGCACAAAATATAAAAATCCTTTGTGTATTATCACAGGGCCAAATTAAATTAAAGATCACATAAGAGTCTCCATCATCCTCCCAATTAAGACAGCCTGCCCCATTAGCCGATATCACAACCAACAGTTATGTTTACAGCATCTTTCTGCAACAGTGGGGATAACTGCATCAAAATGCATGCTGGTACATTTAGATTAAACCAGTGTTGGTACCAGAGATGGGAGCTTTCTGAGATGTGATTTCAATGGTGTGTACTAGTACACTAAATAGCACATTTTCTAAAACCTCCCATTTGTTGTTTCAAGAATACTTACAGATAATATCAGACATTTATACGCAGAACAATCCGCGCATGAATGCATGCTGGAATGTTTATAATGATAACAATAATACAACCTTTAGAGATTAAAAAGTTTTTATATTTCAAAATAAAATGTTTCAGAGCTTGTGTAGTTGCTATTAGGTGGCCCTTTCTAGTAAATGTCATGGTCCTGGGCCATGTGGGCCCAGTATTCTTAGTTCCTTGTATTTTTGTATTTCGTTCCTTATTTAGGCCATGTTTTCTGAGTTGCCCTGTTGTGTTGTTCCCTAAGTGTTTTCCCTTCATGGCTTTTACCCCCTGTGTGCCCCTCTGTGTATCTGTGAGCCCTCGTCTCTCCTTATGTTTTATTCCATGTTTCCCCTGCCCTTTATGTCTAAGTTCTCCCCGTGCTCTCTCTCCCCCCTGTGTGCCCTCTATGTATTTATGAGCCCTCGTCTCCCTTTGTGGTTGTTTCATGTTTCCCCAGCCCGTTATGTCTGTGTTTTCCCCGTGCTCTCTCTCCTCCTGTCTGAACCTCTGTGCCTGTACATGTCATGTTCAGTTCACCCCGCCCTGTCTCGTTATGATTATCAGTATCACCTGTGTTCCCCGTGTGTGCCCACTTTCCTCGTTTACCCTCTGTGTATTTCTGTCTGAGTCTCCCTCTGTTCGGCGTCGCGTTCTCCCTCATGTTGTGTGTTATTCTCCCCGTGGTTCGGTTCCTTGTACATCTCATGCTTTAGTTTTCCCAGTTTTAGTTTATTTTGTATTGCTTCTCGTGGCCAGCAATAAAGCTGTGTTTTTGAGTTTATCCCCGTGTCTGTGAATCTGCATCTTGGGTCCTTCTCCTGCCTGCCACACAACGTATCATGACAGAAGAACGCGACCGCAACATGGACCCAGCAGTTCACAACCCCTCCGCGGACCTCCAGGACGACGCGAACATGTCGGACCCAGCGACACAGAGGAGGGGGATCGTCCGGACAGTGGAGTCTCTATGCGACAAGTGGCTGCACTGTTCCAGTGAGGAGGAACGAGAGGAGTTCGCCCGCCAAGTAGGGGTGTGCGTATCTGTGTTCCCCTGGTTATGGGAGACGCTGCACCCCCTCGTCAGCGACTTTCTCGCCTCCACCCTCCAACTCCGTCCGCAGGAGCAGCGGCCCGGTGGGCGTGCACCTTCACCAGAGCCGTGCCGTTGCGCCGTTTCCCCGCTGTCTCATGAGCCAGTAGCGGTCAGAGTTGGAACGGTGAGGCTCGCCACAGACACACCTTCCGCCCGCACCCCGCCGGCTTCCGCGTCTTCACCGCGGTCTGGCCGCACGGCGTGGCGCACGGAGACAACGGAAGCCATAGACTTTGGCGAGGAGGAGCGGCAGCAGGTGTTACGGGCTTATCGGGAGGACGAGCTCCGGCGGAAACCCTGGCTCATCCCGGAGGAGGACCTCTCACCTGCTGCACAGCCTACCAGCCGCTCGCCGTCTCCGATCCGCTTAGGCTATTTTTCGCCTGTCTCATTTCTGGCAAGGATGGGGGCGGACGACGGGGAACTCGCCACTACGTCACCCTCTGTGTTGGCGCCATCAGCGCCCATCGCGCCAGCTTCCTCTGCTCGAAGGAGGCGGCGCGCCCGCCGCCATAAACCAGACAATGCTAAAACTACAAAACATGAAGTGGACGGCGGGTTCATTTTTGATAGAGCTATTTTTGTCGACCCTGAGCCTGCCATTTCTCGGACAGTTTTTTCTGAGCCTGCTCCTTTTCCTGCTCGTGTTTCTCCTCCCAGGCCAGCTCAGTCAGCTCCCTCGCAGCCCTTCACAGCTCAGTCAGCTCCCTCGCAGCCACCCTCAGTCCAGTTTCCAGTGTCCCCCTCAGTTCAGTTTCCAGTAGCTCCAGTGCCGCCTGCAGCGCAGGCCCCAGTAGCCCAGTCCCCGATAGCAGCGCAGGCCCCAGTAGCCCAGTCCCCGATAGCAGCGCAGGCCCCAGTAGCCCAGTCCCCGATAGCAGTACGGTCCGCTGGTCAGCTTAACATTCAGCCAGGGGTCTCAAATCTCTCTGGCTCTGCATCAGCTCCTGCTGGGAGCTCGGATGAGCTCATCCAGGACTCCGCGGCTCCCACGCCGCCATCTACCTCGTCAGCTGGAGGGTCCGAGGGGCCCGTTCAGCCTCCTGTCTCCGCTGGAGGGTCCGAGGGGCCCGTTCAGCCTCCTGTCTCCGCTGGAGGGTCCGAGGGGCCCGTCCAGCACCATGCCACATCAGCTGGAGGGCCCGAGGAGCCCATCCAGCCACCTTCTGCTACGCCTGGTCCAGCCTCTGCTTCTGCTACGCCTGGTCCAGCCTCTGCTTCTGCTCCGCCTGGTCCAGCTCCGGCTTCAGCCTCAGAGTCTTCGTCCTCGTCTGGCCCAGCCTCTGAGTCTTCAGCCTGTGCTTCGTCTGGTCCAGTGCCCACCGGGCCATGGCCAGCACGCCTGACACTGGAGAGCCGCCGCTGCCTTCCGCGCGGCCGGCCTCCTGAACTGCTCCGTCGTCTCCCTCGCCGCCGCCGCTGCCTTCCGCGCGGCCGGCCTACGGACCAGCTCTGTCACCTGTGCCACCCGCCTGGTCGGCCCCCCGACCGTGTGACCCGTGAACTCTTGTGCCTGTGGGCTCTGGGTCGGCCCCCTGAACTTTATTTGGACTATGGTCATGTGCTCCTGTGTTTTCTGTTGTTTGTTTTGTTTCCCGTTCTGGTCCCTCCGTCCTGGTCCCCCGCCTCCCGCCCTGGGTGGGTTGTTTTCTGTTTTTGTTTTGTTTTTCGGGTTTGGGCTGTCGGGAGCCAGCCCTTTAGGGGGGGGGTGATGTCATGGTCCTGGGCCATGTGGGCCCAGTATTCTTAGTTCCTTGTATTTTTGTATTTCGTTCCTTATTTAGGCCATGTTTTCTGAGTTGCCCTGTTGTGTTGTTCCCTAAGTGTTTTCCCTTCATGGCTTTTACCCCCTGTGTGCCCCTCTGTGTATCTGTGAGCCCTCGTCTCTCCTTATGTTTTATTCCATGTTTCCCCTGCCCTTTATGTCTAAGTTCTCCCCGTGCTCTCTCTCCCCCCTGTGTGCCCTCTATGTATTTATGAGCCCTCGTCTCCCTTTGTGGTTGTTTCATGTTTCCCCAGCCCGTTATGTCTGTGTTTTCCCCGTGCTCTCTCTCCTCCTGTCTGAACCTCTGTGCCTGTACATGTCATGTTCAGTTCACCCCGCCCTGTCTCGTTATGATTATCAGTATCACCTGTGTTCCCCGTGTGTGCCCACTTTCCTCGTTTACCCTCTGTGTATTTCTGTCTGAGTCTCCCTCTGTTCGGCGTCGCGTTCTCCCTCATGTTGTGTGTTATTCTCCCCGTGGTTCGGTTCCTTGTACATCTCATGCTTTAGTTTTCCCAGTTTTAGTTTATTTTGTATTGCTTCTCGTGGCCAGCAATAAAGCTGTGTTTTTGAGTTTATCCCCGTGTCTGTGAATCTGCATCTTGGGTCCTTCTCCTGCCTGCCACACAACGTATCATGACAGTAAAAGGTTCAGAACTGCTTTAATTTTTATGGCACAGATTCAAAAAGGTGCTGAAACATTCCTCATGGATGTTGATGTGACAGCATCACACAGTTGTCGCAGATTTGTTGGCTGCACAATGATGCAAATCTCCTGCTTCCAAAGCTGAGCAGTTGGACTGATATCTGGTGCAGAGAAAGGGCGTTTTCCAAATTCTCACTCAAGCCTCTTCAAACCAGACCACCATTTTCCATATTGCTTTTGATCAGCTCATGTGAAATGCAAGTTTCTTAGTTACTTTTTTATTGTAGTCTTCTGCTGCTGTAGCCCATTTGCTTTGAGGTTCAAAGTGCTGTGAGGTCAGATGTTATTCTGCATACCTTGACTGTAAGAAGTGATTATCTAGGTTACTGTTGCCTTCCTATCTGTTCGAAGCACTGACTTCTGGCATCAATGGCAATGTCTGCATGCATAAATGCATTGAGTTGCTGTGGTACAAATAATATTTCGAATACAACTTCAAATAATCATCTTGACTTGTCATCAAATGCAATCTGTTAACAAACTGATAAGCTGTGATGGCGAGTGCAGCAGCACTGAAAAAAGTTATCAAATATTTTTGCTTTAAAATCATGAGAACATGAATAGAAAAATATATTTTTTTATAATCTTCCTGTAGCAGGAAAAAACCAGAAGGATTTATGGGGTCTTTCTGAGTGAAAAGATATGTGTCCATCACAGTAGGTGCTGTACTTTGCGCCACAGGTGTTATGTAATACAGCACCTATCCACTCTTATGTAACCGCAATCTTAGCCTTTCATTTTATTAATACCCACCCAGCCAGTGTCATGCCTGAATATCTCCTTTAATAACCTTGGGAGTGGGGAAAGGATTGATGCTGAACAACAGGATTCCTTCAAAGGTGGCATTGTGGCTCTATTTTGTGAGTTGGTGAGGGTTTAAGGATGGGTCACCCCATTTTTTTCTGTCAGCAGCTGTCAATGTAGATAGACAATAAAGTGGAAGTAGCTTGATAGCACACATTCTCCAGCCCTGTCTGCATGTGTGTGCTGTTGATTTCTGTCAATTGCACCTCAGGATTCTAATAAAGTCATACAGGCCTTGTGACTTTATTGAGGATTATGTGTTCCTGTCTCGTCTGCTCTCCTCATATGAGATTTATCCCCAGCTATTCAGGGGAAGGGGCACATGTTATAGCATTTAACAAATGAAGATGTTGTCATCATTTCTCAGTTTTTTATTTTTTTATTTTTTTATTGAGGATTATTTGAACAAGCAATTTCTGTTCTGAAATGTCTGTCGTCTGAGCCACATGATTGGAAAAGGATTTCTGTCTCATTCATTACATTTTCAATTCAACATCTTTCTTCTGTCTAGCAATACTAAAACTCTGCCACTGATCATTTATTGTTATTACTAATAATGGTGAATTTTAATTCAAATATCTAGAAGGTGCTTTACAAGAAAACGAAACACATTAAAGCTGACTAAAGGACTAAAGGCTAAAACACAGAATGAGCAAGAGACAGAGTCAGCAGCTTTCATTTACGCCACCAATATTTAGAAACTGTGTGTCTCTATTGAATTTGTGCATGAATGGGGACTTTGGAGCAAAGGATCGATGCACCCGATGATTTCGTGGACTGGAATGAGACATCGGGCAATAAAGGTTCTTAAATAACTTCTGGCAAGACCTCTTAAGGCTTTGTGTGAAAATAATCTGGTAAGTCAATAAGTCAATTTAGAAGGCAGAGGATAATCAGTTTGAATAAATATCAATCAGGGATCAATGTCAGGAGGAAGGATTCTCAACCCCAGTCAAAATCCATGAATACCAAACTCACATTAGTTCTTAAGCCACATACAGCTACATTTGATCACATCTGGGGCCAAACTAAGCATCATAAAGACCCCAGTTTTTCTCCCCATACTTCAGTGGAAGGAGGTACAATTACCTTCTGACATAAAGCAAATTTAATCAACCGTTAATTTCCAAAGTAGGTGTTGAGTGGCATAAAATGTTTCAACAGAAATACCCTAATTTTCAGTCAGTCTACTGTCAACGTGGAGAAGCTCATCCAGCACAGCTCCCCACCACGCCAGGCCATAATGTCAGTTTGTGCACTCGTGGTATGATCCATTCTCGAAAACTTGCAGCCAAAGATTGGAAATAAATGTTTAATGTAGCATCAAAAAAATTGTTAAAAAAAAAAAACCCAAAGACAATGAGCAAAACAATTTTTAAATGAACAATATGCTGTGATCAATTGAAGCTGAATCTAGCAACTGAGACCATAAACCCATCAGAACAGTGTTTCCTCAGGTCATATATGAACGGAGGTGATGACACAAGAAGAGTCGCTCCGTAGAGGTCATTAAAAAGAAGGCGAGTGCTGATGTTTCCCCTGCACAGCCTTTCAACGGGCTGGGCTTAACCCACTAGTGGACCAATTCTGGCCCCTCGGCTGTACGTTTGACACCCTCCTTTAAATATTTCGAACATTGACGCAGGATCGAATCATTGATTTCGCTCGCTTGTCTAAACTGAAGTTTTGACCTGAAAGGGCATTGGGATAGATAATGCTGACTTATTCATTGGTACACCAAACAAAGATAGTTGCACTGGTTTAATCTGTTATCAATATTTCTCTCTAGTCTGTCTTTAGCAGCTGGAAATTTTGAACATCAATTTATGGATTGGACAAACTACTGTCACTTTTCCCATGTTAGCATGCCAGCGCTATGTTCCCTTGACCGATCCTGTTGAGCTGGCAGGCACATTCTGCTCTATCCACCAGCACCTCAGCCCCACCACAAGAGATTAACACTGCGGTTTGCTCTAAATTGTGTTTAATTATAGCTCTGTGAGAAGTGGGGAGAGTCTCTCCGGTCCAGCCCGGTATCTATTGAACATCCAGGTAGCCATGACAACAGCTCAATCACAGACAAACACCAATGTATTGAGGATGTCTACACTGAAGTAATCTCTGCACAGTGTGGTGGAAATGCTTAAGCGCGTGGTTTCCCCCAACAAATATAAGAATATACAAGTACGAGTCACTCTGACAAAGAAGAAACCGAGAATAGCAGGAGACAAGCGCAACACCTGCTGCTATTATTGTCCCAATAAACATCCTAAATTAATTATTCATGTTACACAACATTCAAATGAGGATCTTGTAATATTTGGAGACTGACAAGAGAGCAAGAGTAGCGGTAGGTGAATTGAAAATGAAGCCACAGGGGGAAAAAACTGAATTATACAGTAGCACGTCTCATTCTCATATCCTAGTACGAGTGAAAGTATTCCCTCTCCCAAGATTAGTTAATCTGAAAGAGAATTCATTTGATGGAAGGTGCACACTGTGGGAGGGAAGAGCAGGTGTTGTGTCATTAGTCAGAGATGGTCATTAAAGAGTATCTGGTGTTAAAGTAAAGTAAGTCTTTGGATTCATTTAATATGAGAAAGAAAAAGGGGAATAATCTACCTTCCCCCTACCTGGTGTATGGGGAAGAGGCTTGTTGGTGAACACTTGGTGGCTGGGGCTTTACTCGTGGGCTCAGGCCTGGGTCTGTGGAAGTTGTGGAGCTGCAGTCAAAGCCTTGATTGAGAGCTGGAGGAGATAATGGCTAAGTATACTTGGGATCACCACAATGCACAAATGTGATCTGACTTTGTAGTAAGGCTGCAGTGTGGATACTCGCAGCCCCGTGGTCAACCTACACTTAATGATAGGATAATGAGGAACAGCTGTTTATTCATACACCAGGACACCAGATTGGGGGGTGATGAGAGAGCTAAATGCAAAGTTTTTGATTTTCTGCTCTCTGCATTCATATTATAGCTTATTACCACAAAATGTGAGGTGATACCAAAAAAATTGGACTAAACAGTGGTGTCTGGGCTCACTCTCATTAATACCCATTTGCAGGCATGGATGTGGACAGCTGTAAACATTACAGATGAACAGTCGTTCCAATTATACTTTTTCCCAATCTGCACGAAGTTTGCCTAAAGGAAGCATATACAGCGCTCAAAACAATTAACTTGTGATGATGAAATTTATGCTTGACCAAAGCACACCCGCAGAGTAGTAATGCCCTTGGTAAAATGTGTGGGGAATGTCCTAACAGGACACCCTCTCCTTACACTCCATCCCCTGCAACCCTGACAATGGAAATCATAAATGTAGTAATGCGACAAGCAGAAGTACGACAATTAGACCTCTTTGTGTCAGTAGTCTAAATGAAACACACCTGAAGAGCCACTGCAAACCTCAGCTCACCCTTGCCAATGCCATCTCCACTGCAGTGCTTTTAATCAGAGAGATATGACCACAGACAGCGCATTGATTATCGTGATTACATTGTCCTGAGGTCAGACTTGGGTGAATGTACAGTAAGGCGGAAAATCAGTCTGAACTGAAGAAGACAAACATGAAGTGTGATATTTTATGGATGCAATCAGCTTGTAGCGTGTTTGACCTGAACACACATATGAGGAAATAAAAGATGATGGAAAAAAAACCTCTACTTTTCCATAAAAGGAGACACAAAATATACAACCCCATAAAAATACAGCAATCTATTACCATTTAGTGACTATGAATACGCACATTATATCCACATAACCATGAAAATGTTTTGCATCTGAGATCTCTCCAGGACGCAGGTTAGAAAAATCCCAGTTCAGAAGCTGTCTGTAAAAATATTCATCACACTTTTCTCATTTGGCATCAGAAGAATGCATCGCCTTAATTGATATGTCTGCTAGGAGTCAGTGGGATGTTTCTGCCTAGTCTATCACCCCGCCCCGCACACAAACGCACACACAACCTCTCCTCCCAATAAAATGTTTAAACAGCACCATACTCCAACAAGTCGTAAAATTAAATGAAAAAAGAATTTTCCAAATTTGTCCATGCCCTCTAGAATGATATACAGAAGGATTTTTGGTTAAACACTCGTATCAGGAGGACATCATAGCTTCCTGTTACAGATTACTTTTGATAAATGTTTTAGGACTTTAATATGTGATTATAGGATAGTTGTTTGGTTTGATTTATCTCAAAAAACTGCCAGGTTAGTTAAAGAGAATTTAACAACTAGCTTAGCAGAAACAACTTTTTGCTATGCAAATATGCTCTCATCATGCACTTTATTAGGTTTTGCGTCTTTCTGGTTTTGGGCTGGACACATTTTACCTGCAGAACTTCTTTAATTTATGAATTTTAGCCTGAGTTTCCTGTTCACAGCTGACAGGTCTGGTCTTCTGCTGCTGTAGCCCACCTGCTTCGAGGTTCAGTGTGTTATATGCATTCAGAGATGCTCTTCTGCAAGTGTTTATATGAGTAACTGTTACATTCCTATCAGCTTGATTTACATGTGATTGGCTGATTAGATATTTACATTTTTTATGAGAAGCTGAACAGGTGTACCTAAAAATTGACAAGCAAGTGTGTAAATAAGCAATAGTGTCCTTTGTAGAGAATTAACTCACACTGCCTGAGTGTTGTTTTCAAAGCGCCTCTTCTCTGTGGTTTAGTTGTGCATGCATGTTAGTACATGTGAGTATCTCCCTTTGAAACTGCTGGCCCTCCTCAAAAGAGTGACCTCCTGCAGCGCAGACACTTCTGTTGTTCAGCCCCCAAAACCAAATGTTATTTACTGAATGACGTCAACTCATTTCAGATTGGTGTGAGAGCTTCTGCTGCAGCTTTGCTTTCTTTTCTGTTTCACCATGTATGTGTTTGTATGTGACTCCTCTCTTCTACTGTTTAACAGTGCTGCAGACACAAAGAGCGCAGAGGAGGACAGAAACATCAAGCCAGGTTCACTTGGTACTTGAGTTGATGCCAGGATGACCTTACTAGAAGTATCATAAACCCTTGTAATGTCCTCTGGATTCCCATGCACTTGTTTGCCATACACCAGGGGTCATTTTTGACAAAGGACAAAAGGACAAAACCGAATGTCTGAAATTCATCCTAAAAAAAGATCATTAAAAAAAAAAAACCCACATCAACCTCTCATTACAAACAGAAAAGTAACATTACACTATTCAATAGATTTGACAATGCTAGCATCTGCTAATGGTTGTGGCGGTTTTTGTTTATTTTGCTTTATTTAGCCATAAATGAAGTACAATGCTGTTGCTATAAGACATATGGATATGGACATTGTGCTGCTTTGCAGTTTGAGATGACTTGAACACTTTAACACAAGCATAGATCTTTTTGTGGCCCTTGGTGAAACAGTTCATGCTATTGCTTTTCTTCCTCAAAATATTATCCTTAATATTCCTCGAATATTAAGGAGACTTAATAAATATTTCCCATATTCATGGAAATACTTAAGTATTTTTTATATGTTTGCACCAACAAAATATAAAAAAGCACCAGGTGATTCCCAAAGAACTGAAAACTCTGGAAAACTCAGCATGGTGTGCAGTGGCTCCCCAGAACCCAAATCTCAACATTATTGAAGCAGTGTGAGAACAAAAGGCAGCCAACATCCAAAGGAGAGCTTTGAATGTCCTGCTGGAGCCTGGAGAAATATTCCTGAAGACCACTTAAAGAAATGAATGAGAGTTTAGACTGCATTGAAGGATAAAGGCAGTCAAGCCAAATATTGACTTTCAAGCTTGTTAGAATTGTAAAACCTCTTTTTGTCTTTTACTGTGTATTTTCCTTTTGTGTTTGCACATTTCAATAAATCACTGCACCTCTCTTTTTCCTAAATAAATATAAAGAAATGAGGGGCGTCCCAAGACTTTGGCACAGTACTGTATTTATGGTAGCATAACTTTTTTCATCAACTCTTTTAAATATTTGTCCACTCCAACTGTCTCTTGTCAGCTTGTCACACAACACATATGTACAGAGGTGCAGGAAAAAACAGCAGCACTTTGGAGCAGCATAAAGACTTTAGCTGTGTTGCTGATCACCTTGTCAGACGCAGCATTAAAGACGAGAGGTTTGGCATGATGGTGGCGAATGCACTAAAAAGTGACCCAAACAGTGCTCACCAACTGGTCCAGATGGGCGTAGACACGATTGAGCAGGTATATGATGGCGTCCTAACTTATAGTAAGTTGGTAAGCAAACTGAAGGGGATCTTAATGTGGTCTGACTATAGGTCAGAGCTGGTCACGGATGAGTCGTCCAGGGTTTTCATGATGTGGGAAGTCAATGCCACAGGTCTGTAATCCTACGTGTGTCTTCCTAGTTTCTGCCTTCTGAGAGCTGCCCTTGCAGTGTAAATATCAAATATCTTTTCATAACTCCAAAACCCAATTTAAAGAGCTGAACACAGACAATTATACAATGGTTTCTGTCTGGTTTGATGTGAAGGGAAGAAATTGTACTTTAAACTTAAAAAAATCTGACTATTTGTCAATACAAAAAAGGGGGGCTACATCGAATAAAGAGCTCATCGGTGCCAAATCTTCTGTGTAGCTCTTTAACGACTGAATATGAGGTAATTAACGACCGCGCTGTGAAATAAAGTTACCGGTTTGGATCAAAACCACCAGGATGTAAGATATGTGCTCTTTTATGAGGGAAAACAATCATCTCAAAGCTATACTCATCATGAAGTCTGATTTACAGGCCTGGTGGAGTGAAAACTCATTTGTTAAAAAAAAAAATCTTCTATCCTTTTTTGAGAGAGATTTTGAAGTACCAAATGCAGCAAATTACTCGTTTGAATCCAAAGATTACCCTTCTAACTTCTAGCCGAACACCTAGCATTAAAACTTTACCAACCATTACACTTCTTTTGTACGGCACCCTCCCCAAAAGTGCCCTTCTGCTTTGTAGCGGTTGTGCAAGAGGAATGAAAAGTCCTAAATTCGATAAGCTTGCCTTGTCCAGTAATGAGTATAATTGGAGCTATGAATCCGAATGACCCTGGTGGCCCAAGCTTCACTGCTAATGTGAATTAATTGTGACTGTAGTGAGCAGCCTCTGGTTAAGATAATGACTTCACCTGAGGGGTCCTGAGTGGCAGCGAGGCAGAGGTAATTGTTCCGAACATCCCAGTGAGGCGCTCTCTGCGTGATCAGTCACCGCTTACCGGGTGCGTCGGTGCTGAGAGGGTGTGTGCTCAGAGGTGAAGATAGTGGGAGACTGACTCCTTATTGCTCTGGTTTGTCATGATAGAGATGCTATAAGGTTTAGGTCAGATTGCTACCCTGGTGAAGTTTCCACCACTTGGAGCTTTCTATCTCTCTCTCTCTCTTTCTAAAAAACGGATCAACTATAAAACTGTAAATGCGCCCCAGTTAGCACACTTAAATGAACACGTTCCCATCTCCCAGAAAACAGACAATAATTTTGACAGCACTGAAAACCTGCTGAAGATATGCAGTAAGAAGGAACACAACATTGCTGTGCTTGCACCACTGCAGTTTTCATTTGAAGCCATTAATGGAAGGCTAACAAGAAAGACACCATATCTCAAGTGGAGTACTTCACTTAGTGAACTAAGAACGATAACTATGCAGCAGAGGAACTACTTTCAGCTGCTCTCTCCTTCGCAAGAGACTACCACAGCAGGAAGCTCCACATGTTTGATTTGGCAGAGTTTTGATGCCGGATGCGAACCCCAAAGGGATTAGTGTCTCCTCCTGGGATCAAAGTAGGAATCTATCGCTTGTTGTTCAATTCCCTTTTATTTATATAGCGCCAAATCACAACAACAGTTGCCTCAAGATGCTTAAATTTTTTTAAAAGTTTGTTTTTTTCTTTATTTTTAAGTTTGGCTCCGTAAACAGAAAGAAAGAGACATGAAGGAGTGGTTCAAGACTTTTCCACAGGACTGTATAAACTTGTGTAGTGTGTGAATTCTGACAGAGTAGTGTCTCAAATCAAACACAGGAAGTGTGCGCTCACCCAAACCTTACACTGTGATTGTAACATTGTAGCAAAATTCTACTAGATCGAATGTGAAAATCAAACACGTGTAAAGACTATAAGGACCAAAACACAAGCATGAGAATAAGTTGTGCTGCTCGATAGCTACCTTGGTGTGGTTTCAGTTTTCAAAACATTCAGCACATTATGAGTACACTTTTTGAACATTTTAATACACTGTGTGGGTACTCGTGAGTTCAAGCATATTAGTACATAGTACATATTACATCACTGTGGAACAAATAAAGCCATGCCTGAGCTAAATAATAGCTAACCAAGATAATCAAATTAATAGCTAGAAAAACCCACACAAAATATAGTAATGCAACCACTTTTGTTCTCCTGGGTCACTGCAAGTAAGATGAGCTGTCGTCAATGAATGAGCATGTAAACAAGAAAAAGAGGCTCGACTCCACAGATTTATCGTCTCCCTTAAAATAATTTGTGGGAGAAGAAAGTCTCCCCCCTCTCTCTACAGAGACCTGTGGTGACAAACAATACTGTGCATTTATGTGCAGGGCTACATGGAGTGACTGCATGCTGGGTAATGTTCATTATTTACACAACGATTTGCGGGCAAAACAGGAACCATATTTGTTTTTTTCTTCCTTCACATGTGAAGGTGGAGCTGCAGAGAGTGTCTGATGGTGAAAGATGCCTGACCGTTCTGGATGTGGGCGCAGACCTGGCAGTTAACCTTTAAATGGCCTAATTAAACCACAGAGCCATTTAGAAATCCGTGATTAAATCAGACCAGCTCCATGAGCGGAATGACAGATGTCTTTTTACCAGGTTACCTGCAAATCAACCCTCTTTTTTTCCTTCTTTAAACACATGGCTTTTACATTGATTTTCTTCTATTTTGCAATACAGTTGATGAATTTGTGTTGATTTATTTACAGAACCTGAATTTAATCGACTGAAACCACAAAAAGACAATTCCTATCACATAAATGTACGTTTAGTAAAAACAGGCTTCAAATTTCTCCAGCAGGCAGCTATTAATTTTTTAAAATTCATGTCTGTGTACTTAACCACTATGGCAGACTCTGGAGCAGTGCAGTCTGTTGCAATGAAAGGCAAAAGTTTGACTATTAGGTTTTTAGGCGGTGTATATGATACAGACAACAGAGACGATTACTCTATTTAGTAGGTACACCTCTGTACTTGGCAATCAGTCTTCAGAAGATGGGTACTCTCTGGTAAGAAGGCATGGGCATGGTGAACAACATGTTCAAACAATGCTCCATTAGTAGTAAGGGCCACAAAGTGTGCCAGCAAATTATCCCCCCCACCATTAAACCACCATCACCAGCCTGAACTACAAGGCATGATGGAGCTGTGGATGCAGATTGTTTAGAGGAAATTCTGACCCTACCATTTGAATGTCACTGCAGAAATGGAGAGTCATCAGACCGAGCAACGCTTTTGATTGTCTCATTTTGTTGAGCCTGTGAGAATTGTAGCTTCAGTGTCCCGTTCTTAGCTGATAGTCTGCTTCAAGGTTGGATGCGCTGTGCAGTCAGAGATGCTCTTCTGCATACCTTGATTTTAATAAGGGGTTATTTGGATAACTATTGCCTTCTTAGGACTGTTTCCCCTCAAAGCATTCCAACCATTGTCCTCTTACCTCTGGCAGAGGACAATAGTTGGACCATCGCTCACTACAAGTTTACTCTTTTTCTGACCATATGGTTGTGTGGGAAAATCCCAGTAGATCAGCAGTTTCTAAAACAGACCAGCTTACCTGGCACCATCAACCACCCTACACTTAAATCCCTTTTCTTCCACATTTTGATGCTCAGTTTGAACATTAGTAGGCTGCCTAAATGCATTGAGTTCCTGTCGTTTGATTGGCTAATTAGATATTCATATTTACCAGCAGTTGAAGCGTAAGTATCTTGTTTTTTGTTTTTGTTTTTTTAGGTTAAACACACTACGTGTACAAGAGCGAGTGCTTTTGTGCAGTTGCTGTTTATTTGTATGGTTAGTCATTTGTTATTTTATGACACTAATGTCTGATACTACGAGGCTGTTTGTTCAGCCATAGCAGGGGTTAGTGTCCATCACTGCTGTTGTAATGAGCTCTGAATTGCTTTAATGGCTACTGATGCTGTTTATGGTGTCCTTTCAGTCATAAAAATAATAACCTGTGGGCAATCCAGAAGGCTGAAAGAATTAAGATGATGGAAGTTTTTTCCTTTAAAATATGGCAGTAAAGTGGTCTACTTTACTCGTTTTAGAGACATCAGTTAGAGGTGATGCTGTGTCATATGTGAAGCTCAAACTCATGACCCTGATAGTGTCATGCTCCAGCAACAGTGCTTGCTGTCTGTAAGCTATTTGTAGCAGTCATTCCACAAAGCAGTGGTTTTTCTTTTGAGAGAAGTGGAATTGGTAGGAAGGATTTTGTTTTCTTTGGCGCCTTAAAACAAGCTCATGAAAGCTGTTTGAATGAAAGGTCCAAAGCTCACCCCCATACCTGTGATCTGCTTTGTTCCCATAGACATTTACTGTGACAGTTGGAGCATGTTTTAGTCTGATAAAGCTGTGACCTCACCAAAACATTGGAAGAAAATATGCAACAAAATAAAGTCTATTTTGGTCAGTTAAGGCTAACAAGGAATGACTTGACATTTAGAGATGTGAGCGGAGAAAGTGATATGAGTAGATCTCAGATGTAACAGCGTTCATGATTTTTTTTCATGTTTAGTGCTCCTTTTAATGAAGCTCATAACACGTTTCTATCAGACAAAATAGAGCTTTAATTAGGCAAAAGTCTGACCAAACAGTTGAACATCGTAAATAATTATTAATGAATAAAAAAATCTTCCTCTCAGTGTGGTTTGTGTCTTACATGACTCCTTTATATGTTCAAGGCAAATACACTTTATCTTTGTTATTGCACTTGCAAGTAGTACACCGTGTACCTTGTCAGAAGTGTTACATCAAACACAGCAAGCTCAGTACTTAACAGAAACAACAGTTGCAGCAATTCATTCTCTAGCTGCCACATTTTGCAAGCATTTATACCTTGTTGAGCCTCTGAATGTTGTGTTTGGTGGAAAACAGACCCAAATTCGGGACTCCCAACGTTTTTTGAGTTGGGAGAAGACAAAAAAAGACAAGCTGCAAACTGCAAATCCAAACATTTCCATAAAACGTCAAAAAAAGGAAAAGAAAAAACAATCACAGGAAAAATAAAAGGCAACAAAGACTGAGGGGGAGGACGAGGACATGACTATATGAACACATGAGGGTAATCAGGAAGGTGGAAACATGTAGGTAACAAGACACAACTGAAGAAAATCAAGACAAGAGATGAGCAGGGAAGTAAAACTAATCCCTAGCTCAATAGGTAGAGTGGTCGCCCCCATGATCGCAAGGTTGGGGGTTTGAATCCACTGAACGGCTTCCCTGAGATACCCCTGAGCAAGGTACCGTCCCTACACACTGCTTCCCAAGTGCTGGATTGGTGGATGCCCACTGCTTCACTGAGTGAATGGGTTAAATGCAGAGGAGTAATTTCCCTACAAAGATTGATAAAGTATACATTACATTACATTAAAAAGGCAAATGACCACCAAAGTAAAACAGGAAGTGGGAAACAACAATTAAACTGATAATAACAGAGTCCACAACTGATAGTGTTCCACTGTGTTTATCTATCCAGGTATGCTTTGGGATCATTGTTATGATCTTTACGAAGTTCTTGCAAATCTGATACTTTCCAGATGGTATTTCATGGTGGATCAAAATCTGATGGTACTTTTTGTGTTCATAACTCATCAGTTTTAATAAGACCCCTAACAGCTGGCATGCAGCTCCAAACCATGGCAGAGCCTCCACCCTGTTTTACAGATGACTGTAGACAGTCACTGTTGTAGCTCTCTCCTGAACTCATCCTGACAATGAAAAAGACATTTCAAGAAATCACAAGGTCTTGCTCTTTAGAAGCAAAATAAAAAGACCTGAGGGGTGGCTTGAGACCTTTGCACAGTACTATAGACAACAATCACTTGATCTCAGTGCATGAGATGCTAACGAGCAAAGAGTGCTCCGTCCAGAAACAACTATCCAGATCTGCTATCACAACATTAAAGCTCTACCTGCAAAAAGAAAGAAAGTATGAACAACTATGGGCTTCTCCCCATACTTGTTCCCAGAGAAGAAACACACAGCAAAACCCTTTTTTCCTGCAAAGATTCTGAACAGTTCTGATGCATTTTGAGTGGCTTTGTGCTCAAATTTAAACTGGATTATAAAAGAAAGATCTTCTCTGTGTCCAGCAAAAAGTCAACACATAACATTTGAGGTCCAACACTGCTCATAGTTTCCATGAAAGCAAATGACGGTTAGGGTATTTTCACAGCGGGCAGTATTTCAGATTAGCAAGAAGTTAACATTTACCCTTTTAGTCATCTACTGTTGTGGCAGAAAACTTCTGAGACTTCAACACTTTGCTCCCTGTGTGCTTTCGTATTTAAACAGCTCAGAGTCTTCTCATTTCACAAATATATTGAGCATGGAGGCGCCGCTCTCAAGGGTGTGTAAACATAAGAAAATAATCCCCGTCATGTTGCCGGGACTTTAAATCTGCCAAATGGTGCTCACGGGCAAGACTTCACAGCTTCAACGGCTTCAAGTGTTGTGAGAATAATTAACACAAAACAAGCTTTTTACGAGCGTGCTGCAGGGGAGACCAGGGTGTCATTAAATTGTTCTGTAACAAATTGATCCGGCCTCACTGATCGCACTCTCATGACTGTGGCGGTAAGATCACTCAGGAAAAAATTAAAAGTCCCTGCAAGCAGGAGCATCATCAGACAACTTAAAAAAAACAGAGAGCTACACAACTCTTGAGACATAAATACTTTGCAAGTGTTTTTGATTATTGTCTTTCCCACAATCAGAGCACTTGACATTCACAGAAGACTCATATTCTGTGCTTACGCATTCGGATTTCTAATGATGATCTGTCTCTAAAATAATCAATTTGGGCTGTATCTTTGTGTTGTGCTGTCTGTGTTTTGTTTTAGGCCTCAGCGCAGCGTGCTGGAAGCCACCCATGTCCCTACTCATGAATGTTAATGATTAAATCATTTCTCACTTGCAGACTCTCTTAATGTCAGCCAATGTAACAGACCATGTTCTAAAAGCTTGTCTGTCGCCACAAGACTCCTCTGCCTCCAAAGCCAGAGACGGTGAACCGGTTTCCCTTTAATTCGATATAAGTTTGTTTGTTAGTGCCAAAAGTCCGCCTTCTTATCTTACAAAACCTGAAACAAACGTGGAGAGACTCCACTGTACTCCAGGCTTGTTTGTAGGCTAGAGGAGTGGAACATTTTGTACCTTATGTCAAGGATAAAGACACTCTCACACTGCTGTGTTGGTGGCCATTTTGCTGACATTTACCATGACATTTGACATTCTCAGACTCTGTCGCCTTGCAATTCAACACAATGTAACAACCAAAGATTAGAAATTACCATAACAGTCACAAAACACAAATTTTTCCCTGCTGGAAACCGCACTGTGTGAAATTTTTTTAAAGATTTGATCTTTTTTTACATTTAAGAGCTTGGCCACAGTGAAAACACCGTTCCTAACAATGTGACATTACATGCTAATTCATGTTTTGTATTGCTGACTTGCACTTGTTTCCTAATCTCATTTTGTAACCTGTTATTTGCTGATATGTAATAACTCTATGAATGAGTTATACAGCTGCTGTATGAGCTGCTGTAACTTCTGTAGTTCTGACTTTTACACATCTAAAATAATATTGCTGAACAAAATTAAGTGCTATGCTGAATGAACATGTGGCACAGAGAGGAACGGTATGTCTGAGCAAGATAATCTGCCCTCCCAGGGGTTAATTATGCAAGAAAATGTACAAGTACTTTAATGTAATCCATCATCTATCCACAGAAACACGATGCCTTCAAAGCCTTCGATACAGACTACAAAAGTTTTAGAGAACTAATAAATACATAAGCCACGAAGAACAGCCATCAAATAAAAAACTTCTGTTATTTCAGAAAAAGTCTCCAGAAGAAGAAGGCACACTCATAAAGCCTTTTCACTGCTGCACAAGCATAATGACAATTTCCAGAGGAATTATCCACGAGTGAACAACAGCACAGATTGTTTGAAAATAGACCTCTCGGAAGCAAAAGCCCTTTAGTGTGATGTTTTACAGCTACAAAAAGACGGCGGTCTCAGGTGGTGTTCCCATCTTGTGAAAAACCAACATGTACTCCAGATCAAATGACAAAATATGTCATTTATAATTGCCCTGCGGAGACGTAAGTGTTTTCTGAGCCGATGCTGCTGGCAGGATGCCATCACTTGTCAGCACCTAAGAGAACTGCTAGAAATCATCTGTGTAAAACAAAAGTATCTGATCGGACACAGCTATGGCTGGAGTCTGGTTACTGCTGGGCGCAGAAACAACCTCCTCTGGGTTTAGGTAAAGTAAAGTACAATACACTCCTCCGGTCACTTTATCAGGTCTACCTATTTAACAGCATTAAAGCTAATAACTAATCAGCCAGTCAAATGGGAGGAACTCAGTACATGTAGGCATGGTTAGGATGACCTGCTGAAGTTCCAACTGAGAATAAGAATGAGGACGAAAGGTGATTGAAGTGACTTTGAAGGTGGCATGGCTGTTGGTGCCAGGTGGCCTCTGAGTCTCTGAGAAAATGCTCATCTACTTTCCGGCACAAATATCTCTGGTTTACAGAGAATGTTCAAAAACAAAAAAAATGAGAATATGCATTGGGCCACAACTCTCTGGGAGAAAAAAAGTAACTTCAGCAATGCTATGGTTAATATTAATATAGTACAACTGCTCCTCTTCAGATATTATTCTCCTGCTAGGTTAAAATTATTATCTAGAAATCAACACTGACAGTGTCTAACTCTTTAACAATTTAAAAAGCCTTCAACCTTTTCATAACACCTGCACTGATCAGCAGCCTTAGTCCCTTAAATGGAAACAAATGGATTTGCTGGACATTTAACTATTTTGTTTTTTGTTTTTTCCTCCAGGGAAGGTCTTATGCCACCAGGCTGTGCTTTTATTTATGAGTGCAGCCATTAGCTGAAAGCTTCTGATTAAAGACAGTGGATAAATTAATAAGGTGTGTTCCTGAATGCATTTGTGTAATAAAAATCACACAGCAAAGAATATTTGCCTGGTGTAAAACACAGCTTTCAGTAATACATTATTATTTTTTAAAAAAAGAAAGATGCATGAGTCTAATGAGTCACACGCCAATCAAGCATGTTACTGTACTGCTGGAGACCACAGTTCATAGACTTATAACGTGAGTCACACATCTTTCTCTAACGTTACAGGATTTTGTGTAGTTGCAGATCAGAAAATATCAAAATTAATGTTTTTTAACAATCGCATAATTTGACCTGTTATTGTGTGACCAGATCACAACAAAGTAAATGTGATGGAAACAATATGTTTTGTGGGCCTCTGTGGGAAAGAGCTAAGAGGAAGTGTGAAAAGTCTGTATCTCAAATAAAAACACACACACACACACACACAAATTAGGTGCTAATCATACAGAAAATATACATTATCAAATTGCTCCCTTGCTAAGAAAAAACAAATAACATAAATGCATTACATTTTTATTCTGTTTTTTCTGCAAAGGTTCAGGCAGGTCCTGAGGAGTCAGCTGAATGGGAAGAACAACATCTGTGCCATTAAACACCTACGCCCTGCTGGTGATCAGGTACCCTGCTGGGATATTAAGCTGCCTAAAGGAGGAGATAGAAACCACTGACATCAGGCAAGATATGCATGGAGGATTTCACCCTAAATCCAGCACCGTGAGACTGTACACTAAGCAAAATGCAGGAGGCTCAAGACCAGTGAGTGTCAGAACCACTGTACAGGATGAGGCAGCAGAGGTCCATGAGTACATCATGAAGATGGCCACAGCTGACCACATGTTTGGTGAATACCTCAGGCAGAAGAAGCCCGAAAAAGTGAGGAGCAAGGAGAAGAGCCATCACGGAAGGACAGGTCCCAGAAGTCATACCAGTGTTTGGGCAAAGTTGGACTGAAAGACAGCACAGAGGCACTAATCATGGAGGCACATGAACAAGCTCTGAGCACAAGGTCCATAGAGGCTGGGGTCTACCACACCAGACAAGACTCCAGGTGCAGGCTGTGTAAAGATGCCCCTGAGACAATGCAGCACATAACAGGAGGATGCAAGATGCTAGCAGGAAGGGCATACATGGAACTCCATGGCCAAGTGGTGTAACCAACCATGAATGACAGCAACATCAGGAAGAAGGAACACGAGAAGCTGGAGAAGTACCAAGAGCTCCGAGAAGAACTTGAGAAGATATGGAGGGTGAAGGCAACATTGGTAATCGAAGTGCTAGGTCCAGTGACCCCCAAGCAGGGGAGGTGAGGAACAGCATCGGAGATCTCTGTCCAGAAGAGCGCAGCCCTAAGAACAGCTAAGATACTGTGCAGGACTTTCAAGCTCCTAGGTCTTTGGTAGAGGACCCGAGCTTGAAGGATAGACCACCTACAGGGACGAGATAAATTGATAGATATTAGATTAGTTGCTAAAGCCTTTGGACCACTACTCTTACAACACCCAACACCATTAGATGTGACCATTTCATTTCATCAGATTCCTTAAAATGTAACATTTTATTTTTAAATAAATAAAACAAAAAAAGTACAAAATTACATGGAAACTTTTATTCCTATAGTAACAAACTTTAAATGTTATGGTTTCCTGCGGGACCCTGTGTCTCACCTTTCACTGTACCAACTCACTTAACAGTTCTTGGAAGTGCCTCTGCCAGAGACAAGGACATTTATTCACTAATCATTAATATTTTGTTTCTAAAAAAACCCTCACACTCCTATGTGCTGTTAAAAAAAATTTTCTCAGCAAGCTCTGTGCTCCTTTCAGGGGTTGAGAAAAACACATTGCTAAATGTTAGAGAAGGATTTGCTCGCCTTTGTCCTCTCCAAAACACTCTTACACTCTTATATACAATATAAGAAATATATTTTATATATGCAGTCACATTAAATGTTCCTTTACTTTCTATTTTGTCCAGTAGTCATTTTCTTGTGTGTGTGTTTAGTAAGCTGCAAAGTGCTGAAAGGCATAGAACAAAGTACTGTGTGAATGGGTGAATGAAGCTTGTAGTAAAAAGTGCTTTGGGGCCTCATTTAAAGGACAAAGCAGTGTGTAAGTACCAGTCCATTTACCATGTGGACTTTTGCACACAAGATCCAATCAAAATGACGGACGCTGTATGAACACACAGGACTAAGGGTATAAAAATGCTGTGCAGTCCCTCATTAGCAGCCTGTTATGGCGTTATGAGGTCTTTTTGCTCTTAAGTTGTTTAAGTGTTAAGTTGTAAAAAACAATAAAACCATAACATTCATTCTTACGACTCATATTTTCTCCTAGCCAACCTTGTTTTGACAGAATCGAGCGCAGATGGAATTATAATGTAAATCACCTTTGATAAGATATCTAAAACTTGAAGAGGCACAGTCTGCGTTCTCTCTCTCTTTTCCTGCTCCTGTCTTTGTGTTTGAGAGCCTAATGCAAATGCCAATGAGGGGAAATGATGTGCGCAGTGATTACTTTTGTGTTTTCAAGTTAGCACTGACATAATCACGCACGAACCCTTCATCATCCAGTGTTCCCTCTTTTCTGTGTACCAATTAGTTACCAACAAGTGCCTTTGAAATGCAGTTTAAAGCACAGCTGATTTTCCATCTATACGCCAGTGTCCCAGCGGGCTTAGCTGCAGAACAAATACTGATTATTTCTCTCCACAATGCTACACTAGACATAAACTGAAAGACAAAGACAATCTCGCAGACAGTTTACTGATGTTGTGTGCGCTGTTGTCTTGGAGACAGCCCCTTTGGTATTTACATCCCTGATGTCAGAAGATTTGCGGTTGGAAATGGGAAATGAATGGAGGCAATAGATGGCCTTATTTTATTGAATACACAAAAGCTTATGGCAAAGGATTGCTTAAAAAATTTGGCACTTACTATGGGGCACTGTCCAGTGTAATGATTACACTAAAGGCCACGTAATTGCTGGCTGTATGCATGCGGTTTATATCAATTTAATGATACCGAATCGAATCGGCTTAGACAACTGCAGCTCAGTGCAGCAGCTGATTATTTTGCCCTCCTGTTGGTTAATTCCGTTATAGAGGTCTGCCAAACAGCTTTCTGCTCTGGGCACGATGCTCAAACATCTGATACATCTCTCTTATGGGGGAGTGGAGACCATTTTTAACAGGGAATGTTTTTCTACAATCAGCAACAAGTTTGAGTGGAAAGGAGTGACGACTCTCTCGAAATCATCTGGTATTTCAAGCTGTGACGGGGGGGAAAACAAGACTCTCAAACAGCCACACTAACAGCTCTGTGAGGCCTTGATGCTCAGTATGAAGAGAGCCAATCTGATGTCCAGATAATCCAAAGAGATGGATGAATTTTATTGAACATTTAATCTGATGCGGCTGCTCAAAAAGACCTTTAAATAGCATTCAAAGGAAAAAAATTATGATTGGTTCAGGACCTCGAAGCTTCGATCAGTTGATAGTTTTACGCTTCCATCTGGCAAATTTAAACTATGTCTTTCAATTTCGATTGCTTAAGCCTGCCAACAGTTACAGCTGCACCTGCAAGCTGCTTTGCAACCCATACTGTCTTTTGATCCATGTTGCATGTCAATTGAGGTGGTAATATAACTTCTATATATAAAATATATCTGTGCCAGATATTTGTTAGCAGGAGGTCCAACCTGGTACTAGCAAAGAGTACCTAATAAAGTGGCTCGTGAGTGCATAGTAATAATGAATCAGCAGCTGTTTTGCTGGAGGTATCACTTCAAAGAATCAAATTAAATAAAACTGAATTAATTTGAATTTCTAAAACACATGAACACAAGTGATGACCTGTTTATGTAGTAAGGTTTACAGAACTTGACACAGTAGCACTCAATCAAGTATCCTTTTTGCAATTTTTTTATGTTTACATCCATTTACGTATATATATCAGCTTAAATGAATGAAGATACTATATTATACACTATATGGGCAAAAATATCAGGCCTCCTAGATGTTCCACTACCAACTCTAAGCAGTATAATTGCAAAGTGGAAGCTTTAGGAACCACAGCAACTCAGTGATGAAGTGGCAGATCACATAAATGTACAGTGTGTAATGGAGTGCTGATGAGCATAGTTGTCAACATAAACTATAGAACTTCAAACCTCCTCTTGCATTAACGTCAGCACAAAGACTCTGCACGTCAAGGGAGCTTCAAGGCATGAGTTTCCATAGCCGAGCATCTCCTGTAGGTGTAATGTGTAGGTGGCCCGGCACTTTTGCCCATATGTTGTATGTAATCATTTTCTCCGTTCACTAGTTTAAATTACATGCTATAATGGAACATACATATAAAGAAAGGGGGCTGCTTCAGATGTGTGTCATGTTTACACATTTTCAACTTTTCACGTGTCATATTATGTTGCAATGCACATAAAAGAAAATGGTTAGGATGAGGCCTGAGGTGTCATTAGTTGTCACCGTATGGGAAGGGAAAAAGCTGATAAAATTGTTGCCTTTTCATGTCACCGGGCTGGGTTAAAACGTTCAGTGTTCCTTTTCTCATTTGTAAAGATATTAAATCCCGAACTTGAATTTCCTCTCAGTCCTGTATATATGACATGTCTTAATTATCACATGGCTCTGGCTGGATGGTGAAGAGGTTTGGAATCTCTTTCCTGTTCTGGTTCATTTCCTTTGTTGATACCATCCCTTCAGGACAGCTACACCATAGTAACCATGGCTCCAAATTTCTAAATCACCCTCAGCTGTATTTGTCACTCTTTCATCACATCTGTTATTCTTCACTTCTTTCCACTGCAATTTCCCTTTGCTACAGTCTTGTGCCCCCCACTGGCATGTGAATACAGGCTGCAACCTTGACTTTGCAGTGCTTTTGATGAAGATCCTTGAACATTTTCACTATTTGAATGACATGTAAATTTTATTCTGTGCCCTTTTTTTTCTCCAACAACCTGCGGATGAGAAAAGTGCATTTAATGGTAATTTTTCTTCATACACATGCACAACAAATAAGTAAATTAAAGACTAATAACTGAGTAACTGGTCGCACTGGTAAAATCACAGAACACCGCTTTTTCAATAGGTAATCTGCAATTTGAGAGTGTGTTAAAATAAATTGTAAAGAGAATAATCGGTTAGATGGTAACACTTTCTAATAAGAGTACAATTATATACTCAAGTAGCGCCAAACTAATGCATGACTCGTGCTAAAGTATGATTTAATGATTTCCTGTTGCTTACCATTAGCATATAAAAAAAGTCTCCATATCTATTTGTGAATGTTTCACACCTCAAAGGTCATCAGTTATGAGACATTAATTTACACTCAATTCACACAAGTTGGTAAGCAACAACAGTATGTATTTGTCAAAGACTGTATATAAAAGATGGATGGGTGTGGCTACCATGACATCATTAATTGGGTTTCTTGGCTTCCTTGCATTTTGAAGCCTCATTTTTAGGGTTTGAGCCACTGCCATGTTGCTCCATATTGTTGTTGTTTTTTGGTTTTTTTTTTTTTAAGTAAAAAGACACAGCTCACCTTAAATTAATCTCGATCAGCCATTCCAGAAGCCAATAAAGCTGCAGCCCCCTTAAAAACCAGAAAGACCCCACAGGGCCCTACCAAATCATAAATCTTCACTCTAATCAAAATACGATGGAAAGTCATGTGTTTTCTTGACAATTTTATTCAAAAAACACAGAAATTACAGGCTGTTGGCTATGAATTGCAGATGCTACCCAGTCATATTCAAAGTGGTAAAGCCAACCTGTGACCCGCCTGCCACAGCAACACAAACTTCAATACAAGAGCAATACATTTAGGTTGGAGTAATGAGTAATATCAAAAATGAACCACCTCCTATTGCCAGTTTTAATGATTTTTTTTATATAAATCCAGTGAGGAAGTTCAAAAATGAATTTCTCTTATTACATCGGCCCACCTGCAGTACCTTTGTGTCCCCAAATACCTTCTAGAGCATTTCTATGCCATGAAAAATGCTCTAAAAGGAACTACAGCACAAACATAGTCAAGAGGTCCATTTCAGTGTGATTAATTAGTGGAGATGAGGCCGAGAGACAGACAGCTATCAGCCACGATTGCCCGTGTCAGCACACATACCAGTCAAATTGATAAATTAAACTTTAAGCTTTGATGGTGCATGTTGTACTTGGCTGTAAACATGCTGCAACATGGATGTAGATGGAGTTTAATTCACCTTTAGAGCCAGCCTCATGTGGCCATTAGAGGAACTGCAACATATGGGACTTCTGCAGCTTCAGTTTTAGGGCAGATGAATGTATGTTTTTATAGAAGAGTCATGTTTTTAATCAAATTCAAGATATACACAGTAACATAAATAAACTGGGATGTTGAGAAGCTAACATGCTCACGTGTCAGTCCACATTTGAGGTAACAGTGAATCATTTTTTAATGGATGATCTAAATTTGCACTTCACATTTGTTAATGGCTAGAAAATTAATGACACATCTTAGATTAATCATCATCATGATGAGTCAATCATTACTTAAGCATTACTGAGTATATGATATTGAATGGTTCATAGAAAATAACAACAACAACAACAACAACAATAATAATAATAATAATAATAATAATAATAATAACAATAATAATAATAATACTGATTAGAATGATTTTACAAGAAATTTAGGTTTTGAAATTAGTCAGTAGTTTAAAAAAAACATCACAGGTCAAGTGATTCTCAGTAAATTGGAATAACCATAAGAACGCAAACTGGCTTTGGTGACACACACTTTCAAAAAATATGAATTTGATGACTGACTGGAAAAACTTTTCTGACCTTCTAATCTGTGCAAATATTCATATAAATATATAACAAAACACAAATTTTCTGTAGGTATGGGGCAGCTTGTATGTAAGCCTATTTTTCTAGCTCTGTGATGCTTTTTGAAAAGTGTTACTTTTCTTTGGCTTTGACTTAGATCTGCTGAATCTTTATAACCACAGACCGAGGGCCACAGGGGATCGGGAAGCCAACATGCGTTGGCCGAAAGGCGGGGACATAGCGAGGTCGTCTGTCCCTCATAGAGAACACTCCAGTCATTACTCGAAAAAGTAATCCCGTTACAAACCCCGACCAACAGGACTGAGTATCAAACCGAAGCGCATCGCTATTGGACGCAGTGAGGGTTGGACTCGAGCACCCCGTTTGCTGTTATTCAAACGCAGGGAGCGCGTGCGGCCAGTCGCTCCTCGTTGCGCGTTGGATATGGATCAGGACTCTGCGCGCTTCCCCACTGTCTCCCGCGGACAGGCTGCACTCTGCGGCGCATAAAAGGTTTCCAAATGAACCGCCGCCCTCCCGGCTCCTCCGGCGTGCAATGGCTTAACCGGAGAGACATGAATGTTCGGACGGATGACAGCGTCACTCTGTGCCAAAGGGCTCTCCAAATCGTTACGGAACTTTGTCTCGCGGGACACGTAGACCGGGAGAAATGTTCGGATATATTCCCCCTTGAGAGCAACATACCAGGTAAAGGACACGCAGGTAAATAGAATAAAGTCATTATTTTATTCTCCCCAATTCCCTTAATTAATCACTTCTTTCTCTAAAGTCATGGCGCCCAGTACTCGCAGAGTTTCGAGGGGGAATGGATGAACTAATCACCAACTAGTTAAAAGTTTATTAGTCCACTATTATCCTTATTTTTACTGCGTTTTTTTAAAAACGAAAAATGTTCTGAAAGTGTCTACCTGTTACGCATCTCAGTCCACACTGAGTGAAACAGCAACAGGTGGGAAACAGACCGAGAGGACGAAATGATTCTCCTCCCTTCAGCTATGTTTCCTTTGTAAATTTGCAGTCTGTGAAATTTCACTCTAGTGCCAGCTTGATTGAAAATCTGAATTTTTAAGCTGAATTAAGCTTCCTTGCATACTGTTGCACAGCAGGTGCAAACTTTGCTTTTAAATAGAAGCCAGAAGGGGAGATGTGGTGCCAGATGTTTTTCTTTTCGTGCTGTTTTCCTGATGCTGTGTCTCCTCACTAAACTGTGGTTTTATGACCTTTATATGATCTTTCTATATCAAACAGGTGCATTTGCTGCCCCCTCTTTCTTACAGCTTGCTTTCTCTCCCTTTTTCTCCTTCTCCCTTGCATGTTTGTTGGTCATATTTTGTCCTTCGCCTGCTTCTCTCCTCCTTTCTACGTGTCACCTGTCTTTGTCCTTTGGTTGAATGTAGACATCTCTATTAGTCTCCTTGCTGTGGTCGTGGGTTTCTGTGGCCTCGCCCTGTTGGTAGTCTCTCTCTTTGTCTTTTGGAAGCTGTGTTGGCCCATCTGGAGGAGCAAGGCTCTGTCAGCCCACGCTGAAAATGTGCTCCGTGGGGGTTTCCCCGAGGCACCCCCACCCAACTCCCCCCCGGTTACTGAGTTTAAAGTGGCGGAGGTGGAAAAGAAACAGCCGCCTGAAGTGAAGGTGAATGGACGGAGCTCAGTCAAGCTACTGGAGGCAGCCATGAAGATCAGCCAAACGTCTCCAGACATCCCTGCCGAGGTCCAGACAGCTCTGAGGGAGAAGCTCAGCCAGCAGGCTAAAATCCAGAGGCAGACCACCGAGCCAACCTCCTCCTCCAGGTACTGTCACATGAACCAGTCCCTAGTCTGCTTCTGCACTCAGGCCACTTGTGCTTACAACTAAGTGTAGCATATTAAAGATCTCTTTTGTTTTGTCCATCTCCCCACCCATGTTACAAGAAACACATTTAAAAAAACAAAAACTCACATAGAGCACAAACTGTCCTGACAGTTTGTGACAGGGCTGCTGCTGCTGTCCTCGAGGTAGTGTGGCACATGTCAGTGACTGGTTGGTGACCTTGAATAGCTGCTGCTGCTGTTGTACATCACAAAAATGAGATTCTGCAGCATTTCTGACACATCTCCTTGCTGCACTTTGAACCCTATAATCACTTGTACATGTGAGTCAAGCTGCTCTGGTAAAGACCTCAGTCATTAAACAATCAGCTCTTTCTTCTCTTTGTTTTCCAGTACTGTGTTTAAACTAGAAGGTCCATAATTAGCATGGCTGTGGGGTGGGAGCTGTCATGGTGGAAGGTTGGGTTTTTGTCAGACGCACCAGGCAGCTGTGCTCAGTTTCTCGGAGGAAGCTGGTATTGACATGCACTTTGATTTGTTGTTAGGGCTTGTTAATTAAATGATATTGTGGCGTAGGCCTCCATGAATTATACACCCACCAGTTATGCAGATAGGACAGGTTAAAGATTACAAGACCTACCTTCTCAATTCCTCCGCCTACTTTTTTGACAGCAAAAGCTAAAAGAAGCCTAAAGCAAAACTAATGTTTTATAGTTAATCGTGGCTTAAAAGAAAAGCCTAGCAGCATATACCATAATCAGGTTATAACACCAGAAAAACTAGTAGATATAGTCTTGGAAAACCAGGAAATCTAACTGCTGACATCTGCAAACATGGAAACCCAACAGTCCAAAACTGGGATTTTATTTCAGTGTCACAAAGAAAAGAAACAAATCCTCAGAGCTGAAAAGCTGGAACCAAAAAATAGAAAACAATTTGACATTTGAAACAATGACTAATTATTAAAATTATTCTAAGAATTTATGACTAACTTGGTTCAGCGTCCACAATTAACATTTGCCAAGCACCAAAAGCATTTTTAGTTTGGAGATTCAGTCTTAGAAACCTTCCCTTCATACTGGCAGGTAAATGTTTAAACTAAAATAGTCACATAATAGAAACTCTACAGAGTTTCCACCGTGTTTCGGTGACCTTTACAGACACACTTTTTTCTGTCCTCAGCTGTCGTTGTTAAAATTTGACATCCACATTATGCAAAGACCATCACCAACTCTTCCTCTGATTGACTCTGACCCTGACATTTATGTGTAACTGTGCATCTGTAACCAAGCCAAACAGTGGCAGAGCACAGGTGAAACTTTGTGGAACAAGGGTGGAAATGCAAAACAGAGGGATGAAGTTTAAGTCAATCATATATGTTTCATTTTCAACTATACTCATTAGTAAAGACAATTTTTAAAAACAATTTTCCATATTTTGCTTTGGCCTCTTTGTGTCAAGACAGCACACAGAGTTAAAAACTGAGAAATTGAATTGCAATTCTTCAAATGACCACTAGAGACCCGTTCCAAAAGCGAGTCCGTCCCCAAAATAACAAAATACACCCTGTTACAGAAATGTTTTCGTCACTGCAAATGCTTTTTCTCCCCCATAACTATACAGAGGGGCGTGAAGGCCCTAGCATGATTAGTGGTCAAAGAAAGAGAAAAAGGTATACTGGGGACAAACAGAGTCAATTCCGCTATATTTGGTGTGCAGTGAAAAATGATCAATATGCTTTTTGTGACATTTTTGTTGGGTTGTTTTCTAATGTGAAATATGTGCCATGGCTCCAAACAGTAGGAAGTTTGTGCCTCAGTTTTCACAAGTGGAATTTTAGTATTGAATGGTACTTAATAAGCCAATAAGTGTACAGTTTATATGTAGCATGCTTCGAGTTAGCTGATAACCTAGCCGTCTACTTTTTATTAGAGATGGCACGATACCACTTTTTTATGTCCGATACCGATATCATAAATTTGGATATCTGCCGATACCGATATGAATCCGATATAATGTTTTTTAATCAACAAAACTGTTTTTTTAAAATATCTTGCTGCATTTTGTATAAGTTCATACTCAAGTTTAAAACAACAACTACACTAAAGCTATTCTGTTATACCTGTATGCAAAAAAAAAATATTTCATAGTTCAGCAATACTGATCAATCTAATAAACTTAAACCTACACCATCCTCCCTATTCTGGTATTTTAAAGAGTACTTAGCATAAATATTAAGCAACCTAACTAATAGGGTTCCAACTCCCAGCAACAACAAAAATAAATAAATAAAAAATAGGGAACCACCCCTCACGCTCCACCTCATGATGCTTAATCGACGTAATCAACCTTAATTTGATGCAGTGTGAAAAAAAATGCACAGAAATCAATTATTTTTCAAGAAATATTAAATAGATTCAACATCTTTCTTCAACAAAATTGCAGACTGCACAGATGGTACCTTCCCAAAGTAAAAAGTACTATAGCTTACTAGGGTATATATTAGACTTAATAGTCACTATATACAGTAGTTGACTTCTATTCATTTTACACCAAATTAAAACTTTGGGTGTCAGATAATTATTTATTAAAAGCTAGACATTTTAAATGAGAATAAGAAAGAAAAGTATGTCTTTGTGCCCCCTTTTCCCTGTTAATGCCCTATCGGCCCCCCTGGCTAAACTTTGCTAGATCCGCCCCTGCACAGTTACCAGCCGTCAGCTACGTAGAAAAAGATCTTCGAGTAGAAAGTAATATTAAATAAATTCTAACAACAGCTTATCAAACTTAAACGTGCTGCTGTTGTTCAGCCGCTGGTTTCCTCTTTCTGGTGCAAAGTGGGCCAAAAACAAACCAGAGAGACGGACTCGCGACAGAAAAGCCGATCAGCTGATCATTAAGCAGTTTCATGATTGAAGTAGCAGCAAGAAGAGGCAGTCGCTCGTTAAGCTTAAGGCAGGAATGCTTTACAAACATTCAGAGATGGACTTACACACTTGCTTTACTTCTCTCGGGGATAACTTTGTCGGAGATGAAATGCCGGGTTGCTAGCGAAGCTCCAAATGCTATCCAGACCACCGACAGGTCCCGCATGCCACAGCCGCTCTATCACGTGATGCATACTGCTCCGACGTGCTAACGTTCTGAGGTGAGTTACGGCGTGTTGCAAGTTTTGTGAGGTGCTTTCGTGATATTTAATGGATCGGATTACATTTTTTATTTTTCTCCGATATCCGATCCAGTAATTTAGGTCAGTATCGGACCGATACCGATACGTAATATCGGATCAGTCCATCTCTACTTTTTATAAGTTCACTTCTGGCTTCAAAGAAACAAAATGATGGTAGCCAAAATTCTAACTGACATTATAGTGTTTGGTTTCTAGACAACTAATGAGACACAAAATATAACTTTTATCTATTGTGTGACAAACCATACACTGCAAAAGTTTGGAGTCCGAAGGTTGTTAAACTTTTTCAGGGTATTGTAGATGTTTGTAACTTTAACACTTAGGAAAACAGAGAAAGAGGAAGACAAAGGAAGATGTCAATAAGCCCATATGGATTGAGTGTGTGTTGGGGGATTCAAAGAGAGATAAAGGTTGACAATACACAAAAATCATAAAGGAGAAAACAAATCTTGCTAATCAATGTTCAGTTGGTAAATCAGGCACACTTTCCTTTTCCTCTGAGATTTGTGCTGGCGATGTTCCCCCTCTGTGCTGTTTACAATATTTCAGTGTAGTATTTAATCTTCAGCTGTGCTTCCTGTGCCACGGTTGTCAGGCTGCTGTGATTGTCTTACGGTCAGAAAGGAGGAGGGCCAGTTGCTAGGTGACAAGATCGGCGAGTCAAAGACAGACGTGGTTTTCTCAAAAGATGTCAACTTCACTGAAATTTGCAGCATTCAGGTAATTGGAATGAGGGCTCAAATCTGAGTGCTGGAGATGTGTTTTCATTTCCCCAAACCAACGCCAGTAGTGGCAAAAATCAATTTGTCACTTTGATCACTGGTGATTTAATATCACCTGTTACCATATGGATGATAAAACCAGCTATTTTCAGCTAGGGAGTTTGCTGGGATTTAAAATATGCAATATAGGGCGCTGCTTTATAGGCTGAGAGCGCCTGGCCTGGGTTCAAGTCTGACCTGCGGCCCTTTGCCACATGCCTTCCTCTCGCTCTGCCCCCGCTTTCCTGTCCTTTCCTCACTGTGTCTGTCAAATAAAGCTGGAAAAACTGATCATCTGTCTAAAACAAGCCCCCTTTAAGCAAACCTCTGATTGGCTGCTCCTCATATACAAAACAAAATTTAAACTGCAGGTGGGTGGGGCTTCTGCTCCAGAGCAAGACCGGGTCACAGACTTGATATGAGCATCAAAAGATGCTAGCACATGAGTCATACATGGAAAGCCATAACCAAGTCGCTGAACATCTGTGCCGAGTATGGCCTAGAAGTATCAAGCGCAACGCCCCCAGGGTAGTTTGAAAATGGCCAAGCTAAGATCCTGTTTGACTTCGAGATACAAACAGACAAACTGGTGACTGTGGCAGCCCTCTACTGTGTCCGCTACCAACCAGACACAGTAACGGTTGACAAGCAGAGGAAGCAATATAAACACGAGTAACACAAGAAGCTTGAGAATACCAAGGGTTGAAAGAGGAGGTAGAGAAGATGAGGAGCTCGAAGGATAAAGACCGCCCACAGGGGGATTTAAAAAAACAAAGCATATATATCTCTGGACAATATTTAGACTATCGCCATTTTGGTTCCTAGTTAATTATGCACTATTGTGAGCATCTGGTGGTAGTTTATTAAACATTTAAAGGTTTCTACACTAGATATTGTTTTTAGACTTTTTCCTGAATAGTAATAAAAACAATAACCAGCTTTTATTTGTGTGGTATTTTGCTCTGATAAACCTTTTGTTCCATAAAAAAGCTGCTCTTCCATGACGCCAAACACACGACAAATGAGACATTTACCTGATGCTCTGTGATGCTCCTTTCAACAGGCACAATTCATTCAGGCGCCACCTGCCTCGTCAGAAGAATGTCACCAGTGTTGACTTCACCATGGACACAGTGCCTCTCCGCCAGTCCTCTACTGTCAGCATTGGAAGAATAAAACCTGAACTCTACAAGCAGAAGTCTGTGGACTCAGAAGAGGCCAAAGAGCCCGTGGAGACTTGTGGAAAGCTAAGCTTTTCGCTTCGTTACGACTACGAGGAGCAGGCTTTGGTGGTGAGGATCCTGAAAGCTTTGGATCTGCCTGCCAAAGACTTCACAGGCACCTCTGACCCATATGTGAAGATCTACTTGCTACCCGAGAGAAAGAAGAAGTTCCAGACTCGAGTTCATCGCAAGAATCTAAACCCCACATTTGACGAGACCTTCTGTTTCCCCGTAGTATACGATGAGCTTTGCAACCGCAAGCTCCATTTCAGCGTCTACGACTTTGACCGATTCACCAGCCACGATATGATTGGGGAGGTGGTTGTGGACAACCTCTTTGAACTCTCTGATCTTTCCAGGGAGGCGGTTGTTTGGAAGGATATTCATGCAGCAACCACAGTGAGTTGGTGTTCACACTAAGACACTGCCAAATCCTCGCATATGTGTATGTTGTTGCTATTTAAGAAATGTTGCACCAGGCCTCTGTGCTGTTACCGTGGTAGTAGTGAATGGGATTTTATACTGTTGTCAGAAATGTCTAATCAAAAAATATTATGGCAGGTGCAATGCATTGCATAATTCAAATGCTTTGGGAAATGGATTTCAACAGCCAAACACCCACACAGCATTTTCCAGAAAATGCTGGGTATTCTGCAGATGTAATTATAGAAACAGAGTAAAAAATATCCAAGACCACATTTATGCAGTGACTAAAACTCTACAGGTAAACAAAAAGGGTTTGCAGGCTTTGCAGCATACTGCAGATAGCCTGTCCTCATATGAACTCTTTTCTAAAGATTTGTGGTTATTTAGCCCCCGAATGCATTTACTCCAGCATAACCACTTATCACAATTTGCTCAAGAGGCTGGGCTTTATTAATGAATGTGTTCCTGGTGAGAAACACTGAGCCTTTGCTTTCAGGTTCACTTTAGTGTCTGTGGGCTAAATTAGCAGCAACAGAAGAACAATAAATTTTGTTTTGCATAAAGAATTGTTTAACTGGCTATTCTCTCGCTTCCTTAATATATTATAATTTTTATATTGATGCTTTCTAAAAGCACAGGCATTAAGAGCTGATAAAATTTGTTTACTTAAAACCACATTTGTTGCATCAATTAAATTTTACCCTTACCTATGAGAACTGCATGGAGACTGTGCAAGAGAAAACTGCAGTCGGGTGTGATTTCAGTGCTCATTACATTCAACTCCAGAGGAATGCTACACTATCATAGACTCATAAGACATCACTTTAAAATAAACGGACTAATGTAACTCTATAGACAACTTCATATAGAGTTTGGTAATATAAATGGCATGGAGAAAGTTTATATTTATATTTTTCCTCCTGTGCACATCTCATCATAGTCACTTGGATTGTGGGATTTCTTTTTTTATATTCCTATTTCTGTGTTGACACAACCAAAGGCAGCTTGGTAACTTTGGACCTGTACTAATCTTAAGGTATTTATCTGACAATTTTTATGGCACAAGTAGTATTTATAAACATGTGTGGTTATAAGGTATTGTCTAACTTCAACTCCCTTCCTATTGGTTTCTCTTAACTTTTCTGCAAGCACTTGCCAACTGTTCTCCAACCGGTGCACAAACTGTGAAAAGTGCAGCTTGCTGAAACCAAAACATATGGGAAAACATAGGTGAAATGTTTACTTTCACAATTTCACTACAACTTGGAGAGTAGTTGCTGAGCATTCGCAGATGAGTTTATCATGTAAACTATGGGCAGCTGCAACGCCTCGCTAACAACCATAGCAATCTCAGTGAGGTTTTGAGTGTAGCACCTTATACCTCTTTGTGATCAATCTTGGGGAACACACGTTTCCCCTTATTTCAAGATGTTTACAGACCAGTCTGTAGGTCTGTGTGAGAGAGGCTTACAATAATTGAACATTCAAGCCAAACTCCAATGTTAATTCAATAGTAAGATGTAGCGTACGGGATTTCACTGGCTATAAATGTGTAGTTGCAGAGAGTTGTCTAGATTACTCAATTAACAACTATGATGTTAAATTTCAGCAGAAAAAACAGTCTACACTTCTCTTTTTAGTAGTTATAGATAATGTCATTAACAATTACCAATGTAACCTAATTCATTGTGTAAACTATGACAGAATAAACAAACAAACTTAATTTTAAGAACCTCTACAAACTAACAATTAAATGAGCTGCAAAATCATGTTCTTACGTTTTGAAATCACAACATACGCTATTGGTATTCGTTTTGCTAGCAAACAAATTGAGCCAACAACAAACTCAACTACAATGAATCAAATAATATTGCATATACAATAGTGATTTAAAAAAACATGCTAACAGGTCTATAAAGCCATAATGATAAGATCATTTAGATGTTTAGCAGCTATACATTTTGCAGTCTTGATTATCTTAGTTTATGCTAGTATGCTAACATTTGCTAAATAAACTGTATTGTTTATTACCAACAACAGTTGACAGATTTGTGAATGACTTTCATTTCATTGATACTTGGTCATAAACCGAAGTTTCTGAATAATTGAAATATTGGCCTGATGATGATGATGAAGTCTAATACAAAGAAGATGTTATAATTTTGATCTTGTGGTTTCTCAAGTCATTGCAAAACATGATAGTTTAATGCGTCTATCTGTTTAAAAAAGATACTTTCCCATCAATTACCAATAAAAAAGTTCATTCTAACGATTAATATAGTGACATATCACGCTATGTATGATTTAACCTCTCCTGGCTATGATTGCCTGTATTACAACCACCAAAGTATTGTTGAGATGGTTTTCTTAGGACTGTTACCAAAGCCTGGAAACCATACATTAGTACTATTTACTACTAGATTAATGATTTACGGTTATTGGATGAAGAAACAGTAACAAATCTGAACAGTTAATTGTTAGTTAAGTTTACCGCCATAAAGAATTGAAGGACTGAGATAAATGTCAAATAGCCTGCAGAGCCATGCTAATTAAACTCTCACTATCAGCTCAATGCATATGACCTCTTTTAAAAACTGACCTGTTTGCTCCTTTGCTTTGGCATTTTGATTCACAGAATGTGGCAAATCATTTAAATTTGGTTCAATACATTCTGCTCTCTTTTCTTTTTATGCCCTCCAGGAGAGTATCGATTTGGGAGAGATCATGTACTCGTTGTGCTACCTCCCCACAGCAGGGAGAATGACCCTAACAGTCATCAAATGCAGAAACCTCAAAGCCATGGACATCACAGGCTCCTCAGGTAATCAAATAGCAAAATAGTCTTCACATCAAAAGCAAAACTTAGGAATTAATTAAATATAGTTAAGCTGAGAGAGCAAAAAGAAATAGGGACGATATATATCCTTTATTTTTCCAGGTAAAAGTCTCTTTTATAAAATATTCTGAGAACATAGGACACATTGGTTGTGGTTTTTAGAAATAGAGTCACACACATAAGAAGAAACTAGCCCAAGCAGTGATTTATTTGCAAAAACCAATCCACGGGAAGGTCTGGGATATACAGAGCCGGTCACTTAGCAGCAGCATACAGAAGAGAGTGATGTACAAGTTTTCCAAGGTCTGTAATAAATGTAAAGAACAATGATAAATGGCATCCAGCCTCTTTAAGTATTAGCCAGGTGTGTTCATAATGAGAAGTTCCCCTGTAGGTCGCCTGACTTAGAGCACAATAAAAAATGCATTCCTGAAAAGAAACCTAATTAATTTATTTTTTATCTTGGACACAGGATTTTCAATATAAAGTTTAAATGAGAAAATTCTGATCGATAATGATACCTGAATACAAGTTTCAGCCCTTTGATTATTTATGAATAAAATGAACTTAGATTTGTCTGCATTTAACAGAAACTTATGTAAAGTTAAATGATACTAAGCATCATAATAGGCAAACTACTGAAATCTGAGGGTTTTTACAACTGAAAAACACAAACAACAGCAGATTGTATCATCTGCATAAAAATGGGAGGAGGCATTTGATAAATCATTGACAGAGAAGAGTAGTGGGCCCAATATGGAGCCCCGAGGAGCACTGAGGGATGCCAGGAGAAAAACCAGAAAGGCAAAAACAATGCACAAGAAACTGAAACAAAGAGGCTAATGAAGTTTAATGTCAGAAGCCATGAAAGCTTTTGACACAATTGCAAATTATTTCATATATTTGTCTCTCAGATCCATATGTGAAGGTCTACTTGATGTGTGATGGACGGAGGTTAAAGAAACGAAAAACAACAATTAAGAAAAGCACACTTAATCCGGTGTACAACGAGGCTATCATCTTCGATATTCCCCCGGAGAATGTGGAACAAGTCAGTCTGTCCATCATGGTCATGGATTATGATCGGTGAGTTAAATACTCACTAAATACTGTTTATGTTCACATGCTTACATTAAAACGATAAAGTGAGCAGAGTAGAAGTAGATCAAAACATATTTTTAATTTAGTCATGATCCAAAGCACATGTGTGTCAATGTGTGTGTTTTATGACTACCAGTGTTGGACACAATGAGGTGATTGGCGTGTGTCGTACGGGGCCAGATGCTGAAGGGCTCGGACGAGATCACTGGAACGAAATGTTGGCTTATCCACGGAAGCCCATCACGCACTGGCATGCACTAGGAGAGGTACAAGCATGTTCTTTTCCTTACTAGTCTTACAGAGCCCGATTAAAACTTCTGAATGTGAGACTGAACTGTATAGGTGTTATGGCTTGCAAAGCAAAGAAACCACACAGTAGACTGTCACATTTTCTAAATGTCAATCTATTCCATCTCTACGGGGAGCACATTATTTATGTCTTTTTATTTTTATTTTATATTAGTTCAATTGAATCTTTCCAACATTGTGAAACTATGAAATCATCCGGAACGTGTAATTGTTGCTTCCCAATTTAGGGTTTACTTTTCTGATTAATTTCCAAAGTTTTAGGGAGCCTAGACGCAGCTGCAATGTTAATGAGCAGCTGTTTTCTCTTAAATTACTAATACTGCAGATTGAAAGTGCCCTCTTTGATATCTGCAAGGAAAAAGGGTTCTTATTGCATGGGGACATATGCATCCAGGGGAAAAGGGATTGTAAACAAATACATTTTGTCTTAAAATTAGTCTCCTGTCTGTAAATCAAACAAACAAACAAAAAAACATAAAGAACAACCTTGAAGGGATTTTGAAAAGTTTATTAGCTATTTTTCCCAAAATCTCATTGAGACGCTTAACATTTATTTCTTTGCAATACTAAGGCACCAAATTTGTTTTCTAAGGGAAAACAGATGGCTTCACTTCATGAAAGCTGGTCTCCAAACCATTGTTACTTACATGTTGCATGTGTTCATTTAAGTCATGCAGCAAAAGGCGCATGTAGTCCTTTTAATGGGGCCTGTTTTTCAGATAAGGAGTAGCTAATCCTGTACTCATAGAGAAGTTGTCAGTTTTATAGACTGGAAGGCTTTTTTTCCTTTTTACAGAGGACAGCTGTTTCACTACAGTAAATTAATATTTTACATGTTATCAATTCTTTCCCTCTTTTGTCACACCCACTCCCCACCTGGAGAATAGGAAAACACAGGTGATTACCTATTTTCAGTGGTAAACCTACATTATGATTTGGTGAAAGCTGTGATCATAGGCAAAATATATGCATTATCTAGAAAGGACCTTTCTACAGGTGGTAGTTTGCACAAGCAACAAAGCAAGCAGATTTTACAATCAAGAAAATAAGAAAACTAAAGGTTAAATAACCATTTAAACAGAGAAATACAAGTGGATTAATAACATTTTGTAACTTCAGGAAAGGCTCTTAAATAATGGAGGAAGGTATTTAAAAGAGGTCACTGACTCAACTGACCTGATTTTCTCAGGCAGCTTGTTCCATTGTCCTGAGACTCTTACTGCGAAAGCTCTGCCACCTCGAGTTTTCGGCTCTCTATATATAGAGATATATATATATATAAAACATACTGAAGGTTAAAACAGGTGTGATGTGGTCACTTCTCTAGGTTCTTGTTAAAACGTCTGGTAGCTGGGCTTTGGACAGTCTGATAAATTGATTTTTTTGTCAAAGCAGGGAAGAGGCTGTTGAAATGTTGAAATAGTCGAGGTCTGAGGAGTCACGAGTTGTGGGAAAGCTTGAAAGGATCATGTGTCAAAGCAAAAAATGGATACACAAGACTGATGTACAGTTGAGTCTATAAATATTTGGAAGGTGAAAGAGTTTTTGTATTTCCACTGTACGCCAACTATTGAAGTGCAGGCTTTCAGCTTTAATTTAAGGGGTTTAAGAGAAGTATTCCATTAATTACAGAAATACTAAGTGTGCCATTTTCAGAGGCTAAGAAATAAATTAGAATTATTTCCATGGCTTGGAAAAGCTAAAAGCAACCAACACCTAACCAAGTCAAGAACATTCTAAAGGATGTCATGATCAAAGTCTACAGTCGAGAGAATCCTTCATAAATGAAAATACTGAGAGTTTGTGACAAGATCAAAATCATTAGTTACACTCACGATGACGATAAAGGAACGATCCTTACATTTAAAATAATTTTTTTTACTGGCCAGATTCATTTTGAGCTTCTAAAAATTAGGAATTATGTATAAAAAAGGCTTTAAATCCTTCATAGTTTATGTTATTTTGGAAAACCCCTTCAGGTTAAGCTGGAAGTCTGAACATCTTGGCAGCATTTCAGTCCAAATTATAAAAAATATATTTATTGTGCAAATTCTTATGGACTTCACTGTAGCCATTGAGCACCCAGTATTTTCTTTAGTAATTGCATCTTGAATTATCACATCACAATCAAGTAGCAATATGTGACTAAATTGATTCTTTACATTTCTATTTAATTTGGGATATAATCCGACATACCCTATATGTAACAAGACAAGGGAAATGATATACACTGCTTAAGGTCCAGTTGCTCCAAAATAGATTTGCCTATGATCACAGTGTATTTGTAGGACTAGAGAAAATACCTGCTTACCAGGGAAAGACTGGATAGCTCTTTAATGTTGCTTGTTTTGTGATGCTTTACCTTTCAGTGGCCTGGAAGAGCAGCAAGCTTTGAGAGTCAAGGTTCATGTCCTTCACCCAAACCTCCACATACACCCTGATGATCACAGGTGGAGTGCCAGCATCACCTCTGTAAGAAACCAGATGTTTGTTTGCCGACAAGCTATGTTGCCTATCACCCTTTTGAGCGGATTGAATTCATGTTTCTATGTTTGTACTGAAATTCATTCATTTGAATGCAAGTTCTTCAAGTGCTCTACAGAGATGGCTATGCACAGCACTCACAGTCATTCAAAGTTTGTTTTTCATACGTGTGCTTTGGAAACGTATTTGACTAACATTTACACAGACCACATGAATGGTAGGCCTCACTGCAACAAGTTGTGGTGGTTAACTTGCAGCGTTATCAGTTTTTTTTCAGTACCAGAGCAACATTTTTTCAGCCCTCAAGCTCTTTAGTGCGTTACCATTTTAGTTTGAAATGGCACAAAGTTTAAGGGCTATGCTGCTCAGTACCACAAAAATATTTACTTGATGAAAAACACTTGATGAATCAAGCGAGTCATGCTCTAGGTTTTATTTGGGAATGCAGGTAACTGAGCCTCTGCAAGGGCTGAGAAATCTCAGTAAATATATCAGTCACAGCTGTCACAGATGTGTAAAACAGAATAGCCATCACTCTGCAGGACTCTCATATTTGGAGAAACAGTAGCTGGTTCATGTAGCATATGTACAGAAAGATCAAATTAAAGTGTGTCTAAATGAACTTCAGACTAAATTGGTTTCTTAAAATTGGCCACAATGAAATGACAAATTCATCTTTATTTTTGTACACACAGAACAACCTTATTTCATAACTGCAAACACAAGCAGCAGTATTATTTAGAAACAATTAAACTTACCCTCTAATTAGTCCAGTAACACTGATATTGAAACTCCCACGTTCATTATTGTAGGGTGTTCACTTCAGAACGCATGGAGATGACCGCTGTCGTGGACTGTGAGATTTGGCAGTTCGTTCCCACTTGAATGTTCATTTTCACGCAACCACAGGCAGGTTTTGTAAACACATCTGTTTGTCCTCTGTGTAAACTTTTGATGTGCAACATTAAAAATAAAACTGTTGTTCTTTTTAAACATACATAATGAAGCATAGTGAACAGAATAAAAAAGTAGTGACATCTTAGGTTTCTTACATTAACAGTAATAATTAGGCAAATTAACCTGTACTGGAGTACAAGAATAATGCCGCGTCGTCTCCATATATCATTAATTTATAAGGTTGCTAAATTTTTCTTTGGGAGACGGAGCTTTAGCTGCAATCTTTTAGCATTTGATTGCGCTTTTAGGATCCCTGCATTATATTGACATTTTAAATCGAGTCAGTGGGAAACATTAAAGAGTTAGTATTTTAAATACTCAGATAGCTAGCATAGTTAATAAGCTAGCTGCAGCCGCTAATAGTATAAAAGATCAACATAGCTGCTGTGAAGCCTCGAGGTTCACAGTGTTACACAGTCGCTGAGATTGCCGTGGCATTAGCCAAGGAGCATACCCTGGTTAACCTGCCTTTTTAATTAATAATTTACCAAACTATAATTTACCAAATGAACTTCATGTTTTATTCACTAAAGCTTGAAACTAGTTACTGGTCAATCAATTGAGAAGGGCTCAGCTTAAAGCCACTACTGCTCATCAAAAGAAAAGACTAGATGCATTTTGGCCATGTCCGTGTTTGGGTCGGACCAAGGACACACGAGGTGATGTTTCCCTCCCGACCCCAATCTGGGTAAGTGTCAGAGGATGGATATGAAACCTGAAAAATAGTTCTGAGACTTAGAATAACCATAAATGACAAATACAATTCTAAATCCCATTTATGGGTCAGATTGTTTGGTTAAGGTCATTATAAACCAGATTACCTACCCCTGCTGAAACAATTTTAGCAATTTTAAAACAATGCATGTTTAAAGCAGCTGCACCTTGGCTGAACTTGTCAGAGAAACGAGGCCACTGTGGAGCTGCCTTGGCCTTACTTCTACATTCATGGTTTATACTGTCTACGGCTCCAGCTGATAAAGTCTGTAGCTGTGTCTGCTGGTGGCAGCTGTGTTTCAGGTGATAAGAAAAAAGAAAATCTTGTAAATTTAAATGGCTTGACAGGTATAATAGTCAGCAAGGAGTAGGTGTTATTGAACAGTTAATTTAATTTTAAAAAGCGCAGAAGATTAATACAAACAGTGGCTAACACACACACACACACACACACTCAAATATTTCCATATATTATGAATATTTTTACAATATTTTATATTTTTAAGCCACATGAAATAAACCATCATCTCAGATTTTCCTGTGAGTAATAACTAATAAGAACCCAACATAGCAAATAGAAAAAGGCTATGTACTGTTATCTTACTTGCAAATGCAGTTAATGATGCTCTTTTCCCCTTGCTCTGTCCTCTGTGTTAAAAAAAAAGAGAATATTTTTACTTGTAGCATGCCTCTCACCACTACAAAAAAATTAAGCACTTATCGGGGGAAATGCGAATATGTCAGAGTATTTCAGATTAAAAAGTTTGTGTTTACAGTTGTATATATCCATACTTGTCAATGGCACTTTTGTTTGTATATATTGAAAAGTGAATTCTAAAAAGCTGTCGTAAACTTATGGAAATAGAGACATCACAATGTATTTCTATTGTTTGGTGATACTTTGAAGCGCTCCGACCTGTAAACGAGTGCAATTTCGACACGTTCTGTAATAGTTGTGAACAATTAGTCAAACTGGAGACCCAGTGAAGCCAATTCTACCTTACCGAGTTATTCCATGTTTAGGACCTTAGAGCTTTGAGCTGTAATTGTTTGAGTATATATGGACCAAGAACAACTTCGACTACTGTCATGACGTGTACAGTTTGTGATAACTTTTGTAACAATTTAAAGTAAATATTTGGGATATAATTTATTGTATCTGTTTCATATGTATTTTAAACACATAAATAAAAAAAATATCAGTAAATAACAGTATGTCTCACTCTGTCTGGGCAGGAATTATATTAGTCTTCTAGTGGCTAAAGAAATCAAAGTATATAAAAGGTGTCTAAAGTAAAAGGGGGCATTCATAAAAACCATACTTGATTTAAATTTGGAAAATCCCGATGTGCACTGTGCTCCTTGATCTTTAAGTAACCAGAACGTGCTACAGAGAGGCATGCATATATAGCAAAAGTACTGGAGAGATGCACAAGGAAACAACCTTGAAGGGGATAGTGACCAAAGTGAAATCAGGTACATTTCTTTTTTTATAATCATAGTTTTTTGTGTGTGTGTGAGAAAATAAAGTTTTAAGAGGACTTTTTAAGGTCATGTGGAAAAATGAAGTACAGCCTTCTATAAAAGCAGCAATTCTAGTTATTTGATGGTCTGGAGCATTCAGGTGTGTGTTAGAAATTCTAAGGATGAAAGACCTCAGTGAGGATCTTAGCGAAGCAGCTGTTAATGGCCATCAGTCCATGAAGGGTTATAATTTCCAAACAATTTCAGCTCCATCATTTTACAGCGAAAAAGATTATTCACAAGTGGAAAACATTCAAGACAGCTCCCAATTTTCCCAAGAGTGCAAATTCACACTAAGGTCAGGCCATGCAGTGCTCAGAGAAATTGCAAAAATCCGAAGAGCTACGTTTCAGACCCTATAGTCCATAGTTAGCATGTTAAATGTTACGTTTAACCTTAGCGTGGCTTAGGTTTGCAAAGCTGCATCTGAACAAACCACCAGACCTCTGGAGCAATATCATTTGGATACACAAGACAAAAATGGTGATATCTGTAAATTAAACAAAGCACAGTACCTTATGTGGCAAAAAAACAAAAACAAAAATGGAGCATATCAGCACAAACTCTTTTAACTCTATTAACTGCCAGGCACACTAGTGGAGGGGTAATGATTTGGGCTTGCTCTGGGTTTGATTGTTCTGCAACGACAGGAGCCAGGCACCTCGCAGTCATGGAGCAGACCACGAACTCCAGTCAGATGTCGAGTCCTCTGTCCAGCAGCTAAAGCTTAGCTGAATCTGGGCCATGCAACAAGACACAGCAGCAAATATACAACAGAATGTCTGAAAAAGAAAAGAATCAAGGTGTAGCAGTGATCCAGTCAGAAGTCCAGAGCACAGCCTGATTGAAATGTTGTGGTCTGGACCCTAAGAGAGCTGTGCATAAATGAATTCCTGCAAACTGAAACAATACTGTAAAGAAGAGTTGGCAAAACTCCTTCACAACAATGTGAGAACCTGACAGTCATACAGAGAAGAATTACTTAATAAAGTTCTTCTACAAGCTATTGCATAACAGGGTGTTGTTCTTCACTTTTTGTTTTTCACAAGACTGCAGAGTGAAGGCTCTCTTTGGCCTGACTGTATTTTGAGAATTCATCTTTGGAAAGAAAAGGTTCTGCGGGAACTGTGGGTTTATTGATATGTTTGCTAATGTAGGGATTTCAACCTGAGCTTTAAACAAGTTTTTGAAACGTTTCAAAACTGGGTCGCAACTACATCACATACATACAAGAGCACACACTGTCTTTATACACAGGACCAACAAGTATAGAAATTACATCTATATTGTTGCTGCATTGACTGGTAACACTCAAGTGGTCAAATTAAACTTGCTGAAGTAAATAAAGCAGAAGGAAATCTCTGAAGCCTTTGAATGATGACAGTCACGTTGCTAAGTGCTTCTCATACATAATGGACAGAGGTCATCCGCACAGTACTAACTGGCACACAATGTTTGCTGACGCAAACCTGTGGCTTTTCAGTGTTTCTGTTAAGGCAAAAATAAAAGCAGCTTCTTATTTTCCAGGAGTAAAAAGCAAACAGCACTGTCTACATTTAAAATGTGATGAATACACAGGATAAAATGACTGACTTGTTCAGAGTGCTGAACAGCATGAATAGTAGCAGTAATAGTAGTAACAGTGAATCAAATGGTGAGAGAATAGGGGCCCTGTATCCAAACACCTGCTATTTGTGTCTGGCGTAAGTCTTGAATCACTGCTCTAATAAGAAATAATAGATAAGCACTCCAGTAAGGGATAGAAGATTCTTGCCCTTAACATCTTTAAGCAAATATAAAAAGGCCTGTGAGAAAGCTGGGTCCCTCTTCCTCATATTACTTTCGTTTGATGGTAAAACATGAAGGGGACATTTTGAGCTCTCGTGCAGCGTGACATGCAGCGCAACTTCCTTTTTATCCATAATATTAGACAGAATCAGACAAAAGGGGGTTGTTGCATTAGTTTCCTTGGCAATGAAAGCTTCCCACTCTCTGTATGCTAAACCCGCATTTAGAGTGGAGTTGTAGCTTTAGTTAGCAATGCCTAATTGCTCCATGTGCTGATGCATGTAATTAAAGCTTCGCTATTTCCTGAATACTTATTTGTGCCGGGTATTTAACACCAGTGCACGATGAAGACTTAGGAGGAGATTGGACAGGCCTTGTGGCCAGCGCCAACAGTGCACCTGGAGGATTAGTCATTATTTGGGGTGAATTATCCGTCACAGTTTCATATAGTCGGCATGGACCTTGAAAAATATAGATGAAAGCTTCTTGTTGAACTAGCACAACACATACCTTTCCTAATATTGGTCCCTTGTGAGCGAATAATTGCCAGTGCTGAGGCTCTTCGTTAAACGTACTGAGGCCGCTTACAAAAAGCCTCAGAACTGGCAATAAAATCTCCATTTAATGAACACAATGCAACAAATTGCTGTGAAAATGTTCTGCCCAATTTTACGATTTCACTTTGTCAGGTAAGTCACATTTAGTCTCTCCCTGTCCACCCATGAGTCATCTGAGAAAAACCATGTTGCATAAAACCACCCCCCCACCTCTTTTGCAATACAACAAGAAAACAGGCAGTTAGGTCTATGAGTATGTGAGCAAATACCTCTAGTAATTTTGCTTGTGTGCACTATCACAGTGATTTCCAATTAAACTGACATGTGACACTTAAATATGATTGTTTTGGGGTGGCATAGAGGTGAAGTGGTTAGCATCGTCACTTCACAGCAAGAAGGTTCCAGGTTTGAATCCTTTGGATGGCTGGGGCTATGCAGAGTGTACATCTGTACCACTGTGGGTTCTATCAATGTCCTCCTGCTTCCTCTTGCAGTCCAGAAACATGCATGCTAGCTTAATTGATCATTGTAAACTGGTTATTCTCTGTTAGCCCTGCAATAGATGAGATGAGATAGCGTTTATTTGTCAGTTGCAGTTGCCTTGCCAACCGAACATACAATACACAAACATCACATTGGGGAGACAGGTCAGGCTAGGTAGCAAGGGGAAAAAAAAACATCGAAATGTGTAACACAAAAGCATAATACAGGAATGCACAGATATCAACACAATAAAACACAGACAAGCAACATGGGAGAGTATTCCAGTGTGTACAGCTGATCTGGGACCGCTGCAATCTTCGATTGCGCCTCCAGCTGATCCGGTGTCCACATCCGATGGGAGGTAAGCATGGGAGGAAGCGTTGGATCCGGGGTAGGGAGGGTGATAGTGAGGGCGTGTACGTGCTTCGTGTGTGTGTGTGTGTGTGTGTGTGTGTGTGTGTGTGTGTGTATCCCATGTTCAGCTGAGAGAAAGTGTTACCACGCCCGGTTAAGCGTCAGTCAACAGTCTCCAGTGGACCCTGGTGGCCTGGAGGAGGTACAAAGAGTTCTGACATCATGTTCTAGTCAGCTTCAACCTTGGCAGGCCTTCAGCTGGCGCCAGGGGGGCCAACTGCATCCAATTTTCCAGTTGGTCTAATGTCCATCACTGGTCACCAGTTCTCTCAATTCCCATTGTTCTTCTCCAAGATGTTATCCATATTACAGAGCCATGAGCTTCTCCAAGATCTTATCCATATTCCATATTGCGTTCAAAATACAGTCTAAGTACTCACAGCCCTGCCAATCATCTATCATGTTTGCCAGCCTTATGGGATTTTGAACAGCTGTAGCCGCTTCTTGTTCTTCGATAAGCTAGGTCCGAACCAGCTCCAATCAGCCCGAACTCTCTTATCATGGTTCCAAATTGATAGATGTCGTTCATTGTCCTCCATCGACAGTGTCGCCAGACACACGACGCAACCGACCATCGAGTATCTGGCAGCAAACGTCTCCGCAGGACAATCGGGCTCTCGCAAGCCTAGCAGGGTGTCAATTCCATTACGGGACCAGTTGATCAAATCCATAATTCTTTAGGTTTTAGAGAACAAGACTGGGAAACTCTTTGAGGGTTAGAGTTAGACGAGACTAGACAAACACATAGAAGCAGCAGCAGGGAAGATAAGGGAGGGAGGGGGGGAAAGATGAGTTCGCCTCCCCTGAGAGCCAAAGAGGGAGATTAATGAAGCGTCCAGGTGTACCCCACCTCTGGCTCCATGACTGAAGAAAATGGATGGATGCCTATTTTTTAATGCTTTGATGAAAATCCTTTGCAGTCAATGACTGTATGAAGTCTAGGACCAGTGGACTCCAAGGAAGGCTGTATTTCATCCATTGAGAAACCCTCTGCATTTCACGAAGGCATCTCTTAATCTAAAACTTTGATGAGGATATGCCAACGTCCTAGAGAGCATTCTTGACTTGAACAGATGTTTAAGTGGTTTTAATTAACTATGAACATAGTTCTGTCATCATGCACTTTAGTTGTCTTGTGTGGTTTTCCAGTTGCATTGCTGGCCAGTGGATTACTTCTTCTTTTTTTTTTACCTGATTGATAATTTGGCCACTTCTAAAGTTTTTGCTGTCTTTCCGATTTATTTAGGTTTATTTTATTTTTTATTTTTAGCCTAATGACAGCATCCCTCACTTTACAGTACAGTGAGAAGCTGTAAAATGTAAATATATCCATTTGAATCAACTTCATGTTATTATGTTAGCTTCATTTGTCATGACGTAACAAGGAAACAGACCTCACTTTATCTTCATGATTACAATTCATCCAAAAAAACAAAACAAATCCAAAATAATACAGCAGCGTTCAGTGCCAACACATGAATAGTTATCAAAACTAATACATTTTCAGATTGTAAGAGAGACAACAAAAGTTTTGTATGGCATATGTCTGACTGTAAAAACAATCTATAATAAAAAAAAGCGTATACAGTACAACACAGTACTGCAAAGTTATTATGAAATGTAATATTTGTTAATTAACAACCGGTTGACAGAGAGTCAGGAAGGTTGACACTGTTGCTTTATATAAAATGTGGCTGGTATCACAGTCGCTGGTATTTATCTAATTTCCCACCCAGCTGAAGAAATCACTGCTCTGCTTTATACTGGTGCAATTTTCCACAGGGCATTGGATACAAAAGGTCAAAGGTCAACTCATTAATGGCAGGGTAGAGGGGGGTGCTTCTATTATAAGAACAATTACAGTTAAAGGGGTAAGTAGGCAGACAGTTATGTAATGCCACCACCCATTAAAGCCTAACAGGCATTTTTATAGCTTTCGGTGCCTCCATTAAAAAATGCATGGCTCTCTGATCAGACATGTAATCCTCTCTGTAATGCATATGGTAGGAAATAATATAATTCAGGTATTAAATTGGTGGTGTGAAAGAGTTCCGGCAAATTATCTATAACAGTATTACAAACAAGAAGGCACGAAAGGCATCAACACAAAGCAGCAGCTAATTTTCAATAATTCAGTTCCGCTGAAGTAATAGATCATCTTCATGGAGTGACTATAAACCCACCCACACACAGGAACATCAGCTAAAACTCGACTGTGCTCTCTTGTCTGGGTATGGAGGATGTTAAGTGTTTAATTGAAGATCACGGACATAAACTCGTACTTAGCGTATTTGAGTGAATGTTGTTTCTCTTCCTCTGTTGATGATTTTTCTGTGCTGTCAAGGTTAAAGGTTTTTGTTTAATTTTTTAAAAGAAAACACCCCACATGTCTTTTGTTTACTTAATACCTTATTTAAAATATCAAAAGCCATCTCTGATCAGAGAGGAAGGCTTGTGAAGCTTGCTTTATGGAGCATTAGACGGAGGCTGCATAGAGGGAAATATATTGATGTAGATGACTATAAATAGATGATTTACCCCGTGGATAAAAGCAAAGGAATCTTCTCTCATTAGTCTTCCTCCTTCAGTTGATGTGTCTTGACACAAACATTCATCTCATGAATAACTGTGACGTGGATTAATATTTGGATCAGCAGTGGAACCTTTTACCCTAAACGTGTGAATGTGAAAGAGCCCAAAAGATAAATCTTTTACTTGTTGTGTTTTCAGAGGATACTCAAGGATAATAGACAGACTGGAAAAAATATGAAGTATGAAGTCCTTGTTAACATTCAGTGGTGATCTTGAGCAACAGCTCTCCAGACTACAACAGAAAAAAAGAAATAGTGTTCATTTTAAGAAAAATGATTGGAATGTGGAGATTATAGTTGTCCTTTCAAGTCAAACATCTGCCAAGTCTTCTTTACCCTCTACAAAATGCTGCCAATAATAGAGACCAGGGGGCACCTGGTGTCTGTGAACATCTGGAGACTGGTCACAGACTGCCTTGCAACCACCAGTCACTAGTACAAAGTGTTTATGTGGTTCATGCCCTGTCAAGCTGCGAGTGGTTGGTGGAGATTACTGGAAGTCACTACATGGAATCAGTATGGTGCTCCACCATAAACCTCTTTGTGATTGTTTTGATAGCTAGCAGATTGCTGTTGTTTTAAGACGCCGATTTGTCTGTAAACACTTGCCAACGTCTCTCCGAGTGGTTGTGAAACCGGAAAAACAAAACAAACCTGTAACAGACACCATTCGCCTAGAAAGTAAAGCGAAGCTTTTACTTTGAAGGTGAACATTCTTCAGCTGTGACCTCTTTTGGTCAAGACCAGGGGTGGGGGAACTCCAGGCCTCAAGGTCCAGTGTTCTGCAAGCTTTGGATGTCTACTTGATGCAACACGGCTGATTTAAACAGCTAAATTACCTCCTCAACATGTCTTGAAGTTCTCCAGAGGGCTGGTAATAAATTAGTCATTTGATTCAGGTGTATTGACCCAAGGTGATGGGTGGTCTAAAACCTGCAGGACATCAGCCCTCGAGGCCTGGAGTTCCTTAACCCTGGTCTAGACATTGCAAAAAAAATCTGCTGCTGAACCAAGAGGCTTACAAATACCTACCTTTACAGGCCATATTATTATTTCAATATTTAATATTTTTCATGTGTTATTCATTTGTTTTGCTGGCATTTCTTTTACAGTTTGATGTCCTCGTTTTGTAAATAGAGGGTTCGTTCACTTGAGCATACGTTTGGGGCAAACAAGGTAACACAGAGTGGCTTTGCTATATGTGAACAGATTGTGCCCCTCAAAAGGTCCATTAAATTCAACTTAGTTCAGAAAATATTGTTGCAATATCCACCTTAATGATTGTTATTACCATTATAAGTGGAAAACAGCAGGTTGGTGTGGGTTGGGGAATAAAATGCACTCTTAGAGCTCCATCATTGTTGAGGGGCCAGAGGACTTGGCTCAAAGACAAGCATGCAAGCCCTTATGTGTATTAATAAAAAATAATGTACCTCTGTTTAAATAATACACCACCAACAGCCCATGATTAATTATTACACGGCACAAGAACACTTTTTATGAGACTGCTAAATGCTGCTTCTGTCACGGTGGGGATCGCTGGTGTGTTTGAGGTGTGGACAAAAACGCAGACACGAAAGAAAGGTTAAGTATAACAGAAAGCGAGCCGTTTATTTAAACTGAAATCAAAACAAAAAAAATAAGGCAAAACAAACTGGAGAAAAACTAACACATGAAAACTGTGACATGAACATGGCCTGAACAGGAACATGAAAAACTAAGACATAAATAAGCATGAACCAGAGTCTGCGGGAAAAACCCGAGACATGAAGAGCTGAAACTCACAGAACCATGTAGCCAGACAAACAGACAATCCAACACAGAACAGAGGAAGACGGAGGACTTAAACACACAGAAGGGTAATGAGAGGATGGGGAACAGGTGGGAACACAGCTGGGACAAATCAGACCTAACAAGACAAGGGGAAGCAAAAGTAGACACGCTGCAAACAGGACAGGGACTTTCACAATAAAACAGGAAACAGCATGGAACGTAGACATGACAACACGAACGTGACAATTAGAATGTGGAACACGCAGACATGAAATACCTGAGGAGACATGGAAAATGGGAAGAGACTAAAGCACTGACATAACAGAAAGAAAAACACAGTGGACAAGACAGGCTATACAGAGGACAGGAAAAGAGTCATAAATCACAGAGACATGGATTAAACTAAAACCTGGAATAAAACTCAACTGAAATAATACCACAAGAACCTAATATTATGGCAATGTAACATAAAAAAAAATCAAAAATACAAAATAAACTCAAAACGTGACAGCTTCAGTTTAAGAATTTTTAAAGAAATTAATCCCAGCGAGCACACCGCCTGAGAAGGAACTAAACACTTTCTCTCCAATGAGATCATCTCTCCTGCTCTGCTCATATCTGATACCCTTTGGCGCTGACTCCTATTATGCTATCTGTTACAGAATTAGTCTGGGAATGGTAACAAAGACATTGTGAGAAGCCACAAAAGAGACTCTAACAGGTGTGCGGCGGTACTATCATCAGCACTGCTACAGTGGCAGGAAGATGAGGTAATAACAGGTTAGGAGCAGAAGGTTCTGTGCGATCAGGCTGCTCCAGCTGCTCTGCTGATTTACATCGTGAGCAGAGGTGGAGGAGTCAGCATGAATCACCCGACGGAGGACACAGCGGAGGACGTGATCTTGAATCTAAATGCAGCTGTTTATCAAATGCCGCTCATTCCATCACAGGTACGGCTCATGCGGCAGTACAGCAATTCATAACCAGAGACGCATCCAATGTCCACATCAAACAGATGGTACAGGGATACATTTGCCAGAAAAAGATGAATAACTAGAATTACTGCCATGTGGCTGTATGCCTCCGGCAGCCAATCAAGTTGCAGTTTATATCCATGCCTGTCTAGACTCACGTTATAAAAGTCTGCTGAACGTCTGTGAAGGAATTTAACTAGTGGGAGCTACGGGTTGGCATGATAACTGACAATAACCCAGATAAAAGGAAGTTGTGTCAAACATGCAAGTATTTTTGCATTTTTCTGCGTTATCGTTGCACTCTTCCAAACAATTAAGGGGTGTAACTTAGGTTACAAAGGTTGTCCCCTATCCCCACCAATGATGACATCTTGAAGGTTGGTCTTGAATGATTCGCTGGTTTCACGAGTCACTGGTAAGTTCAAAACAATAATCTGATGAGGAAACAAATGTTGTTAAATTCCATGCCACTTTCTACATAAAAGTATTGCCCAACCGTGTTGGTTAACACAGCTGTCTCTCCTGCAGTGCCGCCATCTGTTGGGACTGTAGCCCCAGTTAGTGGCAGGTGGTGTTTTAATATCTCAGAATCAATTGGTGATTTACATTATATATTAATAAAATAAGAATAAATTACTTTACAGACTAATATTTATGGTGCTGGCTGGTGAGGGCAGCACATTTGAATCTTAGTTGGCTAGTTGTGCACATAATGACCCAAGTGACAATCTTTTACTAACTCTAAGTAGGTTAAAGCTCCTAAAACTACCCAGCAGATGAAAGTAAAATGAGGGTGTACATGAAACAAAACAATGAGACAAAAGAAGCTAAACTAAGTACCTGACACTGACACCCCTCCAATTTCCTGAGGCAGATTTTGCAGAGCTTTAAAATGAGGTTTCCTTGTCTTAGCGACCAAAGTTGCCAGGAACACAGCATCAAGCCCCTGATGCCAAAAGAAATGTTGCTCTTAACGGTGGCATTTTGCAAAGCAGGATTATGTGACACCTCAGCATGAGAACGCACTGGTTTGTTGTCTCCTGCCTACACCTGCCAACCATACTTTGTCACCTCACCGATGCTGGCTTAGCCTCCCAGTCCCAGATTTTCTCAACAGCTTCAAAGATCAAACTGTATTATTGTCCTTGATGAGTCTCTCAAGACATCACAATTACAATGACATGAGGAGAAGATGACTTTTGACCTGGTCCAACATTTGTATCAAATTTGAATACATTTTCTCAAGGTATTCAAGAGAACAGGATGCAGGTACGGATGGAATACCTGAAAACATAATGAATCCACCCACGGTTTGTGCCAGCGCTACACCTACACTAGCTATTACTGCAAGCAGACAAACACAATAATGTCTGCAGGGATGGTGTTTGGTATGCTTCCTCTTGCTCAGAGTTTGCAGATTGCATAACTCCCAATAAACCACAATTAGGAATAATTGACAATGTCATAATACTTAATGCAAAAAAATCAAGTAGAGCCCTGAAGCTTTTTGGATCTTACTAAAGAAAAGCAAATGTAAAACGGATGTGGTTGTCATGTTGATGTTAAAGCAGTCATGAGCCAAAATAAACCAATCTTTCAATTGTGAGTCAGTGTCTCTGCTAACACTGACGAGTCGATGTGTGACTTCGGTATTATATCATGAATGAACAACCAGCTCCTACAATCCAGCGGTGAGTCACAGTTTTGACCCATGTCCTTATAAATGTGCTCGTGGGAGTTGCCACCAGGAGCTGTTAAGTAACAACATGGGTTTATATCATTAGTGTTTCATCACAATACATGCGGACAGAAGTAGGACACACAGAAGGGCACATAATACCACCACACTTTCAGTTCCCACACTTTCATTCTGTCATGTTGTGCAAGCAGGGATCTAAATGTAGACTCTCAGGTAGGCAGACGGAACAAATACTTGACCTTTATTTCGTCCACAAAGTTAATAACAAAATCCAACACTGGCTGGTGCAAAGCAGGGATAGTTAACAGAAGCAACTAGCCAGCAAAACACAAGGCAGGATAAAAGATGTCACCACAAAAGATGAGGAGAGAAGTGAGACTATAAATACACAAAGGCTCATGAGGCTGATTAGGAGAACGTGTAACAGGTGGGTAAACAAACAGGAGTGAACAATCAAGGGACGACAAAAAAAGGAAGTAAAACTAAATACACACAAGGGAGAAAAGACTACCAAAATAAAACAGAAAGTCATTTAGAAAAACACACAACACAGAAACACAGAGGAAGCAGGATTTTCAATTCAAGCAATAAAATATAAACCAAAGTCAAACAATGAACAGAAACTACATTTCTAAAGTAAAACCAGAAAATGAAACCAGCCAGGACATTATCTGTTGCAGAAAAAAACACTCAAAACACCAAAAACAAAGATCTAACTCTGGCTCCATGATGCTGTGAACATGATTGGTGTCATAAAAAATGAAGAAGAACATGATCCGGGAGGATCAACTTTCTTGTAAAGTTTGGTAAGCAGTATTTCAAGTCAAGTCAAGTCAAGTCAAGTCAACTTTATTTGTCAATTCTGCCACATGTACAGGACATACACAGAATAGAAATTGCGTTACTCTCAAACCCTAGTGATTAGAAAAATGCAAATAAAATAATTAAAAAGTAAAAATTTAAATAAATACAATACAATTTTACGTATAACAAAAAAAAGCTATGCAATATACAATATACAATATTCAAGTAAGAAGGCATAGTGGTGCAAAATAGGCAAATAGTGCAAATGGGGATTTAGTAGTGTACGGTAAGAGATAGTGTAACAACAGAGTCTTATGAGGTCCAATGCTTAAGCAGTCCAATGCTCCACAAAGTGACTGGAGCAGGCCAGTGAGTGCGTCAGAGAGTGAGTGTGTGTGTGTGTGTGTGTGTGACAGAGTTCAGTGAGACCGTGGTGGAGAAGAGGGGAGAGGGGGGCAGAATCGGGAGGGAGTTTAGCTTCCTGACAGCCTGATGGATGAAGCTGTCCTTCAGTCTGCTGGTCCTGGCCTGGAGACTCCGCAGTCTCCTCCCTGACGGCAGCAGCTTGAAGAAGCTTTGCATTGGGTGCGTGGGATCAGCCGCTATGCAAAGGGCTTTTTTAGTGAGACGGGTGCTGTAAATGTCCTGGAGGGAGGGGAGAGAGACACCAATGATCCTCTCTGCAGCTCTCACTATGCGTTGGAGGGATCTATGGCAGGACGCATTGCAGGCTCCAAACCACACAGTGATGCAGCTCGACAGGATGCTCTCGATGGTGCCTCTGTAGAAAGTGTACATGATGGGGGCTGGAGCTCCTGCTCTTCTTAGTTTGCGGAGAAAGAAGAGACGCTGCTGTGATTTCTTGGCCAGTGCTGTGGTGTTGTACGTCCAGGAGAGATCCTCTGTGATGTGCACACCCAAGAACTTGGTGCTGCTCACTCTCTCCACAGACGCTCCGTCAATGGTCAGAGGAGCATGTTGGGTGTGCATTCTCCTGAAGTCCACAACAATCTCCTTCGTCTTCTCCACATTCAGAGAGAGATTGTTGTCAGCACACCACGTGGCCAGGCGTCTCACCTCACTTCTGTAGTCGGTCTCATCCTTGTTGCTAATGAGACCCACCACCGTTGTGTCGTCCGCAAACTTGATGAAGAGGTTGGAGCTGTGTGATGGAGTGCAGTCATGGGTCAGCAGAGTGAAGAGGAGGGGGCTCAGCACACATCCCTGCGGGGCCCCCGTGTTTAAAATGATGGTGCTGGATGTATTACTGCCGACCCGTACTGCTTGAGGTCTTCCGGTGAGGAAATCCAACAGCCAGTTGCACAGTGAGGTGTTGAGCCCCAGCTGGACCAGTTTTTGAGTGAGCTGTTGGGGGATTATGGTGTTGAATGCTGAACTGAAGTCTATGAACAGCATTCGAACATATGAATCTTTTTTGTCCAGGTGTGTGAGTGCTGAGTGGAGTGCAGTGGAGATGGCATCATCGGTTGAGCGATTGGGCCGATACGCAAACTGGAAGGGGTCCAGGGAGGGGGGCAGGACAGTCTTGATGTGCTGCATGACTAGTTGTTCGAAGCACTTCATCAGGATGGGAGTAAGTGCAACAGGACGGTAGTCATTAAAGCAGGAGGGAGATGACTTTTTTGGAACCGGAATGATTGTGGTGGCTTTAAAACATGTGGGGACGACAGCCTGGATGAGTGATATGTTGAAGATGTCTGTGAAGACATCAGTGAGTTCCACTGCACAGTCTCTCAGTGCACGACCAGGAATGTTGTCAGGACCCGGAGCTTTACGTGCATTGATCCTGCTGAGGGATCTCCTCACGCTGTCCGGGGACAGAGTCATCACCTGGTCACCAGGAGGGGGTGGGGTCTTCTGTGCAGTGGTGCTGTTTCGGACTTCAAAGCGAGCAAAGAAAGTGTTCAGCTCGTTCAGCAGGGGGATAGTACTGTCACAAGTCTGTGGTGGGGGCTTGTAATCTGTGATGGTCTGAATGCCCCGCCACAGGCTCCGTGAGTCTCTGCTGTCTTTGAAGTGATGGGATATTTTCCTGGAGTACTGTCTCTTAGCCTCTCTGATGCCACGGGAAAGGTTGGCCCTAGCTGTCCTCAGGCTTGCCTCGTCTCCAACTCTGAAGGCAACATTCCGAGCTTTCAGCAGCCTGTAGACCTCTCCTGTCATCCATGGTTTTTGATTGGCCCGGACAGTTATGGTTTTCGTGACTGTTACATCCTCAATGCACTTGTTGATGTAGGCTGTAACAGTCTCTGCGTACTCCTGGAGGTCAGTGGTGTTGTTGTAGGTGGCAGCCTGCTTAAACATGTTCCAGTCTGTGGTGTTAAAGCAGTCCTGTAAAGCCTCTGAAGACCCTTCTGGCCACACTTGTATCTGCTTACGAACCGGTTTGGTGGCTTTAACGAGCGGTCTGTAAGCAGGCATTAGCATGACAGTGATGTGGTCTGAGGCGCCGAGGTGGGGGAGGGGAAAAGCTTTGTAAGCTCCTCTCTGGGTGGTGTAAACAAAGTCCAGTGTGTTATTTCCCCTTGTTGGAAAGTCTATGTGTTGTTGTATTTTTGGAAACACGCACTTTAAGTCTGCATGATTGAAATCCCCAGCCAGGATGAGAAAAGCATCAGGATGGGCTGTCTGCTGCTCACTGATGTGCTGGTACAGTTCATTCAGTGCCTCGCTCCTGTTGTTGACATTGGAGGAGGGAGGGATATACACAGCGCACAGTAGTATGGCTGTATATTCCCTCGGTAGATAGAATGGCCGGCACTTAATAACCATAAACTCCAGCACTGGTGAGCAGTGTTTCCAGACCGCAACAGCATCGCGACACCAGGCGTCATTGATGTAAACACAAAGCTTTTAGGGTGTTTTCTGCTTGATGGAAAGCTTGCACTAAAGTACTGAAGCTTTAAAAGAAGGGTATCTTGCCATGATGTCATAAAAACAACTGAACTCAGCATGGAACGCCTCAAAACATCTTTTTAACACGGCCATGCCTCTGGTAATGCATATTACAGGACATTATGTTATTCTCTACCAGCCATGGTAAAGCTAAACTCATGAGCTGTTGTGAGTCTGTGAATTGTAGGCTCTGTTTTCTGTTCTTAGCTAACAGGAGTGACACCTGCTGTGCTTTTCTGCTGCCGTAGCGCATTTGCTTCAACATGGTGTACCTTCACAGATGCTATTCTTCATACCTTAGTAGTAAAAAGTGGGTATTTGAGTTGCTTTTGGCTTCCTATCAGCTCAAATAAGTCCCCATTCTGATGCTCAGTTTGAACTTCAGCAGATCACCTACACTAGGTCAAGATGCCTAAATACACTGAGTTGCTACCATGTGATTGGCTAATTAGATATTTGGCTTAAGAAGCAGTTGAATAGCTTTCCCTAATAAAGTGGGCAGTGAGTGGATATATGTATATTACATTTAGTCTTTAAAAGAGTACTTCAAATGTGATGACCCCATATGAGCATGCGCTTTGGCAACCGTAGGAAGGAAAAACTCCCTTTTAACAGGAAGAAACCTTTGGCAGAACCAGGCTCAGTCTTCAGGAGAAAGACAAACTGTGTTAATTATTAACTATTTTCAGTGGACATGTTAAGCTCAAGAGGAGGTAGAAAGACAAGAAAAGACCAAACAAACATGGTAAAAACCAAGGGTTTTTGATATTTCTCTTTGGCAAACACACAGGGCCTGCCAGACTCTGTGGCTGCACCCTGGCAGCCATGTTGAAAAGAGTCAGAGATTAAAAAAACCCAATAAGTGAATGCAAAGAGGTGTGTAAACACACAGTGAGTAAAAAAGAGACACTCAGTGCATCATGGGAAGCTCCCAGCAGCCTAGATCTACTGCAAATAGGTACAGACACAGCAGAAGGTATATTTAATAAAACCTTCAGTTAAACTAAAGGCAGTAGTAAAAACAAGAAAGGACTACAACAGTGGAAAAAAGAGGAAGAACAAAAGCACAAATCTCAAAGGATATGGACAGTCTTATAAAAGCAAACAGTGAGAACAGAATATATATATATATATATATATATATATATATATATATATATATATATATATATATATATATATATATATATATATATATATATATATATATATATATATATATATATTTACAGGTGACTGACATCTGGGAACAACACTCTACGAACAAGGTATAAAAACATGTAAGTGCTACACGGGTTGTTAACAGTAAAGTCAGTTTTAAGTGATGAAACCCTCTCATTATTGGCTTATATTCTATGTCATAGGAAGGTGTTTATTTACAGCAGAGCTTTTAGCCTGTGAGTGTAATAGTTATTGAGTAAAACAGCCGTTTATGTTAATCAACTCCAAAAGGGCTCTTTCATTAGAATTCTTGAGAGCCAACACATTTCTGAACAACTAAACAACCCGTAATTACTGAGAACATCATCAATGCTCTTCAGAGACATACAGTCACAGAAATTGTCATAAAATAGAAAAATATGTTTAATTGGATATCAGCAGTGATCAGAACACAAACAGTTACATGATAGCTGAGCCTCTCTCTCTGAGCAATTAAGGCTCCACTCTTATTATTCCCTTAAAAGCTCTACCAGAGACAGACCCTAAAGCCATATACTTATGAACTCACTGTGCAATGAAGTGCTGATAGGATGCATGGTGACATCAAATCTTTACTTGGCCAGAGGGATACAGCCGCTCGAAAACTTGTAGGATGCTGAGGAGGTACGGAGATTAATGCCCTGTCGGATAGGCTAAATCTCCTTTATACCTCTGGCTGCTACTAACTCCCACCTCAATTTGGAGGAGGCTGGAGATAAGCCCAAACCGCACTGTCTCCAGGGCAGGCTAATTTATCCACAGGCTAAAGGCATCCGGAGACCTGGAACTTGAGCAGCCAGTTCCCCTCTGGTACTCTGTTTGTGTGTGTGTGTGTGTGTGTGCTTATAACAGAATACTGAAGTGTGTTTTACCAAAAATGTAACAAAAAAACCCCAACATCAACCTTTATGACCTGCACTGTTTTCTTTAAGTATGCCTAGCATGTGAAACTGCCCATGATTTTGTGAGGTGTAGGTGAGATAAGTATGCAATTCTCTGCCTAATTAATAATAGACCAACCACTAAATCAACCAGAAAACTGAGGTGATTAAGGGGCTAATTTAAGTCGACCCAGTGGATAGAACTATTCAGAAGTTAAAGTAATAGTATCAAACTATACAAATACACTATTAAACGTAGTGCTGCATTTGAAACCAAAAAGAAATATACAATAAAACAATGAATGTAATAAAGAAACCATGTTGGACTTGCATTAGGTGGGCATAAAAAGTCCACTTTATTGGGTACATCAGTTCAGCTGCTTGTTGATGCAAGTATCTAATCACCCAACCACACATAAGCAGTTCAGTTTAAGTATATACACACAATGAAGATGACGTGTTGAAGTTTAAATTGAGCATCAAAATAGGAAAGAAATGTGATTTAAAATTATACTGTGTAAAACTTTCAACCACTATATGTCAATAGATTGGAGACTGCAGTCAACTGAGTTCTGCTTTCTAACTCATAATCCTAGTTACAGTGGACACTGTAGGACAAACATGTTTTAGCCAGCTAAGAGAAATCATGAAATCGTTTTTTATAATGACTCATAAAAAACTCATAATGGCCACAGCTAGCCGACATGTTTCTACAACTGTCTGGACCGGGTCCAGATCTACCCCAGAGTTTTTCCCTCTGGAATTCTGTCAGTTCACTCTTTACCTCAGCTGTCAATGCCGAGCAAGAAGCGTCCACCATTATTAACTGTGTCTTGAAGAGGCTGTTAAATTTTGTGAAAGGAATGCGACGCTGGTGAATGAGTCAGAGTAGCTCACTTCTGTCTGATGATGGTGATGCTAACGTGAGTTGTTGAGGATATGCTAGACTTTTCTGTCAGTAAGACTGCTCTTCTTGCCACCGTTAGCGAGTGTTAACTGCTGTTAGCCTGTGTTAGCTGCTGTTAGCATGTGTTAGCTGCTGTTAGCCTGTGTTAATGAAACTGGCTTTGAAGTGGATTTAACTTTGTTTCATTCTTACAAGGTGACTGTAAGCTTATAACCAGCTGTTGTTTTGTGCCAGCTCACTGTTTGCTGTCATGAGATGGAAAACTTGCATGTCTAATTTCCTGACAATTAGTATTTGCAACAATGTTGGGACTAAATAAGCATGTTTATGCAAGTTTTCCTGTTTTAGCGCACTGAGGTTAGTTCCGAAGATGAGACTTGAGGTGAGGAAGAAGGGGATAACATTTTATCCAGATGCCAGTAGCATTGTCTCTTTGATTTGTGTTTTTGTTTCTTTGGTGAAGGGAGCCCTTATATATAGGTCTGAAGGTGCAGAGACAAATTTAAATGTCCTTCCATGAAGCGTGAATGCCTTTGGCTTTTCTTTTCCTCCACCTTTGGTCTTTTACATATGTGACTGATCTCTAGCCACATATGTAAAACGCGATTAGTCAGAAGGATGATGTCCTTCTCTGCTACTGTATTCACATATGGTGGTGGGGGAACATGGCAGCTTAACACAAACTGCAAACCTGCTCCTATGTATTTCAATGATTAAGTATAAGTGTATTCGAATGCATACATTTGTTAGAAGACATAATCCTTTTTTCTATTAAATAGCTTCAAAAACCCAGGTCCATCCCTTCATGACCACATTGTACCCATCTTCTGAAGATGTGTGTTATCCACCAGGGTAACACATCGCATACCAAGATGGACTCCACAGTCATCAGTTCTTAGTCCATTTGAGATGTAGTGGAATATCCCACATTTGTTGGCTACACACAAATCTGCAGCAATTGTGTGACGGTATCATGCCAGTATGAACCGAAATCTATGAGAATGTTTCCAGCACTTAGTTGAATCTGTGCCACGAAGAATCATTTGTGGCATTTCTGAGGGGAAAATGGGTTCATGCATGAAACTAGTGAGGTGTATCTAAGAAAGTGTCCGATGAGTGTACTACTGTATAGCTCTGTGTAAATAATCATTCTGTACATTCGATAATCTTTAATCCTACAACTGTTTACAACTTGCATAGTTCCCATTTCTGTATAGCTGTATATCTCAGATTTCTGTAAAGTTATTTATTTCATATTCTGTATAGTTTTTCATATTTAGATCCTGTTCATATCCTGTACATAGCTTGTACTCACTACAGCCTGTACATACTTATAGTTATAGAATATTCACAACATACTTCATACTGTGTACATTATAACATACCATAATAGACCCATTTCTGTAATATACTCACATATCTATATTATTGCTAATATATATTGTAATATATCTATATCACTAAAGCACTTCTGGATGGATGCAAACTGCATTTCGTTGCCCTGTACCTGTGCATGTGCAATGACAATAAAGTTGAATTCTATTCTATTCTATTCTATTCTATTCTATTCTATTCTATTCTATTCTATTCTAAATAGCAGTGTTTCCCCTTAGCTGACATATATAAGACAAGCAACTCTTTGCTAAGAAGTTCACTACATCTGCAAGTACTCACTGTACAGAACAAAGTAGTTTTTCCTTTACTGGTACATACAGTACATTTTACAGCAGTCAGCTGTAACAGTTGATCGCCAGAGAGCATAACATTATCTTGTTATAAAACCATGCTCTCCTGGGAAGCCGTGGGTACTAGTATTCATGTGGTTGTTTGACTTTGACATTCATCTTAACACTGATACTAAAGCACAAACAGTGGCCTTGCTAAGTAGGAAGAAATGGTTCAAACATCAAGTCCTCAAGAAACACAATAAAGACAAATGTTTTTTCCCCTTTGGCTTCAGCTTATGAAACATAGCTGTGACGTATGCGACACACACACACACACACACACACACACACACACACACACACACACACCGTTTTTGCTCACAATCACGTTTTATTTATAATAACAATGCGCCGTGACAGCTCGTCCCGGTCCAGCCCGCCTCCTGCTCGACTCTGCCGTCACTATATAGACACACAGAAGGAAAACACTCATGACACAATCGCCACCACCTGTGGCTCACCTGCCTATCGGTACCACCCCCCTGAGCTCACCGCTCCACCCCTCCCCTGCAGCTACGCCAGGGACCACACCTCAGCCACAATAGCTATTCTCTATTTGCATCTGTTTTATGTGTTTGAATACTAAAATTATACATACACTGGTACATTAACTCTAGACTTCTTGAGCAAATGTAGATAATGCAAAAAGATGCTGTAGTTTGGTTTGTGGCCTGCATCGGGGTCCTATTACACCCAACATCTTAAATAAGAAAGAGCAGAAAAAATAGAAAACAACCAGTCATATTCACCCACATACATACACACCAATGAGGCATCAATAAGACATGTGAGCATGTGGTTTCAAATCAGTCATTATCACTGGCTACAGGGCATAACCAAAAACCCTGTGTGTCACAATAATTGGTCAATAAACTCTCTAAATTGCACCTCCTTGCTTCCTCTGTCCTTCTGCCTGTGACCTGGAATTCAGTCCCAATATGACATGCTGAAGGATGTATCAACAGAGGAGAGGAGAGATGACCATGGATGGACAGGTGTAGTTTCCCTGAGGGTGTTTTACCTACCGCATGTAAAAGAAGTGTGGCACACTTGACTGTACATGGGTCTTTATTCACACGCTTGTCACATTTTGCCACATTATGAATATAATGAAAAATGCCCCTAAATATAAAGAAGTCAAGAACGCTGTTGCATCTAAGATCATAAACATCTCAGAGCAGCAGAAGGCTATAAGAAAACAATTTATGATCCAGCTGTAACACGCGTCACATTTAATTGACATCACTTAAAATTAGGCTACAAAGCAAGGACGTCTCATTTCATTAAATACCCATTACCTCGCCTTCTCTCGCCTCAAGTGGGAAGGACTAACACATGAGGAGAACAACCGAGGATCTACAAACTGTGGAAGTGCTGTTTCTGGTGGTGTTTACGTATAGCCTCGTGCAGTGTCACCCATATCTGTTTTCCATAAAAACATTAAAGATGTAAATAAAAGGTGAAGGTATTTTTAATTAAGGAAAACAAAAATGCTAGGAGAAAATTAATAAATAAAAAAGATTAAATATAATACATTACAGTTTTTCTCGATTGCTAAAACACATTTCTTGAAACTACGCCTCATATCCTCACAACTGTAAACACAAATCCATAACATCTCACTCAATTTCCCAAACATCCTATTTCCAGGTCAAAATGAAGCTCTACACCCAAAACTATTCACTCCTGCTGAAAAACCAAACTTTGCCCTCAGACATCAAACACAAGCCCTCAAAAACACACACACCACAACAGAGTTTTGCACACTGGTACAATTAATTCAAAACAATAGTTCCAAAACAATTAGGTTGCTTATGGTTCTCCCCTTCAAAACCCTTGTCACATGATAAACACAAAAGACACAACCAATGTATGTACAGTGGCACATTGTCATTCATGTACTATACAGTACAACACACACCAGAAACATTATCCCACCTCAGCATCTTGTCTTTGGTCTGGGTCAGGCCAGAGAATCTCATCCACATCACAGGCTATATTGGCCCTAGCCAGGCAGCGGGGGTAAAATCCTCTTGCATGCCTGATCCACCCCTGGCATGCATCTACTGATATGTCTAGGCAGGCCTCTTCCATGGCCTGAAGGAGGTGAACACGGACATAAGGTTCTCGGTCATACACTTTCCACCGCCATGCCGAAAATAACTCCTCTATCAGGTTTAGAAAGGGAGAGTATGCAGGCAGAAAGATATTAGAAAACCTTGGGTTATTGGTAAACCAGTCACGAACCAGAGCAGCGCGATGGAAGCTGACGTTATCCCACACAACAACGTAGTGAGGCTGCTCTGGCTGTGCTGGTTCCCTGTAGTCCAGCTGGAACATATGTTGTCTTAAACCATCAAGAAAAGCAAGGAGAAGCATAGTGTTATAGGGTCCTAGTACGGCATGGCGGTGGAGTACCCCTCGTTGGCTGATGGCTGCGCACATAGTGACATTCCCCCCACGCTGACCAGGGACATTTACAATAGCCCGATGGCCAATTATGTTCCTCCCCCTTTTCCTTCTTTTGGTCAGGTTAAAACCTGCCTCATCCACAAAGATTATTTCATGGGGAACAGGCCGTCCTTCAATCTCAAAGATTCTCTGCAAAACACATAACACAGTAGAGTCAATCGGTACCCTGAACCACAGTTCAAGAGTGCTGAAATGGCAGCATAAACTGCCATGCTGTGATGGTACACAATACTTTATACAATATCCAAACTCATACCTGAACATATTCCACACGTTGGTTTTTCACTCTGTCAGAGTTTCGTTCGAAAGGGACTCGGTATGCCTGTTTCATCCGGAATTGATTCTTTCGGAGGATGCGGTCAATTGTGGAGAGGCTGATGGCATTTATGCCTCGAAAAAGATGATCATCCTCAATCACTCTCCTTTGAATCTCTTGCAGGCGGATTACATTATTTGCAATTACCATGTTTACAAGTTCCCTCTCTTGCTCCTCCAACAAAAGCCTTAACCTGCCTCCACCAGGTGGTCGTCTCTGTGTCCTACAAAAATAGAAGCACTCATTACTGTAACTGTCACACATTCATTTTACAGGCAAATAATGGAAACATACTGAAACTCAAGACACATAAGTTCAGTAACTTAAACGTTACTGTACAAAGCAGTCTTACTGCAAGTACACCTACCTGTTTTCCTCCCTCAAGGTTCTGATGATGGAGACAACAGTGAAGCGACTCAAATTCGGTTGTACTCGTTGCCCAGCCTCCCTCATAGTCATCCCATGGACAAGGACATGGTCAACTAAAGTGGCTCGAATTTCATCCGAGACTGACTGTCTTCTTGCCCTTGCTCTTCCCCTTCCTTGTCGCCGTCGTTCTCCACCTCCTTCACCACGTCCTCCTCCTCCTCCACCTCTCCCTCCTCCTCCACCACCTTCCTGTTGTCCTAGACCACCTCCTCCTCCTCTTCCACCACGTCCTCCTCTTTCACCACGTCCTCCTCTTTCACCATGTCCTCTTTCTCCACCACGTCCTCTTCCTTTGCATCTCTTTGGATCCATTGTTTCAAACCTGAATGAGCTGACTTTGGCCCTTTTATCTATCCATCGCAGGTTCTGATTGGTGTGTGCTAAATTTTGACTCCTAGTGTTTCCACCTGGTTAATTGTGTGCTAATTGAGCTCAAGCTATGCTGACTTAAGTTAACATTATTGCATGCTAGTGCTTTCTAAATGACTACATGGTGTAAGCACTGTAAAATGTAGGGATTTGTGTGTAGAGTTTTGCAGTAACAGTTCACCAAATTTGAGTCATGTGTCAAAGCAGGGAATAGTGTTTATAGTTCAGGGAAATGGGTGAGCTTTTTGAACAATAGCGTTACGGTTTTGAAATTTTAGTTTAGAGGCCTGGTTATAGTGTTTAGGCAATCGAGAAAAACTGTAATATTGTATTTTTACCCTTTCTACCATATCATAAACCAACGTTCCTCTTTCTTCTCACTGCATGTAACAAGATACACGTCAAAGTAACAAAAACTTTCAAAACACAGTAAAAACAGATGACTTTTATTGCATGAAAGACTCTAAAATTGTCTTTTTATCTTTTGTGGTGTTTACCAAGAGGCATAATTTAATACTCATTAACAAGTTACAGTAATGACGAGCCACTACATTACACAGGCTTTATGGCAGCATTACTGCAGACACTGCTGGGCTAAATGCAGAAGCACAAAGACATTATGACTGCATTTAAGAAAGTATTCCCATTAATATATTTTTATGTCACTATTATAAAGAAAAATTAACTAATTAATCTGAAAGGCAATGTCTACTAATGTCCTTTGTTAAAAAGATGAAAAAAATATTCTTTAATGTGTAAATAAAGTAAAAAAATACTATACTATATACTATAGTAACAAGCTTTTCTTTATCTTTTCTAATAAACTAGACCAATAAACTCAGAAACACACTGAAATATTAGCTTGACGAGCAACAGACTTGTAAATACTGATGACTGGGTGCGTGAATGTTTTGTCGCTTTACTTTTTATGCGGTACTTTCATGATCTAAGCAATTGATTTAAAAGAATTGTGTATTTGTTGAAAGAAACAATGTCCGATAAGAAACTGGGTCATTTCCACACATAGTGTAAGTACAGAAATCTTCACAAAAACCCGAGTAATCACTGATGCCAACATGTTGCTGCTTAACAGTATAGAAGTAAGCATTTGCTCTGTTTTTAATCCCTTAGATATTGCAATATAAGAAAAAGAAGCGCAACAGCACATCTCAGTTTTTTCTGCTGCTGTACTAACTGAATGAAATCTGTCAGCACAAAGTGTCCTGTCATTACAAAACAGGAAGTTTTTGTTAAGTCACAGAAAATGTCCTTTTTTCTTGTTTGTTTTAATTGTGGCCCAGTTGTAAAAGAAATACAATTTCTAGAGTAGATAATGAAGAATCAGCTTGTCTATCATTTATTTGTAATCTATAACTTAATTATCTTGTTGTAGTATGAATGGTTGTAGAGGAGCTCTTAAAGAGGTCTTTGCATTAAAAGTCCAAAACGTGTGTCCTCTTTCACATCTTCCAAAACTATCCAGTGGGCCAGATTGGTGTCTGATTCTGGCCCCCAGGCCTTATGTTTGACATCCCTGATCTAATGGGACACAAATAGTATGCAACATGCGTACTATTTAGTAATATTTTAGTAATACAGTAATATTTTGTATTAAAAAAACAAGCTAAATTTTCCAACAGAGAATCTTTATGCTACTAAATAATTTAAATTGAGTGATCAGTGCTGCAGGTAAAAGCGATTCTTGTGTACTGTGCTCAGATCAGAATGAAACCTCCAGCTAATAAAGTGAGCTAATAAAATGCCTAAACTTCTGAAATGGCTAAATCAGGTAAATGCTGCAAAATATTGCTTTTGTTGGTCAGACTCCAGTTAGTGTGTAAAGTGCGCATTATAACCACATAGAGGTACAAGAATATACTGTATGCTACCGGAGCCCAGATAATATTGGATTTTTGGATTTCCAGGCAGTTAATTCAAATACAGCCATGATTGCCAATATTGGCTATCTGGTATCATTCAGCTACACATACATCATATTACATGTCTTTCCATTTTCTGTTTTATAGCCGCCAGGAAAACAAAAAAAATAATACTTATGGATGAACAGAAAAACATCAATGAGGAGTATTCAAAGCATTACTAAATAGTGTCACATCAAACCAAAAAAAATATCACGTCTGATGACAGGGCTCTTAAACCGTCATCTCGAGCAATTTGCTTGCTAAAAATGTCTTTCATCTGTCAGTGATTTTTGACAAGTAAGAAAGCTTTGATGTCTTATTTCCTCAGACCATGACATGCAAAACAAAATAGCCCCAAATAAAACAAACCTACACCATATATTCTATTCTGACCACATAATAGGATTCTGGTCAGAATAGAATATGTGGCCCAGGAGCTGCCAATCATGCAGCACTTGCATTCTCCTCTTTTCTAAAAAGGTACTAATGAGCACAGAACAGCCCTCCCCCTGATGACCTTGCAGTTGCTGTGAACACACACACACACACAGCCTTTTTGATATGAGTAGACATGTTTCAACTCCTTCCTTGCAAGCTTTCCTTCAAATCTAAAGGGAACTCAGGACTACAAAGCTGCCGCCATCAGGAAACGACTTGTTACCAACTTCAGCAGCAGAACTTCTGGGAACTTCTTGTTCCCTGGTGAGACACAGGTGTTTGATTGGTGCTCTGGTGCTTCCCGATGCTGTCAGGTCAGGCATTTGTCACAACACCATCAATATACGCACCATACCTTTAGCTGGTGTGTATGAAAGAGTAGGCATAGTGAGGCTGGAGGGGGGGTATAGAGACCTGATTGTGCAGACAGGTCCTCCCCGTGTCTATGGTAACCTGTGGGTATACCGCCGTGTCTGGAAAGCTTTAATGGCTTGTCAGCGCCATGACAGCAAAACAGCAGTAAGGCAATCTAAGCCTGAATGACAATCAAAAGCCACAGGGGGTGATAAATTTCCCCACAGCTTGGTCTAATGATAATTTATGTTGCACTGCAGTTAACTGTTGGTAAAGAGGATGTTTTCCATGCTGGACAATCAGAAAGCTGGTTTACACAGAAGCAAATAGATACAGAAAAAAGTCTGAATCTACAAATCATCTGCTATCATTTATCTGCATTTCACTTTACCTCACTTCCTTTAAACTACACCGAAGGAATAAGTGCAAACAATAAAAGCTCGAAACTTTTAACGTTTGTGAATTTAATCAGGATCATGTATCGTAATTGCAAACCCTATACCTGCATAGCTACATAAAATGGAGCCATCGTACCATAATTATTGCCAATTATGTGCAATAATTCCACAGACTACATCGTCCAGTTGTGTGAGGTATATGATCTGAACATTTTATGCTTCTCTAAGATGTCTTCAATAAACCTGAATGCAACCAGGTAATTATTATAACCCTTTATGGTGCAGATGTGAACATTTTGTTATGTAATGTCTCCTGGGTGTGTTTTTCACATTACCTTAACGCTTAAATGCTTCAAACTGGTTTTCTAGTGCCATCTAGTGGAATTACCATGTCACTGCTAAAAGCTCTGACAGTCATTTAACCTGTAACAGGACTGCAGTGGACACAAACTGGACTATAATGTTGCAAAGAGATCGCCACAATGTGACAGATAATAATTAAAGAGAAACGGGATGACAGTGGGCATCAATCTTCTAGTCAATACAAAATAACATATGTTACTAAATCTGGATTTGTACAGCACTTTTTGTAACAGAAATTGAAGGGAAGTGTACACGTCCCAGCATTCAAACACAGATTCAAATAAAAGGTCTTACACTCATTCCTTCATGCATTCTTTCATTAACACCTTAGATGTGTGTTATAGCCCCCAAAATGGGTGAAAGATTAAGGAAAAGTAAATAAGCCACCGATCCAGCCGACCTAACGGGTTCAGGAAGGCTGCTTCAAAGTTCAAAAGCCACAACCTCAAAAGTTGTTGCCTCTGAATTTAAAATAAGAGCATGGAGTAGTTTAAACACTCTATTCAGTTTATCTTGGAGACCCTCTGCTGTTACAAGGTCTCAGTAGCTCTGGTATATGTGCAGGACCTTGGCCATGTAGGGCTTTCTATGCTATTATTAAAAAAACAAACTTAAATGAATTCTGAGTGTCTCTTGTCAAAAGAAGCTTGCTTTAATCCAATGAAACCCTTCATGGTCAAAAAAAGAAAACGTTTTATTTAAGAATCTGGTTGGATAATGGAGAAAACTGAAGACAAAAACATGATTATTTTTATTTTCTCAAAAAAAAAATGACCGACTGCACCTTTAAATACACAACTTACAAGGTTAAGTCATTGAACTTTTTAGCACTGAGCATTTTATTGGAATGAGCTAAAAGAAAGCTCTTTGCTCGTATTCTACTGGAACATTTGAAAAGTTAGATATGATGCGTCTGTGTGCGCTGCATCGTCTTCTTTGTTGGTTATTTCTTTCCTGGTTACTTCCTGTTGTATTTTGAAGGTTTGAAGGTTGGCTTTCTTATGTCTCATATTATGTCTCATATTTTGGTTTTGTTCCTTTCCCTGCTTTGCACTTGTCTGTGTGATGAACATATAGTCAGGTCAGCTGTTTGTCTTTTTTATTTTAAGAGGTCATATTTTCCTCCCTCTGCTGCTCACATTTGGCTTCACTCTCCGGTGGATCATCAGTTTTCTTGCTTGTCTACTTTAAAACTGTAATCAGTCTCAATGATACAACCTGATAAAGTCACATATTTGATGGGAATTATATGAGTAAAATCCTATGCTATCTTTTTCTTGTGACCTGTCATTTTGACTTGAATCATTAAATAAAGACGTGTTTAGGAAACAGAAAAAAATAGTCTAACAGCCAATCATTATTCCATGTGGATTTGTACAAATACACTTATTTTATATTTATATTATTTATATCACAGGGCGATCGTGGCTCAAGAGTTGGGAGTTCCCCTTGTAATCGGAAGGTTGCCGGTTCGAGCCCCGGCTTGGACAGTCTTGGTCGTTGTGTCCTTGGGCAAGACACTTCACCCGTTGCCTACTGGTGGTGGTCAGAGGGCCCGGTGGCGCCAGTGTCCGGCAGCCTCGCCTCTGTCAGTGCGCCCCAGGGTGGCTGTGGCTACAATGTAGCTTGCAATCACCAGTGTGTGAATGTGTGCGTGAATGGGTGGATGACTGGATATGTAAAGCGCTTTGGGGTCCTTAGGGACTAGTAAAGCGCTATATAAATACAGGCCATTTACCATTTACTTCATTATGTGATTTCAGCTGATACAGGAGCACGCTTTAAATAACTGACACTGTGATTTACACCCATGATCATAAAGAAGAATTTGTTACTTGTACATTAAAACAATTTTCTGTACTTTTTAAGATCATCAAACCTAAAACTGCTATCAGTCAACATTTAGTGGCCTTTTTGCTCTAAGTGCTGCAGGAGCTTCAGAGACTAAATTAGCTACATAAAACTCAGCTGTGCAGCACCTGTTTGACTTTACAGCTATCATCCACCACCTAACCAGTGCCACTTTTGCCCATTTTTCTTGTATTGTGACAAGAAAAACTTTCTTTTCTTATAATAAAAGGTATAGTTTTCTGAGGGGAAGATTCAACACTATTCGATGACTTTTTACAGCTTCACTTGTGAAAAATGAAACACGAGACATCCTCTTGTGGCGTCGTAAAATAAAACCACCACGCATTCATATTGAGTTAAATCAGACAAATTAACTTCTTCAATCTCAATAGAACATTCACAGATATCATTCAACCTTAACTTTATTTTGCTTGAATCATTGCAGTCCAACTCAATCTACGCACAGCTGCTTGGATAGCTTTTATCATACAATTTGGTGACCAAATAGTCCAGCAGGAACGTGGTGCGCTTCCACAAGGTGCTTACTTCCAAGCGCCAGACTTGCCCTTGGCCCCACGGGAGGTCTTCGATGTTTTCGACCACCTCTGATGGTCGTTGACACGATTTCGTAGCACGTGGATGTCGTACTTCTGCCTCTTGAGCTTTTCTGCCAGCTCAAACTTCTCGGCGTGCAGCTGGTGGAGCCACTGCCAGAGCTCCTGTGCCTTCTCCACCAACTTCTCCTGGCTCAGGTGGTCGATGTTGAGCGGCTTCCTGCGCTCCATCAGGGCCTTCTTCTTCTCCTCACGAGCTGTTAGCTTCTTGCCCTTCTTCTGGTCCACCTTCTGCAGGTAGCCACCGAATGACTTGTTGGAGAAAGCCATCTTTTTCTTGGCTTCCTCCTCAGCCCGCAGTTTGGCTGCCTCCTCTTCGCGCCTTGCTTTTTCCTCGGCAACCCGCGTCTGGCGCTCACGCTCCTGCTCTGCACGAACACGCTGTTGTTCGGCCCTGTCAGCGCGGCGGCGTTCAATGCGGTTACGTAGCGCCATCAGTTCTTCTTCCTCTTTCTGACGGCTGGTGAAATGCAGCTCAATCAGTGTCTGGAGGTCATTGTAATCTTTCTCCAGCCTCTTGCGATGCAGATCATCAAAATCCACCTTTTCTCCATCTGGGATCTTTGGAGGAGCCATATTAGGCACATAAGTTGCTTTAGGTCGAGGTCTGGTCTCTCCTTCATGCTCCGCTTGCCTCTGTTCGTTGTCATCCTCTTCCTCCTCGACCTCTTCTTCCACCTCCTCCTCGTATTCCTCCACAATTTCCTCTGTGTCTGACATGATGGTGTCTCAGAGAAAGCAGTGTGAGCACCAAGACCAGCTGGTGTCTGGAGATAGTTGGAGTCCTGGGTGAGCATGTTGGGAGTTTTTAAAGGTTTGGTTACCATGTGACCACCGTCTCCTGGGTGTGGGTCAGCAGCAGGGCAGATTCTGAGACAGATGGAATAATCTATTTTCTCCTTCACCAAGTCCTCACAGCCACACACCCACCCATTTATCCCCTGCAGACCCCCCTACTGCCTTCTCTGACCCTGCACAGCTCCTCATTCCTTTGTAAGGACAAGATGAGGGACTATTTCGGATACACAGCAGATGCATACACAGACACACTTGTGCTTTCCAGTCTCACAAAGCCAAAGGCACATATGTAAAGAACTACTGAGCCACTGGCACAGATTAAAGAAAGAAATGTGGAAGCAAATAAAAGATGATGACAGAATAATGTACCAAGAGTCTCTGCAAATATGACCCATCCCACTAGCTTTAGATATTTCACAGTGTACACAATTCAGGGAACTTACTCATGCATCACTGGAGTTTGAAACCACGTAGTGCTTAAGTCACTATGGGAATTTCTCTTACAAAGTGCTCCAGTGTGCTGCTTATATAGAGAAACCAGGGAAAAATAATAACAAGAGCAAGTGAGTACTCGTGAAGCATGCAAACATACCTACAAAAGGAACATATAAGAAGAAGAGCAGGCTCCTAACTACATATAGTAGCGTACATTACAAAAGAAACATCTTTAAGACATGAGGGAACAATAAAACATTTTGAAAGGATTTTCAATATAATTTCAAAGTCTAGCTATTAGATAATTTGCTTTATTTTAGGAGTCTTTAGTTTAAGAGTTTGGAGAGACAGATCACCTTCATGTCATAGAGTTATTGTTTACGTCTACTCACCATAGCATGAATATCAGCGTAATTTGAGGTTGAAATACTTTCTTTGAGTGAATGTACAGCAGATATAAATTTGTATTTATTTTAGATTTCTGCTCATTTACACAGGCTCAAAAATATATATGCATGCACCCCAACCAATACTTTGTTGATGTGCCGCTTAGTAAGTTGCATCTCGACCAGATTAACAAGCTTCTGCATTAATTCTGGTGGATATCTGACCGCGCTTCTTGGCAGAATTGGTAGTTTCCTCGCAAAGCCCTGCCTTTTAACTATATCCCACAAATTTTCAATAGGGTTGAAGGTGGGGCTTTAATAGTCGTTATGTTGGGATCATTGTCCTGATGGAAAACTGGGTTGAATTATTCTATCCCTTTTGAGTAATGTACGTGTTCCAGAACATGTCTTTGTCCTGCCTTCATCCACTCACCCCCAACCAGTTGCATGTGTCGTGATCATTCCACACTGGAATGATCAGTTGATTAAAAACAACTGTTTAAAGTCATAATTATAAGCCCCAAATTACCATGACATTCATACTTCATTCATACTCATACCACACAGGTCAAAACAAATAATCGTACTAAACTTTAAATAGTGTTATAATGTAAGTTTTCATTTCAGTTTCATATGGGAGTTTATGGCTACGTTCACACTGCAGGCGAAAGCGCATCAAATCCGATTTTTTTTTTTTTTTTTTTTTACCCTATGCGACCCAAATCCGATCATGTTACGACAGTTTGAACAGCACAAATCTGACATTTTCAAATCCGACTCAGGCCACTTTCATATGTGGTACTGAATCCGATACATATCTGATGTTTTAGAAAGCGACTGCCGTTTGAATGGTAATGTCGCATTAAATCCGTCTTTTACATCCAGTGTAGATGTCAGTGAAACTGTTGGGAAGACAACGTTGGAGAAACGTGAACATTTTATTCGTACTGTATAATCTGCAGATTCTGACAGAAATCTGTAACTATCCTTTGAAGCAGCGCTCCTCTCTAAAACAGCAATAAGGATCATTATTAGGCCATATGTAAATAACAAAATAACTTAAAGCAAAATTGGGGAACGTAATTAAACAACTCTTACAATTAAGGGCCATCAGTCAAACAACTGTTTGCTCTGGGTCTTAACGGAGCTTCTTTTGCGCATGCGGGCCCCTTTGAGGGTTCACACTAGAGCCCGTTTGCTGTCATATTTTGTTTGTAGTGTGAACAAGCAGACAAAAAAATCGGATTTGATCAAAAAATCGGAATTGAGCACTAAGACCTGCAGTGTGAACGTAGCCTACGGGATTTGACTCGCCTTTAAAGACAGCCTCAAGTGGCCATTCGAGGAATTGCAGTCTTTTTGCCACTTCTGTGTTTACTTAATTTTTCATCTCCAGAGATTGAAGCATGATCTGTAATTTTATTAGCTTGAGCTTTTATATTTGTGTTGAAAATAAAATAAAATGAAATAAAGAACTTCTGCAGAAAGACAGACCCAACAAACAGCCTTTACTAAGAACAATGTGGTGTAAGATGAGCTTTTCAGCCCTGCCTTGTCTCCTCTGGAATGTAATTAAAACATTCTTGCTATTAAAGGCTCTCTGCCGTCAGTGCAGAGTGGATTAAAGCGTAATTGCTCCCACACGACAACATTTATATATGGCTATCACGAATTTATGTTCCCAAGTCTTGAGTTATCAGTAGGAAAAGGGCAGACACAGTTTTTAGAGGATTAGGTCACTGACAGGAAGAGACAGGTGCTCTGTGGTGCCTGAGATTCCTAATTAACTTGGGCCTGCTTAGAATAAAGCTTCTGATGCTATTCTACTATACGCGTATGTGGCAGACAACACATTATTATCTCCATGGGATTAAATTTCAGTCTTGTTATAAATCATCTGGAGCTCCAGCTAAGTGAAGATGGGCTACGTGTGGCCTGAGAGGTCCACAACACAAATCTTAATGCCCGTGAGAAGGTCCCACAACTGTCTAATCCAAGAGAGCACTGAGCATGCCTGAGAGCGACATGAGGACAGCAGGTGGTTCCAGTGTAATCAAGGCACTGGTGGTTTGCTGGTGGCAAGGGACAACTGTGTCTATCAGCAAAGGGAGGCAGCAAAGGATGTGGGCTATAAATAAGTAAATAGCCACACCCTCTGGTGGTTAGCAGCTTGAAACAGAGTAAACTTCCAGTATATTTACTCTTAATCTAACCGGCTTACATCCCTACAGAACAACGAGAGAAGTGTTTGAAGGAACCTTTTTTAGATGTAAAAGTAAATAAATGGAAAGATTCCAGAGCGTAAATAACACATCTGTCTAGCAGAGTATCATCTGCTTTCTCATGTGAATCATTTATATCTACCCTGCACTGTCGCTCTTTACTGAGCCGCTTTAACATTCCCTCTGCTTGCTGTTTTCTTTTACTCCTCTTAGAAATTCATTGCTCTGCCAAAGAGGTTATGATTTTGGGTGTATGTCTTTCTGTCTGTAAACATGACAGCTGGAAAGGTTTTGAGTGAATTCTTTGTATGGATGCAGAAGGGCTGGTGTTAACAATCCATTAAAATTTGGCATACATCCACCAAGGCCTTCAAGGTCAAATAAGTGATTTATTGGTCAAAAATTGGAGAAAAGCTGTATTATTTAAAGCTATAAAAACTGAAACTAATGTTATACGGAACAATTTGAAATTGTGTTCCTTACTGCCATTTGTTGTAATGACAACATGCAGACATACAGGGACTGAATTATGGGCATTCTAAATATCACGTTACTCTGGACCTATGACCTCTTCTTCAAGGTCAAAAAAGGTCAAATTTTCCTAAAATGTCTTGTATCCTTAAAACTATAAATACAATTCTACTTCCTTTGATTGTTTTAGTAATATTTATTTAACAATACTGATATATAGGGATTCTAAATGTAATTTTTTTAAAATCCAAATTATCATCAGTGTCATGTCACATTTTACCTCTCATCTCAGGTTTCCATTGCACACCTGTTCTTCTTGATTCCAAAGCTTATTATATCTTTAAAGAAAGTTGCCTCAAACTCTACAATAATACACAGGAAACAGGGAAATAGGAAGGAAAAGGTCACTTTTAAGGAAGCAGTTCTACTTTGTTTGTCTTGTTTATCCCTTCATTCTATTTATGTTTTGCTTACATAATATGTAAATATACCAACATTTGGGATAAAGAAAGCATAGTACAGTATATTGTAAAGATAATAATATGTATGAAGTAATTTAAATGAGCTTGTTTGCCTTTTTCCTTCTTTAAGCATCTGATTCTCTTTATGAGCTGCACAATATAAACAGGTCATATCTTTGAAGCTTGGTATGATTTGTGAACTAATTGGCATCATGTGTGGAATCATCCCAAAGCACTACAGTTACCACTTTAGAGAAGAGCTGGACCTCTGAATGTTTATTTTGAGATCATTACCTAAGCTGGCTAAACTAACCAGCTGGTTTAAGGGATAATCCAACACTGTTAATCCAGTAAATCTGTATTTCTCAGTAAAAACTTGAAGATTTATTTTCTACTGCCTTATAGAAAGAGTTTTAGAGAATAACACCCAAAAGTGATATTAAGGTTCGCCACTATAGATATTTGGAAGCGGATTCCTGAATTTGAGTTCTCACTATTTTGCTGGTTTGTTGGTTGTGGAGAACAAACACTGCTTCTTTATGTAGCTTCATCCTAGGGAGACATTGCAGGCGATATCATTGAGCCGTCCTTCCTTTCCCTGCATTTTCCCTTCTATTACACCACCTTCCTCCAGGCGGAGTCCATCGTCTTCAGCGTCATCCAGGCTCCTCGACACGGCACCATCGAGCGCACCGTCAAAGGCCAACACTACCGACAGATAAGCAGCTTCACCATGGACGACATCTACTAGAACCGCATCAGGTACTGTACAATGGCAGAGCGAGGCCGTGCCTGCGAGAGTGTGCGTGCTCTTTTGTGGGTGTATTCATGTGCTTCTGTCTTTGTGAGGACAGAAGCTGGGCACTTTTGCAAAAGGCGGGCACCTCTGGAAACAGAGAGTGAAAATATTTTTGCAAAGGACATGTTTGTCTAATTCATTAGTGCAGCATTACTGGATCACCTGTTTGAAGTGATATAATATGATATACAACTATCACTGAAACAGCAAATGTTGTAAATAAGCAAACAACACTTCTCATTCTCTAAAGGTTTGGCCACAGCTGTAGATTACGCTATCGGTGCTTGTTCACTCTTGACAATAATTACATTTCTAAATTGTCTTTGTGCATTTACAGGTAAACAATATCTAATATTTTATCTAAATGATTGCTTTGTCTTTGAAAAGGTGAAGAGCCTGAGGCTGGTGACAGTCCAGTTCTAATCTAAGGACAGCCTTCTTCGCCTGGCTGTGACGCAATCGGCCTTCAAATGCAGCCTCCGAAGGATGCAGCTGACGTTTTGGGACACAGCTACTATGTCGATCTGAGACAGCGAGACCGAGACAGCGAGACCAAGACAAGACCAAGACCACGTAAAAGTGGTCTCGAGACCAAGACCGGTCTTGAAACATCCAACATTTTGAAGCTTAAATATGACTCTGACTGTCCACCTGCTGTTTTAGAACTAAAGAACCCTCTTGGATGAGAAGTAAAACGTCTTCAAGAACCTAAGTCATGTTGCCTTCTTTTCAAAACACTGAATACCCACATGGGCATGAAGCAGGTAAAGCACTTTGGGTGCCTTGAAAAGCGCTATAATCCAATCCATTATTATTATTATTATTATTATTATTATTATTATTATTATTATTATTAAACCTTTACCTGTCTACCCTGGATTCACAGTGACCTCTTGTGGTTAAAATAATGCAGTACAGTTAAATGAGCCTCTTGTAAGATTCACAGACCTCTGTTGAGGTAATACTGTATGGAATCAGATTAACAGATTCAGAAATTATAACAAAACGGAAGAACATATATATTCTTGGTATAAATGTGCAGATCACCCTAACCCTAACAAAATGATTACAGACTTATGGCTGACCTTTTTGTTTTTTGCCAGCTTAATAGTTAGGTTATAAGGATATACAGCTCCACTTTATCTAAGCGTGTGTATAACAAAGGTACACACACACACACCTATCATGGCAGTGAATGTACAGCCTGGGTCTGCAGATTCCCATTTAATGTATACACACACACACACACACACACACACACACACACACACACACACACACACATATATATATATATATATATATATATATATATATATATATATATATATATATATATATATATATATATATATAGATAGATAGATAGATAGATAGATAGATAGATAGATAGATAGATAGATATAAAAAAAATCGAGTCACTGTTACATTTTTGACTTCGTAACTCACATTTTTGATAAAATAACTAATAAATAACTTTAACTATTTTTTATTTATTAGATAAAAATATGAAATGTTTTGATAGTTACACAGTTTTTTTTAATCTCCAAACAAGCTTCCGTAGTTTTCTGTTTTAGTTTCTGTAAAAAAAAAATTCAGCTTATCTTTTTTGTTTTATCCTGTATTGTGAGTTTGAAATACGACTAGTCAGAAGAAGGAAAAACAGCTGTAGTACATTTCCACTCTTGCTATAGGCTGCAGGCAGTCACGTGTCTCCCATGCGCCAAGCCCTGTGACTCCGCCCAACGGCTGCTGTGATGTTATGAAAGCAGAGCAGTGGGTGTGACGAGCGGGGTTCTGCGGCTACAGACTCACAAACGGGTAAATTAACTCGTCTTTTTCTTCGCTTTTATGTAAAAAGCCGCTCCAACGGGCTCTGTAGCATCTGTATTTAGGTCTGCCGGCGCTTTGTGTCCGTGTGCAGTCGTGGCAGGCTGTGATCCGTCTGCAGTCCATGCTGTTTAATACATAACACAACACGCAGCATCACGTGTGCGCGGCAGCAGTCGGGACAACACCGTGCCCTGTTGGGTTTATGCAACTTTATGCAATGGTTTCAGTGTCGTGCAGCATAAATACACAAAGGTGGATTTATATGTTTTAAATTAAATGTTGTTTGTTTGGGATTTTTAATGTGTTACAATGTATTTCAGTGGTTTTTAAGTAATTATTTTCATGTAAAATCAGTTCTGTCCCCATAAGGTCACAAGGTGAGACACGTGGTGAAGTTATGAGTTGTTTGAGTGGTTTTTTTTATTTGTTTTGTTTTTGTTTTTGGCGTTTTCTGAATATTAAAAATAACAAAAAGTGTCCAAGTTGAGCCTCCTAACTATAAATATTTGCTGGTCTTCATAGTCATCATTAATGGTAAGGTGCATATTTTGTATGGCGATATTGTTGCGATACAGGGATACACAGGACCAACAACTGCTGAATGTGTCTGTCTGTTTCTGTCATTGTGGACAGCAACAGATTTTTGACCATGTCTCAGTTTCGGTGTCCAGAAACAGACTGCATGTTATTGCCAACTTGACTGCATTCAAGTGCAGACTGATATCACACTGATGACAGACCAGTATCAGACTGATTGGATATAGTTTAACTTTTGTTATCTGCAGTTGATTAAATGTGATAAAGCCGACGACTCAGCATATCACAAAATTTTACTATAATATCCTTTTGTGCAGTGTCTGGTGATTCTCAATGTAATATTTGTGATGAAAAAGTCAGCATAGGCTCAAGAAAGTTGTTGCTGTTATTTTTCAGTATTTTCAGAGCAAGTGAGTTAACTGAATGAGGAAAATCACCTGATTGGCAGCTGACAGTATGAATCTTGTGACGGGCAGTCATAAGTGGTACATGACACGAACGCTGCAAATCCTCTGTAATGCATCATGGAGCACATCTTTCATCTCGGTGTGTAAAAATTGTAATTTTTTGTGCTTTTTCTCATTTGTTCTGCACAGATCCACTACACTCTTTAGCAATGCTTCGCATCACCTCTGCCACCCTGTACACCTGCTCACAGAGGGTGAAGCTGCTCCTACCTCCTTCAGCCTCCACCTCCACTGATACCTCTCCCAGCAAAAGAGTGGAAAACCAGCGCACAGTGGACTCCCTTTATGAGCTTTCAGTGGACATTCGAAAGGTCCGCAAGTTCAGAGGCTGGGTTCTGTCTGAGTGCTCTGCGTATGTCTCTGAGACCGCTGACCTGCTGAGAGACATGGGTGCAGACACAACGGCTATCACCCACATCCTGGAAACTCACCCTGAGGCTATCCTGTGTCGCCCAGAGGACGTCGCCACGCAGCGAGACCTCTGGTTGTCTGTTTGTCCCAGCAAACGTCAGTTGATGAACATCATTGAAAAGTTCCCAGCCTCCTTTTTTACACTTACTCACCACGGTAACCAGCGGGCCAACATCCTGTACCTCCAGAACCTTCGCCTTAGCAAGAGGATCATCAGCAAGCTGATGGCCAGTGCCCCGCAGAGCTTCAGTCAGCCTGTGGAGCGCAACCAGGAGGTCATCCACACGCTGAGGGAGATCTACCTCGACCTGGGTGGAGAGGAGAGGAACCTACGTGTCTGGCTGCAGAAGCTTCTCAGCCAGAACCCTTACATTCTGCTGCGACCAGCTGAGGCTTGGAGGGACAGTCTGGGCTTCCTGAGGGAGGAGGGGTTCACCACGGAGGAGCTCCTCAGCCTGGTCTCCAGCCTCAGAGCCTCCATCGCAGAGCTGAAGCCTGAGGACATGCAACGGGCGATGGACTACATCGAAGCGGCTCTCTGCTGCTCTAAAGACGAACTTAAGCAAGTAGTGATCCGCTGCCCTGCCGTCTTGTACTACTCCTTGCCCACCTTATTGGGGCGGTTTCAGGGGCTGATGGATGCGGGAGTGACGATGGATCAGGTGAAGGAATCTCCAAATGTACTCGAGCTCACCACGCAGATCGTGCTGTATCGTATCCAGAAACTAGCCTCCTACGGATACGACATTCGCTCCGGCAGCCTGGCCGTTATTGTGGGAACAAAGAAGGACTTTGAGGCGAGTTATGGCAAGCTGCAGCTCAGGCAGCAGAGGCCACTCTTCAACCCTGTGGCTCCTCTGAAATCTGCTGAGGATTGAGTGTCGGTGCGCACCTTGTTATGAAATGTGGTTTACTGCTTCAGCTTTGTGCAAGGAAAATAAGAAAAGCCAGGCAAATTAAAATCCCACAAAAGGCTGAAGACTGTTCAGGAAATATGACACTATCTGTAAAAGTTTCCAGTTTGGGAAGTGCCTGTTGTGTGTGTGAAACAGCTGCTTTTCTTCTCTGAGAGAAGACTTTAACTGCAGCACAGAGTCTGTACGGTTTTTAATCCTCAGCTGTAAAAGGCTGATGCAAGTTTGTGAATGTAATAACTCAAGAATGAGGCCAAGTAGGAGCTTCAAATCGATACCACAGATGTATCTATAAAGTCTATTCAGTGGCCTCAAGGTTAGAGGTCAAATTTTCTGAAAATCTTGTGAATGCAATAACTTGAGAACAAGGCGATGTAGGATTTTGAAATAGATATCACAGGTGTGTCTCCTTTGGAGGATATGTGTGATAGGTGGTGTAGTAGTTAAGTATGGTGACAGATTCTTTGCCTTAACAGAAGACCATTCATTTTTCTCTGGCCAAACAAAACCATTTTATGCATGAGAAAATAAATTATTTAAAAAGTGTTTTTACTATTTTGGTGATTTTTTTGTTTTTTTTGCTCTTTTGAGGGAAGGCGAAGACTTCTTTTTTTCTTTAATTGTTCATTGATAGTGAAGCACAGGCCGTGGCATGCAGGCCTACCAGATACCGCTGGTACCATTTGACAACCAGTGGAAAAAGAAAGGGAGGGTGGGACATGGAAGTGAGGATAAAAGGTTGTATGCTTGTTTGGAAAATCAAGCATTTTCGTTGTGGCTGTAAGGGGAGTGGTCAGGATGTGGTCCACCTTGTGATATTTGGATAAATTACCTCCAAGATTAAAACAGCATTAGATGGACATTGAAGCCAACATCAGATGGTCTTTAACCTGCCAGCTCACTAATACAAAGTCCACAGTGGTTGCACTGATATGCACCAGTGTGAGTGTAGAGAAAGTGGTAGTCCAGTGTATTCACCTCTCCTGCTGTGAGACTACACTTATGCCCTATGCAGTGTCTGGGCCGCGGGTTCAGTAGGTCAGACTTTTACTGGCTACCAAATAAAGCCACATATAAATCTAATACTGTACCTGTAGTGAGAACATTGACAAAGTACACTCACTGGCCACTTTATTGGGTACACCAAACAAACAAACAAAACCCCCCAAAAACCCAACAGCAGCCAACATGTCTTAATACTCTTTATCAATTATGGATCCCCAACCTCCTCTTATAACAACTATGCACTGTGCTGAGTCTGCATAATAAATGGTTTGAAAAACTTTAATATAATAATGTAAAACAGCTCTATTACCGGGTTGCTTTGTGTACCGGTCTATGAAGTGGCAGGGGGATTTTTCCAGTGTCTGTACTGAATAATGCTACTTTAATTGCTCTACGTGGTCGAGACTGAAATGTTGTGCCTGTTTTTCATCTTCTGCTTCGCCGCAAATAGTTATTTAACTTGTTTAATGACTGAGCCTCAGGTTTGATAACTAAAGGCATCACACTAAAGCCGGTGGAATATATTAAGATCTCTAAAATTATTCTTAGACACTACAATAGGTCATCCAGCCAATTGCGTTGCTTTTGAAGGTACCATTGTAATGTGTATCAACTTGAATGAAAACCTACAAATCTAGAAAGGGCTGATTACATTTGGAAACTGCAAATTTTTCTCAAAGATTGAACTCTGACTTTTGAGTTACAAAGAAAAGACTGAAACTATTTGTATATTTGAAGCTGTTTTAATTAAACAAGCACATTGAGAAGGAACAAGAAGCAAGTGAAGCATTTCTCTCCAGTGGTACATTTATTAGAGAGTATATGGGTGGTGGGGTGGCACACCAGGAATATGCAGGCTCTGTAGTCCTCTCACCTTTTCTCAATAAACACAGACGAGGGCAATAACATGATGGTTTGTGTCATATAGAAGTTTGAAGGAATAAAACGAGTCCACTAGCACTGAAACACAGAAAGGATTTTTGCTGACATTTACACTCGATGGGCTCAATGTGGAAAAACTTTAAAAACTCGGGTGCATTAGCAGACATTTCTGACCATTTATGTTTTTAATGGAAGGTCTAAAAATGCATTTCTTTTTATTGAAAATTTCCCCAAAAGAACGATCAATCCACAATGAATTCTCATATCAAAAATATATCAATAGGTCTATGGCTACACAAAGAGAGAAAACACATACAATATCCAAATATGTACACGTTGTATGTGAGCTGCTTTTAGCAAATTCATTATATACACAAAGACTTTAGTCTCGGCATTATTAACCCAAACAGGAGCACAGTGTAACATCACTGGCTGGCCCACACTGTAATAATATTCAGTCCGATTAAGTTGAGAAACATGTTTTGTGACAGGTGGGGATGCCCGTCCTGAAGGTGTGTTCGTGCATTGTAGTGCTGTAAAAAATATTTGAGTCTATTTTAGCGTCCGTTTAGTTTTGGCTGTGTTCTCGATATGATTGAAACACCTGCAACAGAAGAAAGAACAATAAGTGGCATGTTCAGACATTTCTGAAAATACATTTAACTCCTTCAGTGCTGACTTTTTCAGCGCACTGAAAAACATTCCAACATTACATGTTAAGGAAAACAAAACATTGAGAATCTGACCTACAACTTTTCCTGTCACATGACCTGAGGTGAGTGAGGGTAATCTGCTGAAATTAGGTGCTTTGAGACCATACAAATATTTACTGCATTACAGGAACTCTGAGTGAAGTAGGTGTACTGTTACTGGTCCAGATGTGTGTCTGCTGTTTGATCGACGAATGAACGGAACACTGGGAATCCGGCATTTAAAGAACATAAACACTGATAAAAAAAAAAATCAGCCATGTCAACAAACACTCAACTATCTTCCTCTCATCTGAACTCACAATCACAATGGTAGCAGCTGTTTCAGATAAATCCACAGCAAAGCAAAACATAAAATAAAGAGGCTGAAACATGACTACAAGGAAATGAAAGCAACATGAGGTGGTGCTGCATTTAAACCTCTGCCTGGCAATTACATCACTTCAGAGTTCCTCTTAACAGTGGTTAGTAAACTGCTATTAATTACTGACTTAAAATTTGTGTATCTCATTGTGTGGATATTGTGGATTATAAAGGCAGGAACGGCTGATAAAAACACTGAAAAGGTTTGGCTCATGCCTGCCTTGTTCAGATGGTTTCTACTGGCAGAAGCAGTGAAAACAAGGACTGACAGTCAGTACGTTTCACCGTATTATTAAAAACAAGGAATAAAATTCCTATTTCTGACCCACCTCTCTGAATGCTGCTCACTAAAGTACATCTTGTATGTGTTTTATATAATAATAATAATGTGTGAGACTGCAACTGACCTCTTTAGTGGATGCTCTGTCTCTGGACTTTGGAACTTTTGCTATTCCCAGAGTCCTCACTGTGTCGTTTGCCACTGGTCTGAGTGGTGGGGTGGTGTTCAGGCCCTAAAAAAACATAAGAGCACATTTCAATAAACCATGAAACTATAAATTTCGACTAAATACAAAAACATGGCTTAAAATGAAAACACTCTTTTAGGGGTGGCGTGCAGTGATGGTCAAACACAGGACTGGGACTCAAGTTTTTCAACCAGTTAAGAAAGATTAATAAAAGAAATCATCATCAATCAGTGAAATGTTTCACTCGCACCTTTTTGAATTACAGGACCAGGATTCTGCTGCGTGCCTTGAGTGTAACACATCATACTGGTACTGGCAGCGTAACCTGGAACTTCAATTAAGATTCAAGGATTAGCAGCGAAACACTGAAGAAGATGCATGAAAGGATGCAGTTAATGCATGAAGCACATAAAGTACGCAAAACTCGTTCCACTTGGGGACCGGTTTCATATTGTCCAATCAACTGGAATCCTTTTTTTTTTTTTTAAAAAAAAGCTGCTTTCAGGTGCTCCCTTATTTACTTTATTTACCAGGGGTCACCACGGTGGGTATGCTGCATTCTTTAATGCTGGATGCCCCAGAGGCACTTGTGTCTCCTCCTGAGATCAAACCACTACACTATAAAACCATTGTGCAAACACCTGCTATATGTTCAAATATCCATCCATTGTCTTCCACTAATAGACTGACTCTATCCCAGCAACTCACATTCAAACCTAAGGGCAATTTACAATCACCAGTTAACCTAACAACACTCACTGCATGTCCATCCACTCCATGTAGACCTGACAACAAATCAACACAAACAAATGTACTTCCACGTGTTATGAAGGTGTAGGGGCAGTGATAAGCATCGCCACCTCATAACAACAAAGTTTGGAGTTTAAATCAGCTGGTTGTGTCAGGAGGAAGTCCTTTTACTTTTCTACTAAATTTAGACTTAAAGGGACCACTGCTCTCTTCTTAATGGTGTGTGAAATTTAGCACAGTCATGTTCAATGGCTTTTCTCTGGGTAGCAAAGAGCCAAAGCTTCCCAGCTAATCAGCACGCCTGTTATTGAAGGAAAATATCCTGCAGGGTGAGCAGATTATTTTTCTTAGAATGACAGATGGGTGATGGTCAGCTGCAACTAAAACTAACTGTCTTGTTGTTTAGACTCATAAAAATGTAGAGTCTACAATAAAAAAAAAACCTGGAAACTGAGATAATCAGTGATACAGTCCAGTTATAGCACCAGTAAAAGCGGCACACACAGGAAAATGATAAGCATCAAGTGGATAATCAAGTGAAGGTGCACGGGTAGTTAGTCCCCACCATGTTGGTGCATGCCGACGCTGGTTTGCGGATCCCCCTGCACGTACATCATGACACCACTTTGCCAGTCTCCCTGGGAGTGAACTGGCATCTGATAGGCTGAGAAATAAATAAAAGAACAAACAGGTCTTCTTCAAAGAGTTCACTGCCAGAGGCTACACAGGAAGTCATGAAACATCCACAAGTTTGAAGTGTCAGAGGAGGAGTGGGTCTCTGTGCCACTTACTAGATGGAGCTGCAGCATCACGTGAAGTCTCAGAGAATCGCATCGAATCTGAGGATGCCTCAGCGTTTCCATTTCCATTTCCGTTGCCATTAGAGCCAGATGGAACTGTAGCCAAAAGACCTGAAGACACAGAGAGTTACAGAGTTAGTCCAAAACATACACAAACAATAATATTAAAAACACCAAATTAAAACACTGAAAATGTATATGGTTTAAATACCTCATTTGTAGATATTTATGCTGACTTTGAGTTTTTTTTCATTACTACTTTTGAGACATTTTAAAATCACTGACTACAGTCCAAAATAAGGCATTTATTTATTTATTTATTTTTAAGTGAATCAGGTATTTTCATTTCCAGCTTTATAATTTTAATCTTAGGTCTAGGAGAGCAGCTTTGTATGATTAACAATGTCTAATAGTTCTTATTGCGCTTTGGTGCTGCCCATCCAAATTAAAAGCTTTGAACAGAAGTGGGTGGGACTTATGAAAGATATCCACTCTCAGTGACACCATAGAGATGTCAAGATGTGGCATTACTGGGATTATTTACACATCCCAGCCTTGTTGAGCTTTTAATATGAGCATCCATCACTGTAGAAGTGTATACATGACAGAAAGCAAGGAAAAGCCTAATACCTCCACTTCAGAGATATTTGTGGGGTTCAGTCTGTTATTGGAAAGCTGATGGAGCAGAGTGTGTGACATGGACCAAAGGATTGCAAATGACACCAAAGTAGCAGTTTCAGTTGTGTTGAAAAATATTAAAAACAAGGAAAGACTTGTTCTGAAAAAATCTAACTGCAAATCACTGCTTGTGATCCATCAGTTGATCTTTCTTCATTTTAATTTTAATAATGCTGTATCTGCATCCTTACCGAGGCCTCTGTAACAGGAGAGCTGCTGGTAGATCTGTTTCATTCGCTCGATGTTGAGACGGCTGGCCTCTGCATGGTGCACCATAGGCTTTGGATAATGTACTCCAATAATACATTTGGCTGCCTTCTGCACAACCTCTGGAGCGTTCCAGGGATCATAAATATACTTGGCTGGAAATCCCCTCAGAATGGGCAGGTAGCGGCTGGGCGGAGAGATGAAGAGGTTTAGTTGGCATGTGAGTGGGATAATTAATTTCCAGGAAAAGCGTCAACTGCTATGGTGGAATTAACCACCCAAATGTTAGATGGAAATCTCTCAAACACAGACTCCTCTGATACCTTATTTTTGAGTAGGCACACATTTTATTGCTTGGTTGTGTCTGTTTACTAAGTGAGATAATGTGTGTCACAAGAATTTTCACTAAAATGTTTTTTTATGGATTTAATTTTACATGATAAAAGCCTTAGATTTACTCCTGCATTGTAAATTTTTACTGCTCTTGCAAAAATTTTCAAGTACAGATGTTTTGACAGATGCAACCCTACCGTATGTAATCTCCGTTGGGGTCTGTGCGGCGGCCGAAACCCACAGGGCAGTAGCAGTGGAAGAACTGCTGGAAGAAAGAGCTGCAGGAGAGCCACATCCAGCTGCCTGCATTCACACTCCAGTCTGCATCCAGCAGCAGCTCCTCAAACACCTGAACACACAATCAAAAACATCTCAGATCGACTGGGAAGCAATATTTGGTCCTGCTGAGATGGTTAACAACAAATGAGTCAAGTGTTTGAGTATGACAAAAAAATGACTGTGGGTAAATTTCTGATTAAATATATACAGTTCCCTGATGTCAATTAGCTGCTCCGACAGAGAGGATTTCATGCCGCATTTGGACTGCAGCTGGAGACGATAATCTGTCTCCTGCTCTGTTTTCTGGTTGCTGTGCTGCTAGAGCAGAGCAGAGACTAACGGGCTGCAGTTCATTACAGTTCCATTACAGTTAATGCTGAGGATTAGTGACTTACTAAAGAAGCAGCTGATTATGCTGATCAGCTATTTATTGCCACAAGGTGCTTAGAATATTTAATATTTACTGGGAATAATAATAATGGCTATTAATTTAAAAATGCCACTGTGTCTTGAAAGGAGCGGCACTCATTATGTAAATAAAATAAAATACTATTAAATAGGTGCCAGTATTTTTTACTAACACAACAATATTGGCACTTATGGTATAAATTTCTAGTTGATATCTTTTTGTGTACACACATTTTTAGAAAACTTGACCTCTGACCTTGACCTACAGGTCTAGGGCACCAATATTCAAACTCATCTGAGATATTCAGTAGATGGTATCACTTTCAAAAATACCCCCATAGGGTAGGGTTCAGTCTTGTATTTGCAACCAGAAGAAGAATACAAGTCTCAGACGTTTGTGCATAATTTTAGATTATTAGACGAGGAAGCTATAGCCTCCTTGTACATACAGTCTGTTTTCAGCTCCTCAGTGAAGAACCATTTGGGCTTTTCAGGGCTTTCGTTTGTTAAATGTTCATGAAGAAAAAAAAAAAAACGCATAAATGTATTAAGTAGTCCATTACTCACTATAAACAGTAGCTTCTAAAAGCAAAAAACTAATTTTGGATGCAAGCAAGTAAACTTATATTCTATTTTTAAACTCCCCAAGTGGTGTTTGGTATGAATTAAATAGAAACCAGATACTAGCATTACTCCCATCAGAACAATAGTAGGACACTGTCTACCTTCATTCCCTCCTCCCAGCTAATCCACAGGTCTCCTCTTGTCAGGAAACAGGCCACAGCATGCCTAGCCAGGTGGTGGATCCAGCCTTCCTGCCTCAGCTGGGTCATGATGGCATCAATCCAGGGGAAGCCGGTGCGGCCTTCTGCCCACTTGGCCAGCGCTTCGGGGTTGCGGTCCCAGGGTATCTGAACGCAGATGGGGTTACTCTCCATCTTGTCGAAGCAGGGGTTGTTGGTGGCCGCTGTGTAAAAGAACTCACGCCAAAGCAGCTGACCGTAGAGCGAGAGAGGAGGGGAGCTGTTCTTCTTCACCTTGTCAAGTAGGAGAAAGACACGTTACTGTCTGAGGCAGTCAGAGATTTGACTACACCAGCTGTATATTACGCAGGAGGGTTTTTTTTTGTTTTTTTTAAAGGAAAATTATTATTATTATAATGTGCAATGACAACTTTATTGTCATTGCACATGCACAGGTACAGGGCAACGAAATGCAGTAAGTAGTACTAGTAGTAGAAGTAGTAGTAGTAGTAGTAGTAGTGGTAGTAGTAGGTAATGTGATAAAAGATAAAGACTAAACCACTATATTACTTTAGCTCATTTACATATAAGCACTTGAGTCCAAACATACAACGAAAAAATTCAAGAGGGAGGCAGTACTGGTTAATTCACCTCATTACAGAATAAACTGTGAATCATTACATGGCAAAATAAACAGCCAGAGCATTAAATCACCCCTGCAAATATATCTGATGTCACAGTACTGGGTGTACCTTCCATGACTCACTCCTTGTGTTGGGTTTTTTCCATTACTCATATCTGTTATGGGCCCCATTTTGTAGACAATTGGTGTGTGTGTGGGTGTCTGGCCTTGCCACTCGGTCATCTCCTGTTCTGCCATCAGACTGTACCCCCAAAAGCTTTCCACCAATGATGCTCTCAGCCTGGTGATACGCATACCAAACTCACCAGCATGCCTAAAAAGATTCCAGCTCAGTGCAGCACCACTTAACTTACTCAACAATCAGCCAAATCGCAGCCTGCTAATACCAGCCACGGCCTTCAGTCAGCCCCACTGCAACCATATAGTAAATCCCTGTCTCTTGCACTCAGATCTGAGTCAGTGTTTTCGATTCCTCCCTGTGAGGTAAAGTGTCTAAAAATGAAACATGTAAAAAGGGACAAAAATCCTTCATCTTTTTTCTTATATTTAATCGAAAATAAATAAATAAATAAATAAATACAGTAATAGTTTACACTTAAATATTACACCAAGAATGGGGACTTGGAGTAGCGCTATTGTTTCCAGGGCAGTCCCAGGACTCACTGGAGAGATTATATCTCGCAGCTAGCCAAGAACAACTCTGTGTCTCCCCCCAATGAGCTGGAGGAGGTGGGCACGGTGAGGGAAGTCTGATTGCTCTGCTTCAGACTGCTGTCCCTGTCACCCAAACCCTGATAAACTGCAGACAATGGATTGATTGACAGATGGATAATCCACCACAGCATCAAAAATCTGCACTTGACTCTGATATGCATACTGGTTTTAATTACTACATTCACCAAGATGTATGATGACCTGGTTAATTTTCTTTTTCAACAGCTGTTTTATGAGAAAATTATTTCAATATATTAATCATTTTATCAGTAAAAAAAAGTTCCTATTAATACAAGGAGAAGATATGCTGGAAACCTTCTCCCCCTGAGCGTGAAAGAAAAATTACCTTAATTACAGCGTCTTCTGTTCACACTTCAGTTCAAACAATGTTTTACTCTCCTAACAAGGTTGGGAGATTAATCACATTTTCATTTTCATTTTAATTCAGGCCATCCATTTTCAGAAAGATCAAACAAGATGGTTAAGATATTATGACTATCGATTGTTTTTCTTGTGTTACAAATCCTTATCACCTTTTCCATAAAGCACAGCGGTGTGCTTTAATCCACCCTAAAAGTCAAAAGTTGCTAACAGTTTAGCTGAGCTGGGCCAAGAATATGTAAATAGAGCGCTTTGTCAACAGGATTGATGGCAAATAATTTTCACAATGGGACACATGAGAAAATGGGACTTTTGTGGGAGGGGCTGCACTAATAAGCTTATAAAGAGATCAAATTAATATTGAGCAGAACCAAGTGCAGTTTGTTGGTGTAACCCTCCACTACAATTGTAGTTTCTCATGTGGCCCCTTGGGAAAATGAAATGGTGACCCCTGATCTAGAGGAAATAAAAGACATTCATGGTTGATTGCATCTGCCCTACCTGAAGGTTTCTCACCCAGTCGGCTTTTAATCCTGCAACATGATGTAAATTCTGACCAGGACGACCATTGTCATATGACAACTGTAATTCTGGTTGTCAAGAGGATGACTTTGTTCACAGTTTTGAATCTGATTTACACATCAGGTTGGGTTCTTGTGGAACATATCCTTCATATCCTTATTTAAAGACTTCAAAGATAATTAGAAACCCAATTTTTTAAGTGTAATTAATTAAGTATATTCCTACACACTTACCTTCCTGTAGAGGTCAGTAAGCTTAAAGTAGAAGAGACGGCAGGAGAGGCAGCCGAAGCGCAGGTAGGGGCTGAGGCCTGTGGGGCTGGCAAGCAGTGAGTTGGCGTTCATTCTAGGACGTTCAAAGTTTGCCACCCATGCCTGATAGGAACAATCACATGAAAACCTGAGACTTGTATCACAGCGAAACTCATTTTAAATGACAGAGCAGTGGGATTGTACTAAAATAAAAAATGATTTAACAAAAATTCTCTGCTCGATTTGCCTGACCTTCCTCTCCAAGTGCCTCTCAAGTCGTGTGAGAGCTTCAGTCTCTCCTCCTGGCCACACAGCTGAGGACAGGCCTTCAGTATCAAAACCTGCAGGGGTCAAATTAAAACTCACATATTATCATTTTTCATATATTTTTAATTCCCTGAAAAGAATATGTGCAGTTTATACCATTTTAGTAATCTTCATTATGACCAGAAGAGGGCAAACCAACACAACAAGAGGGTTAACTACATGTGTAGGTAGATTTATTTAAAGAGGGCTTTTTATTCCTGTCCTTGATCATTTTTTGTTTTATTTTTTTTATAATTCTGTTTATTAAATTTTTATAGATAAATGAACAAAAAAAATACAAAAGAAACAACAAAAAAGGCAAGAGTAATCAGTAATGCAACAGGACAGTGTCCTGTGTTTTTTTTTATGAAGAAATACAACAAGTAATATATGAATCCATATATGAAGGCCAAAAATAGGGCATGTCCATGTCCATGTTATGTGTTTAAATGCAGATTATGCTCAAGCCCCAGAAGTTTCACTAGTTTTCTTTATAACTGCTGAGAAAATATATTTTTGTGTTTTTAAGACATTTTTAAACATGAACTGCTAAGGAAGATATTACCCCTAACTAATTTTAGACATAAAAACAGAATGAAAAAGTTATTCACTACTACTAGAAATAAGTTTAAAAAGCTACAGAAAACCCAGGTAAATCTAATAACTCACTACTAATGTTGATTTGAGCAGATAATATCTGCTCAGTCATATTTTCTTACTACAGTTAGATTAATATCTGACAACTCTTTCCTCAAATCAGCAGCTATGTGTAAAGTCTGACACAGGACTCCTATTCTACCCTTGGCATCATAATCTGTATATAAAAGATGGACATGTTACTATATGAATTATTAATTAGTGAGGTCTGGTATAAAGCCTCCAACTTGGAATTGTCCCTAATGCATGCGTCCATCTTGGTGGTGAGTAAGAGTGAATCTGATCCAATTTAAGACACACCTGCAATTACGTCCATCATTTACATGCAGTTTATGTTTGCTGCACAGACTGTATGTAAATACAGTAACAGCTGCTGGGTCTAACAATCTCTGGTGGAAACTCAGCTTTAGACGGCTACTAGTAGTGCTGCTTTTTTCCACAAATGAAAATTACTTATTACAATTACATTTCATTACATAATTTAGACCTTACCGAGTTCCTCCAGGGAGGGGACCCCAAACTTCTCATCATGATCTTCAGACAGAGGGGTAGTGCATTTCCCCATTATCTCAGCAGTGATGGACTCCGCAGGCACCTCCACAGGGTCCATACGACTGATGAGAGTCTGGAACCGCTTGTAGGTGAGGGGAGACTGACCCCCATTTAACTCTATGATCCTGCAGATGCAAAGATCAGAAACAGATTCATAAAAAAAACTTGCTCAGGACAAAGAACAATATGACAGCACTGTTTGTTGTGGTAAGGTGTGATAATAACTTACTTGTCCAGTTCATAGAGTGTGTGGGAGGTGCGAACTGTCACCTCAACTCCAGCCTCAGAGGCCAGCTTCTTAATAGCTGCATCTCGCTCTTTCCCAAAGGGCTCAGAGTCGTATTCATATGACAGACGAGTAATTTTCCACTCCTGGAAAAAAGGAGTAAATCGTAGAATGTTTAGGATTCACACAAAATGTTTGAGGCACTGTTGGTTGTGCAGCTTAAATCAGATTCAAGTTTCACCTTGAAAAGTCTGGGAAAGACATCAGTGGGTTGGCCTCGGATCACAAACAGACGAGAGTTGAGCTTACGGAGGCTGGAGTCCAAGTCCTCAAGACTCTGCAATAAGAACCTGCAGATGACAAGGAAATCTGTGTCAATGTTCATAAAGATGCTACAATATCAGTCACTGCATGATGAAGGAGTTTGATTAGGGAGTACAACTATTGATTTTAGCTTATACAGGCAAAAGGTAAAATGCCCTTAAAAGAGTAGAAGTTTCCATTCACTTTGCTCTTTGACATTTTTATACAGCTGAATTAAATGAGACCACTCCTTCAAAATCTTTTTTTCTAAATTACCAATTGACTAAGACATACCAAACATCTTATATACTGAAGATTTGAAGTCAATGACCAAATTACATGAAATTATCTATTTTTATTGCACTTTATTGAAGATATATCCTATGTAATAAAAGACCTTTAAGCTCTACTCAACTTTAATCTGATTTGCACACTAAGGAAAAACTTATCTTTTCTTATCTGCCTACATATAAAAAAATGTGTAAATTAACTGAAGTTGATGTGTGATGTATTTGCTTGTTGCATGTACATATCCTGTCATGCAAACTCTAAAAATATCCCTTCAAGACCAAAAATACATAAATATATGCTATAACTGACATTTTTCATCTGACTTTTAAACTAGATTTTTTTTTTATATCAGTTATTCAGTTTTAAATGCGTTTATTCAATCATTTATTGAGCTATTCCTTAATTAAATTATGTTTGGACCTTTGTCTCTCAGAAGGAATAAAACTAATAAATAGTTATAATGGGGAAATTACATATTTGTACAAATAGATTAATGCCAATATATATCTAGAATCCTATTATTTCAGAATATTATTTATATCAATTTAATGGCATATCAGTTTTTTTTTTCCTATTAAGGCATTTCTTTACTAATTTTTGATTTTGGCAGTTTTTGGTCCCCCACATAATTTCACCTCCACTTTGCATGAACAAAGTTTGACAAGACTTATTCCACTATTGTCATAGCAGATTATTATTACGTTCTTGTTTTTCCAAGTTCAAATTTACTGTCCTTGCTCTACATAGCCCACGTTGATAAAATGTAAAATGTTATTTCTTTAAGTAACAAAAACAAGACATGTAAGATTAGCAAATGTACACCAGTGTGGGACAAACTGTGGGGTAAAACAGGACTGTTTAGCTAAAGCACAATATCTCTTCATATCAAGTGTCCCTTAATTAAAAAAAAAAAAAAAGCCAAGGCTGAACACACACTCAAGGCTGAATCAAGCAGACGGTGCATGAGTTGACCAACCCTCATCCATGAGTTTAATCATCTCTGTATGCAACGTCAGCCATCATTTAAATACAATGTGCTGACCTAACTGGTGGAAGTATGAACCAGCATTAACATTTTATTGGTTTAACAACAGTGCAATAACTGAACTATAGTATAATTTGCTTCTGTTTTTATATGTTCTCCAAAATAAAAAAATACCAACTGTAAGCATCAGAACACACACCCACAGGTACACACACATGTAAACACAAAGCGGCAGTAATGTGGTGCTTCCCGTTCTGTTGCTATAGGTAACAAAATTTGTAGGTGGATGCTTCCTGTATCATTCCGGTCTAATTATGTCTTTTACTGATAAGACAGCCAGGTAAGGGCTTCTAGTGAACTTTATGTAGTTTTCATTATTATTAAAGCTTAAATACTTTGCAAATATTATTCAGCCAGGCACCTGACCTAATCTATTGTCATGTAAAGAACACAAGGGGTGTGGGTTTTAAGGTTTTATGGTAAATAAGGAAGACATTTTAACTGCATAACCGCAACATAGGATCAAAGCCGAAAAATATGTAAACAAATGTCCCCAAACTAACAGTAAACAGAAATACAGGTATTAACTTACAGGGAACTCTGGGTATCTCCGCTAAGACTACTGGATAGGCGGCCAGAAATAAATGGATGGATGGTATTTATTAATTGTTAAATCTATTCATTTGTCTGTGTATTACGGTTCTTCTGAAACTCCAAAATTTGTTTTCCTAAACGTATTTTTTTTTATTCTTTATGTATTATATATGACATGGGGGGTCAACTTTGTGGGTACTGGCTGAAACAGGAAAGTAAGCCTAGAGCCAGGAGATCGGCAATTTCATGTATTCATGGGAACATTAACTTTTTTCTTTTTTTTTTAGATTAAGGCCTCTCTGTACACCGCACTCCTCGTAGCACCAAGCAAATGATTCACTCTGGCAAGGTCAGAAACTCTGCCGAGACAAATCGTGGATAATGTCATTATATGTTGATAACAATTTGACACAGGAAATACATCGCTTTCGCAAGTTTTTATTCAAGCTTTAACAGTGCTTTGAGAAATGATAATATCATATCAGTGTGACACAAAGCAACTGAAACTTCATTAATGATAAGAGTGAATTGTTGTTTAAGACTAGCTACAATAGTGGTGTCTTTGTTGAGTGTGAGCTACAGCACAGCTAACAGACTTCCTACATCTTGAACCAGATTATTCCTGCCAGTCCAAGGTCATTTCCTATGCCAGCTGCTTTGCTCTCCTGACCTGTGAAGACAGTTTGATTCTGCAAAGCTAGACTCAGACTACTCAGAGTCCTTAAGCTATGTTCATCTATGGTATTCAAACAGAGACAGAGCTGTGCTGGATTCGGTGTTAAACGAAATCCATTCATACCTGTTTTTCATTATTTTCACTCCTACATCTGTCCTATTTTTCAAACAACTCCACAAGAATTTCAACCAAATGAACCTTCATAATCATGGGCCACCCAGCATGAGAATTTCAACTAGCTTAAACAGATCTGAAAATGGATATCAGATGGATGCAGCTTTGTTGGGATTAGTGTTCAAAGCAGTGTGCCACACCAGAGTTGGGTCTTTTGCAGAAGCAGGCGTGCAGAAGTAGGTCAAAAGGAAGAGAGAAATGGATAGGTTTTTTTTCTTCCTAACACACTGACCTACTTATGCTATGCCTGTCGCTGGTGGAAAGGAGGGAAAGTTATAATGATTATGTCATCTGGCATTGGCCTACCTTAATCACTGAGGATCACCGCCTACATCTCAAGAAAAGGGAGTGCTCGCTCTTTAGCAGGCAATTCAAATGATAAAAAAAAAATGTGCAGAAACAGGTGCCAGTTATAGCAGCTGCAGGCTACAGGGAGATTTTTACAGCGCCCTCATATTTTGGACCTTTGCTTGGTTTAACTTTGAGTAAAGTTTACTGAGATATAAAAACCAGAAGCACAGCAGTACAGTGACACGATTGAAACAAAGCAGTATATGCCATCTTTGAATTCAGCAAATTCAGTCAAATAAGTTATTAGCTTTTTGGAAACATGGGTCAACAAATCTGAACTAGGCATTTCCTTTATGCTTTATTTGTACTGGGAGAATAATTAATATATTTCACCCAAGCTCTATTTTCACCAGGTGAGTTTTTGGACTACAAATAAGAGATTCTGGTCTTACACCATGTTACATGTCTGATTTGTGCATAAAAAAATTAAATAAAAGGAATGAATCAGGGCATGCTGAGTGAACTGCGTGGGCTCTGCGTCAGCCCAGGCTGCTGTTACATAACTGCAGAAGCATAACAACATGGATGCTCATAACTGGCCCGACTTTTATGCTCCCCTTCTCTTTAAGAGACGGCATGGGACTACAACGCAAACCAAAGCTCACGACGGGAACAGAAACATAAAACACAAAGGGAGACCCCTACTGTACTTTAAACCTCAGGGGTACTTTCATTCATCCAGCACCTGCCTGTAGACCATAAAAACTGCCAAGTGAGATGCTGCATTTTCTATACAGAAGCAGGAAGCTGAGTTCTACTGAACATATAAGTAAAAAGGATCCCAACTGTTTGTTTTTACTAGGGAATTTTCCAGAAAACTGTCAGCCATTGGGTATCAGACCATTAAAGTCAACGGTCCACGCACTTATCTCCAACACATGACCCTGTAAAGCTTTATATACTTCTTTGTAGAGCTGGGCGATATATCGAGTTTTTAAAACATATCGATATATTTTTATACGAGATATAAGATGTGACAATATCCTTTATATCGATATAGTCTATGTTACGTTATAATTATAGTTGTGGAGCCGCAAGTTTGCCTCTCTTTCGTCCACTTTTGTCTCTACGCAACGTTACTCCGCCTCGCCTTCACTGAAGACAACTCCCCCTCCTACCCCATCGCTTCACGTGCAGGCAGCGACAAGACGGACACGGCAAATCTCCGTTAACGAGTTACTGCGCATCGCCCCATGCGTGGGGCTGGACGGCGTCAACGTGCTAACGAGCTAAACATGCTAACGAGCTAACCGCGCTAACGAGCTAACAGCGCTAACCCTAAAATCCTTTCATTCTCTCAAAAGTTGATAGCGCGCCTTATGTATGAATTCTGGTTGTGCTTGGTGGCCGCGAACCGATTTTATGTGGTACACGGCGTTCAGCAATCTGTCAAAAATGTTTGAGTACGACTTTGGTAAGCTACGGAGCTGCACCGCTTGATAGATTGTCGGCGCATTACGGCTACCGAGGAGCTTCGCGGAGTGATACGTACTGTGCATCAACGTAATATTACCGTATTGTGTGTGTATAAGGACCATAAATGGCACCTGTAAGAGACGTGGTTATGAAGCGGATTTCAAACTCCAGGCTATCAGTCACACAGTAAAACTTGGGAACAGAGCAGCTGTAAAATCTGTCTGTCTTTGTTATTACGCTCAGCGTCTTTTAGTTTACATTTTGACTGCACAATTGTGAGCTCTTTGTTTAGCACAAAAACAACCTTGTTTTCTTTTATTTATGGAGCATTATTATTTAATGAATGCTCATAATTTAATTTTGAGTAATTTTTCATGTACATCTGTGCTGTATGTTAATAAAAGTGCCTGTGTGACATCTGGGACACAGCTTTGACTAAGAACTCTTTTTGTTCTTACTTTATGGCTTAAAAAAATATCGAGATATATATCTTATATCGCCATCCAGCTAAAAAATATCGAGATATGAATTTTGGGTCATATCGCCCAGCCCTACTTCTTTGTGTCACTAGACACAAGCAGCCTGCTACTATCTTGGTTGTGAAACAATCGGAGACACATGCTGACAGTCTGGAGGTCATGAAATGTCAGTTACATAAAATTCTTCATCATAAAATCTTTAGAAATGTGGGACTATAGGGTCAAAAGTAGACACTATATAGTCTTATGTCATTTTAAGAAAAGCCAAGAAATATGCAAAAATAAAACAGCCATCTAAAGTGCATTTTTAGCATCTAAAGTTTAGTCCGAACAGTTCAGACTAAAAACGGCAAACCTCAAGAGAATATGAAGATGCTTAAGATCCTTTCCCACATGTGGAACACAGCAGGAAATAGTGTGCTAAGATGCATTCACACAACTGATAATATTCAGTGTGGTTTAGGCAATAGAGCTGCCTGGACAGAAGATACAGAAGGGAGGATACATGACCCCCACTTGCTAGAAGTAAATGCGCCAGATTATTGAGAGTATCTTGGTAGCTTGCAGATCCACGTTTATGATATTTGAGGTGAGTGTCAAGATGTGAAACAGGCAGTAATGTGAGAGAACAGAAGCTATAATATACAAAGAACTTCACTGTAGTGAAGTGTTAAAAGCAGTGAAAATTCTGTGAGGCAGCCATTTTTTGTTACACATTTGTGAAGTGAGAAAACAATGTTTTAAACTTTGATGTTTTTTATTTTCTCACTTCTTCCTCTTTGTGGTGAACTCTGCTGTCACAGCCTTCCTGTTCACAACAGCTTCTCAACCAGCAGACATTTAACCTACAAACAACTTCATCACATAGGAGGTATACACACAAATGCATCTCCAGAGTCTTTGCATAGGCTGAATTCCCTCTCTCTTCACACCCAATGCTTAATTCTTACACCATCATAATCTGGCATCACACTGACCCTGTATTAGGGAGCTGGTTGGGTAAATATCGAATAAACCAACTAGGTCAAATACTTGCGTCCTACCAAAGTTCATAGATGCAGTGCACGTGTGGAAACGGCTCAAAGCAATTTAGCATTTACAGCTCTGTCTGAGATCCGTACATTCATGTGTCTAATCTTTACAGAGGAAATATTTACTGATCCGAATGTAATTCACAATGCTACAACCATGTAACACAAACCAGTTAGTATATGTGGTTTGTGCTGAAATGAGTCAAAGAAACTGAATATGAAAGTGTTTGAGATCTGCTGATGTGCAATAAACCACTTTATAAACAACAGTTTAACATTATATCATCAGCTGAAAGTCATTTAAGAATAATTAGAGTTTACCAGGGAGGTGAAAATACTGTTTACCCATCTGAGATCTTAGTCACCTTTTGAAGGACAACGTAATGTTATAATTTATGTGTGTAGTCAGTATTCATTATGCCTGATCTAACTGATATAATTGACGTTTCTCCTGGTTTTGATGTTTTGTTTCAAAGTGATAACTTAGTGAAGATTATAGTTTAGTGAACAATACATGAGATGAAGTAAGTGAGTGCAAATATATGTTAGTGACCTTATATACAGTTTATGTCATAATTTGCTGTACTTTGCTATACCTCGTATATGTAGGTCAAAATTCAGGTGACAGTGCAGCAGCTCTATGGCCTCTTTTTGTTTGGTTCATTTAGAAAACACCCAGGCTTTCTTTGTTTGCAAAAACAAACAAAACTTGGCAATCAACATCTCAAACAATGTAACAGCTTTGACCTCAAATGCAAGATAAAAACCAGTTGGGCAATGCTTTGCCATGCTATTCCTTACATACTTTGTGATTTTGGCAGAAAGTCTTGTTCCTCTTACTTTAAGTAATCGGGGTTTTTACAGTTCTCCCAAAAAGATTTTGATTGTATTTTTCTGGGTTCATAATTCCATCAATTTTGACAAGATCTCCAACACCACTGTCTGAAACACAGCCTAGCTCACATGAGAATCTCAAACATGTTTTCCATATGGATGTATACACTTACGGTTGTACCTCTCTCCTGACCTCTGTACATTTCAATGATGGTGTGAAAAAATTTCAAATTTGGATTTATCACTCCATCAGACCTGTTGCCACTACTTTTTAATTCAATTCTTGTGTAATTTGGTAAACCTCAGCCTTTTGTCCCTGCTTCCTCTCCTTATTAAGAGTGGCTTTTTGACAGCCAAATGACTGAGGTCATTTTTGATAAGACATAAGATAAGATAAGATAACCTTTATTAGACATCAGTTAAGAGTAGATGGATCAAATGTGTCATGTCTTTGCTGGATTTTTTTCATGTTCCTTAAGAACGTGACTTTCAGATACTGTTTATCTACTATTTTTTTTTAGGCCTGAAACAACTTCTTTTGTCCTGAGCTTGTCCTATTTCCTCAAATTTTTTAAGGACACAATGCACACCATGTCAAGATACCACACATTTTCAGTTAATACCTCTTCGGGGATCACCTTGTTGGCACAAGAATAGGTTTTTATGCCTGTCAAACTGTTATCTTACTATATTTTAGGCATTTGTTAAATATTCAAATAAAGAAATGAGAGCAAATTATGTGTTTTTGTGACAGCCTGCTAGTAACAAAATGACAAACAATACAATTTAAAACTGGTTTGTTGCCATGTTGTATGTGATTTGTAGACAACATTTGTTCATCCCTTTAGTTAGGGACCTGGTCAGGTACAAAGACTGGACTCAATATAGGTGAAAAAGCAGCTAAAGTCTCAAGAAAAATGTTGAAAGATCTTCAGCAAGCATGGAGAACATTTCACAAGACCACTTAAAATATTACAAATAATCTAGCTCCTTGGAAGCTAAATATAAGACTTTTGCAAAGTACTGCATATCCTGTTGCTATGTTATTACAGCCATTAGGAAACACAACAGCCAGAAAGAGACATGAAACCGTCACAAAGATACACAAAACAACAATATATGCTATATGTTATGTAAATGGATACAAATGTGCCGTTTGCAACCGTTTTTAATCTTGTGCTGTTGTTAATGCATCCTGTTGTGCTACATGTGTGGTAGCGCGTGGTTAAATTCACGCTTCCCTCACCTCCACCTGTTGATGCCAACGTTGGAAGAGCCCGCAAACCAGGGGTCGAGGATGTAGACGCAGCGGACCGTATCCGCTCCCAGCAGAGATTCCTTGAGCGACGGGTTGTCGTGGAGCCGCAAGCCCTTCCTGAACCAGTGGATCGTATTAATGACCATTACTCAACTGGACGAGTCCTTTTCTTCCTTTTTGAAAGAGGTCAACAGTCTTTTGGTGCTCACTCGACTTTTATCCCAACTACTCACTCACAGTTTCTTTTAGGAAGAAAAAATATCACCTTGAATAAAAATTGGTTTGAAAAAGAAATCCTTTTGGGGTTCAATAACGCAGTCCAACTTTTATAATTATCCTTGCTCTAACAGAGCTTTTTCCATAGTGTCGAAAAATGTAGAAACCGCTGGCTGCTGAACCATTTGGGCTCGAGGCAACGCGCGCGCTCCGGCAATATGACAACTAACGCGGCGGGCTTTAGGACCCGGTGTGCTGCGGAGAAGTAGAGCGGCTCGTTGTATAACTTGTTTTTCTGAATGATGAAAAAATTAACGTATAAATATATGCTAACACTCCTGGGCGGGCCTGCTTTCTACAGATATTAATTAAGTCAAACGCAATAACAGAGTACTTAACTGGCTTGTAATCTAAACCCACAAGACACCGTGGCAAGACCGGCTGTTCCGTGCCGCGAATACCAGGGAAGCTGGTTATGTAAAATACAATTTCTAACAGAAATATTGTAAAATTCGTCGTCCTACTGTTAGCTAGATCAATACTTAGCCGTTATAACCGCTTCTCGATTCCGTATAACCCGTCTGCCTCACTGTTGAGCTGATATTTTGAGCTGCGACCTCAAAAGATTTTCCTTTACAACGTCCACGAATAGCTGCTCAACCTCTTCACCGCACCTACAGCCGAGACTCCGCCCACTGCCAACGTGCGTAGTTCCGAGCCTTCTGATAGGTCCGAATCGCTTTGTGCGTTTCGCGGCGTGGTCACGTTTTTCCAGCGTGCTTTCTGCATGCCAGCATGCACAGATAACTTACCCGCTTGGTGTTACTGATGAATTATGACCTCTTATGGCGGACTGAACGGACATAGCACGTCAGCGGGTCAATTAAGTTTGGCTAATAATAATCTTAAGAGTAAAGCAGACTCGGAAATCTTAACCATACTCGAGTGTTTCTATTTGTATACTTCATGTTTTATAACAGGTTAATGAAAAAATAAAATAAATACAAATATGAGTTACAGAGGTTACACGCACAGACTTTAAAGACTTATTGGGGTAAAAATGTGGAGCTTTAACAATAAAAAAGAGTCCTCATCAGTTGCAAGAGTGCACTGGCTTGTTTATACTAAAAGAACCCGGATGTGCACATGAAGTCCGGCATGATCGAGTGGCACTCGCTTCCTTGTCAGTGTGTGTGCATGTGTGGTCTAGTGCAATAAGAAGTGTAGCTCGTAGTTAACATGATATGAATTCTCATTTTCTGAATTTGCTCTTAAATTTGCCCAACCTACAAACAAAAGACAGTGAACTTGTGAAGACTAGTTTTTATTTGTCACTTTATATGTTCATTACACTACATTTTCTTTTTACCTACTTAACCTCCTATATTTCAGAAAGCTGTTCCAATTGCCTTGTTTCCTGAAAGGTTTCATAAAAGTAAACGTGTACATCTGAATATTGTTAATAATAATATTAGCGGTAGTAATCATTAGCAGTTGTAGTGGAATAGGAAATGTTATACTCTTTATTATCCCGAAAAAGAAATGCGTCACAACACTCTTACATAAAACAGCTTGTAATTATGCAAGATGCAAAATGCTGTCTTGGCCTGTGAAGTAGTGCCGACTTTTGGCCACTGAGGGGCAGTATAGTATCACGTCAGTAGGCCCCCTTACTTTGCTCATGATGATCAATTGTATCGACACATGATAATGACAAGGCCTATGTAAATGTGATGTCATGTATTATCATTATTCATCATAATGATATGGAAAATAAGAAAAAGTGCAGTTAGAACTTGGAAATGCAAATTTATATTATACTTATGATCAAAATCCAGAAATTATCTTACCTTGAAATTCATTATAATTATTATTATTACTACATAAAAGAAACAAGGAAGAATGAAACACACACACACACACACACACACACACACACACACACACACACACACACACATATATATATATATATATATATATATATATATATATATATATATATATATATATATGTGCGTGTGTGTGTGAAATCAAGTTTATAGCACTTATCTATCAAAACTAACATTACAGCTACAAGTGTTGTCCAGAAACAGTGTAAAATAGCAAACTGGGAGGAAATTACAAAGTAATCGATTACTGCAATGTTAAAATTAGAACAAGGTACAATGTGATTTCAATTGTAATGCCATTCATCCATTTATCCATTCATCTTCTCCCACTTGTCTATTTCAGCATCACAGTGGGGTGGAGACTATCCCGGCTGCCATAGGGCAAGAGGTGGGGTTCACCCTGGACAGGTCACCAGTCTGTCGCAGGGCTAACATAGAGACAGACAGCCATTCCCAATCAAATTCGCAACTCAGTTGTAATAAATAACCTAAAATTAACATTTAAAAATATAAATGTTAACAAAATAACATGGAGTCTAGCTAGGAATGTCAAAAACACAAAATTATACAAATATTTATATTTTAAAAAGCCTTGGAATAAAAAAAAAGTTTAACTATATATGTCTATCATAAACCCATATACAGTTGTAGCTCATTTTTAAAATGCCAGCAACACTTTAGTCCCCCTTTTTTTAAACCTGGTCTCAGACATTTTTAATAGTTTTCTAATATAGAGACATAACACAGTATACAGCAATATACTCTACATATAATTACACAAAGCACTTCAAACTAAGGTAAATCTAAGAACACATTACTGAATAAATTACCATATCATCATGCCGGGAAAATCATGATAATTTTTCTGTTACCAGGCAACCAAGGCTTAATAAGTGAGGACAAGCTTCGGAGCGCCACGGTGCATGTAAGAGATGCAGCTGACAGCTGCCCACCTCCACCACTCTCACCTGAGTTAGTCAGCAAGATATGCTGCATTGCATCAAGAGGTCGTGGCAGACTGCTGGAGGATGAGGTGTGCTAATGGTGGCATCTGCTTAGGAACTCTTTATGAAGCGTTCTTCATGCAAAATGCATTATCATCCTTTTCATTTTCTTTATTGGGGCTCCATTTCATCACTAGCATCAGAAACCTTTCTTTTTTGCTTAGATAACGCTATATTAAGTCAATAAAAGTCTTCCTACATTGGTCATTATCTGTAATAAATACTATTAAGGGGCCCAGCGTGCCTCTGTGGAGGCTCGGGACATAAATAAGCTCCACTGCTTTGGTATAAAACCTACATAATGCAGTGTGGTAATCTTATTGTTTATTGTGTGTCAGCCAAACAATGAGAGGAAGATACAGCCATGTTTTGTTTTACACTTTTACCACGTCAATCACTTTTGCAGCAGTGGGAGTCACATCCTCTTTAGACCCTCTTAAAAAAGTCCAGTGTAGGTTTGTCAGTTCAGGCATGCAATGTGATGTCATGCTAAGAAAATCTGAAAGGGCCTCTGGCGTGGCAGGCAGTGTGGACAGATGGTTGGTCCAGCTCAGACGTACAAGGAGAAACCCCAACAGAATGGATGAATCATCATTCCACCAACTGTTCCTCTCAGCAAGTAATCAGAATTCAGCACATTCACGCTTTGTTTTCATGGCTGGACAAAAATATTGTATCATGGAGAATAAACCGTTCAACAACAAAATCTTCCAAGTGCTGCTAAACCTTGACACAGAGGCACGGAAAGACTTCTGATCTGGAAAAAGCTCAGAGCAATGTTCTCTGGAGAGTGAAATATTTATAAGGATCAGACATTAAAGATTGTGGTGCACCTTAAGAAAGTTACTTCTGCTGCAGACGCTTCACGTCATACTTAAAAATCAACATTAGGGGTGGAAAACAAGCACAGCAGAAGTCTAATGTTAGAAATGCAACATTTTATCCAGGTTCTCAGAAAATTTCAGGAAGGTGGGTTAATATTATCTTTATTAGCTGAACAGAATAAGAAACATTTCATTAAACACCCAATAATAGCGTTTTTAAAGTCTTACTTTAAAATGTTTTATTTAGTTACAGCAAAAATAAAAAATAAAAAATAGTGCAATCGTAATAAGAACACTAGCCTGACCTGTACTTAACTAAAGAAAAAATGCGCTGCGCTTTTATTTTACAAAATTGCACTGTTATTCGTGAATACAGGTGAATACTGATGCCTATTATTATTTATAGGTGTTGCTATGATTTTACAATTGCATCCTGCCTTTTCTTTGGCCAGCAGAATGATGGATGAATGGATTTTCATGGTGAAATTTAGCAAGCAAACTCCTGTAGTGATTAATCATGTCCAGAGAAGCTTTAGAAAGGTCAAATACATCAGTCAGTGAACAGACTAAAGGAAATGCAGAAAAGCTGATACCTTTGCATACATTAAAGCACATACACACACACGCACAAGAAACTGAATTCATGGTACATCAGTGACCTGTTCACATGAGGAATTGTGTGTTTATACAGCTACTGTACAAAACTTTAATACATTTTAAAGCTGTGAAATTCATCTACAGATGACAGCAGGAAGAATAAAATATAGCATCACTGCAACAAAGCAGCTAGTAGTATTACACAGAAAAGCTTATTTTTCATAGAGCACAGAAAGAAACTGCTATTTTAGATAACACTATGAACACTTTAAAATAACAGCTTAATGCTGGCAAGGTAGCAGCCAGCGTCTTCTTTATGCTTAATTTAACATCCACTCATTGATCTTTGAATCTTTGAATCCTCATTGAATCCACTCATTGATCTTATTTGATTGGTGGATCTGAGTTTTATGCGGTAGAATTAAATTATTTTCGTCTCCCTGCGTTATTTTAACACGGAATTTGTCTATTTTACCATTTGCGCCATGTGTTCTCTCAGTGGGAACCTTCCTCTCATCCTGGCACTGTCGTGACATGACACTGCAGCAACGCCACTACAAACAGCAGATTGGCTGGCACAGCAGCTCGCAATAGTGTGTTTTCCACTGAACTGTTGTGTTTCACCAGCTCCAGGTAGATTCTGCTGAAAAGCAGCAGGTAGCTCCTCTCTGTCAGTAACAACTGATGGATACGCGGATTGGCTCGTTCCAGCCCGCCGCTCTCATGCTCCTCCTCTCCATCGGAGTCCTGCCTGCGCTGCGCTTGTTGCAGTGAGCGCGGAGGGTTTGTGCGCTCTCGGGTTATGAAGTTGTGGACAGGAGGAGAGGATATCGGTGACAGCAAGACGCGCAGAGGAGGAGAAAAGTAGATGCTCGTTGGTGTCGTTCCACTCTTCATTCTGGGGAATACGCTTAAATCGGGAGATTGCGGCGGAGAAACGCGCTGAAACGAGTTTGTGGCATTTAACTGGGAGACCAAGCATACCCAACAGTATGCGGTGCAGTTATGGCAGGCAAGGGTAAGACAGTCGTGAGGACGCTGGAGGATTTAACGCTTGATTCTGGTTATGGTGGAGCCGCGGACTCGGTTAGGTCGTCCAGCGTGTCGCTGTGCTGCTCCGACACGCATCAGTCCATCTCGCATGGGGGAAACTGCTGGCATCTGACGGAATCCATGCACAGCAGACACAACAGTTTGGACACAGTCAACACCGTCCTGGCGGAGGACACGGAGATACTGGAGTGCTCGGGTCACTGCGCCAAGCTGCCCGAGCTGGAGGAGGTGCCATGGACCCTGGGCGAGGTGGAGGGCGCGCTGAGGAAAGACGAGGAGCTGATGGTGGGCAACCCGCCACCGGAGGTCCTGGCGCGACTGTCGACTCTCATTAGCCGCGCGCTGGTGAGGGTGGCCCGGGAGGCGCAGCGACTCAGCTTGCGCTACGCCAAGTGCACCAAGCACGAGATCCAAAGCGCCATCAAGGTGGTGCTCTCGTGGACCATCTCCGTCAACTGCATCACGGCGGCTCTGAGCGCCTTGTCCCTCTACAACATGAGCACCGGGGACAAGTTCAGCCGAGGCAAGTCCGCGCGCTGCGGGCTGGTCTTCTCCGTGGGGAAGTTCTTCAGGTGGATGGTGGATAGTCGGGTGGCCCTAAGGATCCACGAGCACGCTGCCATATACCTCACCGCCTGCATGGAGAGTCTGTTCAGAGAGGTTTTCACCCGCGTCCTGCGCAGCGCGCTCGTGGAGAGGGATAACGGGATCCCCAAGTTTACGCTGGAGTCAATGGAGCAAGCCATCTGCAACGACTCGGAGATCTGGGGTCTGCTGCAGCCCTACCAGCACCTCATATGTGGCAAGAATTCAAGTGGTAAGCCATGTCAGTGAGTGGTTAACTGTTTGAAACGTGATTGACGTACATTTGGTGGTGTGTGCAGAGGGCTTTTTTATCACCTAAATCACCATATGAGTAAAATCAATTTGCCCCCTAAAACAACTTGTTTCCAAAATGGAAATCCACGTGCTTCAGGAACTGTCTAGAAACAAGTGGCTGCCTCTTTAAATAAGCCATAACTATGACTCAACTGGGATGAGGCCTGATGTAGAAAATAATTTTCTTTTCAAAAGCTATCTTCATCTCAAGTTCTGCTCATTTGTTTGGAGGATAACAACACATTTTATTTTATTTTTTCCTAATCTGCTTAGCGTACCCTCTTAAGAAAAGCAATATGACTGTAAACTGTGTTATTATGCTGGGGAATAACCACTGCTTATATTGCTAGTGTAATTCCATACCCAAACAAAAGGGCTTGGCAGTTTTTGAATATTTATTACCCTCAGCTTAGACCTCAAGGCCAACCTCTGAAACAGTATCTTGGTTGTTGCAGCCTCAGAGCAACAGCCAGACTAGACTAGGTATTTATGGTGAAAAAGATCAAACAAGCTCAAACCTCTACTTCTTTGAAGCTATTGTGCTCTCAGACTGTCATTAGCAGCACAGATGTTAATGAGTGTTTTTGATAGACTATAGGAAATGCATTTATGTATCATGATGTGTGTGCGTCAGGATTTTTTTGCACAAGCAGGCTTTGTGTTTATATTGTGTGCTGGCCTTGTTGATAATGCTACAGTCTCACTCCAGAAGGTGTAAGCTGTCAGTGTGGGCTGGCCCTCTTGTTTTCAATGCCCTGAATGAGTTGGCTGAAAGCAGAAGGGAGTTGAAATGCTGTTCTCCAACTGAGAGCCAAACTGGGCTGTGTAATACTGGCCAAAGAATCATAGTGCAACACTTTGGCTAGTTGCTGCAGAAGATTATTCCAGAAGCAATCTGAAGAAAAATGGATATGAGATCGTTCTCACAGATTCTTCAGTGAAGTGAAATGATCTGAAATTGAATGTCATGGATGCAGTTCTTTTCTTTAAAGATGGGAGTCTTTTCTGTCCCCCAAATCCTCACGTGCAGTGTAGTAACTTAAAATGCATCATTGCATCTTCATATTAAAACAGATCAATTCCAAAAAAGTACTGTTGCTATTGAATCTGCAAGCCGCTTGGCATCCACCTCTACACCAGTTGTCTCTGACTTGCCCTATTATCTCCCAGGTGTGTTCACTGACTAGTGGGGAGGCATTGGTTAACGCAGTTTAAAAAATAATTACTTTCTTTCGGCTATAGTAGTCCTAACTAAAATAACATTTTAAAGAAGTTGTAAGGAAATGCTTACACATTTTTAAAAAGCTCAACGTTGAAGCATGCACATTTTTCTTTAATCTGCAGTGATACCAAACACTGAAAAACAGCAAATCCTGTGATTAAGAATAGTCCCAGTTTCATTTTATGTCTGTTTGTTAGATTAGGGTGAGCTTAACTGAGTCATTCATCCTCTTTTTACATTGTTGTTTTTCATCATTTTTATTTTTTTACACAACTGCTTTGTCTTGAAATTGTAAAAACATGAATTCTGTGTAGATTGGATGTTGAGCCAGGCATGCATTCCCTCTGCTCCACCTCTGTGCAGTCAACTGCTCTGCAACAGTGCATGATTTTCTGGTGGTGCAGAGGAAGATATCATTTGGAGTCACACAAAACAGCGTGATGTCATTTTAAAACTGTTATCAAGGCAAAATGCGTAGATTTAAAAAGTACTGTTTTCCCTTCCCCGACCCAGCAGTGTTATTAATCCATTTCAAAGATGAAGAAGACAAATGTATTACTTTGATTTTATGCCAACAAAGGCTGCACTTCGAGAATTATTTAAAACTGAGTCATCTGCGGCCAAATAATTAACCACGGATATTAATCTAATAATCACTGAGGTGTCTGTGATGGCTTCTTTTTGGTAGCTTTGGTGACGGCAGTGAGACTGGATGTAGTAAATGGAGAGAGCAGGGGAGGCCTTCTTGTGACCAACATGATCTTTTTGTCTAAAAATTTCACCTAAGGAACAAAAGCACCGCAGTGCCTAATGATTAAACCCACATTGCTCGACACTCCCACTGACCATACGTGACAGCCTCTCTGCTCTGACTAATGAGTAGAGCATAACGGAAGCTTTTCTTCACCTCCTTTATTTCCAGAGGTGCTTGCAGCTGCTCAACCTGCTGAAAATTCTGGATGTTTCCAGAATATTTGCTGGTTAAACAGGCAGTGTGAAAGGTTTGGGAATGTTTGAGCTTATAAGAGCTTTAATTTAACTTGATGACTTTCCACGCTGATAGCCTAACCAACAGTAATTCTGAAACGAGTCACACCTTATATACCCAACTGTTATGGGTGGAGGAGTAGGTGGAGATGGAAAATAAATAAATAAATTAGGGCATCGCCAACTGAAATTTGTCAGTGTCTTTATGAATGATTCATTTCCAAAATGAAACGAGTCATGAATCATTTCTGATGTACTACTTTACATTCAGCGGTTAAAGAGTGGTACATTTTGAGGTGTGTTTTTGTCCAGCCTGTTAGCCCTCTCAAGTCTAATCTATATCTGTGTAATTTGTTTTATTTCAATTGGTTTCCCAAGTTTGGGCAATCAGGGAACACGTGTTTATTCTAACTGACATACATAAACAACTATTCACATTTTCTTTCAAAATACAGAATTGATGCTCCAGACCTCAGAGGGTTAACTTAGCACTCTCTCATACCTCTGTTTTTGGTTATAGCCTACCAACTCCTGAGGAAAATGTGTGACTTTATAGGAAATGGTCTACTGTGTTGAGTAGCTAGTTAATAACTGCTTTATCTGCTCTTTTGTACAAGGGGGATTTTAAGAATACAGCTCTTCCTACTTCTAGTCTGACCAATGCTAAGCTGTATTTCTGCTTTTCCACTATTAAGGACCCACAAAGTCTATATAAGGGTTTCGAAAGGAAGAAACTCAAAAGTGGCCCCAGACAAGACTGCATTCTCTGGGGCTGACAGTTGAGTTTTGCTTTCACTTGCCGCTTACCTTTATTTTCTCTCAGCTTGGTTCACCTAAAAACCAAAATGATTAGCGTGAGGCACTAAAACAACTTGATACAGAGCTAAGTGTTGTCTTATTTTCAGGTGCGTTAACTCTAAACTTAACTACGCTATAACTAAACCACATGTCGGGTAGTTTTCTGGAAGATTGTAGTCTCAAACCAAAGCAGTGAGTAGTCAACAGAAAACCAAAACAGTGATCTTAAACTTGTTTAAAGCTGCAGATTCAGGTAAATCTCTCCTAATTCTTTACAACAAGCTCCCACTTTCACATGAGATTTGCAAAATATCAATTATTGCCACTTTAGCTCTTACCTTAACTACTACACCCATGTGGGGTCCCAATTTTGCCAGCACTTAAATAGTTAGAGTTGATTTAGGTGCATAAAGTGTCATACCTTGTGCATTTTGGAAGGATGACTGAAATTTGAAGTATAACTGTGTGTAACTGTGTACATGACTAGTAAAATAAGGGCACTTCCTTCATTGCTTTCTATGTAAGCCTGGTGCATCAGGTTTCATGGAGAGGCAACTGTCCTATTTCCCTGCACTAACATGGGTTTACCTTACAGGAAAGCAGTTTTATAAGATTAACATTCAATTTCTGCACCTTTTCTATGCCTTCTGTGCCTTACAGATGCCAACTGAAGTGATGCATTTGATGTGTGTTGCACTTTATCCTACATCATTGTGTATCACATATATGTATATTTCAACACATAAAGAGGTATTGCACAAACATCAAATCTAAAATGTTTCTCAATGTTGTCTTGTTACCTGATGACATGTGACGTCAGAAACAAGCAGCGTGGTCATCAGCTTCCCAACCCGCCTGCGTGATGTTTAAATTTGGCATCCTGAATGACTTGATTGTATCTGATTATGTCTGTCATTCGCCGTGATCTTCCCCAAGGAACCAATCCAACCTCCGCAGGACAGATGACACAACATAATGGTATTGCATAGCCTGCTATAGTCTGTCTATTAAATTAGCAGCAGGGTGATGGTTTCCCTCCTTCTTCCCGCTCTGTCTTTCACACCATATTTTATTTTATTTCATTTTCTCATGGTGGGGGGAAGCGGGCTCAGTGTTTGCATATTTGCTTTCCACTGTGGTTTTTAATAAGCTTGACTCATAACCACATGATTTTGGCAAAGCCTTTTGTTGTCCATTCTGTTATTATTTTCTGCCCGTCCTTCCCCTCCTTTGGGAGGGGGGATACTCGCAGATGAGCCGACAGATTGCCATAGTTCTGATGGAGATATGATGTGAGCACCCGGCAAGGCATGCTGGTTGTGATGGAGTTTGATGTCATGGTAATTTCATAAGGCCAAGGGCTGCACCCACAACCCTCCACCCACGTTTCAGCAATGATCAGTGATTGTGAAGTTGTGTGAAGTTGTTTTCCAGGCCAAGATATATTTTATGAACAGCATCCATTTCCCTCCATGTTACTGGCTTATGAAAATATTAACTTTAATTTCTTATGCTTCTAGGTAAATATTCTGATAGGAATTCCACACGTACAAGTCAGCTGAGACCAGCCTGAAATTGTTGTGGTTTTATTACTTGCTCTGTGTCATTGGAGCGTGGATCCCCTTCCATTTTCAGGAAGTAGGTGAATGCACTGGGTCACGATGAGATAATAAGAGGAGTGTGGGAGTAGTGAATGCTTAATGCTGTGAAGGAGTCAAGTGCAGGAGGAGAAACCAGGCTGGAGTGTCAGCTGCAGGAGCTGTTGCTGAGGGGGCATTGGCGCAGGTCCCTTAGAGATATAATTACCATGCAGCTCTCTTTAATTAACACTTGTGCTTATCTGGTAGTCATTAAGATTAGGAATTAGTAACGGGAAACACCAGGGAGCTGGAGAGAACAAAGATGGTAATTCCTCCCATTCATTTTTAATACCCGTTACTCGTAGGCCTGCGTCGGCATGTTTGATCCAATCAGTCTGTGTGGCCGAGATAAAACGGCTCCTAGAAATTCAGACCTGTGGACTTTCTTTGCCTTGGATTCTTATGAAACAAAGCAACTTGTTTCATCACTTGTCCTTGTTGTTAGGTAAGCTACTTTGGGCTGGTCACTTAATAACAAGGTGTCGCTTCAGCGGGTAACTCTGCTTGTTTTATGAATCTGTTGCTTAGCAAATGTAGCCACATGTACTTTTCAAGGTATTTTTTGTAATTACACTTGAAAAAAATAACCATTTTATTGAAATCATATAGATCACATATAGGTTATATATAGGTAAAATTAAAAGGGTCACTATTTTACCAGTCGGTGTGCAAATTTTTTGGCCTTTTTTTTCCTAATGAGGTTTTTTTTAAGGCAGTTAAAAAAAGAACATGTTTATAATTTCTAGGCCTGGCTAACTATAGTTTATACTGATTTTATTGCAGACATTTCTTTTACATCCAAAGATGTCAATTAAATTACAGACGTTAATTTAAAATAAGATTTCTATTAAAAAAATGCTCAAAGGCATGGCATCGCGTGAATTGCTAGTTTTGGGGTATTTTAGCCTTAAAACAGTCAGAAAACACCTAATAACACACTAATACGTACACCAGAACTATTCGGTTAAATTTCAAAAGATTATGGTTTATATGAATATATGACAACAGCATTCGCAGCATTAACCCCGCACAAGGAAAACTGCTACTTAAGGATACCCAGCACATTCAAATATAACAGCAAAGAGTCCTGACCAAGCATCCATTTTTAATGAGCCATATCGTGGTCATGACCGTTGTGTTGGGTTAAGCCTGTGGCTTGGGAAAAAGTGTAGTTTACTGACAGTTATTGGAAATGAGGAAGGACTCCCTAAGTTTAAAGCCACATTTTTCTCTCTTCTTTTTTTGTATTAGTTTCACTTTTATTTTTTTTATGAATGTAAGCTATAAATCAGAAAACCAAACTCATCTCTGAGGCTTATATCAAAACATTTAAACCAAAGAGTGACTATAAAGCCACTAGGAATTGACTGGATATTATACACGTACATTGTTTTAAATATGAATTTGAGAGCCACATGTTAAATACAAAACTACTTAATGAACATTTCTTTTTTGTCTCAGTATATTTATTGAACTACATCTCGGTTTTCAGTTATATTTATTACTAGAACATCTGTCCATCAACCTGGTAATTATATGATGGTGGATGCCTGGTACAAGCTAAATAGCTGCACCAGTGTTAGCTTAGCACCACGTAAACTAACTCACTAAGGTGTTAGCTAGTGAGCCGCTAAAGTGTTAGTGCTGATTAGCTCTTTCACAAGCAGTATTAGCAGGATAGAGCAAATACTGCCAGTGAATTTATCATAAAAATGATCATAAATGAGCACTAGCTAATGCCCATTAGCATTAGCTATATTTTAACACATGCAGGGCCTTGATGAAATCCAGTAGATACTTCCATATTCTCAGACTCTCCTCACTGTTTGAATAAAAAAACATGATGTTTGTACCGGTAAAGGTAAAAACAGGTATTATAATAAAAATATCTAACATAACCAATATTCTTAGTATGTAAGTAAATAAATAAGGTATCTAGATATATAAGCAAAAACTTGACACCCAAAAAGTGTGAGTGACTCATGTCCAACAACAAATCAAACTGAGTTGATTAGGTAGTTCAGCATTAAGTGGTACTATCTGTTTTCCAGTGTAGCAAAGTGGTTAATGGCTCAACTTATAGTCACGCTGTGTTATCATATATTAACTTAGATTACTGTTTAATGTGCAGCAAAGATCCATGGATTACTGCCTCCATGCTGCAGATGTACGTGAAGTCATGCACACTGCCGTGCATAGACATGTACGGACACGCCTGTAAGATGCTCACCTCGGCTTGCACGTTGAGATGTTTCCATCTAAATCAATCCATCCACAAATAGAGGAGTTTGTTAAAACTCAAACCTGATATTTTAATGGGGAGCAGCAGATCGACACAGGAATATTTAACTCAATAATGGGGTCTAGAGACACAAACGACAGTAGTAAAATCATCAGTACTCCCACATTACAGAAGAGGAAACAGGTTTTCTCAGGAATCCTGGTGTTTTGCCAGGCCTTTCACTTTTAATTCAACACGGCAGCTCTTTGTTTTTCTCACTTCTGCTGCACTGGAAATCGTTCACCTTCATGTCATCTGAGGTCACTTGGTTAGGGTTGATTCACATTGTGCAACAGTAATCTCTATTTAGTATATTTTCTAGAACTTAAAAAATAAATCTCTCTACTATCAGAGACATTTAGAATACTGGTAAATGCTCATGCTACAGTGTTGTTTGGCTTCTTCAGGATTCTTATCTATAGATAAGATGCACCTGTATGCCAATTTTGTTTGTTCAGATCTTGATTGTATCGGAAGACTGGGACAAGAAACTCACAGACAGATGGGAGTTTATATTCTAGTAAAGAAAAACATAATTATGCATTAAGAATTGTGTCCACGTTGGACAATTGTTCCTTGTTAGGAAGTGAGGTGACTGGTGGGAGGGAGTTGAGTTGTTTAACGTTAGCCATAACCACACCTTAAGTGTGAATGAAGTGCCAGGATTGATTGATTAACTGCATTGTAATAATTCAAAAGCCACAAATAAGCCATGCAATATTTTATGTCGCAACCAGATTTGAAATCAGTCTCTCATTCATTAATTAAGGCTATTTCTTTGGTAGAACACAGAACAAAAGCATTATGTGCAGCAGAAGTGAAAATAAATCGATATAAAACTCAAACATGGGAACTGCTCTTTTGTTGACTCATGTCATCAGCAATGCTGTGTATTCTAAATCAGTTCTGCACATTTGCATTTGTGGTTAGAACCACTTTATATCTTCTCTATATAGCTACAGCTGTATGTAATGTTTTCTCCCCAGTGTCGACTCTTCCATTATCACACCAAGTCTGTGGTTGTTGTCTGCACATTTTTGATCACACCTTGAGCACAAATAATTTTAAGGGGCTTGGCGCTTCCCATATTTAGAAATTCTTTAGTAAAAAGTGCTATTATTATAGTTTTTATTCCAATAAATATCACTGTTCATTGCTCATTGTTCCATGAGCAGGAAACATGACTTAAGCAAGTGTCCGATTTTGAAAGTCAGACCTTTTTTGCATGAGCCTGACCAGTTGTGAAATGGTTGGTTTTCTGTTAACACTGATGTCATTCCTGGACAGGGAATGAGGATGTTAGTCTAACACACACACACACCCCGCGACATATATTGAGTCAGAGATTGTTTTTGTCTTTTGGGGAATTTCTCGATTGCTTGTTGTGCAAGCAGTATCACTTGGGATTATTTTTCCAGTGCTGTCCAGGGGATTTTCTACACATGGACAAAACATTTTGCAACTTTATGTAGTCACACATCAAAAGTTTTGGTAAGAGAGAAAAGAAAAGAGCTGTGTGAATGCACTCTTGAGTTGTTTCTTTAATCAGCTGTCTGAAAACAATTGTGCAATGTAGGATGGAATAACAATAGGTTCCGCAATATATTAATGGTTGGTTTGTGTAGTCATTCAGGACTAATGTTATTGGTCAGATGACTTTTATTGTTCCCGCACCATGTAAGTTGTTTGCAAAAGCAGCAGGCATCAATCACAACATCTCCCCCGTGCCCATTTTCCTCCCTCTGGGTTTATTTCACACAATTACTGCATACTCCTGCAGTTTAACTTGTTCAAGTGTGAAGAAAAATATATTTAAATCAGAAACAAACACACAATCTCCTCTTGTGTGATTGTTCTGAACCTCTCTGCAGGCTATGCTTATATCTCACTCCAGAGCTTGACTGAAATTTATGTCTTTACTTTTAGGGGACATATTTGTGAAGACAGCTTCTAAGCTTCAAGGCGTGGGGTGGGTGTTTCCCATGGCAATGGCTGACTGACTTATAAAGGAAGCCATAGTGCTGTATAGCCCACAAATCTTGTCAACAAGCTTATCAACAAAGCTCACACAGAGAGGCAAAGTCAAAATGTCACACCTCAGCTAGTCTTTGTTTGTGGGGCGTAACTATCATTCTCAGTTTTTTCGTTCAAAAAGAAATCAGCCCTGGAATTTATTGAATTTATTGAATGAACTTTCATAAAAGTAGAACCTAAATTGTGGTAGATTAATAGATCAAATGATGTTCTTTAAAAAAAAAAAAATCTAATTTAGGAAAGAAAAGTATTAACCTCTTTCTGAGCCATCTTCCCCATCCACTGTACGCTTACACTTCTCTCCAGTAGATCTGGTGTCCTGTACATTTTATGAGAACCTTTCACAAACAGGAACTCTTTTATGTGTTTCTCCTTTAACCCATCTACAAAGTCTTTTATGTTTTTGCTTGTGGTTATTCTGAATGTCTTCAGTTGACCTCAGCATGTTTGTACCCTCGTTTTAAAAAGCGTCCTGTAGGGCTAGATGGTGGCCGGTCACATTTTTATTCAATGTGAAAACTGAGTAAGCCGATGTTTCCCAGCAGCCCCTGATAAGCTTAGATTACAACAAACTATAACATGATGACTTGGCTTTCACTTGTCTGTCCCTCATGTGGTAGCAGGAGTGATTAAAGGCTCTCTGAGAATCACCAAGACGGGTTTTTCTCGTTGCTTTTCACGCTTTCCCACATTTAAGAAAGATGCAAACTTCACATTGATGAAAACATGTCCAACTAAAGGTGCAATTAGATCTTTGTTCACCTTTGTTTACCTGTATTTAATGCATGGATGAGATTCAATAAGCTGGTTTTAAAGGATCAGAAAAGAGATTAGGAGTTAGCCTTTCTACCAGATGGATGATTTCATCTAATAAAAAAAAAAAATTCAAAGATTAAGTCTGTCAGCTGCTGGTCAGTGGTGGCGGATCCTCCTTCACACAGTTTTATGCACACGCTTACTAAGAGCACATAATTTGTGTGCCTGTGTGGAATTGTATAATGCTTGTGTAATACTTGTAAGTTATGTACCAAGAAGCTGCTAAATATACAGTCTGAGTCTTATCTTCAGTCTTACAGACAGAAAGCAGCAATGCCAGCAGTGTGATGGAATTAAATGGTATAGTGTTATATTGAAAAGACTTTTCTACATTAGTGGTCAACAACAATGTTTATTTGTTTATTTATTTTTTAAATATGAGTTTTACTGGTTCCGCTTGTCCTTAAATACCTCGTTGGTGTGACAGAATTCTTCATCTCTAAAGCAATAATAAAAAATTCTATACACACAACAACACTGTGCATCAAATTATGTCCCGACCAATAATGTTTTTGTGGATTGATACTGATTTTAAGGGACTAAAAAACTGCATTACGTACAGCGGCTTATATTCTTTTTAAATGTATAAGCAGTATGTTAGAGCTGGTTTGAAAATTCAAAACAGTGGTGTCACTGTTTATGGACATTACAGCAATGTCTGTCATAAACTAGATTACATCTCACTGTAAAACCCCGATGCTGGCTGAGTTGCAATCTTCAAATCCATCTCAAAATTTGATTACTTAGCCTCTCGGTTCAAAAGCCAATATTTTGGAGTTTGGGATGTAGCCAGAATATCTGGATATCAGATAATGCATACTGAATATCCGGTCCAAGTCCTCTTGTTCCATAAGACAGTCATAGTTTATGAATGCTAACAAAGTAACAGAGCTAAACTGTTGTCAGACAATAGCTGATTGTTTTCTTCTGCATAAGGACTGTTTACCTGAAACTGGTCACAGTCTGCTCATACATGACCCGTCAATACTATTTGACCTCAAGCAACTATAGACAGACAGCAGAGAACGTCCAGTTCCAGTTCAGCATATTCATATGTAGCTGTGATGTCACTCTGCTACATGTGCTGCAGGTGGTGCTGCTAGTATAAGGAGAAATATAAGGGGGGATATGAAGCTGGTGAAGATACCTAATTTACTTTACCTTACTTGGTTTCACTTTGTACTATTTTTTCCCTCAGTGAAATCAAACTATAGAGATATTTCATTAACAAAATGTATTCAACTTGTAAAATCCAATAGAACTGTAGTTAAATCCAATAAAAGTAATTCAGAATATGAGATTTTTCTGATGTGATGTATAATAATGCTTATAGTGAGCCATTTCCTGGTCATTTACATACATACATACAAAATAATTTTTGTATGCTCTAGTCCAGGCTATAAAGTCCCATTAAAAAGTCCTTAAAAACTATCACGTGTCAAAATATCCAGTCTTATTTGTGTATCCTATTTATGCATATTTTAGTAGGCTAATGTGAAAATAAAGTCGAGTCAGTGGAGTCAAGTTTTTTGTTTGTTTTTGTGAAGGTGACTTAAATGTGTCCATTGCCTTCCTTTATTTGGCATTTTTATCAATATTTATGAGCTTTAAATATATTAGTGGAAACAAGAAAAGAAGGGCAAGGGCAGAGTGAAGCTCTGACCACTAAAATGGACACAGACAAATCGAGCTTCCCGCCCATGGTGCGTGTCCATCCGCAGCCTCCTGTTCCCCGAGCCACAGGGTCTCAGCGTGTAGCGACAGGACAGTCGTGCCATTACAGTGCTCAATTAATGAGGGGCGAGCGCCACATCGCTTTCTGACTGTTCCCAGGTGGCGATGGGAAATTAGGCTCCTTGCTCTGGGGAGAACCATCTGCTTACCACAGTGACGCAAACCAGGCCAGTTGTAGGGGATACAAGGATGTTTGGTGAATTGAGTCTAGGGGAATGCCTCTGGTGACTGAAGACCCACGCTCTAACATATCAACCATCCTTTCTTCTTCTTTTGTTCTTTGAGTCTACAACTAAATCCTGCCTTGACAAGTGCAAACGCCAACTCACACAGCCCATAATAGGAAAAGAAACACCCTTGTTTTGTTTTTAAAGCCCTAAGTTACATAAGCTGTTTCTCTGTGACTGCTCGTCTTTAAAACAGCGACATTGACGTGTACTCCCACTATACAGTATTCTTGAAATTTTAAAGTGAAACTAATGTCCTCATATGGAAGATGTTGCAGCTTTGCTTACTCTTGTGTAGGCAGGGACACTTCCCCCACTGACAATTTTTTAATGATCATAATATAATAAAATGCCTTTATAATGATAAACATTAAAAGGAAAGCTACGGGGGGAGCTTCAGCTCTCTGTCACTGCACGGTTGTTGGACCCACCAGCCCTGCTTTTCTTTAATTGGACATCTGAGGCCTGTTTTACCCGTATTATTATTTTTTTAGATGAAGACTGATTTATTGCATTTTCAAGTCAGAGAATAAAAATTTTAAAAAAGCTCAACATCACGATACGGGGCTAAATTTGGCATTTTTGTGAAAGAGTTTGGTGTGAACTACAGAGAATCAGAGTTTTCATATAAAGCTGTGGGTGAATAGGGAAACAGCCACCGCTGCTGCTGGTTATGTGGTTACTCACCTGTAATGGCTTCAAAAATGTACCTGGCTGCATTAGCTGCTGGTGACGAATGACTTTTTATGTTTTAAATGTCATGAGATAACGCTAATGTTTCTGGATAGCACTTTAGGGCTGTTAATAATCACTGTGCCGTGCTTGAGTGTTTGCATGGAGCACAAGAGGACATAAATGGCTAATTTTGGTGTTTATGTTTAGGTTATTGATCTGATTCAAGTGGATGGTGTATAAAGACTGAAATGAGTGCATTATGAGATGAATTGCCTGCAGAAGTCTGTGAGAATAAATGAAAATAACAAGAGCTATTCAGTTCCCTGACACTTAAAACATCTTTTAGAATGAAGCTTGTTTTGAAGTTTCGAGAGAAACTGAACTATTGATCGGATGAAATATTAATTTTTGTGTGTGTGTGTGAAACACTTTTTCCCAATAATCGTTCTCACTCGTATTTCAGTTCCTTGCCAAGCTCAGTCCCTCAGTTTATATAGTATCTCTTAAAACATGTCCTCAGTGGCAACTTTCACGATTGCACAATAAGGAAAAATTAATTTACTTATAGGGGAAAAAAATGTATTTATTCGATTTTGCTATGCCACCTGTCTGGCTGAACCTGTTTCGCGTCATCATATGGCTCTTTCGCCCAGCGTGGTAGACAAGTAGAGGCACAGCGAGGTGTAGACAGGTTGCATCACAGCCCCTCTTTACCAAGTCCTGTTTTACTGCCAATAACCGACTTACTGCGGGCGTGCAGACTGACAAGCAAACAGGTGTCTGGACACACACAGTCACAGTCATGCGCTTGTTGGTATTACTGCACCTGTGGGAGTATTTGGCCACTACAGTGATAGCTGCTACGTGCATATTTTAGCTCATTTCTGAACCTTGAATACATTATAATGAAACTGAAACTCTAGTAAAAGCTGTAAAACAAATATTTTGTCCTGTACTAGATTCTCAGTTACATAATGAATATCTGATTAACTAATACAGCAGGGCATTTACAGTTCTGTGGTGCAGCTGTGGCGCCTACAAAAAGGCATAGGGGATATTTTTGATCCCAAGTGAAAGAAACAAGAATTTTCTTTTCCTTCTTTTCACATCAGCTCTGTTATCTTTGTTCTTTAGATGCCTATTTCTGCTGTAATTAACTTCTAGAGCCACACTCATATATGATCGTTAAGACTAATACTGATACCAATATTTGGTTATTTAAAAGTCTATTTGGCATAGACTGTCTCCTCTTTACTTTTTGATTTTCATTTGTCAGGAGTTCTGATTGTTGATATCAATATATTGGAAAATAGTTAATACAACCAATAAATAAAGTAAATGTGTTGAGCTTTGGTAACTCTAGTAACTCTAAGGTCCAAAGTTTGCTTCAGTTCCCAAATACAACCACTGAAGCTCTACCAAATGTTAAAAAGGATCTTGTGAAGTGTTACTCAAAGGGTAACAATAAAGTGTAATGCTAATGCACTTAAATGTTAGCAGTTAGCTAACCAGCTAGTTGGTATCTAGAAAATATTTAAAACAATTTTTGGCTTAAATATTTCTAAAACACAAGAACAAAAAATCAAAATCAAAACTAAATTGTTATGAAGATTGGGGGGATAAGGAAAGTTGGATTAGTTGTACTATTGCTAGCTACAGAGGTGCTAAATTATTAGGCTAATGTAAACAAGAGCTCAGGCAATCTCTTCGTGCAAATAACAGGATGGTTAAACTGTTCTTGATAACAATACACACTAAATGAGTCAGTCAATGAAGTACAGTACGTGCCCAGTAGCAACAAGTTTTATCATAAAGCATGAAGAAGATATCAAAGAATTAGCAAAACTGCAACTTTGCCCAACGTATCCCCATAAACACGAGATTAGTAGATATTAGGCTGTTGCATGGCTTGTACTACTTGAAACCAAAGAAATATGATCCTAAAGTTAAGCTCCATATCTAAATCGTAGTTTTCCTGACATTAATTCATTTCTGAAGCTATAAAATAATAATACTCTCCAGGACACAGTGAACCTGGAGACAGTAATACATACCAGCGGTATTTAAAAGCTTAGCTTTAGGGCTCACTATAGTGGTAATAAAAAGCTGTAGAAAGGTAGAGTGACAACTGAATCGTATATTTAAGCTTATGTCATTTCAAAGAAACAAAGAAGAAGCCTCAAACAGAGAAGCTTGGAAAAAAGAGTTCATACGTGACCACTTAATATGGGGATAACAGTGAATGAAAATGAAATAATGCTGTAATGCTTTCCACTATTGCTTAATATGTTCAAGTAAATGACATTTAAAGCAGAATGATCATATACAAACATCAAAACCACATTTCAACTGACATTGATATCGCTAGTGGGAAAATTTAACAGCCCTGCACATTCACATTCTTCTTTTTAGTTCAGGTAAACGTAGGCAGAGAATCGCACGATGTTATCAAACTGTGTGAAATTGGAATGACAGCTGGCATGTCTGAACAAGTGCTGCAAACTTACCAGGTAAATGAACGAGTTTCATTTAGAGCATTAAATACGTTCCCACAGAGATGAAAACAGATGTAATCACAGAGCTTAGGCATAAACACTTGTTTGAATGGACAGTGCTACACTTGCATTGTTAATTTAAAAGCTAACACTGGACTTTACAAAGATGGGAAATATAAGAGTATATTATGCATTCCATGGGTGTCAGTGAACGATGCGTAACTTAAGTCTGTGGTCTATTTCTGAGAGCTGCAAAAATTTTCACAAAGCATTCTCATAATGTTACAGTTAATCCATAAAATGTTAATGGCACCCCGGAAGAAACTCTCCTAATACATCAGACAGCTATAAACACCAAGCACGGCCATCCTTAAGTGCATGGATAGGTATTCATGCATATCCTGCACTGCCAAGTTTATTCATCCAAGAACTCATTCACCTATGCTAATGCACACCTACACAAGGTGGCTGCATGATACCATTCCTGCTTCCACACATTCAGAGCAGATAATCCTCAGGCTTTCACGGCAGCAGATTTTTCCCACACTCTGAAAACAGATACTCAATCTCATCAGTACCCATGAGCCATCATAATGTCCCAGAGGCAGCCTGGTACTGTCATCAAAATACAGTTTGTTTTTGGCCCGTTCTCACCCATAAATGCATCATCAGGGGGCTGCTAGCGTCTCTCTTTCTGACCTGCATTTGGCTCTGTGAAAGATTGGCTTAAATGTGTGAGTCAGGCTGAGTCAATGTGAGTATGCATTAAAACGCACTAGAAAGTGTGAGGGACAGTGTTCTTCAGTCTTAGGGACGAAGCTGAGGCATTCATAGTGCTTTCATTGTCTGACTGGCAGCAGTCTAAAACCCAAAGATAATCTTTTCACCACCGAGACACACAGTTTGAGACATATCTGCTGTGAGATAGCTGCTGTTTTCCTCACCAGAGGACTTTAATAAATGTTAAAGCTGTTGTGAGGTCATTTTCAGTGACTCAACCAGCAGATTAATCTGATAATTGCATGTTGAGTCCCTTTGCACTAATTCATATCTGCTTCTCTCAGCTCTTCTGTTCCCCGCTTTGTCTGTTTCGTGTTTGTTTTTGGGCACTGACGCATATCTGCGGTGTTGTAGCTAATCATTTTCCAAACCATGCAGCAGTGTTGTGGAAATGCGATGGCCTTTGTTGTCTACTACCGCTGCAGACATCATATTAACAACACATTAAGTGTTAGTTGCGTGCCTCTGTTTCCAGCAAATGCCGATGTAAAGCCACATAAGTTGATTTTATTGATCATTTGGGTGGAGGCAGCACATCACTCAGCTTATAAAGCTGATGTGGTGAATTAGCACAGAGCTGCCTGTTTACACTTCTGGGGACACAGAAATGCATTTTCATTAATTTTGAGCCATCGTTGTGATTGTTTGCATCCTTTTAAGTCTATCAGTCCCCGAGGACAATGTGCCTGGTTTGCTCCACTAGTTCACTGGCAAGTTATTAATTTCCCTGTTTGCTTTTGAGCAGCTAGTGTGCAGTGGTGTTACCTAGGCTTTTTATTCATCTCCTTTACTTTATGCTGCTCCCGCTGCTACAAATGAAGATGATCTTTTGAATATGCAAAGATTAAGGGAACTCTGGAGACATCTTAATGAGTGACCTCTCTCATGCATTTGAAAATGCATTATTAGATAAAACCATGTGTCTGCTGCAGTCCTGGAGTTGGTAGTTTGTTGGTTGTTGTAGATTATTCATGAAGCACTATCCATGCTCTATAAGGCTAATCTTTAATTATCATCCAGGAAAGGCAAAACAGCACACCAGCTGTGAAGCATTGATTCACAGTTGACCTCGTTCGTATGCATGTATGTATAGCCCACTTTAATTAGTGGACATAACTTAATAGATACCTGAAAGGGTAAAGCAGGGTTAAGTCATAACATCTGGCTATTTCTTTATCTTTAAATTTTAAAAATTTTAAAGCTGTTGCCATGACTAAAAACAGTAAACTGAAATGATAGCTTATTAAAATACTTTGGCTGACTCGAAGGTTGTTGCTTGTATCCAAGAGAACGGAAAATATGGTTCTTAGGACCAGTGGGGAGTTAAAGCCTCAGTCATATAGGCCTATAGACCAATAAGCAACCCCTAGCAACCACTAGGTATTCCCCTCCAATCAGTTGGTGAGTAGTTGGAGGCAGTTGCTAGGTTAAATTTGTTGTAAAGAGGTTACCTCCTAGTGATTGCTTTTCTTTTACCCATAGTTTGTAGGGAAGGCACAGACTACTATCTTCTTCTTCTTCCAGCAACCACTCTCCAACGGGTCAGGAGTATACATTATTTCCTGCCCACCAGTGATTGCCAGGACTGTTCTCACAGCTTCTGTGGGTCTGACTGAGGTCTAACTTATAGTAGGGCTATATTTACAAAGCATGTAAATATAGATAATGAAAAAAAATGAAGCAAAAAAAAGGGCTAACCAAATGTTTAGATCACATATTTCTCTAAGGACAAGCTGACAGTCTAAATTATTCATGAAGTAGTTAGCCCCCACAGTTTTAGCAATTCCAGCTAAATTCCAGTAAGTTATTGGCAGCTTTCACACCTTAATGTGATTCTAGATCAGCTTCCTTTTGGAGTTTCTTTTTACTGTTGACAGTTGTCCTTTTCCTTTCTGTTTTTCTCTCCTCCTCTCTGCTGGAAGTCGAGGGCTGTGAAATTGGTCAGGAAACATCAATCACGGCTTCATTTCCCAGACTATCCACACCCCACCGACTCCCTCCGCACCCTTGCTGCTGCCCGTGGTCGGCATGCTTACAGGGGTTTTTCACCCTGGCTGTTCTTATGCTGCTATCATTCCGAGTGTCCTCTCCACTGCATAAATCCCTCTGTCCTCGTGGGGATAAAGAGAGTGAAGCTGATAGAGTGCCCAGTTATAAACTGTCCTCAGGAAGGATTGGGCTCATCCATGTTTTAGTACAACACTGCGGTGGTATTTTTGCAAGTTTAGGGACCTCATGCTGGAGGTTAGAGTAGTAATACTATGTAGGAGATGACAGAAATTTTCCCTGGTGGCCACCTGAATTGTATTTCTGTGTTTTTTTAAGCCCACACAGGGAACACCTTGGAAATGATGTCAGGCTTGGGCATGTGCAAGCATTTGCTTACACATATTGTAAATGCTTACACAAATTTCTTATATAGATATGTGATTATTTATTGATAGATTAAAACCATAATTTTCTAAAATTATGAGGTCTTTCTTAATTTACTACCCAGCACTTCACTACATACTCTGATACTGATATAGTACAATAAGACATACATTGATAACATTATAAATATTAACAACATAGATATTTATGCAAAAAACATTAAAAACATCAAAATTTAAAACCAAATAATTATAAAACACATAGAAAATGAACAAAAAATCAATAAAAAACCTGAGATTTTGTCATAATAAATTATTTTAAAAGTATTTAAACCAATCAGATCACAAATATTTTCACATTTTCAAAGTATTTAAACATTTGGAGTTAAAAGGAAAGATTAGTATTCTCATACATGGACAAATCAAATAAAACAAAATAGAAACTATGTCATAATTATACACTAATATTTATCATTATAAAAACAAATTTTTAAATATTTAATAAAAGAATTAAAATCCAAAAAAAAATCAATAGATTTTTAAATAATAATAAACAATTTATATAATAAAATGGAGTTTGCCTCCTTCCCATTTCCTGCAGAACAAAAAGAAGCTAAAACGAGACAGCGAGCAAACCTGTCCTGAATAATTTTCGTGTTTATTTAAAGCGAGCTGTCAGATAGGTGACACAAGAGAAAGATAATGAGATCTGACAGAGTAAATTACATACAGAGGCGAGATTACTGTGTGATAGACCGAGAAAATGATGGCCAGTGTCCCCCATGCCCTTTCACATCACTTATCGATGTAAAAACATTTTATATTTGTCCTAGTTTTAATTGTGCATAAAGGATCTTTATCGTGACAACAGGTCTGAGGGACCTCAAAGGTACAAGAGGGCCAAATTTTGCCATCGCAGCCAGACTGCCCCAAGTGTCGGCTGCTCTTTGTTGCCATTATTGTGCGTGTGCAACTATCCATGAGCCTGTATGCCATCCAGATACTGCTCTGTCAGACTTTTTTGGCGCTGACACCATTAATAACTGACTCGTACACACCGACACACAAACAGACTGATGTGCATTCAATGAGTCCATCTGGGGAAATGAACAAGTGTTCCTCCGGGGAGAAAACGACAAAAGACTGTCAGACAGTTGCTCTGGAAATCAGCTTTGATCACCTTTCTTATGAAAACCCAAATGCGAAGATTCGAGCATCGCGTCAAATGTTCTGCTGTGTTTTTTCTTTCCTTCCCGTCTGTGGAGACATCTGTAGAGCAGGATTAATTGAAAAGGCACTTCCGTCACACTCAAACTCAATCGCTTGCATCCTCTGCAAACGAGATGACAGACGAAAAATAAAAAAATAAGTAAATAAATAAATCAGAGGCTTTCCCTTGGAAGGATTCAGCTGAATAAACACTTGTTTTGAAAACAGAAAGGAGACGTTTGTGCTGGTGTGAACGTGTGACATGTTGTGTTGGATTAATCTTGGCATTTAACTTTTGCTCAAGACAGTCTTGAGATGGTAGAGAAGCGTAAGTGATGCGCGAGATTTGTTTTTATTTGCAACTGTGTAGGTAGGTGTGTGTGTGTTTTGCCCAGCTTCACTATGTCTGCACACCAACGGCATGCCCTGAAGCAACTGATTAGTTAATTAGAAAAGTAATTAAATATTCATTTAAGTAATTTATCAGAAAAAAGGCCAAATGCTTGATTTTGATTTGAACAAAAAGTTAAATTAGAGAAGTGGTTCCCAAAGTGGGCAGCACGGTATGAATTAAAAAAAGATGAAGATGTAAATATGTTTCCAAACCAAAGACAAGAAAATATGATGAAGCATATCTTGCCTTTGGCTTTACCTGCACAACAGTGGTGCCAAGGTAGGTAGAATTTGTTTTGAATGTAGAAGCCACGTCCGAAGTTCACTCTGACACGTCTGCCTGTCTAAATGCAGGGACAGTAACTGCATGTGTATATGTAAGTGTGCAATAACTGCAGATAGTAAGATTAACAGCAACAGTATTTTGTCTCTGTCCGCCATTGTAGAAATTCATCTCATGTAAATAATAACGTGGAGCACAGTGTGACTCCAAAAAGGCGCAGCCCTTTGATGTTGCGTGAGTAAATCTCCATATTCCTCATCCACACGTAAACGCAAAAACTGACATTTTGAAAATCTCCACCCTGGCAGGAGTTTTTCAAAATCTCATTTTTAAACATGCTGTTTACGTGTGGACGAAAGGCCCAAACGCATAGAAAAAGCTGTGTTTACTTTTATTTGTTTAATTCTTTACAAAAGGTTTGAGATGTGAAATTAATTGCAATGGAGTTTGAAAACAATATATGGGTGTGTGTGATTGGAGGATGTGTTTATGCCAGGGGGGGAGAAGGGGGCGTGAAGATTTTCTTGTAAAACAAAGGGGGACTGAGCAAAAAAAGGTTCGGGAACCACTGAATTAGAGGATGGAATGACCTTTGAAACCATTGTGACCCTTGACCAGATGTTAGTCCATCATTGTGTGTGTTGTGGCTGTGGGAAATAGTTGTTTACTGAGCTGCTTAAGAGCCAGATAGCTGCAAAGGGAATTGCTGAATATCACTAAACACATCTGCGAGTTGCAGAAAGTTGTATAACTTAATATGCAGATAACTTTTTGGTGTATTGGATTTATGCTCTCCCCGTGGTTCAGCTCAGTTATGTAACAGATACATGAGATTTAAATGCAGGGTTTGCCTTTATTTGTAAGGAAGCACCAGTCCAGCTTTGATTTTCTTTGCTCCCGATATCAATTTTAAAAACATAAACTCTTGGTATTAGTGTACTGATTCAACAGCGGCACTTTTCTTCTCTTCTTTAAATGGGAACAACACCAATTATACAGGGACAACATTACTCGCTGCCAGCGTATTGTAACTGCATCTCAGATGGAGCTGGAATTTGATTGTGGGTAATCTAGATGCCAAGTTTTGACGAATAAGGTGCTAGGTTTTTTCCTACAGTCCTGGGGGAAACTTTCTTAACTTATTTAAGATGCTTTTCGAGCAATAAGTCGTTTTACTTAAAAGAAAAACACTTCATGTCAATGGAAACGTATTTATACACAAACAATGCACAAGGCTGGGGGACTGGGGAGGGGGATGATGCATGAGACTGCTGGGGGTGAATAGTACAGTTTTTTACAAATAACCCTCGTAACTGGTCTTACATAAACTCTCTCTGGAGGAAGGAAAGTTTATTTTTCTCTTAGTTGTGTTTTAGATCATTTTCAGAGCCCTGCTTTAAACACCCCCCCCTTCCCAGCCCCCCTCCCAACCCCAAATATAATTAGGCCCATCGGTGTGGAAATCCTCTATCTAATGCACAGACTGACAGCAGGGCTCAAAAAGCGTAATAACCTCTCTGTCGAGTGAGCTAATTTGTTATCGCGTGTGAAGATCTTCAGCATGTATGAGTCAGCTTGTGGAGAAGAATAATTGGAACTGGACTAATGCAATGAGGAATTACTATTCTGGGGTCTAGTTAGGCATTATGGGGGACAGCATGAACATTAGATGTTACCAAGTGTCGGTTTAGGGAGTGTGCAAACCTGCCACTTATAATTGGAAAAAAAGACAGAAAGAGGAACATGCGGACAAATTATTTAAAAAAAAAAATTCATGTACACCATATCAGCAGTGTACTGACCCTGACTAAGCTGGTTTTGTGATCTTTTTGAACATTATGTTAAGATTTAATGCATTGATGCTGTGAAATACCTCTTTCATCATCTCAAAGCCAAACTGTAAGGATCTAAAGTCGTTCGAGACACATTGGAGCCAAGTTAAGAGTTTTCAGGGTAGTTGATGCTGATACAGTCATATAGGCTTCAAAAAGGGAAATCGATAAGTGTTTATGGCCTGATCCGACTTTATAACCAGCAGTCTCCACACTTAAAGACAACATTAGTCTCATTCCACATTATTTAGTATTTCCGGAAACGTGCACATGACAAATTTGCACCTTGTAAAGTTGAGATGGGGAAGAGGTGAGCAAACAGTTGCCTGATGTAAGTCTACGTGCTCCTTTAATCTTTTGTTTTGATTTCCACGGACTGCGGGAAGCATGTGGCTCTTTAGAAACTGAACGCTTCACCATGTTCACCAGCTGGTCACTGACTTTGCTGTTTGGTGCTGGAAAGCTAAGATACAGATTAGGATTTAAGTTTCGGCTGAGCAGCTGTTGCTGAAAACACTCTCAGTAAGGAAACAGTAAAAACAGTGCAGCTTCGTGCAGGAATTAAAGAGAGGAACTTATTATGAGTCCTGTGACAATTGTGTGGATTTGTTCACATGTTTACAAAGTATGAGTGAATCCCATGGACATCTCATGGCCAATACCAGTAAAATCAAAAACAATTCAATAAACTTCTGTACTACAAGTTTTTACAGGCATATATAGATTAACTTTATAAATACCTAAAAACATCTAGTAAGTAGTTTTCTAGGTTTTTGAAACTACTAAGAAGAAGTAAATTGGTACGTTTGTTTTGGGGTTCTTTTTACAAGATGATAAGTGTGGTGTGGATACGTTATTTTCACGAATAGGAGGTACAAGAGGGCCTTCTTCAGTAGTCAGGAAATATGCAGAGAGAACAGAACTGAGTTAACCTGAACAGGTTTGAGCAGAAAAATTACAATTTTGCTAAAAAATAATGGATTATGAATATAGACATAAATGTGAAGGGGCAATGATGCGATCAAGGTTAACCGGACTTTCCAATATTTTAGATGGTTGTTATCTTAATGTTAATCTCTGCAAATATGTCTCAAAACGGTCCGAAAAAAGGGGTTTCCTGATTCTTAGCCTCTAGCAAACCTCTGGATCCCCGCTCAGTGCAGCCTAGTGGTGCGAACTGGCCAGTCAGCCGATGACATTTACCCCTTTGGTGACTGTTTTTTTCTCTAACTCACAATAACTGATTTGTGACTGATTGAGTGGAGTTTTTATTAGATGTTTAATGAAAATGCCACAAGCGAGTATCTATTTGCATCTTTTCTCACAGTAATTCAAATTACAAATTATAAGTGAGATAAATATTGGTCTAAAAAATGAAAAAAGAACGATTTAATTAGCTAGCTAAAGTCATTGCTACTATCTAATTGAAAATGTAAATAGCAAAATTGGTGGAAATTGTTAGCAATATTGATGAATTAAAAGGAAGTTGACTGTTTGTTAGCAGGATGCATAAACAGTTTAAATAACTAAAATTCTGAATGTCTGGCAGTTAAAAGAATTAGCATTACTGGTAAGCCACAGACATATAAAGTTCATGCTGAAGTGCCTTAAACCTTCAAATACTACTACTACTACTACTAACTACTACTACTAACTACTACTACTACTACTACTAATAATAATAATAATGATGATGATGATGATGATGATGATGATGATAAAGAGAAATTAAAAAAACACCCCATGGTTGAAAAGAAGACTTCAGCTTGTTGTACTGAAAAAAACTGTTTATGACTGTATTGATCTTTAATACCGTTTTACTGGTACAGGAACTCAGAGATTCCCAGATTATACAAGAGGGCGATGCTGGAACATCTTCTACTCTTTGTAGCAACAATGCTGAGGTTTTTCCTGAGTGGAGACACTGATCGGCGAGGAGGAGATTGCAGCCAGTCAGGTGCACCGTCAGCGGCAGTGTAAACTGTGACAGGGCTGTGGTGACACAACCAGAGCAGTGACCAGAAACAAGGCATGGTGGCATAAATACTTTGATTTTATAGGCTCAGCCTCTGGTTTCAGGTCATACTGACTAGAACATTAAGCCTAATTTGTAAATTATGACCTTTCTAAAAGTCCAAAAGCAGGATTATACAGGAAATGCTCTTTGGCTAATTGTCAGTAAACAGCTGTATGGCAGGAAGCGTTGGACCCAAATGCAGAAGTTGAAAGGCGGGAATTGAACAAAAAATGGCAGCTTTAATGCCGAAGACTTCCTGAAAACATAAAACAAAAACAAGGCAAGGCAGGAGCTTGGAACCTAGGACTCAAGGATGAATTACAGAACACACAGGGCTCACAGCTCGGAGGGAGGTCACAACAAAGGAGAAGACACACACCAGATAATTAGGGAGATAGGACACTAGAAATTCACCAATCCAAGACAAAGGAAGCAAAACTAAACACAGAGCACAAGAGACAAGTGACTATCAAAATAAGACGGGAAGTAATTAATACTGAGACCAAGACTAAAACACATGAACTTCAAACAACTAAATGGGGTAATCAGACAAACATGGTCACAGACAGCTATACTACAAAAAAAAAATATATATATATATATACTACAAAAACTACAAGACCCAGGGACCATGGGTTCTCATATTCACTCCTCACTGTATACAGTGTGAACACTCAATGCAACACTTGAACTAGTGGGTGATGTTATAGTGGTTACGACCATCTTTTTATACCCAAAAAGATGGTATAAATGGCAGGGATCTCATTTTAAATCAGTGAAACAGTTCTTTTCTGTCAGTGGTGAGTTTAAAATGAACTACACATTAAATCCCAGTAAATATATGAAAAAAAAAGTGTAATTTCATCAATACGAAAATACAGTTAATGGTCCAAAATTGATGCCCTCTTTTCCAAAGTTGACCAGTGGGCCAGATAGGAGTCTTTGCCGGGCCGCTTCTGGTCCCCAGGCCTTATGTTGAACCATTTATATGCGGCATAACCCTTTAAAATTTTAGATTTAGTTAAGATTGACATTTAAAGATGTGAGTTATTAATGACTGGATTCTCAAGTCCATCTGACAGGGCTGTGGGGACATGTCAAATGAAAAAGTTTGGGAACCACAAACAGTGCTACTGTGTGTGACTGACACAGCCTAATCTACACTGTGTGTTTGTAATAATGAAGAAACATGTAACACCGTCCAGTGAGACTGCAGTCATCCCCTCTTGTTCGTGTTCTACCAAATGCAAAACCACTTCCACCGTATTTGTTTTCTTCATCACTCGTGCCTTTTTTCACGCACCGAGCAAACCTGTTTCACAGACAGTTTACTTTAACAACGACGCTGCAGAGATAGAATTTCATGAAGCAAATCGTTTTCTCCACATGCCAACTGTACCCTTAACAATAAATAAATAAAAGCGTTTTCTGAGTGTGCCATGGTTTACATAGGAGGTTTTGGAAACAATAACAGTGCTGAGTGAGTAGCTCTGACTTTGCTTGTCATACGCCCACTCAGTCACCCTCATCAAACCCACATGTTGTAGCTGCAGATGAACAAGCTTGGTGCAGTTGCTATGCTCCTGCTTTTATTTATTTATTTCTCTGCATTTCCAACGTCGTGCCGTGTCTTGGGTGAGACAACGCTTGACAGATGTTCATAAAAGACACCTCGGCTTTGTGCGGTGATTCTTTCATACACCTCGTATTTGTCTGTGTGCTCATAGGAGTTGTCGTTTATCCATTCCTAGACATTATGTCGCCAAAACAGAGTAGACTATCTCAGACTTACACCTTCCTGAGGGGATTTACACCAATCGGCCACAACCCTAAAACTAATAACAGGAAAAATTGCAAATTGCAACAGTAGCCCAAATACTGATGCTGGATGCTTTTAAGTAATCAGTAAGTTTTTCATCCTGGGCTTCTCCATGTCCTCTACTTGCTTCTTTTTCCTTTGGTCTTAGCTTTGAAGTCAAAACTTCTCTTTTTTAGTTGATCTACAACTGGCATGTCAGGGAAAGGGGAAAAAAAAATCACTCCACTGGAAACACTTTGGAAATATGTGCTTTTCCTTCCTTCTTGGTTGGTATTGTTTTGTTTTCTTCTGTGGGTAATTCTTCTTTTTTTCCTTTAGTAGTGCAGGCTTAGCTCTACAGCAGCGGTCTCCAACCTTTTTTGCGCCACGGACCGGTTTATGCCCGACAATATTTTCACGGACCGGCCTTTAATGTGTCGCGGATAAATACAACAAAATAAAACTAGTACCGGTACCGAAAAAAAGAAGATTTATTCATAACACACGTGAAAAGACCCAGGAAAACAGAGTTAACGATAAAAACGATGACAAAATAATGCTGAAAACCGATAAAAACCCTGAAAGCTATACATTTCACACCTGAGCCTCAACTCTCGCGGCCCGGTACCAAACGAGTCACGGACCGGTACCGGTCCGAGGCCCGGGGGTTGGGGACCGCTGCTCTACAGCATCATCACTGCTTCCTCCAATACACTTTGAAATGAACTTACTTCCTTATGTTACGTCCTTGTGAACACTGGTCTGTTAATTTACAATAATTCTGCTCAGTAATAAGAATAAATTATGTCATTTACGTTATAATGCACCAACTACCGGATTTGAAAAGGTATAACGGGAATATCGGGTTTAGCTGTTCAGTATAATCAAAGCTTATGCTTCCTTCATTCAAATATGTGACAGAACAAGCCTGAACTTTGGAGGCCCCACCTTTCAACCCACAGGAGCTGAAGGATCTGCAGTACGCTTTACTCTTCTATAGTACAAGTTACCCTTTGTCCTCCTCAATATTGGGCAGGTTGTTTTAAGGTTGTGGATGAATGTTGTACGTGTTTGGGTCTGCACCAGTGTGCCCTCCTAGAAAACTTCTGTTGGAGGTCCACGCAGAAGGCAGCAGTATAATTAGATGCTCGAACCACCTCAGCCGGCTGCCTTTGATGTGAAAGAAGCAGCAGCCGCAGACATCAAGAAGGAAGCTGCGTTTGTAATCTTTTTGATTTTATAGCAAACGTTTGTGTAGGTCAGGTTTTGAATATAAATCCATTTTTCAAACAGAAAGCATCGCCTCTGGTGTCCCTCCTCAACAAGTCTGGGGAATGTTTGAACCTGTGCTTTTACTCAAAAATAATAAAAAGGGAGAAGACTTTTAAAAACAACTTCTTTTTTTTGCAACAGCAAACATGTTTTCAAAGAAGCATATTACAGCAGCTGCTTGAAATAGGCAGGAATGCCTCATTGTTGGTTTCAGCAAGTTACAAAAATTGTTGGACTTGGATTCAAAAGGCCTGAAAGGTTCTGCAGACACACACACACACACACACACACACACACACACACACACACACACACACACACACACACACACACACACACACACACACTATCGAATCATCTACCAAACATTCTCGCTGAAGAAAATATAGAAACCATGCACAACTGTGTGTTTATGTGTGTGTTTCTCTATATTTTCATCATCTGTTTAGTGGCTAGATGTGGTTAACTTGTGTTTTTGCGTCTGAGATATCATTAGTGAAATTAGTGTTTGCCCTTTCCTGTCATTATTGCTGCATCATTATGAGGTTAACTTTATGTCTGCTTCACAAGTGAAAATGTGCTTGCAGACGGGAATTTAATGCACTGATGCGCGTTTCTCCTCAGTGCTTATTTGGGCCATAGACGAGTTACAGCCAAGTGCCCCCAAATGACCACTGTGGCCTGCTGTGCCCGTGTGCGTTTTGAGGGCTTGTGATTCAGCCACAGATGGGACTGTGACTTCAGCTGACTGTAAATGGATGGCAAGGACATTCTTTAAATGAGGCGGTCCCCCCGCCCCCCGTGGATCCTCCCATCCTTGTCTGCGGGCTCAAGATATGGTGGCTACTGGGATGAAACGTGAAGGAAGACCAGGCTAGTTCAGCCTTTTGGTTATGCAGCCTGGGCTTTAAAGTAGGCCAGCTCATGCCTGGAAGCAGCCGTGCCAAATGAACTTCCTTAGCTGTTGTGTTCGGCGGTGTTTTGGAGGAGCCTCCAGGGAGGTGGGGCTGTCAAGGCAATATGAAGCACTTGCAATGCAGGCAAAAAAAAAAAAAAAAAAGAAACTCACTTGGTTTGGTTCTCTCTTACAATCCCTCTTTGCGGTGCAGAGCGCTGAAACATGTTTCATTTAAAAATTTAAAAACTATAAACAGTGCAGAAATAGTAGATCAGCTGCATGTCCATAGCAATACTTACTGAAGTCTTTACCTTCAGCAACATGAAACATTTTCATCATGTGCGGCCGATATGAAGATGGAAATAGGACAGAAACTCCTGCTGTCTGGTGGTAGAGCAGAACTAGCATGTGGCTGATGGAAACTCTAAACTAAATCTCCCCAAACGTGGGTCTGACGGAGAAGCTGTAGGACGAGCTAGGGTGGGTCTGAAAAGAGGACGGCAGAGCTGCAATGAATAGCATTAGCCATCCTGTGTTATGGTGACATCAGAAGTATAAATGAAGGGTTAATTATGAAAGAGGAAGAAATTAAATTGATCAAATACCATACAGTGCTATGAGTCTGCAGATTCACCACTTTGGGCTTTGCACATAAACAATAATAGGATTCATTATTTCATAGGTTGTGCATGTTGTCTGCTGGGAATAGTAAGAAATTAAATGCATTTAGCTGCATATTAAGCATTCAGAATCATTTTATTTGAGCAGTCCTCCTTTAGGGATCAGACTAATAAGCCGTTACATTTATCTGCTCTCTGCAGTTATTGGTTGCTTTAAAGAATATTATAATGTACTCCTGTGAACTAATGAGAAAAAGCAATACTTCTATTTTAGGGGAGACGGGTGGATAGGTTAATATTTTAAGTAGCAGTAGCTTGCATTAAGATATTGAAATTTTGGATCAATAGATAAGTTTTCATACTTTTCAGAACATAAATGTAAATCTCTTCCTATGAAGATAACCCCACCAATAAATCAAATTTTTTTAAGTATGGTTTTATTAATCAGGTCTGACTAAATATATAAGCCATGTAAGGCTTCTAAGTAGCTTGTTTCTCTGAGAGGCAAGCCATGAGAGCCACTGAAATTTTATTTACATTAACTTTCAAATAATTTGACAATAAGATTAAATAAAGCAACAATCAACACATCTGCACAGTGTTTGTGTCTTTGGGAAACTAGTATTCACCAAGCTGAAAAAATAATGCAAAACTATCAAAAGCTGCAGTTCCTCTAATGGCCACTTGAGGCTGTATCTGAATCAATCCTCACGAACTCCTATATAAAATAGGCTAAACTAAGCAGTGAATTCTGCATGTTTACAGCCAGGAAAAAACGTAAAGCGTCGGTCTGTAAACCCTCCCAGTACTTTCTGTGTTAGTGTTAATTTTTGTTTTTATAATTCACCTGTTTGAATTATGTTTAAGTCTTAAAGTTAAGAGAGTGGCTGCTTTGATTGACAGGTGCGCTGACAATTAAAGAATGCTTATTTAATTTGAGTCACTGGACTGAAATTTTCCACCATGCCCTTACTTTTGTATTTTTATTTTTAATTAAATTATCTCATAAACAAAGTTTTCTATGTTGCACAGACCAAACCTGCAGGTTTGCGCTTCAGGATACTTTCCACTAATTAGCAGGTATGTTTGTGTGTTACACTGAAACTACTAGCTTCTATCTCCACAAGCAAACATGAATGCAGTCATAATACTTAAAACTTAAATATGAGAACGCCCAAACAAGAGAGTTACTGTACAGTGGTTGCACTCCTCTTCTCTATACCGTCTTTGGTATTTATGGGCAAACAATGTCACAATTTTTCTTCAGGTAATTATTTAAATTATTTTTTGGGATTAAATTTAAATTTTCTTAAAATTTTTAAATATTAAGTATACATTAATTTTCTACATGTGAATTTTGGAAATTTCATTCCTCTAATTTGCTTTAAACCTTAACACTTTTTGAGTTTCAAAATTTTATTTACTTTCTCTTTAATATAAAACTTCTCTTCTTCAGTGCAGGAGCTCTGTCAGATGCACGCTCCGTTAAAGACATTCTCACCAGTAAAGCAAGGGTGTGCATTTTTCACTGGCACTCACAGCAGGACCTTGCCTCCACACTTATTTCACTGTCAGAATCCACCAGGAGAGACTTTAACAGTTTCTATGATGAAATAGCTGCTAAACAGTCAGGGAATCCCTCACTACCAGACAAAGCTCATTTAATGAACATCCTGTCACTAGTAAAACTGCAGCATTCTCGCAGCCTGGTTGGGGGCTGCACAGAGATTCTCAGAGCATCGATTTTTTCCACACATACAGCACACGTGCTGGTCTATACTGGGCTGCAGAAAGGGAAATGGAGAGGTGACAAGATCAGGGAGAAAGAGGGGAGTGCAATAATTGCACTGACTGAGTGGGGGGATGAATCTGGGAAAACAGAAGTGAGAATAGGAGTAGGTGGAAAAAGGGGTGGTGAAGGCTTGAGCAGCCCGGGATAATCAGAGGAGGGAAATGAGCCAAGTCCCACGCAGTCTTCGCCAACCGCCCCGGAGCGACCGATGACAAGCCTGATGGATGGCAGTGCACAGTGAGCACACTCCTATGGGAGGGAAGGAAGAGAAGGGAGACAAGGGGAGGACCGAAGAGAGAAGACAGGGAGCTGCAGGTGGTCAGCGAGGTAGTCAGAAACCAGAAGATACACAGGAATCAGTGTGAAACATGAGCTACACCAAGAAAACACGGGTTTTTAATACCTACCAAGATGAAATATTTAAGCTATGCTGATATTTCTTTGTGACCTGAATATGTTTTCACAAAAACTTTTGAAATATATACAAAGGAAGTCACATATAAGCATGTCACATTTTAAATATGTAGTATAGTTACGTAAAAGGCTCTTACAAATAGGAGCATATGGGGAATGTTTACATTAAATATACAAAAATTTGTGGCTGTGGAAGTTGGAGTCCATTGACACATTTTTCCCATTCTACAGCAGTAATTCTCTAACGATGTAAGGGAGAGGATGGGTAAAAAGTTCTGCAATTCACACCTTCGACAGCAAAATTTGACGACTGTCTTCTTCAGCACTGACTTCTTGTGCAGACCACTTCCAGGTTATTGTGAAACCACCTTCAGCAACAGTAATAGTGTCTCATTATTATGGAGGAATTTGTTACAGCATTGCTTCAGCTAATTTAAGTTTGCAAGCATCCATTTATCCACAGCTCTCTTAAGATTCTGCCACTGTGTTTCACGTGGGTCTGAACTTTGGCTGGACCAATGCTACACCTTGATTCTTGATCCCATTACATGACAAAGTTTGGGCCAAGCTTTTGCTGTTGAATGCACGTCATGTAGTTGATTCAAATGCAACCTTGGAAACCTAAACCGAGCTTTTTTAGAGAGAAGAGGCCTTTTCCTGGCAACGCTTTCCAGCAAGCCAATTGCTTTCTAATTTCATTGTCAACTTTAACATTTAACATGCTAACTGAAGCCTGTTGAGTCTGAGATGTAGCTCTTTATTACAGTTTATTTAAGCTTTGTATGCTCTAGAACAGCAAACTAACAAAAAATTACAATTACAGTAAGGACTTTTGATTAGCATCACCTGCTATTTATTCTCTGAATTTATATGGAAGCAGTTAGGGTATGTTTAGTTTCTCAAATAGCAGTCTTCAGTGGAAGAGTTTGTAGTGTGCAGCAGTGAAGGAAGTCTTAACTATCCACAGGGTTGTGAATATGAATTAGTAGAGCTCTACCCTATTGGCATCTGAGGAATAACATTGTGCCTCAAAGGATAGTGGACCAAAAGCACAAGAGTGACATTTAAAGTAGGCTTTAGGTTTAAAGTTTTTCCCTTGCTTTAAATTTTTAATCTGCCATGATTTTATATCCCTCCTGAACAGGAAATTTGCCATGGCTTATCGCCCCAAGGCGGTCATGTATGTCTTCAACTAAATGAAGACTGACCCACCTACTCTGAAAGAACTGGAAAATGTATAACATGAAAAATCTTTGTTTCCTCCTGTTCGTACTTAAAGCAACAGTTTATTTAAAATGGTAAACAGACACTGTACTTTCATGTTTTATTCACACATACACGTGTGCCTATATAGCACCTGTGGGTCACACTTGGCGAAACATGATATAAGAGAAGAAGAGTACACCATATCAGGCAGTCGGAGCCTGAGCTTCCCATTGGATGGATTTGGTCCCAGCCTTGTGCACCTTGTGGGCTCACTGATGGGAGATCAGCAGCCAAGAGAAATAAACAAGGCAGTAAACACTGACTGCCAGAGGGGTGGCCGCAAGGGAGAGCTTATTTTTCACTCTCCACGAGAGGTTCGTCCAATCAAATATTCAGTTCCACTGCTACGCCGATGACACCCAGCTCTATCTCTCTACCAAACCTGACTCTACTCTTCCTCCACCCTCCCTCATCCTCTGTCTAGCTGAACTTAATTCTTGGTTCTCCTCCAACTTTCTTAAACTCAACAGCAATAAATCGGAACTTCTTCTGGTTGGCACTAAACGACTGCTATCCAGAATTAACAATTTCTCTCTCACCATCAATAACTCGCTGGTCCCTATCTCTCCCTCTGTGAAAAGCTTGGGTGTCATTCTCGATAGCACATTATCTTTTAACTCACATATCAATAATATTACACGTGCAGCATATTTCCAACTCCGTAACATTAATCGCCTCCGCCCCTTCCTCACACCTCACGCCACTGCCATTCTCATCCATAATCTTGTTATCTCTAGAATTGACTACTGCAACTCATTATTATTTGGCCTTACACAAAAATCTATCAACAAGCTCCAACGTGTCCAGAACTCTGCTGCCCGTATTATTACTAGGACTTCTTCTACCCACCACATCTCCCCAATCCTGAAGCAACTTCACTGGCTCCCGGTCAAATTTCGCATCCATTTTAAAATAATTCTGTATACATTCAAGGCTATTCATTCTCTCTCTCCACCGTACCTCTCTGACTTATTACAGATGAAGCTCCCATCCCGCTGCCTCAGATCTTCATCTTCTCTTTCTCTCTCTGTTCCCTCTGCTCGTCTGATCACAATGGGAGGGAGGGCCTTTAGCTGCTCTGCCCCTCGACTTTGGAATTCCCTACCCCCGGACCTCAGAAATATTAGTTCATTCTCTCTTTTTAAGTCCACCCTCAAAACTCATCTGTTTAAAATTGCCTATTCTTAAATTTCTGTATGTTTTAACTTTTATCTTCTATTTTTATCATTGTGTATATTTCCAGTTTTTATCTGTTGTACAGTGTCCTTGGGTGCTTTGAAAGGCGCTATTTAAATAAAATGTATTATTATTATTATTATTAAAACATGTCAGCCTCCTCTCAAAATTCACACCAACCAGCTCTCTTGAGAGTTTAAGGAGAAGGGTGACAGATGTGGGTGTTTAGGATTATATAAATGTCATTCTTGTGGCAAAAAGAAAGGTTTTTATGTGGCAATGCACCAACATATTGAGCCTAATTGTTATAATTGGGGTTTGTGTTTTTTTCTGAAGAAAGTTCTGGTAGTTGCAGAGAAAACAGGGAAATATTCACTAAACAGAAGAGGGCCAGCCAGAACTTTTCATTATTTATTAAATATTAAGCTTCAAGCAGGAGAAGCAAAACATTAGTCGGTTCAGATTTCTGAAATAGGATGACATGCTGTTTTGCATTATTTACAGTGAAATGTTTTGGTGTTTTAGACTAGTTTCAGTGCAAAATTAGAATTAATACGATATCTCCCTGGGCACTTAAAGCTGCTATAATGAATATTTTTATATAAATGGCAAGTCAGATGAGGAAGTCTGGTGTGAAAGTGGCGAATCCTTTTGCTGGAAGCATCAGACAGTTACCCCCCAGCAGTGCATTTCTCCTCAGGTCTACAGACAGTTTTACTGTATGCTCTTACGGCTAAGTTTCCAAATGAGATGCATTGTCACAAGCTGAAACAGCACTTCTTTCAGCTTGTGGCCTTCATTACGATAATTGCAAAACATTACAGCAAACATTTTAACCCTTCATAGTGTGGTAAAGTTACAAAGTACTAAGGCGGATAGACATTAACATCAGATTAAAACTGCACTGGGAGCTTCGTGGCATGCCAAGCAGCTAATAGGTGTAACATATAGGTGATCCAGTAATAAATGTGCATATAGTCAGCGTTTAAAGTGGAATTTGGCAGGTGGATGTCGCAGTACAGTGGGGGGGAAAAAATGCAAAAAAAAAAAAAAGTCACATGTGAGTTCCTGTGTGGAGTCTAATCAATGCCATCAGTATTTAAGGTTATCTTTGCTACCCTTGACCCAACTTAACGTTGGCCATGAATGCCACAACTGCTGTGCACACGTCCATTACTATAAACTTTACCATAGTAATGTCAACTGTTACTACACTGTAGCGTGTGATCAACTTTGTTAGTGTGTTTGATTTTCTTTGTTACTGTGTTTGAAAAGTTGCATTTGAAATGATCTGCCATTGAAAACCCCCCCATTAATAATCTAGCTAATCGAGGTAATGTGACTGAAACTGGACTTACATCTGCACCATGAATACACACATGAACTGCTTAGCTGTTAAAACTAGTCCCCCCAAAACTAACTAGTGAGAAGAACATTGTAAATGAGCTTTTTAGGTGAAGTTCTCTAGAGATGAAAGACCGCTGCCTCAGCATGAGGCCGGCTGTGGCATCATGGACAGAGGAGTCTGTGTCCAAACAATCCTCTTTTGAACCAAACTCACGCTTCACTGAGATCTGACTGAGCGTAAACCTGATCAACTGCCAAGTTTAGAAATTAAAATTTGAGCGCCAGAAGCTGCAGAGTGGTTACTCTGTGGAAAAATATTTGCATAAATTGCTAAAAAATACTTTCTAAAAAGCTCATAGTTTATACCTTAGTCTTTTAGTTTTCTGTCTTATATAAAGACAATAGTGAACGCATATATTTAAAAAAGAGCCAAAGTTTTAAATAATGAAGTCAGTATATGTACAAGTAAAGCTTTAAACATCCAACTTCAGCCAGTTTTGGCTCAAGAGGAAAGAGAATCAGGCAAAGCTACTCTCGTAAAGCCCAAGAGTAAAAATCTTAAATATACCACTACATGCAGGCCTGTCAGTGTGAAATCTGCTTTTGTCCGTGCTCTAAACACAGTAGAAATCAAGCAGCTGAACATGTGTTTAGTTCAGTGTGTGCGTAGGAGGCCTGTGACATTAAATGCAGCTCACACTGCGTGCAAAGTGTGTTAACTCATTAAAGAGTGCGATCCAGATTTGCAGAGAACGGCGCGTCACTGTGAAGTCGGTGGCTCGGCGCTACAGAGCTGCACCTCACCGGCGGACGCGCATCGACAGGCACTGCTTGGCGATGTCAAAGACAGCATTTCAGGGCTGATGAAAAGTGACTGAAGAGCATATCAGTGTCCAATTTAAATTCAGCCGATAATATGTGCTGATGAATATAGTCATCAAAAGTTTGAGCCGGAGCAGGCTGATAGGGGGAGCCCCATTAGCTGGTGTCATATATCTCATGAAGAGAACAGTTTGTGACAATAGAAAATTCAATGTGACGCTTTGTCTCTGGGCAGACTGACAACGTTGTGAATCTCTGTCTCTGGATAAAATAGGATTCTCTGGGTTATTTTATTGTTACTGACACTGATGGATAGCTTTAATTATTAATTCAGTAAAAAGTCTCCACCTTGTCAAAACGGCCTTGTCTGTTATTGAACCCGAACAGCTTTATTTTGAAGTAGATAATGTCTTGAAGTACTCATTTCAATAGTTTTCAGGATCTAAATGTCATCTTTGTGTCTTTCTACCACAATGTAGTCTCATTTCGAATTGCTGAAAAAAGCTCATTCATATTGGGGACATAGAAATTACTCTGTAATAATGCACAAAGAATCTGCACAACTTTACAAATCAAAAAATGACAAATTACATGAGCATTATATATGTATTGTAGTGCTTAAATTCAAGATGCATAAGGAAGCATAGAGGTCAGTTTATCCAGCTCAGTGTTCGAGATAATTTATGCATGTTCAGCTACATAAAGTGTATGAATGCAAGTCTGCAAGAGTTCCGCCATCAACACATCTGCACAGTGGTTGTGCATTCCTGTGTGTCACTTTTTAAGTTGGGTCCATGAATTATAGAGAGACAAGGCTGCCTTCCTTCAGGGAATGCATCAGAAATAGTCTGTGGAGATGCTAAAACTCCTGCGCACCTTATCTTTTTAAAGTTAAAAGTAAGAACTTTTGAAAGAAGTTCAAAGACTGTAGTCAAGTCTGTTTCTGGCCACTGAGGTGCTCCAGTCCAGTTTTTGGGGGAGTATATTTAAGTTTCTTCAACTTTCTTCAGCTTTTTACAATATTTGCTTGTCTGCCAGTTCGTATGTTTACATGGACACCAGTATTCCCATCAGTGGAGATTGTGCGGACTGAATAATTTTGGGTTAATGCCATAGAGATGTGTAGATTAAGGAAAGATCTTTTAGCAATGCACTGGAGACCGAAACATATTTGTGCAGTGTCTGTGCCTACAATCAGCCTATGTTCCCATCCTCATCTGTGGCCACGATCGGTGAGTAGTGACCAAGAAATTGTAGATATATGCAGGTAAAAGTTTCCAAAGGGTGTCTGGGTTACATAAAGTGCAATTGGCCTCCTGGACACCATCTAGCTGAGGTGTTTTAAGCATTCACAACTGTGGGGAGATCCCAGGGCAGGCCCAAGACATGCCGGCAAGATCACAACTTTTGGCTGGCTTGGGAAAACCTAAGAGTCCTCATGGATGAGCTGGAGGAGGTGCCCAGGAGGGAAGGAGGTCTGGGGTTCTGTAGCGATTCTTTTCCCATGACCCAGACCCAGGTAAATGGTTGATCTCCTGCTACTTGGTTACATGTTCTGCAAACAGGGCTCAGAGTATTGTAAACACTAGAGATGGCGCTGACTTGCTGGACAAAGTATGTGACACAGGCTCTAAATCAGCGGTCCCCAACCCCCGGGCCTCGGACCGGTACCGGTCCGTGAGTCGTTTGGTACCGGGCCGCGAGAGTTGAGGCTCAGGTGTGAAATGTGTGGTTTTCAGGGTTTTTATCGGTTTTCAGCGTTATTTTGTCATCGTTTTTATCGTTAACTCGGTTTTCCTGGGTCTTTTCACGTGTGTTATGAATAAATCTTCTTTTTTTCGGTACCGGTACTAGTTTTATTTTGTTGTATTTATCCGCGACACATTAAAGGCCGGTCTGTGAAAAATATTGTTGGGCATAAACCGGTCCGTGGCGCAAAAAAGGTTGGAGACCGCTGCTCTAAATTACCCCTGGAATCATGTTGTACAAAAACAAAGAGGGGGGGGGAGAGTCCATACAGACAATATTCATTTCTAAATTATTAACTAACAAACTTGTGCTTAAAGTGCTTTGTCAATATTGTAGAAAATGTTAAACTTAATCATCATCTTGGCCTCCTCTGACGGCAGTGGGGAGAGGGGACACTTGGGCAGTGCATTTATTGCAGCATATAATGTGTTTCCTGGATACACTGTGCTTTTTCAGCATTCAAAGATTGATGGCACCGTGTCAGAGCACTGGCTATGAATTTCAGAAGGATCAGGCCTTAACTTAACAAAAAAGTTATCAATCGTTCTTTTCATCTTTTCTTATTACAGCTACATCCACTTCTCTCAGGCCTAGGCTGCTCACTAGGGCTGGGTATCATCACTGATTTCTATAATCCATTTGATTCCGGTTCTCAAAGTCCTGATTTGATTCAATTTAGCCTCAGACAGTCAGAAATATTATAATTCTGATCATTTATCAGTACTGATACATGTGAGACTTCATCAGAATTGTGAACATCACAGCAGATGCCTTTGTGTGAAAGTAACTGAGAATAAAACACAGAAAAACATGAAGGAGGTTTTCCTGGTCTGGCTTTTTATTGCAGATAACCTTAAAAATATTCTACAATGTTCTGCAATTTTGCATAATTTTAAGAAGTTTAAATTTCTTCAGTATTGAACAGCAGAAATTAGGCTTTCTTGTCCGAGGTCATTTAAGTGAAAAAAGAAAAAGACAGCGCTGTAAACAACAGTAGACTGGTGGGTAATAAGCGAATGAATAATGCAGAAAAAAGAGATTTGAGACAGGAAACTGTTCTTGAAGTACACACAGAGAGAGAGCTGTGCAGGAAGTGTGATTTTTATCGTGGTGGAAGCAAAACAGCAAAAGTCAGAGGGAATTCATGACGACATTGATCAAATGTGATGCGTAGTTTGCTGCTTCTTTTGCTGCTGGCTCAGCGAATTTTTGTTGGAGAGAGACAAAACCTGCAGTTCAGAATCAGCGCAAAAAGACGTAAACACAGAACGGACCCGACGCATCAGAATCGCTGAGCTCCGACAGCGTGTCCGTCTACGGGCCGTCGGGTGAGAAAGCCGAGAAAGACAAAGTTGATTCTGATGCGTCGGGTCCGCTCTGTGTTTACGTCTTTGTGTGGAATCCGTTAATGAATTGATATCGCTTTATTCAAGCTACTCACCTCTCTTCCACCTGCACTTTGAACTGGACCACGGCCAATCAGAGAGGTCCCGCCCCTGACTATCTCTGATTGGTTTAGTCCACGATAGGGGCATAATGTGTGTCTGTTGTTGACCACACGGAGAGTTGCAGAGATTTTTTTTTTTTTTTTGTTACCCGAACAGTTGTGCGACCAAATATTTTTTTTAGTCGCACCACTGAAAAATTTGGTTGCAGAGCCCTGCATGGATTGTTTAAAAAAAAACAACCCTATATATTTTGAACCGTGTCAAGACTATGTTGAGGGAATTATACAAATCTAAGGATGTCAATAAAAAAAGATGAAAAAGAGCAAACTGCAATATTTGAAGTACAGGAAAACATAATTCTTCATACAGTTTGGTACATTCAGATTTAATATTTTAAACAGCAGTGTGCATGTTGGCAGCATTTCCAAATGCGTGAGCATATTCAGTCAGTTGGCTCATGTATAAATGTAATGTGTGCAGGTCAGTGTGAAAGACTTCCAGCTGGTGGCACCTAAAAATACCCCTGCATGCATGTCATGTCTTGATACTTTGACATTAAATTGTTTGTTTAAGCTTCTACACCAAATGATTTAGTGAAAGTGGCGAGAGCAGCAAGGTTATTCTAAAAGCCGAGAGGCTCTCACTGAAGAGCGCCGCAGTCAGCTGCGCCTCAGAGAATAGCCTTCCAGACCAAGAGTTAAGCTGACACAACTTCCTTCCTGCAAGACAAATGTGCAAGGAGATAGAAAATTCAAGAAAGCCACCGCCACTGGCCCTATTGTCCAGCTCTCGTGGCTCCACAAGGGCTTGTGAATAAATCAGTATAACAAAATGACCCTGCCTGACACCTCTAATTCTCTAATTGACCAGAACACGGGCCCCAGGGCCAGCTCTTGAGATGATGTTGCCTGTGTTTTCAGTGATACTCACACCTGATTAACCATGCATATGATCTTCACTGTGAACGGCAAGCGTGGCCTTCAGCTGGGTCACCGAGAGCTGATCTTGACATTTGCGTTTGTTAAACACAATCACCAAGTGCTTGTGGAATAATACATATTTATCCGGGTAGGATCATTTCCATTCTTGTTCTGGCTTATAGAAAACAAATGGAAATCATCACACATTGAGAAGACAAATAGATGATGAGCTACACAGAATGCATGACCAATATGTGAATTAATAATAATAAAATTATTTTAAAAATTTATAAATTATAAAAATACCTAATACCTATTATAAAAAAAAAAAAAATTAAGGCAGCACGGTGGCATGGTGGTTAGCACTGTTGCCTAACAGCAAGAAGGTCCTGAATACAATTCCACCATCAGGCCGGGGTCTTTCTGTGTGACCTTTCTGAGTTTATAAAGCCTCTCGGCTTTTAAAAACTCCTTCTGAGTTTGCATGTTCTCCCCGTGTTTGCGTGGATTCCCTCCGGGTACTCCGGCTTCCTCCCACCATCCAGAGACATGCAGCTTGTGGGGATAGGTTAATTGATTAATCCAAATTGCCCATAGGTGTGAATGCATGAGTGAATGTGAGCGCGAATGGTTGTCTGTCCCTGTGTGTTGGCCCTGCGACAGACTGGCGACCTGTCAAGGGTGTACCCCGCCTCTCGCCCTATGACAGCTGGGATAGGCTCCAGCACCCCCGTGACCCTGATAAGCAGAAGCGGATGGATAATAATAAAATTAATAATAAAAATAATGGTAATGATAATAAATATGCACTGTGGTGTCATTCATGCAGCACCTCACCTAAGCTGGGCATGCAGCTCTAGCACAGGATGGCCATAAAAGCACCTCAGGTGGTACCGATGATATTTTGTATGCTGCATGCAGAAATGGCCGCTTCCAGCTGTGTCTACCCTCTATTGTACATGAGATAAACCCAGTCAGGGAATTGCGCAACTGTGGTATGATGTGCATGTGTGAAATGCTAATTTACTCTTTGTTCTCTTTTTAAACCAGAAAATGTTAACTTTAAGATTTTACTTTCCCCTCTCCTGTCGCCACACAAAGCCATTAGCTTTAGCTGTCGCTAACGTTTCATTGCACTGACATAAATCAAAACCTAATGAGGCTATCTGTATGCTGCACGTGTCATCTGTGAGATTTACCACAACGAGCACTGACACTGTAGCGAACAGAGCATGCAACAGTTAACAGACCAAACAAGCATGTTAAAGGTCATTGATAAGGCTGTATTTTTCCCCCCACTCAAGCATGTAATTAGATCAATCAGCCGGGCTCTTTTCGAAGCTTCACTGTCTGACTTGCAGCCTCCAGGTGGATTAGATTTATATTAATGTTTCTAAAATCAGCCTTCAGCAGGTGCAGCTGAGGCAGTCCAAGGAACAGATGAAAATGACACTTGCTAAAGTTGGTTATGTAAGGATTTTAAATCTCAGTAAGATAAAGTAAAGGTCTCTCTGCTTTTTTTCTTCTTTTTTATTTGGCAGGTTCTCTTACAGAACTTGGACCAGAAACACAAAAACATCCCATTATTGAGTTCAGGCTCATGAAACAAGCAGCTTTTACCTCACATGGTTACCATATAAACTAAAGAGTGATGAAATTTCAGTGCTGAGTTCACACTGTTTGCATTTCCAACGGGTCACCAAAAGAAGTTAATTGCTTAGTAAACAAATTGCTTAATATTTGTTTTGATGTTACATTCAAATGCCTCTGGCTTCTGAAATACAAAGATGGCAATGATTAACTAACAGACTAACTACGTTTTGGTAAGTGGAAGAAGATTGATTTATGGATGGATGATCACTGTGCATCATTGTGAGGATTGACACTTGAAACTGTTTTTCTGGTAATAGCAAGTAATAGTAGTTTGGACATGTTAAGATATCTTTGTCTGGATTAACATATAGCAGGACCATAATAATAATAATTAATACTTTATTGGTCCCCGTGGGGAAATTCCTCTCTGTATTTAACCCATTCATTCAGTGAAGCAGTGGCCAGCCATTGGGCGCCCGGGGAGCAGTATGTAGGGCTGCTCTCAGTCGTTTGACATATAACTATGTGCTCATCCAACTGAGCTAAACCTGTGCCCATAAGAGCGCCCATAAGAGACTAACTAAACCAAGAAAGGACTATTTATCCACATGGAGGAAATCAGGGGGATGGAAAACAGGAGGATGATGTCAGCTGAACAAAATCTAGAAAACCAGGAAGTAAAAAATAAAGGGACAAAAGACTACCAGAATAAAACAGGAAAGAATAACTGAAACATTGACATGAACACAAAAATTCAATGGATTCACATTCAGTGGATACAGACTGTAGCACTAAAACATAACAGGAACTGAAAGAACAGAATATATAAGTGCACTAAACCTAAATGACAGACAACACCTAGAACCCAGAAACCATGAAAACTGGTAAATAAATGAAAATCCAACCTTAATAATAACTAAACAAAAAACAAAAACAAAAAACAAAGCGCCCACAAAAACCTGTTAACTGAGATTAAATCCCTGGAATAAACCAAGCATCATAACACTTCATTAATCAAATTATTGCACCTTGCATCGCTTATCGAAACACTTACAAAATACAAAATACTGCACAGATACTTACTCTTTGGAAATAAAGTTTCCAAACTGTTTTTTTTAACTATAAATAAATGTTAGAAAAGTACAGTAAAAACAGATTTTATATTTTAAACACATCTGAATGGCTGCTTGTTCCTTCTCACTTCCATATTCACAGGCCTAAAACCAGAGCCATGTGCCAGATTATCTCTCCATCCTCCCTTGGTGCTTTCCACTCCCCCACGGTTTCACCACACAAACATAAGCCGTACTGAGCTTTTGTACCTTGGGGACTGACAGCAGCATGTAGGAACGCTGCCAAGCTGGTACAGTAAGATAGGCATGAAATGCAGCGCTATTCCCAGCAGATAAGCCCACTGAAAGAAAGCAAGCGAGTGGTTGAGTCTAGCATACTACAAGGGTCACTGGCTCGATTATCTATCCTCTCTGAGCCCCTCCATTGTTGCAAAGGGCCCATCTTATCTCCAGGCACTAGATCTCTGGCACAAATGAATAATCACACCCCTTATCGCCACGTGGGCTCAATCCATCCTGGGGATGCGGGGCTTTATTAGAACACAGGGAGAACCTTTGCGCTCTCTATGTTGCCATGAAGGCCTGCATCCTCGAGAGGGTCGAGTATGAATGTGCGCATCTGGGTGCATCGGTGTACACATGTGTGTAGAACAGGTATACAGAGCAGAAAAAGGGCTTTCAGTGGGCTAGGGAGAATGATGAGCTTGTGGTGGACATTTGTTAAGGTAATGCTAATGGACCTCTGTGCCCTGAGCAGTTCCCCACTGTAATTTCCCTGCTGGTCTTTTATTGACTGACTGTCATTGTGCGCTGCAACCTTAAAGGAGCCCATCCGTCATACATCCACTTGTACAGAACCTGCAGTACTGAGCCAAGCCAAAGTAGATTTAGATGTTTGCCAGCTGGGCAGAATATCAAGTGTTTTATAAGTATTTCTCTCACTTTTTACTCCTACTGTATTATTTCTGATTGCTGCAGTTGAATTTCATTATGTTATCACATTACATTGTTTGAGTGTGATAATGCGCCATAGACTCTATGGCTTCCACAAATGTTTGCTCCATTGTGCTGCTTTTGACACTCCATAAATATACTAAAGTTTAACACTGTTTATTTGCTGGACCACTTCAACAGGGCACAAAAAGGAGGAAATAATTGTATTTACTTCCACAATTGTTCCACTTAAAGGGCGTGAAAATCTAGAAAATAAGAGACAATAGAAATCCCCCAACATTCACAACAATTGGCAATTGGCAGTCAGCAGAGTTCCTGATTAGGCCAGTCATTTTAACACGGTAAATTATACCTTTCTAGGAATAATAAATATTCAAGAAATCTATAATGCTGTGGAGTCTGCTTGTCCTTTATGAGTTTGTATAAATTCCCGCTGGAGCTCTATTTCCTCCCTACGTGACTGTACATCAATTTTAAGTATGCTTTTATGAATTCTCTTGCCAATTCTCGGTGTGGCGGAAGACCTACAAAGCCAAGTCCCCCAGAGAAATTAAGTACAGTTTACTTTACAAATTATCAAAAAGAAAATACTGTTGATCTACCATAACAAGCGGCTGAGATGTGTTGGAAAACAGTAACAAACCCTCAAATTTGCAAATTCCACTAGTGCCTTAGATCAAACACCACTATGTAAGCGGTGTCTCCAGTGGCATTAGAAAGACTGACCCTTGTCCCCAACTTCTGCGTCTTAAACAGCAGATCTTTGCTGAAGGAACAAGTTGGAACATGTGAAAAAAATCACGGTGACATTTAAAGCTATAAAGAAGCCGGAGCGCCGGAAGAGACTGCACGCAGGCCCGGGGAGAACAAGCAAACTCTACAGTGGCTTTAAACCAGGAATCTGCTTCCTGTGAGGCTGGAGTGCTAAACCACCTTGAGGAAGTATCTCCCAAACAAACTGAAGTCCAACAAATAAGACAAACTGTTGGAGTTGCAGGAGAAGAAACATGATTGGATGGCACAGGAAAGAAATAGTAGCAAGAAAAGAAATAGCAAGAGAAACTGCAGCTGTGATTTGCAGCCACAACTTGACTTTCTATGCAAGGATATCAGATCCATGAACGTATAAGACTAAAGTAGGTGCCTTTAGGGAAAGTAGCGCAGAGTGAAGAGCAGAGGTGGTGGGCAGCGTTGGATGGGAGGGAGGAGAGGACTCAGTGGTCCTCAGGCAAAGACGAGCTAAAGTTTTAACTTGGTTTCAAATTACAGTTGGAGAACTTGTAAGTAAGTTTACTGTTCAAGTGGAGTGAAGCGCTAACTAGATATAGTGCTGGTGGTGATGAATGCTGCACCTCAGGTGTGGAAGAGGCAGCAGGTGGAGCTATGGCGAGTTAAATATACAGCCTCACAGAACAACAAAAGGACAAAGACAAGGTGAGGAGAACAGCTGACACACTTTTACCTTTACATACTTCCCACTGAGCCTGAGACCCACATGTTTGCTATGGTTACACTAATGTTGAACCCGTCTGCACACTGCCCGCTATCCAGTTTTATACAAGAAAGAAATAATTTAAAAATTGATTTCTGCTTCTTGGAAGTTAGGCATGAGGAGACGCAGGTGCCTGAACTGAACAATAAGGCAACTTGAAAGGCCACAGAAACAGTATGCCTTGTGATTATTGCTCTTTTCTTTTTTAAAGAGCTACAAGTCCACTTTAGGAGGCTGGAAGGGTGGCGGTAGATAAATCAGAATTCTGTCAGACAGGAACAGATCATGGCTTTTTACTGGTTAGGTTTAGGTATTAAATATTACTTGTCTAGGTTAGGACACATATACTCCTTGACAACATTATCCATCCATCCATCCATTTTCAACCACTTATTAGGGTTCTGGTTGCAGCCTGGTCACCCAGTCTGGGTTCTTTTGTGATGGCATGATAATGTGATGAAATTGAATTTAGAACTGTAGTCATGATTGCCTAAAGCTGCTGCACAAAGCAAGGAGACCTCGCATATGACAGTATTCAATGGCTTGGAAATGAGAACAGACTGAAATCTGCTGTAATGAAACTATTATACTCACAAAGGAGGCGGTGTGACTAAAAATAAAGACTCGTGTTAAAAGAGAAAGGTGAGCTTTACCATAAACCCACAGTTAACCTTAGAGCCTGCAAACACTGACATTGTTAATATTCAGTTGGTCTTTTTTATGGTTTGAAGCATCAGAAGAGGCTGAAATTGGTGTGAAAAATAAAGGCAAAACCAACATTATTCATCAGTAATAAAACAAGATATGTTAGTAAAGTAAAATACCTTGATAAAAAATGAACATGACTTCTACTTGAGTAGAATTACTCAAGCTTAATGGATTTAAACAGATAAAATAAAGCATCTCAAAATGTAAAAAGGCTCAGTTACGTTAAACACAAACACAAAATGAGCTCATTAAATGTAAACTACTAGTAAAAAGCGAGCACTGGGCATGTCAGATGACATTAAAGTGGCTCAATGTGCACAGAGGGAAGAGTAAAGACAGGCATTTTGATTAAAAAAATTAAACGTTTGTTCATTGCAAAACTAATTTGGCATCTTATCAGCAGGGCGAGCATCAAAAACAGAGCTTTTGTCTTTGATTCAGACGTTTCTCATCAGTTCGCGTCAGCAGCAAACAATTTGCAGCTCTTGATGGATTTTAATTTAGTATAGGCTTAATGAGCTTCAGATATTTTTAATGTCACTAGACATGTGTAGAAGGAAAGCAGCGTTTAAAGAGACGGACACGTCACAGTGCTCATTGTTTGTATTAAAGGCTGTTGAATCACTGGACCCTAAATAAGCAGAAGATATTTTAATTTCCAACTTTTGCTGTCCAGGTCTTTTGCAGTTGCTTTAAATGAGAGTTTTATTCATATTTTCAGACAGCCATTTGGCCATGAGAGCACACTGCTTTCTGTTTACTTTGGAACCAATGCTTGGAAAAACATTAAAACATGAAAAAATGTTTCAGAAGAAGTGGATTTATTTCCACATATTGATTAAAAACCTGTCCCTTTTCCCCCGCCAGTTTACTTTTAATTGTCTAAACAGGAGAAAATGTGTCACATGCAGTAAAGATCAGGCACTTGCAGACCTGCTGCATTTCTCTTTAAATCCTCACACATTCGCTCGGAGCAAATCAGAATGAACTCTTTCAAGATCAATAGAACATGCCCTTTAATCAAACTTCAGCAACTTGGCACAGTTCACTCTGGAAGGCGCCGCTCAGCTACGACACAAACACAAACAAAGCAAAAGCGTCCACGTGGAGCTGCACATAAACACAGAGCCCCGCCACAGCCTTTTCTTACATGCTCGTAGTGGTTTTACACATGAGCAACTGTCATGCTGTGTTTTGTCACATGCTTTCACAGCTACGAGTAATCACATGCAGTTACAGTCACTTTAGCCCCTCGTGCTTTGGGAGCCAAGTTGCTGTAAATGGTTTCTCAAAGCAGTGGGAGAGCAATTGACAGGCTCAAATCACACACAGTGACCAGTTATTGTGAGTTATTGTTTGCCCACTTTAAAGCATTTTTGTTCAGGGTCTTGAGACAAATCAGTGTCAAACATGGTGGAAAATCTGCAAGGGATGAGAATCAGTTTAGAAATATTAAGCAGGCATTTTTTATTCTGTCAGTGTTGTTGAATGGTAGTGTAATCTTTAGCAGCAGGGATCAGAACGTGCCAATTAGCACTGAGGGGGTGGATTTCCTTTTATCTGACTTTTTCCTTTGTTGTTGTTTCATTTGTCCCAGTTATGTGGCCACTGTGATGTCATCCATTTGCTTCCCCCCCCCCCCTGATCTAGAAGTATATTTGGTCGCTATACTGTATATAATGGACCAGTGACTAGCACTATTCCTTCACAGAAAGACGGTCTTGGGTTTGATTCCAGGCGTGATTGCGAATCTAAACGATTATCTGTCTGCAGTGTATTAAATTCTAAGTAAACATGAAGGGGATGTCCACTGTAGTGACTTGGATTAGTGGGGGCCTTGCAGACAGCAATAAACTGTGTACATCTGTTTGTTGAAGAAGCCACACCGATTCAGATGAATGAGGACTTTAAAAAAAACAAACCCCTCAACAACAACATTATGCTAGGAATAAAGAGACTATCCACAGAGGCCAAAACTATCTTTGTATCAATCTATAACCTTTGTAAAGCCTTTTTTAAAATGCTTTTAAGTTGCATTTTGCCATGGGAGTCTATGTAAACTGACCCACTTTTGCTCCCAGCCTCAAGTGGCAATTCCAGGAACTGCAGGTTTTGGTTCTTCCCTTCCACTCTGGTGCACCACAAGGTTCTGTCCTGGGTCCTGTCTTATTTGCTGTGTATGCGCTTCTCTTTGCTCAAGGGCATTTCTCTCCATTTTCCTTTCCTGTTGCATCCTCAGTCAGAAATCTTTTAACCTGACACTGACCCAGGATCAGGATTTCAAGTGTCTGATTTATATTCCTTCTTTGTATTTCCATCTGAGGGATATTGCTGAACTCAGGCCTGTTATGTGTCAGGGCTAAGAAGGAGATGGATTATTTAAAGTTTTATTTCATCCCATTCAATCTGTGAACACATCAGCTAGCGGCTGACTTTGCCTCCGGGGGCAACCACCAATTTCTGTGAGCTTTCAGGATATCTGAGTAGCATATGATGGATAAGCTATAGCTGGTTCCAGACTTTCTGTTGGTTAAAGTTTAAAAATGCAGATTCTTTCTTTTTTTTTTTTAATGAAAAACAAAACAAAAGGTGTTCTCAGACAATATCCAGTTTCTGTGTTTGTGTGTGGGCAAGGAAAACTGAAATTTTGTCTCATAACGTCAAAAATTTTTGCAACTTCTCTCCTTCTTTGACATCCGATTGTGTGTCATGTAATTGTTTTGGAATGAGAATCTTGTTTTAAATGACCATGTGGACAACTATCATCAAACAGAGGAGATGGCCTAGGACGCCAGCTGTCAACCACCTACGATGCAGTCTTGAGATCCCTTCCCTGGTTACCTTAACCTTCACGTACATTTTGCGTCAGGTGACTTCAGTAGGTTACGTGATAGGATGAGACAACCTCTAGTCACACCTTGAGTCATGTGATTTGGCACATGACTAATAGTAGGTCAATTACCCTCGATAGGAAAACATCTTCCTAAAACTTAAGTCTAGTTGGTTTCTTTCCCAGCTCCTTAGACTACTATGACCTGAATGAACGAGAACCTACACAGACATTTGTGCTCTCTTTTTCTCCCAGTCGCAGTAACTGGCTGCTCCTCCCTGTTCCTGCTTCTGTTGGAGGTTTCTTCCTGTTACAGTTTTTTCCAGTCGCTAACAAGCGTTTGTCCAAACAGTTGTCACATTTGCAAAACTCTAAACACAATTAGCACAGCATCGGTCTGTTGTGGCCATACCATTCTTACATTTCATGTCGTGTTCACCCAATATGCAGTCAGTGAACACATTTCCACAATGCTTACATTTTCTTAACAGACAAGTTATACCTCCCAACAAAATTATGGACTGTTTTTGTAGTATTTACGAATGTTAACACACAACATCCCACAATAGCAAAAACAATATTCCAAACCGTAGATACAGTATAAAAACCTCTGCCCCCGCAATGATATCAGTACAAAAACAATATCAATATCAAAAATATATATCAGCTGATAATAAACAAACAATTGAATAATTGACACACAGCTGATTTATGTTGGGTAAATTGGGCCAACGACAGCTTCTTCCATTCTGGCTTAGACTCAGTGGGGTTTATAAGGCAAGACCTTGAGGAGTGATGTTTTTGGAAACAAAAAAAAGACAAACACTGTAATGTCTGGTCGAGGAAGAGTAAGAGCAAGGGGCCCAGGGAGAAGAGCAGGCCCAAGGAGAGGGCAAGGTAGAGGTGTAAGAATGCGTGGTGGTGGCATTCCAAGGGCTGCAAGAACAGTAGTCAGTGATGAAATTCGTGCCACTATCATTGACCATGTAATCAACCATGGTCTTTCACTAAGAGAGGCTGGTGAAAGAGTGCAGCCCAATTTGAGGTGGTCAACGGTTGCCTCCATTATACGCATCTTCCAACAAACCAACAGGTAAGTATTGCATTTTACATGGATTGTTTCTATTCTCACTTGACATGTCAATATGGTCATACAGTAATGCATATGTTGAATTTTTTGTCTTTCTAAAGAATGCAATGTCTTCCACCCTCTGGGGGAAGAGGAAAGCTCCTCAGTAATGATCAGGAGCTTGCCATTGTAGAAATGGTTACTGCAAATAATTCAATAAAACTGCGTGAAATTCAAACTAGAATTGTGGCGGACCATGAGATATTTGACAATATCGATAGAATCAGCCTCACAACCATTACGCGGACATTGTCCAAACACAGAGTGCGGATGAAGCAGCTCTACGCTGTTCCCTTTGAGAGGAACAGTGAGAGGGTCAAGGAGCTACGACGACAATATGTCCAGGTATAGTGTATATTCAATCCAATGTCCAGTTCTATAAGCTTTGCACTTTGCAAGTAGGTAACCTACACAATACTAGGTTACAGTACAGTATGGTATACAGTACTAACATGACTTACATAAACTTTGTTTCAGAGAGTTATGGAATTGGAGGCCAACCAGGCCCCTCATGAATTCATATACATCGATGAGGCAGGATTCAATCTGGCCAAAAGGCGTCGACGTGGACGGAATGTAATTGGAAAAAGGGCCACAGTTGATGTGCCAGGACAGAGAGGGGCAAACATTACCATGTGTGCAGCAATTGCAAATGCAGGATTACTCCTTCACAGATGTCAGGTTGGACTCTATAATACAGAGCGCTTGCTTGCCTTTCTCAATGATCTCCACCAGTGCCTGGTTCCAGAGCAGGGTCAGGAGGGTGAAAACATGAGGACCTTTGTAATTACCTGGGACAATGTGGCTTTCCATCACTCGCAAGCAATAACAACATGGTTTGAAGTCCACCCAAGACTGGTAAGTCTCTTCCTTCCACCCTATTCACCTTTCCTCAACCCCATAGAGGAGTTCTTTTCTGCATGGCGGTGGAAGGTTTATGACCATCAGCCACATGACCAGATGTCCCTCCTCGAAGCCATGGATGCTGGCTCCAGGGACATCACAGTTGACGATTGCCAAGGGTGGATCCGACATACCAGGCGGTTCTATCCCAGGTGCATCGACTTGGATAACATCAGATGTGTTGTTGATGAAAAAATGTGGCCTAACCCTGAAGATCGCAGAGATTAGATGCAAAGTTTTTGCCTTTTTTTAGCCCCCCTCCCCCTCCCCCCTTTTTATCTTGGCTTTTTGCTGTTGTTTTTTTGTTCAGAATGCTCTTGTGTGTTTCATGGATATTTTGTTCACTGTAAGCAATACTGTAAAACTTTCTCTGTCCTATCATACCGTGTTTCTACTGTACCTCCTGTAGTAAACAGTAAAGAAACATAAACTTGTTTGCTTTTTACTGGAATGCTTTTGAATGTGAACATTACTGTACATGTGGACATACAGTTACCAACCAAGACATTTCTGGTGTCAAAATGGTGGATTGCATGTTTCGCATGCAAATACCTGTAAAACTGAAACATAAAAGTCTATGCAGTTTTTGTAATGTCAATAATAGCCAGTATTTTGAAACCTGGTGTACTTTGATTGACTGCATGTACCTTGTGAAGTGAAAACAAGTGTTATTCTTTGACAGACTAATTTCATTTTGAGTCAGATTTATAGTGTTTTTGTACAGTTAGTGTGTGCAGAGAAAGATGTGTTCTATTTTGAAATGAAGAGTTAGTATATATTTGACAAAATGTATTTTTGAGAAGAAAATTATCCATTTGGCCAATTGTGTTTTGTAGGTGTGAGTCTGTGTTAAGAGTTTAGAAAAAGTATCTGAAGTATGGGTAGGCGCTTGTTAGCGATTGAAAAAAACTGTAAAAGGGAGTTTTTCCTTCCCATCATAGTGAACTGCTTGCTCGTTTGTGCCGAATGCTGTAAGGTCTTTTTCATACAGTATAAAGCACACTGACATAATTGCCGTTGTGATTTGGAAGGTTTATAAATAAACCTGAATTGAATTGAACTCGCAGTGCCAGAGTGTTATTTTTCTGAGAGTAAATGGCTGCTATTTTGCACCAAAGCAAATACTCACACACTGATTTCTGTAGTAAAAGGTTTCACATTACAATTTGTGAAGCAAAAGAGCCCCTAAATTTGCATGTAATGTAAGGGGGAAAACTGTTTCATTTTCTTGCAATATAAGGCAATAAAAATTAAAAAAACAAGCTCATGGAAACAAAATCCAGCCCTGCTATTTAGAAAGTTAAAAGTAAAATCGACAGAAATCACTGCACTTCCTGTTGTGCACCAAACAGAGACACATGGTTATTTTCCTCCAACCTGCAGAAGAGAATTCCTTAATAAGTATTGGGAGTATGGTGGAAGGAGCTCTAACACCACTCATGGATGGGCTCCAAACAATTCATTTTTGACATTACCCCGGTGGGTGCTGACATTAACTCAGACAATGACAAAAACTGGCAGGCTTTTCCACACCAAACCCCTGTCATTCATATGAATGGGATCCATGCAGAGAATGTCCAGGACAGTCAGCAGGTGTTGGTTATTCAGAAATTGCAGCACACATCATTATAATTCCCTCATGCTGGCCCTCCACACCCACTGTGGTTTGGTACCTGCAATATGTTAGCCATGTCTCCTTCCTTTCTCTATCCTTCCCTACAAGTGTGATGTATTTAAATTCCTGTGCTTTATCCTTTACACTAAACGGGCACAGACAATACAATATATAGTATAGTAGCAATATAGAAGTACCTACATAGAAAAACATACAGTTGAACACTATGGATTGGCTTCTCTAGAGACCACACCTCAACATTATTGAAGCAATGTGTGATCAATTTAAAAGAGAATGAAACAAATAGCAGCCAACATCCAAAGCGCTCTAAATGTCCTTCAAGAAGCCTGAAGAGCTGTTCCTGAAGACTGCTTACAGAAATTATGAGAAAGCTTCCCTATAAGAGAGTTCAGGCTCTGTTGACGAATAAAGGTGGTCATACCAAACACAGACACAAGCTCTGTTCTTCCCCCAGTATACTGTATTCTCATCTATGTTTGGACATTTCAAGAAATCTCTGCACCTATTTATCCATTTTCCTGCCAAATGTAAAAAAAAGCAAAGGGCGGCTTAAGACTTTTGCACAGTACTCCATGTGTGTGGGAGGTCCCAGAGCAGAGCATCACCGTGAAATTACTGCAACACCATTACAAACCTTTTAACTAAAGTGTTCCTCTGGAATTAAAAGTTGTACATTTGTCAAGACAACTCTTTGACAGTCTTTTGAGTCTGCCTTGGACTGCAGCACTTTGATTGTGTTGCCATGGTGACCGAACCAAGTCTCTCGGCAATTATGGGAACATTACCTTCATTACAGAGTGTGGGAGTATAGTCATAGTTGGTTGGGGTTCGTGAGGATATGAATCTGCCATTTATTTAATTTAAAATGAGGGATTGAGGGAAGCCTCATAAATCTGCTGGTGTGAGAGATTTACATTGTTCACTGCTGTTGAGACTTTTTAAAATTGTATGTAAGAGAAGAATTTTAATCCAATTATGGTTTATGGGGAGTTCTGCGGAGCACTGGGCTTGCTAAACGACACAGAAAACACATTTATGAGTTCAAGAAGATAAAACTTTCCTGCTACTCTTTGTCTTTCTTTTCTTTTTTTCCAACATTTGCAGCAAATTCCCTCTGAAATTTATGGGCCTGTTAGGGCTCCTTAATTTAAGCTGCAGCCAGTCCTTCTGGCCACACCACAGTGCCTGTGGAGGAGGCCATTACCATTCTGCACTGGGTTTAGAGATGACCCGGGTCACAGATGACATCAGAAATACTCATTTCCCTCCCTGAAGTCTTCCAAACTTTTGCACCGTAACGAGGTGGAGGAGCTGGCACAGACTCTTCCTCTGCTACCTTCATTTTAATCTCAGCTGAATTTCTGCTTCTAGAAGACATTTTTGACTTTAGATTTGCTGAAACTTTCCCAGCTTTAGCTTGTATTGTTTTGAAATTTTGAAACAATATGAAGCACTCTTGATATATAAGTATTAGATTTTGATTCTTTTATTGCAGCACTAAATTGAGGTTTGTGTTTTGTTCGATCGGTATCCTTCACGCAGCTTTAGAGAATAGACTGTTCACAAGACACACAGGGACACGTTTAATCTGCAGATTAAACTGCAGATTTAAACCCAAATTATCCTCCTGCCTGTGTGCTTCACTGCACATGTTTTGCTATGAGTACTTCCACTTACAGAAATCATATCCCAGGCTCTAACCCTTAACTTTACCCATCACGACTGGATGTGCATCCTCACCTTAAGCTGACCCTGAAAGGAGCAATTCAGCATTTTGTGGAATACACCTTTTTGGCGTCTTTCCCAAAGTCAGATATAATCAGTGCTTGGCCAGCAGCAGTTAGCTTACCACACAGACTGGAAACAAGTTTTGATGTGCTGAGTAACTGGCTGTTTCTTATCTGAGTTGGGCTTATAAGAGATAAAGTGTAAAAGCTACAAGTGTTGGGGTTATGTGGCAGAATCTCAGTTGGCTGTCTGGCAACCTCATAGAGGTAGTAAGACTTGGAGGGCAAGGGAGTGGGGTAATGTCCGAAATCATTTCTTTTAGCGACAACAGTGGTTTACTCTATTAAACTTCAGGGTACCGAGTACTAGACTATTTTTCATTAATACACTACTTTGTGCCTCAGTTCTTCCCCCGTTCTGCACATTTTGTTTTCTTTTGCAACACTTAAACTTTGCTATAAATAAACCAAATAGTTTTGTTTGAGACTAAACCCAGAAATTGTCTAATTAACACATTCCCTCTAAAAAAAAAAAAAAAAGCAGCTACAAGATCCCTTAAAAAGAACAGACAGCAAACATGACACAGTTTAGGTTACATTAAAGGTGGGTTTCAAAGTGGCTTGCAGGTGAAGCAGTTTAAATAGTGCAGAAAAGCATTGTTGGCATCATCTTCCCTCTCAAGCCAACAAATTTTCACATTGTTACACTTTTGTTCAAGTGTGGCAGTTCAATGTAGTTAACAGTAATTTGCAGGCAAAGGTGCTCTGCTGGTGTCGTCACTATCACAGGATTTGTAACCGTAGAAACCAAGGTGATGTTAGAAACATTTGCCGTTTGCATTTTAACTGTTGATGTTAAACCCAAAGACGCATTTTGTGATTTTTTTATTCATCCTAATTCTAAAAACCCCCCTGTTTACTCACTCACTTTAATCTCTAAACTGAACCAAACAGAGACAAATTCATAAAAACAGAAGTAAAATGAAAGTTTAAGGTGGTTGAAGATCCGTGCGATTGTAACATCCACAACCCCGCCTCATACCGAACACAGACTTCTCCAAATTTTGTTTTTCCCTGAGTAAATATAAGTATGTGTTGAGCTTGGAGTAGATGTGACCCCAATTACAGTCCACCCCTTACTTCCTGTTCTGTAACAAGTGTAACACTGTGCTGAATCATACTTGCAAATGCTTAAGGGTCCCTTAGTTAAGAGGCAGGGTAGAAGTGCAGCAGCAATCTTTGGAACATCCTTACTATTCATTAATGAAAGCACAAACTTGAGATGGAAATCGATGCATTATAAAACTTCACTTTTTGGGGGAGAAATATAAAGCATAAAATGTACATGTTTCCACAGAAAAGCTGTTTATTCTGTACGAAAATAATGACATGAATTTTTATCTACAAGTGTCACAATGTGCAAACACAGGGAAACAGAAAAAATTGACTCTCTTTGGCTGAAACTTAACAAGGTCCAGAAGGAAACAAATATGAATACAGATTAGACTCAGGGAGTCGGTGGCCTGTACTATAAAATTAGTTCAACATACTCACGGCATTTTTCCATTATCTGGATTCACTTACACTAACTTTGGCAATCAGGAAACGCAGTTAGATGAAGCCCATCATAATCTTGCCAACTTAACCCAGGGGTTTTTCCCTGTGTAGCATTGGCACCATATGACCAGTCACAATTATGAATAAGTGTACTGGCTGCAGAGCAGAGCTGATTTTACATAGAAAACTAGAACTCTACTGTGGGAAAATATAAATAGGTTAAACATGCAATACAGCCTGAAAGCAACACATCTCCTGACAATGCAGCAAAAAACCCCAAAACCCAAGCAATAAAATTGTGTCTGAGAAACTATAACTGATGCTCAGAGGCTAAAATATTGGGCCCAGAGGTCTGTGGCATCTTCCAGGGATCAATTAATTGATCAGTAGGCAGTATTTTCATACCCGTTGATCTCTAATCTCTAAACATAATGTCCTCTGGAGCAATAAGAAGTGATCCAGCTTCATAGTACATAAAACTGATGATTAACCCGAATATTACCTGGTTAAGATGAAATCCTGCTTCATACTACAGACCTCTGAATTCACAGAGGACATGTCAGAAAAAAATAGTGTGATAACTCAAATGGTAGCAAAAAGAAGGGACTTTGTGAACACGAAGGACTAATCGCTCTCAAAAAGCAGGCAGGAGAGGAACAGGGGAAGACAGAGAGGAAGCACAACTAACAGAGGACACAGAGAAAACAACCCTTAAGAGAGTGATACTTGGTGTGAGGTCAAGGGAACATTTGAGATCAATAATGTTTCCCTCTTTGACTTATGGTTATACACTTCCTATTTTATTATTGTAGTTATTTGTCTCTTGTGTCTTGCATTTAATTTTACTTCGTCCTCGTGTCTCATTGTCTAGATTTTATTCACCTACTCCACATGGATCCTGGATCCACTCCCCTGATTGGCCCTCAGTGTATATAACTAGTGTATAACTAGTCCTGTCTGTTTCCCTGCTCCTCCCCAGTGCTACGTGGTTTCAGTAAAGACTGGATGTAGGGGCTGGTTTGGAATTGAGCCAATGCAGTGCTTAAACAGCTCTTCGAAGAAGCAAGATAATATTGTCAGTGTAAAGGTTAAAAATAAATGGGTCCTCACAGAAGCAGAACACAAACATAGACACACATGGTCATGTGGCTCGTACCCCTCCCTTGCCCTACATGGCCCCTGTCATCACTCACCATTACATCATGCAATTAAAGTAGAACATAGGAACTTTGTCTGGGCTTATTTCCAAACACAGTGTAACTCAAAATTGATTTCCCCTTAATACAACCCCACACTGGCATAAAAACAGCCCGGTAGATTTTGCGATTAATGTGGCAGAACGGATTCTGCCACAGCACACTTGTTACAGATGCCGATAGAGCGCACACCCTTCCAAAAGAGATCAGCTGTAATGATCAAATGAGTCGCAGAAATGATGAATTGTGGGTAATTATGAGGTTACTGCTCGCAATTAATAGCAATTCACAGTTTATGAACACTTTATGAATATTAATTGTTTTGTTCATGAATCAGAGGTACAGTGTGTAGGTGAACGACTCCTTAACTGAGGCTAATTTCTTGGAGGCAAAGAATTAAATAGGTTAATGGGCAGAGCCAAAGAAACGTGATTGGAAAAAGAACTTTTACAAACTTTCTCTTATCGCATGAGTCAGTCAGTAAATTACAGTTCAGTTCAGCAGGCTTCCTGCTGTGTTTAGTAGTAAAGAAAAAAGTAACGTCAGAGGAAATGATTACACTTTTATCAAACATTGCATTAAGTTTATATTAGGAGCTACAGTCACTCAGCAGGACCTTAGATTGAATGAGTGAGTCGATGAACACTTATCTATAATAATGACATGAGATTTGCCTGGATCTGTTTGATTCAGCACAGCAGTGGATTGATTGATTGATGCCATTGTAAGCTTGCAGTAATTAATTTAAACAGGGCAATGCAGCGCTTAGGAGGAACAAAAAGTAGTAAATGGATTTTTCAGGTTTACATTTTCACACTAGAAAGGCAAGAACATTAAAAGACAGGCACCTCTCGCAAAGACATCTTCTTATTCCTATCTATATCTATATCTAATTTCACTTAAAATTACCTTGTGTCTACACTGTAACTTATTTTGGTACAACCTCAAATGGTTGCCAGTACATCACAAATATACTTTTCTCTCTTTCTTTGATGAAATGTAATCAGTGTGTCCTCAACTCGGGTGTCTGACATCCCTCTCACTCACAGCAGTGATGATCACACCATAGTCCACTTCATTGTTGCCACATTACCACTTTGTTATTAGATTTAGCAGCTTAAAATGGCTCATTTTTCTCTCCATCTGCTCTGTTTAGTGAGTGAGAGGGAAGCTATTATGATCAGTGTTTTTCAGTTGCTTTGGAGTTTATTTTGGATCCACGTTTATTATTGAGGGTTTTCTCTTTGATTTTGCAGTGTTTCTAGTGCTCAGAGTTTTGATTATACCTTAATTTCATTATTATTCTAATCATTTTTGAACATGCATGCTTAGATTGCTTTATAGTCTTAATATTTGGGGTCCTCCTGATACTCTTCTTTCCATAAAAACATCCATGTTAGGTGAACTGGTGGTTGGCCATGGATGTAAAGTGGATTTGTTTTTGAATTTACGGTCTGTCTGGGTTGTTTTGATTACTTTCACCTGTGTTTCATTCTCCTCCTGTTTCTCACTTCCTATCCTCCCTCAGTGTATAAATAGTCCTGTCCCTCTCGTTGTATTCCCAGTGCTGCAGTCTAGTTTTTTTTTAAAGTGTTGTATATTTTCACATGCACTTTTTTAGTAGGCAGGATTTGTCTTCACTTTTCATGCACACGTAAACACTGTTTAAGTCACTGAAACTCCTTTTACAGCGATGATTTTGAATTTCTGCTTTGCAGGCAAGGAAAACTGCAATTTTTGTCTTGCAATGTCAAAGATTTGCACCCTTCTCCTTTTCTGATGTCAGACTGTGCACAGTGTTAGTGTCTGTAGCCTTCTGATTGGGTAACATTTCTATGCAGTTAAGGTTATATCACTACCTCTTACAATCACAAACAAGTTTAGAACTACTTGTTGTTTTGTTGACATCTCAAAATAGTGAAAATCTACAGAAAATATATTTTCACTCTCCGGAGTAAGGCCACCGTCACACTAAACGCAGACCCACTGCAGGTTTATCTCCATGTGATTCTAGGGTAGATACATAAAGCTGCATTGTAATGAAGTGAGACAGCACTTACTGATACAAACAGAACAAGGACAAAGCATCTCACAGCTCATATAATGCAGCAGTAGACGGTGCAAGACGCCCACTGGGGATGGTTCTTTGGCCAGTTCTCACTTATTAGGATGGCTGACTGAGCATGCAGACACCCTGAGGGAAGAGGATGTTGAGATGGTGGGTGGTGCTGATGGAAGGAGCCACTTTAGTATTCCTCAAGATAGTTTTGTCTACTTGAGCAGGGTCGGGGACAATGTACTGTATGTGTGCACTTCCTTGTTTTAGCTTTGCATTGTGTTTGGGGTCATCTGGCAGTTGACCTCTGCTTTTTGGAAGAGGTTAAAAGCGAAGAAACACAAACTGTAAATGTTGGAAGGATGCTTTTTGATGATAAAGGTTATAGAGGGGGGTGTTTAGAGAGGATGGTTTCTATAGAGCAGTTGCTGCAGGAAGGTCACCATATACTGCTGATATTTATTTATTTTTAGCTTTTTATTTCTTATGTTTTCTGCTGTTTACTTCTGTTGAAGTGCTCTCAATAGAACACCTACCCATGTGCCAGAAAGTTGATTCTTTTCACCTGAACACTACAGAATCAACTTTCTAGGATTTCCTTACCTGGATGATTGAGCATGCATCAAGACACCTACCCATGCGGATTTTCATTCCACGGAGTTACCTACTTATTTGCATGAGCTTGAGCTCTAGGCCTTTTTTCTAAGTGTCTAGATCAATGCAGTGAATCTCTAATCTCCCAGGAAATATGTTTCAACTAGCTGTTTCTGATTGGAAATAAAGAGAGATTCAGCAACTTCATAGCTTATTCGGTGCTTCAGAAACACATTTTACTTTTGGCTTTTGTAATATTATGAAGGTGTTGCTTCTCAGTGGTTGTGAGGCTGTAGGAGAGGGAGAACACTGGTCAGTCCTCCGTCACTGCCAAGTGGTTCACCCACTCAGCGTCCAGTAAACTTTCCTAGTACCACGTTTTACTTTTCCACCAAAATATATTTAGATTAGAGGATTTGCCAGAAATGTGATACTAACATCTATTTTCCAGGGACCGTTTCTGCTGTCTTCCACTCATTTGGGTTTTGCACATAGACTGTAGATAAAAGATGGCTAAAGCCAGCATGATGTCACTCATGTGACGAGTTACCAACTTATTTGACTAGTGACGTGCAGAAAAATGCATTTTTAAGGCACTTCTAAATTCTATTTTCAGACCTGGAGGCTACATCAATTCTTTAGATACAGTGTAATCCTCTACACCAGTATGTAGTTGCTATGGTGATAATCATTCATACCACAGTTATATACTGCCTGCAGTAGTGTTCTAATCAAAAGGTGCTAATTAAACATACACACCTTGGTTTGACCACATAGCACTGATTGCATTTTTAGCTTGTGTAAATGATATGCACTTACTTTAAACTAAACAAGCGAATGATTTCAGGTGTCTAGTGGGTAACGCAATCAAAAGACTCATGTCAGTCTGGGAAGATTAGATTAGGATTGGTTATGCAACATGTGATGCCAAAATAATTAATGGATTCTACTGACCTGACAATAGTGAAGCTGAAGCTGTAAGTAAACATCTTCTGCAACACAGATTTCTTTTCAGATATTTTTTGTAATTTAGTACGTTGCAATATTGAGGCTAAATTCTAATGGAAAGTCAATAAACAGATAATGACAAGTCTGGATGAAATAATGACAAACGTGCTGTTAATCATCCTGTCCTCACAGTCAACAATATGTGGACCGTTATTGACCCAACAGCCGTTGTTGCACATACTGTCAGCGATCAATGTCCCATGTGAGTAAGTGTGAAATTACTACCTTTGGGCAACTGGCAATGATTGCACGTGTCCGCTGAAACAACAAAGAGCAGATCTGCTTCTGAGCTAGACAGAGACATGGCCGTTCGTTTAGAAAAAAGAGATGGTTGTTTCTATAGTTCATGTACAGGTATAGAGAAAACCTTTGTATCAGGCAAATGATAAATAAGCACAGATAACTCATATTACACACATACAAAAATATAAACCCGATTAATTACCAAGAAGCCAATCTTTAAATTATAATCACATAACTCAGGATCAAGGGAATACCCCCAAAAGTTGATTATGTTCACTGTCATTGCTCAGTGACAAAAACACTTATTAGCCCCTGAAACGAGGTCCAGGTAGTGGTTGCAGGAAGAGGGCAGTAGATAGTCTTGTTCTAACTGCTTCAGACAAAGCTAATGACCGGACCTCATACGGAAAGATCATCCCTGAATCGAGGAGGGGGCCTAAGGGTACATCTTTCGCTATCTTGCAATACTGTGATTTAATCCATTCCAGAATTACAAAGACTGGTCAGAATCAGAGAAAATATTCAGTAATTGGCAGTTCTCTGGGTGAAAATGCCTCGGCCATACTGCTTTGAGACGATAGATAAAGCAACAGTAACTCAAATAACCACGTGTTACAACCAAGACCCCACCAGGGGCCACTCATATCAGCTAGAAACAGAAAAGTGAGGCTGCAGTTCACATAGGCTAAACAAAATTAGACAATAGAGGACTGTAACAATCTTCTGAGTCTACTGAGTTCTACTGTGAAATTTGAATGGTGTAATGGGGTCGTATGTTTTCTTGGAAATTTTGGGCCCCTTTAGTACAAACTCAGTATTAAATGCCACAGTCTACCTGAGTAATGCCGCTCACCATGTCCATCCCTTTACGACCAGTTTAGCCATTCTTTTTTATTAAGTTCAAGCGGGATAGCACACCATGTCAGGTCAAATGGAACCCCAAATGGAGCAGATGCAGAAGACCATCTCTGAACACACAAAACATGGGCTACAGCAGCAGAAGACCACACCGGGTACTATTCACATCAGCTACAACTGGGAAACAAAGTCTACTCAGCATCACCAAAATAGGACAATAGAACATAGAAATGTAGCCTGCTCTGACAAACTGAGCATTGTTTAAATACCACAGCCTACCTCAGTATTGTTGCTGTTCATGTCCATCCATTTGTGACCACAGTGCACTAATTTCCTGATTGCTGCTTCCAGCAGGATAACAAGACTTGCCACAAAGCTGAAGTCAACTCAAAATGGTTTCGTGACCATAATGAGTTCAGTGGACTTAAATGGGTGTTACAGTCACCACATCTCAATCCAATAGCAGCGGTGAATGTACTGTTCCACATTACAGATGTGCAAGTGATAAATCTGCAGCAACTGTGTGATGCTATCATGTCAGTATGGACTAAAATCTCAAAGGAACATTTCCAGCAGCTTATTGAATCCACACTACAAAAAATTCAGTCAGCTCTGAAGGCAAAAGAGGATCCACTCTAGTACTAGCAAGGTGTACATAATGAAATATCCAGTGGCTGATAGATTAATGGTGAGAAGCATTTAATAAAAAACATCATCATGGTACATATAATTAAGCAGTTGGGGCCATAATTGACCCTAATTATCACTGCCTCCATATGTCATGAATAGCAGAGTTGATTAGTTCAGTTAACTCACCAGGGCTGGCTTGTCGTTCTTCATTTACCCAATTTTGTTTTTTTAAAAAGTAAGACAAAATTCATTCAAATGTACTGATGCAGGCCAAAACCACCAACTCTTTCTCTACCCATATATTTTTATCGAGAGCCACTGGTGCTTCAGTGTGCTTTGGAAAAGACTAAATTTACAATATTGATTTCACCTGTATTGCCCTCCTAGAAATACATCGATATTTAATGTTTATTCCTCAAGCTATCTCTCACATTAAAACAAAAAGCTCCACATTTTACATAAAATATGCAGGAAATTCAGAAAGAAGTAGCAAAAAAGCACAAAATTGCAGGATTAAGCTCCCTAACTGTAAGCATTTTTTCTTTTAACTAATCAGTTCCTTTGGCCCTAAAATGAGAAACACATTGAGGGCAGATGAACTGTCAAACGAATTATATTACAGTTTTTTACAGTCGCTAACAAGCGCCTACCCATACTTCAGATACTTTTTCTAAACTCTTAACACAGACCCACACCTACAAAACACAATTGGCCAAATGGATAATATCCTTCCCAAAAATACACTTTGTTAAATATATACTAACTCCTCATTTCAAAATTAGAACACATCTTTCTCTGCACACACTAACTGTACAAAAACACTATAAATCTGACTCAAAATGAAATTAGTCTGTCAAAGAATAACACTTGTTTTCACTTCACAAGGTACATGCAGTCAATCAAAGTACACCAGGTTTCAAAATACTGGCTATTATTGACATTACAAAAACTGCATAGACTTTTATGTTTCAGTGTCACAGGTATTTGCATGCGAAACATGCAATCCACCATATTGACACCAGAAATGTCTTGGTTGGTAACTGTATGTCCACATGTACAGTAATGTTCACATTCAAAAGCATTCCAGTAAAAAGCAAACAAGTTTTTGTTCCTTTACTGTTTACCACAGGAGGTACAGTAGAAACACGGTATGATAGGACAGAGAAAGTTTTACAGTATTGCTTACAGTGAACAAAATATCCATGAAACACACAAGAGCATTCTGAACAAAAAAACAACAGCAAAAAGCCAAGATAAAAAGGGGGGGAGGGGGGCTAAAAAAAGGCAAAAAAGTTGCATCTAATCTCTGCGATCTTCAGGGTTAGGCCACATGTTTTCATCAACATCACATCTGATGTCAGCCAAGTCGATGCACCTGGGATAAAACCGCCTGGTATGTCGGATCCACCCTTGGCAATCGTCAACTGTGATGTCCCTGGAGCCAGCATCCATGGCTTCAAGGAGGGACATCTGGTCATGTGGCTGATGGTCATAAACCTTCCACCGCCATGCAGAAAAGAACTCCTCTATGGGGTTGAGGAAAGGTGAATAGGGTGGAAGGAAGAGACTCACCAGTCTTGGGTGGACTTCAAACCATGTTGTTATTGCTTGCGAGTGATGGAAAGCCACATTGTCCCAGGTAATTACAAAGGTCCTCATGTTTTCACCCTCCTGACCCTGCTCTGGAACCAGGCGCTGGTGGAGATCATTGAGAAAGGCAAGCAAGCGCTCTGTATTATAGGGTCCAACCTGACATTTGTGAAGGAGTAATCCTGCATTTGCAATTGCTGCACACATGGTAATGTTTGCCCCTCTCTGTCCTGGCACATCAACTGTGGCCCTTTTTCCAATTACATTTCGTCCACGTCGACGCCTTTTGGCCAGATTGAATCCTGCCTCATCGATGTATATGAATTTATGAGGGGCCTGGTTGGCCTCCAATTCCATAACTCTCTGAAACAAAGTTTATGTAAGTCATGTTAGTACTGTATACCATACTGTACTGTAACCTAGTATTGTGTAGGTTACCTACTTGCAAAGTGCAAAGCTTATAGAACTGGACATTGGATTGAATATACACTGTACCTGGACATATTGTCGTCGTAGCTCCTTGACCCTCTCACTGTTCCTCTCAAAGGGAACAGTGTAGAGCTGCTTCATCCGCACTCTATGTTTGGACAATGTCCGCGAAATGGTTGTGAGGCTGATTCTATCGATATTGTCGAATATCTCATGGTCCGCCACAATTCTGGTTTGTATTTCACGCAGTTTTATTGCATTATTTGCAGTAACCATTTCCACAATGGCAAGCTCCTGATCATTACTGAGGAGCTTTCCTCTTCCCCCAGAGGGTGGAAGACGTTGCATTCTTTAGAAAGACAGACAATTCAACATATGCATTACTGTATGACCATATTGACATGTCAAGTGAGAATAGGAACAATCCATGTAAAATGCAATACTTACCTGTTGGTTTGTTGAAAGGTGCGTATAATGGAGGCAACCGTTGACCGCCTCAAATTGGGCTGCACTCTTTCACCAGCCTCTCTTAGTGAAAGACCATGGTTGATTACATGGTCAATGATAGTGGCACGAATTTCATCACTGACTACTGTTCTTGCAGCCCTTGGAATGCCACCACCACGCATTCTTACACCTATACCTTGCCCTCTCCTTGGGCCTGCTCTTCTCCCTGGGCCCCTTGCTCTTACTCCTCCTCGACCAGACATTACAGTGTTTGTCTTTTTTTTGTTTCCAAAAACATCACTCCTCAAGGTCTTGCCTTATGAACCCCACTGAGTCTAAGCCAGAATGGAAGAAGGTGTGGTTGGCCCAATTTACCCAACATAAATCAGCTGTGTGTCAATTATTCAATTGTTTGTTTGTTTACAGCTGAGATATATTTTTGATATTGATATTGTTTTTGTACTGATATCATTGCAGGGGCAGAGGTTTTTATACTGTATCTACGGTTTGGAATATTGTTTTTGCTATTGTGGGATGTTGTGTGTTAACATTCGTAGATACTACAAGAACAGTCCATAGTTTTGTTGGGAGGTATAACTTGTCTGTTAAGAAAATGTAAGCATTGTGGAAATGTGTTCACTGACTGCATATTGGGTGAACACGACATGAAATGTGTGAATGGTATGGCCACAACAGACCGATCCTGTGCTAATTGTGTTTAGAGTTTTGCAAATGTGACAACTGTTTGGACAAACGCTTGTTAGCGACTGTAAAAAACTGTAAGGTCACACAATATGTAAATCTCACAAGTAAAGCTAATGTGGAAGTAAATCTGCATTCTTTCTGGTGGCCAGCAGGGGGCTACTCTTTTGTTTTCAAGAAGGAGAGTCACTCCAGTTGTGTTAAACAAATGTAACTGGATTTATGACCTGAGTAAACATTTTTCTGATGGGCTTATTGTCATTTGTTAGTTTAAAGTCTTATTTAATTCAACCTGATCACCATTTTTCAAATTGACTATTTAAGTATAAACTGGAAGATAAAGTTAACTTGTTCTCACTGACAAATCACTACTATATGAGCATTCTCAGTTTTTACAATGAAATCCACCACTCACATCTGGTGCCAAAAGTTAAGATGCCTACTGGCAAAAACGGTCAATTTGAAGCTCCAGAAAGCGTCTTCACAAACCAGTGGGTGACATGAATGTTTATATCCATCTTTTATATACAGTCTTGGAGGCTATAGTCATAAATGGTGTATGAACATTTGTTTGGTATAATCACAGCTTCTACTGAATATCATAGTGGATGCTTGCCATCTTGCTTGCATGCCTTTTTTATGTTTACACCTTCCTTTTTTTGCCTCATTATTCAAAACTTTTAACCTTTTTATAATGTGAACATGCGCTTTAAAAAAAAGGAGTATATATGACAGAAAATATGAACAAAATCAACAAATATTCCAAAATAGGCCCATAATCAGTCACTTTAAGCTGTTTAGACTCCACTTTTTAACTATTTATGACTTTTTCCTAGAGTAACCAGTCCGGCGCTTCTGGTATTCAAGTTTTAATTTTCTAACTTGGCAGTCGATCAAGCTTACTCTCAGTCAGAGCTCACTGAAGCGAGAGTCGACTTCAAAATACAGGACTGTTCTGGATCCTGTATCCATGATGCCACAGCCGGCCTCATTCTGAAGCAGCGGCCTTTCATCTCTGGTGAACTCCACCTAACAAGCTCATTTACAGTGGCCACAGCTACAGCAGTGTGGGCTCAGGTTGTAGGGAGACTGTTTTTACCTCAGTGAGCTTCATATTTCATCACAGCTGAAGTAAGCAGGACGAAAGCTGTGGCTCAGGTGGGGATTTGATTGTTGTTATTTTCCTCTAATAAAACCTCCTTTTTTTTTTTAAAGAAACATTGTATGTGGCTACTTGGGTGAGTTCAGCTAATTAACAAAACACTTTTCTTTTTCTTTATTTTTACCCTTAATACATATTTTCTCATTTGTATTTTTTATTGCCTTGGTCTTGCACGATAAATCTCAGGGGATGCAATTAACTGGCTAAAGCGAACAGTAAAAATACTATTCTGAATCACAAAGTTTCAAACTTGAGACCATAACAAGAGGCTGTAAATATGCTTTGCTGTGTTTTTTTTTATGTGTGCATGAGTATAACAGTGATTCTCATTGTAGATTTTATGTTTAATATTTTTCTTTTGTGGATCATTGTTCCAAATTCCTAAACCCTTGGCTGACAGCTTCCGTACTACGGTGATAATAAAAGCAACGGATCTTCAGGATTTGTACAGTCATAAAAATACACAGTAGGGGCCCTTTGGTGTCAGTATCCTCAACCACTGGTCACAGTAGTGGACGTGGTTTTGGATTCTGGTTTTGTTGGAGCAGCACGTTTGTTCCAATCCTCACACAGGGCCAGAAGCTGTGGGTATTGACCAACAGAAACAGGCTTCCTCTCACTCGTAGAGTCAGGAGCTGAGTCATTCAGTAGAGGATCAGAGTAGAGCATCAAAAGGATTTGAGGCAGTTCAAGCATCTGGCTTAGGATGGCTTGGGAAAACCTCGGTATCCCTGGAAAAGCTGGAGTGAGTGAGAAAAGAGAAAGGTCTTAGACCGCTGCCTCTGGTGTTGAATTGCTGTTGTTTTCCTAGTTTTATTTTGAAATCTGTTACTTTTTACCTGCCGTGCATCAGTTTAGTAACACCTGAGTTAAGTTACAGTTCTTTGCAGATTCCCTTTGACCATTTGTGTGTCTACTGTTAGCATTCCAGTGATCTTGTGTATTCCTTGTGTTTTAAACGCTAGTCTTATATTTGCCATGTTGTCCTAGTTTCTAGTTTTCACTGCATATTATTTCCTTGTTCCTCATTATTTCCCTCATATATGATCTGAACTTCTGAATGCTACTTGCTCATGTTTTTTTTCTCCAAACTTGCTGACCTTTCATTTAGTGACCACCATCTGGAAAAAAAAACTGTAAACATTTGGATTTTTATGTGCCAACAAACAAACAGTTTCATTGACTGGCTCCAGATTCAAGCTCTGGTAATGTGTTCTATTGATGTTTTCATCATAAAGGTTCATGAACAGTGACTGAAAGAATAAGATTATAGATACAGGCTGTTGACACGAGCTGACATGGGGACAAGTTTACATGGGCATCTCTGAATAGACTGCTTTCTCCACAACCCGCACACATAGCAAACAGATGGATGCCATATCTGGTGTTTACTGTCTCATGGTGTTTCACTCCTCTTGTTTAAGAACTGGATGGAGAGAGCTAATGGTGTGTGGGGTCAGGCGAGTTGATGGGGGCTTAAGTTGCTGGTTTGTCTGTTTAGAAGAATGTTTTTCCCCCTTTGCTTCATGTGGTTTGGGTTAAAGTGCTCTACACTCCTGTTAGCAAATGACACTAGAGGGTACCAAGTGTGGCTAAAGAATCCTGAACAAGAACCCGTATGTGACGATTTGGGAGTGAGGCTCATCTCACAATTTCCACGATTCGGTGTTTCATAATTTTTGCGCTTAGTGACGGTTTAAATTCATTCAAATGTAGAGCGCATGTCTTTTTCCACCACTGCTGATCAGCATAAATCTAATACAGCCTCGTCATATCAGTGTCCTTATCCAAACAGAAAGCTGCTGGCCTTGTGACTGCTGGAGCCAGTGCTCAGTTGAAGAGTGGAGGTTGTTTGAAGGTATTTATACAGTTTGGGGGGGGGCGCTGCCAAATTCACTCATCGGGAGCTGGTATAAATCATTTTGTCAGCTTGTATGGTGTGGTAAGGTCAGGCTGTCGTTGTTTTGGTCTTAAAAAAGACATAACTGCACACAGAAAGCCGCGGGGGACACACAGACACACTACCTACAGTACAGAGGAGGTTTCTCTGGAAGCCATACTGGTGCTTATCTCACTCACAGGGGCAGCACACTTGTAATAGCCCTGGGTTCTAATGATGAGGATGACAAATTCAGTACTGTATTGTGGCTCACAGTTTGCAATTTGTCATAAATTACTCATGTTCTGATTAAAAATAAAAGAAAAAAAAACGGTCACAGGAGAGATGGGTAGGAAAGAACTCAGATAGCTCCCAGGCTAGATCCGCCCTGTGGAAGTTACATTTACATGAGAAGCATCCAAAAGAAACAAAGCAGTGGTGCATACGTGTTAAATCAGCAGCCAGATCAGAACCATGTCATTTATGAAAAGTAATCTGAGACTGGGCTGAGCAAACTCCATCTTAAAAGATGTGAACAGCCAGGCCAACAGTAAAGATTTAGATGGTGCAGGGTTTATTTATTCATGGACAAAAAGGTTTTAGGAACTAAACTAATGAAGTGGTCAGTAAGTGTATGTATATTGACCTACAGTATGTACTCACCCATGAAAATACTGTAAATGAGAATATGTATTTAAACTGTGTTTGAGTGAGGTGTTTTGTATTTCATGAATTCCATTTAAATGTGGATATTTTGGAAAAATACAGCAAAAAAAAAAAAAGTCAACTAGGAACATTTTCTCATAAAGTTGATGAATTGTACTGCTGGCCTATCTTTCCCCTATAATATCTCTGCTTCTGCAAGTATATAAAGGTAATGTCTTGGCAACAGAGTTGGCTGTTGATTTGAAGCAAACAAAAAGAGAAAATTGACAGACTCGCAGCACGAGAAGAAGACTGGTGTATTCAAATGGCTTCCTGTGGTTTTTTTTTATTGCTCTACGTAGAAAACACATCAGAGAGTTTCTTTGTTGACAAGCGTGTTTTGGATTTTGTGGTTAGATGTTGTCTGTGGAGATGTTATATCTTCCTGTTTCTATTTTAACTGCATAATGTACACTTTTGACCAATTTTCTTGAGACCCAGAACCCAACCAGGAATACCAAGGTCCACGTTCTGGGTCTTTAATCCAGTATTTTATATTTTTTTCTAACTTCTACTGATTATCGATTATCTTCAGTTTGATTCTTAGTTTATTTATTGTGTTTCCAGCTTTGTGCTTTTGTTCTATTTACTATCATTTGTGTTCCTCGTGTATCCATCTCCATCAGTGACGTTCCCTTGTTTAGTTCTTCCAGTTTTATTCTGTTAGTTTCCTGTCGTGTACAATAGTTTAGCTTGATTTTCACTTTTAATTGTTTAATTTTACGTGTGCATTTTGGGTCTTCATTCCTGATCTAACTTGACAATGTTAGGCTTCCTTTTTCCAATTTTTGCCACAACCATGCTGGCCACACCTCCAACTAGCTACCCAATTAGCTGTCCTGAGTGGATGGGTCCATTGTATTTACCTTGAGAGAGAAATGAGAACGTTTCATTCAAATAAAATGTATTTCTCCATGAGATTTAGTTTCCTTGGACGTGGTCACCCCAGGACCGAGGTTATGCCAGGTTATTTCTTAACTTCCACAGTACTACAGTGAAAGTACAGCGAGATATTAACTGAGTCTGATTTTAGGCTTTACAGCAACTGCTTTTTTAATCTCTCTTAAATTATGTGAGCAAAAGTTTAAGCTTGCAAAGAGAATTATTAAACTTCTGATAAATGCTTCAGTTGATTTGGGACAAGTGGTAATAGTAAAGGTAAAGATTCATGAATATAGAGAGTGGTTTTTAATATGTTCAGGCTTTTATAATATTTCTTCTTTTCCTTTTAATGATTGTCTGTCAATTTTAAAACTTTACTCCAGTTTTACTGACTCAGCACACACTACCTCGAGCAGTTCTCATACAGAAGACTCTCCAAGTCTTACTTTTTAAAAAAAAAGTCTTCTCTGGATCTCATCCATCTAAATGGAAAAGAAGTGTGGAAAAGAGGCAGCTGACAGATCTGTCCATTCTGCCCTTCCACTTTCTTTTTGGTCCACTTTCTATTAAACAGGAGATCGAAGAGAATATTTTACACCTTGCTGGCTCAATAGAGATGGGACAAGCTCTCTGGACAGGTGAGACCTTCTGATTCCTAACTCTACATTGTTCAGCCGACCTCCTAAATCATACCGCCTACAAGCAAATGTTTGACCTTCAGCTGATTTATTAAGGTGCTTCCTTACTGTTTCCATTTGTACCTAGTATTCAAGCCTCCGCTCAGGCCTGCCTTCTTGGGTACTTTCCGGATCTGCAGGGAGTCGAGTAAATGTCTTTTTTTTTCTCCTGCGAGATAATTGGACATGAGAACATAGCAGGGGGATTTTCTATATGCTTCACTCTGGCAGTCTGACATCCAGGTTAACGTCTGTTCACATCGGAGCTGCTGCTGCTGCACCAGGAAAGTCTGAGTTTGACATGGACAATCTGACACATCTGGTGATTGTGCTCTCCTTACCCTTTTCAGTCAGATTACTCATTAAAATTCAGCGCTGATAAATATTGAAAAGGTGAACGGATAAACATCTCTTTGGGATGTTTTTTTTCCGCAGTTCATCTGATGGTCAAACACTTGACAGTGCTGCAGAGCTTATGTTATGTTTCAAGCACTTCTTTGACATTTACAGCGAGTCCTAAGGTAGGTATTGATAAAAATAAGACTTGTGTTAAGCCCCTGGAGTTCCTTTTAAAGTCCCTTAATTTGTTTATGTGTGAAAGGAGGCACAAAATCATGCTGAAGTAATTTGAGGACCATTAAGGCCCTCTAGGGTGATTCTAAGGGTAGTACAAATCCATCATTTGAGTACTGCAGGGATTTTTATAGGTAAGCCCAGATGTTAGCATTGCCTTGATAACCTTTAAGAGAAAAAGCATAGTTTATTTTATTATTTTTAAATTTTAGTTATAAACACAATTTTTCTGTTTTTTAAATGTACCGTTATATGACTTCATATGACTTCAGATTTACTGGGTTGGTTCCGCCTTTTGCCTTCAGAGCTGCCTTGATTCTTCTTGGCAATGATTCAAAGCTCCGGAGCTGTGACACGGGCAATATTATATCTATGGTAGAGCCCTCTGTTTTGGTCTCTTCATTAACTCAAAGGTCAGATCAGTCATGACAGGGAGCTTGCATTGATTTACTTCACTTTTGCAAGCTGTAGCCAACTACCATTCAGTCATATGTAAATCCTTTTATTGCGAGATTTTAAAAAGGGATGAAGAATCAAGGATTCATGCGTTTAATTCTGATCTTACTGACTGACCTATAATGCTTCAGCTGAGTGTTTTTGTGTGTTTATTAAATGGCTGTAAAAGTAATCCCACTACTAGACTGTTCAACAGGACCCAATAATTAATATTGCAATGTTATCAGTGGTGAAAAAAGAGAGTTATGTATATTATTGCTAAATGTAGTCCTAAGAATTACCTTCATTATTCAGTAATATATATGTGTGTTGGGCAGCAGTCAAGGATGGAGACTCTGGCTGTCCAATCCCCGGCTATTGAGTATGGCTGTTGGGACGTGGAAGGTCACCTCTCTGGGGGGAACGAGCCAGAGCTAGTGCACGAGGTTGTGTTACCAGCTAGATATAGTCGGGCTCCTCAATGCACAGCTTGGGCTCTGGGACCAGTCTTCTGAAGAGGGGCAGGACTCTGTTCCACTGTTGGAGGTGCCCTCTGTGAGAGAGGTGGATATTCTTGTATCCCTTCAGGTTGCTGCCAGTATGTTTGGGTTTTTGCCAGTGGATGAGAGGCTTCCTGTCCTGAGCCTTTGGGTCAGAGAATAGTTTCTCACTATCATTTGCGCTTACCTGTCGAGCAATAGTTCAGACTACCAAACCTTCTGGGTGTCACTGGGTGACTGAGTTGACAATATAAATCAGTGTGGAAACGTGTATATGGATATTCTGCATATATCGTCTCATTTTGCAGAGCCAATTTGTAAAATGGATGTGAAAGAGCTTAGACTAGAGACCGATATCTATTTCCACTTACACCTTCTGTGCTCGTGCTGTGCTACGCCACACACCCACAGGACTGCAGCTTTTACTACGCATTAACACGCAGCTGGAGTGGACAGAGGTCATTACTCGCCACAGTAGCCTCAATCATGATGGCCTATTACTAGCCAAACTCAGCATCAACCTCGGCCTGTAAAACTACAGAAATCACTTCACAATTATAAGGCTGTAAAGTTAACACCTTAAATAAAGAATCACGCGAGTCTCTGTGCTGCCAGCTCCTCATCTTGGGTCATTACAACATATTTCGTAAGAGTGGTCATGAAAAGAGTAGAATTTATAACCGTACAGCTTCTGATGACTGTCATAGAAAAGTTATTCAAGGGCAATTTTGACTGAGCGATTCGTGATCTGAGGGTTGATTTTGTTGAACTCTGCTGTCCTTCATGTTGTGTCAGAACATTTTTAATCATTTCCTTTCTGGCTTCTCTGTAAACCAGTGTGGAAAAAATTTAACTTTTTGCCCTTTCTAAAACTCTGTTTCCTCATCTTGGTTTCAAAATGCAAAATTGGTAATTGTCAGAGCTATTTAAAATGCGACCACTCTGCACACTGGCATACCACCTGGGTAGCTACATTGTGATGTAGTTCCTTCTAAGTTCAAGTCTTTGTAATGTGGTGATATTTTATCCCCTAATTATATTCATCAGAATAATGATTTTACTCCAAAGGTGTCAGTACAAGGAGTGTTAGTGAACCTTGACGGTGTGTCTTTCTCTGTAGCACATTTTTCTCCTGTACTCCCCCACATCCTCTGACCAGCTGATTGACAGGCAGGCTTTCTTTTATTTCAGTGGGTGGCGAGTTACATAAGGGAGAGGACTGATGGAGGGATGATTGCCCTCTGTGATGTTTCTCCCAAACAGCCCTCCATACAGCCTTGGACATCTAAGAGCTGCCAGTAATCCGTTTTAGCTGCGGCGTAGTAACACGAGATTGTTTTTAACTCCTTGGAATATGTCAAGGTCACAGTAGCGCTCCAGTGACAAACTTGCTATTAAATCGAATACATTTTTTGACTGGTTGCTTCATTTTCTCTTTCTTAAAGAAACCTAATTTTAATGCACCATATAAACAAGGAGTTAACTCACTCTGATTTAAAATGATGTCCCCTCAGGCGTGTAGAAAATTTTCCATATCACTTGGGTTGGCTGGAGTACATATTTTGTTGTCTTGGACTCAAATCAGACTACTTTTGGACAACAACACTGACAATTAATTGCAAATATATTTTCCAATTAATTATGATCCAGATAGTAGAAACACAGGGCTGTGTTGATAAAATAGGAGGCCCTAGGGCAGAAATTACAAGGGGGGACCCATCGAGTGTGCTCATGAACCCAAACTAAGCATAGGTGACTGGAATGCAGTATTTAAGCAAAAAATTTAATAAAAAGTCTTAAAGTGAGACAGTGCAGTATTTGAAAAAACAAAACAAAACAATAAATAGATCTATACATAAAATATATAAAGATAAACATGGAGGTTGCTTCTGGGGCTAAAAAAGTAAGGCCAATGTAAAAGTGCCTTGAAGCTGTATTCTTCCTAATGACCAGCAGGGGGCGACTTCTGTGGTTCCCCCATTTTTCACTGTAATTATACCTTTTATTAAACACTTTCTTGAAGAGTTTGTCTCAGTCTTTAGTTTCAAGTTTTAATTGGTATAACAGGGTGTTGATTTTGCTAATGATGCTAATGCTGTTCCCATTTAGACTAAAGTAAATAATAAAACATGGTTTAGAGATTGGCGAAGAGTGACAAATCCCCACCATATGAGTTTGCAGTGTCCCTCAGTTTTTCATTCAGGTGCACCCCTCACTTGTAAAATGCGAAACTTATGACATTGTGTTGCCGTCTATCTTTTAATTACAGTCTTTAGTCCAGACTTACTTGCTTAACAGAGTTTAGCTGTTGTGTTACTTACATTTCTTTTAATATTGTTATTTTAGAAAGAAACAGTTCCTGTTATGAGCGGCTGTGTGCAGACAGGAACAGGACCCAAGGTACAGACTCCGGAGACAGATGTGAACTCAAAACAGCTTTAATGTTAAACTCAAATATAAGATAACTGGGAAAAATCAAAATAAACTTACACCAGACGACTGACCAAACACACAGCTAGGTAAACAGTAGATCACAACACAGACACAAAGAAACACAGGGCTTAAATATACAGAGGGAGCAATCAGGGAATGGGTAACACACTGAGATAAGACAGAGACCTTCAAAGTAAAACAGGAAACACAAAACACAGACTGAATAAAAGACACAGACTCACATGCAGGCACTACAGAGGGAACAGAGACGTGGGACCAGGGCAGACACAGACACTGACTGGACACGGGGATATAGCCGACAGGGAAGACAGCAACTAAGGATAACACAGAGACATAAACCAAAAGACAGAACTCTAACAAAGAAACCAAAGACTAGAAATTATAAATAATAATAAACTCAAAAACCCTGGGTCGACGACCCAGGCATCCTAACAGTTCCAAGGTAAAAAAAATAAAAAAATAAAAAAAATAAAATAAAATAAAAAAATGTTTGTATTATGTTGTAATTACCACCCATGGCCAGAGTGGCCGCTGTTGTTAAGTCATTTTCAGCCATAAATTGGACAATTAAAAACATCTAATTTATTCATGACAGCTTAAACACAAATCAAAATAACTGAACTGATTAAAAGTTGATTGTTTTTACATTCCTGGCTAAAAATGTCTTGGGGAATCCAGTGCAGTTCCATAGATCCATGCGCACTTCATGACATCACAGCAGAAAAATCCCAAAGTGTACAACACTAAAAATGGACTGCAGTAGGAAACTCTTGGAATTATCCTCCAAGCATTTTTAGAAATCATTACAGCTGAAATTAGAAAAGTGGAACAATTCATCAGCACGGTCCGGGCGTTTCTTTGTTCACGTTATAAACGGTAATAGTTTGCTCAAGGGGCCTTGAAAAGAAAACCGAGTCATCCATCAGACGTTAATGCAACAGATAATTACCAGCAGGTCACATGTGTGCCATCCGGTTGGTACAGACCCAGAGCAAATAAATTAACACCCAAGCTAGTGTGTTATGCAAGAAGACATATTTTTAAGTTTCTTATTGATACCAGAAGATTCAGGCCCGTCATATGAGTTGCATTGATCATCTGCTGTTTGTCTGTGTGTATTCTCAGCTGGCTTTTAAGAGTGTAATCCTTGCTAACATAATTATCTCTCTCTTTCTTTCCATGCTACTGGACCTGATCTCCCCGCCGTCCGCTACAGGTAAGCTCTTTGTGTTTCACTAACTTCGTAGTGTGTTCTCCCGCTCTCCTTGCATTGTGACGTTTCAGCCCGATTACCAAGCATGAAAACAATTTACTGCAGCCTAACAAGTTGTGAAATTGGAATCTGTACATTTTCCAACTGTATTACAGCCAGTGGACATGCTGGCTTCATTTCATTGCTCTCAAGTTGGCAGCATAAAAAGCAAACACATTATTTTGTTGGTATTTTGTGTAACAGATTAGACGAGGTAGAGGAACTCTTTTCCTCTTGTTGTTTTCTCAGTGTGTGACATCTCATTATTAAGCTGTAGCTGATTATTCCTTTTTTATTATGTTTTGTTCTACTAACTATTTAGAAAGTGAGACGTCTCATTACTAGGTTGTTTCTGCTGCTTGTTCTCCATTGTTTTGTTTTTTTTAACCGTTATACTCAGGAGGTTTGTTATTTCAAATCTTCGCTTCAGTGAAGCACTGCCACTCGGGTTCCTGCTCTGAATCGTTATTAAAGGAGCTGCAGTGTTTCAAACTTTACTGTACTTTTTAGAGATGGACCGATCCGATATTACGTATCGGTATCGGTCCGATACTGACCTAAATTACTGGATCGGATATCGGAGAAAAATAAAAAATTTAATCCGATCCATTAAATATCACGAAAGCACCTCACAAAACTTGCAACACGCCATAACTCACCTCAGAACGTTAGCACGTCGGAGCAGTATACATCACGTGATAGAGCGGCTGTGGCATGCGGGACCTGTCGGTGGTCTGGATAGCATGTGGAGCTTCGCTAGCAACCCGGCATTTCATCTCCGACAAAGTTATCCCCGAGAGAAGTAAAGCAAGTGTGTAAGTCCATCTCTGAATGTTTGTAAAGCATTCCTGCGTTAAGCTTACCAAACGATATATGGAGCGACTGCCTCTTCTTGCTGCTACTTCAATCATGAAACTGCTTAACGATCAGCTGATCGGCTTTTCTGTCGCGAGTCCGTCTCTCTGGTTTGTTTTTGGCCCACTTTGCACCAGAAAGAGGAAACCATCGGCTGAACAACAGCAGCACGTTTAAGCTTGATCAGCTGTTGTTAGAATTTATTTAATATTACTTTCTACTCGAGGATCTTTTTCTACGTAGCTGACGGCTGGTAACTGTGCAGGGGCGGATCTAGCAAAGTTTAGCCAGGGGGGCCGATAGGGCATGAACAGGGAAAAGGGGGCACAAAGACATACTTTTCTTTCTTATTCTCATTTAAAATGTCTAGCTTTTAATAAATAATTATCCGAATCTTACACCCAAAGTTTTAATTTGATGTAAAATGAATAGAAGTCCATTACTATATATAGTGACTATTAAGTCTAATATATATACCCTAGTAAGCTATAGTACTTTTTCCTTTGGGAAGGTACCATCTGTGCAGTCTGCAATTTTGTTGAAGAAAGATGTTGAATCTATTTAATATTTCTTGAAAAATAATTGATTTCTGTGCATTTTTTTTCACACTGCATCAAATTAAGGTTGATTACGTTGATTAAGCATCATGAGGTGGAGTGTGAGGGGTGGTTCCCTATTTTTTATTTATTTATTTTTGTTGTTGCTGGGAGTTGGAACCCTATTAGTTAGGTTGCTTAATATTTACGCTAAGTACTCTTTAAAATACCAGAATAGGGAGGATGGTGTAGGTTTAAGTTTATTAGATTGATCAGTATTGCTGAACTATGAAATTTTTTTTTTTTGCATATAGGTATAACAGAATAGCTTTAGTGTAGTTGTTGTTTTAAACTTGAGTATGAACTTATACAAAATGCAGCAAGATATTTAAAAAAAAACAGTTTTGTTGATTAAAAAACATTATATCGGATTCATATCGGTATCGGCAGATATCGAAATTTATGATATCGGTATTGGTATCGGACATAAAAAAGTGGTATCGTGCCATCTCTAGTACTTTTTATATCTTTATTTCACATTCGTCACAGACTCTTTTATAACGCTACTGCTGTCGCACATTGTTTTTGGATCAGGTTTTAACTATAGCCTATATTTTTCAGATGAATAACGGAATAACTTTGTTGAATTTGTCTAATGTAACTGAACTTTAAGGGGCGTTCGATGTCTGCACTTATATTTAAAAAAAGAGAGTCGGAGCACCTCTGCGCTCTAAATCACAGAGATTCTAAGCTGCCCTGCAATCAGGAGTGCATACTGTTAGAAAATGATGGTAGTTCACGTTAGTTGGGAACAGCTGGATGTGCATTTTACTTCAGACTTACAAACCATTAAGTGCTGGGAGGTGCTGTGGAGGTCAGCCTTAATGCAAACCTCTCTCTTTCTGCATTAATAGTATGGTTTCTCCGGCTGCTTTTGGTATTCTGGAGAAGGCATCTTTTTCTTTTTTTCTTGGCACATCGATACTATCGAGTATTCTTCCATTCTTCTTCTTTACCGTGAAAATATTGCTGACTGCACATGTATTGCTAGGCACAACATTTTTTCCTTTAATCTTCTGCTTTCTGCCATTTCTTTAAAGTGTTTGTCTTTGACAAAGCAGAGCTTAAGCTGCAACGTTTGTAAGTCTCCTCTTTTAAGCTTGTTGACACTTTAGCAGCACTTGTTTAGAAGTTTCTTAATGGCTGCATCAAAGGAATTTAACCCTTTAAAAATTGACTTTCTTATTCCCCGGTACCTTTGACTAATAAATAAACAAGCCTAGTGTGACTCTCCTATCCCACGGATAAACTCCATGATCCTGGATTGCTGCTGGAGACCGTTTTCCTTGTTCTGCTCTGCAGCTCTGGTGAGCTCAGTGTAATGCAGCATGATCCAGCTCTTCACCTGCTGCAGGTGTTGGGTGGCCATTTAGCTTACAGCAGATCTCCAGAGCAGAACAAAGACTACTTTTTAAAAAGTCCAACAAATTGGAGCGGGAGTATGTTAGGAGAGGGCGAGGTCCTCTTCGGTGAAGCAGTTTAGTGATGTAGACGCTCATCAGTGCTCATCAAAGTACTGTCGAACACACTACATGTAATCAAGCTCATTTACACCATGGAGCCCTGCTCTCAAAACCTGACATAGGTTGAATACTTTCTGTGAAGCTGAATCGAAGAAATGTAAGAAAACCTCTTTGCCTCAAATAATTTGAGCCTTTATATCTTTATGTGCAGGTTATAATCTAGATATAGAGAGAGGGTGATGTTAAGGTGCTGTGTTTGTCCAAGTCTCACCATGCAGAGTTGAGGACTGTGTGTGTGCTATGTGGATGTGCTTGCATGTATTCCTGTAAAGACCCTACAAAGCTTAATGGCACAGTGATTAAACTATGCATAGAAGCTCAGACAGTGGACATCTGTCACAGTTCACTATAAAGACATTGACTTTGGTTTTCTCTACAGCGGAAGTCATGCTGAAGACCAACAGCAGCACAAACACCAACAAAAGTAGCTCACAGATCCACATTTTTGACACTGCCCCCCGCTGACAGCACACAGTTACAGCACGTAGACGTTAATCAGCAAACATCCTATACCAGCTGCCAGTGTCCACCTATCCGGTCGTTAAGTCTGACGTCACTAGTCGTGTCTGGGCCTAAACTCCGTTGCAGGATCACTGAGAGTTGAAAAACTGTCTAAAGTCTTTCATCTTTAATAAAATGATCAGCGTTCTGCTCTACCAGGTGTAACAATTGAGTTTAACATCCAGGCATCCATGAAAACGGAATTTATGACATTTAACGGAGTTAGAAGTTAGCAGGAAGTTAGCTCGCTAGCTTCTATCTAAATACAATATAGCATGTCCTGACTGCGGGGTTGTGGAAACAAATTAAAACGTACAGCTCTGTTATCACTTCCAGCATAAATAAAGACAGGAAACTAAACAGCAGTGACGTTTGTAGGGTGACTGAAGTTGGTCTAGCTGGTATATAATGATGTACTACGTGACCGCTAGCAACACAGCTATGTTAGCATAATATAAACAAGCTAACTTTTTTCCACTCGATAAAAGTTAACGTGAGTGTTCTCGGTAGGGTTGCCAACTCCCTGAAAAATAAATAAGGGACACCTCGTGGCCAGGGCCGGGCGACCCAGTTGTCTTCACCCTTCCCAGTGTGGTGAATTTTCTAGCTCTTTTTTTGTGTGTGAAATTATTTTTTTAACCATTTGACTTGAATTTGATTTAAGTAGATGTTTATTCTTTGTGATATGAACACATGTGAAACAAATGATCATTTAGCCATTTATTTTTAGCTCAAAATGACAACATTAACACAATAAAACAGGTCTCCTTCTTAAACAGAAGCCTGTCATGCTTAACTTTTGAGAATATAAGTAAATCTTTCTTTAAAAGAACTCTGTCCTGCTTAACTTAAAATAATAGAAAACAATAGAAAGAAAAACATTCTTGTAACAGTGCACATTTAGTGCATTTAGTACAATTGGCTTCAGTTGAGGTATTATTTCAGCTTTTCTAATGCTAATCAGCTGCTCCTGTTTGTAAACCCGCTTGTTCCCATGATTACGCATCTTAACTCATCATCATTATTCATCTATGTATTACTTTTATGTATTAGTCATATATTTGTTGTAATCATCTATCCTTGCAGTTGTTTATTACACAAAATAAGTTATATTATCACACTTCTGGCCACATAGCGCTGATATTCACTGCACATGCCCATATTAACTTTTTCCAGCCAGGTGTTTTCCTTTTCCCATTCTTCCCTTTCTCTGAGGGGAACAAACATTGCTGCTCTAATGCTGGGCTTACACTGTGCGATTTTTTTGGCCCATTTTGAGCCGATTTTTGAGTGATCTTCATCGTGCGTCGTGTAGTATACGTGGGGTAACGAGAAGCGATTAACACCTCACGACCAGCTCCCGATCATCAATCGCTCGTGAGGGTCTCACCACAGCTGCTCACGCTGCTCGCGCGCAAACACGTAAACGTCGGTGAAAAAGATGGAGCAGCACGGCTGTGCAGCGTGTGATCTGGACACAAGCGATGGAGGCACAACTTGTAGAACTTTGGAAAGCTCATCCGAGCCTTTTCGATGTGGCCTCACAAAATTATCACGACCACAACAACCATGAAAATAGTTGGATTTACATTGTTGCTCAATCACAGCTGCCTGATCAATGTTTTTCATTAGCAATTTAGCAAAGTTGATGGTGGTGGTGGTGTGTCTGTGTGAGTGAAAGACAGAGAGGGAGAGCGCGACAGATTTTCTGTTATAACCTTCATTTTATGGAGGCACAGTGTGAGTACTCAGGTCGCATCAGAGCATCGGGCCGTATAGTGTGAGACCCTGCATCGTGACCTACCAACTTTTAACCCCTGCGAGTCAATCGTGCAGTTTGAGCAGGAGCTGAATAACGCGACTGAAAAAATCGCACAGTGTCTGCCCAGCTTTAGGTGTACTGTCGTCCGAGACTTGCACCGCAGTGTCGGCGTTTGTTTCCCTGTTGGCCATGCTTCTTGTTGTGGTCATCTGTTGTCTTCCGGTATTTTCTCCGTAAGCGACCTTTCCTCGACCAATGAGATGAGCGGTAATCTGAATTGTCATACTCGAATTGTCATAAGTGTGCTGTCAGCTCATTGGTCACAAAGCAGGAGAGGGGCTGGGAATTATGTTTTCAAACAAAGCGTTAATTCCATTAACATTTATAGACTACTTTTGATTCTCACTGTATTACGGGACAAAGTGCGTCCCTTATTAGCTCAATACGGGACGTGTACTTTTGTTTCGAAATACGGGACGATTCCGTTTTTTAAGGGACGGTTGGCAACCCTAGTTCTCGGTGGTCAGGAACAAATGTAATCGCATGGCAGGATGCTGTAAAAGGACCAAACTTCAGCCAGGAGACCAACTGAGATAATCCATCCACAATACAAGGTTAGTCATTCATATACTGCTGCATGGACTGGGCTGTAGTTACATCCTAAGGTTTTAAAAACTGAGCTTAAATAAATGATTAGCGGTAATAAAAGCCGAGGGAGGTCAACAGTGATCACTGACTGTTTTAGGAGCTTTTTGAGATTAAATAGAAGAAAATACAAAACATTAAACATGTTAACAACACAAAAGCCATATTAAACGCAGATTACTTTAGGCCCGGAAGTAGAATTCGTCATGTCATCACTTAACGACCGGATTGGAGTTGTTGATGCAACTCTCTAATTTGTCGCAACAAATTTTGTGAAATGTTTTTTACTGAATAAGTTTTAAGTTTAGCCTCCAGCCCACATTTAAAAAACATCAAAACTTTTGTTTGCTATCTGTGATTTTAATTACAATACATTTTCACAGTAGCCAGCTGATTAAAATTACTGTTATTTTAATTACTTAATTTCTTAAGCAGTGAGGAAAACACTCACAGGTTATGTAAAAAACAAACAAACAAATAAATAAACTCCCAATTAATTTCAAATGTTGTCAGATTACTGTATTAAATCCTCAATCAAGATATAATATTTTTTTCTAGTGATCCTCAAGTGATTTTATTTTCTCAGCTTTATGCATTTATGAAATGCATTTTTAAGATCACTTGCACAGATTTAACATTTTAAAATGAGTGTTTTTAAAATAAGGATAACTAAACTAAACTTCACCTCTCTCATATCTCTTTTAATTTTCATAATTGTTGCCAAAAAAATCAATTTTTAAGAATATGCATATTCAGAAATCAAAGACTTGTAAAGAGATTTGCTCAGCTAAATCCTATGCAGCACAATATGTTGATTATGATGTTGCAGCATCTGTTTCAAACATTCATTTTCCAGCTTTGTCAGTTACATGTCCCCAGTTAAAACTGCCTTTAGCTGTTTTGGATGCTGCTGTTAGAGTGTATTTGCTTTAATGTGGCTTCCAGGAGGGATTTTCTAGCTTTGATCCTGCAGCAACGCTGCGTCTGGCCACTATTTGAAATTATTGCCCAGTGATCTCCAAATGCAGTCAAAAATTGGCTTTGGCAAGAAAATAAAATGGGGTCATCGGCTAGTTGTGTGGTAATTTATTTCTGGAAAAGCTGCCAGGCTGAAATCATTGTTTTCTATGCTCTGACCAGCTGAGGTTATGTCGCAGCAATAATATGAAGCCTGTGTGACCTGCTAAAAAGCCGTGGTGTGAGGATGCAGAGAAATAAAGAACAAAACCAGAGAGAGGGGGGGAGATGTAAGAAGTCTAAAAGTTTGAAGGCAGTGATGTAATTCTGCAATAAAAAAACTTTTCAGCTGAAACATACTGAGGATTTTGCTGTTTGCTCTGTGAGGAGGTTTAATGGACGGTAAAAAAAATGTGTTTGGATGGTAAATTTCGCAGCTTACCTGCTGCTAGCAGATGGGTCTGAAAGTAAATCCTGGCTCCTGGCTCCAGCTGATGGGCTTCATGCCTTGCAACAGGCGAGCCAGTGTCAGACAGCTGAAATTAGCACGATAAACGCAGCAGGCCAATTCATCACAGGAAGAGGCTTTCCATCAGAGCGTTATTACCGCTCTGCCAGTGTTTGCTCCTCAAATAGATGAAAAGGAAGAGTCTCCTTGAACTTTCCTGTAGTGTTTGTTTTTCTCCTCACTGGAGAAGTTCATATCCGTTTCTATTTGTGACCATTTGATTCTCACCTGAAATTTCCCTGAAATTGCAGTTGGTTGTTTGGATGTTTAGGCAGGTGTAGGCCTGGGCAATCTTCTCCACAATCCAGCTGTTTTGGGACAGTAGCTGGATAGCCAGAGATCAACCTCACAAATTTATGATGCACAACCAATCATTTTGATCTATTAGGAGCCCTGAAACATGATAGAAACTACTCAGGTGAGGGTTAGTCGTAGTAGGGTTCCAAGAGGTGAAGCGTTAAAGCAGAGATGCAGCATGAACTTTTATATTTCCCAAAATGACGATTTTTCATTTCTACTAATGTTTAGATCTTGAAATGATCAAAGTATCAATTTGCTGTCTAGATTTAATTGATTCTGCTCACCATTAATTAATCTATTTTGTTTCTGCAGTAGGGATGGCTGAAATTATTAACCAGCTGAGGCGGCAGCAAGTTTATTCAGCACACACCTGGTGTGTCTGCACAGACATTGGCTGCCCAAACCACTTGACTCGAGTTGCAGGTTGTAGGATGCAAAAAGCAGAAACTGTTAGCATGTGGACAGTTTCATGGACAGTCAGGTATATTTTGGGTAACATTAGACAAACACACAAAACTTCACGTATTCTAACTTTTTAAAATAAATCTGGACACAACGTTTTCAGTGGGAGAAACGTTTCACAACACAGAAGAGCTACCTCGTCAGGCCAGAACTCCACAGTCTATTTACACCTACAGGCCAGTGGACACTCTTTCAATGATGAGGATGTACACATCCTGGACAGGGAGGAATGCTGGTTTGAACGCAGCAGAGGTGGGACCAAGTCATTGTTTTGCAAGTCTCAAGTAAGTCTCAAGTCTTTATCCTCAAGTCTCAAGTCAAGTCTCAAGTAATGTCAGGCAAGTCAGAGTCGAGTCTCAAGTCACTGGTGTAAAAGTCCGAGTCAAGTCACAAGTCTGAAACTTTGAATTTCAAGTCCTTTCGAGTCTTTAAAAAAAACAAATGAAAAAATAATGTTGCAGTTATATGCTAAATGTAAATATTAGACCATGTAATTTTAAAATCTGTGTTTTTCTCAACACATGACAAAATAGTGAACTTAGAAAATATACACAAATTGTGAAATTGCACCTCTTTAAAATGCAGCTCAATTAAACTTAGCTCCAAGAATAATTTTCACCGACAGTTCTGAGATAAGCTGCATGTTATTCTTGGATGCGGTTGTAGGACCAGCTTTAAAATCGCATGACAAAAATATCATACACATTAAAAAAAACTGTATCACCAACGTAGCCTGGAAAACATTTGCTAGTTAGATGAAGTCAGCTATCTCATCGTAGCATATTTATATGCATATTTATAATTATACGGTTCTTGGAGTGAGTGCACACACTCATGAAGTTTAGTAACTTCCGGTCACTGCAACAAGCCCAGGTACAGTTTACCGACGGATGGGTACAGGACCTTGAAATGCACCGTGTAGAACGAAAGACCATCGTACGTATCATAAGTTTACCAGTCTCACAAATCGTCTTCATAAATACACATTCGTTAACCGTTTATTAATATAACCTTTGAGCTCAACGGTAATTAATTAGTAGTGGAAATAATTTCTGGTAGCATCACAGAAATGTAGCAGTGACAATAATATTGTATGCTGTAATCGCACTGGGCAATTAGTGATACAAAAAACCTGTTTTATCCTGTGAATAAAAGTATGTGTTTTTGTCAGTGTACCATAATAACAGAAGCGAAACGCAATATTGTGTCAGGATAATTTACTATTTATGCACAATAAACAAAGGAGCATAGCGCGACAATTTCTGTTCAGCGCCAGACTTGCTTGTAACCTATATCACCAATTATGTTAAGAAAAATGACGCATTAACTACAACAGCAGACTGACCTTTGTGTAAATGCTTGGAGCAGACTAACCTGTGAGCTGGAGTGTTCTAGGACGTTATATTTGATCTTTGAATGGCTGCAATCCAGTCGCGTCTTTGTTACTTCGGAAACATGGCTCGAACAATTTCTCTTCCACGACGTAATCCGATAACAACCGATCTCTTTACCCGTCGGCTTCCCGTGGCTGTCATGTGACCGGCTATTGCAGTTAATAATACAACAGCTTCTTGACATTTTTGTGTTTCTTTTTATCGCTGTGTGACTGATTTTAATTGAAAGCCTGCGTGCGCTAGTACCGCTTGCCACGAGTTCCCAGAATCCTTTGCGGTTCTACCCGTGAATGACGTCACATTTTCAATCTCTATATAATATGCATGTTAAATTTTATATTTGGGGTGAAATATCAAGTCTTTTCAAGTAAACCGGTTCAAGTCCAATTCAAGTCCCAAGTCATTGGTGTAAAAGTCCAAGTCAAGTCACAAGTCTTAGAACATTTTTTCAAGTCAAGTCTAAAGTCATAAAATTAATGACTCGAGTCTGACTCGAGTCCAAGTCATGTGACTCGAGTCCACACCTCTGGAACGCAGAGTCAAGGAGGCCATTTATGTGAAAAGGGAAAGACCATCTCTGAATCGAGGAGGGGGCCTAAAGGTACATCTTTCGCCATCTTACAATGCTGTGATTGCAGCCATTACTCAACTCTCTGTGAATGGTACTCATGGCCATTGATCAGTGGACTTTGATCAATACACTTTGATCAGTGGGTTGTTGATCAATGGTCATAAGAATTTGCATATTAATGATGAAGACCCAACAATAATGCAGAGAAAACCCCAACAGTCAAAAATCCTCTATGAGCAAGCACTTTGGCGACAGTGGAAAAGAAAAACTCCCGTTTGACAGGAAGAAACCTCCAGCAGAACCAGGCTCAGGGAGGGGGCAGCTATCTGCCAGGACCGGCTGGGGTTGAGAGGGGGAAGACAGAACAACAGACATGCTGTGGAAGAGAGTCAGAGTTTAATAATAATAATGGATGATTAATGCAGAGTGGGGAGTTAAGACGTGAATGAAGAAGCAACACTCAGTGCATCATGGGAAAATCGACCATAGCCTGGGCCCATTGCAGCATTCTCCTTGAGTAAATGATCCTTTAAGATTCGGGCCGTTCAAATTCACTGTCTGATTATTTTGCCAACACCTGTTAGGGTTCATGGTTTTGATTATTACAAATGATGACTTAGAGCCATCACGGTTAATATATAACACTGTTGCCTCTAAGATGTTATACAGGTGCCCACAGATGGCAGGTGTCTGTGATGTGAAGGGAGGGAGAAAAATAAGACAAACCAGAGGCGTTCTGTAGTACTTTGATGTAGAAAACCAGCGTCTAACCCCTCGATCAGAGGAATGCTGAAGTGCGCAAATCTTTTGTGTGTTTGGTGTGCCTCACATTTCAGTGGTATTTAAACAATGTTTTGTTTATTGAAGAACATTGGCTAAGGTTTCAAATGGCCCTCAAACAGGTTGCAAAATATTTTAATCCATTAGTTTGTGCTCAGTTTTGACTCTTTTCTGATTGCTTTCTGGCTTTTCACAACTTTTTTCTCTCCTGTTTAAATACTTCAAAATTAGGTGCCAAGAATGTTCTTAACAAAAGTAGATAACTTATCAGGAGGCTTGAAAAATGCTGCTCAGACAACTTATCAGCTGAGGCCCATTGAATGGCTCTAATCAGCCCATATCTCCATAAGGCACACTCCTTTTGCCTTCTTGTCAGCTCAGTAGGTAGTTATCATCCATTCTTCTACAGAGCATGTAAGAGATCACTAGTGGTCATGTGAGGAAATTAATGTCAAATCTAAAGTAGTCTATTTTGGAATATGTGACTTGTTTCATTAAAGGGGCATTATACCCTAAATTGTGATGTTTAATTGAATCAAACCAAGTTGGTTGCTTTTCATTTTAAAACAAGCAAATACTTCAGTTTTGGTGAAGTTTAAGCACCCAAAGAAAAGTCTGCAGACAGACCCTGATCTCGTTAGTGACCCAGCTAACGAGCAAGGTCATTGAGACCTACTGACAGGCAAAAGAGGCAATCTTAAAACAATATGTGCAGAAGTGATGACCTCAATTCAGTGGGCTGAAAGAACAGATGCGGATGATGAGGATGGAGTTACGCGAAGAGGTTAAGATTTGATGTCTGTAACCAATAGAATGTGTGCAGTTCTTGTGAATGGAATAAAGCTACTGTACAGTAAATATCATTAGAGTTCAAACCGCCCACATACTTCCTGACTAAGGATAGAAAGCTTTTCTTTCTTTTTTTTAAATTAGTGAAGTTTAGTCAGTCCCTTTGGTGAATTCTCCCATTGCTCTCTCTCTGTACTCATGCATATGTAAACACTGTTCATACACAGTGTAGTGCATTTCTGTCAAGTTGTACTAGACACTGGCTTGGAGTGCAGTTAGATATGTAGAGGCAGAAAAGGTCTGCTCTCTATACACTGACGTATACAGCCGGCGTAGGAGGTGATAAATCAAACTTTTATTTGCTGGAGCGATGCTATAGCAAGTTGTGCCACCATAAATAAACCAACAAGTGCACACTGATCACCCTCCACCCACCAACAGTGATTTCCTGTGATGGACTGAAGAGGTTTAAAGAATTTATTTGTCTTTTGGCAAAAGGCACAAAAGACAAATCAGTTACACTATCTCGAGAGGTCTGGACCAAGCAGTAAAAACGGGCAAACTTATAGTCTCCTTATCGCCTTCGTTCATTCAGCGGTGGGTAGCTTATTGAACCACATGAAAATGGCTCGTAAAAGTTAAAATAAAAGCCAATAATTAACATTTTTAGGCTCACATTGGCAGCTCAGGTGTTCTCCCTCATCAGAAAGATGGTGGGGAAAGATTATGTTTTAGTATTTTATGAACCCAGCGGGGTGATGTCTCGGTTCGTGGACGGGTTTGTGCCAGCAATGTTATCATTATTGTAATCATGTTTTTGGTTCTTGATTATCGTGCAGGGGCAATCTCCTCCTCTCATTTCTCACTTTGTCCACACTCTTTGTCCTTTCCTCACCTCATCTCCTTACATCTTCGTCTCTTCCAAGGAAGCGTGCAGAGGAGGCGTCTCATTTAACAAAATGAGACATTTTTACCCCTGAGCTTTCATTTTAAAGCCTCCATTGTTTTCTTTATAGCCGGCTGCTGTATTTTATGATCTGAGTTGACATGCAAGCATAACAGCATTCAGGACAACTTTAATATTTAAGGCTGCTTTTAAATAAACTCAGAACGTAGCGCAATAATAAAAATAAGATAAAAGGCACAATGTTAAAGGTCAGAAAGTTCGACCATGGTAAATGGTCTGTATTTGTATAGCGCTTTACTAGTCCCTAAGGACCCCAAAGTGCTTTACATATCCAGTCATTCACACACTGGTGATGGCAAGCTACATTGTAGCCACAGCCACCCTGGGGCGCACTGACAGAGGCGAGGCTGCCGGACACTGGCGCCACCAGGGCCTCTGACCACCACCAGTAGGTAACGGGTGAAGTGTCTTGCCCAAGGACACAACGACCAAGACTGTCCAAGCCAGGGCTCGAACCGGCAACCTTCCGATTACAAGGCAAACTCCCAACTCTTGAGCCACGATCGCCCCGACCATGCAGTCCATCATCGTTCTAGTTCTATATTGCAGCTGTTGGTGTCATTTCTCAGTCTTGTAGCTAAAATCAAAAGCAACTAGACTTGCAGTTCAGAGTCTGGGGAGTCCCAGGTATTTAACCACTAGTGGGGTTGTCAGCTTGAAGGTGGTCCTGTCACACCAGGACACCTGAAATGTTCTCATCCCGCGTATCAGGACCACATCCAATGTTCTTCTTTCAGCTGCTTCCATCTCACCCTATCCTTTTCTGTCACACCAACCCCTCTGCACATCCTCCCTCACTAAATCCATGAGTCTTCTCTGGGGTCTTCCTCTTTCCTCCATCTTCAGCATCCTTTGACCAACATATCGAAACCATGCACCATAGCAGGCCTCACTAGCATCTTGGAAACCTTCTCCTTCACTCTTACTGTAAGGTGACAACCAAAACAGAGGTTAAGTAACCATGGCCACCCAGTTCTCCTTAAATTAAGCACTTTAAACTGTCTTACGACTGTGATGCATGTGTTGTGCGCTTCTTTCATGCAGCTGAGGTAAAAGCCTTTCTTACAGTTCCTGTGGCATGCCTCACCTCTCCTCAATCTTCCAGATGTATTTTGGGAATTTGAGACAGCCTTCAACATGGCATGCTGAGATTGATTTTCAGGCAAGAAGACAGGGCCCAGTGATGTGTGTGTGTGTGTGTGTGTGTGTGTGTGTGTGTGTGTGTGTGTGTGTGTGTGTGTGTGTGTGTGTTTTCTCTTTTTAATGGCATTGTGAAGCACTAGCAACAGGCCTCCATAACTGAATCTGCTGTGTCAATTATAGACCCCTGGCCATGTATAAATAGTAAATGAAACGTTGCTCCTATAGCTATGTGGTTTTCACCATTAAGGAATCTCGCAGTGGAGAGGGTAATATGTAACCACATAGAGTTACATACAGTGCTTATGCATTGGCTTTGCTTTTCTGTGGTGGATAAAACACTCTCAAGACATTTGTTGTGGCCGCTGTGAGAGATAAAGAAGCTCCAGTACAGTAGCACATAGAGTTGTGTTGGAACCCGTATCCCATTGAGGTGCTCTTATTATTAGCAACCTTGGCTGTCAAGGCAAATTGTTGAAGTTATCCTGCTTCACTGAACAGTAAAAGTGATTTATCATTCAATCCTAGGAGAACAGAAATAGAGTTATCATTTTGAAATCATCATTTCGGAAACATGGTTAGCATTTCCCCCGATGTGGGGCGGCATTAGAGGATTGAGTTTAGCTTGGCTCACTCCCTCTTCTCACCACTGCTCATTATTCTCATTTATTCTGAACTCTTCCAGCCTAATCAAATTCAAAAAAGCAGCTTGGTCTTGATTTCATTGGTACAGCAGGGGAGCCTTTCATCTCCTTTTCCTTCCCTTTGCCTCCTGCTTTAGGGCGTTATCGCCTCTGCCTGTGACCACGTGGTAAAATCCAGTTGGTATTCATACAGTGGCTGCCTTCTGACTTATATATTTGTCATTTAAAGGGATATAATTAGCTAATGGAGTGTGTCTGACTCAGGTCAGTTCGTCTGAGGCACAGTTCTAGTCAAAAGATTTAACCGGCCCCTCAATTTAATTTAGCTTGAATATGATTTAACTTGATGGATGCTGGCTGCTGTTACTTCTACAGTGCTCTTTGAAAAAACGAATGCCGGAGCACACCGAGGCCTATGAATGATACAGTAAACAAAAATTTAATTTTTGTTTGTCTTAAATGCATTTGATTCATCTGATTTTAATTTTTTTCATTTAATATTTAAGCACCAAAAAAACAAAACCCCATCATGAACACCCAGTCTGCTGCTTTGATCACTAACTGCTGCAGATCGGGGTTTATTCTCTTTGTCATTCCCCACCTTTCGACCCAGATTTCAACACAAGAGAAGCCCGTGTCTTCTTGCAGTGCAGCGCCACAGACCAGAAAGCTCCGCACTAGTAAACAGAGTTACGTAACATGTCAGGGTGCAAAAGACGGAGCCAAAATTCTGCAGAGCATTTTAGAAGCATCTCTAAAGCTTTGCTGGGTAAATAATTCAGAGCTGCTGCTAAGAAGATGCCTAAGCTGCTGCTTACGGGTTGGCTGTCATGTTTTTTTGTGAAGGACAAGGGCACACTGGCCATGAGGGGGTTCACGGACGGATCCCGCGTGGCGGCGTTACACGGGCTTTTCAGCTGTAAAGCAAGCAGATTTAATCAGTTAGATGCTGTTGGACAGCTGCCTCTCGAGGATCAGTGGTCAAAGTCACAAAGGAAAGATGCCAGAAGTACAAGTTTGATTTATTTACTTTTTTTTTTTTACTTGTAAGGGACAGAGTGTTATTTGACTGTTGAAGGTTTCTAAAACATTTTCTAGTGAAGTTTATCTTTCAGGCGTTTGCTTCTTACAGGCTGTATTATGTATTCAGGTGGGCTTGTGAGTGAGTGAAGTACAAATTTCAGTCCAGGGCTTAAAGCTGGCATATCTAAAATTCAGATCTTACTCGATTTGGTTGGTTGAGGGAATGTTTAATATTACTGGCCCAGTGGATTCCCATCCCACAGTGTCAAATACTGCATACCGCTAGGGCTGCTCGATTATGGCAAAAATGATAATCACGATTATTTTCACTGAAATTGAGATCTAGATTATTTGACGATATTTATTTAACCCTTTAACACCTACCATAGAACCAAGTCCGCCAGAGCTTACTTTATATTTTTACATGCTGTAGTGCCATTTTTGGGAGCATTTCAAGTTGCTATACATCAATACAACTGTTATAGCCCATATTTTAATAATATGTATGCTTTAGTCCATAGTAACTACATTAATTGCAAAAAAGTGCAATAAACTACAAAAAAATTGAAAATCTTTTTGTTTTTTTTAACATATATTTCTACTTGGAGAAATTTAAGAGGCTTATCCCTCAAAACTTTAAATACAAAAAAGTTGCAAAAAATAGTTTACAACAACAGGAAATTTATTTTGAGTGTCTTCATAGTTTTATTTTGGAGATACAGCAATTTCTATATACTGCAGGAAAAACAAAAAACAATCCTATGATGCAAATTTGCAAAGAAAACAGCATCAAAATAAACTATTTCCAGCAGTGCAATTCGAGTTCTAAGCATCCCAGAAACTATTCAGAAAAGTCAAACATGACTTATAAAAACACCAGTATAGGCTTTTAAGGCCTACAAGTAAAAAACTACATTTTCCGCGAAAACGATGTCACTTCCAGTTTCGGGCAGGAAATGACTTGCATGCAATAGTTCGCGTTGACGTCTTGTTCAATGTGGGAAGTTCATGATCGGATCGGCAAAGCGTGTTTCTGGAGTATTATGTTTTTGTTGCTGCAAGTGCTTTTTATGCAATTTTTGCAAAACTTTATGTGGAAGGAAACTGTGACCTAGGACAAGCTGATGGCATAAGATGTAAGTACAACTCCTCTGGTTTCATATGCAAAACAAATTATTGCGCTAGCTTACACGGTTCAGGTTCTACAGGGATTTAAAAATAGTTACACAAAACAGAGCGTGCTGCTCTGACCGGCTTTAAAGGGTTAACAATAACAATGTATTGAATAATGACTTTTAAAAATAATATAAAACAGTGTGCCGATACTGATAACAGTGCAAATGTTTGCAATATAAGAAATAAATGAAAAATGTAAACATCTATGTTTAGTGAACTTTGCAGTGTTGCTCTGTGGTGCAGCTACGACACCGTAGCAAAGTTTACACACTATGTCTACTTGATCCACGTCTGACTCAGTGAATCCATAATGTTTCCACACCACTGAAGTTTTTTACCTCTCTTTTCAACCAACGGTGTTCCAGATCTACTGGCGTTTAGATCAACTGGCGTTGGTCGAACAGATGTGTGGCAGTCTTGCGTTTCAGGAGCTGCTACCGACAAACCAGCAAAAAAACGCCAAATGTGTCATCTGTGACACTTGTGAGGTTGTCTCAAACACACTCCGTCAGTCTTGATGCTGTTGAACAACAAAATGTTTAAAAATGTGGCGAGTTTACCTGGTGATATCCTCATGCGCAACGCGATTGCGAAAACAGCAAACAAGTAACACCACGCCGATGTTGTTCACAGGACAGCAAGAGTAAACGATCGGGAGACCCTAGTCATCATTATCGTTCCCCTCGCACGGTTTATTTCTCCGGTTTCAGTGTTTTTGCTTCACAACTAAAGTGAGCAGTTTACTTTGTGCACTAACATGGAGTCGAGTCAACCAGCGCCACCTCTGGCCAAGTGCCACAGCCTACAGCCAGATCAACTTGTGACACATCTGCACCACGTTTGAATTCGTTTCATGCACAACACATTTGTACCTTTCAATTGTGTCTGTTTGTGCGTCATGCAAATAAACCTTTGAAAAGAATGAAATGACACTAATATTTCACTAGTGTTGTAACATCACATGTCGTTAGCATAGTCTGTCTGTGTCTTTACTCTGCAAACAAACATTTTAGAGTTGGTTGTTATATACAGTCTGTATAAGTGTGGTTAATCTAATAAACATTTGTAAGGAGATGGCAGTTACTGTGAATGTACAGCAGGCGATTAGTAATAAACAGTCAGACAATGACCCTGACAATCTCATTCAATCTTGCAGACTGAATGCACCTTCTGTGGAAAGTGGTACCACACAGTGTGTGTGTGGACTTCCCCTGTGCAGAAGGCGACTACAAATGTTGTGCATGCTAAATAAACAGAAAAAAGTGATCCCTGTTGTCTTTGCTTACTGATTGTTTTCAGTGTTGACAATCCACATTGCTGGCATTGCATCTTTCAACATGTTTGTGGGTAGATTTGGATGTACCAGGGGTTAGTGCAGCCACTCAGCCTCTACTCACTGTGATCATAGCAGCAGGTGTAGATGTGTCACAAGTTAATCTAGTAGTAGGCTATGGTAGTAGTGGACTGACCTCCATTTGAAACTGCTCCAGCTGCTGTGTGATAGTGGATCTGCTACAAATTGAAGATCATATGGAAGTTTTGGAAATTAACCCTTGTATTATGTTGAAAAACAAAAAAGTGACATTGATTTTGTTGCGGGTCATTTTGACCCGTACTGTGTAAATCCACTCAGAATTATCCAAAAACTGCAATAAAACAATAGCAACTTTATTTCCCATCAGATAAACATGTAGAACACAGACATACAACAGTGACTTTCCATAACTAATTTAGGAACAATTTGGTTGTTCGTTCTTACAAACACATTTCTGTTGAACTTGCCCAACGTTCTCAGTTTTTCAATGCTCAACATTTTCGATTTTGTCCACATGATGGACAGAATGTAACTGTGTGCTTTCTGCAGATGTACTTCTTGCATTTCTCACAAAAAGTGCTTGTTTTCAAACAGGAACCTTCCTAACTAAGATTCAAAACAAAAGATTTCTACGTCTCCTCCAGTCTCACAAACAGATGACAAACCAAGCGACACACCTGAGTCACTGACTTTCTTAAATCCACTCACTCTCACTGGCTGTTTATTACTAATCACTGTGTAACTGCTGTGAATTCAAAGTAACTGCCATCTCCTTACAAATCTTCATTGGATTAACCACACTTATACCGACTGTATATAACTACCAACTCTCCAGCCATGTTGATGAATTCAAACGTGGTGCAGATGTGTGTCACAGGTTGATCTGGCTGTAGGCTGTGGCACTTGGCCAGAGGTGGCGCTGGTTGACTCGACTCCATGTTAGTGCACAAAGTAAACTGCTCGCTTTAGTTGTGAAGCAAAAACGCTGAATTCGGAGAAATAAACCGTGCAAGGGGAACGATAATGATGACTAGGGTCTCCCGATCGTTTACTCTTGCTGTCCTGTGAACAACATCGGCGTGGTATTACTTGTTTGCTGTTTTCGCGATCGCGTTGCGCATGAGGATATCACCAGGTAAACTCGCCACATTTTTAAACATTTTGTTGTTCAACAGCATCAAGACTGACGGAGTGTGTTTGAGACAACCTCACAAGTGTCACAGATGACACATTTGGCGTTTTTTTGCTGGTTTGTCGGTAGCAGCTCCTGAAACGCAAGACTGCCACACATCTGTTCGACCAACGCCAGTTGATCTAAACGCCAGTAGATCTAAACGCCAGTAGATCTGGAACAACGGCAGTCACTCTCCTCTCCAAATAACTTCTGCTGAGCTTTCCGAGCTTCCCTTAGGTCCTCTTAATTGTTGTGAGGCGTGTTCGAAATGCCGAGAGGTGCGCTCGATTTGCCACACGGAGCAGCGCGAGAGTAAAGCACGAGGGAGGGGCTAATAATCGGCTCAGTCATTTTTAATGATCGTTGAAAGCCCAGATCGTAATCGAGATTAAAATTCGATTAATTGAGCAGCCCTACATACCGCTGTCTCATCAGATACTGCCGGAGTCATAAAGATATGCCAAAAGGTGTCCTTTGGTGTTGGTATCGTGATGTGCCATCTGCAGAAAAGATTTTAATGAGCCACAAAAGTCCACATCTGGAGTTTGGAGAGGTGGTAGTGGAGTAGATCATGAATATGTCCATCAGGAGGCTGTTCTTCCCCTCATTTGCTTACTTTTAATCTTAATTTATACTTGGGGGTTGCTTCTATATGGAGCCTCCATTGTGGCCTACACTGAGAATAACACTCCAGCTGATTTGAAAAATGAAGGCAGATGAAGAAGTAGCTGTAAATGCAAACAAGGAAACAACATCACTGAACGGACCATTGTTCCAGTATTCCTCTTCAGTACCTCCATCACATGTCAGTGATGCCAGATGACAACTTCTTTGAGATGCTTACAAGTCCCATCCTTGAGTATCACAATGTCATGCAAGGACGTTAAATACTGCCGTTTTATCAAAAGCTGCTGCAGTCTCATGGAGAAGCACTGTGTTCACCGTGTTTGTCTAGATGCTGTCAAACCTAAAACGTATTAAATGTAGGGATCCTCTTAGGCAGGACCTAAGGAACAGCAGAGGGTTTGTTTAGTTAAATACGATGAACAATTTAAACACTTTAGCTGTAGAGCCTCTCAGAGGCCGCCACTGACAGTTCAAGTAGGCAGCTCTGAGAGAGAAGACGTGGGTCAGTCCAAGCCTGGCATGAGGTCAGAGATTTAACTAGAGAAGAGTGCTTTTTTTTTTTTAATCTGGAGGAGAGGTCAGGAATGGGGAGCAACTGGGTGCTTCAGCTGTTTGGGAGATAGCACAGAAGTGAGTACACTGGGAACCTGAGGGAACAACGGAGCCTGGCAACGAGCGGCAGTCCTTAAATGCAGGCAGGTAATGAGTTGATGGGGAACAGATGAAACAGCTGAAGCCCAAATCGGCGGCTCCTCCTTGAATTAGAGGAAAAATGTGACACAGGAGACCCAGACGAACAGGCCCATGACAGCCAGGACCTACAGCAGCAATCCTTTAGGGAGCAATAGTCACAAGTTTTATGTATCTTTTTTATGTGGCTTGGGTAAAGATATTCCCGTTTCACATTGTTAACTCTACACATTGAAAAATGGTGCTTAAGGGAACCCACTGTGTTTAAACTGGACACAGAGGTGTCCTGAACAAGCAACCGTATGCAATGAGTCACAAGCGAGACTCAGTGGAGCCAAACAAACTCACACAAACTTTTTCTAATCCGATTTGCGAGTTCGATTTCACGCCTCAAATGGGGAGATTGTCATCTGCTGAAAGTTAGAGATATGCAGTGTGCATGCTTCTTCCTTCTTTATGCGATAAAATGATGGAAATGACTTGCAGACATGACTTTTCCTGATGGATAGCTGCATGTCCTCACAGTAAGGAGCCCGACTTTTGGCCAGTTAAGGAACAGCAGTAGAAAATGCAGGCTTTATAAAGGATAAGGATAATATCAGATTTTGTAAAGAGACTAGACAGTAAAACTGTGAGGCTACATGCAGAATGCTAGAATACAGATTTGTCGATGAAAATGGCATTAAATGATATCAAAATCCGCCTTTATTTAAAAACCCGGCTTCTTCCTCGAATGCCCCTCTGGCCTCCCTTTGGCTCTGAGCTGGGCTGGGCTGTCAGCCCTCCTCACATCAGTGGGGCGAGGCGAACTGAGGAGAGAGGTCACGGCTGGACACTCTACTCTCTCCACGTCTCACTGGGACTTGGCCTCACTCTCATAACTGTCAGGAAATGGATTAAGAGGTATGCGAGTCATTGCATAAGTGCCAGTGTTATAGGGGGGAAAAGACTGATATTTAAACCAGTCCCAACCTTTGTTATGGCTTAAAATATTATTTCTTTTCTGGAATAACTCAAAACAAGACCTTACACTTGAGTATCTCACTTCTGTTTGAGGGGAAGGTTTCTGTTATGTGTAGTTTTCCTCAATAAAGTGTGATTTTCGTGATAGCAGTGCGGTGATGTGTCTCCCGGCTAAAACTACCACTGAGGACCCAGAGGTCGCATCCTCTGCAATTTTTCTGTCACGTCCGCTTCAATTTTTCACACATAGATGAGATTTAGCTCAAGCTCAGATTTCAGCGCTACTTGAGGGGGCGCGCCGTACGGCTGTACTGTAGGGGTGCAACACTTCATCACTTCAGGGCAGTAAATCCACAACTGTATACCCTATAAATCAGAGTTTGTTTTATTAGTCTCAAGATCCAATTTCCACCCTTATATGAATTTATATTTAGTCCCTGTTAACACCCAGTCAAAGCAGAAAGGAGGCCTTTTTAGATATGAGAAGAAAATATAATGAAATTGTATTGTTGGCTAATTTTACCATAGTAACTTTGTTCACTTAAAGGTCAGCACTGTCAAGACAATTTGCATTAGGTCAGTGGCTCACAATCATATGTCAAAGCTGAACTCATGCAAATTTAACTTCCTTGCACGGGCGGATACACGGTTTGTGTCGAATCCGCTGCAAAGATATACGTTTTTTAAAAGCCGGTGTGATTTTAATTGAATCCGACCCAACTCAGGATTTTTTCCTCTACTCTGTGCTGGATGCAAATCTTGATGTGCTCGATTGTAAAGTTTCCGAGGACGTGTCTTGTAAATTTTTGCAAAGGTCCCACACAGAGTATATTCCACACCCTCGGGTCTATTCCTGCTAAGTGGTTGTGCACGTTTTATTGGTTTGTCGAGCCAAAAATCTTTTTTCGTCCGCATGAGTGAAATCATTTATTTCACCTTCACAGCAAATCCAGCATGTCCAAATTAACACTGTCGGATTTGATTTCAACACTATTAAAGTGTCTATATGGGTCCACACCAGAGAGTGTTAATTTAACTCTTTTTGGAGAGTTGGTACGTTAACTCTGATTTAGTGTTAAACACCAAATCTGTCTGGAGTTGATAATTTAACACTTGGTGTTAAGAGTTTATATATTAACTCTCAAAGAGTATTTTAGTTTAACTACGTAAGAGTTATCTTCTAATTCATTCTAAAAAGCGGGAATTTTACTGTTCTGAACTTCTAGAAATTTCTTTTGGAAATAAACATTTACTAAAAAGATGCAATGGTTTTTGAAAAACATTTATTCTGAACTGTGCACCACAATTTCAAAACATTTTCTGAAAGATGTAACAGTATACATGTTCTCACTTTCATTAGAATTTTGTTTATCAAAAGGTCTGACATGGTAAATGCAAATAACAGCATTCTCATCACATTTCTTCAATACAATATGCATGTCCTTCACTCATCCCTTTGTGGAACTTCAACGCACTTCTGCTCTCCCCCATATTCCATCTTCACAAGCATATCCTGTGCGGAGATCGAATAAAAATTAGTTGACACTAATTAATGGCACAAATAATCCAGTAATCAATTGCAGCACAGTAAAAAAAAAAAGGAATCCTCTTTGAGCCATTACTTGTGTAAAGTATTTTCCCAAAAGACAAAGACACAGGCAACAGGTAATACTGAACTAAATGTAAAACCTCAACCTTTTTCATTTTTACCTAAACCGTGTGCACAAAACTCTGGAGGGATCTAAATGCTAACGTAGAATCCAGTCAGGACGTCAGCTACTGCTGTTTGCTCGTTTTTGTTTTTTTTATGGGCGATCGTTTTCAGGCTTCAAGTAGCACCATTATACCAACATTTCACATTCTAGACATTGTTTTAGGTGTATTTGACCAAAAGTTTGACTGAAAATTCACATGCAAGCTTTTTTTCAAGGCTGTAGTATTTGCCCGCAAACAATACCTTTCAGCTAGCTAAAACAGAATATTATGCTATCAGCGAGCAACATGGCTAATGCCTTTCACACAGCTTTGTCTCAACTTCAAAGAGCCACAGAAGTAAAAGCTAATAACAATTGAAACAATCTTTGAAAAAATGACTTACCAAGCATGGCAAACAACTCAAATATGTAGAGCAAAATGTTCTGAAACGGCTTCACTTCAGCTTCGATTGGAGCCGTGCTGGGGGCGGAGTCTGTGAATTTACTCTGTTGGTGTCATAGCCCCTGTAGGAGTTCAGAGTTAAGAGGTCAAGAGTTAATGTTTCCATTTTAACACCTCCAGATTTGACAGAGAAACACTCATTTTTAACACTCGATTTTAACTACTATCATTTTACACCTCAGAGTTACATTAAAAGAATGTGACTCTGCTTAGAGTAAAATTAACTCTACTTTTGCAAGGAGACTATTAACACCAAAAAATTTAACACTTTTGAATTTGCTGTGTCGGATCTACGAGTTTGCAGGTTTGCTGTTTTTGAGTTGAAGTTGAAGTATCATTGCTCCTGTCTGAGTTTTAAAGCTTAATAGGTCATTTGTTTTATATATAAGTGCATTTTAACTCATTCACTGCCATTGATGTCTATAGCCGTCAATTGCAGTGAATGAGTCAATGGGTTTAACTCATTCACTGCCAATGGCTGGCAGTGAATGAGTTAAGATTGTTTTTTTTTTTTTTGTCTCTGAGGAAGAAAGTTCAAGTACTGACGAGTAGAATGATAGATGTTATGTGCACATGTGTATAGGAGGAGTTTTATTTCCAGCTGAAAACCTTCAAAACTCCCAGCTGAGATGCTTTGGTTGCTATGATACAGAAGTTAGTCCCTGACCGAGGCAAACTAAATGTTCCTTCGAGTGTTTCAGGTCACCATTGGAGTAGTCTGTGCATGTCACTTACAGAGAGTTCAACAGTGTTAACATCTCCTGCACTGTTGCTGAGCCGTTGTACAGGTAGGGTTTGGTGATTGGTTGGTGTAGTATTTGACTCGCCCCTCCTCCACTAACTAAGTGACACTGGCGAGCCGAGACGGCCGTTTCTGAAACAGCCACGACCTCTAAAGTTTTATGTTCCTGACCTCTGATATTCCATCTTCATTTTTAGGTCCTTCCATGTATATTTTTCACTGTCAAATAGTGAAAATCGCCACATTCAGAGGGTGAATGGCCTTGTGGTGCTGCGAAGCGTTTCATTGCTCATGCGAGAGACTCAGGTTTAAGCCATATAAGTCACAGACTTGCATGTGCATTATTTTTCAATACATTGTTATGTTATTAATTCAGAGTTTGTTTGGTTTAGGTGTTAAATACCACAATTGACACTTTTTAAAAAGCTTTTTCTTGGTTGCCATGGTAAAGTATCCTGGCTTTCTCAGGACTAAATAGAAGCACAAAATATACTTCTTATTAAAATGTATCATTTAAAGGGACACAAAAGGGAAAAAAAGTGAGAATTTGTGTTCATGATCATGAACAATGTGATTATCTTTGTGACTTAAATCCAATTTAATGTCTCACTAAATGTTTTGTTTTTAAATTTCATCACATTTTTACAGAGCCCTGCAAGGGACATGGGAGAAAAAAAAAAATTAAGTCGGACTTTTGCGAGATCTCGCAAAACTGTTAGCCGCATTCTTCGGAGGCCGCCAGCTCGAAGCCGACCGGGAGGGCGAGGGACGATGTGCTGGGAGAGCGGTGTTCCTCCCGGCTGTAGTAGGTCTCGTCCTCCCGTTAGCTTCGAGATGGTGGGTGTCAGATCTCCGAAAACGTTGCAGCACTTTTGCAAATATGTGATGTCTTGTAAACCGAGCAGATATTTGACGTTTACACAACTACATTCACGCCTCAAAATATCTTAAAAGTTTATTTTTTGACACAGAAAGAGTAATATTACAACTAAGTAGCTGCTAGGGCTGCTCGATTATGGCAAAAATGATAATCACGATTATTTTCACTGAAATTGAGATCACGATTATTTGACGATATTTATTTAACCCTTTAAGACCTACTATAGAACCAAGTCCACCAGAGCTTATATTATTTTTTTTTTACATGCTGTAGTGCCATTTGTGGGAGCATTTCAAGTTGCTATACATCAATACAACTGTTATAGCCCATATTTTAATAATATGTATGCATTAAGTCCATAGTAATTACATAAATTGCAAAAAAGTGCAATAAACTACAAAAAAAATTGAAAATCGCTTTTGTTTTGTTTACATATATTTCTACTTGGAGAAATTTAAGAGGTTTATCCCTCAAAACTTTAAATACAATAAAGTTGCAAAAAATAGTTTCCCACCACAGGAAATTTATTTTGAGTGTCTTCATAGTTTTATTTTGGAGATACAGCAATTTTTATATACTGCAGGAAAAACAAAAAACAATCCTATGATGCAAATTTGCAAAGAAAACAGCAGGTGCATCATTTCACTGTGGGAAGTGTTACGAACAGCTGATAGGAACGGCGAAGCGTGTTTCTGGAATATTATGTTTTTGTTCCTGCAAGCGCTTTTTATGCAATTTTTGCAAAGCTATATGTGGAACGAAACCGTGACCGAGGACAAGCTGATGGCATAAGATGTAAGTACAACTCCTCCGGTTTCATATGCAAAACAAATTATTGCGCTAGCTTACACGGTTCAGATTCTACAGGGATTTAAAAATAGTTACGCAAAACGGAGCGTGCTGCTCTGACCGGCTTTAAATGGTTAACAATGACTTTAAAAAATAATATAAAATGGTGTGCAACACCACTGAAGTTTTTTTTTTTAAACTCTCTTTTCAACCAACGGCAGTCACTCTCCAAATAACTTCTGCTTAGCTTTCCGAGCTTCCCTCGGGTCCTCTTAATCAGCGGTCTCCAACCTTTTTTGCGCCACGGACGGTTTATGCCCGACAATATTTTCACGGACCGGCCTTTAAGGTGTCGCGGATAAATGAGGGAGGGGCTAATAATCGGCTCAGTCATTTTTAATGATCGTTGAAAGCCCAGATCGTAATCGTGATTAAAATTCGATTAATTGAGCAGCCCTAGTAGCTGCCGCCATTGTTGGAATTCAACTTTTGCGAGATGTCGCGAAGGTTTTGCGAGATGTCGCAAAAGTTTTGCGAGATCCCGAGTTTGTTTTGCAAGATCTCGCAAAAGTTCATCGTAATTCTTTTTTTTCTCCCATGTCCCTTGCGGGCCTCCGTACATTTTTTCTGTCCACAGAAAACAATTTTAAGGTGACCAAAATACTGAAATCAAGAAATTTTCAAATAGATTTAGTAAATCTACTGTAATGTGCTACTCTGCATGTGTGCTTCCACAGTGATGGACAAACACATGCATATATTTTCTGCTATGAGTTACAAATCAATAGTCTTGGGACCCTAACAACACCTCACCTTCTTCTTGTGATGACATAAATCCTCTCTTCTATCTCTTTCCTTGTCCAATCCCTTAATTATCCTCTGTTGCTAAGACGGCTTTTCTCTTTGCTCTTCAGACAAGTGATCCAACAGATAAGGCAGCTGAGGGATAAAAGATCGATTGGAGTGAAGTGCTGCTGCAGGGGCTGAATTAGAATTTGTCGCAGTCCCCCCCTCGCTTTCACTTCGCAGCACATCATCTGACACACACACACACACACACACACACACACACACACACACACACACACACACACACACACACACACACACACTTGCACTCGCACTGATAGAAAAAAAATGGAGAAACAATCAAGTGCGAGGGGAAAGAAAGTGGCTCATTTCCTCTGCTCGCTCTGAGTGTGCGGTAGCAGTCAAGTGCACGAGAGTGCTCAACGTTGCTGATCTGTTTTCCTTTTTTTTAGAGGAGCAATGGATCATTGTGTATATCTGTGGCAGTAAATTAGACAGCTGTGGCGCATCCAGCCGTGGTATTAATCAGCTGTCCTTGCTGGCTTCACTTAGTCAGAATTGACTCTCCTGAAGAGGATCAGTTGAACCAGCTGTGACTCACAAGCTCTCGCAATGCAGTCATCAGGGAGCTGTCGTAGCTTGACTCGTGGATTTAGAAAGCGTGCAGCTACAACTCTTCTGAGGGATGACTAGGAGAATTGGAGCTTTGCAAAGACAGAGATGAATTTTTAAAATATGTTCTGTTGAACTCTCCTGTTGATGCATAAAGGAGAGGAGAAGCATACATGATTTTGATAGTGAACAGAGGCTGTTCTTAAAAAGCACTCCCAGAATTCTACAATACACTCCTATGAACCCCTTCGGGTGGGGGTTTGTGTTGGTGTGTGCACTTATTAAGGTAGCTCACTTCCAACATGAAGCGGAATAACAAAGGCTATACAAGCAGAAGGACCTTGTTTAGAATAATTTAGCTTAACGGAATTAGTAACTTTAGGTGAACAGATAACTCAGTCTTTTTTATCTGTGCAAAATGCCTCACTCGTTGCTCCTCCGCCCTTCCCGGTGTGCTCCTGGTGGAGATAAACTGAGGAGATAAAGTCATTTATTTGTAGACGGATACATGCGTTAAGCTCCAAGTCAGACTCAGACGAACACAAAAAAACACCCTCCTTTTGTTAGCTCTCATTTTGAAATGATGATGGATCAGCGTAGCCTCTTCCCACACACATGCATTAACTTTAAAGATCACAGGGGTGCATGGATAAGCGTGACCACGCAGCTCTATGCTGTTACATGCAGAGATCGAGGCACGACAGATTAAAGCTAATAAGTCAACAGTAGTTTAAATGGGGAAACCAGCTACAAGCTATATCAACTTTATTATTAAGTTCGGGGCAGATAAATGATCAGAGTGCATGACCCATGAGACATAGTGGTCGGAAGAGGTCACAGCAGGCAGCTACTTTACTTAGCATGTACTCTGGAGTAGCGTTTTAGCCTGAAATCTGCAGGATATTAGCATAGATGTTTCCCCACTGCTGCTTAGCTGTATAGTACTGAACATTGACCATAACATTTCAGAGTTTGCTAAACTGTAGCTCAGTATAAGAGAGAAGCACCATTTTAGCAGTATTTTCCTAGACCACTAAAATCACACACACACACACACACACACACACACACACACACACACACACACACACACACACACACACACACACAAGAAAAGACTTGGTAAGTTTCCAAAATGTTTCCAATATGTTTGTCTGATTCCCAAAGTTTAGTGAGCCAAAAGCCACAGCGATGCTTTGGCCTCAGAGCACTTGCAGTATTTACTGATGGTTACAGTGCTACCTGCATAATTTATGTCCTACTGATATTACAGTTTTTTACAGACGCTAGGACACATTTCCCAATACTTAAGTCACTTTTGCAAAACTCTTCACACAATCCTCCTAACTGACCGTCAGCTTGGCAAAGCAGTTCATTTCACATTCAAAATGCACTACAACTACCAAAACACTTCATTCAGGTCTCAAATAAACTCATTCTTCCAGAACACTAGCAAAGGTTGACAGCCGACAAACTTTGTCATCCACAAAACAATGACCTGAAAAACACTAACAACATGTAGCATTACACAGTGTTTTCTTGTGTAAAACAAGGACACATCTCTGTTTATAATTTCAATATATGTTACTGGAATGAATCAGACATCATGCAGAATTCGTTAATATTTGTTTATGTATTTTTATTTTTTTGCACTAAGTAATCCCAAAATACAAGAATTTGTATACACACCATCCACTGATACACATACAATAGTAATGCTAATCTACTCGGTCTCCTCCATTTGGCCACAGGTTCTCATCCACATCACATCTTATGTCATCTAGGGCAACACACCTAGGAAAGAATCTTCTGGCTGCCAGAATTGAAGGAGTTGAACAATTGAAGGAGTAACACCTGTGTAGATGTTCATCTACAATGAGAATCAGCTGTGGCTGGTTAAACTGCATTTTTAGATTTAAAATATGTTTCAATAAAATATTGCTGTTGAATTTTGCTGTCTTATTAAGTTTTGCATTGTGTTATTGTTTTGGCCATAAGTTTAACAGTTTTGAAAACAGTATGTAAGCACATGCAAAATGTCCTGTCCGTACAAAGATTTTAGGCAGTTGTTGTGTCTGAGTGAGAAGATAATTCATGAAATTTGAGAGATGTAGTCATTGAATGCATTTTGTGCCAAAACAATGATAACTGATCCTCAGTTTAGCCCACATAGACTTCTGTTGTGCTCACTGTGTGAGGAGTTCTGCAAAAGTGACGTAAGTATTGAGAAATGTGTCCTAGCGTCTGTAAAAAACTGTAACCCTCATGGCAGGTGATTGCAGTAAAATACCCCCCACTCCAACTGGCATATTGCATTTCTTCTTGGATAGGTTCTCTGTTTTGTTTCCTTATTTTGTGTATTTGATTCCTTGTGATAGACTTCTATTTTTTATAGCATTTTTACACAGGCTGTGAGACTGCAACGAAAGGAAACACTAGCAAATAACAAAAATCCTCCAAAAGCTTGAAAAAAAAACCAAACTCAAAACCAAAACAATTGTGTTTCTAGGGACACAAAAAGAGGATGGAGTCGCTGCAAAAGGGATAAGCTAACAGTTAACAGCTAATGGCAAACGTGTCTCTAAATTATTACACGAATTGTGATTAAAACACACATTATCTCACATCTTTCTCTTCCTTACAACGTACATGAACCCTCTGCTTCTTTTAATTGTGTCTCAGTGCAATCCTTGTGTTTTCTGTTACGTCACTGTGTGCTTTTTGTGTGCTTTGCAGCATTTTTTTTTTTCTTTTTGCTGGCGTTTTCTTAAGTTTCGGTCTGTTTGACCTCTCGGGGCCACCGTATACTTGGGATGCCTATTTCCAATCTGAGTTTTGAATTCATAATATGTGTTAAAATTCAGTTGGCAGTTTTGTGTGTTCAGTCCTGTGAATTAGTTTGTTCATGTTTCATATGCCTTTTTTTTCAGTAACGGCTTTTGTTCATTTCCTGTTTACTCTTATAGTTTGTCCTAATCACATGCACCTGTGTCTCATTCCCCAATTAGGCCTTAGCGTGTGTTTGTTGCTGCACATGTTTCCTCATGTGCAGCCCTGCATTTCCAAGCCCTCGTGTCTTTGGATACTATTGTATTGCCCCCTTTGGACTTAATTATTTTGGGCTGGTTATCAGCTATTAAAGCCCTTTTTTTTTTATTAGATTATTCATGCCTCTCGTGTGCTGCACAATCCACACAGCCACCAAACTCTGACAGCATTATTATTCAATGATAGTATGTGTTAGTGTACTGGGGAAATATTAGGCTGTATTGTTGACTTTTTTATGCTTATGGGAATTTTAATTTGGAGCTGTTTATTGAAGGTAAGGGTCTGTTGATTTTAGTATTTATGGGCACCTATTTACAGCTCTGACCGGCTGTCCTCACGTGCTGAACATCAGCAATAAATGGATGGAATTTGTGTTTTGTAAATAAAATAAATGTAATCATAATTATTTCTCACCTTGCCTTCCAGTCTGCAATTAACCTAAGCTCAACCCAGTGGCAGTGACTGCGGCCGCCAGATAATCAAGAGAAAGAAATAATCTCAGCAGCCACAGCGGTGATGAGTGAGGGAGGAGGAGTGATTATTGATCCTGTGCTGGCTGTGATAGCAAAAATCATTCAGGCCATCCAGGCAAAGTGGACAAAGCCTGGAGGAAAGCATGCATCGATCTCACTGTACTGACACATCTCTGTTTTCAGAAACATTACCACTAAATAAGGGCTTCTGACACAGAAAAACCTTTGTTGACTGTTTCTATACATCCATCTTCTGCTTTTACTGCATCTACCCACATGGAAGTTTTACCAAGAAACAGAAAGTGAACTTTTTTTGAAAGGTGTCGTTCATCAAAACCTGCACTGGTGCAGGGTGTAATTTGAGTCAATCTGTGAAGGGCTCAAACAAAAACGTCTTGATTGGTGGTGCAATTAGAGCATAACATTTAATAGCGGCAATGAAAAGAGGATAGGCTCTGTTCTTTAAAGCTTTCATTACAGAGGAGAAGAGAAACATGTTGGTAAGAGATGCAGTCAAAGATGCACAGATAATTATTGTTTAGCTGTTTGTCAAATGCAAACACGGGGAGTAAGCGTACAGTATGTGTAGTGCAGCAGAAATTCAAGAAGCTTTAAGAACAAGACGCTGCAAATCTACTTGAAATGGTTTTAGTCTTGTAATGCTCTCATACACACTGCACTTGGCATATAGGATAACATGCACATAGCTAAAAAAAAATCTTCTTATGAAGACATTTGAGCCGATAGATTTCCCCTTTGACAAGTTAGCAATCTGTCCCTGCAGCTCAGTCTGCCTGAAATGCAAAACAACGTGTGTGAAGATCTGACTTCATTTATGCTAAATTCTGTAGCGCTCGTTCACGTCGTGTCTTCTTGATTTAAGATTCGGGCCCTCGGTTCTGCAACACTCTTGAAACAATTACATTTTTATTGGAAACAGGCTGAGCAGATCTTTCTGCCATGTTCCTCTCACATGTGGTAAAAATCTGCTACAAAAAGCTCCTTCACTGCATTTATCCAATTCATATTCACACGGTTTGCTTGCCTCGTTGTAAAAACTCTCCATCGTGATAGGATATCCTGTTCTTAAAATGATAAATATGTCATATTGTGCCTTACAAACAGACATCTGCAGTGTTGTCATAAGATTTAACAGTTTAAAAAACTAAAAAAAAAAAATACTTGAATCTTCATTTTAATGAGGTGAAATACCAAACGTGTCCTTAGATAGAACTTTCTCAAATGTATCTTGGAAACGATAGGACAGGTTTCACAGTAATGCTACAGTGAGCTGTGGTCCATTTTTGGCAAAGATTATTAAAAAGAGATCACCAGCTAAACAGTTGTAATTAAAAATAAAGAGGTAAGTTTTAGAGTTTCCCTTTTGGGCCTCTAACCCAGGAGGGCTTCTTAACATGTGGTGGACGGAGCTTTTAGAGGCTGATAATTTCGTTTTTGAAGGCTCACTCTTCAAAAAACAAAGCTTAGCTCTTCCCAGAAAGCTGCCATTTCTAAATGAGGCAGTATTGGTTACGTAGGTAACAAGCGGTCTGATGTGCTGTCGACTGTGCAGCCGCTGAGTGATCATTTGACATGTGACTATAGCAGAAAACAGAGAACAGTCAGAGCTTTCCCTTATGTGAAAGGTGATTTTATAAGACGGCATCTCTGTTCATAAATCTGAGCAGTGAAGAGAACAAACTTTAAATTGGCCCAACAGTAAAAACTGTTTTAGGTTAGTCTTGGTCTGGGCTGTGTTTGCATTGCTGTTTCATGTCTGTAGAGTTGTCTCACAACAAAAACAGGAAGCATACAAAAGAGGACAGCTTTATTGTGAATTTGGGTGAATTAATTAAGTTTATAAGGTGATATAAATATAGAAATAGGAGAAGGAAACAGTTGCATGTCTGCTAACACACCCTCTTTTCCTGGGCTTTTAAGAAGCTTCCTGCTCTTTTTGATTCTTTAAACTTTATTTTGAATAATTGGAATTCACAAATCAGTACGTTTGGTGTGTTTGTCTAATGACACAAGCCACACACTAATAGTTTCAACTTATTTTAGTGCAACCTGGCAACCCAGAGACCAATTCAAGTGGTGTGGGCAGCTGATCTCTGTGCAGACACACCAGTTGGATGCTGAATCAATTAGCTGCTGTCTTAGCTGTTTTTTTTGGTCTGGCAAGCAAATGAAAAACTACTTTTGGAGAGTCTGGACTGTAACAGAGTTCAAAGACAGTATAAAAACTGGATGCAGTCAAAATCCGAATCAGCTTTATTGACCAAATATGTGTAAGCATACATCTTTGATACCAACTATGGAATGAGACAATCGTTAGACACTTCCTACGTGGTCAAGAGTGAACGACACATGGATTCATTGATCCATACAATTACAGACAACAAGCTCTTGGCGACAGTGGGAAGGAAAACCTCCCTTTTAACAGGAAGAAACCACTGGCAGAATCAGAATTAGGAAGAGGCAGCCATCTGCCGTGACCAATTGTGGATGAAAAACCACGGATCTTGACCTACACTTTAAGATATTATGATTTAGTTAGTTTGTCTGGTCTGGGTCCTGATCTGATTCAGCTGTAAAGACCGTCCTGTCTCAAGAAATGGAAAGTTTTTAAACAAACGGCGTCATGGTGGAACAGGTCCTAAGAGGCAGATTTTTCACATAATGAGGTCTTTAGAACTTGGCTGCAGAGAAGCATGACTTGCTTGAAAGGAGATTTTTTTTTTTTTTTTGCAGGAATCAGCTCCGCCCGTATGACCACCTAATATAGCAGTTGATGTAACGCCTGGGCAGTGGCAGAGGGAGGAAGCGTGATCTTTATAATCCTGACTTGCCTCTGCATCAGTGGCTCCTGTCAGCCAGAGTTATGGTCCTGGTTTATGGGGGTTTCCCTGCACCTTGGCTGGGCCTCCAGCTCCTCTCTCCTCCCCTCCTGCCTGTGCGCCTTAGATCGGTCTGTGCTTTTATGAGCTGTCTCTGCCCTTTCTACCTCCCTGAAACTCATGGCAGCTATTAACAGGGGCAACTCTGGCTCCAGCCTTGCATGGCAGCACTGCTGTTTAATCCTGATGCCGCTGTTTGAACAGTCAGCGTGACTGCAGGGGGAGACGGGGGAGGGAGCATCTTCAGACAGGAGAGAAAATCTTCTTCTTTAGATCATTTTTTTTAGAATGAAAAACACACTTCAGATGAGAACTTGGTGTTAATGCCACAATGTTCTTTATGCCATGGAAATGCTAAACACCTGCTGTCTAGACATGAACTTCAAACTGTTTAAATGTCCTTTTTGTAGTCCCTAAATGCACAGCTCTGCATAAAAAGAAAAAAGAAACCATAAAATGTCAAAACAATTACAGCCCTTGTATGCAAAGTGAATATTTATCTAAATTTGGAGCTCTCGATGTGTCTGGTCAGTGAGCGTGTGTGTGTTTGCTGCATAGCAGGATTGGAAAAGCTCCTCTAATCGGATTATTACACAAAAGCATGTTGATGGAAACAGAGCTTGGTAATTAGCAGAATTTTAGAAGAATTCAATTGACTATTAAACATGTCAGTTTGTCTCTTTGTGCATCTGTGTGCTCAGTTCAGAGATAGCTGGAAGTGACAGGAACAAGATGGGCTATATCTGAGCCAGGATGTGGGCTTCATTTGTCCGTGTGCTGCAAGTCACTGTAACTGTTTTGTTTTTTAATATAAAGAGCTTCTGAGAGCTTTATTAGACACACAGAGGGATTAAAAAAAAAAGGCAATCAAGAGTAGGAAATATTTTCACAAATGTAGCAAAAGACACTAAATACAAATTTAACGAGCACCCACCAAGGCTAATGCACTGTTTTGCAATTTTAAAGACAGTGATCTGGATCAGCATGAAGATTTAATGGTCTCATGTTTGCCGTTGCCCCCCAGAGTCACGAATGTTGGTTGATTTTTGGTGTGAACTTGTTTCCAACCAAAAAAGGCTGTCATTATACCAGAATTTCACTCAATACCGAAACCCAGGAAAATACTTGATTTTATTTTTGAGGGAGGAAAATGTATGTATGTATGTGTGTCTATATATATATATATATATATATATATAAATGCTATTTTAACACCATTCGAACTGTGTTATCTTTCATTTTCATAATTTTAACTGAAGAAATGGGAACACATTATGTGTTCTAACTCTGTTCTGGTAACAAAATGCATAAAACACTATTTAAATTGGTTCTTTGCTAAGTGAAGCAAAAAGAAACAGCAAGTCTTTATTCCTTAGGTCCGTGTTAACTTCCAAGGAGTCATATGTCAGTATTAAGTGGTTCAACACATTTTTAAAAAAGAGAAAAATTATTCCCTCGAAAATGGTCAGGACTGGACAAAAATGAGTGAAAAGCAGCCAGTGTCCAAAGAAAAACTTGGAAAGTTTGGGGAACTATTTCAAAGTCCACTTTAAAGAATTACAAGAAGGTCTGGCTTCTTACAAACAAAATATTCTCCACTTACCCTTAATGTTTTGGCACAAATAAATACAATTTAAATAATGAACCAGCCTGCTGATTGCTTAATGGACTTTGCATTCCAGAACTAATTCATATAACTTGATTAACCTGTGTATATTTGATTATTTATCTTGCTTGTGACTTTTCATTTCAATTTTTTTTTCTTTGTCTTTGGTAATCAGCATGTGGCCTCTGGGTAATACAGAGAGCTAATTTTATTCAGCACGCCTCCTAAAACAAGACCTGATGTGTTAAATTGCTCTCTCCTGAAAAATTAAAAATCAGTCGGATGTCATGGAAGGCGCCGCCGTACAGGCCCCGTCTCATTTTCTTCTCTCGGGTGAACCACACACACCTCGCTCGTTCCTATGAGGTGGTTATCACACTCTGTTATTCCGTACCTGTCATGCCAACTGTTAATTATTCACGGTTAATAACCACCTGCAAAGGCCCTAATTTCGGCCTTGACATTTCATTAGCTAATATCAGATGCCATCATTTGTTTTCTGGAATCACAATTCAGGCTATGAAGTTGGAGGACATTCAGGTCTGTAGTGAAAATGATCTGATGAACCTTGTAAACTGTAAAGCATGAAATATTTCCCCCACTGGAAGTATAATTTCTGCTTTGTCTATACTTTGTCTCTCTAGCGTGATTTTCTGTTCTGATAGCACGATGGATGAACTCAGGGGTGTTTTTATGCCCGTGGACGGGTTGTTATCTGAGCCTAGATTTACCGATGAACCCTTAGGAGTAAAACTGACACTGACATAATTAGAGTAAAGAAGAAGAGTAAAAGAGGAGACAAAGAAAGAAGGATCTTTAAGTCTCCCCTCAGCTTTTAGGGTGTTTGGCCTCCCGTTCAACTTGCAGCATCTGACAAGAAGATTGGCTCTTCTGTATCAAGAAAAACCTTCTTGTCTGGTTGCATAGCTACTAATCTAATCACAGTCTCCAGTGTTAGCGTAGATGGCTATGATTCATCCGTGCAAAAGGAAAAAAAACATACAGGTTTATGGTTTAATTTATTTCCACACTTAAAAAATCTGTTGTGCTTGTATAAGAATAGAAACTTTTACCACTTTGTCTTTTTGTTGTCACTCATTGCCCACCTTTCTTCCAGCCACTTTTAGTAATCCAGCAGAGATGCACAGAGGCAGACTGCAATCAGGTTGCTTTAAAAGTCATTTGTGAGGCAATGCTAACTGCAAATCCATCCAAGTCTTATTCAGTGATGGGGAAGTACTCGCATTTAAAAGGAAAGGTAGCATTACCACTGTGTGCTCTCTTTCAAGTAAAATGAAAGCATTGTAAATGGAACTGGATTAGTCTGCCTAATTTTGTGCAGGGCTCCATTGCCCTAGCAAAAACTGATGTGATCAATCAAGGCATTGACAGAGCACCTCTGGGACTGTCCTGTGGTTGGCACTGGGACTTTTGGATCCTCTTAGCTGCCATGTGAGTGGGTACATGGATCGGGATTGCTTAGTTTGAATGGGCGCTTTGGAGGCTGGTGAACACTTTGGCTCTTTGTCGTGTCCTGGGCTGTTCCTGAGAGGTTTTGCATGGTCACAATAGTGACATCCACATCAATACAGACCTATGGTTTCCTAGCAGAATATGCAATTGTAGTTAGATCATCAGTGTTATTTTCATCAATCACCTCCTGTCAGTGGTTTTTAACATTGTAGATGAATGGTCTAATTATACACTGATACTTCAGACTAATGTCAATATCAGCTTGCACCAGCCCTGTTGAATGATAGATAAATACTGGCAAATTAAATGGCAAGACTGCTTAGGCTTAATATTAAAAGGATTACAGGATAAAGACTGAATACACTTTAATACAGGTACGTTATTTATATAAAGAACATTTCTATGTTTCTCTGGAAGCTTGGGAGACTTAAATATAACAGAAACAAAATAAAAATCAAGAAAACAGTGTCAGTACCGGCACTCGCTATTGGCCAAATTGTCATTTGAAAACCATTATCAGCTAACACTGTTCCATGTCTAATTTTGTAGTCAGTTTTACTGATTTTTAAACACCTGTAGTTTGTTTGCTTTGGTCTGAATACGCCTCCAACTTTGTCCAGTGGTCCAGAGGTGTTCTGGACTACTGGATAACATGGAGACTTTACTCCTAACATTTGGTACTCTGTGCATCTATGGTAGCCTCCCAAAGCTTTCTGGGATGTGGCTATTTGGAAGACATGGGAATGAATTTAACTCAGGCTTGTAGTGTACACCTGGTAGCTGGTAGTTGAGAGCACCTACTCTAAAGAACCTTGCTGCAGTTTTTACAAATGAAACAAACCAATGAGAGAAACAATCCAGACATAAATTTTAACTAAACTAAACAGCACCGATGTGAAAAACACGCTTAATCTGAATCTTAGTGCCAAAGATTGTTATTATAATAATATTCATCTAATGTAGTAAATTGTAAATGGTTGTTAAGTGCTTAATATCTAACATTCATACACATTCACACTCCGGTGGATGCATCGGAGAGCAACATGGGGTTAGTATCTTGCCCCAGGATATTTGGCATGCAGCCTGGGATTGAACCACCAACCTTCCTGTTGGTAGCTGACCTGCTCTATCACCTGAGCTGCAGTGTATTTGTCTGTGATTTGTTGGAAGGTAGAAGTATAAAGGAAAATGAATGACTACAAGCCAATGCTCGGTCTATATAACTGCCATCAGGGATCTCTTATTTATGAACCATGATCAAAACCTTTCCTAAATCTTTCATGAGTGATTTAATTAAATCTAATCTACGTCATCTTTAATAGATTGTTTCCAAAACCACAAAATTCCCCAGAGCATTATATTGTAGAAAGCCAGAAAGAAGAACAATAAAATATTAATATTCTTCTGATTCAGTACACGAAACCTTTGCCTTTGCCTGATCCCCGTTTGAGTACTGAATAAATCCATGGCTAAAACTCTCTAATAGTCCTGATTTTGGTGTTGATCCTCCACCTGAAATTCAGAAAATTAGAGGAAAAAAATAACCTTCAAGAGGCAAAGTCCTTCAAGATGAAGTCCTTTAAGTGAGTTTAACTGAACTCCTTTGTGCCGCTCCTCCTCTGATGTGTTCAGTAAGTATCAGTCAATATCAGCCCTTCCAGCTGAACAAACATTGTCACTGGTGTGGGTATCAGATCAATCTGCTCTTTCTACGGTGCTGGAGTCCCACGGATCCTCCTAATGCAGCTGAGATCGTGGTGTGTTTCCTTTCAGACGCACAACAATCCACTCAGTGCGCCTGGAAGGAGGTGGGGAGAGGAAGTGCGCCTCTGATTAAAGTAAGCCCCCTCTGAGTTGCGACCCAACCTGACCCTGGCAGCGCTCCAGATCTGCTGATGAGGATGCTTCGGCGAGGCGGGCCGACGTTGGGATTTTCTGTCAGAGGCGTAGTTCCCTTGTCTATAAACATTTTCCTTGTCAAGAGCTGGCCTCTAATTCACCTGGCAGCACACTCAGCATTATATAAGACATCCCAGTGTTTTTACTGTAAAAGTGAAAGCAGTGCACGGGGAGGGTGGGGGTGGGGGCTGTCTATGAATCAAGCCGCTAAAAACTCAGACTTACAGGAGGTTAATATTTAGGAAGATTAAAAAATCAAGCATTTCTTTATGAACTTGAGTAGTTTCCTTTGCCTGAATAAGAAAAAAAAACATTAAAAATGACTTTTAATTAGCAAGTGAATTAATACATGATTTGAGATTGTCCTTGTCCTGTAATGTAATAACACGCACCAGTACCTGCCAAATCATTTCTGCAGACTAATTTAGATTTGGCATTAGGGGACTGTACTCAATTTTAAGATTGAAAAGTTTAGAAATTCCCCAGCGCAGTTTAAAACTTTAATCAAGCTCCAAGGTTAAAATCCTCCCGTGTATTTTAATTTCCCTGTGCGCATAGTTGTTTATGTTCTCACTGGCCGGTAATTTAAGAGGATATTTAGAAAAGTGTGCCACGTTGCAGTATTGGACTCGGTCACTTAGCTTGTAGATAATATTGGGAGGAAAAAGAAGAATAAACAGAGCTGATTAGAGGTGAAACAGTAAATGCTGAAGGAAACCCAGAGGCGGCAGCTTGTGACATAACAGCTGTTCATGGTATCATGTACACATAGACAGACACTCATAACAAGTTAAGGATTTTATTCATGATAATATAACACTGACAAATAACAGGCAAGCTGATGGAAGAGAGTGTGATTATATGTTGTGCTGGTTGGCTTATTGTGTTAGAGCTTATTACCTCTGTGTGTGGTTACTTGTGCAAAAGAACACAACTATTCACACCATCCAGAGAAGACAATCTGGTGTTGAGGATAGACTGTATACAAAAGATGGACGTGACTTCCTTGGGCTCAAGCATTGTTTTGTGGAGCTGCTTTGAAATACCCTAAAAGGCACAAACACAGCTAACCATTTTATCAAAGCGTCCATACCTTAACTGACGACCTACAATTGCATAACTTTAACTCTTAGTAAATTTAGGTTTGAGGTGTTTGAAACTGAAATGCTTAAAAGGAAATTGATTGCCTCACATCTGTCATGAAGGGGGGAACTGTAGCGGGGCCTGGTCGGCGGTGCCGCAGCAGGGGAGGCGAACGCACCTGCAGGGCATCCGCAATCACGCTTCGCCGGGTTAAAAGTGTGCTGGATTCCAGTGTGGTTGTTGTTGATATGGATGTTGGGCTGTGAGCTGTAAAGCTGCAGCCGAGTTTGTGAACAGCAACCGTGTGTGATCAATAAAGTGTGTAAGATGCTGAATACGTGTGGTCGGGTCTGGCGTGGTTATTTTACAAGAACTTATAGATAGATTGAATGGGATCAAGTTAGTAACACAGGAATTCGAATAGAAATTCCAGTGTGAAAGTCATAAATTTGAAAAAGACATTCGGAAACTGCAGGCACTCTGCAGCCTTACTTTTAGACAGGAATAGAAGCAGAATACAACCAGCTGAGAACCAGTTGAGTCAAGTCCCTAAATGTTAAGAGAATTGTTACAGATGAGACTGATAATAATCATCTTAACCAATCTGTTGGAGAAAGATTGTGGTCCAAACAATCATCTGGCCTTCCTCCCAGCAACCTGTGCTATCCTCTACAATCAGAAGTGTTTGCTACTACTTGCAGTCGGTTACCAATGCCAAAAAAAATGAAATGCAATCACTTGGTAACTAGTCATAATAGCAAGGAGGTTGCTATCCTATTTTTACTGTAGTGTGAATGGATCATAAGGGTGGAAGACTGATGGATTTGTATTAGAAAACAACAAATTATAAAAGTCAAATTTATTATGTCTGGAAATACTTTCATGAAGCAAAAAATAGCACTGTATCATCGAAATATTTTGGAAAATTCAATCAAACTATTTTAAAAACTACACACCAGGAGCTTATATTGCATTGTTTTCAAGACTGTAGTTTGATATTTATTGTTTATCTTGGATTCAGTCTTATCTCAGCTCATATTCGCAGTTATAGCTTCCAATTTTTAGCGCACCTGAACTAATATAAAAAAGAAGTATAATGTAAAAAACAAAGCAATTATCTTTTATTTATTTCATTGACCTAGTGAAGAAGTAGAAATATACCATAAGTATGGTAAAATATGATAATTATTAATTGTTGTGTAATATAACCAGCTCCATTTACTCAGGTACTCTTACTTAAAAATGTTTATTTTCCAGCTGCTATTAGTATTTGCACAGCAGATTCACTATTTCTGTTCTTTTAGTTAACAAGATGAATACAATGAGTTATTTCTTTACATACTAAACATTCACTGACATAATATCCTCCCGACTGTGCTGTCAGTATTCTGGATACATACAGCTACTCGTTTAAAACGATATAGGAGTTTGCCATATCAGAGCTCTCTCTGCTCATATTCTGTCACCATTTTTGATCTGCTCTTATCAGTCGAGACAGGAAGGTGTCTCAGGTCAGAGCAGACGGGAGATAAAGAATTTCTAAGGAAGATATTCACTCTGTGATCGGGGACTTTTTTTTTTTTTTTTGCCATTCTGAGCACAGTGATGTGACAACAGGACCTCCCAGCTGCTTCAATCCGGCTAGTTCTATTAGGTGGGTGATTGAGGAGTGTGTGGATGTAGATCATAATCTCTGCTTGGTCTCGAGGAAATGTTTTCAGCTTCAGTTCTGACTTGCTCTCATCTCTCTTTGGACATTTCTTACTCACGCCCTGCTGGATTTTTAAGGATTAAATTAGGTGTTCATGAAGAAACTGCCTGTCTCACAGAAGTATGAATACTATCTGTCTGATCTTCATTATCAAAGATATCCACCACTGCTTGTTTAGTTTTTAGTCATTTTGGGTATACAAATTTGAATCACAAGTTTTGGTAAATGATGCTGATAATTTGCATAATCACATGGACATATACATCAAGCCGTATTACTCCACTGATACCTAATGCCTGCAGAGAGATTGCTTCAGTACAGTCTGGAGGGGTATATATATTCATTGGTTTTAGATGTGTTAGTTTGTAAATCCCACAGTGAGACCTGCCTCACTTTACTGAAAAAGGCCTGGCAGTACCCTTAAAAGAAATGTATTTGAATTGGTTTAGTGTTAAAACATTATTAAGCTGGCAGTTGTCAGTCAGTCTAGTCTGTCTGCCTGAATGCAACTGCTTTTAATTTATCACATGGAAGTTTTCGAAACAAACCTGACTGTTTATCTACAGCGCCACCTACAGCTAAAAAAAAAAAGAGGAGAAGATACCAGCACGTGGTCTCAAACCTGTCACTTGTCCTCCAGTACAATGACTGCCAAAATATTTGTATCACGAATGTTAAAACTTGCCACAGGATGGGTCATTTGTATTTTTGTGTTTTACAGGTAACAATATGGTCTTTGTTTGAATTCTATCCTCAAACAAAATAGTTTTTCTGACTCTCTAATCATCTAATTATAGCAGGCTTCTTCCTTATGTCTTTCATCACATATTTGCTGCTGCGTCATGAGAATTTCAGCCTCACAGGGCTGATAGTTTAGCTGCAGGCATCTGGCTTAGTGAGCTGAGCTTTTGTTGGTTTGGAAGAATGTGAAGAGCCATCCTGTAAAAATATAGAGTAGATATGGTTTTTAAAGCTAGTTTTATTGAGGAATAAATCACACATGCAAATACTAACCATGTGCCTGAATACGCAAAATATTCTCATGCAATCCAATGTTGTCAGATCCTCCCTACATCGCGTGGTTACACACAAGGCATCCTTTGGCAGCAGTTCTTGAAGAAAGCAATAGTGGCTACAGAGAGTCAACAGCCCTGTTATAGAGACTTGAATGGGGAGCTTCGAGGGCTGTGGGTAGTAGGAGATTGTGGTTCGTGTCATGTTTGGACCTTGCAGTTTTCCACTTAGGTTTAGAAAACGATCATGGTTTGTTTTTGGGTTTTTGTTGTTGTTTTTCTTTAAAAAGATTCCTTTTACAACAATGATTCGTTCTGAAAAACACAAGCTGGGATAATATCATCTCACTTCTGTCCTAATCCGGTGTATTAGGCACCATCACTAAAGTATCCTGTGGGCAACATCCTAGAAATGAGAACACATGGAATATCAGTAAGAATAAAAAATATTACCTCCTGTCTTCTGGCTTGTTAGGACAATCATAACTAATATTCATTAAATTACGCCCATCACACAGAAACCGACCATTCAAGGAACAATGGATAAGTCCTGATTGGTTGCCAGTGGTAGCTGGAGGTTGCTGGCAGTCGCTTGATGAAATGGCCTTTAAAAAGTATACTTTTCTGCACTGAAGATTTCTTTGCAGTTGTTTTGGTCACTTGCAGAATGCCGAATTCACCTGCACTTGGCGGGCACAGCGCCAACTTGGCTGCAAACACTGTACAGCCAGTCTTGCAACGCAAACTAGGCACCACGATTGTTCACCTTCAAAGTAAAAACAGCACCTTTTGAAATATGCTGGTTGCAGCAGTAAGGCACTTTTACTTTGAAGGCAAACATTCTGTTTCTGGTTTGTGTTTTTCACCAACTGCTGTCTAGGTGTTCATTTATTGGAATAAAACCCTGTGATGAACTTTGACTGGAAAACCTACGAAGCTGGGAACCCTGAATGCATGGATGGATGAATGGATGGAATTCAACTTTTTCTAAAAGAAAGTCCTCGGTCTTTTGGTGGAACTAACAACTAAAAGTTTAATAAACTTTCTTCGGCCCATTCAACCAAAAGAACTCTAAAAGGTAGAATTAAATTAAAATGGTAACAGCACTGGTGTTATTATCTTTATTTGTACATTATTAAAAACTGCAACCAATCTGTATTTCTAGTTGGCCACATAGCCAACAGAACAATGGTATTCTGAACTTAAAATCTATAATGTTCAGGTCTTATCATTAGTAGATGTGAGGTAAAAGGAAACATCATCTGATACCTTAATACAACCTAGTCTAACACCTTCAGAAATACCTGCTATCCATTTGAACTTAAATATTAAAAACACCTATGTGAAAACCTCCTGCCAGACGTGTGCTTCTGACATGTTCATTATAGCGCTGGAAGGTATCTCCTGAATGAGGCCATGATGATTATATTTCAGGTCACCTGTGCTTAATGACACACTCTGTGAAGTTGTTTTCCACTTATATTCTCTGTTATATTCAAACTTGCGGGTGGTGTTCAGAAATCAATGGAGCGGTCAGCTCAGAATTAGTTTTTTTGTCCTGCGTTGCGGGGAGGACATTCAGCTGGATTGATTCCAAGCAGCACGAAGGTTTGTCTCACTTTACTCCCTTCACACTCCGACTGAGGAGGAGAGAGGCTCTTTAATCACTCTGGCCAATTTAATCAAGTACATCCTAATCTGGATTGATTTTGACTTTAATGTTAATTAATCTGGCTGCTTGTATGAGTGTTCATGAGGGGGGAAACAATCCTGAAGGTCTCTTCATTCAGCTGTAACATGCCAGTCCTTCACAGAAGATCACTGTTTTCTAATAACTGAGGGAAGATTTATCTCATTAAGTAAAATTGGACATTTTGAGTTTGATCTTCAAAAATATAAATCTGGAAGATATTGCGAGAGTTCCTTAAGAACACCATGACACACTAATCTGGATCTAAATCCTTCTGAATTCATGATGGCATGGAGAAAACTTCAGCCTCAGCAGAGGTATGAAGTCCTGGACCTTAATGACAGTTCTACTTTTAAAAGACGTCTCATAATTTTGCTCAGATCTTTGATAGATGGCAAATTAAAAGATCATAAAGTTATCAAAAATGGTTTTGTGCCTGGGCATGCTGCCAGCGTAGCTTCAGTTCGCATTAGCATTGATTCTCCATCCTTTCTTTACTGTAGACATCAACACTATTCTTGTAAAATGATGGTGGTAGAGAGAGAGTTGTCTGAAACATCAGTCCAAAATCTCCCATGGGCATCCAGTTAGGGTGAGATCTGTTGATTTCCATACTCATCAAACCATTCGGTGACACTCTGTGCCCTATGCTTGTGAGCCTTGTCATCCTGCAGGAGACAACTTCCTTCAAAATAGGATAAATGTGATCAGTCAGAAGAACTCTGTGTGGAGAATTTTGCTGTGGATCCGAATCCTGGCAGTAGATTTCACCTGTATGTTGCTTTTGTAGGAACATCGTGGCCAAGATAGTCATACAAAAGCAGCATGAAGTAAGAGAAAGACAAGAAATGCTTTATTTGGCACTAACAATACAGACATTAATATATGGGCTGTCTTCAAAACTTTAACGGTCTGGATATTTGTTAGACATTTGGTAGATTTTCAGTTTTCAGTTTTGTGATTCACGTATTTATCACATAAATGGGAAAATATGTCCTACGTCAGGCTGGCTACTTGACATCCAGGTTTGAGTACACCATAAAAAGCAGCAATGATGAGTCAAACCACATAAATACATTAAGAAAGATTCAGTGAATTACCATTCGATTGCCTTTTTTCATGGAATTATAATAGAAAGAGACTCACAACATCACAAATCTCACAGGCTCATCAACAATCAGGATGAGAAAACAACAGTTTTGTTTAATACTGCCTGCAAGATGAAAACCGAGATCCTGTGGAGAAAATGTCCTTCTGAGAGTTACAATAGGTTATTTATTTATTTCATTTTTAAAGACAACAAACCTCGAGGAGGTTTGAATTCATTAGGGTCGAGACTACCATAAAGGAACACGGCAACAAATTGGATTAGACAGCATTTAGAGAATTAAAACACATCCTGTGGAAAATTGATCAGGATGAAATGAGATACTTGAATAGAGCCTGAACTGTACACCAAACCCTGTCGCTTTCATCTCCCGCGCCGAGATTCACTGTCAGATAATTCACTCCCCGGAGGGATGGATATGTCTTTTTTTCTTGACTGTTTGATATGTCTAATGTGCTCAGACTTACCAGAAATGTCTCGCCTCACCCTTATGGATAGGTTTACATAAAACTCTTTTTGAATGAAAATGCTGTAGACGGTAGCCTGAACACAGCCAGGGGCTCCTTCTCCTCCTCCAGACTGATTAATGGCTGCCTCTGAAAACACAAACCTCCCTGTTTTTTTACACCAAAATACAATGACCAGGGTTATTTGAGGGATTTGTTCTATTTTGGCCAGCTGTGGTACATTACTAGCCGCTCTCTTGCTCTGGTGTGTGTGTGTATTTTTTGCAGAGAGAGTGGGAGTTATGTAAAGCCTCCACCCATTCGGGGTATGCAAGACCAGATCAGTAATAGCAGTGGATTTAGGACAGGAGCGTAAGATGTAGGATGAGATACTTTGGGAGCAAATATGTGAAACTTTCAAAGTGAAATATTTATGCTTCATGCTCCAGGAAAACTAATGGTGTCACACCACTTGTTTTCATTTCCTGCTCAGAGTTGCTAGCCAAGCAGCAATATGTGTTTAAAAGGAGGTCTGAGTAGGAACGGATTTGCACAATAGCTGCAGCCTGTTTAACTTCAAGGACATCTGCAAAATGTCAAAAAAAAAAAAAAAAAGACTTGCTGCACAGCATGTGGCCGTGAAGACTTCACCACCTCGTGCAAATTAATATGGCAAAATAATGTAGTCGCATTTCAGAAGATGGAAGGTTTTGGTTTCTGTGCATGGAGTCTGAGAGGATCTGTGACTCATTAAAAGGATGTACCTGTCTGCAGCAGTTCTGGAGAATTTACTGTGTGTTTTTGTGAATAATGAGCTGAGGCACTGCCTGTAAATGAATCTCGCGAACAGCCTACAGCGACTTTAATATAGCTTTTTGTTTCTCGCTCAGGCTCTCTGACCTCAATAAGAAAAAAGACTCAAAAAGTGAGTAGGGTCTGTGTTTTGAAGTTGTAGTACGTCACCAAAGTTAAGAAAAACTAAAGAGTGCTGTATTCAGTGATACACAAGAGAGAGCTAAGATTTATTTTCTACCATGCAGATACTGATTATTGTATTTCTTCAGTTTGACTCATCTGCAAGGAAGCATGGTCATACAGTGTTAGCACTAGCGCTAAGTGGAAGTTCGAACTCCCCAGACATTGTCTGGAGTTTGCATGTTCTCCGGATGTTCCTGGGTCTTCCTCCCACAGTCCAAAGACAAGGTTGTTCCATGAATGAAATGAAAGTGTGTGTATATGGTATTATATACCAGTCAGTGTAAACTCTAACCCTCTTATGGCCCTAAGTTAGATCAATGATCAAGAGAATGAATGGATATTATACCTTATATACTGTAGCTCAAAACAGCTGAGGTGGGGGGAGAGAAATCCTGATACCTGATGGTAGTCAGGGTGCCGTTGTCTAGGATGTAGAGGTCGTGTAGCCATTTTCGCCTTATATATTCCTCTGGATTTTGAACTTTCACCACTTTTTCCACTGCTGCCCTCCATTTGGTTTCTCCTTCTCTGTGTACTTTACAAGTCTCTCAAAACTTGCTTAATATTATTCTTAGCTTTCCAAAATAAGGCGTGTACGACATTGCAAGTCCTTAACTCATCCTTGCGAATATTCATGAAGAGTGGCTCCATAATGTAGCGGTTTCTGCCTAACAACAGAAAGATCTGTGGTTTGTTTCCAGGAGGAGACAATAAATCCCTTGGGGGTCGTGTCAGGAAGGACACGTGGTGTAAAAATCTGCCAAAGCAAACATGCCGAGCTACCTGCTGTGGTGACCTCTTGTGGATAAGGGAGCAGCCAAAAGTGGCTTCATGTATATTTATGAAGATCTAAATTTTAAGAGTTAAAAGATTTAGTAAGGATATTGCATTTTAGTTTGAGTTCATAATCCAGCAACAGTATGAAAAACACAGAGTCAACAACTCCTAATATGGTTACAGTAGTGCTATATGTACCCTTGATGTGTTAATATACAGCATATGTTTCTTGCACAGATTTTGTTGACTGTCTCCTCCGTTCTATCTTTGCATTATGTTTGATTAGCTTGCTGCAAATTTCTTTTCCATCATCCCCCATTTCCATGTCTCAAAGCCACAGTTGTGGCCTCATCATAGTATATTTACAGATCATCTATGTATATCTTATGCTAACCCAGTGGATGAGGTCAGTCCTGTGAGCCAGACAGGCTGCCTTCTTGTCCGCTCCTGTGGCTGGAAGTTTGGCTTGTGGCAGGCGCATTCATGGTGAAGAAGAAGGGCCAAAGACTGGCCGCACCCTACTGTATATGGACAACCGGTCCTGCAGCTGATCCATCCCTAATTGGGTGGCGTTATATAAGCTGGACTCCCCGGTGCACATGAAGCAAAACACAGCAATTGTGCACAGTCCTTGAATATATGCAGCAGCGAGCTGTGTGCTTTCTTGAAATTTCTGTCAAAGATTGCAGAAGAAAATTGTCTGGTTTTCTTCACTGACTCATGAATCTGCAATGCAACTGTCAACGCAGGTCCTTAAGTTTGTTGCGTTTATGCGTCAAGCTTGATTGCATCTCACTTTTAATTGGCAGCAGTGATTCCCTCCGTGGGCAGAGGGATGTGGTCCTTGCCAGCAGCTTAATGCTGCATTCTTGTTTCTCACACTTCCAGCCGTTTAAGGCATTTTAGGCTCAACTTTAGTGAACGTTCACACATGAAAATGAGTGACTGATCAAACACAAATCACCCTTGTACTGCTGACCTTAGAGAACAGTGTCTGAGGTCAGTCAAATTTATTTGACCTTACTCTGCTCGATAAGGAGAAACACCAATACGGTATTTTTCTTATGTGTTCCTATTCTGCTAAAAACTAGAGAATTAGTCCTACCTGTACAACAGTTTTAGTCACCAGAGAGACTGTTGAGAATGTCTTTTTGCTTTATAATGAACTTGTTTGCAGTAAATCCCTTCTCACCAATTTCGGGCTTTCATAGAAAATCTTTTGCTTCCATTCAAAGAGATTTTAGTCTTTTACAAAAGAAATTCTTCAATGTTCACTTTTCACTATTTTTAAAGTTTAGTAGCTTTGTCCCACTCAAACAAAATGGACATTTTTGTTAATTAAATGGTCAGAAACAAGAAGAAAATGCAATGATTTGTGTCAAAGAAGGTAACGGTTGATATTTCCTTCACCTTATGCAGATCGATTAACAGCTCTAGCGGTTTAAAGGCAAAGCGTGCAAAGTGCCGTAATCCTTAGATGCTATGAATCTTGGAGAACTTGCCTTAGGCCATTTTCACCCATAAACTACAGCCTTAACGTTTCTCAACATCACCTGACATAAGAGGCACATAACAGCACGTAAATATCGAATCAGAGATGAAACGGTTAGCACCTTGTGACATCTGACCAGTGAATTAACAGTTAGTATTCTGCACGCTTTATTTAGGCAGCTCCTTCTTCTCCATCAGTATTTCAAGAAGTGAGAACATCCTGGTGTGAAGGATCTCCTGCTGTGTACTTCTTGTTAGAAAAGAAAACTTTCTCAATTCTCGTGGCATTTTCTGGAGGTAATGTTTGAAAACAGCTTTGATCTCAGTCTCCTTTGTTTCTCTGTGCGATCCTACGACTCTCACCTCCGTGGAGAGGTGAGGGCTCAGCTGGGGCCACACTACCTGTTCCAGGACTTCCTGTATTCACTGGATGATGGATTTAAAAATAATGTACATATCTGCACAGCACTGCATAATCATAATCAGTTCTTGAGTAGCTCTGTGCTGTAGTTTTAATGTTGCCTTTGAATTCACTTCATTGGTTTCACCCACTTTCTAGACACTCGTAGCTCAGAGCGGGGCACATTACTAACTTCCTGTTTTATCTACTAAGAAGTTGTCAGGAGAGACACCACGAGGCCTAATTTTAATTTTTTTTAAAAAGTGGAGAGATAGAAAGTCCCCGACGTTTAAAATAAATCATTGTGAAGTGTGAAGTCTGTAATGTAGTAAATGTGGTAATTAGAGCTCTGCTCCAATTTAAAATCTGGACAGTACAGTATATTTGACAGCTTACGGTCATTTTTGTACACAGATCTCTAGTGGTATGTTGTTAGGCAGGAAAGTAGAGTATGCAGAAATAAGCTAGTTAGGTTTGAGTGTACTTTTGATGGACACTTGTTTTCTGGGTTTAATTTAACAGCCTGGTTTCCACGTGAAGGACTCTGGGAGCACCTAGCACCTGTGCTAACGATAGCCCATACGAGCCTGCCACTTTGCACGATTTCTAAAGATGTCTAGAGTAACATACTGCCTGAAGTAAAATGAGCATATTGTGTATTGGAACTATTCCACTGCTTCTATCAAATGAAAGCAAAACTGTAAACGCTGCATTGAGACGCTGTGCCCAAGAAGAACATTAAAAATTTGAATTTGAGGAATTCTGACTATATAATGTGAAAGCTTTCAGTTTAATGTTATTTATTTGTGTCACTCTTCCTTCATCATAGAAAGTGGTTGTTTTAAGAAAGAAGAGATAAAATGTATAATATGTAATAATTCATCTAATCATGTGTTTTAGAAGTTATTTTAGGTTTTCCTGGATTGTTTTTTTATTTTTATTTTTTATAAGGGAAGGCAGAAAACTACAATATGGTATTTTCTGCAGAAATTCACTGCCGTTATTTTCTTGTTATTATTTACCCTTGAACTGGCAGGCTTTGAAAATGAAAAAGCCTTGGAAAGTTTTGGCATAGATCCATGCCATTGTGCAGGTTTTGTTGGGGGGATAAGAGGCTTTTTTAGGCTTTAATGCCTTTTGTGCCTAAGCACTCTTTTCGAAGGTTTTGAAAAATGGCAACGGTATCTCATAAGTCTCCAATTACTCCCTTAGCTTGCTACTTGAGGATGCTTAAGCTTATGTGTAACTTCTTAATGCATTCTATAATGTCAGAGTTGTCTCTGACCTCCATAAAAAGCAGCTATTTGATGTAAAAAGGCCTGCAGAGGCTGTTCAGTATCATGAATACTGAACAAAAGTAGCCTGAAGGATTGTAAAGAGTTGAGACGGTGTGCAGAAATGGACTTGCAGGAGTTAGACGGGAGCATGTGCTTTTAATTCCTGGCTCTGGTCCAGCACGTGGAGAGCATTCAGGGATTTCCCGGACCACTTCACTCAGTCATGACTCTGCAAAAAGTGAGAGAAAAAAAATTGCCCTGGTCATAAAGAAGGCAGTGAATCTCACAAAGAAGAGCCTGCAATCAGGAAAAATTACTTAATTTCCTTCGTTTCTTTTCTTTTTTTAAACCAAATGAGGCTTTGATTTTCAAGGTTGAATAGAAATGCCCAGTAAATGACAACAAAGGTGAGATGCCTATTGAAGCACTGCACTGACATCCTCTTAGAGGCAAAGAGAAAGCGAGGCCTTGGATATGAAGGATATTATGGCTGCGCACTTAAAGGGAGATTATCCCCAATTGCTCTTTTCAGCTCACTTAATCTGTCCTGATTTACTTTTAAATGAAATTATTCATTTTGCACCCTCTTTGGCATGCACGTATAGCAAGAAAGGCGTTGTAGCATTAGTGGGAATTTCTCAAGCTGCAGATAGAGCATCACATAGCATAGGCTGACTCGAGCCCCTGCACTTTTTAGCCTGCAGTGTTTGGTGATAGAAAGCACAAAGCTCTGCCTGGCTCATTTATTAGAATTGCATTTCTTGTGGTATTATGGTGAATGAATTAGGTCATCATTTTCATGCTTGGTAAACTCTTTTCATTTTGCGGCCACCAAAAGTGGGAGGAAAACAATAATGGATGGCTACAGAGGCGCCTGGCACAAAGCACCTTTATTAATAACAAAGAAAAAAGTATACTGCTACCTTGAAAAGCTTAAATGATGGATCAGGGACCTCTACAGAGTCTTGTCAAATCTCAGGGCTCAGAGGGGCAAAAATGAAGAAATCAATGTCTTTCTAGGTAGATCAGAAAAGACAGCGGGTTGGTTGGTTGGTTGGTGAGTTTGTTGGTTTTCCAGACTTCACCAGCAAAATCGTGAAATTAAATTTGTCTAAAAATAACAGGAGATCTGGAAGAAAGTACAGAGGTGCGTACGGGGATGTTTTTCTTCTTTTGCAAGTCCAAATTTCAGACACTTTTCACAGGATGGCATTTGTATGAGAGCATGGGGTTGCAGAAAATCATAACCAGTGCTTTCCACATCAGTGTTTCTGCTCTGTATTTATTTCTGATCAAATATTCTGGTTTTCCGTGGTCACAGAAAGGCTCGAATTGACCTTTATTGACATCTAACAGCAGTAAAAATTCCTTGAATGTCATTCTTTTAGCTTGAGTTTGAGGAAATTTGAGCCAAAGTGTACAAATGAGCATATTTTAAGATTTCTTGACGCACGCTCAATCATCCAGGTAAGGAAATTCTTACGTCCAGATGAACAGATTCACATTTTGGGGATATTTTAAGATTTTGTAATACAAATTTCATGATATTTTTGTATATAACAGGTCAAATGTGACTTGTTTTTCTTCAGATGCATTTTAGATTAGATAAAATTTACTTCTGGGGGAATCTTGAAACTGTAAAAGTGCACATGAATGTGTTTGTGTAATTTTTTTTGTCTGAAACAGTGGTGATATAGTTCAAGGGGGGCCTTGAGGTTGTCACAAGAATTGTCTGTGTTCCCAACATATTTGCTCAGGTTCCTTGCAGACAGGAAACAGATGGTCTTAGAAAGGTTTCTGGGGAGTATCGACAAGCAAAGAGAGTCCTACACGTATAACACGAGAACAACGCCGCTGCCCTCTGGAACCCATTATTACTTTCAGCCTGTGCTATGCATGAATGGTTCATCACTGTGTTGAGGAAATTGTGTTGCAAACGTGCCATCCATGACCGTGGTGCTCTGTGACGTGCATTTGCACAACCAATAGAAACAAAGAACGATGGAAGTGGGGGCATATAGTAAAGATATACAATGACCAGGAGCAAAAAAAAATCACATAGTAGAGAGAGAGTACAGCTGAGAGCAGCATTCAGAACACTGCATATCACTCTCTATGTGAACAGGATATAAGAGCGGGCATATAGGGTACAGAAAAGCAACAAAGGTCATTTAGAGGTCATAGGTTGTGTCTTTATAGAGGCATGAGATCCACAGCTGTAAGCACAAGCACCTGCAATGTAACTAAACCATCAATAAACAAATTAGAATCAATTTATTTTGAGCTAACTGAGATTAAACTTACTGAAAAAACACTGAGATTAAAACCGAGATCAGGTGGGGTCAAAGGTACGCGGGCTGCCATTTCAGTGACTGTAGGAATCACCTTTGAGTGTGCAGACTGGTTTGCATTCAGCAGACTTTTAGATTTTGTGTCCTAAGCTTTAATAAATGTTGAATCAATACTGATAATTATAGATGGTAGTTGTGAGGATTTTCTTTAGGATATAGCAGTGAGGACAGTGTTGTAATGGCTGTAAGACACAACATTTTCACTTCCAACACATTTGTATCATTATGGATGTTTTATTTTCACATCTCAGGTAAAACAGGGCATGATATTGGGTGATTTTTTTTTTCCAGAAAAGATAGTTATAAAACCTAGAAACACTCTCCCTATTCTCTGAAACATTAATTGAGGATTACTCATTTATTTAGCACTATTAGATAGATTTATAGATGATAAATATAACTGCAGTATACGTGGCCATCTGCACTATTACTGCCGTGAGTAACTCTTTCTGCAGATTCTGGCCAACCATGAGAAGAAAAGAAGAAACGTGCGACAGCTACGGTTTCTGTACTTGTTTTTATTGAAAATAATTATTAATAGCACTCATTACTTTCAAATTTCATGATCGATTGCGGCCATTACTTTCAAATCCTGACAGACTGTGGCAAGCTGGATAATTAATGGGAACGCATCGATGATCACACATACTGTCACCTATGATGAACGTGTCTAAAGCGTATTAGACATCACAAGATGTACGATTACAACAGCTAAGCCTCTCATACATATATATGCTAACCCAGCGAGGTAGTGCAGCATGCCTCGCAGTCCTTGTGCTTCATCTGAAAAGAAGTGTGAAACCGATTTCTGGTCACAGCGAATATCTACATGTCATCTTTTAAAATCGTGTCGAGAACAATCAAAAACCAATCGATGCTGATGAAGCCAACAGGGACACGGAGAGGTGCATTTGCTTGTGAAAATTATCACAGCGAGGGGTTTTGTTTAAACATGAATGAGGCACTGACAGCAGGGATAATAGAAGAGGCCCAGTAATCACAACAGAATACAATAGCAGCGTTGTGAAATTGAAATCTCCCACTAGAGGTGTCATATTGGATCTAATAAAAAGCCACGTATATTGGTTGTCGGAGTTGTTAATAATAGCAATACCATTCATTGGAGTGGTTTGTTTTTTTTTTAGATTGGTTGCCTGTGCGAATTCCCCACAGAGATCCTGAATGGCTGTGGGTTGTTCAGTTAACTATTTCTGTCAGTCAGACAATAACAGCAGACTTTCTGCTCTCAGCTGATGAAACTGCACCGTTCACTCCTCTGACTTTCATGAGGTTACCACTTTGCTTCCCCCATTGTCCTTACTCATGTGGCATGTGAAAGTAGAGCCTCACAGGATCACCGTCAGCGGGGGTGCACTGCTATTTGTTAATGTAGTGGAATGAACTAATGATGTAAGGGTATGTAACCACTGTTTTATATATGTTAGTCTGCACATTAAATGTTACTGTCATGGTCCTGGGTCAGTTGACCCAATGTTTTAGGGCTTTTGGATTTTCTAATATTTGTGTTTCGCGTTCAGTTCTTAATTATCTTAGAGTTTTGTTCTCCTCCCTTATTTCTTCCCCATCTTCTTCTGTGTGAAGTCACTCATCTCAGTGTTTATGCTTCCTGTTTTATTTTGACAGTCACTCATCTCGTGTGCATTGTTTAGTTTTGCCTCCCTTGCTTCAAATCAAATCAAATCAAATCACTTTTTATTGTCACATCACATGTGCAGGCACACTGGCACAGCACATGCGAGTGAAATTCTTGTGTGCGAGCCCCACAAGCAACAGAGATGTGCAAACACAACAACACAAACGAGCAAAATACAAGAATGGCCAACCTGAAACTAATAAATATATGTACAATATATAATAGTGTATGCATTTCTGGATGTGTATACTAAATATTTTCCTACGTGTGTGTGTGTGTGTGTGTGTGTGTGTGTGTGTGTGTGTGTGTGTATACACATTTTTACAAATTAAATAGTAAAAAAATAAAATAATAATAATAATAATAATAATAATAATAAAATATATAAAATATACAGAGTTGAATATGTGCAAAACAAGTGGCATTTATATACAGTGTGGAGTGCATAATGTTCGTTAGTCATTAGTGTGATTTTCCTCATGTGTCTCCACTTCTCCTAATCACCCTCTTGTTTATACATTATCTCAGTCTAATCTAATCCCAAAGATTATGACAGGGTATGACTGACTTTATTAATATCTGTACGCCAAATAGTTATTTGATTGCTTTGGTTCATTTGTATGTTTGTTACTCACTTACTTTAGTCGTTTAGCTTGCGTGCATGAACGTTACCAGTGGTGGAGTATTTTTTGAGTCATGTGCAGATGCAGGAAAAAATTTTATATTGCTGAGAGACGGGGGGAATATTGGAAAAATATGTGCCAAATTCCATGTTTCCAAACATTTTACACCACATCACGGGGTACAGATTACAAAAATATTGAGTTTTTAAGAAAATATCACAATCTGGATTCAGATATCCATCTGTCCTGGGAAATATTTAGCTTTGGCAGAGGTATGTAGTCTCACACTGCTCTTTTTTAACAGCATTATGTGAATTATTTTAATACTCCCATCTCAGGAAATATATCCATGTTAACAAATGAGAGGTTTATCCCTAGTGAAATGCTAGAATACTTTTAAGCTTTTAATTTGAAAGAAATAAATGAAGTGATAGTTGTTTTTAGCCAACCAACATTAGCTGTCTGTTGATCTCTTGGTATAAGAATTCATAACAGCCAATAAATGAAAATGTAAAGAGCAAAGAATAGACTGGAGAAACACCCTTCAACCATGTAATATGTGGTGATGTTGCATGGTTTGTCCACAAGAGGGCGCCCCTGTTGGCAACAGAAGTGTTTGGAACCACAGGCAGTTGATGTTGAACAGTTGAACAGACTTGTGCAAACAAGTAAAAAAAAAAACTACAGATAACAAATGTTAGGGAAATCTTTCCATGATTTATGTCTCGAAATAAATAATATCAACAATTATATCAAAATATCAGCTTTTTAAACCACTAAATATCAGTATCAATCTTCGAAGTATTAGTCTATATTGGTCATACATTAAATTTAACCATGAAGGCCAAATTTAATTCACTGTGTTTGGGCACATCTTGTTCACTATCCCCTCACCCTGCATGAATTTTTTGGGAAACCTTTTTAACAAACACGTTGAACGTGTTATGAAACTGTCGACCTTGCACACTTCCAGCTGATACAGAGCAAAGATGACATTCAATGGAACATATTTATTTATTTATTTTACTATCCTACTGTCTCTCTTGTCAGCTTTACATTGGCTGTTCACAAGCTAGTTTCCTTTGTCTGCTGATTTGTTCTGTGCAGAACAGGGAAAGGATTTATTTGAGGGGTTTGATGCTAAAAAAAAAACAAAAAAGAGAAATTGATGTTAACAGTAAATGTAAATCTATAAATCTCTGATCTATCTAAAAGGAAGCTGGAGTCTGGTGATGGAGGAAATGTTGCAACAAAGGCTTCCGTGCTTCCCTGAGATGAAAGTTGGCATTTTGTGGAAAGAAAGAGAGGAAAAATACAATGACTGCTTTCTGGTACGCCAGCTTCCTCTTCATCAGCTGTAAACAAGGCAGCTGTGACACTGCTGACACCCACTGTTACATGCCTCCACTGTGCCAGAAAGCCTGAATAGTAAGGACTAAACAGAGCAGGGGTACTATTGTATCCATGTAAACCTGAATATTACCATTTTAATTTGATGCATGGGCCCCACTATGCATCCCCACATCACCTAATAAAAGCACTAAATTCATACAGGATATATTAAGTCATTTAAAACATATATAATGTTAGGTTGTATGCATGTTGAATATTTTTGCAGAAAGCTTGTTTATCCTTTGTTCTGCTAAGATTTGGAAAATTACCTTAAATGTTAGCAAAACTTTCATACTAGCATAACATAACCTGGCACAATTTATTATTTATGAAGGTAATTGGCTTTTTGGTGTTGTATTGTGATGGCATGTTATCTTTTTGTGTAATTGTCTAACAATATGACCAATACTTCAAATAAAGTAGAACTATAATTGTAATTTCCAGCCTTATATTTAATTTTTGGACTCTACTAGAGTAGCTTTGCATGATTCCCAGTTCAAAATAAGCCTTGTTTTTGTCCTTCACTGGAGCTTTTGTGTAGCCTCTCAGTCAATCCTCTATCTGAAAAAAGTCATAAATAAACCTTTGATTTTATACTTTTCAGTTTAGTCAGAAATGCTCCTTCATGTTTAGAGTGAAGAATTATTTTTTTCAGTGCAGGTTAACGCTTCCTGTCTCATGTCATGGCTCACAGGGTTTACTCGTACATACACTGGGCTCATTAAGCTATTTAATGAGTTTCCACTGTGGGAATGTGTATGTACTGTGGGTATGCAGTGACACAGTATTTCAGTGCTCATACAATAAATAAAGCATCCAGTGCTTTAAATTATGGTGTGAACTAAAACTACATTTTTGGTGAATTGTTACCTGTAATTCATCATTGCAACAACATGCAAGAAAAAGCACAATAGGTCCCGTCTGTGGATCTCAGGCATGCGTTTGCGGTCTGCAGCTGATTTCATCAGTGTGTGACAGTTTGTCCATCATTGAGCTTCCTGTTCTCAGTTTATCTCCCGTGAGAAGAAAACAACTTGACACACTTCTTCTCTCCCTCGTGGTTACACGGTAGGTGTGGGTAGTGAAGTGGTCCTCGCGTTGGCCCACGATGCTTCACTGCACTTCTGCAGAGCCAGGTAACTAGGCAACAGCCCTCGCCGGTCGGCGGAGGTGGGTTTGCAGAGGATGCTGCGGGGAGACTGTGACTTTTGAGATCCTCTCTTATTACGTCACGCCCACAGTGGAAGATGCTCACGGAGTGAAAGACGAGGCAGCCGGGTCAAAAATCTGGGGAATTTATTTATTTTATTTTGTAAAGAAGGAATCTCCTCTCCTTGCAGTTATGTCAGAAATCTACTGACAGGCTGAGGGCCTGTCATTTTCTTGGCTCTCCCAAACTCCCACCACGCACCCACAGTGTCGGGCTGCCTGCCATATGGCGCGGGACACGGCTGAGAGGAGCCGTGCTGTGGGAGTTTCTGCTGAGAACTGGGTCACTAAGATTGCTGGCTTATGACAAAAGATAAAACCTGCCTCAGCTCACTTTTACCTTCCTAAACACCTCAAGCTTATAGTTGCCATTAATTGCCACCAGATTAGGCAAGATTACATTAAAGTAATCTAATATGGAGATGGAAGTTCCTTTCTAAATAAATAATAGAGTCTTGTTTTGATCGCAGAGTAGGCGTATACTTTGCTGTCACACAGGGCTTTGGGATTGTGTTGTTTTCTTCCGCCCATCCATCTGTTTTGTTTATCTGTTTGTTTGTTGGGTTTAATGAAACTTAAAGGCATCATAATTAATGTAGCAGTGTTTACTGATTAGCTCAAGAGGAGGGTGCCACAACTACAGGTCAGAATTTAAATGACTAATGCTGTGGATACACCTCCCGGATCATCAGTGTGCTGTGTGTTGGGTTTTTTGTTTGCTTTTTTGCTGTTGAAGTTTCATTTATGTTTGTGGGGCTGCTACATGCGTGGGTGTAGTGACATGTTTAGCTTTTATTTTTACTCCACAGTGTGGTCTGTGCGTTCCCCGTCTTGTTTGTGTTTCAGGAGCTGTGTGCGGGCAGAGTTCCTGGAATTGTCCGCATGTTTAATTCATGCAGGAGTACATGTATAAACCAGGCTGTCTCTGTCACATCAGCTCTTCCTCTTCCTTTTCCTCTGGCTGCCTGGAGCTGATGGCACGGCAGGAAATGTGGTCGGGCAGGTCAGTTTGATCTCAGACTTTTCCTGCAGTCAAATGGTTTGCGAGGATTTACCGTAGGCCTACCTGCCTGTCACAGCTGTCAGTCATGGAGCACCACCTCATGTCTCCTCTGACATGTTTGTGCTGCTCCAAATCACTTCTTCAAAGTTTGCGTAACAAACTTTGCACTCTAGTGCTCTCGAGTTATAGCAAGGTTGAGCTGTTTGACTTTTCCTTTTTAAGTTTGAAAGGCTGCATAGGGTGCCGAGTCCACATTTTAAAGGAGAGCGTTGTTTGAGACTTTGTGGCCGTGATTATACAAGGTGCCAGAATTAAACCTGCAAAATCATTCCATCCGAAAAAGAGCAGCTTGCAATTTAGGCTTATTGGATTAGTTTAAAAGAAATATTCACTTATAAATGTTTTCTTTTGGACTGTTAATCCTTTGTGGAGCAGCTGTTATATTTCTATCTGTATACATTTTCTTGTTATTGTCTTTTATTAGCAAAAATGTGGATTTATTGCAACTTTTACAGAAAAATGTGTGATGGAGTCAAAACTTTTATGCTAAAACATTGTATTATGTCTTTAGTTTATGCTTGTCTTGTAAATATTAGTGATAATTTGTATATTTTGTGCATTTTTGTATCTTTTACTTTTTATTTTTTATCAATTCCTTCATTTTTACTAGGGATGCATCAATTCTGGGTAGATGCAAAATAGATGCAAATGCTGATCCTAATATTTTTTTGTTTGTGGAAACTCATATCCACCAATGGCAAACACAAAAATTGCCACCCATTTGCAAAAATTTCCAGGTATGATCTCAAAATTTCAGCTTACTAACTGAAACTAATGGAATTAAGAAAGAAAAATAATAAAAAGTAATTTTTCCCCACTGGCTGAAACAAGCTTCCATAATAATCCCAGTTTGTGCCAATGAAACAGAGAAATATTCATTCTAGAAAAGAATCGTTTCAAGTTTTCATCAGTGTCTTTAGATTTTTATCTACAGCAAAATTAACGTTAATTAATGATAATGCTAAATGAAGTTTTTTTGGTCATTGACTAATACTGACAATATTCAGCATTAAAAAAAGGAATCCTCATTGTTGCATCTACCATACAACGAGGGTGGTGTCGTGTGTCCAAATATTGAGTGGTATTACTGGGCATATCAAATCAGGTCTATAAGATACTATTTTGACTTAAATAACGCCCTGCAATGGTCAGAGATGGAAAGTATTAATTTGCATCCACCTTTACCTTTATATTTTTTCTCAGACACAGCAATAAACTTGATTAAAAAGGCGAAAAATCCAATGGTAAAGAACATGGTCAAAGTGTTGTATGATGTAAAAAGATATATGAAAGAACCTGTTGTATTGTCACAGTTTACACCGATGTGGGGAAACCAGGATTTCAGACCAGGAAGAGAGGATGAAGTTTTTAGACAATGGTCAATTAACCCTTGTGTGGTGTTCGTATTTTTGTTACTCAGCCAGTGTTCATGGGTCTGGTGGACCCGCTAGAGTTTTGGCTTTCCAAATTAACACTATCAAACAATTTTATGTTAAATTACTCAACAGATGTTTACTTCATCCCAATTACAAGACATATGAACAGCAAACATGGTTAATTTTTTCCCTTTACCTTTGTTAGATCACATTTATGAATTAATTTGCTTCTCGTTTTTCTTTTATATAAAATGTTATAAATAAATCAGTTATAATCAAGTGGAGTGAGTGGAAAGACACAACACATTTACACGTGAAAAAATAATTAATTGTTTAATTTTTCTTTTGAAAAAAACTGAACACGGGTCTCACAGACCCGAACACCATACAAGGGTTAAAGGACTACAAAAAATCCAAGATTTGTATGCAACAGATTCTCAAGATATGATGTCCTTTGATATGCTTAGACATAAATATAATATAGATAGAAAGCAATTTTTCAAATATCTCCAAATTAGAAGTTACATTCGAGCAAATCAAAATAATATCTGCACCAAACCACCAAAATCAGAATTGGAAGACATAATTAGCAAAAGCAGTTCAAAAAAAGGGGCAATATCAGAAATAAATAAATTGATTAGGTCCAAGACATCTGACAATTCTTTGGGAAGGTTGAACGCCTGGAAAAATGATTTAAAGAAGGACATATCCATGGAACAATGGGCATTGGTTTGCGCAAAAGCTCATAAACAAACTATTAATTTTAGACTAAGGTTGTTGCAATACAAATGGTTAATGCGAATACAGTGGGGCAAAAAAGTATTTAGTCAGCCACCGATTGTGCAAGTTCCCCCACTTAAAATGATGACAGAGGTCAGTAATTTGCACCAGAGGTACACTTCAACTGTGAGAGACAGAATGTGAAAAAAAAATCCATGAATTCACATGGTAGGATTTCTAAAGAATTTATTCGTAAATCAGGGTGGAAAATAAGTATTTGGTCACCTCAAACAAGGAAAATCTCTGGCTCTCACAGACCTGTAACGTCTTCTGTAAGAAGCTTTTCTGTCCCCCACTCGTTACCTGTATGAATGGCACCTGTTTGAACTCATCATCTGTATAAAAGACACCTGTCCACAGCCTCAAACAGTCAGACTCCAAACTCCGCCATGGCCAAGACCAAAGAGCTTTCGAAGGACACCAGGAAAAGTATTGTAGACCTGCACCAGACTGGGAAGAGTGAATCTACAATAGGCAAGCAGCTTGGTGTGAAAAAATCAACTGTGGGAGCAATCATCAGAAAATGGAAGACATACAAGACCACTGATAATCTCCCTCGATCTGGGGCTCCATGCAAGATCTCATCCCGTGGGGTCAAAATGATCATGAGAACGGTGAGCAAAGATCCCAGAACCACACGGGGGGACCTGGTGAATGACCTGCAGAGAGCTGGGACCAAAGTAACAAAGGTCACCATCAGTAACACACTACAACGGCAGGGAATCAAATCCCGCAGTGCCAGACGTGTTCCGCTGCTGAAGCCAGTGCATGTCCAGGCCCGTCTGAAGTTTGCCAGAGAGCACATGGATGATACAGCAGAGGATTGGGAGAATGTCATGTGGTCAGATGAAACCAAAGTAGAACTTTTTGGTATAAACTCAACTCGTCGTGTTTGGAGGAAGAAGAATACTGAGTTGCATCCCAAGAACACCATACCTACTGTGAAGCATGGGGGTGGAAACATCATGCTATGGGGCTGTTTTTCTGCCAAGGGGACAGGACGACTGATCCGTGTTAAGGACAGAATGAATGGGGCCATGTATCGTGAGATTTTGAGCCAAAACCTCCTTCCATCAGTGAGAACTTTGAAGATGAAACGAGGCTGGGTCTTCCAACATGACAATGATCCAAAACACACCGCCCGGGCAACAAAGGAGTGGCTCCGTAAGAAGCATTTGAAAGTCCTGGAGTGGCCTAGCCAGTCTCCAGACCTCAACCCCATAGAAAATCTGTGGCGGGAGTTGAAAGTCCGTGTTGCTCGGCGACAGCCCCAAAACATCACTGCTCCCGAGAAGATCTGCATGGAGGAATGGGCCAAAATACCAGCTACTGTGTGTGCAAACCTGGTAAAGACCTATAGTAAACGTTTGACCTCTGTTATTGCCAACAAAGGTTATGTTACAAAGTATTGAGTTGTATTTTTATTATTGACCAAATACTTATTTTCCACCCTGATTTACGAATAAATTCTTTACAAATCCTACCATGTGGATTCATGGATTTTTTTTTCACATTCTGTCTCTCACAGTTGAAGTGTACCTCTGGTGCAAATTACTGACCTCTGTCATCATTTTAGGTGGGGGAACTTGCACAATCGGTGGCTGACTAAATACTTTTTTGCCCCACTGTATATGTTACTCTGGAAAAATTAAATAAGTACAACTCTAATATTCCAGACACTTGTAATAAATGTAATGAAGATAAAGGTAACTTTTGGCATTGTATTTGGGATTGCAGGAAGATAGGCTCCTTTTGGGTTGCAGTAACACAAACTATGAAACAAATATTATCCAAAGAGGTTGTTTTGGATCCTGGCTTCCTTATTCTGGGTTTGTACCCAGAAAACATGAGGTACACAAAAAGTGACAGAATGTTTATTGATATGGGTTTGTTACAAGCAAAAAGATTAATCGCACTAAAATGGAAAAGAACAAGGGAACCGAGTATCACACAGTGGATAAAACAAATGATGGTGGCTTTGCCATTGGAGCGGATAACATGTATACTGAAAAGGAAATTGGGTGTTTTTGAGAAGGTGTGGAGACCATTTGTGAATTTTGTTGAAGGATTTGTATTATTTGAGGAGGACGAGGACTGAGGGCAATGACATTTGATTTGGGATAATGATAAATTTAGGCCTTTAACGGAGTGATAAATCTGATGACTTTTTTGTTTTCTTTTTGCTGTCTGAGAGGAGTGTATGTTCATGTAGTATTTAGAATGTTGGACTGTTTGTAAGTCATTAAAATGTAAAAAAATAATAAAGATATTGTTGGAAAAAAAAAAAAGGAATCCTAAATATTTACAGCAATTTTGGGATTTCTGTGTGTGCTGTAATAATATAAATAATATTAATACAAATTATATTTAACAAAGTTCAAACATATTTGAAGATGCCAGATATGAAAGGTTATTGCACGTAACTGTGCAGCAGTGAAATCTGCTGTTAAGTCATGAAGTTCGTTTACTCGGCTTTAGGCTCCAAAGTTACTTCAGATTGGGGTCAGTTGTGTCTCAGGATTTAAATTAATGGGTCCATTAATTGGAACTTCAGTGTCTCAATCCAGCTGAATGCTGACGTGTTCCTGGGTGAGATACTGAAACCTTAAACTGCTCTTGTGTGTTAAAAGCTTCACACTGCTTACAAATTTATTAGACTTCCTGTTATGAAAAGACAAATATTTGAGAAACTTGATTAAACAATAATAATGTTTCTTGTAAAACAGTTTACAGAAGTTAGAAACAAGCAAATTTAGCTTATAATAAACTGGAAACACAGTGTGTCTCTTTAAATTTTAAAATGTAATAATTTAAAGAGACATGCAAATATTGCACTGGAATCATGATAGCACCTGTTCTGTCCATCTGTCTCTGCACGCGTCCTCTGCAGAAGCTCCATCCTCATAGATGGGAACAGAACCTAAATCCAGAAACAGATGAAGACAAATGAAGTCACGCTGGCCTTTTCTGATTGTTTTCTCTCCGTCAATTTAGAGATTCCACGCTTGACAGCCGGCACACCTGCTACTGTGCAGTCACGATCAGCCATTTCTGCACAGTAATTGTATCATTCTGCAGTAATGCTGGCGAGCTAATCTGAGCTGAAAGCAGCAGGGCGCTGACACAGAAAACAGCCTCAGGAAGCGGAGGTGTTGAGGGATAATTTAAATGTGTTTTAGGGCATTTCGGTTTTTTCTTTTAATAAGCGGCATCATTTCATAAGAGCTCGTCACGTGTGGGTGGTAAAGGAGCGCTAGAAGCAGCGAGGGCTCGTCTTTTACCTGACACCTTTATTAAGACGTGACAGCAGAGGTCAAAGGGCTGAAAAAGATGCCGCTGTTTAGCACGCCCTGTCACCCACAATCCTCTGGGTGACACGCGGCTATGACAGTAAGTGGCAGACAGAAATGGTGGGCTAATATGACACCCGCTGGAGCTCTGACCCAGGTTCCTGGGTCTTCCCTGGCCTCTCAGCGAGTCAGCATCACCTATCACCGTCTGCTGTCAGCAGAACGCCTGACAGGCGAGTTGACTTGTTGTTGCCTGCGGGCTCCTTCTTATTGCAGTTATAGGAAATGCGGTTATCTGAAAAAGAGCTTCCTTATCGCAGTTTTACAGTAGTTCACCCCAAACATTTTGGCTTGTGATCTCTCTTCTGAACACATGATCCTTTTTCAGCAGTTTTTAAATCATCTATCTGCTCAGTATTATTGCAGCCCTCACTGCCATTTCACCCCTTTGATCCCAGATTGTGCCCCAGTGGTGGGGCACAGTATCTCTTTACTGCTCCCTGCTGCTGATCCTCGCGTGCTTTCTTATCCTGTTTTGCATCTTCCCTTCTGAGCCCAAGAAAATCCCAAGCCAGTGCTTTGAGTGCCATTTTTGCGTGGAATTTGCCAGGTGGGTTTTTTCAACAAAGCTTCTGCAGTCGACCTGAACAGAGAAGGTATATTCTTTCAAACATCCTGCTGTGGACTGGACTTTGAGCTCAACCATCAGCAGGACTCTAACAGAGGTGGAGCAGAGTGTTTTACCATAGAGAAGCTGGAGTGGTGTCTCATGGGAACTTCAGCTGGTGGTTCGGATCAACCCTCATCTTGCATTCAGGTGTCAGGAAAGAAATTCCCTTCTGATGGATGAAGGGCGTTTGCTTTTGGGCTGTTGGAGGATTGGTTTGGTTCACTTGACTTCTGCCATTATTTTGAAGGAGACAGTTATGATGCCAGCTCTGTGTCAGAGTGTCCTTCGGCCTTAGTATCTTGGCCTCCAGTGTCTGTAGCTGCTGAATGATGTACTTCAGCATGTTCAGCAGCTAAACACTGACGTTGTCTACTTACTGAAGAAAGTAGTGCGCAGTCAGTTTAGACAATACAAAAGCCTTCATATTTATCTGCACCTATCAAGTTGAAAAACAATAATATAGGATCAGCAGTCCCCAACCCCCCGGGCCACAGACTGGTACCAGTCCATGAGTTGTTTAGTACTGGGCCGTGAGAGCTGTGTGAAATTTATGGTTTTCAGGGTTTTTATCGTTAACTTGGTTTCCCTGTGTCTTTTCCCGTGTTGTAGTTGTGTGTCTTATTTTGAAAGAAATATTTACGCGTTAGCATAGCGAGCAGAGAGCATTAAGAGGCAGAGAGGAGGATGTTACTCTCAGTGTTGTTGGTGCATTTCAGGAAGACGCTGCTAATAAAGTTACACAATTACATAGTGAATTTGCATTTTTTATTAAATTTACAAAATACCACAGTCTTTGTCTCGGTCGTATAATTTTATTTTGTTGTATTTATCCGCAACACTGGTCCGTGGAGCTAAAAAGGTTGGGGACCGCTGATATAGATGATCACAGAGGCCCGGAGCCGTAAGTAATAAAGTAGGGATGTAATTTTTTATCATTTCGAACAAGAAATTCTATGATGTTCTCCTGAAGAGAAACCTGAGAGTCTCTCTAACAACATTACAGAGAATCAGGCTTCCAGGAGTATTATTAGCCTCCAGGTGGGAGCAGGCAGACAGTGATTCGGTGACCATGTAACTCCACTCCTCCCGACATGATCGTGAAGAGCCAAGCATAGTTTCAAGGCTCCGTCAGAGCCCGACGCTAAGCTCCTCATCTCTGCTTCCTCTGCCACCCATCAAGGATTTATCTCCTTTCAAACAAACCGCGAGTGACTTGTCAGCACTGCAAAGTCACGCAAGGGCAGCTGCCAGAGGAGAAAGACTACAGACTGATTTCAGATTTCAAAGCACAATATTCATGCCAAATAATCAACCTCTCCGCTTACTATGCTAATCTGACATGTGAGACACAGGAGGTAATTTTTTAAAATTCTTTTACTAAATTTCCAAATCTTCCTGGATGCCCCCGTCTCTCTCTTTTCCGGTGAGAGAGATTAAATTTGGCTCACATAAGTAAATCATAACAGATTTTTTTAAGCTATATTATCATTCCTGACTATCACTCATTGGTTATGCTGCAGTCATTCTAGGGTTAACAGGGGTTGGAGACTGCAGACTGATTCATATATTGCATTGAACTTAGCAGCTTTTTGCAGATGGGGACCACGTCTGTGACCAGCTGCAGTCAGTCGAATGCTCTTCTGGTAACAGACACTCATTGGTGCAGACTGACAGAGCGGCTAAATCCATCTTTTATACTGTCTATATGATGGATGCAATGTCTCCTGAAAGTCTGCATTCTTGCGATAATTTGTTGATTCTTGGCTCATCCACTCCAGGCAAGTGGCACTAAACAAGACAAAATGATGTCATTTGCATCTTCAACGCAAAAAGAAAAGGTTAGAAAGAAAGAAATTCCGAGTTTGAGCCCAAAAAATGTGCATTTTTCTCATAAATTTACAATTTTATTACCATATTTTATCTGTCAGTACTGTTAAAGTGCTAAATATAATAAAAGGCTCCTTGATCTGATGGTTTATTTTATCTTTTCCACAGAGCTCAGATTTAAATTAAAAAAATGCAAATGACAAGTTAATAAACTTGCTTTTGTTTGGCTGTATGATTAATGAATCCGTGCACTGTAACGCTGATTGTTTTGTGTGCAGAATTCATAATCGGTAATCAAAATGTCATTAATAAAAGCTAAATTATTTATCAGATGGAGCAGCTGATTGTCTTTGAGATAAGTCGCTAAGCACTTTTTCATTGTCTCAGTCAGCACATTAGTATGCTGCAAGTGGTGCACTTTTCATTCTTTGCAGCTTGAGTGCTGCGCATTCTGAGATTGTATCTTGTTCAGCTTCATTTTAAATTTCAGTCACTACGGCCCTTGTTAACATGGATAGATTTTGTTTGTGTGCACCGCTGAGCCCGTGTTTCCTGCATGTGTGTGTGTGACAGACATGATCAGACCTGCTGCCAGCCGTGACTCCTCTCCAGGTGCTGATGTCTCTTCGTGTTATACAGCAGTTTGAATCAGTGTAACTGATATAATAATTGCAGAAAACAGCCAGCTCTTATTCGTGCACGTAGACATGCTTTGTCTCTTTGGTTTGATAACCTGGAGAAGAAAAGGGAGACGACTCAAATTCAGAGGACCTCTTTTATCTGATCTAATTCTCCTGTGTCTGGTGTCTACACTGCACATGTGAACCTGGCTTTTTGTTCAGCGTGGAGCCGTCTGGCATTGTCCACTAACTGCAGGTTTAGTGGTTTTGAAGAGCAGTTCTGCAACCTGTTATTTCCAGTGGTTTATGCTACACAACTGCAGTTTGTCACTGTGATGAGGAAAGTGTAAGCAGCTCAGGCACACATGTAGACTTTACCTGAACAGGACCCGCATGTGTATTACGATATATAACAACAGCCCCACAAGTATACATGAGGTCTAATTTTAGCATTTAAAGGCTGTGCAAATAATCAAAACTTAAATTCAGTTACAAAATTAGCTGTTAGCACTTGTAAATCATCTCAAGACTTTTGACTCTTACTTTGAAAGTCCAGCCATTGCTAATCAGCTAGGACTTCCCATCTTGTGTTTTCCCTGACTGACAGGTTGCATACTGCAACTCACTGTCATGGACTGGAGCTGGCTACACAAGTCTGTTCTGCTCTGAATATCTGCTGCAAGCTGAAGGGTTACTCTAACAAGACCCCACAGCAAGAACAGAACTGATTCAAGCTCACTGAGGCTGCAGCAGAATGAGAACTGCTGACGCTTCCTGCAGGCCGAGACGGGGAAGCGGGAGTTCATCCACAGGAGGAAGACTTAATGAAGAAGCCGCTGATTTTACCCTTCACTTACCAAGTCGTCACAATTTATTTGGGCAAATAAAATATTCGCAGTGAAGAAATTTAAAAAGAGCATTATTGAACTAGTAACTCATAGCAACTGTGTGTGAATGTGTTGAATAGAAACAAGAAACTCAAATTTACTGAAAGACAGCTGATATGTGCCTCCCCACCTCCCAAAATAAAACTTTAATAGCTCTGCAGGATTATTAAAGCTTCTTGATTGTTGTAAAAGAGGTGCAGTTCCCATTAAGGATAGGTAACAAAGTCCAGTTTCAAATGCACCTGGGGCTAAATTATTGAAGACCTGAGTCTTGATTAAAAACCCTTTTTCGATCTTTATCTCATCACCCATCACAAAAGGCATAATAAAAACATGCATGTCTATAAATGCATTCATTTGTTTAAAATGTCAGAAAAGCAGTGGTTGGAAATATTGCTGTTGTTGTTGGTATATATGTATATATCTATATATGTGTATGTATAAACCACAAAAGTACCAGACTAACAGCACCATTAAATTCTTGATGATACTTGTTTCTAGTTTTCATTCAGAGTATTTTAATTATGTTTTGCTAAAACTTGACTTTGGCAACATTTAACATTCCCAAATCCCAAACACTAAATAGCTCCCAAAAGCACGAGACGCAGCACCTCTTCCTTCACTGGTTTGTAAAAGTGTGTGTGCATGTGAATGGCTGACTGGTAAACGCGTTGTAAATTGCGGTGTAAAATTCCTAAGGTTAAAGAAGTGCAGAACTCTTACATTTAAAATGTTCAAAGTCCTGATTCGGTGTTAGCTGTTTGAAACAAATCGATTAACCTCTACCTTGCAGTTTTTGAAACATGCTGGTGAACTTTGCTGTACACTCGTCTTTTTTTTGCATATTATATTCCCAGATATCTCCTGCCCACCTGCTAACTTGATATGCCAAATGCTAAAGTGCTCTAGCATTTGCAGATGTAAAACACTGACTGGATCGTAGCATGATATCCTGTAATATTAGGTAGCCTTATGTGGGTGAGCACGTATTAATGTTTTGTGTGGAATGTCAAATTGTTTTAGTGGTTTTAATTGTTAGTACAGTATTCGAACATTTTCATAGAAGACATTTTGACATGTCACAGAAGAAAAAGCAGCTGAATTAATCCGTGTCACATCGCAAGAGCACAGTTTGTTCTTCTGTGTTTTTCCTGATGTAATAAGTTAAAAGTCTGCTGTGCTCGTTTAGTCAATAAAAGTTAAAATGCTCACAATGGCCAATTATGTGCTCCCAGTATCCCAAGGTGACATCGTCACATTGTTTGTTTTTATCACAAGGAACAAATCAAAAGGCAAAGAGATTACTTTTGCAAGGTCAAAGAGAGAAAAGCAACAAATCTTCACTTTTGAGAAACTACAACAAAAGAAAATGTCTGGAACCGTGTCGACCCGTTAGTCTCTTTTCGAAGCCCAACCAGATTTTTTAACGTTGGGCTCTTGTAGAGCAACCGCGGTTCATAATTATCCTCATTGATCTTGTACTGGGCATTGGAACAGAAGCATTGGAGTTCAATACCCCCTCCCTATTAGGAAGCTTTCTTCTGATTGTCTGCCTCTTGAAGATGGGTAGGGATTATTTGATTATAGCTACAGGGCTGAGATGACCATATTAGGAATATCAGCTCACTGACATCATAAAGAGCCAATTTAAAAAAAAAAAAAAGAACTGTCCAAAACAGAGCACAGGGAGGAGGCTGCTTTTGGCTCACAGACATCACTTGAACATAAAGTGAGTTCCTCGTTTGAAACTTAAATGTTTAATATCAACATCCACCATTGTAACAGGATATATTTGGCAGAACATTAAACGTTAACAAATGATGCAAGAAAGTCAACCAACCTCTTCAGCACTCAACAGCAGCAAGGAGCTAATCGCTGTTGGTTATTCATATGTTATTTGCTCATCATATCAGATGCTGTTGCTACAGATGCTCTCAGGCAGGCTGATCGCAAACACCAGAGGGAAACGGGGCTAAACAAATCACAGCACTCACAAAGTGTGCAATACTCTCCCCTGTCTGCTTTTGTGTTCACTCTATGAGGGCTGTGGACATATGGTCACCATCTTGGTCTACCCAGGGATGTCAGAACATTGTGACCGGGTGATATTTGAGGGCATGCAGGTTGTGTGAACCTCCCCCAGAGGGGCGAGTGTAAGAAGAGTGATGGCTGACTGGTAATATGGGCTAACATCACAGTAGCCAGCCAGAAAATGGCAATGTGAGAAGACTGGCAGTGTGACTGACATGCAGAAAACTATAAAAGTTTGCACTTTCATTTCCAAGAATCTTCCAGGTGTCATTGCACAGATGTCACTACTTTATCACTCCTGGAAGAATGAGAGTGCAGGAGCATGACATATTCATGCATCACCCCAAAGAACTTGTCACACACGAGCAACAGTCATGCGGTTCTGGGGAAAAAAATACTGAACTACACCCTTGTTGCTTCAATAGGAATTTAGAGGGTAAGCAGAAGTCAGGTAGTGCTTATCAAATACAATTGATTAATTGATCATCAGTAAGTGCAACCACCTCTACATCAGCAGACGTTTTAGCAGCTTCCTTGTCTGAGTCTAGATGGTCTGGGATGTTCATTTCTTCCCAGAAGTGGATTAAGTTTCTGGGAACTTTGCTGAAATGTCCACTTCAGTGAAGAAGATATCCCAGCAAATTCACCCCAAGGTCAGGCTGTGGAATCCTCAGAGACATTGTAAAACACCCAAGACCTACATATTAGACTTCTCGGGTCTCACTTAGCATGTAAATTGCTAAATCTCATGACAGTAGAGTTACAGCCACTCTGAACAAGTATGGCTTGTTTGGAAAGGTTGCTAGGAGAAAGCCTCTGCTCTCTAGAAACAGAATGGCAGGAAGACTTAGGTTTGATGAAGACTTAGGTTTGCAAAGTATCTGAACAAACCACAAGACCTAACATTGTCCTTTGGACACATCAGACCAAACTGAAGAAGTTTGGCTATAATGCACAGTGCCATGTTTAGAGGAAACCAAACACAGTGGATCAGCACAGCTGACTTATAGCTACTGTCAGTACAGCAGTATAAGGGCTGTTTTGCAGCCAGGGGACCTGGACACTCTGCAGTCACAAAGCATGAGCTCCTCTGTATACAAAAGTATTTTAGAGTCAAATGTGAAGCCATCTATCTGACACCTGAGGCTTGGCCAAACTTAGCCATGCAACAGGACAATAATCCCATATTGGCAAATCTATAACAGAATGGCTAAAGGTTTTGCAATGCCACTCAAATCCTGACCTCAGCCTGTTTGTAATGCTGTGGTGGGACCTTATGAGAATTGTGCATAAATAAATGCACGCAAAGCTCAATGAACCTGAACACTGTAAGGAAATCCAGGCCAAATATCTCTCTCTGATATGAGAGATTGACAGTATCATACAGAAAATGATTATTTTTAGTTATTGCTGCTAAAGGTAATTCTACAAGCTGGTTTGCATAGACTCCTTTTTCACATGCCTGCAGATATGAACTATGTCAGCAGATTCATGACAGGACATGGTCCCAAAAGGCAAGAGGATTCTACATCAGACTCTTGCTCAAATCTGGAAACACAGACAGGACATGACACCCATCCTGAACATACTGGTAAATTACACGTGAACTGGTTTAATATCTGCACTAACTGCCTCATGCATTTGGATTCTCAAATGCAGCTTGTTGGATAATATCTATTGAGATGGGTGGGTAGTTCAAGTGTGAAAACAGCTTTGCACGCTTGTTCAGGACCACTTAAAGCACAATGGGAACTCTTTAGCATCATTTTGTCATGGAGTCTGTGACTCCGTGTTTATGTTTAGTTTATTAGTATTCTGTGGTTTTGGTCACCTTGGGTGTTTATACTCTTCTGTTTCATGGTTCATGTTCATATGTTCTGTGTCCCCCAGTCTGTGTTAAGTTGGTGTGTTATGTCATTGCGTGTATGTGTTTCCGGTTTTATTGTGAAGGTCTGCGTCTTATGTGAGTGTTTTCAGTTTGTCTCCCTACTCTCGTCACATAAAGTATCCATTATTATTATTATTATTAATCACTCCCAGCTGTGTTCCCCACCTGTGTGTAATCTCCCTGTGTTCTCTGAGTGTATTTAAGTTGTGTCTTCTGTCATGGTAGTTGCTGGTTCGTCTGTGTTGTTTCCCCTCGGTCTCCCTGCGTCTCTTCTTGTGTATTTCCCCGGACCTCCCTGCATCCTCGTTTCTGGTTTGTGTTATTAGCTTACCCAGTTTTATTTTCCGGTTTCTTGTTTTTCCACCAGTGCTGTTTTGTGCCCACCGTTGTAAATAAATATTCACCTGCACCAGAGCTGCCGCCTTTTGGGTCCTTTTCTACAACTCCACACGGCTTGCCCCCGGCAAACCGTGACAGTACGAACCAGCCACCATGGACCCAGCGGCAGTAAATCCGTCCGAGGAGCTCCAGGACGACATTGCGTATAATGTGGAGATTCTCCTCGGGCTATGGCTAGAGAACCCTCCAGAGGAGCTTCGTCGTGCCGTGGAAAGTCGGCTACAACGGCTCTTTTCTGGCCTGCCATGGCTTCTGCAGTCGCTTCCTCCGACCATGCAGGCTTTTCTCCGGCTCACACCGCACCTTCTCTCAGCCACTCCTGCCTCGCTACCCGACTCGGAGCCGTCTGCGGGGAGGAGACGCCGATCGCGCCGCAAGCGCGCCACCCCACAGCCGGACGTTCGGACTTCTAATTCGCCGGCTGTGGTGAGTAAGGACTGTTTTCCATTTGCGGACTGTATGACTGTTCATTCAGGGGCGGTGCTCTGTGCGGCAGATGACATTGTGAACAGCATATCACCTGCTCAGCAGCCATTCTCAGCTCAGTTAGCTCCCCCGCAGCCATTCTCAGCTCAGTTAGCTCCCCCGCAGCCACGGTTAGCTCGGTTAGCTCCCCCGCAGCCACTCTCAGCTCCCCCGCAGCCACTCTCAGCTCCCCCGCAGCCACTCTCAGCTCCCCCGCAGCCACTCTCAGCTCGGTTAGCTCCCCCGCAGCCACCCTCAGTTCGGTTAGCTCCCCCGCAGCCACCCTCAGTTCGGTTAGCTCCCCCGCAGCCACCCTCAGTTCGGTTAGCTCCCCCGCAGCCACCCTCAGTTCAGCCTCCAGTGCCACCCTCAGTTCAGTCTCGTCCCTTTCAGTTCAGTTTCCAGAGCCTCCAGTGCCGCCCGTAGCGCAGGCCCCAGTAGCTCCAGTGCCGCCCGTAGCGCAGGCCCCAGTAGCTCCAGTGCCCCCGCTACCCGTAGCGGGGGCACTTTCTCCATGCAGGGAGAAAGTATAATTTCACCTCAAGGTGCTTTTCATGGTTCAGCCGCCATTGGCACAGTTTGCCGCTCCAGGGCTTCCCCAGAGGCTAGGTCTCAGTCCCCGGCTGATTCTGGACCCCTGAAGTCTAAGCAGCTACCTGAGAACTGCGCCATGTCAGCATTGCCTGTGCAGAGCCCGTGCTCAGTGCATTGCCAGTTGCCTTCGTGTTTTCCAGAGGACTCCATGACTGCTGGCTTAGTGATGACTTCTGCTGGAGGGTCCGAGGGACCGCTCCGGCCTTTGTCTCCTGTCTCCGCTGGAGGGTCCGAGGGACCGCTCCGGCCTTTGTCTCCTGTCTCCGCTGGAGGGTCCGAGGGATCGCTCCGGCCTTTGCTGCATGCCACGTCAGCTGGAGGGCCCGAGGAGCCCGTCCGGCCTCATGCCACGTCAGCTGGAGGGCCCGAGGGGCCCGTCCAGCCACCCATCTCCGCTGGAGGGTCCGAGGGGCCCGTTCAGCCACCCATCTCCGCTGGAGGGTCCGAGGGGCCCGTTCAGCCACCCATCTCCGCTGGAGGGTCCGAGGGGCCCGTTCAGCCGCCACCTGTGGCCGCCTCGCCTGGCAGAGCCGTCCGCCTCGCCTGGCCCAGCCTCCGCGCCTTCAGCCTCGTCTGGTCCAGCCTCAAAGCCTTCATCCTCGCCTGGTCCGGCTTCATCCGAGTCTTCATCCTCGCCTGGTCCAGCTTCTGCCTGTGCTTCGCCTGGTCCAGCTTCTGCCTGTGCTTCGCCTGGTCCGGATCGCCATCGCCTGAGTCGCCGCCGTTGCCGTCCGCACGGTCGGCCCCCTGAACTGCTCCGTCGTCTCCCTCGTCGCCGCCGCTGCCTTCCGCGCGGCCGGCCCCCGGACCCTCTTCGCCTGAGTGGCCGCCGTTGCCTTCCGCACGGCCGGCCCCCGGACCGCCATCGCCTGAGTGGCCGCCGTTGCCTCCTGCACGGCCGGCCTCCCGAACTGTGTCCACGTCGCCGCTGTTGCCGTCCGCACGGTCGGCCCCCTGAACTGTTTGGACTCTTGTGCTGTCGGCCCCCTGGCCGGCCCCCTAAACTCTTCTGTTTTGGACCCTGTTTTTCCGATGTTCTGGTGTGCTTCGTTTCTTTTGGTTTTGGGCTTGTTTTTCTTTTTGTCTTTTGGCCTTCTGGTGCTCCTGTTTTGTTTTGCCTCGAGCCCTCCGTCCTGGACCCCCGCCGCCCGCCCTGGTCGGGTTGTTTTCTGTTTTTTCTGGCTGTTTTGTTTCTTGTTGGGCTGTCTGGAGCCAGCCTTTGAGGGGGGGGGGGGGGTCCTGTCATGATCTGGAGTCTGTGACTCCGTGTTTATGTTTAGTTTATTAGTATTCTGTGGTTTTGGTCACCTTGGGTGTTTATACTCTTCTGTTTCATGGTTCATGTTCATATGTTCTGTGTCCCCCAGTCTGTGTTAAGTTGGTGTGTTATGTCATTGCGTGTATGTGTTTCCGGTTTTATTGTGAAGGTCTGCGTCTTATGTGAGTGTTTTCAGTTTGTCTCCCTACTCTCGTCACGTAATCACCCCCAGCTGTGTTCCCCACCTGTGTGTAATCTCCCTGTGTTCTCTGCGTGTATTTAAGTTGTGTCTTCTGTCATGGTAGTTGCTGGTTCGTCTGTGTTGTTTCCCCTCGGTCTCCCTGCGTCTCTTCTTGTGTATTTCCCCGGACCTCCCTGCATCCTCGTTTCTGGTTTGTGTTATTAGCTTACCCAGTTTTAGTTTCCGGTTTCTTGTTTTTCCACCAGTGCTGTTTTGTGCCCACCGTTGTAAATAAATATTCACCTGCACCAGAGCTGCCGCCTTTTGGGTCCTTTTCTACAACTCCACACGGCTTGCCCCCGGCAAACCGTGACACATTTCTCAAAGTGCAGGGTAAAAGTTTTGAAAGATGAATGTTTAACCCAAGCCACAATCTTTACATAAACTCCCAAATGGGGGGTGCAAACAGCACTCTCCTGCATAAGACGCATATCACTGCCACTCCTGCAGCTTCTTAATGACCAGCAAACCAACTCAGGAAACTAAACTGAAACTAAACTGATTTCAAAACCAGAACAAAATAAATAAAAAATGAAAAAAAAACCTTTAAGACACCAGTGACTGCTGATAAGCTGGCGCTATCTGACACCCTGGGAAGACAGCGACTTGCAAATGCTCCATTATCTTTGTGTTTATCGAGGCTTTTATGGTGAAAACAGCTACAAGCAATACTCCCAAAGCAGGGAGGTGTAATATGCTAAAATCTGAGAGGGGCTGGAGAATAAGATGATAATTCTTTTTGGGGTTTCATTTTTTTTACACTTGCATAGTTTCGTTCAGTGTTCACATAAAAAAACAAATATTACTCAGAGCCGTTTGAGAAATATAGGTGATGACTGTACGTCAGATCAGCTGCAGCCACAGTGGCACCCAAACTGCCTCCAAAACTTCACTAGTTGATTGTACTCTTATAAACACTTAAATCTAAGTGCGTAGTAGTTGAAATGTGAGCTTTTCTAAGCAGTGAGACTGAAAACGCAAAGTGCTGCTTTAGTCAGAGTGTGCTGCTTGAGGTACTCATGACAGAAGGCATACAATGCTGAGTTTGACGGTTTTGCCAGAGACATGCTTTAAAATAAAAATCACATTGTCATTGCATTGCAGTGAAAGTCCTTCAGGCCAGGAAAAGAGGCTGAGTCCTCAGCAGGAGATCACTGTGAAGCTGAAAGATAAAAACATGACTTCCTGGCCTTCTGCCTTTTTCCTGCACTCACATCTTCCCCTCTTCAATCTCCACACATCAGTCACTTTTACATTTCCCCCTTCTCTTCTTTTTTTCTTTTTTGCCTCCTGCCATTCATGTCTGCCTCTCGCCGCATCATTCGGCTTCATTGTAGTTCGCCCCCATTGTTCTTTCACACTCTCTTGATCATCTCTGTCGCACTTTCGCTCTTTCATTGCGGGATCAGAGCTCTGCAGCGCCGCCGGGATGTGTGAAATCACTGAAGGTCGTTCCCCGAGGCTGAAGCCAGTCACAGTTGTGTAACCTCAGCCACTTCCCAACCTTCCACGACTGGCCGTGACGCCCCGCAGCCAAGCGGCCTGCGAGGATGCTGCGTGGTCGCATCAGCAACGTCGCCAGGCTTAACATCAAGACCAAGTCATATCGCCCCCAAATATAGAGCTGCCAGTCCAAATCTGCATATATTTTTTGACTTGAATCACAGCTATTGTCTCTGTTCAAAGTGGATTTCAGTGCCTTCCTTTTCAAAAAAAAAAAAAAAAAAAAATATATATATATATATATATATATATATATATATATAACTAGAAGAAAAATGGGCTGATGCTCCTCATTGAAAAACACTTTTTTTTGCTTCCATGTAGCTCAAAGTGACCATGTGTGGCAGAGATGATGAGGCTGGTCATCAGTAGTTCATTATTACAAACATTATTATCTGGAACAGCTTTCAGGAGTTTGCAGCTTTTATATTTTCTTCTTTTCTTTTGAATATAAAAAAATAAATAAATTACTCTGAATCCCATTTACCAGCAGCCCTGTTCACAAAACGCCGACATAATTCAAGCAGGAATTACACTTGACACCGTTACCAGTTCTTTATTTAAAATGTGTCAGCTCGTCTGTTTTATTGTTTTCATTTCACAAAGCCACAAAAATAATGAAATTCTCATTCTTCTCGTTCTGAATGCAATTTTTGCTCCGTATTCCTTTCAAAGGCAATTTGAAAATGCTAAATATTCATTGTTTGAATCTGCTGTTTGCAAACAGAAACCTATACCCACTGTTCTTACATCCAAATCGTTCGTGTTGTTGCTCACTGCGATGATGCCTTTGCTGGGAAATTACCCACCCACAGATGTGTTTTCAGTACTTTGACTGGTTAAACCTCTTTGTTACTGTAGGAGGGGCGATGCTGGTCCATTATATAATGTCAAAAAGCTTTGTGAGTAAATAACAATGAGTAATAGTGTAAATTCTCCCACGTTAATCAGCACTGCTGAACTAACAGGAAAATGAGGAAGCACCATCACCATCAGTACATACAGAAGCTTCTTGCTGGTGTAAGTCTACAAGTTATAAGACTGAAGCCGGTGGAGAAGCTCGTTAAACATTATTTTTAGTGACCAGCAGGGGGCATAAAGGGAGCTATATAGATGTCCTATGGAATTTATTTTTATATTTTCATCCACTAAATTGAACAATGAGATCAATTTTCTGTTGGGAAGGCCACTAACTCTTATTTTGAAAGCTTAGCTGCTGCTGTCCTGGTGCCCATGGTTCTTTCCGTCTTGTTTTTCTCTTCAGGTCACTGTTGTTTTGGTCCTCTGTGTCATTCAGCTGTCTCAAGTCTTTCATCCTTCGATCAAAGGAACTTCAACTTCACTGTCTTGTTCTGCAAGGTGATGATAGTAGTCTGCATCCTGCTGTAGACCCCACACATAGATGTGAATACACATGCATGCACGCCTCGTTTCACTTCTGCCACAGTTACAGCAAAATCGTATCCTGTCCACTCGACTGTCCTCCATGTAAATACAGACAGAAGTAATGGGCCTTCTGCTCAATATACCCACAGGAGCACTTCAGCCATGGAAACCAATACCATGAAGCTCCAAGTGCACAGTTTTTGTACTGATGTTAATGCCAGAGGAGGTTTGGAGCTCTGCAGTTACTGAGTCAGCAGAGTGTTGGTCTGTGATTTTTAAATGCTTCCTCTTTGCAATACAACTTACAGTTGACCGTGGAATATCCAGGAAGGCAGACATTTCACAATCTGACTGGGTCTTGTTGTTCAAGGATGATGATGATGATGGGTACAGTTATGGATGATGGTGGACTTTGTAAAAAAAAAAAAAAAAAGAAATAACCTATCTTTAAGTGTTTGTGAATGAAACCACAGGGTACTTCAGGGAGGAGGGAAAACCTTCCTTTTCTTCTGCCCCTCTCAGGCACTGTGGCCGATTGCATTCATTTTTTTCCTTTCACTTTTTTTTAACAGTAATTGACAAGCTGACTATATATATATATATATATATATATATATATATATATATATATATATATATATATATCTTCTGTGGAACCAGCTTCCAGTTTGGATTCAGGAGACAGACACTATCTCTACTTTCAAGATTAGGCTTAAAACTTTCCTTTTTGCTAAAGCATATAGTTAGGGCTGGACCAGGTGACCCTGAATCCTCCCTTAGTTATGCTGCAATAGACGTAGGCTGCCGGGGGATTCCCATGATGCATTGAGTTTTTCCTTTCCAGTCACCTTTCTCACTCACTATGTATTAACAGACCTCTCTGCATTGAATCATATCTGTTATTAACCTCTGTCTCTCTTCCACAGCATGTCTTTTATCCTGTCTTCCTTCTCTCACCCCAACCGGTCGCAGCAGATGGCCGCCCCTCCCTGAGCCTGGTTCTGCCGGAGGTTTCTTCCTGTTAAAAGGGAGTTTTTCCTTCCCACTGTTGCCAAAGTGCTTGCTCATAGGGGGTCATATGATTGTTGGGTTTTTCTCTGTATCTATGAAGCGCCTTGAGGCGACTTATGTTGTGATTTGGCGCTATATAAATAAAATTGAATTGAATTGAATTGAATATATATAGGAGCCCGGTGGTGTTGCGAGACACCTTTAGAAATCGAATTTATTTTCCGCACTGCTACAAACCGATTACAAAAACAGCATTTTGAATAAAATCAATTACATCCAAGTCCACATATTCAATGTTCTGGAGCTCGAATGCCTTTAAGCAGCTCAGTTTGTTTACATGATAAACATAATAATTGTTCTCTAAAGTGAAGGTCTGTATCATACAGCTTTCAAAATTACGAACAAATTCAAAGTAGCAAATGTGGGAAATTAGGAGTTTATGGGCACTGTAGTCGTTTAGACCTCAACGATTATTTAGAGGGATTTCTAAAAGGGACATTTAATTTTCCTACTAAGCTCTTTGTTATCATAATAACAAGAAAAATACGTTTTCAGCCTGAATTTATGTCACTTTATTTAATAAATTGTGCATTTTGTGTTCTGCGTATATCCATCCATCAATTTTCCTAACAGTTTATCTAATAAGGGTTGGAGGGGGTGCAGTCTGAAGCCTTTACCATGGCTCCCAGGGCTTTTTGCAGTTATATTAAATGGTGTCTTCTTGATTTAAGCATGTATGAGATGTTACTAAGCTATAAATAGAGGTTTGTAAAAATGAGGGCCTGAACAGATGCTGTGGAAAGAGGTTAAATCACTTCTCCTGGTTGTTTAAAACAAACTCCATCTGCTGAGGAAACATTGTAGTGTAGCTGAAAAGTGTGAGAAAACATTTTACATGGTATTTATGTTTTTGTTTATTTATTTTTACACCTTTTCGGTTCAAGAAAGCCCTCGTATGTGCAGCATGTTTGCATGATGAAATAATTACAATAAGCTCATTCATGCTTTGGATTTGTTCTTTTACAGCTTTAGAAATTAAAAGTGGAAACAAATGTCAGTTTCATCCCAGACCTGTATTTGGGAGCAGGACTAAGCAACATCTTCTTTTCCAGCACTTTCAAATACTGACTCTGAGTCAGTATTTGAAACATTGTTTCAAAAAAAACATTGAAACATTGAACTAGCATCCTTTGCTACGGTGCTAAAAATGGCTCTGTGATATAGTAGTTAGCACATTTTCCTTAAATGTGAAAGATCCTCGGTTCTTTTAGAGTGAGACACAAAACTCAAGGCATCAGCCAAAAGTGCTTTTCGTAGCATACCATGGTCTGCATTTCCAGGTTTGCCAAACATGAGACCGTTTTTAATTTCCTGTACTTAGCTTTCACTTGCTCGTCAGAAATAGGCCCGAAAATCAGGTGCGTCAAAATCAAAGCCCATACACCATCACAAATTTGTCTTATGATCAAATATCAGTTAAGATTCATAATCAGTTTTGGCCTGGTTAGTTTTATCTGTCTGCGCAGCAACACGCTAAACTTAAACACTCCACTCCCACTTCAGGCTAACAGGCTAGCTAGCACAGAAGTGCACAAAAGGAGAGCAGTTGATCCTGATGGCAGAGCACTGCAGGTGTAGGCTCGTGAGACGAATTTTGCTTCATAACTTGTGTCGTCATTTATTTTAATATGTAAACACCAGCAAAGACAGAGAGAGGGCATCAGTAAGCCAGTGACCTGAAGAGAGGCAGCTATTAGCGTAAAATATGTGTCTCTTTTAAAAAATTTCCTATTCCTATGTTGAACAGGTAAATTACACGTTTAAAGAGCTTTTACTTTTTTTTACTGAATATAAGAAAAAAAGTAAAATCAACACTTGGCTTGTTTGGGGATTTTGCTGAACATGATATGTCAGTACATATATATATTTTAATGTCTGGCAGTTGATGTGATTCTCATTTCCCAGTGTGACCCTTAGAGAAACTGAATTTGACACCCCTGGTTTAGGTGCCAAAAGTACTTCATTAGATTTAGACGGGGGGGAAATGAATGGTTTGTATTAAAATATGCCCCCTTCATATCATAAATCATCCACAATGACAGTCGAGGTGCCGCGGGGTCAGGCACCTTAAACGTATCAGCGAGACGCCAGCAGCTTTGACAGCATGGTGGCATTTGATGTCCTGATGAGAACAGGCTGCAACAACTGATGCTTTCTTATAGATTCAGTGAAAGTCAAAGATTATGATTTTTTGAAGTCCCTTGAAAGCCTCTCTGTTCTTTTGCTGTGTTGTAGGATCATCCATGTAGCAGCCCTTTTAGAATCAGAAGAGGTGTAAGATCCTGCTGAAGGGTGCTTTCATACAGCCACAAGGGTGGATCACCCGAGCTTTCTGTTTGGGAATGAGCTGGGTTAGCCAGAGGCCGGTCTGACTGATTCTGCTGCCTGACAGCGCCTGTTGCTGCTCTCAGTAGAGTGGCATTTTAGAAGAATTATGCGATCAATAATGCTGCAATTGAGTTTTGTTTGGATTACACTGACTGATGCAGTGTCAGAACAACCAGCTGAATACAGAGAACAGATCAGGTGTCGTACGGTTGCAGCATCCTAATGCGTAGTCGTTACCCTTCCCACAGGGCACGGGATCCAAATGTCAACATCGCCCTTGCCAAATTAGAGGCGCGTTCTATTTAGATACACATGTCGGCGTGGGAGGGGCCGAGAGGATGGATGTGGCAGTTTTTACACCTGGTACTGTGAAATATCCAAGCTAGGGGTGATTCCCTGCAGAAAATACCCAGAGGAAAGAATATTCTCCACACTATTAAAAAGGTGTCACTTGCTGCTGTGAAGCTGACCATTAAATCAGTTTATGTGTTATGCTACGCACCGTCTAGCTGTAACGTGTCTCTTTTGGGACCGGCAGCAGGTAAAATACAGAACACGTAACTTCATTAAATCAACAGTGAAACAGTGTCTCGTAATCTAGCGAATAAAACCCTCTGAAAACAACTAGAAAACTTTACTGAAAATGCTGCTCGGACATAGCAATGCAACAAAATGGGTTTTTGTTTGTTTGTTTGTTTTTGTTTACTCTATGGTATTATCTAACAGGAGCATTGTGATGTATTTAAACCGGAAATGCAGCTGTTGTGTCTTTACATGGATTCGGATTCAAATTCTTGTCTCTGATCGAAGAGAACCACAGAAGGTTTCAGGGTCACACACTGTGTTAAAATATCCTGTCAGTCAAACAGTGGGTAGCTGCTGGTATATTCACTGAGGTGTGATGTTATTTGTCCATATCTGGCTGTATGTGTAGCATAAAAGATGGATGTAGCCACTGTGAGGCCATCTATTGGTTTTTGTTGCTGCCATGTTAGTTTTATGAAAACTCCAATATTAAGGTGGATGAATTTTTACTACTCAGAGTTGATATGAGGGGAGAAACACACCACTGACTGTACAATAATATGAAAATAGTAAAATAATCCTACTTTACCTCAGACACAGCTGCATGCTGTTCCAGGTCAGTCGCCTCTCTGAAGGTATTTCTCTGTCTCCTCAGATGTGGTCACAACTAACAAGAGCTCAAACTGCCACTCAGACAGCTCTTGTAATAAACCATGACATTCTTCCTGATGCTTTCGTCTTTTGAGAAGGAGATGAACCCAGAATCTTAGTTTCTTCCTTTTCTAGTTTGGAAACTTCAGGACCAGCTCATCATCGTTTGATTTTGACTTCGTTTCTTTTGCATTGTGTTTTGATGACAAATTATTTGGCAAAACACAACTTTTAACATGGAAAATTCAGAATCTTGTTTCACTTTTTATCTTTTCACACTTTAGCTTGGGCTTCGTTTTCCAGCTCCTGAACTTCTGAACTTTAATACAAAGCCCTTTTTTTGGTTTTAATACTGTGAGGAAGGTAATGGAGGTGGTTCTTGGAACGAAGAAAACAGAGACACAACTTTTGCATTATTTTTTGTTATTAATTGTCAAAAATGGTAAGCCAAATAACCTAAATGAAGACGGAGGATTGTGTCCTCTGTCTGCTAATGAATGATCGTGCTGAACCCAGTCATGGTGAGCCAGTGTTCTCCTAGTGTCAGTCCCGAGCCTGGATAAACGGGTAGAGCTGCATGAGGAAGGATATCCTGCATAAAATGTTAAATTATCATGTTGCACAGCCTGTAAAAAAACATCCTGAACCTGAGAAAACTGGCAACATGCAGCGAGAAGGAAGACATCACATTGGTTTGACCACCAAATTACCAAAATGAAACCACAAAAATCAGAAACTCATAACTGCTTCATATAATTGCTAAGATAACTACCTCAAAAAGCCATTATTGCTTCAACTGGCCCAATCACCCTGCTGATTGCAATTGAGTGATTTTCACAGTGATTTGGATAAATTTAAAACACTTTCTGTCCAGTATGTGCTCGAGATATCTGCTCGTTCTTTGTTTGTCTGACTAATATCTGAAAGTACAGACACATTTGGGTCTAATCAGAACTATTTCGGCACATAACAGCTCAGTGTTGCTGGACCACAAGTGATGAACGGAGCTTGTCGTGTTGTGTGGATCAGATGTGGCTCAAATGTCACAACACACCTGACATCCGGCACATACGTATGAGGTAGACCTCAGGCTGACCTCAGGAGCACATAACCTCAGACTTCACAGAGGAATAACCTTAGGGCAGAGACCATAAATACACAGCTGGTGAAGAGGCTCAGGGAGAACAGGTAGAAACACAGCAGGAACAAATCAGGGATAACAAGACACAGGAAGTTAAACTAAACATGACGAACACAAGGCAAGAGACCAGACACATCAGACAGAAACAATTGAGCAGGCAACAAGGGTAACTTAACATAGAGGAGAACCAGATTGGGGTACCTGGGAAGACAAAAAACAAATGCAGACCCGATGGGGAAACAAAGGAACACAGGTAGGAACAAATCAGGAATGGTGAGACAGAAGGATTAAACTAGATATGATGACCAAAACGGGGAATAGATGAGGGCCTAAAAACTAGAACAGAACCCAGAAAAGTAAAACTAAGGTCTAAAATTAGAAAACTGAACACAGAGAGAAAACTAAAGGGAACCAGAACGAGGGGACTGAACGCTGAGGAATATGGGACAAAACACGGAGATGGGATTGACCCAACGGAAACATTAGGAAGACAAGAAATACAAAATAAAGTAAAACCCAAAACAGAGCTAGATTTAAAACAAAACCTTAGAATATCAAAAAATCCTGAACAAAATTTAAAATCTTCTCTTCATCACATATTGGAAATGTTACTTCACAACCATACCTGCCACATGCTTTATTACCACAAAGTCAGCTTTACAGAGCAATACTGTTGGATAAATCTGCCCGGTGATCATCCCTTTTCTCGCTGACTTTTAACTTTGAACTTTTGTTTGCGAGTGAAACAACTACACAAGCGAGTAAATATTTGCGGGTTTGCTCGATCCTTTTAATGCCGACCCTCACTGACATCACAGTGCTTCTCCTCATCCTCCCCGCTCTTCGCACGCAGGCTGATATTTGTATTGCATCTAATTGCATTAGGTTGCCTCCTCGTCTCTTCGCCATCAGTGATTGGGATGAGTCAGGCAGCTCCACTGAGAACACTGACTGAACCTTGCTCTGCGTCTCTACCGGGGAATACAGAGCGCCCATTCTGAATATGTAATATCTGCACAATGCAAACAACATACTGAGCGACAGACCCCGGTGTCATTCGAGCCTGTTGGCTGATCTAAATCATGCCCATATATGGCCTGGTGTTCTAGATGATGCTTGTAAATATAGTAAGGCATCTGGCACGGCACCTGCAATCCATCTGGCTTGGCATGATAAAAGTGCCGCAAGCGATGAAGGATTAGAGTCCTCATGATGTCGATGACTCGGGAGCAACAACGCAAAACAACCCAACACGCCACATTCATGATGTTTGGTGTTTTTTTGCAGAGGTGTAAATTATGATAAGGAGCATATGGATACATCACATGGCATACTACAGCTTACGCTTGCTCCAGTTCACTCCAATTAAATCTGCCTCTCATGCTCTCGTTCCTTATTTGCTGTCGATTTTGGCACGACAGCAGAAAGTCGTTTGGAAGGCCATCTGGTGCAGCACCTTTCGCCCTGCAAAAATATGTCTCCTGTTATTGGTAATTGCTGCCCTCGTTTACAGTATGCAGCAGTACTGTAGAGGCAAATGAGTGAAAGTTCAGACATCATCGACACTTGATGCCATATGTTTGTCGCTTTTAGGAAGTTAATCGTATCTACAGCAGGCTTCAGCAGCAGAAAGTGGAAATATGTACAGCATTTTTTTTGACAGACACAGCATCCCCCGTTGGTTTGCGGAGCATTCAAGCTATGGTCATCTTGGTTTTTCAGCCCTAAAGTGAGATTATTTGGACAAGAGGGTAGTATGCTTGATCAGCAAGGTGCATCCACTGCACAGCTATAGATACAGGCTAATTAGTGCTAGGATAAATATAAAAAATGAATCTATGTATGCTCTTGTCCAAAATATAGGGGTTTGAACTAGTGCTGGAGTGTCACAGGTGATAATTCAAATCTAAGAGGATTAATTATGCATAACTTTAAGCCTAAAGTAATTTAAACGGGTGAGATATATAAGATTCAGACTGTTATTCAGACTGTTATGAAGTGCAAAATGAGCTAACAGACCAAAATGGGTCATGTAACAGGCTGTAAACACATTTAAGACTGCTACAAAGTTAGGTGTTTTAAAATAGGACCAAATGGGGATTGACTTGCTTTTGGAGCCAGCCTCTATTGGCCTTTAGAGGAACTGCACCTCAACTTTCAGCAGCACTTTAGTGTTGTGTATTTCACACATAATGATGGTTATTTTCACTGAACCGCTCCAATTAAATGAGCATCTGTGCTTATAATAGGGCATTCTTACATTTTTGTGGCTTTTCCTGAGCAATAGATCTGACTACTTCATCCACCGCTGGTCACAGCTCAGCTTTTCTACCTGCTCACAATTTATACAGAATAAAGTCAGTGCTCAGTTCTTCCTATCAAAGCTATTCTCGGTGATTGCCGCTGAAATGCAGGCGAGGCCACAAAAGGTGAAACGAGGCAGAGAGCCATTTGGTTTCACATATGAAAGGTGACTTTTTAGACGCTCTGTGGCATTTATATTTTATTATACTTCTTCTCCACCACATTTCAGAGGGAAACAAAACGTTTTCCTCTACATTTATATGACAGCCTTCATTATGAGTCCTTTTTTTGCACACAGTATATAAAGTAGTTAAAATTAGTGCCACCTTGACAAGTCTGTTAGCCAGCTCCTTATGTAGAATATTAAAGTAAGACGTTTTACTTCTGTAATTTCAACTATTCTCAGCCATTTTTCAAGGTGTTGACTTTCTGCTTGTATTATTTTCTCATTTTGTTTGATTACCAGACCAGCGATGGCTGAGTTGGTGACACCTGAGTGTGAAATCAGCTCTCACGCTGCAACCAATATCTCATGAATTTGCTTTTTTTTTGTCTAAACGTTGATTTTTTTGTTGTTGTTGTTGTCTGTGGGTCCTTTCTTCTATCTTTAGACAAACTTCCATTGCCATTTCTCAGATTGTGCATCCTCGATTTCTTTCGGCACCTTCTTTCATCCACAGGTCTGAACAGAGGAGACAAGAAAGAGACACAAGGGGAGCAAAGTAAGGCACGTTTGTGCCTTATAGTCTCTGCAAACTGCTAGCCTCAGATTCTTGAGAGCTTGTGTGGTCTTCTGCTGCTGTAGCTCGTCTGCTTCAAGGTTTTATGTGGCATTCAGAGATGGTCTTCTGCATACCTTGATGTTATTTAGTGTTCATTAGTAACTCCTATGAGCTTGAAGCACTTTGGAACTTTTCTATGTAATTCTGTAATTCTCTGAAAATCCCAGTTGCCCATCTCACTCCAAGAACCATCCCATAAGCTCAACATCACTGAAATCACCTACATTCCCCATCCTGTCTGTTTTGAGCTTCAGCAGGTCATCTTGACCCCGTCTACATGTCTAAAGGTCCTGAGCTGCTGCCACATGATTGGCTGATTAGATATTTGCAAAAACACTTCCTCTCTTGGACGCCTACCAGGCGAGAACCTTGTTTCTATTTTCTGAACTAAGCGATTTCTCTCATACTTCCGATCTGCTTCCAGAACAAAACGACTGTGTTAGTGAAGAAGTTAGTGAAGATGAACTCTGCTTATAGAGCTTACTGCTCTTGGAAAAGTCTGGAGCACAGTCTAATGGTCGTCAGATCACATCTTTATGATGATGTATATATGAGGGTATATGGGGAAACAGTTAATGAGCACTTTAGCAGTTGAACCTTATGAAGTGACTGTATATAGGACAGTTGAAAATGACAAGGATGCAGCTGTGCATCCTCAATCATTGCTCTTCCAGCAAGCTGTCCTTCAGATGCGTTTTAAGAATTCAGATACTTTTTCTTCTCTGTTCTAATCTCTGTCACAATAAGGTTGACTACGGGGTCACGAGCAGAAGGATGGGGAAGACGAGGAAACTGACTTTCGTAATATAGCTTTACGCATGACTATCAAAGTTAGCATGTTTGCTTTAAAAGTAATTAATAAAAGCCTTTGCTGTGATTTGCAGCTCTGGTTGCGATGCAAACCTGAGCACCGCACCATCAGTTTGAGGCGGATTTTACAGAAACTTAAAAAAAGTTTACTAATTGAGAGACACATAAATTTAGCCGAGGACTGCAGAAGCACATCTCAGAATATGCAAATCTGTCTATAAACATGCAGAAAGGGTCTGTGGAGGTAAAGTTGAATGAAAAGCAGCCAGTTTGAAACAGATGAGCGCACGCTGCAGAGTTCCAAGTCGAGACATCTGTATGTGTTTTCGTATCGGATGTGCTTGTTTGCTGTGATGTATTTATGAGGATGTGAGGGCCCATGTTGTTGGCAGACATTACAGAGAGGGGGGAGATTTCACTGGAAACGAGTGTGATGGAAAACAGTGCATCATTTGACCTCTAATGAATAGATAGATGAGACGAAATGCTGATTCAATCACTGATAGGTTACACTTATAAAGACACATGGAAGTGGCCACTGCAGACTTCCTTTGATTGGTTAAAATCCAGCTTCTAACAATAGTATAGCTTTTGCAATAAACTCTCTGCAAGTGTTCAAATATTGGCCAAGAGTTACACGTGGCATAATTCAGTGGACTCCAGTAACTACCAAGAAACCCGCCGACATTTGGTTACAAGTAAAACGAGAGAATTGCGGTGGAACAGCAGGTTAAACCTTTTTGCTGCTTAAATGTTTCCAGTGTATAGGAGAAGATTTATATTCCTCTTTGATCTTCAATGAGCTCTGTTTTATAAGAACTGCAGTGCTTCCATGTCTCCCCTTTAAGGTGCAAGAGTACAAGGGTTTCCATTAAGAGCTGTGAGGAAGATAATAGTCATACTTTCTTGTAGCCTTTGTGTTGTCTGTCTGCAGAAAGCACAGGCACCCAGCACAGAAGCCAGTGAAATAAACACTTTTGAAAGGGCAATGACAGAATACGGCCTCAGCACCAAACTGAAATAATATCCATGATTTAGTGCAGCCTAATCAGTGAATGGTGAAGATCTGTCAAACTGGATTTCCACATATGCAAAGTTTAAAACGTCAAGTAAGGATATGAAAATGTTTCGTTTCAAGCTAATTAAAGTTTTTAAATTAAGTTTAAGGATGCTTTATTTAATATTAATTAAACAAAATTAGTACGCTTTCAAGCTTTTTCTTTTTTTGTAGTTAAGGATATGAATTGAGAGGATTTCATTTTCAGCTCGGTATTCCCCTTGCACTGTCTAAAAAAAGCAGTTTTAACTGCTCTCCCTTGAAGGTCACCCATCCTTTTAAACCGTCTTTCTGCTGATTGGCTGCCCCTCCTAAACAACAAGATTGAACAGCAAGTGGGTGGGCCTTATGTGCCAACAGCCAGACCTGTGTGCCTGAGATGACCATCCACTGGCATCATGCAGAGCCGGGAGTAGAAAAAATGGCTGAGGTTTTGGCTTCTGCTTTTCTGCTAATTTCATAGACTTAATCACTATTTTTAAGTGATCAACAACATAAATCAACACCTGGCAACAGTGGGAAGGAAAATCTTCCTTTTAACAGGAAATAACCTTCGGCATAGTCAGGCTAAGGGCAGGGCAACCGAAGGTTCTTTGCTGTTGAAAGGGAGTTTTACCCTTTCCACTGTTGAATGTTGGGATTTTCTCTGTATTACTGTAGGTTCTTTTACCTTACAATAGAAGCCACCTCTAGCCAACTGTTGTTGTGCGTTGGCTCTATATAAAAAAAAACAGAGTTGAATTAAAAATGAAATTGAATGTGCTGCGACCGGTTGCGAGCGAGGGAAGCGAAACAAGACAAAAGAGACATCGCAGAAGAGAGAGATTGATCAGGCCAGTTAGTGATATCTCCAAATGGCCTGATTGGTCTGCTCCAGCTGCTGAAGCATAGAAATAGAACAGATAGATGTTAGATAAGTGAGTAAAGCAGCATTTAAAATTAAATTCACGACTCTCTCCCCAACTCATTTAGCTAGGCGCTACAAAATAACTTACACAACTAGCTACCCGTGTGACCAAATGGCGAGGCCTGCTTCCAAGAAGACATTGTATTTCACTCTTCAAACTGCTGAGTTATAAATCTTCACAAGCTGAAACTACATTTGAGATAAGCCATGAAGCCTGTTGCATGAAGGCACAAAAGGACTGCACACAATCTGTTTTTTTGTGCACTTTCCTTCACCGTGTGGGCTGGGTCATGGATCTGTGGGTGACATTTGCAGATAGGCAGTTAGCTCAGCCATTTAATCATTTTGACCATTTTACTGCTAATTTGGTCTGAGTCCCAAGTCCATTTATTCATTATTGATTAGAGATTAAATGTCTCTGTTGCGTAGCTGTTGGAGCACTCAGTCATCCCCCCTCTGATGAAATGCTTGTTACGTCTGTGTATTTGACTCAGGGGCTTCTGAGTTTTCTTGTGTACGTGTGCTCACCTTACAGTAAAGCAAAGTAAGCAGGAGACAAAAAAACACTCAGCCAATCGCTGGCAGCCGCCTGTTGCCATGGTAACTACCTGTTAATATTCCAGCAGAGTTTTCTCTCTGACAAGGGGAGAGCGCCACTTTCTCGCTAAGGAAAAATCGATTGGACATTCCTCCGGAAAAAAATAAGCAGGCTGCGTCAGGTGGCCGCCGCTGCAATACCTGCACGTCTGGATGTTTCACAGCTTCGACGACCTTACCGACCTTGACTTGCACCTCAGAGCAGCAGAGGCATCCGGCATGTCACAATTAGTTCTCTCAATTGTAGTTTTTCTTTGGCGTACAGTTCTCCTGAGGAGGCTCTTGAAAGGTTGGGCATTATGGAACTGAGCAATCTTTGCTCCTGAGGGTTAAAACCGTTCAGGCGGGATTTGCTGTCTGTCATATAAAAGGATGGCATTGATCACGAATCCCATTATGCCCTGGGATTGATCTCAAGCGGCCCAGACTATTGCATTTCTTCACTAAAAAGACCTTGTCTTTAACATGTGTATGTAATTAACGGCTGTATAATGAGCCATTAATTACATACACAGGAAGGCACTGGCTCATGTTGACTGTTAGTCGATGTTTCTGTTCCTTAATTATGAATATTTTCTGATTTCTGTCTTTTGCGCAGGGTCATTCTTGTTTGGACGGATAATCAGTTCTGAAGATGTCACCCTGGTGTTTAGGAAATTTTTATCGTGCAGCATTTAGAAGCAGAAAGTGGAACGATTATTAGCAATCAGCTTTCTCTGCAGCACATGTGCAGTTTTAAATGATTCAAAATAGAAGAAAAGAGGCACACAAGGCTGGCGTAGAGTTTAATGTTATATAATAATGTTTTGGGGGATTTTTTTTTTGCCAAAACTGAGTAAAGTCAGCAGCAGAACTGCAGGAAGCCATGAGGCATTGCCTGTGGCTTGGTGAGAAGACATAACAAGGATAACAAGACTTCTTTTTTTTCTTTTTTTTTTGAGTAATGCACAAACATAGAATGTTTTTCCCCCCCTTCATGTTACAGCGAACAAGTGTCTGGTGCAGAAAAATAGATCCAATTTAAAATGTCAAGGTGTGCTATTAAAGCTGCGGTGTTTTTCTCAGAGCTCTGTGCAAAACACTTTGTATTGTCACCTGTGAAAACGCTGTGACACGTTTCTGAAGTTGGAATGAAAGTCTCCGGGGTGCATTTTGGACTTCAGATTTTATCCCTCTGTGCATGTAGTGGATCTGGACAATTCTTCAGATTTCTGTCGGGGTTATTTGGTCCCTCTGAATCAGATTGTTGCATGTCCCTTTCAGCAGAAGGCTCACATGTGTCCCTGTTAGATCAACTAGTTTAAAAACCATGTGACCATTGCTGGAACTTTCCTTTCAGGAAGCCACGAATGAGTGATTTTATTCCTTTGTTCCCAGAAGAACAAGTGGAAAAAATGTTAGCTTGCACACTATACTGACAAAAAAAAAAGAAAAAGAAAAGACAAACCTGTCAGGTCATGCTTCCATTCACCTCCATCAAGGTTCAGTACACATGATCTAAGGCTTAGGAACCTTCCTAGAGAGAATTGAGACTCAGTGTCTCCTGCAATGTGCTGCTTTCACGGTGAGCTCACTGCCGTCTGCAGACTGTAGCTTCATATTTAATCCACAAACATGAGAGATATTGATTCTTTCATCTTGCCTTCTAGCAACATGCTTTGCTAAAAGTCACGCTTTTCCCTTATGGCGCGATATTCAAGCTACCATGCATGCATTATGGAGGGAAAAATCTTTTGTCTTTGCAGCACTTTTTGAGCTCTTGAGGCTTGTTGACATAGTAACCACTCACAGGGCTGCTTTAGTTTTCCTGCTAATTGCTAAAAAAAAACAGCCAGTCTAATCGGTCAGTATCACTCTCAAACTTCCTCTCCTTCTGTAGGGAGCCGTCCACTCTACAGGGCTCACAGAGTGGCCAATCAGGTGGGATGCATACCACGAGAGCTCAAACACAAGGCCAAATTTCTGCTCGCCTCCTCCACATTTCTTGTCTAACTTTTCCATCGAATGTAGTAAAGCTATAAAGGACATGATTATTGGTACAGTAACAAAAGCTTTGTGATCTACATTATAGTCCTACTGGGTCAACGCTATGCAGTGTCTGTGCAGGCTTTGGTTGTGTGTAGATAGATAGTCCATGTTGACACTAAAAGGGGTCTGAATTTGTCAGAATGTAGCCTCAAAACATCAGGTATTATTTTCATTGTTAATTTTTAATTAGCTTTTTTTCTTAATCTTTCTGCATTCAAATATAATGAAGAGGAAGTCTTGGTCAGGATATTCGTCAGCTACACTAGAAGTCCTAAAATATAGCCCGTTCCCCCACGAGGCAGCATACTATCCGGTGGGTGCCCAGATGTCCTGTCCAATAACTAAACTGCTTTTTCTGAAAGCAGTTAATACTCAGGTCCAACCCAGCACCACGTACAATAACAATACAGGAGCTTTCTGCATTTTGGCTCAGTGTTCCTTCAAGTGTCAACCTTTGAATGTTGTACTGGTCAGCAGCAGGAAGTCAGGTCAACACAATATGAACAAAGAGTTTTCAAAAAGGTTTCATTTGTTAAAGGTAAGTTTCCATCTCTGTAAAGGAACAAGCAGACACAGGACATACAGTACGGTGTCGTTTTTCGAAAGGTACCCAAAAACAGACAAAAATTATACAAGAATTACACAAAAAAGTAAAGAACATTAAGCAAGTGGACCTGTAAGAGGTTACCTGAACTGGATACTACTGAAAAATACTGCTAAACATCCAGACCAAAAAAGTTATTAATAATTTTACTAAAAAAAAAGTTGGTATCATAAATTTAGGGCCAGCATTGTCGAGCCCAATACCAATACCATACTAGTACTTTCAACCTATAAAGGGAGCTTATGTAGGGGAGAGCAGTGTGTCAGGATTTATGAGATGAATCATCATCAATTTGCAAATTTGAACTCTCGTCCAATCTCAGTATCAGCGGTATTGATACCATCGATATTTGGGTCGATCCAGCCATCTCTACTCGGCATCCTCTTTTATCAGTTCAGTTAGGGGCTGAAATAACAGACAAGCAACTCAAAAATAATCATTTAGATAATTAGTTACAATAATCATTTACTAACTAATCATTTTGAGTGCTACTTAAGCAAGTTGACTTGAATGTGATAACCATGTGGGAGAATAAGACCTCCATGTCTGACGTTTGTGAGTGTCCATGCATGGTGGTGGTTGTGGAAATGAATATCACATTCCCACTGAGGAAGATGGGTTTAGATACTGTATCCTGCTATGTGACGTGACTCTGCCATCACACAAAATTTGAACATGATATCTTCAACTGCGGATGCTAGAATGCTAACAGGCAGACAAACGAACAATACCAATAATGCAAACATTTCAAAATGTATACTCTTGTTCAAGTGCTGTAAATGTTTGTACTCTGAGGCTATCTGGGTCGAATTCAATCCATATCTGTTGAGGTGGACTTTAGATCCACCGGTGCGGGTCGAGGAAAAGAATGATTTTCATGGTATATTGAAGCTGTACGTGCCATGTTTGTGTGTATTTTTCGTGAAACACTGGTGACTGAACTCTATGTTCAAAGTGTCTGAGTCTGTGTTTCCATCACATTTGCCCGGCTTCCCATAGAGACAGACACCTGCTGGTCTTTGAAGGATCATGGGTGGAAACAAGAAGGTTCCTGGGGACGTTTCTGTATGGAGCTTGAATGTTTGACTAAATCTTTAGGGTTGGTCACTTCCTCCCACAGTCCGAAGTATACATTAGTTTAATTTTCTTTTTTTTGTTTCTCTTTGTAGTGCTGTGGAGGTCATAAACGTGTAGCTTGACAGATGTTTTGACTTGATTACACACATTTTGTGTGTGTGTGTGTGTGTGTGTGTGTGTGTGTGTGTGTGTGTGTGTGTGTGTGTGTGTGTGTGTGTGTGTGTGTGTGTGTGTAATCACATAATATGATACCCCCATATACCAGTATCATTCACTAAGTGTTGCCAGTAGGAACAAAGGCAGAAGAATTTTAATCATAGTTTTAAGTTTGACCTTATTTGACCTTGAAGAAAAGGTCATAGGTCCAAAGTACCATGATTTTTAGAATCCCCGTAGATTATTCTCTATATGTCTATATGTTCTCAATAAAAGCATGGTATTAAGAAACTCAGTCTTAAAAGCTACTGTATATATAGTGTCAGTGCTACTTTGACCTTCAGATAAGTCTATTAACCTTTAAGGAGAGGTCAGACGTCACATGTGAGATGATATTTTAAAAAACAACACGTGGCACACAAGAATTATAGTTTCTAAGTAATATGCATCCATGCAAATGCTATAAAAACACTGATAACTATAAATATTAGTTAGTATAGTAGTAAAAGTAATATTAGTTAAAGCAGAATAATAACAATTGTGCAGAATCTTTATTAATTGCTTTGTTCTAGACCAGTGCTTCCCAAACTTTTTCCAGCCACGTACCCCTTGAGACATGTCACCCTCAGCCGCATACCCCCTACTACGAACGACTCTTAATTAGTGTCTATAAATACATTGCAATATCGCATGCATAAAGATAAATACTGCACAGTCGATTATTTCTCACCACCAAATGAATTTATCAATATTTTTTAGTAATGACAGAGTTTTAATAACAAACTTTACTACTTAATACTAGCAGTGTATCAAAGGATTTATTAGAATTCACTTTTTTGTCGAGAGCATAAAGGCCATGAACTTTCATTAAACAGAACTTTATTTAATGTGATGGATGTGCTTGAGCAGAGGCACACAGCTCTTCAATGTTTGGCTCAATTTGGGAAAGGCTGAGTCTTAAATCGTTTTCCACACAAAGTCTTGCTCTGTATTTTGTTTTCATGTTTGTTAAAGCAGAAAATCCCTTTTCGCATAAGTATGTGGTGGCGAAAGGCATCAGAGTCTTGACAGCGCGCTTAGCCAGCGCGGGCTGTTCAGTGCGCAGCCCTATCCAGAAATCCGCCAGGTTCTTTTGAGCGTGTTCAACTTTTAGAGATCCATCTGTGGCGATTTCAATTAGGCTCTCCTGGTCAGACGGTGATAACGAAGTAGGCACGGCGGTGAACGGGTGACGTATCCAATCATTTGAGCCGTCCGTCTCTGGGAAGTATCGGCGTAACTGCACCGCCAGCTCCTCAAGGTGCACGTTACATTCGCGCTTTACACTTTTAGATAGTGTGAGATCATTAGAGCACAGAAAATCATGCAGCACAGGAAAGACTTCAGTGTTGTTTGTATCCAAGCAGTTCTTCCAAAGGTTTAACTTCTTTATCATGGCCTCAACTTTATCTTGAACATTGAATATAGTTGCAGAAACGCCTTGTAATCCGAGATTGAGCTCGTTCAGACGAGAAAATATATCACACAGATAAGCCAGGCAGGTAAGGTACTCTTCATCATGCAAATGTTCAGACAGCTCAAAGGGATGGTTACTGAAGAAAACTTTAAGTTCATCCCTCAACTCAAAGAAACGGGTCAGCACTTTCCCTCTAGATAGCCAGCGAACCTCTGTGTGGAGTAATAATGTCTCATGCTCGCTGCCCATCTCATTGCACAACGCAGCAAATAAGCGGGAGTTCAGCGGCCTGGCTTTCACAAAGTTAACCATTTTTACACTCGTGTCCAAAACATGTTTCAAACGGACAGATATTCCCTTTGCAGCAAGAGCCTCTCGGTGGATGCTGCAGTGTACCCAGGAGGCATCTGGCGCGACTGCTTGCACACGCGAAACCACACCTCC